>NC_087345.1:28071607-30521607 GCF_030014295.1 Loxodonta africana | reverse complement strand
GATCAAGCTGAACCTTTTGTTTTTCTAATTTGCAAATATATTTATATGAAAAGCCTTACAAAGATATTAACACTCAATCACATTTTAGTTATGCATTTAATTGTATTTAACAGAATATTAGATGAAATCGTGGAAATCCACGACAATCCCAGTTTAAGGTCCCTCTTCAGGGGCTACCTGTCCTAAAAAGTCATTAGCACTTGGAAGGTGTGGCATCTAAGGGCTGGTCCCTAAGTGGTTTCTTCCACACCTTCATAGGTGATTCTTTCTCGCCTTTGATGGTTCCAGGGCCTTGCCTGCTTGGCCTGAGCCTCACCACTACAGAGCCCACGAGATTGGCAAGGGCTTACTTTTAGGAGGCAGAAACACTGAGGGTCATAAGAAAATGGCATTGACCTTCCTAGACTAATCCTTCCTAGGACTCAGCATTCTCTTAAGCCAAGTGCACCTTTTCCTAACGAGTTCTATGAGCTAATAAATTTCCCTTTTTAACTTCAGGCAGTTTGAGTTGGATTTCTGTCACTTGTGACTAAAGGAGTCACAACAAACTATCACTTATCCTTTCCATGCCTCGATGTATGTGCAAAAAGGGAATTATATTTATCTCCCTTATAAAGTTGTTGGGAAGATCATTTGTGGGAATCTGGCGAAAATACTTTATCATCTCTAAACTAGACGATACGAGAGGTCATTCCTTCTGGTTTGCAGGTTTTGGTTCATGGCCTAATGTTGGGGCAATCGTGAACATTCTATTACTCTTCTAGAACATTATTTCTCAAAGAGGAGCCTGAAAACTACTGGTATTAGGCATCTGGGTAGTTTGTTAAACATTCAGATTTCTTGGGCCTCTCCTCAGAGATGTTGAATCATAATTTTGGGGTCTGGAGGTAGGGAACCTACATTTTTATCAAGCCCTCAGGTGATTCGGATGCAAAACTTAGTTTAAATCCTATCCTAGATGGTTACCACTGAAAGGTTTTAGCTGATTAGTGAAGTGCAAGTAGGAAGTTGAAGGCCCATTGGGGGAGATGGGTGGTGAGGAAAGGACATTTAAGGAAGAGGAGTAATTTCTGAATGCTTGAAAGAGTACATCCAGTTTGGGGAACTGAGAGTGGTTTGGTGTTTCAGATCACAAGGCTTCTGTGGGGGAAAGTGGCGGGAAATGAGCTGAAACTGATGGGCCACTGTAGACAGAGCAAAAAGCTTAATCCTCTAGGATCAGATTTTTTCAAGTGCTTAAGACTTGTGATATCAAACCACAATGCTTTTTGTATGAAAACTAATGGATTTTTTTTTTCAGAAACAATTTTTGTGAAACATTCAAAAAAAACCAAAGAGTAAGATAAAGAGTAAAAACACCATACGAAACTGTAATCAAATATCATATCCATGGAGAAGTACGGCAGTATAGAATCTGGCTTTACGATCAGAAAATGCATAATATTGATACAAAATATCACAAAAGCAGCTCTGACATATTTGGCCAAGAGACCTTGGGAAAAAAATTTAACCCCTCTAATTTTTTTTTTTTTTATACCTTGTTTAAGGAGTCCTGGTGGAGCAGTGGTTAAAGCACCAGGCTGCTAACTGAAAGGTTAGTGGTTTGAACCACCAGCCACTCCATGGGAGAAAGATATGGCAGTCTGCTTCCAAAAGGTTACAGCCTTGGAAACCCTATGGGGCAGTTCTACTCTGTCTCATAGGGTCGCTTGAGTTGGAATTGACTCAACATTAGTGGGTTTGGTGTTTTGGTGTAAGCCTGAGTTTCCTCATGTGTAAAATGTGGACAATATACCATCTCTGCCTCACAGAGTTCATGTGAAGATTAAGCAAGATGTTGCCAAAGCAATTTACCTGGCAGCACATGCCAATTTACATGGCGGCACATGCCCACAAATGGTAGCTGCTATTATTATTACTAAAATAAAATCGACTGTCTTATTGGTGGTTTTTTTTTCTAAATATCTCTTGAGTTTTGACATAATGGAGTGACAGCAGTGAACAAAGCAGGAATTCCTGGATCTCATGGAATTTACTTGTCTTCTTTACAAACAAGCACATGAAAATGAAAAAAAGTACAAATGGTGATAAATGCTATGAAGGAAGCATATCTTCCTCTCTTGTGCGCCTGTCTGGACCTTTTTCCACTGTTCTTAAAGTGATCTCTTTTCAAAATGCAAGTCTGGTTATGTGTCCTTCTCACCCTTAATGATTTCTTATCAGCTTTGGCCAGAAATCTTGACACTTTGGCAGGTCAATTGTCAATTAAGGCCCTTCAGACCATATGGTCCTACTCTAGCCTTGTCTTCTCCCTAAATTCTAGTTTCCAGATAAAATGCCTTCCCCAGATTGCTACATTCTCTTAAACCTAGTGAGAAAGAATAAAAATGTAGAGAAGCAGGATAGGCTTGGCAAAATTTGGTGACAGTTTTGGTTATCCCAATTAGGGGGCTGCTACTGGCACCTGGTAGTGTGGTGGTTAAATGCTACAGCTGCTAAGCAATGGGTCGGCAGTTCAAATCCACCAGGCGCTCCTTAGAAACTCTACGGGGCAGTTCTACCCTGTCCTATAGGGTCACTGTAAGTCGTAATCGACTCGATGGCACTGGGTTTGGGGTTTTACTGGCATCTAGTGGGTAGAGGCCAGGGATGCTGCTAAATACCCTACAATGCACAGGGCAGCTCCCACAAGGCCAAGGTTATCTGGCCCAAGATGTCAATAGAGCCAAGGTTGAGAAACCCTGCTCTCTCCCAACCCAAGAAGATATGACCCCTACTTTGTATTTTCTCCTGATTTGATCTAGCTTCAACTCCATTCTCTCATGGTGGTGATTTTCAAGTTCATACCAATATTTCAATCAGGGGCAGATTATCCAATAAGCAGAGTGCAGTGCAGTGAATTACTTAATATGGCCCTTCTAGCCCTAGTCTTTATAATTCCCACCAAATGACCGGGTGGGACTAGCAAATGAGGTGGTTGTGGCATACTAAGGGGATTAAACAGCTTGCTAATAATGTAAATAAGGTGCGTGGCAATTTTGAGGGGGTGGGACCCTGCCAATAAGTTATATGGAACCCTTACAAGGGGATTGGTCAGTTTTGTCCTCCCACTAGGCTTAAAATGAGCCATCCCAGAGGTGGACAGGGGGACCTGACCCCCATCAAGAAGTAGAGACAGGAGAGGAGGATGTCCTTTGGACCTGGGATCCCTGCGTTCAGACCCTCCTAGACCCAGAAGGCATAGAGTGAGAAAGCTGTAACACCAAAGGTGGCAAGATGTCAAGAAGCAGCATCAAAGAAATGGCGGCAACAGAGGCAGCAGAACCAGGAGGCTGGCAGGAGATGGTACAGTGAGCTTCCCATCCAAACAGCAAGAGAGCTGAATGCCTTCAGCCCGAGGCTTACTGGTGGAGTAGGGTGCCTTTGGTCACTTCTTGGCAGAGCTAAAGAGCTTTGTAACACTTGTTTGAGCAGAGCAGAGGCCAGGCCCAGGGGCCAAGGGTCAGAGAGAGGCCTGCCTGAGGGCATGGCTGAGAAGACACTGTCCTGATCAAAGAGCTGTATCCTGAGTTGTTTCTGATTCTGAACTATAACTTACTACTTCCCTAATAAACCCCATATTTCTGAGTGTTGTCTGTGAATTCTGTGTGGCCATTGCAATAAATTACTAAACCCAGCAGAGAAGTAGAGAATGCTCTCTGAATTGGTAAAAAGGTTGGAGAAAGGAGGCACATCTGACCTCTACCTCATAGGAATCAGCCTTAGGCTGTTATCTTGATTCTCCTTCTCCCTTGTGAAGTTAGAGGAGGTCAGACACCTCTGCCACCATTTTTACACAAGGTAAAGCATGGGCTTACTTGTGCTTACTCACTAATCTGTAGTCAACGATTTTGCATGGGTTTCACCACACCACCTCAAAGGGAAACCCAAGAGAAATTGTTTACTACAGATTAGTAAGTAAACACAAGTAAGCCTGTACTTACCTTGCTTACTGAGGCACTCACCTCTGTCAGGGATTGTAAATTTGAAAACAGGCTTTGATTCTGTAGGAAGGTGCTGTGGGATTGGGAGAGAGACAGACGCCAGCCATACCTAGAAGGAGAATCTTCAATATGGTGAAAAAACGTGAAATTGTTCACTACAGACTAGAAAGTAAGCATAAGTAAGTCCATGCTTATCTTGTTTATTGGATACCCTGCCCCTGAAATTTCTGGACAATCATTTTACTAATGAATCCAAATAATATGTATAAACAACTATTTTGGAAGTTTTGTTTCTTTGTTGTTGAGAAATGCAATTTGACTTCACTCATTGATTCTATAGTAGTAGAATTTTACCTTTTCCTAGATTTTTACAAGAAAACTACAATTTATTATTATTGTTCTTTACTGTGGAAAATAATACATTCAGTAATTGTCACGTATCACATTTGAGTGATAGGTTGCTATAGCAGATATCTGTTATTTTTTTGGACACCTGGAATCCATTCCTTGTACTTCTGGCAAGTGTAAATGAACCATCCCATTCCCTATTTTAGTCCATGCGTTTTGAATGGAGTTCATTCCCACCCCACAGCTCCAGAGTTAGAAATGTGACTCAGGCATAGCCAATCAGAGCATCACAGATCTTAGGTTACAGTGATTGGTTTAGGATTGGCCACGTGACCCATTCAGATAAAATGAGTTATTTTGCTTGGGGTATTGTTAGGCGACAGGCTGTGCCACTCATTTGCCTGTGTGTTATTTTATTTTTCCAAATTCTTTACCCTCCCTGTAATAGAATTATACATTCAGGCCCTTTGCCTTGTGAATTTGCAGTGTCTATTTTTTTTATTCCAAGAGTAGGCAGAACAAACAACCACACCCACTGATATTGGGCTTGTCCATGAGAACGTGGGTGGACGTGACAAGGTGCCAGTTGCAGGAGCGGAGGTCTTAAGGTCATGTGTTTCTGCTGGCTGCTTTTGCACTTCCACCACCTGCTGTGAGAAGAGCATGCCTTGGATAGCTGCAAGTCCCAGATATAGAGGTGGAAGGAACAAGCCTAAACCCACCCTACAGCTTGAAAAAGCACCCTTCCCCTCCACCAGGAGCTATCTTGCAGATGCACAAGCAAGAAAAATGAATGTTTATTACTATAAGCCACATTCTTGCTATGTTGTGAGATTTCTATATCTCTCCAGATACAGATATAACACAATATTTTAGTATTAACCACAACTGTTGTTGTCCTAAAATTACATATCACTGAGTGAGTCATTGGATTATTCATACATAATACTGGTTAATACAAATCCATAATATTCTTTTAAAATAGAGTTCAGTATTGTTTTAAGCAACTGTGTCAATCCATTTCACTGAGGGTCTTCCTCTTTTCTGCTGACCTTCTGGGTTGAAAAAGAGGAAGACCCTCAATGAGACAGACTGACACACTGGCTGCAACAATGGGCTCAAGCATAGCAACAATTGTGAGGATGGCGCAGGACAAAGCAGTGTTTTGTTCTGTTGTGCACAGAGTTGCTATGGGTTGGAATTGGCTTGATGGCACCTAACAACAACATTGTTTTAAGTACAGTTGGCTCTCACTAGGTTATCAGTTGAATAAGTAGCTTAATTGTGAGTGAATGAAGATCTCTGTTGCCCAAAGATCTCACCCCGTACTTCAAACCATTAAAACCATTTTCCATTGCCTCGTATACATGTGAAAACTGGACAATAAAAAAAGACCACAGAAGAACGGACACATTTTAATTGTGGTGTTGGTGAAGAATTGAATATACCATGGACTTTCAGAAGAATGAACAAATTTGTCCTGGAAGAAGTACAGCCAGGATGCTCCTTAGAAGTGAGGACGGCAAGGCTTCATCTCACAGTTTGGACATGTTATAAGGAGGAACCAATCCCTGGAGAAGTTCATTATACTTGGTAAAGCTAAGGCTCAGCAGAAAAGAAGGAGACCCTCAATGAAATGAATTGACACAGTGGTTGCAACAATGATCTCAAACATAGCAACAGTGATTGTGAGGATGGCACAAGATCAAACCTTTCATTCTGTTATACATAAGGTCTCTCTATGAGTTGGAGCTGACTCAATGGCACCCAGCAATAACAAAACCATTTACAATTAAAAAAAAAAGTGCAGAACGGCTATGTTAAGTTAGGCAATAGAAGCATTATCGTAGGGCTGTAAAAAAGCCAAATCATACTTCAATATTTAAGTATTCTGTGATTATTAGAGATCCTTTTATATTCTGTATAGTCAGATGAATGATTATTCCTAATGTAATGTAGTAACTTTTAAAATGTGGAATACCAAACACGGTGCTTTCTTAAAGTGGGCCCTATCTTCACAATTCTGGGACAGTCAGAACTAAGACTTTGTCATCTGATGGAAGCAAACTGGAGAGGCTTGCTCTGCATGTTACAACCACGCTCATTTCAAGAGAAAACCTTTAAAACATGACTATTAACCAAACCACCAATTAGAAACTGCACACATCAAAGTAGGTTGCAACCCTTAGGTAGAACCCTCAATTACTAACTGCAGTGTTAAAATCAAGATAGCTAAGAATCTGGCGAGTGTGGTTAGGGAGTGGGGTACTCACTGGGAGTTAATAGAAAAGTGAGGTTGAGAAAGCAACAGCAGAACTTTTTTTATCCACAGAAGAGAAAAGGAAGAAGAATCAAAGAATTTAGAGGGGAACTCCTCATCCAATTGCCGCACTTAACCTGTGAAGAATACACCTTAGAGACAGAAGTGATTTGCACAGATTACTTGACTCTAGATTCACTTTCTACCACATTGTCCCGTCTTTTTATAGGGTGGTGAAGTTCCCAAGACAAACAAAATGGACAATGAGAATAAAAAGAAATTAAACATAAAAATACCCTGAGGCCAAGTTTTCAGAAAATGGCTTAGAAATATTGTGTGTGTGTGTGTGCATGCAGGCGAGAGAGAGAGTAAAGGAAAAAGAGAAAGAGACCATGCTTGTGTACATACTTCATGTAGCATAGTTTCTACGTCTTTTTAAATAAATGGTATTAAAATGTTTAGGTACAGAGAATGCACGTAAGAAAAAAAAAAAAGGCCCATTAACAACTAATAACTAATTAAACAAGATCTGTACAACACAACTTACTTATAAAGGTTCTGAAGAAATGCGTATATATTTTGACGGTAAGGTTCAACACATCCAACTCAATCCGAAATTTAGCTAAATAAGGTGGTATGAAAAACTGCCATTTAGTTGTAAATAGAAAGACTATCAAACAAAGGCTGATTTGCACAATAATAGGTCCTCTGAAAATTGATGTATTGCCACCACAGACTGCAAAGTATTCTGGGATCAACTTCAGTAAAAAAGGAGAGAAAACTTGTCTGGCCTCAGGTTCAGCTTTTAGATAACTTTTAGATAACCATTTTCACCCATCCACCCATCCCAGAATGTAAGCTCCGTGAGAACAATATCACTTGTGTCTGGCACAGAGCCTAGTACGGAGTGAGGGCTTAATAATTATTGCTGAACTGACTTCTCAAATCTGTATCTCCTGCACAGGCCAATTTAAACAGCTTCAAACCTAATTTTCCAACTATCTTCTGAACACCTCTACCTGCACATTCCTCTGAGACTTCAAACTCAACACGCCCCAGACCAAAACGCATTATTCTTCCCCCCACAGCTTGTTTGTCCTGTATTCCTTATATTGGTACCACCATCACATGAGAATGAAGTCCAGGTAAGTCAGTCTCTTAGGTGTCATCAGACAGCAGCACCTTCCTCACCATCCCTTTTGAGCTAGTGTAGGTAACTGTCATTTTTCACTTTTTGAAATTGTCACCAGACACTCCTTTCTCCAAAAATCCTCAGATACATATTTATTTATTTAAACACAAATCTGTGTACATACCATTGTTTCCTTAAAATCAATCCCTACTGCCTGCAACAATCTACACACCTTAGCACACCTACCAGGACCTACATTTGCGACCACTCCCCTAGCCTGAGGTAGCTCCCTACTCCTAAACTTGAGTCATTCTAAAGTACTATTTCCAGAAAATTCCAGGTGCTTTTTTCTCACATCTCTGGAATCTTGCATTTGTTCTTCCTTCTGCCCCGAAAGCACTCCTTACTCCCAATTACTCCTCCCTCCTGGTAGATTCCAGTTGATTGTTAAACTTTAGTTCCTTCAAACCTCACACCATCGTCCTTCAAGGCTGTGAGGTGTTCCATCCTTCACAGGCTTCCAGTTAGCTTTCACTATGCTGCTGTGAGCACTTTGAAGACAGGCACTGTCTTCTTCATTTTAGACTCTTCAACAAGCAAGGGTACATCCTCATAATATTTTTGTTCCATGAACCAAGGAACCAATGCTAGAGAAAGACCATCATTCTCGTTTAATCCCACACTTTACAGATGGGGAACTGAGGTCCAGAGATGAGATGGGTTATGACAAAGTTTTAAGAGTTAACGAGAGAGATAGGGACAGGGCTAGCATTCCCCCCACCCCCGGCCCCCGCCCCGCTACCAACAAGCCATATTTATGGCTATCACAGACCTAGCTATCACTACATTTACGCTCCATCTCCCGTTCGTCTCAACCCTGGGACTAGCAAGAATCCTTCATTATGCTGAGGTTAATTTTGTGTGTGTGTACGGCTCTGATGTTTCCACGTGGAAGAGTCAACATCCTTCCTTTGCTTCAGGTGACCTGGAGCTACAGAATTCTTCTCTATGCCTCACCTCCTACCTTCTCAGATTCTCTCTGAAAGGATCCTGGCCTTAATGTGGTGTCCTTAGGACTCCACATTCCTGTTGGGTTATGGTTTGTGTCCCTGGAAACGGGGCCGCGATCAGTACAGCCAGATCCGGAGTGGAGGGTTGTGGGAGGAACTCCCAACAGCTCAGATAAAACCCAGGGAAAAGCCGGTAAACTCCCCTGGCAACATTCCAGGACCTAAGAGCTCTTTGGAACACCAGTTGGGTGGGGGCGAGATAGAGTCACCTCTCCTGCCTATCGGGACCAAGAAGAGGGGCTGTCGCTGAGCGGGCAGGAGGGAGAATTTGTTCGGTGACCAAGTCGCTTTGCCTTTCAGTGAGAAGCGAGGTTTGCAGCCCGAGTTCCGAGACTCCAGACTGCAAGCCTCTGGGCGGAAACCCACGGACTCCCGCCCCCGCGGGGGCCCCAGACGACTGACGCCCTCGACTCGTGCTCCGGGCGGCCGGGGGCGGGGCCTCTGGCCACGCCCCCTCCCCGGCTCCTGATTGGTCCCTTCGAACCAGGCGGCGGCGCGCCGTGGCGAACCCTGAGGCTGAGGCGGTGGCGGAGGCGGTTGGTTTGGGGTGTGACGGCCCAGCACAGATTGCGCCGTGATGCTTTCCCGCAGGGAGAAGGGACCCTCTTGCGCCAAGGCTGGTGAGTACTCCCCTGTGTGCCCTCTCTTTTCCGCGCGAACTTTTCCTCACCGTCTCGGGGCTTCAGCGCCTCAGCCGGAGGCCTGACGGAGTCCCCAGCACTCCACAGAGTTGCCGCGGTGGGTTAGTGGGGCGGGGGTCCCTTGCAGGGCGCGCTGCGATTGGCTCGCTGCTGGAGCCGCATTCTCTGATTGGTCCTTGGGGCCGTCAAGGTGATGTGCCTGCCTTCACATGCCCACCCTTGTGCGTGAAGGGGGGCGACAGGTGTGCGGGGGGCGGTAGGTGTGAGAGTGTTGGCGTGGGGAGGAGATACCGAGCCGCTACCCGCCCAGCTTTAAGACCAAAGAAGTATCAAAGTCTGAAGCTAGTTGTTTAGGGTCTCCATGAGCACCTTCATCCCCAAAGCGCCTAGCACAGATAGGGTCACTTCATTGCTCACCATCACACGCGGGAAGAATTGATGAAGTCACTGACCGTATAAGGAGAACCACACAGTCTTCTGTCCTCTAGCAGCTTCTGTTCAAAGCAAGGTTTACAGTCTCTTGCCTATTCTCTCCAGTCCACGCAGGAACCAGCTCTCCCAGACGTAAGGAACAAGGGAATATAACTGGAGGCCCTAAATGATGCTTTCCCACCCACATCCCTCAGTCTGGAAGACTGCTTAGGAATTTCAGCTTGCAAAATAAAGGGGAGACTTACAGATTTCCTGGGAAATCGGAGGAAAGTTTGGAGAGTGTGCTTCCCCGTGCAGTCACCCCTGGGTTCCTTGCTAATCTTTTGAAACCAAGGGATTGAATATGATAAACTTAGAGTGCTTTGTGGTACGAGTTGGGGGGGGGGGAGCGGATGTGGAGGGTAGCTGATCCAGTCAATATTAATTAAAAAAATTGGTTTTTGCGGGCTTAGTCTAGGTCAGAAGGAGCCCTGGTGGCGCAGTGGTTAAGCGCTAGGCTGCTAACTGAAAGGTGGGAGTTTCCAACCCACCAGCTGCTCAGGAGAAGAAAGATGTGGCACTCTGCTTCCCTAAAGATTTACAGCCTTGGAAACCCTATGGGGCAGTTTATTCTATCCTTTAGGGTCCCTCTTAGTGGGAATCGACTCCAAGGCAATGGGTTTGGTTTGGTTTGGTTTGGTTTAGTTTTGGTCAGTTTGAGTTTTGCTTCGTTTGTGTGAAGAAAAAAAAAAAAAAACTGCCGTTGAGTTTTCCGACTCATAGCGACCCTGTAGGACAGGGTAGAACTGTCCCATAGAGTTTCCAAGGAGCGCCTGGTGGATTCGAACTGCCGGCCTTTTGGTTAGCAGCCATAGCTCTTAACCATTATCCCACCAGCGTTTCCAGTTTGTGTGAAGCATGGTAATAATTACTGTTTGTGAAGATAAGCAGTCTGTGAACCTGTATCTGATCATCTCTTCTGGCACTTAAATGATCTGATTGTCTCTCTTGGCATTTAAATGATCTGATCATCTTTCTTGGCACTTAAATGATCTGATCATCTTTCTTGGCACTTAAATGATTTGATCATCTCTCTTGGCACTTAAATGATTAGGAATTGGAATTCTCGCCACCTCAGATTTTCTTTGGAAGGGAACTGGGAGAAAAAGTAGAAGGAAACTCTAGTGAGAATCCTCTTTCGTAGATCCTGACACATGATGCTTACCTGACTCATTTGCTTCAAACGCTCATTAAAAACCAACTGGGATTAAATAGTAGGTATCTCTGCTTTCTTTGACATTATTGAATTAAAAGTAACGTTTCTTTTTAGCAGAGTGGCTAAGCACTGGGCTATGAAATCAGACTTTACTTGGTACGTGACTTTATTGTTAGTTGCCACTCAAGAAAGCAGATCACCAGGTCTGTCTTCCCAGGTACCTCTGGTTGGGTTCACAGTGTCAACCCTCCCAGCTTGTAGCTGAGCAGTGACCTGTTTGTGCCACCCAGGGGCTCCATGCAACCTTAGGCAAGTCTTTTAATCTTTCTAAAGCTAAATTTCCTAGTCTGTAAAAGAAGGTTCTTACTTTATTGATGTGAGACTTGTTGTTAGGATTGGGTGAAATAATCATAATCCATGTAGCTAGTTTTGCACAGGGCCTGACATGTAGTTATTATTACTTCTATCCTGTTTAAATCAGATTAAGATTTTTGAGCTATCACCAAAGGATAGGGAGAAACAGAAGGTAAAAGCATTGCCAGAGATGATGATAGTTATCATTCATTGGTTAAGTTAATACATGTAAAGCACTTAAAACAGCACTTGGCACACAGTAAGCACTCATAATTATCTAGCACATTAGTACCTGAAATGTGCCAGGTACTGTCTTCTAGGTGCTTTACTTATATTATTGTGAAATCTTTCAATAATCCCACAATGTAGTTCGTGGTGTTTCCATTTTATAGATGGGGAGATGAAGCTCAGAGAAGGGAAATAACTTACTAAAGTCAACCTGGAATTCACTCCAAAGGGTCTCACTCCAACATTCAGACTCTTTTCTGTGAAGTGTATTAGCAGTTATAAAGGTAGCGATCGTACTACCTTTGTGTTTATATTCCTAACCTTAAGCAAAGTCAGCACACAGGATTACTTGCCTGTATGGACCAGGTTCATTCCTGCTGTGGGTATGGGTTTATTTTGAATACTTTATGAATTAGCAAATAATGAGAAGTAACTTGTGAAGGTTAATCAAAGTGTGTGATAAGAGAATAATGTCAACAATATGTTGTTGTTGTTCGGTTCCGATTCATAGCAACCCTGTGTACAACAGAAGAAAACATTGCCTGGTCCTGCACCATCCTCAGTCATTGGCATGTTTGAGCCCATTGTTACAGCCACTGTGTCATTCCATCTTGTTGAGGGTCTTCTTCTTTTGCTGACCCTCTGCTTTACCAAGCATGATGCCCTTCTCCTGATAACATGCCCAAAGTATGTAACACAGAGTCTCACCATCCTCCCTCCTGAGGAACATTCTGGCTGTACTTCTTCCAAGACAGATATATAATATGAATAAAAAGCTAAATGAGTCTGATGTTTGTAGAATTGATCAGTTCAGAAGTAGTGTTTCCTAATTTATATTTTTCCGTGTAGTTTTTGCTTGTTCACTGTTAATGAGGGAAATAAAGGACTAAAGGTTGATACATATTGATATATTTTACTTCCTTATAGTAAGATGTATGTGTGTATTACTTTTTTTCTTCCTATGGTTACTTTCCATACTGTGTTATTAGGTATACCTTTAAAAAAAAAAAAAAATTATGTACCTAAAAAGCCATGTGATGTAGCATATAGAATTTGGGAGAAGAGGAAACATGAGTCTGTCAGCCAGTTTGTCTCACACTGAGTTTCCCCATTTTTAATTGGAATTTAATTGTCATTGAGAAATGTCTCAGAAGTAATTAACATTTACAAGATATAGATAACGATTACAATTTTATTTATTTAGTATTTCTCCCTATAAATACTCAAAAAGTTTTCTCAGGTGAATATTTTGTTGTAGAGTAAGGAGTTTGGTTACCAGGAAGTTCCTATTTTATGGTAACTTTTTGTAAGTGAATTACTAAGTCATGAAGCGTTACAATGTAATAAAATATACCAGATACACTAAATGTAATTTCACTTTTGCTGCTGGAAGCATCATGGGAATTTACAGTATCGTGACCATTAATCATTGCAGATATTGCTGAAGTGCCGACTAATACAGAGACTTCTGGGTACTATTGCACAACATAAACTTTTCTGTAAGAAGGAATTAGCTGTGGTGAAGGGCTCGCTTTATTTAAAGTTTAAGTACAAGGGCTTATTTTACCTGGATGGGTAACTGATTAATATTTTTTGTTCCAAAAGTAAAATTAACTGTTGAAAAAATTATTTATGTTTGTACAGAATTTTTTTCTTTTACCTATCCATAATCTAGAGAAAATGTGTTATCCTGGTAAAATAAAATAAAACAAAAGAAACCTGTTGCCATCAAGTTAATTACAACTCATTGCAAGCCTATAGGATAGAGTAGAACTGCCTCATAGGGTTTCCTAGGCTGTAATCTTTAGGGAAGCAGACAGTCACATCGTTCTCCCGCAGAGCGGCTGGTGGGTTCAAACCACCAATCTCTTGATTAGCAGCTGAGCACTTAACCACTGCACCACCAGGCCTCTTCTGAAGGTTGCTTTTGTTCACAGACCAAATCAGACATATTTTCTTATCAGTAGATACAGCTTTCTCTTTTCCTTCAAGGGGCTGAGTAAATCCATTGTGTGAATGTCCTGTAAGTTATTCAAGCAGTTTCCTGTTAATGGACGTTTAGTTGTTGTTCTTACAGTTCTTTATATTAGTGTTTGTGTATGGGACTGTACACTCTTTTAGTCTCTGTTTGTAGAGGTAAACATTTTCTCAAGTTCTTTTTTAAAATTGAGACTGAAGTGTCCCACAAAATTTTATGACAAACTAATTTATCTCATATAAAAATTAAGCCATTCAGGTTGAAGCTCTGCAGACATTGCATGGGGAAAATTTCAAATAAAAAAGCAAAGATTCCCAACAAATAAATAGTCTGTATTTTGCAAATAACACATGTTTTGTTAAACTGTAGGAATCTTATCTCTTTCATTTGCTATGGAAGTTGCTTCTTTTCTTAAATGAATATACCATTGATTCATCTTATTGTCATTTCACACTCCCTTTAGGGATAAATACAAGCATTTATCATATTCAGGAGTAATTCCTGTACTGACTTTAGCAGTGATTTTTATAAAGAAGTAGAAGAAGTAGATCACATTACCTTCTTAAGGAGCTTATAATAACTATACCATATAGTGCAATACCAAAAAAACCAAACCTGTTGCCGTTGAGTCAATTCCAACTCATAGTGACCCTATAGAACAGAGTAGAACTGCCCATAGGGTTTCCAAGGAAAACCTGGTGGATTCAAACTGGCAACCTTTTGGTTAGTAGCTGTAGCTTTTAATCACTATGCCACCAGGGTTTCCAATAGAAGCATATTATATATTGCTGTTAACGTAGATGGGGGGGCATCGGGGAGGCATTTTGGAGGAATGGAGCATCGAGGCTTACACCTAAAGGATAGGTAGGAGTGAGGAAGAGAGGAGGAAGAAGTGTTCCATGTAGACAGGACAGCATATGTAAGATCCAGAGGTGAGAGAACATGTGCTTAAAGGGTCTAAAAGTTCAGTATGGCTGAAGGGATCCTAGAAGACAGACCTTGTTTGCTTTGTTAGGGAGTTTGGGCTTTATCCTGTAGGCAGTGGGAAATCATTAAGGGTTTTAAGTAGGGAAGTAAAATGTGGTCAGATTGGAGTTTCAGAAGGATCACTGTATGTGAAGAACAGGTTGGAGGATTGTAAGGTTGGGAAAGGGTGACTGGTTGGAAGCTATTTCAGTAAACCTGGAGAAAAATGATGATGGCTTGAACTAGAGGAGCGGCCATGAGTAATGAAAGAAATTTTGGAGGGTGAAACAGCAGGATATGGTCACTGATTGTTTTGCCTGAGGGAAGGTAGGGAGAGGAAAAAGGGCCTAGGTGTGAGCAAGGAAGGGATCAAAGATGACTTGGTAACTTGAGTGGATATTGGTGTTTCTCCCTGAGAGACTAAACACAGGAAGCCCTTGCAAATATTTAAGTGAATGAATGAATAAATGATCTCAGACACTGCTGATGATGATGGTGACGCACAGCAAACACTTGGGCTTTACCTATAAATTTTGGATCTTTTTTTTCCCTTTTGAGCATGCTATATACAGCTAATGCCCTTCTCTCTCTCTTTTGACATACTGGAGTTGCTGCATCTTCTAATCATTTTGGATGTATATTGCCATTTCTGGGTCAAATGGCCTGACCCTCTGGGCAAATCATCCTTTGTTCACTTAAGATATGTATTAGTTTCCTATTATTGCTATAACAAATTACCACAAATTTAGTGGCTTAAAACAAAACAAAATTATTATAGTGATTATCTCATGAGTCTTATGGGGCTAGAACCAAGGAGTTGGTAAAATAAAGGAGTCTCCTTCTGGAAGTTCCAGGGAAGAATCTGTTTCCTTGCCTTTTTCCAGCTTCTAGAGGTCACCTGTATTCCTTGACTCATGGCACCATCCTCCGTCTTCAAAGCCAGCAGTGTAGCATCTCCAAATCTCTCTCTCTCTCTGACTCTCTGCTTCCATGATCAGATCCCCTCTTTATGCTCCCATCCTCACATACCTTCTGCCCCCATCTTTTTTTTTTTTTTTTAACTTTTATTGAGCTTCAAGTGAACGTTTACAAATCAAGTCAGACTGTCACATATAAGTTTATATATACCTTACTCCATACTCCCACTTGCTCTCTCCCTAATGAGTCAGCCCTTCCAGTCTCTCCTTTCATGACAATTTTGCCAGCTTCCAACTCTCTCTATCCTCCCATCCCCCCTCCAGACAGGAGATGCCAACACAGTCTCAAGTGTCCACCTGATACAAATAGCTCACTCTTCATCAGCATCTCTCTCCTACCCACTGTCCAGTCCCTTCCATGTCTGATGAGTTGTCTTCGGGAATGGTTCCTGTCCTGGGCCAACAGAAGGTTTGGGGACCATGACCACCGGGATTCCTCTAGTCTCAGTCAGACCATTAAGTATGGTCTTTTTGTGAGAATTTGGGGTCTGCATCCCACTGATCTCCTGCTCCCTCAGGGGTTCTCTGTTGCGCTCCCTGTCAGGGCAGTCATCGGTTGTGGCCGGGCACCAACTAGTTCTTCTGGTCTCAGGATGATGTAAGTCACTGGTTCATGTGGCCCTTTCTGTCTCTTGCTGCCCCCATCTTTTAAGGTCTCTTGTGAGTACATGGGACTCACCTGGATAACCCAGGATAGTCTTCTCATCTCTACTTAATTGATCTGTAAAGTCTCTTTTGCCTTGTAAGTTAACATATTCACAGGTTATGGGGATTAGGACATGACCATCGTTGTTGTTGTTAGGTGCTGACTCATAGTAACCTTATGTACAACAGAATGAAACACTGCCAGGTCCTGCGCCATCCTCAAAATCATTGCCATGTTTGAGACCATTGTTGGAGACACTGTGTCAGTTCTTCTCGTCGAGAGTCCTTCTTTTCTTGCTGACCCTGTACTTTACCAAGCATGATGTCCTTCTCCAGGGACTGGTCCCTTCTGATAACATGTCAGAGTACATGAGACAAAGTCTCGCCATCCTCACTTCTAAGGAGCATTCTGAAGATCTGAAGAAAAAATTCAAGCCCTGAGATGCAATATTGAAGGATTCTATGAGCAAAAAATTGAACAATGCTGGAAGCATCAAAAGAAGATGGAAGGAATACACAGAGTTTCTGTACCAAAAAGAGTTGGTCTACTTTCAGTCATTTCAAAAGGTAACGTATAATCAAGAACTGATGGTACCGAAGGAAGAAGTCCAGGCTGCACTGAAGGCATTGGTGAAAAACAAGGTTCCAGAAATTGACAGAATACCAATTGAGATGTTTCAACAAACGGTTGCAATGGTGGAAGTACTCACTTGTCTATGCCAAGAAATTTGGTCAGCCGACTGGAAGAGATTCATTTTTGTGCCCAAAGAAAGGTGATCCAACAGAATGCAGAAATTATTGAACAATATCATTAATATCACATGCAAGTGAAATTTGCTGAAGATAATTAAAAAACTGTTGCAATAGTACATCAACAGGGAACTGCCAGAAATTCAAGCTGAATTCAGAAGAGGACGTGAAATGAGTGATATCATTGCTGATGTCAGATGGATCTTGGCTGAAATCAGAGAATACCAGAAAGATGTTTACCTGTGTTTTATTGACTGTCATGGATTGATTTGTGTCCCCCCCAAAATATTTGTCAACTTGGTTAGGCCGTGATTTCCAGTATTGTATGGTTGTCCTCCATTTTGTGATTGATGTAATTTCATATGTGCTGTAGATCCTGATCTCTGTCTGTGGCTAATGAGGCAGGATTGGGTTATGTTGAAGAGGATTAGGGGTGAGATGTAACACTCGCAGATCACATCCCTGATCCAATGTAAAGGGAGTTTCCCTGGGGTGTGGCCTGCATCACCTTTTATCTTTCAAGAGATAAAAGGAGAGAGAAGCCAGCAGAGAGTGGGGGACCTCATACCACCAAGAAAGTAATGCCAATAGCAGAGTGCATTCTTTGGACTCAAGGTTCCTATGCTGAGAAGCTCCTAGTCCAGGGGAAGACTGATGACAAGGACCTTCCTCCAGAGCCTACAGGCAGAAAACCTTCCCCTGGAGCTGATGGCCCTGAATTTGAACTTCTGGTCTCCTAGACTGTGAGAGAAGAAATTTGTCTTTGTTAAAGCTGTCCACGTTTGGTAGGTCTGTTATAGCAGCACTAGATAACTAAGACTTTGCAAAGGTATTCGACTGTGTGGATCATAACAAATTGTGGATAACATTGTGAAGAATGGGAACTTCAGAACACTTAATTACGCTCATACGGAACCTGTACGTAGACCAAGCGGCGGTCTTTCGAACAGAACAAGGTTATACTGAGTGGTTTAAAATCAGGAAAGGTGTGCATTGGGGTTGTCTCTTTTCAGCATACTCATTCAATTTGTATGCTTAGCAAATAATCTGAGAAGCTGGACTATATAAAGAAAAATGCAGCATCGGGATGGAGGAAGACTCATTAACAACCTGTTCATTATGCAGATGACAGAACCTTGCTTGCTGAAAGTGAAGAGGACTTGAAGCAGTTATTGATGAAGATCAAAGACTACGGCCTTCAGTATGGATTACGTCTCACCATGAGGAAAACAAAAATCTTCACAGTTGGGTCAATAACCAACTTCAGGATAAATGAAGAAAAGACTGAAGTTGTAAAGGATTTCAGTTCACTGGGATCCACAGTCAACACCCATGGAAGCAGCAGTCAAGAAATCAAAGGACATATTGCACTGGACAGATCTGCTACAAAAGACCTCTTTAAAGTATTGAAAAGCAAAGATGTCACCTTGAGGACTAAGGTGCCCCTGACCCAAGCCATGATATTTTGAATCTCCTTATATGCATTCGAAAGCTGGATGGAAGATTTCAAAGGGCAGCTTGAAAAGACAGCATAAAGTATTATGAAATTCGCATAGACCTGGAGTTAGAAAACCAAAAGAGAAGAAAGAATACGTTTGGCATTTCTTGAACTGAAAGAAGAAAAAAAAAGACATCTTTGAGGGTCATTATTCTGTCTATCACAGATGAATTCTATTTAAGATGTAATTAAAATGTACTTGTCCACTGGGGCAGCCGTATGAAATTCTGAGTAGCACATTGGTCGGAACTTGCCTCTTAGTACAGCTATTCCGTCCTGTTCACTTGGACCTCCTGCCTGCACACCACTCTTAGTTGTTTTTTCCTAAGTGATTCCTCTGGTACACTGACCAGTAACCACTGTACATATTTCATCTTGGACGTGTTGGTGAGAGGCAAATTCATTTATCAGTTCAGGTCATTTAATAAATAATATGAAAAGTAAAAGGTAATTGGGATGAAAGGAGAGAGAAAGAATGGCTTAAGCAAACAATAACATATCTGAGGGTCCAAGAAACAGTGGCATGAATTCTCATTCACTTCCTCTTGAGTATTGTTACCATTTAAAGCAATCTGCCTCTCCTGGAGATAAAGTCAGACAACTGTCTACTATTTGACTGCTTCCAAGCTTTACTGTCACATTTCTTCTACATTAGAAACGCTACAGAGAAGAGAGACAACTCAATTTTGTTTTCTAGGTATTTCCACATTTCTTCCACCAAAACTGTTTTCTAAACTTCAGCCTTGAATATTTCTACAATACCTTTCCCAGCAGCAATTAAGGAACTTATACTTGGCCGAACAATGTACAGGAGTAACAGAATAGTACAAGGCTCCACACAAGCAAGAGTTTGGGAGAACTTCTTTGTGAATTCAAGAGCTAAAGGTATAATCAGAATTAATTCAGGCTAATAAAAAAAAAAAAATTTTTTTTTTTTTAATAGGAGCCCTGGTGGCACAGTGGGTAAGCACTCAGCTGCTAACCAAAAAGTCAATGGTTTGAACCTACCAGCCACTCCAAGGGAGAAAGTTGTGGCAGCCTGCTTCCATGAAGATTTACATCCCTGAAAAACCCTACAGGGCAGTTCTACTCTGTCCTGTAGGGTCACTATGAGTTAGCATCAACTTGAGAGCAGTGGTTTTTTTTTTTTTTTTTTTTTTTAAATCAGGAAGGGCTTCTTGGAGGAGACAAATCAAAAGTTATAAACCTGGATTAGTTGAGATGATAGGAATCTCTCTGACTGTTCCTTCCCTGTCTCCTTTGCTGGCCTTCTCTGATGTCTAAATATTGGATTTTCATGGGACTTGTTCTTAGATTCCCTTCTAAATAATCTCATTCCTTCCAGTAGCTTTCCTTCCCAGATAAGTGCTGACAATTTCTATCTCCTCCTGAACTTTCTACTTAGCTCTAGATTAATATTTCCAATTTCCTACCTGACATTTCCACTTTAATGTATTTAAAGGCTTTTCAAATTAGACATGACCAAAACACTGTACTCTTGACCTATCTATGCTCTGTCCCCTGCTTCAATCTGTTCAGACTCCCATCATCGTTATCTCAGTAATTGCATTACTATCTATTTAGCTTAAGCCAGAAACCTAGGAGTCATTCTTAACAGTTCGTTCTGCCCTTACAACCCTCTACTTCAGCGCTTCATACCTGTTACCAAGTCCCATTGATTCTAACACCAATATTTATCAGATCCTTCCACGCCTCTCCAGTGGAGTCATTTTCAGGATTCTAGCCCCATTACCATCATTTGTCACTGGACCACTGCAATGTATCCATAGCTCTTCCTCCTCCAGCCATCTCTCCACCTCATTTATTTCTTGTAGGCTGTTTGTTTTGCTGTCATTGCTTCTACCCTTCTCTGTTTCTCCTCCTCTCATTGTTCTGTTCCCCCTAGTCTCTTTTTACTGCATCTCTATCCTCTCTTTTTATTTCCTTCTTTTCTCTGTTAAGCCCATCACCGTGTTAGTCTGTCTCCCTCAGAGAACTCTTTTAAAGCTGTGAATTAGATCGTGTCATCCCCTTGGTTAAATCTGTTCAGTGGCTTCTTACTGCACTTGGAATAAAGTCTGATTTCCTTTCCATGGCCTTGCATGATGGGGCTGCTGCCCAACTCGTCAGCCGCATCCTAAGCCACACAGTCTCTGTGCTTCAGTCATACTGACGACTTCTTTCAGTTCTTGGAATGCACCAAACTCTTTCCCTATTCAGAGCTTTGCAAAAAATATTCTATATGCATAGAACTCTTCTTCCTCTCTTTGCCTGGCTAATTCCTACCATTCTTCAAATTCATGTTTTTCCTGTAGCAAAACCATTTCTAATCACTCAATCTAACATAGGCCCTTGCAGTTTTTCTTGTGGCACCGTGTTATTTCTTCAGAACATTATGTGTCCATTTATGTATCTGCTTGTTTTTAATCTTTCCAACTGATGTACTAGTTCCATAGGCCATGTCTGTTTTGTTCATCATTGTGTCTCTTGACTGCAGTGCCTACCTAATTCAATAAAGGTGGTGAATAAATGCTTGTTGAATGGATGAATGTACATGGTATGAAAATAGCCTAAACTATGATATAGTCACAGATATGAGTAAAACTGATAGAAAAGAGAGTGAAGAGACAGGCTGACTGGAGTCAAGGACCTGTATTAAATGCCTGAAGACTTTTATTCTAGCAAAGAAAATTGTAAATCACTTAGAAAACTTGTATCTGAGTTGTCTCCCAATTATGACGTGGGCATTTTAAAGCTTTTATTTTCATTTGTAACTGTATTTTTATGTTAATAAAAGCTTTCCAAATTATGTTTAATGATTTCTGAGTATTATTAACCTTGATTTATTTTTTTAATTTGATAAATTATATTAAATGAACTATAATTATGTCTCATCTTAGTATTAATAACATTAAGTCATTTAAGTGCAGACTATGTGTCAGATACTTTGTATGTGTCATCTCATTTAATCTTCACAACAGCCATACCAGAGATGTGGTGATATCCCCATTTTATAGATGAGAACACTGAGGCTCAGAGGAGTTAGCCACTCCAAGGTCATACAGCTACTGTCTACTGGAGGTGGAATTCAAACCAGATGTGTCTGGATACTTTCTACTACCACAGTGTGTCTTTCTGGTAAGTTATTTTAGTACACGTTTTTTAAAAAAGAAATGTGAGATATTTTTGGTATGGATATAGCATTTCTATTTCCTCTTATTAGGCAGTTAGGAAATATTTAACTCAAAATTTTAAAGCTGAAAAACAGTTGGCTTTTTTTTCCTGAATAAATCAGAGAGGATATATTCTTCAATTATTTTCTAAATGAAGCATTAAAAGTAGTGAAATATTTCTGACATACAGAAAGGCATGAAGATTAGCATAATAAATACCTGTGTGCTCTCCACTTACCTTGAAATAAAATATTACCAGTGCAGTTGAAAGGCCCCGTACATTCCTCCCCAGTTTCACCTTCCTGCCACTCCCCAGCAGTAACTGCTCTCCCACCTTTAGTATTTATCAAATTCTTGCAGCTACATGTATCATGGCAGTAATCTTGTGGCTGAGCACTGCATGTATGTGGTGTACTGTGGCAATTTATGTTATTATTTTCTCAAAGAAACTTATTTCTTTGCTTTTTTTGTCACTGTTTTCCTTGCTTGTCCCCAGATTTGTGCAAGGATTGAGCTATGTCACCTTGAGCTCTTCCCATCATTTCCTATATGTGGGTGAGGAATAAGAAAGTACTCAGTTTCAGATTCTGCAGCAGTGGTGTAAAGGGTCAGTTCAGTAGGTTGGCTTTCTTTCCAGCATGATCTGAGGTCAAATTGGTATGAAGAGCTTCACCACGAATAATCTTGTAGACCGCATGACTGAAATTATTTTTAAAATGAGTGTGTTAGGCCTAAATCCTGGTCAGATTTCAAGTGGATGAGCACAGTCTGTGTTTCTAACATTTTCCCCAGATTTTATAACTTAAGTATAGTATTCTTAACTTATGATCTGTATGTAAGTTCGTGTCTTGTGAAAGATTCCCAGCAGGGCTAGAGTGTAGTTTGGACTTGGTCATGTGAGAGGCCTTTTTTTCCCCCCCCTTTCCTCACATCTAAGGGAAAAGACTTTCTCAAATTGGTGAGAGTGGAAGTAGACAGAACAAAACAACAATAAAATTTAAATTAAATTTCTAATTAAGATGCAGTTCCAAAAATGAAGTGTTGATGGTTCAGTATAATTGGTTTATATGAGACCAAGACTTTTAGGGAAAGATAGAAAAGAGGAAAATTGGCGGTAAAATGGATCAGAAGCAAGAGGTGTGATTGTGATGAAGGTCAGGGACTGGGACTATCGAAATGAAGAAGCCACTCTTGAGATTAAACGTCTGAGGCACAAAAATGATTTAGAAAGACTAGTAAATGACTAGAAAGTATCATAACCAGCTCTTACTAACTGGGATATAGTGAGTACATCTTAATTAATTGATGACTGACTGATACAGTCTTACCAGCTGGTAAAAGTTTCTCAGTAAAAGCATGTGTTTGTGTATATTATAGCTTTTCATATATGAAGATACATTATAACTTATTTGAGTACTATTTTAATAAAGAATTTCTTTTTAAAGGTAATCCAGATGGTTATATTTTTGTCATCTTAAAAGTAGTTCTTTCCATTACCACAAGAAGTATGATTTGAAAAAAATATATGAAAGACTCTTCTGCAAAATTCAAACGACCCAAGGTTGTACACAAATTTTTCATTTCTTCCATAAAACTAGTTTTGTTGAATTTTCCATAGAAAGTGCAACTACTAAACATTCTTGTGATAGCTTCTTTGTGACTATGTCACTGTTCTTGATTTGCACACGCCTTATAATTTAGGCCTTCTTTTGTTTTGGCTTGGCAGTTGCAACTGTTAAAGCTCTTGTCTGATTATGTGGGACTCCTTATTTTAATAGGAGCAGCTTCTTTGCTGCCGTTTTTTAAAAATGGTCTCGGAAGCGTCTTACTGTGGGTCTTTGTTGGGGACAAAGGATTATTTATGCTAAAAGAAAATGTATTCCCCACTGAATTAGCTCGTGGGAAGCATAACAGGCTCATTAGTAATGCTCAATTGTACTTTGGCCTTTTGCTATGGTAGAATAAGAAGGAAAAATGACATCAAAAAGGACATTCTGTTGTCCTTCGCCTTCCTGCAAAGAAAATGTGCTGTAATATTAGACTCTTCACTTAGGCTTAGCTCAGGCTGAACTTTGGTACCAGAAGAAATGTTCCTGAAAGGAAAGCGGTATGTGTAGCCTGTGCCGTTTGTAAGGTATGTCACGTATAACTTAGAAAAGAAAATAACTTTTTCCTGGAAATTTATAGCATTAAAGCCTTATAAACCATTTTATTTATTTATTTTTTCTTAGATTGTTTTAGTGGTGAGTTATAACAAAAAATAGACTATTATGCTGCTGCTAAGCAATTTTTAAGCAATTAAAAATCCTAGGTTATATAGTCTATATTATTCTAAGCTTTATTAAACTCTTTTTTTTTTTCCTGAAAACACGTTAAGAAATTGTATTAACCTAACTTAATTCAAGTTGTATTTTTTCCTTATAGATTTCAAGAATATTGCTTTGAAGCTAAAATTGCTATTCCTTTTGTTTTTTTGTCTTCAGCACCTCTTGCAGAAAATACTTTATGAGAAATTATTATAGAAAGGCATCGAGTAGTTTTGTTTCACAGTTAAAATTGATTATCTTTTTTGTCTTCTGGCAGAATAAGCTTACAGTTGTGAATTTATAAAAAGTCCAGATGACCATATATGATTTCTGTGTGAAGATCAGATGAGAGATATTTGATATTTAAAGTCAGTTGTTTTGATATTTACATTATATTTATACATTACATTTATATTTACATTGTGTTTGCAGGGGAAAATAAAATTCTGGGGGATTTTATGCGAGCTAAGTTTTATTGTTAATTTTATTTTACTAAGCCAACTGCTTCAAGAATGAATTTGGTAATAGTGCCAGAAACTGCATATTTAAGTGTGTTTCAAGTTTTCCTCTTTCATGTGAGAAATACTTTTATAAAGTAAAAAGCAAGGAATGATTATTGATTTCTCGTATAGTCATACTATTCAACTAGAAGAAAAAGTTTTAGGTTTTTCCTTCAAATAGGGCACTAAAGCAGATTCTAAATTTTGTAATTTGGGGGATGGGGTGGTTGTCATTGTCAGCATATTAAGGTTTTGTTCTGTTTTCAGAAAACCAACTTCATTCCAATATAGATGACTATGCAGCCTGCAATTCAAGTAAGTGTTTCTGTTGGACAAATATTTCCTTAAATTATGAAATGAATATAATTGAATTATAGTAATTAGAAAATGCCAAAATCATCACAATATGTTTTTATTCCACTAGTTTCTTTAAGCAACAAATTTTAATAATAGGAATAATATATTTTGACTTTCTAGTTTATTCTGAAAAGGATTCGAAGCTTTTGTTTGTACTGAATATTAGCAGTAATAAAGAAAACCTTAGAGGTGGTGGGTCCATCTTATTTATACCACACTCAGAAGAGAATTGAAGTATTTTGTAGCTTTCCTCCATTACAATTTAGTATGTATTTACAGTTAAAAGAGCTTGCAGTGAAATAAATATTTGTATTTTAGATAAATCTGTGTGTGATTTGTACATGCCTGTACATGACTAGGCATTAAAAATTAAAATTTTAAGGAGGAGTTTTTAAAAATTTATTTGTCTTTTTTTTGGGGGAAGGGTCAGGTTGGGGTTATTGAGACAAATCAAAATAATTTTATATTTGAATAATTTCCAGAGTTGGTATTTGCTATGTTAGTCTTAAATCCTTTTACGTTTCCTTTCTTTTGAATATATATATAAAAATATGTATATATGACATAATTATTAACTTAAAGATAAAAATTACATTGAAGATCTCCCTAGAAATATTCAAGTAGCTGATGATAAAATTTGCCTTTGAAAGTGACTTTAGAGTCAGTCAGATTTGAATTCTGATCTAGTTCTGCCACTCTGACTGTGAGGCTGTGTCAAGTTACTTTACCTCTCTAAGTCTCTGCTTCCTTGTCTGTATGTGGAGGATAGCAGTACTTATTTTGCAGGGAAGTTGTGAAGAATAAATGAGATAGCATGTGCAAAGTGCCTAACAGAATGTGGCTTGCATGGTAGGCACTTCAGAAGGTTGATGGTACCACTGGTACAACAAAATTATCCAGATGTAAAACTGGAGATTATAATAGTGTCATGGAAACCTTTCTTTTTTTAAGACGGCTTATCAAGATATTGGGAGACCTGGTGGAGAAATGGTTAAGTGCTTGACTGCTAACCAAAAGTCAACAGTTCGAATCTACCAGCTGCACCTTGGAAACCCTATGGGGCAGTTCTACTCTGTCCTGTAGGGTCACTATGAGTTGGAATCGGCTCGATGGCAATGGATTTGCTTATTTATTTATTTGGTTTTATCAAGATAATGAGCCCTGGTGGCACAATGGTTAAGCGCCCAGCTGCTAACCAAAAGGTCAGTGGTTCACACCCACCAGTCACTCTGTGGGAGAAAAGACCTGGCGACCTGCTTCCGTAAAGATTACAACCTAGGAAAACTTAAGGGGCAGTTCTACCTGTTATATGGGATCACAATAAGTCAAAATCAACTCCATAGCACACAACAATAATCAAGATAACAGTAAATGACAGCCTAGGGAATAGAATTTATTTATCAGAAGGCTAAGAACAACCCTGAATGTGATCCTGCTTGTACTGCCTATCAGCTATATTTTTCTACTCTAGTAATAAAGAATTCCGTTGTACTGCTTTCTTTTTGGGACTTGGGAGTCCATGGCAGTCTTTCATAAGGTTGTATCCTCTCACATTCACACTCACTAGATTTGGAACTCCTTCATACTCAAAACCATTTTTGATCTGTTTACTTCTATTTATTCCCTGTTCATCCAGGTCTCAGAAATGTCATCTGTTTGCTGTCAATTATATTTTCTTGATTCCTTATAGAATGCTTTCTTTCTCACTGCATTGAGAATGTTTTTCTGCTTACCACACTAAAAAAAAAAAAAAGATTTTTTTTTTTTTTTTACACTAGTGGTCATTAATGTTTTCTTACCTTGTTGCTTTTTTCATAGTTTTGTTGTTCCCTGAAACTTTCTCTGATCTAGATTCCACAGATCCATCTCTACAGATTCTTCTCCAAGAGCCCCTTGACATCTCTTATGGAGGTTTTGTTTCTCTCCCTGTTGAATGTGAGATCTTTCTAGGATTTTCAGCTTTTTCTTGCAGAGAGTAGACATTCAATACATAGCTGTTATGAGTTGATTTCTTACTCGTTTAGTACATTAAGATCTTCCTTGCCCTTCTTTTCTGTCCTTCTTTCTGATTAGGGAATCAACATATAGTCTAGAAATCAATGGATAATAGTTCCTAACCTGTTTTTAATCATAGGATCTTTGAGACTGTGACAAAAGCTATGAACTCTCTCTTTAGGAAAAGGCACATAGGTACTTAGACATACATTTTTTTCCTAAGTATAAGCAAGTTCGTGCCCTTTTCAAGTTGATCTATAGATTGCCTGTGGATTAAGAATTTCTACAGTATGACAACTTCCTGTGTGTCTGAGAACAACTTTTATGCATATAGCTTGAATCATTAACATCTAGTTTTTAACAATGTTAATACTCTACTGATTGGCCCATGTCTTTTGGTTGCAACGATAGGAGAATACAAGAAGTATTCTTCTCTGTAATGTGTCAAGAAATTAGAATGACTCTTGTTATTGTAGTCTCTCCATTTTCACATGTAACTTTTTCAAAACCACCCTCTTCCTCATGTATACCTTTCCTTGCCAAACGTTTGCACCTGCCCTGCTGCCTTTTAGCTCAGCCAAATGGTAAAAAGACAAATAGCGTATTTCATTGACTGTAAAATGTCATTGATTATAAGGTGCATCTTGGTTTTGGAGATGAGATAATTTGAAAACATAAGGTTTTAGAATTAATGAAAAAAATGTATTGCTCCACTGTTCCCAACAAAAATAGGCAAAGCTAGAAAGTTGAAACTGCCTGAGGTAATGATTGGAGCAATGGAAATGACCGAGGCAGGATTTATAGGATGAGAGGGCGTAACTAAGGAAAAGGTGGTGAGGAAAAGTTGAACTCAAGCTATTGCATAGGGGTGGATGGCATGTTAATTTGTAGGTTAGACTTTGATGCTACAAAGAGTCGTTTGCTGATTTGCATTACTCACTTATTCAACAAATATTTTTTACCAAGTACTGTGTGCCAGGCATTATACTGAGTCCTGGGATTACAAATAGAAATAAAAAATGTTTATGAGGGAAGAATTAGATAGTAAATCTTTGCTATTAATTAACAAACCAAACCTGTTGCCATTGAGTTGATTCCAACTCATAGCTACCCTATAGGACAGAGTAGAACTGCCCCATAGGCTTTGAAGGAGTGGGTGGTGGATTTGAACTTCTGACCTTTTGGTTAGCAGCCGAGCTCTATAACCGCTGTACCACCAGGGCTCCATCTTTGCTATATTCCCTTTGAAATAATTTTAAGGGAATTCAGGAAAATAACATCTTGTTTTTCTCCTAAAACTTACAGGATCTTCATATATTTAGGAGTACACACCCCACTCCTAGTATTTGAAATAATGTCATTCAAATGACTTACGTTTGTGTTTGTCTTTGGGTATTTTTATTGGATTTCACTTCTCCTTGCCTCTTGTTCATTTTCTCTTTGCCCTTGGGATTTCCTTTTAACATGTTTGTTTCTCATCATACAAGATTGGAAGCAGTTTTTGTTTTTTTCAAAGACTGGATTAACTGTGGTGTTGCCGTGGCTTTTGGTTTGGTGTAGTAAGAATTGCCTTAAATAAACCTCACTACATTTAATATATTTTAGGGGGAATAATCTGTAGTTAAGAATCAATAAAGGAGTAGATTTTGTATTATCTTTATTTATACCTCTTTTTTAACCATTTAAAAAAATTAAAACAATCACAAATCTACAGAGTAGTTTAAAAGTGTCATATGGAGAAATTGCTTTGTCTGACCCATTTGAGAATAAGTTGCTATTAAGTGATCCATCAGTTCTGAATACTTTAGTGTATATTTCTCACAAACAAGGAGATCTTCCTACACAACCACAATAAAATCATCAGAATTAGGAAGTTAGCATCAATATAGTGTGACCATTTAATACTCAGACCACATTCAGCTTTCGCCAGTTGTCCCGACAATGCCTAGTTTAGAATCACATGTTGCATTTAGCTGTCACGTCTCTTTAGTCTTCAGCATCTGGAACAGTATCTCAATCTTTCTTTGTCTTTAATGACCTTGACACTTTTGAATATTACAGACTAGTTATTTTGTAGACTGTCTCTCAATTTGGGTTTGCCTGATATTTTCTCATGATTAGATTCAAGTTATGCATCTTTCACAGGAATATCAGAGGGATGCTGTCTATTATTGCAGCCTAGCAGGTGGCATGATTTTGATTTGTCCCATTACTGATGACATTCATCTTGATCACTTGATTAAGATGCCAGATTTCTCTTCTCTAAAATTATTTGTTTTCCCTTTGTAATGAGTATTTTGTGAAGAGTTACTTTCAAACTATATAAAAATCCCGTTCCTTGCCTAAATTTCAATTCATTTACTTATATCTGTATGGGCTTATGGAGCCTGGTGGTTAAGAGCCTAGCTGCTAACGAGAAGGTCGGTAGTTCGAATCTCGCAGCTGCTCCTTGGGAACCTTTTGGGGCAGTTCTGCTCTGTCCTGTAGGGTTGCTATGAGTTGGAGTCAACTCAATGGCAACAGGTTTGGTTTTTTTGGTTTGGGCTCATGGTAATATATTTTATTCTATATATTATAATCCATTTCTATCATTATTTATTTTGATGCTCAAATTATGCTTGATTTAGCCAGGAGAAATCCCTTCAAGATGGCATCTGTATCCTTTCAACGTGTATCCCTATCATTCTTTCAAGTACTTCTTTGCTTTCTGGCAAAAGATATTTCAGGTTCATTGTTTACTTTTCTTGCTCCAGCCCTGGAGTCAGCCATTTGTCTTAAGAAGTCACTGGACAATGGTATTTTGAAGCCAAGATCTGGGCACTAGGTGCGTTTGTTGCTACTGAGATATTGATGTGTTCAGGCCCTCTCAGTGGATAGAACTAGGGAATAATTCTAGATACGTACATAAATACATATATATACACATGCATAAACACCTGCGTCTATATGTATCTATAGCAATTTAAAACCAAGATTTGACATCAATACCTCCCAATTCTTATCCAACACTATAGGATTCATTCTAGTTTTCTTTTATTCCATATTTGTTCATCTCTTCTCTGGCAGTGAGAAACCTGGCTCCATTTTGATAAATCCCCCTGTAACTACCACTCATCTGACAGCTGCCACTTGTCTGTCAGTTTTTCATACTGTGGTGGCTTCTATGTTGCTGTGATGCTAGAAGCTATGCCTCCAGTATTTCAAATACTAGCAGGGTCAACCATAGTGGACAGGTTTCAGCAGAGTTTCCAAACTAAGGCAGACTAGGAAGAAGGACCTGGCAATCTACAAAAAATTGGCCAGTGAAAACCTTATGAATGGCAGTGGAACATTATTTAATATAGTGCTGGAAGATGAGTCCTTCAGGTTGGAGGCAATAAAAATAAAATTGGGGAAGAACTATCTCTTCAAAGTAGAGTCAACCTTAATGACGTGGATAGAGTAAAGCTTTCAGGACCTTCATTTGCTGATGTTGCATGACTGAAAATGAGAAACAGCTGCAGACATCCATTAATAATAGGAATGTAGAATGTACAGTGGATAAGTCCAGGAAAACTGGAAGTTGTCAAAGATAAAATGGAACGCATGAAGATATCCTAGGCATTAGTGAGCTGAAATGGACTGGTATTTGTCATTTTGAATCAGATATTCATACTGTCTACTTTGCCGGGAATGACAAATTGAAGACGTGTCAAATTCATCATCAGAAAGAACATTTCAGGATCAATCCTGAAGCACAACACTGTAAGTGATAGGATAATTTCTATACACCTACAAGGAAGACCAGTTAATATGACTATTCAAATTTATGCACCAACTACTAGTGCCAAAGATGAAGAAATTGAAGATTTATATCAACTTCTACAGTCTAAAATTGATCAAACATATGATCAAGATACATTGATAATTACTGGGGATTGGAATGTGAAAGTTGGAAACAAAGAAAAGGATCAGTAGTTGGAAAATGTGGCCCTGGTGATAGAAATGACAGATCAAGTGATAGACTTTTGTAAGACCAAGGACTTCTTCATTGCAGATATCTTTTTTCTGACAACATGACGATGACTGTACAGGTGTAACTTGCCAAATGGAATACACAGGAATCAAATCGACTCCGTCTGTGAAAAGAGACGATAGAGAAGCTCAACATCATCAGTCAGAGCAAGGCCAGGGGCAGACTGTGGAATAGACCACCAATTGCTCATATGCAAGTTCACGTTGAAGCTGAAGGAAATTAAAGCAAGTCCACTAGAGCTGAAATCTGAGCTTGAATATATCCCACCTGAATTTAGATACCATCTCAAGAATAGATTTGATGCATTGAACACTAATGACTGAAGACCAGATGAGTTGTGGAATGACATCAAGGACACCATATATGAAGAAAGCAAAAGGTCATTAAAAAGAGGAAAGAAAGACCAGAGTGCATTCAGAAGAGACTTGGAAACTTTCTCTTGAACACAGAGAATCTAAAGGGAATGAAAGAAATGATGAAGTCAAAAGAGCTGAACAGAAGATTTCAAAGCATGGTGCAAGAAGACAAAGTATTATAATAAAATGAGCAAACACCTAGAATTAGAAAACCAAAAGGGAAGAAAACACTCAGTATTTCCCAAGCTGAAAGAACTGAAGAAAAAATTCAAGCCTTGAGCTGAATTATTGAAGTAGTCTACTGGGAAAATCTTGAACGATACAAGAAGCATCAAAAGAAGATGGAAGGAATACACAGAGTCAGTGTACCAAAAAGAATTGGTCGATGTTCAGCTGTTTCGGAAGGTAGCATATGATCAAGAACTGATGGTACTGAAGGGAGAAGTCCAAGCTGCACTGAAGGCACTGGCAAAAAACAAGGCTTTAGGAATTGGTGGGATACCAATTGAGATGTTTCAACAAACGGCTGCAGCACTGGAAGTGCTACTCGTCTATGCCAAGAAGTTAGGAAGATAGCTGCCTGACCAACTACTGGAAGAGATCCATAATTGTGTCCATTCCAAAGAAAGGTGATCCAACAGTGTGTTGGAATTATTGAACAATGCCATTAATATCGCACACAAGTAAAATTTTGCTGAAGATAATTCAAAAACAGTTGCAGCAGTATATTGGCAGGGAACTGCTAGATATTTAAGAGGGATTCAGAAGAGGATGTGGATTGAGGGATTGACATTGTTGATGTCAGATGGAACTTGGCTGAAAGCAGAGAATACCAGAAAGATGTTTACCTGTGTTTTATTGACTATACAAAGGCATTCAACTGCGTGGATCATAACAAATTATGGATAGCCTTGCAACGAGTAGGAATTCCAGAACACGTAATTGTGCTCATGAGGAACATGTAGATAGACCAAGAGTCAGTCACTTGAACAGAACAAGGGAATACTGCGTGGTTTAAAATCAGGAAAAGTGTCCGTCGTGGTTGTATCCTTTTACCATACTTATTCAATCTGTATGCTGAGCAAATAATCTGAGAAACTGGATTATATGAAGAAGAATATGGCATCAGGATTGGAGGAAGACCCATTAACAACCTGTAATATGCAGATGATACAACCTTGCTTGCTAAAAAGAAAGAGGACTTTAAGCACTTATGGTTGAAGATCAAAGACTGAATAGTAGTATGGAATACACCTGAACATAAAGAAAACCAAAATCCTCGCAGCTGAACAGATAAGCAACATCATGATAAATGGAGAAAATACTGAAGTTGTTAAGGATTTCATTTTACTTGGATCCCCAACAACGCCTGCGGAAGAAGCAGTCAGGAAATCAAATGACATATTGCATTGGGGAAATCTGCCGCAATAGACCTCTTTAAAGTGTTAAAAAGCAATAATGTGAATTTGAGGACTCAAGTGCACCTGACCCAAGCCGTGGTGTTTTCAGTTGCTTCATATGCATGTGAAAGCTGGACAGTGAATAAGGAGAATTGGAGAAGAATTGATGTCTTTGAATTATGGTGTTGGTGAAGAATATTGAATATACCATTGGAGTGACAGAAGAACTAACAAATCTGTCTTGGAAGAAGTATAGGCAGAATGCTCATTAGAAGCTAGGATGGCTAGACTTTGTCTCATGTACTTTGCACATGTTATCAGGAGGAACCAGTGCCTGCAGAAAGACATCGTGCTTGGTAAAATAGAGGGTCAGGGAAAAATCGGAAGACTCTTGACAAGATGGATTGGCACAGGGTCTGCGACAGTGGGCTCAAACATAGCAATGGTTGTGAGGATGGCACAGGACCAGGCAGTGTTTTGTTCTGTGGTACACAGGGTCACTATGAGTCAGAATCAACTTGATGGTACCTAACAACAGCATGTAACCAGTCTCCCATTGTGGTTGTTACCTCCCTTCTCCCTCACACACTGATGGTTACCCTTCTTACCTCACTTGGTGTTTTTGGGTTCTCTAAAGAGACAGAATAAGTAATACACACACACACAGACATTGATCGGTTGATTTACTTCAAAGAATTGGCTCACATGTTCAGGCTTGTGTCCTAAAATCCACTGGTCAACGTGTCTTTTTATAGTCTGCTCTAGAGAAAGTCCCTTTTTTCCCTTTGACCTTCAACTGATTGAGCTCCACATGCATTGTGGTAGGTGATCAGTTTTACTTGAGGCCGGTAGATTTAATCACATGTAATTATAACAGCAAGTAACTAGTGTTTTACCAACAACTAGGCTCCATGGCCTAGCTAAGTTGACACATAAAATTAACCATCGTACCTGGGTTCTGACAGCCTGCACTGGGACATTCCCCCACCCCCACAGACACCCTTTTCATCCTAATCAGGGTCTGACACCCTGCACAGGGCTGTCCTCATGCATGAGGCCCATCTTACCTTTTTGAAGCTCTGACTCTCCATTCTACTCACCAGCCCCTCCCTCACCCATGAAGACTTCCTCTTCACTTGGGCTCTAATACTCCTTCCTGAATTGCTCAGGAAGGGGAAGGACAAGGGCTATTTATGGCTTTGTTAAAAACTGACTTTTTTTGTGATGACCTGATTGTTGTCACAATTTGAAGTGTTGATACAGCCTTTTCTATAAATAGTCTAATATTAAAGCGTATCTAATTATATTTCAAGGAAACCCTGGTGGTGTAGCAGTTAAGAGCTACGGCTACTAAGCAAAAGGTCAGCAGTTCGAATCCATTAGGCGCTCCTTGCAAACCCTGTGGGGCAGTTTTACTGTATTTCAAAATTTTGCAAGTGTTTTGATAGTATGTGTGTGTGTATTTTTATTCTAAACCAGAGGTTGACCAGGCAGTAAATATTTTAGGCTTTGAGGGCCAATAGGAAAACTCAAGACTATTATCTAGGTTCTTATATAATAACCATTTTAAAATATAAGAACCATTCTTCGCTTGTGTGCCATACAAAAACAGGTGGCAGATTGGATTTGCCCTGTACGCTGTAGCTTGCCAACCCGTTTTAAACCAAAGTGGAAATTCTTTTCTTTTTAGATGACACTCTTACTGTGCTTTAAAGTTTACAGAATGCTATTCATTCATTCAGCAAATATTAATTATTGAGTTTCTGTAGTACCCAATGCTAGGTACTACAAAGATACATCTTCTAAGGCAGGTATCATTAACTCATTTTATAGCTGAGATGCTGAAACTCTGGTTGAGTAACTTGTTAAAATTACTCAGCTAACAAGTCAAGGAAAAATTCTTATTTGTTGACCTTTACTCACTTTGCTCGATAGTTTAATGTGTTCATTAATTAAGGATTCACTTATATGGACCACAATATTGAATATTGAAAATGTCTCAAGTATCTGGACTAATAGTTTGCTTGTATGAGCTCCTGTAGTTTTATGTGTATACATTTTCTGTGCATTTTTCTCCATGTATTGAAGAGCAGCAATGATTCATATTTATATATTTTCTATGAGCTGCTGTACTTTTATACATGTACCGTATTTTTATTAAAATAACGTGTACTTTCTATGTTTGCCAAATGTGCCTTCCCCCTGCTGGGTATTTTCATATGCGCTGCTATGCCAAGTTTTTTACATGTTGCTGTAAAAAAAAATTAGCATAGCACACTTAAGAAAATACCTCATGAAGGGGGAAGGCGCGTTTGGCAAACAGACGTAGAAGGCGCATTTATTTGCTTAAAAATACGGTATATTATATATGGTTTATAATTCATCTTTATGTATTTCCTGTGAGTTGTTGTGGTTTTATGTGTATATTATGTTACTGTTTATAATTCAGCACTTAAAATAGATATAGATTATGATGACTTTTAACAAAGGTTGATTGATGTTCTCTCTAGGTGTGGTTTGGAGAAGATCTGCCTCTAAGTCCGCGAAGTCCTCTGACTCCCAGACATGGACCAGGCTTGGCTGATGTTTGTCAGTATGATGAGTGGATAGCTGTGAGGCATGAAGCCAGCCTGTTACCTATGCAGGAAGACCTGTCAATCTGGTTATCTGGTTTATTAGGTAAGGCTTGAAAAGAGACCCAAAATTGTGTTCTCCTGCTTAATCAATATTTATTGAGAACCTTATCTTCTGTCAAGGGTGAATGTTCTAGAGGCCTGGGATACTCTAGCGAATAAAATATTCAATGTCTTTGTTCTTAACAAACTCTGATTTACCCTGAAACCTTGAGGCTTGAATAGTAAGAAAATTTGAGGTTTAACTGAAGAGGTCAGTAAACTTTGAATAGTACCATTTTCATTGTTAATATTAGATTTTTTTTTTTTATGTATATAAGTCTGATTTTTAAATCTCTATTTGATTAGTTATTTTCCTTAATCTTTATAAGGCATGGGACTTGTTAAAATGATTAGTATCTCTGAGGCTTTGAGGGGTAGAGGCATATGAAACCTAGGAAGAGGCCTCAAGTTGAGAATATTTGGCATTCTTGTAGTTCTTCACTCTATTGGAGAATGTGATGAGCGCTCTGAACTTTCTCTCCAGAAAAAATTCATATTTAATACAGAATTTCATATAGCATCCCAAGGTTTTCATGAAACAGTATATCCTAAAGCCCACGTGTGACCCTCCCAAAATAATTAAACACACACCAAACGCTCCCTCTAATCATCTGATACCAATTTCATGATTTGGATAATTTTTAAAGTCCACTATGCAATAATAATGCATCTATAAAAGACATGTTAGAGGTGAAAAGTTGGTGTTCTCTGCATGTTCTTGTGTGATTATCTGTAATTTTTGAATTGCAACAAAGTCCATCATTTGTAGAGCATTTTTCTCTTGTGCCAACAGGAGTGATGTACTGAATATTAAAAAACAAAATACTTAGGGTTTATAAAATGAGACAAAACAGATATCAATTTTCTCTGTACTTCCCCATCACAGACACTTTTGCTTCAGTTGTGTTTCATTTAGTTTGACATTTGTTTTAACGCTTCCTTCCAAGAGTAAGTACTTGGAATCTGATCAGATATTTGTCTAGTGTTTCAGCTATAACCTGATTCTGTTTAAATTTTTACCATATTGTTTGAATTTACTGTTTATAGAAGAATCATAACTTTGAAGTATATTTTTAGGTACTGAAGTTAAGGCAGAAAGATTACTGGAAGAACTTGATAATGGAGTACTATTATGCCAACTGATTGCTGTTCTTCAGGACATGGTGAAAACGTGCAACTCTGAAGAATCAGGGGTAAGTAAATGTTTGAGTGAGGCGAGGAATGGTAAAAGAGAGGGTTGTTGTTATTGTTAGGTGCCGTCAAGTCGGTTCCGACTCATAGCGACCCTACGTACAACAATGAAACACTGCCCTGTCTGTGATTTTATAATTTGTTTATGTATATTTCTTATTATTTCTACAAGGTTGTAAACTTCCACCCCAGCTAGCTGGGAGACACTGGATAATTTACTTAACCTTTCTGGGCATCTGGAGGATGTCTTTATTTGTAAAATGGCAATGTTAACGTTTATCTCATATGATGTATTTGTGAGGGCTCAATGAAATTAAATGTGATAATATCTATATGGTGCCTAGCATAGTGCCTGGTACACAGTAGAGATCTAGTAGCTAGCTCTTCTTCATAATAATAGTACCTTCCTTACAGGATTGTTGTGATGGTTAAATGAGAAAAGAGCTTATGATAGTTCCTGGCACATATTTAACACAACTGTGGTTGTTACCTTCTTTATACTCTTCATATATTGCCTTAGTGGTAAGTTCTATAAATATTAATTGAATAAATAATTTTTTTTAGATAGGTTTCCTCTGTGGACTCTGCAGTCATGATTTGAAGTGGATAACATTTCCTTTCTTCATCAAATATAGGTGTTTTCAAGAGTTTGGGGTCTGGATACTGATGTACTTGTTGGTAGAAATATAAAGCAGTATCATCTTTTTGGGGGGCAGTGGGTGATATACGTCAGTCACATTGAAAAAGTGCGCACGTGTGTATGCATACATGCACACCCGTCAGACAACAGAATAAGATGTTTTAAAACATTTCATAGATGTAGGTTATATGTAGATACATGCATAGAGATACCAAAATGTGGATGAGAAGATTTTAGGTGATGCTGACCATATTTGTATTTGGCTGTATTGTTTTGTTTTTGCATGATCATATATATATAGTCAGAAAAAAAAAAAAAACTCACAAGGCTGTTTTAATTCTGGAAAGTAATACCAACAGGAAGAAACTGGTAACAGTGGCTGTCTCTAAGGAGAGGAACCAAGGGGTAGAGATGGGAGGGAGACATATTACCCTACCCTATTGTACCCTTTGCGTGTTTTTAAGATCATGCACAGATGGCTTATTCAAACAAAAATTTTAAACAAAAAACTCTCAGCCTTAGGAGGGCAATCTAAATACTCTTGGGCCAGATAATTAAAAAAAAATCAAGATTCTCTAACACACCATCAGTTTTCAAAGAACTTGAACTAAGAATGGGTTACTACTTCCTTATTAGGTAGTTTCTTCAAGAGGCTCAGAACCATGAATCTGAGATTTATGAATCTGCATTTAAGGAAGTAAGCAGAAATGAGCATGTCTGTTAACCTTTAACATTAGCAGTAATGTTGTTTGTATTGAACTTGAGCTATGTATCGAGAGATGTACCATAGAAATGTTCTTGGAATTATTAAAATGCCATTATTTTTGTTTTTAATTATGATTCTTATGTCACTTTCAAAAGAGTAAGGTTAGAAAAGCTTGATCCTCCTCCTAATTTTGACCAGATTGTTTTCCTAGGAATCATTTTCTGGAATATGCTTAATGTAAAATAATTTTTGAAGATAACTTTTTTCTCCTAATGTTGTATTCTTTTTAGTTATATTCAATGAGTTGAACTTTTATTTGTAGTATTGAAATGGTTCCCTAATGAAAATGCCAATGATGCATACTTAAAGGTTTTCTTTTCTTTTTGTCCTTTCCAGAATTTTCCAATGAGAAAAGTACCCTGTAAGAAAGATGCTCCATCAGGCTCATTCTTTGCTAGAGACAATACTGCCAACTTCCTTCACTGGTGTAGGCACATTGGGGTTGATGAGACTTATCTCTTTGAATCTGAAGGTTTAGGTAAGTTTTACTATTGTTACTGTTTTATTTTGTTTTTTTAATGTTTATTAGGGTATTTTTGTTTTCCTCACTTCTAATTTTCCTTTTCAGATTAGGAGTTAAATGGCACATCTCATTTTCCTAGAAAATTTTATACTTTAAATATATGTGAAGTAATTGGAAAATCAGATTCTAAATCAAGTATATTAAGCTTTTTACTTGTAGTTAAAGAAAGAGTTTATATATCTAGAATGCCCTAAAATATTTTACTTCCTAAGTAAGTCAGTTTCAGGAAGGTTCTGGACCATTGCTAATTAATGCTTTCATCAAGAATTACTCTACCAAGTATAAATTTCTAGCAATTTCTCTTTAACCAGATAATTACAGAAATAACAGAAGGCCAAGTGATGTGTGCTCCCAATTTTTAAATTTACCTTGTAAACAACAGCTGCCAACTTGATTATCTAAATGGATTAATGCTTTTGGCAATTCATTGTGAAAAGTCATGTTCTTCTAAAGAACTATTGACATATTTTCTCATTTCCTTTAAGTCGACAGAAGCATCTGTGCAGTGACTGAAGTGGTAGTCATATGACTAAGTTTCAGATTATATATATTTTTTCGCAAAGTTTATATATATACACATACACATGTATACACATATGTATGTATGTATGTGTGTGTATATATAATTTTTTTTTTTTTTTCCTTTCAGAATTTGTAATGTTATAGTAACAGTAGCATACCAGGGACGGGACCGTGGGAGCACTGATAGAGAGTAGTATTTTATCACTGACCTTGTTTAGAATTGCTGGTTCATAAAAAAAAAAAAACAAACTTAACCTTTAGTGGATTTTATTATTGTTTTTAAATTCTTTACTGTCAGTGCACACTCTTATTGCCTGCACACAGGGCAGGCCACTCCCACTGCCACCACTTTGGTACACTGCTGATAAGATCAGGAGCAGATTAACCAGTAAGCAAGGTACGCACGGGCTTACTTGTGTTTCCGTATTAATCTGTAGTGCACAATTTCACATGGCTTTCACCATATCTGGGGTGAGAAACAGGTGAAATTTGTGTACTACAGATGAGTAAATAAGCACAAGTAAGACCATGCATACCTTGTTTGCTGGGTAATTTGTTCCTTATACATCTATCCAGTGGATTGCTATTCACCGACCCCCTCTAGTTTATACCGTGTTTCAATCCAGGTATGCTGACCTTTATTGACATGGTAGTTGATTTAATATCACATACAGCTTCTAGAGATCAAAGGGAAGAGGAAATGCTTTGAATCTCTAGTTTCCAGTGTAGTGCTTTTGAAAGGATATAAGATTGTTGTGTATTTCTCATTCTCAGTAGAAGGCATCTTCTAACTGTCCCGAAGGGCAGTATAGGACCAAATAAAGCATTGTCAATGATAGGAATTAAACTGATGAGCTAATGTTTCACTCTCCAGAGTCTTGGAGATGAGCCTCTCAGTTTTTTATATTTTGCTAGGAACTCAAAGCAACTTCAAAATGTTTAGAAAAAAAAGTTTAGTAAAAATTTCAGGATAAACGCTTTTATTAGTGTGGCTTTTAAACTCAAATATAGGCCTTTTTATTGTTTTGAAAGAGTACACTCTGCGCTTGGGGCATATCATAGACGCCGTTCGTAAATCAAACAGCAACTGCCATTTCCACTGGGGGAGTCAGTATATATGCAATTCGTCACATGTACCATTATTAGGTTAGTGTCTGGAAGTTTGTAGTGTTTCTAACTTTAAAGACAGGAACAGAAAAGACAGACAACCCACAAATACTCTATCTGTGCATTTAGCGTGAGTTTTAATGATCAGTTTGTTTGTTTTCCTTAAGGAAATCCCTTTTTACTTGTACTTTAACTATTAGGCTTAGCATTTAAGATCCTTTTTTAATAGAGCTAGATAGACTTTATATAACATAAAGTTTACCATTCAGTGGCATTAGTATATTCACTGTGTTGTGCAATCATCACCACTGTCTAATTCCAGAACATTTCCATCATCCCAAAAGGAAAACCTGCAACTGTTAGCTATTAGTCCCAGTTACTCCCTCTCCCCCATACCTTGGAAACCACTTACCTACTCTCATTCTCCATGGATTTGCCTATTCTGGACCTTTCATGTAAATGGAATCATATAGTAACGTGGCCTTTTGTGCCTGACTTCATTCACTTAGCATAATACTTTTACACTCATCCATGTTATAGTACGTATCACTGCTTCATTCCTCTTAATGGTTGAATATTATTCTATTGTGTAGATATACTACATTTGGTTTATCTATTCAGCTGATGGAAATTTGGGGTATTTCCAATTTTTGGCAATTATAAATAATGCTGCTATGAACATGCATGTACACATTTTTGAGTTAACCTATAATTTCCATTCTCTTGTATACATACCTAGCAGTAGTTCTATGTTTAGTTTTAAACATTAAGGAATTTTTAAGGAATCACCAAACTGTTTTCCACAGTGGCTTCATCACTTTACATTCCTGCCAGCAATGCATGATAGTTCATTTTCTCCACATCCTTGCCACTCAGGTTTTTGATGATAGCCATCCCATTAGGTATGAAGTGGCATCCTACAGTGGTTTGGGTTCGAATTTTCTAATGAATAATGATGTTGACCATCTTCTCATGTGATTATTGGATATTTGTATGTCTTCATTGGAGAAAAGTCTATTCAGTTCCTTTGTCCATTTTTTAATTGAATTATTTGTCTTTCTATTGTTGACTTTTAATAGTTCTTTATATAGTCTCAATACAAGGCCCTCACCAGATGCATGATTTGCAGATATTTTCTACCAGTCTGTTGATTGTCTTTTCACTTTCTTGATAGTGTCCTTTCATACACAAAAGTTAATTTTGATGAACCCAGTTTATCTATTTTTACCCTGATTGCTTAAGTGTTTGGTGTTATATGTAAAAAAGCCATTGCCTGACCCAAGGTCATGCAGATTTTCACCTGTTTTCTTTTAAGAGTTTTATAGTTCTAGCTCTTACATTTAGGCCTTTGATCCATTTTGAGTTTCTTATATATTTATATTTGTGTAAGGTCTTGTTAAGTTAATATTTGTTTAAGGTGTTGCTGTTAGGTGCTATCAAGTCAGTTCCAACTCACAGTGACCGTATGTACAATAGAACGAAATACCGCCTGGTTCTGAGCTATCCTCACAATCATTGTTATGCTTGAGCCCATTTTTGCAGCCACTGTGTCAATCCATCTCTTTGAGGGTCTTCCCCTTTTTCACTGACCCTCTGACAAGCTGGATGTCCTTCTCCAGGGACTGGTCCCTCCTGATAACATGTTCAGAGTATGTGAGACATAGTCTCCCCATCCTTCCTTATAAGGAGCATTCTGGCTATACTTCTTCCAAGACAGATTTGTTCGTTCTTTTGGCAGTCCATAGTATATTCAACATTCTTCGCCAGCACCATAATTCAAAGGTATCATTTCTTCTTCAGTCTTCCTTATTCATTATCCATCTTTCGCATGCATATGAGGCAATTGAAAATACCATGAATTGAGTCAGGCTCACCTTAGTCCTCAAAGTGACATCTTTGCTTTTTAACACTTAAAAGAGACCTTTTGCAGTAGATTTGCCCAATGTGATACGTTGTTTGATTTCTTGGCTGCTGCTTCCATGGGTGTTGATTGTGGATCCAGGTAAAATGAAATCCTTGAAAACTTCAGTATTTTCTTCATTTATCATGATATTGCTTATTGGTCCAGCTGTGAGGATTTTTGTTTTCTTTATGCTGAGGTGTGACCCATACTGAAGGCTGTGGTCTTTGATCTTCATCAGTAAGTGCTTCAAATCCTCTTACTTTCAGCAAACAAGGTTGTGTCATCTGCATAATGCAGGTTGTTAATGAATCTTCTTCCGATCCTGATGCCGTGTTCGTCATATAGTCCAGCTTCCTAAATTATTTGGTCAGCACACTAAGAAGCACGTTCCTCACATGTGTTATTTTTTGTTTCATAGTCCTGTCTAATCTTTGTCTGAAGATTGGGCTTCAGGACTGGTTTCAGTTCTGGGTTAACAGTGCATCCGGGGATCATAGTTTCTGGGGTTCCTGCAGTCTCTGTCAGACCATTAAGTCTGATCTTTTTACCTGAATTTGAGTTAGCATAGATCTTGAATTATTCTTTTTGGCAATGAATGTGACACTATTCCTCTTCAATTTGCTATCCCCGGCAATGTTGACCATAAGGTTGTCCAATTCAGAATGGCCCGTACCAGTCCATTTCAGCTCTCTAATGCCTAGGATATCAATCTTTACATGTTCTATTTCATTTTGATGACTTCTAATTTTATTAGAGTCATGCTTTGTACGTTTCATGTTCCAGTTATTAGTGGATGTTATCAGCTGTTTCTTCTCATTTTGAGTCGAGCCACATCAGCAAATGAGTGTTCCGAAAGCTTTACTCCATCCACATCATTAAGGTTAACTACTTTGAGGAGGCAGTTCTCCCCCATTCATATTTTGAGTGCCATCCAACCTGAGGGGCTCATCTTCTGGCACTATATCAGAGAAAGTTCTGCTGCTATTCATAAGGTTTTCACTGCCCAATTTTATTAGAAGTAGATTGCCAGGTTCTTCTTTCTAGTCTGTCTTATTCTGGAAACTCTGCTGAAACTTGTCCACCATGAGTGACCCTGTTGGTATTTGAAATACTGGTTGCATAGGTTTCACTGTCACAGCAATACACAAGCCACCACAGTAAGACAAACTGACAGATGAGTGGTGGATGGTGTAAGGTCCAAACCTGTTGCCGTCAAGTTGATTCCGACTCATAGTGATCCTACAGGACAGAGTAGAACTGCCCCATAGAATTTCCAAGGAGCGCCTGGTGGATTCAAACTGCTGACCTTTTGGTTAGCAGCTGTAGCTCTTAACTGCTATGCCACCAGGGTTTCCAAATTCCTTTTGCCTGTGAATACCTAGTTGTCCCTGCATCGTTTTTTGAAAATACTGTTCTTTTCTCACTGAATTGACCTGGCATCCTTGTCAAAACTCATTTTACCATGGATTTATTTCTGGACCCCAGTTTTACCTCATTGGTCTATATGGCTATCCTTAGGTCAGTGACACACTTTCCTGATTACTATAAATTTATGGTTAAGTTTTAAAACTGAAAGTTTGAATCCTCCAACTTTGTTCTTTTTTGTTTATTTTGTTCTTTGTCCCTTGCATTTCCATTTAGGATCAGCTTTTCCATTTCCCGGGGGGGAAAAAAAGGCTGTTGGAATTTGATAGAGACTACATTGAATTTGTAGATCAATTTGGGAAGTATTGCCATCTTAACAACACTAAGTCTTTCAGTCTGTGAACACAAGATGTCTTTCCATTTATTTATATTTCTTTAATTTCTTTCAACAGTGCTTTGTAGTTTTCAGTGTACAAGTATTACATTTCTCTGGTTACACTTATTACAAAGTATTGTATTCCTATTGAAGCTCTTGTAAATGGAACTGTTTTCTTAGTTTCATTTTCAGATTGTTTATTGCCAGTGTATAGAAATTGATCTTGTATCCAACAACTTTGCTGGATTTGTCTATCAGCTCTAATAGTTTTTTTGTAGGTTCTTTAGGGTTTTTTGTACATTGGAACATGTCATCCATGAACAGAGATAGTTTTCCTCCCTCTCCAATCTAGATGCCTTTTATTTATTTTTCTTGCCTAATTACCTTGGCTAGAATATCCAGTATAATATTGAATAAGAGTGATAAGTGTGGGCATCCTTGCCTTGTTCCTGATCTTGGGAGGAAAGCTTTTAGTCTTTCACCATTGTGTATGATGCTTTCTGTGGGTTTTTTACAGATGCCCTTTATCAGACTGAGCACATTCTCTTCTATTCCTAGTTTGTTGAGTGCTTTTATCATGAAAGGGTGTTAGATTTTGCTAAATGCTGTTTCTGCATCAATTGAGATAATTATGTGGGTTTTTATTCTTTTATAAATGTGGTATATTACATTGATTTATATATATTGGACCAACCTTGCATTCCTGGGATAAATCCTCCTAGGTCATGGCATATAATCCTTTTTATATGCTCTTGGATTCATTTCCTGGTATTTTGTTGATGATTTTTGAATCTATATTCAGAAGGGATATTTTTCTGAATATCCTGTATTCTGTAGTTTCCTTTTTTCATGTCTTAGTCTGGCTTTGGTATAAGGGTAACATGGATGTCAGAAAATCAGTTAGGAAGTGCTTTTTCCTTTTCTATTTTTGAAAGCGTTTGAGAAGGCTATCACTACATAGTCGTATGTTAAAAATAGTTTAGAACAAAATTGAGGTGATATTATCTCTACTAACAGTTTCTCTTATTGAGAGATCTGAAGTATATAGTTTTTTAGAATTAAAATGCTACACTAATGAGGGCCCGTGGCGAGTTTTCATTCTCTTCTTGTTAGCCTGGTTTTTTAAAATATTTATGAAAGATAACAATATAGAGAGAAAATTAAAGTGCCTTTTCTAAGCCTTCTCTATACATTAAAACTGCTATCTTTATTGTCTTCTCCTTTACTCTCTTCTGTGTCAGAATTTTTTTTTTTTTAATTATTTTTGCTTTTTAAAATATGTGGTCTTATTTTTCAGTTTTGCACAAAGATCCAAGGCAGGTGTATCTTTGTCTTCTTGAAATTGGTCGAATTGTGTCAAGGTATGTGTCCCACAATATTTCAGAATTTCAATATTATAAACATTTTCTAAACTACTTTAATTGAGACCAGTATCTTCTATAAAGAAAAGAAAGTCTTGAAGTAAAATAACCCAATTTCCTATTTTTTTCTTTGATAACTTTGTTTTCCTGAGCTGTGCCATGTGTCGACATCTGCTTTCTCATATAAAAAAAAAAAAAATTTTTTTCTTTATTAATAATAAATTATAAAAGTGATTACTTAAATTTCTTAGATTAAGACTAGGGTAAAAACATGTAGTCTAATATCAGTTCAGGTAAGGAAATGGCAAGTCCTGGGTACACAAAAAGGATCTGATAATAAGGCTAAGGCTTGGTGTCCTCCATGGCTCTCCTAGCCTTGTCTTTATTCACAAGCTGGTTATAACAGTGCCTCTCAGGATATCAGGTTGAATATTGGTTGGAAGCATCCAGTAGTCAGATATATGCTATGATGTGAATATTGTAATCCAGATTTTAGCAATTAAAAAGCATTTCCAGACATCCCAGTGAGACATTTGCTAGAAGAAAATCATACAGACTTTGCTTTAAAAATAAAATGTAATCTGTCAAGATATACAGGGAAGTGCTTGGGCCAAAATTTGTTTGAATGATCAGATCTCCTGGTTGCTTTTTCAGATATGGAATTGAGCCACCAGTATTAGTAAAACTTGAGAAAGAAATTGAGCTAGAAGAGACCTTGCTTAATACTTCTGGGCCTGAAGAGTCCATCAGCATTCCAAAATCATGCTGCCAGCATGAAGAGCTACATGAAGCTGTAAGTAATTGCCACACTTTCTTTTGACTATGATGTCTCATGTCTCATGTTTTTTATCTGCTTTTAGTTTGCTACAGGTGATGTTATGTTTAAAAGAAAGTGTTGCTTATTCAAAATACACACCAACCTTTACTTCCCAGTGAGTTCATCATACTATATGTTAAAGTTGATTTCTTGTTGTTTGTGTAATGGAGAATGGCTTTGTGGCTGGGTGTGGAACAAATAGGCTGGAAGCAGATCCTGAAGAGTACCATAGGCCATGAGGATTCATTGTTTCTTTTTTTAACTTGGCAGTGTTATAAGCTGATTTACATAGTATAAGGATTGTTCTCATGGTCAAGTAGAGGTTAAACTGGTTTATTCTAATAATCTGGGCATAAGATGATGAGAACCTGAACTAGAGCAGCAGTAGTGGGGATGGAGAGAAAGGAACAAATATAAGACATATTTAGGAGGTAAAATTGGAAGGAATTAGTGACTGATTGAGAGTGAGGGAGGGAGAAAATCTGGAGTGATTTCCAAGGCTTCTAAGTAGATGGCACACTGATATTCGGAGACTACAGGAAGAGGAAAAGTTGTGAGGGCAAATTTTGTTTTGAACATTTCCCCTAAAGAATGTATATAAACTTGTTAGATGATAGTTACAACTGGAAAGTCTTCTTAACTTTACCTGTTCATCATTGTGTAGAAGGTAATAGAATTGCAGTTGCTTAGGCTGTGTGTCTTCTGCACTGACCACCATATAGTAAATGATGGAGGTGAGCTGAATATTGGACACTTTCTATTTAGATTAAAAAAAAAAAAAAATTTTTTTTTTTTTTTGGTTGCTTATAATAATTCATGGTCTTTTTTGGATTGTAGTTTTTTATGAAAGTGCTTAAAAACCAAGAACTAGACCCATTGCCCTTGAGTTGATTCCAACTCATAGTGACCCTATAGGACAGAGTAGAACTGCTGCGTAGCATTTCCAGGGAGTGCCTGGTGGATTTGAACTGCCAACCTTTTGTTTAGCAGCCAGACTCTTAACTACTATGCCACAAGGGTTTCCATGAAAGTACTTAGAATACAGAATTATTTAAAAAATAATAAGAAATATGAAAAAATAATTCCTTAGTAATAAATATTTAGGAAGTGTTGTTTTACTCGTTTTATTTAATGTAGTAAACCAACCACCAATTGCTGTTGAGTTGGCTGTCACTCATGGTGACCTCAAGGTATGTCAGACTAGAACTGTGCTCCTAGGGGTTTCAATGCCACATTTTTTGGATGCCTATAGTAAAACAAGACAGGTTAAGAAAATGTCAACCTGAACAATTCTTAACAGGCCAAAAAGTATGTTACTGATATATAGGATGATGTGAATATGAATATATGAAGCAGTGATAATGTAGAAGGTAAAAAATGAAATTTATTTTAAATCTCATATAACTAAAAGAAAGATATTGGGGAAAATATTTGTATTAAATAGGAAATAAAATTTGTTTATTTCATTATTATATAAAGATACCAATTTGATAAGAAAAACATTTTCTGTAGAAAAATGAGCAAAGACTATTGCTTACGCAAGAAGAAAATACGTGTTAAAACTTGCTGATGATCCAGGAAATCAGATTAAAGCAGCCATGAAATACCGTTTGTCCCGGTAGCAAAATTAAAAAAAATTATGAATTCTGGTGCTGGTAAATTCTTTATTTAGGGATCGTTATTGGCAATGGAAAATGACATAAACCTTTGGAAAACAAATGAAATGAACAAATAGGTATCAAGAGCCACAAAAGTGTTCCTTTTTCATTTTTACTGTAATTCAAAAAGGAAAAAAAATAGCATGAATGTATTTATTGCACTATTTATAATGGTGAAAAATTGGAAGCATTGTAAGTACCTCAAATAGACCAATGGCTAGATAAATTAGGATTCATTATTTTATTAATTTTATTTTTTGACTTCATCAAAGAGAAGTTTATTTCCTCACAGTAAAGTAGGATAAAGTCCCAAATTCGGGGCATCAGCTCCAGGGGAAGGCTTTCTCCCTCTGTCAGCTCTGGAGGAAGGTCCTTGTACTGAGTCTTCCCATGGTCGAGGAGCTTCTCAGATGCTGGGACCCTGAGCCCAAAGGATGCTGTCTGCTCCCGGTGCTGCATTCTTGGTGGGGATGAGGTCCCCAACTCTCTGCTTGCTTCCCTTTCCTTTTACCTCTTGAGAGATAAAAGGTGGTGTAGACCACAACCCAGGGAAACTCCATTTACATTTGGATCAGGGAGGTGACCTGAGTAAGGGTGGTGTTACTATTGCAGGGCAAGACTTCCCAGCTTAGACCAAGTCCTATTTAGGTTCTTGCCTTCTACTGACCAAGAAGGACCAAGAGAGAGAGGCTCAGAGGTTCTGTTATCAATTGCCAGTCTGACACAAAGGGTCCTTGTCTTTTCCCAAGTAAGAGTAGACGCAAAAGACAAACTTTATCTTCAGCAAGCTTTATTTTGCTTGAGTCAAGCAAAAGGTGTCAGCGGGGATCTAAGCCTCTCCAAAAGACTGACTGGAAAAGAGAAGCAAGGCTAGGGCTTATATGGGTTCAGTGGAGAGAACAGAGTAATGAATATTTACTGGGCTTCTTTCAAGGACCGGGTACTTCTCAGAATGGCAGTGCATATTAATTAGGTTGCACATGCATCTGGAAGGATTCGTTATTTTAACAGTAATCATTTCATGTGACCATTATGAAGACTGTAGCAACAACAAAATGTCTATTTTGTGAAAAATATGTATATTCAGACAAACTGTGGAAACAAGGAGAATGAAGATAATTGATAGTTGGGTAGTACCTTTGTAGATGATTCTAATTTAACTATTCTCTTTATTGTTACAATGTTAATTATGCAGAAAATAAAACCAGAAGGTAACATTTCTTATCCACAGCTCTTACTTGTTTCAGGCTCACCTCCTTGTTTAGACTGTGGGGTAGTGTTGCTTTGTACTGTTGAATATAAGTGATGTTCGGGCATTTTATTTTAAACAAGAAAAATTAGTGACTTTCATGTTTGCATTCTTGTTATGAAAACTAAAAAAGAACACATTTCTCTAAGTGTATATGTGTTATAGGAATGCATTTAATGCCCACCTATAGATACATGATGTACAGAGATCATGAAGTCATGTTTAAAATAAGGAACCAAAACCTGTTGCTACTGAGTTGATTTTCAACTCATAGCGACCCTGTAGGACAGAGTAGAACTGCCCCATAGGGTTTCCGAGGCTGTAAATCTTTACAGAAGCAGATTGCCACATCTTCCTCCTACGGAGCAGCTGATGGGTTCGAACTGCCAACCTTTCAGTTACCAGCCGAATGCTTCACCACTAAGCCACTAGGGCTTCTTAAAATAAGGGACAGTTATTATTTAAGTCATTGTTTAGGGTCCTGTTAAGAAATACACAACCGCAGCTCTGGTACTTATGAAACTTTTACTGACTGAAAGCAGTGACTGAATTAAAGGGAGGTTGCCTCCTTTCAAATTACTTTGGTTAGCTAATAATGTATAAATACGGATTGACACAGTGGCTGCAACTGTGGGCTCAAACAGCAGTGATTGTGAGGATGGCCCGAGACGAGGCAGTGGATAGTTCTTGTGTATAGTGTCACAGTGAGTCAGAACCAACTCAACCACACCTAACAACAACAACAATTATAAACTCCTTACCCAAGTTCAGGTTGTCTTTAGCCATTTTATGTGTGTGGTGTATGTTTGTGTATGTGTGTACACATACCAGCTGTGAACAAAACTTGATTGAATGACTTATGAAAATCAGTTGTTTGTTTATAAGCACATAATTTTTTTTAAATGGATGATGTAGGGATATAAATTATGCACCCTTGTGTTTACCATGGTAAATCCAAGTGTCCATTCATTTTGAGTAGATAATTAAAATAATCATGTAAATATCTATTAGTGCTCAGCTGAATTGGGAATATCTGAAGAGACTTTCTTTAGCATAATGCCTAAGTTTAATTGAATCTGTTTGTTTAGTATACAAAAAAATAGTCATGACCTTGCTTTTTCAAGAATGTAGTTTTTGGAAAAATCAAATATTTTCTATAATGACTAATATCTGACTTTTCTCAAGATATTTTAACAAATATCTTTAATAATCAATTTAATTCAATTTCCATGTTTTAAATATAGAATTCTTGAATTTTTTTTTACATTTACTGCAGTTTCTACCATTTTTTACATTTACTGCAATTAGAAATTCTATGAGCTCCTTGAAGTATAGAAGTAAGACACCCCCACCCCCCAACTCTTAAGCAGCTATTGAATCAGAGTGAGCACTTTTTAAAAAATGTTTCTTGGACTGAATGTTTAAAAAATTTTACCCAGTCCTGGATGAATAGATGTAAATATGTCTGTATCTATTAACAATAGCTTTGGAACAAATCTAAATTTTCCTGCACGATATAAGTTTAAACCCATTGCCATCAAGTTGATTCTGACTCATAACGACCCTGCAGGGTAGAGTAGAACTGTCCCATAGGGCTTGCAAGGCTGTAACCTTTACGGAGGCAGACTTCCACATCTTTCTTCCGAAGAGCACCTAGTGGGTTCTAACCACAGACCTTTTGGTTACCAGCCCAGTGCATAACCACTGAGCCACCAGGTCTCCTTAATATAAGTTTAGCATGTTGTTGAGGGACAAGTGAGAATACCCACTTAACCTGTATGTAACTGGCCTGTCCCTAATTTGACACAGATATGTTAATTTAGGGCATAGAACAATTCAAGTTTAATAGTGACCTTACACATTTTCTAAAACTCCATAAATGTGTTTCACATGGACTTCATTGTCTTATGTCTTAAACTTTTTCAAGCTTTTTCTGGCACTAAGAGCCAGATTGCACTTGGACAGAGAGAGAGGCTTGGACTTCCGTGACTGCTGGCTTTTATGTTAGACTGGCTAACATCTAGTGTCAATATTTGTCAACAAGTAAAGGGGAAGAGATATTAAATAGTTGAACTGTCTTTAATTTTTATCTCTGAGTTTTATTTTCCAAGCTATCAAATACACCTTGCATTTTACCTTTAAGCAAGGCACTTTTTATAACCAGCATTAAATGAGTTGGAATCGACTTAATGGAAACTAACAACAACAACAAATTTTGTTATTTATTTATTTTCAATCTCAGGTTAAACATATTGCTGAAGATCCTCCTTGTAGCTGTTCTCATCGGTTTTCCATTGAGTACTTATCTGAAGGACGGTACCGACTAGGGGATAAAATACTCTTTATCAGAGTAAGTCCACCATTTATGTCCTATTTTAAGCACAATTATTGTTTTGAAATTGGATTTATTGCTTTACCAACCTCCTTTTGCCTCCCTTTTACCTTTTTAAAAATTGCAGTAGAGGGTGCTATTAAGGGAAGAATTTTACTGTACAGGGGAAATATGGAATACTTGCTTTCCTGAGTATATAATGAGTTTAGATAAAAGCTTCTAACATAACAAATAACTAACTTTAGGATAATTAGGAGTATTTGGACATTGAATATAATTGGGGGAGAATCTTTGTATTCCTCAGGTAACTTACTCAATTTTTCAAATTTTCTGTGAAGGAATAATTTTCCATTGTAAAACGAAGGAAAGAAAAAAAAAAACAACAAAGTAATACATCTAATAAGATTAAATATTAGTAGTACCAAAAAGAAATGGAAACATTGTCCTTTGTAATATATACACTGGGCCTGAAGTGTAAAGCTTTTCGCATTGACTTAACGTCAGTATGTATGCCAGGGTGCTGATATACATGTCCGTTTCCTTCTGTTGTCGCATCTGCAGATGACTCATTGCCCCCTTTGCTGATAAGGAGATTCGAGCTTCATCTGTTCAGCATTTTGTCCTCTCCTGATATGAGAGCTCTTTTATTTCTAATTTATGAACATAATATAAAAGTCTTTTAAAATATAATTTTACTGTCCACATTTCCTGTCTTATCGTTACCCCCAACTCCCACCCAGCCCAAACAGAAACATAGCTACATGCACTTCCTATCTTTTATATCACTTTCCTTTTTTTAAGGCAATGTGTTGTAGTGATAATGGACAGAACAGGGATCTTGGAGTTAAAACTTGCTGGACGATCTCACACAATTGTGCAGGTTTGCCTGCTGAGTGGGGCCACACCAGCAGAGCCAGAATATATCTTTTCCCACATAACTACCATCTGGGTTCAGAGCAGCCCAGTGTGCTGGAGCCCAGGCCAAGCTGTGTGCCTTGGAACAAATCCCTTAATTTCTCAGAGCTATAATTTCCTCAGCTGCAAAGTAGAACTAGTAATAAATTATATCAAAGTTTTCTAAAGACCAATAGTTTAGTTTAACTACCTGGTAAAGAATGTCTGCCTTGAGCAAAACTGACAACAGCAACTCAAATGATTATATAGGAAATCTTGGGGGCAGTGAGTTTATGTTAATGGGGGAGGAACATTTTGGAAAAGGAAGGCGAGAATGGTTGAACAACTAGAAAAATGTAATTAATGTCACTGAGTTGTCCATGCAGAAATTATTGAATTGGTTTATGTTCTGTTATCTATATTCTCAACAATAAAAATAAAATAAATTTTTAAAAATTGATATAATACATATGAAAGTAATTTATTAAATTGCAAAGTATAGGCTTTAGTTGTTAACTTTCTTCCATAATTACTTTTTTCTTTACTATGAGGCATTTTCCTCCTCTCCTCTTTCTCTCCTTTCCCTTTCCTGTCTTTCTCCTTCTTTCAATATTCAATTCTTTGTTGAACAACATTGTCCTTGTGGTAGGTTAATAAAACTTGAAGTTTTAGAATGCAAGGTATACGGAAATATCTTCCCTACAAATTGGAGGACTCCGTATTGTTAATTTCATAATTCAATTTGAGTTATATTTATTAAATTAATAATACAAGAAGGAGACTGTCAATTTGTAGTGAAGCTGTTGGCAAATACTCTGAAATGTATAGATTGTAAACATCACAACTTTACAGCTTCATTTTTTACTTTCTTTTTGGGGGCAGATGCTTCACGGAAAGCATGTCATGGTCCGTGTTGGTGGAGGCTGGGATACTCTTCAAGGATTTTTGCTTAAATATGACCCCTGCCGAATATTGCAGTTTGCTACACTAGAACAAAAGATTCTAGCATTTCAAAAAGGAGTTTCTAATGAAAGTGTACCTGATTCACCCGCCAGAACACCTCAGCCTCCTGAAATGAATCCTTTGTCAGCAGTTAGCATGTTTCAGAAACAAAATTCAAAACCTGGCACACCAGTTGGCGTTCCAAGGAGCAAGGAGAAGCAGGTACATCCACCAGGTGTGTTGCTGCCGGCAGCATCTTCAAGGAAAGGAGGGCAACCAGGTTCTGTATCAGTCCGTCCTAAATTGCAGAATTCTCCAGCAGCATCTTCTCATCTCAAATCTTCAAAAGGCATAACAAAGAAACCACAAACCCCTTCAAACAGTGTGTCATCTAGGAAATGCATCTCATCACCCAGTATTCCTAAAGCTAGACTTATTCCAGCCCAAAAGTCAAGAGATGTGCCTGATTCTACACTTTTGCCAAATAAGTGTTCTGGAAAAACTGAACCACAGCGTTTGAAGCCCAATCATATTTCTTCCAGTGATAATGCAGTATCTCACCCTGCAGCACATTTAAACCCATCATCAAAGTGTCCAAAGCTACCCAAAGCAAATATACACGTAAGGCCTAAACCTTCTCCTTCTTTCCAGGCCCCTGCAAAAATGACAAAATCCAGTTCCAAAAGCGCAGCCGCCAGGTCTCAACCACCTGATGGAGCCCCACAAACAGGGGCAAACCCTGCACAGAAACTGAAATCAGCCTTGAATTTAAATCAACCTGATTGTGAGTCCTCAATTTCTCCTGCAGAAGCTTCACAGGAACCAAAAGATAAGAAATTGGTTTCAGTTGCCAAAAAGCAGCCTCAGAATAAAATTACACACCAGCAAGCAGGGCCCAGCTCCTTAAGGTCCCCTGGTCGTACCCCATTGGCCATTGTGAGTCTTCCTCAGTCTTCTACCAAAACACAAACTGTAACAAAGTCAGCACAGACGGCCACTAAGGGCCAGTGTTCAGCTAAATTAGGGCCTCCAAAAAGTGGCAAAACCCCAACTTCAACCAGGAAACCCGCCTCATCTGGCAAGGAAGCAGTTAGTGGAGATAAAAAACCTACCGCAAAGAAAAAGGAAGATGATGACCATTATTTTGTTATGACTGGAAGTAAGAAGCCTAGAAAATAAATCTGTATGTCATTTTAAGGAAACAGGAAAGGAAGGGGAGTGTGTTACCTTCACATCTGAAAATTTTCTACCGTTGGTTTTTGTCCAAATAGATGCGAATATTGAGTCAACAAGATAGGGGGTAGAGTTGGGGACAGGGCTCAGGGTTGGGGAATGGGGTGAGGAGAGGGCATCTCAGAATTCACATATCTGAATTCACCAGAAGGTTCTCTTTTCAGGCAAACAATTATAAAATCACCACAAGGTTCATATTAATAATAGACTTTTGTATGGTTTTCAATCCAAAGCATTGTTGTTAATGTCTCCATTGAGGAAAATGTAAAAGTCAAGCAACACTACTAGAATTATATTTGCTGTATTTATGAATATGTATTAAATATATGGGGCTTCTATGCCGGCTAATAGCAACAGTGGTGCTCTTAACATTAGTCATTGCATTTTAGCAAAAAAGCAACGGTTTGGCACTTACCTTCCAAAAGGCGCCTAATTTCCTGCTCAGGATTGTCTGATCAAACGATCCTAAGTACCAGTGGCTGCTGCTGACAGCTTGACGCACTACTCTGGGTTAGGTGGAATTCATATTACTGAAAATTTTTGTAAGCTTTCCGAATCAGAAGGCACTGGTTTTTCAGCTAGCATATATTAACACTGTAATATTATGTTACTTGTATTTCCAGTAAAGAAAAAAACAAGTTAATTTATTGAAACATAAACTGAAATTTTCTAAGGAAAAAAGCCAGATTTTTCATACATTACCTATAAAAATGTACAGACATTTTCTGTTTGAGATGGATATTGTGCAATGTGTAAGGGGAAACTGATTTAGTAGCTTTTACCATATTAGAAATATTTTTTAATAATGCAATTTCATTTGAGTACAGATGAGTTTTTACATTAAAATAATGTGCTTTAACATCAAAATTATGTTTAACAATTTTAAAATTAAGGTTATATATACAAGGATCTTAGAGTGATGTTATGTAAAATTTCTCTTACGTGTTATTTTTCAATAGCACAGCGATAACGGTCTTAATTAGAATCTTCCAATTATGTTCATTTCCTTTAATAAAGTCATGTTGCCTTCAGTTGTCCAGTGTCAAGTACGTGTGCAGCGTTTTCTGTCCTGTAGGCAGATTCTCTTAAGAGACATACCCAGATCATGTAAGGACTGCATAAACTCCATCAATCTAAAAATGATATTTGTAAATAATTTGCTTTTTAACGGATTGTTACTGTTTAACATTTATTAATGTACTTTGAGAAGTTTTAAGGGAGTTTTTAATAACTTTACAGTATTATCGTTATCACAATTTTGAGGTTCTTGTTTCCCTGTCTGCTTTAAACTGAAATGCATGTTTTCTGAAGAAAAAAAATAATAGCTTACACAAATGTATAATCATAGATTAAGCATCTTAAGCTGACTAGTAATGTTCAGTAGCTTATGAAGCAAGAAAGCTTTGTCTAAAAATAAGTGCGGAACACAACTAAAATCAAAAGTATGTGCAGGCTACTCTTTGGAATAATTCTTCTCTTTTAAAAGAAATAGTCACTAAATGTTTGGTTTAGCTCTACAGATCTGGATATTGAGAGAGATAATATTTACATCTTTGGAAAGTGAGGCCAGTTTAAGAGATGCTAGAAATTTTATTTGTGATCAGACAGGAACAATTTTACCTTCAAGCATTTTATTTTCTTGTAAAACCAAGTAATACTTCTATATCAGTAACTTCTAGAACTTAAAAAAAAGTAAGTGGTATTACAGCCAACTTATCAACACAATTTGATTTTACTATATGGAAACAATACCTTTTGTTTTGAGAATTTGGGGGAATAAAAATATCTCATAGGCTTCTGGCACAAAGTCCAAAATTAACCAAAGAATTGTTTTTGATAAGGTGGAAGTCAATTTATAAATAGATCTATTTTTCCACAACGGTGAATTGCTCCAACTATATTCGTATGGAATGTTTTTATTTATGTATAACTTAGCCTTTCATAATTAAATGCTACAGCTGCTATCCAAAGGGTCAGCAGTTTGAATCCACCAGACGCTCCTTGGAAACTCTATGGGGCAGTTCTACCCTGTCCTATAGGGTCACTATGAGTCAGAATCGACTCGACGGCTTTGGGTTTTTTTTTTTTTTTTCATAATAAAGGTTTTGTTTGTATAAGCAATGCCAAAAGACAATTACCTTAAAAATATTTTAAATGCTCTTAAATAGCAGGTATTTCTAGTCATTTTTACAATTTTTAAAACAGCTTTTATATTATTGAAGTTGGAAGGAAGTTTTCATTCCTTCATAGTATAAGACTTTAGTTTTTAATATTTGATAAAATGAGTATTTTAATTACTGAAGTACCTGGTAGAAAAAAATAACTGGTTTCAAAAAAGAGTAAAATAAATTTTTAGTTTTATTTGTTGTAATACTTATATGACTAATATGTCAAATTAATCTTCAGAGGAAAATGAAATGCTGATTATTTTTACATTGAGCTGAGAGTAAGCATTTAAAAGGCTTATATATTCAAAGTACCTTGGTAAATTAGATGACCTCTAATTTTATTCTCTACACTGAGTTTACAATTTTGAATTTTTTGGGGGGGAAAAAAATTATTCTTTCTGCAGTCTGTCTCCATGTGATTTAGAATCTGTGAATTCTGTAAAAGGCTTGAATAACATGTTGTGATAGGTTCTTACATCTAGGTTCACATAGTGACTCCACTTGAACCCACATTTATGTATGTTCTTCTCTTGTGCGAGCAGTATTTGTATCAGATTTTAACTTACATTTTCTCGAGGATTAAAATTTAAACGTGTGTAAGGTTCTCAATTTGCTTTTTTGTGTATTCTGAATATATTTGGATCACTTGGTTCGTGTGCAAAATCATCCCCTTGCACATTTGAAACATTCATAATTTGAGGATAGTTTTAATTCAGTTGCTATTAATTAAAGCGCCCTGTTTATACTTATGGGACTTACTTCACAGCTCCCAGGAGATTATAGGGCCTTGCCATTAATAAACAGTATTTGTCTCCCCGGTGCTTACCGTCCCCCAGTAAGTATAGCTAATACATAATAATCTCTGAGATAATAGTAGTAGTTCATTGGCTATTGAAGTAGACTAGATCACATAAGCATTGTGTTCACAGAAGGCTACTGATAGTAAGCATCACCAATTCTTATAATCCTGTTTAATTTCACGCTTTGATACAGACAGAATCATCTTTAAATACCATCTTTTTCCTAAATTAATGACCAGAGCAATTATGGAAAGCATTTAATACCATATGTATTTCCTGTGATCTTTTTCCAAAAAGTAACAGAAAAATACCACTTAGATAAAATTCTTATTGTATTTTGTTAACCATTTGTGAATGTCATTTTTAAACTTAAATTTACTTTTTGAAATTTTGAGGAAACTGTTAAAATAATTACCGGTAAATCAGAAAACTACAGATACCAATTTTGTTAAATTTAAGCTGTTTTCCTATAAATACACTATACTTGCAGAAAAACAAACAAAACTTGAGGGAATAATAATCATGCACATAATTAGCTTTAATGGTGTTTATAATAAAAAAAAATCATACTTTTAATGATAGCATAGCCATAAAATAGAATACCATTTTGTTGTTCTTGTTAGGTGCTATCCAGTCAGTTCAAACTCATAGCAACCCTGTGCACAACAGAAAGAAACACTGGCTGGTCCTGTGCATCCTCACGGTCATTGCTATGATTGAGCCCATTGTTGCAGCTACTGTGTCAGTCCATCTTGTCGAGGGTCTTCCTCTTTTTCACTGACCCTCTACTGTACCAAGCATGATGTCCTTCCCCAGAGACTGGCCCTTCTGATAACATATCCAGAGTATGTGAGATGAAGTCTTGCCATCCTCCCCTCTAAGGACATTCTAACTGTACTTCTGAGATAGATTTGTTCATTCTTCTGACAGTCCATGGAATATTCAATAGTCTTCACCAGCATCATAATTTAAAGGTATCAACTCCTTCCTTACTCATTGTCCAGGTTTCATATATGTATATATGAGATGATTGAAAGTACCATGCCTTGCACTGCCACACATTAGTCCTCAAAGTGGCATGTTTACTTTTTAACACTTTGAAGAAGTCTTTTGCAGCAGATGTAGCTAAAGCAATACCTGGTGTGATTCCTTGAGTGCTGCTTCATGGGCATTGATTGTGGCTCGAACGAAAATGAAATCCTTTACAACTTCAATCTTTTCTCCATTTATCATGATGTGGCTTTTTGGTCCAGTTGTGAGGCTTTTTGTTTTCTTTGTGTTGAGGTATAATCCATACTAAAGGCTATGGTCTTTGACCTTCATCAGTAAGTGCTTCAAGTCCTCTTCACATTCAGCAAGCAAGGTTGTATCATCCGCATATTGCAGGTTGTTAATGAGTCTTCTCCAATCCTGATGCCATGTTCTTTATATAATTCAGTTTTCCCAGATTATTTGCTCAGTGTATAGATTGAATAAGTATGATGAAAGGATACAACCCACATGCACACCTTTCTTTAAGCCACCCAGTATGCCCTTGTTCTGTTCCGTTCTGTTTGAACAACTGCCTCTTGGTCTCTGAGCACAATTAAGTGTTGTGTAATTCCCATTCTTTGCAACGTTACCTATAATTTGTTATGATCCACACAATCGAATGCCTTTGCATAGTCAATAAAACACAGGTAAACATCTTTCTGGTATTCTCTGCTTTCAACCAAGATGCATCTGACATTGGCCATGATATCCCTTGTTTCCCATTCTCTTCTGAATCTGGCTTGAATTTCTGGCAGTTCCCTGTCAATGTATCGTTGCAACTGTTTTTGAAATATCTCCAGCAAAATTTTACTTGCATGTGATATTAATGATATTTGATAATTTCTGCATTCTGTTGGATTCTGTTGGATCACCTTTCTTTGGAATGGACAGAAATATGAATTTCTTCCAGTCGTTTGGCCATGTAGCTGACTTCCAAATTTCTTGGCATAGACAAGTGAGCACCTCCAGCACTGCATCTGTTTGTTGAAATATCTCAGTTGGTATTCTGTCAATTCCTGGAGCCTTGTTTTTCTCCACTTCCTTCAGTGCAGCTTGAACTTCTTCCTTCAATACCATCAGTTTTGATCATATGCTACCTCCTGAAATGGTTGAATGTAAACCAGTTCTCTTTTGATCATTGACTCTGTATTCCTTCCATCTTTTGATGCTTCCTGCATCATTCGATATTTTGCCCACAGATTCCTTCAATATTGCAACTCAAGGCTTGAATTTTTTCTTCACTTCTTTCAGTTTAAATGCTGAGCATGTTCTTCTCTTTTGGTTTTTTGTCTTCGGGTTTTTGCACATTTCAAAATACTTTGTATTTTCAAGCTGCTCTTTGAAATCTTCTGTTCAGCTCTTTTACTTCATCATTTCTTCCATTCCCTTTAGCTACTCTATGTTAAAGAGCAAGTTTTAGAGTCTCTTCTGACATCCTGTTTGGTCTTTTCTTTCCTGTCTTTTCAGTGATCTTTTGCTTTCTTCATGTATGATATCCTCGATGTCATTCCACAACTTGTCTGGCCTTTGGTCATTAGTGTTCAATATGTCACATCTATTCTTGAGATGGTCTCTAAAATCATGTGAGATATACTTAAGTTTGTACTTTGGTTCTCTTGGACTTGTTTTAATTTTCTTCAGTTTCAACTTGAACTTGCATATGAGCAATTGATGGTCTATTCTGCAGTTGGACACTCGCCTTTTTCTGACTGATGATATTGAACTTCTCCATCATCTCTTTCCATAGATATAGTTGATTTGATTCCTGTGTATTCCATCTGGTGAGGTGCATGTGTATAGTTACCATTTTGGTCATTGAAAAAAGGTATTTCCAATGACTAAGTCATTGGTCTTCCAACATTCTCTCATTTGATCTCTGACATTGTTTCTATCACCAGGGCCACATTTTCCCACTACCAATCTTCTTTCCAACTTTCTCATTCAAATCACCAGTAATTATCAATGAATTTTGATTGCATGCATGATCAGTTTCAGGCTGTAGAATTTCGTAAAAATCTTCAATTTCTTTATCTTTGGCATAGTGGTCGGTGGATACTTGAATCAATAGTCATAATAACTGGTCTTCCTTGTAGGTGGATGAATATTATCACTGACAGCATTGTACTTCAGAATAGATCTTGAAATATTCTTTTTGGCAATGATTATGACACCTTTCCTTTTCAATTTGTCATTCCCAGCATAGTACACCATGTGATTGATACAAAATGGCCAATACTGGTCCATTTCAGCTCACTAATGCCTAGGATATTGATCTTTATGTGTTCCATTTCATTTTTGATGACTTTCAATTTTCCTAGATTCATACTTTGTGAATTCCATATTCTGATCATCAGTGGATGTTTGCAGCTGTTTCTTGTCATTTTGAGTCATTCCACATCAGCAAATGAAGTTCCTCAAAACTTTACTCTATTCATATCATTAAGACCAAATCTACTTTGAGGAGACAGCTCTTCCCCTGTCACATTTTGGGTGCCTTCCAACCTGCAGGGTTTATCTTCTGGCACTATATCAGACATTGTTCCACTGCTATTTGTAAGGTTTTCACTGGCCAATTTTTTCAGACATAGACTGCCAGGTCTTTCTTACTAGTCTGTCTTAGTCTGGAAGCTCCACTGAAACCTATCTACCCTGGGTTACCCTGCTGGTATTTGAAATACCGGTGGCATAGCTTCCAGCATCACAGTAACATGCAAGCCACCACAGTATGACAGAGTGACAGACAAGTGGTGGGAATACAATAGAATACTATACAGCCATTGAAAATGATGTAGCCATTATGTGTTTTTAAAACAGTGCCCATGATGATGGAGTGGTAGTTTTTAGAGATTGCAGTGATAAATTATAGTAATTTTCTGCATTCGGCCAGGACCAGCACAGTACCTTGTACACAGTATGTAGGCTCAAGAAACTTGTCTATTATAATTTACCTCTTGTGGCAAATCTTTTAGGATTTCATATTTAATATGACCAATTTTCTTAAATTACTTTAGGCAAACTATTTCAGGAATTACCTTTTTATTTTGGAATGAACAATAAAATAGAATGAATTAATGTTGGATATGATTGTGTGTTACTCTGACACACATGGGGTCACCAGAGTAGGAACTGACTCAACAGCAACTGGCTTTGGCTGAGTGTGGAGAGTGCTACAGGGCATAGAGGAAGAAGGCAATCATGAGATTTTTAGCAAATAATGTGTAACACACGTTATTTGTGTAAAAATGCAGTACATTCAAGAACCTTGGGTTTATGTAGTACTTTGCAACTCACAAAACACTTTTAATTACACTGACATACCCAATCTCTATAATTTCATGTTGTATTCTAGTGATAACACCACTAGAATACAACAAGTTCTATGAGCTCAGGAATTTTATCTGTTTTGCTTACCACTTTGTTGCCAGAACCTATAGCAATTCCTGACAGAGGAGGCATTCAGTAAGTATTTCTTAGTAAATGAATGAACTGTTTTTACAGATGAAGAAACTAAGGCTCAGGAAAGTTGACAACCAAATTCACTCAGCAAATAAATGATGGGAGCCTGAATGTGATGCTTTTGTCGGATTCTAACAAACAATAGTAAATATTGTAGGAATGTCCCTAAGTGAAGAATCAGTAAAAGGAAAATACTCGCTTTTTAAAAATTTTTATTGTGCTTTTAGGTAAAAGTTTATAGCTCAAGTTAGTTTCTCATGCAAAAATGTATACACATATTACTATGTGATCCTAGTTGCAATCCCTGTAATGTGGTAGCACGTTCCCGTTTTCCACCCCGTGTTTCCCATGTACCTTTCAAACAGCTTGTATCCCTTTATGCCTTCTCACACTACCTCCAGACAGAACCTGCCTATTTAGTCTTGTGTATCTACCTGAAACCCTAGTGGTGTAGTGGTTAAGTCCTATGGCTGCTGACCAAAGGGTGGGCAGTTCAAATCCACCAGGTGCTCCTGAGAAACTCTATGGGGCAGTTCTACTCTGCCCTGTAGGGTCGCTATGAGTCGGAATTGACTCGACGGCACTGGATTTGGTTTTGGTTTTGGTATCTCCCTGAACTAAGAAGCACACTCTTCATGAGTATTATGTTTTATAGTCCAGTCTAATCTTTGAAGAGTTAGCTTTTGTCTTTGTTCTGGGTTAACAGAGAGTCTGGGGGCCATGTCTTCGGGGGTTTCTTCAGTCTCAGTCAGACCATTAAGTCTGGTCTTTTTATGTGAGTTTGAGTTCTGCACCCCACTTTTCTCCTGCTCTGCCAGGGATTCTCTGTTGTGTTCCCTGTCAGGGCGATCATTGGTGGTAGCTGGACACCATCTACTTCTGGTCTCAGGCTGTTGGAGTCTCTGGTTTATGTGGCCCTTTTGTCTCTTGGGCTAATATTTTCCTTGTGTCTTTGGTGTTCTTCATTCTCCTTTGCTCCAGGACCAATTGATGCATCTTAAATGGCCACTCAAAAGCTTTTAAGACCCCAGACACCACTCACCAAAGTGGAATGCAGAACATTTTCTTAATAAACTTTGATATGCCAATTGACCTAGATGTCCCTAGACCCCCACCCCTGCTACTCTGTCCTTTGAAGTGTTTGGTTGTGTTCAGGAAACTTCTTAGCTTTTGGTTTAGTCCAGTTGTGCCGACTTCCCCTGTATTGTGTGTTGTCCTTCCCTTCACCTAAGATAATCCTTGTCTATTATCTACTTAGTAGACAAGAAAATTACCTACTTAGAAAATTCACTCTTACTGATATTTTAACTTGCGTTTCCCTGATAACTAATGAGGTTAAGCAACTTTTTCATATTGTTATTGGCCATATGGATATACTCTGGAGAGACAGAGGTTATCAGCTGCTATATAAGAGGCTATTGGGTCCCTGACAATGTTTCACTATCGAGGAAGCAGAATTAAAACAACATATGATAACGTTGCCAGTATTAAAGTATTAAATCTGGACCTTCAGTAAGTGTATTTGTCAAGGCTCTTTCAGTTGCAAGTGATAGAAACCACCTTAAACCATTTAAGTCTGAAAAGGACAATTTATTGGTTCACATAATTGAAAAGTGCAAAGCAGTCTGGCTTCACACGTAAGTGGATACCGAGCCTCAAATGATGTTGTTTAGAACCAATCTCTCCATCTGTTGGCACTACCGCTTTCTGGGTTGGATTCCTTCTCACCATTTAATGGTAAAGATGCCACTGGCAGCTCCTGGTTTTCTTAAAACCTTTGTTTAAAACTTTGGAAGTAAAGAGATGATTTCTGTTTATCCTTATCCATATAAACTGAAGAAAGACTATGATTGGGGCTGCTTAGGTCATGTGTCTGCCCTTGAATCAGTCACTGTATTTGATTGGCCCTTCTGAGTCATGGGTCTGCCCCTATGGCAGGGAAGCTGGGGCAGTTCCCAAAAGGAAAGTAGGGATTTGTTACTGTAAGGAGGGAACAATGCTGGGTAGGCAAAGGATTTCTATTTTGGAGAAGAGGCAGACTAATGCAACTAATGGCTGTTGGCTAATATTCTCTGAGGAGGCTTAATTGTGATGATTTATTTATTTTTATTGAAATATAATAGACATACAGAAAGGGGTACATCTTAAATATACAGCTTCATTTATTATTGCAAAGTGAAAACTCCTGTATAACCACCATCCAATTCAAGATACAGAACACTGTACCTCCTCCCAGTCATTACCCACTAAAGGTAACCCTATTCTTACTTCTATCACCATAGATTAGTTTTGCCTGTTTTTGAACTTCATATGACTGGGTTAATACATTATGTACTCTTTTGTATCTGGTCTTTTTTTGCTTAACACATCTGTGGTGTTACATGTAGCAGTAGTTCATTTTTTCATTGTATAATATATAATGTATTAATATTCCACTGTATGCCTGAACTATAATTTATTTATCTGGTCTACTGTTGATAGATATTTGGCTTGTTCCCAGTTTAGGAAATTACAAATAATGCTATACCCTTTTTGTCTGTGTTTTTTGGTGCAATTATAATGTACAATTGCACGCAGGCATGGAATTGCTAAGTTACTTGCTTATGTTTAGCCTTAGTAGATATACCTTAATTGTTTTCCTACGTGGTTTGCATTTTGTTATATATATATTGCTGCAAAACACTATTACTACAAACTTAGCAGCTTAAAATAACACATATTGTCCCTGCTAACCAAAAGGCCGGCAGGAGTCTGGGCACAGTTTACCTTGGTCCTCTGGTTCAGGGTCTCACAAAGCTGCAATCAAGGTGTTGTCTAGAGTTGTGGCCTCATCTGAGGCTCAACTGGAGAAGCTTATGTGGTTGTTGGCAGCATTCAGTTTCTTGCAGGTAGCCAGACTGAGGGCCTCTGTTTCTTGTTGGCTTTGGGTTGGAGGCCACCTCAGTTCTTTGTCATGGGGCTCTTTCCATATGGCAGCTCACAACACGGAAGCTTGCTTTTTCGCAGCCAATAGGGGAGTCTCCTATCAAAATAGTCTTATGTAATGTAACCTCATATACATGCTCACATCCTGTCATCTTTGCTGTAGCCTGTTGGTTAGAATTAAGTCACAGGTCCTGCTCACACTTGAGGATCACACAAGGATGTGAACCCCAGAATGTGGGGCCCATGGGGTCACTCTAGAATCTCTCTGCCACATGGTTGTACCAATTTACACACTTAGCAACATAGGAGAGTTCTAGTTACTCCACATCCTTATAAATGTTGGTATTCTCAGTTTTACGAAAAATTTAGCCATTCTGGTAGGTGTGTAGTGGCAACTTATTGAAGTTTTAATTTACATTTCCCTGGTAAATAATGAAGCTGATCACTTTTTCAATTGAATATTGGTCATTTGGACAGCCTCTTTTGTGCCTATTTAAGCTTCTCGCCCTTTTTTTTTTTTTTTTTGGTAGGGTATATATATCAATGGCACACAACAACAAATATATATATATATATATATATTTGTTGTATGCTATTTAGTCAATTCTGATTCACAACGATCCCATACATATATGGAGCCCTGGTGGTACAGTGGTTAAGTGCTCAGCTGCTAACCAAAAGGCTGACAATTTGAACCCACCAGCAGCTTCGCAGGAGAAAAGACCTGGTGATCTGCTCCTGTAAATATTACAGCCAGGGAAACCCTATGGGGCAGCTCTACTTCTGTTACATGCGGTTGCTTTGAGTTGGAATTGACTCGATGGTACCTTTAGAATCAACTGTCAATTTTTATAAAAATACCTAGTGGGGTTGCTTAATTGAATTTTATTTAAAGGATACAACTTTTAACATATCTATACTTTTTCACTAGCAGGTTATTTGCTCTTCATGTTAATATGATACAGAAAATAAGACTTAAGTGGTGTTTTAAAAACGTACTGGACTATCAGCTGCTTTTTTCTGAGAAAAATTTACTTGATTTAATTACTCTTTATTTTAAAGATTCTAAACTTGAATAAATCTAGAGACTAGTGTACTCTTTTGCTTTTAGTTTCAATTTTTAGTTTAATTAATATTTATCAAATGTTTACTATGTTTAAACATTGTCCTTGGAACAATGCATTATTGGGTTCAATCCTCAGAACAATCCGGTGAAGCAGAGGTGCTCTGTAAATATTTGTCATATGAATGAATGAATGAGAGAAAAATAAATTTAGCAAAAGTTACTTACATTAGCAGTTAAAATCAATTTCCCGACAGTGCAATTGTTGTTGTTGTTGTTAGGTGCTGTCGAGTCGTTTCCAACTCATAGCAACCCTTTGCAAAACAGAGCGAAACACTGCCTGGTCCTGAGCCATCTTCACAACTGTTGCTATGCTTGGGCCCATGCAACCACTGTGTCAATCCATGTCGTTGAGGATCTTCCTCCTTTCCACTGACCCTCTACTTTACCAAGCATGATGTCCTTCTCCAGGGACTGATCCCTCCTGATAACATGTCCAAAGTATGCAAGATGTAGTCTTGCCATCCTTGCTTCTAAGGAGCATTCTCGCTGTACAGTGCAGTAGAAATAGATATTGGTAAAAAGGTACTGCACATGTTGCTAGAATCTTTTTTTTTAACATTTAAAAATAAATTGTTGTCTCTGAGTGAGGGTGTTTCATATGCTTCTTCTGAAAGGGATAAATTTAAATTTCTCTTGCACAACCCTGAAAATGTGATACAAAGTTGTATCATGTAGATTCCTTCAGGGGCACAAAATTGTTGAAGAATAGGCCAAAATTCTTCCTTACTTATTGGAAGAGGAATTGAATATGACATTTAGAGGTTTTTTTCTTTTGATCCCAAGCACTGAAACAAAACGAAGGCAAGTGCCATAAATAGCAATTTGCAATTGTTTGCATCAGCAAAAAAAATTTGGAAGTTCACGAAGCCCCAGGACTCCTTACCGGTAAAAGCATCTAATTACTGAGAAGTACAGTCCTTGAATTCTGTAAAGCTCAAAGGGCAAGTTAAGGAGGAAGAGTAGTTTGGAATCATAAGAGGATATTCTAGAAGATGATGAGAGGTGCTGTTCCCCTGACTTTACTCACCTCCCCTCCCTACCTCACCTCTTCACCTGGTTCCCTGTTATGCTTCATGTCCCAGCTTAAACATCAGCTTCTCAGAAGCTTCCTGAACCTTCAAGCCAGGTATGGATGCTGCCAGTGTTTCTTCTCATTTTGCATTTTTCTTGTTGTCGCATTGCACCAAACATTGTAATTTCCCGTTTACTTATCTAAATCCCTAACCAAACCTAGGGTGGGAACTCTGAGTCCCGCTTTTTCAGTTGCATCTCTTGCATTCTGAACAGTTTCTAAACGTATGTGGGAGGAGAAGAAATATCATTTTACTTACAGAAATAAGCTCTCATGTATTGGGTAACATAAATCTTGAGCTTAATTTTGTTGACCACCTACTATGCAAAGATTTTTTTTTCCCCCGAGAAAATATCATGGTAGAATTTGAAGAAGCCAAAAATATAATTTCTTTATTTTTGGAGATGAGAGGAGATAAGAGAGGCCTTGAGATTATGGATCCTTTAGTTACATAAACACTTACTAGAGACTGCTGCAATACAGAAGAAAAATGTTGGAAACTTCAATTTATTATCCAAGGTTTTGTTTAAAAAATATTTTAGGTTGTGAGAGGGTGCTCAGGGCATAGCATACCGACTTAGATTAGCAAGAGTCCTGTCGCTACCTAATTGAATCCTCACATTAAACAGATAAGGAACTCAGGCCAAAGAGTTTCTTGATAGGCCTGTTAGTTACAGAATTAAAACCAACCCCTGATAGCAGAGTGAAGTCAAAATGGTAGAAGAGGCTGGCCCCCTTTAATAGGCCCTAAATGCATTGGGTCTGACCCAGCAGGTTCCTTGTATTGCCTGTATTTATGACTGATTCTAAAGCAATCTAGCACAATGCAGTGAAATACTCTGCATTCATTTGCTCATTTTACAAACACTTTTTCTGAATAAGCACTTTGTGCCAGACACTAAACTAGGGATGTAATGGTAAGACCATTGCTCCCAAGCAGATTACAGTTTTCATTAAAATGGTTTAAAAAAATTTTTTTTGAGTTGACAGTGATGTTCTTTTTGATTGTAGACTGCTCAGTTCTTTCATGGTGATTTATTTTACTCATGGGATAGATACCTTAATGAGAACAGCTTGTCTTGTCTCATACTGCTTCAGATCAGGAGCCCATAAAAGAAAATGAAACACTGAGCCTCAAGAACAAGAGTCATTTGCTGCTAAGAATGGTTACTCAGGAAATAGGGCAGTAAGAATCAATTCCTCAACAAGTGATAGAAAAGAAAGGAATCTGAGCTTCCTCTGGGTAAGCCATTACTTTCAAAATTCAGATATGAATATCTCTAATATAAGGATTGCATCTCTAACTCTCCAGAAAATTTCCTGTAATGCTGGAGATTGATCTTCCGCCATGCCCCCTCCACCCCCACCCCACCACCATTAAGGCTCCACCCTTGTCTTAACAAATACTCCACATTAAAGGTGAAATCTTGGACCAGCTGCAAGTGGGCAAGTTGGTGTCCCTCCAGTCACCTCAGTTGTATTGGAGAAGCACAGCTTTGAGCAGATGCTCCCTGTGATTTGACATCTCAGCACCTTGTCCTGCTGCCTCAGAAGATGACAGAGGACACTTGTCCTATAAAAAAAATTATTTTAAATCACAGAACAACGCCTTCTGGGCCTTTGCAGCATCTTCCTGGCAGCTCTGTAGCCCCAAGGGGTCCATAGGCATCCTGGGAGCACCTGGTGTGTTGATTCATCTCTTGTGATTGCAAGAAACAGAGATTCACTTCAGCTTTCTCTAATAATGGATTGTTTTACGGATATACGGAACCAAAAGGACAACAGGAATCTGACAGGAAACCAGAAATAGTGTACAGTGAGCCTCAGAAGCTGAAATTAGAGAGTCATACAGGAGCCATGGAAGCTCTAGAGAGGGATTATCTCATCTCCCTTTCTACATCCCCAGTTCCCACTCTTCACTCTGGTGGTGGTATTGTTAGGTACCCTTGAGTTGGTTCTAACTCATAGTGACCCTATGTACAGCAGAGCAAAACACTGTCCGGTGCTGTGCCATCCTCACATTGTTATGCTTGAGCCCCTTGTTGCAGCCAGAGTGTCAATTCTTCTCATTGAGGGTCTTCCTCTTTTTCACTGACCCTCTACCACTCTGGTGCTTTGCATAAACACAATATAGAGCTGGCCTCTAAGTTTCCACTTTGCTTTGTGTGTTTTCTTGAATCTTCTCTAAAAACAACTACCTGATACTCCTCACATTTGCTGGCTTAGACAAAGTCTCAAGAGAGAATCTGATTTGCTTGGTTAATTGTCGTTTCTTTTGGGGCAGAGCTTTTAGCTCCAAGCCACTTCTTAGGTCCATAGTCAACCAGTGAAGCAGCTGCCCCTAGATCATGAACCCATCTCCCTTGACCAATCAACAGTGTTCAACAGGTAGGTCACATGATCTAGAGCATGGCTACCTCAGCTTGGGTCATTTGTCTTAGCTGAAACTATAGCCTGACAGGTTTCCTTAAGGATTGGGCATAATTGGGGGTGGAGCCAAAATGGCGGAATAGACAGACGCTTCTGTCGAGGCCTCTTTACAACAAAGACCCGAAAAAACAAGTGAAACAAGTATATTTGTGACAAGCTGGGAGCCCTGAGCATCAAAGGCAAGCTTAGACAATGAATTGAGGGGCAGGGGGAGGAAGAGGCCGTTCAGAAGTAGAGAGGAGTTACCTACCGGACCTGAATCGCAGGGTGCCCTCAGGCACCATTCCTGGAGCGGCTGCAGCGGCAGCAGTGGTGGGCTGGACCTAGCGTTTGGCTGCAGTTTCCTCAGGGAGAAGCAGCCAGCCACACAGCCTACTCACACCCCCGGAATCTGAGGAGAACGGCATCCTGTCGGCAAAAGCTAAGTACTTGCATATATTTTACCGTGCCCCCCACTCCCAAGCCGGCTTCGGTGGCTGAATCCCTGGGCCTGAGATACACCCTGTTGAGCACCTGAAGCTGTCCTCCCCAGCTTGGGGAAGGAAAAAATTTGTAACTGGGGGGAAAAGATAATTTGCTAGCTCCATTAACCAGGGGAGCTCAGGACAGAAGTGGTTTCTGTCCAGGCATAAACTGTCCATGGGCCTTGAGCACCTTTCCCTTCTGCATGGACCTGTGTGGGCCTATTTCGGGAGAATAGGCCCTTGTTGGCACACTCCAACCATTTCAGATGTGCGGTGGAGAGGTGTGTGTTTGATGTTTGACGTTGCTTTGCCTATTAAACAAGGTCCTAACCTACCCACAACAGGGGCCTAAGGACTGGTAGCTCCAATCAGGTCACCCAGCCACCAGCAACAGGGGTCCAAAGACAACTGGTACCTCTCAGTCCTTACAACAAAAACTTTGGGTGACCATGGTCCCTCTGCAGAACCCACCCACCAGCACGCTCTAGGGAACAAAGACGCGTTTTCCTCAGAGATACTTGGGGGTCGGTTCTCAGCCCCCTGCCTTATTCAGAGCGTGACCCCCTGCTGCAATCAGATACTGGTATATATGCCAATCACCCCCACCCCTGTAAGACTGTAGGACAGAGCCTGTACCACACACTTGATATCAGCTACCTGGAAACCTGAGCTGAATTCATACAAGAAAACTGAATGGACTCCTAGACTGATATACCTGATAACAGCTCTAGCCAGCTGGGGGCAGGACACCAGAGCTCCAAAGGCGAAAATAATCAAGCTAGCTTACTCAAGCAACCCATAGGGGTATACCAAAACAAAACAAAGCAAGCAGCTACGACATAGTAAGCAAGCATAAACTAATACAATAACTTATACATGGCTCGGAGACAACAGTCAATATCAAGTCACATAAAGAAATAGGCCATGATCACCTCAATAGTCTCTCAAAACAAAGGATCCAGGGATCTTCTAGATGAAAGTGCGTTCCTGGAATTACCAGATGCGGAATACAACAGTTTAATATACAGAACCCTTGAAGACATCAGGAAAGAAATGAGGCAATACACAGAACAAGCCAAGGAACACACAGATAAAGCAACTGAAGAAATTAGAAAGATTATTCAGGAACATAATGAAAAGTTTAATAAGCTGGAAAAATCCATAGACAGTCAGCAATCAGAAATTCAGAAGATTAACAATAAAATTACAGAATTAGATAACTCAATAGAAAGTCAGAGGAGCAGAATTGGGCAAGTAGAAGCTAGAATTTCTGAACTCAAAGATAAATCACTTGACACTAATATATCTGAAGAAAAATCAGATAAAAGAATTTAAAAAAGTGAAGAAACCTTAAGAATCATGTGGGACTCTATCAAGAGAAATAACCTATGAGGGATTGGGGTACCAGAACAGGGAGGGATAACAGAAAATACAGAGAAAATTGTTGAAGATTTGTTGGCAGAAAACTTCCCTGATATTGTGAAAGATGAGAAGATATCTATCCAAGATGCTCATCGAACTCCACATAAGGTAGATCTTAAAAGAAAGTCACCAAGACATATTATAATCAAGCTTGCCAAAACCAAAGATAAAGAGACAATTATAAGAGCAGCAAGAGATAAAAGAAAAGTCACCTACAAAGGAGAGCCAATAAGAATAAGCTTGGACTACTCAGCAGAAACCATGCAGGCAAGAAGGCAATGGGATGACATATTTAAAAAATTGAAGGAAAAAATTGCCTGCCAAGAATCATATATCCATCAAAACTGCCTCTTAAATATGAAGGTGAAATGAAGACATTTCCAGATAAACACAAGTTGAGGGAATTCGTAAAAACTAAACGAAAATTACAAGAAATACTAAAGGGAGTTCTTTGGTTTGAAAATCAATAATATCAGGTACCAACCCAAGACTGGAACACTGGGCAGAGCAACCAGAAGTCAACCCAGACAGGGAAATCCAAAAACACAAAGCAAGAATAAAAAAAAGAGAAAGAAAAAGCCCAACACAGGGTAACGGCAATGTTATTATATAAAAGAAGACAACATTAAAATAATAAAGAGGGACTATCATACACCTTCCATATGGAGGGGAAGATACAGCGATACAAAGAAATTAAAGTTAGTTTTAAATTTAGAAAAATAGGGGTAAATAATAAGGTAACCACAAAGGAGACAAACTATCCTACTCATCAAAGTAAAATACAAGGGAAAAATACAGACTCAACAAATATGAGGAAAGGACAATATATATAGAAAATCTACTCAGCACATAAAATCAAGTGGGAAAAAGAAACTGTCAACACACAAAAAAAGACATCAAAATGATAGCACTAAATTCATACCTATCCATAATTACCCTGAATGTAAATGGACTAAATGCACCAATAAAGAGACAGAGAGTGGCAGAATGGATTAAAAAACAAGATCCGTCTATATGCTGCCTACAAGAGACACACCTTAGGCTTAGAGACACAAACAAACTAAAACTCAAAGGATGCAAAAAAATATATCAAGCAAACAACAATCAAAAAAGAGCAGGAGTGGCAATGTTAATTACTGACAAAATAGACTTTAAAGTTAAACCCATCAGAAAGGATAAGGAAGGACACTATATAATGATTAAAGGGACAATACACCAAGAAGATATAACTGTATTAAATATTTATGCACCCAATGACAGGGCTGCAAGATACATAAAACAAACTCTATCAGCACTGAAAAGTGAGAGAGACAGCTCCACAATAATAGTAGGAGACTTCAACACATCACTTTCGGTGAAGGACAGGACATCCCAAAAGAAGCTCAATAAAGACACGGAAGATCTAAATGCCACAGTCAACCAACTTGACCTCGTAGACATATACAGAACACTCCACCCAACAGCAAACCAAGTGTACTTTCTTTTTTAGTGCACATGGAACATTCTCTAGAATAGACCACATAAAGCAAGCCTTAGCAGAATCCAAGACATTGAAATATTACAAAGTATCTTCTCTGACCATAAGGCCATAAAAGTGGCAATCAATAACAGGAAAAGCAGGGAAAAGAAATGAAATACTTGGAAACTGAAAAATACCCATCTCAAAAAAGACTGGATTATAGAAGACATTAAGGATGGAATAAAGAAATTCGTAGACTCCAATGAGAGTGAAAGCACTTCCTATCAGAACCTTTGGGACACAGCAAAAGCGGTGCTCAGAGGCCAATTTATATCAATAAATGCACACATCCAAAAAGAAGAAAGGGCCAAAATTAAAGAATTATCCCTACAACTTGAACAAATAGAAAGCAACAAAAGAAACCCACAGGCACCAGAAGAAAACAATAAAAATTAGAGCTGAACTAAATGAAATAGAAAACAGAAAAACAACTGAAAGCATTAACAAGACCAAAAGCTGGTTTTTTGAAAAAATCAACAAAATTGATAAACCGTTGGCCAAACTGACAAAGAAAAAAAGGAAAGGAAGCAAATAACCTGGATAAGAAATGAGATGGGCGTTATTACAACAGACCCAGCTGAAATTAAAAGAATCATATCAGATTGCTATGAAAAACTATACTCAAACAAATTTGAAAACCCAGAAGAAATGGATGAATTCCTAGAAACACACTACCTACCTAAATGAACACAAACAGCGGTAGAACAACTAAATAGACCCATAACAAAAGAAGAGATTGAAAATGTAATAAAAAAAACTCCCAATAAAAAAAAGGCCCTGGTCCAGATGGCTTCACTGCAGAGTTCTACCAAACTTTCATAGAAAAGTTAACACCACTACTACTAAAGGTATTTCAGAGCATAGAAAAGAATGAAATAGTACCAAACTCATTCTATGAAGCCACCGTATCCCTAACACCAAAACCAGGTAAAGACACCACAAGAAAAGAAAATTATAGACCTATATCCCTCATGAATGTAGATGCAAAAATCCTCAAGAAAATTCTAGCCAAAAGGATTCAACAACATATCAAAAAAATAATTCACCATGACCAAGTGGGATTCATACCAGGTATGCAGGGATGGTTCAACATTAGAAAAACAATTAATGTGGTCCACCACATAAATAAAACAAAAGACAAGAATGACATGATTTTATCAATTGATGCAGAAAAGGCATTTGACAAAGTTCAACACCCATTTATGATAAAAACTCTTACCAAAATAGGAATAGAAGGAAAATTTCTCAACATAATAAAGGGCATTTATACAAAGCCAACAGCCAACATCACCGTAAATGGAGAGAGCCTGAAAACATTCCCACTGAGTTCGGGAACCAGACAAGGATGCCCTTTATCACCACTCTTATTCAACATTGTGCTGGAAGTCCTAGCCAGAGCAATTAGGCTAGATAAAGAAATAAAGCACATCCAGATTGGCAAGAAAGAAGTAAAAGTATCTCTATTTGCAGATGACATGATCTTATACACAGAAAACCATAAAAAATGCTCAAGAAAACTACTGAAACTAATAGAAGAGATCAGCAGAGTATCGGGATACAAGATAAACATACAAAAATCAGTTGGATTCCTCTATACCAACAAAAAGAACATTGAAGAGGAAATCACCAAATCAATGCCATTTACAGGAGCCCCCAAGAAGATAAAATACTTAGGAATAAATCTTACCAGAGATGTAAAAGACTTATACAAAGCAAACTAGAGTACACTTCTGCAAGAAACCAAAAGAGACTTACATAAGTGGAAGAACATACCTTGCTCGTGGATGGGAGGACTTAACATAAATATGTCTATTCTACCAAAAGCGATCTATACATTTAATGCAATTCCGATCCAAATCCCAAGGACATTCTTTAAGGAGATGGAGAAACAAATCACCAATTTCATATGGATGGGAAAGAGGCCCTGGGTAAATAAGGCATTACTGAAAAAGAAGAACGAAGTGGGAGGCTTTACTTTACCTGATTTTAGAACCTATTATACCGCCACAGTAGTCAGAACAGCCTGGTACTGGTACAACAACAGATACATGGACCAATGGAACAGAATTGAGAATCCAGACATAAATCCATCCACATAGGAGCAGCTGATATTTGACAAAGGCCCCAAAAGAGTTAAATGGGGAAAGACAGTCTTTTTAACAAATGGTGCTGGCATAACTGGATATCCATCTGCAGAAAAATGAAACAAGACCCATACCTCGGTCCATGCAGAAAAACTAACTCAAAATGGATCAAAGACCTAAATATAGAATCTAAAATGATAAAGATCATGGAAGAAAAAATAGGGACAATGTTAGGAGCCCTAATACATGGCATAAACAGTATACAAAACATTATAAATAATGTAGAAGAAAAACTAGATAACTGGGAGCTCCTAAAAATCAAACACCTATGCTCATCCAAAGACTTCACCAAAAGAATAAAAAGACTAACTACAAAAAAAAAAAAAAACTACAGACTGGGAAAAAGTTTTTAGCTATGACATTTCTGATCAGCGCCTGATCTCTAAAATCTACATGATACTGCAAAAACTCAACTGCAAAATGACAAATAACCCAATTAAAAAATGGGCAAAAGATATGTATAGAAACTTCACTAAAGAAGACGTTCAGGTATCTAACAGATATACGAAGAAATGTTCATGATCATTAGCCATTATAGAAATGTAGATCAAAACTACAAGAAGATTTCATCTCACTCCAACAAGGCTAGCATTAATCCAAAAAACACAAAATAATAAATGTTGGAGAGGCTGTGGAGAAATTGGAAAACTTCTGCACTGCTGGTGGGAATGTAAAATGGTACAACCATTTTGGAAATCGCTTTGGCACTTAAAAAGCTAATTTTTTTTTTTTTTTAAAGCTAGAAATAGAACTACCATACGATCCAGCAATCCCACACCTTGGAATATATCCTAGAGAAATAAGAGCCTTTACACGAACAGGTATATGCACACCCATGTTTATTGCGGCACTGTTTACAATAGCAAAGACACGGAAGCAACCAAGGTGCCCATCAAAGAAGGAACGGATAAATTATGGTATATTCACACAATGGAATACTATGCATTGATAAAGAACAGTGAGGAATCTGTGAAACATTTCATAACATGGTGGAACCTGGAAGGCACTATGCTGTGTGAAATTAGTCAGTTGCAAAAGGACAAATATTCTATAAGACCACTATTATAAGAACTTGAGAAATAGTTTAAACTGAGAAGAAAACATTCTTTTGTGGTTACGAGAGGAGGGAGGGTGGGAGAGGGGTATGCACTAATTTGATAGAAGATCAGAACTACTTTAGATGAAGGGAAAGACAGCACACAATACAGGGAAGGTCAGCACAATTGTCCTAAACCAAAAGCAAAGAAGATTCCTGAATAAACTGAATCCTTCAAAGGCCAGCGTAGCAGGGGCAGGGGTCTGGGGACCATGGTTTCAGGGGACATCTAAGTCAACTGGCATAATAAAATCTCTTAAGAGAACATTCTGCATCCCACTTTGAAGAGTGGCGTCTGGGGTCTTAAAGGCTAGCAAGCAGCCATCTAAGATGCATCAATGGGTCTCAACCCACCTGGATCAAAGTAGAATGAAGAACACCAAGGACACAAGGTGACTACAAGCCTAAGAGACAGAAACGGCCACATGAACCAGTGACTACATCATCCTGAGACCAGAAGAACTAGATGGTGCCCAGCTACAACTGTTGACTGCCCTGAGAGGGAACACAACAGAGAACCCCTGAGGGAGCAGGAGAGCAGTGGGATGAAGGCCCTAAATTCTCATAAGACCAGACTTAATGGTCTGACTGAGACTAGAAGGACCCCGGTGGTCATGGCCCCCAGACCTTCTGTTGGCCCAGGACAGAAACCATTCCTGAAGCCAACTCTTCAGGCATGGATTGGACTGGACAATGGGTTAGAGAGGGATGCTGGTGAGGAGTGAGCTTCTTGGATCAGGTGGACACTTGAGACTATGTTGGCATCTCCTGCCTGGAGGGGAGATGAGAGGGTGGAGGGGGTTAGAAGCTGGCGAAATGGACATAAAAGAGAGAGAGGAGGGAGAGAGTGGGCAGTCTCATTAGGGGGAAAGTAATTGGGAGTGTGTAACAAGGTGTATATGGGCTTTTGCGTAAGTGACTGACTCGATTTGTAAACTTTCACTTAAAGCACAATAAAAATTATTAAAAAAAAAAAAGAATTGGGCATAATTGATTTGTCTAGTAGCCTTGGAAAACAAGTCTAGAATTTCATACACCCAGTATCCTCTTGACTGAGCTACCTAGACAGGTCTTGTTGTGCATCAAGGAGCCATCAAGTTCTAGCATTGACCTTGATGCAAATGTGTCCCCTGTTGTTGTTGTTAGGTGCCATCAAATCAGCTCTGACTCATAGTGACCCTATGTACAACAGAACGAAATGTTGCCCAGTCCTGTACCATCCTCACAATAGTAGGTATGTTTGAGCCCGTTGTTGTGGCCACTGTGTTAATCCATCTCATTGAGGATCTTCCTCCTTTCACTGATCTGCTTTACCAAAGTCCCCCTCCAGATCCAAATCTGCACTTTCGGTGGCTAGAAATGCTCAAAACCAGGGAAGTTACTGAGGATGGGTATCAATAATTTCCAAGTCAGCAAGGTTGTGCTCTACTCTGGATCCTGGAGAATCACTGACGCTCCTGAATGGACCCACAGAAAAACCCTTTTCTGATTCTCACTTCCCAGTTCCTAGAGAAGCGGCTCTAACCTTTACACTGTAGTGTCAAAAAAACAAAACAAAGCAAAACAAAAATAAAAACAATTCAATCAGTTAATTAAAACTACCAATCAAACCAGTGCTTGGGAATCATGTAACTAAAAGAACAGATTGGTTGACTTGTTCTCTTGGTGGTTTTGGTATTTTGTGGACACAGTTTGAGATGTTCAGATGTTATTTTATCAGACACAATCATTCTTATCACTGAAACTGTGTCCCGACATGACTTTTAGTGACTACTTGAAAGTGTTCAACGACTTTACCTGTCCTGAGTCTTTGACTGTTTTTTCCTCCTAAGAAATTCCTGTTAGATGAAATGGCACAACCTTAAAAGATATATTAAGATTGATTTTTATTTGACAATACAGGCTTTAAAGCTGGTAAGGGTGTTAAATATATTTATTGCTTACCGTGCCTCTTTGCCTCCCAGTACAGCAGGATTTTCTGCTGTTCCTTACAATTCTCCCCTATTGTTTAAATGCTTGCAAAAAGAGCCATTAACAGATTTCACCACCATATTAGAATTTCTTCCTAAAACTGAAGGGATTCTGGGGTCACACAAAGGAAATAGGGAAGTGAGAATGAGGAAAAGGCTTTGGAAGATCCCAGTGTGGACCCACTGAGGGAAATTTGGTGATTGTCCAGGATCCACGGACAGAACGTGGCCTTGCTGATTTGGACATTGATGATACTCACCCTCAGAACTCACTTTGTGCCAGACACTGTTCTAAGTGCTTAACGTATAGTAAGTCATTTAATTCTTACAACTCTGTGAAGCTGGTTCTATTAATATTCCCATATTCTAGATGAGGATATTGAGGCACTGAGAAAGCCTTTTCTTCCATCCTCTGCTTGTTGAGAAAGGTCTGCCTCTAAATCATCTCAGACAAATACTTGATCACCAGCTATTTAGCTTTCTCCAAAGTATTTCCACTGGGCATAAATATGTGCTGGTAATGGCTGTCATGCACGTCTCCTAATTAGGTACGTTGGGCATGTGCCCAATGTGCCTAGTCTGTGGTATGCTGGTGTGCACTGGGTAACAGCCTTTGGCATCCCCCAGAGCCAAGACCAACCAACTATGCCCTCTCTTACATCTTCAATTTCTCTCTCTCCTGGCTTCTTAATTCTACAAACATGCTCTGAAGTCTCCCCGTTACACTTCCCTCTTTTTCTCCCCATCCTTCATCCACAAATGACTACCACGTGTTAATGAGGATGGGCTAGGCTTTGCTGCACAAACAATAAAACAATCTTTGTGGCTTATATAAGGCTATTTCTTTTTTATTAACTTTTATTAAGCTTCAAGTGAACGTTTACAAATCCAATCAGTCTGTCACATATAAGTTTACATACATCTTACTCCGTACTCCCACCTGCTCTTCCCCTATTGAGTCAGCCCTTTCAGTCTCTCCTTTCGTGACAATTTTGCCAGCTTCCCTCTCTCTCTATCCTCCCATCCCCCCTCCAGACAACAGCTGCCAACACACTCTCCAGTGTCCACCTGATGTAATTAGCTCACTCTTCATCAGCATCTCTCTCCCACCCGCTGAACAGTCCCTTTCATGTCTGATGAGTTGTCTTCGGGGATGGTTCCTGTCCTGTGCCAACAGAAGGTCTGGGGAGCATGGCCGCCGGGATTCCTCTAGTCTCAGTCAGACCATTAAGTATGGTCTTTTTATGAGAATTTGGGGTCTGCATCCCACTGATCTCCTGTTCCCTCAGGAGTTCTCTGTTGTGCTCCCTGTCAGGGCAGTCATCAATTGTGGCCGGGCACCAACTAGTTCTTCTGGTCTCAGGATGATGTAGGTCTCTGGTTCATGTGGCCCTTTCTGTCTCTTGGGCTCCTAGTTGTCGTGTGACCTTGGTGTTCTTCATTTTCCTTTGCTCCAGGTGGGTTGAGACCAATTGATGCATCTTAGATGGCCGCTTGTTAGCATTTAAGACCCCAGACGCCACATTTCAAAGTGGGATGCAGAATGTTTTCATAATAGAATTATTTTGCCAATTGACTTAGAAGTCCCCTCAAACCATGTTCCCCAGACCCCTGCCCCTGCTCCGCTGACCTTTGAAGCATTCATTTTATCCCGGAAACTTCTTTGCTTTTGGTCCAGTCCAACTGAGCTGACCTTCCATGTATTGAGTGTTGTCTTTCCCTTCACCCAAAGCAGTTCTTATCTACTGATTAATCAATAAAAAACCCTCTCCCACCCTCCCTCCCCTCCTCGTACCCACAAAAGTATGTGTTCTTCTCAGTTTTTACTATTTCTCAAGATCTTATAATAGTGGTTTTATACAATATTTGTCCTTTTGCCTCTGACTCATTTCGCTCAGCATAAGGCCTTCCAGGTTCCTCCATGTTATGAAATGTTTCACAGATTCGTCACTGTTCTTTATCGATGCGTAGTATCCCATTGTGTGAATATACCACAATTTATTTACCCATTCATCTGTTGACGGACATCTTGGTTGCTTCCAGGTTTTTGCTATTGTAAACAGAGCTGCAATAAACATGGGTGTGCATATATCTGTTTGTGTGAAGGCTCTTATATCTCTAGGGTATATTCCGAGGAGTGGGATTTCTGGGTTGTATGGTAGTTCTATTTCTAACTGTTTAAGATAACACCAGATAGATTTCCAAAGTGGTTGTACCATTTTACATTCCCACCAGCAGTGTATAAGAGTTCCAGTCTCTCTGCAGCCTCTCCAACCTTTATTGTTTTGTGTTTTTTGGATTAATGCCAGCCTTGTTGGTGTGAGATGAAATCTCATCGTAGTTTTAATTTGCATTTCTCTAATGGCTAATGATCGAGAGCATTTTCTCATGTATCTGTTGGCTGCCTGAATATCTTCTTTAGTGAAATGTGTGTTCATATCCTTTGCCCACTTCTTGATTGGGTTGTTTGTCTTTTTGTGGTTGAGTTTTGACAGAATCATGTAGATTTTAGAGATCAGGCGCTGGTCTGAGATGTCATAGCTGAAAATTCTTTCCCAGTCTGTAGGTGGTCTTTTTATTCTTTTGGAGAAGTCTTTAGATGAGCATAGGTGTTTGATTTTTAGGAGCTCCCAGTTATTGGGTTTCTCTTCATCATTTTTGGTAATGTTTTGTATTCTGTTTATGCCTTGTATTAGGGCTCCTAGGGTTGTCCCTATTTTTTCTTCCATGATCTTTATCGTTTTAGTCTTTATGTTTAGGTCTTTGATCCACTTGGAGTTAGTTTTTGTGCATGGTGTGAGGTATGGGTCCTGTTTCATTCTTTTGCAAATGGATATCCAGTTATGCCAGCACCATTTGTTAAAAAGACTATCTTTTCCCCAATTGACTGACACTGGTCCTTTGTCAAATATCAGCTGCTCATACATGGATGGATTTATATCTGGGTTCTCAATTCTGTTCCATTGGTCTATGTGCCTGTTGTTGTACCAGTACCAGGCTGTTTTGACTACTGTGGCTGTATAATAGGTTCTGAAATCAGGTAGATTGAGGCCTCCCACTTTCTTCTTCTTTTTCAGTAATGCTTTGCTTATCCGGGGGTTCTTTCCCTTCCATATGAAATTGGTGATTTGTTTCTCTATCCCCTTAAAATATGACATTGGAATTTGGATCGGAAGTGCATTGTATGTATAGATGGCTTTTGGTAGAATAGACATTTTTACTATGTTAAGTCTTCCTATCCATGAGCAAGGTATGTTTTTCCACTTAAGTATGTCCTTTTGAATTTCTTGTAGTAGAGCTTTGTAGTTTTCTTTGTATAGGTCTTTTACATCCTTGGTAAGATTTATTCCTAAGTATTTTATCTTCTTGGGGGCTACTGTGAATGGTATTGATTTGCTTATTTCCTCTTCGGTGTTCTTTTTTGTTGATGTAGAGGAATCCAAGTGATTTTTGTATGTTTACTTTATAACCTGAGACTCTGCCAAACTCTTCTATTAGTTTCAGTAGTTTTCTGGAGGATTCCTTAAGGTTTTCTGTGTATAAGATCATGTCATCTGCAAATAGAGATAATTTTACTTCCTCCTTGCCAATCCGGATGCCCTTTATTTCTTTGTCTAGCCTAATTGCCCTGGCTAGGACTTCAGGTACGATGTTGAATAAGAGCGGTGATAAAGGGCATCCTTGTCTGGTTCCCGTTCTCAAGGGAAATGCTTTCAGGTTCTCTCCATTTAGAGTGATATTGGCTGTTGGCTTTGGATAGATGCCCTTTATTATGTTGAGGAATTTTCCTTCAATTCCTATTTTGGTAAGAGTTTTTATCATAAATGGGTGTTGGACTTTGTCAAATGCCTTTTCTGCATCAATTGATAAGATCATGTGGTTTTTATCTTTTGTTTTATTTATGTGATAAAATGGATTACATTAATGGTTTTTCTGATATTAAACCAGTCTTGCATACCTGGTATAAATCCCACTTGATCATGGTGAATTATTTTTTTGATGTGTTGTTGAATTCTATTGGCTAGAATTTTGTTGAGGATTTTTGCATCTACATTCATGAGGGATATAGGTCTATAATTTTCTTTTTTTGTAATATGTTTATCTGGTTTTGGTATCAGGGAGATGGTGGCTTCATAGAATGAGTTGGGTAGTATTCCGTCTTTTTCTATGCTTTGAAATACCTTCAGTAGTAGTGGTGTTAACTCTTCTCTGAAAGTTTGGTAGAACTCTGCAGTGAAGCCGTCCGGGCCAGGGCTTTTTTGTGTTGGGAGTTTTTTGATTACCATTTCAATCTCTTTTTTTGTTATGGGTCTATTTAGTTGTTCTACTTCTGAATGTGTTAGTTTAGGTAGGTAGTGTTTTTCCAAGAATTCATCCATTTCTTCTAGGTTTTCAAATTTGTTAGAGTACAATTTTTCGTAGTAATCTGAAATGATTCTTTTAATTTCATTTGGTTCTGTTGTGATGTGGTCCTTCTCTTTTCTTATTCGGGTTATTTGTTTCCTTTCCTGTATTTCTTTAGTCAGTCTAGCCAATGGTTTATCAATTTTGTTAATTTTTTCAAAGAACCAGCTTTTGGCTTTGCTAATTCTTTCAATTGTTTTTCTGTTCTCTAATTCATTTAGTTCAGCTCTAATTTTTATTATTTGTTTTCTTCTGGTGCCTGATGGGTTCTTTTGTTGCTCACTTTCTATTTGTTCAAGTTGTCGGGACAGTTCTCTGATTTTGGCTCTTTCTTCTCTTTGTATGTGTGCATTTATTGATATAAATTGGCCTCTGAGCACTGCTTTTGCTGTGTCCCAGAGGTTTTGATAGGAAATATTTTCATTCTCGTTGCATTCTATGAATTTCCTTATTCCCTCCTTGATGTCTTCTATAACCCAGTCTTTTTTCAGGAGGGTGTTGTTCAGTTTCCAAGTATTTGATTTCTTTTCCCTAGTTTTTCTGTTATTGATTTCTAGTTTTATTGCCTTGTGGTCTGAGAAGATGCTTTGTAATATTTCGATGTTTTGGACTCTGCAAAGGTTTGTTTTATGACCTCATATGTGGTCTATTCTAGAGAATGTTCCATGTGTGCTAGAAAAAAAAGTATACTTTGCAGCAGTTGGGTGGAGAGTTCTGTATAAGTCAATGAGGTCAAGTTGGTTGATTGTTGTAAGTAGGTCTTCCGTGTCTCTATTGAGCTTCTTACTGGATGTCCTGTCCTTCTCTGAAAGTGGTGTGTTGAAGTGTCCTACTATAATTGTGGAGATGTCTATCTTACTCTTCAATTCTGTTAAAATTTGATTTATGTATCTTGCAGCCCTGTCATTGGGCACATAAATATTTAATACGGTTATGTCTTCCTGATCAATTGTCCCTTTTATCATTATATAGTGTCCTTCTTTATCCTTTGTGGTGGATTTAAGTCTAAAGTCTATTTTGTCAGAAATGAATATTGCTACTCCTCTTCTTTTTTGCTTATTGTTTGCTTGATATATTTTTTTCCATCCTTTGAGTTTTAGTTTGTTTGTGTCTCTAAGTCTAAGGTGTGTCTCTTATAGGCAGCATATAGATGGATCGTGTTTCTTTATCCAGTCCATGACTCTCTGTCTCTTTATTGGTGCTTTTAGTCCATTTACATTCAGCGTAATTATAGATAAATAAGTTTTTAGTGCTGTCATTTTGATGCCTTTTTATGTGTGTTGTTGGCAATTTCATTTTTGCACATACTTTTTTGTGCTGAGACGTTTTTCTTAGTAAATTGTGAGATCCTCATTTTCATAGTGTTTGACTTTATGTTAGTTGAGTCGTTACATTTTTCTTGGCTTTTATCTTGAGTTATGGAGTTGTTATACCTTTTTGTGGTTACCTTGTTATTTACCCCTATTTTTCTAAGTAAAAACCTAACTTGTATTGTTCTATATCGCCTTGTATCACTCTCCATATGGCAGTTCAATGCCTCCTGTATTTAGACCCTCTTTTTGATTATTGTGATCTTTTACCTATTGACTTCCATGATTCCCTGTTATGTGTATTATTATTTTTTTTTTTAATTAATCTTAATTTGTTTGTTTTTGTGATTTCCCTATTTGAGTTGATATCAGGACATTCTGTTTTGTGACCTTGTATTGTGCTGGTATCTGATATTATTGGTTTTCTGACCAAACAATATCCTTTAGTATTTCTTGTAGCTTTGGTTTGGTTTTTGCAAATTCTCTAAACTTGTGTTTATCTGTAAATATCTTAATTTCGCCTTCATATTTCAGAGAGAGTTTTGCTGGATATATGATCCTTGGCTGGCAGTTTTTCTACTTCAGTGCTCTGTATATGTCGTCCCATTCCCTTCTTGCCTGCATGGTTTCTGCTGAGTAGTCTGAACTTATTCTTATTGATTCTCCCTTGAAGGAAACCTTTCTTTTCTCCCTGGCTGCTTTTAAAATTTTCTCTTTATCTTTGGTTTTGGTGAGTTTGATGATAATATGTCTTGGTGTTTTTCTTTTTGGATCAATCTTAAATGGGGTTCGATGAGCATCTTGGATAGATATCCTTTCGTCTTTCATGATGTCAGGGAAGTTTTGTGTCAGGAGTTCTTCAGCTATTTTCTCTGTGTTTTCTGTCCCCCCTCCCTGTTCTGGGACTCCAATCACCCGCAAATTATCCTTCTTGATAGAGTCCCACATGATTCTTAGGGTTTCTTCACTTTTTTAAATTCTTTTATCTGATTTTTTTTCAGCTATGTTGGTGTTGATTCCCTGGTCCTCCAGATGTCCCAGTCTGCATTCTAATTGCTCGAGTCTGCTCCTCTGACTTCCTATTGCGTTGTCTAATTCTGTAATTTTATTGTTAATCTTTTGGATTTCTACATGCTGTCTCTCTATGGATTCTTGCAACTTATTAATTTTTCCACTATGTTCTTGAATAATCTTTTTGAGTTCTTCAACAGTTTTATCAGTGTGTTCCTTGGCTTTTTCTGCAGTTTGCCTTATTTCGTTTGTGATGTCTTGAAGCATTCTGTAAATTAGTTTTTTATATTCTGTATCTGATAATTCCAGGATTGTATCTTCATTTGGGAAAGATTTTGATTCTTTTGTTTGAGGGGTTGGAGAAGCTGTCATGGTCTGCTTCTTTATGTGGTTTGATATGGACTGCTGTCTCCGAGCCATCACTGGGAAACTAGTTTTTCCAGAAAATCCGCTGACTGGTACGCTGGCTCCAGGCTCTGAAAACAATCGCTGCCTCCCCGTATTTGTTCGTTCTCCGTCTCTAAATCTGTGTTTGTTGTTCAGGGTTCGTAGATTGTTATGTATGTGATCGACTCACTTGTTTTTCCGAGTCTTTGTTGCAAGAGGAATCCGCGGTAGCGTCCACCTAGTCCGCTATCTTGGCCCCGCCTCCTATAAGGCTATTTCTTGCTCATGCTAGATGTCCATCAGGGTCATCTGGAGCTCTGCTCATCTGTTGCTCAGGTAGTCAACTTTATGGAGGCTTCATCTTGACAAGTCCGTCAGCGATACTGTAGGGGGAGGAAGGGGCATGGGAATGGTCAGCCCTTCCTTTAAGAAATTCCACCCTTGGTCTATCTGACACGGTTCTCTTGATTTGTCTCATGAGTTTTCTGATCCCTCACTCTGGATTTGTGACTTGTCTTCCTTCTCTGCCATTTCCATGTTGCTTTTTCTAACAGTCCCTAGGTGGTACAAATGGTTAACGTGCTTGGCTGCTAACCATCAGTTTGGTGGTGCCTGGTGATCTACTTCTGAATAACCACCCATTGAAAGTCCTATGGAGCAGCTCTGCTCTAATACCCATGTGGTCTCATGAGTTGGAATCGACTCCACGGCAACTGGTTTGGTTTTTGCTGGATTCTCTATCAACCATTCCTTGGCCCTCTTCTAACACATACTCTCTTTTGACAATTTCTTCCAAACTTGTGGTTTCCAGCACCATTTCTATGTGAATGATTTCCAGATGTTTTTCAGCCACATTTTCCTGAGCCCAGTTCCATTATCAGCAGCCACCAGCCTCCTCCCTGCAAAACCTCTTATCTTAAAAGGAACTTACCATTTCTGCCAATATACTCTTCCTCCTGACTCCCCCCTATTTCTGCTGACATCCCTTCCCTTCCCACATTGCCGCTGTCAAATTATTTTAGCAATGTGTCTCAAATCCATCCCCCTTTCTCTGTTACTGCCCAAGTTCAGTGATTTTTCACCTCTCTCTTTGGGAGACAACAGCTTCCCAATAGCTCTGTGACCACATTTTCAGTTTTCTCCATGTCTCAAGACTGTATGTTGTAAAACTCTAGCGAACACCATTCACAATGCATCCTAGGTGAATGGCGCCCCCTAGAGTTGTACAATGCAAATGCAGTGGGCCTGCAGGGCCATCCAATTTACATTACACACTGTGCCCATAGTAATCTGCCTACAGCTCATCTTGAAGACGGACACACCACTGCTCAAAAGCCTGCCGTGGCTTCGCATTCCAACCTGGGTGATGGCCAAACTCCTTAGCTCTACCCTGCCATTGGCTATGGTGGAAATCATCACCCTCTTCTGAATTTCCACACCTCTCTTGTACCAAGCAGCACTTTCTACCCTGTGTTATGGTGATTTCAGAACGCTGTTTTTCTTTTCCTTACTAACCATGAGCTACTTGAGGAATAAGAACTTACTTGAGGGGTTAAATCAATAGACTGATTTGTTCCAAGTGTTGGAAAGACCTAAGTTAAATGGTTTAAGTTTACAAAGAGAATACATGGTTCAGAGGGTATATCCTACTGCCTCAGGCACAGCTGGTTGGGCGGGGGCTCAACTGAGGGGGACTCTCTCCCTACCTCTTTCCATTCTAGGATGCTGAAACCACAGCAGGCCTGTCTGGCGGGAGCTGGAGCCAAGGAAGAGGTACAGCTGCTGTTAGCTAGAGATGCTGCCCAAGGCAACGAAAGAGGAACAGAAACACTCTGGCTTCCCCCTTTTTCCTCTCCTTTACTTACCCAGAAGTGCCTTCCATTGGCTGAACCCAGTCAGGAGCAAGCCCCAGGAGCCTGGGAAACACTTCACAGGGCTCAGAGCAGAGCAGGGAAAGAGATAGGAGTGGGGCTGAGAGTGAACAGGCAAATCACCAGCACAAATAACTTGCTCAAAGTCACACAACAGTAAGTGGTGGAGCCTGGCCTGGAACCCTAAGCTGGAGCTCTGAGCCTTGCCACCCCATGCTGCAACCAGGACAGAAATGTACCCCAGCTGGAGGGATCTTAGTGGGCAAAGGCAAAACAAACAAACAAAAAGTTGCTGTGGAGTTGATCTGAACTCATGGCAAACCCTGTGTGTGTTAAGTAGAATTGCTCCATAGCGTTTTCAAAGACTGGCTTTTCAGAAGTAGGTCCCCAGGCCTTTCTTCTGAGGTGCCTCTGGGTAGACTTAAACCCCTAACTTTTTGGTTAGCAGCCAAGCATGTTAAACACTTGTACCACCCAAGGACTCCATGAGAAAGACACAGTGGGAGATTCTGAGTGTGTATGGAGTAACCCTGGTGGCGCATTTGTTAAGAGCTCCACTGCTAACCAACAGGTCAGCAGTTCGAATCCACCAGCTGCTCCTTGGAAACTGTACGGGGCAGTTCTACCCTGTCCTATAGGGTTGCTATAAGTCAGAATCGACTCGACAGTAATGGTTTATTTATTTATTGGTTATGGAAGTAGCAGAGTTCCTTTTGGCTGCAGGGTAAGGTGCTTGTGACGGGGTCCTGGGGCATAGGAGTCCACTGTGTGGAAGGTCTGAGACCTGGCCAAGGAGTTTGCCCTTCATTCAGGAAGCAAAGTAGTTATTGAAGGAAAAGAAAGGGTTAAGATAATCTATCTATAGCTATAAAAATGTCAGATATAGGAAAGAGATACTTGGGCTCTCCAAATAAATTCAAGGAATAAAGTGAAATAATTCACAGGAATAAAAATTACAAATATAATAAACTGTTGCTTTTTTCCTGACTTTTGTATGGTTGCCATCTTTGATACTGGTCACAGAAGTTAAGCCACTGTCATCGAGTCAATTCTGACTCATAGCGATCCTATAGGACAGAGTAGAACTGCCCCATAGGGTTTCCAAGGAGCAGCTGGTGTATTCAAACTGCCAACCTTTTGTGGTTAATAGCTGTAGCTCTTAACCACCATGCTACCAGGGCTCCAATAACAGAAATTAGGGATAAACATTCATTCATTCATTCAAGCGTTTGAGGATTTATGATGAGCTGGGCACTGTGCTGGGAGTTCTGGAGCAAGCCAACACAAATCCTTTTTTAGCTCACCTAATGTTTCCCTTGTCTTTTGAAGTTGCAGGTGAGAACCCCATTTAATGATGTTTGGTTTTAAAAGAGATCCATGGTGTCCAGAAAGCACATAAAATGATTGTTCACTCTGTACTCACTTTGAGGTTTTAAATCTCAAGGTCATACCTGCAGCTGGTTTTATCTGAAGTTAAACAGCTTGAACTCGCTTGCAGACAATATTGGTGGAATGTCCACAAAAAAGAAGCATCCGCTAAGAGAGAAAATGTCTCTGGTGTGGGGAGGGCAGTAAACATAGAGATTTTGTATCTTTTGTAGGGTGAGGTTGAATTCATTATTAAAACCCTGGTTACTTCCATTTCTTTAATCACACAGTGAGGATACTTGCCGCTTTTTATAATAATAAGCATGTCATCGCCACTGTCAGCAGCACACACAACAACTAAATAACAGACTGTGAGCTGTATCATGTCAGGCGTGTCACAAAAGAGATACTATATGTTACATAAACTAGGTCCCTGCAGATGGCTGGCTTTACAACTTCAAATTGAAACTGGCAGTCAGTCAATAAATATGAATCCTGAGGTAGTTGGAAAATTTAGTCCAGCCCCTCCATGACCTAATATTTGCAATTCACCCATTCAACAAATATTTATTAAGCACCTGCTATTTTTATTCCACCCAGAAACCATGGTGGTGTAGTGGTTAAAAGCATGGCTGCTAACCAAAAGTTGGGAGTTCGAATCCACCAGGCTTTCCTTGAAACTCTATAGGGCAGTTCTACTCTGTCCCTTAGGGTCTCTATGAGTCAGAATCGACTCTATAGCAACGGGTTTTGGTTTGGTTATTCCATCTGGGTGCAATTATGGCCAACGTACCTGATGTACAGCCATAAAAAGTCTGTCAGTGTTGCTATGATACTGAACAGGTTTCGGTGGAGCTTCCAGACTAAGAACAAGTAGGAAGAAAGTCCTGGCAATCTACTTCCAAAAATCAGCCAGTGAAAACCCTTTGAATCACAGGAGTCCAATCCACAACTGAACTGGGCAGCATTTTGTTCCATGGTGCATGAGGTCACCCCAGCACAGTGCCAAACTCATACTAAGTCCTCAAATACTTGAAAGAATGAATGAATGTTCATTCCTAATTTCTGTTATCAGTATCAAAGATGGCAACCATCCACAGCAGCTAACAGCAATAATAACATCTTCTGTGAATTCAGCAAAGATTTATTATTTATTACGCTGAAGATAATTCAAAAATGGTTGCAGCAGTATATCAACAGGGAACTGCCAGAAATTCAAGCTGGATTCAGAAGGGGACATAGAGAGATATCATTGTTGATGTCTGATGAATCTTGGCTGAAAGCAGAGAATAGCAGAAAGATACTTACCTGTGTTTTATTGACTATGGAAAGGCATTCAGCTGTGTGGATCATAATAAATTATGGATAACATTGTGAGGAATGGGAATTCTAGAACACTTCATTGTGCTCCTGAGAAACCTGTACATAGACCAAGAGGTAGTTGTTCCAACAGAACAAGGTGATACTGCGTGGTTTAAAGTCAGGAAAGGTGTGCATCAGGGTTGTATCCTTTTATGATACTCAATCTGTATGCTGATTGTATCCAAAAAGCTGGACTATATGAAGAAGAACGCAGCATCAGGATTGGAGGAAGACTCATTAACAGCCTGCGATACGCAGATGACACAATCTTGCTTGCTGAAACTGAAGAGGACTTGAAGCACTTACTGCTGAAGATCAAAGACTACAGCCTTCAGTATGGAATACACTTCATCATAAAGAAAACAAAAATCCTCACGAATGAACCAATAAGCAACATACCGAAATTGTCAAGGATTTCATTTTACTTGCATCCACAATCAATGCCCATGGAAGCAGCAGTCAAGAAATTAAACGATGTATTGCATTGAGCAAATCTCCTGCAAAAGACCTCTTTAAAGTATTAAAAAGCAAAGGTGCCACTTTGAGGAACAAGGTGTGCCTGATTCAAGCCATGGTGTTTTCAATCACCTCACATGCATGCAAAAGGTGAACAATGAATAAGGAACATGGAAGAAGAATTGATGCCTTTTAATTATATTATTGGCAAAGAATGTTGAATATACCATGCCCTGGACTGCCAGAATAATGAACAAATCTGTTTTGGAAGAAGTACAGCCAGAATGCTCCTTAAAAGTGAGGATGGTGAGACTTTGTCTCACATACTTTGGACACATTATCAGGAGGGAATATTCCCTGAAGAAGGACATCATGCTTGGTAAAGTAGAGGGTCAGCGAAGAAGAGGAAGACCCTCAATGAGATGGATTCAGTGGCTGCAAAAAATGGGCTCAAACATAGCAATGATTGTGAGGATGGCGCAGGACTGGGCAGTGTTTCCTTCTGTTGCACACAGGGTCACTATGAGTTGGAATCAACTGTACGGCACCTAATAACAATGAGCCAATGCTCAACTTTGGGTAACGGTGAACAAAATAGATATGATCAAACTCCTTGTGGATCCTACCGTCTAATGGAAGTACACAGATTGTGCTGTCAAAAAACTCTTTCGCAGGGAAGACAGACTTACAAACATGACTGCAAATACCATGTGACGAGTGTGTGAAGGTGTCCACTGGGGATGAGTGGTGGCCTCTCTGAGTGTTCACAGGAGGCCTTTCTAATGCAGTGGCGGAATCTTGAGAGAAGTACAGGAGTTTCCAGACATCTGGGGAGACATGGTAAGTAAAAGGAGCAGCATCTGGGGAGACATGTTAAGAAAAAGGGGGAGGTGAAGGTGGAATCTAGGAGACCCCCAGGCCTGTGGCTGTTTGCAGCCACCTCTGTTTGGTCCCCACATTCCAGACTTGCCACACAAAACACATCCTGCAGTTCACAACCAGACCTATTGTTGTAGATCGAATTGTGTCTCTCCAAAATATGTGTTGTAAATCCTAACTGGTGTAATATGGATGTAATCCCATTTGGGAATAGGGTTTTCTTTGTCATATTATTGAGGCCATATCAGTGTAGGGTTTTTTTTTAAGCCAATACATTTTGAGATATAAAAAGAGGAGATTAAGCACAGAAGCAAGGAGGGACAAATGGGGAAGAGATATGCCACATGAAGATAGAGAAGGATCTGAGGGGCAGAAGCTAGAAGAGACACAGATCTTACTCCAGAGCCAACAGAAAAAGAGCCTTCCCCTAGAGCCGGTGCCTTGAATTTAGGCTTCTAGACTCCTAAACTGTGAGAAGATAAATTTCTGTTTGATGTGGTATTTCAGTTACAGCAGTACTAAGGAACTAAGACACCTGTCCTCTTTGAACAGCTCTTTTTCCAGATCTTTTGCAGCAACCTCTGTTGGACCCCCATACTCCAGACTTGCCACATTAAACACATTCTGCAGTCCACAACCAGGCCTATTATTATGGATTGAATTGTGCCCCCAAAATATGTGTTGTGAATCCCAACCTCCGCACTTGTGGATGTAATCCTAGTTGGGAATAGGATTTTCTTTGTTATATTGTTGAGGCCATATCAGTGTAAGTTGCTTCCTTGCTCCAAAACTTTTGAGTCAGTGTTTCTTACTCTATAAATGTGAATTTTTTAACTTCCTCCCAACACCCTTCACTGAATCACTTCATGATCCCAACTTTAAATCTCTCTACCCACCTGAAACACTTCTCTTCACTGTTGCCAAAACTTCCACTTCTCTTCCATCTCAGTGCCTTTGCTGTCTTCCCTCCAGGTATCTTCATTGCCCCATCCTCCAAGGCCTAGCTTGAGCCTGATCTCCTTCATGAACCTTTCTCTGATCTCTTCATGCCTAACTGATCCACTGTATCCCTATCTACTGAAGCTTGGAGCTAAGTACATAACACTAGAATATAAGTAAGCTTCACCAAGGCAGCGGGTTTTGTTCATTTTGTTCACTGCTATATTCCCACACTTGGAGCAGTACTTGAAACATAGTAGGTACTTGAAAAGTATTTGTTGAAAGAATGAATGACAATTAGGTCCTCCATTAATACTTCAGAAAGAAAACATTATCAAGAAACAAAACCCAGTGAATCTGATCAATCATTCAGTCAACAGTTATTGAATGATTGCTATGTGACAAGAGTTGTGATAATTTCTTGGTAAGAAATAAGTGGACCTAGAGTCCATTTGAGGTCCCTGGGTAGCTCAAACAGTTAAGCGCTCAACTACTAGCCAAAAGGTTGGTGGTTCGAACCTACCCAGCAGTGCCTTGAAAGAGGGCTGGAGATATGATTCAGAAAAGTCACAGCCTTGAAAACTCTACGGAGCAGTTCTACTCTGCACACAGGGGATCACCATGAGTCAGAACTGACTCGACAGCAACAAATAACAACAGAGTCCTTCCTCAGGGAGTTCACAGTCAGAACAAAATTCTGTAGAATCAAAATCTGGTGAACATTTACATTTTAACACACATAAACAAAGTATAGAGTAGATTTTTGTTAAAAAGAAAAGAAGTTTATACCCTTTAGAGAGCAACATTTTAAGTCCGGTAGTACCAAATCCTGGTGAAAATGTAGAATAACGTTGGCTCTCAAGCGCAGCTAATGGGAATGTTAATTAGCACCACGACTTTGTAGAGCAACTCTTCAGTTACCTAGTAAAAGTGAGAATGTGCCTACAGGACAATCCAGCAATTCCACTCCTACAGAGAGAAGCTCTCAGGCATGTGCGCATGTGCTCTCTGGAAAAAAATAAACAAATTAGAAAACAATATATACTGAATTGCTGACTCTTGTAATGTGGATTAAAAAGCTCTCTTAGACTAGAGAGGAGATAAAAATCAGGGAAATAATGCAACAGCTCAGGTTCAGATTATGGACACAGAAAAATAAAAATAAAAAGCAGAGGCTTCTCAAAGCAGTCCTGTGTGCATAAACATAACACATCTTGGAGCAAGAGCAGTCATCTTGGACCATAACCTAAAAACTGTTGAGGCCAAGAGCCACTTTATGTAGGTTCTTCTTTAAATCTGTTCTCCCTCCACTCTCTGTGGACTGCAGGATTCCCTCTGCCAGAAAGATGAACACACACACACTCAAACATTGTCAAGAGCCTTACACTGGTTTCCTAAAAAAAAGAAAAGCCAGCTGCCATTGAGTCAACTCACGATGATCCCATGTGTGTCAGAGTAGAACTGTGCTCCACAGGGATTCCAATGGCTGATTTTTAGAAGCAGATCACCAGGCCTTTTTTTCAAGGGTCCTTTGGGTGGACTTAGACCTCCAACTTTTCTGTTAGCAGCCCAGCACGTTAACTGTTTGCATTACCCAGGGACTTGGTTTCCTAAACTACCTGATAATGTCTCGCACCTCCCTCGCCAAGCTTCCCAGTGGCAGCGCTGTTTGGTTCTGCTTTCTAAACTGCACTGGCAGGAAAGGAAAGTGGTTCCAATCCAGGGCCAGGCCTAAATCATGGCACCATCTCTTACTAGTTGTGTAATCTTGGGTAAATAACCAAACCACAGTTTCCTCCACTATAAAGCAAGGGTAACACTGGCATCTATCTCATAACGTAGAAATGAGGATTAGGCAAGAAAATGCTTGCAAAGCATTAAGTGCAATGCTTGGAATATTAAAAAAAAAAAAAATTTTTTTTTTTTTTTGTACATGCTTAATAAATAGTTGATGGGCTAAGTTTCAAAAAATAATGATTCAAAGAGGGTATAGGAACAAATTACATGATACACATATTTCAATATTATGCAAATTATTTTAAACTGACTGTGATGTAGGATTAAAATAAATCTAGTGAGGAAAGATATTTACCCAACCATCTGTAGAAATATTAAAAATAGAATGGACAGAGAATTGTCATAGTCATTGTACTGAGCTGTAAAAAAGGAGTGGGGAGGAAAGTTCTGTTTGATGTAACAATTCCTAGGACAGTAATTAAAATCTGAAGCTCACTCTTTTTTTAGAAGTCACTTGATCTTAAAATGAGTTCTAATTGTTCCTATTTACACACTGACTGCGTGAAAGTGCCCATCCGGCTGCAGACAGCTCTGTAATTAGCTCCATTCAAGAACAAAGCAGTGACCATCTTTCAGCTGCTTTCTGGCTTTTGAGCTTGGGAGGCAAAGGAGAGTTTTGGGCTCTCTTGCCAAATGGAATTTAAATCTGCCACAAGCCCAGTCAGTTGCAAGAATGATAATTGCACAGTTTGTTACAATTGATTTATACAGGCCCCAGGAAAGGATGAGGATCTTCTGGCTAAAACTGTCCAATGAATAATCAGCGATGAGTGAAATTTTCCCTCCTTGGGGTTTTAATGGCTGCTCTTAGAATCACACGGCAACGTTTGACCTATTCTTCATACAGTGTGCAAACCAGCTGATATGGGGGGGAGGCGAGGGTCTCTTAATCATTATCATAGATCTCACCCTATCGAATTTTCACTCTGATTGGTTTCATCTTTAGTATTTTGGAGTTTTCAGATGAAGAACTTTCAATGAAAAGGTCTTAAATAATAACTGATATATAACATGTAAAAGAATCTATGCAACGGTTAAAATTGTTCTCTAGGGCCTACGAAGCGTTTAAGTGCCCCCAAAATCTTTTACAAAGAGTAGGTACATGGAGTTACGAACACTTGCACAAACACACACGCACACACACATGCATGCACGCACATGCACGCGCACCAAAGGAAATGGAATGACTCCACTTAGGTGTGGCACATGTAAACATTTTATTTTGCTTTTTGGCTAAAACTTCTAGATTGAATTAAACAAAACTCACATTTATTATGTGAGTTTAAACCATCTACTTTATTGTGATTACTGATATATCTGGACTATCTCCACCATCTTACTCTGAGTCTCTGTTTTCATTCTTTCTCTCCTTTCCTGCTTTCTGTTCTCTTTTTCTCCTTTCTTATTTCTACCATTTGAAACATTTTATTTCTATTCTTCTAATCATCACATTTAAGTTTTTAACACACATACAAAATACAACTCTTGAACAAAACAAGGACTTAGCATGTTTGATTTTCCTCTCAATACCACCCACTGCCATCTTTCCTGTTATTATTATCTAGAATCTTAGGTCCATCTTGTCTTTAAATAAGAAATAATTATTATTTCTATTTTTACAGCCAATAATTATTTTTATTTTACAGTACATAATTGCATCCTTCACCTTCTTCATGGATTTCTTTTTCTTTTTCCTCTAGAAATTCTGCCAGGGAAAGTCTGGGTAATCAGCTAGCTTGGTCTTTGCATGACTGGAAATGTCTATTTCATCCTCATTCTTTTTTTTTTTTTTAAATGTATTTACCTTTGTGACTATTGGTGGTGCAGTGGTTAAGTGCTCAGTCGCTAAAAAAAAAGGTTGACAGTTTGAACCCTCCCAGACGCTCCAAGAGATAAAGACCTGGTGATCTGCTCCCTTAATGGCATACATTACTCGATGGCATACAACATCAACAACCACCTTTGTGAGCAGGTAATATCATTACATGATTGTGGTGCAGTGGATTACTATTATATGGCCCTTCTAGCCATGGTTTATGTAACTTCCATGAAATGATTGGGTGGGACTATATAAGGGGTCCAGCAAGGGGATCGGACACTTTTGCTAGGTGTTTGGAATCCTTGCAAGGGTGGGGCCATGAAAATAAACTTTGTAAGGGATTGGTTGGTCTTGCCATTGTGCTAGGCTTAAAGGAAGCCAATCCCTGAAGCTGAGGGGCAGAACTTACTACCATCAAGAAGAAGAGCCAGGAGTGGAGCATGTCATTCGGACCCAGGCTCCCTGCACTGAGAATATCCTAGACCCAGGAGATAGAGCTGTAACACGGACACAGCTTGAGAAGGCGAGAAGTGGCAGCAAGCATGGCAGAGTCGAGCAACAGAGAAATGGCAGCAGCAGAACCAGGAGACTGGTACAAGATGGTGTGGCAGGTTTCCCAGCCCACACAGCAAGGTGGCTACACCAGGCATGCTGACCCATGGAGCAAGAAAGTTGAGAGCCTTTGGGGTAGGAGGCTTGCTGGCAGAGTGGGGTGCCTTGAGGCACTTTACCAGCGGAGGTAAAGAGCTTTGTAATACTTGCCCAGGCAGGAGAAAGGTCAGGACCAAGAGAAGCCTGTCCCGAAGGGGCTGAGAGGAGTTTGTCCTGAGGGGTCTGAGAGGAGCCTATCCTCAGGGGGATGTGCATGACAGAGTGAAGGGCTTGCTTGTTTGCATGGCCAAGAGTTGCTGAGGGAGCTCTCCTTCACTGAAGAAGGGAGGGAATGGGCTGTCCACTTTGGGGGAGCCTTCCAGACTTCACCTACATGCTTCCTGATCCTGATCCTGATCCTGATCCTGATCCTGATCCTGATCCTGATCCTGATCCTGATCCTGATCCTGATCCTGATCCTGAGTTGTAGCCTGTTACTTCCCTAATAAACCCCATAATTGTGAATACGGTCTGTGAGTTTTGTGTGGCCAAAGCAAAAATTTTCAAACCCAGCAGAGAAATAGTACTGTGGGAGAGATGGCTGGTGTCAGAATTGATAAAAAGGTTGGAGGCTGAAGGTATGTCTGACATTCACCTCACAGGAATCAGCCTTGGGCTAATGGTGATCTTGATTCTCCTCTCCCTCACCCCCAACCCAAAGTTAGAGGAGGTTTGACGCCATGCCATTTTTACAATGATATACAATTCAAGTAAGTTAGATGTTATTTTTGTTGGTTTTACAATTCTACATTGAGTATGCTTTCCCCTGGAACTTTGTAGATATAAGTCCATTTATTCTGGCATCTATTTTTGCTGATTAGAAATATTGCATCTGTGTGATTATCATTCTTTGTAGTTTCTCTCTGGTGACTTTTAAATTTTTTCTTTCTCCTTGATGTTCTGAATTTCTGCAGTGTTATTACAAGGTGTCTAAGACTGAAAAATTTTTAAAAAGTCCTGCTTGGCACTTGATATACCTTTTTATTCTGAAGATTCAGGTCAGAGCATTACAATCTGTCTTTTGCATCTCTTAACTTTTATGTTTTCTATCACTTTCTCCCTCTGTGCTTTGTTTTGGGTGATGTCTTCATTTTCAACCATGAATTCTTTTTTAACCAAATTCAGTCAACTATTTACACCTTCTTTATGTCAATGACTACTTTTTTGTTTTCCAGGATTTTTTTTTTTTTGTACTATTTCATTTTGTAACCTCCATTCTTGAATATTTTCTTCTTTATCTCTTTTAACATTTTAAGCATAATTAAAAGTCCTTTTGGGATTGCTGTATTTCTATGTATAAGGGTGATCATTTTCTGATTTGTTGGGTTTGTTGGGTGTCTTTTATGGTTTTGGACTTCCTCATGAGTTGGTAATTGTCTTTGAGAGCCCACCTTGTAAATTTTTTCCTCTCTTCTGTTCTGTTTTCAGGCAGTTTTGTTGTTGACTTACCAAGTTCAAAACTCAGAAGCAAGTTTTATAGTAATGATTCAGAGGTCTTAATTTGTAGGATATCATTTTAAGGACTAAAGTGTGCCTGACCCAAGCCATGGTGTTTTCAGTTGCCTCATAAGCATGTGAAAGCTGGACAATAAACAAGGAAGACCGAAGAAGAATTGATGCATTTGAATTATGGTGCTGGCAAAGAATCTTGAATATACCATGGACTGCCAGAAGAACAAACAAATCTGTCTTGGAAGAAATTTAACCAGAGTGCTCATTAGAAGCAAGGATGGCGAGACTTTGTCTAACATACTTTGGACATGTTATTTGGAGGAACCAGTCCCTAGAGAAGGACATCATGCTTGATACAGTAGAGGACCAGCAAAAAAAGGAGAAGACCCTTAACAAGATGGATTGACACAGTGGCTGCAACAATGGGCTCAAACATAATTGTGAGGATGGCACAGGACTGGGCAATGTTTTGTTCTGTTGTACATAGGGTCAGTACGAGTTGGAATCAACTCACTGGCACCTAACAACAACAACTGTGTGGGATATCACAGTTTTTGTTTCCAAGTCATTGTTGGTTTGGCTGGTCCTAGAAATCTGTGCAGTAAAGGACTAACTCAGCAGGTCTGGGTTGTCCAAACCCTGCACACCCCAAAGAAATAGTTGTCCCTTTCCAGGTTTCTGGGATATAACCTCAAAGGCCTTGGAATATCCTGTCTGGTAAGAGTATCTTTGTTTACCTCAGCCCTTGGGCCATGCCAGATCGTTTACACTAACAATGCAGTAGGGTGCGTAGTCCAAGCCTTCAGTTTTATGCTGAGAGGCTAGCTTCAGTCCCCCAGCCCACAGGGGTGTTTGGTCCCTGTCTTAGTCATCTAGTGATGCTAAAACAGAAATACCACAAGTGGGTGGCTCTAACAAAGAGAAATTTATTATCTCACAGTCTGGTAGGCTGGAAGTCCAAATTCAGGTGTCAGCTCCAAGGAAAGGATTTCTCTGTCGACTGTGGAGAAAGGTCCTTATCGTCAATCTTCCTCTGGTCTCGAAGCTTCTCAGCACAGGAACCTCAGGTCCAAAGGATGCACTACATTCTTGGTGCTACATTCTTGGTGGTATGAGGTCACCATGTCTCTCTGCTCACTTCTCTCTTTTATATCTGAAAAGAGATTGGCTTAAGACACAATCTAATTTTGTAGATCTCATCAACATAACTGCCACTAATCTATCTCAGTAATATCATAATGATAGGATTTACAACACATAGGAAATCACATCAGAGGACAAAATGGTGTAAAATCACATAACACTGGGAATCATGGCCTAACCAAATTGATGTATATATTTTTGGGGGACACAATTCAATCTGTGACAGTCCCCGTGTCTCCAAGAGGTTGATATCTTTGCTCCCATTGCCTGCTACCAGCCCAGGGCTGAAGTTCTGTGGCCTTAAAATTTATTACTCATTTCTGTTCCACAGAAATTTATATTTCTTCTGTAATAGCTATCTATTTTTGAATTAAAAATATGGAAGCTATCAATTTGATGTATCTAGGCTGGAAAAAAAAGTTCCATGTGCTGTTACGCCTCCATTGTGACAGGAATCATTTATTTGATTAAAAACAAATGAAAGCCTGAGAGAACAGATAAAGCAGAAAACTATGTCAAATGTATTTGGGTAGAGTTAAAAGGAACACAATGAAAAAAATCGTGGATAGTTTATAGCTCTGTTAAGATTATACGTATTTAAGTGCAATGTTCTTCCAAAGATAAATAATAGTGGATTAGGGAGTCATTCTTTTATTTTTTAATTCAGCACACATGTTTTTTGAATGCCTGTGCCCAGGCTAAGTGTAGTTACACAAAGACCAATAAACTTTGGTTCATTAATCCGTAAAATGGGGATAATTAATAGTATATACTGTGCAAGGTAGTTGTAAAGAGTAGAGATGAAAGACCAATCCCTAGAAAAGGACATTATGCTTGATAAAGTAGAGGGTCAGCAAAAACGAGGGAAACTCTCAATCAGATGGATTGATACAACAGCCACAACAATGGGCTCAAGCATAGCAAAGATGGCACAGGACCAGGCAATGTCTCACTCTGTTATACATAAGGTTGCCAAGAGTCAATGCCTACTCAACAGCATCTAACAACAATGACATGAAAGGTAGGCATAAAGAGTAGAGATGAAATTTATAAAGTGCCTATCATAGCATCTGACTGGCATTTTATAGGAGCTTCCATTATTACTATTATTATCATACTGCTATAACCATTATCATAATTATTTCTATCATGAAACAAATCATGTCAATTGCAGAAGACAAACAGGTAAAGAAATACACAAATGCACAGATACTTATAAACTGAAAATAATGTTGATATTTTGGGTTTAATCTTTACTCCTTATTTTATTTCTCAACTTACTCAGAACCTGGACAGGGAAGAGGGTTACAATTTATTGGGGGTCCCCATGGATACCTCCTACATATCTGCAACACTCTGGGGAGTTTGGAAATAAGAACGAAGGTCAACCAATTATTGCCAAATCCTACAATAACCACAGGAAAGCTACGTGACTCAGAAAATATATTAGACAGTCACAGGAGTTAGCTTGGAGAACCTGCTTATGGGATAAGTAGTGATTTATAGAAGGAAATGCTGAAAATGAAACCCATTCTCTTAGGAGAAAAATCAATGAACTAGATAATAAAATTAACCTTTATTCATTGCTTAAGTCTTTCGGAGAAAAAATGAAATCGATCAGAAATGAAATCGATGTTCTTAGAAATAACATCAGAAATGAAAACTAAGGTGAAGCATTAAGTTTTGAGGAAAAACAAAATGGGATAACATAGCCTTATACATAAGATTTGTTCCTCAAAAAAGCAGTTTAAGATTCAGCTCCTCAATGCAACCTGCCTAGCCTGCCCATTAAACTTACCCAAAACTATTCTTTTTTTTTTTTTTTTTTTTTTATGCTTTGTATGTGCTGGGTAAGGAACCCTGGTGGTGCAATTGCTAAGCGCTGAGCTGCTAACCGAAAAGTCAACAGTTTGAACCCACCAGTGGCTCCACAGGAGAGAAAACCTGGCAATCTGCTCCTGTAAATATCACGGCCTGGAAAACCCTACGGGGCAGTTCTACTCTGTCCTATAGGGTTGCTATAAGTCAGAATTGACTCAGTGGCATACAACAACAGCATAGGCCAGGTATGTACTTGTTATGGATTGAATTGTATCCCCCCCAAAATATGTTGAAACCCTAACCCCGGTACCTTTAAATGTGATCCTGTTTGGAAATAGGGTGTTCTTCTTTTGTTGTATTCATAAGGTCTGTGATGGTTAAGATTGTGTGTCAACTTGACTGGGCCATGATTCTCAGCGTTTATGTGTGATCACCCCCATGATGGGATCTGCTGTGAGTAGCCAATCAGTTGAAGGGGAGTTTCCTTGGGCATGTGGCCTGTATCCAGATATAAGTGGACGTTCTAGCTTTTGCTGCTCTGGATCCTGCAGCCGGCTCCTGTTCATGTGACCTCCAGTTTTTAGAACTTGAGCTAGCAGTTTATCTGCTGATCTTGGGATTCATTGATTTTCACAGCCTGTGAGCAAAAGCCCTGCTCTTTGACCTGTGGATCTTGGGTTTGCCAGCCCCTGGGGCTACGTGAATCAGGAGAAGCCTTGCCATCTTGTCTGCCAATCTTAGAATTTGTCAATCTGCACAGCCTGTCAATCTGCACAGCAGAGCAAGAGCCCTGCTCTCCAACCTGCTGATCCTGGGTACACCAGCCCCTGTGGCTACATGAAGCAGGAGAAGCCTGTATCCTGATCTATGGATTTGGGACATTCCAGCCTCTACAATTGTGTGAGCTGTTTCCTTGATATAAATCTCTCTCTCTGTGTATTTATATGCTTTACTGGTTTGGCTTCTCTAGAGAACCCAGCCTAAGACAAGGTCATACCAGCATAGGGTAGATCCTAAACCTGATCACTTTTGAGTTATAAAAAGACCAGAATAGATATAAAGACACAAACAGGGGAAGACAGATGTCATGTGAAGACTGTCTATATGCCAAGGAACACCCAGGGCTACCAATGAGGAAAGAATCAAAACAGCCAATATGCTGATTTGGACTTTTAGAACTGAGAGAAAATAAATTTCTATTCTTTAAAGCCACCCATTTGGGGTATTTATATTACAGCAGCACTAGGTAACTAAGACAGTACTTACACATAAAACCACACAGAAATACACAGGTAAAAAAGGAATGTAGTTCCTCATTGAAATAAGAAGAGTTAACAAATTTCTTAATTGGGAATAAAGATGAATTTATCATTAGAAAGCAGAACCTCCATTTTGTATTGGGGCTGGTAAGCCAGTGAATATGTATTTGCAGGTCCTGATTCTTTTACTGGTTCAAATATTAGAATACCAAATGTATCCCTGCTAAGGTTATAATAGATAGATAACAAAAAGCAGGTCCCAGAGGAACAGCAGCAGATGAGTATCTCTCTGGATCTTCCAAACTCTCTTGCCTTGTGTGGTCTCTGGCCAATCTATTGCTCACTTTGCCTGAGCCTCTCACAAGGATGTTCACCTTGGGATGCCTATTTACAAAGAATCTTTATTGAGTTTTTGTTGCTTTATTAGTAAAGGTGGTAAAGTAGCAGTCAGTGAAAAAGAGGAAGACCTTCAACAAGATGGATTGATACAGTGGCTGCAAAAATGAGCTCAAAGAGCAACGATTGTGAGGATGGTGCAGGACCAGGCCATGTTTCATTCTGTTGTACATGAGGTCCTTATGAGTTGGAACTGACTCTGTGGCGCCTTACAACAACAACAATAGAGTAACAGAGACTGGTAATATGTATCAGTCTAGAAACTTGCATTGAAGATGATACATCATACATAAAGTACGTATTTTAAAATAGAAGCGTTACAAAATATTTGGTACTTCTAATAGAGATTTTTGTTTTTCTACCTCGGGTTTTTGTTGGACAATCTGAAACATGACACATAAGCTCTTCTACTAGGCTCTGGAAGGTCAAATGATTTGCACTCGACTACCTACCTAAAGGGTTGGTATGAGTTGGAATCGACTCGACGGCAATGGGTTTGGGTTTTTTTGGTACAAACCTAAATGTTGGCAATTTGAACCATGAAGCAGTGCCACAGAAGAAAGGTCTGGTGATCTGCTTCCATAAAGATTACAGTGCAGCCAAGAAAACCCTATGGAGCATTTATACTCTGTCTGGAGCATTTATACTCTGTCATATATGAGGTTGCCAGGGGTCAGAATTGACTTGACAGCAGTAGGTTAACCAGGCTTTAAGCTTCCTGGGAACAGAAACTGTGTCTTAATTATCTTTGAACCCCTCTCAGTGGTGTGCATATAAATTGTACCCAGTAATTACTTGTTAGATGAAACATTGGTCATAATATTGAGGGAAGGAAGAACTGTAAGCCACCCTGACTTACTAGGTACTCTAACTTACCATCAGGCTTACAGTGAACCCCAAATGCATCTATATTGAGAACAAAGATGTACTGTAGGGAACAGTCGTTCCAGTAATAGGAATATTTTTTCTAGAAATAAAGGTTTGCACATCAACTTTAAACTATGTGTACTCATGGCTGCAAGCCAAAGAAGAATCCTTTAGTGCAACTGATCTAAAAAAAAAAAAATCCCTATTTGTCAGAAATACCTTAATTGTACTAGGATTACTGGTCAATGTAAAGATTTTTTATCGTTCTTAATAAATATTGCCAAACCGCTTTTCAAGGGCATTTTCCTTGTGTCCAAAAGTCGATAGCAGGGATAAGAACATACCTTACATAGTACTTCTCCTCTCCTTAGCCCTGGGCATTCATCTTCTTCTATTTTTTTTTTTCAGTTTTACTAACTTAATAAATGAAAATTGCTATTTATTGTTCCTTTCATTCTCCTTTCTTTTATTACTGTTGAATGAGGCTGAACAATTGCCTCTATTAATGTCCTTTGCCCATTTTTATCCTCAGCAGCCTTAAGGGTCTTCGCCTTAATTGCATAAATTTTATTACATAAAAGTAAAAAGGTGCTAACCTTTGCCTTCAGCTTGCTGCATATACATTTTCTAGTCTATTTATATGCATCAAGCAGAAGGCAAAGGTTAGCACCTTTTTATTTTTATGTAATAAAATTTATGCAATTAAGAAGACCCTTAAGGCTGCTGAGGATAAAAATGGGCAAAGGACATTAATAGAAGTAATTGTTCAGCCTCATTCAATAGTAATAAAAGAAATGGAAGACCAGTTATTACAACTGATATTCAAATTTACCCACCAATCTCTAAGGCCAAAGATGAAGACATTGAATATTTTTACTAACTTCTGGAAAATATTAAATGATTCAGGAGGCATCAAAAGAAGATGGAAGAAATACACAGAGTCATTATACCAAAGAGAATTAGTCGACGTTCAACCATTTCAGGAGGTAACATATGACCAGGAACTGATAGTACTGAAGGAAGAAGTCCAAGCTGCACTGAAGGCATTGGTGAAAAAACGAGGCTCCAGGAATTGTCAGAATATTAACTGAAATGTTTCAACAAATGGATGCAGTGCTGGAAGTGCTCACTCATATATGCCAAGAAATTTGGAAGACAGCTACCTGGCCAACTGACTGGAAGAGATTCATATTTATGCCTATTCCCAAGAAAGATGATCCAACCAAATGCAGAAATTATAGAATGATATCATTAATATCACACTCAAGCAAAATTTTGCTAAAGATGATTCAAAAGTGGCTATAGCAATATATCAACAGGAAACTGCCAGAAATTCAAGCCAGATTTAGAAGGGGAGGTGGAACCAGGGATATCATTGCTGATGTCAGATGGATCCTGGCTGAAAGCAGAGAATACCAGAGGGATGTTTAGCTGTATTTTATTGACTATGCAAAGGCATTCGGCTGTGTGGATCATAACAAATTATGGATAACATTGTGAAGAATGGGAATTCTAGAACACTTAATTGTTCTCATGAGGAAACTGTACATAGATCAAAAGGCAGTTGTTTGGACAGAACAAAGGGATACTGAGTGGTTTAAAGTCAGGAAAGGTGTGGGTCAGCATTGTATCCTTTCACCATACCTATTCGATCTGTATGCTGAGCAAAATAATCTGACAAGCTGGACTATATGAAGAAGAATGAAGCATCAGGATTGGAAGACAACTCATTAACAACCTACATTATGCAGATGGCACAACCTTGCTTGATGAAAGTGAAGTAGACTTGAAGCACTTACTGATGAAGATCAAAAACCACAGCCTTCAGTATGGATTACACCTCAACATAAAGAAAACAAAAATCCTCACAACTGGACCAATAAGCAATATCATTATGAATGGAGAAAAGTTTGAGGTTGTCAAGGATTTCATTTTACTTGGATCCACAATCAACAGCCATGGAAGCAGCCAACAAGAAATCAAAAGACACATTGCATCGAGCAAATCTGCTGCAACAGACCTTTTTAAAGTGTTGAAAAGCAAAGGTGTCACATTGAAGACTGAGGTGCACTTGACCCAAGCCATGGTATTTTGAATCGCATCATATGCATGTGAAAGTTGGACAATGAATAAGGAAGACCGAAGAAGAATTGACGCCTTTGAACTGTGGTGTTGGTGAAGAATATTGAATATACCAAGAATGAACAAATCTGTCTTGGAGGAAGTACAACCAGAATGCTCCTTAGAAGCAGGGACAGCGAGACTACGTCTTACATTCTTTGGACATATTATCAGGAGAGATCAGTCCATGGAGATGGACATCATGCTTGATAAAGTACAGGGTCAACGAAAAAGAGGAAAACCCTCAATGAGATATATGACATAGTGGCTGCAACAATGGGCTTAAGCATGACAATGATTGTGGGCATGGTGCAGGACTGGGCAGTGTTTTGTTCTGTTGTACACAGGGTCGCTATGAGTTGTAATTAACTTGACGGCAGAAAACAACAAGAACATTTTATAAAAAGAATGAAGCAGCGGTGGAAAGAGCATAAAAGTATTACTGCTTGACAGATTTTCCATTGAGAAAACAAGCTGGAATACCTTCTGGGTGGGTATTTATATGGTTTTATGTGTGTATATACACATATATGGAGCCCTGGTGGCACAGTGGTTAAGTATTTGGCTGCTAACAGAAGGTTGGCAGTTCCAATCCACCAGTGCTCCTTGGAAACCCTATAGGGCAATTCTACTCTGTCCTATAGGGTTGCTATGATTCAGAACTGACTCAACAACAATGGGTTTGGTTTTATACACATACATATTTCTGTGTGTGTGTATATATATAAATATATGTATATGTATATACGTACAGGTAGTCCCTGACTTATGACATACTTGAGTTATGACAAACCACACCTATAACCGTCCTTTTTTCCTTTGTACATCTTATTGTTAGTAATATGTACTGCATACAATGTTGCATTGCATAATTTGCTGATGTTCTCTTTCTCAGATGTAATGTTTCCAACCTCCAAAGAAAAAGAAAAATCAGATTTATAAAGATATTGATTATAAAAGGCAATAATAAAGAAAACTAACCAAAAAAAATAAGGTATTTGACTTAGGTGAGAATCGACTTACAGTGCAGTAGTTGTCGGAATGGAACCCCATTGTAAGCCAGGGACTAATACATACATAGCAGTTGGGTGCTGTCAAATTCCAACTCATAGCGACCCCATGTGACAGAGAAAAACTGCTTGATAGAATTTCCTAGGCTGAAATCTTTATGGGAACAGATTGCCAGGTCTTTTCTCCCTCAGAGTGGCTGGGAGGGTTTCAACAGCTGACCTTTAGGTTAGGAGCCAAGCACTTAACCATTGCAAGACCAATGGCTTGCCTGTCAGTTTGGCATATTGTGGTGGCTTGCATGTTACTATGATGCTGGAAACTATGCCACCAATATTTGATATTTCAAATGCCAGCAGGATCACCCAGGGTAGACAGGTTTAGGGGAGCTTCCAGACTAACACAGACTAGGAAGAAATGCTTGGTGATCTACTTCCAAAAATTACCCAATGAGAACCCTATGGATCACAACAGAATATTGTGCTACGAAATGATGTTGAAAATCTGGACAGACCCATAATGAGAAGAGATTCAAAAGGTAATTTAAAAAACTACCAACAAAAAAGCCCTGGCCCAGATTGCTCCACTGGAGAATTCTACCAAACATTCAGAGAAAAGCTTACACCAGTACTACTCAAGCTATTTTAGAAATAGAAAAGGAAGCGATACTTCCGAATTCATTCCATGAAGTCATCATAACCCTGATACCAAAACCTGGCGAAGACACCACAAAAAAAGAAAATTACAGACCAATATCTGTCATGAATATAGATGTGAAAATTCTCAACAAAATTCTAGCCAATAGAATTCAGCATCGTGTCAAAAAAATAATACGCTACGACCAAGTAGGATTCATACCAGGTATGCAAGGATGGTTCAACATTAGAAAATCAATCAGTGTAATCCAGCACATAAATAAAAGGAAAGAATCACGTGATCATCTCAATCAACACAGAAAAGGCATTTGACAAAGTCCAAAGCCCATTCCTGACAAAAACTCTCAATAGAATAGGTATAGATGGGAAATTTCTCAACATAATAATGGGCATCTATAAAAAACAAACAGCCAACATCATTCTCAATGGAGAGAGGTTGAAAACATTCCTCTTGAGAACAGGAACAAGACAAGGATGCCCTTTATCACTACTCCTATTTAACATTGTGCTGGGAGCCCTAGCTAGAGCAATAAGGTAAGAAAAAGAATTAAAGGGCATCCAAATTGTTAAAGAAGAAGTTAAACTGTCCTATTTGAGGATGATATGGTACTATACATAGAAATCCCAAAAGACTTCACGAAAAAACTATTGGAACTAATAGAAAGATTCAGCAGAGTAGCAGCATGCAAGATAAACATACAAGAATCAGTTGGATTCCTATACACCAATAAAGAGAATAACAAAAAGGAAATCAGGAAAGCAATACCACTTATAATAGCCCCACACACACAAAAAAAATACTTAGGAATAAATCTAACCAGAGATATAAAAGACCTATACAAGGAAAACTACAAAACACTACTGCAAGAAACCAAAAAAGATCTATATAAACGGAAAAACATACCATGCTTATGGATAGGTAGGCTCAACATTGTGAAAATGACAATTCCGCCCAAAGTGATTTACAAATACAATGTAATCCTGACCCAAATACCAACAACATTCTTTACAGAGACAGAAAAACTTACTAACTTTATATATAAAGGGAAGAAGCCCTGGATAAGTAAAGCACTACTGAACAAGAATAATAAAGTAGGAAGACTCATACTACCTGATCTCAAAACCTACTATACAGCTATGGTAGTCAGAACAGCCTGGTACTGGTACAATGACAGATATATTGGCTAATGGAACAGAATTGAGAACCCAGATGTAAATCCATCCACCTATGGTCACCTGATCTTTGACAAGGTCCCAAAGTTCATCAAATGGGGAAAAGACAGTTTTGTTTTTTTTTAAACAAATAGTGCTGGCAAAACTGGATGTCCATCTGCAAAAAAATGAAACAGGACCCATACCTCACACCATATACAAAATTAATTCAAAGTGCATCAAAGACCTAAATATAAAGCCCAAAACTATAAAGTTCATAGAAGAAGAAACAGAATCAATGCTAGAGACCCTAATATATGACATTAACAGGATACAAACCATAACCAACAACACACAAACTCCAGAAGATAAACTAGATAACTGGGATCTTCTAAAAATTAAACACTTTTGCTCATCAAAAGGGTTCACCAAAAGAGTAAAAAGAGAACCTACAGACTGGGAAAAAATGTTTGGCTATTACAAATCAGACAAAAGTCTAATCTCTAAAATCTACGAGGAAATCCACACCCTACAACAAAAAGACAAATAATCCAATTAAAAAATGGGCAAAGGAAATGAACAGACACTTCGCCAAAGAAGACATTCAAGCAGTTAACAGACACACAAGGGAATGCTCAAGATCACTAGCTATTAAAGCAATGCAAATCAAAACCACAATGAGATACCATCTCACCCCGGCATTATTTGCATGAATCAAAAAAAAAAAAAAAAAAACAGAAATAACAAATGTTGGAGAGGCTGCAGGAAGATCGGAACTCTTATGCACTGCTGGTGGGAATGCAAAATGATATAACCATTTTGGAAGAAGATATGGCAGTTCCTTAGAAAGCCAGAAATAGAAATACCATATGATCCAGCAATCCTACTCCTAGGAATATATTCTAGAGAAATAAGAGTTGTCACACGAATAGACATTGCACACCCATGTTCACTGCAGCATTGTTCACAATAGCAAAAAATGGAAACAACCCAGATGCCCATCAACAGATGAATGGATAAAAACTGTGGTACATACACACAATGGAGTATTATGCAACGATAAAGAACAATGATGAATCTGCAAAGCATCTCATAACACGGAAGAATCTGGAGGGCATTATACTGAGTGAAATAAGTGAAGCACAAAAGGACAAATATTGTATGAGACCACTACTGTAAAAACTCATGAAAAAGTTTACACATGAAAAGAAACAATCTTTGATGGTTATGAGGGAGGGGAGGAGTGGGGATAGAAAAACACTAAATAGACAACACATAAGTGGTAACTTTGGTGAAGGGTATGACAGTACACAATACTGGGGAAGCCAGCACAACTTGTACAAGGTAAGGTCATGGAAGCTCCATAGATACATCCAAACTCCCTGAGGGACTGAATTGCTGGGCTCAGGACTGTGGGAACCATGGTCTCAGGGACCAACTAGCTCAATTGGCATAACATAGTTTATTAAAAAAATGCTCTACATTCTACTTTGGGGAGTATCGTCTGGGGTCTTAAAAGCCTGTGAGCGGCCATGTAAGATACTCCACTGGTCTCGTTCCTGTGGGAGCAAGGGTGAATGAAGAAAACTAAAGACACAAGGGAAAAATTAGTCCAAAGGACTAATGGACCACATCTACCACGGCCTCCACCAGACTGAGTCCAGTACAACTAGATGGTGCCTGGCTACCACCACTGACTGCTCTGACGGGGATCACAGTAGAGGGTCCTGGAGAAAAATGTAGAACAAAATTATAACTCACAAAAAAATACCAGGCTTACTGGCCTGACAGAGACTGGAGAAACCGAGGGTATGGCCCCCAGACACCCTTTTAGCTCAGTAATGAAGTCACTCCTGAGGTTCACACTTCAGTCAAAGATTAGAGAGTCCCATAAAACAAAACGAGACTAAAGGGGTGCACCAGTCCAGGAGCAAGGACTAGAAGGCAGAAGGAGACAAAGCTGGTAATAGGCAACCCAAGGTCGAGAAGGGAGGGTATTGACATGTTGTGGGTTTGTTAACCAATATGTGTACTAACTGCTAATGACAAACTAGTTTATTCTGTAAGCCTTCATCTAAAGTACAAAAAAAAAAAAAAAAAAGAATATTGTGCTAGAAGATGAGCCCCCTAGGTTGGAAGGCACTACTCAATGGCTGGAACAATGGACTGAAACATGCCAGTGATCATGAAGATGGTGCAGGACTGGGTAACATTTTGTTATGTGTTACATAAGATCATGAGTCAGAGCTGGCTTAACAACTACATATACAGACTCACTCACACACACACACACACATACATATATATGTGTGCACAGGTTGATATTAAAAACGCATGTGTGCATATGTGATATTAAAAATATTTAGTAACAATATGGCAATCTAAATAAGTAAATATTAATAAAAATTTCAAAATATATTTCCTTCTATTCTCTAATAAAACTGCTTTAGATTATATATGTTGTTGTTGTTGTTAGGTGCCATTGAGTCGGTTCTGCCTCACAGTGACCCTATGTACAACCGAATGAAACACTGCCCGGTCCTGTGCCATGCTCACAATCGTTGTTATGCTTGAGCCCATTGTTGCAGGCAGTGTGTCAACCCATCTCGTTGAGAGTCTGCCTCTTTTTCGTTGACCCTCTAGACTAGATTATATATGTTGTAGTGCAAATTATCTATTGGGTAATTAGAATAATTGCTAAATGGTTTGTTGGTTTTTAGAAATTTTTTTGTGTGATCGTCTCTATGATCTAGCCCTCATTGGCTAAATGGCGTCCCCCTCTGAGCCATGATTTGACAGACTCTCCCAACCCCTTCCTCACTGTAGGCAGAGAGCAGCTGGGCCTGCTGCCCACTGTCAGAGCCAGGCACAGCTCTGGATGCCTGCACTTCCCACATGGACTAGACCCAGATTGCTATACCTGGACCCTGCCCAGGGCCACAGTAAACCCTGCGTGGGAAGTGGAAAGAAGGAGGGTGAGCCTCCTTGTTCTCACAGTTCTCCTGGCCAAATTCCCTGATCAGGTGAGGGAAATGGTGCTATCAACTGGGAAATTCCTGGAATCACTAGTGCTAGGACCCAGAACCATTCCCATCCTTATTTAAGCTGAAGCAGACAACTACCACTAGGTGGCGCCAACCACAGCAGCTGGGATCTGTACAAACTTGGATCTTGCAGCCCTGGCAGCTAAGCTTGCCTCAGTTATTAATCTGCAACGATGACTCCACACTCTACATGACTGTATTTTTTGTACTTTATGTTCCAAGTTATGAGTGGGGGAGTTACATTTTAGATTGTCATGAGGCTGTACCTTTTTTTTTCCCTTTCTTGCCAATATACCTAGAGAAAACAACACAGTATACAATGAGAACTGACATACTTTCACCTAGATTCACCAATTCTTAACATTTTATCACATTTTCTTTCTCTCACTCTCCACAACCTGTTGCCATCGAGTCGATTCCGACTCACGGCAACCGTGTAGGACAGATTAGAACTGCCCCACAGAGTTTCCAAGGAGCAACTGGTGGATTCAAACTGCCAACCTAGTTAGCAATGGACTGCTTAACCACTGTACCACCAGGGCTCCAAATGTGACAGGGTTACTGGAAGGACAGCATAGTTAGGGACAGTAATTATACCAAACCAAACTCGTTGCTGTCCAGTTGATTCTGATTCACTATAAACAAGAGTAGAGCTGCCCCATGGGGTTTCCAAGGAGGCTGGTGGATTCAAACAGCCAGCCTTTGGGTTAACAGCCTGAACTCTTAATCATTGCACCACCAGGGCTCCAGTTCTCTCTCCATATAGGAGGGTATATATATATATATATATATATATATATATACATATATATGGAAACTCTGGTGGCATAGTGGTTAAGTACTATGGCTGCTAACCAAGAGTTTGGCAGTTCGAATCCACCAGGCACTCCTTGGAAACTCTGTGGGACAGCTCCACTCTGTCCTATAGGGTCGCAATGAGTCAGAATCAACTCGACGGCAGGGGGTTTGGTGGGTTTTATACATATATATACAGACACTTTTTTTTTTTCTGAGCCATTTGAATTAATTGCATCATCATGACTCTTTGTGCCTAAATACTTCAGCATGTTTCTCCTAAGAACAAGGACATTCTGCTACATAACCACAGTTGCACTCAGGAAATATAACATTGCTATCAATGTAACATTGATACACACGTTAGATACTGAAATATTCTAATTTCCTAAATTGTCCTGATAATGCAGTATATATACACATACATATATAACCCATTGCAGATGAGTCAATTCCAACCCTGTAGAACAGAGCAGAACTGCCCCATAGGGTTTCCTAGGCTGTAATCTTTACTAAAGCAGACTATCACATCTTTCTCCCAAGGAGTGGCTGGTGGGTTTGAACCATAGACCTTCTGCTTAGTAGCCCAGCGCTTAACTACAGTGCCACTAAGTCTCCTTGTACATATTTAATCCAAGATCTAATCAAGGATCATTCATTTACTTTATCATCATGATTCTTTAGTCTTCTTTAATCTGGAATGATTCCTTGGCCTTTACAATTTTTTTTTTTTTTTTTGTCTTTTATGACATTGACATTTTTGATGAATCCAGGAGGGACTAGTCCCTGGAGAAGGACATCACGCTTGGTAAAGTAGAGGGTCAGTAAAAAAAGAGGAAGACCCTCAGCAAGATGGATTAACACAGTGGTTGCAACAATGGGCTCAAGCATAACGATTATGATGGCGGCGTAGGACCAGACACTGCTTCATTCTGTTGTACACAGAGTCGCTATGAGCCGGAACCGACTCGACGATGCCTAACAACAACAACAACAGGTCATTGTTCGCATTCATCTTAGTCTTTTTTTTATGATTATATTTAGGTTAAACATTTCTGGTAAGAATACCACAAAGGTGATGTTGCATCTCTTAAAATTTTTTTTTAAAAGATACCTGCAACTCTGTTTTACAAGGTACTTTCCATTTTAGAGAGGAAAATGCTAATCACTGGCTCTCAAATTAATTTAAATACACACGCAAACCCCTTATTGGTAATTCCTCATCTGCCAGTCCAGTCCCATTTTCAGCAAGTTTGTTGTGGTTGTCAGTTGCCATCAAATTGGCTCTGGCTCATGGCAATTTTATGTATAACAGAACAAAACATTGCCAGATCCTGTGCCATTTTCAGCAAGTACATTCTAGATAATGGGGACAATATAAAACAAAAGGAAATCAAAACTCAAGACCAAACCCGTTGTTGTCAAGCCAGTTCCAATGATCACAACCTTATGAAAGTAGATTGCCAAGCTTTTCTTCCACTGTGCCACTGGGTGGATTTGAACGGCCAACCTTTCCGTTAGTAGGTGAACACAAACCACTTGGGCCACTCAGGGACCTAAAATCAGTTGTTGGCAAGACAATTTTGACTTATGACAACCCCATGTGTTTCAGAGTAGAACTGCTCCCTAGGGTATTCAAGGAAGTACGTCGCTAAACCCGTCTTCCAAGATGCTTCTGGGTGGATTTGAACTGACAACCTTTCAGTTATTAACACCATAAAAATTGGAAGACTCAAGTTCATAAAAGATGGCATCTAAATTAAATACCAACTAGTTCTATTGAATTCTGTTTCTGATAGGCACCTAGGCTATTCGATCAATAACCTTCTTTTCAAAGAGCAGCCACTTCTCTCTCCATGTGGTTTTGGAGGGCTGTGAATCAGAGGACTCAACTTCCCCACCACAGTCATCGATAGATGGGCTGTGATCTAAAGAGAGCCAGAGTCTTCTCTGAGAGATTACACGCAGATTTTGGAAAAAAAAGGCTCTCTCTTCCTCTGAGACTATGAGATAAATGATGATGTCAGCTGGAACCATTTGTGGTCATCTTCCTAACTTTATGGGGGAAACTGTGCAGGAGAAGAGAATAATGTTGACATACACAAAATGAAGCAGTGACACATTGAGATAAAAAGATCAGTGAAGACACACAAGTTTAGTCCATATGATATTTTTTTAGTCCATGCCTGAAGTAAGTTAGTTTGTTGTTGCTGTCGTTGTTAGGTGCCATCATGTTGGTTCCAACTCATAGTGACCCTATGTACAACAGAACGAAACACTGCCCTGCCCGGTCCTGCACCATCCTCACAATCCTCGTTATACTTAAACCCACTGTTGCAGCCACTGTGTCAATCCATCTTATTGAGGGTCTCCCTCTTTTTCGCTGAACCTCAAAGGTAGATTATCAATAAACTAGTACTTTTCCTTAAGCTGGTTTGAGTGGGGTTTCTGTCTCTTGCAACTGAGTCTTGACCAATATACCCAAGACTTAAGGACTTGGTCAGAATGTCTTAGAATATTGCCATTGTGGAAGCCTAGCAAGTTACTGAGAACCTGTAGGTTCCTGAGCTATAAATGTTGTTGTTGTAAGGTACTGTCGAGTCGGTTCCAACTCATAGCAACCCTACGTACAACACAACGAGACACTGCCCAATCCTGCATTATTCTCACAGTTGTTGCTATGTTTGAGCCCCCTGTTGTAGTCACTGTGTCAATCCATCTCCTTGATAGTCTTTCTCTTTTTTGCTGACCCTCTACTTTACCAAGCATAATGTCCTTCTCTGGGGACTGGTCCCGTCTTACAACAGGTCCAAAGTATGTGAGATGCAGTCTCTCCATCCGCTTCTATGGAGCATTCTGGCTATATTTCTTTCAAGACAGATTTGTTCGTCCTTTTGGCAGTCTGTGGTATATTCAATATTCTTTGCCAATATCATATTTCAAAGGCATCAATTCTTAAGTCTTCCTTATTCATTGTCCAGCTTTTGTACGCATACGAGGCTATGGAAAATATCATGTCTTGAATCAGGTACACGTTAGTCCTCAAGGTAACGTCTTTGCTTTTTAACACTTTAAAGAGGTCTTTTGCAGCAGATTTGCCCATTGCAGTACAGCATTTGATTTCTTGACTGCTGCTTGCGTGGGCATTGATTGCGGATCCAAGTAAATGAAATCCTTGACAACTTCAATCTTCTCTCCGTTTACTTGTGGCTATAAATAGGGATAACAATACCCACTTCAATGTATGTGGAAACTAAGGAGATAAGTATTTCACAGTGCCTGGCACACAATAGGGGCTTGATGAATGCTAGAAACATGCACAAAACATGTACAAAAGCCTAGGGCATCTGCCAGGCTTCTGCCGTTTGCTCTGTGCCCTTGAATTTCCCCTCACTCTGCCCAGACTAAATCAGACTTTGCTGAGAATAGTGCTTGGTCAGGCAGTATCCATTGCTCACTGTCATAGTCTTGGTTATATTCTCTCCATTTGTCCTATAAGTACAGCAACACAAACGTTTCGTTAAATATGTCTTGAGGGTATTCACTGTTTGTCAGGTTATTATATATATTTTTTCCAGGTGAAAGAGAAGCCACGGGTGAGGTTAAACAGAACTTAATTGAACTGATGTTTTGGACAGTAGGCATTCCCAATGTGAGCTGAAGTTGAATCTCGGGGGCGGCTCACTGGGGCTGGCATGTTGATTTGTTGTTACTGATGTGTAATTGTTTTGGTCTCATTTGTCTCTTTCTGCAACTGTTCCCCTAAGGAAGTCTTGTCAGAGACCATAAGACCCTCTCAAATTCGCTTCTGTCAAAGGGGCCAGGGGCAAATTGTCTTTTAAGAGAGCAAAACTCCTGAAGAAGAAATGATGAGGTTTGTGTAAGCACCTTCAGAACTCAGGCATATCACAGAAATTCCAGAATTGCAAAGACTCTCACAATCTCTGCTTCTTTCTTGGCTCCTGTTATGGATTGAATTGTTGTCCGAAAATACATGTTGTAAATCCTAACCCCTATACCTGTGATTATAATCCCATTTGGGAATGGGTTTTCTTTGTTATGTTAAGGTGGCAGTATTAGTATAGGGTGGGTCTTGAGTCCTTCTTTTTTGAGATATAAAAGAAGCGGATTAAGCAGCAGAGATCAGGGAAGAGAGATGCCAAGCCATATGGTCATCGCTCAGAAGTAGAAGCTCAAAACTGAGACAAGGACCAAACTCCAGAGCTTCCAGAGAAAGAAAGCCTTGCCTTATAGCCGGCGCCCTGAATTAAGACTTCTAACCTCCTAAACTCTGAGAAAATACATTTCTGTTTGTTAAAGCCAATGATTTGTGGTATTTCTGTGATAGCAGCACTAGATAACTAAGAAAGCTCCTGCCTAAAGTACCTCAGCAGCCATTGAAAAAGGGCCAGCCCAGGTGAGAACAAAGAGATGTCCTGAGTTAGTCCAGGCCAGGAGATCAATGGAGGTGACACAGAATTACTGGCCAGAGCAAATGGTCCCACTGAGTGGATTTTGGGTTGGCCTGAACTTGGTGCCCAGTTCCTTGGTGTGTTAGGAGTGGGGAACAAGTAGTAGTAACCACTCACCCCTGAAAAATCTGCCTCAAGTAGAGAGAATCTGTTGGACTTGCTTTGTGAAGGTCAACCAACCCAGTTTCCCAACAACTCCTTTTCTGTTTTAGAGTTGAGTGATGGTAAACCCAGAGCTGAAAGTAGGTGATTTGACTATATGGCAGTTTCATAGTTGAAGAATAATCTTTTTTTGCCCCTTGAATTCACTAGGATGTGGCAGGGATTGGTGGGGTGACCTTCGCAGGAGCTTCTTTGCTTGAGGGACCATTAGATTCTCCTGGGAAAGAATTTGTCGTAAGGACAGAGATTCAGGTACAAAAATTCAGTCCAAGAACAATGCCCCAGCATGAGGAAGAAGTGGTTTGAGTACAATGCAGATCCGCCCTCAAATTCTTGTGCAGTTCTTCTCCCAGACACTTCCATCAGAATCCTAGAGAAAAAAACCCCAAACCAAACCAAGTGCTGTCAAATCAACTCCAACTAATGAAGACACCGTGTGTGGTCAGAGTGGAACTGTTCTCCACAGGATTTTCAATGGCTGGTTTTTCAGAAGTAGATTGCCAGGCCTTTCTTTTGAGATGCCTCTGGGTAGACTTCAACTGCTAACCTTTTGGTTAGTGGCTGAGTGTATTAATGGTTTGTACCACCCAAGGACTTCCCTACCAAACTATAAGTTGGAATTGACTCGACGGCAACGGGTTTGGTTTTTTTGGGGGGTAAGGACTTCCCTAGAGGAAAAGCTACACGTAAAAAGATAAAAGCTGCTCTCACACAGCATCTTTGTGAGTATCTGGAGCATAAGACAACACTGCTTTGGGCCATGGTTTGGGGAGGATCCAAAAAAGGCATGGGTGGCACAAAGGGGTAAGCGCTGGACTACTAGCTGAAAGGTTGGCCGCTTGAACTCACCCAGAGGCACTTTAGAAGACAGGCCTGGAGATCTGCTTCTGAAAGGTCACAGCCTTGAAAACTCTATAGGGCTGTTCTACTCGGCACACATGGGGTCACCATGAGCTGGAGTCAAGTTGATGGCAACTAGCAACAACAACAGCAGTAAAAGACACAGAGCATTTCCTTATTCTAGCAGAGTAGCTGTGGGGCTTCCCAGTGAGACCTCAGAGGTCAATGCAGGTAGTACCGAGGACAGTGGCAGCAGCGGTGGCCAGAGGGTGGTACAGCACACGTGGGCCCCAACGCCTCCAAGAGCAAAGGCAGGCAGCAGCTGTGGTGGGAGACAGTGCCCATGGTGGGCACCAGAGAGAGTATCATACTGGCTGTGCTTTGTGTCATTGAGGCCTCATGGTTGAGACCTCAGCAAAGACCTCCCTGATGGGAGCCCAGATAGTGGCTATCAAGAGGTAACACAGAATCCTGTGTTGGTAAGCATGTCAGCTACCCCTATCCAAGGCTTCCCAGAAATAATTGGGGGAAATGCTGAGAGGTGACTCAAGGTTCTGTAGCAGTGGGGAATGCGGGTGGGAAAGAGCTAGAGAAATATGGGTTGTTATTGTACATATAATCCCATCAGTACACCCTTACTCCCAAATAGTGTGGCAGAAGCGTGGCCTGAGGTAGAGGTGAGAGAGGGGTCTTGGGTTCCATCTGTGACTTCGAGTCCACTATTTATTCACATGATACACAGCTTGTTCCACAGAAAAGAAGACAGGAAAAATGGTACCAGCTTGTTTCACTTAATTGGCTGAGAAGTAGAATTTGGAGCAAGCCTAATTTGGTGCCCTGGTGCTCTGGGGCCAAAATCAAGGACTCACAAAGGAACTCTAGAAGGTCAACTCATAGCTTTTCTTTAATTCTCCCTGAGGACCAAGAGACTAGAGTTAAATTGGAAATGTCTAGTGATTTATAAGCAAAGATTCCAGGGAGAAGGCTTGAGCTGAAGTATTAGCAAGAGACATGACTGCAGCTAAATGAACATAAGATTTCAGGGCATTCTTCTACTTGCTGGTATCAATAGTAGGGCAATAACAGTTCAGATACAGGCTCTTTGGAAATACTATATGCAGAAACATTGACTACAGTGGATTGTCCACGTGAAAGCTATTATATTCTAGTGAGTGATTTGTACACAGAAGTACATAAATTTATAATATGCTTGTTAAAGTCATAAAGTTTAGTTTTCTGATTTGGTTCTCCTGGGGCCAGTGTGGCCCCGTACAAACGGCATTTATATTGCCATCATAATCCAATTTGCTCTGCTTTTTACTAGCTCATGTGAGCTTAATATATCATTGCGCGCCTCCAGGCTTCAGTTCTCTTATCGGTAAAATGGGGATAATAACTTGCCAGGTTCCTACTATTGTATGAAAGGAATAAACATCTCTGAGTTTCAGCATGGTTCATTAATAATGATATTATTAAAAATGCTTATTGTGATATGATTTCAGCAAAGTCTGTATAAGCACAAATAGCTCTAATAAACATAGCCCAGATTAAGCTGACCACTGAAATGACGATGACAGGTGTTCTTATTTAGAGCCTCAGGTTAGGTCAGCACTGCCTGGCTCTTGCTTTTCTACTGGCTACAGCTTTTGAGGGTGCTGAAGATAAAGCTCTGCAACTCAGAATCTGAATTACAGCAATTATAGGTTTAAATCATTTGAACCTTGGTCTGTCTACTGAGGTGAGATGGTTTGATACCTTAGGGAAATAAAATTCCAATACCCAAAAACCCGGTGAATACATGAATTAAATATAAAGCCATAAAAGGCTGTGATTGTGCTACATCAAGCATTCTAGAAACACCAGAACCAGAAGAGGAAATGAAGGTTAAGTGCTGTTTAATTCAAGTGAGTTTCCATCTTTGATCATCCTGTAATCACTCTCAGTGACTGTACTTTGTGGCTGAGACTCCACAAAACCTGGATCCATCCCTGGTGGGATATGCACAGCATTACACAAGCACAGAGATAGAACACTACATCAGGCTGGGAAGGCTTCCAGAGGGAGGTAAACGTAACAGTGAGAGTTAAGGGATGAGAAGTTTAGCTCCACAAATAAAGGGGAGTAGGGGTCCTGGTGGCACAGTGGTGAAGAGCTCAGCTGCTAAGCAAAAGGTCAGCAGTTTGAATCTACCAGTTGCTCCTTGGAAATCCTATGGAGCAGTTGTACTCTGTCCTACAGGGTTGCTATGAGTTGGAATAGACTTGATGGCAATGGGTTCGTCTGTTTTTTTGGTTTAGTCCAACATTCCAGGCAATGAATGAATGAGCACATATCCTTTGCCTAAAAATAACTTTGTCTCCTAAATCTGGCTAGAGCCTATGCCAGTTAATGGCTATTCCTGATCCTTCTCCCACCAGTAAGTATCTCCCACCAGTAAGTATCATAATGGCTCAGGGCCATTACGTCTTGGAAGAAGCACAGACAGAATGCTCCTTAGAAGCAAAGATAGCAAGACTTCATCTCATGTATTTTGGACATATTATCAGGAGGAACCAGTCCCTGGAGAAGTGCATGATGCTTGGTAAAGTAGAGGGTCAGCAAAAAGAGGAAGACCCTCAAAGAGATGGATTGACACAGTGTCTGCAACAATGGGCTCAAGGATAACAACAATTGTGAGGATGGCGCACGACTGGGCAGCGTTTCATTCTGTTGTACATGGGGTTGTTATGAGTTGGAACTGACTCGATGGCACCTAACTATAACAAGGGCATGGGTTATGTGATTGGCCACACCCAGGTTTTAATCTTAGCTGTGCTGGTTACTTATTACCAGTGTGATTTGGAACTAGTTATTTCCCTCACCTTTTTCAGGTATCTCAGCTAAAAAATGAGGGCATTAATATTCACCTTACAGGGTAGTTTTGTGAAATTTTATAAAGCACTTAGCACAGCACTTGGCACGTGGTAAACCATAAAAAAAAAAAAAAAAAAACCTGTTGCCACCTAGTCAGTTCTGACTCCGAGTGACCCTATAGGGCAAGTAGAACTGTCCCATAGGATTTCCAAGGCTGTAATCTTTCAAGAGGCAGACTGCCACATCTTTCTCCCGTGGAGTGGCTGGTGGGTTTGAACTGCTGACCTTTAGGTTAGCAGATAAGTGCTCAAACACTACACCTAGGATCTTTGCTGCCAACTGAAAGGTCAGCAGGAGAAAGATGTGACAGTCTCCTTCCATAAAGATTACAGCTGGTAGTGACTCCATGGGAGAGCGACCTGGTGATCTGCAACCGTGAAGATTACAGCCTAGGAAACCCTACAGGGATAGTTCTACTCTGCCCTATAGGGTCGCTGTGAATTGGAATAGGCTCAACAGCAACAGGTTTGACATGTAGTAAACACTCAACGAATGATAGCTTTAACCATCGCCATCATCATTAAGTCATGAGGAGGAGGATTATAATGATTTCCATCCAAGAAAAAGCAGTGACTCACTGTAACAGCCACTGGAACAACATTTAGCAAGCACCATGGCGAGCTAGGTAATCTCAAAGGCAGAGGTCTCCAAAAGAAATGTACAGGGATATTATCTGAAAACTTTCATTTCTCCAAACCTAGGACTCAGGCTGAGAAACCAGGAACTGGTTTGGGGTGCTAGGTACTGTACCGAGCACAAGCAAGTGGTCATGGTTCATGGCATGATAAAAGCCGTATTCTCTCCAGGCAGTGAAGAGGAACAGAATGGTTCTTCCAGAAAGACCTTGTAGGGATGGTTATCCTTTCTAAGAACTGACAGTATGGACTGTAATTTTGCCAATGCACAGAATACTGGCATAGCTGAAAAAGACCAATCAGAATCCTGTCTATAGAATTAACTGCCTCTGTATCCTTGGACAAGTTATTTCATCTCTCATGGCCTCTCTGTTTCTTCATCTTTAAAATGCAGATGCTCTACCTAACTGCCAGGGCTGTTGTGGCCACTATACAATGACTGAAAACAATGGACACAGAGTTGCTATGATTAGCGTCATTGTTGTTGTTACACAAAGGCCTCTCATTCTTAGACAACTTGTGTTATTCTAACTCAGAGAGCAGAAGAGCACCTGCCTATAATAAATATTTCAGGGAAGACGAATTATTTATTCATTATATACTTGAATTTACAGGGAAGGAAGTTGGTTCCTTTAAAACAATAACATTGATTGGCTTAAAGAGCAGAGACAGCACTCTCTTGTCCTTATTTACAGACCCTAAGACTCGGCTCAGGTATACAGTGGCATATTATAGACGTACCTTTTGACTTGCAGACAAACATGAGGGTCACGAGATCAATTAAGTAACCTTGCTGGTGAATGGCAGGGAAAATAGTTCAGCTAAAACATTGATCTTGGTTCTAAAACGTAAGATAGCTGAGCTAAATAAATCCATGTGTTCACAGACACTGGCATCTTCTCCTGGCTTGGATCCCAATACTGGTGGGATGTGACTGATGGAAGGCAAACATAACTCAAGGATGGAGAAAGAGGGAAGACAAATATTTAATAAACACCTATTCTGGCCAGGTAGGGTGTCTAATATTCACATAGGTAGCTCACCTAATGTCTCTTAACTTCTGAGAGGTTAAGTTCCTTGTCTCCAGGTAATATAACTGGTCTATGGCAGATGTCTCTCAAAACCAGGATCTGACTCAAAGACTAGTATTTTTGACTGTCACCATCAGGCTGACTATTCATTGGCAAAAGTTTTGAAGTAGATCGCCAATTCCTTCTTCCTAATCTGTCTTAGTCTGGAAGATTCACTGAAACCTGTCCACCATGGTTGACCCTGCTGGTATTTGAAATATTGGTGGGATAGCTTCCAGTATCACAGCAATATGCAAGCCACCAGAGCGTGACAAATCAACAGTCGAGTTGACTACTAAGGAGGTTCCTGCTAGAAATTCAAGCTGAATCTTGGCTGAAAGCAGAGAATACCAGAAAGATGTTTACTTGTGTCTTATTTACTATGCAAAGGCATTCAACTGCGTAGATCATAACAAATTACAGATAACATTGAAAAGAATGGGAATTCCAGAACACATAATAGTGCTTATGCAAAACCTGTACATAGATCAAGATGCAATCTTTCAAACAGATCAAGGGAATACTTTGTGGTTTAAAATCAGGAAAGCTGTGTGTCAGGGTCGTGTCCTTTCACCATACTTATTCAATCTGTATGCCTAGCAAATAATCTGACAAGCTGGACTATATGAAGAAGAACATGACATCAGGATTGGAGGAAGACCCATTGACAACCTGAGATATGCAGGTGACACAGCCTTGCCTGCTGAAAGTGAAGAGGACTTGAAGCACTTACTGATGAAGGTCAAAGACCACAGCCTTCAGTCTGGATTACACCTCAACATAAAGAAAATTAAAATCCTCACAACCAGACCAATAACCACCATCATGATAAACAGAAAAAATATTGAAGTTGTAAAGGATTTCATTTTACTCGGATCCGCAATCAATGCCCATGGAAGCAGCATTCAAGAAATGAAACGATGTATTGCATTGGGAAAATCTGCTGCAAAAGATCTCTTTCAAGTGTTAAAAATCAAAGATGCCCCTTTGAGGACTAAGGTGCGCCTGACCCAAGCCATGGTATTTTCAATTGCCTCGTATGCTGGACAACGAATAAGGCAGACCAAAGAAGAATAGATGCCCTTGAGTTATGGTGTTGGAGAAGAATATTGAATATACCATGGACTGCCAGAAGAACGAACAAATGTGTTTTGGAAGACGTACAGCCAGAATGCTTCTTAGAAGCAAGGATGGCTAAACTTTGCTGCAGATAGTTTGGACATGTTATCAGGAGGGACCAGTCCCTGGAGAAGGACATCATGCTTGGTAAAGTAGAGGGTCAGCAAAAAAGAGGAAGACCCTCAATGACATGAACTGACACAGTGACTGGTAGGATAGTATCAAGCATAACAACGATTGTGAGGATGGCACAGGACTGGGTAGTGTTTCATTCTGTGGTGCATGGAGTCACTATGAATTGGAACCGACTTGACAGCACCTAACAAAAATAAGGAGGTTCTTGAGTGGCACAAATGGTTTGTGTTCGACTATTAACCTAAACATTGACACTTTGAATCCATCGAACAGCACCACAGGAAAAAAAAAAAAAAAAGCCTGGTGATCTCTTTCCGTAAAGATTACAACTGAGAAAACCCTGTGGAGCAGTTCTACTCTGCAACATATGGGATTATCATGGATCAGAACTCCACGGCAATGTTTTTTTTTTTTTTTTAAGTGCCTTTTATTTACCAATTTCCCTTCCTTCTTAGAAAAGGCAAAGAAACTCTGGTGGCATGGTGGTTAAGAGCTACAGCTGTTAACCAAAAGGTTGGCAGTTCAAGTCCAACAGGCGCTCCTTGGAAGCTGTATGGGGCAGTTCTACTCTGTCCTATAGAGTTGCTATGAGTTGGAATCAACTCCACGGCAATGGGTTTGGTTTTCGGTTTTTGTAAGGTTGTTATAGTTAAAAAAAAAAAAAATTTGATTACCCCCCCTCTTGGGTAAGGACAGTGAAGCAGAAGCATAATTTCAGAAAAATCAACCTTCCTTTCCTTTCCCCTACCCTCCCACTGGCACTGGGTGTTTGGGTTACCCTCCCACTGTGTTTACCAACCTTTAGGAGATAGAAGTTTTTGCAGCTCAAACCTTCTTCTCAATTTTAAAGTAGCAAATTTCTTGAAAGTTTTTTGTAGGAAGCCTGCTTGCTGCTGGAATGTACAGAAGGACATTGCTTCTTTCACAAGTTCTGTTTTGTATTTTTAATTTGTACAAGTTAAATCTTTTCCCACTCACCACCTCCAGCTTTTCCCTACTCATTGCTCTGAGCCTCTGCATAAAAAAAAAAAAAAGGCTTCCCTTTTTGCTTCTTTCACAGTCTCACGCTTAGTGAGTCCTGTGTGCTGCACATGCTGTGCAAGGCACACGCATCATCTCACTTGATTTTCATAACTACCCTGTGAAGTTCTATTATCGTTCCCATTTTGCAGATTTGGAAACTGATGCTTACAGAGCTCAGTAGGGTAGTGGAAGCTGTCTGTACCCTTTCACATCCCTCTGTTTTATGTGTGCGGTTGAGTTGATTCTGATTCATAGTGACCCTATAGGACAGGGTAGAACTGCCCCATAGGATTTCCAAGGATATAATCTTTACAGAAGCAGACTGTCACATCTTTCTCCTATGAAGCGGCTGGTGGGTTTGAACCACCAATCTTTCGGTTAGCAGCTGAGTGCTTAACCACTGGACCACCAGGGCTCCTTACCGTATCCCTCTGGGCCTTATCATTTCAGTAGTCACTGGCCGCCTTTTACTGCCAGGCACTGCATCTCTTTGCCTGAGGGCTGTTCCTGGCCAATGGAGCAAGCGAGAAGTGCTGGGGAATGAATGCCCACCTGCCCTCCACACATACTCCCCAGCCACCTTTAACCAATAACTGATGGAAGTTGGTGTATAATGCCCCAGCTCCCTTGCTCCTTGAGTGAGCTAGCACTGAGGTGCCTGTTATACACTTGCTTCCAGACCTTCCTTGTAGGATTATGCTCCAGCTACCCATAGGTAACCGTCTTGATAATGTATCTTCTATTGGCTACCTTGGCTTCCCTATTTCACTTCTCCTACTGGCGTTTCCTGGGATCCCCTCCTAAATAAATATTTGCTCTTGAATCTCATCTCAGGGGAACCACACTAAGATAAGTTCTTGCCTAAGACTGCATAGCTACCAGGTAGCAGAGTTGAGATGCAGACCCAAGCTGTCTTGTTCAGAAACTGCCTCCATAGTCACAATGCTCTATTCCGTTCCTTGTCTTCATTAATTTGATATTATCTTTATTCTATCCGATGTAGCAGTGATAACTTTTTTCTAATGTATCAAATCATAGCAACAGTGGTTGTTTTGTTAAAACAAAACTATCCCACTGATAATCTAGGTGAATAATGCTAGCAATTTCTTCAGATTAAAAAATTAGTTCAGAATGATAAATCCATTATAACTATGAAAAGACATTCCCACAAGTCCACAACCTAGAATTAATGGGGTCACCATATAATGAGTCATGAAAGGAGGGAGGGCCAAGGTGGATTGATGATTAGTTAGGGGTTCTTTTGTAAAGTTAAAAATGACTTTACTGGAAGGTCTTTGTTAGATTATGGCATTGAGAGAAGAGCTAGATAGCCAAGTCCCAGAAAGGAGGGGAGCTTCAAGAACAAAAGACCAGGAACTAATGGACAATCTTTTCAAGGGATCATAGTCAAGTTGAATCAACTGCCGTCATTCTCCATCTTGATGAAAAGTCTAATTCCAGGGACAGATAGATTGGCTGAGCTAAGAGAAGGGAGGGAGGACACTTTGATTGACATAAGCAATAGGGGAGGTGTGGGTTCCTAAAGAAAAATCACCTTGCTGCTTCTGTGGGAGTAGAGAAGGAATTCTGGGCAGGCAAAATAGCAAATGTCTGCTACCATTGAAATAGAGAAAGGAAAATGCTGAGTAAAGAGAAGGGGGAAATGGCAGCACACAGTAAGGCATTCTCATTCTGCAAAGAACTGTGGATCTTCCCAGCTATCTACAAAGGCCCATGTAATCTGGTCTGCTACCTTCTAAAGTCACCTGTGATTCTCTGTTTTGCTCATTATGCTCCAGATACACTGTTTTTTTTTGTTCCTCTGTCATGCAGGCTGTGATGGTTAATGTTATGTGTCAACTTGGCTAGGCTATGATTCTCAGTGGTTTGGCAGGCATTATGTAATCATCCTCCATTTTGTGATCTGATACCAGCAGCCAATCAGTTGGAAGGGGATTTTCCTTGGGGGTGTAGCCTGCATCCAATATATACAGGTGTTCTGGCAAAGTTCATTCTCACTCTTGATCCTGCATTCATTTGGATATTCTCTGACCTCTAGTTCTTGGAATGTGAGAAGCCTTCAGCCTGCTGTCTGATTTGTAGATTTAGGATTCACCACTTCCAGCAATCCTGTGAGCTAGCAGCCTGATGCCTGACCTGCAGATTTTAGGTTGATCAGACCCTGCAGCCATGTGAGTCAGGAGAATTCTCCAGCCTGCTGCCTGACTCAGATTTGGGACTTGCCAGCCTCCACAAATTGTGTGAGCCATTTCCTCAAAATAAATCTCTCTATATTTCTATATATGCTTCACTGGTTTTGCTCTAGAGAATCCAGCCTAAGACATAGGTACACTCCTTTGTCAGTACATTTGCACTTGCTGTTCCCATTTCTGGAACATTCTTCCTTCATATATCAGCATGGCTGTTTGCTCATCTCCTTCAGGTCTTTGTTCAAATCTCACCTTCCCTGACCACCTTATTTAAAAGTGTAACTTTCCACTCCCCTCACTTTCTGTTCCCCTTCTCTACCTTATTTTTCTCCATTTATATAAAATGTTATCACCATCCGACATTATATATTTATCCTTTTAATATGTGTCTTCTTTCATTAGAATGTAAGCTCCATGAGGGCAGAGATCCTGTAACCCTGGTCCCTAGATTTGTTCCTGACACATAAGAGGAGCTCCATTAATATTCATCGAATGAACAAATTAATGGTTTCTCCCCCTCCCCTTCCCTTAAGGTTGAAAAGTGTGAACATTAACTTTCAAAACAAACTCAGAAAGACAAGCTCAAAGCTGACATTCTGGGGCAGGTGAGAGGGCGCCAGAGGACATCCAGTAGAGGCCTCTGTGGGAAAATACCAAGAAGACCGCTTGTTCCTTCAACCCCACATGTGATGGGGAAGCTACAGGCAGATGGCGACTCAGGTTAGGAATGGAATTCCAGTTTTTATATGCCATCCATTCTCTCCATGCCTTAATTTTTTCCACTGTTAATTAAAATCTTGTTTTGTAACCTTGTGGTTCCAAGATGGGTGGTTGGCATGATTATGTGTTATTTCAGCTATCCATGGGGGTGCTGAGAAAGTGGGGAGACTAGGCCAGCAAAGACATGAAGTTAATTAACTGAAAAACTCTCTGTAAGGTGAACTGACCTCGGTGTTAGTCATATGAAACAGAATCCTCACCAGTCCTGAAGGTCTACTTCCTGTGAGGTTTTCTCTTAGAGTTTCCACATACAAAGAGCTGATTTATAGGTCTTAGTTTGCAAGTCGCCAGGCAGCAGTATTAAGCTTTTTTGTCTGCTGATTGGGGTACCGGTAGGCAAAACAATGTTTTTCAGTTAAATACATCTCAGAATCTTGTCCCAAGTATTCTGACAATGAATTAGCCAGAATTTAACGAAAGATGAAAGATAAGCATATATCATCAGAAATGAATTTAACGACCACCAAGACATAATAGGAAGCCCTGGTGTCGTAGTGGTTAAGCACTGTAGCTGCTAACCAAAAGGTTGGCAGTTCAAATCCACCAGGCACTCCTTGAATACTCTATGGGGCAGTGCTACGCTGTCCTGTAGGGTCGCTATGAGTCGGAATAAACTTGAGGGCAACCGGTTTTGCTTTGTTTTTTTTTTTAAGACTTAATAGCTAACATTTATTGGACATTTAAAATGTACCAGGCACTATGCTACACTATGCAGCGATGGGCTCAAGAATAACAAGGACTGTGAGGATGGTGCAGGGCCGGGAAGTATTTAGTTCTATGTAGTGTCGCTATGAGTTGGAACTGACTTGACAGCACGTAACAACAACAACATCAAGAGTAATACCCCATTTCTGTAGAGAAGGAAGCAAAGCCCAAATTCTGTTTCATTTAGAAAATTAGGGCCAGCTTTTTTGCCAAATAGGAAATTAGAAGATGTTCATAATCGGCAAATGCCCATCTCTCCTTTCGGTGTACACCCTCCATGGTCTTTGCCCTCCCCGGCACCTTCATGCCCCACCCCCTCCCTAGCACCTCTCAGCATGCACACCTTAGACAATGTCCATCCCAAACCCACGACTCTAGCCTCCCACTTGTTTGGAATGCCTCAGTTCTTTTCCTTCTTTTTGTGGACCTTGAGCACAGATAGTAGTGAATGCTACTGATTTAACCACTTCCTTTAGTGTGTTGCTCCTTCTAGGGGACATTTGGGTGTTAAACAGTGGGTTCTAGGGGAAAAAAGCATTTAACCAAAGGAATATTGTGGCTTCTAACTTTCCATATAATTATAGATGTAGAGGTGCAGAGTAACTTGAGTGCTTTTGATGATAAAATAATGGTGGCTAATATTCATTAAACGCTTACTATGTATGAGTAAGGCTTTGTGTCCAATGTGTTGAATGCTGTGGCAGAGACTGTTAATTTCCCCCAATAGCTGTTCTTCATTTTTTCCACACTAAAACAAGTCCCGGCTTTTAGCTGAGTACATGGCTGGTTGGAATAAGATTTCCCAGGCACTCTTGCAATTCAAATGACCACATGGATGTAAATACAACTGTCATGTGTAAAGTTTGTGAAGTGTCCTTGAAAGAAGGAGGCATGCCTTTCTTTGTGTCTCCCCCTTTCTTGCTGGCCGTGCACCATAGCTGGTGCTCAAGCATGAGGTCCTCATCATGAACTGTAAGGTTAGATGTCATATTGCCAGGACGGCAGAGTCACTCACGCTAAGCTTCTTCTCCTAAATTCACCAATCATGTAAGTCACTCCTCCTTCCTTGGGGATCAGAGAAAGTGCTACTCTAAAGGAGTTCTCCAAATGGTATCATGAGGAGTAGAAGGCAGTGTTACCTGGTAATAGTGTGTGTGTGTATATATATATATATTTTAATTTCATTATACCCAAAAATCCAAAGTGGTTGCCGTTGACTCATAGCAACACTATAGGACAGAGAGAACTGCCCCATAGGGTTTCTAGGGAGCAGCTGGTGGATTCCAACTGCTGACCCTTTGGTTAGCAGCCAAGCTCTTGACCACTTTGCCATCTCATTGTTGGAAGTTAAATTTAAGTTATATAGTAAATGGAAAGGGAGCCCTAGTGGCACAATGGTTAAGTGCTCTAACCAAAAGTTCAGCCATTTGAACCCACCAGCATCCCCGTGGGAGAAAAGACCAGGCAATCTTATGGGGCAGTTCTGCTCTGTCCTTACAGGTTCACGAAGAGTCAGAATCGGCTTGATGGCACCCAACAAGTAAATGGAACACTAGGACTCTAGTTCAAATCAGCCTGGCACTAAGGCCTGTATGTTTAACCACTATCCCATACCGTCTAGGTTACCATTACTAACTGTAGTAGTGTGCTGGTAACAATTGCCTGAAGGTGGGGGGAAGAAGCCTGATTTTTAGTGCTTGCCAATTTCCTTGGTGTAAATATTCCCACTGGGCCAATTTCAAGCTACCAACAGTTCTACAACTACTGAACTGCAAAATTTCTGGAAATGTAACTATCTGCTCTGCAAGCCCGTGAGAGCCTGCCCCCCAAAAAAGAAAATTTTTTTTTTTGCCCCAACACACTCTGAAATAGACTTAGCTGAACCTAAGACAAGAAGCTCCAGGCAAACTGCAGGACGTCTTCCCAATGCCTCTTCCCAATACAGGTTTTATGGCTTTGACTTCAATCCAGGTAACTCCGTTCAGGAGCAAGCAGAGCCCCCGGTGTGCTTACGTTATGTTGGGCATGATGTGACTACGGCTTGACCTATGGCTTCTGAGGGCCATTAGTGGAGCCATGGATCCTGGTTTCTTTTTAATGAGCGATCCATTTTCAGAGAGACCACAAGCAAGAAGTGCTTCCTCTGGCCAAAAAGAGGTTCAGCATGCTCCTCCTGTTGACAAATGCTGCAAATGCCATTGCTGGAGCACAGGGAATGTATTTCTGCAGAGAGAATACAGGGCCAAAGCACTTGGGATCAAGAGAGAAAGCTCTGTTCTCACGAATCCACAGCCAGCATCTTGTAGGGCATGTTGGAGGGACACAGTATTTCCTGTGGGGATAAGTGCATGAAGATTCAGAGTTCACAGGGGGGCTGTAACTTGAGCAAGTGCTGGAGGGAAGACTAAGGTGCTTTAATAAGTTGTCTGTGGTGACAAGGGCAGTGTGGGGGAAACAGAAGAGGGTCTGGACAAAACCTGCCCAGAGAAAGTTCTCTTAATTACCACATCCATGGGAGAAAGGGCTGAAAACTCTTATTGGAACCCACTGTACATTCTTTATAATGTGTGGACTGTGCTTTTGTACCACAACTATAAATAGTTCTCCTAAAAGAATGTGGTTCGTTTAACTCTCAATAAATCATTTCATTAACTATACAAATTTCTGAGCTGAAGAAGTTTTTTGGCTTGTTAAATACAGGTTCCCGGCCTAGAGGACCCCATGAAAGACAAGATGTTCCTTGTGAGCAAAACAAAGCAGCCAAACCCCTCCCAGAATTCTATCTCAACTGAGGTCTAAAGCTGTCTGCATCACACAAGCAGGGCATTTTGACCCAGCTCTGTTCTTCATGTCTCTCCCTTCCCTAAGAAAATCTGTTCCAAGGCACTAGTGTTTTTGATCTAGCTCACTTGTTCTGAATTCATATTATCCCCAAGGTGGAACTGCAAAATTCATTTCCCTCTGCAGAGTCCTTTTTTTTTTTGCTAATGTATAAAAAATGCGTAGACATATTACATGGACGTAATGAAAGGAGTCCTGGGTGGCGCAAATGACTGATGCCTTTGGCTGCTAGCCAAAAGGTTGGAGGTTTGAGTCCACCCAGAGGAGCCTTGGAAGAAAGTCCTGGAGATATACTTCTGAAAAAGCAGTCATTGAAAACCTCATGGAACACAATTCTATCCTGACACACATGAGGTTGCCATGAGTTAGAATCAACTCAATGGCAGCTGATATCAGAAGGTGAGGGTCTTTCCCTCCAGGTCATAACCTCCTATTATTAAGGTTGTAGTAACGGTCAGCTGTTAGTCCATGCTCGAGTTATAGGGGGTCTGTAAACTCCTAATTGGCATGGATCATGTCACTATATTCCTTTTGTTCCATAGTGGGCCTGTCATGTTCTGAAAGGGCTCTGTGATGCCCTCCCCCCAAATATTAAAATCTGCTGAAATTTCCCTACCTTTAATTTGAGCATTTCGACCTCAAATTACATCCTCCTTTCGGAACCCCTGTTGGTGTAGTGGTTAAGTGCTGTGGCTGCTAACCAAAAGGCTGGCAGTTTGAATCCACCAGGCGCTCCTTGGAAATTCTATGGGGCAGTTCTACTCTGTCCTATAGGGTCGCTATGAGTTGGAATCGACTTGATGGCAACAGGTTTTTTTTTTTTTTGTCTCCCCACCCCTCCCACCCCCAATGGCATTTTCTTAAACTTGGAAATAGAGTTGCCATATTTTCTTCCATATTTTCTCTCTCAATTGTATTCCTATCACTTCTTATTATTTTTTAAATGTGGGACTTTTCAGAGAAAACTCATTAGAAAATAAGTAAATGGATACATGAATAGTGTTGAAACAAGTGTTTCTAATCTGAGTCATAGGCTATTTTGTGTAAAAATAAGTGTTAATGAGAAGCCATTAAGATGAATTCTCATTAGTAAAAATATGTAAAACTGGTGAATCCCAAAATTAATCTGTAGGTGAAAGGGAGTAAATTCAAGGCCAAACCTAAAATATCACCCTCTAAAAATTAGAGCTAATATCTATGAACAATGACAATATGCCTGATAACAACCTAAGCACTTGACAAGGGTTTTCTCCATCTGCAGGACAATGCTTTGAGGAAGGTACTATTATTACTAACCTTATTTTACAGTTGCAAGATCTGAAGCTTAGAGAGTTTGAGTAACTTACTGGGTCTGTCTGACACCAAAGTGCAGGCACTTAATTGCTCTTAAGATGAGGTTTTTATCTCGAGCTAGAAAGGATCCCCTTTCTTCTTCTAACCAGAGACTATGAGGCATGAGTCACACACTTCAATCTGGGACATAAAGGGGAACCCTGTAGCTATCAGGATTTTTTTTTATTTCCTTGTCAACTTATTATTTTGAAATATTTCAAACTACAGAAATGTTGAAAGAATCATACGGTGAACATCCACATATTCTTCACCTACATTGACCAACCGTCAGCATTCTGTCACATGTGTGCTCTTTCTCCATACAGGTAAGCTGTATAGATAAACCATATGAAAATAAGTTACAGACATTATGCCATTTTACTCCTAAATCTTTTAGCATGCATTTTCTAAGTAAAAGGATGTTCTCCTGCATTTTATAATACTAGGGTTGTTACAAGTCAATATCTACTCGATAACACACAAAAACAACATTGTCACACCTAAGACAATTAGCAATTCTGTAATATACCCCACACCAATGACCATGAACATGGCATAGGACTGAACAACATTTTGTTCTGTTATACATAAGGTCACCATGAGTTAGAGCTGACTCAGTGGCGACTAAGACAAACAACAACAACAACAAATATATTCCAACAGAGTCTGTTTAGATTTTCCCAATGGTCTTTGTTTTTGTCTTTGCATTTTTATTCAGGATCCAGTTGGGATTTATGCAACGAATTTTCTTATGTCTCTTTACCCATTGCCACCGAGTCAGTTCCGACTCACAGCGACCCTATAGGACAGAGTAAAACTGCGCCATAGGGTTTCTAAGGAGCAGCTGGTGGATTCGAACTGCCGGCCTTTTGGTTACCAGCCGAACTCTTAGTTACTGGGCCACCAGGGCTCCTATGTCTTTTTAGTCTCTTTAAAATCAAACAGAACCTCTGTTTCTTTTTCCCCCTCATGACATTAACATTTGAGATGAGTCCTGGCTTATTGTCATATAGCATGTCTCACATTCTGGATTTGTCCTGTTGTTTCTTCATGATTAGATTCTAGTGGAATGTACCATAAGAGAGGCAGATAATATCAGGTTGTCCCACTAATGGTGATGGGAAGTTGGAGCCCTTAGTTAACTTGATGACCACAGGCCTCTTCATTATTAAGTTTACTTTCCTCTTGTAATTGCTTAGCCATCTGCGGGGTGATTTGTGTCTTATGAGAGATAAAGAGAATTTTGAGAATTTACGAAGTCCCTATTTCCCAATAAATTTTCACCCAATAGTTTTAGCATCTATTAATGGCATTTGCCTTAATCAATTAATAAATTGAAGGTGGCAAAATAGTGATTTTTCTTATTCTTTTATTCCTTTTACTTTTTTTCTTTATCTGCTGTTATCCTCCGTAAAGAAGAGTCCCCCCCCCACCACTCCACACACTCTTCTTTTTTGAGTATCGCTATGGATGGCAACTAACAGTAACAACAATGAGCTCATAATTTTTGTTTTAATTCAATGCTTCCTTGTCCTTTTGACCTAACCCGTTAATCTTTGAGCACTTCCTTGTTATCTGACACAAGATGTCTCAGAGGTATCACCTTTTACTTCTCCCGTACCAGACCTGGAGTCAGTAATATTTCTAAGAAGCCTTGGTTTCTTTTAGTGGGAAATGGTATTTAGAAACAAAGAACTGACTACGTTCCTTATGAGCAGTTTGAATCCATCAGCTCCTCCTTGGAAACTCTATGGGGCAGTTCTACTCTGTCCTAGAGGGTTTCTATGAGTTGGAATCAACTCAATGGCAATGGGCTCAATGGGTTATGTATTTACCCCATCTTTCTTATCCAAAGGTGGCATACTATGAACACTCTTTTGTACTTTTGTTTTTATCAGTTGACTTAATGCTACATATCAGTTCATAGAGAAGCTCTTTATTCTTTTTGATGGCTGCATAGTACTCCGCTGTGTGGATGTACCACAGTTTATTTATAGTTCCCTACATCAAAAAAAAAAATTTTTTTTTTTTTTATGGATGGGCATCAGGGTTATTCCTAATAATCTGTTATTACAAAAAATGTTGTAATGGATAGCTTGTATATATTTTTCATATTTGCATAGGTACATTTTTATAGTTAAATTTCTAGCATATGTAATTGTGTTAGAAAACTCCAAATTGTCCTCAGTATGAATTGTAGCATTTTGCTTTCCCACCAGAAATGTATGACAGTCCCTCTTCTCCGTGGATTTGCCATAGACTGCATTGTCAAGCTTTTGACTTTTTTTTTTTGCCCATCTGATAGTTGAGAAATGGTATCTCAGTGTGGTTTTAATTTGCATTTCTCTTAGTATGAGTGAAATGGAGCATTAATCATACTTTTGAAGGCTACTTGTGTACCTTTTTCTGTGAACTTTCTGTTCATATGTTTTACTGTAGGTAGATTTTTAATGGGAACTCTAGAGTGGCACAAATGATTAAGCACTCAGCTACTAACTGAAAGACTGTTGGTTTGAATTTACCCAGAGGTGCCTTGGGAGAAAGGCCTGGAGATCTACTTTTGAAAGGTCTCAGCTATTGAAAACCCTATAAAGCCCAGTTCTACTCTGCAACACATAAGGACATATTCTAAAAGTTATCAATTCTTTTTTTTATAACTTTAGAGTTTACAAAACACTTTCATAGATCATCTCGTTTGATCCTAAAAGATTTTGAAAACCTCAGAAAGGATAAGCACTGCACTGTTGAAACAAAACAGTTTCAAAGATACTCTTCTAAAGTTGGAAAATATGGGAGTACCTGCAATTACACACTTGAACTATCTTGTCTGATGCTGTTAGAGACCTTCAACAGAAGAGTTCATGTAGAATATTATCAACACTGGCTGAGGACAGTTGGTAACATCTTTATAATCCTCTAGTAAACATTCTAAGGGGTCCAGTGCTGTTACAGAAATCTTGAATTCTTTTCTGCTTACAGTATGCCCAAAAGGAGTCTCAGGAGTGGAGTGGGATTGGGGTTCGGGACAGAAAAGCAACTGCACCTTTGAAACATTACATTCCAGTGGGTCTGTTCACTTGGATAGTTTCCTGAGTTGTTTCTGAATTTTTGCTTTTGTTTTCCTTTTTATTCAGAATGTAACTTGAATTCTCCCCAATTTCCATAATGGTTGCTAAGTCCAGCAATTTTCCTTAAAATGTTGCCTGTCAAGATCCTTCCATTTAGCAAACCCAAACACAGAAGGCAAGCGGGGTTTGAATTATTGAAATTGTAGCTGGGCAAATGTGGAATGGTCAACCCCGCAACACTGTGGCCCAGAGAAATGCTTTTGGAAAATAAAAATCATAACCCTCAGAGGGCATAGCAAGGGATCAAGTTGGTCTTTCTGACCACAAATGAAGTTGGTCAAGCAAACTGGAAAAAAAAAAAAAAAAAAGGAAGAAAGAAAAGCCTCATCAGCTTCCCTATCAATCTGGAAATCACCTTCTCGAAGAAGTAAGGTGAGAGACAGCACGCCTCTCTAGTCCACAAACCACTTTGACTCGTGGGCAGGAAAAAAAACCAATATAGTGTCTCCATTAAGCTCTGAACTCTCCTCAGGAATCATGCCAAAAATATACACAGGACTGGAAATGGAGGGCAATGAATGACTCAGGATTTCTCATGGCAGATGCAAAACAGCTACCCTCTGGGGCGTTCCTGGACTAAATCAGAGGTCAGAAGTCACTAACTGTAGTTACTATTGAAAGGTAAGCCCTGACCATAAGTTCTCAAGGCCACAGTATTTCTACAGAATAGGTTTGAATAAAGGGTAACCACCAGGACCTATAATAAATATGAGAGAGAAGCTATGGAATGTGGGTGGATTAGGGGAGATTAAGAGTTGGGTAGAGGAGGAGTAATATAGTTTTAAATCAACTTGATTGAGGTATAATTGAGAGACAATAAAATGCAACATTTTAAGTGTATAGTTTGAAGAGTTTTGAAAAACATGTACGTGCATGTAACTACCATCAGTGAAAGATATAAGAAATTTCTTTCACCCAAAATGTTCTTTTGTTGCCCCTGTACCCAAACAACCACTGATTTGTATTCTGTCACTATCAATTAAATTTGTCTTTCTTAGGTGTTATCGACCGGCAAATTTTTTCAGAAGCAGACTGCCAAGTCCTTCTTCCTAGTCTGCCTTAGTTTGGAAGCTCCCCTGAAACCTGTGCACCAAGGCTGACCCTGATGGTATTTGAAACACTGGTGGCAAAGCTTCCAGTATCACAGCAACACGCAAGCCACCATAGCTTGACAAACTGACAGACGCTTGATGGAGATGTTTCAACAAATGGATACAGCGCTGGAGGTGCTCACTCGTCTATGGCAAGAAATTTGGAAGACAGCTAACTGGCCAACCAACTGGAAGAGATCCATATTCGTGCCCATTCCAAAGAAAGGTGATCCAACAGAATGCAGAAATTATCGAACAATATCATTAATATCACACACAAGTAAAATTTTGCTGAAGATCATTCAAAAACAGTTGCAGCAGTATATTGACAGAGAACTGGCAAAAATTCAAGCCATGTTCAGAAGAGGACATGAAAAAAACGGGGAATCATTGCTGATGTCAGATGGATCCTGCTGAAAGCAGAGAATACCAGAAAGATGTTTATCTGTGTTTTATTGACTATGCAAAGGCATTCAACTGTGTAAACCATAAGAAATTATGGATAACGATGTGAGGAACAGGAATTCCAGAACACTTAATTGTGCTCATGTGGAACCTGTACATAGACCAAAACGCAGTTATTTGAATAGAGCAAGGGGATACTGCATGGCTTAAAATCAAGAAAGGTATGTACCCTCAGGGTTGTATCTTTTTACCATAATTATTTAATCTGTAGGCTGAGCAAATAATGCCAGAAACTGGACTATGTGAAGAAGAATGTGGCATCAGGATTGGTGGAAGACTCATTAACAACCTGCAACATGCAGATGATACAACATTGCTTGTTGAAAGTGAAGAGGACTTAAAGCACTTACATATGAAGATCAAAGACCATAGCCTTCAGCATAGATTATACCTCAACATAAAGAAAACAAAAATCCTCACAACTGGACCAGTAAGCAACACCATGATGATGAGAGAAAAGACTGGATTGTCAAGGATTTCATTTTACTTGGATCCACAGTCAAAACCCATGGAAGCAGCAGCTGAGAAATCAAACGGCACATTGCATTGGGAAAATAGGCTGTAAAAGACCTTTTTAAAGTGTTGCAAACCAAAGATGTCACCTTGAAGACTAAGGTGTGCCTGACCCAAGCCATTGTGTTTTCAATAGCCTCATATGCATGTGAAAGCTAGACAATGGATAAGGAAGACCAAAGAAGAATTGACGCTTTGAATTGTGGTGTTGGGGAAGAATGTTGAATATACCATGGACTACCAAAAGAACGAACAAGTCTGTCTTAGAAGTACAACCAGAATACTCATTAGAAGCAAGGATGGCGAGACTATGTCTCACATTCTTTCGACATGTTGTCAGGAGAGATCAGTCCCTGGAGAAGGACATCATGCTTGGTAAAGTAGAGGGTCATCGAAAAAGAGGAAGACCCTCAATGAGGTGGATTTACACAGTGGCTGCAACAATGGGCTCAAGCATAACAAAGATCGTGAGAATGGCACAGGACCAGGGGCAGTGTTTCGTTCTGTTGTACATAGGTTTGTTATGAGTTGGAATTGACTCAATGGCACCTAACCAACAGTGTCTGTGGTTATAATCCCATTTGGGAATGGGTTGCCTTTGTTATGTCAATGAGACAGGATTAGTGTTGGGTGTGTCTTGAATCAATCTGTTTTGAGATTTAAAAGAGATTAAAGAAGCAAGCTAGGAAGCCAAGATGGGGGAAGGAAGATGCCAAGCCACATGAAGATTGCCTAGGAGCGGAAGCTCAAAGAGACATGGACCTTCTTTCAGAGCCAACAGAAAGAGAAAGCCTTCCCCTGGAGCCAGCACCCTGAATTCAGACTTCTAGCCTCCTGAACTGTGAGAAAATAAACTTGTTAAGGCCACCCAATTGTGGTATTTCTGTTATAGCTTGCTGTTGTTGTTGTTAGGTGCCTTTGAGTTGATTCCAACTCACAGCAACTCTGCACAACAGAAGGAAACACTGCCCAGTCCTGTGCCATCCTCACAATTGTTGCTATGCTTGAGCCCATTGTTGCAACCACTGTCAATTCATCTCGTTGAGGGTCTTCCCCTTCTTTGATGACCCTCTATTTTACCAGGCAAGATGCCTTTCTCCAGGGACTGATCTCTCCTGACAACATGTTCAAAATATGTGAGACTTACTTTCTCCATCCTTGCTTCTAACAAGCATTCTGGTTGTACTTCTTCTGAGACAGATTTATTTGTTCTTTTGGCGGTCCATGGTATATTCACTATTCTTCCCCAAAACCACAATTCAAAGGCGTCAGCTCTTCTTTGATCTTTCTTATTCATTGTCCAGCTTTCACATGCATACGAAGCAATTGAAAACACCATGGCTTGGGTCAGGCACACCTTAGTCCTCAAGGTGACATCTTTGGTTTGCAACACTTTAAAAAGGTCTTTTACAGCCTATTTGCCCAAGGTAATGTGCCATTTGATTTCTTTAACTGCTGCTTCTGTGGGTTTTGATTGTAGATCCAAGTAAAATGAAATCCTTGACAACCTCAGTCTTTTCCCTCTACATCATGATGTTGCTTATTGGTCCAGTTGTGAGGATTTTTGTTTTCTTTATGTTGAGGTGCAATCCATACTGAAGGCTGTGGTCTTTGATCTTCATGAGCAAGTGCTTCAAGTCCTCTTCACTTTCAGCAAGCAATGTGTGTCATTTGCATATTGCAGGTTGTTAATGAGTTTTCCTCCGATCCTGATGCCCTGTTCTTCTTCATATAGTCCAGCTTTTCAGACCTGTCATAGCAGCACTAGATAACTAAGACACTAGAGTTTCATGTAAGTGAATTATGTAGTATTTAGACTTTTGTGTCATGCTTCTGTCACTCACTGAAGTGTTTTTGAGATTTACCTATGTTTTTGTTTGTACCAGCAGTTAGTACCTTTTTATTTATCCACTGTTTGGATACGCAGATGATACAATCTTGATTGCCAAAAAAAAGATGACTTAAAGCACTTACTGATGAAGGCCAAAGACTACAGCTTTCAGTATAGATTATGCCTGAATGTAAAATGTAAAATTTCTCACAAGTGGACTGATGGACAGTATAATTGCAAACAGCAAAAAAATTGAAGTTTTCAACAATTTCATTCTACTTGGGTTACCAATCAATGTCCATGGAAGCAGCAGTCAAGAAATCAGATGATGTATTCCACTGGGAAAATTTTCTGCAAAAGACCTCTTTAAAGTTTTAAAAAGCAAGGATGTCACTTTGATGACTAACGTGTGCCTGACCCAAGCCATGACCTTTTCAATTCACTCATATGGACAATGAAGCAGGAAGACAGAAGAAGAATTGATGCATTCAAATTGTGATGTTGGTGAAGAATATTAAATATATGGTTAATTGCCAGAAGAATGAACAAATCAGCCTTAGGAGAAATACAACCAGAATTCTCCTTAGAGGTAAGGATGGTGAGACTTTGGCTCGCTTACTTTGGACACGTCATCAGAAAGATCAATCACTAGAGAAGAACATTATGTTCGGTAAAGTAGAGGGTTAGTGAAAATGAGGGAAACCCTCAATAAAGTGGATTAACACAACAGCCACAACAGTGGACTGAAACATACCGTGAATCATGAAGATGGTACAGGACTGGGCAGCATTTTGTTCTGTTATTCATGAGGTCTCCATGAGTTGGAGGCGACTTAATGGCAGCTAACAAAACAACAGTGGTATTTGTAGTCTTAATGAATTGATACCGCTACGCTTTTACCCTTTTATCTCTAGTAACATGTCTTGTTCTGAAGTCTACATTGACTGATACTCATATAGCTACTCCAGCTTCCTTTTGATTAGCATTATCATAGCATCATTTTCTATCCTTCTACTTTTAATCTGTCTTTATATTTAAAATGGGTTTCTATAGACAGAATATAGTTGGATTCGACATCCAGTATGACAACCTCTGCCTTTTAATTAGTGTTTAGACCATTCAAATGTAATATAATTATTGATATGTTGGGTTTACGTCAACCGTCTTGCTGTTTTCTATTTTCCTATTTGTTCTTTACTATTTTTTCGTCTTTTCTTGCTTTCTTTTGGGTTAATTGCATATTTTTTTACGATTACATTTTATCTCCACTATTATCTTATTTACTATACTGATTTTTTGTTATTCTTTTGAGGCGATTGTTCTAGGATTTACAATATGAATCTTTAACTTGTCACCATCTACCGTCAAATGATATTTTTACCACTTTACCTGCAACATAAGAACCTTACAATATATTTTCATTTTCCCCCTTTATCCTTTGTGCTCTTGTCGTAGATTTTACTTGTGTATAGATTATACATTCTACAATAGTTCTTATTTTTGGCTTAAAGAGTCAATCATCTGAAGAAATTTAAGAATTAATAAAATCTTTCATATTTACCCTCTTGTATACCATTTTCGGAAACCCTGGTGGCGTAGTGGTTAAGTGCTATGGCTGCTAACCAAGTGGCCAGCAGTTCAAATCCTCCAGGTGCTCCTTGGAAACTCTATGGGGCAGTTCTACTCTGTCCTAGAGGGTCGCTATGAGTCAGAATCGACTCAACGGCGGTGGGTTTTGTTTTTTTGTTAATACTGTTTTCAGTACTCTTCCTTCCTTTGTGTAGATCTAAATTTCCAGCTGGTGTCATTTTCCTTCCTCTTGAATTATTGTCTGTAACATTTCCTTTAGTGTAGGTCTCTAGGTGATAAATTCTCTCTGTCTCTCGGAAAAAGTCTTTATTTTGCCTTTGGGTTTTGAAAGGTATTTTTGCTGGGTGATAATTTATGTCAGCACTTTAAAGATGTCACTCATTGTCTTCTGGCTTGCAGTATTCTGGCAAAACTTGACATTATCCTTGTCTTTATTCCTCTGTATATTTTGTGTTTTTATTTCTAAATGCTTTTAAAATTTTTTCCTCTTTATTACTGGTTATCAGGAATTTGGTTATGACATGTCTCAGTGTGGTTTTCTTTGTTTTCATTCTGATCGGTTTAGTTGAGCTTCTTGTTCTCCCGTGTTTATAATTTTTATCAAATTTGAAAATTTTTGACCAGTATTTTTCAAAAAATTTTCTGTCTTCCCTCCCACAATTCCGGGGCTCCAGTTACACATGCACTTGATATTTTCTCACAAGACACTGAGGCTCTGTTTATTTTATTCTAAATATTTTTTCCCCTCTGTGCTTCATTTTGGATCATGTTTATTGCTGCATCTTCAAGATCATCAAACATTTCTCCTGCAGTATCCATTCTGCTGTTAATATCATCCATGGAATTTTTTATTTCAAATACTGGATATTTGTGTCTGGAAGTTCCATTTGGTTCTTTAAAAATTTTTTCCTTTCTCTCCTCATTTTGTTTTCCTTTAAATATTAAAAAAAAATAGTTATAATAACTTTTAATGTCCTTTTCTCTTAATTCCATAATCTATGACATTTCTGGGTGTTTTTACTGACTTCTTTTTTTAGCTTACAGGTCATTTTCCTCCTTCCTGGAAAGTCTAGAAATTTTTTATTGAATGCTGGATATTGCAATTGATGTTGTTGAGTGTCTGGGCTTTTTTTCTGGTAGGCAAGCAGTTACTTGCAATTTAGTTCTATCATTTCAAGGTTTACATTATATCTTTTAGTGTGAGTTTGGAGTACCTTACTCTATGTATAGTTTGGCCCTACTACTAAGATGTGTTTTTTCTTGGGTCTCTATTAAATGCTCAAATGATCAATAAGGACTTCCCCCATGTCTGGTGGGCTCTGTTTCTGAACTTCTTCCTCTTATCCAGAACTCTGCCTCACAATTTCTAGCTTCCCCTGGCACCCTGAAATCCAAACTCTGTCTCCACCATTCAAAAAGATCTCCATTCTCTACTTGGTATTCTCCTTCCTGGTCCATTCTCCAGAATAGGCCTGTAGGAAAAAAGCTATGGTAATCATAGGGTTCACCTCTTTTTCTCCCCTTCTCTCAAGGATTATACTTCTATGCCACTTGCTATCCAAAATCTATGTGAAATTTTATATATTTGTCCAGTTTTCTCATGGTTTAAGGTAGAAGGATAAGTACAATTTTTGTTCCTCCATGATAGTCAAAAACAGAAGTCTGATAATTCATATTTAATTTATTCGATAAACATTTACTGAATACCTACTCTGTGTATGGCATTCTCCACTGTTTGGGATTCAGAGATAAATGATATTTAAAGGAATTCACATCCTACTGGAAGAGAGAGATAATATCAGTTATGACAAGCTCTATGGGGCAGTTCTACTCTGTCCTATAGGGTCGCTATGAGTTGGAATCAACCCGATGGCACTGGGTTTTTGGGTATGACAACACCATGTTAGAAAAGCATAATCCAGCTCTTCACAGGGTGCTATGAGGGGACAGAAAAAAAGCAACAAACCCAAAGTAGAGAGATTAAGAAGAGAAGCAGTTTTTCCAAGAGAAGGTAGACCCTGAATTGAGACTTAAAACAGTAGTTACTAGAGGGTTAAGGAGAAAGTGTTAACACCTTGGTGGTGGATTTTGCTCAACGGCACCAAAGGATGAATGAATCCTAGATCAGCTCTATTCCCTTTTCATAGATAAACTCCAACTCACCAAGGATTATGGCCATGTGTGGATATGATTTAATTAATTGATACTAATATTTGAATCAGAAATATATATATCCCTCCAAAGGGATATTTGCAACTAAAAATAACAATTTTCTTACTACTGTCTTCTACTCATGTGCCTCCATAAATACGCAATTGGTGAAATTGTTGGACAGGAAACTTCTGGTTTTGACTATAAATGTTTGTCAATAAATATCTGTTAATAAAATGATAATCATAAGAAAAGCCAAGACAACACTTCAGTCATTTGTTTCAACTTCCTTTATTACTATATGAGCAGTGAAATAACCATCATCTATAAATAGTCATTGTCAAAGGTGCTAAAACAATGTATCTGCTAGTCAGTTGGATAGACCATAGCCTTGATGGACAGTCGCTCCACTCCCTTTTATGTAGTGGCAGCCAGAAATGTTTTAAAATGAAGAATCCCACTTGTTTCTGATCTCAGAAGCTAGGAAATGATAGTGGTTCTTTCCGTGAGGGAGTTGTTTTTCTGGTAGTTTTGCCAGGAAATAAGCCCTTTCCTTCCAAAGTGGTGGGAATCTCTGAGATAGACGACGGATGGACGGACAGACAGACGGACGGATGGATGGACAATCAGCCAGCCAGAGGGGCTTGTATCTATCTATCTATGAGAAGGACTGATGAAGGAGAATCAACAAAAATAGTGCAGTGGAAAGAGTGTTTCTTGAACAGGAAGGAGTGAGACATCAAGCGGTAATCATTAGGTGTAGTTAGCAGATAAATTGAGTAAAGAAGAAATAAAGCAGACAGAAGAAGCTATCTGCAGCAGAGATCTATAAGCCCCTTTCAGTACACATAACCACAGGAACTAAGAAATGGTAAGAGGGTTCAGAGCCAGTTCATCAGTTGGCATCACTGTACAGTTCATCAGAAGGTGGTGAGCAAGATCCCAAAGTAGTAGAGAGAACTACCTTTGCTGGTTCCATTCCCTCTACACTCTACTCTCCTATATTCTACTGTGTCCTAGTAAAATATAAAAAGATATGATCTTCCTTATAGCTAGAACAATGGTTTAAAATAGAATGAAACAAGGGTGGAGAGTAGTCTCGAAGCCAAGGTTGTGAGGAAAGGTCTGCCCCTCCCTGGAACCAGGAGCTCAAGGTCTTTAACTTCTCATGATCATAAAGGCCTCAGGCTGGCTTCTTTGCCTTTCAGGAAGTGCAGCAAAAGGCCGGAGATGGTCTTGGGAGCAGCAGTGACTCTCCAAGAATATGCACGTTCCTCCCTGACCTTGGCTGTGCCCCATTGATTTGTTCCCCACCACTTGAGTAAATATTTTAAGGCATTGAATTGGATTTTAAATATCAGAGGCTTATTTTTGTCCTAAATAAGACCTAACTGAATTAATATTGAATGCACTAAATAATTCAACTCTAAATACTTGTTGACTACATCTTAAAACTATTTAAATTTTTTATTCATAATACATTTACCTCTTCTGTGCACAGAGACCATCTGATTTATAATATTTGGAATATCGATACTATTTTTAAACGTTAAAGATTTTTGTAAACAGGGAGCATAATTTAGGAATAATTCTTATAGGGTGGGTTACTTTTCAATGAATGGAGAGCATACACTGGGGAGAAAATACAAGAATATAATAAGATGCTCTCTGCATTTTTAGTTCATCTATATCTAGAAGGAAAAAATTGGACTAGAAATAATCATTGCATTTAACCTATGAATTAGATGCCATAATCCGTCTAATTTTGTGAGGGTGATGAGGCTAACAGAGGTTAAATAACTAGCCCAAGGCCACTCATTTTATAGGCGAGTTTAACTCCAGAGCCAAAGCACTTAGGCACCCTGCTGACATGGGAGTTGGATCAAGTAAATTCCATTCCGGCTATATGATTTAACCTAACTGGGCCTCATTTCTCATCTGTAAAATGAAATCCATGATTCCAACCTGTCGCTGCTATGGAAAGGTACCACTTCATCTCCTTTGAGAGAACCTGTTGTGGGGAGCATGGTTGACTGAAAACCCCCATTTGTCAACTCATGAACCTGAACCCACTCCCAGCCAATGGCTGAGCCTGGCAGAGACACTCGTGCTGACCCAATTCCTCTAATGGACAGATTAGATTTGGGGACTCCCCATCTGCAGGCAGAGACTTTCTTAGTCTGAGGCTCTTCCTACCCAGCCTCTCCTTTCCTCTCTCCTTCCCAGGCATCAGATCTGGTATTGTGATCAGAAGGCTTTCCCGGCTCCTACTCCATTTATCCTTCACAGAAATTTCCCCCAATAAATCTCTTGCATGTATATGCCTGTCTTGGTACCTCTGCTAATGAGAGGACCTGAACTAATACAACTTCCAATCTGGGGGGCAGGGAAAATATTTCAAAAAAAAGGCACCAGAAATTCCCATGTTCATGAAGCGACGTCTTTAGACTGTGTGAATCCTAAACCTGTTGCCATCAGATTGACCCTGACTTACGGTGGCTCCTGTGTGTCTGAGTAGAGCTGTGCTCCACAGGGTTTCCAATGGCTGATTTTTCAGAAGTAGATCACCAGGGCTTTTTTCTGAGGTGCCTCTGGGTAGACTTGAACTGCTAACCTTTCAGTTAGCAGCCAAGCATATTAACTCTGTATGAATCCTAGGCCTTACATTTATATGAACTATTATATTTATATGTTATAGTGACCCCATGTAAAACAGAACGAAATGCTGCCCGGTCCTGCACCATCCTCACAATCGTTGCTATGCTCGAGCCCTATCGTAGCCACTTTGTCAAGTCATCTCGTTGAGGGTCTTCCTGGTTTTTGCTGACCCTCTACTTTGTTTCTTCATGTGTAAAATGGTGATACAATAGTGCCTTCCTCATACGAGTGTTGTGAGGCTTGTAAGGAAATGAATGCAAAGCACTTCGTGCTGTGCCTCAGCCGGGTTCAGATTACTCAATAAAGATTCATTTGGAATTAACATCATTATTCATTCTTGGCTTTGTCTTGTATATTCATCTTCAGTTCTAACCAAAAGCTGCTTAATAACATGTTTCTTCATCCTAGACTTTTACTTTAAAAGAAGGGGAGGGGAAGGACTTCTTATCTTCCTAAATTGCATCGTTCCTCCTTCCGTAGAAATTGCATCCCATGTTTAATACACCTCTTCTCCTCGGAGTTTAGACCTTTGTAACCAACTGAGCTTTCATTCAATCTTCTGGAATAATGTTTCTCTTTGCGTTTTCTCCCCTATGTTATTTCCTTCCTTTCACAGCCAATTTTATCTTTAATGCTCAGATGAGAGCCATACAAGCAACGTGAAGAATGGAGGAAATCCTGTCTCAGCCAGCCAACCCACCTCACATAGATGGTGATTTCAGGCAGATGTGGAGGTTTGAAGTCTTGGGGTAGAGTGGTTTGGGAAATAATACAAATAATTGCTAATTTGAGCGCTGATTTTACAGTTGACAGCAAAAAGTCTTCTGGGGTGGCTCATTAAAGGGACAGGTGCAAGCACAGATGTTCAATTAATGTGTTAGGAATCCCATCCTTGATTTCTATTATGAATTAGAGAAAAGTGTTACTATCTATCTGATAACACAAAAAGACTTAACTAGGAGAGGGGGTAACAGGGATGTTGTCAGCTGAAGGTAATAGAATACAGGACTTCAGAGGCTCCAAAGAAGTTTTTTTTCCATGTAAAATAATGTTAGAGCAGATGCTTGCTGTGTTGGTTTATCAGCTCAACAATGTTTATGCTTGCATCCCTCAGATTCTTTTGGCCTTTCCTTCATTGTTCCAAGATGGCTACAAGAATCCTAATCACTATGCCCACATTTAAGGCAGAAAAAAAAAAAAAAGTAAAAGGAGGGGAGAGTAAGGGGAAAGTAGTTCCAGCAGGTCCACAGCAGACAGTCTGTATAAGCAGACCATATGCTCACGTCTCACTGGCTAGAATTGTATCATGTGACCCTCTCCCAGCTGCAAAGAAATCTGGGAAATCAAGTATTTTGTTGACTCAAACAGTTTGTGCTTGGCTGCTAACTGAAAGGTTGGTGATTTGAATCCACTTAGCGATGCCACGGAAAAAAGCCCTGGTGATCTACTTCCTTAAGATTAACCAAAAGATGAAAACCACTGCCATCAAGTCAATTCTGACTCATGGAAACCCTACATGCTCCACAGGGTTTTCAATGACTGTAATCTTACAGAAGTAGATTGCTAGACCTTTCTTTCACAGGACTGCTGGGTGGGTTTGAACTGCCAACCTTTCAGTTATTAGTGGAATACAAACCATTTGTACCACTAGGGACCTTATGTAAGACTACAGCCAATGGAAATCCTATGAAGCAGTTCTACTCTGAAACATGTGGGGTTCCATGAATTGGAATCGACTCAGTGCCAATGGGTTTGGTTTTTTGGTTTTAGTAAGGAAAAAGGGAAGAAAGTATATTGGGAAGGCAACTAACACTATCTGCTCTTGGACAAGCCTAGGAATGTTATTGGTGCTTATGTCTTGGATCCACTTTGTCTTCATGGGAAGAATGAGAGGAGTAATGAATGTTGTAGTGAATATTTTGGAGGTCAAAACCCAGCACAACAAACGTCAAAGAGCTGTCCACAATGTGCTTTCTATTTAAGCTTCCACTATACAGAAAGGAAACCCTGGTGGTGTAGTGGTTAAATGCTACTGCTGCTAACCAAAAGGTAGGCAGTTCGAATCCACCAGGCACTCCTTGGAAGCTCTGTGGAACAGTTCTACTCTGTCCTATGGGGTCACTATGAGTCAGAATTGACTCAATGGCAAATGAGAAATATTTGTGGTAAAACTTAGAAATCATATCTTAGTCATGAGGAAATTTTTGGTGTAACAATGTCTGTAATTTAGCTTGTGATTACAGAATAACAGAATCTAACACAGACACTTATTTTATTTCCTAGATTTCTCTGAAACAACGGATTACACTTAGGGAAAAGCACATACTAGAATCTGTTTGAGAGCCAGCTGTAATTCACTGAAGTTACTTGTCTCAGAAGTCACAATATTAAGTTTTTTTTTTTTTTAAATTCAAACTACATCGGGAGCTTAACCAGAATATAAATAGATCTTATAGTCCTGAGGTGTGCAATATAAAATAGGCCATGCCTCAGGAGCTTTTTATGAAGACGCAAGCAACATGAACTTTTGGACCCTGATTCTGCAAAAAATTATCCATCCTCAGAACTAGGTAAAATTGTGAAACGTGGGCAAATATCTGTCTGAGCTTTTTCCTCACTGGTATGGTATTTAACTCCCTTTGCCAGAAATTACAATTGAAACAAGTCATTTCATAGGTAAAATATAGTGATTCGACTAGTACCATATTTTTGCATTACCTATATAATTTTACTCTTCTCTGGTATTTTCACTCTAATACGTTAAAATTGTTTAATCCTCCTACTTTCCTTTTTAAAAATAAGTGATTTTTTTCAGATTGATGTTCTTTGTGGAAAATTTTAAAACTACAGAAAAGTCAAAAAGAAAAACCCATATTTCTCAAGATGCATTTATACGCGTTTGTTTCAAGCCTGATAACCACTTGGTGCAGCATCCAAGACGATGGTACAGCCGGGGATGTACTAATGTCTCCCTAAATCTGGACAAAGAAGATCATGCTCCAGCCTCAAATGACGCATTTAGTGAGAACGGCCTGTTTACAGGCCAGTTTGAAAATGGGAGTGAGGTCAGGGAGAGCCACAAGCAGAAAAAAGCTGGAAAAGGCAGCTGGAAGAGGCATTTTATCATTTGTCACACTATGGGTAATTCTGGTACCTCATTAATTTTAAATATATGTAAATACATATGGTAAAGAAGTTAGTGTCATACTGAGGACACGGAGGTAGTCATAGTCATAGAATCACAACTAGAACTTGGGTTTTCTTTCTTTACACTAATGAGCTCTCCCACTAAAAATGGGTATCCAGACCATGCAAGTCATAGTTAAACATAGTTAAAAAGTCCGTTTTTTATGTTTTCATTTTTTAAAATTTTGTGTATACATGCATGCGGATGGGTTGGGAAGAGAGAGCTATTTAAAATATCATTTTTATATTTTATATCTTACTTGTTGGTTTTCTTTTTTTTTCCTCTTCTGTGTTTCTTCCCTTTCTCTCTCTTTTTTGGAGGATGGGGGCGAGAATAGCAAAGAGGTTCAGTGTATGGGTTTTGGAATCAGATAGACCTGGGTTTGAACCCCACATGGGACTCTTGGTAGCTTGTTTAAACTTTCTATACTTCAGGTTCTTCATTTATAAAACTGAAATAAGCATACCTGCCTCATTGTATCATTTAGGATATAATAGTCAGATTAGGCTTGGTAATATAGCAGTAACAAATAACTTCTCAATTTCAGTGGTCTAACACAACACATATTTATTTCTTGTGCAAGCAAAGTCTGCTGTGGGTCTGGCCAGTTCTCCAGGGCTCAGTATAATATTGTTGCCTCAATATTATGGCACCTGCATGTCAACATTTTCTTTCATAATCACCATGGCAAAGAAATATTTTAGCCTGGAAAAGACATGTATTAATTTTGCTCATATCTCTTTGACAATAAACAGTCTTGTGGAAATGCCTACCTTCGAGCTGGGAAATGCGATCGATGCTCAGTACCCACAGAATGGAAAGAGAACTGGAAACACTGGTAAGCAGCACCCATGTCAGCTCCAATCTGCTTTTCTCATCACCAAATTTCTGATTTGCTCTCTTTGTTGCACACAGAATAGCCACAACAATGGACTCGAACACACCAATGATTGTGAAGATGGTGCAGGACTTGGCAATGTTTCGTTCTATTATCCATAAGGTGCTTTAAAACTTTTTTTTTTCCCTGCTCGAATGCTATTCCTTTTGTGTTTTGTCCATTCTTCTCCCCTTCCCCAACAACTACTAAGTCTGTCCCATCTATCAAAGAAATAAAAATGGCAAGAGGAGAAATGAGGGTGTGTGCTGGACTAAAAGGGTCGTGACTTTAAGCGTGTAGCAGAGATGTTGTAAAGCTGAGTAATAAACAAAAATACAATCGTGAAAAGCAGAAAAAAGGAAGCTGAAATAAATGCAAAGGATATTATTGCTAGAGCAGCTATCTCGTTCTATCTGATTTTATTCATTTTGAGGACATGCACTTCCTTTTTGGGTCATTTTACCAACTGAAAAAACCTCAGTGTAAGTTGGTGCTTCCCTAACCGTTTTGGAGAATTGAGGAACTTTTCATTTAACATATTCTTTTCACTTACAGGCTCTGCTGCCACTGTTTTCCTGTCTCCTCTGGGTTTCGTTTACTTTTTATTTCTTAGTCTGCTTTTCTGCAGTGGAGGCAAATATTCTTTTCCCTCATGACCATATCCTTCTCACATGAAGGTTATTCTCAGAAGGCACCTAGCAAAACCTGTCCAGCATTTCTTTTGGTTATTGGTTTATTTATTTTGGATGATTGTTGTTGTTGTTAGGGGCCATCAAGTTGGTTCCGACTCATAGTGACCCTACGCACAACAGAACGAAACACCGCCCGGTCCTGCGCCATCCTTAAAATCATTGTTTTGCTTGAGCTCATTGTTGCAGCCACTGTGTCAGTCCACCTCTTTGAGGGTCTTCCTCTTTTCCGCTGACCCTGTACTCTGCGAAGCATGATGTCCTTCTGCAGGGACTGATCACCTCCTGACAACATGTCCAAAGTATGTAAGACGCAGTCTCGACATCCTTGCCTCTAAGGAGCATTCTGGCCGCACTTCTTCAAAGACAGATTTGTTTGTTCTTTTGGCAGTCCATGGTACATTCAATATTCTTCGCCTACACCACAATTCAAAGGCATCAATTCTTCTTCGGTCTTCCTTATTCATTGTCCAGCTTTCATATGTATATGATGCGATTGAAAATACCATGGCTTGGGTCAGGCGCACCTTAGTCTTCAGGGTGACATCTTTGCTCTTCAACACTTTGAAGAGGTCCTTTGCAGCAGATTTGCCCAGTGCAATGCGTCTTTTGGTCTCTTGAGCGCTGCTTCCATGGGTGTTGATTGTGGATCCAAGTAAAATGAAATCCTTGACAAATTCAATCTTTTCTCCGTTTATCATGATGTTGTTCATTGGTCCAGTTGTGAGGATTTTTGTTTTCTTTATGTTGAGGTGTAATCCATACTGAAGGCTGATTAGGTTGATGTTATTTTAAAACCTCTTGGAGTTTACCATCTCTTCCCCCTCACCCCCACACCATATGTTCTATGAAACAGATATTTAAAATATCTCTTATCAAGACATAAATAGGAGATGGATGTCTCCTCAAAACATCAATTCAATATCTGCGTTCTGATAATGCCGTTATGTTTGTTTTCACTTGGCTTGGTAGGAAATTAAAAACTAAAACAATGTTTTGGTTGAGAAGGTCTAGTTTGGTCTACATAGTGGGAGTTAGGTGGTTTGCATGTCTAGGGTGGGAAGGTATTAAGCAGACCTGATATGCAGCCAGAATGTATGGTACCTGTTTTAGTATTGAAATACCTCCCTACTGGTTGGTAAACAGGAACTGTTCCAAGACCTTTGAGAGTCTCCCATTGCCTGGCCTCTTGGCTCACCTGGCCTTCTCCACAACTCAGCAACTAAAGGGTTAATCCTAGCACATCTGGGGGCCCTGTTTGATTAGTGGTGCCTGGTGCAATGTTAAAGGGCCCAGGTGGCTAAGTGGTTAAAGTTCTCAGTTGCTAACTGAAAGATCAGTGGTTCGAATCTGCCAGCCACTCTGCTGCTCTAGTAAAGATTGCATACAGCCTTGGAAACCCTATGGGGAAATTCTACTCTGTGCTACAGTGTCGCTATGAGTCGGAATTGACTCAACGGCAATGGGTTTGGTATTTTTTGGTTTGGTGCAATGTTGGCTGTTAAATATTTTGAATATCCCTGCTCGGTGGACATAGTGGAAAGGAAATGCTACTTGGTTGGCATTTCTGAGGCTACCAAAGGAATCCTGGAAAACTGGACATAATAATAATAGCAGTTAACATCTATTAAGAACGGGTTTAAAGGCTTTATAGATATTAACTCACTCAATACTTTCAACAATCCTATGCAGTTTTTTACATTTTACAGATGACAAACTGGGGCCCAGATTAAGCTATGATCACACAATTAATCAATGGTGGTGTTGGAATCTGAACCCAAGCTCACGCCAGAACCAGTGCTCTTTTCAAATCTCCTCATGACTCTAACCTTCTGTGAGTCTGTAAACAATAAACATTAATTGGGCTCCTACCCTGTAGATGCCACCACTTGTCTGTTAGTTTGCCCTACTGTGGTGGTTTGCATGTTGTTGTGATGCTGGAATATTGCCACTGGTATTTCAAATACCGGAAGGGTTACCCATGGTGGACAGTTTTCAGGGAGCTTCCAGACTAAGACAAACTAGGAAGAATGACCTGGTGATCTACTTCTGAAAGCACTGGGCAGTGAAAATCTTGTGAATAGCAGCAGAATATTGTCTGATAGCATGCCAGAAGATGAATGCCTCAGGATGTAAGGTGCTCAAAATACGACTGGGGAAGAGCTGCCTCCTCAAAATAGAGTTCACCTTAATGATGTGGATCAAGTCAAGCTCTCAAGACCTTCATTTGCTGATGTGGCGTGACTTAAAATGAGAAGAAACAGCTGCAAACATCCTTTAATAATCAGAATGTGGAATGTATGAAGTACGAATCTAGGAAAATTGGAAGTCGTCAAAAATAAAATGGAATGCATATAGATCGATACTCTAGGCATTAGTAAGCTGAAATGAACTAGTATTAGTCATTTTGAATCACACAATCATATGGTCAACATTGCCAGGAATGACAAAAGGACATTTCGAGATCCATCCTGAAGTACAATGCTATCAGTGACAGGATAATATCAATACGCCTACGAGGAAGATCAGTTAATATGACTATTATTAAAATTTATGAACCAACCACTAATACCAAAGATGAAGAAATCGAAGATTTTTACCAACTTTTGCAGTCTGAAATTGATCAAACATGCAAACAAGCATTGGTAATAACTGGTGAATGGAATGCAAAAATTGGAAACAAAGAAGAAGGGTCAGCAGTTGGAAAATATGGCCTTAGTGATAACAATGATGCTGAAGATTGCATGATAGAATTTTGTAAGACCAACATCTTATTCACTGCAAAAACCTTTTTACAACAACATAAACAGCGAATATATACATGGGTTTAAAGTGTTAAAAAGCAAAAACATCACCTTGAAGACTAAGGTGCACGTGACCCAAGCCATCATGTTTTCAATCACTTCATGGGCATGCAAAAACTGGGCAATGAATAAAGAAGAACAAAGAAGAATTGACCCCTTCAAATTATGGTTTGGCAAAGAATACTGAATGTACCATGGACTGCCAAATGAATGAACAAATCTGTCTTGGAAGAAATACAGCAAAAATGCTCCTTAGAAGCAGGGATGGTGAGACTATGTCTCATATACTTTGGATGTGTTATCAGGAGGGATCAGACCCTGGAGAAGGACATCATGCTTGGTAAAGTAAAGGGTTGACGAAAAAGAGGAAGACCCTCAACGAGATGGATTGACACAGTGGTTGCAACAATGGGCTCAAGCTCAATGATTGTGAGGATGGTGCAGGACTGGGCAGTGTTTAGTGCTGTTGTGCACACGGTTGCTATGAGTTGAAACTGATTTGACGTGCACCAAACAAGAATGACATAGACATGGACCTCACTGGGTGTAATATACAGGAATCAAACCAACTACATCTATTGAACGACATAGTGGAGAAGCTCAATATCATCAGTTAGAACAAGGTCAGGGGTCACCTGTAGAACAGACCATCAATCATTCATATGCAAGTTCAAGTTGAAGCTGAAGAAGATTAAAACAAGTCCATGAGAGCCAAAGTACAACCATGAGTATACCCCACCTGAATTTAGAGACCATTTCAGGAATAGATTTGACACATTCAACACTGATGATCAAAGACCAGAGGAGTTGTGGGATGACATCAAGGACATCATACATGAAGAAAGCAGAATATCATTAAAAAGACAAGAAAGAAAGAAAATACCAAAATGGATGTAAGAAGAGACTCTGAAGCTTGCTCTTGAACATAGAGTACCTAAAGTGAATGGAAAAAATGATGGAGTAAAAGAGCTGAACAGAAGATTTCAAAGAGTGTATTATAATGAAATGCGCAAAGACCTGGAGTTAGAAAACCAAAAGGGAAGAACAAGCTCAGCGTTTTTCAAGCTGAAAGAACTAAAGAAAAAATTTAAGCATCTAGTTGTAAGATTGAAGGGTTCTATGGGCAAAATGCTGAATGACGAAAGAAGCATCGGAAGAAGATGAAAGGAATACACATTGCATTGGGCAAATCTGAATTAAAAGACCTCTTTAAAGTGTTAAAAAGCAAAGATGTCCCCTTGAAAACTGAGGTGCGCCTGACCCAAGCCATGATATTTTCCATCACCTCATATGCATGCGAAAGCTGGACAATGAATAAGGAAGACTGAAGTAGATAGAATTCGTGCCTTTGAATTAGGGTGTTGGTGAAGAATATTGAATGGAGTGTCTAAAGAACGAACAAATCATCTTGGAAGAAGTATAGTCAGAAGCAAGGATGGCGAGACTATGTCTCACAAACTTTGGACATTGTCATGGATTGAATTATGTCCCCCTAAAAATGTGTGTATCAACTTGGTTAGGCCATGCTTACCAGTATTGAGTGGTTGTCTTCCATTTCATGATTGTAATTTATGTTAAAAGAATTAGGGTGGGATTGTATAACCACTCTTACTCAGGTCCCCTCCCTGATCCAACATAAAGAGAGTTTCCCTGGGGTTGGCCTGAACCGCCTTTTATCTCTCAAGAGATAGATGGAAAGTGAAGCAAACAGAGAGTTTGGGACCTCGTATCCCCAAGAAAGCAGCACCAGGAGCAGAGCACATCCTTTGGACCTGGGGTCCCTGCGCCTGAGAAGCTCCTTGACCAGGCGAAGATTGATGACAAGGAACCTTCCCCCAGAGCAGACAGAGAGAGAAAGCCGTCCCTTAGAACTGATGCCCTGAATTTGGACTTCTGGCCTACTAAAAAACTGTGAGAAAATAAATTTCTTTTTGTTAAAGTCATCCACTTGTGGTATTTCTGTTATAGCAGCACTAGATGACTAAGACAGACATGTTATCAGGAGAGACCAGTCCTTGAAGAAGGACATCATGCTTGGTAAAGTTGAAGATCAGCAAAAAAATGAAGACCCTCACCAAGATGGACTGACACAGTGCCTGCAACAATGGGTTCAAGTGTAACAATGATTGTGAGGGTGGCGCAGGACCCGGCAGTGTTTTGTTCTGTTGTACTTAGGCTTGACTTGATGTCACCTAACAACAATATTAAAGAAAAAGTATGTGTATAATAGTTACTGTCATGGGTTGAATTGTGTCCCCCATAAATATGTGTCAACTTGGTTAGGCCATGATTCCCGGTATTGTGTGGTTGTCCTCTATTTTGTGATTGTAATTTTTCTATGTGTTCTAAATCCTAATTTTTCCCTGTGGTTAATGAAGCAAGATTAGATTATGTTAAAGAGGATTAGGGTGGGATTGTAACACCCTTACTAAGGGCACATCCCTGATCCAACGTAAAGGGAGTTTCCCTGGATTATTGCCTGCACCTCCTTTTATCTTACAAGAGATAAAAGGAAAGGTAAGCGAGCTGAGAGTGGGGGACCTTATACCACCAAAACAGCAGCACTGGGAGCAGAAGTCCTTTGGACCCGGGTCCCTGTGCTGAGAAGCTCCTTGACCAGAGGAAGACTGATGATAAGGACCTTTCTCCAGAGCTGACAGAGAGAGAAAGCCTTCCCCTGAAGCTGACACCCTGAATTTGGACTTGAAGCCTACTAGACTGTGAGAGAATAAATTTCTGTTAAAGCCATCCACTTATGGTATTTGTTATAGCCGCACTCGATGGCTAAAACACTTACTAAACTACAACGTTAAAATAAATTATTAAAAATGTTAATCAGAGACTCAGCCTCTTCCAGTGTCAAATACAATAATCATGTTCAAGGCAGTTAACGGTAACTCAAATAATTCAAGTTCAGAACATGCTGAAAAGGGAAGGTGAAATACTTTCCCTCAATCTATCATCTGAAAAGAAGCAGTTTCCTGGAGAGATTTAGAACACAGCTTTCGTCAAGGTTGTGGCAGTTCATATTTTACTCCTGAAAACACGAAAAATGAATAAAACGTAAGAAAATTTGAATGACAACCTGGTCTGTAATAAATTTTACTGGCAATTTAATACAAATCCTGGACCTCATTTTTCAAATGTCACTTCCTTGATGAAGTCATCTCTGAATGCTGTAAAAACAGATGCACTTGCTCTCTCTCGGGTTCCTATGATACCCTGTACTTTATCACCGGTATCATAATTTTTTGTTCATCTGTGTCCCCCTTAAGGATGTAAGGTAGGTGGACACCACCTCTTCCCACTGCAGAGAGGCAAGGAGGTTCTTCATCACCTCAGTATCTCCTGACAGCACAGGGCCTGAGAACAACGGAAGGCTCCTAATGACCCTGACAAGGAAGGAATGAGGTGTATATGTCAACCAGTTCCTCAAAAAGGGGCCTAGTGTTTGCAATCCTAATTCTATCCAAGGGGCTGAATATCTCAAGGACTTGGAGTGGTTAACTAATTATGCAGGCAGAAGTTCAGGTGGCCTTAAAGAGGTTAACTAATTAGACAATATTTTTTAGTTCCTCCTAATTAGAAAGAGCTGCCAAAAAGAATTAAAGTGCAATTTGTAACTCATTATGATTACCCTTCCTCATGACCCTACCTGAGCTGAAACGTGGAGGTTAAGGGAATAGAGAGAGCCTGACTTCAGAAGACAACTTGCAAATGGCTTTGGGTCTGACTCTCAGGCATGGGTGAGCGAAGAAGCTCCAGGTCCAGGCACAAGATGTGTAGGGAGGGGGCACTTAAGGTGGAACATAATGATAAGAGTGCCCAGTCGGGGGCGCTGCGGAGCCGGAGGCAGGGAGGATGCCGAGGCTGCAGAGATGGCTTGGGTCGCCCTGTGTGGAGGCAGGCTTGCTGCGCAGGCCGCCGCCTGGTGAGAGAGACCCCCACAGCCTGGAGGCTAGGTTTCCAAGTCCTTCTAGACTCAGGGTGGCAAGTTCAGCTTGGGGTCAGGTGGAGTGTAAATCCAAAGAGACCTAGGGGAGAGGAAGGTGGGGGCCGAACGGGGCAAATTCGAGGAGAGGAGCAGCGACCCAGAAGGGTCCCTGATCCCCGTGGCCGTCCTGCGAGGTGGGCACAGCAGCAACAATGGTTACCACCACTTCACGGATGGTGAATTGAAGGCTCAGAGGGGGTGTCTTGATTAAGGGTCACCCGGTTGGTAGTTGGCCCACCCAGCACCAAGAAAATGCCGGATCCCTCTTTCTCACTATCCTGAAGGGGCCTCGCCCTCCTCGCAGGCCGGCTCCGTTGGGGGCGCCCTCGAGAAGTCTCAGCCTTGCGCTTAAATGGAGGAAGTGTGGATAGAGACATTTAATCTTAGAGCCTCGCCCACCCCTCACCGCTGCTGTCTCGCTGCCCTCACAGAAGAGCCGAAAAGCGGGGAGGGACCCTAGGGTTGTCCGCTCAAAACACTGACCTCTGGATCAGGCTGGGCGGGCGCCGGCAGGAGGCGGCGGCGGCGAGAGTTGGAGCGCGCGGGAAGCTTCCCGAAGCTTCTCTGCCCGCTGTGCTTGCACTCCAGTTGGCACAACCCAAAATTCTGTTTAAAACCCCTCGACGGCCTCCCTCCCCTATTCATTCGTTGGGGGCTGGTGTTGAATTTTCAAGGCCGAGGTTTCAAGTGACTATGAGCTTCAGTCCCGGGATGCCCGGGTTTCCTCAAAGTGTCCTGACTTTTCACTGGGAAGTGCAAAGCCTGGGATGCATCTAACCCCAGCGGGGTCACTAGGGGGGCGGGGGTGTGTGTGTGCGGACCGCAGTGACACTGTCAAAGGGGGTGACGCCAAAATGACTGTCTATAAAATTTTCGTGCAGCCTCAGCAGAAATTTATTAATTTCTATAAAAGTATCCCTGTATTTAGTTCTAATGACAAAACATTTTTCGTAACCCAGTTCACATGTATCAATACACCTGGAAGGCTGAAACTCTATGCTAATTTACTTTTTTGAGCCTTCTAATGTGGTCTGCTGAGAGCCCTTATTATTACCTAATTATAATACCGCTTGGAATCACGTGGTTTCCTCTGCACACCTTTACCAGTATGTGGTGTTATTTTCCTTGCTGCTGGTGTTTTTATAGTGTCTGGTTTTGTCAATTTTTCTGGTATTTTAGCTATAGTATTGTGGTAATTAGTATTTGTGAACCTATATCAATAACTTTTTTGAGTAGTAATTAAAGGAAAAGGAGTGATATAGGGAATCATAATTGGCAAGTAACATTTAGTACAAAAGATTCTGTATGGTCTGGTATGGGAAGAGGTCCATAGGCCGTTGTGACATCATGAGTTACCACACTGGGTGACACCAACCCTAGTGACACCACTGCTTAAACAGAGGGAAACTGGACAGCCTCTCGTTTTCTCCGGAGCCCCATGGGTGCCCCGGGCTTTGCAGATCTCTCATCCGCCCCCGCCCCGCCCGCCCCCCAGCCCTCCCAGTTCACCTGCATTTTCTAGTCAGCTGATTCCAAACGGGTAACTCGCACAATAAGAAGGGTGGGCTCCTAGGGAGGGCTTGGAGATTGAGCCATTCATTGAACACTGAGTTCGCGCCCGGAACCATGCGCTGGGCAGTCACTGGGGCTCAAAGAGTGGAATAGGACACGGGTCACAGCCTCTTGAGGAGACGCGCTAATAAAGGTGACAGGGTGATGTGTAGGGACCGGTCCGAACTGTTGGGGTTAGAATACGGACAGTACTTAGTGGTCAGCGACTTCATTAATGAAAGTCCGCAAGGCAGGTTTGCCACTCGCCCCCAGGCTTTGGCCTCCGGAGGCAAACCCTGATCTGGGATTCGCGCCCGAGTGTCACTGGCTGCCGGAACCATCCCGTGTCCCCAGGCGTGCTCTCCAATGGAACTTCCCTAGGAAGGCTCGAGGTCCGGGAAGCTGTGCCGCACCCGGGACTCCCCGACCTCGCGTTTGCCGAGTGATTCCTGCCACCCCCCACTCGGGGGGGAGGGGTTCCCTTGCTTGGCGTGGACACAGGACAGGTCCTACCCCGACGCCTGCCGGGCAGGACCAAAGCGGCCGCGGGCCTCCACCCAGCACCTCCCACCTCCTGCTTCGCCCCTCCTCTCCCCCCGGCCTTGCGCCCCTGGCTGCAAGTTGAATCCCCGCGGGGAGCCGGAGCGCTGCGGCGGGTCTGCGCCCTCGCTCCGCACGCCCTGCAGTGGAGACCTAGCGGCAGGCACCCGCGCGCCCGCACCTCTCCTGGCGACCCAGGCCGGCCAACTGGGCATGCTCAGCAGCCGGGCGGCCGGGCGCCGCGGGAGCCAAACGCATGCACTCGCCCGGCCAGCCGGCGGCCGTCCAGGGGCGCGGCGGGCAGGCGGCAGCTCTCGCCGACACCCTGGCCGGCCTGGGCAGGACGCGGGCCAGGATGGCTTCCCTCACTGCGTACGGTAAGGACCAGCTATCGCCGGCTGCGGGCGGCCGGCCAGGCGGAGCCCCAGGAGCTGTCTGAACACGCCGGGAAACTTCGGCTCCCCGGGAGGGTTCGGGAGGGAGGGAGCCGGCTGCAAGGAGCGCGGGCCTCCGGGCTAGGGGCCTCTGCTCCGCGGGGTTGGGGGCTGTCTGTAGCCTGGGAAGGAGGCGTTTGCAGACAGGACTGATGGGGTAAAATAGCCTAAAATTTGGGGGGAATTTGGGCAGTATGTGGGAACCGGGGCTTCTGGACTCCAGAAAAATTCCACTCGCATAAGACCACTCAAGAAAGGGATGAATAGGGCTGTTAAGTCCTCTTCCAGCGGTGTGAGGTTTAAAGTTAGGAGATCTGCGTTCAGTCAGCGCTGATCTTGTCCCTGACTGACCTTGGACAAGTTATTTAAACTTTCTGTTCTTGCATTTCTCTTTCTGTACGTTGGAGATGAGAGCATCCCTCTGACAGATGCTGTGGTGTTAAAATAATATGCACCCAAAATATTTTTTAATGCAAAAAATTAACTTGGAAATAAAAGTTTTATGGAAATAGGCATTATCCCTTACTCCTTTTTGTGATTAAAGGTGTGTGTGTGTATGTATATGTATAAGGCATTGCACAATTCTGAAAGAAAACAAAATCCTAGTGTGAAGGTTTCAGACTCAGCTAGAAATCACAAGGTGCTGGGGAAGCCAGCAAGTCTTCTTATCAACAATCCTGCTTGTGTGGAAAAAGCAATTCTCTTTAGTCCTTTATCAGAGAAGCTGCTGAGACTTGGTTATTGGAGGCAGAAACTCAAGTAGACCTTCTTCCCTTCCCCTTGCTTGCAAATTAGTTGCTATGATAAACATCTAGATTTGGCATTTTAAAGGGGGAGGTTGTGACCAATTGTTGGGGAATGTTCTGCAGGAACCTATTAAAGCCTGGGGTTGTGGAAGGGAAAATTGCTTCCTGTGGTGTGGAGTCTCCATTCTCCAGGTCAGTGATGTCCCCTGCTCATTTTCCCAAGGTTAAAGGGGTCGGTTCTCTCTCTTTCTCAGAATTTTAAACTATTTAAAATGATCATTCAAGTGGCTCTGGGGATTTGTGATTGATATGCTTGGGAACAGCTAATAAACTGTGAGCAGATAAATTAAATACTAGTGGCTTTTTTTTTCACTCAGAGCTTTTTCTACTGGGATGTGAGTTGTACTTGCCAGTATGCACATTTAACACTCGACACTGTCATTCTTGGGTTACCATCTGGGGAAAATTCAACAGTCTGATGGTGTTTTAGGAATATTCATTGGTGGAAATCTAATTTTACATCTTTCCCTGTCAGAGGGATCTAACTTTTGGGTTTTACATCGTTTTAGATTTCACATGCTGTCCCCTGGATACTGTCAGTAACATAATAATCAGTTCTATACATTTCTAGAAGACTTAAAAGCTTAATTGGGCACCCAGGTGGAGAAAATGAAGTCAGAATAAGTTAAATCATTTTGGAAAGCAAGTATATTTCAGTAATCAAAGGAAGAGAGTGCAGATCTACTTTTTTTTTGGCAATTAAATACACAGGTTTTCTCTTTAGAATCTTAAAAGGGAACTGATAATTTGTGCTATTTTACCTGCATTCTTGATACAACTCCCCATCCCTAAAGTAGTGAATAAAATTGGCTACAAAGTCCATGTTAATTCCTAGGTCTGTAGTGATGTGACCTAAGACATGACAAGATAAGTTAGCCCATCAGGGTTTTCAACCCATGAAACAAGTTAAGGATAACAAATTTAAGTGTAGTCAGTATATTTCTCACGGGCTGGATGCTGTCGAGATTGTGATCTGATGTGAGCTTGGCCTGGCTCTGGAACTTTCCCCAAATCATCTCTCTGTCTATTGAACTGTTTTAAAAAATGTTTCCATTCAATTCTGCTGGATTTGGGTTTAGATATCATGATGGGAGATGATCTAAGCTTCTTGCCTGGATTTTATGGGGTTCAGTTTTTTATATCCGTGTGACTGATTTTTGTGGGTTTAGTGTACAGGGGCTGCCAAGAGAATGATCGTTTGTACTATAGACTGTGTGTTTTAGGTTCCTAAGAAGAGAGAAATTTGGCTTATGTACGCATTTCATTAGTAGCGGCCTCCAGTAAACCTCATTAGCTTCCCTTCCAAATAGGCATTTTTGATATTGGAACTTGTTCTGTCTGTATTTTAGCATGACTTTTTACTTTCAGGCAGACATCTAGACTCATAGACCTTAGAAATGTGAAATGAGATTAGGGTGATCAATAAATGTTATATGCTCTCTAATAAATATATGTTCAATGAATGATGTGATTTTGAAAATTCTGGCTTTTTAATGCCTCAACCCTTTGTGGTCACCACTGACATTCCTTTCCTTGTCCTTTAAATGGTTTAGGTTCTTAACTGCTTTTAGCTCATTATATAATACGTGCACGAGACCAAGGATGGATGACAAGTTTCTTTTAAAGAGAAATGACCGGGACTGACTCGTTCTTGGCCATGCAAAGGAAGGCACAGGGCCGTGTCCCAGACTGAACCCTGTGGGGCCTTGTGCTTTGACCTGCTGGCTTGGTATTGAACTGTCAGCTCTGGGTCTGAGGAGGTTTAATAAGAGACCCAAGGAGCTTATAGAGTACCAGTAAAAACCAGTTGACATGAAGTCGATTCCAACTCGTGTTGACCCCTTGTGTGTCAGAGTAGAAACCTGTGCTCCATAATGGTTGATTTTTTTGGAAGTACGTCGCCGGGCCTTTCTTTTGAGGTACCTCTGAGTGGACTTGAACTTCCAACCTTTTGGTTAGCAGCTGAGCACATTAACCACTTGCACCACACTGGGACTCCTCATAGACCACCAAACCAAACCCTTTGCCATCGACTCAATTCTGACTCATAGCAACCCTGTAGGACAGAGTGGAGCTGACCCATAGAGTTTCCAAGGACTGCCTGGTAGATTCGAATTGCTGGCCTTTTGGTTAGCAGTTGTAGCACTTAACCACTATGCCACCAGGGTTTCCTTATAGAGCACACTAGGGCCTGTTTTAGTTAGGGAAGGCCTCTTTGAAGAGGTGATATTTGAGTAGAGACTTAAATGAAAGAAAGCAGCGAGCTGTTCCATTATGCAAGCAAAGAGCATTCTTGGCAAATAAAAACAGTAAGTGCAAAGGCCCTGAGACAGGAATGAAGCTTGTCATGTTCAAGGTTAGTGAGAAGATCAGTGTGGCTGAAACAGAGAAAGCAAGTAGGAGGCAGGAAGGAAATGTGACCAGAGCCAGTACTGTTGTTATAACCATTCTTTCCTCATTTTCCTCCTACCTCTTTCTTCTTTGTAGACTCCTCATTCTGTTTATGATGGTGTTTGCCTAGGTTCTGTCCTTGACCCTATTATAATCTCAGTCTCAACCCTCTCTTTGGGTGAACTCATTTTTCTCTTTGGATGACATTGATTTGACACATAGTGGGGAAGCTTATAAACTGGGGTGACAAAACTTCTGACTTGTAAGTAGATGTGTGAGGCACACTGGGACATAAAGAATAAGAATGGCACTTTATGTGAGTTTACTCAGTTAACCCTCACAAAAGCCTTTAAGAAATTGGTCTGCAGTACAACGAGATGGTGCGCAGCTACCACTGACTGATTTCACAGGGATCACAATAGAGGGCCCTGGACAAAGCTTGAGAAAAAGGTAGAACAAAATTATAACTCAAAAAGAAAGACCAGTCTTGCTGGCCTGACAGAGACTGGAAAAACCCTGAGAGCATGGCCCTTGGACACCCTTTCAGCTCAGTAATGAAGTCACTCCTGAGGTTCGCCCATCAGACAAAGACTGGACAGGCCCATGGAACAAAACGAGACTAAAGGGGCACACTCGCCCTGGGGCAAGGACTAGAAGGCAGAGGGGACAGGAAAGCTGGTAATAGGGATCCCAAGTTTGAGAATGCAGAGTGTTGATATGTCGTGGGGTTGTTAACTGATGTCATAAAACAATGTGTACTAACTATTTAATGAGAAACTAGTTTGTTCTGTAAACCTTCATCAAAAGTACAGTTAAAAAAAAAAAAAAAGAAAGAAATTGGTCCAATGTTAGCCCCATATTCCTCTGAAGAAGTTGAGGCACAGATAGGTTAAGGAATTTATTTATGCCCACATATTGAGTTGTTGTTGCTAGTTGCCATTGAGTCGATTCAGACTCATGGGGACCCCATGTGTGCAGAGTGGAGCTGCTCCATAGGGTCTTCAAGGTTGTGACCTTTCAAAAACAGATCCCCAGGCCTCTGGGTGTGTTTGAATCACCCACCTTTTGGCTAGCAGTCAAGCGCTAAACTGTGCCACCCAAGGACTCCTGTGTAGTGAGTGGGGAGCCCAAATGCAGATCTAGGGAGTTGGGCTCTAGAGCCTTGGGGGGAAGAGGAAGAAAGCTGAGTGAGCTTGTCAGTGGGTATGTGGTTAATTGCAGGCAGAAGGCCTGATTTGAAGGCTAGAAGGCAGCAGGTGACCGGAAGTTCGATACTTCTAATGAGAAGGGAATGCAGGAGAGGTTTGCATGAGAAGTAAGCTTAACCATGGAACCTGGGAATTGAATGAGGCAGAGATAAGAGCCTAGAATATAATTTCCCCTTCTGTGACTTCGTCTTTATTCGGATAACCCCAAACTGAAATCAGCAATTCGGAACTTCTCACCTCTGCATGCTATGCTTGTACACCCAGCTGTCTGCTTATTTTCTCTACTCGTATGCTCCTCTGGCGTCTCAAACTCAACACGTTCTAAAGAGGATTTCCATCTTCCTCTCCCATGTCTGTTCTCTGTAGAATAACTCTCTGCCGGGTCCTAGCCTGAACCTGGGAGAACTAGAATGGATGAGATCTCACTATTTCTCACAAAGATGTTCACAGTCTGCTGGTGGAGACGGACTGGTAAACTGAAAATCATAATGCAGTGTTGTCAGGGAGGGGTCTGGGAAGGGAAAGGAACAGACCAGGAACAGTCCCCCAGAGGAGAGAGTATGAAAAGGCCTGTTGGGAGAAGGACGGCATTCCAGGGGCAACAGCATGTGCAAAGATGGAGAAATGGCAGGGATGTGAAGGCAGCTGCTAGCAGCAAGTGTTGGCAGAACATGACATCCAAGCCAGGGAATGGTGGAGAGCTTGGCAGCGATCGCAATTCAGTGAACGATAGCATGCCCTACCCAGCTTCCAGGCCAGTATCCTGGGAGCCCTCCTGTGTCTTCCCTTACCAGCACACAGTAACCTTGGACAAATTAATGAATCTTCATGTGCCTCAGTTTTCTTATCTGCGAAATAGGGTTACTGTGAAGTTTAAATACAATAGTGTTTGTAAGCGCTGAGTAGTACGTAGGGAATGCTCAGCATTAAAACCTGTTGCCTTGAGTTGATTCGGACTCATAGCGACCCTACAGGACAGAGTAAGACTGCCTAGTAGGGTTTCCAAGGCTGTAATCTTTATGGAAACAGACTACCCCATCTTTCTGCCATGGAACAGCTGGTGGGTTCAAACTGCTAACCTTTTGGTTGGCAGTCTAGTGCTTAACCATTGCTCCAACAGGGCTCTTTCAGTAAGCATTAGCTATTATTATTAATTCCTTCTCCCATTCATCAAGTCCTTTTGAATCTTCTTCCTTAATGTCTCTACACTCTGTTTTCTCCTCTCCCTTCCCACTGCTCATACCCTAGTCCAGGCTCCATCGTTGCTCACCCCAATTGCAAGGCAACCTCCTAACTGGTCTCCAGTCCTGACCCCTTCAGAGCCTAATCGTAAATGTGATCCTGTTATTCCCTGTTTAAAACTCTTCAGTGGCTCCCCTCTGCCTATAGATCAAAGTCTAACCTTCCCAGGTTGTTAAACAAGGATCTCGAGGAGCAGACCAGCCTTCTCACTGTCCTACCATCCCACATTTTAGGGAGGGAGGTGGTTTAGCATGGTTGATTACACCAGGCTTTTTTGGGTTTCTGTACCTTGGTGAATGCTTTGAAATACACCTTTTCCTCCTTGCTCTTGACCCTCTCTATCTGGCTTTTGTGTCTCTCCTGGGATCTCTTGGGGTAAGTTGGCTCGCTAACAGCTTTTCATTTTGTACTGTCATGAGTACTTCCTACTGTGGGTTGTAAAACTCCAGACGACAAGGACTCTATCTTTTATCTTTGCATTCCTGGTGCCTAGCACCACACCTTGCACATAGTAGGTGATCAGTACTTGGCTGTCTGACTGACTGAAGGACTGAGTGGACTGTAGAGTGTGAGGCAGTACACTGTGCACAATTTTTTAAGGCCTCATTTTCCTTTTGCAAATAACGAAGGAAAAATAGCTTTTACTCTTCAGAAGAGAGTTACAAACAAAAGAGAGAGGGTCTATGCTTCCTGGTGAAATCATGTACATACTAATGGACTGGACCTCATGCTTTGGCTACCAGATAAATTGTAGGAGCTGTTTGATGACTTCTCTGGTTTTTGCCATCCACCACTTGACATGCTTGTTGTTACACAGTCCCGGACACTCATGGTCTACATTGATTAGGACTCTGTTGATTCAGAAGCTGCAGTAAGGCATGTACAGATTACTCTTTGACCTTCAGCCTTCACATTTTAAAAAATTTCTTTCTGGGTGAAATTAAGTTAAAATTTTATTTTGGTACCATGAAGAAGCACTTTAATTCTTTCCTTTAAAGTATTATGTTTTTTGTAATAGTGGTGTGGATTTCAGTGTCAGAAAGCAGTCCTAGAGAAAGTCTATAGCTACCAAGCGCGTTGCTCACATACATTTTGTGAGCCCTTACTATGTGTCAGGCACTGTTGTAGGTTCTGGAAGGGAAAATAAATGTCTGTTTTCATGAGTCTTTGTTGTTGTTAGCTGCCGTTGAGTTGGCCCTGACTCATGATGACCCCATGAAGAAGAGAACGAAATGTTGCCCAGTCTTGCACCATCTTCACAGTCATTGGCGTGTTTGAGTCCAATTGGACAGTATTCTATTGTGATCCATAGGGTTTCCATTGGCTAATTTTTGGAAGTCCTTCTTCCCAGTCTTGTCTCTGTCTGGAAGCTCCACTGACACCTGACCACCATGGGTGATCCTGCTGGTATTTGAAATACTGGTGGCATAGCTTCCAGCATCACAGCAACACACAAATTCCACAGTACAACAAACTGTCAGACTGGGGGTGCTCATGAATCTTACAGTGCATTAATGAAACATGGGTCTTTACTGTCTGAAAAAAATGAAAATAGAATGTAAAGTTTTCAACACTAAATCCAGTAGGTGCAAGTGGGAAAGACAGGAAGGGAAAGGCTTTTCTCTAGAGTTCATGAAAGGGCTTTTGTCACCAAGTCTGGTAGACTGGAATCAAAGAGAAGCTGAGATAATGAGTATCAGGAACAGTGCTTAAGATGCAGGATGGTGATTAAAGTATGTGAAAGCTTGTGAGAGGCTTTGACAAGCATTTATTGTCCTTCTGTGGATTGGGCACCCTGGGCACAGGTGAATAAGGGATGGTCCTGCCCTCCAGGAGCTTGACCAGGTCTGCGGGGGGAGGCAGAAGAGGAAACACTCACTCCAGAATCAGAGGAGGGAGTGCTTGGGGCTCAAGGAGGCCTCTAAAGAAGGCTATTTTATTGGGTATCGAAGGATGTATGGGCTAAAGGGTGGGTGGGAGCAGCCTTCCAGGAAGAAGGATCAACATGCACAAGGACCCAGAGGTGAGAATGAGCCTGGACTGGTGACAGTGGAGTACAGTAGGGGGTGGAGGTTTGTCAGGAGATGAACTGAAAAACTGAGCAAGGACTGGACTGTGGAGGGCGCTGTAGGCCATAAAAATGTCTGAAGGCTTCATCTTTGCCCATCTACCTGTATCAAGGGAATTATTTGGATCACTTTAGATCAAAGGAGCCCTGGTGGTGCAGTGGTTAAAAAGTGCTTGGCTGCCTACCGTCGGAAAGTTCTGTGGTTTCAACCCACCAGTCGCTCTGCAGGAGAAAGATGTGACAGTCTGCTTCCATAAGAATTACAGCCCTGGAAACCCTATGGGGCAGCCCTACTTCTGTCGATAGGGTCACTGTGAGTTGGAATCAACTCCATGGCAATGGGTTTGTTTTTTTTTTGCTTTTTAGTCTAGATCAAAGTAAATTACGTTTTTAAAAGATCTTTCTCTCTCTCTCTCTTCTTCTCCCTCTCCCCTCACACTCTGTCCCCCTTTTTATGCTCCTCCCCTTCTCCCTTCTCAATACAGGTGAAATGTAGAACTCTTCAGTTCTGTAATGAATATCATTAATTAATAAAAACATTGTGGTTAGTATGATATTATTTCATTAGTATAAAAGTATTATTAAGAAGCAAATAATCAGTCCAAGTCTGGAATGATGCCTTTAAAAGGAAAAGAAAGGTTTTTCTCTAGAGTTTACTATAACCACTGCTGCTCCTAAGATTGCTGATACTCTCTGCCCTGCCTGTCTCCTCCTAGTGCTGCTGAAAAGATCAGATGAAAAATGCAAACATTTCATGAAAACCTGGAAAACCCTATAGAAATAATAGTACACAGCTGTAAGATGTGTTTAATGTTCTTATGTAGTAATAAAAAGATCTCCTTTTTTATAGGAAAAGCCCTGTTGAGTGGAAACTCGCCCTCTACCCTTTGATTCATTCGCTAGCACCTTAGAGAGACCTCCCAAGGCACCAGTTTGTACCTGGGGCCAGTCTATGTCTGTTCTACATGGTAGGAACACAGTGTCTTCTGAGTGGATGAATTTCAGTCATAATATAAATGAAGACATTGAGGCCTGGGGAGTCTTAGGCAATGAGATTTAGGTTACTCAGCTAGGAGGAAAGGGTAGGTCTTGAATATTAACTTTTCTGTAAGCCTATAAAATAACACAGCAAACATGGAAAATAAATCAACAGGCCAATATTTCTAAGGAACACAGGCACATGCACACACAGGCACGCATGCGGACACACACACCCAGCACCTTTTATAAAGCACCTTTTATAAAGAGTTTAAAGTGATTAAAAAAAAAAAAGATACAGGTCATTGTACACAATGAGGATGTATGTACAGAATTAGATTTAAACTTAAATTTTGTAAATTAAATGGTATTTCAGGTACACCAGTATCGGTAGTTATTTAAAAGAATCGTGTTTTTTAGTAAAATCAATTAATTATGCATCATTCATTTTTTTTGGTAGATTCTTGAGTTTCATCCATTTAAGCAGACAGGTTTGTTGCTTCATTCTATTGTACGTAGGGTTTGCTATGAGGGGGAAGTGACTCGATGGCACTAACAACAACGTACTTTCTTGTGTGTGAAATGATTACCCAGGCTTGTGGACTACGGATTCCAGTGGAGGGCTTTACCTCCAGGCCCTGTGCCCTTAGTCTTGAGAATCTGGTATCTTAAGAGTCTGTCAACCTCGGCTATGCTTAATTTGTATTGCAATAAAACACAAATAAGGACTTTAGATCCTTATGGTTTATTAAAAAAATCAAACGATTATAAGAATTAATAAGATTAACCAAATGAAGAATGAAATTAATGTCATAAAGATGAATAACGAAACAATTGCTCTAATAAAATGCTACTCACTTTCTGGGCTAGACTCATGTCGGGAGACCAGCGTCTTGGTTCTCCCACTTTCCAGCTGTGTGACTGAAAGCAAATGACATAACCTTCCAGGTTGCCATCAACTGAGTAAAAATGAAAGGATTGTTAGTTGCCGTTGAGTCGGTGACCTTGTGCATAACAGAATGAAATATTGTCCGGTCCTGTGCCATCTTTACTATCGTTGGTATGTTTGAGTCCATTGTTGTGGCTATTGTGTCAATTGAGAGGTTCGCTTGTTTTTGCTGATCCTCTACTTTAACAAACAAGATACCTTTTTCTAGTGATTGGTCTTTCCTGATGACCTGTCCAAAGTAATCCAGTTGAAGGCTTGCCATCCTCGCTTCTAAGGAGCATTTTGGTTGTATCTCTTCGAAGACTGATTTGTTTGTTCTTCTGGCAGTCCGTGGTATATTCAGTATTCCTTGCCAACACCATAGTACTAAGGCATTGATTCTTCTGTCTTCCTTTTTCACTGTCCAGCTTTCACTTGTGTATGAGATGATTGAAAAGACCATCCCTTGGGTCTTATATTTCTGTGAATCTCAGATTGCAGCCTAGTTATTGACAACACTCTAACTTCCCATTTACCTGACCATATGAGCACTGCTCAACATTTACTTTTCTTGTAAATTTTCAGGTGATTCTTTTAAGTAACGTCTTCTTACCTGAATTTACTTGGAGGTAGAGTTGTGTACCTAGGATTTGGGCACTTTATGTATGTTAGATAGATAGCTGCTGTTGAGTTAGCTCTGAGTCGAGTCAACCGTATGTGTAACATGTACAACAGAACGACATGTTGCCTGGTCCTATGTCATCTGCACAATCGCCAACATGTTCGAGTTCATCATCGTGGCAATTGCATCAATCCATCTCACTAAGGTTCTCCCTCCCCTCACTGGGTCTCTGCTTCACCAAACATGATATCCTCCTCCAGAGATTGATTTCTCTTGATGACATATTCAAAACAAGTGAATTGGACAGTGTTCTATTGTAATCCATAAGGTTTTCATTGGTTAATTTTCTAAAGTAGATCACCAGGCCTTTCTTACTTGTCTTTGTCTGGAAGCTCTGCTGAAACCTGTCCACCATGGGTGACCCTGCTGGTATTTGAAATACCAGTGGCATAGCTTTCATCATCACCGTAACTTGGAAGCCACAACAGTGCAACAAACTGACAAATGGTCGGTGCATATGGGTGTTAAACTGAATGAACAATCTATGGCTATGTGAACAGCATGAATAAATCTCATAAAAATAATGTTGAAGGAAAGAAGGCAGATACAAAAGAATATATACTGTATGATTCTATTTATAGAAAGTTCAAAAGCAGGCAAAATCAATTTGGTAATTTTCAGTTTGGGGCTATTATAAACAGTGCTGCTATGAACATGCTTACGCATAACTTTGGGTACACTTATGTATGCATGTCTATTGGGTATATACCAAGGAGTATAATTGTTGGGTTTTAGGGTATATGTATATTCAGCTTTAAAAGATGTTCTCAAAGAGTTTTCTACTGTGATTATACCAGTTTACAAATTGACATTCCTACCAGAGGCATATGAGAGCTCGGGCTGTTCCACGTTCTTATCAGCTCTTGGTATTGTTTCCTTTTAGCCCCACTTCTGATTCAGGTTTTTAAAGAACATTCAATAAGCTTGAGTTTGGTAGATGTAGACATCATAGGCATTGTGGTCAAGCAGCCACATTTCTCAGGAAGCTCTCAAACTTCCTGTAAATGCTCCAGTTTTTCTAACTGGCCTAGAAAAAGTTCAGCTAATAATCGTTTAGCTAAAGTCCACTTGACCTGAGCAAAAAACAAAAACCAAACCCAGTGCCGTCGAGTCGATTCCGACTCATAGCGACCCTATGAGACAGAGTAGAACTGCCCCATAGAGTTTCCAGGGAGCACCTGGCAGATTCAAACTGCTGACCCTTTGCTTAGCAGCCGTAGCACTTAACCACTACACCACCAGGGTTTCCTTGACCTGAGTGAGGCTTAGAAATACAGAGTGCTACATTCAGTAGAAAGATGTGATAGGTATGATGCTTTCCTTTTTGCTGTGGTTAGGCTAAAATGTAAGATAGGTTGAGTAGTACGAGATGGGTCTGATTTTCTTTTAAGTTCATATTGTTATATGAACATATCTAAAATGAAACAAATAAAATATGCATTAGCTTTGTCTACACCTATTCTGTTAAGTGGGCCTCTGAAAATGGAGCACATGTGATGATGTCCGTCCTGCTCCCTGCTACATCTTCCATGCCTAACATATCAGGTAAATGACTGTCAACGATTTAGCTCCAGATACAGGCGGGATCCACCTAATCCAGTTTGTATCGATCTGTCCTCCTCTCTTGGCCTCTGTTCTCAAAATGTTTGTTTAGTATAAGACAGGCTTGGGTTTTAATTCCAGCTCTCTGACTTCCCAGAAGTGTGACTCTGGATAATTGTCCTTAATTTTTTTGAGCCTCCAGTTCCTCATCTGCATAGTGGAATAAGCATACCTACCTTAAAGTAGTTGTTCTGAAGTTTAAATAAAATAATGGCTGTAAATGAAATAACGAACGTGTATTTTTTTTTTTTATTGTAGTAGTTGGCAAAAGCAGGTGCTCAGTAACTTTTGTTGCTGTTAGTTGTTGTTAAGTTAACCCCAACTCATGGCGATCTTTTGTTTTCCAAGATGAAATATTGCTCAATCCTGCACCATCTTCATGGTCATTGGTATGTTCTAGTCTGTTGTTACGGCTATTAATGCCAACGCATCTTTTTGAGGGCTTCCATTTTTGCTGACCCTCTACTTTACCAAATATGATGTCCTTTTCTAGCAATTAGTCTTTCCTGATAACATGTCCAAAGTTAAGTGAGCCGAAGTCTTGCTATCCTCAATTCTAAGGAGCATTCTGGATGTATACCTTCTAAGACTGATTTGTTCTTTTGGCAGTCCATGGTATATTCACTATTCTTGCCAATACCACAATTCAAATGCATCATTTTTATTGTCTTCCCTTTTCATTGCCCAGCTTTTGCATGCTTATGAGATGATTGAAAACACCATGGCTTGGGTCGATAACTAGTGTTGTCGAATTCCACTGCCATATCTTTTTCTTAGACATTTTTGCAGAATTTGCATTCTGATTTGCCTTTCCATGATTTCGGTCCCTAGTTATTTCTTTTAAAAAAGTTATTGTGAACTATAACATGCATATAGACAAGTGAGCAAGACAAATTTATAACTTAACCAATATTTATAAAATGAATACCATGTTACCACCAGCTAGGTCAAGAAAAAGAACATTGCCAGCACTGCAAATCCCTCACCTAGTCCCCGCCATGTACCCTTTCACAATTAAAACTCCATTACTCTCCACTAGGAGCTCTGGTGGCACAGTGGTTAAGAGCTCAGGCTGCTAACCAAAAGGCCAGCAGTTTGAGTCCACTAGCCGCTCCTTGGAAACCCTGTGGGGCAGTTCTGCTCTGTCCTATCGAATTGCTATGAGTCAGAATTGACTTGACAGCAACGGGTTTGGTTACCCTCCCCCAAATAGAACCATCATGCTGACTTTTGTTGTCATTATTTTGTTACTTTTCTTTACAGTTTTATCATCCATGTGTGTATCTGTAACAATATTATTTAGTTTTGGCTGCTGTTATACTTTTCATAAATAAAAGCATATGGGTCATTTTTGGGTTGCTTCTCTCATTTAACATTATGTTTATGAGATTCATCCAAAATGTTTTGTGTAGCCTTACTTCATTATACAAAAGTGTTGTTATATAAAGACATTTTCATGTCTTAAGTATTTTGATGCTTATATAAGTAAGGAGCCCTGATGGAGCAGTGGTTAAGTGCCTGGCTGCTAACTGAAAGGCTGGCGGTTTGAACCCATCAGCTGCTCTGTGGGAGAAAGATATGGCAACCCACTTCTGTAAAGATTTACAGCCTTGGAGTCCCTATGGGGCAGTTCTACTCTGCCCTGTAGGGTTGCTATGAGTCAAAATTGACTTGATGGCAATGGATTTTTTTGGTTTTGGTACAACACAAGTAATGCTCTTGTATGTAGGTGCCTTTGTTATTCCCATTTTACTCATGAGGGAACAGAGTCACATAGAGAGGCAATAACATACCCAAGTGTTGGAGGTAGGTATCTAATTCACAGTCTGACTTCCAAACCCACAAAGTTTATTAATTCGATGTTGTTGTTGTCAGGTGTCGCAGAGTTGACTTTAACTCATAACAACCCCATGTGATAAAGCAGAACTGCCCTGTATCATTTTCTAGGCTGTAATCTTCCTGGGAGCAGATCATCAGGCCTTTCTCCTGTGGAGCATGTGATTGGGTTCGAACCACCAACCCTTCGGTTATTAGCCGAGCGCTTAGCTGTGGCGTCACCAGGGTTCATAGTCTGAATTTTGTCCACTAGTTAGCTGATTTTTTTTTACCTAATGGCAGTTAGTTCCTAAAGGATGAAATGGATATTTGGCTGCCGTACACAATCTTGCATTTTTGTTTTAATTCCTGTAGGTGAAAACACCCTTCCTCACACATAGTCACTTTGTACTACAACTTCAGACCTCTTTGTACTTTTTCTCTTTGTGTCTTTTCAAAATATTGCCACCAAAATTATTGCCCTAGTTTTATCATTCAGATTTGAATTCAAATTTAAGTAGTTTTACCATTGACGTTTATTCTCGGCGTCTTCCCAGGCATTCATCCCTAATTTAAGCATTCTACTCTTAGTTGATTACTAGTTTCTCCTTTAGCTCTCTCTGCTGCTCTGAGGAATCCTTTCTCCTTTCTCCATCCCATGTAGTTTCTATGCTTAGGGATCTCCTGCTCTCTTTGTGCATTCTTTTATGCTGTTGACCTTGTCCCTTGAACTTCACCTCCCTTCCAAAATCTTTTAAAGACAGATCATGAACAAAGAATTTAAAAAGAATTAGAAATGACAACTTTAGCATATTTAGAGTCGTGTGATATGTTTGGGTCTGGATTTTGTCGATTCAGCTGATTCTGCAAATATATACTGAATTATTTGCTCAGTATGCATTTTGTGTAGCTGATTTATGTTTCTTAACTTTTCCCCATCTCTTCCTACCCGCCCCCCCCCACCTCCCCAAAAGTAAGTTAGATGTTAGAGTCACCATTTTCAGGTGAGGAGGCCAGTGCTAGAGGAAGTTAAAGAACTTGACCCATTCAAATAGCTTATGAGTGGCAAAGTTGGGCTTCAAACCCAGGTCTTCTGACTTCCAACCCAATGTTTTGCTCTTTGATTACAGCAGCCTTTGTGGAAATGATACCTAATAAGGGGCGATAGTTTTGTTTGTTCTTTCTTTTCTTTCTTTCAACCATTGAACATTTACTGAGGATTTACCTTATGCCAGGCACTGTGTTAAACTCTCAAGAAATTACAAATTGAATGACATGTGGACCTACCCGTGGTTTAGGAGATGTGTAAGCCAGTCACAATCTAGTATGCCTCGTCCTGTGGAGGTGTGTCCCCACCCTCGCGGGATGGGGGAGGTCCAGGAATGCTCCTCAGAGGAGGAGTTTGCCACAAATACTTGCTAGAATCATTTCCCTATGTCAGATATGTTGTTGTTGTGTGCCGTTGAGCTGATTCCAATTCTTAGCTACCCTATAGGGCAGAGTAGAACTGCCCCATAGTGTTTCCTAGGCTGCAGTCTTTTTTTTTTTTTTTTTTTTATTAACTTTTATTAAGCTTCAAGTGAACGTTTACAAATCCGATCAGTCTGTCACATATAAGTTTACATATATCTCACTCCCTACTCCCACTTGCTCTCCCCCTCTTGAGTCAGCCCTTTCAGCCTCTCCTTTCGTGACAATTTTGCCGGCTTCTCTCTCTCTCTATCCTCCCATCCCCCCTCCAGACAAGAGTTGCCAACACAATCTCAAGTGTCCACCTGATGTAATTAGCTCACTCTTCATCATCGTCTCTCTTCCCCCTGCTGACCAGTCCCTTTCATGTCTGATGAGTTGTCTTCGGGGATGGTTCCTGTCCTGTGCCAACATAAGGTCTGGGGACCATGGCCGCCGGGATTCCTGTAGTCTCATTCAGACCATTAAGTTTGGTCTTTTTATGAGAATTTGGGGTCTGTATCCCACTGATCTCCTGGTCCCTCAGGGGTCCTCTGCTGTGCTCCCTGTCAGGGCAGTCATCGATTGTGGCCGGACACCAACTAGTTCTTCTGGTCTCAGGATGATGTAGGTCTCTGGTTCATGTGGCCCTTTCTGTCTCTTGGGCTCTTAGTTGTCGTGTGGCCTTGGTGTTCTTCGTTTTCCTTTGCTCCAGGTGGGTTGAGACCAATTGCTGCATCTTAGATGGCCGCTTGTTAGCATCTAAGACCCCAGACGCCACATTTCAAAGTGGGATGCAGAATGATTTCATAATAGAATTATTTTGCCAATTGACTTAGAACTCCCCGCAAACCATGTTCCCCAGACCCCCGCCCTTGCTCCGCTGACCTTTGAAGCATTCATTTTATCCCGGAAACTTCTTTGCTTTTGGTCCAGTCCAATTGAGCTGACCTTCCATGTATTGAGTGTTGTCTTTCCCTTCGCCTAAAGCATTTCTTATCTACTGATTAATCAATAAAAAACCCTCTCCCACCCTCCCTCCCTCCCCCCCTCGTAAACACAAAAGTATGTGTTCTTCTCAGGTTTACTATTACTCGAGATCTTATAATAGTGGTCTTATACAATATTTGTTCTTTTGCCTCTGACTAATTTCGCTCAGCATAATGCCTTCCAGGTTCCTCCATGTTATGAAATGTTTCACAGATTCGTCACTGTTCTTTATCGATGCGTAGTATTCCATTGTGTGAATATACCACAATTTATTTACCCATTCATCCGTTGATGGACACCTTGGTTGCTTCCAACTTTTTGCTATTGTAAACAGAGCTGCAATAAACATGGGTGTGCATATATCTGTTTGTATGAAGGCTCTTGTATCTCTAGGGTATATTCCCAGGAGTGGGATTTCTGGGTTGTATGGTAGTTCTATTTCTAACTGTTTAAGATAACGCCAGATAGATTTCCAAAGTGGTTGTACCATTTTACATTCCCAACAGCAGTGTATAAGAGTTCCAGTCTCTCTGCAGCCTCTCCAACCTTTATTGTTTTGTGTTTTTTGGATTAATGCCAGCCTTGCTGGTGTGAGATGGAATCTCATCGTAGTTTTAATTTGCATTTCTCTAATGGCTAATGATTGGGAGCATTTTCTCATGTATCTGTTGGCTGCCTGAATATCTTCTTTAGTGAAATGTGTGTTCATATCCTTTGCCCACTTTTTGATTGGGTTGTTTGTCTTTTTGTGGTTGAGTTTTGACAGAATCATGTAGATTTTAGAGATCAGGCGCTGGTCGGAGATGTCATAGCTGAAAATTCTTTCCCAGTCTGTAGGTGGTCTTTTTACTCTTTTGGTGAAGTCTTTAGATGAGCATAGGTGTTTGATTTTTAGGAGCTCCCAGTTATTGGGTTTCTCTTCATCATTTTTGGTAATGTTTTGTATTCTGTTTATGCCTTGTATTAGGGCTCCTAGGGTTGTCCCTATTTTTTCTTCCATGATCTTTATCGTTTTAGTCTTTATGTTTAGGTCTTTGATCCACTTGGAGTTAGTTTTTGTGCATGGTGTAAGGTATGGGTCCTGTTTCATTTTTTTGCAAATGAATATCCAGTTATGCCAGCACCATTTGTTAAAAAGGCTTTATTTTCCCCAATTAATTGACACTGGTCCTTTGTCAAATATCAGCTGCTCATACGTGGATGGATCTATGTCTGGGTTCTCAATTCTGTTCCATTGGTCTATGTGCCTGTTGTTGTACCAGTACCAGGCTGTTTTGACTACTGTGGCTGTATAATAGGTTCTGAAATCAGGTAAAGTGAGGCCTCCCACTTTCTTCTTCTTTTTCAGTAGTGCTTTGCTTATCCGGGGCTTCTTTCCCTTCCATATGAAATTGGTGATTTGTTTCTCTCTCCCCTTAAAATATGACATTGGAATTTGGATCAGAAGTGCGTTAAATGTATAGATGGCTTTTGGTAGAATAGACATTTTTACTATGTTAAGTCTTCCTATCCATGAGCAAGGTATGTTTTTCCACTTAAGTATGTCCTTTTGAATTTCTTGTAGTAGAGCTTTGTAGTTTTCTTTGTATAGGTCTTTTACATCCTTGCTAAGATTTATTCCTAAGTATCTTATCTTCTTGGGGGCTACTGTGAATGGTATTGATTTGGTGATTTCCTCTTCGGTGTTCTTTTTGTTGATGTAGAGGAATCCAAGTGATTTTTGTATGTTTACTTTCTAACCTGAGACTCTGCCAAACTCTTCTATTAGTTTCAGTAGTTTTCTGGAGGATTCCTTAGGGTTTTCTGTGTATATAATCATGTCATCTGCAAATAGTGATAACTTTACTTCTTCCTTGCCAATCCGGATACCTTTTATTTCTTTGTCTAGCCTAATTGCCCTGGCTAGGACTTCCAGCACGATGTTGAATAAGAGCGGTGATAAAGGGCATCCTTGTCTGGTTCCTGTTCTCAAGGGAAATGCTTTCAGGTTCTCTCCATTTAGAGTGATATTGGCTGTTGGCTTTGCATAGATGCCCTTTATTATGTTGAGGAATTTTCCTTCAATTCCTATTTTGGTAAGAGTTTTTATCATAAATCGGTGTTGGACTTTGTCAAATGCCTTTTCTGCATCAATTGATAAGATCATGTGGTTTTTGTCTTTTATTTATGTGGTGGATTACATTAATGGTTTTTCTGATATTAAACCAGCCTTGCATTAAAAAAAAAAAAAAACTGGTATAAATCCCACTTGATCATGGTGAATTATTTTTTTGATGTGTTGTTGGATTCTATTGGCTAGAATTTTGTTGAGGATTTTTGCATCTATGTTCATGAGGGATATAGGTCTATAATTTTCTTTTTTTGTAATGTCTTTACCTGGTTTTGGTATCAGGGAGATGGTGGCTTCATAGAATGAGTTGGGTAGTATTCCGTCATTTTCTATGCTTTGGAATACCTTCAGAAGTAGTGGTGTTAACTCCTCCCTGAAAGTTTGGTAGAACTCTGCAGTGAAGCCGTCCGGGCCAGGGTTTTTTTTTGTTGGGAGTTGTTTGATTACCGTTTCAATCTCTTTTTTTGTTATGGGTCTATTTAGTTGTTCTGCTTTTGAATGTGTTAGTTTAGGTAGGTAGTGTTTTTCCAGGAATTCATCCATTTCTTCTAGGTTTTCAAATTTGTTAGAGTACAATTTTTCATAATAATCTGAAATGATTCTTTTAATTTCATTTGGTTCTGTTGTGATGTGGTCCTCCTCATTTCTTATTCAGGTTATTTGTTTCCTTTCCTGTATTTCTTTAGTCAGTCTAGCCAATGGTTTATCAATTTTGTTAATTTTTTCAAAGAACCAGCTTTTGGCTTTGTTAATTCTTTCAATTGTTTTTCTGTTCTCTATTTCATTTAGTTCAGCTCTAATTTTTATTATTTGTTTTCTTCTGGTGCCTGATGGATTCTTTTGTTGCTCAGTTTCTATTTGTTCAAGTTGTAAGGACAGTTCTCTGCTTTTGGCTCTTTCTTCTTTTTGTATGTGTGCATTTATCGATATAAATTGGCCTCTGAGCACTGCTTTTGCTGTGTCCCAGAGATTTTGATAGGAAGTGTTTTCATTCTCGTTGCTTTCTAAGAATTTCCTTATTCCCTCCTTGATGTCTTCTATAACTCAGTCTTTTTTCAGGAGGGTATTGTTCATTTTCCAAGTATTTGATTTCTTTTCCCTAGTTTTTCTGTTATTGATCTCTAGTTTTATTGCCTTGTGGTCTGAGAAGATGCTTTGTAATATGTCGATGTTTTGGACTCTGCAAAGGTTTGTTTTATGACCTAATATGTGGTCTGTTCTAGAGAATGTTCCATGTGCGCTAGAAAAAAAAGTATATTTTGCAGCATTTGGGTGGAGAGTTCTGTATAAGTCAATGAGGTCAAGTTGGTTGATTGTTGTAATTAGATCTTCCGTGTCTCTATTGAGCTTCTTACTGGATGTCCTGTCCTTCTCCGAAAGTGGTGTGTTGAAGTCTCCTACTATAATTGTGGAGGTATCTATCTCACTTTTCAATTCTGTTAAAATTTGATTTATGTATCTTGCAGCCCTGTCATTGGGTGCATAAATATTTAATATGGTTATGTCTTCCTGATCAATTGTCCCTTTTATCATTATATAGTGTCCTTCTTTATCCTTTGTGGTGGATTTAAGTCTAAAGTCTATTTTGTCAGAAATTAATATTGCTACTCCTCTTCTTTTTTGCTTATTGTTTGCTTGATATATTTTTTTCCATCCTTTGAGTTTTAGTTTGTGTCTCTAAGTCTGAGGTGTGTCTCTTGTAGGCAGCATATAGATGGATCTTGTTTCTTTATCCAGTCTGTGACTCTCTGTCTCTTTATTGGTGCATTTAGTCCATTTACATTCAGCGTAATTATAGATAAATAAGTTTTTAGTGCTGTCATTTTGATGCCTTTTTATGTGTGTTGTTGACAATTTCATTTTTCCACATACTTTTTTGTGCTGAGGCGTTTTTCTTAGTAAATTGTGAGATCCTCATTTTCATAGTGTTTGACTTTATGTTAGTTGAGTCGTTACGTTTTTCTCGGCTTTTATCTTGAGTTATAGAGTTGTTATACCTTTATGTGGTTACCTTATTATTTACCCCTTTTTTTCTAAGTAAAAACCTAACTTGTATTGTTCTATATCGCCTTGTATCACTCTCCATATGGCAGTTCAATGCCTCCTGTATTTAGTCCCTCTTTTTGATTGTTGTGATCTTTTACCTATTGACTTCCATGATTCCCTGTTATGTGTATTTTTTTTTTAATTAATCTTAATTTGTTTGTTTTTGTGATTTCCCTATTTGAGTTGATATCAGGACGTTCTGTTTTGTGACCTTGTATTGTGCTGGTATCTGATATTATTGGTTCTCTGACCAAACAATATCCTTTAGTATTTCTTGTAGCTTTGGTTTGGTTTTTGCAAATTCTCTAAGCTTGTGTTTATCTGTAAATATCTTAATTTCGCCTTCATATTTCAGAGAGAGTTTTGCTGGATATATGATCCTTGGCTGGCAGTTTTTCTCCTTCAGTGTTCTGTATATGTCGTCCCATTCCCTTCTTGCCTGCATGGTTTCTGCTGAGTAGTCTCAACTGATTCTCATTGATTCTCCCTTGAAGGAAACCTTTCTTTTCTCCCTGGCTGCTTTTAAAATTTTCTGTTTATCTTTGGTTTTGGCGAGTTTGATGATAATATGTCTTGGTGTTTTTCTTTTTGGATCAATCTTAAATGGGGTTCGATGAGCATCTTGGATAGATATCCTTTTGTCTTTCATGATGTCAGGGAAGTTTTCTGTCAGGAGTTCTTCAACTATTTTCTCTGTGTTTTCTGTCCCCCCTCCCTGTTCTGGGACTCCAATCACCCGCAGGTTATCCTTCTTGATAGAGTCCCACATGATTCTTAGGGTTTCTTCATTTTTTTAAATTCTTTTATCTGATTTTTTTTCAGCTATGTTGGTGTTGATTCCCTGGTCCTCCAGATGTCCCAGTCTGCATTCTAATTGCTCGAGTCTGCTCCTCTGACTTCCTATTGCGTTGTCTAATTCTGTAATTTTATTGTTAATCTTTTGGATTTCTACATGCTGTCTCTCTATGGATTCTTGCAACTTATTAATTTTTCCACTATGTTCTTGAATAATCTTTTTGAGTTCTTCAACAGTTTTATCAGTGTGTTCCTTGGCTTTTTCTGCAGTTTGCCTTATTTCGTTTGTGATGTCTTGAAGCATTCTGTAAATTAGTTTTTTGTATTCTGTATCTGATAATTCCAGGATTGTATCTTCATTTGGGAAAGATTTTGATTCTTTTGTTTGGGGGGTTGGAGAAGCTGTCATGGTCTGCTTCTTTAAGTGGTTTGATATGGATTGTTGTCTCTGAGCCATCACTGGGAAACTAGTTTTTCCAGAAAATCCGCTGCGTCCAGTCCAAATCCCGGCGGGATGGTTCCCCGGCTGGGACGATGCTCTCCCCGTTCCAAGACCAGTCACTGCCTCCTGGGGACTTCTTCTACCGGCTGCGTCCCACGCCGCCCGCGGAACTGGCTGGTCCCCCTCCCGGGGTTAGTTCAGGGGGGTGGAGCAGCTCTCTGTGCTTGTGCCGTACCTGACTGGTACGCTGGCTCCAGTCTCTGAAAACAATCGCTGCTTAGTTCGTTCTCCGTCTCTAAATCTGTGTTGTTGTTCAGGGTTCTAGATTGTTATGTATGTGATCGATTCACTTGTTTTTCCGTGTCTTTGTTGTAAGAGGGATCCGAGGTAGCATCTGCCTAGTCCACCATCTTGGCTCCGCCCCCCTCCTAGACTGCAGTCTTTATGGAAGCAGATTGCTATGTCTTTCTGTTGGTGGATTGAACCGCTGACCTTTTGTTTAGCAGCCGAGTGCTTAACCAATTCTTAGCGACCCTACAGGGCAGAGTAGAACTGCCCCATAGTGTTTCCTAGGCTGCAGTCTTTATGGAAGCAGATTGCGATGTCTTTCTGTTGGTGGGATTGAACGGCTGACCTTTCGGTTAGCAGCCGAGTGCTTAACCACTGTGCCACCAGGTCTTCTTTTAGTTTAAAAAGTTTTTTTTTTTTTTTAGCATTTTACCTTCCTGTTTTTGAACCTCCAGTAGCCTTGATGTGGCCTCTGAGGTCACCTCCAGTTCTGTGTTCTCTGACCTACCACCTGCTTACATTCATCGTTTTCAACGGCTTTCACACCAAGGCCTCATACTGACCACCCTCTGCGTTGCCTGGCTTCTCCATCCAGGTACCTGATGTTTTTCCTGCTAAGAGCATTCACCCACAAAGCCGTCTTCTTCTCTACTAATCCACATGACTCTCATTAAAATCTGATTCTCAAAATGTTTCTAGAAACCATATCTGTTTAGATGCCTTTGACTAATGCTTAATAATTAATTCTTTCCCTCAAACCTATAAAATTTTCTAGTATCGCCTAACATATAAACCGGTTACTGTCGAGTTGACCTTGACTCATGGCAACCCCATGTATGTCAAAGTAGAATTGTGTTCCATAGGGTTTTTAATGGCCATTTTTTTGAAATTAAATCACCAAGCTTTTCTTCTGAGGCACCGCTGGGTGGACTCGAACCTCCAACTTTTTGGTTAGCAGCTGAGTGCATTAACCATTTGCATCCCCCAGGGACTCCTACATAACATATGATATTCAAATGTTTGAGTCAGGTTTGCAAGCATTGTTATAATGACTCTTTGTTTCTAACTTGTAGTGTTTTAAATGAGACAATATGTATTTAATATTGTGAGTTCATTTATGTTTCATAAATGATTTGAAGTAGTCCTGATATAGATTTGAGCTCTGTTCTGCCACCTGCTATCACTGTGGTCCTGGAGAAGGTACTCAGCTGCCTAGAGTCTCAGTCTTTCTGTCAGTGACATGGGAGTGTTGCCTGCCCTGTTCTCCTTCACGCGTGTGACCGTGCGTGAGTACTAAAATGCTTTGAAAATGAAAGGCTTTGACTTCCTTTGCTCTCTCTGCATAGAATATTTTCTCTTGGGAATAGTGAGGAATACGATGCATCGTGCTATACTTTGAGTCCACGTCTCTGTTTCCGGGGCCACTCCCATGGTTTGGCACTGTGACCTCCCACCATGATTGCTGCAGAGGCCTCATGAACCAATCTTCCTGCCTCTCATCTTGCCTTTCTCCAGTCTGTTCTCCACGCGGCTGCAAAGTGACCCTTGTGAGCCTGCTCCAGAGACAAAACCCAGACTTGCTAACGTGGTTTGCAAGACCCTTTGTGGTCCGGCCCTCTGCTCACCTCTCCTCTTACTGTGTTCAGTTGCTAACGTCTGAGGCCGTCTGGGGCCTCTGAGCTTTCAGACACAATAGCTCCTCTGCCTGGGCCTTTCCCCCGTTTAACTCCCCTTTTGCTTAGTTGGATAGTACTTACCTTTTAGGTTTTGATTTACACGTCACTTCCTTTAGTTAGATACCCTCTAGTCTGGATCAGGTATTGTGCTACCTGCCCCTGCACTCCCACCCCGAGCACTCTATCACCCATTATAATAATGGTGACACTGAACTGAAATTGCCTGTGTGGGACTCTCTGGATGCTTTATTGAAATGTCCCAAGTGCTTTCGCCAGTGCCTGGCACCTAGCACTCCCTCAGTAAAGCATCCATTATTAAACCAATAAATTGAGCATGAAACTGCCAGTGTCCCAGACACAGGGGGGGAAAAAAAATCAAACCTGTTGTGGTCAAGTTCATTAGAACTCATGACGACCCCATGGGTTTCATAGTAGAACTACTCCGTAGGGTTTTCTTGGTTATCGTGTTTATGGAAGCAGATCTTCAGGCCTTTCTTCCATGGTGCCAGTGGGTAAGTTTGAACCACCAATCCCTTGGTTAGTAGACATGTGCAAACGATTTGTACTACCCAGGGACCTCTCAGACAGAGAGAGCTGGTTTATTTACCTCCAGTCATATACTCATGTTGTGGTCCATGGTGCCCACCAAGCTATACTTAACCTTCTCCCCTTTTGCTTTCTCAACAGACAAAGATGTGAGCAGTGGGAAATATAACCTTTCCTCTGCAACCACTAGCAGCTACTACAGTTGTGTCAGCCAGATCACCATAGGTGAGAAATTGTATATTTTTTTTAATTTTATGAAATTATTATTGCCTAAAGAGGAATGGGTCAGTAGAAATTTAAGCGCTTAAGCATTCATTTCCAGAGTCAGTTTGCTTGCTTGTGGACTCACCTTCCTGAGGCGCCCTCTTGTGGATCCTTAATGTTTTTGCGTAAAATTGGACAGGAAGTGTGGTCCAAGAGAAAAAGCTGCCTCTCAGTTCACTAGACCTGTTTTTCCCAACTTTTGGTCATTTGCTTTACCCTCTTCATTCATGTAGCACCTGTACTATTGTGTACTTAATATTAAAACTGCCAGTTTGAAGATTTATATTAATCAATTAAAAATTTTTATGTGACAACTACAAATTGAAAATGTATGTTATGAGCCATAAGTATAAGATAACGCACACATACATACAATAAAAGCAAGTCAGTGTTATTCAGTGATCATTAGAAGCTAGTTCCCATGACCATTCTGGATAAAAGCCTACTTGCTCTTGTTTTCAAAGCATGTTAGGCCAGAGTAAGAGTGGCATAAAAAACCAAAGTGAGTCTCTCTCCTGTTGTGATCAGAATGATTGAAAGGAATTAGGTGGTAATAACAGTCATGTTATGGAACTTTCCATGTTATTTAATGCACTTTTGTACCTCTGAACTTGACACTTGTGCCACTACTAGTAGGCATTCCACACGTTGAGAAGCCCTGTGTGTACCAGAAGCCCTGTCACCTACCTTCTCAGACATAAAACCTCCACACCATAGCAAGTAACCTCCTTAGAAATTTTGGGCATGTCATCCTCTGTCTACCCCCTCCGCACTTAGGGTCCCCACAGGAGACCTTAACACATTGACAAAACATAAGGGGATCCCTCTCCTAGTTCCTTTCCTGCTCAACCTTAAACATGTTTTATTTTGATCAAAGAGGAGCCCTAATGGTGCACTGGTTAAGTGCTTGGCTGCTAACTGAAAGGTCAGTGGTTCAATGCCACCAGCCACTCTGTGGCAGGAAGATGTGACAGTCTCCTTCTGTAAAGATTACAGCTTTGGAAACCTTATGGGGCTGTTCTCTGTCCTGCAGGGTTGCTATGAGTCAGAATTGACTTGATGGTTGTGGGTTGGTTTTTTGGTTTTATTTTGGTCAAAAAAGAAAGAGTGACCCCCTTTATTTGCTCTTTGTTGGATCCTTCCTTTTCCTCCTACTTCCTTTCAGAAGTTTCCAGATTTCTGGGTGCTGACTTAGAAGGGGATAAAAATAATAATGATGACAATTGCAGCTAATACTTATTTTGCATTTACCATCTGTCAGCTGCTGTTGGCTCTTTGCGTACGTTATTTTATTTAATCAGAATCTGTGACAAAGGTACTATTATATACCCATTTTTCAGATGAGGAAGCTTGTTACTCTGCCACTCAGCCGGCAATTGATGTACCCAGGTTTTAAAACCAAAGCCCATGCTCTTAAACACTACATCATAGTTTCTCAAACTTCAATAATGTGGACCCTTATAAAAATAAATAAAAATTAGGAAACCCTGAAACTGATTTAAAATTTTTTTTATTACAAGGTTACTTAATGTGTTCACAGACAAAACTAAGTATTGTTGTTGTTAGTTGCCTGAAGTTCGCTCCAACTCATGGCGACCTTAGGTATCACAGAACGAGACATTGCCCAGTCCTGTGTCATCTTCATGATTGTTGGTATGTCTGAGCCCATTGTTGTGACTATTATGTCAGTCCCGTTCATTGAGGGTTTCCCTCTTTTTTGCTAACCCTCTACTTTACCAAACATGATATCCTTTTTTAGCAACTGGTCTTTCCTGATGATGTGTCCAAAGTAAGTAAGCTGAATTCTCACCATCCTAGCTCCTAAAGCATTCTGCTTATATTTCTCCTAAGACTGATTTGTTCATTCTTTTGTCAGTCCATGGCATATTCAGTGTTCCTCACCAATACCAAAATTCAATGCGTCAGTTCTTCCTCTGTCTTCCTTTTTCACTGTCCAGCTTTCACAAGTGTATGAGGTGATTGAAAATACCATGGCTTGGGACAGGTATGACATCTTTGTTTTTTAAATTTTTAAAATGGTCTCTTGCAGCAGCTTTCCCCAATGTAATTTCTTAACTGCTACTTCCATGGACATTGATTATTGACCCGGGTAGAATTGAAATCATTGACAACTTCAATTTCTTTGCCATTTATTATGATGTTGTTCATTGCTCCAGTTGTGAGGATTTTCATTTTCTTCATGTTCAGGTATAATACATACTGAAGGTGTTTGACCTTCATCAGTAAGTGATTCAAATTGTTGTCATCTTTGTCAAGCAAGGTTGTATCATCTGCATATTGCAAGTTGTTAATGAATCTTCCTCCAATCCTGATGCTGCTGTCCCCTTCATATATACGCCAGCTTCTCAGATTATTTGTTCAGCATACAGATTAAATAATAAGGGTGAAGGATACAATCCTGCTGCACAGCTTTTCTGATTTTAAACCACACAGTATCCCCTTGTTCGGTTTGAAAGACTGCCTCTTGATACATGTATAGGTTCTGCATAAGTACAATTATGTAAGTGCTCTGGAATTCCCATTCTTCGCAGTGCTATCTGTAATTTGTTATGATCCACAGTGGAATGCCTTCGTGTTGTAGATAAAACAGAGGTAAACATCTTTCTGGTATTCTATGATTTCGAATAAAATCCATCTGCCATCAACAGTGGTGTCCGTTGTTCCATGTCCTCTTCTGAATCCAGCTTGAACTTCAGAGTTCCATGTTGATGTACAGCTGCAGTCTTTTTGAATTATTGTCAGCAGAATTTTGCCAACTTTTGATATAAATGATATTGCTTGATAATGTCTGCATTCAGCTGAATCACCTTTCTTTGGAATAGGCATAAATATGGATCTCTTCCAGTCAGTTGGCCATGTGGCTATCTTCCAAATTTCTTGGCATAGACAAGTGAGCCCTTCCAGCGCTGCATCCATTTGTTGAAACATCTCAGTTGGTGATTCTCAATTCCTTAGCCTTGTTATTTTGCTGGTGCTTTCAGTGCAGCTTGGACTTCTTCCTTTAGTACCATTGGTTCTTGATCACATGCTGCCTCCTAATATGGTTGAATGTTGACCAGTTCTTTTGGGTACAGTGACTGTGTATTCCTTCCATCTTCTTTTGGTGCTTTGTGTGTCGTTCAGTTTTTTGCCCATAGACTCCTTCAGTACAGGTTTCCCTCACTATCTGAAAGTAGAGTGTTCCTGTGAAACCTATTGTAAGCTGAGATGGCATAAAGCAAAGAAACAATTACCATTAATTTGTATGGGGAAAATTTTTGAGTGTTCCCAGACCCAAAAAGTAACCTACCAAATTATACCAAATAACACATAAAACATAAAATAACACTAACAAAGCTGTAGTGGCTTAATGCTGAGGTGCTGATTGTAGTTCCCAGGAAAGGAGCTTGGCAAGAGCCACTCTTGCTGCCCGGGGTTCACGCTGCCTCTTTAAGGGTTCACTGCAAAACAAACACTGAATGCTATTTTTGCCCTTTTTTTTTTTTTTTTGTAAAAGTGAAAACCCTCTTTGGATTTCTTTCTGTTAGCAAAAACAGGCAGTAATGTAGGTCTTTAGTAAAAGTAAAGTTGTATTAAGTGGACTTTCGAAAACCAGGGGATACCTGCATTGCAACTCCAGGCTCGAATTTTTTCTTTTTTCAGCTTGAGAAATGCCAATCATTTTCTTCTTTTTTGGTTTTCTAACTCCAGGTCTTTGCACATTTCATCATAATACTTCTTCTCAAGCTGCCCTTTGAAGCCTTTTGTATAACTCTTTTACTTCATCATTTCTTTGGTTTGCATTAGCTACTCTGCACTTAAGAGCAAGTTTCAGGGTTCCTTCTGACATCGTTTGGTCTTTTCTTTCCTGTATTTTTAATTAGCTTTCATTCTGTTCATGTATGATGTCCCTGATGTCATCCCACAACCCTTCTGGTTCTGGTCATTAGTGTTCAGTGCATCAAATTTATTCCTGAGATCGTCTCCAAATTCAGGTGGAGACACCTTATATTCCAAACAGCCATTAACACTCAAATCAAATTTAAAACACCGTTAAGGAAAAAAAAAAAAAAAAAAAAAAGATCAAATTTACCACATTAATTTAATATGATGGCTGCTGTTATCTTGCTGAAATGCAATCACTGCTTGTAAGGCAGTGTGGTCCAGGCTGCAGCGGGGCAGGTTTTTTTGAGTTCAGTATAGCTTTACTACCAGATGTTTTATGAAAATTCTCTTACCACCTTTCTCTGTTTAACCCACTGTGAAATCTCTGTCGCTGGTCACTGAAGTGAAGCATTGGTTCTTCATCTGGTCTGCACACACCTTTGACATGCCCATCTCTGTCCTCTTCTCATTAAGTTTACCAATTGGTGCCAACTTCATGGAAGCGGCAGAACGTGGCCTACTATATGAATATATTAGTTTTATTTATTTATTTTTTAAATTTTATTGTGCTTGAGGTAAAAATTTACAGGGCAGATTAGTTTTTGACTCAAAAATTTATATACAAATTGTTTTGTGACGTTGGTTTCAATCCCTACAATGCATCTACACTCTTCCCTTTTTCCCCTTGCACCCCGGGTTCCCTGTGTTCATTCATCCAGTTGTCTGGTCCCTTCCTGCCTTCTCATCTTTGCTTTGGGCAGGTGTTGCCCATTTGGTCTTGTATACTTGCTTGGACTAAGAAGCACATTTCTCATGTGTATTATTGTTTGTTTTATGGGCCTGTCTAATCTTTGGCTGAAAGGTGGACTTTGGGAGGGGCTTCAGTTCTGAGTTAGCGGGGTATCTGGGGGCATAGTCTCAGGGGTTCCTGCAGTCTCTGTCAGACCAGTGAGTCTGGTCTTTTTTTGTGAATTTTGAATTTTGTTCTCCATTTTTCTCCTGCCATGATCCCTGTCAGGGTGGTTGGTTGTGGTAGTTGGGCACCATCTAGTTCTTCTGGGCTCAGGCTGGTGGAGGCTGTGGTTCATATAGTCCGTTAGTCCTTTGGCCTATATTTTCCGTGTATCTTTGGTATCTTTGGTTTCCTTCATTCTCCCTTGCTTGAATATATTAATTTTAAATGACTAAATTGACTTTTAAATGAAAAATAAAAACAACTAATAAATTCTTGTGGACAAGCTTACAGACCCTGGTTTGAAAACACTGAGTAACCTAAAATGTCATTCCTAGAGAATTTAAGTATCGGGAGGTCATTTAGAGTTTGGAGTAGGAGGGTGGCAAGATGTACACATGGATAAAAGATTGTTCAGGTGAACAGGATGGATCTCATGTGGGGGAATCTGGAGTCATAACAGAGGTAGTGACTATGACTGCATTCTTGACCTGAGCAGTAATAAACTAGGGAGGTGGGGTAAAGAGGCAGATATGGAGGAGAGCTGTGGAAGAGCTGGCAGGACTAAATCATTGACTGGATATGGAGATAGACAAGTGTGGCATTAGATTTTGAGTTGGAGTGATAAGGAGTCTGAGCTATTCCTAGAAGTATAGACGTTGGGAAGAGGAAGTGATAGCTGTGGGTTGGACCTGTGGGTTGGAGGTGCCTGTGAGACCCCCAGAGTCCCTAGGTAGCACACACAGGTAAATATTGGGCTGCTAACTGAAAAATTGGTGGTTCAGATCCACCCAGAGTTACCTTGGAAGAAAGGCCTGGTGATCTACTTCCAAAAAAACATCAATTGAAAACCCTAGGGAGTACAATTCTACTCTGACACACATGGGTTTGCCATGAGTTGGACTCAACTCCATGGCAACTGGTAGTGGTGATGAGACCTCCACCTTGAAATGCCCAGCAGGAAATTAAAAATGTGGAGAGATTGGGGCAGTTCAAATCCACCAGGTACCCCTTGGAAACTCTGTGGGGCAGTTCTGCATTTTCCTGTAGGGTCGCTATGAGTCGGGATTGACTCCACCGCAGCGGGTTTGGTTTTGGGTCTACACAGAGAGGACAGTTGAATCCTTGGAAGAGACAAAATAATAAGAGTGAGTCAGTATATGGAGAGTGTAGAGGGCCATGGAGCAATCTTTGGAGGAAGCATAACTAAATTAGAAATAATGACAGATAGGAGAATCAAGAGAGCAGATTTCCTGGAAAGCTCAGAGAATTTCTAGAAAGGGAGCCTCAGCAGGGTGAACATTAAAGATCCACCCTGCTGACATCACCATGGTGGGATGGGAGCCAGATCGCAAAGCTCTGTATAAGGAGTGATGGGCTGTGAGTAGAGGCTTCTCTTTTAAGACACTTGTCAATGAAAGTGGAGTGGTATATAGTAAGAACAATATAGTAGCTGACATGTTTCAGAAGCTTTCTCTGTGCCGAGTTCTGGGCTAAGTACTTTTTCTGTATTTACTCATTTAATCCTCACAATAATCCTTGAGGTAGATACTGTTATTTCCCCCATTTTACAGATGAGGAAACTGAGTTACTGAGAGGTTAAAAGGTTGCCTAAGGTTACACGGGTGTGAGAGCTGTGATTTGAACCCAAGTAACCTGTCTCCTGTTGGATGTCACTTTTGTGTCATGCCATCTTGCAGACTGCTGGCCATGGGCCATGTGCCCTTCCCTGCTCCAGTCAGCTGGGGTCACTATGTCAGACTCTACTGTCCTAAGCAGTTGCCTCTGAAAAAAAAAATGTGAGTATGGCAGTGTCTTAGTCAAGGCCTATATGTATCTGTATACACACAGTTACATACATATATATAGTTACAAAGAGAGAGAGAGAGATGAATTTTAAGGAATTGGCTCACACAGTTGTGGGAGCTGCCAAGTCTACAATCCATAGGTCAGGCTACAGGTTGGAAACTCTGATACTCTTTGTGTCTGAAATCAGTAGCCCAGGTGGCAGAACTGAAATTCCATCAGGATGTCTATTTGTAGACTTGAGGAAGAATCCTCCCATTGCCGGCAACCTCATTTTTTGCTCTTAAAACCTTCAACTGACAGTATGGAGGGTAACCTGCTTTACTTAAGGTCAGCCGATTTAAATGTTACAGATAGACAGCTGACATCGAGTCAACTCTGACTCATGGCGACCTTATGTACAACATGGTGAAATGCTGCTCAGTCCTGTCTCATCCTCACAGTTGCCAACACATTCGAGTCCATAGTTGTGGCTGTTATGCCAATCTTCCTTCCCCCTTGCTGGCCCTCTATTTTAGCAAATATGATTTTTTTTTTTTTCTCTAGTGATTAAGTCTTCCTGAAGACATGTCTAGAGCCAGTGAATCAGATAGTATTCTGTTGTGATCCATAGGGTTTTCACTGAGTGATTTTCAGAAGTAGATTGCTAGGCCTTTCTTCCTAGTCTGTCTTAGTCTGAAAGCTCCACTGTAACTTGTCTGGTATTTGAAATACTGGTGGCATAGCTTCTAGCATCATAGGAACATGAAAGCCACCACAGTACAATAAACTGACAGTTGGGTGGTGGGTGTAAATGTTAATCACATGCAAATACCTTCATAGCAACATTAGACTAGTGTTTGAGCAAACAACTGGATACCATAGCCTAGCAAAGTTGACACAGGTAGGCGTTTAGTCTTCTCAGAAGGTGATGGGTAGCTGAAAGGCCCCTTGAATTCTGCTTCAGTTCCCCAACTCAAATTGGCTGAAACTGTAAGAAAATTTATTATTTCACATAACAGGGAGTCCAGAGGCGGTCCTGACCTTAAGGCAGGTTGATTAAGCTGCTCAGTGATGCTGTGAAAGACCTTCTCCCTGCTGCTTCCTCAGTGAATCTATCTTCATGGTGGCCAGATGGCTGTGTTCATTTCAGGAACTGTATTCAGACACAACCGTGATCAGAGAGAACAGAGCTTTGGTGACTTCCACAGGCTTTCACTTGAGGAGCTGAAAAACTTTCTTCTGAAGTTCCATAGAAGACGTCTCCAATCTCATTGGCTAGGGTTGGGTCATATGACTGTCCTTGAACCAATCATTGTTAGGGGAAATGAGATTATCTTTAGACCTATCAGGCTGACTAGAGGCTTTGGGAATGGGATGGTGAGGTCATCTTGCCCTGAGGCCCATCGCTTCCTGGGGGGTTGGACAGATTCCCAAACAAAATAGTGACTTTATTGGGAGGAAGGAGGGGAGATGGATTCTGCATCGGCAGGCAACCAACAGTGTCTTCTGCCCACAATCTGTCCAGTACAAAGAACTTGTGCAATATTTATAGTAAAAGCAAAAAATAATTAACCACCTTAGCCTCAAAGTACTACATGGTGAAGTAGATCATTGTCCAGAAGCAGTTGATTTTTTTTCTACTGTTCATTATTCTACATTTTTTTGTCACCTCTCCTCACTGATGGGCAGTTTTAAAAACATATTTAGCAATGATCGAGTATTAAAATGTCTTTCTAATACATATTCAGAAGCACATGCTATGGTAATGAGTGCAATCCTGGAATCATACATTCAGATTCTAGATGCCTTAGAAAATAAGGCTGAAGACAGACACAAAAAGGAGATACCAGAAGAGAGGCTGAAAACATCCTCAAACACTAAGTATGTATTTATGTTGGTTATGTGGAATAATGTACTGCAGCATTTTCATTGGACGAGTCAAGCTTTCCAAGATTCAGAAGTAAACTTAAAGACATGCACAGATCTCTAATGACTGGTCATTAACAGAGTATTTACATAATTTAAGAGATTTTGAAAAATTTGAAAACACAACAAAACAAATACTAGCAAATTCTGATTATCAAGCAGTTCACTGTTGCAAAAGCGTTAGAAAGAAACAAGTAAATGACAGAAGTACTCCAGACGATTGAGTGCCAGAGATAAATTTTGCTTAACCACGTACTACACCATCATTGACACACTTGAATCTTGCATGAAAAGAAGGGTGAAAGTGTATGAAGTTCTTTCACATAGATTTTCCTTCTTAAATAATGTGTGTACACCTGATGAAGAATGCATGGAGGCATCTAAGAAATTAGTGCAGGCTTATCCCTAGGACTTAAATACAAACCTTTACAGAGATGCAAGACAATTTCATTCTTACATGAGAACTAAGTTTATAGATTCAGGAAAGATAAATTTACTCAGGTAGGCATGTATGATTCCATAATAGAAGATAGAATGCGATACCTATTTTCCACTGTTGAAGTTGGCTTTATGCATATTCCTTATTTTAATGATCACAAACTGTACAACAGAACATGCTCATTTTTGTCCCAAAAGAGACTCAAAAAACCCTCAGAATACAACAGTGATTCAGGAAAGACTTGATTCATTATCCTTATTGTGTATGGAAGTAGATACTGTTTGGCAGCTTAATTATGATGAAATCGTTGAAGAATTTGTAAGAGCAAAGAATAGAAAGAAATGTTTTCAATTATACTGTGTTTGAGATGAAATATCTAAAATTAAAATATAGTAATTTGTTGTAATGTTTGTTTTCTGATCATTACGTTTTTTCTTATGACATCTGTTCATTTGTTCATTTGTAATTATGGCATTTATTACGAAACATGCATCAAAATTGAAGTATGAACCGTTTAAAGCAAAGTTGGTGAGAGCCAATTTTTTGTTGTGGGAGGTGAACAGAATTTTACATCGATTATTGAAACAACTAAGTTCACTTTGTTGTTCTCTTTGTTTTAGAATATGTGGAATATTCTTTTTGTAGAAAATGTGGTATATAGTAAAAATGTTAGTACCCCACATCCACTAAAAATTTTGTAATCGAGTTCATCTCATTCCACTAAAATGGCATATACCACTTTTACATTCAATTACTAATATTATAGTCATATTTAAAAAGAAGTTATATCATGGATAGCTAAGACACACACACACACACACACACACACACACACACACATATACATGATATATATATAACCTGGAGCCCTGGTGGCACAGTGTTTAAGAGCTACAGCTGCTAACCAAAAGGTCAGCAGTTCGAATCCACCAGCGGCTCCTTGGAAATCCTGTTGGTTGCTGTGAGTTGGAATTGACTCGATGGCAACGAGTTTTTTGTTTTTTAATATGTAACTCACGTATCCCGTTTGAATGTGTGAGTAAACAGAGGAGGGGACACTACAGATTATCATTGTTTAGGGCCCTTAAATGCCTTAATCCAGCTCTGGTCTCTGGCTCCATCTTCAATTCTGAACAGTGAGAATTTGTGTCCCAATTGATTATCTCCAGAGACTCCATATCTCTCACTCAAGAAAGATGCATTCTCATTCACTACTGTCTACTTAGACACCTTTTAGGAAAGTGATGAACCAAGAAGTGTTGAGATAGTCCAGTCAGCATCACCTCAGATTTGTCAGCATTTCCCATTCCTTATACATTCTGATTGATCGAAATTTCTCTATGGAAAATTATTCAGAAAGGAATAAATACCCTAAGAGTGATTTGTGGGGAGCAGCCCTGCTTCCAGCTTCCAGACTATCTCTTGCCATCTGCCCTGTTAGCGAGGCAGTAAGGCTTAGTGGTTCAGTACCCTTGTGGTCTTCAGTGAACCTAGCCCTAAATCTTAACTGTTTCTGTGTAGCTGTGTGACTTGGGAAGTTATAATGTCTCTTAGCCTCAGTCTCCTCATTTGTGAGTGGGAATAACAGTACCTGTCTCACCAGGTTATTGTGAGATTTAAATGAGGTGGAGCTGGTAGAGTCCTTAGCACAGTGCTGTAAGCTTTAGATAGTATTGTAATTTCCAGTTGATTACTTCTTTTATGACAATGAAGTAGATTGCTCATTCCTAGGCATCAGCCATGACTTCTGTGTGGATGATTCCTGGATTTATGACTCTAGTCCCAAGCTGTCTCCTAATCTTCATTTCTTTCCTTTTTCAGTCTTCTGCCAAATGCGGAAACATAGATGTTTCCACCATCAGCTCAAACTCTTTGAGTCTAAAAACGCATCATCCTCCCTCAGTTCTTGCAAAGCCAGTCCATCTGATTGTCACAGATGGTGGGTGAAGATATCCACCATTCTCTTTGTCACAAGTCTTCTCTGGCATCTTGCCAGTGAGGGACAAAGCTGCTTGGTTGTCAAAATCCTCCTCTTCTCCAATGTCATACTTATCTCTGGGCCTTTTTTCCTTTCCCGCTGGCTGCACTTAGCTTGGCCTCTTAGTAACCCTCACCTGGCCTCTACGTAACAGCCTCTTGCAGTGTCTCCGTGCTGCTGGTGTCCAGGAATAATTCAGTGAACAGTAGGTATCTATTGAGTGCTGGCTCGTGTCTGGCCTTGTGGGAGGTACTGGTGGGAGGAGAGTGAGGGGAAGAGCCAAACTGAAACAGAAACTGGGAAGGAGTTTCAAAGATGAGTAAGATACTCTTTAACCTTGAGGAGTGCTCAGTTCATAGAAAGAAATAAAATATGGCCGTAACTCATGGGCAGGAACTGTCTGTACATGTCTGCGTACAGATGGTTTGTAGCTCAGGAAGTGAGGGCTGCCCCAGACATCAGCATTTGTCTTCAGGCCTCCTCCCTTATTACTGCTTTTGGCCTATTTTTGGTTCCTTAACACCCCCAGTTTGGACTTTCTCCCCACATACCTCCAGTCTCAGCACACCAGTGCCTGTTACTGGGCCTCTCTTCATCAGGGGTAAGACAGTTTGGGGTAGTCAGGGGAGACTCCTCAGAAGAGGTGACCAACAGAGGAAGAAATACCAGAGTCTGCCTACTTTTTGCAGCTATTAATTTGATGGTGCAAGTCCCCACTTCAGGAACTTTTAGGGATATTGTTTTGCTGCCAAACAAAATCTAGTTTTCTTACGTTGGCGTTTAAGACCCTTGGCTGTCTTGTATTTTCCTTTCCGTTCTTGTCTTTCTCTGACTACGCTCATGTTATATTCTTATGTTCTGTATCTGGGTTGTAAAGGCGAAGGCCTGCAGAGGTCAGGGATATAAGGCAAATGAGTGAAGGAGGCTGGGAATAAGGCTTCAGGAAGTGGTGGGGACTGTGGCAAACTGGAGTTACCTTACTCCTCCTCCAGGAGGCAGCTTCAACTGTTGCTCTAGCTGACACCTACCATGTGGGAATGTGGTCCATCTTTGCCTGATCTTTGATCTTTCCGGAGAAGCCAGAAAGCTGGATTTTTGTGGGAACTCCCTAGATTTTCATGGTTTCCAACTTTGAGTTTTACTTTAAAGTATCTTTTTTTTTTTTTTTTAGTGTGAGCTGAACAAAACTCATCTGTGGATCTGTCCCTCTGGCTTCTAAGTTGACACCTCTGTCTATAAGTCCACCTTCTCTATGACCTACTCCCTCCACCTGGAAGTACCCTCTCCCTGAATTCCTGGGTAGGGTGGCACTTTCAGTCCTTTTAATTCTTTCATCTTGCTTTGCGTTGTAGTTAGTTGTAGTTTAGGGGAAAGAGCATAGGTTTTAGAGGCAAAGAGATCTGTGCTTCAGTTCAGCCTCTGGCAGTTACTGGCTGCTTGAATTTGGGCAAATTCTTTAACCTCTTTGAGATCCAGTTTCCTCATCTATAAAACTGGAATAGTAATAGTCCCTTTGCATATTTGCTGTGAGGAGCAGAGATCACTTATGCAAGGTGCCATCAGTTATTTTTTATTATGAGCATAGATCTTATCCTTTTATTAGACAGGCGTAGTGCTTAAGTGCTATGGTTGCTAACCAAAGGGTTGGCAGTTCGAATCCACCGGGCGCTCCTTGGAGTTCTACTGTGTCCTATAAGGTTGCTATGAGTCAGAATCGACTTGATGGCACTGGGTTTGGTTTTTTGGTTTTGGAAGTTTTTTAAGGACAAAGACTGGGCACTTAGTACATAAACCAGTAAAAACAAAACAAAACAAAAAAAGATGAGTTGCCATCGAGTGGTGACTCATGGTGACTGCTTGTGTGTCAGAGTAGAACTGTGCTCTGTAGGCTTTTCAATATCTGGCTTTTTGGAGATAGATTGCCTGGCCTTTCTTCTGAGGCCCCTCTGGGTGGACTTGAACCACCAACCTTTTAGTTAGCAGCCAAGCATATTAACAGTTTGCACCACCCAGGGACTCCGTACCACCCATTAAAAAAAAAAGTATGTGCTTAATAAATGTACTTTGAATAAATGAACAAGATCCATCAAGTGTGATAATAGTTGCTTGTTTATTAGTAACATGCTTCCTTATGTCAACTGGTGTTTAATTTGAATCACAGCTAAGACTTCTGGGGACTACGTAAGCAAATAACGGTATACTTTGATTGCTGCTACCGACCTGGTGCATTTGTCTCACCAGGTTATGACATTGCTGGGCCTGTTGCAATAGGGCTCACCCACTGGAAAAATCCATATGCACAAGGAAGACCCACCCTTCCATCAGATCTGCCTCTCTTCATCTCCAAAGATGTAGGCATCCCCGTGTATCACCGGTCCTTCACCTGGAAGACTGACCTGGCGGCTACACCTTTGTCTTGCCCAGCCTCGCTGTCCATCACTCCAGTGCCTTCTTACAGCAGCAGCAGCCAGGAAACCCTGAGTCAAGACACAACAGGTAATGGTGTTGGCTTCCTGTTGGAGGTCCGGCCTCAGTGTACCTAAGGTTCCTTTATGCATTTGCCTGTTGAACAAATCACATCCACATTTCTGATTGAGTCTATGTACTCTAAACCCCGTCCTCCACTGCCACCAGCCTGTGATAGCTTGGTTGACCAGAATGAAGGTTGGCTTTATTTGGAAATATTTGACCTCAGTGTTAGATGTATCTGGTAAAATGCCATCTAGAAATCAACTCCAAATCAGAATTCCAAGATCTGTCATATGCCTTTTTTTTTTTTTTAAGTTTGTTTAATTTCTTTCATCCTCTGTTTAGTGACAAGTCATCTGTGTTGGATTAAACTCTTGCGTTGACGAGTGTCTGATGATTCAAAAGTAAATTTTGAATACGTTAGTTCCTACTAGTTACTCTGTTCTGCTGTATTGATCTCTGTAAGGAGTTTGTAAACTACTTTCGGTGGGCCACATCTAGCCTGCTACCTGTTACCTATATATAGCTTAAGAGCTAAGAATAGTTTCGACATTTTTAAATGGTTGGGAAAAAGTAAATAAATTAAAGGAGAGGAATATTTTGAGAAGTGTGAAAATTTTATCAAATAAGAATTTCAGTGTCCATATGTAATTTTATTGGGACATAGCCACACCTGTGAAGATTTGCATATGTTATGGCTGCTGTAGTGTGTCAGTGGCACAGTTGAGTAATTGTGGCAAAGACTGTACAGCCTGCAAATCATAAAGTGTTTACTGTCTTGCTCTTTACAGAAAAAGTTGGCTGACCCCTGATCTCTGTGACTCTTGGGAGTCATGACTTAAACAATCAAGGCAAGAAAAATACAATATCTGGATTTTAAAATGATTATTTAAATCAGTTCTAAAGGCTTTATGTATGCAAGGATGGCCAGTTAATTTTTATATCTAAAGTCTAAATTGGAGGTTTAAATTATGCAAAATTTACCCTGCCACGTTATCAATATCTACAGCACTTAGAGAGAATGGTCAGCTGAATTCAGTGTGTAATTGCCATTAGAAGTAACTCTTTGAATGTCAGGATTCGATGACAGTCAGCAAATCACAGAATGCTGCCACCTAGAGATGAGAAGTTGATGTTGCAGAAGTTCTGGGTTATCAAAAAAAAAAAAATTTTTTTTTTTTTTTTTTTAAAGCAGTGCCTAAAACAGTAGATTGTAGACTTCATTAATGTTGAGAGTCACCAGTGAGCTTGTTGAAAATGAAGATTTCTGGTGATGCTATTTTGATGGCACCAGGTGAGCTCCAGCAGTCTGCACTCTGAAGGTTTCCTCCTCCTTGTGGTCTTGATTCAGGAGGTTCCCATAAACACATTGGGAGACCTCCTCCAAAGTGTCTTTGGTTAAATGGCTAGATTGAAATTAAGGAGGTTGGTATTAAAGAGCGTTGTGGAACATTTGCGCAGCATCGGCTCTGCACACGGCAGAGCTATTCACCTTTCTAATGGTCCTGATTGAAGGTCATTTTGAGAATAGAAAAATCATGATCTGGAGTTTGAAAGTTTTTCTCTAGAGTCCATTTGCAGTCTTTTGGGTTTTGATTTTATCACAAAGGAAAACTGGCTCTGCTTGCTTTAGTTTAGTAAAATCTGAAGTTAAGAAATAAAGTGCTTTCTTTGGCCAGGTTAGCTAAAAGGTTATGGCATTTTCCGGCAAAGAAGAGTATGAAATGGCAGCTTTTAGAATAACATTTTATCATGACGTTGTTTCCCTTTGAGTTGGCTTTTTTCTCTCCAGAGAGTACTGTGCTCAGAAGCAATCCAATTTTTGTCAATTTTAAGCTGTCTTCCTTCTCCATAAACTTCTGGTCTGATGACAAGTTTTAGGCACAGAATGATTCTGTAATTATTTGATTGTTGAAAATTTCTTAGGCTGTTTAAGAATTTTTTCAAACATATTTTTTTTTTAAATCTGTCTTCATATTTATAAACCTCACTGCTCTACAATTCTAGAAGGAATAAAAAACACTGAAATGACTAGAGCTTATTGATTTCTGATTTTATTTAGCTGGTTTAACGTGTGCCATATTACCTTATTCTATCATACTTTCCGGAGACCCTGGTGGTGTAGTGGTTAAGTGCTACGGCTGCTAAGCAAAGGGTCGGCAGTTTGAATCCGCCAGGCGCTCCTTGGAAACTCTATGGGGCAGTTCTACTCTGTCCTACAGGGTCGCTATGAGTCGGAATCAACTCGACGGCACTGGGTTTGGTTTATCATACTTTCCCATCATTGTGTGGCTAATTTGTACAGTGGTTTTCTGGTATTAGACTACCCTTTTTACTTGAACCGAGAAGGTTTGTAACAATTAGATGTTAAATGTTTTAGATATGGACATAGGGTGTTTGCCAGTCCACAGCGGTTAAAAGCTACAGCTGCTAACCAAAAAGTCAGTAGTTTAAACCCACCAGGTGCTCCTTGGAAACCCTATGGGGTAGTTCTACTCTGTCCTATAGGGTTGCTATGAGTTGGAATGAACTTGATGGCAACAAATTTTTAAGGTGCTTTTGACAGGTTTCTGGGTTGTGCAAACTGGAAAAGGGTTACCCCTCCTCTGGGAACATGCAGCCTTGAGCCATGGTAGACGTCACAGCAAGTGGAGTAGAGCCTGAATTTCATCCCCACTTACCCCATCGTGCAGTGAACGACCTGCGCAACTCCACAAGGTGGCCCTGGATGTAGCATCCCTTCGTTATGACAAAGAATGTTTTAATCAATAAATAAATTGTAGCAGGTTAAGTTGGAAGAACAGTTGCTGTGACTGGCTTCATTTATCCCCCTTTCCCTCCCTTCCCCTCTCTCTATCCAACCGTTTATCCATCCATCACCTCCATCCCTCCATTCAATATTAGATAGCTAAAAAAAAAAAAAATTTTTTTTTTTTTTTTTACTTTTTGCCACGTACTGTAATTAGTCCTTGGAATAGAAAGTTGAGTAAAGCATTACCCCTGTCTCAAGAAGCTAAAAATATAGCAGAGGAGAAAAAAACCCATGGCCATTGAGTCGATTCCGACTCAGAGCCACCCTATAGGAGCCTCACAGAATTTCCAGAGTGCCTGGTGGATTTGAACTGCTGACCTTTTGATTAGCAGCTGTAGCTCTTAACCACTATGCCACCAGTGTCTCCTAGTGGAGGAGACAGACAAGTAAATCAAGTATTTTAATTTGGTGTGATAAGTGCTAAGACGAGATTTCACATTAGATGTTCATACACACCCACATGTTTTTGTTATTATTAGTAAATTGTATTTACTAATAAATGATACTGGTAAAAAGATTTTGAAGGCAAAATGTATTATTGAATTATTTCTTTAACTGAGAAAAGATGGATTTGAAAGAGCCATAGGAGAAAAATTTGGAAGCCATCTTCATCTCCAGTATTCTGTGTGGATTTGGGAACCCGCTTTTGACAACCAAGCTTTAGAACCTGCTTCACTCGCACCACCAGCACCACACAGCTTGCGTTCCGCCCCTTCCCCCAGCAGACTCTCCCAGCTCTCCTCCTTTGTATTCAATCCCTAGCTGCATGCCGAGGATCCAGAAGTGGTGTTTCTGTGACTGATTTCTCTGACAAGCTTCAGATGTGTATTAACAACCGCTTACAGGACTTTTTAACCTGGATGTCAATTCAATTCTGAATTGAAGTTTCTTCTTGTAGATCTCAAAGTTGAATTTCTTACTCTGCTTAACAATAACATAGTCCATCCAGACTCCCAAGCCAAACACTGGGTGTCCTCATGCTTAACCCCCTGCGGGCCATCAGCCTTCACAGTCAGTTGATTAGCATATTCATTTGCATCCATTTTAGAAATAACTAATTTAGAGTATCCATTCCATCCTCACTGATACTACCATCTCTGCCTAGGCTAGTACACAGTCTTCCAAACCAGCCTCTCTATATCTTTTTTCTTCCACATCTACGAGGTTAACTTTCCCAAGCTCGTCTCTCACTCTTTCTCTCTCCCTCTCTTTCCTCTCCCCCTACCCTTCTCCTTCTCTATTCCCCCTCCTTGAAGATCTCTGTTTCTTCACCATTGCCAATAGGATAAAGTCTGTACACCTTATACATGTTATATAAAACCAAAAATCAAACCAGTTGCCATCAATTTGATTCCATCTCATGATGACCCCATGTGTTTCAGAGTAGAACTGCACTCCATAAGATTTTGGTGGCTGTGATCCTTTTGGAAGGACATCTTCCTAGGCGTCTCTAGGTGGATTTGAACCACCAGCCTTTTGGTTAGTAGTCAAGCCTTTAACCATTTGTGTGACTCAGGGACTCCCATGTTATATCTCATATATATATGAGGACCTTTCTAATCTAGTTTTCATTGACTCTCTAGCATCTCCTACCATGCTCTCCAGATGCATCCACACAGTAATTATTCTTAACTCCTTACCATCCCTGAAGACTCATGATTTTGCACATGGCGTGCCATCTACGTGGATGCCCTTCTTTTTTTTCTCTTAGAAAATTTCTTTAATTCTTCAGAACTTAGAGGGGACTGCCTCTGTGAATTCATTCCCCTTTTTCCTCAGCATAATTAGTCATTTTTCCTACTAGCACCAAATGAGCAGAGACCAGGGATGCTGCCAAACATCCTATAATGCACGGGATATGGTCTCTAGCTCACTGTCCCACGTCCATCATTAATTCTTAATACTCCTTTCTCCCTTTGAGTTTCTCTTCCTGTGGATTGTGCCTTGTCCTTGCACTATCTCTATGGGCCCTGATTCTGTATAGCATTTCCAGGGCTCTATCCTGGATAAAGTGTGTCCTTGGCACCTTTGCTTTTCCCCTTTTCAGGTTTCTTCATGTCCTTTAACTCTCCCCAAATTTACTTCATGCTGCACCTAGGCTTTTTCTCTTCATGTTCTGTTATCCCTCAGTTTCTCAACATTGGCACTGTTGACGTTTTGGAACAGATAATTCTTTGTGGGAGGCTGTCCTGTGCATTGTAGGATGATTAGCAGCACCCCTGGCCCTAACCCTAGGTGCCAGTAGCACCCCCTATGCCTAGTTGTGATAACCAATAATGTCTCCAAATATTGTTAAATGACCCCTGGGGGGCAAAATCACCCCCAGTTGGGAACCACTGATTTATACCAATTAAGTCTGGTCTTGTTCACCGAAGCTTTGCTTGGTGGGAGTAATCCGGTAGTATAATTATTGAGAACGGGTTCATGAATTATAATGAGTTTTACCCTATTTTAATAGAGACCTTTTGCAAACTGTGCATAAAAGCATGTAGGGAATCTCCTTCCTAAGCCGAAGGTTTTTTTCCCCCTAGGATACAGGTGACACCTTTGACACTTGCCCACTCTCCCCTGCTAGCTCCCCGTATATGCAGCTCTGCAATTACTTCATAAACCGGGGCTTTTCTGTTTGTGTTCAAGACCAGTGGTAATCTCTTCTGCAACTCAATACCTGGGAATAAGTGAGAACTCATCCCTTTTGCCTCGTCCTTCTCCAGAGTCTCCTGTGCCTCCTACTTTCCCCTTAGTGGTCTCCTGGTAGAATTGGGTTTTAGAAAGAGGACATTATAAATTCCAGATATTCCTTATGGATTTTAAATACATCGGTCACTTGCAAAGGGGAAAGGAGATGTACCAAACTATAGTGATGCCCGAGGTAAAGTGCCTTAGAAGAGATGCCCATGTAATAGCATGAATTCAATTTCTTTCAACAAATTGAGACCAGATACTTTCAGAATTGACGCTGAAGAGAGGGAGGTTTTAAATTTCAGAGGTGACATGCCACAAAAAGTGACCCTGTAACTTGAGCGACTAAAGTGACCATGAGATGGCAGAGTAACCTGACCCAGCCAGGAGACAGCATGCTCCCTTTTACAGATGCCCAGAGGTACTCATTGACCTGCCAGCTAAATTCGTGGTACAGAGTAAGGGGAGACCAGCTACCCTCTACAAAAATCAGGACAATATAAATTAGAAACAGCTTCTAAACCATTATACAGTAAAACTTGCAAAAGCTGGAACCTGTATAAGGCAGAAACCTATGAAAGAAGGAAAACTAAAATATTTTCCACTAAAATGAGCAATAGAAAAGTGGTAAAACTTCACCCTGTCAAAGGTGGAAAACTTGCAAGACCTGGAAAAACAAGGCAGTCCCTTTGAGTTCCAGATTTCACAGGTTTTTTAAAGTAGGTTTCTCATAGACAACATAGAGTTGGGTCTTGTTTTTTGTCCAATCTGGCAATCTCTGTCTTTTAATTGGTATATTTAGACCATTCACATTTCAAGTGGTTATTAACATAGTTGGATTAATAGCTACCATGTTTGTAACTTTTTATTTTGTGGTTTCTTGTTTTTTCCTCTCTTTCTGCTTTACCTGATTTTAATTGAGCGTTTCATATGACTCACAAAGCATCAAATTATGGTGATTTTTTTTTTTTTTTCATAGAATGGGTACCTACTCACTTTTGTCTTTGCCTTTAAATTTTTTCCTTTTGTCAAAATGTTCCTGAAAGGGTATTTCCATCTTTTTGTGTTTTAGATGAAAGTTTACACAGCAAATTAGTTTGCCATTCAACAGTTCATACACAGATTGTACCGTGACATTGGTTGCTATCCCTGCAATGTGTCAGCACTCTCCCCATTTCTACCTTGCCTTCCCTATTTCCATTCTTCCAGTTTCCCTGCCCCTCCTTGCTGCCTTGTCTTTGCTTTTGGGCAAATATTGCCCGTTTGATCACCTGTAGTTGATTGTTCTAAGGAGCACATTCCTCACAGATGTTATTGTTTGTTTTATAAGCAAATCTATTATTTGGCTGAAAGGTAACCTCCAGGAATAACTTCACTTCCAAATTAAAAGTGTGTGTCTTAGGACAGTGGTCTTGGGGGTTCCTCCAGTCTCTATCAGTCCAGTAAGTCTGGTCTTTTTTTTAGGAATGTAAGTTTTGTTGTACATTTTTCTCCCATTCTAACCGGGACCTTCTGTTGTGTCCCTGGTCAGAGTGATCAGTATTCGTAGCCAGGCACCATCTAGTTCTTCTGGTCTCAGGCTAGAGGAGGCTGTGGTTTGTGTGAGCAATTAATCCTGTGGACTAATTGCTTCCTTGAGTCTTTGGTTCCCTTCACTCTCCTCTGCTCCAGATGGGAAGGCACCAATAGTTGTATCTTAGACGTCTGCTTGCAAGCTTTTAAGACCCCAGTGCTACTCACCAAACTAGGATGTGGAACATTATCTTTGAGAACTATGTTATACCAATCGGCCTAGATATCCCCTGAGACTGTAAACCTTAGCCTTTAAGCCCAGTAAAGCAGTCCCATGAAGCGTTTGGATATGTCTAAGATGTTTCCATAACTGTGCCCACATGTATTATATATATGAATATATATGCAGCACATACAAATATGTATATACAAATACCCACAACTGTACTTACGTATGCATGTGCATATACTCCCATACACCTTCCCTTACCTATATAGCATACTTATCTACCTGTGTAACCATATACACATTTTTGGTTGTTACTTTTGTTGCAGAATTGTATATGTTAAAGCGTTTACCGTAGCTGTCTTTTGTTATTGCGTATCTCTCACTGTCTTTGTTTACCTTGGTCATTTTATGCTGACTTCCCCATATTGTGTATTACCCTTCCCTTCACTAGAATTGATATGAGTCTACTATGTAGTGAGTGATTCTCCCTTCCTCCACCTCCCATCGCTGGTAACTATCAAAGAAGGTTGATTTCTGTATATAAGCCTATTCTTGACTTTTTATAAAAGTGTTATCATACAGTATTTGGCCTTTTGTGATTGACTTATTTCATTCAGCATAATGCCCTCTAGATTCATCCGTGTTAGTTTCACGAACTCATCCTTGTTCATTATCATTGCATGGTATTCCATAGTATCTATGTACCACATTTTGTTTATCTGTTCCTTCATTGATGGATGCTTAGGTTGTTTGCATCTTTTTGCTATTGTGAATAGTTCTGCAATGAACATGGGTGTGCACATGCTTATTCGTGTAACAGTTCTTATTTCCCTAGGGTATATTAGGAGTGAAATTGCTAGATCATATGGTATTTCTATTTTTAGCATTTTAATAAAGTTCCTTACTGTTTTCCATAGAGATTGTACCATTTTACAATCCCACCAGCAGTGTATATGAGTTCCAGTCCTCCCAAAACTTCGCCAGCATTTGTTGTTTTTTATTTTTTTGATTAGTACATTTTTTTCAGGGGCGAGGTGGTATCTCATGGTAGTTTTGATTTGCATCTCTCTAATGGCTAATGATCGCAAGCATCTCTTCATGTGCTTGTTAGCTGCCTGAATGTCGTCTTTGCTGAAGTGTCTGTTCATGTCCTTTGCCCATTTTTTGATTGCATTGTTTGTCTTTTTGTTGTTGAGGTGTTGACGTTTTCTATGTATTTTATAGATTAGACCCTTGTTAGATATGGCATTGCCAATTTTTTTTCCCATTCCATAGGTTCTCTTTTTACTCTTTTGGTAAAGTCTTTTGATGAGCATAAGTATTTAATTTTTAGGAGCCCCCAGTTATCTAGTTTATCTTCTGGTGTTTGTATATTTTTAGATAATGTTTGGTAGTCTATTTATGCCATAAATTAGGGTCCCTATTTTTCTCCCATGAACTTTATGATTTTAGCTTTAAGATTGACATCTTTGATACATTTTGAGTTAGTTTTTTGTGTATGGGGTAAGAAACAGATCCTGTTTCTTTTGTCTGCAAATAGCTATCCTGTTTTGCAAGTATCATTTGTTAAAGAGACTATCTCTACTCCACTGAATGGATTTTGACCCATTGTCAAAGATCAGCTATCCATAGCTGGATGGATTTACTTCTGGGTTCCCAATTCTGTTCCATTGGTCTACGTGTCTGTCATTGTAGCAATACCAGGATGTTTTGATTACCATGGCTGTATACCAAGTTTTGAGGTTGAGAAATGTCAGGCCTCCTATTTTGTTGTTCTACAATAATGCTTTAGCTATTTGTGGCCTCTGTCCTTTCCATATAAAGTTGGAGATTAGTTTTTCTATTTCATTAAAACCCTTTCAGGACCAGTGGTATATATAGCTACCACTTACTTTTTGTACCTTGGGGGTACATTGAGAATCTGCTGTCCCACTGACAGTATGTGCTACTGTCAGGCAGAACCTTATGTAACACTTTGAAATGTAAAAACCAGGTGTGTGCTACAGATTACAGTTTTTATAAGATATTGTATGAGTTGATGCTGAATTATTGAAATTTTGGTAGGAAAAATATAAACTTAAAAATTTTTCATTTGGTACACATATATACCTCTGGACTCCAAGGTATGATTTATAAAATGAAGCATAAAACAAAAACCATATAACCTTCCAAAAATTCAGATATACCCGATGATTCAGCATGCCCTTCATTGCTAAAAACACATGGTATCAACAAAGAATTAAAAGGAAAAAACAGTTGGGTCATTAAGGGGTTAAGGAATGTTGTTGGGATTTGGATTAGGACTGCATTATATCTATAGATCGTTTTAGGTGTTATTGACATTTTCACAGTGTTAAGCCTTCTAACCCATGAGCATGGCATGTTTTTCCATTTATGTAGGTTCCTTACAGTAGTGTTTTGAAGTTTTCCTTGTATAAAATCCTTTTATATCCCTGGTTAGATTTATTCCTAGGTATTTTGTCCCTTAGGGGCTATTGTAAATGGTATTGTTTTCTCTATTTCCTTTTTGGAGTTCTCCCTTTTAGTGTAGAGGAATCCAACTGACTTTTGTGTGTTGATCTTGTACTCTGCTATTTTGCTGAACCCTTCTTGTGGAATCTCTAATAAATTTTCTTGTGGAATCTCTGGGATTTTCTATGTATAGGATCATGTCAGCTGCGAATAGAGATAGTTTTACTTCTTCCTTTCCAATTTGGATGCCCTTTCTTGCTTTACTGCTCTGGCTAGGAATTCCAGTACAATGTTGAATAGGAGTGGTGTTCTCAAGGGGAGTGCTTTCAATCTTTCTCTGTTGAGAATAAGGTTGACTGTTGGTTTTGTATATATGTCCTTAATTATGCTGAGAAATTTCCCTCTGTTCCTATTTTGTTGAGAGTTTTTGTCAGGAAAGGGTGTTGAATTTTATCAAATGCCTTTCCTGCATCAATTGAGATGATCATGTGATTCTTTTCCTTTGAGTGGTGAATTACATTGATTTTCTAATATAGAACCACCCTTGGATCCCGGGTATGAATTCCACATGGTTATGATGTATTATTTTATTTTTTGATATGGTTTTGTATTCTGTTGGCTAGAATTTTGTTGAGAATTTTTTGTGTCTATATTCATGACGGATATTAGTCTGTACTTTTCCTTCTTTTTTTTTTTTTTTCTCTTGTGGTATCTTTGCCTGGCTTTGGTATCAGGTTTATGCCAGCTTCATAGGATGAATTAGGGAATATTCTTTCCTTTTCTATGTTCTGGAATAGTTTGAGTAAAATTGGTGACCTCTTGTCTCTGAATATTTGGTAGAACTCTCCAGTGAAGCCATCTGGGCTGGGGCTTTTTTTTGTTGTTGTTGGGATTTTTTTTTTTTTTTTTAATGATATCTTCAATTTCTTCTTTTGTTATGGGTCTATTTAGTTTCTTTTTCAAATCTCTGTGTTCGTTTAGACAGATAGTATGTTTCTAGAAATTTGTCCTTTTAGGTTTTAAAATTTGCTAGAGTATAATTTTTCATAATCTTCTGTTAATGATCATTTTTATCTCAGTTGGTTCTGTTGTAATGTTGCCCATTTCATTTCTTATTTTGTTATTTGCATCTTCTCATTTTTTCCTTTGTCATTTTGGCCAGTATGTTGTCAATTTTATTGATCCTCTCAAAGAACCAATTTCTAGTTTTGTTGATTCTTTCTATTGTTTTTCTATTTTGTATTTCATTTATTTCTGCTCTGATCTTTGTTGTTTCATTTCTTCTAGTGACTGTGGACTTCTTTTGGTGTCCCCTTCTATATTTGTTCAAGTTGTTGGGATAAGTAATCAATATTAGATCTTCTTTTTTGATGTATGTATTTATTGCTATAAATTTTCCACTGAGCACTGCTTTTACTGTGTCCCAGAGTGTTTTGTATGTTCTATCTTCATTCTCATTTGATTCTAAGAATTTTTTAATTTCAGTTTTAATTTCTTCTATGACCCAGTAATTTTTCCCTAAGGTGTTATTCAGTTTCCATGTATTTTTTTTTTTCCTTGCTCTTTCTGTTATTGATTCTAGTTTTATAGTGTTATGGTCAGAGAAAATTCTTTGTGTTATGTTGATGTTTTTGAATTTATTGAGGCTTGCTTTGCAGCCTAGAATATGGCCTGTTTTGGAGAATGATCTATGTATGTTGGAGAAGATTGTGTACCATGCCACTATTGGGTGGTGTGTTCTGTATATGCCTATGAGGTCAAGTTGGTTGACTGTGTCATTTACATCTGTATCTTTATTGACTTTCTTCTTGTTCTGTCCATCATCAAAAGTGGTGTGTTAAAGTCTTCTTCTCTTATTGTAGAACTGTCTATTTCTCTTTTAATTCTGTTAGAGTTTTATATATTTTGATGCTCTGTCATTGAGTACATAAATATTTATTATTGTTATGTCTTCTTAGTGGATTGACCTTTTAATCATTATATAATGCCCTTCTTTGTCTCTTATAATGGATTTTGACTTAAAGTCTATTTTATCTGAAATTATTATTGTTACTCCCGTTCTCTTTTGGATGCTGTTTGCTTGATATATATTTTTCCATCCTTTGATTTTTAACTTGTTTATGTCTTTGTGTTTAGGTGTGTCTCTGGTAGGCAGCACATTGATGGGTCATGGTTTTTTTTTAAATCCATTCTTCCACTCCCTGTGTGTTGCATTTAATCCATTTTCATTCAGTGTGATTAACAGTAAGTATGGAAAAAAAATTTTTTTTTTTATGGATTCATAGCTGTCATTCGATATACTTTATTTTTGTGGCATTAACGTTTCTTTGTTCCTCTTAATTTTTTGTGCTGCATTCTTTTTTATATGGATTTTCTTTCCTGTCAATCTTTGTTGTTGTTTTTGTGTTTACTGAGTCTTTTGGTTTTCTTCTTTATTTTGGTGAGTAGATTTATTAGTTTTCTTTGTTTTTACCCTAAAGTTTACCTTAATCATCTTCAAATTAAAAGTCTGCTATATCTCGAAATCACCTTCACTTCCTCCCCATATGGAAGTTCTGCAGAGAGCACTCCTGGGCTGGGCTCTCTGGGACTGTTAAGCTGCTATTCGATTTTTGGAACTCTTTGGAAAACCCTGGTGATGTAGTGGTTAAGAGCTATGGGTGCTAACCAAAAGGTCGGCAGTTCAGATCCACTAGGTGCTCCTTGGAAACTCTATGGGGCAGTCCTACTCTGTCCTATAGGGTCGCTGTGAGTCGGAATCGACTTGATGGCAATGGGTTTTTTCTGGGTGGGTTAATTGAGGATTTGTGAGCAGACTCAATCTCAACCACCATGTATTTGCTATTTCTCTGAGAAAAACTGACATAGGTTGGGGACTTCCTGTACTTTAGAACTAAGAGAATCATTGGAAACATTCATTTGACAAGACAATTGGCTAAAAGAAATCACTGAGCTTTCTTCAGGTTTCCTGTTTTCCTCTTCTTGTTTTCTTAAATTTGGCTTTGTTGTTCTTTTTAGAATTCCAGGACATATCCTGTCGTTTAATTTTTGATTCTAGCACAATCCCGTTAATTTCTTCTCCATGTGTGGTGGCTATTTAGTTTTAAAGGATTGAAAACATCAGTGAATGATTAATGGCGCATGAGAACAAAGTCAATTAAATGATGTAGCTATGAAGTTACTTTAGCATTTCTCATATAAAAAACTTAAACTCTTGATTTAAAGCTGTATGAAATCCGATTTGTGAACAGTGATATATTTTAGAATCAAAAGACATTAAGATGCTTTAGTGAAGTCATCCATTCACCTAGTCTTTAAACTCTTGGTACTCAAAGTGTGGTCCACGAGAGATAAGAGGGCCTGGACTGGGATTCAGCAATATAGTCCAAAAGGGGTAGATGTTAGAGACATTTTGGAGAGAGCATCAATAGGACTTGGTGATTAATGAGATGTTGAATTCAAGAGAGTGGAAGTCCCAAGTAATTTCCAGTAAAGTTAAAATATAATACGGAGGCTTCATAATTTAGACCAATATTTCTCAAACTTTAATGTGCATACACATTACCTGGGGAGCTTGTTAAAATGTAGATCCTGAGAAGTGGGTGATGAGATTCTGCATTTCCAACAAGTTCTCAAGTTATGCTGATGCTGGGGGTCCCAGAGCTTAGAATTTAGTGTGAGACGTAGATAAAAAAAATATTATACCAAAGAATGTATGATTACCACCAGACAGGTGCTGTGAAGAAAAAGTATAATCCTCTTCTTGAACATTCTTGGCAATATTGTTTTTTATTAGAAAACGCCTCTGAGTTCCCAAAGCAGCACTCGGTAAGAGACATTTGCTTCACTACCAATTGCAAGTAGGAGATCTGCTTATACTGCGCTATGGAAAAATCATCGATCTGTGAGATATAACGGAGTTCTTACCTTTCCATAAGGAACGCTGGTGGCATGGTGGTTAAGCACGTTGCTGCTAACTGAAAGGTTGGCAGTTTGAAAGAAGCCATTGGCAAAGGGGCATTGCCTAAAGGATACAGGAATCCACTTGAAAGGCCCTAACTGGCCAAAGATGGGACATCTGAATATCAAAAAAAATAATAATAATGGCTATAAAGGATGACATACAACAAACATTTTAAAAGTAAATGTAAATGGAGGATGTAAAAAAAGTAAAATGTAAAATAATCTAAACAGAATATAAAATGATAAAACTACTCAGGAAAACAGTGACAGTTTCTTAAAAGTTCAATCCTTACCCACCATACTACCCGATCATTCCATTCCTAGGTATTTACTCAAGATAAATAAAAGCACATGACCACACAAAAACTTGTATATTAATGTCCATAACAGTACGATTCACAATAGCCCAAACCCAGAAACAACCCAAATGCACATCAACAGGTGGATAGATAACAAATTGTGGTGTTTCCATACAATAGAGCACTACTTGGCAATAAAAGGAACTATTGATACACCTGGAAACCCTGGTGCCATAGTGGTTAAGTGCTTCTGCTGCTAACCAAAAGGTCGGCAGTTCGAATCCACCAGGCACTCTTTGGAAACTCTATGGGGCAGTTCCACTCTGTCATATAGGGTCGCTGTGAGTTGGAATTGACTCGACGGCAACGGGTTATTGATACACCCAACAGTATAGGATAAAGTTCAAAATAATTATGCTGAAAGAAGCCAGACAAAGAGAATACATACTTTGTGATTCCATTTATATAAAATTTTAGAAAAATTAAATTAATCTATGGTGATAGAAGACAAAGCAATGATTATCTGGGAATGGGAGGGAGTAGGAAAGAGAAGGAGAGAGGAAGGCATCACAAAAAAGAAGAAAGTTTTTGAAAGCAATGGACATGCTCATCATCTTGATTGTGTTGATGGTTTCAGGAGTGTGTGTATATGCCAAACTCATCAAATTGTATGCTTTATATATGTGCAGTTTATTTTATGTCAGTGGTTAAGAGCTTTGCTGCTAACCAAAAAGTCAACAGTTCAAATCCACTAGCCACTCCATGGAAGACCTATGGGGCAGCCCTATTCTGTCCCATAAGGTCACCATGAGTCCAAATCGACTCGGCAGTGAGTTTAAGGATATACTGCAATAAAAGTAAAAAAAAAAAAAAAGGCTGTAAATGGGGAACAAAGTTGGGGAACACAGTGGAACTCTTAAACCACAGCTAAGTAAATTTCTGCACACCTTTGCCAGGAGGGGGAGATGACTGGCAACTTTTGTATGTTAAAAGTCAGAGTTGATCTAGCTGGTTTGTGGACACCAGCTGACATGTAAATCGTTTTACATGTCAAGACCAAGTGAGGGATCAGGGCTCTGAGGTCTTTGGGGAGAGAGGCCCAGCATCTCATCAGATTGTTCAACCACTGAGAACTGCTGAGCACCTAGATTTAGTTCAGCTTTGTAGTTCTCTCCAGCAAGAGAGCACCTAAAGGGTTGGCCAACATCCTTCTGATCGCTCTTCCTCTAGTTAGGAAGATATGTGTTTTGTACAGTTTTTGTCTCTTTGTAGAAAATAAACATTCGACTCTCTGTGGTTGTAATTGGAGGATGGGAGAGTTAGTTGTACTGTTTTCATGCAAGGCAGTGTGATTCATATTCATTTATTCAATAGCTGTTTATTGTGTGTCGCTTTTTGTTGTCGAGCACCCTTGAGTCTATTTTCAACGCATAGTGACCCCATGTGACAGAGCAGAACTGCCCCATAGAGTTTTCTAGGCTGTACTCTTTATAGGAGCAGATCACCAGGTCTTTCTCCTGCAGAGCTGCTGGTGGATTCAAACTGCCAACTTCTGATTAGCAGCCGAGCACTTAACTCTTGCACTACCAGGGCTCCTTATTGAGTGCCTACTATGTGTCAAGCACTGCATCAGATGCTGTATATACTATATGGATCCAAACAGCCGTGGCCGTCTTTTTTTATGCTATGACATTAGGACAGATCAGTGAAAGAGACATATTAAACATATAATTACCTAAATAAGAAAATTTGAATAGCTCTATGAAGGAGAAGAACATGATTAGAGAATTTTTTGATTGTGAAGACAGGGGAAGATTCTGAGGATGTGACATTGAGAGCTCAAAGATGCATCAGAGCTGGTGAAGATTGTAGTGAGAATATGGAATGAGACCCGGATTCTCTTCCCAGCTCTGCCACTTCCCAGGTTACCTTTTTACAAAGGACTTAACCTCTTTGAACCTCAGTTTCTTCATCTGTAAAATGATGCTGTCATGAGGCTCAAATGAGATAAAGTAGGAAAAAGTGTTTTAAAAGTTCTGAATATGAGTGGAAGCTGCTATTCCTGTTAATTAGTTCATCCCACTGATTCCTTCTTTCTCTTCTCTTACCTGTCTCCTCCCCATAGATCCTGGGCTAGGCTTGGATGCTGAGTTTGGTTAGTAGCAAAAGGCTACTCAGAGTCCCTTGGGGGTACAAATGTGTAATGTGCTGGGCTACTAACCAGGAGGTCAAAGGTTCCATTTTACCCAGAGGTGCCTCAGAAAAAAGGTCTGGTGATCTACTTCCGAAAAATCAGCCACTGAAAAGCCTGTGGAGCACAATTCTACTCTGACATACATGGGGTCGCCATGAGTCAGAACAGACTTGACAGCAACTGGTTAAAGTGCTGCTCAGCTATTTCTCTCATCCTGTGGCTTTCCACGTTCTTGATCATTACCTAAAGTAAGAACTCTTTTATGTTGTAACCTACTACACATACATACACACATAACAACTGAAAAAAATTTTCAGAAATAATACTTATCATTGTTATTTACTCTGATAATCATTTTTTATTCCACTTCATTCTGTTCTGAAAAAAGCGCTGTTGAGTTGGTTCTGACTCATAGTGGCCCTGCGTACAACAGAATGAAACAGTGCCTAGTCCTGTGCCATCCTCACAATCATTGTTATGCTTGAGCTATATGACCCAGCAATTCCACTCCTGGGTGTATCTTCAAAAGCATTGAAAATAGGTGTTCAAACAAAAAACTTGAACATGTGTGTTCATAATAGCATGATTTACAATATCCAAAAAGTAGAAACATGTCCATCAACAGATGAATGGAGAACCAAAATGTGGTATATCCATGTGATGGAATGTTCTTCAGCTATAAAAAGGAATGAAGTGCTGACATGTGCTACAACATAGATGAACTCTGAAAAGATTATGCTAAGTGAAATAAGGCAGACTCAAAAGGTTACATATTGTATGATTATATGTATATGAAATACCTAGAATAGGCATATCTCTAGAGGCAAAGAGCAGATTAGTAGTTGCCAGGGACTGGTAGGAGTGATGGCTTAATGGGTTTGGGGTTTTCTACTGGGGTGATGAAAATGTTCTGCAACTAAATAGTGGTGATGGTTTCTCAACACTGAGAATGTACTAAAAATCACACTAATGGTAAATTTTATGTTATGTATATTTACTACATAAAAATGCAAGAAGACTAACAAGCAACAACAACAAAAAAACCTATTACTGGTCCCTGACAATCTATAATTGGAGTTCAAACTTCAGAGCATGAGGTTCAGCAACCTCATGATCTGAGCTGACCTGTCTTACTGACTTTGTGGCCCTCAAGCAACAAAGCATTCCAGCTCTACCTGGTGCACTGTAACATCTCTCTGCCTTTTCTTGTGCTGACCCCTCACTTGGCATGCCCCATTCTTCCTCCTGGTTTGCTTGATGAAATTCAAAATCATTTCCCATTGGGTCAGTTCCAACTTGTGGTGACCCTGTGTGTGTCAGAGGAGAACTGTGCTCCACAGGGTTTTCAGTGGCTGATTTTTCAGAAATAGATCACTATGACTTTCTTCTGAGGCACCTTTGTGTGGACTTGAACCACCAACGTTTCCTTTAGCAGCCTAGCGTGTTAACTGTTGGCTATACCCAGGGACTCCAGCGAAATTCATGGTCCAGTTCAAGTTCCATTTCTTCTGTGAGGACTTACCCATGTTCCATGCTTCTTCCTCTGTGTTCCCATAGCACCTTGTTCAAATAATTAAACACAGTAACTCATAGTTGAGTGTGTGTCTGTCACCCCACCAGGTGGTGAGTACCATGCAGACAGGGGAAATGTCTGATTCAAATTTGGGTCCCTATGGCCTTGCATAGTGTGACACATAGGAGTTGATCAGTAGTTATTGAATTGAATGACTTGATTATTTAGGTCTTGGTTCTGCCCTTAAATGAATGTTGTGCCTCTAGTCCTTAATTTAACTCTCTGTAATTTGATTACAATTATCCTTGAGTATTACATCTAATTATCATTAATTGACTTAGCCTTAGCAGGTTCCTTCTTAGTTTAATAGCACTTGCTCAACTCAAATATTTTGTTTTCTTGGCAGTTTGAGCACTCACTTTGCTGTCACCTGCTCTTGAGATTGCTGATACTGCATCTAATTTTCTCTCACAGCCCTTCGTATGCAGAGAAGTCCTTTGGAACCTTAACGTTTCACCATTTTCCCCTGCTCTAGGAAAAGTGTGACAAGGGCCAACTCTTTTACTATTTTATCAGTGGATGGTTTGGTCTTAAAATAACATAATTTGGAGCGGAGCCAAGATGGCGGAATAGACACACGCTTCCGGCGAGCCCTATTTACAACAAAGACCCAAATAAACAAGTGAAACGAATGTATTTGTGACAAGCTGGGAGTCCTGAGCTTCAAAGGCAAGCTTAGACAATGATCTGAGGGGCAGGGGGAGGAGGAGAGTGTTCAGAAATGGGGAGGAAGAGAGTGTTCAGAAATGGGGAGGAGCTACAGGACCTGAATCGTGGGGAGCCCTCAGGCACCATTCCTGGAGTGGCAGCGGCAGCAGTGGTGGGCTGGTACTAGCGTTCGGCCACAGTTTCCTCAGGGAGAAGCAGCCAGCCACACAGCCCACTCGCACCTCCAGAACCTGAGGAGAACGGCGTTCTCGGCAAAATCTAAGTACTTGCGTATATTTTACCACACCCGCACCCCGCCCCCCACAAACCGGCTTCAGTGGCTGAATTCCCTGGGCCTGAGATAGGCACCTAGAGCCATCTTCCTGGCCTTGCAGAAGCAAAAAATTTGCATTTGGGGGAAAGGATAATTTGCTAGCCCCACTAACTGGGGAAGCTCAGGACAGAAGCAGCTCCTGTCCAGGCATAAACCATCTCTGGACTTTGAGCACCTTTCCCTTCTGCATGGACCTGTGTGGATCTATTCTGGGAGAATAGGCCCTTGTTGGCAGACTCCAGCCATTTCAGCTGTGCGGTGGAGAGGTGGGTGTTTGATGTTTGACATTGCTTTGCCTATTAAACAAGGTCCCCACCTACCCACATCAGGGACCTCAGGACTGGTAGCTCCACTCAGGCCACCCAGTCACCCGCGACAGGGGTCTAAAGAAAACTGGTACCTCCCAGTCCTTACAACCAAAAACTTTGGGTGCCCATGGTCCGTCAGCAGAACCCACCCACCTGCACGCTCTAGGGAACAGGGACACGCTTTTCTCAGAGACGCTCGGGGGTCGGTTCTCAGCCCCCCTGCCTTGTTCAGAGCGTGGCCCCCTGCTGCAATCAGTTACTGGTATATACGCCAATCACCCCTGCCCCTCTAAGTCTCTGAGACAGAGCCTGTACCACACACTTGATGATCAGCTACCTGGAAACCTGAGCTGAATTCATACAAGAAAACTGAATGGACTCCTAGACTGATATACCTGATAACAGCTCTAGCCATCTTGGGACAGGACCTCAGAGCTCCAAACATGAAAATAATCAAGCTAGCTCACTCAAGCAACCCATAGGGGTATACCAAAACAAAACAAAACAAGAAGCTACGACACAGTAAGCAAGCATAAACTAAAACAATAACTTATAGATGGCTCGGAGACAACGGTCGATATCAAGTCACATAAAGAAGCAGACCATGATCACCTCAACAGGCTTTCAAAACAAAAAATCCAGGGATCTTCTAGATGAAAGTGCATTCCTGGAATTACCAGATGCAGAATACAAAAGTTTAATATGCAGAAGCCTTCAAAAAAAAAAAAAAAAAAGATTTTTTTTTTCAAGACATCAAGAAGGAAATGAGACAATACACAGAACAAGCTAAGGAACACACAGATAAAGTAATTGAAGAAATTAGAAAGATTATTCAGGAACATAATGAAAAGTTTAATAAGCTGGAAAAATCCATAGACGGACAGCAATCAGAAATTCAGAAGATTAACAATAAAATTATAGAAGTAGACAACTCAGTAGAAAGTCAGAGGAGCAGAATTGAACAAGTAGAGGCTAGAATTTCTGAACTCAAAGATAAATCACTTGGCACTAATATATTTGAAGAAAAATCAGATAAAAGAATTAAAAAAAATGAAGAAACCTTAAGAATCATGTGGGACTCTATCAAGAGAAATAACCTGCAAGTGATTGGAGTACCAGAACAGGGAGGGATAACAGAAAATACAGAGAAAATTGTTGAGGATTTGTTGGCAGAAAACTTCCCTGATATTGTGAAAGATGAGAAGATATCTATCCAAGATGCTCATCGAACGCCACATAAGGTAGATCTTAAAAGAAAGTCACCAAGACATATTATAATCAGATTTGCCAAAACCAAAGATAAAGAGACAATTATAAGAGCAGCAAGGGATAAAAGTAAAGTCACCTACAAAGGAGAGCCAATAAGGATAAGCCCGGACTACTCGGCAGAAACCATGCAGGCAAGAAGACAATGGGATGACATATTTAAAAAATTGAAGGAAAAAAATTGCCTGCCAAGAATCATATATCCATCAAAACTGCCTCTTAAATATGAAGGTGAAATTAAGACATTTCCAGATAAACACAAGTTGAGGGAATTTGTAAAAACCAAACCAAAACTACAAGAAATACTAAAGGGAGTTCTTTGGTTAGAAAATCAATGATATCAGGTATCAACCCAAGACTAGAACAATGGGCAGAGCAACCAGAAGTCAGCCCAGATAGGGAAATCCAAAAAAACAAAGTAAGACTATAAAAAAAAAAAAAAAGCTCAAAACAGGGTAAGAGTGATGTTATTATATAATAGAAGACAACATTGGAATAATAAAGAGGAACTAAGAAATGTAATCATATACCTTCCATATGGAGAGGAAGATATGCCAATACAAAGAAATGAAATTTAGGTTTAAATTTAGAAAAATAGGGATAAATAATAAGGTAACCACAAAGGAGACAAACTATCCTACTCATCAAAATAAAATAGAAGAAAAAAATAGAGACTCAGCAGAAACAAAATCAACAACAAATACAAGGAAAGGACAACATATAAAGATAATCTACTGAGCACATAAAATTAAGTGAGAAAAAGAAACTGTCAACAGAACACAGAAAAAAGACATCAAGATGGTACCACTAAATTCATACCTAGCCATAATTATCCTGAATGTAAATGGACTAAGTGCACCAATAAAGAGACAGAGAGTGGCAGAATGGATTAAAAAACAAGATCTGTCTATATGCTGCCTACAAGAGACACACCTTAGACTTAGAGAGACAAACAAACTAAAACTGAAAGGATAGAACAAAATATATCAAGCAAACAACAATCAAAAAAGAGCAGGAGTGGCAATATTAATATCTGACAAAATAGACTTTAAAGTTAAATCCATCAGAAAGGATAAGGAAGGACACTATATAATGATTAAAGGGACAATACACCAAGAAGATATAACCATATTAAATATTTATGCACACAATGACAGGGCTGCAAGATACATAAACTCGATCAGCACTGAAAAGTAAGATAGGCAGCTCCATAATAATGGTAGGAGACTTCAGCACACCACGTTTGGTGAAGGACAGGACACCCAGAAAGAAGCTCAGTAAAGACACGGAAGATCTAAATGCCACAATCAACCAACTTGACCTCATAGACTTATACAGAACACTCCACCCAACAGCAACCAAGTATACTTTCTTTTCTAGTGCACGTGGAACATTCTCTAGAATAGAACACATATATAGGTCATAAAGCAAGCCTTAGCAGAATCCAAAACATTGAAATATTACAAAGCATCTTCTCTGACCATAAGGCCGTAAAAATGGAAATCAATAACAGGAACAGCAGGGAAAAGAAATCAAACACTTGGAAACTGAACAATACCCTGCTCAAAAAAGACTGGATTATAGAAGGCATTAAGGATGGAATAAAGAAATTCATACAATCCAATGAGAATGAAAACACTTCCTGTCAGAACCTTTGGGACACAGCAAAAGTGGTGCTCAGAGACCAATTTATATCAATAAATGCACACATCCAAAAAGAAGAAAGGGCCAAAATCAAAGAATTATCCCTACAACTTGAACAAATAGAAAGAGATCAACAAAAGAAACCCACAGGCACCGAAAGAAAACAAATAATAAAAATTAGAGGTGAACTAAATGAAATAGAAAACAGAAAAACAATTGAATGAATTAACAAGACCAAAAACTGGTGTTTTGAAAAACTCAAAATTGATAAACCTTTGGCCAAACTGACAAAAGAAAAAGAGGAGAGGAAACAAATAACCCAAATAAGAAATGAGATGGGCGATATTACAACAGACCCAACTGAAATTAAAAGAATCATATCAGATTACTATGAAAAACTATACTCAAAGTTGAAAACCTAGAAGAAATGGATGAATTCCTAGAAGCATGCTACCTACCTAAACTAATACAAACAGAGGTAGAACAACTAAATAGACCCATAACAAAAGAAGAGATTGAAAAGGTAATCAAAAAACTCCCAACAAAAAAAAGCCCTGGTCCGGAAGGCTTCACTGCAGAGTTCTACCAAACTTTCAGAGAAAAGTTAACACCACTACTACTAAAGGTATTTCAGAGCATGGAAAAGGACGGAATACCACCAAACTCATTCTATGAAGCCACCATATCCCTGATACCAAAACCAGGTAAAGACACCACAAGAAAAGAAAATTATAGACCTATATCCCTCATGAACATAGATGCAAAAATCCTCAACAAAATTCTAGCCAATAGAATTCAACAACATATCAAAAAAAATAATTCACCATGACCAAGTAGGATTCATGCCAGGTATACAGAGATGGTTCAACATTAGAAAAACAATTAATATAATCCACCACATAAATAAAAGACAAGAATCACATGATTTTATCAATTGATGTAGAAAAGGGATTTGACGAAGTTCAACGCTCATTCATGATAAAAACTCTCACCAAAATAGGAATTGAAGGAAAATTCCTCAACATAATAAAGGGCATTTATACAAAGCCAACAGCCAACATCACCCTAAATGGAGAGAGCCTGAAAGCATTCCCATTGAGATCGGGAACCAGACAAGGATTTCCTTTATTACCGTTCTTATTCAACATTGTGTTGGAGGTCCTAGCCAGAGCAATTAGGCTAGGTAAAGAAACAAAGGGCATCCAGACTGGCAAGGAAGAAGTAAAAGTATCTCTATTTACAGATGACAAGATCTTATACACAGAAAACCCTAAGGAATCCTCCAGAAAACTACTGAAACTAATAGGAGAGTTCAGCAGAGTATCGGGATACAAGATAAACATACAAAAATCAGTTGGATTCCTCTACATCAACAAAAAGAACATCGAAGAGGAAATCACCAGATCAATGCCATTTATAGTAGCCCCCAAGAAGATAAAATACTTGGGAATAAATCTTACCAGAGATGTAAAAGACTTATACAAAGAAAACTACAGTACACTTCTGCAAGAAACCAAAAGAGACTTACATAAGTGGAAAAACGTACCTTGCTCATGGATAGGAAGATTTAACATTATAAAAGTGTCTGTTCTACCAAAAGTGGTCTATACATTTAATGCAGTTCTGATCCAAATCCTAATGACATTCTTTAATGAGATGGAAGGGAAAGAGGCCCTAGATAAATAAGGCATTGCTGAAAAAGAAGAGCAAAGAGGGAGGCCTTACTTTACCTGATTTTAGAACCTATTATACCGCCACAGTAGTCAAAACAGCCTGGTACTGGTACAACAACAGATACATGGACCAGTGGAACAGAATTGAGAATCCAGACATAAATCCATACACATATGAGCAGTTGATATTTGACAAAGGCCCCAAAACAGTTAAATGGGGAAAAGACAGTTTTTTAAACAAATGATGCTGGCATAACTGGATATCCATCAGCAAAGAAATGAAACAAGACCTATACCTCACTTCATGCACAAAAATGAGGTCAAAATGATCAAAGACCTAAATATAAAATCTAAAGCGATAAATATCATGGGAGAAAAAGTATGGACGATGTTAGGAGCCCTAATACATGGCATAAACAGTATACAAACATTAAGAATGCAGAAGAAAAACTAGATAACTGGGAGCTCCTAAAAATTAAACACCTATGCTCACCCAAAGACTTCACCAAAAGAGTAAAAAGACTAACTAGAAAAAAACTAAAAAAAGTTTTTAGCTATGACATTTCCAATCAGGGTCTGAGCTCTAAAATCTACATGATACTGCAAAAACTCAACTACAAAAAGACAAATACCCCTATTACAAAATGGGCAAAAGATATGAATAGACACTTCGTTAAAGAAGACGTTCAGGTAGCTAACAGATACATGAGGAAATGTTCACGATCATTAGCCATTAGAGAAATGCAGATCAAAACTACAATGAGATTTCATCTCACTCCAACAAGGCTGGCATTAATCCAAGAAACACAAAATAATAAATGTTGGAGAAGCTGTGGAGAGATTGGAACACTTCTACACTGCTGGTGGGAATGTAAAATGGTACAACCACTTTGGAAATCGATTTGGCACTTCCTTGAAAAGCTAGAAATAGAAGTATCATACGATACAGCAATCCCACTCTTTGGAATATATCCTAGAGAAATAAGAGCCTTTACACGAACAGCAAAAAGATGGAAGCAACCAAGGTGTCCATCAATGGATGATTGGATAAATAAATTATGGTATATTCACACAGTGGAATACTATGTATTGATAAAGAACGGTGATGAATCTGTGAAACATTTCATATCATGGAGGAAACTGAAAGGCATTATGCTGAGTGAAATTAGTCAGTTGCAAAAGGTCAAATATTGTATAAAACTACTATTATAAGAACTTGAGAAATAGTTTAAACTGAGAAGAAAACATTCTTTTGCAGTTACGAGGGGAGGGAAGGTGGGAGAGGGGTATTCACTAATTAGTTGGTAGATAAGAACTACTTTAGGTGAAGGGAAAGACAACACACAATAAAGGGGAGGTCAGCACAACTGGACTAAACCAAAGGCAAAGGAGTTTCCTGAATAAACTGAATGCTTCGAAGGCCAGTGTAGCAGGGGCAGGGGTTTGGGGACCATGATTTCAGGGGACATCTAAGTCAATTGGCATAATAAAATCTATTAGGAAAATATTCTACATCCCACTATGAAGAGTGGCGTCTGGGGTCTTAAACGCTAGCAAGCAGCCATCTAAGATGCATCAATGGGTCTCAACCCACCTGGATCAAAGGACAATGAAGAACACCAAGGACACAAGGTAATTATGTGACAGAAAGGGCCACACGATCCAGAGACTACATCATCTTGAGACCAGAAGAACTAGATGGTGCCTGGCTACAACCGATGACTGCCCTGACAGGGAACACAACAGAGAACCCCTGAGGGAGCAGGAGAGCAGTGGGATGCAGACCCCAAATTCTCATAAAAAGACCAGACTTAATGGTCTGACTGAGACTGGAAGGACCCCAGTGGTCATGGACCCCAGACCTTCTGTTGGCCCAGGACAGGAACCATTTCCAAAGCCAACTCTTCAGACATGGATTGGACTGGACAATGAATGGGTTGGAGAGGGATGCTGGTGAGGAGTGAGCTTCTTGGATCCAGTAGTCACTTGAGACTATGTTGGCATCTCCTGCCTGGAGAGGAGATGAGAGGCTGGAGGGGGTTAGAAGCTGGCGAAATAGACACGAAAAGAGAGAGTGGAGGGAGAGAGCGGGATGTCTCATTAGGGGGAGGTAATTGGGAGTACGTAGCAAGGTGTACATAAGGTTTTATGTGAGAGACTGATTTGATTTGTAAACTTTCACTTAAAGCACAATAAAAATTATGAAAAAAAAATTTGGAGTGAGGTTCTGAGTGATAAAGCGTTAGGAGAAATGGAGTAATTTTCTAACTTAATCCCAAGTCAAGGCTTCTTCATGTGTCTTTATTATCTTCAGTGTCATCAATATCATTCTTATTTTTTCATGTTAGCTATCATTTTCATATTAAATAAAATGGAAACACAAAGAATTTTGAAGTCCGTGCAAGTGATTTTTGGATGTTTTACATTATCCGTTTTTCATGGATTCAATTGTGTCCCCTAAAAATGTGTGTCAACTTGGCTAGGCCACCATTCCCAGTATTGTGTGCTTGTCTACAGTTTTGTCACCCCATGTGATTTTCCTTTGTGTTGTAAATCCTACCTCTATGATGTTAATGAGGTGGGATTAATAGCAGTAATGTTAATGACGCAGGACCCAGTCTACAAGATTAGGTTGTGTTTTAAACCAGTCTCTTTTGAGATATAAATGAGAGAAGCAAGCAGAGAGACAGGGGGCCCTCAGACTATCAAGAAAGCAGAGCCAGGAAGAGACTCGTCCTTTGGACCTGGGGTTTCTGCGATGAGAAGCTCCTAGACCAGAGGAAGACTTATGACAAGGATCTTCCCCCAGAGCTGACAGGGAGAAAAAGCCTTTCCCTGGCGCTGGTGCCCTGAATTTGGACTTCTAGGCACTTAGAGTGTGCAAGAACGATGTGTTTGATAAAGCCATCTACTTGCGGTGTTCCTTTTATAGCAGCACTAGGTAACTAAGACACCATCCACACTTGTAGCCCTGAATTTTAAGATAGTAAAATTTGTTAAAATGTTTCTTAGTGGTTTTCCCCTAATTTTAAAAGGGTCAAAATCTCAATATGATTCATCCTAAAGTAACACCTTATTTTGGAGCCTCCCTACGTACAGAGTAAATTAACGAAGACTTAAGATAATACTGAAGATTTCTCTTTACATTTGTATACGGAACATTATTTTATAATGTGATTTATTGGTGGAATAAGCACTGAACAGGGATCTCAAGGCTTGACATGATGAAGGGCAGGAAAACAAAATATTAGGGGGAAGTCCTTCTCTCCCCACCTAGCCAATGTTTGTGGTTTTTTTTTTTTTAATCTGCCTCACATATTGAGGGAAAAATTCAGTTGTATTACCTATTGAGAGATACTTTTATCCTTTGGCTAAAACCCAGAATTGTAAGCTTGGAAATCTGAGTTTTCATTTTGGCATTATCATTTAGTTGTTCTTAATCTATTTAGATAAATAAAATGGGGATAAGAAGACCCACCTCATTGTATTTTTATAAGGATTTATGAGTTAATCAACAGAAAGCTCCTAGGACAGTGCTGGCACGTCATAATTAACATTTATTATTATGAGGATCTTAAGTCCAGTTAGGTACTTAATTCATCCAACATTTATTAAGCACCTCCTATATCCCTGCTATTGTACAAATTGTTGGGGATATAAAATTAAAAATTCAGGGTCTCTGGTCTCTTTGGAACTTCTAGCAGAGAAGATAGTCACATAAATAATTAGGATTGACTAAGATAAATACAGGATTCCCTGGGTAGTGCAAATGCTTAACACACTTGGTTGCTAACAAAATGGTTGATGGTTTGAGTCCACTCAAACGCAACTTGGAAGAAAGGCCCTGGTGATCTACTTCTGAAAAACTAGCAACTGAAAAACCTGCGGAGCACGGTTCTGCTCTGAAGTTGACGTGAATCAGAGTTGACTCAATGGCAACTGGTAGTACTGGTAGGTAGGGGTACACTCGTTGCTCATCACTGCCTTCCCTCACACCCCTCCTTTGGTCCATGGGTACTCTACAGCAATAGATCCTGTTTGGACTCTATAGTTGTCCCCCTTTACTGGCTCTTTCCATTTATCATACACATTTGCTCAAGTCCTACATCTATAAACAAAGAAACAAACAAAACCTAATTCTCAACTCCAACTCTAGAACAAAAGCAAACAATACCCAACGAAACAAAGCCCCTCTCTTAACTCTAGAGTCTCCTTTTGCTATTGCCCTCTGTTCCCCTCCTCATAGCCAAACTATTAAACAAGCTGGCACTTAAGTAAAAAAACATTTTTTTTTTTTTTTTTTACTTACTCACCTCTTATTCATTTCTCTCCCTTCTGCATCTGGAATCTCCCCTACCCCTGCACAGGATCCTTTCTTCCCAGGACTTTAGTGACTTCTGAATTGCCAAACCCTGTAGATGTTTTCCCATCCTTAACTTTTCCCCCTTCTCTGTGGGATATTTCAGCTTTTGGGAGATCTCCTCCTTGAAGCCTTCAGCAGTGGGTTCTGTCTCACAGATTTGTCTCCTATGTTTCTGGTCACTACTTCTTCACTAGTTCTTCTCCTCTGTGTTGTGCTGTTGTTGTTAGGTGCTGTTAAGTCGGTTCTAACCCACAGTGACCCTACGTACAACAGAATGAAACACTGCTTGGTCCGGCGCCATCCTTATAATCGTTATTCTTGAACCCATTGTTGCAGCTGCTGTGTCAATCCATCTTGTTGAGGCTCTTCCTCTTTTTTGCTGACCCTTTACTTTAGCAAGCATGATGTCCATCTGCAGGGACTGGTTCTTCCTGATAACATGTCAAAGTATGTGAGACGTAGTTTCGCCATACTTGCTTTTAAGGAGCATTCTGATTGTACTTCTTACGAGATAGATTTGTTTGTTCTTTTGGCGGTCCATGGTATATTCAATATTCTTTATCAACAACACAGTTCAAAGGCATCAGTTCTTCTTTGGTCTTCTTTATTCATCATCCAGCTTTCATATGCATACGCGGCAATTGGAAACCCCGTGGCTTGGGTCAGGTGCACCTTAGTCCTTAAAGTGAAACCTTTGTTTTTAACACTTTAAAGAGGTCTTTTGCGGCAGATTTACCCAAAGGAATGCATTATTTGATTGCTTGACTTCTGCTTCCATGGGCATTGATTATGGATCCAAGTAAAATTAAATACTTGACAACTTAAGTATTTTCTCCATTTATCATGATGTTGCTTATTGGTCCGGTTGTGAGGATTTTTGTTTTCTTTTTGTTGAGGTGTAATCCATACTGAAAGCTGTAGGCTTTGATCTTAACCAGTAAGTATTTCAAATCCTCTTCACTTTCAACAAGGAAGGTTATGTCATTTGCATAACTCTGATTGTTAACAAGTCTTTCTCCAGTCCTGATGCCCTGTTCTTCATATAGTCCAGTTTCTTGGAGTATTTACTGAGCATACAGATTGAATAAGTATGGTAAAAGGATACAACCCTGACACACGCCTTCCCTGACTTTAAACTACGCAGTATTCCCTTGTTCTGTTCAAACGACTGCCTCTTGATCTATGTACAGGTTTCTCATGAGCACAATTAAGTGTTCTGGAATTCCCATTTATCTCAATGTTATCTGTAAGTTGTTATGATCCCCATAGTTGAAGGCCTTTATGTAGTCAATAAAACACAGGTAAAGATCTTTCTGGTATTCTCTGCTTTCAGCCAGGATCCATCTGACATCAGCAATGATATCACTCATTCCATGTGCTCTTCTAAATCTGACTTGAATTTCTGGCAATTCCCTGTTGTTGTACTGCTGCAGCCGCTTTTGAATGATCTTCAGCAAAATTTTACTTGTGTGTGATATTAATGATATTGTTTGATAATTTCTGCATTTGGTTGAGTCACCTTGCTTTGGAATAGGCATAAATATGGATCTCTTCCAGTCATTTGGCCAGATAGCTGTTTTCCAAATTTCTTGGCATGGACAAGTGAGCACTTCCAGTGTTGCACTCCTCTGTTGAAACATCTCAATTGGTTTTCCATCAGTTCCTGGAGCGTAGTTTTTTGCCAGTGCCGTCATTGCAGCTTGGACCCCTTCCTTTGGTACCAGAGGTTCCTGATTGTATACTACCTCCTGAAATGGTTGAATGTCAACTGATTCTTTTTGGTATAGTGACTCTATGTATTCCTCCCATCTTCTGATGCTTCCTGCATCATTTCTTACTTTCCCTGTAGAATTTTTCAGTATTACAACTCGAGGCTTGAATTTTGTTTTCAGTTTTTTTCAGCTTGAGAAATGCTGAGTGTGTTCTTCCCTTTTAATTTTCTAACTTCAGGTCTTTGCACATGTCATCATAATACTTCACTTTGTCTTCTTGAGCCAACCTTTGAAATCTTCTGTTCAATTCTTTTACTTCATCATTTCTTCCATTTGCCTTAGCTACTTGATGTTCAAGAGCAAGTTTCAGAGTCTCTTCTGGTATCCATTTTGGTCTTTTCTTGAATGACGATGTGCCCAAGAAGTCTACCCTTGGCCCTTCTCTTTGCATTCAGTACCCCCATTTTATCTGCATTCTGTATTCTATAATTTTGGCGCAGGTCTCTCACCTGACCTTTCTGGCTTCCTTCTATACATTTCTGTCTGTTATGTCCTATAGACATCCCCAACTCCGGGTAACCAAATACCATGTTTTTGGCCAAATGCCTTCTCTGTCCTTCTCTATTTTCTATCTCGGTGAAAGTACCCAATCATTCAGACCAGAAACCTAGAACAGTCCTAGAATCTTTCCTCCCCCTGCTCCCCATGTCCAGTTTGTAAGCCTTGTTGAATCTGTCTTCTTCTTCCCATTCCCACTCTCTCTGCCCCAGTTCAAAGCCTTGTCACCTTTTTCTGGACCATTACTTTGTCACTGGTCTCCCTTCTTCAATTTCTCCAATCCATTTTCCACATAGCTATTGACTCAATCTTTTTAAAGTGCAAATCTAGTTATGTCACTTCCCTTTTTAAAACATTTTAGTGGTTTCAAATTGTCTGGAGAATAAAGTTCAATCTCTTTAGCATAGCATATGACACCCTGGATGATTGGGCTCTTCCTGCCTATTTCTAGTGTCAACTCTGATTGCTCCTACATATTCTTCTTCCTCTGTCTTAGCTCCTGAGGTAGGCCTGATTGCAACGGCCTTGGGTGCTGTATGCCAAGGACCTTGGACTTTATTGAGGGGGGAGCCACTATACAGTTTGCCTTTGAGGAAGGTGAATTTCAGAATTGGAAGAAACCTTTGAAGGCTAGTTAGTCCACTCACTGCATTAACTCATAAGTAGATGTCATCCCACTGTACACAGACTGCTAACTTGTTTCCCCTTCTTTTTTTCAATTTATAGAATGGGAACAGTATCAACCTACCACAAGCATGTTGTGAAGTCTAAAACCAAAAAACCAAACCTGTTGCCATTGAGTCAATTCCAACTCATTTTGACCCTATGGGACAGAGTAGAACTGCCCCATAGAGTTTCCAAGGCTGTAAATCTTTATGGAAACCAACTGCTACATGTTTCTCCCATGGAGCAGCTGATGGGTTTGAACCACTGACCTTCTGGTTGTCAGATGAGTGCTTTAACTCACTGTGCCACCAGGGCTCTTATTGTGAAATCTAAAATTGCCGTTAAATTCATCAGGGATGATTGTCCTCACTTTTTTTTTTTTTAATAATTTTTATTGTGTTTTAAGTGAAAGTTTACAAATCAAGTCAGTCTCTCACACAAAAACCCATATACACCTTGGTACACCTTGGTACACATTCCCAATTACTCTCCCCCTAATGAGGCAGCCCGCTCTCTCCCTCCACTCTCCCTTTTCATGTCCATTTCACCAGCTTCTAACCCCTCCACCCTCTCATCTCGCCTCCAGGCAGGAGATGCCAGCATAGTCTCAGGTGTCCACCTGATCCAAGAAGCTCACTCCTCACCAGCGTCCCTCTCCAACCCATTGTCCAGTCCAATCCATGTCTAAAGAGTTGGCTTCGGGAATGGTTCCTGTCCTGGGCCAACAGAAGGTCTGGGGGCCATGACTACAGGGGTCCTTCTATCCTCAGTCAGACCATTAAGTCTGGTCTTATGAGAATTTGGGGTCTGCATCCCACTGCTCTCCTGCTCCCTCAGGGGTTCTCTGTTGTGTTCCCTGTCAGGGCAGTCATCGATTGTAGCCAGGCACCATCTAGTTCTTCTGGTGTCAAGATGATGTAGTCTCTGGATCGTGTGGCCCTTTCTGTCTCTTGGGCTCGTAATTACCTTGTGTCCTTGGTGTTCTTCATTGTCCTTTGATCCAGGTGGGTTGAGACCCATTGATGCATTTTAGATGGCTGCTTGCTAGCATTTAAGACCCCAGGATTGTCCCAACTTTTGCTTACATTCCTTTCCCTTTATGGATTCTGCTTCTCTGTGTGTCTTTATCCATCTATGCATAAATTACTCTTTTTTCACTTTAATGCTTCTTTCCTGCCTACTTTTATTTTTTTTTTAATTATTTTATTTATTTTTATTGTGCTTCAGATGAAGGTGTACAGAGCAAATTAGTTTCTCATTTTGCCCACCTACTTCAATCAATTTATATCTATTCTCTACTCTCAAGGACTATGAAAAAATTAATAAACTCAACACTCAAAGCTCCCCTTGGAAAGGAGAGGCTGGAAAGTACTGGGATCACGTTATACCCAGAAAGGCCTTGAATGAGGCCCTCTGAATCAGAGATTTGCTGTTGAGGCACTGTGGTGGGCCCACCCTTCTTCAGCCTTAAGGGCTCTGCTCTGCAATGCTCTGATCCACTGGAATTGCACTGTCCATGGAAAAAGACTCTGGCCCCAGGGTAACCAGCCCTTTGTCCTGGCTCATTAAGGATTAGAGTAAGCCTGACATTGAACTGTACTTGGACCTGAGTTGTTAGTGCAGATGGTAGCCTCAGTGTGTAATGAACTCCGTGTGACCAGTGCCTGGCAGCAGATGGGCACCTTTTGTTCTGCACCAGCAGACACTGAAACCTTCTTCAAAGGCACAAGCACAAGTGGAAGGAGGCAGTCTGGGGCATCAGGGCAAGAAGCCTCAGAACCTTAAAGCCAGACACCAGCATTCTGTCTTCTCTGGAAAGAGAAGCTGGTCTTACGTGCCCTAAGCCTAATCAATGATGGAGCCCTTCGCTGCCCAAGTTGCTACCTCCACTCAGGTTCTTTCTGGCTTACTGAGCTTAGAGTTTTATAATTTAAAAGCACTTTAGCCATAACAGAAAAAACATAGGCATGTTGCCATCAAGGAAAAAGGCTAAACAGAGCTTGCTAATTCACAGTAAGGAATAAGTGCTCTCGAAGGTATTTGTGACCCAAGTAAGCCTCCACTTCCATGCCCTGCTCCCCAGCTCCTTCCCCATGGTTTCCCTTCACTCCCAGTCATCTATTTACAAATGACCCACTTTCAAATGGGCAGCTCTTGCTGGAGCCCCCTCCTGGTCTGCTATAGGTGCTGTTGTTGGTGTCTAGTGGGATCCATTCTCAGTTCACTTAGGCCCCGGATGCTTTAGTTCAGGGCATGTGGGCTCAAAATTGGCTCTACATAACTGGTTTAGTATGGTTTGGATTTTTAATCATATGGAAAACTTGTTTTCTAAGTTCTAAACAAAAGTCCTAGAAATCAGTTTTTTCCTAAATAGGGGACTACTTGTTATTAGCTGCCATTGGGTTGGTCCCCAACTTATAGTGACCCCATGTGCAATGGAACAAAATGCTTAACTGTTGTGATCCCTAGAGTTTTCATTAGCTGATTTCCAGAAGTAGATCACCAGGCCTTTCCTCCTAGTCTGTCTCAGTCTGGAAGCTCTGCCGAAAGCTATTCAGCATGATAGCAACATGCAAGCCTCCACTGACAGATGGTTGGTATCTACACATGAACTGTATCGGCTGGAAATTGAACCCGGGTCTCCCACATAGAAGGCTAGAATTCTACTTCTGAATGACCAGTGTGCCCATAGGACCATTTGTAATGCAGCTCAAAGAGAAGCAGCAAGAATTGGAGCCATATTTGGTTTACGGAGCCCCCTATGTAGACCTAATGCACAGCTGCCGCACTGTATTTAAGCCATGGAAAACCTCTTGACACCCATGAATGGCTAGGGTAATTACCTGGTGACCATTTTTGTTTGTACATTTCCTTGGGGCATCATTCAGTCAAACGTGTTCTGGAAAGAAGAGTGCTGATTATATATAAACTGAAAACTAATACTGTTGGCCACACTCTGATTTGAGGATGATAAAAGGTGAATTCAGCAGCCATTGCTAATTATAGGTGAGTCAGTGGTAGTGCTTGCTTGATTTTACTGTCACAGCTACTAGAATTTGCATGGACGAAGTGTTCTAAGAAGGATACTGATTTAAGTGAATGAAAACTTCAAATTGTTTTATCTACTTAAAAAAAGAAATATACTCAGATGGAATGAAATTTTGGCAAAATGTTGAATTTTCTTAAAACTGTGAGGCATGAACACTTTAAGGAACACCAGAGTAAACTGCTTATGGCAAGGAACTCTTAGAAAATTAGGATTTTGAGTTGGGTTCTTAGATACTTAAGTCCGAGACCCACATGGCCAAAGAATCTTTGACAAAGCTAAGTAGTTCATGTCTAATAATGCCATATCGAATTGTACATTAACTGCCTTTGGGTACCATTTTTTTGTTGGAAACATGAATGTGATTAATGTAATGAAGTTATGTAATAACTATTGTAGGAGGAGGTATTCAAGCTATGGTTTGAACGCTGCCAAAATATATGCTACTTGAGATCTTGTGGAATTGTAGCAATGGAAAATGGGACCCTTGGTACATTGTTCATCTAAGAAAAGCAGTCTTTCCCTTCCCTTCTCTACCCCAACAAATGACAAGGCTCAAAGCAAATCCTGGAAGGACCAGACACAAGTTCTTGGAGCTTTGTAATACACATATTTCTAAATCATGGTGGTTGGAATGAATGTGATGGAGGTTACAGATAACTTTGAAATCCCCTAAACAGGTTAAGGCTTTGTCCTTTTACATTTTAACGTTGATTTTTGCTTACATCACATTGCATTTTAATTTACGTGCTTACATATCTGGCTTCCTCTTTAGTCTCTGAGTGCCCCTGGGCCAGGAACTTTGTCTTATTTCTGTATTTTCTGTGTCTAGCACAGTGCCTGTATGTCACAGGTCCTCAATGCATTTGTGGAATTGAGTTGCTTTATTTGGCTTGTTAACAGCTTTGAGTTCTAAATGCCATACTTCCATGTTAATGTTTTTACATGTTAATGTTGAACGACAGAAGACTTGGTATTTTTCTGTAACTTAAAAATGCTGCAATTTCCTCAAATTTTTAGAAGATTCCCCCCAGTGAGTCACATCACAGTCAGACGTCCCAGAGTGTGGGAGTAGCATTAAGTTTGTTGTGCAATTCTGTTTTTATGAAATCTCGGAGACTTTGACTCCCTTAAATCTAAGTAATTAGCAGACATTAAAAATGTCATGAATATCTGTGCCTGTGATAGCATCTAACTTGTGAAAAACCATCTGTTTAGGTAGCTATTTACGATGTGACAAATAGCTTCTCTGCTGAAACCAGGAAACAACCAAAATATAAAGGCGAAAAATAACCTGTTCACGTAATCATTTTTACATCTACAAAACATCCATGCTTTCTCACAAGAAGATGCATGAAATCAGTTTCCCTGAGATACGTTCATTTTATCGCACAATTCTGCATGCTCATCAATCTCACTTTCCTCATCAAGAATGCAAGGATAGGAGGAGGCGGGCCCAAGATGGCAGAGTATTCAGATGCTTCCTATGGTCCCTCTTACAACAAAGACCTGAAAAAAAATTGATTTGATTATATATGACAATCTAGGAGCCCTGAACATCAAAGACAAAGTTGAGGAGTCAGACTGAGCGGCAGAGAGGGAGAGACAGTTCAGAAGCAGTGGAGGATTCACGAGACTTGACCTGGCCAGCACCCTGCAGGCTGGATTGACTGGGGTGCGCGGGCTGAAGCAAGCAGTAGCACTCGGGGTGCATTTTCCACATGGGGAGAAACCCAGTGGCAGAGAGTCTGTGTAGGCCTCTGGGGCTGGGGGAAATGGCATTTGATCTGTGAAAGTTAAGTGCAGGTATCTAACCTACTGTGCAGGATCAAAGTAACCCTTTCACCTCTGGGAAATACCTCTCTCCCCTTCACCTGCCCTCTCTCTGCTCTGCCCTGCTGCCGGTCCAGCTTCAGCAACTGCCGCACCCCCTGGGCCAGAAGTGGGACCTGTCGTGCTCCCCAAGCCAGTCTTTGGGCTTTGGAGAGGAAACAAATTAACAAATAACAAACAAGAAAAAATAATCTGCCAGCTCCCCTAAACTGGGACATCAGGGCAGGCACAGCCTCTTTGCCGAGGCACAGGCTAAGGGGTCCACAGACTTTGAATGCCTTTCACCCCTGCCTAGACCTGTGTGGGCCCATTTCAACAGCATAGGCCCTCATTAACATAGTACAACAGGGTATATACCTGAAGCTTATTTTCAACTCCAACAGCTAAGGGGGAGTGACAGATTTGTGATACTTGACATTGCCCTGCCCATTAAGTAGGGTCCTTACCCTGGTGGCATAGTGGTTAAGTGCTACGGCTGCTAACCAAAAGGTCAGCAGTTCAAATTCGCCAGGCGCTCCTTGGAAACTCTATGGGGCAGTTCTACTCTGCCTTATAGGGCCGCTATGAGTTGGAGTCGACTCGACGGCAGCGGGTTTAGGTTTTTCTCTTATCCACATCAGGGATCTGAGGATTGGTGGCTCTACCCACTCTACGTTGTCACCCATGACAGAAGTCTGAGAATAAGTGGTGCCTTACAGTCCTTACAGCCAACAGCATTGGGTGCCCAAAGTCAGGCTGCAAAACCCACTGATCTAAGCACTGTAGGGAACAGGGACATGCCTCTCACCCAGGCACTCAGGGACAGCTGTCAGCCCCCTACATTGCTCAGCATATAACCCCCTACTGCAGCCAGATACTTGTGCCTGCTCCAATCACCCCTAGGTAGTCCTGCTCATCTAGGACCATAGGTGAGAGCCCACACCACACACATGTTGACTGACAATCTGGAAACCTGAGTTGAACGCACACAAGAAAAGTAAATGGACTCCTGAGCTCACATACTTAGTAGGAGCTCTAATCACCTGGTGACAGGACGTAAGAGCTTTAAAGATGCCAATAATCAAAGTAGCTCACATGACCAACCTATTTGGGCATATTAAAACAAAACAAAACAAAACAAAACAAAACAAGAAGCTAGGACACAGTAAGTGTCTTAGGCATCTAGTACTACTACAACAGAAGTACCACAAGTGGATGGCTTTAACAAAAAGTTTATTCGCTTTCACAGCCCAGTAGGCTAGAAGTCTGAATTTAGGGGACAAGCTCCAGGGGAAGGCTTTCTTTCTCTGTTGGTTCTAGAGGAAGGTCCTTGTCATTGGTCCTCCCATGGTCTGGGAGCATCTCAGCACAGGAACTTCAGGTCCAAAGGACATGCTCTGCTCACAGTGCTGCTTTCTTGGTGGTATGAGGTCTCTTTGCTCTCTTCTCTCTTTTATATCTCAAAAGAGATTGACTTAAGACATTATCTAATCTTGTAGATGTCATCAGTATAAGTGCCACTAATCCACCTTATTACGTCATAGTGATAGGATTTACATACAACACATAGGGAAATCACATCAGATGATAAAATGGTAGACAATCATACAGTACTGAGAATCATGACCTAGCCAAGTTGACAAATATTTTTGGGGAACACAGTTCAATCATGACAGTAAGAAAACATAAAATAAATAAATATAATAACTTATTGATGGATCAGACACAACTGTCAATATCAAATCACATAAAGAGTCAGACTATGATGGCTACAGCAAGTGACCTAAACAAAGAACCAGGAAACCTCCCGGAGGAAGATAAGATCTTGGAATTAACAGAGGTAGAATTCAAAAGATTAATATATAGAGTCCTTCAAGAGATCAGGAAGGAGATCAGGCAAAATGCATACCAAGCCAAGGAACACACAGATAAAGCAATAGAGGAACTTAACAATGTTTTACAAGAGCCAAATGACAAATTTAACAGGCTGCAAGAATCCATAGACAGAGAGCAAATAGAAATCCAAAAGAATAATAATAAAATTTCAGATTTAGGCAACTCCATAGAAAGTCATAGAAGCAGAGCTGAGGCAATGGAAGTCAGAATTAGTGAGATTGAAGATAAAGCACTTGACACCAATTTATTTGAGGAAAAATTAGTTAAAGAATTAAAAAAATTGAAGAAATCCTAAGAATTATGTGGGACTCTATCAAGAGAAATAACCTACGAGTGATCGGAGTACCAGAACGGGGGGGTGGGGGGTGGGGGGTAGGGGGGTGGGTGGGGGTGGGGGGATAACAGAAAAGACAGAGAGAATTGTTGAAGATTTGTTGGTAGGAAAATTCCCTGATATCGTGAAAGACAAGAAGATATTGTCATGGACTGAATTCTGTCCCCCAAAAATATGTGTCGACTTGGTTAGGCCATGATTCCCAGTATTGTATGGTTGTCCTCCATTTTGTGATTGTAATTTTATGTTAAAGAGGATTAGAGTAGGAATGTAACACCCTTACCCAGGTCACATTCCTGATTCAATGTAAAGGGAGTTTCCCTGGGGTGTAGCCTACACCACCTTTTATCTCTCAAGAGCCAAAAAGGAAAGGGAAGCTAGTGGAGAGGGGGTACCTCACACCACCAAGAAAGCAGTGTGTTTCCTTTGGACCCGGGGTCCCTGCATGGAGAAGCTCCTGGTCTAGGGGAAGATTGATGAGAAGGCTGACAGAGAGAGGAAGGCTTCCCCGGGAGCTGACACTTTTAGCCTACTTTGGACTTCTAGCCTACTTTACTGTGAGGAAATAAACTTCTCTTTGTTAAAGCCATTGACTTGTGATGTTTCTGTTATAGCAGCACTAGATAACTAAGACAGATATCTATCCAATAAGCTTATTGACCCTACACAGGGTAGATCCCAAAAGAACATCACCAAGACTTATTATAATCAAACCAAAGATAAACAGAATTTTAAGGGTGGCTAGGGATAAATGAAAAGTCATCTACAAAGGATCGTCGATAAGACTAAGCTCTGACTACTCAACAGAAACCACGCAGGCAAGAAGGCAATGGGATGACATGTATAAAGCCTTGAAGGAAAAAAAAATTGCCAGCCAAGAATTATATATCCAGCAAAACTGTCTCTCAGATATGATGGTGAAATTAGGGCATTTCCAGATAAACAGAAGTTAAGGGAATTTGTAAAAACCAAACCAAAATCTACAGGAAATGCTAAGGGCAGTCCTCTGGTTAAACAGTCAATAATGTCAGCTAACAACCCAAGACTAGAACACAGGACAGAACAACCAGATATCAACCCAGATAGGGAATTCACAAAAATAAGTCAAAACTAAAACACTGAAAGTAGGGAAACGGAGACATCAATATGTAAAAGCTGACAACATTAAAACAAAAATGAGGGACTAAAAAAATGTAGTCATACAACTTTAATATGGAGAAGAAATTCAGGTGATACCAAGAAATAAAAGATTGGTCTAAAGTAAGAAAAATAGAGGTAAGTTTTAAGGTAACCACAAAGGAAACTAACAATCCTACACATCAAAATAAAAAATAAGAAAAACACAGGCTCAGCAAATTCAAAATCCACGATGAAAAAGATGAAAAGAAAATACGTAAAGAAAAATGACTCAGCACAGAAAATTAAGTGGAACAAACAGTCAATAACACACAAAAAAATACTTCAAAATGATGGCACAGTAAACTCATACCTAGCAATAATAACACAGAATGTAATTAGACTAAATGCACCAATAAAGAGACAGAGAGTGGCAGAATGGATTAAAAAGCACAATATATGCTGCCTACAAGAGACACGCCTTAGACTTTAAGACACAAAGAAACTGAAACTCAAAGGATGGAAAAAAATACATCAAACAAACAACAATCAAAAAAGAGCAGGAGTGGCAGTATTAATCTCTGACAAAGTAGACTTTAAAGCAAAATCCACCACGAAGGATAAGGAAGGACACTATATAATGATTAAAGGGCCATTACACCAGGAGGACATAACCATACTAAATATTTACACACCCGATGACAGGGCTCCAGAATACATAAAACAAACTCTAACGGTATTGAAAAGGGAAATAGACAGCTCTACAATAATAGCAGGAGACTTCAACACACCACTTTCGGTGAAGGACAAAACATTCAGAAAGAAAGCTCAATAAAGACACGGAAGATCTAAATGCCACAATCAACGAATTTGATCTCATGAACACATACAGAGTACTCCACCCAACAGCAGCCAAGTATACTTTTTGAATGCACATGGAACATTCTCCAGAATAGACCACATATTAGGCCACAAAGCAAGCCTTAACAAAATCCAAAACATTAAAATATTGCAAAGCATCTTTTCTGACCATAAAGCCATAAAAGTAGAAATCAGTAGCAGAAAAAAAAAAGGAAAAAAAAAAATCAGACACATGGAAACTGAACAACACCTTGCTTAAAAACTACAGGGTTATAGAAGAAATCGACGATGGAATAAAGAAATTCATAGAATCAAATGAGAATGAAAACACATCCTACCAGAACCTTTGTGACACAGCAAAAGTGGTGCTCAGAGGTCAATTTATAGCAATAAATGCACACATCCAAAAAAGAAAACCTAAAAAAAAAAAAAAAAGAAGCAAGGGCCAAAGTCAAAACATTAACCCTACAACTCGACCAAAATAAAAACAGAGCAGCAAAAGAAGCCCTTGGGTGTCAGAAGAAAAGAAATAATAAAAATTAGTGCAGCAATAAATTAGAGAATAGAAAAACAATTGAAAGAGTTAACAAGACCAAAAACTGTTTTTATGAGAAGATCAACGAAATTGATAAACCATTGACCAAACTGACAAAAGAAAAACAGAAGAGGAGGCAAATAACCCGAATAAGAAATAAGATGGGTGATATCATAACAGACCCAACTGAAATTAAAAGAACCATAACAGAATACTATGAAAAATTGTACTCCAATAAATTTGAAAACCTAGAGGAAATGGACAAATTTTAGAACCACACTACATACCTAAACGAACACAAACAGAAGTAGAGGAACTAAATAAACGTGTAACAAAAAAAGATTGAAAAGGTAATTTAAAAATTCCCAGCAAAAATAAAGCCCTGGCCCTGACAGCTTCACTGGAGATTTCTACCAAACTTTCAGAGAAGAGTTACCACCAGTACTACTAAAGGTATTTCAGAGCATAGAAAAGGACGGAATATTCCCGAACTCATTCTGTGAAGCCAGCATAACCCTGACACCAAAACCAGGTAAAGACATCACAGAAAAAGAAAATTACAGACCAATATCCCTTATGAACATAGATGCAAAAATCCTGAGCAAAATTCTAGCCAATAGAATTCAACAACATATCAAAAAAATAATTCAGCATGACCAAGGGGATTCATTTATGCAGGGATGGTTCAACATTAGAAAAACAATCAATGTAATCTATCACGTAAATAAAACAAAAGAACCACTTGATCTTATCAGTTGATGGACAAAAGGCATTTGACAAAGCCCAACACCCATTCGTGATAAAAACTTTCAGCAAAATAGGAATAAAGGGGAAATTCCTCAATGTAATAAAGTGCTTTTATACAAAACCAACAGCCAACATCATCCTAAATGGAGAGAGTCTGAAAGCATTCCCCTTGAGAATGGGAACCAGACAAAAATGCCCTTTATGGGGCACACCACCCCAGGGCCTAGGTCTAGAAGGCAGCAGGGAACAGGAACGCTGGTAATAGGGAACCCAAGGTTTAGAAGGGAGAGTGCTGACATGTCATGGGGTTGTTAACCAATGTCATATAACAATATGTGTACTGTTTAATGAGAAACTAGTTCTGTAAACCTTCATCTAAGGTACAATTAAAAAAAAAAAAAAAGAATGCCCTTTGTCACACTCTTATTCAACATTGTGGTGGAAGTCCTAGCCAGAGCAATTAGGCACTAAAAAGAAATAAAGGGCATCCAAATTGGTAAGGTAAAAGTATCCCTATTTACAGATGGTATGATCTTATATTAAATTAAAAAAAAAAAATTTTTTTTTTTTCAATGATCTTATACATAGAAAACCCCAAAGAATCCACAAGAAAACTACTGGAACTAACAGAAGATTTCAGCACAGGATACTAGATAAACATACAAAAATCAGTTGGATTCCTCTACATCAAAAAGAGAACTTCGAAGAGGAAATCACCAAATCAATACCATTTACAATAGCCCCCAAGAAGATAAAATACTTAGGAATGATCTAACCAGAGATGTAAAAGACCTGTACAAAGAAAACTGTAAGACAGTACCTGCAAGAAACCAAAAGAGACCTACATAAGTGGGAAAACATACTTTGCTCAGCATTATGAAAATGTTAATTCTATCCAAAGTGATCTACAGATACAAGTCAATTTCAATCCAAATTCTGAGGACTTTTTTTTAATGAGATGGAGAAACAAATCACCAACTCTGTAAAGAAAGAGAAGAAGCCTCAGATAAGTGAAGCATTACTGAAGAAGGAGAACAAAGTGGTAGGCCCCACACTACCTGATTTTGGAATGTATTATACCACCACGGTAGTCAAAACAGCGTGGTACTGGTACAACGACAGCTACATAGACTAGTGGAACAGAATTGAGCATCCAGACTTAAATTCATCCACCTATGAGCAGCTGATATTTGACAAAGGCACACAGTCTGTTAAATGGGGAAAAGACAGTCTCTTTAACAAATGGTGCTGGCAAAACTCTATATCTATCTCCAAAAAAAATGAAACAAGACCCATACCTCACACCGTGTACAAAATCTAACTTAAAATGGATCAAAGACCTAAATATAAAATCCAAAATGATAAAGATCATGGAAGAAAAATTAGGGACAATGCTGGGAGCCCTAATATATGGCATGAACAGAATACAAACCATAACTAACAATGCAGAAAACACCAGAAGAGAAACTAGAGAACTGGGAGCTCCTAAAAACCAGACACTTACACTCATCAAAATACTTCACCAAATGAGTAAACAGACAACCTACAGACTGGGAAAAAATTTTTGGCTATGACATATCCGATTAGGGTCTAATCTTTAAAATCTACAAAATATTACAAAACCTCAACAACGAAAAGACAACCCAGTTAAAAAATGGGCAAAGGATATGAACAGATACTTCACCAAAGAAGACATTCAGGCAGCTAACAGATACATGAGAAAATGCTCGCGATCATTAGCCATTAGAGAAATGCAAGTCAAAACTACAATGAGATACCATCTCACCCCAACGAGGCTAGCACTAATCCAAAAAACACAAAATAATAAATGTTGGAGAGGTTGTGGAGAGACTGGAACACTTACACACTGCTGGTGGGAATGTAAAATGGTACCTCCACTTCAGAAATAGATTTGATGCTTCCTTAAAATGCTAGAGATAGAAGTACCATACGATCCAGCAATCCCACTCCTTGAAATATATCCTAGAGAAGTAAGAGCCTTCACACGAATAGATATAAGCATAGCCATGTTCATGGCAGCACTGTTCATGATAGCAAAAAGATGGAAACAATCTAGGTGTCCATCAACAGACGAATGGATAAAGAAATTATGGTACATACGCACAAAGGAATACTACGCAACGATAGAGAACAATGATGAATCTGTGAAACATCTCACAACATGGATGAATCTGGAAGGCATTATGTTGAGTGAAATTAGTTGCGAAAGGACAAATATTGTATGAGACTATTACATTATTATAACTCAAGAAACGGTTTAAACACAGAAGAAAATATTCTTTGATGGTTATGAGGATGGGGAGGAACAGGGAAATTCACTAATTAGATAGTAGAAAAGAATTATCTTAGGTGAAGGGAAGGACAACACACAATGCAGGTAAAGTCAGCATAACTGGACTAACCCAAAAGATAAGAAGTTTCCTGAACACAACCAAACACTTCCAGGGACAGAGTAGCAGGGGCTGGGGTCTTGGGACCATGGTTTCAGAGGAACATTTAGGTCAATTGGCATAACAAAGTTTATTAAGAAAATGTTCTGCATCCCACTTTGGTGAGTGGTGTCTGGGATCTTAAAAGCTTGTGAGCGGGCACCTAAGATGCATGAATTGGTCCCAACCCACCTGGAGCAAAGAAAAATGAAGAACAGCAAAGACACAGGGAAATACTAACCCAAGAGACAAAAGGGCCACATAAACCAGAGACTCCATCAGCCTGAGACCAGAGCTGGATGGTGTCTGGCTACCCCCAATGACTGCCCTGACAGGGAACACAACAGAGAGTCCCTGATGGAGCAGGAGAAAAGTGTGGTGCAGAACTCAAATTCCCGTAAAAGACCAGTATTAATGGTCTGACTCAGACTGGAGGAACCCTTGAAGACATGACCCCTGGACGCTCTGTTAACCCAGAACTAAAACCATTCCCGAAGCTAACCCTTCAGACAAAGATTAGAGTGGAGTATAAAACATAAAATAATACTCATGAAGCATGTGCTTCTTAGTTCAGGCAGATACATGAGACTAAATGGGCAGCTCCTATCTGGAGGCAGGCTGAGAAAGCAGAAAGGGATGGGAGCTGGTTGGATGGACACCGGAAGCTCGGGGTGGAAAGGGGGAGTATGCTGTCACATTATAGGATATGCAACTAGTGTCACATTGCAATATATACATAAATTTTTGTATTACCAACTAACTTGAGCTGTAAACTTTCACCTAAAGCACACACACACACACAAAAGAATGAGAGGATATCCTGATGGGTATGCATTTGTGATTTTAATACAAAAGAAAGATGCTAGTGATCTAGCTGGCTCCTGAAATTGATCTGACCTGTTAATAAATTATACAGCAAGATTAATAGGATATTCATGATGATAATAAAAATGTAATTGTGACTTTGGTTTTATGGTCTAACAATGGGAGTTTACAGTGTGGTCATTCCTATGGAGTAGAAAGAGGACACTCTGAGGTTTCAATATTGGCTCTGCTCTTGCCAACTGTTGTCCAAGGACAAGTATGTACCATCTCTGAGCCAGTTTCCCTATTTGTGAAGTGAGGCTGTTAGACATTTGCATGCAGGGTTGTTGTGATCCTTAATATGGGAAATCTCATATGAACTCTAAAGGGATGTATAAATATAAAGAATTATTGTCATAGCAAGGCAGGTCATCTGGATTGTAGATTACTCTTAACCAGGCCAGGAGCCCTCTTAGCGCAGTGGTTAAAGTGTCTTGACTGCTAACTGAAAGGTCGGCAGCTCGAAACCAACAGTGGCTCCGCAGTAGAGATTTACAGCCTTGGAAACACTATGGGATTGCTACGAGTCAGAATCAATTCAGTGGCAGTGAGTTTGGTCTGGTTTCTTAACCAGAGCAGTTGTTGTTGAGTCAATTCTGACTCATGGTGATCCATGCGTGTCAGAATAGAACTGTGCTCCATAGGATTTTCAATGACTGATTTTTTTTAGAAGTAGATTTCCAGGCCTTTCTTCCAAGGCACCTCTGGATGGACTCGAACCTCTAACCTTTTGGTTAGGAGCTGAATGCATTAATCATTTGCCCCACCTAGGGGCCCAGATTACTCTTAGGAAATCTTTATGTCAGTTGTTCAGACATAATTGAATGAAGATATGTTTCTAGAATGATATACTTTCACTCTTACGTGTCCTATGACCTCTCTTCTTTATACTCCACAGTCCTGTAGTAGGGCTCCATAAGTTGCTTGAAACCAGGGCTTCAAACTGGTTTGTGCTGGTTAGAACACCTGCTGAGAATTTGCATTTCTGACAAGTTCCCAGGCAATGCTAATACTGCTGGTTAGGCACCAATTCTGAGAATCACTAGTAGAGCTAAACCAAACCAAACCCTGTTGCCATTGAGTTGATTCTGGCTCATAGTGACCCTATAGGAGAGAGTAGAATTGCCTCATAGGGTTTCCAAGGAGTGGCTGATGGATTTGAACTGCTGACCTTTTGGTTAGCAGCCAGCTTCTTAACCACTGCACCACCAGGGCTCCTCTCAGACTAGTGGTTCTCAAAATTTATTATATATAAGAATCACCTGGAGATCGTGTTAGACTGTAGATTCTGATTCAGTATATCTGGACTAGAAATGCAATTTCTCAGCAAGGATTGGCATCAGGATGAACAGGTTTGAAGCCCTGCTTGAAATCTTAAAACAGCTACTATCAAAGCCATCTTTTGCCAATGATTAGGAGCCAGAGGCAAAATCACAATAGCTGATTATGGCCTATTTGCTTAACACATATTTCTAGAAATAAAGTGAACTTAGGATTTTATTGAGTACTATTTGATATATTTCACAAAATTTTTAAAAAATTTTATTGTGTTTTAGGCAAAAGTTGACAGCGCAAATTTTCATTCAAGAATTGTATACACAAATTGTTTTGTGAAATTAGTTGCAATCCTCGCAATCTGTCAGCACTCTCCACCTTCACTTAATTTTTATTTCAGCCAAATTCTCTAAACTTTCAGAAGATACGATTTACTAACTTCAAGTGACTAAGCTTAGAAATTGGTTATTATGTGGATAGTCATAAAAGCCGTATGTTACATTACTTCTAGAAGCTCAACTTAATTTTCAGTTATAGTGACTATTTTAGCCAATGTCAGTGTTGTTTAGAGGGCTGTCCTTAAACTACTGCAATCAGAATCACCTGTAGTACTTGGTCATATGGACTCTGGACCTTACTCCAGGTCTACCGATATAGAATTCTTAGATGCTGGGCATGGAAATCTTCGGTTTTGATGGCACACACTAACTGTCTTAGCCATCTAGTGCTGCTATAACAGAAATACCACAAGTGGATGGCTTTAACAAAGAGAAGTTCGTTCTCTCACAGTCCAGTGGGCTAGAAGTCCGAATTCAGGGAGCCGGCTCCAGGGGAAGGCTTTCTCTCTGTTGGCCCTGGAGGAAGATCCTTGTTATCAGTCATCCCCTGGTCTAGGAGCTTCTAAGCTCAGGAACCTCAGGTCCAAAGGATGTGCTCTGCTGCCAGCATTGCTTTCTTGGTGGTGTGAGGTCCCCATGCTTTCTGCTCACTTCTGTCTTTTATATCTCAAAAGAGATTGGCTTAAGACACTATCTAATCTTGCAGATCTCGTCAATATAACTGCCACGAATCCATCTCATTACATCATAGTGATAGAATTTACAACACATAGGGAAATAACATCAGATGACAGAATGGTAGACAATCATACAGTACTGGGAATCATGACCTAGCCAAGCTGACAGATATTTTTGGGGAGCACAATTCAATCTGTGACACTAAGGTTTGAAAGTTACTGGTTTAAGATTTCAGATTCTTACTTCTTCCCCCCTTTACATAGGTTTTGATTTTATGTTTCTATATTAATAGCTGGAGCCATGGTGGCACAGTGGTTAAGAGCTCGGCTGCTAACCAAATGATTGGCAGTTTGAATCCACCAGCCACTCCTTGGAAACTCTATGGGGCAATTCTACTCTGTCCTGTAAGGTCGCTGTGAGTCAGAATCGACTCGAAGGCAACGAGTTTGTTATAATAATAGCTATATTACCTATCTTATAATAAACTACCCCCAGGACTTTTTTGAAATAGGCAGAGAAGAATATTTAAAAACATAAATGCTCTTTTGGAAGAGGTTATGAAAACCAAGATAAAGAAGATAATTTTTTCCAGGAGCCATGTTTTCTCTTTCCTTAGATGTATAAGGGCTGCAAATTAGTCCTTGCATTGAAAGAGGTGGGCAGGAGGAATTGTGCCTGTGACCTGCTAGCTGTCATTTAACCCCTTTTTTCTGGCAGAAGTGGTGGTGCAGATGATATAAAAGGGCGTGGAGATCCCCAGGTTCCATAATTAACAGAGTGCGAGGGGCCTTTTCTTGTTTTTGGCACTTACTTGTCTGTCTTTGGTTTGGTTATAAGATCCAGGGCAGGGCTCTTTGCTTTGTATCTCCTGGGCATAGAACAGTGTAGCACATGGAAGACTGTTGGAAAGATGGAAGGTGAGTTAGTGGTGGTGGTACAGGCATCCAGACTCCAAACTTTATCCATTGGTTCAAGTTACTGAAAATTCTTCTGTCATTGAATATGCCTATGCTGAAAAATACACATCTCAGAGCCAAATCTAAGTTACTTTTATATATGGTTATCGTTTGATACTCCTCATACCACTGACTGTATTGGAGGGGAGTTGACTAAATTTGAACCAGCAGATTTTGGCCAGGAGCTAACCTGCTGGAGGCTGGAAGGATTTTGTCAGGAGGAGGCAGCTGGGACGACCTGGACACTAGAATGGGGTCACATCAGTTGGTAGACAGGGAAGAAAGAGCCTAGAAATGACAGAAGGGCAGAACCAACTCTGCAGACTCTTGCAAAGACCCCAGTGAGGTCTTTAATGGAAAATTGGCTCCCATCTGGATAGTGTTAAGAAGACCAGACCTGAGCTGGGCTGTCTAGGGGATAAGTAGGTATGTCAGCAATTAAATGGACATTTAGTGGGGTCTGTCATATATAGCAGATGGTGAATGTTGCTGTTAGTTGCCGTTGAGTTGGCTCTGACTCATTTTGACCCCACGTACAACAGAATGAAACCTTTCCCAGACCTGTGCCATAGTGAGATCGTTGGTATGCTTGAGTCCATTGTCGCAGACAGACTATATTTTGAGTGACTTCCAACCTAGGGGGCTCATCATCCAGTACTATGGTGAACAATATTCTGTTGTGATCTACAGGGCTTTCATTGGCTAATTTTTAGAAGTAGGTTGCCAGACCTTTCTTCCTAGTCTTAGTCTGTAAGCTCTGCTGAAACCTGTCCACCATGGGTGACCCTGCTGAATTTGAAATTCTAAGGCATTAGCTTCCAGAGTCATACCGACATGCAAGCACCTGCAGTGTGACAAACCAACAGACAGGTGGTAGAGATGGTAGATACAGGGTCCCTATTAGTATGACCATTGGAACATTCAGGTTGGTAACTAGTGCAGGAAGCAGGACTAGGAAAGATAACTCTATGGCTATCTTCAAATATCTGAAGAAATGATCATGGGGTTGTATGAGGTAGACAATATATATTTGCTGAATGCCTTTGGAAGAGAAATATTTTAGTATGGATTCAGAATGTAGACTCAGGAACTGCATGCAGGCCTGTGCTTTCCCACTACTGTTAAAGAAATGCTCATCCTGTTCCTGCCTCTCTGCCTGGCATGCCGCATTCCCTAACCCCCAGATCCCTGTGTGCCTTTCAGCACCCAACACAGATGGCATCTGATTCGCAGGGAGGCCGTGGGGCATAATGGAATGATTTTGGGCCGGGAAAACCCTAACGCAGGTATGCCAAATATTCAGGAGAGAGTATTGATACTTCTGAGACCTGTGACTAGGTGTAAGAACAACGTGGGGGTAGTGTCTGACCTCCTCTAACTTCACAAGGGGAAAGGAAAACTTAGATCAACAGCCCAAGGCTAATTTCCATGAGGAGGAGGCCAGACACGCCTCCTCTCTCTGCCACTGCCAGCTTCACCAATTCTGACACCAGCCGTCCCTCCCACAGCACTCTCTACTGGGTTGGATAATTTATTGTGTTGCCCACACAGAACTTACAGACCATACTCACAATTATGGGGTCTATTAGGGAAGTAACCGTTACAATTCAGGCTCAAGAACACTCAGAACACAGTTCTTCTATCAGAATAGCCTCTCCCAGCTGTGCTCACAGGCGTGCCTGTCCTTGGCTCTCAGTCTCCACCGAAAAGTACTCAGCTTTCACTCTTTGTGGGCTGGGAAGCCTACTGTGCTGTTTCCTGGGCTGGGTCCCTGCTGCTGAGTCTCTCCTTCATTGATAGTGGTTGGCTCCTTCTCTCTGCTCTGGAATTGGCTCTCTTTTAAGGCAAAACTGACTAATCCTTTTGGTAGGCTGTAATTACCCTATCACACAGTCACCTCACTGGGAGTTACAAGACCGTGGCTAGAAAGGCCACACACAAAAGTAATTGCACTGCAGTAGGGCCAAAAAACAGTAGCCATCAATGATGTCAGCTCTGACTTATGGTGACCCCATGTATGTCAGAGTAGAACTGTGCTCCATAGGGTTTTCAATGACTGATTTTTCAGAAGTAGATTGCCAGGCCTCTCTTCTGAGGCACCTCTGGGTGGACTCAAACTGCCAGCTCACTTAGCAGCCGTGCGTGTTAACCATTTGCACCACCCAGGAGCTTTGTGACCAGGGTTGTTGTTGTTGTTGCTAGGTGCTGTCGAGTCGGTTCCGACTTATAGCGACCTTATGCACAACAGAACAAAACGCTGCCCGGTCCTGCGCCATCCTTACAATCGTTGTTATGCTTGAGCTCATTGTTGCAGCCACTGTGTCAGTCCACCTCGTTGAGGGTCTTCCTCTTTTCCGCTGACCCTGTACTCTGCCAAGCATGGTGTCCTTCTCCAGGGACTGATACCTCCTGACGACATGTCCAAAGTATGTAAGATGCAGTTTTGCCATCCTTGCCTCTAAGGAGCATTCTGGCCGTACTTCTTCGAAGACAGATTTGTTCGTTCTTTTGGTGGTCCATGGTATGTCCAATATTCTTCGCCAACACCACAATTCAAAAGCGTCAACTCTTCTTCAGTCTTCCTTATTCATTGTCCAGCTTTCATATGCATATTATGTGATTGAAAATACAATGGCTTGGGTCAGGTGCACCTTAGTCTTCAGGGTGACATCTTTGCTCTTCAACACTTTGAAGAGGTCCTTTGCAGCAGATTTGCCCAATGCAATGCGTCTTTTGATTTCTTGACTGCTGCTTCCATAGCTGTTGATTGTGGATCCAAGTAACATGAAATCCTTGACAACTTCAGTCTTTTCTCTTTTTATCCTGATGTTGCTCATTGGTCCAGTTGTGAGGATTTTTGTTTTCTTTATGTTGAGGTGCAATCCAAACTGAAGGCTGTGGTCTTTGATCTTCATTAGTAAGTGCTTCAAGTCCTCTTCACCTTCAGCAAGCAAGGTTGTGTCATCTGCATAATGCAGGTTGTTAATGAGTCTTCCTCCAATCCTGATGCCCCGTTCTTCTTCACATAGTCCAGCTTCTCGGATTATTTGTTCAGCATACAGATTAATACAACCCTGACGCACACCTTTCCTGACTTTAAACCAATTAGTATCCCCTTGTTCTATGCAAATGACTTCGTCTTGGTCTATGTAAAGGTTCTTCATGAGCACAATTAAGTGTTCTGGAATTCCCATTCTTCGCGATGTTATCCATAGTTTGTTATGATCCACACAGTCAAATGCCTTTGCATAGTCAATAAAACACAGGTAAACATCCTTCTGGTATTCTCTGCTTTCAGCCAGGATCCATCTGACATCAGCAATGATATCCCTGGTTCCATGTCCTTTTCTGAAACCAGCCTGAATTTTTGGCAGTTCCCTGTCGATATACTGCTGCAGCTGTTTTTGAATGATCCTCAGCAAAATTTTGCTCGTGTGTGATATTAATGATATTGTTCTATAATTTCCACATTCGGTTGGATCACCTTTCTTGGGAATAGGCATAAATATGGATTTCTTCCAGTCAGTTGGCCAGGAAGCTGTCTTCCATATTTCTTGGCATAGACGAGTGAGCACCTCCAGCTCTGCATCTGTTCGTTGAAACATCTCAATTGATATTTCATCAGTTCCTGGAGCCTTGTTTTTTGCCAATGCCTTCAGAGCAGCTTGGCCTTCTTCCTTCAGTACCATTGGTTCCTGATCATATGCTACCTGTTGAAGTGGTTGAATAGCGACTAATTCTTTTTGGTATAGTGACTCTGTGGATTCCTTCCATCTTCTTTTGATGCTTTCTGCATTGTTTATTATTTTCCCCATGGAATCCTTCACTATTGCAACTCAAGGCTTGAATTTTTTCTTCAGTTCTTTCAGCTTGAGAAACGCCGAGCATGTTCTTCCCTTTTGGTTTTCCATCTCCAGCTCTTTGCACATGTCATTATAATACTTTACTTTGTCTTCTTGAGAGGCCCTTTGAAATCTTCTGTTCAGTTCTTTTACTTCATCACTTCTTCCTTTTGCTTTAGCAGCTCAATGCTCAAGAGCAAGTTTCAGAGTCTCCTCTGACAGCTATCTTGGCCTTTTCTTTCTTTCCTGTCTTTTCAGTGACCTCTTGCTTTCTTCATGGATGATGTCCTTGATGTCATTCCACAACTCGTCTGGTCTTCGGTCACTAGTGTTCACTGCATCAAATCTGTTCTTCAGACAGTCTCTAAATTCAGGTGGGATATACTCAAGGTCATATTTTGGCTCTTATGGACTTGCTCTGATTTCCTTCAGTTTCACCTTGAACTTGCACACGAGCAATTGATGGTCTGTTCCGCAGTCGGCCCCTGTGACCAGGGTACCCACCCACTGCCGTTGAGTCGATTCCGACTCATAGTGACCCTGTGGAACAGAGTAGAGCTGCCCCATAGATTTTCCAAGGAGCACTTGGTGGATTCAAACTGCTGAACTCTTGGTTAGCAGCTGTAGCACTTAACCACTACACCCCCAGGGTTTCTGTCTACCCTGTGACACTCCTAATTGGTTGCAGTTTTTTTTTTTCCCTTGGAGCCTGATGCAGCCACAGAATCGCAAGGCAGCAGAACTTCAGTGAGCTGCTACCAGCTGATTAAATTGATAGGAGAGAAGAATCCAATATGCCATGACCACCTTTAGCCTTTCTGGATTCTCTGGTCAGAAATAACTTCTTTTCATTCTTTTAAAAAAATGCATTTTTATCTGAGTAGATATATTTATAAAATATATGTAATATATATAGGATCACATGATTTCAAATACCTGTATACCCACCATGCAGTTTAAGCAAAAGAGCATGCCTGTTGCTCTTGAAGGCCCCTGTGGCCTCTCCCCAGTCCTATCCCCTTCTCCCTCCACACTAGAGCTAGCCCCTCTCCTAAGTTTAAGGTTTATCATTTTCTTGCTTTATTTTATCGTCTCATTCTATATTTATATCTTTAAATAATATTCAGTTTAGTTTTAGGTGTTTTTGAACTTTATACAAACTGTAGCACACCATGTATATTATTTTCATGACTTATTCTTTTCTCTTGACAAGATGTTCTTGAGATTCCTTCATGTTATTATGGACATAAGTAATTCAGTCATTTCTGCTGCTGAATATATTCTAGAGTATTAACATACCCAATGTATTTATCCAGTCTACCATTTATGGATCCTTGCATCATTCCAGTTTTTGTGTATTCAGAACAGTGTTGCTATGAATCATCTTATGCATGTCTTCTGGTCACACGAGTTTCACTGGGTGTATAAATATATGTGTGTGTGTATAGATAGATAGATATAGATAAATATATATGCCTATATACCCTGGTGGCACAGTAGTTAAGAGCTTCTCTGCTAACGAAAAGGTCAGTAGTTCGACTCCACCAGCCACTCCTTGAAAACCCTGTGGGGAAGTTCTCCTCCGTCCTGTAGGGTTGCTATAGTTGGGATCTACTCTATGGCATCAGGTTTTTTGGTTATACATGGTAAGAAGCCCTGGTGGTGCAGTGGTTCAGGCACTCAGCTGCTAAGTGAAAGGTTGGCAGTTCAAAATCTCCAGCGGCACTGCAAGAGGCAGATATGGCAATCTGGTTCTGTAAAGATTTACAGCCTTGGAAACCCTATGGGGCAGTTCTACTCCATCCTGTGGGGTCGCTAGGAGTTGGAATCAACTGAACGTCAGTGGGTTAGTTTTAGTTTGCCCCTGTTTTAAATTGGATTATTTGTCTTCATATTTTTTAAGTCCTAATAAGGTTCTACCTTTTTTTTTTTTTTAATTGTTTATGTACTGCCTAATTTCTTCAATTACACTGTAACTTCCCCAAGGGACTGGCAGTGTCTTAGGTATTTGTACTCTCATAGAACCAAACATTATGAATTGAACACACTCATTGTACAAGAGTAGTTGCAGCAGAGACCATATGGCCTACAAAGCTGAAAATATTGCTATATAGGAAAAATTTGTCAACCCCTGTTCTAGAGACTGACTCAGGAAAACATAACCTCGTCTATGTCCTATGTGGTTTTACCCTCTCAATAAAGCTAGCCTTGTAAATCTTTGTTTGAGAAAAGGACGTTAAATAATTATAGCATTCAAAAATATTACTGTGTGATCTATTTTAATGAAATCTTAAGGACAGCCAGAAAGTAAATCCAAGGCAAATTAATCTCTAAATCTTGACCTCCTTAAGGGTCTGCTGAATTGCATTAACAAGATTTTATAACTAGAAGACTGGAGCAACCCAATCATTTTTTTAGGTCACAGGGTATAACTAATTGAATAGAGATGGAGATCCTCATCTTGAGATTTTATCCCTGGAGAAGCTAGCATCTGAAACAGATTAAGTTTTTTGATTAGCTTATTCCTTAGTGAGTAGAGGTTAAACATCCAAGCAGACGTAAAGACCTAGAAGGAAGTAGAGCACACATCATTCTGTAACTGACATTTGGAAAGTTCACATGCACACTACCCCGCCCCTTCAAACATGTACGCACGCGTGTGTGCTCAACACACACAATGGTGCTTAGTCAACGATGGACCAAAATGATGCTTGGCTGAAAATGACTGCTGTCCATTTGCTTTCTATTTGAACACAGAGAGGCTTGCTGTAAATTCTTTTCTGCAGCTGCCAACTTCCCTATAGCAAAACTAATTTTGTTTTCTTTGGATAGCCTCACAAATGAAAATAAAAAAGTGAGGAATAACTTACCTGCCTACAGGGAAATGCATTTGAAGACAAATGATTGTATAAAGTTCATTTTTTAAAAAAAAAACCCAAGGTAATCTCTCCTCCAAACTGTATTTCAGTCCAGAGTTCTCTAGTGCTCAGGGGCAGGTACGTTTTGTTGTGCTCCTTTGAGGCAAAGACTGTGAATTGTAATCTGGGAAAGAGATACACACTTCAAAGGTGGATTATACTAACTCCCTCTTCCTTCCCACCCCAGTTTACAAAATAATTCTATATAAAACACTTTGCTTTTCAAATTTGCATTTAAAGAATGCTTGTTTGGGGGCTGTCTGAGCAAAAAACTGAACAAGTTAAAACACCAGTCTTTCACATATAGGGAGAATTATTTTTCCTTCCCCAAAGGAGTAGTTGCTGTAAGTGCAGCTTTTGGGAAATGTACTCTGTAAAAATAATGTGTAGAACGTAGGCTCACAGGGTTTTAGATTAGAAGGAGACTGTAGACCCAAACTGAAGCCCTCTCTTCAGAGAGAAAACTTATCCATGTGTGTGTAAATGCGTCTCTCTTTTATTATTAGATTGAATTATATCCCTCCAAAAATGTGTGTATCAACTTGGTTAGGCCATGTGTGGCTGTCCTCCATTTTGTGATTATAATTTTATATTAAGAGGATTAGGGTGGGATTGTAACAGCATCCTTACTCAGGTCACCTCGCTGAGCCAAGGTAAATGGAGTTTCCCTGGGGCGTGGCCTGCACCACCTTTTATCTTAAGAGATAAAAGGAAAGAGAAGCAAGCAGAGAGCTGAGGACCTCATACCACCAAGAAAGCACCAGGAACAAAGTGCATGCTTGGGACCCGGGGTCCCTGCACCTGAGAAGCTCCTTGACCATGGGAAAATTGAGAACCAGGACCTTCTTCCAGAGCCAACAGAGAGAGAAAGCATTCCCCTGGAGCTGACACCTTGAATTTGGACTTTTAGCCTACATTACTGTGAGGAAATAAATTTGTTAAAGCTGTCCGCTTGTGATTATTTCTGTTATGGCAGGACTAGATGACTAAGACAGAATTATTATTTTGGTTGTTGTTGTTAGTTGCTATTTAGTTGGCACCAATACATGGTAACCTTATGTATAACAGAAGGAAGTGTTGCCCGGTCCTGTACTGTCTTCACGATTGTTGTTATATTTGAGTCCATTGTTGAGGCTATCGTGTCAATCCATTTCATTGAGGGTTTCCCTCTTTTTCGCTGACCCTCTGCCTTACCAAACATGATGTCCTTTTAGCAATTGGTCTTTCCTAATGGTGTGTCCAAAGTAAGTGAGTCAAAGTCCTGTCATCCTTACTTCTGAGAAATGTTCTGGTATTATTTCTTCTAAGACTGATTTGTTTGTTCTTCTGGCAGTCCACAGTATACTGAGTATTTTTCACCAATGGCACAATTTGAATGCAGCAATTTTTCTTCTCTTCTGTGAGTCAGAATCAACTCGATGACAGTGGGTTTCTTTTTTTTTTTTCCCTTCCTTTTTGACTATCCAACTTCTGCATGCATATGAGGTGACTGAAAAGACTCTGACTTTTATTATGTACTAGTTGTTTTATATTCTTTATCAAAGCAGAGTGTAAATGACAAATGGCCATGTGACACAGGGGTTGGGAGGACAGTGTTTGCTATCAAATGATCTGGGCTTACTTTCTAGATTTACCGACCATAATTGTGTGACCTTGGGGAGGTTGTTTGTTCTCTCACAACCTCCGGTATGTCATCTGAAAAGTGAAACAATTCTACTCCCTGCCATAGTATTGTTTTAAGTATTAAATGATATAATACACATAAAACTTAACACAGTGCCTGGAATACAGTACAGAAATAAGAGAAAAATGAGGTTTACTGAGACCAAGTGACTAGTCCATGCTCATGTGATTGCTAGTGATTGCTCCAGGGATAAAGGTGAAACCACCAACTCCTAGTCCAGATTTTTTTTTTCTGGTTATCATTTTTACTTCTTGGATATAAGAGTTTTTTATTGGTATGTTTGTTTTTTTAAGAAAAAAAATTTAATGACTTTCTTAAAGCTGTGTGTTTTTAGGCAGCTATGATTTTTTTTAATTTGCAATTTGTACTACTCAGAGTCTGTAGCCGCTTAGAATATTGACTTTTCTTAGCAATCAATTGATGGAGGGAGCACTGAGGAAAGAAACCAAAGGGTTTGATGATAATAGTTAACACTTAATGAGTGCTTACTAAATGTCAGGCACTATTCTTTCATGAATTAATTCCTTTAATTGTCATAAAACCCTATATTGTATTATTGTCCCTCACCACCTATCAGTTTGTTATACTGTGGTGGCTTGTGTGTTGCTATGATTCTGATAGCTATGCCACCGGTATTTCAAATGCCAGTAGAGTCACCCATGGTGGACAGGTTTCAGTGGAGCTTCTATACTAAAACAGACTAGAAAGAAAGGTCTGGTCTTCTACTTCAGAAAATTAGCCAATGAAAGCCTGTGGATCACAACAGAATATTGTCCAACTTTCTTGATTGGACACATCATCTGGAGGGATTAATCACTGGAGGACATCGTGTTTGGTGAAGTAGAGGGCCAAGGAGAGTAAGGAAGACCCTGGGTGAGATGGATTTGTACAATAACTGCCACAGTGGACTCAAACATGCTGGCAATCTTGAGAATGACATAGGACCAGGGAAAATTTTGTTCTGTTGAACATACAGTCTCCACGAGTTAGAGTCAACTTGACAGCAGCTATCTGTCTGTCAATCTATTATTATCCTCATTTTACAGGAGGGGAGATAGAAGCACTGAAAGGTAAAGTACCTGTTCAGGTTACACAGCCTGGGATGGGCTAGACCCAGGAATGGAGGCCAAGCAGTCTGTCTCCCAAGCCTGCTCTGGGCATGTTCCTGTGTCTTGGATACTCACATCTCTCTGGGCTGTTTTGGGTGGTGAGTAGAATGGTTGCTGCAGAAGGCTGTCGGAAGCAACTCCCAAGGGCCTTCTGGAATTCTGCAGAACCACCTCAGAGCTCAAATAAGTTAGTGATTTGGTCCCTAATCATCTCCAAGATTTGGCACCAGAAATGACCCAGGGCACTGCCTGCCTGGGAAGACATCTTGCCACTTTTGTTTGTTTTTCTTTCTGGACTTCCTGTTGAGGGATGGAGCGGTAAGAGCTGTAGTATAATTGCTGGAATCCATTGATTAGATTCCTTTTGTGGACGCTTATCTGGACAAGAGTAACTTTTTCAGTGTGGAGGAGCTACTTGAATTTGGCATGGAAACAATGGTAGCCTTTAAGAGCTAGCCTAAGGATAAACCTAATTTAGATTTTTTTTTTTATTATTTAATAAAAGTCCTCTTCATCTTCAGGGCCCACCTCACTAGTTGCTTGCCTTTTGTCTTTATATCTTTTACAAATACCTAATTAAGAAAAGTGAATGCTTTTTCAAAGAATTCTTGACCTTTTGGGGTCTTAAAAGCTTGAGAGCACCCATCTAAAATACATCTATTGTCCCATCATGTTCAGAGCAAAGGAGAATAAAGAAAACCCAAAACACAAGGAAAATACCAGTCCAAAGGACTAATGGACCACCTGAACCATAGCCTTTAACCATCTGAGCCCAGAAGAATTAGTTGATGCCCTGCTACCACGACCGACCACTTTGACAAGGATCACAATAGAGGGTTCGGAAGAGAGCAGGAGAAAAATGTAGAACAAAATTCAAATTCATGAAAAAAAAAAAAACAGACTTACTGGTCTGATGGTGACTGGAGGAACTCCCAAGACTATGGCCTCCAGACTCAGAACTGAAGCCACTCTCTAAGTCCCCCTTTCAGCCAAAGGTTACATAGGCCTATAAAACAAACAATAACATGAGGAATGTGCTTCTTATTTCAATCAAGTATATGAGACCAAATGGGCAACACCTGCCCAAAAACAAAGCAGAGAAGGCAGGAAGGGACAAGAAACCTGGTCAAAGAGACACAGGGAATCTGGAGTGTAAAGCGAAAAGAATTGCAACTAATGTCACAAAACAATTTGTGTATAAATTTTTGAATGAGAAACTAATTTGCACTGTAAACTTTCACCTAAAACACAATAAAATTAAAAAAAATAATAAATAAGAGAATTCCTGACCTTTTCCTTTAGGGGTAACTTTTCCTTGTAGACTAAATTGTTGAGGACTAACTGGGGATGAGGGGAATATAGCAAGACTGATAGAATTATGAGAAAAATCTTTGGGTAGCGGTATTTAAGATGACCCTTTAGGGACATTGTTTACTGAATGTCATAGATAGGACAGTAGGTATTCAGTCCATTTTTCAAATTACAAGGGACCTTAAAGAAAATTTAGTCCCCATAGGTTCCCCCCCACCCCGCCCAGGTAAGGAAGCTGAAGTAAAATAGCTACTGACAGAGCTAGTGACGGAGCTACGATACAGCTAGGACTAGGAAACAGGTCTCCCGATTTCTGTGCTATCCATCTGTCAATTTTTCTTACTGTGATGGGTTGTGGGTTGCTGTGATGTTGGAAACTATGCCACAGGTATTTCAAATAACAAGGCTTCATATGGTGGACAGGTGTCAGTGGAGTTTCCAGACTAAGACAGGCTAGGAAGAAAGGCTTGATGATCTACTTCCAAAAATTAGCCAGTGAAAATCCTCGTGGATCGCAACAGAATTTTGTTCGATACAGTCCTGGAGTCCCTGGATGGTGCTAATGGTTAACAGGCTCGACTGCTACCTGAAAGCTTGGAGGTTCCAGTTCACCCAGAAGTACTTTGGAAGAAAGTCTGGCGATCTACTTCGGAAAAGTCAGCCATCAAAAACCCTACAGAGCACGGTTCTAGTCTGACACATGAGGTTGCCGTGAGTTAGAATCAACTCCATGGCAAATGTTTTTTTTCATAAAGCTGGAAGATGAGTCTCCTAGTGGCCACAACGATGGACTTGAACATACCAATGGTTATGAAGATGGTGCAGAACTAGGCAACATTGCATTCATTTGTACCTGGGGTCACCATGAGTCATAGACAACTGGACAGCAGCTAACAGCAGTAACATTTTTTACATTGACTGCTGGGGAGAGCCGAAAGCCTTGAGAAGAGAGGCAGCCATCAGAATTCTCTTTTGGCTAGTGGACATAGCCCTAACATTCAGCTTCCCCAGAGTGTGGGTTCTTCCATAAAAAGTTAGAAGACTTTTTCTACATTTTATTTGGGAGAAGGAAAAAAGTTGCCTCTCTTGCACATAAAATTTGACAGTAGACAGTACCATTATCTTGTAATGTTATTGCTTGGCATTCAGACTAATAAATTTAATCCCTACTTTTCAGGTCTCTCCCACAAAGCCAGTCTTAGCATCAGTAAAGATTATTTTATAACTTTATGCTCATACTAATATTAGCCATTCAGTATTGCAATTTGCTCTCAATATTCACTTAGAATAAAGAATGTTCTTATATTGTCACTACATTGTGAGGTTTTCTCGCAAACTAAAAGAGATTGACTCTTTCTTGCCTTTAGAAGACAATGTCTAAAAAATTTTAAAACTGTCCCCCCACCGTTCCTTCTTCTTTTCACATCAAGGAGTTCTGATGGACTTATGCTAATATCTTTGGTGACAAATGAGGGTGAATGTATGCTTGCATTTTCTCTGGGATCTTAAAATATGTGAAAATGATATGAATCAGTAAGATAGGCAAGTATAATTTCATCCATGTATATAAAAATTAAAGATCATAGAAGCCTAGTTCTCTTCTGCCACCGGGAAGAATCAGAACACAAGAATCTCAGCTGGATGAAAGTCCAGAAAAGGCAGCTCCCATAAGCCTCCTGTCCTGATCTGATTTGGTGGCTGCTTGTCCTGTTGGAGGCTACATGGTGTGCTAGAAAGAACATGGGGTAGATCATAGGTTGACTCTGCCCTGCACCATGTTGTATTTGGGGCAGATAATGGTGAAGTACCCCCGTGAACTGTAATTCTCTAACCTGTAAACTTGGGTTATTACTTAGACCAATGGTTGTCAGCCTTGGCTATGAATCCTAGTCAGGTGGAGAGCTTTTGTTCTCTCAACGTTTTATTATGAAAGTTTTAAAACAAAAATGTCGGGTGAGTTTTTGCAGTGAACATCCACGTAACCACCAACCAGATTTTACCATTAACATTGTACTGTACTTGTTTTTATCACATATCTGTTTATCTATCAGTTGGGAAGCCTTTAAAGTACACACACACACACACACACACACACACACACACACACACACACTCTCTCCCATATGTTAGGGAATAGTAATGTTGTTGTCATTCGGTACTGTTGAGTTGGTTCCGACTCATAGCGACCCTATGTACAACAGAATGAAACACTGCTGGGTCCTGTGCCATCCTCACAATCATTGTTATGCTTGAGCCCATTGTTGCAGTCACTGTGTCAATCCATTTTCCAAGACAAATTTGTTCGTTCTTTTGGAAGTCCGTGGTATATTCAGTATTCTTCGCCAACACAACTCAAAGGTGTCAATTCTTCAGTCTTCCTTATTCATTGTCCAGTTTTCACATGCATATGAGTCGACTGAGAACACTACTACTACTACTACTAAAAACAACCCACCATAACAAAATAAATGGACATACACATACATTCAGGGACTCCAACCATAAAGAGTGTGATACAGTAGTTATGGGGTTTGGCATTTGTAATTTTGTAAGTATAGCCAGGATTAAGAACTAACATGACACCGAAGGGTTTAATAACCTAGGAGTCTATAAACTCTCCTTTATTGCCAACCTGAAGGTGTCCTCTGTAATAGACTGGTTCCAGTTTTTTCCTGGTTGATACTAGAAATATGCAGGTGAGTTCCACTATTAGCATAACAATGAGCTTGCAACTGGGTGAAAGAACATCCGGTGTAGTTGGATGTTGTAGATTGAATTGTGTCCCCCCAAAAGATATGTTAAAGTCCTGACCCCTGGTACCTTGTTTGGAAATGGGGTCTTTGAAGATGTCATCAGTTAATGTGAGATCATAACTGGAGTAGGGTGGGTCCTAATCCTATATGACTGTGTCCTTCCTTATAAAAAGAGGAAAAGAGACACAGAGAGACAGAGGGAAGATGGCCATGTGATGATGGAGTTATGCCACATCTGCAAGTCAGGGAACATCTGAGGCTACCAGAAGCCAGGAGAGACAAGAAAGGATCTTCCCCTGGAGCCTTCAGAGAGAGCATGGCTCTGCTGATGCCCTGAATTCAGACATCTAGCCTCCAGAACTGTAAGATAGTAAGTTTCTGTTGTTTAAAGCCACCCACTTTGTGGTACTGAATTGTGGCAACACTAGGAAGCTAATAAAACCTGAGAATCGTGCAGTGCACCCCGGCTTCTTGGCAGTTTCTTTTGTATCTTTACTGATTCTACCATGGCAGCCACTTCAGACCTCTATTGTTAAGCCTTTAAAACCACCTCCTGTGATGGAGACCATTCCTAGCTGCTGTTCTAAGTGGCTCTGCAGCCACAATGCATTGGCCCAGTTCAGATGCTGTCTCCAGGGGAACCTTCTCTAACCCCTGAGTCTGGACTGGGTGTGCTGAGCATCCTGGCCCTTTCTCCTTGGAGACGCTTTTCTCAGTGATGTTGCAATTGCTTGTCTGCTCCTCTGTCTTTCCCAACAGGGTGTGAGCCCCTAATGGGATCCACTGTCTTATGCATCTTTGTACTCTCTGTTGATAGAACATAGGAACTGCTGGGTATGTAGGTTCTAGATGTTTGTCCCTCCATATCAGTGATCCATGTCAATGTAAGTTTTTTGGTTATCCCTGACTGGACTTGTTTGCCCCAGAAAAGACTATTTGTGACTCCAAGCAATTTAAAAATTTGTATTTAGTTTATTAACGGTTAAGCGCTCAACTCCTATCTGAAAGATTGGCAGTTTGAACCTGTTCAGAGGCACCTTGGAAGAAAGGCCTGGCGATGTGTTTCTGTAAAGATTACAGCCAAGAAAATCGTATGGAGCAGTTCTATTTTGTAACATATGGGGTTCCCTTGAGTCAGAATCGACTCAAAGGCAATGGGTTATTAAAGTCACAAATTTATAAACCTAGGTTTTCCTTAAGGTTTTGAGTTTAACCTCTCAATCTCATTATTCAATTTTAAGGGTTAGTCACTTGCAAGGAATCCTTTGGCTACTTTTTGACTTCATTTAGTTAATTAAATTTTGCTAAGCATTTTAATGCATTAATAATTTTAATGTACTGTTTTCTTTTTAAGACTTCGTTTGCCTGTCTAGCAAACAAAACCTTCCCAAGCATTTAAGTAATTCTTAAAGTCTAATACATTAAATTTATAAACACAGTGAAACTTAAGTTCTCTTAAACATTCCGATACTGTACAACCTTAGCAAACTTCTACTGTAGCTTCTACCTTGAAATCACAAGTCTCAGTTCCTCAGTCACACAATTTACACTGGAACTTACAATGCTCATCTGCTAGGCACTTGAATGTGCCACACTCTCTTAAACATTATAAACAAGTTAAATACCAAACAAAAAATATTGATATGGCAGACTTGATTTTCAGCATTATTTTTATGTATTTCTAAGCTCTCCTAGGCTTAAAAGAAATTTACTCACCGAGAAAGCAGTTCTGTCAACCACAGGGCTGTTGTGTTAGTTCTTGAGGTCAGGAGCTACAGGTGTCAAGAGGGATTTTTCTCACAACCATGAGGGACACGTAGACCCCTCTTCTGTAGCAGCTGTGCCAATGAGGTCTCCAAATCCACATGTCCATATGGAGTGGTTTTACAGTCCATCCTTTGGACTCTGGTTACATCTTCTCTAGTCTGATTTAGGTCTGTAATCCTCACCTGGGTTGCTTCACTACTAGATTGGATTTAACTAATCCAAAAATCAGCCAGTGAAAACCCAATACAACATGAGGACAATCTGAAACCAATCAGGGGATGGCACAGGATCAGGCAGCATTTTGTTCCATTGTACATGGGGTCTCCGTGAGTCAAGAGCCAACTCTACGGCAGCTAACAAGAAGAATTTACTGTTTGATTGTATTCTGGATTTTTACCCTCCTGTGTTCTTTCTGAAAAGCCTGGTGGCTTAGTGGTTAAGTGCTATGGCTGCTAACCAAAGGGTCGGCAGTTCGAATCCACCAGGTGCTCCTTGGAAACGCTCTGGGGCAGTTCTACTCTGTCCTATAGGGTCGCTATGAGTTGGAATTGACTCGACGGCGCTGGGTTTGGTTTTTGGTTTTTGGTATTCTTTCTATAGGGAGCCTTGGTGGTGTAGTGGTTAAGTGCTTGGCTGCTAACCAAAAGGTCAACAGTTCGAACCCACCAGCTACTCCGCAGTAGAAAGATGTGGCAGCCTGCTTCTATAAAGATTTACAATCTTAGAAACTCTGTGGGGCAGTTCTACTCTGTCCTATAGGGTCATTTTGAGTCAGAATCAACTTGATGGCAACAGGTTTTGTTTATTCTTCCTGTATGGCAAGGCCACAATAATTGTAGATACTTAAATAATATTTTATTGCAGTCTCTGTATTTATATAGTTCTGGGGACACAGTCTTCAACTCTACTGATAGTTAATAATTGTTTCGCTAGGTAGGATCAACTTTATTATCCCCTACCATGGATGTATGTTTTGGAAGACTATTAAAAAAGGCAGCATTTAATGAATGATAATTAATTTGTGATTACTTCCTTTGGTTAACCAAAGACATATTTATCCACCTATCAGAGCTTCTTATCAGCATGAGATAATCCTTGCTATAAAATGGATTGATATCATTCCAATCAAAGGAAAATAGTTTTTATTTGGGAAATAGCCTGATCAGAAGCACATATATTTGTTAGGCTTATTGTCAAAATGGAAATCGTTCTTCAAGTCCTCATCACTTCCTCCATGGATGTCAGGTTGGGAATCACAGCTCAGTCTTATCATTCACCTGTCTTTCTTCCCTCCCTTCTCCAAGGCTGGCTCATCCATTTTCTTTATCTTCTTGGAGTCTTCTTTTTATTGCCCTTACTTCCTATATCTCTATTATCTGCCCTTCGTTCTTCTTTTCCCTTCGGCCAATAAGTGTTTCACATCTTGCTTGTGTTAAAGAAACTCATGGGTGACTTTGTTTCTCCTTCTTACAACTGTCTTATCTCTATCTTTTCATTTACCATCAGTGATGGTTAAGCTTGGGTGTCAACTTGGTTGGGCCATGATTCTCAGTGTTTTGGCAATTATGATGTAGTTTGGCAATTATGTAATGATATAATCACCTCCATGATGAAAAAAAAATTTTTTTTTTCATCATGATGAGATCTGATATAATGTAATCACTTCCATGAGACCTATATGAGCAGCCAGTCAGTTGAAAGAAAGTTTCCTTGGGGGTATGGCCTACATCCAATATATATAGACTTTCTGGAAAAGTTCACGGGCTTTTGCTCTGTTCTGGATCCTACATTTGGCTCACCATCATCTGACTTCCGATTCTTAGGACTTGAGTAAGCAGCCTGCCACCTGACCTATACATCTTAAGTTCGTCAGCCCCTGTAGCTACATGAGTTAGGAGAAGCCTCCAGCCTGATGCCTGACCCATGGACTTGGGACTGATGTTCTAGCCTCTACAACCACATGAGCCATTTCCTTGATAAAAATCTTTCTATCTTTGTATTCACACATACCCAGTGCTGCTGTAACAGAAATAGCACAAATAGGTAGTTTAAAGAACAGAAATTTATTTCTCACAGTTTTGAGGCTAAAAGTCCAAATCAGGGTCCTGGATGTGTTGATTCCTTCCTTGCTGGTCGCCTCAGGTGTTCCTTGGCATCCCTTGGTTTGTATCGATCCTTACATGGCATTTGTCTTCCCCTGTGTGTCTGTATGAACTGACTCAACGGTAATGTGTTTGGTTTGGTTCTGGTGTGTTCTTTCTGCTTTTTTTATAACTTGGAAGGAATTAGATTTAGAACTTATGCTAGATGGGTATGATCTAATTAACATAATAAAGAAAACCCTATTTCCAAACAGGATTATATTTACAGGTATAGGGGCCAGGATTTCAATACAGATTTTGGGGAACATAATTCCATCCATAACACCATCACGCTTTTTGAATGTGACCCGTATAGCTTCTCTACCTCTCCCCTACTGAATTTGCTCTATCCAAGATCACCTGCTTATAGTTAAGCACCATAGATTCTTCTGGGCACTTCATAGTCTATCCCCTCCCTCCTGTTTTTCTTACCTGCATTTGACTTCTGTGGCACAGCATTCCCCAGCTTCTCGTCCCTCCTCTACAGCAAGTCCTTAGTCACTTTCTCTAATTCTTTTTTCTCATGAAGGCTGTGAAGGCATAATGACGAGAATAAGTTTGGAGTCAAGCAGAGCTGGGTTTGAGTCTCAGCTCTGCTATTACTAGCTGTGCAACCTTGGACAACGCTTTGCTGAGCTTCAATTTCCTCATCTGTAAAATGGGGACAGTACCTCACTTATGGGTTGTTGTAAGGACTAAAAGGACAATCAATATGAGTTAAAGACCTGGTGATCTCCTTCTGTGAAGATTACAGCCAAGAAAACCCTATAGGGTAGTTCTGCTCTGTCAAATGGGGTTGCTATAAGTAGGAAATGACTCGGCAACATCCAGCAACTACAACAACATAGTATCCAGTATGGGGGCTGGCATCTTATATTGTCTTCTCTTTGTAGTTTTAATAATATGGGCATTATTCTGAGCCCTTATGCTTTCTAATGAAGCAGTCAGCTTTCATCCTATGCAGTGACTCTAAAATTTGTGTCAGGCTCACACGTTTCTCAAGCTCTAGAGTCACATTTTGCCATGGATTGAATTGTGTTCCCCCAAAATATGTGTCAACTTCTTAGTCCATGCTTCCCAGTATTGTGTGGTTGTTCTCCATTTTGTGATTTTCCTATGTGTTATAAATCATAATCTCTGCCTGTGGTTAAAGAAGATTAGGGTAGGATGTAATACCCTCTCTCAGATCATATCCCTGATCCAATGTGAAGGGAGTTTCCCTGGGGTGTCGGCCTGTGTCATGGGTTGAATTATGTCTCCCCAAAAATATGCATATCAGTTTGGCTGGGTCATGATTCCCAGTATTGTGTGATTTTCCTGTATGTTGTAAATCCTGCCTCTATGTTGTTAATGCAGGAGGATGGATGGCAGTTGTATTAGTGAGGGAGGACTCAACCTACAAGACTGGATTGTGTCTTGAGGCAATCTCTTGAGATATAAAATAAAGAAGTGAGCGGAGAGACAGAGAGACCTCATACCATCAAGAAAGCAGTACCGGGAGCAAAGCGTGTCCTTTGGACCCAGGGTCCCTGCATGAAGAAGTTCCTAGTCAGGGGGAACATTGATGAGAAGGCCAATAGAGAGAGAAAGCCTTCCCCCGGAGCTGATGCCCTGAATTTGGTCTTTTAGCCTACTTTACTGTGAGAAAATAAAGTTCTTTGTTAAAGCCATCCTTTTGTGGTATTTCTGTTATAGCAGTACTAGATGAATCAGACAGCCTGTACCACCTTTTATCTTACAAGAGATGAAAGGAAAGGGAAGCAAGCAGAGAGCTGGGGACCTCATACCACCAAGAAAGCAGTGCTGGGAGTAGAGCGCATCCTTTGGACCCAGGGTGCCTGTGTGGAGAAATAAATTTTTCTCTGTTAAAGATAGCCACTTGTGGTATTTCTGTTATAGCAGCACTAGATGACTAAGACAGACATGTTATCAGGAGCTCCCATTCCACTTTACCTCATTCGCAATAGAGCTTGTCCATTGTATTTATGAAATATTTCTTTCTATTTCTTCTCCATTCCCACCAGTACTGTTTAGTTCAGTCCAAGTATCCAGCCACACTCATTTTGGTTGGACTCCCCTGAGATTTTCCCAGATCTATCTCTAGTCAATCTCTCCAATCCATTTTTCTAAGCAGCTGCTTAGTAGGTTAACTTTCTGAAGCACAAATCTGATCATCTCTCTCCCTTGCTTAAAATCTTTATTGGCTACATCAGTCAGTATTCAGTATAGGATACAGCAGCCACTCAAGGTATTTTCATCAGAAGGGGATTTAATATGGCAGTTGGGAAAGGTTATAAAATCAGAGGAAGTTTAGAGGAGCAGGCACAGGAGCGACCCACCAAGGGTACCCTTCCTTCTAAGGCCTCTACTGGAAGCCTTGAGTTAGTAAACTTTTGGCTGAAGCTGCTATTCGTGGATCAGGAAGCCACTGATGCTGCTGCCCCACAACTGCCTTTTCTTCCCTGGAAAGCTGATGGACCCTGGAACGGTGCTGCAGAAAACCTCCCAACTCTCTTCATTATTTGTCGAAGGGGGGAAAGTAGCCCAAAAGTTCAGGAAGACATCTGATTTCTACCTTCCAAATATCATGCAAATGCATTTAATTAGTGAAACCTAATTCCCCTTCAAAACGCTAGCTGCAAGGGAGTCTGGCAAATGTAGCGTTGACTCGCCAACCTCTGTGTAAGAAGGGAGGCTAGAAAGTAAGAGAAATTGAAGGTGAACAAGGTACTCCATAGCATCCAACCTATTAGGCTGCTGCTTACAACAAATGCAGCCTGATGTTCAAAGCTGTGTGCGGTTTGGTCACGACCCATTATATTTTGCTTAACCCCTTGTCTTCTACCATCTGCAGAGTCTGTCACTGGCAGCTACTAAACAGATATTTGTTGAATGCATGAATGAACAAATGGACCTACTCCTGACCAAGTTCTCTTTTACCTTTGGGCCATGACTTTTGCGGGAATAGCCTTCCTGGCCTGTCCTGACTCCTTCTACCTGCTGAAATCCTGTCTTTTCTCTGAGGCCCAGGTAAATTTTCTACCACAGAGGGGCTTCTGGAACCCCCCTTGGAATGCTACTCCTGCCCTGCTGCCTCCCAATTATCTTATTGCCCTTTGTGTTTTTATGAGAGCTTGTCACCATCTGCCTTAGATTAGTACTCAGGTTTTTTTTTTTAACCTTGTGTATTGTGAGGAAACCCTGGTGGCGTACTGGTTAAGTGCTATGGCTGGTAACCAAAAGGTCAGCAGTTTGAATGCAGCAGGTGCTCCTTGGAAACCCTATGGGGCAGTTCTGCTCTGTCCTACAGGGTAGCTGTGAGTCAGAATCGACTCCACGGCAACTTTTATTCACTGATGTGGCACATCCCCGCCACTCCCCCACGCTTACCTTATGCTTTACTCACTGCTTTCTCCTCTCCTCCTCCTTTTCTCTCGGTGAAACAACTCTGGTTCTCTTCGAAAGACCTTTGTTTTACTCTTTTACTTCCCGGTAATTGAAGTTGAAACTCGATAATTTTAGATTTAGTTATATCTTTTGTTAGCTGTCTCTCTTCTTTCCTATTCCTTCACAGAGACCTCCAGGCTGTTTTTCTCCTGTGCTAACACATTTTTCCTGGTTTACTCCTAGGCAGTAATACAAACTAAACCTAAAAGGGGAGGGACCTTGAAGGGAAAGAGGAAGAATTTTTGTTTGTTTCCTTTTAATTTTTACAGTGAAATTCACAGTATGTTCATGGTGTTCTAGTTTGTCAGGCCTTAACAGTGGAAACTCAATTAGAGGCTTATTTCTACCATTATATCATTCATAGTTTGGATTCTGAGAGGTAGAAATAGGGCCATGTGATTTGTCTGTGTGCTTGTTACAGTGAGTTTCTTAAATCTTGACTTTTTGCAGGATTTGGGGATTCCTTTTACCATTTTCTCTTCTTTAAAAAAAAAAATCTACTTCACAAGACAGCTGAAATTTATGAAAAGCCTACTGAGTCTTCAGGAAAGTTCAGGTTTATTTTTGTTAGAGGTGCAAGAGACTTCTTAAAGATTCATAAAAGGAAAAAATCCATCCTCACAAAGGTTTAGAATGTATAGTGTTTGGCCTAGTTTCATTTTACCAAAATATGAGCATGTCACCGTCCTTTAAAATGCTCATTCTGCTTTCTCCTCTCAGCTCAAATAATAGAACTCAGAATTGGTTGCCGAGAAATGAGGGGAAATTGTATAGAAATGGCAGACTAGATAATCACATCTGGAGCACTTGATTTTCTGCTTGTGAATCAGCAACACTGGGAGAGAATAGGGGAAGCAGGTGTTCTCAGGCCCCCAGCTGACTTGGCCAGGTGATACAATGCTTGGGTGAGCTTCATTACTTGTTTTTTGTTGTTGTTAGCTGCCCTCGAGTTGGCCCTCAACTCATGGTGACCCCATGCAGAGTGGGATAGGACAGTTGTGATCCATAGGGCTTTCATTGGCTGAGTTTTTGGAAGTAGATTGCATCCTAGTCTGCCTTAATCTGGAAGCTCTGCTGAAGCTTGTTCAGCATCATAGCAATATGCAAGCCTCCACTAACAGATGAGTTGGTGGTTGCACTGGAGGTGCCTTGGCCAGGAATCGAGCCCAGGTCTCCTGCATGGAAGATGAGAATTCTACCTCTGAATCACCACTGCACCCTTGCTGGTTTGTTGTTGTTGTGTGCCATTAAGTTGGTTCAGACTTATAGTGACCCTATAGGACAGAGTACAGTTTCCTAGGCTGTAATCTTTGCAGGAGCAGATCACCAGGTCTTTTTTCCTGTGCAGTGACTGGTGGGTTCCAACAACTAACCTTTCAGTTAGCAGCTGAGCGCTTAACCATTGTGCCACCAGGGCTCCTCTTGCTGGTTTAGATGTCGCCATTTAGCCAGATCAAAGGAAGACGAGTCCTTTAAGGCCTCATGGTACAGGAATTTTATTCCAATTCTTTGGATGCATCATAGCTGATTTCCTGTAAGGGAGGGAAGGTGGGGAAGAAACTGGATAATCCTCTGGCCAGTGTGGAGGTTCCATTATGTGCTCTAGGTCTTGCCCTCCTTCCTCAAGCCACACCCCTTCTTGTACTGGTGCCTACTGTTAGTGAAAATGGAGGTCTACAAAGGAAGATCAAGAGCCCATAGGTAGCCCCCACCCTTTGCACTGGCATTCTGCTCTCGGAAAGGCGTGGGCTCCTTCCCCTCTAACCTTAAATGCTGGTGGAATCCCTCCAACAGTCCCCTTCTGCCCTAGAGAATCAATACCCTTCTCTCTGTGGAACAATTCAAAGTAGAAAGTATGTTTGGAATGCTTTATTGTCCCCAAGGTGCCTCAATTAGTTGGGTTAGCATTAAAAGCCAGGAGTTTCAGAGGGTGAATCTTTGTGGAGTAAATTAATGCCTGTGGTGTTTTATAATCCTGGGGAGATGGAGAATTTATAGATTAAAAGTTTTTAAAAAATGAGCTAATTAGAAATCAGCTGAGAGGGATTTTTTTTTTTAATTTCTTCGAACTGAAGGGTTTTTTTCCCCCAATCATCTTCGAAAAAATTTCATAAAATACATTGAGCATACGTAATATGCCAGGCATTGTAATAAGCTGAGAGGTTAGAAAGGGAGATAAGATGCTCTTCCACCCCTCAAGGAACACACACAGTTTTATAAGAGAGCCCAGTGTTTCTATAACCATTTATATGAGTATCTCCTGAGGGAGTTCTTCTGTGGGATGCAAAGAAGTATAAAACTCAGGACAAGGACTCCCCCAGAAATATGCAGATAATCAAACAGCTATTATACTGTGTGATCAATGCTATAACTTGGGGATGATTAACTCTACTGGGGTGTAAGGAGTGTCAGGAAAAGCTTCCAAGAGGAGGGTGATGCTTGAGTTGGGCCTTGGAGAATAAGTGAGTGTTCCTGAGGAGAATGACAGTATCTTAGTCATCTAGTGCTGCTATAACAGAAATACCACAAGTGGATGGCTGTAACAAAGAGCAGTTTATTCTCTCAAAGTCCAGTTGGCTCAAAGTCCGAAGTGAGAGCATTGGCTCCAGGGGAAGGCTTCTCTCTCTGTCGGCTCTGGAGAAAGGTCCTTGTCATCAGTCTTGCCTTGGTCGAGGAACTTCTCAGGCGCAGGGACCCTAGGTCCAAAAGATGCACCCTGCTCCTGGTGCTGCTTTCTTGGTGGTATGAAGTCCCCAACTCTCTGCTTATTTCTCTTTCCTTTTATCTCTTGAGAGATAAAAGGTGATGCAGGCCATACCCCAGGGAAACTCCCTTTGCACTGGATCAGAGAGACGACCTGAGTAAGGGTGGTGTTACAATCCCACCCTAATCCTCTCAATGTAAAATTACAGTCACAGAAGGGAAGACAACCACACAATATTGGGAATCATGGCCTAACCAAGTTGATACACACATTTTTGGGGGGACATAATTCAATCCATGACCGACAGGGAAAAGAAATTCCAAACAGGGGAAAAAGAGTGTGCTCGGACCCCAAGTTTTAAACAGCCTGGTGAGTTCTGGAACTCTGAGTATTAGGACATGAATGAATGGTGGGCTGCAACTGGGAAGGAATGGCAAGGGGGAAGGTGGCTAGCAGTCATGGGGGACTTGCTGTAATAGGTTAATGAGTGTGCTTCATCCTACCCGTGGTAAGAAGCAGAGAAGAGTTTACAGTGGGAGAGAGCATGGTGGTGTTTCCATTTTAAAATCTATTAGGTAGCAGGGTGAAGGGTGGATTGGACAGACTGAACCTAAAGGTAGGGAAACAGGTTATGAGACTATCACATTATCCCAGCAGAGAATTGATAGCTGGACTGGGGCAGGGGGAGTGGGAGGAGGATGGAAGGAAGAAAGACTCCTTGAAGTGGACAAGATGGGGTAAAGTAAGGATGACACTGGGATTTATAGGTACTAAAAAAATCAAAAGATGCATTGCTTTGGGCAAATCGGCTGCAAAAGACCTGTTTAAAGTGTTGAAAAGCAAAGATGTCACCTTGAGGACTCAGATGAGCCTGACCCAAGCTATGGTGTTTTCAGTTTCCTCATATGCGTGCGAAAGCTGGACAATGAATAAGGAAGACCAAAGTAGAATTGATGCTTTTGAATTGTGGTGTTAGGGAAGAATATTGAATGTACTATGGACTGCCAAAAGAATGAACAAATCTGTCTTGGAAGAAGTACAACCAGAATGCTCCTTAAAGCAAGGATGGCAAGACTATTCTTACATACTTTGGATGTGTTGTTAGGAGGGAGCAGTCACTGGAGAAGGACATCATGCTTGGTAAAGTAGAGAGACAGTGAAAAAGAGGAAGACTCTCAGGAAGATGGACTGACACAGTGGCTGCAACAATGGGCACAAGCAACAATTGTGAGGATGGTGCAGGAGCGGGCAGTATTTTGTTCTGTTGTGCATAAGGTTGCTATGAGTCAGAATTGACAGCACCTAATAACTATTAAAAAAAAATAATAATAAATTTTTTTTTTTTTAATAACTACAACAAAAACAGAACGTGGCTGAAACAGTCTTCCACGTAAAAGTTCACTAAATGTCATTTTGTTTGGACAACAGAGTAGATAGTGATGTACTTAAAATGGAAAAAAAACGAAAGCCAGAGGAAGAGCAGGTTTGGGAGAAGAAAGTGTGTTTGGTATTGAGCTTAGGATGTTTATTCCTTTAAAAATAAGGCTACCTTTTTTCTGTTCCCTGCCAATGACAAATTCATATGCCTGCTTAGTCAATTGGCATGCTATTGCTAATTGAAAATACTCTAATTGAAAACTATGTCCTTCCAGAGGATCATTAGAAAGTAACCTTCATAAATTATACAGGATTGCCATGCTTATTTATTTATTAGGCTTTCTGCCTCCTCTAGAGGAGCCCTGGTGGTGCAGTGGTTAAGCACTTGGCTGCTAACCAGAAGGTTAGTGGTTCAAACCCACCAGCCCTTCCATAGGTGAAAGATATCACTGTCAGTTTGGTAAAGATTTACAGTCTTGGAAACCCTATGGGACAGTTCTGCCCTGTCCTATAGAGTCCCTGTGAGTTGGAATCAACTCAACACCAATGGGTTTAGTTTGGTTTGGCTTCCTTTAAGGCTAAGGTAATCAGAAACAGGGATAATGTGGTCAGGCTTGGGAGGATGTCTGTATGGCTACATTTTCCCTTCAAGACAGCTCCCAGGTAGAAAAGAGAAATTGCCTAGATTGCTGGGCTCCTGATCTTCTGAGACCATTTGTTCTAGTTGATGTGTCAGAGATCAAGAACCTTATCAATTTCTTCCCAGGATAAGTTTGGGCCAAAGTAATTTTAACATAAAATAAGAAAAAGAAAATGTGAAATAAGGATCCAGTGAACTTCCTGATTTATTAAATAAGCATAATTTAACATTTTTGCACAGCATTTCAGTTCCGGCTATATAGGTGAGGGTCAGTGTGCCATTCTTTGTAATTCCTATTTTTAACGGGAGGCAGGAATTGGAATACTATTTGTAGGTGCCCCCTGTCCCTGGATAGCGTCTTAATGCCTATAAAGGAGTGATAAACATTACTAAAAAGCTCTGTAAACTTGAACATGGCAATACTGTCCTGGGTACCATATTAAGTGACCTCTGTGATTTCATTCCAGCATAATGATCAAGGATAATTGATACTTTGTGCAGATGTAGAGATCACGGGAATAGTTGTACAGACATTGCTTGTGGTGTAAATATTTAGGAAATGTATATTAAGTACATATTATGTTCTGTACAATGTTTTGGCTCTGGGAGCAAGGAAAAAACAGTTCTTGCTGGAGCAGAGTATACATTATAGTGCAGAGGACAGATGTTAAACAAGCAATCAAATGAATATATGGTTGCAGACAGATAGAAGTGTTACGAGGAAAATAAAGAGAGTAATGTGCTGGAAAATGTTTGGTGGCATGAGGGAATGCCTTTCTGAGAAAGGACCATGCCAGGATCCAAGGAAAAGGGATCCCAGACAGAGGAAGCATACACAGACCCTGGGAGCGAATTGAAGGCACAGAAGGAGGGCAATGGTTAGGGCATATTTAGATACTGTAGAGTCAAGAAAGAAGCCCTGGTAGCACAATGGTTAAGTGCTCGGCTGCTAATGGAAAAGTCAGCAGTTCTAACCCACTAGCTGCTCCACGAGAAAAAGACCTGGCAATCTTCTTCCACAAAGATTACAGCATAGGAAATCCTATAGGGCAGTTCTACTCTATCCTATAGGGTTGCTATGAGTCAGAATCAACTGGACGGCACATAACAACGAGAGTCGAGGGAAAATGGCCACCTTTTCCTAGCCAGTCAGAAAATGCTTATTAGAGACTCATATATATAACAATAAATGTATATTTATTATAATATATATATATATATAGCCCTGGTGGTGCAATCATTAAGCACTTGGCTGGTAACTGAGACGTTGGTGGTTCGAACCCACCCGGTGGCTCCACAGGAGAAAAGACCTGGCGATTTGCTTCCGTAAAGATTACAGCCCAGAAAACCCTATGGAGCAGTTCTACTCTGTGTTGCTCTGAGTGGAAAATTGACTTGACGACCCTAACAACAACAAATATTTATTATGTGGTACATTTATAATAAATGTATGTGATGATAAAAACATATATAAATAAATATACCCCCATCTCATTCAACAACCTAGCGAGGTAGGAGTTTTATTCCCATTTCCTGGTTGAGGGAACTGGGTCCCAGAGGCCAGGTCCACATAGCTAGGGAGTAGATCTAGGACCTGAGACTTCAGACCATGTCCACTACACCCTAACTGCAGACCGGTAGGATGGAAGCAAGGCACTTGGAGTGACTAAATGCTGAGTCATTGGCCTCCTAGGCTGGCTTCTGTACTATACCTGGCTTAACAGATTTCGTGAGTGCTTTGATGTGATATTACCACCACCACCACCAACTATAAACCAATAGTGACAACATGACTGTAACTGTGCCTACTATTACATATTTTTATTGTTTATGTAAAGTACTTTCCCATACATTATCTCATTTATAGCTCAGAATAGCCCTCCAAAGTAAGCAGGAGCAGTTTTATTCTTTTCATTTAGGGTAAGAAATTACCTGAGCTCACACACGTGGGAGTGTCAAGGCAGTGACTCGACTCTGGGTTCAAATCTAGGGTCCTTACCTAAAGCCACAGAAACTCTTGATTGAAGGAAGGAGACACATTAAACTTGTAGTCCTTCAGATTTCCCAGAAAAATGTTCCTGTTTTCTTCCAAGTGCTTTTGGTGGTAAAGAAGAGTATATATTCACTGGTTAATGAATTTCTTGAGCTCTTATTGTGAGCTAGACGCTGGACATATCAGAGAATCCCAATTAAGTAAGTTAAAAGGTACTACTGTAGCCTAGTGTTATGCTATGGAAATACAGAGGAAGAAGTGATTAAGGTGTTTGGGGAAGGCTTCACAGAGAACATGTCACTTAAACTGGACCTTGAAGGTTCTCTCCAGGCAGAAAAGAAAGGAATGGTATTTGAGAAAAAAATACGTTAGCACGATCAAAGAATATGGTGGCTACAACCAGTTGCCACTGAGTCAACTCGTCAATTCTGACTCTGACTTATGGCAACCCCATGTGTATCAGAGTAGAACTGTGCTCAGTGTTTGGTTTTTCCAGAGGTAGATCACTAGACCTTTCTTTCAAGGTGTCTTTTTTTTCTGGGGAGACTTGAACCTCCAACCATTTAGCAGTGTAGCATGTTAAATACCCAGGGACATGGTGCCTGTGGGGAGTAGTAAGTAATCAGGTGTAACCACAGCATGGGATATATTGGAAGTAATGGACGGAAATGCTGCTGGAAAGGTATACTGAGATCAGTTTCATAGGACCTTGAATGCCAGGCTCAGGAGTTGCCTTTTTTGGCCTGTCCATCCCAGGTTTGTTAGCAAGGTAATGGCATGATTCTATTTGTGCTTTAGAAAGCAGATTCTTTTGGCAAAAGGAGAATGCGTTGGAACAGGGGAGAGGTTAGAAGACATTTGGGAGAAAGACGATGAGGCCCTGAATTGGGGATACTCCCTAATTACTCATTGAAAAGAAATATGGAGATAACAACGATGAGACTTAAGGAGTAATTGGCTGTGGAGACACACCTATTGGATTTTGGATGCATATACTAGTTTTACGTTTGTGTGCACACACGTGCACACACGTACACACACACAACTTATTTTGGCCTCTGCAAACTCAGCCCAATTTTTCCTGACTCTAAGTCAACCATTGATTTATTTTTCTACCCTCAGAAAAAGAGAAAAAGTTATAGGTCTGTCATCTTATGGATTCTTCGGTATGATTTGACCTTTGATGACCCCTAGGATTCTGCTGGCTGAAAAATGCTGAGTGCAAACACATTTTTGAAGACCTGGATGCCATGACTGTATTTACGTGCCACGGGTTATTTACCTTTTGCGCATTTGGAACTGTTGCTGCATATTTGAAAACCCGCCTATTAAGCACTTTGGGGAAATTATTCTCAGCCAGTGACCTCTGGTAGGGAAATATTAGGAGATCAAGTGATTCTCTCCCTATCAGGCCTCCTGCTGAATGCTGAGGGAGAATTTAGGTATTATTGACCATACTATAATATTTGTGTGGATCCCACACTTTTCTGGAATATCCTTTCCTCCTACTCTTCTAGTAAGTGAGGACCACTCATCTTGACCTTAAAATGTAATTTTAGGGACAGGGTTGGGAAAAAGAAAATCAACAAATATAAATTGTTCACTCTAAATTACGAGCACCAAATGTATTTCTGTTGTAGAAAAGGATTCCATTTAATCTCTGGGTAAAATGAGTTTTTCTGCCTTGACTTGGACATTTCTCATGGACGTGTAAAATGCCTGTACCCAAACTCACGGAACACTGATGGGAAGGGTCCCCAAATAGTCTCACATATTTAGTCAAAAACATTTTGGGGGGAGGGGGGCTTTGCATGTTCAAATCAGTATGTTTCCAAGGACAAGAGGAAGAATTTTGGAGGCTGTTATGGTTCATATACTAGTGTTGCCACCTGGGCAAACATCCCTGGACCCCAGTTACCCCATAATAAACTCATGTCTAGGAGTGCTGTGGAGATTAAAAGAGATAAGTGAAGCTGCTAAAATGAAGTCTGGCTCAGAGTCAGAATCAGTGAATATTAGTTTCTTTAAGATACTGGTTTATAGAAGTTAGATGAAAGAGACATAGGCCTTTCTTTTAGGGAACTTACATCTTAGTTTTCAAAACCATTGATTGGCAAAATGTCATTTAAAATTCCTGGATTCTCATGTCTGGTGTCAAAAATGCAATCATGCGATCATTCACCTTTTTTAGTAGTCTGGAAAAATAGGTGTATTTTTACTTTTTCTCCCCAGTCTGTTTATGAGAGGTAGAACCCAGTTGCCATGAACTGGGCCAACCTTGGTATTGAAAGACCAAGTTTTATGAATCCTTGTATTTGAGAGTAGCAATGCTTTGAATCAAAATTCCTGAAACAGCCTATTTTTTTTTATTTTTAAACAAATGGCAGGTATAGGCACATAACCAGATTATCTTAAGGCCATAAAAGAGGGCATTAAAAATCTTGCTATTGTAGAATTTTAGCCAGAATTTTTTTTTTTTTGTCATTTATTCAGCAGATGTTTGTTGAGAACCTAATATGTGCTATAAGTCCTAGGTAGCATAAATGGTTAAACGCTCGACTACTAACCGAAAGGTTGGCAGTTTGAATCCACCCAGAAGTGCCTCAGAAGAAAGGCCTTGATGATCTACTTCTAAAAGTTTACAACCATTGAAAACCCTATGGGGTGTAGTTCTACTCTGAAACACATGGGGTCGCCATGAGTTGGAGTCAACTTGACAGTAACCAGTTCAGTTTGTTTTAGTATGCACTAATACTACATCAGTGAGCAAGACACAGTCCCTGACATTGTCCCAAGTTTAACTGACTTGGAGGAATATTTTGTACGTAGCAAAAAGTAATTGGTGTTTGCTATTATAGAGATGGGAGGTGCTTCTATCATCTCTTGGAGGGAGGAGAATGAAAAAGTGATCCAACTTGAAAAATTAATTGTGTTTGAGTAGTGACTGGAATACCCATTTTCACTGACCTAATTTTTTTTTTTAATTATCATAGATATACAATTATTTAATTTACTACATAATGTGTATTTCTGCAGTTTTATCATTTTCATGCTTCATTATCACCCTGTATGTGGAAGGTATTGAACCTGTTTCATAAACGGTATTAATCTCAATTAATTTGTGAGCTTTAAATAATATTCTCTTATTAAATATATTCTTTGTTATGTTATTAAATATATTCTTTGTTATGCAGCCTATGTTTTTGCAGTGACAGAAGCTGTTGAGGCTGATAAAAGCAAACATTGAGTTAAAGAACCTTTTCATATTTTAAAAATTATTTGCACATTTATATTTTCTAAATGGTTTTATAGAGAACACCTTATTAGACTAATTCAGCGATTTGAGGCCAAAGTCCAATTTTATGGATTGATTTTATCTGAGGAACATTAAAATAGTAGAATATTTTCTGTCTTGGCAGGAATCAGTGTTGAAAGACATTTTGAAAAAAAAATTTTAAATTCATCCCTGAGACTGTAAACTCCTTGAAGGCAGGGCCCCAATACATAGTTGATGTTCCTTAAGTATTGCTGATTTAGATTAAATTGAAGTGAATAATAAAATAGAATTTGAGACCCAAGGTTTTATTTATTTAATGTACACAGGGCTAGTCTAGGAAGCTATCCCTTCTTCTTCGTTTCAGGAACTTCTCCTTATTTTGTTCATCTTTGATGTGGAACATTTTTATGGCCTCCTTTTTTTGCTGGTGACTTAACTGCTTTCTTGGATACCTGTTCCTTCCTTTTAAGCTGTGGTACTCAGGCTCCCCAAAGTCAGCTGGCCTCTGGATGGAGATCACCACAAAATGGCCAAATGGTACTTCAATTTCTAGGTAAAAACAGAGAACTAAAATTGAAAACCCTGTGTCTTAGTCATCTAGCGCTGCTATAACAGAAATACCGCAAATGGATGGCTTTAACAAAGAGAAATTTATTTTCTCATAGTCTAGTAGGCTAGAAGTCCATATTCAGGGCGTCAGCTCCAGGGGAAGGCTTTCTCTCTCTGTTGGCTCTGGAGGAAAGTCCTTCTCATCAATCTTCCCCAGGACTTGATCTTCTCTGCACGGGAACCCTGGGTCCAAACGATGCTCTCTGTTCCCAGCACTGCTTTCTTGGTGGTATGAGGTCCCCAAGTCCCTGCTTGCTTCCCTTTTCTTCTGTCTCTTGTGAGATAGGAGGTGGTTCAGGCCACACCCCAGGGAAACTCCCTTCACATTGCATCAGGGATGTGACCTTAGTGAGGGTGTTATAATACCACTCTAATCTTCTTTAATATAAAATTACCATCACAAAATGAAGAACAACCACACAATACTGGGAATCATGGCCTAACCAAGTTGACACATATTTTTGGGGGGACATGTTTCAATCCATGATACCCTATATCGTGTAAGTCATCTGGAAAGACCTCCAAGGACATTTATATTTTCCTCTTAAGTCTTGACTGGCACAAGGGATCATCTTTTCTGCAAAGATAAAAAGGTAACCTAAGACAACCTCCCCAAGTTGAAAAATTCTAAAGTTTTACCATGAAGTCCAATTAGACTGACATTTAACTTCAGAACCTACTCCCCTATCTAATTTAATCACCATAACAAAAACAAATTACATACACACACACAGAGCCCTGGTGACACAGTGGTTAAGAGCTCAGCTGCTAATTAAAAGGTCGGCAGTTTAGATCCACCAGTTGCTCCTTGGAAACTCTATAGGGCAGTTTACTCTGTCCTATAGGGTTGTTATGAGTTGGAATTGATTCAATGACGACAGGTTTGGTTGTTCTATATCCATCTATCTATCTGTGTTTATATATACATATCTGTCTGTGTATATATATACACAGATAGATATGTATATATATGTACTAAGTTTATATGTCTGCTGCCTGTCAGTTTGTTGTACTATGGAAGCTTGCTTGTTGCTATGATGCTGGAAGCTATGCCACTGGCATTTCAAATATGGCAGGGTCACTCATGGTGGACAGGTTTCAGTGGAGGTTCTAGACTAATACAGATTAGGAGGAAGTGCCTGGCAATCTACTTCGAAATATTAGCCAATGAAAACTTTATGGATAATGGGCTCAAATGTACCAACAGTTGTAAGGGTGATACAGAACCAGGCAATGTTTTGTTCTGTTGTACATAAGATTGCCGTGAGTTGGAACCTACTGGACGGCAATAAGTTTATAGGTTCAGTATTAAAATCAAATGAGGAAAAAGGCAAGTGGGAAATGCTTTGCATTTTCATTCACCACTAAGCAATTTTTTCTTTTGCTCCTTAGTCTAACTCAGAGTTTCTCCAACTTCAGTGTGCCTAAGAATTTTTGTTCAGGGCTGTTATCTCAATACCATGTATACTCTGTCTTGTGAGTGATTTAAGGGACTTTGAAGAGACATTTTAACTATCTTTAGAAACTAACCTCTAACAAGTACTTCTATACATACATAGGAAATTAACAATGAATGAAAATCAGATTCCTGGGGAGACCTTTGACCCTTCTGTCTAAATTTCTGACTTGTAAAATAGAGCCCAGAGCCTGGTCATCTCATCCTGCACCTTGGGCATAATGGCAGTCAAATCAGAAGTGCCATTATTGTGCTCATGATGTCCTTGTGGACGCATGTAAGCAGAGCTGTCTAGTTTGTGGGATGCTACTAGATGTTATTTGAGTGGGCTTTGAGTCTGGCTCCTTGCAAAGATGCTGTGGGATGTATCGGGAAACTTCCTGAGTGGCTTGTGTAACTATGGGGCTTTGAATCTTGTTTAAATACAAACAAATATTAACAGCAAGACAGAGGGTAGGATGTCAATCCTGCCAAACTTCTCTTCCAGGCTGGGGCTGCCTTGCCTCCCTCCTAACGGGCTGTCTGCTGCTGCTCACTTGTCATACTGACACAGCCCCCCGGCTGGGCTGATTGGTCGCTGGCAATAACTGATATGGAATACTGATGTTCTTGCCGGCAGTTCCTTCCACTCCAAAGGGGCCCCTTTCTGCCCCTCTTCTTGCCTGTCGGACTCCAGCCAGGTGCCCACCCTCCCCCGACCACTCCGCCCCTGCACCCTGGGGGAGGACGAGTCCTGGGCACGATGCTCTGAAATCCACCAAGCTGCTTTCACTAGGACTCGCTCTCCGGAGAGTCCTGTTCCAGACTTCTCAGGGTTTTTACAGCACAAACAACTGCATGCGGGCCCGAGGGGAGGCTGAACAGGACTTGCGTGTGGTGGTTTTTCATTGCTTCTCATCACTTTGCTGGCCTCATCTCAAGCCCAGAGGTTCGGGTTGGATTTCTTTCTGCCGAAGCCACTGAAGAAGGATCCCAGCTCCTTCTGTTGACTCTTTCTATTTTTATGGTAAGTACTTGCTTGCAATGAGCTGTTCTGCTGCAGTGAACTGGAGGCTTGCTAGCTCTCTTCCCCATTAAGCTTAGTGACCTTCCTTCTGCATTTCTCCTGTTCTCATGGATCCTTGTCAGGGGTGATCCAGCTAACTAAGATGCCAGGGGTTATTTGTCTGGGTGGTTTGTCTTCTCGCCGCCCCCCCCCTTTTTTTTCCTTAAACCTGAGGTCGTCAGCTGTGATGGAAACATAAGCACTCTCTCTTTGTCCTTGAAGCGGCTGCCGGGGAAATGTGTTTGCGATGGTAAACTGCAGCAGTGTGCGGGGTATCTGTGGAGGATGACTGACAAATTTGGGCAAGATGAAGCCTTTGCGTGCTGAATCCGGAAGGGCTGGGATGTGCCAGCCCACATAGTAAACTCTTCTATCCTTCTGTGTGAACACGACAAGCTCAGGTGTGAGTTATGTCAGAGTCTGCTATGGGCAGCGGTGCTTCAAGCACCTGCCATTGGGTCCACGATGGCCCTGTGTCTTGTGGGGTTTACAACTTGGGCAGTGACATCTGCGGCGGCAGGAATCCTGCCCTGGCAGACACAGCCAAGTGCATGACCTCATTGCTTCTCTCCCTTTGAAGTGTCAGGGTGCCGGTTGTTGCAAACCATCTTTTGCAGCCTCTTCAGAGGGTGGTGGGGGCAGTGATGGGAGGATTGCTTTTGGAGTTGACAGCACAATTTCGTCCTCCTGCTGGGAGAGAAAAAGCTCCGAGGCTGTGGAAATGGATCGACTTTTCTAAGAGAAAACAAGCAGGTTTCCGATTAAGAACATGTGTATTGCAGCAGCCCCCAGGCAGGGCGTTTAATCCAAGGGATTCCTCGCAGAATAATGCTGTAGTTTTTTACCTGGTCTTCCGAGACCTAACTGCAGAGAGCACCACAACTTCAAGTCTATTGCTGGTTGCATCTTGAAGTACGAAGGAAACCAAGAGCATTTAGGGAGTTGTTGCACCGGTGCGTCGCAGAAGTCTATTATCACAGAGAGCTTTTTTTTTTTTTTGGTGTTGCGTTATTTTGGTCAGAGCAACATTCCAAAGAAAAAGCTTCGCAGTGGTAATTCTGTTTAGTTCTTTTCCAGTCTTAAACTGGAGATGGGTTGGATTATATGACTGTGTGTGGCTTTCCCAATTCTGTGCACTTCACTTTAGGAAGGGCTCCCTTCAAATGTGATTTGGCCTCTGATTTGTAAGGTACTGTATTAATATATTAATATATATAATTTAGTAACCAGTGAGGGGAAAAATGGGGGGGGGTGCAGTTTTGGATCTCTTCCCTCTGTCGACAGGGAGTTTTAAATGTAAAGTTCCTCAGTTGTCTTGCTCCTTCTCACCACTCTGCTTTCCACTGTCTGTGTGGATTTTTCTTAAAATAGTGGTGATGACATCAGGCATATGCTTTTATCCAGTTTCCTGGGTCCCAGGAAGAGACACTCGTGTTTTGTTTTTTGGTGGGGGGTTCTAGGCATGTATGAAAGTGTGCATTTAAATAAAGATCAAGAATTTATAGATGTTTACATGATAGTCCAGTGTAAGAGTCTATAAGCACATAGGTTAACAGAAAAAAGGGGAGGGGGTTGCAAATGATAGTCTCCCAATCCTTAAATAATGTTTGAAATACTTTCGGCACTATTTGGAATAGCTGTTCTAGCATCCACTCTGTTCTGACGCTTGATTGTGGCTCGTAGCGATATTGTGATTTGACAGGAAGACTTTCTTGCTTCCTCTGATGTTTCTTTAATGTTTAGCCGCTTACTTTCATCCTTAGTGGTGTTTTTCTTGCTTTGCTTATTTTTTTTTCTTCTCCAGTTGAAAAAAAAATTGTTTTTTTTTTTGAGTGCCTGGTAACTCAACTTGAGGTATATCGTTCAAGATGGAAACAGAATCAGCTTGGGTGTTACGGAAATGGAGTCTGTTTCACACTGCAGGCAATTTCAGATGCATTTAGAAAATATTTCATTTTAATGAGCTGCAACTTTAGCTTTGAGAGAAAAAATTTCTTAGCCCTCCTTTGTTTTACTAAACCAAATGTTTGCTTATGCACGTCAGAATTGCATGTATATGTAAGCACATATACAAATGTATTGTGTGTGTTTGTGACTCTGCATGTAGTATATAGTATATGTGTAGTGTATCTGTGACTCTGCATACAGTTGCAGCATACTGGTCTAGAGAATAGAAGAAAAATTCCTGAGATACTGCTTTGCATCCCTTTGCTAGGTGTTTTGGGAGAGAGGTAGGGATTCCCCCACTTCCCACACCCATCCTGCAGTTAACAATGCCTTTGGGAATTTCTTTGAGTTGGGAGAGTGCGTTCTTCAGCATTTCCTTGTACCACAGCATGGTGTCATGTTAATTCCTTTGCAGGGTCTCTGAAGCAGCATAGAAAACTACCGCAGGAAAAAATGATAAAGGCTGCGCTGAGTGGGGCCTGTAGCCTCTTGGTGTGATGAAGTCACTGCAACATTTTATTTGTGTGTGTTTATTTTGCTGCTGTGCCTTGCAGCTGATGGTGCCTGCAACTCTAGCCCACTGAAGTTGTTTGGAGTGAATCTAGAGAAACCACATGGGTATAGAAGCAGTTGTTCATTATTCCAACTCCTTAAATACAGCTGTCATTAAAAGAGTGCTTTTACTCTGTTTCTTTTTGTGTTGTTTTAACTTGGAACCTGCAGCTTTTATTATGAATCAACAGCCTTCATTTTCACCTTCTTGCTTTCTGCTCTCTTTTCCCCACTTGTGTTTTATATATATAAAAAAAAAAAATTTTATATATATACACACACACACTTGTATATGTATGTATATATGTATGCATAAACACACACATATACGTATATATATTTAGGAGCCCTGGTGGCATAATGGTTAAGAGCTTAGCTGCTAACCAAAAGGTCGGTAGTTCTGATCCACCAGCTGCTCCTTGGAAACCTGTGGGGCAGTCCTACTCTGTCCTATAGGGTCACTATGAGTTGGAATTGAGTCAGCAACAACGGGTTTGGGTTTTGGTATACATATCTAAACATGTGTTTGTCCATGCATACATGTACATACAGAAACTCAGACAATGAAAGTTATACAATGATTAATGAAGAGTTCGTTACAGCTTCTCTTTTAGTTACCAAACTCCAAATAATCAAACTGAAATCATGTAACTGAGAGAAGAAATTGCCCCTATTAATATAAACACAACCTCATGCTTCTGCAGGCATTCTTGTCATTGAAACTATTTTCCATAGTTGATTACCAGGACCAGAAATAGAATCAGCTTTGCGTTTTAATTAATGACATTCTGGATCTATGTAGGTTGGACTGCCCTCAGACCTTAACATGTTTACTGTCTACAAGGCCTTTGTGTTAAGAGGGGGAGTTTGTGGGTGATACAAAGTAAAGTCATTTGATTACATGCTACAGTCTTCCTTAGGCACTGAATGAACTGTATTGTTAAGGATACTGGCTATATTTTTCTGTTGCTTTTCCCGGTATAATTAAGTCAATGTATTTCCTTTCACCATCTCTCCATGAGCCTTTTTTATAGAGTAAAAAGTATAATGTGCAACTCCCACATAAAGCTTCTTAGAGGGAGGACAATTTTTCAACAGGAATTCAAAACCACTTCTAACACCAGCTATGGTGATCTACTTTGAAAGGAACTTGCTATTCAATAGGCAACTTAGACAGATTGTGTAAAATAGGAGACATGCTTCAAGAACTGTGTTGAATACTGCATTTTTGATCTGTACCTCCCTACTGAATTTATTTAGAGCTGTAGTCACTGGATCAGCTTCGTGGGGGAAAAAGTCCTCAGTAGCATAATAATCTAGCCAGACTGTCTGTCCTAAGTGTTTACATTGCAAGTTATACTTCTTGGGTGGTAGAAGGAGATGGCAGAATTTCGGAGGAGAACCAAATCACAGCCCCCAAATAATGCAAGACAAAAGGAGAAAATTCTTCCTTATATTCAGCATTTACTACTCAAGTCTGTTGACTCTTAGGTCTGAAGAGCCAAGAAATTGTTGCAAACACAGGGTGACAGGTTTTGCAGGCCTTTTCCCTAATAGAAATCTTTGACCCTTATTTCCGGCAGCTGCCGAGTGACCTTTTTGGCTTATGCGAGCCAGCAGCCATTCTTATAGAAAGCAGACGTATTGTAATACAGCAGGAATTCACTTACTTACATTTTTCCTGTTGGTCTCCCACTGGGGACCTCCTGTGAGAGTCAGAGAAGGAATGAGTGTCAAGGCCATCAGAGACCACAGCCAGTCACAAAGGGATATCTTCAGGGACCCTTGGATTCCAGTCCAGCCCCACTAACTGGCTGTGTGACTCAAATCCTCTGCATTTGCTACATTGAGGTCAGGTCAGATAATCTCAGAGGGCTTCCCCCAGCCATTAAAAATTGTGAAATGATATTCTACCTCTATTTCCAGATGGATGGTAATTTCTGAAGCAATTGACCCAGATTAAACACTCCTGGAGGGGGTGGGTTGCATCTTCCCTTGACTCTGCCAGCCCCTGAAACTATGAGGGGGACATGAACATTAGAGTTACTCAAAAAAGTTTGACATGCATAAGGCTTATGTATATATGATGACTATCTGTTGAGACCAAAAACCAATCCCGTTGCCATCAAGTCAACTCTGACTCCGAGTGACATTATAAGACAGAGTAGAACTTGCCTCATAGGATTTCCAAGGAGCGGACTGTGGATTCAAGCTGCTGACCTTTTGGTTAGCAGCCAAGCTCTTAACCACTGCGCCACCGGGGCTCTGACTATCTACTTACCCTGGGACAGTTTGAAACATCTCTTGTTATCATGAAAATGAAGCTTGAGAAGCATCTTACCTGCCCTTTCCTCTCACAGATAAGGAAACCGAGGCACAGGAACATTAAGGAAGTTAGTGACTTCCCAAGGTTGGAGACCTAGTTAGCACCTGGGCAAGATGAACTTAGTATAATGTACATGTACTCAGGGCCTTGCTCCATTCCCGATGTGGGACGCCTTCCAGGATACACAGCTGACACTTACCGTGTCATTCATTGCTCACAAAACTGCTTTGTGGCATCTAACTCACTGGCATCCGTTATTTCTGGGTTCATTTCATGCAGATTACGTGGCTGTACCAGGCAGAGTGAGTCACATCAAGCAAATGTTTATGATAATTTGCTCATGCTTGTGTAGAAATGCATTTTCCATGTTGAAATTCTGTTTTTCTTATGAAAAATTCAGGATTTTACAAACATTATGCTTATTTTTTCCCCTTTGCTTAAACTATTTAAATTATTATGTATTTCTGTTTTGTAGATGGGGTGATGTTTATGGGTTGATTCCTTCATTCATTTATGCATTTGCTAAATACTTATTGAGTGCCAAACTGTATCAACCCTAAAGCCAAGTGGTTGGGATCCAGTGGTAAAACGACTGAACTCGGCCATTGCGGTTAGGGACCTTAAAGTCTAATTATGTTTCACGGAGTTTACGTCTTTTGATTCCCAGACAGCCTTCTGCCCACTGTTTCATACAGTTTCCCAAAAATTCCAGTTGAAGAACGGTTTGCTTCGGTAGTTTTTGCCAGTGGCTGTTCCACTGAGTTCTCATAAAAAGGCACCTTTGTTGTCATTGCAACAGATATCTTCCAGTTTTCTGCAGCAGCAGTATTTTTAGCATCTGTTATTTAAATTTAGCATTTGCTAACCTGACTGAACAGAGGACATTATTTAGCTAAACGTGTTTGTACTATTGCTGTGATTTATGAAATGACACTTCCGTTTTTAACAAAACTGACCTGTTCCCCAGAACTGTAAATTGATAGTCGGTAGCACAATGTCCATGGAACTCATTGCAGGTTAAAGGCTACACTCCTTGGCCTTAATGACCAGGCTTATCATAATGGATAATCCCTACCTCCTAGTTCTGCCTCTTTTTCTGCAGCTCTCGTGGAATGCTCCAGAACTACCAAACCGTTGGCAGCCTTTGCACATTTTGTTTCCTCTGCCTGGAAGGTCTCTCCTCTCTTTCCTCAGACTAACTTTCAAGGCAAGCTCAGATGTCATCTCCCCTGGAAGCTTTTTAATACTTACCATCTTTACTGAATCCTACTGAGAAGTCCAACTCATAGCCATCCCATAGGAAAGAGTAGAACTGCCCCGTGGAGTTCCCAAGGAATACCTGGTGGATTCGAACTGCTGACCTCTTGGTTAGCCGTAGCCCTTATCTCCTATGCCACCAGGGTTGCTATGAGTAGAAGTCGACTCGACGGCAGTGGGTTTGGTTTTGATTTGGTTTATCAGGAGGTAGACCATCTCTGTCCTCTTACATCCTCCAGTACAAAGATCTCATGGGACTTAATAGACTATATTGTAATTAGTTGTTTACTTATCTCTCTTTCTTTCCCAAATAGAGTTTTTGTTCTTTGAGGGAAGGGACTGTGCTCTTCATCTCTGTACCCCAAGGCCTGGTTCAGTCACTGGTGTATAGCAGGCACCCAAAAATCCTTGAACCAAAGGATGGGGAGTCACCATTCTAATATCTGTGGTGTTAGTATTGGCAGCTACTACTCTGTGTGCAAAAGTTAATTTTTGAAACCAATGTGACTATATGAATTATACTGAGAAGGATAAGGAGATTGGCAGCCATCCTGATGTAGTCTGTTAAAAATTCTATGCAACCCCCCCCCCCGCCAATATCTGCCTTCAAGTGACTTTCAATAAACAACAAGAATTTATTAAGTGCCTGCTAAGTTGGAATTGACTTGATGGCAATGGGTTTGTTTGGTTTTGTTTTTTTTTGGATAAGCAAAAGGGGGCCCCGGTGGAGCAGTGGTTAAGAGCTCCACTGCTAACCAAAAGGCTGGCAGCTCGAATCCACCAGGTGCTCCTTGAAAACTCTGTGGGGCATTTCTGCACTGTCCTCATAGGGTCTCTATGAGTCCAAATCAACTCTGTGGCCATGGGCTCTTGGTTTGGTCTATAAGCAAAGCGTTGCGTTAGGTCCCAGGGAAGAACAACAACAAAAAATTAAAAAGAAAGCATACTTCCTGTCCTCCAACAGCCCTTAAACTAGTAGGGATTTGTTTCGAGATGTGTAAGTGACCAGGTTACAAGACAGACCGTTATAAATATTCTAATTACTGGCAAACACACCTCACGTGCAGCCACCGCCCATCTGTCAGTGGAGGCTTGCATGTTGCTATGATACTTAACAGGTTTCAGCAGAGCTTCCAGACTAAGACAGACTAGGAAGAAATGCCTGGTGATCTTCTTCCAAAAATCAGCCAGTGAAAACCCTGTGGATCACAGTGGTCTGATCTGCAACCTCAGGACTGGGAGGAGATTCATTGTGTATAGGGTTGCCACAGCTTGGGGCAGCTAACAACAACAGTGTGCTATAGACTTGCAGATAGGGCAGGGAGTAGAAAGGGCATTCCAGGCAGACACAGGGCTTGAGCTAGAGTCTGTGTCAACAGTGAAGGGGCTTGAGGGGAGAGGGTTGTGGAAGTAGAAAATGCAGGAGAAGAGGAACAGTGTTTGGGTGGGAGAGGTGGGAATGCTAGCAGAAGATCCAAATGCCATTTATTATTTTTGAAAGTTGGAGGATAATTAATATCATCTGGAAAAAGCCAAATGGAAATTTGTTTGGAATGTCTCCTCAGGTTTAATTAAATCAAAAGTCTGTATTCATCAGGGGATGAGAGAAGTTGCTGAGTACCTAACCTCAGAAGACATTTGTTTCTCACCCATCCCTTTTGCCCTTGAGGGTACAATTTGACATTCAAAGTCATCACAAGGAAGTGAAGCCTGGCAATGTAACCTAAATCAATCAGTTTAGACCTGGAGAGAGTTGAGGGTTGAGATACTGACGTCCCTGTTAACATACTGTCCAGGGTGTGGAGAACCCCACGGGTCCTTTAGTGCTTTAATTCTAATAATTTAGTTATGTTTCTTTGTCTTTGGCAATTAACTTTGTGGTGTTTACAAGGAATACAACTATTTCATGATCCAGGGGATACGCATGCATAAGCTAGTTCTATTTGGTGAAGAAGTGGTTTAGAAAAATCTGTGTAATAGATTCAGCTCACCCCAAACTATGATTTCTGTGTCTCTCCCCGCCCCCCTTTTTTCCCTGGAATAACTAAAAAAAAAAAAAAATAATAACTAGGGAACACATTTTTAGGGCGTGGTAAATTGTTACATTTTGTACAGCTCAGAATTAGGTTTTATCAGATTGACTCTCCACCTTGAAAATAACCTAAAAAAATTGGGGGGAAGGTCTCTAGATACCTTGGCCAGAGCATGAAAGCAAATAAACTTTTTTTAGGGACTGAGAGTGATGAGATAGAAAAGAAATTTCATTCATTCATTCACTTATTCAACATATACTTATTGAGCACTTACTATGTTCCAGGCACAGTTCTAGGTACTGGGCAAACACTAGGGAATAAAACAATCAATGTACTTGACTTCAGGGAGTTAACATTCTGGTAGGAGTAGGAAGAGGGAACAGATAAACACATTAGCAAATACAGAGTATGTCAGATGGTGATAAGTACCATGGGAAAAAATATACTGAAGACTGTTATTGTCACAGTGGGCTTTCTTTAGATGCATTTTAACTTGTGTGTTATGTATAAATTATTTTCTTCTGTCCATTCACTGTTTTTATTTCATTTTCAAATATTTACTCTCTGACTAGTACATCACAAACCACAGTCTTGAGCTCTTCCCCCCAGGATCAGTGCAGCTGTTGAAACAATTGGAGTACTATGAACAAAAGTTATAATTAGGCATTTTGTTCTTGAATTGACTTAAAGGAAAAGTTCTATGACAGCAAAGTTCACGAATATTTTTTTCAAGAGTAAACTTGTCAGGATTTAGACAAAGAACAGGGGATAGAAATGGATCAGTCTCGTACTTGAGCCTGAGGGGAGCAGACTGGGGCATTCTGGGAGAGCAGGAGCTGTTGAGCTTGGGGAATTTTGGACCCAGGTGGGGGCAGAGAAATGGTGCATGTCACAGGTGAGCACAGTTTATCAGGAGAAGAAGGGAGTGAACTAGAAAGTGAGCACGTAAGATGGTTGCAAGGAATTCAATTTAGCAGGAGAGAGAGAGGGAGGGAAGGGGAAAAGGAGGGAGGACTGATGAAGGCTGTGAAATACACATACGTCAATGAGCAACGTTTGCAAGAAATGGGTCCTTCCTAATGTAGGACATGTGGTTGAGTCAATTAATGGAAATCGTGCTTTGAAACAAGAAGCAGTATTTATGGATTTCCAAAAACCCCATTTGTATTCTGTGTGATCTTTAATTCAGCATCAGTGTTCCATTCTACCCCAGGCAAGCTTTCAGTCAATACTTTCTGCCTTGCTTCCCCCTTCCCCTCACCTTAAAACCAACCCAACCCAACCCAACCCAACCCAACCCAACCCAACCCAACCCAACCCAACCCAACCCAGCCACCCATTGCTGTTGAATCAATTCTGTTTCATAGCGACCCTTAAAAGGACTAGGGTTTAAAGGAAAATATCACATGGTAGCAGAGAGCCTGGGTCCTGAGGCAGACAGCCTGATTCCAAGCCTGGCTCTGCCACCTAACTTTGGACCTTGGACAAGTTACTTAGTCCCTTTTGTGCATCCTTATCCTCAATTATAAAAATGGAGGGTAACTAATAATCCCCTATAGTTGTTGAAAGGGTTAAATTAGCTAGTACTTACAAAGTGTTTAGCACAGTATCTGCCAGATGGTTACACTGCCTAACAATTGTTAACCCATTATTTTCATTTTCTGCCTCTCTGGTGTTAGAAGTTTGGAGAAAGCACTTGTTTATTTATTTACTTATGTAATTGCTTACATACTTGTTCAGCAGAAAGCTTTAATAATTATGATCATACTTTCTTCTTAATGTTTCTGATTTTATGATGATACTTTTCAGAGGGATCTCACAGTTTTTACTACACACTTAGAGAGGCTTATTGTATTTTACAGATTGCTTTGGTCTGTATCCTAATAATATACTGAACAGCAGAACTGAAAGACCACATGGCTGTAGCCATGCCTGGGAGTTGCAGTAAATGACTTTCTGGCAGGACAAGAGAAAAGTGAGGCAGAGATGAAAAAGAACAAGAGTGCAGCAAGTTCAATTCCTTCGTCTCCACCGACACTGGAAAGGCTTCAGGGAGGGTTGCACTCAGGTGGCCTGTGGTCTAGACAGACTGCTGCTGAAGTGTAGCTTGCAGTTTCCTAGAGGGAATAACTCAGAGGTGGGGTTGGTGTTCATGGGGGCAGGGGTCTAGGGAGGAGTGACTATGTGCCCTAAGTTTGTAGGAAAATTTTCTATAAGTGGAATGGTTGAGTCAAAGGGCATATGCATTGAAAATTTTAATAGCTCTTACCAAATTGCCACTGACAGAAGTAAGTCATTTACACTCTCACCAGCAATATATGAGAATACCTCCGTGGTGCAAGTGGTTAACACGCTCGGCTGCTAACTGAAAGGTTGGAGGTTCAAGTCCACACAAGGTGCCTTGGAAGAAAGGGCTGGCCATCTACTTCTGCAAAATCAGCCGTTGAAGACCCTATAGAGCACAGTTCTACTCTGATGCATGTGGGGTCTCCATGAGTCGGAACTGACACAACACAACTGGTATGGTGTGGTATGGTTTAAAAGCCCACTAGGAAACATTTGGGTTTTTGTTAATTTGTTGGGTGAAAGCTGGTATCTCTCAGTTTAATTTGAGCATCTTTTCATGTGTTTGTTTTGCAATTTCCTTTTCTATGAACTCTCTGTTTGTGTCCTTTGCCCATTTTTAAACATTGAGTTTTAGTCCATTTGATTTATCAGAGGAATCTCCTTATAATTTCTCCCATATATTCCTCCCTGTTTTATCATTTATCTTTTGTGATTATCTATGGTATTCTGAGCATATAGAATTTTTATTTTTATGCAGTTAAAGTTGTCATTTGTTTCTTTTGTGGTTTCTGGATTTTTTTGTAATAGTTAGAAAAGTCTAACCCATTCCAGGATCATAAAACTAATTCTTCCATAATCCTTCTTGTATTTTTTGTAATTTTATTTTTATATATGTCTTTGATTCATCTGGAACTTATTACGGTTTAGTAATGGAATAGAAATTCAATTTTATATTTTTCCCAATAACTACCTAGTTGTCTGAAACATTTCTTGAGCATTATGTCTTTTCATTGCTTGCTATGTGGTAGTTCTTGAGAAAGATGATGTTTACTTGGACTCGAGTGGAAGTGGCATGAGAAGATGGGATCATCTATTAAGTTCCTTTATGTAGTTAGAGCTCTTTTTGGAGTGTCTTCTCTATTTTGTTAACTGTCAGTTTGTTTGCTAGTTCCACAGTACGTTAATTTCTCTAGTTTTATATGTTTTAACATCTGATATGGCTACTCTCCCCTTACAAAAAACACCCAATCCAGGTGCTGTCAAGTTGATTCTGACTTATGGCGACCCCATGTGTTTCAGAGTAGAACTGTCCTCCAAAAGGTTTTCAATGGCTCCGATCTTTTGGAAGCAGATTGACAGGATTTTCTTCACAGAAACTTCTGGGTGGATTTGAACCTCCAATCTTTCAGTTAGTAGCTGAGCGCTTAGTTGTTCGCCTTACCCAGGGACTCCCCTTCTCTTTTTTTCCCCCCAGAATTTTCTAGACTTTTCTTAAATGTTTGTTTTTCTGTATGATCTTTAGAAATTGGTTCTAAAAAAATCATGTTTTGAAGGAGGGGTTAAAATAAATTTGTAGGTTAATTTTGGGAGAACATCTTTATGACATCTTTATAATATTGAACCAGGCTGTCCCAAAGCAGTGTATATGTTTCCATTTATTCAAATCTTCTTATGAATCTCAGCTTTAAAGTATTCTTCATATAGATTTTACATAATATTTTTCTTTAAATAAATTATTCTGTGTAATTTTGTGGTTTTATAATAGGTTCTTGTCCAGTCTTCACACGTTTCCAGGAATGTTGAGGTATATGAAGGGAATGAGAATGCTCTTCAGGCATCGTAGAATAGATTACCTGGGGAAAAATAAATTACCATAAGTTACCTAGGGAGAAATATTGGACTTTTTTATAGATTCATGTGATTCACTCATATTTTTGATCCCGTCTTTAAACCTCATGTTTCAATTTGTTGATGTGACTGTAAGAACGTATTTATTTTAAATTCGTGACTGAATTTGATATTTTTCACTCTCCCAAATTCAGAGCACCAGTTGTTCACATCTTTTTTCAGAGTGTTCTGTATCATTGTCTTACATTAACTCATTCATTTTTCCATTAATTAGTTAATTCAGTAAATACTTAATGAGTTCTTAATATAAGTCAAGAATTAAGAATATGAAGATTAATAAGACATAGTGCCTTTCATTGAGGGGTTTGCTGTTCACTGGGAAACTGTCTGGAAACAAATAAGTATAATAAAATAAGGTAATATGATTTCATGAAAGTATGTGCAAGGTGGAGTTGGAGCATGGTGGGAGAGCACCTGAAACTGTCCTGGAGCAATCAGAGAAGGCTTTACCGAGGAGGTAGCGGCTGAGCTGAGACCATTTAGAAAGTTGCCGCCAGGTGGACAGGCAAGGGAGGCTGCTCTCAATAGAGAGAGTAGCAAGTGCAAAGGCACTGGGACGTGAGTAAAAAAAATGTGAGTAGCTACGAGTAATTCAGTCTTCCTTGAATGAAAAGGGCCCTGGGGCTATAGTGGGAGATGAGGCTTAGCTTACCATATTCTGCAGTCCTTGGGGAAATTTTTGAGCAAGTGAGACAAGGTAAAATTGTACATCACTCTGGTAGCCATATGGAAGACAAATTAGAATGGAGTGGATGTAAAATCAGGACTATTAGTGTAGAGGTTATAACAGTAGGCCCAGTGAGAGACTATAGGGATTGGCATAAGGAATGGCAGAGGGACCATATGTGAGATTTACTCATTCAGCAATTATTGGTTTAAATCACCTGTGTACCAGGCTCTCTTCCAGGTGCTAAGCATGCAGTAGTATACATGACAGATAGGCTCCCTGACCCCAAAGAGACCACATTCTAGTGGGAGGAGATCAACAAAGAAACCAATAAATGAGCTGATATGTCAGGCAGTGGTAGGTGCAATGGAGCCCAGTGAAGCAGAACGAAGGGGAAAGGGAGGGTGGCGTGGAGTGTGCAGGTCAGGAAAGCCCTCTTGGGAAAGTGACATTTGAACAGAGGTCTGAGGGCGAGTAGGGAGGGTGTGAGCCAGGGGGTGTCTGAGGAAAAAGTGTCCAAGCAGAGGGAACAGCCAGTGCAAAGGCCCTGAGAAGGGATTGTGTTTGGCATAATTAAGGAATAGCCAGGAGGTCAGGAGGGCTAGAGCTGGGTGACAACGGAGGAGGCTGGGGGCCAGAGTCCACGGTAAGTATTTGGCTTTTACTCAGAGGGCAATGGGAAGTCAGGACAGTATTTTGGGTGCAGGAGTGCCATAATTAGACTGGCCATTGTTGTTTTGGTGAAAAATACACAGTGTTACACCATTTCAACAATTTCTACATGTACAACTCAGTGACATTGATGACATTCTTCAAGTCATGCAAACATTCTTGCCATCCTTCTCTAAACTGTTCTACCATTGACTTAAACTCTAAGCTTCTTATCTAACCTTTCCAGGTTACTGTTGTCAATTTGATCTCAAATAGAGAATTCTTTAAAAGAGCACAATGCTCAAGGCACACCTGCTTATAAAGTTTTTTGTTTTTGTTCGAAGAAGACTTTAGGGAATAGTTAAAGTTTAAAGATTATGTCAGAGCATTAGTTTCAGGGATTCATCCAGCCTCAATAGCTCCACAAGCTCTGGATTCCATTGATAATTTGAAATTCTGTTCTGCATTTTCCCCCTTTTGATCAGGATTCTGCTATAGAATCTTTGATCGAAATGACCTGATTGGCAGTTTTTAAAGGATCTTTCTTGCTGCTGAGTGGAGAATAGACTGTCGGGAGTCAGGGTGTAAATAGATCAGTTAGGAGGCTGATACAGAAATCCAGAGGAAAGATGATGATGAACCAGGGTGGTAGCAGTGGAGGTGGTGAGAAGTGGTAGGATTAGGGTCTGTCTTGAAGTGGGGGGGAGCCGAAAGAATGCGGAAAGATGTGCCTAGAAAGTAAAATGGGCAAATATAGACTAGATAACAGCTGCTGAGGGAATATATAAAATACAACGGGAGAGACGAAGAGAATAGCTGGGGAAGACTACTTTAGTGAAGGACATCAGTATGGTCAGTACCATGAGTAGCCCATCATGAACTTCTGCAGGGTTAACTTTTATGTATCCATATGCTTGTAGACCGCACTGGATTGGGCGATATGGTTAAATAGAGAATTCCTGGAGTTGCCTCACCCTGGGAGGCTGTATTAAACAAATGAACAGACAAAAACCTCATTGCCACTGAGTTGATTCTGACTCACAGCAACCCTATAAGACAGAGTAGAACTGCCCTATAGAGTTTCCAAAGAGCACTTGGTGGATTCAAACTACCAACCTTTTGATTAGCAGCCATAGCACTTAACTACTACCCCATTAGGGTTTCCGGAGGCTGTATTAAAGTATTAAATAGGGTTAATAGGAAATATGTAAATGGTGTCTATTTTCATGAGCAATAAAATTGATAAACAGACTACACTTAAATTGAACTTTAAGCAGTTTCAAGATTTCTGGCAAATAGTAATCTGGGCTCTGATAATACAAGAGCTTGGTAGCCTGGTCTGATTTACATGGAAGAGGAACAATGTGAAACACAGAAAAGGACCCACAGATCAAGGATCTTGGAACTATGGGGAAAATGAATTAAATATGATTGAAAATATAAATTGCCTAATGTTATATGCAAGTGCTTTTAGCTAAAGGAGAGGTAAAGGGCTTGCTAAAGCCTGGATACTTTTCTCCATTAGCAAAAGATTATCATAAAATGTTCCAGAGAGTTGAGTCAAGGCCTAGTTCCCTTATCTTTGCAATTTGTCTTTGACTGATGCAGTGCTGTCAGTTACAAACAATAAGTATATTCCTGTCAGTCATGTGATGTCTTATTAAACTGAAAATATATTCATGAAAGTTTTTATAAATCACAGCTGGGTACCCCTTTGTTAGACTCTGTCTTTTGAAGGCCCTTAGGCTGTTTAGAAGGGTCCGTGTTGGTGGTCCAGTGGTAGAATTCTCGCGTCCCACGCAGGAGACCCAGGTGGGATTCCCAGCCGAGGTACTTCACGTGCAGCCACCGCCCATCTGTCAGTGGGGCTTGTGTGTTGCTGTGATGCTTCCAGACTGCAATGTAGTGGGAAGAAAGTCCTGGTGTCTGCTTCTGAAAACGGACCGTTGTGATCTGTAGGATTTTCACTGGGGATGGTGCGGCATCAGGCAGTGTTCTGTTCTGCTGTGCTTCACGTTGTTCCGCTCTTATGTGAGTTAGGCTGGCAATTTCTTGTATCATCAGGGCCCTGTTGCACATAGGGTCGACATGATTCGAGGGCCGACTTCACGGAAGCTAACGACAACAGCAAAAGCATAAGAATACATGAAATTCGATTTCCTCTGCAAAAGTGATGGTGAAAACCATGCTGTCCCAGTCACTGTGAACTGGGTTAATTTTCATAATGCCAGAAGAATAAAATCAAAACTGGACAATCAAAACCAAAAAAACCAAACCCGTTGCTGTCGAGTTGATTCCGACTCATAGCGACACTATAGGACAGAGTAGAACTGCCCCATAGAGTTTCTGAGGAGTGCCTGGTGGATTTGAACTGCTGACCTTTAGGTTAGCAGCCGTAGCACTTAACCACTACACCACCAGGGTTTCCAACTGGACAATAGCAGAGGCAATTCTCTTGTAATACCTGACCAAGGGTTGCAGTTTGATCATTTTTCTGTTAACTGTACAGTAAACCAAGCATGTATTGGGCGGGTTCATTCTTTCTTAACCTTTTGCTATCTACCCAAACCCAAAGAAACCAAACCCATTGTAGTCAAGTCGATTCCAACTCATAGCAACCCTATAGGACAGAGTAGAACTGCCCCATATGGTTTCCAAGGAGTGCCTGGTGCATTTGAACTGCCGACCTTTTGGTTAGCAGCTGTAGCTCTTAACCACTATGCCATCAGGAATTCCTTATTGCCTACATAAGTCACAAATTAAAGAACTCTTCAGTTTTTGTTATACCCCGACTGATGGATGAGATGGACGTCCATAAACCATGGCAGTTAATACAAAGCCCTTCTTTGTTACCTCCACAGGTGACAATAACTGGCCTCTGTTTTATATAACCTTATACAGACTTATGTCATAGTGTTAATGATACATCATGCATGTGTGTGTGTATACATATGCATAACGTACACACATAATATGTACATGCATATGTAACCCTCCACTCCCCCGTGAACTGTAGTAGGCTCTTTGAATCATGAACCATTCTTATTTTCCTTCTAATTCTTTGTATCTAGCTCCCAGTCTGGCACACAGTAGGTGCTTAACAAATGGTCATTGATTGAAACCTAGAAACAGGTTTTGGTTTTTGTTGCTCTTGTAGTGTTCTGTTAATTAAGTACCCCGGTACCTTGTTTAGTTTTGAATTAACTTTGGAGACTCTGATTATTGTACCTTGTGCTCTTGGTAACTTGCAATGGTTTATAGCATATTCAGGGCTCAAAGCATTAAAAAATAGGAAATATGTTAAAAGGAATTAGCTCTGTTTTATGTATTTATATGCATATTATTTTATGGCAATATGGATTTAGGTGGCTGATAAAAATGCATGGAAGTTGACATAATATGAAGTAACAGTGGATAAAAAGTAAAGAAGACTTTAGGTAATAGTAATGTATCAATATTAGTTCCCCTACTGTAACAAACGTACCACATGAACGCAAGATGTTAATAATAGGTGAAACCGTGGGAGATGGGGAGGGGGTACATGGAACTCTGTACTTTCTGCCTAATTTTTCTGTAAACATGAACTTCTATAAAAAATAAAGCCAATTAATTACCAAAAAAAAAAAAAAAAGGCAAGGAAGAAAAGTAATGGTGGAAACAGAGTGGAACCACAAATACAGTGAAATTGCGTGCCAGAGTGACCTCAGCATAACATACACGGTCCACGACGTTGGCTCTAAATTTTCTATTAGTCAATGAGAAGAGGAAATACTTGGAGGAGTAAAGACAGACCAGTTGCTCGGAATGATTATAACTACTCTTGGCACTAACATCAGACAGGAATTTCTCCCAGGAGTCCCCACGAAGAGTATACTTCAAAGCAAATAGTAATAGTATCACTTCAAAGCAAAGTTTGCTAAAAACAGTTGTCAAGCTTTTGTTAGGTACCAGCTCTCTGCTGATCTGGTTTGGCAGATCAAATTTGGATGGTCTATGTGTCCTATGGGGTCGCTATGAGTAGGTTTTTATGTGTCCTTCAAGCAATCTTCACTGTATATATTGTCTTTGTCAGCTAAGGTTTTGAAAAATATTAGTGGCATTGAACGTGAGGTGGCATTAAACCAAACTCATTGCTGTCAAGTCAATTCCAGCTCATAGCGACCCTATAGGACAGAGTGTAACTGCCCCATAGGATTTCCAAGGCAGTAATCTTCACGAAGGCAGACTGCCACATTGTTCCCGCATGGAGTAGTTGATGGATTCTAACTGCCAACCTTTCATTTAGCATCTGAGTGCTTAATCACTGAGTCGCCACGGCTTGTCTGAGGTGGCATTACTCCCTGGCAAATAAAGGCCTAGAGTGCAGCTATTCTGTGTGGCCAGTTGGGAACAGACCTGGTGCCTTAGCCAAGTGTCAAATTAAAGCTAGGGTTAGGCATTCTTCTGAGTGAGTTGAGTTGCCTAAAAAAGGCATTTGCCTAAATAACCCATTTTGCTCCTTTTTTTCTGAGGGAAAGGTAGTGGGGACCAAAAAGTGAGGCCAGGATTACACATATAAAATTGTTTGGATCTTCTTTAGCACACAGACAAATGGATGACCCACTTCAGGGGCTTTAAACAGGAGCCCTGGTGGCACAGTGGTTAAGAGCTTGGCTGCTAGCCAAAAGGTCAGCAGTTGGAATCCACCAGCAGTTCCTTGGAAACTCTATGGGGCAGTTCTACTCTGTTCTATAGGGTTGCTATGAGTCGGAATCTACTTAACATCAATGGGTTTTATATATTCCTGGGGGTAGGCACATATTTTGCAAAGTATGGAAAGTTTCAAGGGCATTGATTCCCAAAGTCTGGGTTGAATGCCCAGTCTCATTTCCCATCTCCCCTTTCACAATCACTCTTTTCCCACTTTAGCAAAGCAAGGCATCTCTCTTATCCATCCCAGATCTTACTATGAGTTCATTGCACAAGGGTGTAGAAACCTCCTGGGCACCAAGCAAAGCAGCAATTTGAAATATTTCCTTGTTGAGAAATATGGTAGTGTGATCAATAGAAGACTTTCCAATATAAACATTTGCTACATTAGGATACAATTCAGTGGGGGAAGTGGACTGAAGGATACACAAGTTAACTGCAAAAAAGGGAACTATTTTTATATAAAATTCCAGTTGATAAAGAGGAGCTTGGTCAAGTGTTCTGAAAGTGGATAATGGTGCGCTATTACAGTTTTGATTCAAAATTTCACTGTTAACATATGCCAGAAAATTGTACTACTTTTTCCCTTACTCAGCTCACTTTGCCCTGGGTGCAGTGGCCTCCTTGATGGTCCTCCAGCATATCACCATACAAACTTCCCTGTCTGAGGTCTTTGCACTGCCATTCCTCTGCCTGAAACACTCTTCTCCATTTACTTTCTTGGCTGACTCCCTTAGTGCCAAGTCTTTGCTCAAATTCTGTGAAGTCTTCCTTGACCAGCCTATTTAAAAATCGCACCCTACTTCCTACCTCTTAGGAGTCCCTGGGTGGTGCAAACGGTTAGTGCATTTGGCTGCTAACCGAAAAGTTGGAGGTTCGAGCCTACCCAGAGGCACCTCAGAAGAAAGGCGTGGCAGTCTACTCTGAAAAGTCAGCCGTTGAAAACCCTGTGGAGCACAGCTCTACTCTGACACACATGGGTCGCTATGAATTGGAGTCCACTCAACAGCAACTGAGTTTTCTCACCTCTTGGCACTCCCTGTCTCCCTTGCAACAACCTTTTCTCCATAGTACTTAAAATCTTCTAACATACTATTCAGTTTACTTACTTATTTAGGTGTTATCTGTCTTCATCGACCAGAGGGCAGGGGATTTTGTTGTTTTGTTCATCAGTGTCCCGTGGTACCTGGAACAGTACTTGGCATATATAGTAAATATGTATTCAGTGAGTAGATCTGCATTTTATATAGTTTTCATAGGTCAAGTTCAGTGCTATATCTACATTTTATTAACTAACTGGATAGGTAGTAGTTAAGAATAAAGAATCTTGGAAAGACCCAATTATTTAATGTATTGAATTAGAGAAATTTAAAGTTTTCATTCTTTACTGTTATTTTCTCTTTGATACCAATTTTGTGTTTCATTATGTTTCATTTTTAATATGTTTATCTTGTTTTAATTTTAATTTATTTATTTTTAAATCTTGAATGGATAAGTGTATTCCTTGTTGTTAGTTGTTACGTGCCATCAAGTCAGTTCCGATTCATAGCAACCCTATGTACCACAGAAGGAAACACTGCAGAGTCCTGTCCCATTCTTACAATCATTGTTACGCTTGAGCCCATTGTTGCAGCCAGTCTGTTAATCCATCTCATTGAGGGTCTTCCTCTTTTCCGCTGACCTTGTACTTTACCAAGCATGGTGTCCTTCTCCAGAGACATATCTCTCCTGACAACATGTCCAAAGTATGTAAGATGTAGACTTGCCATCCTTGCTTCTAAGAAGGATTCTGTTTGTACTTCTTCCAAGGCAGATGTGTTCTTTGTTTTGGCAGTCCATGGTGTATTCCCCGTATTCCTTAAAGTGCCACAAATCCATTTAGAATCAGTTGAAATAGAAGTAACTGTGCATCTGGGTTTCCTGCAAGGCTAGAGGAAGTGATGTTGTTCAGGAATGTCTGAGTGTTGATTTTGCTTCCTCAGCTGTCCTTCCTCAGCTCTCCATCTCCTACCTTGGGAATATGGCCTTGCTCATGCTCAGTTGGGTTCAAGAACCAGAAGATGTGTGTAGAATCATTTCAAAAAGTAAAGCAGAGTTGTTAGCATAAATTTTTCCAGAATGGCGAACAAAACCTGAGAATGAAAGGGGAGAGCTCTGGTGAGAAGTTGGTTTCTTTGTCAATTCTGGCAGTACCCTTCTCACCTCATGGCTTGGGAGAGTCATCGGCAGCACAAACAGGCCCCACGTGGAACCAAGAAAGAAGGGAAAAGCTATGCGGAGAGATGCTACATCTTCTCTTATTTTCCATTAAACTATTCTTGGCTAAGTAAATTAGGAATTTATAGCAGAGGTGTGTGTGTGTGTGTGTGTGTGCTGCTGGTGGTGGTTGTTGGTCATGTTAATAGTCGTTGCTGGTGATGTTAGAGTTGGTAGTGATGTTGATGGTCATTGTTGCTGGTGATGTTGGAGTTGTTGGTAGTCATATTGATGGCCATAGTCGGTGGTGATATTGGTGGTCGTTGTGATGGTTGTGGCGGTGGTGGTATAGGAGAAGGAGGAGGAAGAGGTAGTGATGACATGGAGATTCTTTCTACCAATCCATAATAAGGCCTACTGAGCTGTAGGAACTAAATAAACTCATTTTAATTTATATATATGGTTTTTTGGGAATAGCTCTGATATAGTCAGTGTTCTTATTAAGTGAGTGACTCTATCGATGTCTTTTAAGAAATCCTAAGATTTCCAGGAAATTCTTTGTGTCAGAATGCTAAGGCCACTTTTCTACTTGTGGTCCCTTGGGCTCACCCAGCCTTTAACAAGTTGAGCTAATTTGTGTATCCGATGGTTGCTCATGCATGCATGTTCTTTCTTACTCATACGGATTCTCTGTCTCTCACGTTTAGATATTTTCAGCCTACTGTCTTATTACCATCCCAAATTCCTCAGAGCAGAGGCAGTTTTTGTTTCCCCTTTAAGCCTGCTTTGCCGTGTTAACATCTTAATGCTATGTTTTATACTTTCACACATATTGTCTGATAGTGTTCTTATAATAGTTATGTGAAGTAGGCAAGAATTATAATTATCTTCATGTATCAATTGAGGGCTTGTTTTATAGGTAACAAAACTGAGACTCAGGTGAAATGAGCTACTGAAAGTCAGTAATTCCAAAACAGGACCAGGACAAAGACCCCTGTTTCCTAACTCTTGATCCATTTATTAACCAGCCTTGTTCTTCCTTTTCCTATCCCCAGCCAAACCCACCTTATCCTACCCTCTGATAGCAACCCCTCAACTTTTCCCTCCTTGCCTGCATCATCAAATCCTTGTTCTAGATAAGTTCTCTATTTCTTGCACTGACATTAGGTGCCAGATGGCTGCTGACTATAACTTTCCTCTTTACTCCTGTTGGTACTTGTCTTGATACGTGGTTCATCTGTATACTTTAATATAATTCAAGCAAATTGCATTTGTGTATGTCCTAATTCCACCACCAAATAGAAAAATCCTTAGCTCTAGAGAACTGTATGATAAATACTCTGTATTCCCAAGAATGGGTTTTTTGGTGGGGGGGATAGTAGGTAATGGCTTATGTAAAAACACACTTAAAAAATTAAATTTATTGAGGCATATTTTGCATATCATATAATTCACTCAACTGTAGAATTCAGTAGTTTTTAGCAAGTGTGCAAGTTGTGAAACCATCACCATAAATCAGGTTTAGGACATTTTCATCACCCCCAAAGGATTCATCATACCCATTTACTGTTAATCCTCACCCCATTCTGACAAGCAGTAAAATACTTTCTGTCTCTGTAGATTTGCCTTTTGAAGACATTTCACAGAAATGGAATCATATGTGATTAATAATATGTGGTCTCTTCAGTCTGGCTTCTTTCACGTAGCATAATGTTTTTGAGGTTCTTCCACGTTGTAGAATGTATCAGTAGTTTGTTTCTTTTTATTGCCGCGTAATTTTCCATTGTTCAGATATACAACCTTTTATGACAACACTTTTTTCCTACATTGAGGTTGACACTTTTCTAGCTGCTTGTATACATTAATGTTCCTGCTACTATCATCTATTTTTTAAAAACATGCTTTTTTTTTTTTTTTTAACATTTATCGTGCTTTAAGTGAAAGTTTACAAACCAAGTCAGTCTCTCATAGAAAAATTTATATACACCTTGCTATGTACTCCTAATTGCCCTCCACCTAATGAGACAGCACACTCCTTCCCTCCATTCTCTATTTTCATGTCCATTCAGCCAGCTTCTGACCCCCTCTGCTCTCTCATCTCCCCTCCAGACTGGAGATGCCAACATAGTCTCGTGTATACTTGATCCAAGAAGCTCATTTTTCACCAGTATCATTTTCTATCCCATAGTCCAGTCCAATCCCTGTCTGAAGAGTTGGCTTAGGGAATGGCTCCTGTCTTGGGCTAACAGAAGATCTGGGGACCCTGACCTCCGGGGACCTTCTAATCTCAGTCAGAACATTAAGGCTGGTCTTTTGACGAGAATTTGGGGTCTGCATCCCACTGTTCTCCTGCTCCCTCAGAGGTTCTCTGTTGTGTTCCCTGTCAGGGCAGTCATCGGTTGTAACCAGGCACCGTCTAGTTCTTCTGGTCTCAGGCTGATGTAGTGTCTGGTTTATATGGTCCTCTCTGTCTCTTGGGCTCATAATTACCTTGTGTCTTTGGTATTCTTTTCATTGCCCTTTGCTCCAGGTGGGTTGAGACCCATTGATGCATCTTAGATGGCTGCTTGCTAGCATTTAAGAGTCCAGATGCCACTCTCCAAAGTGGGATGCAGAATATTTTCTTAATAGATTTTATTTTGCCAATTGACTTAGATATCATCAATTTTTTTAATAAATAGAGAAAGGTGAGGTGAGGAAAGAGGCAAGCAGGAGAAGCAGGGCCAGCATTTTATCATTTATTAAAGCATGAATGCTAGCATCTCCTATTTTTTTTACTAAAAAAACATATTCTTTTGTAGTATTTCATATGCTTATTGATATGAATGTAACAAGATGTTAAGTGGGGCTCTTTCTACCTCGGTTTTAGCTGAGATCCCAAAGGCCAAGAGTAGGCCCCTCTATGTCAGTTATTCATTCAGAATATGTTAAGAGTCATGCCAGAATTAGTTATTGTCTATTCCATCCTGTGTATGACGTTGAAGTTGGGGCCCTGGGGATGGGAGGGGGGTGCTCATCCTTCACATCAAGCCAGTGAGAGGAACCCTCATCGAGCTTGATACGTGTTCCCTGGCTGGAATTTGGGGAACATGAGGTTCTGGAGTCTCATGTATATCCAAAACCAAAACATGGGAGAGACTGGGGCTAGAGCTGCTCCTGAGGGAGAGGGGGCTGAAAAGAGGTGGCAGGGATGTATGAAATTTTTTTCATGGATCAAATGAGTATTCTGGGGACATTTTAAAAAGCAGATGCACTGAAGAGGACCACCTGGAGAAGACTAGAGTCCTGAGGGAGAGAAGGAGGAATGAGAACAAATATCAGTTCCCTAAAAAAAAAAAAAAAAAAAATTTTTTTTTTTTTTAATGATTCTAGCAAATGAAGGTCCCAAACACTTGACTCCATTCACATCATTAAGGTTGACTCTCCTTTGAGGAGGCAGCTCTTCCCCAGTCGTATTTTGAGTGCCTTCCAACCTGGGGGGCTCATGTTCCAGCACTATATCAGACAGTGTTCCGCGGCTATTCATAAGGTTTCACTGGCTAATCCTTTCCAGAAGTAGACTGCCAGATCCTTCTTTCTAGTCTGTCTTAGTCTGGAAGCTCAGCTGAAACCTGTCCGCCATGGGTGACCCTGCTGGCATTTGAATACGGGTGGCATAACTTCTAGCATGATAGCAACATGCAAGCCCCCACAGTACAACGAACTGACAGATGCATGAGGGACCTTTATTTGCTGATGTGGCACTACATAAATTGAGAAGAAACATCTGCAAACATCCATTAATAATCAGAATACATCTCACATACTTTGGACACGTTATCGTGGGGGATCAGTCCCTGGAGAAGGACATCATGCTCGGTAAAGTAGAGGGTCAGGGAAAAAAAGGAAAACCCTCAAGAAGATGGATTGACACAGTGGCTGTAACAATGAGCTTGAGCGTAAAAACGATTGTGAGGATGGCGCAGGACCAGGCGGTAATTTGTTAGGGCCGCTGTGAGTTGGAACCAACTCAAAGGGCAGCTAATGACAATGATTCTAGATATATAGGACTATACTGTATAGAGATCATACAAAAAATGACTGATTTGCAGTTTGGCCATCTGGGAATCATCATTGTATTGATCTTTGGATACTGATGAGCCTGGGCTTAAATATCCCCATCACCTTCAGCAAATTGTTTAACTTCTCTGAGCTTTCGGAGTGCTTACAACAAGCACCAGTTGTAATAATACAATCATTGACTTTGACAAGTCTTGAAACTTGGATTTTCAAGTATTTTTAATATTCGATATTGGTTGGTGAGTATAAAAATATTAATTATATATACTGTACAATGAGCAATAACTATGATTTAGCCAGACAGCTAAAATAAAGATTAATAGGTATCATGAGCATTTACCATATAACATTCAATAGTTATAAAAATCCATAGTATTTCACTTACTGTACTGCCATTTACTTTCTTATTTGGTTTAAATTGGTTGCAAATTATTATAAGCCTATTTCATACACTCGTAAATTGGAATTAAATGATAGAGTATAAATGATAATTCTAATTTTCTTTAGAGTATGACTCACATTTACCAGTTTTAAAATAAAAACATTTTAGAAATTATTGTTATTAAATAAGATTTTTAGACAGTATTATTAGAAAGTTATATGGTAACATTGCATATATATATATATATATGCATGTATGTGCATGTGAATTTATCGTGTGTATATTTTTGCCAGCCAACAGAAAAGTCTAAATTGAACAGTTACCACGAAAAATTGTAAACACCTGAAACATTTGGCATCTTTAAATATTGCAGTAAACAATAATGCTTTTAACTGTTTATGCAACTTGTGTTAAGAAACAGACCTTTTGCAGATTGGTGGATGGGACCCAGGACATTAAGAGAAAAGTTTGATATGGTTTCGAAGAGAATGAAGTTAATTTATAAAATCCCTTTAATTTTTCATTTTATTGTCTTCTCAAAGCATGTGAAATATACAACTGCCATATGGCATGATCACATGGCATGATATTTTGTTAATTCGTTGATTTATTTAAAATATTGTCTGAGCACCTACTGTATATACTGGGAAAACTGCTAACCACTGGGTAGAGAATAGGGAATAAATGTGGTATAATATCTATTTTTATGGAACCTAGAGTTCAATGGGATAGCTACAGGAAAGGAACAACACAAATAAACATATAATTACAAACTGTGAACATTGCTTTGAAGAAGCAGCAGCAAATAGCATGAGTGAAAATAACAGGGGAAGCATAATTTCATTTGAGGGATTGGGGAAGACCTCTCTGAGAAAATGGTGTTTACATGAAGACCTGAAAGATGAGTAGTCATTAGTCAGAACCAGAGTGGGTAGGAGAGTGTTTCAGACAGAAGTCACAGCAGGAACAAAGGCTCCGTGTTGGGAAGAAGCATGAAATATTTAAGGAGGAGGCAAAGAATGGGTATGAGTGAGTGGCTCAGTTAGGGTGGTTCCATCAGGAGAGTAGAGGAGTAATTCCCTATAGAAATGAAGTGGTCTAGAAACTAGACTAGGTTGGCAGCAGTAAAGTTAGAAGTGAATGGATTTTAAGATATGAGTTGGCAGGAGAGGCATTGGTGCGTCAGTGGTAGAATTCTCGCCTTCCATGCGGGAGACGTGGGTTTGATTCCTGGCTAATGTACCTCGTGTGCAGCTACCACCCCCTGTCTGTCCCTGGAGGCTTTGTGTTGCTATGATACTGGACAGTTTTCAACGGAGCTTCCGGAATGAGATAGACTAGGTAGAAAGGCCTGGTGACCTACTTCTGAACATCAGATAATGAGAAACCTATAGATCACAACAGTTGGATCAGCAACCCATCATGGGGATGGTGCAGGACTGTGCAGTATTTACTGCAGCTGTGGATGGGGTTGAGTTGACAGCAGCTAACAACAAGAGCCAGCCGACTTGGGGGTGACTTGGGCATAAAGAGAGAGGGAGAATAGGTGTTCGTAAAGGTAGATGAACTCGAATCTAGCAGATTTAACTGTTATGATCATACCCTACTTTATTTTCTGTGAACATTCCAATGCAGTTTATGCATTTATTTTCAGGTTTTAGGCAGTGTATGTTCTTATAATTTTTTTGGCTGAACTCTTTAATTGTAAGTTTCTTAGAAGTAGGGATTTGTTTTCTCTTTCCTTGTATCTCCAGATTATTATACCTCTAAACTCAGCAGCGGCTAAGTGCTATGGCTGCTAACCAAATGGTCGGCAGTTCAAGTCTGCCAGGCGCTCCTAGGAAACCCTATGGGGTCGCTATGAGTCGGAAACGACTCTATAGCACTATTTTTTTTTCTTTTAAACTCAGCAGCTGCTCTGTCACGTTTATATATTTGTCTTTTTAAGTAGGGAGTAGAGCATCAGATTGAAAGACTTAAAAAAAAAAAACCTTAGATATTTATTTCAGACGGGGAATGACTTAGGAAAAGTTTGCTTGAAGGCAGAGATATGAAATATAATTGCTTTTTGATTTGCCTTTGGACAGTTATTTTGTAGGGACCTGGGAAAATAAAAAATTCAATGAATAGCACAATCGGGCATTTATAGAATTCCTTAAGCATATGCTAGAGAGACCTTTCAGAACATATGTTAAAAGGTAGAAAGTGCTAAATTATATGACTCTAGGGTGCACTTGTAAAACCTGACTACCTGGTAAGGTTAAGACAAGCACATACATAGTTTGGATACCAGCTGTAACTGGTGACTGAGCAGTTTAACTTTCTCAACAGACACAGCCAGAGGCAATCCCTGCCTAGGGACAGCCTTGACTGGATAAGTGGTTTTCTTTGGTTTTGGTTGATTTAAGATTTTCACAACAAAATAATTGAGAAGAATCGAAGCAGTATTATAAGGAAGTTATAGATAGGCTTACTAAACAGCTGACTTAGCCATGTATCTAACAAATTATAGTAGATGCAAAGCACAGATCTTGCTGTAATATAGCCCCCACACCTTCTTGCTAGGGGATGAGCAAGAAGTGCTCATGAGTGACAAAAGGAAATGTTGTGTTCTTCAGTTGGTAGATTCTATGTTTGTATCTGCTAAGCTGGTCATTGACTTTCATCCTGTGGACTTTCTTATCATCTCCAGAAGTACAGCTAGCAGCCCTCTTACTTGAAATGCTTAGGACTGATTCTGTTGGCCAGTGGAAAACGATGGTTCAATAAACCAATCACTAAAATAATATATTATATACACAAAAACGATGGTTCAATAAACCAATCACTAAAATAATGTATACACATTTCTTCAACATTTAGTTTAACCTAAAACATAAATTAAACTGACTTGTTAAATCATTGATACAAGGCTGAGACTTTTTCTTGTCATAATCCAGTGATTTGTCATCTACATTGTCTCCCTTATATAAACCATGCCTATAATTCATTATCTACAAGGACATAGGCACTTGTGAAAATAACTTAAGTGCAGAATTCATCTAATCTTATGATTCCCCTCATTATTACTGCATTTACTGGCTCTGTCTTTTGTGTGTGTGTCTGTGTGACTCAGCATTATTGTTTCCAGAGTTTTCAATGTATTTTCCATAGAAACAACAGCCCTCTTTGTTTTTACACTCATATTTCATTGGTTTATATGGCATTTAATTAAAATCACCTAAAAAAAAACAAAAACTGCTGCCATGGAGCCTATTCTGACTCTAAGTGACCCTGTAGGACAGAGTAGAACTGCCCCATGGGGTTTCTAAGGCTGTAATCTTTATGGAATCAGACTGCCACCTCTTTCACAGAGTGGCCGGTCAGTTCAAACCACCAAACTTTCAGTTAGCAGCCGAGGGCTTTAACCACTGTGCCACCAGGGTGCTTCATGATTACACTAATAAGTATAAATGGCATAAAGTGATTTGGCAACTAGCACAGCTAATTCTTGGAAAGCGTATGACTTAATATATTATATTATTAAGAGAACTTTAATAAAGGGAACAGAAAGTGGATGTATGCTGAAGATTAACCAATTTAAGCTATGATTTTTGGTGAGTTTTTTTATGTTTTACACAGGGACTGAAGATTGTTGGTTAAGAGGATGTCAGATAAGAGAGCTCCTTCTTTGTACTGGCTTCGGATTCATTAGCCTTCAATTCCATTTACTTAATGAGATTGTTATAAATGCTGCTTAGTATATCTCCTGACACTAAATAGTGTCACTAAAGAGCACTTAAACAGCTAGCTCTGAGCAGAACATAGTTGTGTCTATTTAGTTGATATAACTGAATGATTTTTTTCTCTGTGGCATATTGCAGTTTGTGTACTGTTCAGCTTCCCTGTGCCTTACCAACGGCTGGGAATCTGCATTCCCCTCTGGGCTTCTCTTTGTATCTCCACCCCAGAAATCTCTTTCTTATTGACCACCTGCTCCTCAATGCACATTTCAACTTTCCGACCATTGACCACATGAACCCACACCCATGAGCTCACAGGCATGGAAGGAGTAACTGATTTTCAGTTACCTTGACAATACTGATAAATAGCCCCACTCAGGGCAGTTCTGTGTGTGTGTCTCAGAGAACCATCAGCTGGTATTTTCTAATTTTGGAGTCCTATTGGTTTCTCTGGTGGCGTAGTGGCTAAGTACTATGGCTGCTAACCAAAGAGTCAGCAGTTCAAATCCTTCAGGCACTCCTCGGAAACTATGGAGCAATCCTACTCTGGCCTAGAGGGTTGGTATGAGTTGGAATTAACTTGACGGCAACAGGCTTGGTTTTGTTTTTATTGGTTTCTCAAGCAGTCTTGGTGGCACAGTGATTAAGAGCTTAGCTGCTAACCAAAAGACTAGCAGTTCAAATCCACCAGCTGCTCCTTAGAAACCCTGTGGGGCAGTCTGCTCTGTCCTATAGGGTTGCTGTGAGTTGGGGTCAACCTGATGGCAACAGGTTTGTTTTTTTGTTTTATTGGTTCCTCATTTCTCATCCTCCAGAAAATAGCAAGGCCTATAGATCATGACATTGTAAATCGTTATGGAAATGACTGTCTTATGGGAGACTCTCAGAGGGAAATCTATTACCCTAAAAGACAATAGATTATCCGAGTTATTTTCTGGCTTCTCCTTCAAGGAAGGCTTTGTCTTATCTCAAGTCTCAGAACACGTGGCTATGTCTCATAGGCAAAACCACAACCCTTTCTTGACACCTTGTGTAGGTTTCATAAAAATATATTTAATGTATGTATTTATAGATAATTTATCTATTTTAAAATTTAGTTCTATTTTTTATGAAGCAATGTATGCCTGTGAACATATTAATGAATGATTAGTATTTGAAAACCCTTCCATCCTGGCCTCCTCTTAGTTCTCCAACCTAATTTTTAATCATTCCTTCTCTCGTGATTTGCAAGATTGAGTAACAAATTGCTTTTTCCCATCATTTAATAGCCTTTTGTCTTTGCTTTTGCGATTTTCTTTGTTAGAATGCTCCTTCTCCTTTCTTTGACTTTCTAATATGTCATTCTTCAAAACTTGGCTCATGTGAAGCTTTCTTCAGAAAACTTTCCCCAGAGCTCCAGTTGGAACTCATTGTCCCTGAGTTTTGGTACCATGGCACTGTGTTATAGAACTATTTTAAAATTAACTGTGGCCATTATGTGCAGGGTTGTAGGTCTTTCAAATGTAAGCAACGTATCTTACCTTTATACCCAGGGCTTAGCAAGGTGAACATGCTAGGCACACAGTGTTTGTTTAACTAAAAAGCAATATGTTGGATTTCATGTTTTGCAAAGTTCAAAACAGCCATTCAGGTGTAGAATTAGACCTTAAAGACAGGCCTATATGAAGGCAGGATATAGAGAGCAGAAGCTTGGCAAAGGATTGAAAAAGTTAGTATAAAAATTGCATCTATTATCTAGAGGGAGAATAGATTTGTATCTTGGCTACATGCCAGGATTATCATGCCAGGCCTTGAAACATACAGGTGAGCTTCAGTAGGAGAAAAGTAAGTGGTGGAAGCTTAACTGTGTTCCTCTAAGGCTGCAGTATCTTCTTAAATCATCCCTGGCTGATTTTCAGCAAAACTGTAAATCTTAGATTGCCCGCAAAAGTAGCTAAAGGAAATTCAGGGTGGAGAAGTTTTCCTGTAGTACCAATACAGTTAACAAATTTTTAAAGTTGTTTTTCTTATTTATTATTAATGAGCATCATCATTATAAACTGGATAGTTAAAACGACTACTTAGTCACATGATTTGGTAATATCGAATGGGAAGAACAGAGAGTGCTGTTGAAAGAGCATTAGTCTAAGATTCGGATAATTTGGCTCTATTTCCAGGGATGCCTTTTTCTAGCTTTGTAACCTTGAATAAATTACTGAACCTCTCTGGGATTCAGCTTTCGAATTCACAGGTTGCTTGGTTCATAACCAGGGGCGATTTCCCCCCAACCCCGGGGACGTTTGGCAATGTCTGGAGACATTTTTGATTGTCGTGATTTGGGGGATGTTACTGGCATTTAGTGGGTAGAGGACAGAGATACTGCTAAACATCCTACAATGCACAGGACCGCTACCCCCGCCCCCCCAAAAATTATTAGTCCAAAATATCAATAATGCTGAGTTTGAGAAACCTTGGGATAGATAATCTCTGAGGTACTTTGCCACTCTAAATATTTCTCATTCTCAAACTTGGGATAATTAGACTTTTTTTTTTCTTATTTTGAGATAAGAACATTCCTGAATAATATACACAGGAGGACATTAGATGAGTTCAGCCATCCGGTAGGCCTTTCAATGGTGTCACAGTCATTTTCAATGAAGCAGATGACATAACAGATGGGAATAAATATAGGCAAAATTAACTATGCCACATTTTTTCATCATTCTCAAATATAAGCTAAAAATAATTGTAGAAAACCCAAGATAAATTAAGATGTTTATTCTTTCAGTAGTGTGACAGTTTCCCAATATTAAGTGTCAGATAAGTGCCAGCAGTATTTGTAGGGAAGGAGGGGGAGCTAACTATTTAACTATTAATACTGTAATTTAGTTGAAAACTATATTTCAGTAAATTACAACTTTCAGAGATGGATGTACATCACTGATTCAAAGTAAGATTCATCAGTAGTATAAAGATGATATTTTACGGTACTGAATTTTATGGCTTGGGATCAGTTCAGAATGAACATCACTGCTATTAGAATTCTAATTTATTTTGGAGGAAACGTGTATTTTTAAATTGCAGGTAGTGATTAATGGCCATGGCCTATCTATGCCATTATTTCTTTGGAAAAAAGGTTGAATTAAAGAACCTGAGAACAAATTTTAAAAGCAACAAGATATGTTGCAACCACATTTTCTGAGTATAAGTTCTTCTGCTGCCATCCATAAGGTTTTCACTGGCCAGTTTTTTCAGAAGTAGATCTCCAGGTCCTTCTCCCAGTGTTAGTCTGAAAGCTCTGCTGAAACCTGTCCACCATGGGAGACCCTGCTGGTATTTGAAATACCGATGGCATAGCTTCCAGAATCATAGCAACATGAAAACCACCACAGTATGACAAACTGATAGATGAGTAGTGGACGAACACTTAATTGTGCTCATGCGGAACCTGTACATAAACCAAGAGACAGTTGTTTGAACAGAATAAGGGGATAATGCATGGTTTAAAGTCAGCAAAGATGTACGTCAGGGTTGTGTCTTTTGACCGTACTTATTCAATCTGTATGCTGAGCAAATAATCTGAGAAGCTGGACTATGTGAAGAAGAATAAGGCATCAGGATTGGAGGAAGGCTCATTTACAACCTGCGATATGCAGATAACACAACCTTGTTTGCTGAAAGTGAAGAGGAATTGAAGCATGTATTGATGAAGAACAAAGACTACAGCCTTCGGTATGGATTACACCTCAACATAAAGAGAACAAAAATCCTCAAAACTGGCCCAATAAGCAACATCATGATAAACGGAGAAAAGACGGAAGTTGTCAAGGATTTCATTTTACTTGGATCCACAATCAACAACCATGGAAGCAGCAGTCAAGAAATCAAAAGACGTGTTGCATCAGGCAAATCTGCTACAAAGGATCCCTTTAAAGTGTTAAAAAGCAAAGATATCACCTTAAGGACGGACGTGTGCCTGACCCACACCGTGGTATTTTCAGTCACCTCATATGCATGTGAAAGCTGTACAATGAATGAGGAAGACCGAAGAATTGATGCCTATAAATTATGGTTTTGGTGAAGAATGTTGAATATGCTACAGACTGCCAGAAGAACAAGCAAATTTGTTTTGGAGGTAGACAGCCAGAATGCTCCTTGGAAGCAAGAATGGTGAGACTTTGTCTCACGTACTTTGAACATGTTATCAGGAGGGACCAGTTCCTGGAGAAGGACATCATGCCTTGTAGAAGGCCAGTGAAAAAAGAGGAAGATACTCAGTGAGATGGATTGACACAGTGGTTGCAACAATGGGCTCAAACACAGCAATGATTGTGAGGATGGCACAGGACTGGGCGATGTTTCTGTTCTGTTGTACATAGGGTCACTTTGAGTTGGAACCAATTTGATGGCACCTAACAACAACAGCAACAAGATAAGTTCTTAATTTTTTGTCTAAGGTATTATTTAAAGACTGTGGTGAAAGTATACAAGGCTTGAGGTAGCTGTGGAAGGAGTGATTTTTTTCTTGCCTGGCCACCTTCCCCTAATTTATCGTCTTTGCTGTACCTATGAGAAGCTCTTGTACACTTTAATTCCCATGCTTGATCCCAAGCCAAGTTCCTTAGATGGTGGCACCATATTTTATTTGTCTTTATTCCTTGTATCTCGCATGTAGTGGGTGCTTAATAGCTGGTACTCAGTTCAGGACTGGCCTCATCAGAATAGAGGGGAGAGTGCATCTTGGGAATATTTCCTCAGGAGAGAGGTAAAACAGTAGAAAAGGCAAAGTCTGGAAGATGGGAATAAGAGATAGCTAGAAGGAAGTTCAGCTGCTAACCAAGAGGTCAGCCATTCAAATCCACCAGCCGATTCTTGGAAACCCTATGGGGGCAGTTCTACTCTGTCCTATAGGGTCACTATGAGGTGGAATCAATTTGATGGCAACAGGTTTGGTTTGATTTTTTGAGGAGGAAGTTACAGTGTAATATAAGAAGATGTGAAAAAGAATATCAACCTAGAAGAACCATGGAGGATCACTCTCACCCACATGAAGCTTGAACAGTGCTTGATTCATAGAGATGGAAGGGACTTATGAAATTATCCAGCAGAACTACCCCTTTTTTTGTATTATTCCATGTTTTTCAATTTCACTATTGCTTCTTACATCTTACTACAGGGTTCAGTTTTCTTCATACTGAAGTTCAGATTTTCAGCATGGGCCTGTGAGTAGTAAACAGTTTTTATTTGTTGAAAAATGTCTGTGTTTTCTCTTTACTCTTGAATGATATTGTAGCTGGGTATAAAATCCCAGATTACTGGTTTTTTTACCTCAGCACTTTGAAGATATTCAGTTTTCTTCTGTCTTCTGTTATTTCTAGTGAGAAATCTATTCATTTGAAAGTAATCCGGATTTTTATGACTATTATAGAGTTATCTTTGCCTTTGGAATTAAAGAAAAATATCCTACACTGGGCAAGGTGTGCCTTTTCACCCTGGTGACTCATATGAAAATTTCTGGGAAATTCTACGGTGTTATTTCTCTGACTGTTGTTTCATTCTCATTCCCTCTAGCCTCTCAATCTGTAACTCCTTAAAAGATTTATACTGAAAAAACAAACCAGTTGCCTTTGAGTAAGCTGACTCACGGCAACCTCATTTGTTCAGAATAGAACTGTGCCCCATAAGGTTTTCAATGGCTGTAACCTTTTGGAAGTAGATCACCAGGCCTTTCTTCTGCAGTGCCTCTGGGTGGATTCAAACAACCACCCTTTCATTTAATGGCTGAACACTTAACTGTTTGTGCCGTCCAGGGAATCCAGACATGTATTAAACCTTCTCATTCTGTATTCCATATCTTTTCATTTCTTTCATGTTTTTTTTTTAGTTCTTTGTCTTGCTTGCATTCTAGTTGCTTTCTTTTTCTAGTCTGCTAATTTTCTCTTTAGCTATGTCTAATCTCTTGTCTAACCTGTCTTCTGAGTTTTTAATTCAATAACCATATTTTTCATTTCTAGAAGTTCTAGTTTTTTTTTTAGTTCAGTCTATCTTTTTGTCTGCACTCTTCATTTCTTTTGTTATAATTTCCGTTCTTTCTCTTCAATATTTTTGAACGTATTTTATATGTTTGTTGCATCTTTCTGATTGCTCCATTTTTTTCAGTCTCTGGAATGCTGACTCTCCTGTTCATTGCATTGGTTTCTCTGTTTTCATGTATATGTGAATTTGTCAGTTTTAAATTTATCCAAAACTTTGCTTCTGATATTCCTCCAACACCTGACCCACTTAAAATATCCCCCTGCTCAATTAATGGCAACTCCATTCTTCCAGGTGCTCAGGACAAAACACTTAAAATCATTGTTGATTTCTTTCCCCCTACTCCCAACACACATACCACACAGTCAATCTATTAAGAAAACTTTTTGCCTTTACTTTCAGAATCCAACTGTTTCTGACGTCCTCCACTGCTTTTACCCTTGTCCAGGTCACCATTATCTCTTGTCTGGATTACCACAATAGCCTTCTAACTGGTTTTACCCCTATCCTCACCCTTCCATCTATTCTCAGCACTGCATACTACAGCCCAATAGATCCTTTTAAAATATGTCAAATCGTGTCCATCAACTGCTCAGAAACCTCTTCATTCAGAATAAAAGCCATAATCCTTACAAAAGCCTACAAGGGCCTGCAAAATCTGCCTCACCGTGTTACATCTGTGACCTCCTCTTCTGTTACCCTCTGCTTGTATACTCCATAACATCCACCTCCCTGTCATTTTCCTGACACACCAGCACCTCCTGCCCCTGCCTGGAACACTCTTCCCTCACATACCTGCATGGCTAAGTCCTTCACCTCCTTGAAGTCCTAGGTCAGATAGTACCTTCTCAGCCTTCTCAGCGAGGCCTGTCTGATTACCCTATTCATAATTGCAGCATCTCCACCCCCACCCTCCGCCCTCCTCCTTTTACCATTCTCTACCTATTCCTTTTCCATAGCATTTACATAGAATTTATTTATTGATTCTCTCCATTTTCCATTTTCTGTTACCTTCATTACAATATAAGCTGACAAGGACAGGGATCTTTGTTTTGTTCACTGACATCTTTCAATCACCTAGAATGAATCCTGGCACATAGTATGTGTTCAGTAAATATATGCGGCAATGGAATTGAATTGTGAGCTGACATTCAGCTGGGGTTGTTTTCTATGTGGAGAATGTGGCCTGACAGAGCATGTCAGGACCTGGGGTTTCAGTGGCCCTGGACTGCCCTACCTGCTGATTTCCCTTGGATCGTGTGAATTTGGACTCCACACTATCCATAGTTTTGATTTCTCTCTGGTGATTTTTTTTGGGGGGGGGGCAGTAGGGGGCACTTACCATGGCCACAGTACTCATGGCAACATCCTGCAATTCCCTAGGGCAGGGAGGGAGCATTTCTTATCCCCGTTTTCCCATTCCTAGGTAGGACAGTTCTTTGGGGGCTTTTGGCTTTTACAGGAAGCTCTATTCCAGCTCCCACTTTCAGTGGGCCTGAGGACAAGTCTCTTAATTACTTCTCTGACTCCAAGTCTCAGCCCCTTCCCCTGTGGGCAGCCCTGGCATCAGTTTCTTCTTATTGTTCTGGCTTTGAGTTCTTCCCTCCCTCCTTCCTTCCATTCCCTTCTTTACCCTCCTCCCCTCACTTCCTTCCACCTTGGTTCGACATTTACAATTGTTGTGATTGTGAGTTGTTGTTAGCTGCTAGAGTTTACTCCATTCATGGCAGCCTTCTATGTACAAGAGAACAAAAGGTCACCCGGTCCTGCATCTTCCTTCCAATCACCAGCATGTTCGAGTCCATGCTTGTAGCTATTTGTGTTTGTATAGCTATGTTTTAGCTAGCATTTCTAGATGCTGAGAGCAGAAGGGGGAGCCTTCCACTTTACCTCAGCCTGCGATGCTACTGAAAACCGTTCATTCTTGTCTATTAAAATCTTCTTACTTCTGGCGGGGCCAAGATGGCTGACTAGGTAGAAGCTACCTCGGATCCTTCTTGCAACAAAGACTCGGAAAAACAAGTGAATCGATCATATACATGACAATCTACGAACCCTGACCATCAAACACAGATCTAAAGAGTTGACCTGAGTGACAGAGACTGAGAACGAACAACCACAGGGAAGCAGCGACTGTTTTCAGAGCCTGGAGCCAGCGTCCCAGTCAGGAAACCTTGGCACCGGGCCTTGGACTGGGCGCAGGGAAGCTGAGCACAGCATCCTGAGACGGCACAAACATGGGGCGCAGCCCTAGCCCCCTGAACTGACCTTGGGGGAAGCCCAGTCAGTGCACGCAGGCAGAGCAGCGATGCGGCTGACAGGAGGAGAAGTCACCGGGAGGCAATGACTGGTTTTGGAGCCGGGAGTGCGGCGTCCCAACCCGGGAACCTTGCCACTGGGCTTTGGACTGGGAGCAGAGGAACTAACCATGGCTTCTGAGACAGCGCAAGCACAGGACGCGGGCCTGACCCTCGGGGGCAATCTCCCCCCAGCCGGCGCACACAGTCGACGCGCCCGCCTGGGGAATCTCAGATAAAACAGTCATCCCAAGCAAGATAAGTAACTTTGTCTATATTCCGGGGTGCTACTCTCTCCTATTTATCTGAACCCTCCCCTCCCCTTCCCAGGCGGCTTCATTAACATTGGAATTTCCTGAGCCAGAAAGTGAACTGCACTGCGGTTTTTTTTCTTTCTTTCTTTCCTTTTTTTGGTCTTTTTCTAACCCATTCTCCTGGCCTGAGAGAAGCAGCTATAAAAAACCCAGGGACCAAAAATCCTTCCCTAATCGGACTAAAAACACAGAACCAGCTCCAGCCAAGCATATGTGATCCACAGTCTTGGGCTTTCATCCCTACAGGGAACAAGGTGGCTATTATAATGCAAAGGCATTTCTGATAGGGATCTGACTGTAATTGTTTTAGCGTATTACCGGAAAGACAGGTTTCCCAGGTCTGATACCTCTGTGTATTCAAAAGAGCCCTCACTGACCCACAACAGGGAACTGAGGGCTGAAACTCCCCCCAGACCACCTAGCCTCCTGCCTTAGGGGTCTAAGGAGGGTGACACCTGTCAATCTGCAGAGGTACTTGCATTGGGGGCCTGAGGTACAGCTGCAGAGCCTGCCCACCAAAGTGCTTTAGGAGTAGAGACACACCTACCTCACTGGCACTTGGGGGAAGCCTGTCAGCATCCTGCCCCCCCTAGAGTGTGACCCCGTGCTGCTACTAGAATCTGGTGCACACAACTATCATCACTACTTCTCTAGGTGGATAGGTGACAGTCTGCACCACACACTTGATGACCCCAAATCAGATTCCACTCAAGAATAGTGAATGGACTCAGGCTTATATATCTGGTAACAGCCCAAACCAGCTGGTAATAGGACATAAGTGACTCAAGGGCTACAACAATCAGGACAGTGCAATCTAGTAGTCCATCTACGTATATGGAAAGAAAACAAAACAAGATAAGGCTCAGTGAGCAAACACAGAATAAATCACTACAATATCTTAGTGATGCCTCAGAGACAGCAGTCGATATCAAACCACATAAAGAAGCAGACCATGATTGCTTCTACAACTCCCCAAACTAAAGAATCAAAATCTTTCCCAAAGGAAGATACAATCCTGGAATTGCCAGATGCAGAATATAAAAAACTAATTTACAGAATGCTTCAAGACATCAGGGATGACCTCAGAAATGAAATAAGGCAATTTACAGAAAAAGCCGAGGAACACACTCATAAAGCAGTTGAAGAACTCAAAACGATTATTTAAGAACATAGTGGAAAAATTAATAAGTTGCAAGAATCCATAGAGAGACAGCATGTAGAAATCCAAAAGATTAACAATAAAATTACAGAATTAGACAACACAATAGGAAGTCAGAGGAGCAGACTTGAGCAATTGGAATGCAGAGTGGGAAATCTGGAGGACCAGGGAATTGACACCAATATAGCTGAAAAAAAAATCAGATAAAAGAATTAAAAAAAATGAAGAAACCCTAAGAATCATGTGGGACTCTATCAAGAAGAATAACTTGCATCTGATTGGAGTCCCAGAACAGGGAGGGATAACAGAAAGCACAGAGAGAATAGTTGAAGATCTGTTGGCAGAAAACTTCACTGACATCATGAAAGACGAAAGGATATCTATCCAAGATGCTCATCGAACCCCATTTAAGATTGATCCAAAAAGAAAAACACCAAGACATATTATCATCAAACTCACCAAAACCAAAGATAAACAGAAAATTTTAAAAGCAGCCAGGGATAAAAGAAAGGTCTCCTACAAAGGAGAATCAATAAGTTCAGACTACTCAGCAGAAACCATGCAGTCAAGAAGGCAATGGGATGACATATATAGAGCACTGAAGGAGAAAAACTGCCAGCCAAGGATCATATATCCAGCAAAACTCTCTCTCAAATATGAAGGTGAAATTAAAACATTTACAGATAAACACAAGCTTAGAGAATTTGCAAAAACCAAACCAAAGCTACAAGAAATACTAAAGGAAATTGGTCAGAAAACCAATAATATCAGATACCAGCACAACACAAAGTCACAGAACAGAACATCCTGATATCAACTCAAATAGGGAAATCACAAAAACAAATTAAGATTAATTTTAAAAAGAAAAAAAATGCTCAAAACAGGGAATCATTGAAGTCAATATGTAAAAGATCACAATAATCAAAAAGAGAGACTAAATACAGGTGGCATAGAATTGCCATATGGAGAGGGATACAAGGCGATATAGGACAATACAAGTTAGGTTTTTACTTAGAAAAATAGGGGTAAATATTAAGGTAACCACAAAGAGGTATAACAACTCCATAACTCAAAATAAAAACCAAGAAAAACATAACGACTCAGCAAACATAAACTCAAATACTATGAAAATGAGGAACACACAATTTACAAAGAAAAACATCTCAGCACAAAAAAGAAAGTGGAAACATGAGATTGTCATCAACACACATAAAAAGGCATCAAAATGACAGCACTAGGCACTAAACATACATATTTATAATTACGCTGAATGTAAATGGACTAAATGCACCAATAAAGAGACAGAGAGTCTCAGACGGGTAAAGAAACATGATCCGTCTATATGCTGCCTACAAGAGACACACCTTAGACTTAGAGACACAAACTAAAACTCAAAGGATGGAAAAAAATATATCAAGCAAACAACAATTGAAAAAGAGCAGGAGTAGCAATATTAAGTTCTGACAAAATAGACTTCAAAGTTAAATCCACCACAAAGGATAAAGAAGGACACTACGTAATGATTAAAGGGACAATTAATCAGGAAGACATAACCATATTAATTATTTATGCATCCAATGACAGGGCTGCAAGATACATAAAACAAACTTTAACAGAACTGAAAAGTGAGATAGACACCTCCACAATTATAGTAGGAGACTTCAGCACACCACTTTCAGAGAAGGATAGGACTTGCAGTAAGAAGCTCAATAGAGACACGGAAGATCTAACTGCTACAATCAACCAACTTGACCTCATAAACCTATACAGAACACTCCACCCAACAGCTGCAAAGTATACTTTTTTTTCTAGTGCACATGGAACATTCTCTAGAATAGATCACATATTAGGTCATAAAACGAGCCTTTGCAGAATCCAAAACATCGACATATTACAAAGCATCTTCTCAGACCACAAGGCCATAAAAGTGGAAATCAATAACAGAAAAATCAGGGAAAAGAAATCAAATACTTGGAAAATGAACAATACCCTGCTCAAAAAAGACTGGGTTGTAGAAGACATAAAGGAGGGAATAAAGAAATTCATAGAATGCAATGAGAATGAAAACACTTCCTATCAAAACCTCTGGGACACAGCAAAAGCAGTGCTCAGAGGTCAATTTCTATCGATAAATGCACACATACAAAAAGAAGAAAGAGCCAAAATCAGAGAACTGTCCCTACAACTTGAACAAATAGAAAGTGAGCAACCAAAGAAGCCATCAGGCACCAGAACAAAACAAATAATAAAAATTAGACCTGAACTAAATGAATTAGAGAACAGGAAAACAATTGAAAAAATTAACAAAGCCAAAAGCTGTTTCTTTGAAAAAATTAACAAAATTGATAAACCATTGGCCAGACTGACTAAAGAAATACAGGAAAGGAAACAAATAACCCGAATAAGAAACGAGATGGGCAATATCACAACAGACCCAACTGAAATTAAAAGAATCATTTCAGATTATTATGAAAAATTGTACTGTAACAAATTTGAAAACCTAGCAGAAATGGATGAATTCCTAGAAAAACACTACCTACCTAAACTAACACAATCAGAAGTAGAACAACTAAATAGACCCATAACAAAAAAAGAGACTGAAATGGTAATCAAAAAACTCCCAACAAAAAAAAAGCCTTGGCCCGGAAGGCTTTACTGCAGAGTTCTACCAAACTTTCAGAGACGAGTTAACACCACTACTACTAAAGGTATTTCAAAGCATAGAAAATGACGGAAAACTACCTAACTCATTCTGTGAAGCCACCATCTCCCTGATACCAAAGCCAGGTAAAGACATCACAAAAAAAGAAAATTACAGACCTATATCCCTCATGAACATAGATGCAAAAATCCTCAACAAAATTTCAGCCAATAGAATTCAACAACATATCAAAAAAAATAATCCACCACGACCAAGTGGGATTTATACCAGGTATGCAAGGCTGGTTTAATATTAGAAAAACCATTAATGTAATCCACCATATAAATAACACAAAAGACAAAAACCACATGATCTTATCAATTGATGCAGAAAAGGCATTTGACAATGTCCAAAACCCAATCATGATAAAAACTCTCAGCAAAATAGGAATTGAAGGAAAATTCCTCAACATAATAAAGGGCATCTATAACAACCAACATCATTCTAAATGGAGAGAGCCTGAAAACATTTCCCTTGAGAACGGGAACCAGACAAGGATGCCCTTAATCACTGCTCTTATTCAACATTGTGCTAGAGGTCCTAGCCAGAGCAATTAGGCTGGACAAAGAAATAAAGGGCATCCGGATTGGCAAGGAGGAAGTAAAATGATCTCTATTTGCAGATGCCATGATCTTATACACAGAAAACCCTAAGGAATCCTCCAGAAAACTACTGAAACTAATAGAAGAGTTTGGCAGAGTCTCAGGTTATAAGATAAACATACAAAAATCACTTGGATTCCTCTACATCAACAAAAAGAACATCGATGAGGAAATAACCAAATCAATACCATTCACAGCAGCCCCCAAGAAGATAAAATACTTAGGAATAAATCTTACCAAAGATGTGAAAGACCTGTACAAAGAAAAGTACAAAGTACTACTACAAGAAACTAAAAAGGACCTACTTAAGTGGAAAAACATACCTTGCTCATGGATAGGAAGACTTAACATAGTAAAAATGTCTATTCTACCAAAAGCCATCTATACATACAATGCACTTCCGTTCCAAATTCCAATGACATTTTTTAATGTGATGGAGAAACAAATCACCAACTTCATACGGAAGGGAAAGAAGCCTCGGATAAGCAAAGCATTCCTGAAAAAGAGGAAGAAAGTGGGAGGCCTCACTCTACCTGATTTTAGAACCTATTATACAGCCACAGTAGTCAAAACAGCCTGGTACTGGTACAACAACAGGCACATAGACCAATGGAACAGAATTGAGAACCCAGATGTAAATCCATCCACGTATGAGCAGCTGATATTTGACAAAGGCCCAGTGTCAGTTAATTGGGGAAAAGATAGTCTTTTTAACAAACGGTACTGGCATAACTGGATATCCATTTGCAAAAAAATGAAACAGGACCCATACCTCACACCATGCACAAAAACTAACTCCAAGTGGATCAAAGACCTAAACATAAAGACTAAAACGATAAAGATCATGGAAGAAAAAATAGGGACAACTCTAGGAGCCCTAATACAAGGCATAAACAGAATACAAAACATTACCAAAAATGACAAAGAGAAACCAGATAACTGGGAGCTCCTAAAAATCAAACACCTATGCTCATCTAAAGACTTCACCAAAAGAGTAAAAAGACTACCTACAGATTGGGAAAGAATTTTCAGCTATGACATCTCCGACCAGCGCCTGATCTCTAAAATCTACATGATTCTGTCAAAACTCAACCACAAAAAGACAAACAACCCAATCAAGAAGTGGGCAAAGGATATGAACACACACTTCACTAAAGAAGATGTTCAGGCAGTTAACAGATACGTGAGAAAATGCTCTCAATCGTTAGCCATTAGAGAAATGCAAATTAAAACTACGATGAGAGTCCATCTCACTCCAACAAGGCTGGCATTAATCCAAAAAACACAAAATAATAAATGCTGGAGAGGCTGCGGAGAGATTGGAACTCTTATACACTGCTGGTGGGAATGTAGAATGGTACAACCACTTTGGAAATCTATCTGGCGTTTTCTTAAAAAGTTAGAAATAGAACTACCATACAACCCAGAAATCCCACTCCTCGGGATATACCCTAGAGAAATAAGAGCCTTCACACGAACAGATACATGCACACTCATGTTTATTGCAGCTCTGTTTACAACAGCAAAAAGCTGGAAGCAACCAAGGTGTCCATCAACGGATGAATGGTTAAATAAATTGTGGTATATTCACACAATGGAATACCACGCATCGATAAAGAACAGTGATGAATCTGTGAAACATTTCATAACATGGAGGAACCTGGAAGGCATTATGCTGAGTGAAATTAGTCAGAGGCAAAAGGACAAATATTGTATAAGACCACTATTATAAGATCTTGAGAAATAGTATAAACTGAGAAGAACACATACTTTTGTGGTTACGAGGTGGGGAGGGAAGGAGGGTGGGAGAGGGTTACTTACTGATTAGTTAGTAGATAAGAACTGCTTTAGGTGAAGGGAAGGACAATACTCAATACACAGAAGGTCAGCTCAACTGGACTGGACCAAAAGCAAAGAAGTTTCCGGGATAAACTGAACGCTTCAAAGGTCAGCGGAGTAAGGGTGGGGGTTTGGGGACTATGGCTTAAGGGGACTTCCAAGTCAATTGGCAAAATAATACTATTATGAAAACATTCTGCATCCCACTTTGAAATGTGGCATCTGGGGTCTTAAATGCTAACAAGCAGCCATCTAAGATGCATCAATTGGTCTCAACCCACCTGGATCAAAGGAGAATGAAGAACACCAAGGTCACACGACAACTATGAGCCCAAGAGACAGAAAGGGCCACATGAACCAGAGACTTACATCATCCTGAGACCAGAAGAACTAGATGTAGCCTGGCCACAACCGATGACTGCCCTGACAGGGAGCACAACAGAGAACCCCTGAGGGAGCAGGAGATCAGTGGGATGCAGACCCCAAATTCTCATAAAAAGGGCAGACTTAATGGTCTGACTGAGACTAGAGGAATCCCGGCGGTCATGGTCCCCAAACCTTCTGTTGGCCCAGGACAGGAACCATTCCTGAAGACAACTCATCAGACATGGAAGGGACTGGACAATGGGTTGGACAGAGATGGTGATGAAGAGTGAGCTACTTGTATCAGGTGGACACTTGAGACTGTGTTGGCATCTCCTGTCTGGAGGGGAGATAGGAGGGTAGAGGGGGTTGGAAGCTGGCAAAATTGTCATGAAAGGAGAGACTGGAAGGGCTGACTCATTAGGAGGAGAGTAAGTGGGAGTATGGAGTAAGGTGTATATAAGCTTATATGTGACAGACTGACTTGATTTGTAAACGTTCACTTAAAGCTCAATAAAAATTATTAAAAAAAAAATCTTCTTCATTTTTTTTTTTTTTAACAAAGAAACTTTTCACTCAGCTAATTGTTGGGTCTCCTGGTTTTCGTCCTATCCGAGCAACACAACTGGTTTCTCAAATCGAATGCCCCTTCCCTTGCCCTGATGATTATGTAGCGTGAAAACTGACAGGCACAAGCAGTGGATGATTACAAAACACATTTTTTTGCCCTGTGTTCAAATGCATTTTTTTGGCATTACTGTCTTGAAGAAAACCAAACACTTGGCTGAAAATTGAGAGAAAAATATAAGTCAGCCAGCTTATCTCTAACCCCCCAGGATAAAAGGAATGAACTTTTTAGAGCTGTCAGGGACACTTGTATAGTTCTTTCTCTACTGCTTGCTGTCAATTACTTCTTCCGCCCCAAATACAAAAAAAAAAAAAACCAAACCCAGTGCCGTCAAGTGGATTCCTACTCATAGCGACCCTATAGGACAGAGTAGAGCTGCCCCATAGAGTTTCCAAGGAGTGCCTGGCGGATTCAAAGTGCCGACCCTTTGGTTAGCAGCCGTAGCACTTAACCACTACGCCATCAGGGTTTCCTCCCCTCCCCTCAAATAGAACTGGTATACAGGCAAAATTGAAGCAAGCAGTTCAGATTTTACACTGCTACTACCATCAGGCTTAAATCCAAAGAGTTTTCTACAGGCCAGCTCATCCCTGGTTTGCAGTGCAGGTTTCTACTCTTAATCATAGTTTTTCATGTGCTGTTGAGGAAAATGATAAAGGCATGAATGCTTCCCTTCTTTCTGCTTTGTCCTTCTGATCCCAATTGTGTTGGCTGACTTTCTCATTAACAACACAATGATGGATAGCTAGGTATTTTCATTGTGTTCAGTTGGGCATCATTTTGGAAATTCCTATTTTGAATGGCCAGCATTATAGTAAATAGTCTTTAAACTAATTTACCTGTCATTCTCTGTCTGGCCAGGGCACAGCTTGCACACTTTTGAAAAAGTCAGAACTGAAGGGACATACCCATACTTCTGATCACTTCCCAGATTTACCCGTTCATGCCCTGGAGGTAGTTGTCAGCTGCTTTAGTTATAGAAATGGTTTATGCAGTGTAGTTGTGTCTAGTAAGCTGCCATATGGTACCTTAATATGCCATCAAATGGGTAATCAAAGCTTAGGAGCAAGTTTCCAGGAACTAATAAAACAACTGTGATGAACGGAATGAGCTTCACTGGGGACAGTAGACGGCAGTGGCTGGATTGTTGAGAAAGGTCTTGCTTCACAAGCTGTTTGGCAGATGGCAGTTATTAAACAGGTGTGCCCAGTACCAGAAAACCCATTGCCGTGCCCAGCACAGTACTTTTTAAATTGTTTTAAAATTATAAAAACCGTACATCTTATTTTTTAAAAAATAAGTATAGAATGGATTAATAAACATGAAATGGCTGAATTTATCCCCACCAGCCCAATACCACTGTTGCAGAGTATGTTTTCAGATAATCATAGAGACAAAGAAAGAAAAAGAGACAGAGTAACATATATGAAGTTTAAAAAAATATAAATGTTGCATAATATATATAGTTATCCACCTTGCTTTTTCAGCAAGTCTGTCTTGGAGAATGTTACGTGTCAGGGTATGTAGGTCTACTTTTTTTTTTTTTTTTAACAGTATAGTACCACAGATAATGGATACAACATATTTCAAGAAGGCTTCAACTATTGATAAACATAAGGTATTGCCAGTGTTTTAATGTCATAAACAGTGACTTAGTGAACATCCTTGGATTTATATCTTTGAGTACATTTGCCAACATTTTTGTGGGATTGATACCTGGAATTGGAATTCATTACTCAACAGCTGGGCATATATTGATGAATATTCTCTAGTATTTCGCCAAAGACACTGTACTTACTGACATGCCCACCAGCACTGAACAAGAGCGCCCATTTCCCCCACTGTTCTACCACTGCCCAGCGCTTTTCTTGAGTTTGAAACCACTTTTGGGGTTTTTTGTGTTTTGGCCCATAACCCCGATCCTGACTAAACTCACTAGATTCCTATTATACTCCATGGAGAAAACAAAATAAAAATAACAAGGAACAGCTCTGGGATTACGGATCTGTTGAGTAGCTTAACCAAAACCTAAATAAGACAAACAAACAAACAAAAAAACCTGTTGCCATTGAGTTGATTCCAACTCATAATGACCTTATAGGACAGTGTAGAACTGCCCCATCATGTTTCCAAGGCTGCTGTAATCTTTACTGAAGCAGACTACCATATCTTTTTTCCATGGAGTGGCTGATGGGTTCCAACTGTATACCTTTCGGTTAGCAGCTGAATGCTTAACCACTGCGCCACTAGGGCTTCTTACCAAAACCTAAGCAAGGCAGATAAAGTGACTATTACCAGTGAAGGCTTTGGGCCACCCCTGTGCTAAGCCACTATCAGCTAGCCTGGATTACATGGAGAATCCTGAACCTGGCTGGGCTGCCTTGAGCCAGTCAGCAAGTTGAATCTTTTCTTTACTTCTGTTTCCAAAGTCCCAATGTGAGTCTTGGACCTGACCACTTCCGTTTGAAGAAAGTCCACCCCTACCAGGGTACAAGTGACAGAAAGCGTTTACTTTGAGACTCAGCAGTCTTCCCTCTCAGATATCAATGTGCAAGAGATAACCTTAAGAGAGAGGAAGACGTGCGTGCACACACACGTGTGGAATGAGGACCAAGAGAGATTGAAAGAGAGAGACAAAGAGAAACTTTCCCTCAAGGAGTAAAAAAAATGAGTGGAGAGAATGGAGAAGAGAGTGTGCACTGGGCTTTGCTCTGACCACTCTGTGGGGAAACAAAAAAGTCTTACATCTAATCAGTGTAGCTTACTACTTGATAGAGAGGTGGAGGAGCAGTTGCTAGAAGAAACTTGAACTCCCAGAAAGAACCAGTAGAAACTGTATTAAATGTACTGACTTGTTTGTCCCTTTATGTTTGGGGTCTCTTCTTACTTATGACCCCTTTGTGGTCTGTTTAGGATTTCCAACATGCTTCTTCTCTGACATTGCATGGTTTGGTGTATTTTTACTTTTTTTTTTGTTCTCTTTTCAGAGCTTCCTATTTATTGCATTTGGCTTTCCTTTATATTTTTTTCTCTTCTCTTTCTGCATTGTTTGGTTCAAAATGAAACATCAAGTAAAAGAAAAAAACCCAATCTCAACCTTTTCATTCAAGTTTGCATTTGTGAAAAAAGCTCATATGTTTCTGGATAATGCATAATACCATGTTTAATTTTATACTGCAGTTATATCTGGGTTTAATGCTATCTTTGCCACCCACTTCCTGTATTTTGTAAACATTCAGTTTATTAAATACACAGAAATACAAAAATACTTTACTGTATCTTATTGTGAAATGGGCAGCCAAGCTATTTGCCTTATAGTGTGAATATTAATTTATCTAATGCTTATGTGCATGGTAAATTCTAAAATGAGCTGGTTCAAATTCTGTACCAAATTAGGAAGTTCATCAGGAAGAAATTTCAGGTCTTTCCTTAGACGTAAATAACAATCCAGGGCATTTAGAAATAATTTTATATTAAAAAAATTTAAAACTAGTTGCGTAAATTAAGGAATTTCCTTTTTTATAAAGTTACTATTTTATTTTTTCCATAAAACAATTAGAATGGAACTACAAACCATAAAATCTCCAAATAACTTATAAATATGAAAAAGCTATGTCCTGGAGTTTGAAATGACTCCACAGGTAACCACTGCTACAAAATCCATTTGGGGAATGAACTATTGTGCACCTACTGTGTGTATTACATAAGATAGTACGCAATTATAGTTCATATAAACGTGGACTGTATTAGAATAGTTCACATATAACAAAGATTAGATTTTTCATACAGTAACCAACCAGTTAGTAGGAATAAAAATGCTATAAAGCATATTTATTAACAGTGCCATTAAAAAATAGTCCTTTTAAAATATTGTTTGAGAATGTTTCTGGTTGTTATGTTTATGGGCTGATGAGTAATTGAAAAATAGCATCAACATAAAAATTAAACTAATGATTTCTGAAATTGTTTTTTGAAATTAGGAGCTTTTGAGGCTCTGTAGAGAGACTGAATGCTGTAGAAAGAGCCCTGGATTGTTGTGTTCTTAGTTGCCATTGAATCGGCTCCAACTCATAGTGACCTTATGTATAAGAAAACTGAACGTTGCCTGGTCCTGCGCCATCTTCATGATTCTTGATATGTTTGAGTCCATTATTCTGGCCTCTGTGTCAGTCCATCTCACCAAGGGCCTACCGCACCTTTGCTGACCCTCTACTTTACCAACCACGATGTCCTATTCTAGCAAAGCACTGGATTACAAGCAGGAAAATCTGGTGTTTGGCATGGTTTTTTTGTTACTTAGTCATGTGACACACCGTTCCACGTCTCCATTCCTCATTTTACAAACGAAGGAGCTGTACTACAGAGTCAGTGCTCAATAATTGTTTGTTGAATAAATATAAGTATGAATGAAGCTTTAAAGATCCCTTTCCAACTCCAGCATTCCACAACTCCACTAGGGATTTGAAGAAGGAGTAAAAAAACAGCATTACAGATTTCAAAAAAAGCTCCTGCCAAATAGTCTTTCTATTTATTTTAAATTTGTTCGTAGATGCCTATTTTCTAAATAACAGTTTTCCCAAGATGGGTACAAAATGACTTCTGGATTCAGAGGACAATGTCACATTAACTGCTTTAAAGAGAGTCTCATATTCTATAGAAATGCAACTCTGGATAATGCCAGTTTGTCACAGATGGGGATGAATTAGTTGTCCAAAAACTTTCGAATGTGTGATGCATAAACCAACCTTGGCAGCCAGTAGGAAAGATCTTATCAATGAAATACACAAAGCTCTGAGTGTTTACAAAAAAAAAAAAATGACTTCACAGATCAGAAAACTAAGTTGTCATAGAAACTCCTATGTCAGATATTTTGTTTAAATTCCAGTATTGACAGATTAAGCGAATTCAGAGACAAAGGAGCCTGTATTATGAATATTAAACTCAGTGTATTCTGGTTTTTATTTTTTAGCTTTTTAAATGGATGTCCATTTTCAAAGGATTTTTATAAGTAGAAGGGAAGAAAGTATTTTCATGCAGATTGTCCATAGATGTCTGTTTGTTATAAGATTGTGCTTTCTCATGTTTATTTCTTATCATAAATTATGTTTTTATGTGAAATCATCCAAATAATGTCACTGGTTATCAGTTAGTGACATAGGAAGGACTTTGTTCTAGCTGTCTACATTGTTATATACAGAACCCTAAATTATTTAAGGAATCAGATGGTAACTCCTTTTGGTATAGAAATGAAAATTAATAATTGGCAGTACAGGGTACGTAATAGTTAACCATTTGGGAAAACAGACAGATACTGAGTCAACTCATTGTCAGAAAAGCTATTTTTTGTTGAGTGCCTGCCTGCTATGAGGAAACCCTGGTGGTGTAGTGGTTAAGTACTACAGCTACTAACAAATGACTGGGCAGTTCAAATCCACCGGGTGCTCCTTGGAAACTCTGTGGGGGCAGTTCTACTCTGTCCTATAGGGTCACTATGAGTTGGAATCAACTCGATGGCAATGGGTTTGGTTTTTCTGGCCTGCTGTGAGTCTGGCTGTGCTAGCCTTTGTATGTACATGATCTCATTTAATCCCCCCAAATACTCTGAAATAAAGGTCTTTTCATTTCTTGATATCGTAAACTAAAGCTAAGAGATAATAAGTGTTGTGTCCAAGGTCATACACGGGGTAACAGGTGGGACTGGAATTTAAATACATCTGACTTCTAAGATGGCACCATGAAACCAAAGGTCAGATAATGAACTAAACACAAATTACTAAAGAGCAGAATGGTCATTTTGTGATAAATAATATGTAGCAAGATGGGGTGGGTACTCAGTAGTAAGAAGAGGTAAGGGGATGTTGAGCCTCAGGCATGAAATCCCTGTTGGATAAAATTAGACCTTGAGTTGGACTTCAGTAACCAGCTTCCTAGCCCGTTGTGAACATTTGGAACATTTGATTGTGGACATGAACATATTTCCACTGAATTCACACTAATGCCATTTTAGTTTATGATTCAGTATATTCCTGCTTGTGTTTCCAGCTTGTAACAAGGTAATGAAAACTCAATGACACCCAACAACAACAACAAATGTCATAATCTATTGACTGTGATTTTCAGATGTCTCCCTGGAATGTTTATGTGCTATTGCTTATAACATGTTGTTGTCAGGTGCTATTGAGTTGATTCCTATTAATAGCCATCATAGTACAACAGAATGAAACACTGCTTGGTCCTGTACCATCCTCAAAATCGTTATGCTTGAGCTCACCTTTGTAGCCACTGTGTCAGTCTATCTTGTTGAGGGTTTTCCTCTTTTTCACTGACCACTTCTTTACCAAGCATGATGTCCTTCTCCAGGGACTGGTCCCTCCTGATAACAAGTCCAAAGTATATGAAACAAAGTCTTGCCATCCTTGCTTCTGAGGAGCATTCTGGCTGTACTCCTTCCAAGACAGATTTGTTCGTTCTTCTGGCAATCCATGGTATATTCAGTATTCTTCACCAAGACCTGAATTCAAAGGCATGAATTCTTCTTTGGTCTTCTTATTCAAAGTCCAGCTTTTGCATGTATATGAGATGACTGAAAATACCATGGCTTGGGTCAGGTTCACCTTAGTCCTCAAAGTGGCATCTTTGCTTTTTAACACATTAAGCAAAAGTGAGCATAACAAATAATTTGGAGCATGAAAATGAAAAGGGAAACATTGGGAAAACGTATAGCAGATATTTTGAAATATGTCTTTAAAGACAGAAAAATAAATATATCTGAAGATGCAGTTGAGAAAGGAAAATAAAGATACAGAAAATGGTGATCGTTTATCCATAGAAAAAGATTCACAGAGCTCATCCATTCAATGTGATGTAATAATGATTTGATGGATGCAGCTAATAAAATGTCTACAGAAAACCTGGTGATATCTGTTAACACTGATGCAGTGAGTTCTAGTAATCTTACTTATCACGTACAATGACTAACACCTTCTTTTTTTTCATGTTTTATTTGGGCCTACCCAGCTTTGGCGGCACAGTGGTTAAGAGCAAAGGATGCCAACCAAAAGGCTGACAATTCGAATCCACTAGCTGCTCCTTCGAAAACCTATGGGGCAGTTCTACTCTGTCCTGTATGGGCACTATGAGTCGGAATCCAGTCAACAGCAATGGGGTACTTAGTACGTTGAGTGCTGTCCATGGTGCTGAACCTGCGGTGCCTTTGGGGGACCGGTGTTTCTCTAGAAAGTTGTGGGGGAGTTTTCTTCCTCCCAGCTGGAGTATTCTATTCCCTTACCTCACACTGTGCCTGTATGGTAAATGCAACATATAAACCTATTAATATTTCTTGTGATGGCAGTTTCCAAATACAGGATCTCAATAGGGGTCCCCAGATTAATATGGCTAAAACTGAGCTCCTGGTATTTGCCCCAAACCAGTTCCTCCTGCAGTCATCCCTACCTCAGTTAATGGCAACTCCATTCTTCATTACTCAGGCTAAAACCTTGATCTCATCCTTTACTCCACCTTTTTTTTTCAAATCACATCTCACATCTATGGAGGTCTCCCTTCAAAATACATTTAGAATCCAGTCATTTTTTCATCAGCTGACTGTGACCATCCTTGTATAAGCCACCATTACCTCCCACCTGGATTACTGTTATAGATTTCTAATTGTTCTTTCTGCTTTATATCCCACGTCCTCCCCATCCTCCTGCTCTAAGCCTATCCTCAGTACAGCAGCTAGAGTAACCTTGTAAAACATAAGCCAGGCTATATTACTTCTTTGCTCAAAACTCTGCAATGGCTTCCCATTTGAATCAAGTAAAAGCCAAAGCCCTTATAATGGTCGTTACATGACATGACTTTCTTGGCTCTTCTGTTTTGAACTCATCTATTTCTCTCTCCCTCATTCACTCCACTTCAGCCACACAGGCCTTCTTGCTGATCCCTTGACACATAAGCAGGTATATTCTTGCCTCAGAACCTTTGTACTTGCTCTTTCCTTTGCCTGGACAGTTCTTCCACTGTTATAGCACTTAAGATCTTCATTCAAGATCTCTTTCATAGTGAGGTTCTCCCTGGTCTCTCTGGCTACAAATGTAAAAAACAAATCAAAACAAAAAAACAAACTTGTAACACTTCATATCTCTTTTCCACTAACATGTCTGTAATCCAAAAAACTATATTTTTTCATTAAATGTCTTGCCAATGTTTGTTTCTCCCACTAAGATGTAAGCTCAGCGAAAGTAGGGATTTTTTTTTCTTCTGTTTCAGCTACTACCATGCCTAAAATAATGCCTGGCACATAGTAGGAGCTCGGTAAATATTTATTCACTGGATGAATTAATAGAATTGTATTCACCAGTGACTGATTTGGGAGGAAATGAAATTTCCATATTCGATCACATGAGTAGAATATCCTCATTCTATTAGATTATTATTTTAAGTAACAAAGAAAAAAATGTTTTTAGCATTGGCTAATTTATGGTTAGGGTTTTGGTATTTGGGGATGCTTAAAAGGTAGAAAGGAGCCCTGGTGGTACAGCGGTTAAAACAATCAACTGCTAACCGAAAGGTAGGTGGTTGTAAACCACCAGTGGCTCTGTGGGAGAATGATGTGGCAGCCTGCTTCTGTACAGATTTATTTACAGCCTTGGAAACCCTATGGGTTCAGTATGAGTCAGAATCGGCTTGACAGCAGTGGGTTTAAAATGGTAGGAGACCCAGCCATTGAAGATGCAGAGGATTTCAGTAGAAGCCTAGAGCTGATGGGTTCTTCTGGAGAAAGATTGCATGAGGCCCCTTGATCCTACACTTCTTACTTTTCATTTTTTACCCCTACTTCTAACATATATATGTTCTAGGGAAACCAAAGATTCCTAGTGGTGTAGGGCTAAGAAGGGTGTTCCCTCAAACTGTTTTAAATGGAAAGAGATAAGTTGTATTTAGAGTCTTATTTCTAGAAACAAGGTTTGATGCACATTCTTGATAAAAAGATTTGATGAGTGTTCACCTGCCACTAGGGGGTGCTGGGTATTCATATTCAGATTAGGGTCCACAGTCACATTGGGTCTGGCAAGATAGTATGCCTAGTAGAACTTCCTTCAGACCATTTCCTTGTTTGTATTCTCATTATCATTTTTATAAAATGTACATTTTAAAAATATTTCCTCAATATGTTTCCTGTAAAATTGGAGAGAGGAATTATGGGAGCATCTGGTTTATCACCTACAGGGACTGTGTTTAATCATTGATAACCTCATTTCCATTTGCCAAGTGGCAGTGACTCATGCAGGGAAGGTCATGGCAGTGGGTCTTTCTAGTGTTTTTCCCATCCTTCACCATTTCCTCACTTTCCTAAAAAGTACAAAAGTCTTCTAAGTGATTCTGCCTCTGTGTGTGTGTGTGTGTGTGTGTGTGTGTGTATAGAGGAAAAATTTTTAATGAAGGTGATTTTCAGAGTGACTAATATTTATACTTATGGGTCCCTATTTTTTCGAGTTTGTAGTTTCACGCTATTTTAGTTTAGGAAATAACAGCCCATGCAGCACTAACTTATTCTTTATATTTTTTGCACATGATTGATTGTAAAGATAATAGGGATACTAGTAGTCCCATTGCCAACAATTAAACAGGAATCAGATAAGAGCAAGGGGTGAGAGGTAGAGAGAGAAATAAATACATTTACAGAATAATTTTCTTATCTCCAACCTAACCTAGCTGACTGAATCCTTAATTTAAACTTTGTCTTCCCTAATAAGGAACAAGTACCTTTAGAGAGAACTCTGGTAGAGATTTATATAGGAAAACATATGTCTTGATTTCTTTAAATAAATTAGTAGGTTGAAAAGATGTATCAATCTTTGTTCTTAGAATGTTTTACTTAAAACAAGTTCTTTGGTGTTACAGACTGTGGTTTAAAACTAGACTCTGATATTTATTAGGTGACTAACCTCAGGCAAGTTACTTTGTAAATCTCTCTTGATGCTCTATTTTCTCATCTATACAGTGAGTTTAATAATCCCTACCCCATAAAATTATCGTGAGGATTCCAAGAGAAACATATATAAAGCCATAAGTACAAAATATGGCACGCAGTAGCTGCTATGGAGGTTAACCCATTGCCGTTGAGTCGATTCTGACTCATAACGACCCTGTAGGACAGAGTAGAACTGCCCCCAGAGGGTTTCCAAGTATGTAAATCTTGATGGAAGCAGACTGCCACATTTTTTCTCTCATGGAGCGTGGTTACCGGGTTCAAACTGCCAACCTTTTGGTTAGCAACCAAATACTTAACTACTGTGCCACCAGGGCCCTTCCTGTAGAGGTTGTTGTTGTTAAGTGCCGTCAAGTCAGTTCTGACTCATAGCAACCCTATGTGCAACAGAATGAAACACTGCTTGGTCCTGCACCATCCTTACAGTTGTTGTTATGCTTGAGCCCATTGTTGCAGCCACAGTGTCAATCCATCTCGTTGAGGGCCTTCCTCTTTTTTGCTGACCTTCTTCTCTACCAAGAATGACGTCCTTCTCCAGGGACTAATCCCTCCTGATAACATGTCCAAAGTATGTGAGATGAAGTCTTGCCATCCTCACTTCTAATGAGCATTCTGGTTGTACTTCTTCCAAGACAGTTTTGTTCATTCTTCTGGCAGTCCACGGTATATTCAGTATTCTTCGCCAACACCATAATTCAAAGAGATCGATTCTTTTCTGGTCTTTCTTATTCATTGTCCAGCTTTCGCATGCATATGAGGCGATTGGAAACGCTATGGATTGGGTCAGGCGTGCCTTAGTCCTCAAAGTAACATCTTTGCTTTTTAATACTTTAAAGACATCTTTTGCACCAAATTTGCCCACTGCAACATATCATTTGATTTCTTGACTGCTGCTTCTATGGGTTTTGATTGTGAATACAAGTAAAATGAAATCCTGGACAACTTCAGTCTTTTCTCCACTGGTTATGATGTTGCTTATTGGTCCCATTGTGAAGATTTTTGTTGTCTTTAGGTTGAGGCGTAATCCATACTGAAGCCTGTTGTTTTTCATCTTCATCAGCAAATACTTCAAGTCCTCTTGACTTTAAGCAAGCAAGGTTGTGTCAGCTGCATATCACAGATTGTTAATGAGTCTTTTTCCAATCCTGATGCCCTGTTCTCCTTCATACAGTCCAGCTTCTGGGTTTATTTGCTCAGCATATAGATTGAATAAGTATGGTGAAAGGATACAACCCTGATGCCCACTTTTCCTGATTTTAAACCATGCAGTATCCCCTTGTGCTGTTCGAACAACTGCCTCTTAGTCTATGTACAGGCTCCTAATGAACACAGTTAAGTGTTCTTGAATTCCCATTCTTCACAATGTTATCCATAATTTATTATGGTCCACATAGTTGAATGCCTTTGCATAGTCAACAAAACACAGGTAAACATCTTTCTGGTATTCTCTGCTTTCAGCCATGATCCATCTGACATGAGCATTGATATCCCTCATTCCACATCCACTTCTGAATCCTGCTTAAATTTCTGGCAGTCCCCTGTTGAAGTACTGCTGCAACCGCTTTTGAATGATCTTCAGCAAAATTTTACTTGTATGTGATATTAATGATATTGTTCTATAATTTCCACATTTTCTAGGATCACTTTTCTTTGGAATGGATACAAATATGGATCTCTTCCAGTCAGTCGGCCAGATAGCTATCTTCCAAATTTCTTGGCATAGATGAGTGGGCACTTTCAATGCTGCATGTTTGTTGAAACATCTGAATTGGTGTTTCATCAATTCCGGAGCCTTGTTTTTTGCCAGTGCCTTCAGTGCAGCTTGGACCTCTTCCTTCAGTACCATCAGTTCTTGATCATATGTTACTTACTGAAATGGTTGAATGTCAACCAATTCTTTATGGTACAGTGACTGTGTGTACTTGTTCCATGTTCTTTTGATGCTGCCTGTGTCGTTTAGTGTTTTCCCTGTAGAATCCTTCAATATTGCAACTTGAGGCTTGAATTTTTTTTTTTCAGTTCTTTCAGCTTGAGAAATGCTTAGTCCCTTTCAAATGTATAGACACTTAATTTAGCTGTTTGATTTTCCTAGTCCTAGTGGAAAAAATTTGAAATTGACTTTGCCATCCTTTAATGTAGTACAATGTGTGTGTAAATCACCAGTAAAGATTCTGTCATTAGTATTTTTAGGATATAAGAAAAAAAATATTTTGCTTTATGAAGGTGACAGTTTTTCATACTTGTGGTTGGAGTTCAAAGAAGAAATCAGTATAAGATAATCATTTCATATTCAGTTGTATATATAAAATTATGCTTGATTGAAAGAGCACGAACAGTATCAGCTTAAAGTATAATGTTGTCATTGTTGTCAGGTGCTCTCAAGTTGGTTCCAACTCACAGTGACCTTGTGCACAACAGAACGAAGCACTGCACCACCCTCACAATCATTGCTGTGTTTGAGCCCACTGCTGCAGCCACTGTGTCAGTCCATCTCATTGAGTGTCTTCCTTTTTTTCACTGACCCTCTACTTTATCAAGCATGATAGCCTTCTCCAGGGACACAATGAACTGTTCCAAAAACCTTTTATGCAGTTCTTCCTTTCACTTAATAAATGCTAAGATCTAGTCCTCTGTGAAGTAGATGCCATAGCTTTGACTGATACATTGTCCTTATAAAATTTTCTTTCACTCCAACATGTTTTCTATGGGTTTCCCTATGTAAGTACCATGGTTAAATGCCCATGTCTCAAAAAGGCCCCATGCTCCTTGTAACTGCCCCCTTCCTTTCTAACAGACAAGCTTACTCTGCTCAACACAAGTGAGCCTTGGGTACTCAGTATTCCATGAGGAGCACAGCTGGCCTAGTGGTAGTCATGGTAGGAGGCCTGGTGGATTTATCCATCCTGTGATTATGGATTTATGGTGCCAGCTGACTGAGGCTGGTGTTGTTGGTAGGGGATGCAGTAATAGTAACACTTGCAAATGGCTAGAAGGAACGTGGCACTGAAAACTGAATGAGGTGCCAACTTGGCAAGAGATGACTCAGCCCCAAGATTTATCCATTCTTTGATGATTCTGAGCTTAGTCTCACAGGGAAAAAGAATAAGAGTGTACATTTAATCTAAAACCAAAATATACTCACCATCACTAACAGGAATATAGAAGAAAGGGAAGTCCACAGGGTCTGCGAAAGCCCGGGAGGACTTTGCTAAGGGAAAGGGAATAGAACTGGATGGGGTTGAGGGAGTTAGCTTGAGCAAAGACACGATGTTGGGAATGGATATGGTGGGCACAATAATAGGGAGGATATCAGCCTAAGCATCAAGGCAGATGTGAGGTGGGGATGGTGGGAAGTAAAGTTTGAAAAACAGAGCAGGGTCAGAGTATGGCAGCCTTCAAAGGAGCTTGATATTTGAACCACAGGCCACAGGGAGCCAGTGAAAGTGTTTGAATGGGGAATTAATGATAAAAGAGTATTTTAAGGTCATTAATCCTAATTTGTTGGATTGTAGAGAGACTGAAGGTAGGAGGGGCAATTAGGGAACCATGAATGTAGATGTGTGTGCAGTGGGTTGAGGCCTGGATGAGGATGTGGCTGTGGGACTGAGGGGTGAGGGACAAGCCTGTTGGACAGCGTGAGTGAGGATTAATACAATAGGTTGGCTATAGGAGATGAAAGAGAAGGGGGATTCAAAGCAGGGTCCAGACACAGCTCTGAGGATTAGAAGACTCAAAACACCACCAATAAGATACTTGGAAAGCTAAGCTTATTTCATTTTTCATTAAAGAATTATTTTTCAGAATTCACTCTCCCAGGAATTATATTCTATAATTTATTGATTATAAGATGCCCATCTATGTATCTCTGAAATCAGGATGCATATTATATTTACTGTTGGCCAGACCATATTTGTGATATAGTTGCTTTGACCTATGCATTTATATCAAACCTTTCAGAATGGGTGTCAGTGGCACGAAATAACATCTCAGAGACAATATGGGATCACTGTAGAAATGCTGTGCCACCAGCTTTCTCAATAGCACCGGGGATGATTTTGTTTGGAAAAGCACAGAAATTGGAAATGTCTTGTTAAAATTGGTTTAGAAGATTCAGACCATGCAAATGAAGAAAGTTTAGGAATATATTAACCAAGATATTTCTCTACTCATTTATGTATGTATAAGAATAATATAAAAATCCATATAAGTACATTCAAAAGAGCTTTTCCAAAAGATAAAGTAAAAAATTTAAGTGATGAGAAAGCATCAAGTCATAGTTTTATTGGCAGAGTTTTTTTTTCTTTCTCAGTTGTACTGATACTATTGGTGTATCTTAGAATCAGTGGCATCTTCTATTCAGTGACATAAGGTAAGCCATCCAAGACCCACTGCTTGTTTGAAATTTAATGGAGAGTTAAGACAAATGAACATTTTAAAGAGTTTTTTTTTTTTTTTTAAGAGGCAGACCTAGAGATCTGCTTCCATAAAGATTACAGCCAAGGAAACCCTATGGGCAGTTCTACCCTGTCACATGGGGTTGCTATGAGTCGAAAATCAATTCCACAGCACCTAACAACAACAACATTACCAGGCTAAGTCTCCCTACTCATGAACATATTCATTTATTCATCCTTCCTTTCAGCAAATATTCAGTGAGTTCCTGGTGTGTTCTAGGTACTGTGGGTAAAAAATCCATTGCCGATGAGTCGATTCCGACTTACAGTGACCCTATAGGACAGAGTAGAACTGCCCCATAGAGTTTCCAAGGAGCACCTAGTGCTCGAACTGGTGACCTTTTGGTTAGCAGCCGTAGCACTTAGCCACTATGCCACCGGGGTTTCCACCGTGGATAAGGTAGTGTGAATCAGACAAAGTCCATATTCTCATGGAGTTTATATTCTAATGGGGGAGGGAGATAAAAAGTAAGAAAATGCATCTCTTTTGTCAGGTAGTAGAAAAGAAAGATGAAGAAAGATGAGGCAGGATTTGGGGATAGAGAGTAATAGGCAGGGGGTTATGAGCTATTTAAATAGAATGACCAGGGAAGGCTGAGAAGGTAACAGTTAAGCAGAGTCCTTAATGAAATGAGGTAGCAAACCATAGGAAGATCCAGGATAAAAGGTAATCCCGGCAGAGGAAATAGCAGGGGCAAAGGGCCTGAGGTGAGAAAGAATTTGGAGATAAGGGAGGTGATATATATCTGTGCCAAATATCCCATATAGCTTTTGACGAATGCGCATATTTTAATGTCCACCCCCCTCTCTGAGCCAAGAACATGATGCTCTGTTACTTATTTTCTGGCTCTGAGTGTCTTTTGTTTTTTTCCCCAAGCCTAACCTTTTATATCATCTTTGGTATTTTTTACAGGCTGCAACTCATTCCTGTCTTTAATTAAGCTTGTCTGACCTCCTTTTTTTTCTTTCTTTTTTTTTTCCATTATTTTTATAGGTCAGTGCAATTCTTCTATTTCATTCTTTGTTATATATTCCTCTTTCCATGTTTTATGTGGTTGTTTTAAAATCTGAGCCCCTCAGAAATCTCCTTGTGTGACCACATTATTTTCTCAAGAAGCCTGCTATCTTAGTTATCTAGTGCTGCTATAAAAGACATACCACAAGTAGATGGCTTTAGTAAACAGAAATTTATTCTTTCACTGTCTAGGAGGCTAGAAGTCCAAATTCAGGGTACCAGCTCCTGGGGAAGGCTTTCTTTCTCTGTCAGTTCTGGGGGAAGGTCCTCGTCATCAATCTTCCCCTGGTCTAGAAGCATCTCAGTGCAGGGACCCTAGGTCCAAAGGACAGACTCTGCTGTTGGCTCTTCTTTGGTGATAATGAGGTCCTTCTCCTTTTATATCTCAAAAGAGATTGACTCAAGATACAACCTAATCCTGTAGATTGAGCCCAGCCTCATTAACATGACTGCCTCTAATCCTGCCTCATTAACATCATAAAGGTTAGGATTTACAGCACATAGGATAATCACGTCAGATGACAAAATGGTGGACAATCACATAATAACGGCAATCTTGGCCCAGCTAAGTTGATACACATTTTTTGGGGGACACAACTCAATCCATAACACCTGCTTTTTTTTTTTACCTCTTTGTAATCGTTTCAAGTATGTGTGTGTATGCTGAGATGTCATTCTTCAGAGTCTGATTCCTTCTGAGGTGGATAGGTTCTTATTTAGAACAGAACATAACAGTGTGTTTGTTTTACCTCTAATTTTAATAAGCAACTTTATTAAAATCCTAAGGTTGTATCTAAGTTGATGCTTCTCTTCTTTCATGGACAAACTCCAAGATGACCCAATTTCTTTCTTGTCCAAGGTTTCTGTCACACCAGCATCACCAGGCAACAGTAACTTCTTGTTAGAATTATGGTAGAGGAAGTGTTGCTTTTCCCTTAGCAAAGTGATGAAGAGTGTGGGCAAACTTGGGTTCGAATCCAACTCCATCCCTTACTGTCTGGGTGACTCTAGGCAAGTTGTGAAGAAGACAGAAAAAATGCACATCAGGTTAAAAATTGTTAGTGGTGATCATCATTGTTTTCATTGACATAGCGGTTCCAAGAGAAGAGATTATTGTCAAGGCAGGTCAAGAATGAATGGTTTCCGTAAACAAGTGTCTGGATTGCTGGTGTTCCCAAACACTGTGATATTGTACTTCTGTAGAAAGGTTTCTAATCTGTATTAAGAATAATCCTCCACACCTTCTGTACCTGAGAGTTTGAACTTTTCTTTTTTTTAAAGAGCAATTTAAATCTCCCCAACTTCTGACTTCAAACTTATATATACCCAAAGTCTCATTCATGGTGTTCAACAGAATGAAAGGCCTTCCTGGTACCAGGGAAGTACCTGCACCTTAGAAGGCAGGTGCGGTATTATGTGGCAAAAGAAATTTCTGGTATAGTTAAGAATGACTACCATCCCATCAAAATATACAAAACCTTATTTAACTTCGTGAGAGCTTTGGATAAGGAGAAATGAATGATTTAATGATTCATTCTGGAGTAAATAGTTATACCATGTCGATAGAATAATTTGAGAGTGATTGTGGGAGTTTAGTCTTCCATTTGAAATATATAATGAGTTGTTCATATTGAAAAACTGGCCAGAAAGAAGGAATGTTGGAGGACTTAGACAATTGTCTTTAGATAGATGTTAAACTAAAACTAAAATTACTGCTCACTTTATTTCTGTTCTCTTCACTTAAATTCAAAAGACAAGACAGCAGATTGAAAATGTCTGTGTTGCATTCATGCATTCATTCATTCAGCAGATATTTCTCGAGTGTATGTCAGAGCTTGCTCTGGGCATTGGCGTTAATAGCAATGAACAAGAGATGCCTGCCTTCATGGAGCTTACATTTTAGGGGAGGGAATTAGATGTTAAACAAAGGAACATATCAGAAAGATATTTTCAGGTAGTGTTAAGGGCTACGAAGAAAATATGATAATGGGATGGGGTAAGTACCAAGAGGGAAGATGTGAGATACTTAGGAAAAAGACAGGAATGATAAGTTGCAGGTCTGGGGAAAATACCCTGAGGTGAAACTGAGTTTTACGTTTTATCCTGTGTGGGTTGGGAAACCATTTAAGGGTTTCAAGCAGGAGAGTTACATGCTCCTATTTTCATCTCACAGTGATTCCTCTGTCTCCTTGTGAGTAAAGGATTAGAAAGGGACTAGACTGGAGTGAGGAGACCAGTTAAGAATTGGCCTAGAGGAAAGAGACCAGTGGCTTGGACTGCAGTGGTGGCAGTGGGGAGAAGTGAATAGATTCACTATAAATTTGGGGGGCTGCATTGACAGGACCTGCTAATAGCCTGGCTGTATGTGTATGTGGGGGATAAGATAGAGGATAATTCTGGCCTACTCAACTGGGTACATGGTGGAGCCCTTTGTTGAGATCAGAAACAGGAAAGAAGCTGACTTTTTGGAAGCAAGGAATGGAGAGGAAGATGGGGAGAGATGAAGAATTAAGGTTGGGACTTGTTATCTTTGAGACGTCCATGAGGCATCCACATGGAGGTATTGACAGTCTGCCCGAGGAGCAGTAGAACAAGAGGAAGTGTCAGCATATTCATAATGTTAACACGGAGAAAGAGGGAGTTTGGCAAGGAAGAGAGTAGAGAGAGGTTAAAAGAGGCCCCAGACAAACTGTGGAGAAATGCAGTTTCATGACTGCGTAGAGGAAGAGGAGAATGCTAAGAAGATTGAAAAGGATCAGCCAGAGAAGAAGGGGGAATATCCAGGAGGATATTTAATTTCTGAAACTGAGAGGAGAGGTTTTGGGGCAGGGGGTGAGGATTGTTGTCTATGGTGTCAGATTCTGCTGGGTGATTAAGAAGCTGAAGGTGGAAACCATACCCTTTGCTGTCGAGTGGATTCCGACCCATAATGAATGACCTTAAAGGAACTGCCCCATAGGGTTTCCCAGGACTGCCTGGTGGATTCAAACTGCCGACCTTTTGGTTAGCAGCTGTAGCTCTTAACCACTGCCCCATACTGGCAAGGTGGAAGTCCTTGTGCCCTAAGCAAAGTGGTTTGGGTGTGGCTGGTGGGGGTAGAAAAAAGATTGGAGGGATTAAAGGGTGAATGCAAGGTGAGAAAGCAGATGGTGGCAGTGAACATGATTAGTTCTATTAAGAAGCAGTGAGGGAGCTACAGAGAGGAGCAAGACCTGGACAGGGATGGCAGGCCAAGGGAGTATTATAAATTTCTAAGGTGGCACCTGAATGAAAAATTGATCTGGGGCAGATGACTGGGTGGCATGTAGTAACTTCTCTGGGGTTTAAAGGGTAGAAATGACTTGGTGCCAAGGCCTGTACCCCCTTTTTAGCTTAAGTGAAGCTCTCTTTTCCCCTTGCCTCTTCCAAAGGGACATTGTCTGACTAACCATCCATGACTGAAATTAGTCTATTCGTGGACATTTCAGTAATACAAGCCAATAAGTTTCCTTATTCTTAATTTTTCCTATGATTTTTTTGCTTAAACTACTCGGTATAGGAACTAAGAAGCCCTGGTGGCATGGTGGTTAAGAGTTCATCTGCTAACCAAAAGGTTGGCAGTTTGAATCCACCAGGTGCTCCTTGGAAACTCAATGGGGCAGTTCTACTCTGTCCTGTAGGGCCACCGTCTTAGTTTTCTAGTACTCCTATAACAGAAATACAAGTGGATGGGTTTAACAAACGGAAACTTATTCTCTCATAGTCTAGTAGGCTAGAAATCTGAATTCAGGGTGCCAGCTCCAGGGGACAACTTTCTTTGTTGGCTCTGGAGAAAGGTCCTTGTCACCTGTCTTCCCTTGGTGTAGATGCTTCTCTGTGCAGGAACCCGAGGTCCAAAGGATGCTCTCTGCTCCCGTTGCTGCTTTCTTGGTGGTATGAGGTCCCCATGTCTCTCCGCTGACTTCTGTCTTTCATATCTCAAAAGAGATTGGCTTAAGACATAATCCAATCTTGTAGATTAGGTCTCATCAACATAACTGCCACTAACCCCATTTCATTAACATCACAGAGATAGGATTTACGACACAAAGGAAAATCACATCAGATGCAAAAATGGTGGACAATCACACGATACCGGGAATCATGGCCAGCCAACTGGACAGATATTTTGGGGGAACACAATTCAATCCATAACAGCAACTATGAGTTGGAATTGACTGGACAGCAATGGGTTTATAGCAACTAAAAAATAAACAAATATATTTTGTTGTCTATATGATAAAATGGAGTTATGAAAAATTAAAAAGAGCACAGTCATTTTATAGTTTAATGACCATCCATATTAAGGAATGGATAAATAAATGAAAAAAGGGTAATATATTTTATTATCTATTTGTTTTTAGACAGTCTGTATAACATTTATTATAACATTTAGTATAAGTCCACAGATACTTAGAACTAGAAATGAAATCAGAGGCCATCTGTTTCAGCCTCTTCATTGAGTAGATGATGAAAGGAAAGCCAAAAGTGACTGAATGACCTGTGGAAAGAAAGGACCTAGGAAGACCTGGCTTCCAGCATTGGAACCAGGGGCCCCTTGGATATGAATCCTGATCTGACACTTAGAAGCTGTGAGGCTAAGGGCAAATTATTTAGCTGTTCTGTGTCTGTGTCCTCATGTGTAAAATGAAATAATGAGGCATATAATGCCATAGAGTTATTATGTGGCATTGATGAGATTGCAAATTACTTAGCATGGCATCTGGTGCCTAGAAACCCCTTAATCAATGTTAGCTCTGTAGCATCCCAAGAACTTGAGTGACTCAGTAGACTAACCTTTGAAAAAGTGAAGATTCTTATATAAAAGTTATACTTCCCTCTCTTGTCTTTATATCGTTAGTTTTAGAGCAAACCAGTAATTTTATTTTTTAATTGAAATTTTTGTTGAGATAATTGTAGATTCATATGCAGTTATGAGAAATAATACAGAGACAGCCTACATGCTGTTTATCCAGTTCCCTCCAATGGTAGCATTTTGTAAAACTATCACTCAATATTTTGATGTTATAAACGAAACGTATATTGCTGCTAATATATATTACCAGTAAACAAAACAAACAAACTTGTTGCTTTTGAGTCAATTCCGAGTCATAGCAACCTTATAGGACAGAGTAGAACTGCCCCATAGGGTTTCCAAGGAGCAGCTGGTGGATTCGAACTACCAACCTTTCGGTTAACAGCCAAACTCTTAACCACTGCGCCACCAGGGCTCCAATATTTATTAAGACATTACAAATTGTTCTTTATTCCACATTCTCTCAACTAAAAACAAAAATATGAAGCTTCCAAATTGCACTGTTATTTAAACAATTAAGGATAGCATGTACTTCAGTTCTCCTAAATAATTGTCATTAATTTTGCATAATTTGGAGTTGTAGCAATATTCTGAATGGAGCATCTCTTGGAACCATTACACTAATCGATCAAGTACAGCATATTCCTTGCTTTGTTCCGACTCGGTAACCTTGGCCAAGGCATTTAACTTATATGTTTCAAAGGTAATTGTTCACTGGGACAAAAATACCGGTCTCTGCCTAATTCATGGGAATATTCAGGACGAATTAGATACCGTATCTGTGTCCTGCCTCATTTCTTGATACCATCCCTTTTGCTGTCTGTGCTTGGACGTAAGAATTTTCTTTCAGTTCCTCAAGCACACCATGCTCTGTCTCATTTCTGTACATTTTCTAATTCTGTTATTTCTACCAGAATATGTCCTCTTTACCTTCATCTCCTTCCCTCTTCCCTCCTCCTCTCTCTCTCCTACTTATTTTTCAGATCACAGCTTTAGCAAAGTCCTTGGGGGAAGCTCTCCATGATCCCTAGTCTGGATTAGGTACTCACACTCTATGTTCCCCTAGCATCCTGCACCTCGACCATCTTAGCCCTTATCCCATGCCCTTGTCGTGCTTTGTCTAAGGTCTGTGTTCACCAGTACGTAAAGTGAGGGCAGGTAGAGTATTGTCTTGTTCACTACTTTAACACACCTTGCCTGCCATAGAATGGATGCTCAGTAAATAACCACTGAACGGGTGAATGGGTACAGGTAATAAACATACGTTTATCTTTCTGGAAGAAAACACTATGCAGATGAGGTGGACTTGTGGGTGTTATTTTCTGTTTATTAGGTGACTCATCTAGATTTAAGACCAGTAAGTGTTTAAAAATACATCTTTGTGGGATGGTTTGGTTTTCCCTATTTTTTTTTTCCTTTTGATTTAATGTCAGAATTACTGTGTAATTATGTCTTGCAAAATACCTCAAGCTGTGGCCAAGATGAATTTTAAAAAGGAAGACAAGCCCAAAATAGAGACAAACGTTTACTTTGATGCATTGAAGAGTTGTGAATGCGAAGCTGTCGCCTGTCTTCACTAAAGCATCGGGTGTGATCCTGGTATGGTAGCAAGTTGCTGTTTCTCATTTTGCCTCAGATGGTGAAAACACTTGTCAGTTTTTAGGCCAATTGAGGGTTGTATATGCTCCGTGAGTCTGAATACCCAATATGAGGCTCTAACTCCAGGTATGTAGCCAAGATAAAATAATGTTAAATTGTACTTTCTGCTTTAGTGTCCTGTATTCACTTTTTAAAAAATCAAAGTAAGAGTAAATTTTTGTATTTATATCAATGGCCCTCCTTTTTTTATTTTATTTTATTTTTTTCCCCTTGTGGGATATGACTTGTAAATGTTACCTTTTAGGGGTCTGGCCCTGATTTATCTCAGTGTTTTTCCTTTCTATTTTCTCGATTTCAGGTGTTAGGAATAGTTCAATAAAGCCAGCTTTCTGCCATACTCAACACTTCTATTAGAAGGGAGAGCAGGAAATCATTTTCCTTGTCTCTTTTCCAGTCAGCAGAAGGGTATTTTGAGCCTTGAGGAGCGGATCCACTATGTCAGAAGATCCTAGATACCAGTGGTTCCCATACTTGGACTACCACTGAAATGTTTTTAAAATGCAGCGGCAGGCCCCCGTGCCTGGAAATTCTCGTCCAGTAAGTCGGGGGTAGGGAGCCCTGGTAGTGCAGTGGTTAAGTGCTTGGCTGCTAACCAAAAGTTTGGAGGCTCCCTGGGAGAAAGATGTAGTAGTCTGCTTCCATAATGATTATAGCCTTGGAAACCCCATGGATCGCTCTGGGTCAGAATCAACTAGACTGGGGAAGGGAGGGTTTGGAGGGGACCCAAAAATCAAGGTCTTTTGGTGAGACTGATGTACGGCCAGGTTTGGAAACTGCTACGTGGAATATCACATGCTTGAAAACCTTGGTGTCTCTCTGTTGGCTTTGGGCTAAAATCCCAAACCTTTGTGATCTCACTCCTCCCTGTCCATGACCCCAGCCTCATTTCTAACCATGACCCCCTCACTCCCTTCTTTTAAGCCAAGCCAACTACTTGTAGATTCTTGAGTGCACCATGGACTTTGTCAGCTTTTGGACATGGAACGTTCTTGCCCTTTCCATGTCCTGGGTAATTTCTACTGGCCTCTTAGAATTTTCTGACCCCCTTTGATTGAGCTGGGTACCTCCCCATCTGTGTTCCCCTTGTGACTTTGCTCTTCCCTTTCCTGATACTTATTACACTGTATTGACTTGCCCTGGGCATTTTGTTGTTGTTAGTTGCCACCTACTCGTAGTGACCTTATGTATAACAGATATCTAAAAAAATCAAACCTGTTGCTATCTAGTCATTCCAACTCATAGCGACCCTATAGGACAGAGTAGAGCTGCCCCATAGGGTTTCCAAGGAGCAGATGGTGGATTCAAACTGCCAATCTTTTGGCTAGTAGCCAAACTCTTAATCACTGCACCACCAGGGCTCCATAACAGACATAGTGGATGCCAAATAAATAGCCGTTGACTGAATGAATTGCTGGTTTACTTCTCTGTCTTTCATACTGTAGTATAAGCTCCTTAAAACAAGACCCATGTCTTGTCCACTTTTGTCCTTAGTGCATATGTTGGCACGGGGAGAGCACTAAATAAATTACAGTTCAATGAAGAAAATGCATGAATTAACTGATGATGAAAATAAAAGAATCTTGTCCTTTGAGTAGAAAGAAACTGCAATAGCTGCCATTGTTCTGAGCTGGAGAACATTTGCCTGTTACAATAGACACTTACCATATCCCTTATAAATGTCCAAAGTAACTAACCTATATAAAAAGTGTTACTTTTATTTCCTAAAAAAAAAAAAGAAAATGGGCCATTATCAATATTGGGCAGTATCAAGCTATACTTGATATTATAACATTCAGGTAACTTGTCCAGTATGTATTTTCTTTTTCGTGTTCTATTTTATTTTTTTTTATGTAGGTAATACATGATATAGATTCTAAAGGTACAAGATGGTATACAGGGAAAAGTGTCGATCCTGCCCCCACTCCTCAATTTCTCCAGAAGAAATCAGTGTTTCAGTTTATTTATGTGTCCTTCCAAGTAAATTCTATACACATCTTTCAAAAGAGAAGTGATAACATATGCTACACACTCTTCTAGTCCTTGCTTTTTATTTAGTGGCATATCTTGGCAAACATTTCATATGAATGTGTACACAAGTAGCTTCTTCTTATCTTTTTTACAACTTCAAAGTATTCCACTCTATAGGTGTATCTCTATTTAATAGTCTCTTATTGAGGGTATTTTTTTTTTTTATTGATGGTATTTAGGTAGCTATTTCAAACTCTGTATCTATGAATATAGTTATCTTCCAAATGTCATTTTACATATATACATGTATATGTAGGAAAAGTTTCTAGAGTTATCCTTGCTATATCATTGAATATATTGCCAGATTGCCAAACATAGGGATTATATCAGTTATCCTGCTAATACTTAATCATAAGATGCCCATGGTACCTTGAATATCCAGGACCTTTGAGTGCTTATGGTCTTTCAGACTCTGCAATATGTTCTTTAAGATGTAAAGTTGGTTGAAATGAGTTGAAAATGTCTGAGGACGATTAGAGCTCTGAAAGATGCCTCTCAAGTTGCCGTCGAGGCTGAGTTTTTAAATGTTAGTGTTCATAGATTCATCATTTAATGGGAATATTTAATGAAACCTTAACTTGTCCTCATCAGAGTTTCATCAGTAGTTCTGCCAGCGATCCTTGGAGAGGGGACTTTTGTATGTATGATTAAAATAGAGAATTTGGGAAATGGTAGGAAGTACCAGCAAAGTTGACTAGTTGACTGAAATAATTTAAAAATTAGATTAGATATTCATGACTCTTCTTGGTACAGTTTTTCCTTCTGAATTTTATATCCAGTTCCACCAAAGGATAAGCTGCTATTACGCCGTACTGGTCATGCCCACTGAAGAAAATCATTCTCCTCCTTCTATTCTTTCCATATTTGATAAGAGATCATGGTAACAAGCCGTTCTCTCTGGTACAACGCCATATAATGCTAGCGCCAGGCTCACCGTCTCTTTCTTGAAGTTTACATTTCTGTTTTAGGGCTATTTTCCCCGCAGGTAACTTCCCTGGAATTAGAAAATGATAATGTATGTCATTCTTTATATCTCAGTGACGGGCACAGATTTTACTTGAACTGTCTAATAAAATGATTAATATTCATTTTAACTCATAATTAACCAGGCAGAACTTAGGATCATGAACACTAGATTTTAAAATGTTTATTTTCTTTTAAATAAGATTCATTTGTTTTATTTTTTTTTCATGATCATTGATGCAAATTTAGGAACAACAGAAATAGTCTTTTTAAAAACAGGGGAAATGTCTTTAATTTCACTATACAGATCCAGAAATTGTTAATATTTGGTATATTTCTTTTATCTTTTTAGTGATACAGATATTTTCACATAGTTGAAATTTTTTTTTATATAAATTCTTTTTGTCTCTATATGCTGTCTTAAATTTTTCACCTACTAAGAGCTCAGGCTGCTAACCAAAATGTCGGCAGTTTGAATCCACCAACCGCTCCTTGGAAACCCTATGGAACAGTTCTACTCTGTCCTGTAGGGTCCCTATGAGTTGGAATTGGCAATGGGTTTTGGGTTTTTATAATAGAATATACATTTTCCCAGGTTGTTAAAATTATTTAAAAACATTTTAATGGAATATTAATATTTCATCTTATATATACAACGTAATTTATTTAACCATTCTCCTATTGTGGGATATTTATGTTTCTAATTTTTAGCTCTTAGAAAATATGCTGCAGCTAATAGCATTATGTATGAATGTTAGTCTGAATATATGATTGCCTTGCTATGTATACGTGAAAGTGGAAATACTGGATCAAAGAGTATAAATATTTTTGAAACTTTTGATTCAAAATGCTTCCAACAAAATTTTACCAATTTATATCTCCACTGTCAATTTATGAAATTGCCCACATCAGTATATCCTTTCAAAATTGTCATTTTTAAAAACTATTCAAAATTGTACCTTGCTTAGATTTTATTTATTGTGCTTTAAGTGAAAGTGTACAAATCAAGTCAGTTTCTCATATAAAAACTTATACACACCTTGCTATGTACTGCTAGATACTCTCCCCCTAATGAGACCGCACACTCCTCCTCTCCACCCTGTATTCCCCGTGTACATTCAACCAGCTCCTGTCCCCCTCTGCCTTCTCATCTCCCCTCCAGGCAGGAGCTGCCCACATAGTCTCATGTGTCTACTTGAGCCAAGAAGCTCACTCCTCACCAGTATCATTTTCTGTCACTTGCTTAGATTTTTATTGTTAGCCAAATAGAATATTTTAAAAGTTTGCTACCCATTTTCTCTTTTTATTAAATATCAGTCCCTGTCCCTCTGCATTTCTGTCTTTCAGAGATTCACTTCTTTCCCCATAGATTTTAACATTTTTTCTACATAAACAATATTTCTACAGCTGCAGATATTTTTCCAGACATTGCCGGTTTGTTTGTCTTTTAATTTTCTTGAACTCGGCAAGTTCAAGGTATTTTTATGTGATCAAATCTACTGATCTTTTTCTTTGTGAATTCTTTCATTGCTTTTGTGTTTAGAAATCCTTTCCTCATCCAGAATGCAGATAGGTATTTATCTATATTTTTGCTTATGTATTTTTATGATTTCATTAAAAAATTAAAACCTCCTAAAGGAGGCTTGGTGGTACAATGGTTAAGCATTCACCTGCTAACCAAAAGAAGGTCAGCAGTTTGAATCCACCAGCTGCTCCCTGGAAACCCTATGGGACTGTTCTGCTCTGTCCCATAGGATCACTATGAGTTGGAATTGACTCGATGGCAAAGGATTTTTTTTTTTAAATAAAGGAGTAAATCTGCAGCCTGAGCTCTTAACCAGTGCACCACCAGAGCTCCTAAATCTATATCCAAAACCAAACCCAGTGCCGTCAAGTCGATGCTGACTCATAGCGACCTCATAGGACAGAGTAGAACTGCCCCACGGAGTTTCCAAGGAGCACCTGGCGGATTTGAACTGCCGACCCTTTGGTTCGCAGCTTAACCACTACGCCACCAGGGTTTCCTTAAATCTATGTCAGGTGATGGTAAATGCAAAGAAGAAAAGTAAATCAAACTAAGAGGGCTATTTTCGGTAGGGTTGTCAGGGGAGGCCTCACTGATAAGACACATGAGCAGAGACCTCAAAAAGGTGAGGGAGCAAGTCAAGTAAATGTCCAGTAAAACCTGTGAAAGCTGGAACCTGTGTAAGGTAAAAACCTGCTAGAGAAGGAAAACTCAAATATTTTCCATTAATAGAGAGCTGTAGAAGGTGGCAAGGCTACCCCCTGTCAAAGGCAGAGAGCTTTAGAGACCTGGTAAAACAAGGCAGTCCCGTTGAATTCTGGTTCTCACAGGTTTCACTGTAGGTGCTCTAAGCAGAGGAAATTGTTTAAGCGCAGGGCCCTTAATGGGAGCATACTCAGTACGCTCAAAGAATATCAAGGCTAGTGTGGCTGGGGGTGTCCCTGGGTGGTACAGTTGGTTAACACACTTGGCTGCTACCCAAAAGGTCTGAGGTTCAAGTCCACCCAGAGGTGCCTTGGGAAAAAGTCTGATGATCTACTTCCAAAAAAATCAGCCATTGACAACTGTCTGGAGCACAGTTCTCCACAGTTTGATACACATGGCGTCAGTATGAATCAGAATCTACTCCATGGCAACTAGTGTCTTTTTAGTGTGGCTGGAGTGGAGTGAGTAAGTGGAAGAAGGCTGAAAATGAGGTCTGAAAGGGAATGGGCTCGGTCCAGGAACATTCTAGACCTTGTAAACCATTTTTGGTACTTAGATTTTTACTCTTAATGAAATGGGAGCCATTCCAGAGGTTTAAAGAGAGGAGTGACCTGATATGACTTGCTCTTTAAAAGGGTTGCTCTAGCTGTTGTATGAATAATTGATATCTAGGGGAAAACAACAAAGCAGAGGGAAAGCCATAGCATCTAGGGTCTCAGGTAGGAGCAGCCTGGCACGTGGGAGAAGCAGCAGTGAGGCCAGTGTGGCTGAAGAGGAGGGAGGGAGAGGCATATAAGGTCAGAGAACCTGGGAGATAGGTGGCAGGAGCTTTTAGGGAATTAATATTCTTTCACTTTCTTCCTTTCTTGTTTATTTAGTTCTTTTGTTCCTTCTTAAGTTAATTTTGTTAATTTATATTGTATGAGAAAATTGTTGACATTTTCAGTATTTGGCTGTGTATAATTTTACTTTAAACGTTTTCATCCATCTGTATCTATTGTGGATATATTTTCTCTTTTTGAAGTTTGTGGTTTCTTGTTTATAAACTTGTTAAAATCTGTTTTTAACATTGATAAGTGAAAAGACTTAATTTATTAAAAAACTTATTTTAGATCAATAAAAAAAAAGGATGGATGTATTACTTAGAATTGCATTCAGATGCATGTAACAAACCCTACTGTAGAGACTTAATCAAATAGAGCTCTGTTTTTCTTGTTATGGGAAGTCTGAGGTAGGCAAACCAAGACTAGTTAAGTAGCTCAAGGAAGGAAGGCATCAAGGATACAGACTTCTTCAGCCATCCTAAATGTGTACGCAGCTGTCTTCCTCATGTTTACAATATTGCTGCCTTCAAAAAAAAAAAAAATTTTTTTTTTTTTTTTCCTCCAGACATCAGGGTCTACATTCCAGATAGGAAGAATAAGAAAAAGGGCAGAGGGTAGCAGAGACTGACCCTTTTCGTTAGGAAACTAATCAGTTTCCTGGAACCTTCATATTGTAGGTGGTGTAGTGGTTAAGAGCTATAGCTGCTAACCAAAAGGTCAGCAGTTTGAGTCTACCAGGTGCTCCTAGGAAACACTATGGGGGAGTTCTACCCTACCCTTATAGGGTTGCTATGAGTCAGAATCGACTGGGTGGCAATGGGTTTTTTTGTTTTTTTTTTTTGCGGGCCATATTGTAGGCTTCGGATTACTTTATGGCCAGGACTAGGTCACATGACTGTCACTAGCTTCAGAGAAGTGTTTTATTTGGGCACATTGCTGCCTTTAACACAATCAACTTTTTCTTAGTAAGGAAAAGAAGATAATTGGGTAAGCAACTAACAATGCTTGCCACTGTGGAAATCCTATAGAGAAATGCATATGGACTTAAGTCTCAAAAGAAAAAAATATGTACATGGTATGGTCAATAAACATATGTAAAAATTTCAAAATATATAATATTCTAAGGTACAAATTAAAGCAATTCCTTGCTACTTTTGCCTATCAAATTGGCAATTTAAATAAAAATGATACTGCTCAAAGCAAGCAAGCCTAAAGTCAAGTGGCACTCTTGATACTGTTGGAGAAAGTATAACTTGGTAAAACTTTTCTGGAAGCAGTTTAATAATACAGTGATGTCTGTGTAAGGGCATACTGAGGGTTTGTTTTGTATTTCTCTGATGACTAGTGAAATTGAACACTTTTTCATAGATTTCTTGGCTATTTGAACTTCCTCTTTAGTGAGTTGCCTGTTCAGATTTCTTGTCCATTTTTCTACTTATCTGTAGTCTTTTTCTTATTGATTTGTTGAACTTTTTAAAATATATTTTCTGAATCCAGGCCATTTGTCTGGCATATATGCTGCAAACATATTCTTCCCCGTCAGAAACTTGCCTTGTCACTCTCTTAATGTTTTTTGATGAACCCTCCCCCCCAAAAAAAACCAAACCCCTTGCCGTCGAGTCAATTCCGACTCATAGTGACCCTATAGGACAGAGTAGAACCACCCCCCATAGAGTTTCCAAGGAGTGCCTGGTGGATTTGAACTGCTGCCCTTTTGGTTAGCCTCTATAGCACGTAAACACTACGCCACCAGGGTTTGATGAACAGGAGTTTTTTAATTTAATATTGTCTAATTTATTGATCTTTTCCTTTACCATTAGTACATTGTGTGTCCTGTTTAAGAAAACAATTTCTTACCCCAAGTGCATGAAGATATTTTCTAATATGATGTTCTGGAAGATTTTTTTTTTTTTCATATTTAGATGTAAAGCACCACTTATTGAGAAGGCTGTCCTCACTTCTGTTCCATTGGGTCCATTGATCAATCACTGCACCAGTTCTACTCTGTCTTAAATACTACAGTTTTTAAATGTGTTTTGATATTCAAGATTTAGTAATTATTTCCACATTTTTTTTCTGTGTTAGTTTGGAAGCTATAAAGTCCTAAAAATTACAGCATGATTCCTTGATTTCTTAAAATCTAATGCTAATTCAAAAAACAAAACAAAACCTGTTACCATCGAGTCCATTCTGACTTATAGCAACTGACCCTATAGGACAGAGTAGAACTGCCCCGTAGGGTTTCCAAGGAGCAGCTGGTGGATTTGAACTGCTGACCTTTTGGTTAGCAGCTGAGCTCTTAACCACTGTTAGAGAGCCCATAAATGTTTAACGTACTTATCAAAGGCTAAAAATAGTATCTCTATCTTCTTTACAACACAAGGATCTTGTTTTTCTTCAAGAAGGTCTTTTGCTTAGCCTGTTGAATTTATATATAAAACTCTAGAATAAACTTGTCATACAAAACCTGTTAGGATTGCATCTTGGAAAACAATTTGGGGAGAATTGATATTTTAACAATATTGAGACTTTCAATCTGTGGACATGGGATATCTCTGCAATAATTTAAGTCTACTTAGTTTTCTCAAGCATTTTTCCTGGTTTTCTTTATACAGGTATTGCGTATACATACATATGTGTATATATATACAATACCTGATAAATATATATATAGTATATAATATACATATTTAGGTTTAGTCTTAGGTATTTGATATTCTGATGCTGCTACAAATGGTATTTTCTTTAATTTTCTCTTTGTTGCTGGCTTTAGAAACAGTTGATTTTTAAAGTATTGACTTTACTGTCAACTCAATTATATAACTGAGTGTCTTATTAATTCTAATAATTTATTTGTAGATTCTCTTGGATTTTGTTTGAGCATAACCATATCATCTACAAATAATGGTAGTTTTGTTTCTTTTCTTACAACCTTATATCTTTATCTTTTATTGATTTTTGCTGTCTTACTACCCTAGTTAAAACCATGAATTCAGTGTTGAAATGGTGATAGCAGTCGTATGTGCAGTAATTCACCGTAAGTATGACGTTTGTTGCAGACTCTTTTTTGTAGATACCTTTCATCAGATTAAGGAAATTCTCTTCTCTTCCTAGTGCGCTCAGGGGTGATCCTATGATTTCTCTCCTTTATTCTGTTTACTTTGAATCCTTTTTATGTTAAAGGTTACATAAGAAGGCTGCAAGAATAGTGCAGTGTACTCCCATAAACCCTTCATTTAGATTCACTGATAGTTAACATTTGCCACATTTACTGTATCACACTTTATGTATTCCTATTTTTATTGTTACTACTATTTTTCTGAACCATTTGAGAGTCAGCTGCAAATATCATGACTTTGTAATCCTAAATACCTTCTAAAAACGAGTACATTCTCTTATAATCCACTGTAGAATTATCAAATCCAGGAACTGTAACATTGATACAACTCCGTTATCTAAGGTACAGTCCATATTCAAATTAACCCAATTGTCCCAATAATATCCTTTATAAAAATTTGTTTTTCCTGTCTAGGATTACACATTGCATTTAGTTGTTTTATTTATTTAGTCTCTTTTAATCTGGAAGAATTCCTCAGCCTTTTCTTGTCTTCCATTTACTGTGTGCTTTCTATTTTTCTTTCTTTTCTGTGTTCTTTTTTCCCCTTTCTTGCTTTATTTTGGTTTATGCATTTTCTTATTATTCCATTTTTTCCTTTGTTAGTTTGGAATCTATAAAGTTCTTTACCTTAGAAATCACACCTTATTCCTTTGATTTATTAAATTCTAACATTAATTGGAGTATCCAGAGATATTTAACATGTATGCTTATCAAAGGCTAATGATAGTATCTCTACCCTCTTCCAAAAAACACAAGGATCTCACTACTGCTTAACTACAATTTTTCTCTTCTATATATAATGTTATAATTGTTTAACATTTGACTTATACCTGCTTTCTGATTACTCCCAAATTAGCCATCATTGATATTTTATATAATCAAAAGTTTTATGTTGATTTATCAATATGATTGCTAGTCTTTTGCTTATTATTGTTTTTTGCATTCTTCCTTCTGCATTCTGTTTGGTTCTTAATAAGGAATACCCCTAGAGATGGCCCTATGGGTGGTAAAATCTCACTGTCTTATTTTCTTGGAAATGTTTGTTTTGCTTCATTCATGAATTATGATAGTGTCGCTGGGTATAAAATTCTAAAGTGCCACTTATTTTCCCTCAGTTTATTCAAAGATATTTTTGTAGAGGTTATTAGAAGGTATTTTTTCATTGCTTTCTGGCATCTTTTGTAGCCGATAATGTCTGTCAATCTAACTATTGATTCCTTGTTGATTATCTTTCTCTAGTTGTTTTAGATATTTTCTCTCTTTTTGAAGGGGTTTAGTTTTGTAGGTGCGCTCACTGTTTAAGTTTAGAATCACTAGAGACCCGTGTTTTCCTATTGTGAAATTTTTTTCTGTCATTGTTATTGTTGCTAGGTGCCGTTGAGTTGATTCTGACTCATAGTGACCCTGTGTACCACAAAACAAAACACTGACCGGCCTCCTCACAATCATTGTTATGCTTGAATCCATTGTTGCACCTACTGTGTCAATCCATCTTGTTGAGGGGCTTCCTCGTTTTCATTGGCCCTCTACTTTACCAAGCATGATGTCCATCTCCAGGAACTGATCCCCCTGATAATGTGTTCAATGTATGTAAGTTGTAGTTTCGCCATCCTTCCTTCTAAGGAACATTCTGGTTGTACTTCTTCCAAGACAGATTTGTTCATTCTTTTGGCAGTCCATGTTGCATTCAATATTCTTCACCAACACCACAATTCAAAGGCATCAGTTCTACTTTGGTTTTTCCTTATTCATTATCCAGCTTTGGGCATATAAGATGATTGAAAACACTATGGCTTGGGTCAGGCATACCTAGTCTTCAATGTGATATCTTTGCTTTTTAACTTTAAGAGGTCTTTTGCAGCAAATTTGCCCAATTCAATGCATCTTTTGATTTTTGTCATTAGTACCTTGAATATTGCCTCTGCACTATTCTCTCTACTTTCATTTTAGAACGTGTGTATACCTAGGGTTGAGTATTCTATCCTTCATATCTCTTAATCAGTCTTTCACATTTTTCATGTCTTCATTTTCCTGTGCTGCATTTTGCATAATTTTTTCCCAGGTCTGTCTGCCAGTTTATTAAGTCTCTCTGTAGTTTGTTTCTTTTTGGTTCTTTTTTAAAATAACCTTCCCCCACATCATAGAGTTATGTCCTGGTTCTTCTTTTTACTCATTTATTATATTAAATATAATTATTTTATAGCCTTATTCATTTTTTTTTTCAGTTCTTGGTGTACAAATTATTTTCTTTATTTTTGCCCACTTAATTTTCCTCATCATCGCCTCTTCCCTTACACAGTTTGTAGCTTTGCTTTGTAAGCACATCTTCTACAGTTTTTTTTTTCATGCTTTAAGTGAAAGTTTACAAATCAAGTCAGTCTCTCATACAAAATCTTATACACACCTTGCTGTTCTCCCCCTAATGAGACAGCATACTCCTTCTCTCCACCCTGTATTCCCCTGTCCATTCAGCCAGTTTCTTTCCCACTCTGCCTTCTCATCTCCCCTCCAGACAGGAGCTGCCCACATAGTCTCATGTGTCTACTTGAGCCAAGAAGCTCACTCCTCACCAGTACCATTTTCTATCTTACACTCCGGTCTAATCCCTGTCAGAAGAGTTGGCTTTGGGAATGGTTCCAGCCTTGGGCTAACAGAAGGTCTGGGGACCATGACCTCTGGGGTCCTGCTAGTCTCAGTCACACCATTAAGTCTGGTCTTTTTATGAGAATTTAAGGTCTACATCCCACGGCTCTTTTGCTCCCTCAGTGATTCTCTGCTGTGTTCCCTGTCAGAGCAGTCATCGGTTGTAGCCGGGGGCACCATCTAGTTCTTCTGGTCTCAGGCTGATGTAGTCTCTGATTTATGTGTCCCTTTCTATCTCTTGGGCTCATAATTACCTTGTATCTTTGGTGTTCTTCATTCTCCTTTGCTCAAGGTGGGTTGAGACCAATTGATGCATCTTAGATGGCCTCTTGCTAATGTTTAAGACCCCAGACACCACTCTTCAAAGTGGAATGCAGAATGTTTTCTTAATAGATTTTATTATACCAGTTGACCTAGATGTCCCCTGAAACCATGGTACCCAAACCCCCACCCCTGCTACTCTGGCCTTCGAAGCATTCCGTTTATTCAGGAAACTTCTTTGCTTTGGGTTTAGTCCAGCTGCGCTGACCTTTCCTGTATTGTTTGTTCTTTCCCTTCACCTAAAATAGTTTTGTCTACTATCTAATTGGTGAATACCCCTCATCCTTCCTCCCTACCCACTCTCATAACAATTAAAGAATATTTTCTTCTCTGTTCAAAGTATTTCTTGAATTCTTTAATAATGGTCTCATACAATATTTGTCCTTTTCAACTGACTGATTTCACTCAGCATAATGCCTTCCAGCTTCCTCCATGTTATAAAAGGTTTCACGGATTCATCGTTGTTCTTTATTGATGCATAATAGTCCATTGTGTGAATATACAATAATTTATTTACACATTCTTCCGCTGATGGGCACTTCGGTGGCTTCCATCTTTTTGCTACTGTAAACAGTGCTGCAGTGAACATGGGTGTGCACATATCTGTTTGTGTAAAGGCTCTTATTTCTCTAGGATATATCCTAAGGAGTAGGATTCCTGGATCGTATGGTAGTTCTATCTCTAGCTTTTTAAGGAAGCACCAAATCGATTTCCACAGTGGTTATAGCATTTTACATTCCCACCAGCAGTGTATAAGTGTTCCAGCCTCTCCACGACCTCTCCAATGTTTATTATTTTGTGTTTTTTGGTTTACCGCCAGCCTTATTGGAGTGAGATGGAATCTCATTGTAGTTTTGATTTGCATTTCTCTAATGCCTAATGATTGTGAGCATTTTCTCATGTATCTGTTAGCTACCTGAATGTCTTCTTTAGTGAAGTGCCTGTTCGTATCCTTTGTGCGTTTTTTAATTAGGTTATTTGTCTTTTTGTTGTTCAGTTTTTGCAGTATCGTGTAGATTTTAGAGATCGGACACTGATCGGAAATGTCATAGCTAAAAACTTTTTCCCAGTCTGTAGGTAATCTTTTTACTCTTTTGGTGAAGTCTTTGGATGAGCATAGGTGTTTGAATTTTAGGGGCTTCCAGTTATCTAGTTTCTCTTCTGGTGTTTGTGCATTGTTAGTAATGTTTTGTATACTGTCTATGCCATGTATTAGGGCTCCTAGCATTGTCCCTATTTTTTCTTCCATAATCTTTATCATTTTAGATTTTATATTTAGGTCTCTGATCCATTTTGAGCTCACTTTTGTGCATGCTGTGAGGTATGGGTCTTGTTTCATTTTTTTGCAGATGGATATCTGGTTATGCCAGCACCATTTGTTAAAGAGACTGTCTTTTCCTCATTTAAGTGACTTTGGGCCTTTGTAAAATATTGCCTGCTCGTATGTGGATGGATTTATGTCTGGATTCTCAGTTCTGTTCCATTGGTCTATGTATCTGTCATTGTACCAGTACCAGGCTGTTTTGACTACTGTGGTGGCATAATAGGTTCTAAAATCAGGTAAAGTAAGGCCTCCCACTTTGTTCTTCTTTTGCAGTAATGCTTTACTTATCCAGGAACTCTTTCCCTTCCATACAAAGTTGGTGATTTGTTTCTCCATCTCATTAAAAAATGTCGTTGGAATTTGTATCAGAATTGCATTGTACCTATAGATTGCTTTTGGTAGAATAGACATTTTTACAATGTTAAGTCTTCATACCCATGAGCAAGGTATGTTTTTCCACTTACGTAGGTCTCGTTTGGTTTCTTGCAGTAGTGTCTTGTAGTTTTCTTTGTATAGGTCTTTTATGTTTCTGGTAAGATTTATTCCTAAGTATTTTATCGTCTTGGGGGCTACTGTAAATGGTATTGATTTGGTGATTTCCTCTTTCATGTTCTTTTTGTTGGTGTAGAGGAATCCAAATGATTTTTTATGTTTATCGTGTATCCTGATACTCTGCTGAGCTCTTAGTTTCAGTAGTTTTCTTGGGGATTCTTTAGGGTTTTCTGTGTATAAGATCATGTCATCTGCAAATAGAGATATTTCTTCCTTACCAATCTAGCCTAATTGCTCTGGCTAGGACCTCCAACACAATGTTGAATAAGAGTGGTGATAAAGGGCATCCTTGTCTGGTTCCCGATCTCCAGCGGAATGCTTTCAGACTTTCCCCATTTAGAAGGATGTTGGCTGTTGGCTTTGTATAAATGCCCTTTTATTATGTTGAGGAATTTTCCTTCTATTCCTATTTTGCTGAGAGTTTTTTTCATGAATATGTGTTGAACTTTGTCAAATGCCTTTTTTGCATCAATTGATAAGATCATGTGGTTCTTGTCTTTTGTTTTATTTGTATGGTGGATTACACTGGTTGTTTTTCTAATGTTGAACCATCCCTGCATACCTAGTATGAATCCTACTTGGTCATGGTGAATTATTTTTTTCATATGATGTTGAATTCTATTGGCTAGAATTTTGTTGAGGATTTTTGCACCTAAGTTCATGAGGGATATAGGTCTGTAATTTTCTTTTTTGTGTGTGTCTTTACCTGGTTTTGGTATCAGGGATATGCTGACTTTATAGAATGAGTTTGTGAATATTCCATCCTGTTCTATGCTCTGAAATACCTTTAGTTTTAGTGGTGTTAACTCTTCTCTGAAAGTTTGGTAGAACTATGCAGTGAAGCCATCCTGGCCAAGGCTTTTTTTGGGGGGGGGGGGAGTTTTTAAATTACCTTTTCCATCCCTTGTTATGGATTTATTTAGTTGTTTTACCTCTGTTTGTGTTAGTTTAGGTATGTAGTGTGTTTCTAGAAATTCATCCATTTCTTCTAGGTTTTCAAATTTGTTAGAGTACAATTTTTCATAGTAATCTGATATGATTCTTTTAATTTCAGTTGGGTCTGTTGTGATATCGCCAATCTCATTTCTTATTGGGGTTATTTGCTTCCTCTCCTGTTTTTCTTTTGTCAGTTTGGCCAGTGGTTTATCAATCTTGTTAATTTTTTCAAAGAACCAGCTTTTGGTCCTGTTAACACTTTCAATTGTTTTTCTGTTTTCTATTTCATTTAATTCTGCTCTAATTTTTATCATTTGCTTTCTTCTGGTGCCTGAGGGTTTCTTTTGTTGCTCTCTTTCTATTTGTTCAAATTGTAGGGATAATTCTTTGACTTTGGCCCTTTCTTCTTTTTGTATGTGTACATTTGTTGCTATAAATTGACCTTTGAGCACTGGTTTAGCTGTGTCCCAAAGGTTCTGATAGGATGTGTTTTCATTCTCACTGGATTCTTTGAATTTTTTTATTCCATCCTTGATTTCTTCTATAACCCAGTCATTTTTGAATAGGGTATCATTCAGTTTCCAGGTGTTTGATTTCTTTTCTCTGGTTTTTCTATTATTGATTTCCGCTGTTATGGCCTTATGGTCAGAGAAGATGCTTTGTAATATTTCAATGTTTTCAATTCTGTTAAGGCTTGCTTTATGACTTTATATGTGGTTTATTCTAGAGAATGTTCCATGTATGCTGGAAAATAAAGTATACTTGGCTGCTGTTGGGTGGCGTATTCTGTTTATGTCTGTGAGGTCAAGTTGGTTGATGGTGGCATTTAGGTCTTCCGTGTCTTTATCAAGCTTCTTTCTGGATACTCTGTCCTCACCAAAAGTGGTGTGTTGAAGTTTCCTACTATTATTTCCACAGGAGTTTTGATTGTGGTGGTTATTTATGTGTGCATTAGAGGAGATGGCTTCCAGATGTCCTGGATTGTGCATGGATCCCTTCAGAGCCTATCTTGTTTGTTTCTAACTGACCTAGATCTTGGATCTGTTTTATTTAAATTTTTCAGCTCAAGATTCTCACTCCATGCAAATGTAATTTGGATTCTATGCTTACTCCTGATCAGGCTTAGGGCTTCCTTTCTCACAGGTGACTTCTGTTTTCCTCCCTCACAGTGTGTAACCAGCAAGATTCCTTGACACTTTCTTGGATGGCTAAGCAGATTTATTATCTAGTGCTCTTGTTATGGACTGGGTGACCTTTTGAGCTCTGGGGCTTCATGTTGGAAACTTAATAGCAGCTCACCATGCGTGGTCCCAAGCCCATTTCTTTTATCTTCTCATATGCTTTATTCCCTATGCTCCTAGGTTCTTATCTTAGTCTGAGTCCCATTTGGACTACAAGTGTGCCAATTTCTGCTTTCTGATCAGAAATTGAGTTCCTTTTTTGTTTCTATAGCTGGGGTTTGCATTTCTTATTTCAAGCTTGGCTCTGTTTCACTTTCTTTGTTGTACTTGTATTCATCATTTCTATGTGTGAATAATACCAGTTTGGTGCATTGTGTTTTTTTTTTTCTCCTTTATTTCTGCTTTTATCTTCATTAATTTCTTCTACTTTCTGTACTGAAAAATTTATATTTTTATTTATAAATTTTATTATAATTATTTACTAAAACAACTTTATGCTAACATTAGAGGAGATTCAGAAAGAATAAAATAATTTCGTCATGATCCCACATTTGGCATAGAATTGTCTATTTTTTTTTTTTATATACTTTAGATATTCTTCTAATCTTTACTGATAGGGCTTTGTAGTTGTAATCATGTCATCTATTTAATTTTGGTTTCTAATTCTCTTCCACTTCGCATTTTTCTATATTTCTAAGTAATCTTCAAATTACCATTTTTAAGGCTCTGTGATAGTCTCCTGAATTGCTGTGTTCTATTTTTATTATGCTTAGTGAGCTTTTTGTTTTTAGTTTTTCACTATATAAATCATTCTTCCCAGAAGATTTTTGCGTATGTAGTTTTTACATTATTTTCTATGGCCAAAATCTCAGGAAGGGAAATTAAAAATTCTTGTCCAGGCTTTTCCAGTTCGTCCTTGGAATGGCCTCTCTCTTTTTACAGCAATGCATTCACATACAAAAGCAAACAAATCATTTATTGAACATCTATTATGTTTGAAGTTCTGTGCATTTTTAATGCCTAATGACAACTGGGACCTCCTTCAAATTTCAAGGAACTTACAGGGAAGTCAGGGATACAGACATATTAACAGCTATTATAATATTAGGTCAAATGGAACACATGCTGCAGTCAAAATATATCCGAAGAGATGCTAGATACACAAAATGTGGTACATACATGCAGTGGAATATTATTCAGCCATAAAGAGAAAGTTCTGATACATGCTTCATCATGGATGAACCTTGAAAACATTAAGCTAAGTGACATAAGTCAGACACCAAAGGACAAATATTGAATGACCCCACTTGTATAAAATATCTAGAATAGATGAATACATAAAGACAAAATTTATTAGCAGTTACCAGAGGCTAGGGGGAGGGAGGAGTAGAGAAAGTTATTGCTTAAGGTATACTGAATTTCCATTTGGAATCATGAAAATCTTTTGGAAATTGTTAGTGATTATGGTTGTACAACATGGCGAATGTAATTGATATCATCAAATTGTACACTTAAAAATGGTTACAATGGCAAATGTTTTGTTATATATATTTTACACAATAATTAAAAAAAATCTAATCAAGGAAGGAATTTCACAGAAGTGAAATTGCAGTGCAGTCAGGGTTAGAAGAAAAAATGAGGTTTCTTTGGGCAAGAAGAGGCTGGAGGGCATTGCATGCTGAAAGAACAATATGGACAAAGAGCCAGAGGCATGAAAAAAAGTCTGCAGTTCATTTGGAGGGCATTGAAATTGATGGTGTGGCTAGAACATTGGGTGAAGAAAAGGAGTAGGTGGGGAAAGAAGCTGAAGAACAGTTGTTGCAAGATTGTAGAAGACCTTGAGTATTTTGTTAAAAGATTTTGGACACAATCAACCAGTTTTTCATTTCTGCCTCTAATTGCAAATACGGGCTTTAAAAAAGCATGCATTGTAGAATCATGGTACCCTATGATTCTTAGGTTGGAAAAGGACTTAGGCAACCATTCTCCTATTTTAGAGGTGAGAATTATTTGTATATGAGTTAAGGAACTTTACCAAGTTTACACTGACTGCTGGGAATATATCTGAGGGTAAATTATTCCTATGTAATCTCTTTCGGGAAATATTTATTGAGCATCTGTTCATGACTGTATACTAAGTGCTAGAAGAATTAAAGATGAATAAAATATACTGCCAGCTCTGAAGATAGACAAATCAATACTTGTAAACAGTGGGGTAGGAGCAATGATAGAGGTAGGTAGATGGTATTCCGAGAACACAGAAGTGGACAGCTCTTTCAACTTAGCAACATGGATAGTTGTGGAAGATAATGTCTACTTTGAGTCATGAAGGATGGTAGAAAGAAACCCATAGTGAGAGAAGAGTGTCCCAGGATGAGTAAAGGCGTGGGGGTGAGAAATAACATGGTAGATATAGGACCCAAAGCAGTTTTGTATTGTTGGAGAATTACATGTGAGGCAGAGAGTGCCGGGATATTTTAAAGCAGAGGTTAGATCATGTTTGCCATGGTAAGCAGTATGGGCTTTATCTTTTAGGACAGCAGAGAATCTTAAAATATTTAAGAAGGAAACTTGGCAGGACTTTTTGATTGATTGGGTGTGGGAGTGAGGCTGAAGGAAGAGATAAGCAAAATATGATTCTCAGTATCCTCTGGCTACAGGAATAAGCACCATGCAGAGTTTTCTTTCGTCTCTAGTTAGTTGAATTCATCTAGATTTAAGGTGGCAGTGGTTTTGTTTCAGTGGAGGCAGTTCATTGTGCTATCCTGTGACAACGGAGAAGCCGTTGTTGGGTGACAGTGGAGAAGCCTTTGTTGGGCATATGGAGACTCAAGTGTTCTTGAAATGCCTGTGAGGCATCCAGGTATATTTGGGAGGGGGTCACCAGCATCCCTGGGTGGTACAAATGGCTAATGCACTCAGCTGCTAACCCAAAAATTGGAGGTTTGAGTCCATCCAGAGATGCCTCGGTAGAAAGTCCTGATGATCTTCTGAAGAATCAGGCATTGAAACCTTTATGGCGCACACTTCTGCTCCGACACACATGGCGTCATCATGATTCAGAACAGACTCTACGGCAGCTGGTTTTGCCAGAGTCCATGCGTATTGTCAAGATTTTAATAGCCCCTCACTGTTGCTAAGACAACCACCCATCTGTCAGTTAGTCATACTGTGGTGAGTTGCATGTTGCTGTGATGCTGGAAGCTATGCAATGAGTATTTCAAATACCAGCAGGATCACTCATGGTGGACAGGTTTCAGTGGAGCTTCCAGACTGAGGCAGACTAGGAGAAAGTCTTGGTGATCCACTTCTGAAAATTAGCTGATGAAACCCGACGGATCACAACAGAAGGTTCTCCAGCAGAGTGTTGGAAGATGAGTCCCCAAAGTTGGAAGGCACTCAAAATACACAGTGGCCTCAACAATGGACTTGAGCATACGAACAGTTCTGAAGATGGGGCAGGACTGGGCAGTGTTTTGTTCTTTTGTACACAGAGTTGCTATGAGTGATAGCCAACTCTGTGGCTACTAACAACAATTGTAATTTTAAGAAGTTTGAGAATGTTAAAAATGTATTTATAAGGTTCAGAAAACCTTAAGTGAGCAGCCTCAAATAGACAACAGACAAAGCAGAACCAGAAGTTTTTATGTGTGGTGGATCTCCTCAGTACACAGCGACAGTAATGTTGAGGTTAGGTCTAGTCAGTTCCGACTCAGCCACCCTATGTACAACAAAACGAAACACTGCCTGGTCCTGCTGCATCCTCATAATCATTGTTATGCTTGAGCCCATTGTTGGCATCCACTGTGTCAATCCATCTTGTTGAGGGTCTTTCTCTTTTTCACTTACCCTCTACTTTACCAAACATGATGTCCTTTTTCAGGGACTGACCCACCTGATAACATGTCCAAAGTATGTGAGACAAAGTCTTGCCATCCTCACTTCCAAGAAGCATTCTGGCTGTACTTCTTTCAAGACAGATTTGTCCATTCTTTTGGCAGTCGATGATATATTCAATATTCTTCGCCAATACCATAATTCAAAGACATCAATTCTTTTTCTGTCTTCCTCATCCAATGTCCAGCCTTCACATGCATATGAGGTAACCTGACACCGTGGTTTGGGTCAGGTCAATAATTGTTATCCTTATCACTATTATTGACCTGACACCATCCATGGTTTGGGTCAGGTCAATAATAGTGGTAATGATAATAATTAATTTTTACAGGCCACTTACTATTTTCCATATATGATGTTAAATACTTTACATTCATGATTGTATTTATTCCTTACTGTAGCCCTTACATGGCAAATTTAAGGCACCGAAAATTTAATTACTTGCCCAAGGTCACTAATGATAATGCTGAGACTTGCCAACTCCAAAGCCCTCATTCATAAACTCCAGGGCATACGGTCTCCCTGCAAAGCTGGTGTGCACACAGGTGTGGTACCACATTGAGGTTTGCAGGGTTCTGTTGTCAAAATGATGGCATCATTGAATCATCCACGGGGAGTAAGGTTGAGTTCCCTATATCAGCTGTGTTTGAGGAGTGGTAGGATGTGGGATGAAAGACAGAAACTGGATTCTCTCTGAAGCTCTCTGAGTCTGTAGTAGAACTACAGTCTCCTGATGCCAAAATTACAAAATGTCCTATTTCACTGTTTTGCTTCTGAAAAAAATTTCTTACCAAACAGATTAATATGGAAAGATTAAATGAAACAAATTGAAGATAATATTAAAAGTCCCCATATGAAATACAAGGCATTAGAACCAGCATAAACCAAATGTGACCTTCTCTTAATTCCTTTGTATGGATATATGCATGAAAACATAATTTCTATTTTCCAGCGTACGAGAATTTGAGGTAGGGACTTTATGGGTTGGGAAAAGCAGTTTTGCAAGTAAGCTGATGAAAGCCCATGTAAATAATATTTTATATTTTTAAGGCTGTGATCTTTCAAAAGCATATCACCAGGCCTTTCTTCCAAGGTGCCTCTGCGGTACTTGAACCACCAACCTTTCAATTAGTATCATAGCACTTAATCATTTGTGCCATCCAGGAACTCCTACATTAAAACTATAGAAAAAAAAATTTTTTTTATATTAAATGCATCATTGACATTTTTTATATCTATATGGATGTGGTACTGCTTGGAAACTCTGTAGGGCAGTTCTACTCTGTCCTATAGGGTCGCTGTGAGTCAGAATTGATTCGACGGCAACTTGTTTTTTTTTTTTTTTTTTTTGATATATGGATGTGGACTGCATAATTAATTTCTACGTATCATCCCTTGGTGGTTAGAAACCTTATGCTCACTCATAGTTTAAAAAAGGTCCCTTTTAATTCCTTCCATTTTGTTACAGATAACTTGACATAAAATATCTTGTGCTTTGCTGCCTGGTTCTTCACTCAAATATTAAATGCCTGTGTGAGTTAGAATTAGTTTAAGATTTAGTTTCCTCTCGCCTTTCAGATATGAAGTTGAGTTAGAGGAATTGGGGTCCATTTTTCCTCAGCTTCCTGTTTCTTGCTAGTAGCTTCACTTCAGACACCACTACTCCTCTGCCATCTGCCTTGCTTCCTTTTTCTGTTTCCACCCCCAGGTCCCAATTACTCGAAACAGCAGTGACTCAAGCATATATTGGAAGCAAGATCCCACAGCTGCCAAGTAGGTACAGGAAACTGTCACATACTAGATTTTCACAAAAGGAGTCATTGTGCGTCTGTATTTTCATCTCCCAGAGAAGGACAGAAGAAACACTCAAGGAAAGTTGAGCCTTAGGATAGAAAGTAGCCAAAGGACATATTCAGGAATAGCACTTTCAAACTCCCAATTCTTTTACACCTTTGTGGTCATCTTTAGGGCTGGTCACAAATATTTATCTCCTATGGGACACCTGGTACGGTTGTTCTCCCCCCCTCCACTGAACTCAGATATGGCCATGTGGTTTGTTCTAGTCAATTAAATGCGAGTGGCAGTGACAGGTGTCACTTCTGAGCTGAAGCTTTGAGAACCTGTTTTCTAATTTCCAACATTAACTGCTCTGTCAACTTGATTCTCTGCATTATGATGTGAACAGAGTCCCCCAGATGACTTACAATGGATATGTAACATGAGCAAGAAGTAATATCTTTGTTGTTTTAAGTCACTGAGATTTGGGGGTGGTTTGTTACTGTAACATAGCCTAGTCCTTTATCTAGATTAAAACCTTAGTCATTTATCTAAGTAACTAATATGCTTCTAGCATCTTAAAAAACCCCAAACCAAACCATTTGCTGTTGAGTCAGGTCTGACTCATAGTGACCCTATCAGACAGAACCGCCCCATAGGGTTTCCAAGGAGCATCTGCTGGATTTGAACTGCCAACCTTTTGGTTAGCAGCCGTAGCTCTTAACCATTACACTGCCAGGTTTTCTAGCATGTTAGGCCCAGAAAAATGTATAACAGATGCAAAGCTTAGAACACCTTCAATGCATAGATGAAAGATGATCTGAAGAGTTAAAATTTGTAAGTATTTTTAGCCATGTAAACCAGAGACTCCATCAACCTGAAACCAGAAGAACTATATGATGCCTGGCTACCACCGGTCACTGCCCTGACAGGAAACACAACAGAGAATCACTGATGAAGCAGGAGAACAGTGGGATGCAGACCTTGAATTCTCATAAAAAGAGCAGGTTTAATGGTCTGACTGAGACCAGAGAGACCCTGATGGTCATGGTCCCCAGACCCTTTAATAGCCCAGGATTGGAACCATTCTAGAAACCAACTCTACAGACAGGGATTGGCCTGGACTATAAGATAGACAATGATGCTGGTCAGGAGTGAACTTCGTGGCTCAAGAAGACACATGAGACTATGTGGGAAGCTCCTGTCTGGTGGCAAGATGAGAAAGAAGAGGGGTACAGGAGCTGGTTGAATGCACACGGGGACTATAAGGTGGAGAGGAGGAATGTGCTATTTCATTAAGGAGAGAGCAGCTGGAAGTACATGGTGGTGTGTGTATGGCTTTTTGCATGAGAGACTGACTTGATTTGTAAACTTTCATCTAAAGCATGATAAATAAATTTTGAAAATTTTTTTCAAGTATTTTTAAGACATCTCATTCCAAGAGAATGCCTTTTTCCTGCATCGCAGTATAGCGCTTAGCCTATTGAACAGATTTGCTACTGCTCCAGAGGTTCTTTGACATTAAGGATGATGTCTTATTCTTCTTTTACCCTGGGCACCTAGCATTGTGTGTGGCATTTAGTGGGCACTTAATAATGTCAGTTAGATTAATGAAGGACCAGAAAATTGCCTGGCACGTAATAGATGGTCAGTAAATATTAGGTGCTAAATATCTTACTATGTGTGGCTGCACAAAGTGAGTGCATGGCTGACATTTTACCTCCTTAGCAGCTCTTCAGCTAATTTTCTAGGCACAAAGAAGCAGTTTCTCAAGTTGTATTTTTCCTGGCAGCAGGGCTTTAAAGCCTTAAAGAAGTATCATCAACGCAGCTTTGGCCTGAGGGATGATGTATCTGCATATAGACTGGTTTGGAGACGGATGCTGAGCTTGCACCCGACCACTTTCCACTGGGCATTATAATGAGAGGAAATTCTGATGCTAGAACTTGGCTAGCGCACACTGATTGATTTCAGTGTTTGTTATTTCACCAGGGATTGCAAGGAATTTTATTTGGTTCAAAAAGTGCTTACTGCCTGTTATTCTACAGGTGTGTGTGTGCTGTCCTTGGTCCAGTGAAAGCTCGTCTGCATCAGTCCGCTCAGCAGCCCTATCGTATTTGTTTCTTCCCAGAAAGGGTTGCAGGCATTTGGAAGCACTGACATAACAAGGCTGTCATGATCAGATCCCCGTTCACCTAAACGAAAAAAAAAAAAAAGCAAACCTGTTGCCATCAAGTCAATTCCAACTCATAGCGACCCTGTAGTAACCTTATAGGACAGAGTAGAACTGCCCTACATGGTTTCCAAAGCTATAGTCTTTCAGGAAGCAGACTGGCACTTCTTTCTCCCATGGAGCAGCTAGTAGGTTCAACCCCTGACATTTTGGTTAGCAGCCGAGAGCTTAACCACTGTGCTACCAGGGCTCCTTCCTGCTCCCTGCCTCTCCATAAAACCAGTTTCCATCAGGTTGATTCCAACTCGTGGCAACCCCATGTGTCTCAGAGTGGGGCTGTGCCCCGTCAGGTTTTCAATGGCTGATTTTTCTAAAGTTGATCACTAAGGCTTTCTTCCAAGGAGTCTCTGGATGGACTCAAACCTGCACCTCCATAACCATCTCCATATTCCTCCTAAATTCAGTTTCCCTAAATGGAGCATGGAGCTCTGGTGGCACAGTGGTTAAGCACTCAGCTGCTAACTAAAAGTTTGGTGGTTCTAACTCACCAGCCGCTCCTCAGGAGAAAGATGTGAACAATCTGCTTCTGTAAAGACTACAACATTGGAAACCCTGTGGGGACAGTTCTGCTCAGTCCTGTGGGGTCACTGTGAGTCAGAATAAACTTGATGGCAGTGGGCGTGGTTTGGTAAATGGAGCATACTCTCCCACGTCTCTGTCCTTTCTCTGAGTAGTATCTCCAGTGTCGGAAAAGCCTTCCCTGGGTTCGTTTGTTCTCAAATATTGGTGGTGCAGTGGTTAAGAGCTACGACTGCTAACCAAAAGGTCAGCAGTTCGAATCTGCCAGCTGTTTCTTGGAAACGCTATGGGGGCAGTTCTACTCTGTCCTATAGGGTTGCTATGAGTCAGAATCAACTTGATGGCAACAGGTTAGTATATACCAGCATTGTTCTAAGCCTCATGAGTACAGCTGTCTTGGAACTTACATTCTCTTGGAAAAGAAATATGATAAATAAGTACATATATAGTACACTAGGTAGCTGTAAGCTCTGTGATGGAGAGGGGAAGGGGGTTGTGATTGTGCTGGTGGCAGTGTTGCTGATTTATATAGCATTGCAGGAAATAGAAGGCTTAACTGACTAGATGCTATTTGAATAGAGAGCAGACACCTGAAGGAAGTGAGGAAGCAAGCCATGAGCACATGGAGGAGAGGCTGGAAGGGTTTCTAGCAGAGGAAACAGCAGATACAAAGGCCCTGAGGCAGGGCTATACATGGAAAGGTGAAATAAGAGGAAGGAAGCCAGAGTTAGTGAGAATGGGGGTGGGTTGGGAGTAGTTGTACAGATCACGTAGGGCTTTGTCATCAGTGTTATTTGATTTTTAGCCTGAGTAAACTGAGAAGCTACTGGGAGTTTTTGAGCAGAGTTGTGTCTTAAAACAATCTGGCCAATATTTTGAGAACAGACTGCAGGGTGGCTACAGCAGAAAAAGGGTGACCAGCTAGGAATGTGTTAGAATAATCCAGGCATGAGAAGGCATTAATCTTCAATACTCAGGTCAAGTTTCCCTCTACTGGGAAACCTCTCCTAACTCCCTAGTCTGAGCTGGATGTACCTCTTCTGAGCTCGTATATCAAACTTACTCTCAAAATGGAGGCATGTAGTTGAGTCTACTTATACCTAGAGGCGGCTGAACTGAGAGTTCTTTGAATTAATTTCCATGTAGAATACATGGATAATTAAAAGATAAGTGATAAAAATGGGCTAATCTAAAGTCTGCATGTATATTATGTTATTAAAACTTCCCACTAACTGCACCAGTTGTTTAGAACCTTCACTGTCATGGATTGAATTGTGCCCCCCCAAAATATGTGTATCAATTTGGTTAGGCCATGATTCCCAGTATTGTGTGATTGTCCACCATTTTGTCATCTGATGTGATTTTCCTATGTGTTGTAAATCCTACTTCTATGAAGTTAATGAGATGGGATAGGCAGCAGTTATGTTAATGAGGCAGGACTCAATCTACAAGATTGGATTGTGTTTTGAGCCAATCTCTTTTGAGATATGAAAGAGAGAAGTGAGCAGAGAGACAGGGGGAGCTCATACCACCACGAGAGCCGTACCAGGAACAAAGCGCATTCTTTGGATCTGGGATTCCTACACGGAGAAGCTCCTAGTCCAGGGCAAGATTGATGACAAGGACCTTCCTCCAGAGCTGGCAGAGAAAACCTTCCCTTGGAGCTGACCTCATGAATTCAGACTTCGACCCTACTAGACTGTGAGAGAGTAAACTTCTCTTTGTTAAAACCATCTACTTATAGCCCCACTAGATAACTAAGACACTTCACTAAGAAAAAGATTTTGGAGGGAGGAATATTTTGATAAAATTTAGAATTTTCAGTGAATGCTAATAATATAAAGCAGACTGGCTTATATTTAGTCTGCTTATGATTGTTTTAAAATTCTTTACAATCTACCTTCTTAATACCTGTACCCAGCATGGACTGTCCCCACCATCCAGTCCTTGGTACTGATAGTAAGAACGTTTTTTATTGCAGGCAATGGAGCTCCCAAATCAAATTATCCTGAGCCAAAGAAAAGTCCAGAGGAATATCTAGCTTTAAGCATCGATTGATCCAGGGGGCTCAGATACTGTCATCAGACCTCTTCCCTGTCATTCCCATCTGTTTTCCCCTGTGGGCTTACTTCTCTGCCAAGCTGTCCACACTTAGTTGCAAGACAGTGGCTCCAGCCATCTGGATGTCTTGCTCTAGGCCACTGTAGCCAAAGTCCCCAGATATGACTGTAATAATGTCTTGTGCCTATTCTTGAATCAACACAGTGGCCAAGGTGATGTGATACTCTAATTCCCCCTTTCGGAGCTGGGAATGGGTAGGTCTACTTCACCTGAATCACATGAAAGTAGAGTAGGGGAGGGCATGTCCCCAAGAAGAAATAGGGGCTGTAAGCAGAAGAAGAGGTAATAAATATTGGGTAGTCAAGCAACAACCATTTACTACAGGCAATCATTTATCATTTCTGTTGAGAATTCTGCCCTAGAGGTGGTCCCTTGGTGGATCAGGTACACAGAGGCGAAGTTCTCACCCTAAATCGATTGCCACTACAGCTTCCTCTTCTTTTAGGCTTCACCCTCACACAGACACATACACATGTGCACCCCCCACACAGATACCTTTAATGATAAGCCCTGTTTTTTCCTCAAGGACATTAATGGAGCCTATCTTTTTATCGTATGTGTGTGTGTGTGTGTTCAGAAAAAACAAAAAACGCCTCACAAAACTTGCGTTTTATTTCACCCTATTGATACAATGTAAATCTGGGTCTCAGCAGAAAACAGATGGAAGTTTCAAATTAGGATAATTTGAGATTGTAATAAAGAGACCATTTGCAAAGTTGTGGGCAGGATGTAAAGAAACCACAGGGACAGTGCAAACACCCTGGGGCTGGTACTTCCCCATTGGCAGAACCCAACCAGAAGTCAGAGTGAAGGGAGGCCCACTGAGGTAGTCCATTGTGGTCAGCCCCTTGGGCCATAGGGCAAAGAGGAAAAGGGTGGAAGGAAAATCTGGAGGGACAATGAGTGACATCCAGCATAGTTCACTTCTTTTGCTCTTCAGTAAATGCACATTGTTTTACCTAAATGAAAAGTTCCTTTTGCCTTCACAGGGAACACAAAAAGTCCCATCAGCTATGATATCACTGTGGAATAATGTCAATTCATTCATACCCTCTCCTGAAACTAGAGGCAAGGGAGAAAAGGAACGATATAAAGCATAGTTGCTGTGGCTCTTGATTTTGTAGCACAAGGTGTCTTCTACATCACCCATTCCGTGTTCCCTTTACTTCCTCCAGCTCCTCAGCTAGATGGGCTGGGTAGTGGTGCCTCAAACCTTTATTCACGCAGAATCTCAATCCTTGATGGCTACTTCTTTAATGAGTTGCTTTAGTATTTCCTGACTCCAAGCACAGTCCTCTGTGTTGTATCAGAAGCCTCTCCTGTTCCTCCCTGGTATTTGGGATCAGTCAGTGACTTCTGCACTGCCTGTTAAAGAGCTCGGCTGCTGACCAAAAAGTCGGCAGTTCTAATCCACCAGCCACTCCTTGAAAACACTATGGGGCAGTTTTACTCTGTCCTAGAGGGCTACTCTGAGTCACAATTGATTCAACAGCAATGGATTTGGTTTTCGTTGTTGTTGGTTTAATTATACAGGAGCAATCTTAGCTTCAAATTCAATAAAACTATGGCTGTGTTTCCTGATAAGAGCATTCCTCCCTTGGGCACTAGGACTTCCAAGGTCAGGTAGTCAAAGTCATGGGGATGAGAAAAATTCTACAAGTAGGTTATTAGATGTTAGGATTAGAATTAGGATAGGAACACTCCTACCTCTCCTCTTTGTTCCTGGACCTGTGCATTCCTGCTGAGGAGGAGACATGTTATGTAAATTTCTGTTTTAAGACATATACTACATCCTTGGGACAGTACCCCAACATTACAGAAGTTGTCGCCTAGCCGCCACTGTAACTGAGCCTTTGTCAGCCATTCCCCCATTTGTCAAGTTTCTAGGAAATGGGAAACATGGTAAGACCAGTGATTTCTTGGACCTGAGTTTAGTGGTATGCTTCTTTTGTGTTAAAATATATTCCCTGAACAGAAGCAATGTTTGAGTAAGATACCGTAGGAAATGGATAAGGCATCTGTAAGCTCATGAATAGTGGTGCTGGCAGAAATACTGTGGGCAGAGAAGGCAAATCCATACCTGGAATATATGTCTCTGTGAGCACAAAGCCCTACGTTCTCCATCATGAAAGGAGTCCAATATAATCAATTTGCTGCCAGATGATGAGCTGTTTTCTCCTGGGAAGTGATATCCTTTCCTATCAGTGACTTGGCATTTTGAACTCCGCTGCTAGCCAGTTGGGTACTCAGCAATAGCAGTAAGAAGAAAACTATGTTGTTGAGCCTATGTATAACTTTTATCCCAGCTCCATGGCCATTTTGAGCCATTGAGCAAGCACCAGAGTGGCTAGGAAAAGTGGCTCTTAGCATCCCTAGGATGGGGAATCTTGTCCGGGTAATTACCTGGAGTTGCTAACACACAGGGGACAGCCATCACAAAGCCTTCCAAGAATACTTGTCCCCCTACCCATCAATTTTGGTGAAGTATAAGATTTGTGCTTAGGGAGTGGCTGTTGCTCATGATAAATCCGCTATAACACCCTGTCTCTCTGAGACTTCAAACTCGCTCTACAGCAGGCTCAGCAAACTTTTTCTGTAAAGGACCAGATAGTAAATGTTTTAAGTTTTGTGAGCCAAGAGGTAAAATTGGGAACTCTTCTTGCTAAAAGGCTAATCTTTTTTATTATTTTTTTTTAACATTTTGCATTTTTAAAAATGTAAAAACCATTCTTATTTCATGGGCCATACAAAAACAGATACCAGGCCAGATTTGGCCTGTGGGCATAGTTTGCAAATCCCTGATCTGCAGGATGCCGGGGAAGTTCTACCAATTTGCCCTCATAAACTATAGGCCACTTTTGAGTCCAGGCTTTAATTAGCTGATTTGGCAATTACTGATGCCACTCCTTGGTGCTCAAGCTAACTAATTAAATCCTAGGTCCAGGGTGAGTGCATCCCTGTCAAAGAATTCAGCCAGATAAAGCCTTATGTTTTGCCTTCCTTAGTCCAATGCCCTTGGAAACTCATACCTGTTCTCCTGACTCCGGCTAATACAGATTGATTAGGTTCTGTAAATTTTACTGTATGTAGGCTGTCTCACACTTGTCCCTCTAGATTTTGTTGGAATATATAACCTTAGGCATAGACCTAGAGGCAATGAGATGTGGTCAGAGAGAGTCCTAGGTGAGTAACCCACTAACAGATTATTATGCAGGAAGAAGCTATTTTTCTTAGGGAAGAGTATGTGTCCCCATAGGCAAGAGGATTTTAAAAATTCAAAGTTTTCAGCTTTGTCTTTATCTGCCTGTCATGGATTGAGTTGTGTCTCCCCAAAATATGTGTCAACTTGTCTAGGTCATGGTTCCCAGTATTGTGTGGTTGTCCTCCATTTTGTGATTTTCCTATGTGTTATAAATCATAGTCTCCACCTGTGGTTAAAGAAGATTAGGGTGGGATATAACACCCTTGCTCAGGTCACATCCCTGATCCAATGTAAAGGGAGTTTCACTGGGGTGCGGCCTGCACCACCTTCTGTCTTACAAGAAATAAGAGGAAAGGGAAGCAAGCAGAGAGTTGGAGACCTTATACCACCAAGAAAGCAGCACTGGGAGCAGAGCACATCCTTTGGACCCGAGATTCCTGTGCAGAGAAGCTCCTAGACTATAGGAAGATCAATGACAAGGACCTTCCCAAAGCCTTCCGCCGGAGCTGATGCCCTGGATTTGGACTTCTAGCCTACTAGACTGTGAAAGCATAATCTTCTGTTTGTTGAAGCCATCCACTTGTGATATTTCTGTTATAGCAGCACTAGATGACTAAGACACTGCCCAGATGATGCTATCACATTGACCAGGGTCGCACTCCCTTCCCACCAGTGCCTTACGTTAATATCATACACCTGGTGAGTTGACCATGTATGTAATTGGTGCAGCTTTCACCATCAGGCTCTAGGCTTGGTCCTCAGTCGTATCTGCCCTGCGACTTTGGATGATGAAGGATTGCCACGGTTATATAAGTGGCCATGGGGACCTTCTGATTTATCCATGTATGCTCTCAATTGCGTATTCACAGATTTCAATTTCTTATTTTCCTTTTCATGGCTTCTGGGGCTGTGAGAAGAAGCTAGGTGACTCCACAATCTTTATAATCACTACTGTCACCATAGCGATTGAGTGGCTCACCCCCTGGATCTCCTAGCACCTTTCCTTCTACCTGCATTTCATCCCATGCCACCACTGGTAACATCCTGAGTAACTGTGATGTCGCTACTTACCCTGGTTCATTTGTCTTGCATTCATTTCCTCCTGGCAAGGAGGTTCTGCCTGCATTTCTCAAATATGATCAAGTAGTCCAATGCTAGAATCCCACATGCTTCAATTTTGAGCAAGCCCAGATTAGGATAATTTGAGCTGAATTTAATAAAGGGGAGTAGGGAAAGACTTAAAGCAGTGCTGGGGTAGAGTAGTTGTTGCAACCCGGAGAAAGACATAACCGTGTGGCAAGGGTTGCCAGAAAGGACCTGAAATCCATAATTGAGGGACACGGTCAGCAACGTTTACATTTTCCTCTATTTTATGCAGTTATGCAGCAAGTCCCATTTTAAATGTACCTTATTTTAAAACTCCATAGCATCATATGACTCCTATATTAAAAGGTACACACAGTAATTATTTCACTTTCTTCCATCATCCTTATCATATTCGACAGCTGATAGAATTTAGTTAAGCAGCCTTGGTTGTCTTTTGAAAAACTGAATTAATACAGTGAGGATTTCTTTCCAGTTTTCATTTTTTTTTCTTATGCCATAGTCCTTCAAACATGACAGTTTGTCATTCCATATATTTGCAGCATTTTTTTTTTTTAATACCACCCAGATCTTCTATTTTCTTACTTTCAAATACCACCACAGCATAATTTACTTTATCCCTTTGCCTGTGGGTCAATTTTATTTGGTGATTGCTTTCATTTAAATTTCAATTAGGGTTTGCAAGCCCTTTTTTAAGGCACTTCAGGACAATAAATAAATTTTTGTACTGTGGCAAGGTCATAGATAATCCGGGAAATCGATATCCAGGCTTCTATATTCATTAGTTCAAGACAGAAACTATTTTCTCATTTGTTTCTGAAATCACTTTAGATTTCCAAACATAATTATTTAGAGTTCCATAAGTTAAAGGTGCCTCTTTGTTGGTTCTAAAAAAATCTTCTCCAATGATATTTTTCAGGTATTGTTGGGATGTGTCCTTATTTACCTGGAAAGTGGGTACGCTTATTCTCCATCTTCATTGCATCATTCCTTCCCAGTACTAGGCAATGACAAGATCCTCATTTAATAGATGGTACTTGTGCCTCTTACCACCAGTGGTCCCAAACATGTTGCAAAATATTGCCCCCTGAAAATCCTTTTACTAGGACTGTTTCTGGTGGTCTGTCTCCATCCATCACTTTGTGATTACTGAGTTTTTATATCCCCTTAAATCTTTGATGAGCTGATTCTCAAAGGGAAAAAGTCATTGATCATACCTGTTTTATTGAAAGAACTACCTGCCAAGACAAAGATGTGTCACGTAATCCATTGCACCCATAAAACTTTCTAAGCCATATCCCAAAAACTTTCTAAGCCATATCCCAAAGGGGATCGCAATCTCTTTAAACTCTGTACAAAATACGTGAGGTGTTGTCTGGTGAGAAACCTCCCTCTTTGTACCAACCTTCTTGGCATACTTCAGTTTACAACTTGACAGTCTGCTTCTCTATAAAGTGGTTCTGGAGCCAGAGCTTCACCCTGGTAGACTTTGTATATGTTTCTGTTACAGCACTAAACACCTCAGGACTTTCAATATATCTTTTTACAAGTCTTTATCCTCCTGTATACTGAGCTCCCTGAGGGCACGGATTATTATTCATCATTCTATACGCAAGGCCTCGTATAGTGCCTAGCACAGTTTCTTAGTGTGTGTGGACCCACCAAGTAAATAAATTTTGAGCAGCAAGCTTAGATGACATGTCTTTGCATTTATATGTGATTGCCACTAATTACTCAAATGACTGAATTTATTATGCATCGATGATGCTGTTTTCCTAGTCTTAGCAGCCAAATGCCCATTACTTAGTACCTACTATACCCAAATGGTTAACATGCCCAACTGCTAAATGAAAGGTTGATGGTTTGAGTAGTATTTGCATTGAATAAGCTGGTAGTATTCTGCATTGAATAAGCTGCATTGAATACATTGGCTTAAAACAAGGCTTCAGGAATAGACGGAATACTAATTGAGATGTTTCAACAAACAGATGCAGCACTGAAAGTGCTCACTTGTCCATGCCAAGAAATTTGGAAGACAGCTACTGGGCAACTGACTGAAAGAGATCCATATTTATACCTATCCCAAAGAAAGGTAATCCAAAAAAATGCAGAAATTATCGAACAATATCATTAATATCACACTCAAGTAAAATTTTGCCGATGATCATTCAAAAGCAGTTGCAGCAGTGCATAGACAGGGAACTGCCAGAAATTCAGTCTGGTTTCAGAAGAGGATGTGGAGTGAGGGATATCATTGCTGATATTGAATGGATAGTGGCTGATATCAGAGAATACCAGAAAGATGTTTACCTGTGTTTTATTGACTATGCAGAGCCATTCGACTGTGTGGATCATAATGAATTATGGATAACATTGCAAAGAATGGGAATTCCAGAACACTTAATTGTGCTTATGAGGAAAAACACTTAATTGTGCTCATGAGGAACCTGTACATAGATCAAGAGGCAGTTGTTTGGACAGAACAAGGGGATACTCCGTTGTTTAAAGTCAGGAAAGGTGTGCATTAGGGTTGTATCCTTTCACCATACCTATTCAATCTGTATGCACAGCAAATAATCAGAGAAGCTGGACTATATGAAGAACAATGACGCATCAGAATTGGAGGAAGATTCATTAACAACCTACGTTATGCAGATGTTACAACCTTGCTTACTGAAAGTGAACAAGACTTGAAGCCCTTACTGATGAAGTTCAAAGACCACAGTCTTCAGTATGGATTACACCTCAACATAAAGAAAACAAAAATCCTCACAACTGGACCAATAAGCAACATCATGATAAATGGAGAAAATAATAAAGTTGTCAAGGATTTCATTTTACTTGAATCCATAATCAACACCATGGAAGCAGCCGTCAAGAAATCAAGTGACACATTACATTGGGAAAATCTGCCGTGAAAGATCTCTTTAAATTTTAAAAAGCAAAGATATCACTTTGAGAAATAGGTGGGCCTGACCCAAAACATGGTGTTTTCAATCACCTCATGTGCATGTAAAAGCTGGACAATGAATAAGGAAGACCCGAGAAGAGTTCATGCCTTTGAGTTGTGGTGTTGGTGAAGAATATTGATTATACCATAGACTGCCAAAGGATGAACAAAACTGACTTGGAAGAAGTATAGCCAGAATGCTCCTTAGAAGCGAGGATGGTGAGATTTTGTGTCACATACTTTGGACTTGTTATCAGGAGGAATCTGTCCCTGGAGAAGGACATCATGCTTGGTAAAATGAAGGGCCAGTGAAAAGGTGAAGACCCTCAATGAGATGGATTGACACAGTGGCTCCAACAGTGGGCTCAAGCATAACAACAATTGTGCGGATGGTGCAGGACCAGACAGTGTTTTGTTCTGTTGTACATAGAATCACTATGCTTTGAAATCAACTTGATGGCACCTAACAACACCACCACCAACCAGCCAGTGGACAGTAAAGAGAAAACGTAGGTGGTTTCATGCTAGAAGGTTCTATGGGCCAGGGGAGAACACATCACTTATGCCCATATTCTACTGTCTAGAACTCAGGCATATGGGGGCACATGTACTGCAAGGGAACCTAGGAGGTGTGGCCTAGCTGTGTACCCAGGAAAAAAAGAAACTAGGTTTGGTGGATAACAAGGCAGTCTTTGCCACATTCACAATCATCACAATGAAGATTTTTTTTATTGATGACATTGTCTACAACTATGATTTATCAACTACCAATTTATACTAATTAGCACTTTACTACGCTAATTTCACGACAACCCTTTAACCCATTGGCTCATTGACAAATACTTATTGTTCTCCAATTATGTGCCAAATATTGAAGCTGTGGAAGCAGTAGATGTGGTTTGAAAAAGAGAAAATTGATCAGATTAGGAATATATTTCGATGGTAAAGCTAGTAGGATTTGCTGATAAATTGGATCTGGGGTATAAGAGAAACAGTGGAACCAGAAGTGATACTTGAGTTTTGGGTATGAGCATCTGGGTGAATGAAAGTGTCATTTATTGACATTGGAGTGCAAAGGCAAGGGCAGGTTTGTAGGGTGGTGGGCAGGACTCAGTAGTTTGTTTTTGGCTGTGACAAGTTTGAGATCCCTCTTGGACATCCTGGTAGAGGTGGCAAGGAGACAATTGGATAAACAAATCTGGGCTCAGGGAAGGTTACAACTAGAGATTTAATTTAGGTGTCATCAGCATTGTTGCTGTTAGCTGCCAATGAGTAAGCCCCCAACTCATGGTGACCCCATGTATAATGGGATCAGTCCATTGTGACCCACAGAGTTTATGTTGGCTGATTTTTCAGGCTTTTGTTCCTTGTTTGTCTTAGCCTGGAAGCTCTGCTGAAACCTTGAAATTCTTAACAATTTTTTTAACAAGGGGCCCCACATTTTCATTTTTACAGTGGGCCCTGTACATTATGTAACTTGGAAGAAACTTCCAATGAGGCAGTTTACTAGAGCAAGGTAGGATTTGGGGGCAGTACTGGCATACTTGGGATCCATCTTCCCCATGTGTGTGTGTCTGTGTACTGTGTGCATGCGTGTGCCTGTTCTGGCCTTTAAAAAAAAAAATCTTTATATTATTGTTATTGTCGAGAATATACACAGCAAAACTACACCAATTTAACAGTTTCTGTTAATGTGTCTGTCAGTTTGTCGTACTGTGGGGGCTTGCATGTTGCTGTGATGCTGGAAGCTATGCTGCCAGTATTCAGATACCAGCAGGTTCACCCATGGAGGACAGATTTGAGCTGAGCTTCCAGATGAAGACAGACTAGGAAGAAGGACCCAGCAGTCTACTTCTGAAAAGCATTAGACACCGAAAACCTTATGAATAGCAGCGGAACATTGTCTGATATAGTGCTGGAAGATGAGCCCCCCAGGTTAGAAGGCACTCAAAAGATGACTGGGGAAGAGCCGCCTCCTTAAAGTAGAGTCAACCTTAATGATGTGGATGGAGTAAAGCTTTTGGGACCTTCATTCGCTGATGTGGCACGACTCAAAATGAGAAGAAACAGCTGCAAACATCCATTAATCATTGGAACCTGGAATGTACAAAGTATAAATCTAGGAAAATTGGAAATCATCAAAAGTGAAATGGAACACATAAACATCGATATCCTAGGCATTGTTGTTGTTGCTGTTGTTAGGTGCCGTCGAGTTGGCTTCAACTCATAGCAACCCTATGCACAACAGAACGAAACACTGCCCGGTCCTCCGCCGTCCTTACAGTCGTTATTATGCTTGAGCCCATTGTTGCAACCACTGTGTCAATCCACCTCGTTGAGGGTCTTCCTAGGCATTAGTGAACTGAAATGGACTGGTATTGGCCATTTTGAATTGGACAATCATATAGTCTACCGTGCTGGGAATGACAACTTGAAGAGGAATGGTGTTGCATTCATCGTCAAAAAGAGTATTTCAAGATCTATTCTGAAGTACAACGCTGTCAGTGATACGATAATATCCATATGCCTACAAGGAAGACCAGTTAATGTGACTATTATTCAAATTTACGCACCAACCACTAGGGCTGAAGACGAAGAAATAGAAGATTTTTATCAGCTGCTACAGTCTGAAATTGATCGAACGTGTGCAATCAAGATGCATTGATAATTACTGGTGATTGGAATGTGAAAGTTGGAAGCAAAGAAGAAGGATCAGTAGTTGGAAAATATGGCCTTGGTGATAGTAACAATGCCGGAGATCGAATGATAGAATTTTGCAAGACCAACGACTTCTTCACTGCAAATACCTTCTTTCACCAACATAAACGGCAACTATACACATGGACCTCACCAGATGGAACACACAGAAATCAAATTGACTATATCTGTGGAAAGAGATGATGGAAAAGCTCAATATCCTCAATCAGAACAAGGCCAGGGGCTGACTGTGGAACAGACCATCAATTGCTCATATACAAGTTCAAGCTGAAACTGAAAAATCAGAGCAAGTCCATGAGAGCCAAAATATGAGCTTGAGTATATCCCACCTGAATTTAGAGACCATCTCAAGAATAGATTTGATGCATTGAACATTAGTGACTGAAGACCAGATGAGTTGTGGAATGACATCTAGGACATCATCCATGAAGAGAGCAAGAGGTCATTGAAAAGACAGGAAAGAAAGAAAAGACCAAGATGGATGTCAGAGGAGACTCTGAAACTTGCTCTTGAGCTTCAAGCAGCTAAAGCAAATGAAGAATTGATGAAGTAAAAGAACTGAACAGAAGATTTCAAAGGGCAGCTCGAGAAGACAGAGTAAAGTATTATAATGACACGCACAAAAAGCTGGAGATGGAAAACCAAAAGGGAAGAACATGCTCGGCGTTTCTCAAGCTGAAAGATCTGAAGAAAAATTCAAGCCTTGAGTTGCAATGGTGAAGGATTCTATGGGGAAAATATTAAACGACGCAGGAAGCATCAAAAGAAGATAGAAGGAATACAGAGTCACTAAACCAAAAAGAATTAGTCGATGTTCAACCATTTCAAGAGGTAGCATATGATCAGGAACCGATGGTACCGAGGGAAGAAGTCCAAGTTGTTCTGAAGGTATTGACGAAAAACAAGGCTCCAGGAATTGATGGAATATCAAATGAGATGTTTCAACAAACAGATGCAGCGCTGGAGATGCTCACTCATCTATGCCAAGAAATATGGAAGACAGCTTCCTGGCCAACTGACTGGAAGAGATCCATATTTATGAATATTCCCAAGAAAGGTGATCCAACCAAATGTGGAAATTATAGAAAAATGTCATTAATATCACACGCAAGCAAAATTTTGCTGAAGATCATTCAAAAACGGCTGCAGCAGTATATGGACAGGGAACTGCCAGAAATTCAGGCCAGTTTCAGAAGAGGATGTGGAACCAGGGATATCATTGCTGATGTCAGATGGATCCTGGCTGAAACAGAGAACACCAGAAGGATGTTTACCTGTGTTTTATTGACCATGCAAAGGCATTCGGCTGTGTGGATCATAACAAATTATGGATAACATTGTGAAGAATGAGAATTCCAGAACACTTAATTGTGCTCATGAGGAACCTTTGCATAGATCAAGAGGCAGTTGTTTGGACAGAACGAGGGGATACTGACTGGTTTAACGCCAGGAAAGGTGTGCATCAGGGTTATATTCTTTCACCATACCTACCTATCAATCTGTATGTTGAGCAGATAATCTGAGAAGCTGGACTATATGAAGAACAGGGTGTCAGGATTGGAGGAAGACTCATTAACAACTTGCATTATGCAGATGACACAACCTTGCCTGCTGAAAGTGAAAAGGACTTGAAGCACTTACTAATGAAGATGAAAGACCACAGCCTTCAGTATGGATTGCACCTCAACCTAAAGAAAACAAAAATCCTCACAACTGGACCAATGATAAATGGAGAAAAGATTGAAGTTGTCAAGGATTTCATTTTGCTTGGATCCACAATCAACAGCCATGGAAGCAGCAGTCAAGAAATCAAAAGATGCATTCCACTGGGTAAATCTGCTGCAAAGGACCTCTTTAAACTGTTGAAGAGCAAAGATGTCACCTTGAAGACTAAGGTGCACCTGACCCAAGCCATGGTATTTTCAACGATACCATACGCATGTGAATGCTGGATAATGAATAAGGGAGACCGAAGAAGAACTGACGCCTTTGAATTGTGGTGTTGGCGAAGAATATTGAATATACCATGGACTGCCGAAAGAATGAACAAATCTGTCTTAGAAGTACAACCAGAATGCTCCATAGAAGAAGCAAGGACGGTGAGACTGCATCTTACATACTTTGGACATGTTGTCAGGAGGGATCAGTCCCTGGGGAAGGACATCATGCTTGACAAAGTACAGGGTCAGCGGAAAAGAGGAAAACCCTCAACAAGGTGGATTGACACAGTGACTGCAACAATGAGCTCAGACATAGCAACAATTGTAAGGATGGTGCAGGACAGGGCAGTGTTTCGTTCTATTTTGCATAGGGTCACTATGAGTCGGACCCGACTCGATGGCACCTGACAACAACAACAACAACATGTATGGTTCAGTGATATTGATTACATTCTTTGAGCTGTACAACAGTTCTTACCCTCCGTTCTGAGTTGTTCCTCCCCCATTGACATAAACTAACTGCCCCCTAAGTTTCCTATCTAATCTTTCAAGTTGATGTTGTCAGTTTGATGCCATATAGATAAATCTTGAAAGAACACAGCTCTCAAGGCAGATATTCTTTATTGGTTTAGCTAAACTATTGCTTGGTTTTAAGAAGACTTCAGCAGATATTTTTGGTTTAAGTTTTAAATATTAGCTCAGAGCAATAGTTTCAGGGCTCCATCCAGCTTTTGTGGCTCCAGAAAGTCTGGGAGTCCATGAGAATTTGAAATTCTGTTTTGCATTTCCCCCCTTTTGATCAGGATTCTTCTGTAGAGTCTTTGATCAAAATGTTCTGTAATGGTAGCTAAGCACTATCCCATCCTGGTCTCCTGGCAAAGGAGGCAGTTGTTCATGGAGGCAGTTATAAGTCAGAAGTGATTAGGTTTAGGATCCACCCTACACTGACATAACTTTATTAAGATAAATAATAAAAAAGCCTGTCTCCAAACAGGATCACATCCACAGATACAAGGGCCAGGAATTCTATGTACATTTTGTGGGTGATACATATTCAGTCCATAACAGATACTAAATGAGGGTTCCATTCACATGTAAATGTCCAATGGTACTATCATTTAAAAATTGGCTCCCACCCAGCTGAAGCTTAATAAATCAGAATCTCAGCAACTTAGAGCCAAAGCAGGAGTCTTAACTCTCCCTTCACTCATAGAAAGAATAATAATAACTTTTTCCTAAAGCAATAGGAATAAATACAAGTTAGCATGATTGCCTATTGACAACACTGAATACTCTCCTAAAGCACACTGTTCTGTAGCTGGTGTTTTTTTTTTTTTTTTAATTGTATTTTAATGAAAGGAGCACCAGGTTTTCCTGCCTTCAAAAAGCAATTCGAATTTTTTAAATGAAGTGAATGAGCCGTTGATAAATCCTAAGTGTTACCTTCTCAGTGATGCAACACTCTCATTCACCCGTCAATATTTATTCCTGAGCATTCAGACTTCAAAAAGATCTGTATCTGGTACTTGAATCAGTATGTCTCAAGAAACCAGCCCCTAGAATGATGTTTGATTGTAACATAAATGAAATCCTGGAGGGGAGGTACTTTGTCTTTCATCCCGGAATTCCAGCACCTACTGCAGGAGAGTTTGGTAATTGAGTGAAGGAATGGACCCAAAATATGGAAAAGGAATTTGTTTGGTATCACTGTATTTGTGTTTAGTACCATAAATCTCACATTCTAAAATTTCTAGTGCTATTAAAGCTTCTGACGGTGAAGCAAACCATTGGAACATGGCCTTGTGAATATTTAGAGATACGATTATGCACTCAATTTTGTCTTTTTATTTTATGTAATTCCAAGTGGAAATCATGTTTAGGCATGATGGTTTAGATTGTGTGTCAACTTGGCTGGGCCATGATTCTCAATGTATATATGTGACCACCGCCACGATGGGAGCTGCTGTGAGTAGCCAATCAGTTGAAAGGGTGTTTCCTTGTGGGCGTGTAGCCTGCATCCGAATATAAGTAGACCCAGGTAGGCCAGTTCTGGAGCTTACACTCTTAACCATTGCTGTATTTTTATGCAAATAATGTGTGCCTTCTATGTTTGCCAACTGCATCTTCCTCCCATGAGGTATTTTTGTAAGCACATTATGCTAATTTTTCTTAAAGCAACAGGTAAAAAAAATTGGCATAGCAGGGCTTATGAAAATATCTCATGTGGGGAGGGTGCGGTTGGCAAAGACATGTAGTTTATTTGTGTAAAAATGCAGTAATCAGGTTTTCAATAATAACATCATTAATATATAACTATGAATGTCTACACTTTTACATAACACTTTCTGTGAGCCCAGCACTGCTGTATCCTATGAGGCAGATACTATTACTACACCCATTTTATAGATAAGGAAATTGAGACCCTAGAGGTTAAAAGAACACACAGTTGGTAGTTGCAGAAGTAGGATTTGAACCCAGACTATCTGGATCCAGAGTCCATGCTTTTAACCATGATGCTATACTACTTCAACATCATCTGCTATACCAGTATACACAGTTCAGTTTGGTGCCCATGGATTAAATAAGAAAATTATTATAGCTCTACCCAGTAAATCAGGTGTGTCTTTTTGTGGCCTGTTAGAGCTCTGTTTATATTCTTTCTATTAACACTTGTAACCCCCAAAAATCTACCTCTAACAACCACATTAGTTTGTGAAAAGGCTAAGCAGTTACACAGGTATTTTGCCATGTATTGTAAGATAAAATGAGAGGATATAAGTGCAAAAGTGTATGAAATTTCGAGCTAGTAGGGTTCAAAATTTTATGTAGATCAAAATTTTTATGTAGATACAAGTACCTGCAACAATGGACTCAAGAACAACAATGACTATAAGGATGGTGCAGGACCAGGTAGTGTTTCGTTCTGTGGTACCTAGGGCTGCTATGAGTCAGAACTGACTTGACGGCACTTAACAACAACCTGTACAATAGGTACAAGTATAAAACATTTAAGGGTGAGTTTGCTTCAGTAAATCACATTATCTGAGCAGTTTTTACTGAATAGGTTAACAATATTGATATACAACAAGAGTTGGCAAACTTTTTATATAAAGGGCCAGATAGTAAATATTTTCAGCTTTGCAGACCATACCATCTCTCAACTCTGCTGTTATAGTGTGAAAGAGCAGCCACAGACAATATGTAAATGATAGGTGTGGCTATGTTCCAATAAACCTGTATTTATAAAAACATGTTATGGGCCAGATTTGGCCCAAAGGCATTAGTTTGCCAACCTTCATATAAGAGAAAGATCGCTGATCGTGGCAGTTATTTACTGTCAGTAAATTTGGGAATCAGTTGCCTCTTGGAGGCATGTAGTTAACATTAATGCCATGTTTGTTATTTCCCCTCTAACTCATTTTTTATGTGACCTGATCTTGCCATCCCAGATTTACTGAACAAGGTACTTGATTAAAACTGTGGTTAGCTAAGGCTTGGTACATACACTTAATTTATTGAAATTTGACTTTAGAGACAGGCTTTCATCACTGTGCAGAAGTGATGACAAAACAAATTTTAAAAGATGATATAGAATGAAAATGTGTGAACATATGCCTTACTTTGAGCAATCTCAAATCCTTCTGTAAATAATAAGGGAATAAATTATTTTAAATAAATGTTTATTTAAGGAAAATGCAATGCAATTTTTATTATAATTTAAGGCATTCAAGTGGGCCTGAAAATATAACAGTTGTCTGCCCAAGGGATTTTCATTAACTATTTATTAAATGTATTAGAAATTTAAGTTAGCACTGAAATTAGTCATGATGAACTTTGTACTGAAATCACATAAATAAGCTTCATTATTCCCATGAATTAATCATTGTAAATTTGATTTAAAAGTTATATTTCAAAGTCCATGTAATTCAATGTCATTTTGTTCCTGTTTTTCAAACATTTGTTTAACCAAGTGCCTATAGAGGAACATGTCACGTAACTAAAAATCTAATTGCACCATTATTACCATAGAGCTGTCGTCAGTGAATGAGTGGCATTTTGGAGGTATTTTGATAAGTCTTTAGACTTATCTGAATTAACATTTGCTTTATGGTCAGTTAAGTAAATTAAATATTGATTAAGGAAATTCAGACAGGCCAGCTTCAGCATCTCTCTCCTTCACTCATCCCCTCTGTGCCACAGCCTTGAATGACCAGGATGCTGCATTGACTCTGGGGAGGCCCGTGGTCAACAGCAGTAGTCGGGGACAGGTTGATGGACCAGGAGCTTGGAATCATCACCCAGAAGATTGATCAGATAAAGGAGAGATGCTATTGCTGCTCTAACATGTTACCACACACTTAGTGACTTAAAATGACACATATTTATTATCTAACAGTCCTGTAAGTCAGAAGTCCAACATGAGTGTCACTGGGCTAAAATCAAGGCGTTGGCAGGACTGTGTTCCTTTCTGGAGGTTATAGGGGAGAATCTATCCCCTTGCCTTTTCTAGGTTCAAGAGGTGACCCTCATTCCTTGCCTTTTGACTCCTTCCTCCATCTTCAAACCAGCCACTTAGCATCTCCTTCTGACTCCAGCCATGAAAGGTTCTTTGCTTTCAAGGACTCGTATTATCAGACTGAGCCCACCAGATAACCCAGGACAAACTCTCCATCATGAAGTCCTTAGTCACATCTGCAAAGTCCCTTTTGCCATGTAAAGTAACATATTCACAGCTTTCAGGGATGAGGATATGGACATCCTCGGGGGTAGGGGCCATTAATCTATCTACCATAGAACCTTAATTCAGTGTAAGAGATTCACTGTCTACACTTCCTCTGCTCACTGCCTGCTCTCATCTTGTCTCAGATCAGCTTCTTGTGTTCCATCTCAGTTCACTTAAAATCTTTTCCTTTCTGTTCTCAGCTTCTTCAGCCTTCCTTAGGCATGCAGTCCTATTGACTGCTAGACAGAGTACCTGGGTTCAGATCCTAACTCTGCCACTTACATGTGACCTTCACTTAGTTACTCTTTGTCTCTGTACCTCAGTTTTCCCATCTCTATAAAGAATGTGCATATACTACATATGGTTAATGTGAGGATTAAATGAGTTAATGTACTTATCATTCATAGAACAATGCCTGGCACACAGTAAGCACTCAGTAAATGTTAACTGTTGTCGCTATGATTTCATTTATGCTGTGAGAAGTTCCTTCTTTTTATTTGTGGTCTCTTTTCTTGAGAAATTGCAGCCTCTCTCAGAGTTTCAGCACTAATCTCTAAGAAAAGAACTCAACTAGAAGTGTTCTTAAGCTTAGCACCTCTATGTGGGTAATCCTGGGTGAACATTTTGTTTGGATGTCCCATGGAGCCACAGACTTAGCATATTAAAGCTGAACTCAACATCTTGTCTATCAACATATCCTATTCCATTTCTGTTACTACCTTCAACTCCAAAGTCAATTTTTATTCTTTCCTCTTATTCACCTCTAAACATCAAAAAGGTTATCAACTTCTACAGAATCTCCTTTCAAGCTCTTTGATCTGTTTGTATTCTCACTACCACTGCACTGATGTGGGTGTGTCTATGGTTGTTCCCTGGTCTATTGCCCCGAGTAGACCAGTCTTCTTAAATCCCTGCTCTGACAATGGATGATGACACACACACCCCTTGTTCAGATACCTTGAATGATTCCCCATTGCCTTAAGATGAAGATTACACTCTTAGTGTAACATCTTAAAGAAGCTTCAAACTGACACCTTTTCCTTTTGTAAATGAACTCTGTTCTTTCATACCCTCATGCCTTTCCTACCTGGAATGCCTCTTTCCTCCAACTCTGCCTCTCAGACTGACCCAGCTGTCCTGGTTTAGAGAGGACACCACTCCCTTTGTGAAGCATTCCCTGATATCTGCTCCCCTGCCCCCACCACTCCAGTGCTCTAGGTCAGGGATCATCAAACTACAACTCATGGGCCAAATATGGCCCACCATTTGCTTTTTTTTTTTTTTTTAATAACTTTTATAAAGCTTCAAGTGAATGTTTACAAATCCAATCAGTCTGTCACATATAAGTTTACATACATCTCACTCCCTACTCCCACTTGCTCTCCCCCTCTTGAGTCAGCCCTTTCAGTCTCTCCTTTCTTGACAATTTTGCCGGCTTCCCTCTCTCTCTATCCTCCCATCCCCTCTCCAGACAAGAGTTGCCAACACAATCTCAAGTGTCCACCTGATATAATTAGCTCACTCTTCATCAGCGTCACTCTCCCACCCGCTGACCAGTCCCTTTCATGTCTGATGAGTTGTCTTCGGGGATGGTTCCTGTCCTGTGCCAACAGAAGGTCTGGGGAGCATGGCCGCCGGGATTCCTCTAGTCTCAGTCAGACCATTAAGTTTGGTCTTTTTATGAGAATTTGGGGTCTGTATCCCACTGATCTCCTGCTCCCTCAGGGGTCCTCTGCTGTGCTCCCTGTCAGGGCAGTCATCAATTGTGGCCAGGCACCAACTAGTTCTTCTGGTCTCAGGATGATGTAGGTCTCTGGTTCATGTGGCCCTTTCTGTCTCTTGGGCTCTTAGTTGTCGTGTGGCCTTGGTGTTCTTCATTTTCCTTTGCTCCAGGTGGGTTGAGACCAATTGCTGCATCTTAGATGGCCGCTTGTTAGCATTTAAGACCCCAGACGCCACATTTCAAAGTGGGATGCAGAATGATTTCATAATAGAATTATTTTGCCAACTGACTTAGAAGTCCCCGCAAACCATGTTCCCCAGACCCCCACCCTTGCTCCGCTGACCTTTGAAGCATTCGTTTTATCCCAGAAACTTCTTTGCTTTTGGTCCAGTCCAATTGAGCTGACCTTCCATGTATTGAGTATTGTCTTTCCCTTCACCTAAAGCAGTTCTTATCTACTGATTAATCAATAAAAAAAACCCTCTCCCACCCTCCCTCCCTCCCCCCCTCGTAACCACAAAAGTATGTGTTCTTCTCAGGTTTACTATTTCTCAAGATCTTATAATAGTGGTCTTATACAATATTTGTCCTTTTGCCTCTGACTAATTTCGCTCAGCATAATGCCTTCCAGGTTCCTCCATGTTATGAAATGTTTCACAGATTCGTCACTGTTCTTTATCGATGCGTAGTATTCCATTGTGTGAATATACCACAATTTATTTAACCATTCATCCGTTGATGGACACCTTGGTTGCTTCCAACTTTTTGCTATTGTAAACAGAGCTGCAATAAACATGGGTGTGCATATATCTGTTTGTATGAAGGCTCTTGTATCTCTAGGGTATATTCCCAGGAGTGGGATTTCTGGGTTGTATGGTAGTTCTATTTCTAACTGTTTAAGATGACGCCAGATAGATTTCCAAAGTGGTTGTACCATTTTACATTCCCACCAGCAGTGTATGAGAGTTCCAATCTCTCCGGAGCCTCTCCAACATTTATTATTTTGTGTTTTTTGGATTAATGCCAGCCTTGCTGGTGTGAGATGGAATCTCATCGTAGTTTTAATTTGCATTTCTCTAATGGCTAATGATCGAGAGCATTTTCTCATGTATCTGTTGGCTGCCTGAATATCTTCTTTAGTGAAGTGCATGTTCATATCCTTTGCCTACTTCTTGATTGGGTTGTTTGTCTTTTTGTGGTTGAGTTTTGACAGAATCATGTAGATTTTAGAGATCAGGTGCTGGTCGGAGATGTCATAGCTGAAAATTCTTTCCCAATCTGTAGGTGGTCTTTCTACTCTGTTGGAGAAGTCTTTAGATGAGCATAGGTGTTTGATTTTTAGGAGCTCCCAGTTATCTGGTTTCTCTTCATCATTTTTGGTAATGTTTTGTATTCTGTTTATACCTTGTATTAGGGCTCCTAGGGTTGTCCCAATTTTTTCTTCCATGATCTTTATCGTTTTAGTCTTTATGTTTAGGTCTTTGATCCACTTGGAGTTAGTTTTTGTGCATGGTGTGAGGTATGGGTCCTGTTTTGTTTTTTTGCAAATGGATATCCAGTTATGCCAGCACCATTTGTTAAAAAGGCTTTCTTTTCCCCAATTAATTGACACTGGTCCTTTGTCAAATATCAGCTGCTCATACGTGGATGGATCTATGTCTGGGTTCTCAATTCTGTTCCATTGGTCTATGTGCCTGTTGTTGTACCAGTACCAGGCTGTTTTGACTACTGTGGCTGTATAATAGGTTCTGAAGTCAGGTAAAGTGAGGCCTCCCACTTTCTTCTTCTTTTTCAGTAGTGCTTTGCTTATCCGGGGCTTCTTTCCCTTCCATATGAAATTGGTGATTTGTTTCTCTATCCCCTTAAAATATGACATTGGAATTTGGATCGGAAGTGCGTTAAACGTATAGATGGCTTTTGGTAGAATAGACATTTTTACTATGTTAAGTCTTCCTATCCACGAGCAAGGTATGTTTGTCCACTTAAGTATGTCCTTTTGAATTTCTTGTAGTAGAGCTTTGTAGTTTTCTTTGTATAGGTCTTTTACATCCTTGGTAAGATTTATTCCTAAGTATCTTATCTTCTTGGGGGCTACTGTGAATGGTATTGATTTGGCTATTTCCTCTTCGGTGTTCTTTTTGTTGATGTAGAGGAATCCAAGTGATTTTTGTATGTTTTTTTTTTATTTTATAACCTGAGACTCTGGCAAACTCTTCTATTAGTTTCAGTAGTTTTCTGGAGGATTCCTTAGGGTTTTCTGTGTATATAATCATGTCATCTGCAAATAGTGATAACTTTACTTCTTCCTTGCCAATCCGGATACCTTTTATTTCTTTGTCTAGCCTAATTGCCCTGGCTAGGACTTCCAGCACGATGTTGAATAAGAGCGGTGATAAAGGGCATCCTTGTCTGGTTCCCGTTCTCCAGGGAAATGCTTTCAGGTTCTCTCCACTTAGAGTGATATTGGCTGTTGGCTTTGCATAGATGCCCTTTATTATGTTGAGGAATTTTCCTTCAATTCCTATTTTGGGAAGAGTTTTTATCATAAATGGGTGTTGGACTTTGTCAAATGCTTTTCTGCATCAATTGATAAGATCATGTGGTTTTTGTCTTTTGTTTTATTTATGTGATGGATTACATTAATGGTTTTTCTGATATTAAACCAGCCTTGCATACCTGGTATAAATCCCACTTGATCAGGGTGAATTATTTTTTTGATGTGTTGTTGGATTCTATTGGCTAGAATTTTGTTGAGGATTTTTGCATCGATGTTCATGAGGGATATAGGTCTATAATTTTCTTTTTTTGTAATGTCTTTACCTGGTTTTGGTATCAGGGAGATGGTGGCTTCATAGAATGAGTTGGGTAGTATTCCGTCATTTTCTATGCTTTGGAATACCTTCAGAAGTAGTGGTGTTAACTCTTCTCTGAAAGTTTGGTAGAACTCTGCAGTGAAGCCGTCTGGGCCAGGGCTTTTTTTTGTTGGGAGTTTTTTGATTACCGTTTCAATCTCTTTTTTTGTTATGGGTCTATTTAGTTGTTCTGCTTCTGAATGTGTTAGTTTAGGTAGGTAGTGTTTTTCCAGGAATTCATCCATTTCTTCTAGGTTTTCAAATTTGTTAGAGTACAATTTTTCATAATAATCTGAAATGATTCTTTTAATTTCATTTGGTTCTGTTGTGATGTGGTCCTTCTCGTTTCTTATTCGGGTTATTTGTTTCCTTTCCTGTATTTATTTAGTCAGTCTAGCCAATGGTTTATCAATTTTGTTAATTTTTTCAAAGAACCAGCTTTTGGCTTTGTTAATTCTTTCAATTGTTTTTCTGTTCTCTAATTCATTTAGTTCAGCTCTAATTTTTATTATTTGTTTTCTTCTGGTGCCTGATGGATTCTTTTGTTGCTCAGTTTCTATTTGTTCAAGTTGTAGGGACGTTCTCTGATTTTGGCTCTTTCTTCTTTTTGTATGTGTGCATTTATCGATATAAATTGGCCTCTGAGCACTGCTTTTGCTGTGTCCCAGAGGTTTTGATAGGAAGTATTTTCATTCTCGTTGCTTTCTAAGAATTTTCTTATTCCCTCCTTGATGTCTTCTATAACCCAGTCTTTTTTCAGGAGGGTATTGTTCATTTTCCAAGTATTTGATTTCTTTTCCCTAGTTTTTCTGTTATTGATCTCTAGTTTTATCGCCTTGTGGTCTGAGAAGATGCTTTGTAATATTTCAATGTTTTGGACTCTGCAAAGGTTTGTTTTATGACCTCATATGTGGTCTATTCTAGAGAATGTTCCATGTGCGCTAGAAAAAAAAGTATATTTTGCAGCAGTTGGGTGGAGAGTTCTGTATAAGTCAATGAGGTCAAGTTGGTTGATTGTTGTAAGTAGGTCTTCCGTGTCTCTATTGAGCTTCTTACTGGATGTCCTGTCCTTCTCCGAAAGTGGTGTGTTGAAGTCTCCTACTATAATTGTGGAGGTATCTATCTCACTTTTCAATTCTGTTAAAATTTGATTTATGTATCTTGCAGCCCTGTCATTGGGTGCATAAATATTTAATATGGTTATGTCTTCCTGATCAATTGTCCCTTTTATCATTAAATAGTGTCCTTCTTTATGCTTTGTGGTGGATTTAAGTCTAAAGTCTATTTTGTCAGAAATTAATATTGCTACTCCTCTTCTTTTTTGCTTATTGTTTGCTTGATATACTTTTTTCCATCCTTTGAGTTTTAGTTTGTTTGTGTCTCTAAGTCTAAGGTGTGTCTCTTGTAGGCAGCATATAGATGGATCGTGTTTCCTTATCCAGTCTGTGACTCTCTGTCTCTTTATTGGTGCATTTAGTCCATTTACATTTAGGGTAATTATAGATAAATAAGTTTTTAGTGCTGTCATTTTGATGCCTTTTTATGTGTGTTGTTGACAATTTCATTTTTCCACATACTTTTTTGTGCTGAGGCGTTTTTCTTAGTAAATTGTGAGATCCTCATTTTCATAGTGTTTGACTTTATGTTAGTTGAGTCGTTACGTTTTTCTTGGCTTTTAGCTTGAGTTATAGAGTTGTTATACCTTTTTGTGGTTACCTTATTATTTACCCCTATTTTTCTAAGTAAAAATCTAACTTGTATTGTTCTATATCGCCTTGTATCACTCTCCATATGGCAGTTCAATGCCTCCTGTTTTTAGTCCCTCTTTTTGATTATTGTGATCTTTTACCTATTGACTTCCATGATTCCCTGTTATGTGTATTTTTTTTTTAATTAATCTTAATTTGTTTGTTTTTGTGATTTCCCTATTTGAGTCGATATCAGGACGTTCTGTTTTGTGACCTTGTGTTGCGCTGATATCTGATATTATTGGTTCTCTGACCAAACAATATCCTTTAGTATTTCTTGTAGCTTTGGTTTGGTTTTTGCAAATTCTCTAAACTTGTGTTTGTCTGTAAATATCTTAATTTCGCCTTCATATTTCAGAGAGAGTTTTGCTGGATATATGATCCTTGGCTGGCAGTTTTTCTCCTTCAGTGTTCTGTATATGTCGTCCCATTCCCTTCTTGCCTGCATGGTTTCTGCTGAGTAGTCTGAACTTATTCTTATTGATTCTCCCTTGAAGGAAACCTTTCTTTTCTCCCTGGCTGCTTTTAAAATTTTCTGTTTATCTTTGGTTTTGGCGAGTTTGATGATAATATGTCTTGGTGTTTTTCTTTTTGGATCAATCTTAAATGGGGTTCGATGAGCATCTTGGATAGATATCCTTTCGTCTTTCATGATGTCAGGGAAGTTTTCTGTCAGGAGTTCTTCAACTATTTTCTCTGTGTTTTCTGTCCCGCCTCCCTGTTCTGGGACTCCAATCATCCGCGGGTTATCCTTCTTGATAGAGTCCCACATAATTCTTAGGGTTTCTTCATTTTTTTTAATTCTTTTATGTGATTTTTTTTCAGCTATGTTGGAGTTGATTCCCTGGTCCTCCAGATGTCCCAGTCTGCATTCTAATTGCTCGAGTCTGCTCCTCTGACTTCCTAGTGCGTTGTCTAATTCTGTTATTTTATTGTTAACCTTTTGGATTTCTACATGTTGTCTCTCTATGGATTCTTGCAACTTATTACTTTTTCCACTATGTTCTTGAATAATCTTTTTGAGTTCTTTAACAGTTTTATCAGTGTGTTCCTTGGCTTTTTCTGCAGTTATCCTAATTTCATTTGTGATATCTTTAAGCATTCTGTAAATTAGTTTTTCATATTCTGTATCTGATAATTCCAGGATTGTATCTTCATTTGGGAAAGATTTTGATTCTTTTGTTTGGGGGGTTGGAGAAGCTGTCACGGTCTGCTTCTTTAAGTGGTTTGATATGGATTGTTGTCTCCGAGCCATCACTGGGAAACTAGTTTTTCCAGAAAATCCGCTAAAAAAAAATGCAGTCAGACCCCTATCAGAGTTCTCCCTCTGGCTCAGGCTATTCGGATGTTAATGAAGCCGCCTGGGGAGGGTGGGGGAGGGAACAGAGAGATAGGAGAGTAGCACCTCAGAATATAGCCAGAGTTGCTTGTCTTGCTTGGAATGACTATTATATCTGAGACTCCCGCGGGCACGTCGCCTATGTGTGCTGGCTGTATGGAGATTGCCCCCGGGGAGTCTGGCCCGCTGGAGTCACGGTCAGATCCTCCGCTTCCAGCCCCACGCCCAGCGTCAAGGCTCCCCTACTGGGACGGTGCACTCTCGACTCCAAAATCAGTCACTGCCTCCCGGGGACTTCTCATCCCTCCAGCCTCGTGGCTGTGCCGCCCCCACGAACCAGGTGGGCCCCCTCCCGGGGTTAGTTCAGATGGGTAGAGCAGCTCCCCGTGCTTGTGCCGTGACCGAGTGTCCCGGCTGGGACGCTGTTCTCCCCGCTCCAATATCAGTCGCTGCCTCCCGGGGACTTCTCCTATCGGCTGCGTCCCACGCTGCCCGCGCGACCCGGCTGGGCCCCTTCCCGGGGTTAGTTCAGGGGGGTGGAGCAGCTCTCCGTGTTTATGCCGTACCTGCGTCCAGTCCAAATCCCGGTGAGACGGTTCCCTGGCTGGGACGCTGCTCTTCCTGCTCCAAGACCAGTCACTGCCTCCCGGGGACTTCTCCTGCCGGCTGCGTCCCACGCCGCCCGCGGAACCGGCTGGTCTCCCTCCCGGGGTTAGTTCAGGGGGATGGAGCAGCTCTCTGTGCTTGTGCCGTACCTGACTGGTACACTGGCTCCAGGCTCTGGAAACAATCGCTGCTTCCCCGTATTAGTTCGTTCTCTGTCTCTAAATCTGTGTTTGTTGTTCAGGGTTTGTAGATTGTTATGTATGTGATCGATTCACTTGTTTTTCCGTGTCTTTGTTGTAAGAGGGATCCGAGGTAGCGTCTGCCTAGTCCGCCATCTTGGCTCCGCCCCCACCATTTGCTTTTGTAAATAAAACTTTATGGGAACATAGCCACAGTCATTCATTTACATATCATCTATGGCTGCTTTCATGTTACAACAGCAGAGTTGAGTGGGTGCAACAGAAAACATATGGCCTGCAAAGATGAAAACATTTACTGGCCCTATGAATAGAAGAAGTGTGCTGACCCCTGCTCTAGGTCACCTTTCTCCCCGTAGTCTGTGCTGTATTTACATTATGGACCTTTCACACTGCTCTTCTTTTAGAGTTACTTTTGCATACCTTTTTTCCAGGCCAGACACTCTCCTCTTGTGGGCACAGATTCTGCCTTCTCCATTCTTGTTTCTGACATTGTGCTCTGCAAAAGAATTCTTTTTAACTAAATTTTACCCAGTTACCGAAATGACCAAAACCTTTCTCTCTCTCTTTTTTTTATTGTGCTTTAAGTGAAAGTTTACAATTCAAGTCAGTTTCTCATACAAAAACTTATATACACATTGTTATGTGACCCTAGTTGCTCTTCCAAAATGTGACAGTATACTCCTCTTCTCTACCCTGTATTTCCTGTGTCTTTTCTACCTGCTCCTGTCTGCCTCTGCCTTCTCATCTCACCTCTGGACAGCAGCAGCCCACATAGTCTCATGTGTCTATTCGAGCCAAGAAGCACACTCCTCACCAGTATCATTTTATGTCTTATGGTCCAGCCTAATCTTTGTCCAAAGAGTTGGCTTCAGGAATGGTTTTAGTTTTAAATGACCAAAATCTTATATAACCCTTTCGCTACTATGGATGTAACCCTATACCAGCTATTTTTTACACCTCTGGAGCTTGTAGGTAGTATGTTATTCCAGTTCCAATGCATTTAGCATCAAGGTGGGTCCCTTTTCAAAAGTGTGAAGCTCAACAGACAGGTATTGGAGGTTCGTTGTCGTGTAGGTTGAGCATTCTATTAGGTGATGCTTGCAGGATATGCCGGTTTTGTAAACTGTTGCCTTTTTTTTTTTTTTTACTTTATTTCTGTGAGATTAGGCTTGCAAGGATAATAATGGCTTTCCTGCGTGATAGTCAGGGAGCCCTGATGGGTTCGTTCTGTTTTTTCTGTGTAATATTTGGAAAACCAGAGGTTCCCCATGTAACCTTTAAGAAAGGCACTCCCCAGAAACTATTTATTTCTTATTGGTGTATTGTCATACCACAGATCGGTGGCACCACAGTGCCACTCACCTTACTGGTGGCTTGTGTTACCAGATCATATATCTTAAGATCTGTAACTCACGTCAAAAATTCTGAATTGGTCTTTGAATCTGCATGCTATAATTAGTGAAAGCACATAGCATCAAAAAAATTTTTTTTTAATAAATATTCAGTAACAAAAGGGATAAAGCACCATACCTAAAAAAAAAAAAAAAAAAGGGGTTTAATGCTTATCATTTGATGTTACTGGTAAGAAATTTTTTGTATTGCATTTCTAGAAGTATTTTATTGACTGCCAACATAAGTTGCAAAATTGCATCCAAGAATCTTAAGGAATAATGTTCTTATGCTATTTAAGTTGCTCACTTGGTGATATCATTTAATAAGTGGTCCCACTGAAATTCAGGATTGCAGTCTATACTTTTTTCACCATGTATGAGTTTCACTGTGTCAAATAGATATCTAGTTCCCACTTAGCTATTTTTGTTGTCAATCCCCAACTGTCTATACCTGGGGTGTGATGATATTTGGGTATGCCACTCTTTTGTAAAAATGCCTAATGGTTAAATTTGTTTTAAGAAAATCAGAGATGTCTCACTGGCTTTTTAAGAATGCCATATGCCCTTATTTTTCTTTTCTCTTTTTTTTTTTTAAGCCGGGAAGTATTGATATCCTCTCCAGGTTATATTAGATACCCTTCCTCTTTGCTGCTTGAGTGCTGCGGATGCTGCCAATTTTAGACTATGGGCCACATGAGTACAAGGACTCTATCCCTTAATCTCTGAATTCTCAGTGTTTGGCTCAGAGAAAGCTCTCAACAAATGTTTGTTAAATGAGTCAATAAATAAACAATTGAAGATCTCAGAAGGAACTTGCTCCTAAGGTATTAATTTGAAACCACGTACTTATAATTGGCTACTGCCATCTAGTTCACATCCTTAACACTCATCTATGGCAATTTTGCTGCTATGTTGACACAAGGTTTATATCTATCTGAGAAACAGAAATGTGAGGTGAAGGGGGAGGGACCTTATGCCTAAGTTCACAAAACACAAGATAGAACCTTAAACTTTCAGAAGATGACAGGAAATCCATAGCTATTCTTTCAGCATTTCCCTGAGGATGTCGAGATTTAGGATAAATTAGATGCCACAGGATAAGGTAAAGTAAGAAATTCAGAGTTTAGCTTGGTTGAGCTTGGCAGTGGGAGTAGCATTAAAAAAAAAAAGACCTGAAGTGATACAAAATGAGAAAATTTGGGGGGATGAAGGTAAAGGGTAACAAACATGAAGTATTTGAGAAGTTTCCAGAAAGTGTTCAGTCATGTTGTTATTGATTATGAGGCTATAGAACCAGTGAGTGTTAAAGTTGAAAGAGATGGAAGTCAAAGGCTCTAATAGTCATAGCCTGGCAAGAAACAGAATTCCAGTAGGTGAACAGATTTTAACAAAGTGACTTGTTATGTTGCAAAAGTGTAGCTGGGTAGGGAAAACTACCAAGAGATGGTGAAGCACCGAGATCTAACAGCAGTAGAGAGCCTTTACTACACCTAGTCCTACAGAGGCAAGGGTAGTAGTAGAGCCCATCGATAGCAGGAGCCTTGGAAGAGCGGCTACACAGTGGGACTAGATTTGTTGAGGACTGCCAGAGTTAGTGCTAAAGCAGGGAGAGAGCAGGGAGAAAATAACTCAACCTCTCCTTCCTCCCACTCTCCAGCTCCTGCTGGTGCCTTCAACTGGCTGGGGCCAGCTAGAATCCTGTGAGAGAGCCCAGGTGATGCAGTCTGTAGGGTCAGCTTCCCAGGGCCCAGAATAGGATGTAGAAGGGTGATGAATGGACTCAAGGCAGGTAGTAGTCAACAAAACATCACTAGCACAGAGAACATCTATAAGCACTATTTCATTTCCACCTTGTGAAGACTATTTTTTTGGGCTGTGTTTGTTAAGTTTCTGTTGTATACCCCCCACAAAAAAACCCAACCCATTGCTGTCGAGTCAATTCTGACTCATCGTGACCCAAAGGACAGAGTAGAACTGCCCCATAGGGTTTCCAAGGAGTGCCTGGTGGATTTGAACTGCCCACCTTTTGATAAGCATCCATAGCTTGCCATAGCTCTTAAGCACTGCGCCACCAGGGCTCCCTTGTATACCAGTAACCCCTAATCATAGTGGGTCACACACAGAAACATTGTCTTTTTGTTCAAGCATCTTCAAAGCAGCTGCTATTTGACTGATCTTGGCTAGATTTAGCAAGTCTTAGCTCCAGGCTGCAGGTTGAGTTTGGGTCTGTTCCATGTGTCTCGTTTATAGCTACTCAGGGTATGTTCTTCTCGCAGTGGCAGCAGAAACACAAGAGACCAAGCCAAAATCATCCAGGCACATTTCAATCTCCTGCTTTTGTTGTGACCACTAACACCCCATTGGCCAAAGCAAGTCATGGTGACCCAGCCCAAAATCAGTGGAGCAAGGAAAACACTGCCCCTCTCTACTGGAAAGTACTTATGGGTCATATGGCAGAGAGAGGCTGTGAAGATTTAGGGACAATAATCTACTCTGCCATGATGAAGTCCTTCTAGTAGAAGTCTGCAACAGGGATTAAAATGGAGATGCTAAGTCAGACCCAGCAACAGCAGAGAAAGAAGTTTACAAAAAGCTGTAAAAAATCGAGAGATAGATTTGAAGAGAAAGCACCAGTAATTTATCTGCAGCACTTTATTTGAATTCAAGTAATGCTGGTTAAACATTCTTGAGGGCTGTTACCCTTTCTCACTCTGTAGATTCTTCATATAGACATTGAGCCAAAAGTTAAATCTGGATATTATTATTAATGTTTTTGTCTTAGTGCTTTTGTCTGTTTTCAAAAATGCCAAGTAAATGCGGCTTTAGACAGACAACTGTCGCAAAATTACAGATTATAATGTCTTGGCAGGAAGCTCTTCCTGGTTTTGATGTGTCGGTATTGCCAGATTTGCATAATATGCTGACGAGTATCTGTCAGATAGCCCGGCAGGATGTGGAAAGACTTAATGAAAGGGCAACAGGACACACCCAAGGACCTGGTGTCATGGAGGAAGGTTCTGCTGTAGCAAATCTTCTCATCAGGTCTGCTGCGACTAAGCAACACTCCATCTTTAGGCCCCAGAGGGATCCTATCTGGGTTGAATCTCAGCATCTATGACTACTTCCTGGACTGAGCCCACACTCAGTTACCTACCACTTCTGATGCTCACTGCTCCTCAGGATCTGCTGCTTCTGGGTCTAGCTGAGCACATCTCACTGAAGCCACACAAATCCCATCACCTCCAATGGGTACCTGCCTGAGCTAATGACAAGTCATGTGCTTCCTTTTCTACGTGTATTCCTATGTGGTTGAGCTTTTTCCTCCCTTGGACATAGAAGGTTTTCACATGACTTTGTAAACATCTTATAAAATTTTCTTTAAGCCATTACCAGTCACCAGTTACTGTGGAGTCACCTCGGACTCATGGTAACCCCATGTGTGTCTGAGTGGGACTATATTCCGTGGGGTTTACAATGGCTGATCTTACAGAAGTGGATCAACAGGCCTTTCTTTCGAGGTACCTCTGGGGGTACTCAAACCTCTGACCTTTTGGTTAGCAGGCAAGCACATTAATCATTTGCACCGTTCTTTGAGCCATAAAAGAGATGATATTAGAAAAGCTCCAGAAAGTTTGGAAAAGTAAACCCAGGCCTGAGCATAGCCAGAAGAATTTTACCTCCATTTAGGTCAGTGTTCCCAGGAAGGTGATGTGCTAGATTTCCACCTTATGGTTAAATCTGAGTGAAAGGGAAAACTAGAAATAAATATTCCCTTCCATACACTGCTTTAGGAGCCCTGGTTGCACAGTGGTTAAGAGTTTGGCTATTAACCAAAAGGTTGGCAGTTCGAATCCACCAGCCGCTCCTTGGAAACCCTATAGGGTGGTTCTACTCTGTCCTATAGGGTTGCTATGCATCGGAATCAGCTCGATGGCAATGGTTTTGTTTTTTGGTTTTTGATTGCTTTCTTCTTAATTAGGTACAAGTAAGTCTTATATATTTCCTGTGGTGGTGACATTCAAAATATAGTTTTTCAGTAGTTTGAAAGTAATTTACCTAAGAAATGACAAGGAGAGTGATGCAACACATAGATGCTGTTGCTTCAAGTTGTAAAACATTGACAGAACCACAAATGTTCCCATGGCAAGCAGCTCTTCTGAATCACAGTAATGACATTTAGATGAAAGCAAATCACTTTTACACAAGCAAACTTCTGCTGTGCAATGCAGCCAGAACAAATGCACCTTGGAAGAGGGCCAGAGGGAAGGAACACCTCAGAATTTTATTTCACTAAGAAAAACACTTAGATTCTAGACAGAATTTTTGAGAAGAAAATGCCCTATAGGGTTGCTATCGGTTGGAATTGACTCAACAGCAACTTTTTTTTTTTTTAAGAAAATATATGCAGAGCTTAAAGGAAACCTGAGCGTTGGGTTTTGTTATCAAGAATACTATGGTGTTTCTGCTAGACTCATTGAGTTTCCCATGAAAGAAATCAGACCAAGTAGGAAATATGGGCTTGAAGCTGAGGAAACAGAAAAGCAGGAGGAGCGATTTGAGAAGCTATGACCACCCAGAGATGATAGTTGGAGACATGGACTGTGTAAAATTGTCTGGGGATTTCTACATGAGAAAGATAAAGGCCAAAATCAAAACCTTGGGGGAATACCCACCTTGGGAGACTAAATGGCCCCCAAAGGTACATCCACGTCCTAATCCTGAAAATTTGTGAATGTGATTAAGTTAAGGATCTTGAGATGAGATTATCCTGGATTATCTGGATGAATCCTAAATGCCAAGTGTCCTTGTAAGAGGGAGCCAGAGAGAAATTGGCCAATTACACACAGAGAGGGGAGAAGGTGATGGGAAGACAGAGGCAGAGATTGGAATGATGCAGCCACAATGCCAGGCAGCTACCAGAAGCTAGAAGAGACAAGAAATGGACTCTCCCCCAGGGCCTCTGGAGGGAATATAACCCTTTCAACACCTTGCTTTTGAATTTCTGGCCCCCAGAATTGTAAGAAAATAAATTTCTCTTGCTTTAAGCTACCGAAGTTGTGATAATTTGTTATAGCAGCAATAGGAAACTAATACACCCACTTTTGGGAACAGGAAAGGGAAGAGAGCTTAGAGAGGTAGTAAGAAGCTTCTGTGTTCTGGAAACCAAAGTAAGGATTTTATAACAGATGAGCAGGAGGCAATGGTGCTAAATTCTAGAGGTTAAGGCATGCGAATGAAGGCCGTATGGAAGCCATTAATATGACTAAAGGTAGTGATGACAGCTAACTTATACTGAGCACCCTCTATATGCCAGAGCCCTGGTAGTGCAGTGGTTAAGAGCTTGGCTGCTAACCAAAAGATTGGCGGTTTAAAGCCATCAGCCACTCCTTAAGAACTGCCTGTGGCTGTTCTACTCTGTCTCATAGGGTTACTGTGAGTCAAAATCGACTTGATGTCAATGAGAATCAGAATTCTATATGCCAGACACTGTCCTAAGTGGTTTATAGGTATTAACTCATGTAATTCTTACAACAACCCTATAAAATAGGAACAATTATTATCCTCAGTTTACAGGTGACAAAAATGAAGTGCAGAGAGATTAAATAACTTTCTAGGTCACAGAAATAGTAAATGCTGTGGCCAGAATTTGAACCCAGAAACTCTAACTGCAACATCTGCATTTTAACCACTGCACTGTACTTCCCTCTTTTCATCTGTAAAGATGGATGTCTCCCAAGGTTCTAGCTTTGGGTCTTTTCTCGAGTAAGGGAGATAACAGATCTCAAGTGGAAGAGTACTTTTCAAAAGATGTTTTGAGGTGGAAGGGAGTGAAGATTGGGCACTTAACATCATTGTTGCTGTCTTCTCAGTTTAGATGGAGAGGAAGCCATCTGCTGAAGCTGAGGGGGACAGCCAAGGTTCAGGCTTCAAGGAGTCTAGAAAAGATAATCAGGGTATATTGGAACAGGAAGAACTAAATTAGAAATGTGGAGCTCAGGTAAACATGCTCAGTGCCATTTACTGGACTGGCTCTCGACCCTGCACTCTGCTTATGCACAAGGAGTCTATGAACCATGTAGAGTGCAAAGCGCAGAGGGAGAAGAGACTGAAGGGGGATTATAGTCCCACACCTGCCATATGGAATGTGCTTTGTTCAGAGATGAGGAAGAAATCAGGAAAGCATACAATATGATCCTTGCCCTTAGAGATAGTTGGAAAAATGGGACATCATTTTACCAGCAGCTGAGTGAGAGTACAAGAGCATTGTAGGACTAGAGTGTTGGCTGTGGGCCGAGGGGCTAGAAGGTATTCAAGGGGAAGATGGGGTTTTAGCTGGTCCTTAATGACTAAGGTGTTTGATAGGTGGTCAAGAACACATTTCAGCATGGGCGATGCTTTGAGCCAAACATGGAAAAGGGGGAAGAGTTGGGGTCAGAGGACTATTGGCATACTATACCTTCCAACCCCTGCCTTGCTAGATCTGTTAAGTTATTCAGAACCACTACATAGTTAGTCTATGTATTGGTATTTAATTCATCAGGCTATATGATATAGTAGAAAAGAGCAAGGTTGAAATTCCAGTTAATCACTTGTTGTGTGGCCTTGGACAAGTAACTTAACCTCCTGAGCCTCAAGTGTTCTATCTGTAAAATGTAGATGCCAATTCTATGTCTCTAAGGTTGTGGCTAGGCATTACTGGAATAATGATCAATATCTAGCACAGCGCCGGATAAACAGTAGATAAAAAGTGTCAACCTTTTTTTTTTTTTCAAAGTAATTAGGAACAAATTGTATGGTACAGTGTATTAGCTGGCAACTTATTTCTGAGGATGTGACTTTGGAATCTTCTAAAAATGTTAATGTTTTCAAATATCTGGGGTGTATTTGCTGTCATTTGTACTATTTGTTTATACATCTCTCTTATCCATTGGATGTTGCTCTTGTATGGTGAGAATTCTAATGGCCCAGGCACTTTATCTGCACGTCTGAGGATTCGTAATTCCTGGAGGACCAGGGTAGATTTGCTCAGGCATTAGGGATTCCTCCCAAATTCCCATGTAATATACTCCTTTCTTCACATTCATCCTCTCCCAGTAATATTCATGGATTCTTTTTTTATTTAACTTTCTTTTACTGTGATCTACATTATTATATATTTTCTAACATGAGATCCAGTAGTTTCACATACCTACACCATTCGTTTCAACTGTGTAATTTTTATTCTCGTTTATGTCATTTTATGCTTCCTTGGGGGGAATTATATAAGAGCTAGAAGTGTCACACTGAGTCAGAACCCTAGTGTCTTCAGCCCTGTGATCCTTCTGCTAAAAGGACAAGAAGAGTGTCTGTGGGATAGCAGCCTGTTTAATATTTACAAATAGAGACAGTCGTGTACCACCTCATGTTGTCTTAAAGCATCTCTCCCCTTCCCTCATCTGTCACATACATATCTGTCTATGTTCTCCTGGGGTCCTGGTGTGTCTCCAGACATTCGTTCTGCCCCTCTATGGAAATGTGGAGTATACCATGGTGGTAGAGAGCATGGGGGAGTGGAAGGTTGGCAGGTTGGCACCCTGGTAATGGTCCTGTTCACAGAGAGACACCTAGGAGTAGAAGACTCACACTTACCCAGGTGGCTGGGCCGTCACGTAGACTCGCACTGTCCAGGTTTGTCTCTGTTACACTGTTTTGTTTTTTATGCTTCTTGGCTGACCAGACCCCATTGTGATTTGAGTTGTCCTTTCTTAAGATTCATTAGAATTTGCCACACAGAGATGATAGTTGAAGATGTGGAGAACATAGATCTCCTGCAGAGAGGATGTAGAGAGAGAAAAGGCCTAAGTCAGAACTTAGGGAAGTATCTACCTGTGGGAACAGGAGAAAGAAGAGAGGCTAGAGGAGTAGGAGAGTTAGCGGGAAGCTGAAGTGTCTTGGACACCAAAGGAAGAGTTTAAAACAGGCGAGCAGAGGCCATGGTGCTAAATGCTAGAACTGAAGGGGTAAGAGGAATCCTTGGATGGTGCAAACAGTTAATGTGCTCAGCTGCAAACTGAAAGGCTGGCAGTTTGAGTCCACCTAAAGGCACCTCAGAAGAAAGGCTTAGAGATCTACTTCTGAAAAATTACCCATTGAAAACCCTGTGGCACACAGTTCTACTCTGACACAGTTGGGGTTGCCATGTGTCAGAACTGACTTAACAGTAAGTGGTAAGGATTGAAAATGAAGACTGAGGATATGATATGCACCTGATAGAAAGTAATGATGACACTTAACATGTCCTGAGCACCTGCTGTATGCCAGACACTTTCCTAAGCACTCTATATGTATTAATTCTTAATTCTCACAACAACTCTATGAGGTTGGTACCATTGTTTTTTTTTTCCTGGGGACATTTAAAGTGACTCTTCATGCCTCCCACATGACTCATGATTGCTAATTTTGCAATTTCCCTTTGAGCAGGCCTTTATTTCTCTCATTTCTGGGTTTTCAGTAGACTTCTCAGTGTAGCCTCTAAGTACTGGTAATGCGTAGACCAATTGCTTTACCTCTCCAGCCTCGGTTCCACATCTGTAAAAGACACCAGATTAATTAGCTAAATGCTAAGGTAACTTGCAGCATTACCTTCAAGTTTCAAGAGATTCTCCTCTTAATCAAAAATTCTGTGATTTGGTGAAGTTTAGCTTGTCCTTACCAGATAACGTGATTCCTGACCGAGTCTCCCTGGCTGGTTGGCATCCATAAGGCTAATAATATCTTTTCTTGTCTTTTTGTAAGAACCAGATCTGGATTCAGTCTTCTGTGAGTTTGCGTTCCAGCCCTACTTGTCCTAGCTGTGCTACCTTGGACAAATAATATAACAATCACTTATATTTCACTAGGACTTCTAAAATGATTTTCTAATTCTCTTATTCTGTCTGCATTTATTAGCTGGAATTGTACTGTAGTGAAGAACTTGCCCTTATCAGCTGTTTGGTTACTTTGAAATATGGTTGGCAAAGGAAAGGCAGGATAAATGCTTGCTTCTTTCCCTTTATTGATCAATTTTCTGAGTGAGGAATTGGTATCTTAGCAACTTCTAATGATGATCAGTGAATTTCTTTTTTAAAATATATTTTTTCGAAATCAGTGTTTTAAAATATATTTTATATGCTTTAGTCAGTTGCAATCAATATTGTTTATGATGCTAAAAATTTATCCCATCTCCCTCTCTGTGTGTGTGTGTGTGTGTGTGATTGTCAGACTAAATTTCATTAGGTGAAAGGTTGACATTGGTCAATGCTATAATAGATGTCCCTGCTTGAAATTTTTGATTAGTCTTAGCACAACTGAAAGAGTGACAACTAGACATTGTGGATTTCCTAATGTCATGGGATAGGAAATATGCAGCACCACTTATGAATTATTTTGGCTAAAAAGTTGAACCTACATTGAATCAAGTCTTTGTAATTAATACCAGTTTATGGCAAGTTGGGGGTAAAAGAACTAGTTAAATGATGCTTTGAGGAAGTATTCAGTCAAATCCGAGTGTGGAACATTATGCGGGACAAATGACCCCCTTTCTATACACATCAGTAGCATGGAAAAAAAAAAAAAAAGGAAGACTGTTACAGAATAAAAGAAAGTAAGAAATATCCAGAAAATCCAATATTCAAAACATGTTTAGATTCTGGCAAAACAAATGCATTACTAGAAAGGTATTTTTGAAGTAATCTGGGAAATTTATGTTGGCCAGGTTTTAGATGATAAGGCATTAGGAATTACTGTCGATTTGGTTAGGTATGTTATTGGCATGGTCCTGCCAGTAAGAAGTGCATACTGAGGGGTTTATGTATGATGTTGACATGAGGTTTGTAATTACCTTTAAAATGTCTGTCCCCTCAAAAGTAAGCCAACGATAAAAAGGAGAAGGATCGATGAAATAAGATCAGAAAAGTATTGTCATTTGTTGAAGCTAGGTGATGGGTACCGGTGGTTCATTATGCTATTCTTTTCACTTTTGGTATGTTTGAAAATTTCCAGAATAAAATAATTTTTAAATTAATATAATTCTAAGATTATGAGAGGTATAAATCTGGGTTCAGTGTTCAACTCTAGCCTATACATGAATCCCATGGAGAAAGCTTCTTGATTTTTTTGAAAATTTCGGATACCTTGGCAACAGTTCCTAACCCCCATAGACTCTGACAACAGTATGCCACTTGTGCATGTATTTTTCCAGGATTCTGAGAAGTGAGAATTTTAATATTTGACTTTATCGGATCCCCATTTATAAAAGTCTTGTCATGATAACTAAACATTCCTGCTTTTAAATGAAATGATGTTCAATATATTAATAAGGTCATGTGAAAATCAATTGGTATCACAGTTTATTGTCACTAGCATCCCTTAAGAATTTAAAAGTGGTAGGTGTGTGTTTTGTCTGGATTTGGTGCCAGAATTTAACAACTTGGTGTTTTAACCATGCTGAACTGACTTCTGCAATAAAATGGTGCTGTTTCTCCTTCCAGGTTTAAGTTTATCTATTCATGGGGCTGAAAAGCGTTTGCAAATCCATCAACGGCGAAGTGTGGGAAGCCGCCCAGGGTCACGCCGCCTCCCCGTGGTCAGGCATTCCTCACTTCCACCAGGCAGAAGGTCAATAAAAATGGAGGCAAGCTCTTCTGGAATCACTAGTGGGAAAACCAAAATCTTCCACCCAGGTAATGCATAGACAAGTGCAGCAGAGGCCCATTTTAGCAACATTATATTTTTATTATCTAATTATGCCATGTTTCCATTTAAACTTGTTTTTTTTTTTTTTTTTTTAAGGGTCTTGTTTTTCTCCCCTCTGTTCACTTCAGTGGTAAATGCCATAAACACCAGTAAGAGGAGAGAGAGCTGGATGTATCAGAGAAGGCTAAGGCTGCAATCCAGTGCAGAAGTAGAATCTAAATGAAAAGCACAGTGAATAAACTTGCTCATTTCAGAAAAGCTTACTGTATAATAAAACAAAATAGAGCTTTGGCCTGATAATTTGCTCTAAGATAGCCCAGGGAAAAATTCAAGCTAAAAAATACCCACTTTGAAGCCTGAGTTATTTATGTTTTGACTTGCCCACAACCTCCTGAGGTCAGGGGAATAGACTCGAGTCATTATATTAAGTTTCAAGCATCTGTGACCTCGTAAGCATGTTAAAGAATTCTACATTAAAGCAGGTAATTCCAACTAACCCCCTTGCGCCTGTCAGTTTGTCATACTGTGGGGGCTTGTGTGTTGCTGTGATGCTGGGAGCTATACCACCAGTATTCAAATACCAGCAGGGTCCCCCATGGCAGACAGGTTTCAGCTGAGCTTCCAGGCTAAGACAGATGAGGAAGAAGGACTCGGCAGTCTACTTCTGAAAAGAATTAGCCAGTGAAAACCTATGAATAGCAGTGGAACATTGTCTGATATAGTGCTGGAAGATGAGCCCCCCAGGTTGGACAGCACTCAAAAGATGACTGGGGAAGAACTGCCTCCTCAAAGTAGAGTTGACCTTAATCACATGGGTGGGGTCAAGCTTTTTGGCCCTTCCATTGCTGATGTGGCATGAGTCAAAATGAGAAGAAACAGCTGCAAACATTCACTAATAATTAGAACCTGGATGCATAAAGTATGAATCTAGGAAAATTGGAAATCATCAAAAATGAAATGCAACCCATAAAGACCGATATCCTATGCATTAGTGAGCTAAAATGGACTGGTATTGGTCATTTTGAATTGGACAATCATATGGTCTACTCTGCCAGGAAAGAAAACTTGAGGAATGGTGTTGCATTCATCGTCAAAAGGAACATTTCAAGATCTATCCTGAAGTACAATGCCTTCAGTGATAGGATAATATCCATATGCCTACAAGGAAGACTAGTTAATATAACTGCTATTCAAATTTATACACCAGCCACTAAGGCCAAAGGTGAAGAAATTGAAGACTTTTACCAACTTCTGCAGTCTGAAATTGATTAAACATGCAATTAGGATGCACTGATAATTCCTGGGATTGGAATGTGAAAGTTGGAAATGAAGAAGGATCGGTAGTTGGATAATATGGCCTTGCTGATAGAAACGATGCCAGAGATTACATGATTGAATTTTGCAAGACCAATGACGTCTTCATTCCAAGTATCTTTTTTCAACAAAATAAACAGTGACTCTACATGTGGACCTCGACAAATGGAATGAATACACAGGAATCAAATCGACTACACCTGTGGAAAGAGATGATGAAAAAGCTCAGTATCATCAGTCAGAACAAGGCCAGGGGTTGACTACAGATCAGACCATCAATTACTCATATGCAAGTTCAAACCGAAACTGAAGAAAATTAAAATAAGTCGATGAGAGCCAAAGTGCTATCTTGAGTATATCCCACCTGAATTTAGAAACCATCTCAAGAATAGATTTAACAGGTTGAACACTAATGACCGAAGACCAGATGAGTTGTGGAATGACATCAAGGGCACCATACATGAAATAAGCAAGAGGTCATTAAAAAGGCAGGAGAAAAAGAAAGGACCTAAATTCATATCAGAAGAGACTCTAAAATTTGCCCTTGAACATCAAGTAGCTAAAACAAAAGGAAAAAAATTATGAAAAAAAAAGAGCTGAACAGAAGATTTCAAAGGACTGCTCAAGAAGACAAAGTAAAGTATTATGATGCCATGAGCAGAGACCTGGAGATAGAAAACCATAAGAAGAGAACACTCTCAGCATTTCTCAAGTTGAAAGAATTGAAGAAAAAATTCAAGCCTGGAGTTACAGTACTGAAGGCTTCTACAGGAAATATATTAAATGATGCAGGAAGCATCAAAAGAAGATGGAAGGAATACACAGAGTCACTATACCAAAAAGAACTGGCCAACCTTCAACCATTTCAGGAGGTAACATATGATCAGGAACCAATGGTACTGAAGGAAGAAGTCTAAGTTGCACTGAAGGTATTGGTAAGAAACAAAGCTCAGGGAATTGACAGACTACCAATTTAAATGTTTCAACAAACAGATGCAGCACTGGAAGTGCTCACTTAACCTGTGCCAGTGAATTTGGAAGACAGCTACATGGCCAACTGCCTGGAAGAGATCCATATTTATGCATATTCCCTAGAAAGGTGATCTAACTCAACGCAAAAATTATCAAATAATATCATTAACATCACATGCAAGCAAAATTTTGCTAAAGATCATTCAAAAGCAGCTGCAGCAGTATATTGACAGGGAACTGCCAGAAATTCAAGCCAGATTTAGAAGAGGGGGTGGAACCAGGGATACTTTGCTGATGTCCGATGGATCCTGGCTGAAAGTAGAGAATACCAGAAAGATGTTTACCCGTGTTTCATTGACTATGCTAAGACATTTGACTGTGTGGATCATAAGAAATTATGGATTACATTGCAGAGAATGGGAATTCCAGAACACTTAATTGTGCTCATGAGGAATCTGTACCTGGATCAAGAGGTAGTCGTTCAAACAGAACAAGAGGATACTGCATGGTGTAAAGTCAGGAAAGGTGTGCATCAGGGTTGTATCCTTTCACCGTGTGTATTCACTCTGTATGCTGAGCAAATAATCTGAGAAGCTGAATTATATGAAGAACAATGGGGCATCAGGATTGGAGAAAGACTCATTAACAACCTGGGTTATACAGATGATACAACCTTGCTTGCTGAAAGTAAGAGTACCTGAAGCACTTACTGATGAAGATCAAAGACCACAGCCTTTAGTATGAATTACACCTCAACATAAAGAAAACAAAAATCCCCACAACTGGGCCAATAAGCAACATCATGATAAACAGAGAGGAGATTGAGGTTGTCAAGAATTTCATTTTACTTGGATTCACAATCAACACCATGGAAGAAGCAGTGAAGAAATCACATTGGGTAAATTGGCTGCAAAAGATCTCTTTAAAATGTTGAAAATCAAGGACGTCATCTCGAGGACTAAGGTTTGCCTGACTCAAGCCATGGTGTTTTCAATCACCTCATATGCATGTGAAAGCTGGACAATGAATAAGGAAGACCAAAGAAGAATTCATGCCTTTGAATTGTGGCGTTGGCGAAGAATATTGAATATACCGTGGACTGTCAAAAGAACGAACAAATCTGTCTTGGACAAAGCACAACCAGAATGCTCCTTAGAAGCAAGGATGGTGAGACTGTGTCTTACATACTATGGACATGTTGTCAGGAGGGATCAGTCCCTGGAGAAGGACATCATGCTTGGTAAAGTAGAAGGTCAACGAAAAAGAGGAAGACCGTCAATGATGAATAGACACAGTGACTGCAACAGTGGGTTGAAGCATAGCAATGATTGTGAGGATGGTGCAGGACTGGGCAGTGTTTTGTTCTTTTGTGCATAGGGTGGCTATGAGTTGGAACCAACTCAATGGCACCTAACAATAATAACAACAATTCCAACTAAAGAGTTCTGTTCAGTTGTTTGGGTAAAAACTCATTTAAATATTCATTCATCCTACAAATATTTGTTGAGCACCTAGTAAATGCCAGGCATTGTTTTGGATGCTAAGGAAACTTTGTTGTTGTTAGTTGCCATCAAGTTGACTCTGACTTATGGTGACCTTATGCACAACAGAAGAAAACGTTGCCCAGTCCTGTGTCATCCTCACTATCACCGGCATGTTTGAATCCATTGTTGGTGGCTATTGTGTCAATCCATCTCACTGAGGGTCTCCCATGCCCTCACTTTCAACTGATTGATTTAGGCACATCCAAACTATCTAGAATAATCTCCTTCACTTAAAGTTAGGTGATAATGAACTTTAATCACATCTATATACCTTCATAAAAATACCTAGATTAGTGTTCAGTTAAACAACTGAGAACTGTAGCCTAAGTAAGCTATTACAACAAAAAGATTATCACATCTAGTCATGTGGACTTGCTTCCAATTCTCTAAACATGTGATGCTATTTAATGCCTCACAACCCTTCTTCGTGCTGATCTCTCTAGGATGCCCTGGTTTTGCTCTATTATCTTTTAACATTTTGAAATTGTCTATGTCTCCATTGTTAAGATGCTCAAGGACAGGATTCTGAACTATTTATCTTTGTACCCTCCGTAAGTATTTTTAGGATAGGACTGAACTGAACTATTATTAGTTGTTTCTTGGAATATTACAATAGCTCTTCAATTGCTCTACCTGTCCTTCATTCAACAAATATCTACTGGGGACTTACTAGGTCTCAAAATATAACTTAAATTCTACTTCCTCCAAGAAGCTTTTCTAGATCCCAAGGGTCACAATTGATCTTCCACTTTCCCACACTTCTATTGAACTTGAAAGTTTTATCAAAGTCCATCTGTTTTTAGGGTTTTATAGGGTTTCATTTCACTTGGATCCACAATCAATGCCAATGGAAGCAGCAGTTAAGAAATCAAATGACATACTGTATTGGGCAAATCTACTGCAAAAGACCTCTTTAAAATATTAAAAAGCAAAGATGTCACTTTGATGACTAAGGCGTGCTGGACCCAGGCCACAGTCTTTTCAATCACCTCATATTCATGCAAAGGCTACGCAATGAATAAGGAAGACCGAATAATTGACACCTTTGAATTATGATATTGGCAAAGAATGTTGAATATACCATGGACTGCCAGAAGAATGAACAAATCCAACTTGGACGAAGCACAGCCGGAATGCTTATTAGAAGCAAGGGTGGCAAAACTTTGTCTCATATACTTTGGACATGTTATCACAAGGGACTAGTCTAAGAGGGACCAGTCACTGGAGAAGGACACCATGCTTGGTAAAGCAGAGAGAGGGCCAGTAAAAAAGAGGAAGATCCTCAATGAGATGAATTGACACAGTGGCTGCAGCAGCGGGCTCAGACATAGCAATGATTGTGAGAATGGCGCAGGACCAAGCAGCATTTCTTTCTGTTGTACATAGGGTTGCTGTGAGTTGGAACTGACTCGACACCACCCAAAAAGGGTAACAACAATGTAGTTCTCCTGGAAGGCAGGACATGTATTCACTTATCTTTGTATCCTCCTTCACTCTTAACCCCATGTGTTGTACTGAGCAGGTTCTTCCAAAATATTATTTGTTGTTTGTCAAAATCTATTCCACCCACTGGGTAGACGTTTGCATTTTGAAGTTATATAGAGTAAATCTAATTCTTTTGTGGGATGATTTTCAGTTGTTCAGAAACTCATCCTGAGCTCTTTGGCACCTGAAACATTTATTAGTTTCATCAGTGCTTCCTTAAATGATGTGATTTTCAGATTCTTTACTATCCTATTCACTCTGTTCTTAGAAACAGTCTTATTTCATTACTGCTTTTTTGAAAATACAGTGCCTAGAAATTGAATAGAATATTCTGTTCATGTCTGTTCAGAATAGAGTCAGTCTGTTCTTTCCTTTAATTGACACCTTGTACTGATACTAATGTAATAAAAAACAAATGTTAGTAGAAGTATTTCCTAATGGTGTAATATCAGCATGGGATAATTTAGCATATCTCAAGGCAAGGGACTGCCTTTATCTCAAAAACATGTAATTGCATTTATATATCCATAAGTTTATTATAGGCTCTTTATCCCTACATCCATTGACTATTGGTTGAAAATATAAACAGAGCCATCCCTGTTAGCATAGAATTATCATCAAGAAAAATGTGTATTAAACAAGTTACAATTAGAAACTATTTTTTTTTTATCTTTAAAGCTCATATTATCCTGTCAAGATGGCATGTGATTTCAATTCCATGCTCTTTTATTTTTAGCGTACTTACACTAATGCATCATAGATCTCTGTTGGGAGATTATAGAATAGCTCTCAAACCAAGTTTCTTATTTGTAGTGAGTCATAGATCTTAGAAGCAGCATGGACATTTTAGTCATGTCGAGGCATATTAAGTCATCCATCTACTTTTTACAAATAATCCCAGCTCCCAAAGTGCTCTCTAAAAGCCCACATAGACTGGATGTTAAATACAGGAGTTCTCCTATACCATCAGCGCTGAACAATTTCAGTTCATTTATCCGCTTTCATTTTACAGACATTTCTGAGGACCTATTATGCATTAACAAGTATTTATTTGGAAGAATCCCCTTTTGGTGTAGGAATAGTACAGAATTTTATTAAACGTGGACATTAGGGAGCTCACAGTCATGTCCAAGAGAGATGATCAGCCAGGGTTCTTTGGTTGTGAGCAACAGAAAATAATTATTTAAACTGTGCAAAGAAGTAATTTGAATTTGAAGGCTGTGGATAGGAAACCAGCCTTGGTAAAGGGAGAGAAGTCAAGAAAAGAACAACCATAACTATCTGGAATTAATGAATTTTCACCTTTATTCCTGTTGTTACATCATTTGGCTCAAGTTTCAAGGATCTGGAAGAAACAGTCCAATTGACCATTTCCCTTTCCATTGGTTGGGTAGAGTGTGATGAGACAAAGACAGAAGATAAGACAAGAGGAGACCCGTACATTCAGTTTGTATAATTGGAGGGCTACCACCACCCATTGCTGTCGAGTCAATTCCAACTCATAACGACCCTACAGAATGGAGTAGAACTGCCCCATAGGGTTTCCAAGGAGTGCCTGGTAGATTCAAACAACCAACCTTTTGGCTAGCACCAGTATCTCTTAACCACTACACCACCAAGGTTTCCTAATTGGAGGGCAGGGCTCCTTAATTTATCCTCCCACAAGGGCTGCACACTGTGGAAGAAAGGCATTTCCCCAAAAGGAAATAGAGGTGATATTAGGAAAGGGAAATAGATAGGGAAGAATGCCTACTTCAGGGATCTGTACTTAACCTGCTATAGAAGTCAAACTATATTAAGGACTGGAACTGAGGTATAAATAAAGTTATGGGAACATTCTCACTGGGAAAATTTTAAGAAGTGCTAGGGTTGCTAACCAAAAGGTCAGCAGTTCAAATCCACCACATGCTCCTTGGAAACTCTATGGGGCAGTTCTACTCTATCCTAAAGGGTCGCTAGGAGTTGGAATCGAGTCGATGGCAATGGGTTTGGTTTAAAGAGGCAGATGACCTACAAAGTGGATTTCGAAGGTCAACTAGAATATCAACATGAAGAAGAGGGGAGAGGCTATCTAGATATACCAAACCAAACCTGTTGCCGTGGAGTTGATTCTGACTCCTAGCGACCCTCTAGGATAGAGTAGAACTGCCACATACGGTTTACAAGGAGCACCGGGTGGATTCGAACAGCTGAATTTCTGGTTAGTAGCTGTAGTGCTTAACCACTACACCACGAGGGTTACAGGAAAGAACATAATACAATGCAGTGTGTTATATTGATTATGAATATCAGCTTTGTTGTTAGGTGTTTAAAACTGAGACGTGTCACCTGATACCTATGCATCTCTGGGCAAATTACTTAATCTCTCTGAATCTCAGTTTCCTCATCTATAAAGTGAGGATGCAAATACCTGTTTCACAGTGTTAGGATTGCCAGTTTAAATAGAGGGTTCCCAGATAAATTTAAATTTCAGATAACCAACAAATACTTTTTTAGTGTAAGTATGTCCCAAATATTGCACGAGGCACATTTCTGCTAGAAAATTATTAGCTTTTAATCTGAAGCTGGCAACCCTACACAGCACTGTAATATGAAGTGCATAAAATAATTCATGTAAAATGCCCAGTATGATCTTTGGTGCATAGTAGGTGCTCGGTAATTAATGGCAGTGATCATTTTTGTTTCTGCCATCATCATAGGCCTGAAAATTCAGAAGCCTGACAGTACACATGTCCCAGAATCATTTCTTACTCAGTTACCATAGAGCAGTTTCCCAGTTAATTTGTGTTGCAGTATCAACAAGATGGCCTTTCATTATGCTGTACTGACACAGGAACCATTTAGCTTGTATTTGTTTGGTTTCTCTTTCCTTCTGATTGTTTTGGGTGTTTATCTTGTGTATTCATTTTTTTTAATTTATCATTTAGCAACTCATAATTAATGAATATTACTTTATATACCCCTTTATAGGCCAATGATAAAAGTATAAAATGGCACTAGCCTTTGAACTACAACTTAAGGATCAAAAAGCAGAGTAAACTGAAGCATTGATTGTGACTTTTTTAAGTGTGAAACTGAAAAGCTTAGTGGGTATAGATCAAATAGCTTAATGACTATGCCACGTAAAACAGAATCAGAAACCTTCTGAAATCTGAAATATTTCTTTCATTACTTTCCTTTTATCTGTTAGACCTATCGTACAGGCCTAGAGGAGTGCCATTAGTTCCAGAATATGTCATTTGCTGTCCTTGAGAGTTTGTAAAATGACGATTTGCTGATAGGTTTCATTATTTTCCCAAGGGATTTCTAACACAATTCCTATTATCTTTTTTTTTAAAGCCTAAGGGGCCCTTTTCTCCATTATGCATAACTTTTCCCCTTGTATAGATATAATATTTAAATCCTGGGACACATTGATATCACAGGAGAGAAACTTGAGGATTTCAGTTTTTTTCCAATGCACTAGAATAACTGTAGTGCTGTCTGTATATGTAGACGTAAATGCATAGTTTGGTAGTAATAAAATTACAGCTGCAATTTATTAAGCACTGTGCCATATTCTCAACCTTGTAACCCATTGCCTTCAAGTCGATTCTGACTCATAGTGACCTTATAGGACAGAGCAGAACTGCCCTGTAGAGTTTCCAAGGAGCGCCTGGTGGATTCAAACTGCTGACCTTTTGGTTAGCAGCCATAGCACTTAGCTACTACACCTTCAGGGTTTTCTCTCAACCTTGAGAACTGTGTCTTAGTTATCTAGTGCTGCTGTAACAGAAATACCACAAGTGGATGGCTTTAACAAAGAGAAGTTTAATCTCACAGTGGAGTAGGCTACCAGTCAAAATTCAGGGCATCAGCTCCAGGGGAAGGCTTTCTTTTTCTGTTGGCGCTGCAGGAATATCCTTGTGATGCATCGGTCTTCCCTTGGTCTAGGAGCATCTCAGCACAGGGACCTTGGGTCCTAAGGACATGCTTTGCTCCTGGCACTGCTTTCTTGGTAGTATGAGGTCACGAACTCTCTGCTTGCTTCCTTTTCCTTTTTATCTCTTGAGAGATAAAAGGTGGTGCAGGCCACACCCCAGGAAACTCCCTTTACACTGGATCAGGGCTGTGACCTGGGTAAGGGTGGTGTTACAATCCCACCCTAATCCTTTTTAACATAAAATTACAATCACAAAATGGAGGACAACCACACAATACTAGAAATCATGGCCAAGCCAAATTGATACATACATTTTTGGGAGAACATAATTCAATCCATGACAAACTGTTAAACCATTTGCATTTGTTATCTCATTTAATTTGCATAATACCCTCATTCTATTATTCTTATTTTGTGGATGGGGAAACTAAGGCACAGAAGAGGTTAAGTAACTTGCTTCAGGTCAGACAGCTAGTCGGTGGTGGAGGCAATATCCCAACTAAGGAGATGTGACCGTCTCATTCAACGTGCTGTGTTACTTTCTTCAAACCAGTTGGTAGCAATATTTCTAACAATGTATTATAACAAAGCGTTGAAATTTTTAAATTAAAAGGCCTATAATAGTTAAAACATTAGGATAAGAAGACCATGTTGAAGACCAGTTGAGTTTTGTTGGAAGCAGATGTCTTCATCTTAAATGGGTTATTATTTCTTTCTACGTAAGTGATGTTCCACTTTGTAGCTTCTCTTTTGTTCTGCTTTGCAATGGACTTTTTTTTTTTTTTTATCCTCCCTTTTTCTGGTTATGATATTGTGACACTCCTGTTTCTCTGTGGTTCAAAGATTACTTTCTGGCCCTCATGTCAAGGCCTAATCTCAAATTAGAGAACAGACTGAACTTGGCAAATGCCTTTCACATCCTGTTTCACCCCTCAAACAACAATACCAGAAGTGATGGGGAGAGGGAGAGGAGCCATTCAGGGGAGTTTTTGAAAGAGAAAGAGAGCCAAGAAAGACTCATCTCCAGTCCCACAAAGATGAGAGGCAAGATGCAATTCATGCTTTATGAAAGAAAAATAACAGTAAATGTATGGCCAATCTTTGTTGTTGTTCTTGGGTCCATTGAGCAGCTGGGTGGATTTGAACTGCCAACATTTTAGTTAGCAGCCAAGTGCTGAACTAACCACTGTACCACTACTTACATTCAGGTGATATTCCGTTGTTTCCAAAGGGTTTTCACAAATGTTTCTTTACCACATTAATTCTTACAGCAGTGCCATGAGGTGGATTTCCCTCTGTTTTACCATGTCTCAGGAAATGAAATTACTTGCCCAAAGGTACAAAATTAGTAATTAATAGACCACAACTAGACCTTATGTCTTTAATTTCTTATGAATATTTTCTTCACTGTACCAATTTATTTTTCTCTTGAAGATGAAAATGAGTTAAAGAGTGAAATTTTGTTGCTTTCTCATCCCCTTACCTGAAAACATTTTATTGCGAAGAGTGGTTGAGGCTTGTTCACTCAACCTAAGGAATCTGGCTTCTCTTCTTGAATAGATCTGAAATGTGGGTGAAATTATCTATTTGTTTCCCATTTGTGAAATGCATTTCTTGCATGGCTGAAAGAGAAGGTTTTCTACATGGCTTTGAAATCACATGGAAGAAAAGTACTTGCTACCTCATATCACATGCATTGGACATCTTATCAAGAGGGACCAGTCCCTGGAGAAGGACAACATGCTTGGTAGAAGGTCAGCTAAAAAGAAGACAGCCCTCAATGAGACGGATTGACACAGTGGCTGCAAAAATGGGCTCAAGCATAGCAACAATTGTGAGGATGGTGCAGGACTGGGCAGTATTTGGTTCTGTTGTACATAGGGTCGCTATGAGTCGGAACTGACTTGACGGCACCTAACAACAGCAACTTTGGTTTTATTTCTCATTGCGATTGTGTTGAAGGTGAATGTGGTGTCTTTCAGAACAGTTAGCACTGTGGTTTGGAAATAACACTAATTATCCTTAATTTGAATCTCTTCCTCTTTAAGTGGGGTTTTTTTTTTAGATGTGTGACGTGAGTTTAGTAAATACGGGGGTGCTTAGGAAAGCAAGCTATTTTCGGCCTTCGCAAATTTGGGTCTATGCTCCTTGCTATTATTTGCTGAGTAATGAAATTGTGGTTTCTAAAAATAAGTCCCAAATTCCTCCGTTAGACATTTGCATTTTCTTTTCTCATTGCTAAGGGACATCTATACATATTTTGACCTATAAGATGCATTTAGAGCAAATTTTCTGAAAAATCTTTTCACAAGCATGAGGGCGCATGAAGTGAATGACAAAAAAAAAAAAAAGAGAGAGAGAGAGAGAGCCATAAAGAAAGCCAAGTGATTACATGTCTAGAAAGAGCATTGTGTTTTGTGGAGTTTAAAATGTATGTTCTGCCAGATACCATTTCAAATAATCTTATATTTAAAAAGTAGGGTTGAGTCTCTGGATGGTAGGAATCAGAAGACTGATATTTGTATTTCTTAATACAAGCATCTCCCTGCATAGGATAAAATGATGTAATGAATGTGACCCGTTTCTATTATCTGTGTAGTTGCAAAGAAATTTTTGGTTTCTAACTCCTTATGGTTACGATACCAACCTACTCCCAGTTGTTGAGTCTATTCCAACACATAGTAACCCTATAGGACAGAATAGAACTGCCTCATAGGGTTCGCAAGGTTGTAAATCTTTACAAAAGCAGACTGCCACATCTTTCTCCTGCAGAGCAGCTGGTGAATTCAAACCACCGACATTTCAGTTAGCAGCCAAGCACCTTAGGAGTACCACCAGGGCTCCTAAAGATACCAAAGTCATAGGATTTCTGAACTAGTGAGTGTCTTATGGTCATCTAGTCCCACCTTTTCATCTGAGGAAACTGAAACCCAGAGGCAGAGAACATATTAACCAAGGTGCAATGGTGTATTAGGGAAAAAAGTTGGGACCAGGATCTAGTCTTGAGCACTTTGCACTGAGCCTAATTTATTCATCCAGTAATAAACTGTGTATTACTTCTCAATCCAAAACATGATTTGAGTAGGCTACACTAGAGCAGAAAATTTTACGGATGGAAATTGATACTTGGAGAAATTTAAGTAACTAGTTAGCTCAAAATCACACAACTGTATCTAGTGAGGTTGGGACTTAAAAGTCTAATAGCCATTATGTTATTAGGGTGAGCTGCCGTCAAGTTTCTCCTGACTCATGATGACCCCATCCGCAACAGAACAAAATGCTGCCCGATCTTGAGCCATCTTCATGATCAATTGCTGATCAGAGTGTTGTGATCCATAGGTTTTTCACTGGCTGATTTTTGGAAGTAGATCACCAGGCTTTTCTTCCTAGTCTGTCTTAGTCTTGAAGCTCCACTGAAACCTGTTTAGCATCATAGCAACATACAGACTGGAGGGGGGTGGTGGCTGCTCATGGAGTGCATTGGCTGGGAATTGAACCTGGGTCTCCTGCACAGAGGGTGAAAATTCTACCACTGTACCACCAATGCCTCCTTTAACCATGGTATATATTTATTTAATAGTGAGCCTCTACTAATCTTATCCCTTATAATTTTACAAGGGCTGTACTCCTTCCTACAACCATCTCAAGCCCTCCTTTACATGCAAATTTATCATGCAAGTTAAGAGAGTAAACAGTATTTGAATGAAGCTGAAAATTTCAAAGTTTCTATTCTGTAACCCCTCCTAATCCTGAGTTTTCTCTTCCCCTCCTCTGTGAGAGTTTCTGTCAGCACAGTAAAAATTGGGAGACATCACAGAACCCTGCCTACATAATCCACAAATCCTTCCTGCCATTTGGAGCTTTGTAGCTCTGACTTACAGGCCCTCTTTGGAACTTTCAGCAAAGTGATGCATTATGGTTGAAGAGATCACGCCCTTGCCAATCCTGGGAAACACAGAAGCAATTTTGTTGAAGGTCAGCCATTACTGGCTGAAGCAGTAGGATTATTATTTCCCTTTTAGACCCCAAGAAATATTAACCTGCTGTTAGCCAAATGTGTTCTCTGATTTATACAGAATTGTGTCCTGAAGACTACCCACTTTTAATCATTTGAGGGAATATCTGTTAGCCTTACAGTGACCAGTGAAACAAGCAGTTTATTCCAGCTAAAATGAGCTGAACTTTCTTCCATAAAAAAATGAACTACAGAGGAAATGCTCACGATCATTAGCCATTGTTGTTGTCGTTAGGTGCCATTGAGTCTTTTCCGACTCATAGCAACCCTATACAGGCACAACACAATGAAACACTGCCCAGTCCTGAGCCATCCTTGCAATTGTTGCTATGCTTGAATGCATTGTTGCAGCCACTGTGTCAATCCATCTCATTGAGGGTCTTCCTCTTTTTTGCTGACCCTCTACTTTACCAACGATGATTTCCTTCTCTAGGGACTAACCCCTCTTGATAGGATGTCCAAAGTATGTGAGACGTAGTCTGGCCATCCTTGCTTCTAAGGAGCATTCTGGTTGTACATCTTCCAAGATAGATTTGTTAGTTCTTTTGGTACATGTCTGTCAGTTTGTTGTACTGTGGGGCTTGTGTATTGCTGTGATTCTGAGAAGTATGCCACTGGTTTTCAAATACCAGCAGGGTCACCCATAGCAGACAGGTTTCAGCTGAGCTTCCAGACTAAGATTAGGAAGAAGGACCCAGCAGTCTACTTTTGGAAAGAATTAGCCAGTGAAAACCATTAGCCATTAGAGAAATGCAAATCAAAACTACAATGAGGTACCATTTCATGCCAGCATTACTGGCTCTAATTAAAAAAAAAAAAAAAACAGAAAATAGCAAACATTCAGAGGTTACAGGGAGATTGGAACTTGTATGTATTGCTGGTGGGAATGTAAAATGCTATAACCACAGTGGAAAACAGTGTGGCACCTGCTTAAAAAGCTAGAAATACCATACAATCCAGCAATCCCACTCCTAGGAATATACACTAGAGAAATAAGAGCCATCATACAAATAGACATATACACACCCATGTTCATTACAGTATTATTCACAATAGCAAAAAGATGGGAAAAACCTAAGTACCCATCAACAGATGAATGGAAAAAAAAATTGCGGTACATACACACAGTGGAATACTACACAACAATAAAGAACAATGATGAATCTACAAAACATGTCACAACTGGGATGAATCTAGAGGGCATGATGCTGAGTGAAATAAGTCAACTTACAAAAGGACAAATGTATGAAACCACTGTTGTAAAAAAAAAAAACAGAAAAGGTTCACACACAGAAAAAAACAATCTTTGGAGGTTATGAGGGGAGGGAGAGGTGAGGAGAGGAAACCATTAACAGATAGTAGACAAGTTAACTTTGGTGGAAGGGAAAGACAATGTACAATATAGGGGAAGGCAGCGTAACTTGACCCAGGCAAAATCATAGTAGCTTCCTAGACACATCCAAACACCTTGAGGGACTTTGTTACGGGGCTGAAGGCAGGGGACCATGGCTTCGGGAGCATCTAGGTCAATTGGCATAATATAGTAGATAAAGAAAATGTTCTACATCCTACTTTGGTGAGTAGTGTCTGGGATCTTAAAAGGTTATGAGCAGCCATCTAAGATACATCTATTGGTCTCATCATGTTCAGAGCAAAGGAGAATGAAGAAAATCAAAGACACAAGGAAAGTATTAGTCCAAAGAGCTAATGAGCTACATGAACCACAGCCTCCACCAGCCCAAGCCCAGAACTAGATGGTGCCCAGCTACCACCATCAACCACTCTGATGGAGATCACAATAGAGGGTTCCAGAGAGAGAGACAGGAAAACGTAGAATAAAATTCAAATTCACAAAAAGAGACCATACTTACTCATCTGACAGAAACTGGGGGAACCCCCAAGACCGTGGTCCCCAGACACCCTGCTAACTCAGCCCTGAAGCCACTCCCAAAGTCCGCCTGTCAGCCAAAGATTAGACAAGCCTATAAAACAAACAATAACACAAGTAAGGAGCATGTTTCTTAGTTCCATCAAGTATACAAGACCAAATGGTCAACGCCTACCCAAAAGCAAAGAGGAAAAGGCAGAAAGGGATAGGAAAACTGGACAAATGGACATGGGGAACCTGGGGTGGAAAGAGAAAGGGGGAGAGTGCTGACACAGTGCAGAGAATGAAACCATATCACAAAACAATTTGTATATAAATTTTTGAATGAGAAACTAATTTGTGTTGTAAACTTTCACCTAAAGCAGAATAAAATTTAAATTAAAAAAATGAACTACAATGTCACTAGATTTATAGTGACATAGCACTAATAATGTGAAAGAGCATGATTTGTGTGTCATTTAACAATAACATTTATGAAGTATCCTTTTACTGAAGGCTTTTTAGCTAAAGGCACACTAAATAGATTTTGGTTAACACAATGAAGTTGAGTAATAGAGACGGGTAATCTTTCCAAATGGAAAAGGTTTCCAATTCCAGGTTCTCTAGAAAAAGTGAATTCATTTTTTTTTTTGGTTGTTGTTCATTTGTGTGTTTCCTTTATTCTTCAAAGATTGGTCTTGGGTACTAGCTGATGCAGAGAAAATCTGTGAAGAAGACAGAATATCCCTCCCTCCCATCTTAATTCTGTTCTCCATCTTAATCCTGTCATAGGGAACACTGAATTCACTTACGGGAAATTCAAAACAGAACTCCCAATTTCAAAAATGGTTTCTTTGCAGCCTATGAATCCAAAAACACTAAATGTGAGGATTTATTTTAGCTGTTTGGCTCAAATTTTGAAATATCGCTGCTGTCTATCCTGTAAAAAATGCTACGCTTGAGGATTTGTATTAAACATACCTCTTAGGACAGGAACTACCAATTTTTACTTGCAGAATGTAAGTAGACTGTAGACAGAAGCTCAGATCTATCACCATTTATTGTGAGGAAATCACCGAAAAATAGAATTTGTCCCCGTAAGCTACTTTACAGATTCCCCCACCTTTTGTGTTACACAGAGAAGGTAAGACTTGATCTGTCAGACTATCCTTTATTTCTGTTTAACACAGAATAATTATTGGAAGTCCAAATTATAGAAATTTTTATTTTTTTACTGAAATGCTTTTATTTAGTCTAAGCCCTAAACCTGGACTAGGCCCTCATTTTGCAGAGAAGGAGTATGTCACATACAATTTTTAGTGCCTCACCCTGATCTAACACTGTGGACCAAATTGCTTACATATATAGCTATTATTTTAACTAGAACCTTCAAAAAATTTCATACTCTCTATTTTACAAATGAGGAAAATGAGTCATATTGAGCTCATTATTTAATGGGTTCAAAGTCATATAAGAGCAAAATTCAAATTCAGGTTAGTTAGCACCAATATATTATTTTTATACCACGTTGTGTTTATTTCTAAATCTAAGATGTTTATATTTGAGAGAATAAGAAATTGAGTATTAAATAATTTATTTCAGCTCACTAAAACACCAGAGCTATTTGCTTTTGAGTCGATTCTGACTCATGGGGACCCATGTACATAAGAGTAGAGCTGCGCTCCATAGGGTTTTCAATGGCTGGTTTTTCAAAAGTAGATGACCAGGCTTTTCTTCTAAGACACCTCTGGGTAGACTCAAACCACCAACTTTTTGGTTAGCAGCTGAGCACGTTAACTGTCTGTACCACCCAGGGACTCCCACTAAACTAAGATGACCCAATAAAATAAGAATAGTGATTTTAACTATATGAATGAGTGGAGGGCAAGTGGAGAGGTATAGCAGTATAAGTTAGTTATGTTATCATGTACCATACCAAAAAACCAAAAGACAATAAGAAATACATAAACCTGATAAATCAAGAAACAGTAGAAAACAGATATGGAGGTATCCAAAAGAAGTGAAAACAGAAACTGTTAAAAGTGGTCATGTTGGGGTTAACAGGACTGAGGCTGAGAAGGGGGTGGCTTTGGCAACTGCTGATTTTCAGTATAATAAGCCCTTTTGTACTTTGAGTTTTTTTTCAAAAACCATTTATTACTTGATAAAATTAAGAGAGACTAGTTTACATTAAAAGCAAATATATGCTCTAGAATATGTTCTTCAGAGTAACCTACAGGTAACCTATCAAGATGCCCTAAAATTGTGGACTAAGGAGGAAATGGGACATTTTCTTAGTCTGTATTCATTAATGTTACTACTCATGTGAAATTGCAGGAAAAGAGTACTAACTGAGCAATTAATATGTTCAAGGCCTTGCTCTAGGTTCTGGTGTTACTAATGTTGGTGTCACCCCCACCATGGACCTCCTCCAGTACCAGACCATACGGAATCCTGAGTAATATTTTTTTGTACTAATGTTATTCATAAATCATAATTCCTGTTTACCACTCCTTATTTTCCTTTAATTACTATGAGAAAAGGCAAATGTATAGAGAACAAAATTTATTAGTGGTTACCAGGGGAAGGGAAATATCACATTGCTTATGGGTAGGGTTGCATGGCTAATTATTGTAAGCTACTGTTTTTTATACTGTCAATAATTTGTACACTTATAAAAAGTTGAAGTGGGAAAAGTTGTGTTATAGATATATTTACAACAACAACAAAAAAAAGGTGGGGTAGCTGCTGAGGCTCTTATGTATAACCAGAAACCTCATGGGATTTGGATTCTTGGTTTGGAGGTTAAGGGTCATGGTTTCATGGGGCATACCAGTTAATTGACCTAGTAACATGTTCAGTGCTTCTGTTCTAACTCCTAGTTCATTGTGTAGTGCCTCGGGACTTAAAAGCTTGTAAGCAGCCGTCCAAGGCACAACAATTGGTCTCTATTTGCCCAGAGCAACAGAGGAAGGAGGAAAGTCAGGAATAGGAGGAGAATATGGAACGTGTGGCTAATTGCCTCCGTAAACAACCGCCTCCTTTGCCATGAGAACAGAAGAACTGGATGGTGTCTGGCTACTCATACTGAACATTCTGATCAAAGAATTCACAGAAGAATCTTCATCAAAAGAGGGAAATGCAGAATGGAATTGTAAATTTTCATGGATTCTGGACTTCCTGGAGCCGTGAAGATTGGATGAACCCTGAAACTATTGCCCTGAGATAATCTTTAAACCTTAAACCAAAAATACCCACTAAAGTCTTCTTAAAACCAAATAATAGTTTAGCTTAACTAGTAAAAAATGTCTGCCTTGAGCATTATGCTGTTTTAAGTACTATCTATGTGGAATCAAAGTGACAACAGCAACTCGAAAGATTAGATAGGAACCTTACAGGACTGTGAATTTCTGTTAATGGGGGGGAACAACTAGGAAAAGGAGGATAAGAAGGGTTGAACAATTAAATGTAATCATTGTCACCAAATGCTACATGTAGAAACTGTTGAATTGGTATATGTTTTTGCTGTGTATTCTCAATAACAATGACAAAAATAAATAAAATTATTTTAAAAATCAATTAAAATTATTGTTATTTAGTAGTTATAAGGAGCCCTGGTGGCTCAGTGGTTAAGAGCTATGGCTGCTAGCCAAAAAGTCAGCAGTTCGAATATATCAGCTTCTCCTTGGAAACCCTATGGGCCAGTTCTACTCTGTCCTGTAGGGTCTCTGTGAATCGTAATTCACTTGACAACACTAGGTTAGTAGTTACAAGTACCTATATGTGACTATATGAGCTCCTGACTATGACAAACAACAAATAAATTTGGCTTCTATTTATTAGTCTAGCCTTTTGCCTTCATCCAAAGTACCAAAACATGGAACTATTTGGTAAATTCAATGCTCTTATTTCTGATAGCTTGTATTTGTGACTGCTTGGATCTGGCTAGTGTTAAAGACTGGTTAAGAGCATGGATTGGTATTCCATCTTTATCACCTACTAGCTTTGTGACTTTGGGCAAATTATTCTATTTCACTGAACCTCTTTTTCAACGTTGCAGTAACAATTAAATAATAGAAATAAATTGCACAAATCCTGGCCTATAGGAGGTGTTGAATATTCTTATTGTTGTCATCGCGAGGTTTTTGACCATCAAATAGAACAAATGTGCCTAGTTTTAGTAGGTATTGAAAGCATCAGAACTTTACCCTTTTGAAGTACCTGGCAAATAACCCACATTAATTCTGGGCCAGCACGAAGGCATCTTTGTTTTGTCCCATCTGAGAAACTCAGTCACCAGTAACTTCAGACTTTGCACCTGGTCAACCATGTGTGTGTGTTTGAAAAGTTCACTGCTATCTATGTCTTGGATGGTAAACAGCAGTGCTTAACAGTCATTGAAATGCATTCTGAGGTCTCTAGGAACTGCCTTACAGCTTCCTTCTCATTATTCAATAGCTAGTCTTTTATAAATGCCAGTGTTGCTTTAATAAATTATTATGGATGGTAATAGTAATGGCTTCCATTTATCCATTGCTGACTATGTGACAGCAAAGAGTTTTCCATGCGTTAATTTATTTAATCCTCACGGCCACTCTGTGAGGTTGTTATCATCATCCCTATTTTAGAGATGAGGAAATTAAGGTTTAGAGAGGTTCAGTGTTACCTAATGAGAGTTTGAATGCAGGTCTGTCTGACTCCAGAGTCTGAGCTTGAAATAGCAGAACTGTACTTCCTTTGTTTCATTAAGTTCTATACAACCTTATTCATTCATGCAACCCACATGCATCCTGTAGTTGAGAGCCTCCTGTGTGCTAGGCATTGTACTAAATGCTGGTATTATATCATGCTGACGAAGTCCCTGCCCTTCTAATGCTTACCTTCTGTTAAATTATTTGTGTCTGTTTGCCTCTGAGAATGGTGTCTCCATGAGGCAGTATTCTTCTTTGGTTCCAGGGATATAAGTAAAATTTTATCCAAGGCTAAGAATAATTCCTGGGTTTATGAAAGGATTATTTTTACAAAAAAATTGGAAGCTGGGCATACCCCCATATGTTTATTTTAGCACTGGCTTTTAGCCCCTCCAGACTCCTCAGACGGGAGATGCTCTTACTGATTACTTTCAGTCGCATTTAGAGGTTTATTGTTGCTAATGATAAAGCTGCTTTTTTGATATCTTGGGTTCATTGACTTTCCTTAAATGTTCTGTAACTGGGTGAAGCAGCATAAAAACATCTATTTTTCTTTAGAACAGACCCAAACTATGTCAGACAAACCAAATAAAAGTGGTTTGATTACTTCATAGAATAAAAGGATTCTGGTATAATTGAAAAACAAATGATGTAGCTGGGAAGTCCAACTTGAGGAAAATTTATCTTTCTAGGATATCCAGAATTTTAAATCCTTCCCTAAAAATAAATTATTATAATTTTAAAGAAGATGGTATCATAAAGTGTTTGTGCTGAATGTCACTTTTTATCCATGTGTAAGTTGGAAATAATTTTAAAAGTCCTTGAGTCGAAGCTAACTTGTTATATTCTTCAACTAGGAAATTACCAATAAATACTAGGAAGCATGTGGCATTGTCACGATGTAGCTACTTTATTTTTGCATGGGAAATACAATTGAACCTCTGTAGTCCTGTAAGGAGCAAATGGCTGATAACATCCCTCATTTTATAAAGAGGGAAGTCAATGTCATTTGTCCAAGAGGGAGGATCATTGGCAAACCAGCTGGTTGTTCATTTTGGATTTTGACATTGCTTCTCCTTGGGACCCTAATGCTGGGCTCTCTGATAACCAGTGCAAACTCCATCTTTCGTTTCTCTAGAAGGAGGTGTGGATTTGCAAGGCTACCAGCTGGATATGCAAATACTACCTGACGGCCCAAAGAGTGATGTGGACTTTTCAGAGATTCTTAATGCAATACAAGAAAGTAAGTTGCACTCAAATTTTAAATTCAACATGAAAGGAGAATCTGTACTAATACTTGGGAGGAGTAATACAACTAGAAACCTTAGATGCCAAGCTTAAAAAAAAAAAAAAAAAGGATGTCTTTAAAAGAGCTAGTAGAGCAAAATAATTTTGAGACAAGAAGAGATAGTCAATAAAAATGGGGATTTAATTTGTGAAATTGAACCACGTAATAATGTGGTTTTTGAAGAAGCCAGGTGGAAAAATTGTAGTGGAATTATAAATTCCTTACATTTTATATGCTTTAATATTCAGTAAATCCCTAGGTGTTTTTTTTTTCAGATTCCTTGATTAATCATAATTAAAAAATCAAAAAAAAATTAAGAAATCAGAGTAAAATTCTTCCACTCGAATATAAGGAGTAAGAAATAAATGTTGATGTAGTAAGTGGAAATCAGGAGTTTATTCTCCAGGGTGGATATCTGGAGCCATTGATGATGGGCTGTGTCCCAGAAGTAAATCCCTCTCTTCTGAACTGATTAATCAAGGTTTGCTCTTCTTAGACTATGTTATTTGTGTGTTGTAGTTTTCACTGAGAACTTTATCATGATCAACACATTTACCCAAGTTTTAGATTTAGCATTGAGGATGGGTGATGTGGTATCACATGCCAACTCAATTAACATTCTGGCTTCATTATCAGAGCTCTAATTCAAGGTAATGATACGCCTCTTTGAATATCTAATATCTGTTGACTTTAGGAAATAATGTCTCCACTGTACAGATGGGAAAAATTATGTGACTAGCTCACATGATAAATAATGGAGACCAGAATTGGGGTCTCCTACACTTCATTTCATACCTTCCTAAGTGTGTTCGGTATAGAAGTTAAGCACACTGAGCTGAAGAAGCCTGGCATTAAAGAAGACGATGCTACTTCTGAAAGAAATACTTTTACTGAAGAATATAAGAGAACCAGCTCTTTGTTCTGGTTGGGCAATCCCTTCATATTAGATTAATGAATAAATGAGAAAAAATTTCCTCAAGAGAATCAAATCAGTAGACATTGGAGAGAAAATAACTTTTTATGAAAAGTCATAAAATTATGTAATTAGTTCATTTGATTTGAAAGATGATAGATTATACAGAGCTCAAAGGATTTTTAAAAATATTCAACTAATGACAAAAGATGGCCTCTGTCCAAGTGCTGGAGAAGAACTTAGCAACATTTTTTTGGCTTGGATGAATTATACCAAAATTAACTAAATGTTTAAGAGAACTATTTTTATAGTAATTCTTATCATCAGATTTTAGTATAGACACCTTGGTATATCTGAGGTTGACTGTTTTATGGTTTAGAATGGTGACTTCTTTATCAACTGATAGAGAGTGTAAGTTTACGCATACCTAATTAAATTTTAAAATGGGAAAAAGTATTTCTTTAAAACTTCAAATCAGCCTTTATAGGTTTGTGAATTATCGAATGCTTTAGAACTGACTGATTTATTTTCTTGTCAAAAAGCAAGTTTTATGCCATGTAGGCTTGGCAAGCTGCCCACATAGTGTGGGCCATTCTAGTAAGAAAGATTTGGGCTATTCATCTACCTTCAGCCTCTACTTAGGTCCCAAAGATGATTCCAGTGTTAAACCAGTTCTGAGTATAAAAATGCATAGCTTGGCTCTTTAAGGGACTGTACCTTAGATTATCACATATAGAAAGCTTTGAGAGGGCCAACATACAATGATGTAAAGGATACAGGATTACCAGCATCATTGTAACTCCTTTCCTACAAACATTTCTGTTGATACCAATAGGATGATGAAAAGATTTTACTGGGTTCTTAGAATTTTGTGGCCATTTATTTATGCATGACCTTCAGTATCAAGCTAGGAGAAAGAGCAAGAGGTTGATTAAAAAATGTATTGAGTGTCTTGGGTAGTCATTGTGCTAAGTGTTTTTACCTACTATCTTTTTTCATTCTTAAAACATCCCTAAATATGAATAAATATAATTTTTTCCATTTTTCAAATGAAAAAACTGCATTTACCTCCCTAGGGCTATATGGCTACTTTGTGATAGAGTCACTAATTAATCGCAGGTCAGCCCTTGTTCTGCTAATTAAAAGAGCAAATAAAATGATTAGGAAAAATGAACTATTTTGGATTTAAAATTTTTTATTCTTATATTGTTACATTTTTGTGCAAGAATTCTTTCAGCATGCTTCTACATCGTAAAACACACTTATATTTCTTTCCTATAACACTTACCCTGACGTATAGCCTCAGCTATTCAAAAGATGTCTCAGAGTGGCTGGTTGTCCCCAGGTTGTTTTTCAACTTCTTCAATATTGGATGTATAGCTTGTAAAAAAGAAAAACATATATATTTTATCCGTCCTTCTACCTGTCCTTCTTACCTGTCGTGTGCTATTTTAAAGCAGTGGTGACACATTTTGGTGCAAAGTTCAATTCAGAAAAAATAAAAATATTTACAGATCACAACTTGTTTTGTTGTTTAAAATGAACAACTTAACTGCTTTCTAGGAAAAAGGCTTTATTTCCATGTGGCAGTATAATGTAAAGGGATGTGTGTGTGTGTGTGTGCACACGTGTGTTTCCTTGATGTTATTTGTCCCTCACTCTCATTTATCACCCTAACTCTGCTGTGCAAGATGATAGCCAGGTCCCTTGAGCTCTTTTATATGTTGCCTAAAGATCCTGGCTTTTGTTTTCTGAAAGCGTAAGCTTTCAAGGGGCTGATGCTTGGGTGGGAAGAGAAGAATCAGAGAGAGAAACAGTTGGGATTTCCTAAGACCAGCTCCCTCAGAGTATCCTTCGGAGATAGCATGGCTTCTGGTAGGGTGGATGGAAAGGATGGGAATGGCTCCCATCCATGGCAGAGATTCCCCAGCCCTAGGAAGGAGTAGATCCTCCAGAGTTCAGGGAACTTCAGAGGCTCTGAGAAGGCGGCAGGCTCATCTCCCTGTTTCTGTGTTGTAACCCCAGTAACTTGAACAGAGCATCAAGTGTCGTAGGTGCTCAGTAAGCATCTGTTGAGTGACTGGGTGAACTGATGAATTATACTGTAGACTTGGAAAGTAGGCAGCTCAACAGTAGCCAGGTGGCTTGGAGACCTGAGCGGCCTCTCTAAATGTTCCGCTTTTTGCAAAACCCCTGGAACCTTTGTATAATCCCTGATATGCGAGGTGAGAGGGTGAGAATGTCAGTGATAACTGAAATTAAATTATCCATCATGCCAGTGGGATGGGGGACTTGGAAATGAATTTAACTTGAGTTGATCATGACAAAGTCCTGGAGCAATTCTTACTCTTGAGTTTGTCTAGTACGATTTAAACCCAGTGGAGCGATGGTTAAGAACTTGGCTGCTAACCAAAAGCTTGACGGTTTAACTCCACCAGCTGCTCCTTGGAAACCCTATGGGGCAGTTCTACTCTATCATATAGGGCTGCTATGAGTCAGAATCGACTTGATGGCAACAGGTTTGGTTTTGGTTTGCACAGAGTCTAAAGATTTAGAATGTCTACTTTATTGAGTACAATAATATCTTTTAAAACAAAAAAACCTTTTTAACGGCCGAACTTCTAAAATTTGGGCATTTTTTCTTTTAAATGGTAAACCAAAAAAAAAAAAAAAAACCTGAGTTGAGTTGATTCCAACTCATAGCAACCCTAGAGAACAGAGTAGAACTGTCCCATAGGGTTTCCAAGGAATGGGTAGTGATTTTGAACTGTCGACCTTTTGGTTAGCTGCCAAGCTCTTTAACCGCTGCACCACCAGGGCCCCACTTTTTAGTAGTAGATATTTTTAATTCTTTTATTCTGAAATTAGATTACAAATATGTCTCAAAGCTCTACAGTCCACGACGCAGATGTACGTATGTGTATTTGTATGCATGTTCATTTTGTTATGAAACCGTGATGAAGTGTGTCATTCAGAGGTTATACTGAGCCTTTTAATTCTTGCAGTAAAGTTATTAGCACTGCCCAGCCCTTTCTAGAGTCCATTCATCCTTCCACTCTTTGTTGCTTACCCCTCCTGCTTTGCCCTTGATTTTTCTTTCCTGGATTCCCATCGTACCCTGGCAGACATTATTGTGTTATAGTCTATGAGGTTCTAATGAATGAGAGAGAGTAAAGGGTAGGGGATTATTGGGTCGTTGTTATCCTGTGGTCTGACCCTTTGTGCCTAGCCATGTGTTTACTTAATCGTTTAGCTGTTGCCACAGAGGTGTTGGCCTGTGCTTCTGTGGCTGAGCAGACCGAGTCACTTCTCACTGACATGTATCCAGTGAGTCGTTCTGAATCTAATTTCTTGAGCCTTGATTTTTAGCTTTATTTTTGACCCATACAGTCATGCCACCTCAGAGGGGAAGACAAGAGAGGGGACCAAGATATATTGAGCATTTACTTCTTATCTGGCAACTCTGTGGTTGACCTTTTACCTAGGTTATTTTACTTAGTCACAGCCTCTCTTTGGAGTCACTGGGTGGTGCAAATGGTTAATGTGCCCAGCTGCTCTCCAAAAGGTTGGACATTGGAATGTGCTATGAGGCACCTAGGAAGAAAGGCCTGGCAGCCTACTTCCGAAAAATCAGCCACTGAAAACCCCGAGGAGCACAGCTGTACTCTCACACACATGGGCTTGCCATGAGTTGGAGTTGACTCAGCAACTGGTTTTAATCTCCCTTTGCCTTAGTTTCCACATCTGTAAAAGAAAGATAATTATAGTAAATCTATGTGAAGCCCTCGGGATAGTGCGTGGCACATGGTAAGTGCTCTATAAGTGTTGGCCTTCATTCCTCGAAATAATCCTGTGTGGTAAAGGGTATTAAAAAATTATCTCCATTTAAAAAAAAAAAAGATTTTAAAACTTTGAGAAGTTAAACAGCCCAATATATTACCTTGTAAAGAGCTTTGGTGGTGCAGTGATTAAGTGCTCAGCTGCAAACTGAAAGGTCAGTGGTTTGAACCCACCAACTGCTCCACTGGAGAAAGATATGACAGTCCGTTTCTGTTTACAAGACTTACAGCCTTGGAAACCCTATGGGGCAGTTCTGCTCTGTCCTGTGGAGTCGCTCGGAGTTAGAATCGACTTGACAGCAATGGTTTTTTTTATAAGCTAGTAAGTAGGAGGACTGAGATTTGAACCCAGGCCTGTCTGAATCCGAAGCTCATGCTCTTCCCAGAGAAGGGGAAATTCTGGTCAGTAGACGTTGAGGATCTCCATTGAAGACTCCCATTTACCTAATTTCGTGATGTGAAAAGGTAACCAAGACTGATGAGCAAAGTTTGACTTAGGCACAGTTCTCCTCTAAATACCATTCCCAGAGTTGTAAAAGGCGCCATCATTATCTGTGTCTTTATGGACGTAACCAACGCGTCTGCCTTCTGTACAGAATGAAGTAGTAGCAAGAGAAGCTCTTCTAAGGGACAAATGCTGTCCCAGGAATGGTTTGGCTGCTTTGGCCCCATTACAGAGGGCTGAGGAGCATCCCGTGCCATTGTCTGTGCCTCTGCGTTGTAAACGTCATCATTATTGAGCCTGAAAATGCCATCGAAATTATTATTTTTTTTAATGACCATGCATGTGTTAAAAATCTCATGACTTATTTTTTTTTGTGCAAAAGCGTATTTCGAATCTCCAAAGCATTTCAAGTAACTTCATGGCAGAAGAAAGCTGTCTGCTGTCAAGCTTATAACAGTACTGCAACTTTCTTATCCCAGCTTTTCTTTGAGGAGATTTTGGCATAACCATTTAACTGTTGCCAGAACTCACTAGCAGAAGTTTCCACACTTTTTTTAAAACAATAGAACCTAGTCCCTCCCCCAATATATATTTACATATAACCTCAATATGTAGAACAGATAAAAACAGAGCTTTTTGGAATAATGGGGGTGGAAGGTATAGGGCTTTGTCCACTCCGTGTCCTCCTAGGTGCCCCCACCACTCCTACCAGTTGCTGTCAAAATGATTCCAACTCATGGTGACCCCATGTGTGTCAGAGTAGAGCTCCGCTCTATAGTTTTCACAGGCTGCTTTTTTGAAAGCAGATCACCAGGCCTTTCTTCCGAGGCACCTCTAGGTGGATCTAAACCTCCAGCCTTCCACTTAGCAGCCAGGCACATTAACCATTTGTAACACCTAGAGACTCCCCTGTTCCCCCGAGAGCTTCTCAAAATGATGCTGGGGTTCCAGGGAAAATACATGGAAAACCACTGACCTGTTAGAAAGGACTAAAGCTTGGCAAGGAAACACGTTTGTCTGTTCTAGTGACTTTATTTTTAATTCTTGAGATTAGGCCCCCCTTTTTTCCTTATTAAGGAGCCCTGGTAGCATAGGGGTTAAGCGCCTGACTGCTAACTAAAAGGTCAGCAGTTTGAATGTACCAGCTGCTCCGTGGGAGGAAGATGTGGCAGCCTGCTTCCATAAAGATTAGAGCCTTGGAAACCCCATGAGGCAGTTCTACTGTGTCCCACAGGGTGGCTATAAGTCAGAGTCGACTCAGTGGCAGCACGTTTGGTTTTTTGGTTTTTCCTCATTGGTAAATCAGGCAGCCTCTTCTTTGGGGATGTTGTCGGATTCGTTTGAAGAGTAATGTACAAGCAGAGACTTCTAGGCTTGTGGGTGTCATGTAAATGCTAAATAGTGTTTAGCTTTTAAAATCCCAGTCTAAGGTGCTCAAAACTATGCTGTGTCTGTGTATTTTCCTGAATGTTCCAAAACATTTAATTTGATCTATTTGTTAAACTTTTGAAAGTGTCAGACCTGTCAGGCCTCAGGTGTACAGTCTAGCTTTATTCAGATGGATGTTTAAACTGTGACAAGATAATTGTTTAGTGGTTAAATGGCTTCCTGTTCTTGAAAGCCAGACACGATTTAAGAGCAGTAGAATGCTTTCCACAAAACCAAGAAGCTGGCTAGAAAAAGCATAGATTTGGGAGCCATTCAGAAATGAGTTAGAATTCATTTTTGTCTTTAGCCGTGTGGCTGCACTTAGCATCTCCCAACCTGGCTTTTTTGTAGCATGGACCTCATAACACCTGTCCCTTCGTGTGTTCTGGAGGTCAAATATAAATTCACAAATGAGAAAATAAACCTGAAAACCCTTATCACGCAGTAGATTCACAATAAATTGTAACCCACTTGCCTTTGTCTCCCTTCCCAGTTTCTTCATATTTAATATCTGTGTCTGAGAAATAAATACTGTTAAGTAATCTCATTAAAAGAATTAAAATATGAAAAAAAATCATATAATCTTACAACAAGCATTTATTTATTTTAAAATGGACAATGAATACCTTCTATTTGCTAACCCTCCCTTGTCCTCAGTTTTGGAGCTACCAAGGTGAACACAAATCTGGGTGTTCCCCTGAAAGGGAGGTTACTCTAGACATGACATAGAGACGGGCTTATTTTAAAACATCCACATAAATGTTAAAATTGAGTTAGAAAGGATGTTTATTTTTTGCATTCTAGATTATTCCTGAAGGTGTCCTTTTTTTGTGTCTTCTAGTGAGGCTTAGAGGTCAATATGCGATGCCTTCGGAATTTGGAGTATCAAATGTAGTAATTTGGAACTGAGGACAAAAATAGTATAAGGACCTGACACTCTGGAGAACAAATATAGATACCTGGCATACTCTGTACAGCACTCTCATGTTTTCTTCAGTGACCTGCAATTTCACCTTATTTTCTCTGCATCAGAAAATACTGAGGTGAAAGAGGTGAAAGTACTCTACTGCCAAGGTGGGGTTATTCAGCTACGTTGGGAAGATGGGCAAGAACTAGAGAAAAGAGTAGTGAGTCAAAATATATTATTTTGGGGTACGTATTTCTTACTTTCTTTTAGACTATTTGCAAAACATATTTACTACTCTATTTTTATTGCCTTTGCGTTACTGATTCCTTGATTTCATCCTCTTGCTTAGAAGTATGAGGGCTTCCCATTCATATCTTGCTCTTGTTCGTAGCTCCGGTACCTAGCACTAAATGTGTGTTCAATGAGCAAATGACAGAATAAATTAATTATTAGTTAATTAATTAGCTAATTAACTGCAGTCCTTAACATATGATCATGGTCTCTTTTTCCTGTTGTTGTTGTTAGGTGCTATCAGGTCGGTTCCAACTTCTAGCAACCCTATGTACAACAGAAGGAAACACTGCCCAGTCCTGCACCACCCTCACAATCGTTGCTATGCTTGAGCCCTTGTCTTTTTTTCCTAGAGAATTAATAATAACTGACATCCCAAAGGAAACCCTGGTGGCATAATGGTTAAGTGCTACAGCTCCTAACCAAGAGGTTGGCAGTTCGAATCTACCAGGCACTCCTTGGAAACTCTACGGTGCAGTTCTGCTCTGCCCTATAGGGTCACTATGGGTCGGAAATGACTCAGCAGCAACAGGTTTAACATCCCAAAAAGGCACCCTGGTGGTACAACAGCTAAGCGCTCAGCTGCTAGCCGAAAGGTTGGTGGTTCAAACTGACCCAGCAGCTTTCTAGGAGAAAGACCTGGTGATCTGCTTCCATAAAACTTACAGCCTGGAGAACCCTATGGGGCAGTTCTACTCTGTCAAATAGGCTGCTTCCAGACGAAATCAACTCCATGGCACTTAACAATAACAACGAAAGCATCCTAAATGATTTTCACTGGAGGAAGAATTAAAATAGTTGTAAATGTTTGATGGGTAGATTCAGAATACTGAAATAAATTCACTTTCGCATCACATAAAGAATGTCAGGGACTGCCTGCCTCCTGGCCCTCTGACTTCTCTGCTCAGCCCCCATCCTGGGACACTATATTAAGATCCAGCCCTCAGAAGTCTCTTTTCTATTCTAAAGCTGAAGCTTCAAGACTTACTCAGGCTCTGTAGCTGATTTTTGGTCTCCCAAGCAATTTGAGGTTCTTGACCCTAGATGTTCAGTTTTATATGTGAGTCTCTGCTGCTTTGTTCCCAAGACTTTTAAGGCTGAGTTCCTGATCCTTAGATTGGAGGACCATTTTAGTATCTTCCTTGCCTTACCACATGCCTGGTATCCCCCTACTCTGACCCATCGTAGCTGCCCAGTCGTGTTCACACAGCGTGAACACAATGCAGGTCCATTACATGGAACTTTTTTATTCTCTTTCCCTTTTGTCATTCTTAATTAACTCTTTGGAGTATTTGGCGCTCTCTGTCTCATCTAATGGAAACCCTGGTAGCACAGTGCTTAAGAGCCATGGCTGCTAACCAAAAGGTCGGCGGTTCAAATCCACCAGCGCTCCTTGGAAAATGTATGGGGCATTCTACTCTGTTAGGGCCGCTATGAGTTGGAATTGACTCGACGGCAATGAGTTTGGCTTTTTTTCGTTTTTGGCCTCATCTAATGAGACTAATAGCAGAATTCTACCAGGCAGATAATTATCAAACGTTTTTTCTATTTGGGTAGAGTATCAGGGAGATGATGGATTCCATTAACAAGTGATCTCATTTGAATGAATGATACTTTTGTGACATTCATGTCTATAGATAAGCCATGCTCCCAGCTGGGCTGGCCAGTGAGATCTGTGAGGGCAGAGGCCATATGTCTGTCCTATTCAATGCTTCAGGCTCAGCTCCTCATTTAGCACAGTTTCTGGCCATGGTGTTATTGTTGTTAGTTGCTGTCAAGCTGGCTCCAACTCATGGTGGCCTTGTATATAATAACATAAGGTCATGGTAGTCACTCAATAGGTTCTTGTTGAATAAATAGATTTTTAAAAATTGGCTCACTTTGGATGTTGGAGGCTGTTTTCCTCCTTAAAGAAAATGATGTAAATTTGCATCAAAGGACATTATGCTTTCTTAAAGTGTGCCTTCTGGTGAGGCTGATGATATCAAAAATAGTGAAATATTTGTGAAGGACACATCTTCCTTCCCTTTGTGGAATGTTTACGTGTTGTGTAATCTCCCTGACCATGTGTTCACTGGAGACTCCTCTGACTGTTCAGCATTTCTCATCTCTGCTGAAGCTATTGAGAAGCTGTTAGGTGGTAATGGTGCCTTAATATCATTTATTCTCTAAAAGTTGGTTTGCTGTGACATATTCATTTTCCTGAGTATTCAGGTGGCTGCAGCACCAGAATGACTCCCCGAGAGCAATTCTGATGGTCAGCAGCAGGGAAAGAGAAGGGCTTGCCTCCCTTTTCCCAAGTTAACTGATCCCTCCAGAATAAAATAGTTGAGCCTTTACTGTAGCACAGGATTTGACATCAGCACTATTGACATTTTGCACCAGATAATTCTTTGTTATTTGGAGGGCTGCAATGTGCATTGTAGGATGTTTAGTACTATCCCTGGCCTCTAGCCTCTAGATGCCAGTAGCACCACCCCCCCCAACACACACACAATGACTGATGTCTTTGTAAGAAAAAGGAGAGGGAGATTTGAGACACATACAGGGAAAGAGGCTGTGTGAATGCCAGGAGCCACCAGAAGCTAGAAGAGGCAAGGAAGGGTTCTCCGCTAGAGCCTTTGGATGAATTTCAGACATCTGTCCTCCAGAGCTGTGAGGGAATAAATTTCCGTTGTTTTAAGCCACCAAGTTTGTGGTCATCCGTTTTGGCAGCCCTAGGACACTAATACACTGAGGAAAGAGAAATAATCTGACTTTTTGAGAATTCCTAGATACTGGCTCTGAACTAACACTAATTCCATGTGACCCAAAACAGCACTGTGATCTACCATTCAGAGGAGTGGTCAGGTAATCAGTGGAGTTTTAGCTCAAGTCCATCTAACAGGGGGTCCCCAAACCCATCCTGTAGTTATTTCTTCAGTTCCAGAATAAATCATTGGAATAGACATACTCAGCAACTGGCAGGATCCCTGTTTCCCCCAATGTCTCTGGTTGACATTAGGTGCTGTCAAGTTGAGAACTGCCCCATAGGGTTTCTTTGGCTGTAATCTTTACAGAAGCCGATCACCAGGCCTTTCTTCCATGGCACTGCTGGATGAGTTCAGACTGCCAACATTTAGGTTGGCAGTGGAGCCTTAACTGTTTGTACCACCAGGGCTCCTTCCAGTATCTCCAGACATTGCCAAATGTCCCTCGAGGAACAAAACTGGCCCCAGCTGAGAACCACTGATGTAGAGGGCTTCGTTTAACATTACCAGAGTTTAACTGATTATGCAAATACCAGAAAATAATACTGGCAGAACATGACCTGGTCATTTTCTGTCCTTGGCGAAAGGATAGGAGCTTTTCTAATGGATGGATGAACAGATATTCAAGCTTCTCCACCACAGGGTGAGCCAGTCACCCAGACATGAATCTCAGTGTCCTCTTTAGCCCCTCCATTTATCTTCTACCCCATCCCAATCCATTCCTCCTAAAAACCACAGCAACTCATAAATGCCTCCTCTGCTTCCTTCCATTGTCAAGGCTAAGAAGCTAACATAAGATCCCAGGGTCTACAGTCGACATTTCCTGGGTATCTGCTGTGTCAGCCACCCTGCTGATATGTATGTTCTCTCATTTAATCCTCTCAGCAGCCCTGACAGAGAAGTTTTCTATCCTCTTCCACCAGTGACCAAACAGAGCGCCAATTTACATAGCAAAGTAGCAGAGTTTGGAATAGTAAGCCGGTTTTCTGACTTTGTTAAAATGATATTTTTATACTATTGTTCAAATATAATCAATAGCTACTTGGAATTTAGTCACCGTCTACCTGAAAATTTAATCAGTATCTACTTCAAACTATGGAGCTCCTGGCTTGTGAGTAAGAATTGGGTTAGGAGAAATGTAAATACAAGATCCTAGAGCCATAGAACGAGTCCCTGGGTGGTACTAACTGAAAGGTTGGTAGTTAGAGTCCACCCAGAGGCACCTCAGAAGAAAAGCTTGGAGATCTACTTCAGAAAAATCAGCCATTGAAAACTGTACAGAACACAGTTCTACTCTGACACACGTGGGTCACCATGAGTCAGGGTCAACTCAAAGGCAACTGGTTTTTTCAGAGCCATAGAATGTTTGAACAAAGGGGTTCTCAGGCTCCATTAGACTGTGCCCACCTTGAGATCAGTATTTATGGCCTTTATATCAGTCAAGGCAGACAAGGTCCCTGCCTTGTGGAACTTACATTCTGGTGGGGTAAACATCAAGTAAATAAGTAAACAAATGAATAAACAAGAGAATCACAGACTGCTGAGTGCTCTGAAGGACACGAACAGTGAGAGGAGATAGGGAATAATCGGAGGAGAAGAGCTTCTATACACAGGGTGGACAGGGAGGATGTCTTTGATCTTGACTTCTCCCACAACACTGGACTTCTGGCACTTCCTTAAAAAGGTGTTAGTTCTCCTCCGCAAATACCTGGCATAGTGTTGGTGATTGTGGTTGCCATCTAGTTAGTTTCAGCTCATGACAACCTTATGTATAACAGAATGGAACGTCCGGTCCTGCACCATCTTCATGAATCCATTGGTGAAGCTATTATATCAGCCCATCTTATTGAGGGTTTCCCTCCTTTCCAGTGACCCTCTGCTTTAGTAACCCTGATGTCTTTTTCTAGCAGTTGGTTGCATAGTGTAAAAACCAAAAACCAAACCTGTTGCCGTCGAGTCAATTCTGACTCATAATGACCCTATAGGATACAGTACACCTTCCCCGTAGGGTTTCCAAGGAGTGCCTGGTAGGTTCGAACTGCTAACCTTTTGGTTAGCAGCCGAATTCTTAACCACTCTGCAACCAGGGTTTCCTGCATAGTGTAGGTGCCCCTAAAACTTGATTAGGTGAAAGGATCATAATGTTTCTATCTCTATAGTCTCAGAATCTAAAAACCTGTTGTAAGTGTATTAGTTTCCTATTGCTGCTGTAACAAATTATTATAAACTTAGTGGCTTAAAATGACACAATTTATTACCTTTTTGTTTTGGAGGTCAAGAGTTGTAGAGTCAAAGGGCTACATTCCTTTTGGAGCCTCTAAAGAAGAATCTATTTCCTTGCCTTTTTTTAGCTTCTGGAGGCTATCTCTACTGCTTGGCTCATAGCCTGATCCTCCATCTTCAAAGCCAGCAGCTTAACATCTTCAGTTCTCTCTCTTTGCTACTGACGCTTCTGCCTCTCTCTTATAAGAACCATGGTGGTTACATTGGACCCACACAGAAAATCCAGAATACCCACCCACCCACTGCCATCGAGCATCCAGAATAATCTTCCCATTTTAAGATGCTTGACTTAATCAAATTTGCACAGTCCCTTTTGCCATATAAGATACCATACTCACAGATTCCAGAGAATAAGACATCACTGGGGTCCATTTTTTAGGATACCACAGTAAGAAATATGTGTTAATTTTATTCCCATGCCCATTTTATTTTATGAATGGAAAACTAGAGCAGTTAAATGAATTAGCTAAAATCGTGCACTCGTATGCTTTAGAACCTGGTCACCCCATCTAAGTAGAACATCTCTATTCTATTTCCAAACCCTGTTCTTTTCTTTTATGACACTCACCACAATTTTCATTTGTTCAGTATTTGTTTTGTTTACCTTTTGCCACAAGGGCAAGTCACGTTTATTCACCATGGTGTGGCAGGCATCACACAGTTCTATGCCTGACACACAGTGTGCACATCAATAATTTTCTTTTTTTTAATGAGAGAATGAGTATTCTATTATATGAAGCTTGACTGCTAACCAAAAGGTCAGCAGTTCGAATCCACCATCCACCCCTTGGAAACCCTATGGAGCAGTTGTACTCTGTCCTGTAAGGTCACTGTGATGAGTCGGAATCTACTTGATGGCAACGGGTTTGGTTTTTTGTTTGTTTGTTTTGGTTTGGTTTTGTTTAAGTAAAACTCAATCTCCTGTGGATTATTCTATGCAGGGGCTTCTGACAGGTTAAAAAGATCTTAGCTATTTCTAAAGCATCCAAGGAAAAAGAGGACTGCAGTGTTGGCCCATAATTCAAGTTGATAAAAATGGCCCTGCATCTGGCATTATATTTGCACCTTCTTCGCTAATGCTGGCCTTTCCTTTCTGGGGTACTGCAAGGCACTGTGAATTTGAACATGGTAGCCTGTGTTTGAAACTCTGGTATGCAGTGCTTTATATGTTGACATTTTGTTAGCACCAACAATTCATTTTATGACAAGAGGAAGAAGGGAAGCAGAAAACCTAACTACTTACTTTATTACTGCATTGGCTTTTCTCTAGTTGGCTTTAGAGAAGAGGCTAAGGAGGAGTGATCACTCAGCCATTACTGAACCAAGCAAGTGGCATATTTACATACTCACTTAGCCATTCATATAGCACTTAAGTGAAAAAAGAAAATAGAAAAATAAAGGTGATCTCCATCACAGAGTATGAGTTCCTAGAAGTCTTATATGAAGGTGACTTGTGTTTAAACAACTATGTGAAGGAAAGTGAAGCAAACAAAACACCTTCAGTTACCATGAAAGACAATATAGAGGTACTTTAGGAGGCTTCACATTTTCTTTAATCTTCCTAATGAAGATGCTGTTTGGCCAAACATGTTTCACACCTGATATCCTTTTCTCTTGGGAAATAATATACCTGCCACCCCAGGCATTATTGAAACAAGAAGACATGCTTTCAAGATCCCAGATTCTTCACCCCTCTTTTAATGTGTTTCCTTTGGTTCTAGTGGCCAAGGATGTCAATATTCTTTTTGATGAATTGGAAGCTGTCAACAGCCCTTGCAAAGATGATGATTCTCTCCTGCACCCTGGGAACCTGACCAGTACTTCAGATGATGCCAGCAGATTGGAGGCAGGGGGAGAGGTAAGACTGTGCGATTTCTTAAAATGTAACTCTCGATCCAGGCGGGAGCCCGTGAAGCATGTTCCAAGGGACTGTTGGCAGTCATAATCTCATTGAACTGCTTTGTGGTTGTTGTTAGTTGCTGTAGAGTTGGCCTCGGCTCATGTCAGTTCAGTGTGTGATAGAATAAAATGTTGCATGGTCCTGTGCCGTCTTCATAATCGTTGTCACGGTTGAGTCCATTGTTGTGGCTGCTGTGTTAATATATTTCATTGAGGTTTTCCTTCATTTTTCTGACCCTCTACTTTGCCAAACATGATGTCCTTTTCTAGCAATTGGTCTTTCCTGATGATGTGTCCAACGTAAACTAATCAAAGTCTTGCCATCCTCACTTCTAAGGAGCATTCTGGTCATATTTCTTCTAAGACTGATTTATTTGTTCTTCTGGCCGCCCATGATATATTCAGTGTTCTTCACCAACACCACAATTCAAGTTCTTTGCAAACAAGGTGTAGGTTTTTTAATTTTTTTTGGTCTCCCCCATGGGTCTTAGCACATTTCAGGGATCCTGGGCTCAAAACAAACTTTGAGTGGGCCACGTACTTTCTTTCCTATATCTAAAGATATTTCATTTAGGTGAGATTCTTAACACCTCTCATCATTTTAAGATAATCTACATTCTGAGTATCACCAACTAGGATTAAGTAAGCTTTACAAGAATGGACTTCCTTTTATAAGTCCCCAGCATGTAGAACAGTGACATAAAATGGACTTCAGTAGCTTATGTTCTCCAAAGCCCCTCTGAGTTCCCATCTAACTCTAAAATCTGGGAACTCATTAAAATTCCTGTGTAAATAGACCCATCTGTTCCTATGTCATTTTGGCAAAAGGAGTATTTTGTTAGAGGCATTCGTCATTGCTCAGGCTGTGTTTCAGTGGAGTTTAATAACCTTCTTTGAACATGGCGCGGGGTATAGGTAATTGCAAGACAGTATCAGAGAAAAAAAATTTTTTTTTTTATCAGAGTAATTTATTTATTGCATATTCCTAATATTTGTGTTATTCCGGAGCCAGTCAACCACTGAAAGGATGACATCTTTAAAAGGGAATTTGCTCACTTATTTCTAACAGGTTTCCCAGACTTTTCCCCACAAAAAATCAAAACTCTATGCTTGGTTTTGGGGTGTTTTTGTTTTGTTTTTAGAAAAAGCTCATCCCCTTGTCTCTTCACGCAGGTGCTTTGCATGCCATAACGTATCATGGAGGGAACCTTGCATGGGGCCTCAGAAAACGACTGGTCTCATCCCCTTAACTTTGTTTTGTTGTTGTTAGTTGCCGTGCAGTTGGCTCCAACTCATGGTAACCTCATGTACAACAGAATGAAACACTGCCCAGTTCTGCACCATCTTCACAATTGATGGTATGCTTGAGTCCATTATCGTGACCACTGTGTATTTTGAGTGCTTTACAACCTCAGGGGCTCATCTCCAGTACATATTGAACAATATTTTGTTGTGCTCCATACGTTTTCACTGGCTAATTTTCAGAAGTGGATCACTAGGCCTTTCTTCTTTGTCTGTCATAGTCTGGAAGCTCTGTTGAAACCTGTCCACCATGGGTGATCCTGTTGGTATTTGAAATTTATCAGTGATATGGCTTCTAACATCATAGCAACACACAACCCATCACAGTACGACCGCCTGACAAACAGGTGGTGGCTTCTTGATTTACAGATGGGGAAACAGACTCAGAAAGATTAGGGCTTTGCCAAGATGAAAAAATTCATTGTTCTTCACAGGAGGCCAAACCTCCTCCTAATACCTTGGCTGAAGCCCTGCTTTCAAAGGTGCTGATGTGCTAAGTGCATAGGAGAGATTGTTTGCTGCGCAAAGAATTGTTGAAGAGTTCATTTGGCTTCCTGAGTGCCTCTTAATGCACAAGACAAAAAATAGACAGTGAGGAATGTTCGTCTGTTGAAAATGTCTGCACCAAGACATGGTGCATAGGTACTTTCATCACTCCTGGCTGAGAATTTCCTTTTGGATGAATGTTACAGATTGAATCGTGTCCCCCAAAAATGTGTGTCAACTTGGCTAGGCCATGATTCCCAGTATTTTGTGGTTGTACTCCATTTTGTTATCTGATGTAATTACCTATGTGTTGTAAATCTTACCTTTACGATGTGGATAAAGCAGGATTAGAGGCAATTATGTTAATGAGGCAGGACACAGTCTACAAGAATAGGTTGTATCTTAAGTCAATCTCTTTTGAGATATAAAAGAGAGAAGCAAACAGAAATGGAAGGAACTGCCTACCACCAAGAAAGAAGTACTAGGAGCAGAGTGTGTCCTTTGGACCTGGGGCCCCTGTGCTGAGAAGCGCCTAGACCAGGGAAAGATTGATAACAAGGACCTTCCTCCAGAGCTGACAGACAAAGAAAGTCTTCCCCTGGAGCCGGCACCCTGAATTCAGACTCCTAGCCTACTAGACTGTGAGGGAATAAATTTCTCTTTGTTAAAGCCATCCACTTGTGGCATTTCTGTTATAGCAGCACTAGATAAGGAAGACAGATGAGGTTTCATGCATGACACTTGTGCAGGAATGTAGTTTTTAGCAATGGCCTTTGAAAGTCTAACATGTTTGCCTTCTTCTTAATACTGCTTAGAAACTGGTGTATTCTGTGACCTAGAACAAAGGTGGAGTCCCCATTTCTACTCAGCCAGGTTTGCAGAAACATTTTGGAAGTCTCTCAGCCTGAAGAATATGACTCCGGCCTGACCAGCCCGTACTTGGTATACTTTTTAAGTGCTGTAGATGATTACAATAAGCCTAAGAAGCTGTGACAAAAATTCAACCTATTCCTTTTGTTCTTTACCTTTTTTATATGTAATATTCAATCGTTGCAAAATAATATTTGTAATTTATATAAATTATCAAGCAGAATAATAAAGTGAACACCTTGAACTTATGAACTAGAATGGTACTTTTCAAATAAGGTGACAAGGTTGCTATGAGTCGGAATCGATTCAACGGCAATGGGTTTAACTCTATTTTATACAGAGTATGTGCCAGAAAAAAAAAAAATTTTTTTTTTTTTATGTGCCGGTTGAAAGGTTAAGTATTGTTTAGTGAAACTTTTGTCTCAAATATGTGTATGTGTGTAAGTGTACATGTGTCTTCATCATCTAGGGCTGCTATAACAAATACCTCAAGTGGATGTCTTTAACAAGGAGAAATTTATTCTCTCACAGACTAGTAGGCTAGAAGTCCAAATTCAGGGGGTCAGCTCCAAGGGAAGGCTTTCTTTCTCTATCAGCTCTGAAGGAAGGTTCAAGTCATCAGTCTTCCCTCGTAGAGGAGCTTCTCCACACAGGGCCCTTGGGTGACCCGCTATTCTCCTGGCTCTTGTTTCTTGGTGGTATGAGGTCCCCATGTCTCTCTGCTCCCTTCTCTCTTTTATATCTCAAAAGGAATTGGCTCAAGAACAATCTAATCTTGTAGATATCATCAATATAACAGCCACTAATCCATCTCATTAGCATTATAATAATAAGATTTACATCACATAGGAAAATCACATCAGACAACAAAATGGTGGACAGTCACACAATACTGGGAATCATGGCATAGCCAACTTGACAGATATTTTGGGGAGACACAATTCAATCTATGACATTCCACCTTTTGCCCTCCAAGATTCATGTCCTTTCCAAATGTAAAATACATTTACCCCATCATATCATAGCAAAACTCTTAATTCAACTCCAGGTCCAAAATCCAAAAATTCTTCCTCATCTGTGAAATCTAGAATACAAGTTATCTGCTTCCAAAGTACAATGGTGAAACAGGCACAAGCTAGACATTTCCATTACCAATAGAAGAAATTGGAGAGAAAGAAGGGATAACAGGCACCAACTAAGTCAGCAGAACACATTACATTAGCCCTCAAGGCTTTGAAAACAGTCCTCTGTTCTGTGAGACCATTTACACAGTGGCCGTACCCTCCAGACTTCAGCTCTAGCTCTGCCTTCCAGGCCCACTAGAACAGCAACTCTGCTCCCTTGGCTTTAGGCACACCATTCTCTTAGTTCATCTGAGTGGCAACTCCACCCTTAGAAACTCTAGAGGCCATGGCTCCACTCTGTGAAACCCCAGAGGTCATGGCCATACCCTTTGAGACTGAAGCAGCTTGGCTTCCTGTGTTCCTTGTCTCTTCAGCTTCTGCTTCCTGGTTTCTTGGCGTCTCTGTACCCTCAGACCTCACTGCCCGTATCAGCCCTGCTGGGGCAAGCGTTCCAAAGCTCTTTAGCTCCACCAATGAGTGCCTGGAGGCACCCCACCCCACCAGTAAACTTTGGCCAGAAGGCACTCAGCTCTCTTGCTCTGTGGGTCAACAGGCCTAGCTCTACCAATAAGTGCCCAGAGGTACCCCACTTCACGAGGAAGCCTCCTGCTCAAAGGCAGTCAGCTCTCTTGCTCTTTGGGTTAGCTCCAGCACCATCTGATCCTCTGGCTCTTCTGCTGCTGGCCCTCTGCTGCTTCCGGTCATCTGTTGCTGCTTCTCACCATTTGTGCTGTCTCCACTATTAACAGTTCTCCTTGCTTCCTTCTCAGTTCTCTGTCCATTCACAGTTTCAAAACCACTTTCACATTTTAGGTATCTGTTAGAGCAGCACCCCACTCCCGGTACCAAATTCTGTCTTAGTCATCTAGGGCTGCTATAACAGAAATACCACAAGTAAATGGCTTTAACAAAGAGAAATTTATTCTCTCACAGTCTAGTAGGATAGAAGTCTGAATTCAGGGTGCCAGCTCCAAAGGAAGGCTTTTCTCTCTGTCAGCTCTGAAGGAAGGTTCTTATGATCAGTCTTCCCTGGTCTAGGAGCTTCTCCATGCAGGGCCCTCGGGTGACCCTCTATTCTCCTGGCTCTTGTTTCTTGGTGGTATGAGGTCCCCACGTCTCTCTGCTCCCTCCTCTTTTTTATATCTCAAAAGAGAGTGGCTTAAAAACTATCTAATCTTGTAAATCTCATCAATATAACTGCCACTAATCCATCTCATTAACATCATAGTAATAGGATTTACAACACATAGGAAAATCATATCAGATGACAAAATGGTGAACAATCACACAATACTGAGAATCATGGCATAGCCAAGTTCACAGATTTTTGGAGAGATACAGTTCAATCTATGACGATGTGTACACAGAGATCACATAATAAAATGTTTTTCTTATTGTGGGCAAAAAGTTTGAGAAATGTTGAACTAGGATATTACTGAAACCATTTAAGCTGATCACAGTTCCATCCTCTAACCTCACAGAGGTACCATCTTTCTGAATTTTTACATTTTTTTTGAATTCTCTTACTCTAAAATACTTTTGCCACATACATATGTAGCCTTAACATTTTTCTTTGCATTTATTTTGTGCTTTATAAAAAATGTTGTCATACAATATGAAGTCCTTTGTGACTTGCTTTTGTTTGCTGCCAGCCAGTATTGTTTTTAAGATTCATTGTTATTGTTAGATGTAACTGCAGTTTACTCATTTTTATTGCTGTATAATATTTCACTGTATAACTGTATATATAATTATATTCGAAAGCTGGAAAATGAATTTTGGTGTTGGCAAAGAATATTGAATATCCCACAGACTACCAAAAGAACAAACAAATCTATCTAGGAAGAAATACAGTCTGAGTGCTCCTTAAAAGCTAGGATGGAGAGACTTTATCTCATGTACTTTGGAAACATTATCAGTAGGGTCCAGTCCCTTGAGAAGAACGTCATGCTTGGTAAAGGAGAGGGTCAGCATAAAAAAGAAGACCCTCCAGGAGATGGATTGACACAGTGACTGCAATGATGGACTCAAACAGCAACAATTGTGAGGATGGTAAAGGACCAGGCAGTAGTTCATTCTTTTGTATGTAGGGTTGCTTGCTATGAGTTGGAACTGATTCAACAGCACCTACCAACAATAACAACATATGACTGTTCCACAATTTAAGTTGGTTGCCACTTTTTAAAACATTCTGCTATTATGAATAATGCTGTTATGAATATATATATATAATATATATATGTATGTATATCCTAGTTGTTATAAAAAGAGTTTCACTATGGCTATATAATATCCACATGTTCAGTTTTACAAGATAACGCCAGTGTGTTTTTCAGAGTGATTATATCAGTCTTCAGCTTCACCTGTAGAAGATGATAGTTCTCCATTGTTCTACATCCTTACCAACATTTGATAGTTTTAATTTTTACCCATTTGACTCTATCCCTTTTCCAATTTTTGTTTTATTTGTTTCCTCTTGTTTGTATTTTTTATTAATAAGAATGTGATTTCAATAAAACAAAATTTTAAAAAGTTCATTTTGCTTTAACTTTTTTAAGACTGCTTACCTAAGGCTCAGTTTTATGAGTGGCTTAAACTGTTCCCTTTCTCTTTGTATGCAGACAGGACCGGAAAGAAACAAGTCAAATGGACTGTATTTTAGAGATGGAAAGTGTCGAATTGACTACATTCTTGTGTACAGAAAATCCAACCCCCAGACTGAAAAGAGAGAAATATTTGAAAGAAATATCAGAGCAGAAGGATTACAAATGGAGAAAGAGGTAAATAGTTTGTATGAATGAGGAAAAATATATATATATATATATGTGTAAATATACATCTATTTGTATCAAGAAGCAATTACAAAAAAACAAAACAGCCAGTGTGTTAACTGAATATTTCATTTGGTCATGGTTTGCCAACTGTCAGCGCTTGGGAAACGTTCCAGCAATTAGACTTTCACAGCACAATTTGCCTTTGAGAGCATTTCAATGCCAAGTGACTCCATGAGAATCAAAATATTCTATTCCAATTACATGGATTGTTTCTAAGTGTTATTATTTACTTGACTTCCTACATAGGCTGCTTCTCTGTTTGTCTATGTGAATGGAGGGTTTTAATCACGTGAATTGAAGAAAACTTTGGATAAAATGCAATCACCCCATTCTAGAGGCACCTTTTACATTCGGAGAAACTTAATGAGTTTGGGCAGCCTCCCTGTCTGGCTGATTTGACCAAAAACAGCTGCAACTTACAGAATGATTTCAGTTTTAGATGATACGCAGATTATTTTTGTCAGATTCCCAAACTCAAGAATTACTTTGCCAGTGTTTTATTCATCCCCTTCCCTTCTTCTCTGCAGGAGTTTTAATTTTCTTTCTTTTTTATCCTAAAGCTAAATGTATTCAATTAAAAACATTTTGAATTTTGCGTGGGGGTTTTAAAGAAAGAAAGAATTCAGGAGGCCCAACCAGGCTGCTGATAATAATCCCTAGGAATACTGTGCACATTGGTAGAATTTGGCTCTGTGAACTGAATTACAGACCTCTTCTCAGATTTTCCATAAACATCGTGCAGAGTTTCTGCAGCTTTTCATAGTGAATAAGAAGACCATATTGGAGAGCTTGACTGCTAACCAAAAGGTTGGCAGTTCGAATCCACCAGCCGCTCCTTGGAAACCCTATGGGGCAGTTCTACTCTATCCTATAGGTTCACTATGAGTCAGAATTGATTCAACAGTAACAGGTCTGGTTGTTTTGGCTTGTTTCTAATTCTGACCCTCAAGACTCCAGGGACCGATCTTTGGGATCAGACGTCCAGGTTTTTCTTTGTAATGATACAGGTTGCATGAAGTGTCCTGGTTTGATCATGTATTAGAGGCATATTATGCCCGTAGTCATCATGCTGATCTTGGGAGACTTCAGATAAATGGGATTTTTCCATGTCTGTTAGAATGACCTCAACTCTTGAGCATTTATAAAATAAAAGCAGGGTTTTTTTTCTGGAATGCCTCCACCAAGAGAATTACAAAAATGATGGGATGAATGTGGCCCCAAGGGAACAGGTTCTCATAATCAAGAAATAGAACCAGCTTGCTCAAAAGACCATCCATCCCAGTTGGAAGTTCCCTGGAGCAACAAACAGAATTAAATATGTTGTTTTTTCCACCTTTGTGGGGTTCCAGAAAATCTTTACTGCACCCTTTGTGCATAACTTTGATAAAACCTGGTCTTTAAGTTCTTATCAAGACTATTGTGTGGTTTTTTATTCACACTGTTAGTGTATTAATATTTTTGTTCGTAAAAGAAGTTCCTTCATCTTTTATTCTTACTCCTAAGTTTCAGAGTTTTTACATGAAGAAATAAAAGATTTAAATTGCCAAAGAAGTGGAAATAATGACAGTTCTCCCTCTGATCCATTCAAACTCTTAAAATTTTGATTTCCATCAAAACTAGGTTGCTTTGTTCATTTAAGTTAGATTCATATTTTTAGCTTTATAACTATTTTCTCTATTCTAAGGGCTTCTTGCGTACAGGTATTTTCACTGTCATTTCATGGCTTATTAATTAAAACTCAAAAACTTAATATTTTTCTATATAGTAAATTACTAAATCTCCCTTTATATATGAAAGCAGGTAGCTGAGAAAAATTATTCTGCCTGTTGTACAATTATGCTGCACAGTACAGAGCTGACCTTGATGTGATAGATAGACTGACTACTTGTATGATTTTGGTTATATAGGAGATAATGTTTTTTGGTCATAATTTAAAAAATTTTTTGATGTTACTATTGGTTGCTGTTGAGCCAGCTCCAACTCTTGGCAACCTTACATGTATATAAGAGTATGAAACATTGCCTGGTCCACTTGTGCACCATCCTCACAGTTGGTGTGTTTTAGCCCACTGTTGCAGGTCTTGTATCCATCTCTTGAAAGGTTTCACTTGTTTTTACTGACCCCCAACTTTACCAAGCGTGATGTCCTTTTCCAGCAATTGGTTTTTACCAATGATGTGTCCAAAGTAAGCAATACAAAGTCTCATCATCCTCGCTTCTAAGGAGCATTCTGGTTGTATTTTTCTAAGACTGATTTGTTCATTTGCAGTCTGCAGCATATTAAATATTCTTCACCAATACCACAATTCAACCACATCAAATCTCCTTCAATCTTCTTTTTTGATTGTCCAGCTTTCCCATGCATGTGAGGTGATTGAAAAGACCATGGCTTGTGGCAGGTGCACCTTAGTCATCAAAATGACACCTTTGCTTTTTGACACTTTAAAGAAACCCTTTGCAATAGATTTTCCCAATGCAATACTTCGTTTGATTTCTTGAATGCTGCTTCCGTGGTCATTGAATATTTATCTAAGTAGAATGAAAATCTTGACAACTTTAATTTCTTCTTCATAAATTTTAATAGCTAGATGTTTAACATTTACTACAAAAACTAGCAGTAAGAGAAAGGAGTCCTGGTGGCGCAAGTGGTTAAGTGCTTGGCTATTTTTACCAACTGAAAGGTTGGTGGTTCGAACCCACCAGCTACTCTGCGAGACAAAGATGTGGTATTCTGCTTCTCTAAAGATTTGGAGCCTTGGAAAGGCTATGGGGCTGTTCTCCTCTGTCCTATAGTGTCGCTATGAGTTGAAATCAACTCCATGCCAATATTTTTTTTTTTTTTTTAGGATGAAGGGTAATATCAACATATAGCAAAACTTCATAAAAACTTATGAAAACATATCTTTTCTTCCACCCTAAAGTTCTTTTCTAGGTGCCAGCTTTCCCATCTCTTCTTTTTCCCACAATCTTTTCTACCTACTACCAACAGCCAAATCTTCGTCTCGCTAGAACCTTCTTCACAAGCAGTCTTTCCAGTCTTGCCCTGTCTCCCACACCCTTTTCATATGTGAACAATTGAGCTCTTCCTCAGCCTCCAAGCTCCCACTTCACATCCTCACAGCCTCATCCAGCTCATCAAGAAGAAGGGCCTTTGCAGGCTCTTCCCTGCTAAGAGGGTAACAGGAAATTAGAGATATATTAATTTTTCCCTGTTACAAATAATTAAAATGTCCCTTGGTTGAACAGTAAACAAATCTCTATCTATATTGTGTTATTAGATTCAGAAGCATTCAGAACCACTAGAAGCACTTCTGTTTAAATCAAGCTTTTTTATAAACAACTACAGCAGAGAGACAATGATTTTAATAGCTATTTCAGCTTCCAGAAGTTACTGCAACCTTTTGTAGTACCCAAAGCAAAACACTTAGTTCAAGGTGGAAAAGAAAAAAACAAAAAAACCTCGTGAGCTTATGATGAATCCTGTACATCTGAAATGATTAATACCAAGTACATTTCATGAATTATTTAGTAGCTTCTTCACTAGCTGTGTCGCGATGTCCAACAAATATGGAAACATGCTTCACAGATGTAGAGGCTTCTGTTTCCAGATGGGTAAAGACAGGCTCTGTGGCTGAACGGTTGGACAGTAAAACAGTCCTTTTCTCTTTTAACATTGGATGTGAAGAAACAGAACTAAGAGAATCTTTGATTTGTGGTAAAAATGAGGACATAGTCAAATGTAGTTTTTCTTAAAATCTTTGCCCCAGCCTGCTTAGTCAGCAAGCAAATGCTTGGTTGGCATCCTGCGTCTTTAGTATTCTGTAACTCAGCTTTGTTATTAGCCCAGAGAAAACAATTCACAACAAAGTTTCCAAATAAAATATCATTAAGTCCAAGCGAAGTGCTTCTCAGTATCTGCCCATTTAAGTTCATGTTTATTTTTTAATTTATAATTCACTTTCTATTTTATATATTTTACATAAATTTATATATGTATTTATAAATATATATGTATTGTGTATCTATATCTATATATAGATATATGGAAACCCTGGTGGCCTAGTGGTTAAGAGCTATGGCTGCTAACCAAAAGGTCAGCAGTTCAAATCCACCAGGTGCTCAGGTGCTCCTCGGAAACCCTATAGGGCAGTTCTGCTCTGTCTTATAGCATCACTGTGGGTTGGAATCGACTTGATGGCAATGGGATTTTTTACGTGTATATATATGGAACTCTGGTGGCTACTAACCAGAAGATTGGCAATTTGAGAAAGCTTGATGTCTTTCTCCAGGGACTGATCCCTCCTGATAACATGTCCAAAGCGCGTGAGATGTGGCAAGGTCATGGAAGCTCTGTAGACACATCCAAACTCCCTGAAGGACTGAATTACTGGCCTAAGGGCTGTGGGGACCATGGTCTTGGGGAACATCTAGCTCAATTGGCATAACGTAGTTTATAAAGAAAATGTTCTATGTTCTACTTTGATGAGTAGCGTCTGGGGTCTTAAAAACTTGTGAAACACCATCTAAGATACTCCACATGTCTCACCTCTTCAGGAGCAAGGGAGAATGAAGAAAACTAAAGAAAAAGATTAATCCAAATGACCGATGGACCACAGTACTACAGTCTCCACCATACTAAGTCCAGCACAACCAGATGGTGCCCAGCTATCACACTGACTGCTATGACAGGGATCACAGTAGAGGTTCGCAGGCAAAGCTAGAGAAAAAGTAGAACAAGATTCTAACTCACAAAAAAAAAAAAAAAAAGGACCAGACTTACTGGTCTAACAGAGACTGGAGAAACCCTGAGCGGATGGCCCGCTGCCACCCATTTAGCTCAGTAATGAAGTCACTCCTGAGGATCACCCTTCAGCCAAAGATTAGACAGGCCGATAAAAAGAAATAAGACTAAAGGAGCCCAGGGGCAAGGACCTGAAGGCAGGAGGGGACCAGAAAGCTGGTAATAGGAAACCCAAGATCAAGAAGGGGAGAATGTTGACATGTCATTGCGCTGGTAGCCAATGTCACAAAACAATATGTGTACTAATTGTTTGATGAGACGCTAGTTCTGTAAACCTTTATTTAAAGTATAATAATAAATTTTTTTTTTTAAATGTATGTCAGGTGAAGTCTTGCCATCCCTGAGGTCTCTGATACCTGCCTCCTGGTTTCATACCTTGTATAATCCCCTCCTCTTGAGTGCAGGCAGGATATGTCCCTTGCTTCTAGCCATAGAATATGGCAAGTGCAATGGGATGTCACTCCCATGATTACATTATATTATGTAAGACTTTGTCTTAGCCGGTTGGTGTTAGGGAGATTCTTCTCAATGGCTATGAAGAAGTAAGCTGCCATATTGTGAGATGGCCTATGAAGAGGGCCACATGGCAAGGAAATATGGAGGGGCCAGTAGGGCCTGAGTGTAGAATGCATCTGACAGTCAGTAAGAAAACAGGGACTTCATCACTCCTGAGGATTACCCTTCAGCCAAAGATTAGACAGGCCCATAAAACAAACAGTAATACACATAGCTCAACCATGTACACAAGACTAAATAGGCACACCAGCCCAGGGGCAAGGATGAAAAGGCAGGAGGGGACGGAAAGCTGGATGAATGGAAACGGGGAACCCAAGGTCTAGAAGGGGAAAGTGTTGACATATCGTGGGGTTGTCAACCAGTGTCACAAAACAATGTGTGTTAATTGTTTAATGAGAAACTAATTTGCTCTGTAAACCTTCATCTAAAGCACAATAAAAAATAATAATACAAATGAAAAAAAAAAAAAAACAGGAACTTCAGTCCTAAAACTGTAAGGAAATTAATTCTGCCAACACCTGGGGGAATCTGGATATGGCTCTTTCCCCATTTGAGCCTCTGATGAGACTACAGCCCTGGCCAACTGGTGAGATCTATCAGACAAACTGTGAGATAATTAATGCATATTATTTTCAGCACACAGAAATACGTTCTGCTTTATTTAAACAAAGCAAAATTTATGTGGCTGGCCTATAATCACTTTGAGGATAGAGATTGTGTCTTGCTTGTTTTTGCATCCTCAGGACTTAGCCCAGTGGTTGGCTAATGGAACTTCGAGTTTGCTACAAAAGATTAAAAGCTTATCTCAGTGCGTGTCTGAGTAGTACTACTGAATTTCAGTTGCAGGATTCCTCAACCTGGGCATTGACATTTGGGCCAGATAGTTCTTTATTCTAGGGTGATGTTCTGTGGATTGTAGGATGTTTTGCAGAATCCCTGGCTTCCTCCCACTAGATGCCCACTCCCACCCAGTTAAGACCATCAAAAATATCTCCAGATATTGTCAAATGTCTCCTATATGGGTAAAAATTGTCCCTGGTAGAGAACCACTGAGTCAGTCCCTTTCATCCAGCATCGTGCAATTTGTTGCAGCAGTGACATCACTGGGAGTTGCAGAAGGTGCAGACCACCTTGGGTGACACTGTCAGAGGGAGCAACATTAAAATGACTGTCTATAAAATTTTTGTGCAGTGTTTCAGCAGAAATTTATTATTTTTTATAAAAATATCCCTGTAGTTATAACAACAAAAACTTGTAAGCCCAGCTTACATGTATCAATATATCTACAAGGCTAAAATGCTATCCTCATTTATTTTATGAACCTCGTACTATGCTCTGGTCAGAGCTGTCATTATTACCCACTTACAATGTTGCTTCAAATTGTGTGGTTTCGTGCACACGCGCTACAAGCACACCGTGTTGTTTTCATTGCTGCTGGTATTTTTATAGTGGCTGATTTTGTCAAATTTTCTAATGTTTTTGACTACAATATTGTGGCAGTTAATATGGGGGGGGTGACACCATGAGCTACTATACCAGGTGACACCAACCCTAGTGACACCACCACGTTGTAGTGCCCCATCGTTGTTAGGTGTCATTGAATCAGGTCTGACTCATAGTGACCCTGTGTACAACAGAACGAAATATTGCCCAGTCCTGTGCCATCCTCACAGTCGTTGTTATGCTTCAGCCCATCATTGTAGCCACTGTGTCAGTCCATCTCTTGGAGGGTCTTCTTCTTTTTCATTGACCCTCTACTCTACCACGCAGTGCCCCATTCAGTAACTAGAAGAATTAATCACAGCTCTTTTAGTTTTTTATCCGTGTGGACTAACTGATTAAAGCATTCTTAGCATCATATGCTTAGAATCAGAAAAGATATGTATGTTTTTAGGGGAAGAATAGGATAAATTAAGACAGGCCTCTCAATTCAGACAATGGGGGTTCGGATCCACTTACTAAGTAAATAAGCTTGGGCAAAGGTCTTAACCTCTCTGTGCCTCAGTTTCTTAATTAATTAAATGGCAGATAATCCTACCTCGTAGCACTGTTATGAGGATAAAGTGAGTTAATACATAATTGCATGTTTGGAAAAGAGCCTGGCACATAAAAAAGACATAGGAAGTGCTTAATAAATGTTTGTTTTTGTTGTTGTTGCTAAAGAAGTGGCTTCAACCACTGATCATCCTTGTTTTCTGATCTCAGGCAGTCAGCCTCCTCGATTTGACAGGGCTGGTGAGGGACACAGTGCTGGGGTCATCTCTTACATGAAGGGCCCTGTGTCTAGGGAAAGCTGAAAGGATCTGATGGGTGGCAGGAGATCCCAATGGTAATAGCCCCACCTTGTCACCAGGACTCAGTCCTCTTACAGTGTCACCAGCCACAATCCCATTTTAGTCCATCAGAAGTAGGGCCATCAGACTGACTTGATTTGTAAACTTTCACTTAAAGCACAATTAAAAAAAAAAAGTAGGGCCATCTCCTCAAGGCAGTTTTATCCAAAGTAGGAACTGTCACTCTCGCTCTCTTCTCCTCTCTCCTTATTTTTCCTCTCCTTTTAGAGAAAGAAAAAAAAAATTTTTTTTTTCTTTCTCTAAACTCTCTCACTCTAATTTCTGAGACCAGTTTAAAGATATGAGAGCCTAATTATTATTTCCTCAACTGCTTTTGCTTATGAGGACAACAAAATTTAATGAAAACATTTGTATTGCCTGGTCAAAATGACCAGTACAAAGTTATCTTAAAAGACTGTTTACTCAAAGAATTATTCTAAATCAATGTACAATTTGTCTGACTCAAGCATAGTTCATCTTCTCTCAAGACAGAATAACTTGAAGAGAAAAAACAATTACAGCTAAAGAACTGAAGGTGTACTATGACCTATTGTTACTATCCCACAAGAAGAAATTTAATCAGGAAAATCTTCTATGCTGTCTAAATTGAACACATTTTGCGTTGTCGTCATTTCTCACATATTAAATGCAGGCATTATATTGTTGCGACTATGAAATGAATCAAATGAACTGAAGTTCTTTTTTATGGTGTTTTTTGTTTTGTGCTGTTTTTCTTGCATGTTATGTTAAATTGTTGAAAATTATGCAACATGTACACTGTTCTGTTGTTATTAGATGCTGCTGAGTTGCTTCCAACTCATCGCGACCTTATGTACAACAGAATGAAATGTTGCCCAGTCGTGCACCATCCTCACAGTCATTGCTGTGTTTGAGCCCATTTTTGCAGCTATTGTGTCAATCCATCTCATAGAGGGTCTTCCTCTTTTTTGCTGACCCTCTACTTCACCAAGCATGATGTCCTTCTCCAAGGACTGGTCCCTCCTGATGACATGTCCAAAGTCCATGAGACAAAGTTTCACCATCCTTGCGTGTAAGGAGCATTCTGGCTGTACTTCTTCCAAGAAAGTTTTGTTTGTTCTTCTATGTATATGAACACTAATTATTCATTAATGAAGGAGCCCTGGTGGTGCAATCGTTAAGCACTCAGCTGCTAACCCATAGGTCGGTGGTTTGAACCCACCAGCTCCTCCATAGGAGAAAAGACCTGGCTATCTTCTCCCTTAGAGAGTACGGCCTAGAAAACACTACGACCAAGTTCTACCCTGTCCTATAGGGTCACTATGAGTCAGAATCTACTCAATGGCGCACAACAATGACAACATTCATCAATAGCATGGAGAGACATAAAAGCTTTGAAGCAGTACAGAGGACTGTAAATCCATGATCTCTTGCTAATAACCCTTACACGTGAACACTTTTGGAAAAGATGAATTGTAAGGTGAATTTTATTAAGTCTGATATATTTTAGTTGCAAAAGTGATGATATAACACTGTCCCTACAGGCAGGGACCAAGGCTTAACTCACTTTCTGTGATGTTTTAGACATATTTTAAGATCAGTCAGTGGTGTCTCATGACTCCAGTTTCAGATGGAGCCATTCATTCATTCATTCTTGTCTACGATTAGTGTCTACTGTTGGTAAGGGAAAAAAGGCATTAAATGAACAAGTATGTCAGGTGTGATGAGGACTGTGGAGAAAATCTTCAGGAATACAGGGAAGGAGTCATTTTTGGTTAGGGAGTTCAAGGAGAAAGTCTAAGATAAACACAAAGAGAAATTTGATTTGCTTTCCTAAGCCCAATTCCCTAAGGCAGTTCAGAGTTTTCCCCGCTGTTAGGGTTACCTTTGCCTTGCATTTCCCCTAGTGGAAACAGGTATGGGCTGGGATAAGCATGGGAGAAGTAAGTGAAACAACTGAGCAGGATGGGGGGTAGATGTGGAGCCAGAACTCACTGGATTTGGTTGGGGAAGGGGAAAGACAGTGGTGTCTGCATCTAAAGGATATCTCCCAGGGCACAGAGCAGGGGCACATGTCAACCACATGACCAGTGTTGGGGACTATTGGAGAGGCCTGACCTGAATACAAACCCCTACTCAACTTGTTCTTTGCCATTATTCAGCTTCCACTCAGATTGCTGCCTCTTTTGTGGTCTCCCAAACTTTTGTATACCCATACTCCCAATGTTTTTTACTTTAAAATTCTTCCCTAGGCCTTGTAATTTCTTGTTCTGTCTTTAAGTTGGGGTTCTACAGGAAAACAAGGCATTCTGTGCATCCCAAGAGGGAAGTGTTTAATACAGAGGCTTACACTGCTGCTGAAAAGGCTGGGGAGTGAAGATCAGGGTGGCCACCTGCAAATACTGCAGTGTGAAGCACTACCATAGCAAGTGGGTACCGGGATCTGGCCTGGAAACCACTGGGGATTTCAAGGATGTCTGTCTGCAGCACAGGTGATTCTCAGAAGCTCACTTGCAGCTGCTTTGAACCTCACATCTTCCTACACAACTCTATAACTGCCTCCCTCAGAGGAGAATATCCTCTCCTTTCCCACCTTCCAGTCTCTCCAGAGCACCCCTCAGTGGCTGACCCTAACCCAGATCCACATGGGGAAGGGGACGCTGGGAAATGTAGCTCCCAGCTTCTCCACGTCAGTGCAGCAGAGACCTCAGAAGGGGTGGCAGAGATGTTGAGTTGACAAAAAACAATATAACACAGCCACCAGCCTTCCCCTTAACATTTGACTGGCCACCTCTCCCTTCATTTCAGGGTATGCCAGCCCCGTCTCTGTAATACCCAAATGGTTTTATAGTGTGTAAGACATGAACCCTATCACCTGCCCTTCAAGATGGCAGCGGAGCAGCTATTTTTGGTTTTTCACATGGCCATGGTTGAGTAAATTGCCCAGAGTCACAGTCCTCCACCACACCCACACCTTTGTTCTGATGCTAACACTAGACAGTTGTCTTTGTTCAAAGTAGAGCCAAAATAATTCATTTGGACCAAATCTTTAATTTGAGAGTCAGACAGCAGCAATCACAGGCCTGCAAAAGGAAACCATCCATGCATTTGGAATGCAGGGGAAGGAGGAAAGAAGACAGGAAAGTTGAAAATTTCTTCCTCCACAATTGCCAACATGAGGAATAAAGCAAAACAAGAGTTTTCTTCTACCACTCCCAGCCCCTGTAGTGTTAGAGTATCAGACAGCATGCATACGTCTATTGAGTATCTGTTGTGTTTCCAATGCCGCGCCAGGCACCGGAGAATCAAAAATGAATAATGATGAATGTTACAGTTATGTTTTGCTGCATAACAAACAGCTCCAAGACTTGTGACTTAAAACAACAATGCTCATTTATTTTGCTCTCAGATCTGCACTAGGGTAGGGCGCAGCATGGATGGCTTCTCTTTGCCGCATGGGGCATCAGCTGGGGCAGAACTACTTGGAGTTGGAGAATCCCCTTTTAAGATGTCTTACTCAGATAGCTGGCAAGTTGGTGCTGGCTGTCAGCCAAGATCTCAGCTGGGCTGTGGGCCTTGGTTCTTTCCATCTGGGCCTTTCCGCAGGTTACTTGGACTTCATTGTAATGTGGTGGCTGGTTTCCAAGAACAAATGTCCCAAGAGAACAAGGAAGAATGCATTTTTATGGCCTAGCCCCATAAGCATTATATTTCATCAGCTGAGGCAGGATCAAAGGAAGGGGACATAGATTTCACCTCTTGATGGAGAGTGGCAATGTTCTAGAAGACACGTGGGATGAGGATATTGTTGGGGTTGTCTTTGAGAAAAACAGCCTGCCATATTATGGTCAATGTCTGAGGAACTCATTGACTACTGATGAAGTGAGATGTAGAACAATAGAATATAGTCTGAAAAGTTTCTGTGAAAGCACTAAGGGAATTTCAAACTCTTCCTGAAGGCTTTGGTAAGGCTAGAGGAGGTGACCTGGGTCTTAAAGGATGAATAGGCATTTATGGAGCAGGAAAGTAGAGGGACATGGCATTCCAGGCAGGAAACATGAGCAAAGGCCTATGCACATCTTGCTTCCCCAGTTGGAGGGTAAAGCCCTGAGGTACACCAGTTCTCCCCACAGAACCTAGCACAGTGTCTGACTCTTTATTTCATTTTGATTTTTATATTGTTTATGCTCATTCAGCAATTTCCCGTGAATACAGTTCATGTGAGATATAATTGTTCTTCTAGACCTTAATGGAAGACTTATCCAAGTCAGGTATGCATTTTTTAGTCATTTATTTTCAAAAGGGTCTAATCTAGTAGCTTCTGTATTAGTTTCCTAGGACTGCCCTGACAATGTACCATAAACTGGGTGGCTTATAACAACAGAAATTCATTGTCTCATAGTTGTGGAAGCTAGAAGACCAAATTCAAGGTATCAGCAGGGCCTTGTTCCATTTAAAGGCTCTAGGAGAAGGTACTTCTTTGCTTCTTCATGGCTTCTGATGGTTCCTGGCATACCTTGGCATTCATTGGCTTGTAGTCTCATCACTCCAGTCTCTACCTCTGTCTGCTCATGGCCGTCTTCCCTCTGTGTCTCTCTGTCTCTGTGTTTCTTCTCCTGTTTTTATCAGGATGCCAGTCATATTGGATTAGGATCCACCCTACTTCCAATATAACCTCAAGTGAACTTAACTAATAACATATTCAAAGACCCTACTTCCAAATAAGGTCACATTCACAGGTACCAGCTGTAAGGACTTCACCATATCCTTTTGGGGGACATAGTTCAACCATAACAGCTTCTTTGCAAGCAAATCCATTCTGTAGTGCTTCTATTTAAATCAAGAGTCATCTTATTGCTGGGTTCCCTTCAGGCCAAGGCTTTTACTAAACCAACTGTACCAGCTATTACCTGCAAACTTAACCAAAATCATTATGGTCTTCCGAGAAGATGATGTTACTCCACATTAGAGTCCTTTGTTTTACAGCCCTGTTCTCCAATCTGACTTTTTCTATACAAGTTGAAATTAAAAAGAGCTTTAAAGAAGACCGAGAGTAGGGCAGGCAGAAGAATGAAACTACTGTACACAGTTTTACTTGACCTTAGCAGTCTAGCAGGCAGGAAAGAAAATTACACATGGTGAGAGCTCATGCCCATTAGTGTTTCAGAAATGCATTATGTCTCCCCTTGGAGGCTTCTACTGCTCCTCAGTCTGTAGGTTCTTGGTTCAGTGAGAGATATTATTTTGGATTGGACAGCAGTAAATCACTTTGACATTCATCTGAGTCTGCCTTGATTCAGTTTTTCAGAGTTTAGTAAGTGCCTGTGGGTCTGCTGAGATCTCGTCCTTCATCCAGTGACTCATGCATAAAGCTGTATACCTTCTGAAAGGATAACCCTGTTTAAGGCTTTCACTATTACTTTTGATTGCTGGAAGTGATCTCCCACCCAGCAATTCTCTGTACAAACTCCAGTTAATGGAAAACTGCTAGCCTTGATTCTTTGTGTCACATAATGCTTTATTTGATTGACTAAACAAAGATTAGCAATCAGCAAGGAAGTACTGAAATCTGAATTTTAGCTTGTGGTTTTCTTTTTTATTTTTCCATTTATACTTCACAAAGTTGTACCTTTATCCCCCTTTAAAATAAAGTATCTTTAGGGAAAGAGGGTTTTAAGAAAACTATTAAATACGTAAAACTAATACTTAGAACTGAAACTTGCTTTGAATGGGTTTAAATATTCCAAAGAGTCATTGAAAGTACATTGAATGTGATAATGAGCTTGCTGATTAATTGTGCCAGCCATTTTTTTAACCATCATTTTATTTCCTTTACTACTTTACTTCAATTCCATAGTCCATCATTATGACCACTCACTTTGCAAACAACTGAATTCTCTCACTCCTTTATTCCTTTGACTTATATGCCTGGCAAAGCCCTCACCTTAATTAAACCCCACCTTCTTTGTGCCTGTACCTGTGTACCTGAGTGGCTGAATGTTGCTGCGAAAAAAAAACAAAACACTTTTCAATCATGACCAGTCTCAGATGGTACGGACAGTGGCCAATTGGCCTGCTACACTTCTCTGGTAGGTTTCCTCTCCCCCTCTCCCTATTACCTAACTAGCTTTCTTCTTACCATTCATTCATTCATTTTTTTATTTCAGTTGATCAATATACAGTGCTTGGCATGATCGTTGGCACTTGGGTTACATCAATGAGCAAAACAAAGAACGCCTGTCCTTGTAGAGCTCACATTTTATTGGGGAGACGGTGAGCAATAAACATAATAAATAAATAAATAACAGTATGTTAAAAAAAAAGAAGGTAATAAATGGTGGGGCAACAGAAAAAGTAGAACAGGGTATGACAGTATGAGAGTACTGGGCATGAATGGGATGTCATTGTTGTTAGGTGCCATTGAGTCAGTTCTGACTCATAGCAACCCTGTGCACAACAGAACAAAACACTGCCTGGTCCTGCACCATCCTCACAATTGTTGCTATGCTTGAGTCCATTGTTGCAGCCACTGTGTTAATTCATCTCATTGAGGGTCATCCTCTTTTTTGCTGACCCTCTACTTCACCAAGCATGATGTCCTTCTCCAGGGACTGATCTCTCCTGATAACATGTCCAAAGTATGTGAATTGAAGTCTCACCATCCTTGTTTCTAAGAAGCATTCTGGTTGTACTTCTTCCGAGACAGATTTGTTCCTTCTTTTGGCAGTCCATGGTGTATTCAATATTCTTCACCAACACCACAATTTAAAGGCATCAATTCTTCTTCAGTCTTCCTTATTCATTGTCCAGCTTTTACATGCATATGAGGCCATTGAAAACACCATGGCTTGAGTCAGGCTCAGCTTAGTCCTCAAGGTGACCTCTTTGCTTTTTAACACTTTAAAGAGGTCCTTTGCAGCTGCTTTGCCCAATGCAGAGCATCTTTTGATTTCTTGACTGCTGCTTCCATGAGTGTTGATTGTGGATCCAAGTAAAATGAAATCCTCAATAACCTCAATCTTTTCTCCATTTATCATGATGTTGCTTATTGGTCCAGTTGTGAGGATTTCTGTTTTCTTTATGTTGAGGTGTAATCCATGCTGAAGGTTGTGGTCTTTTATCATCATCAGTAAGTGCTTCAAGTCTTCGGCACTTCCAGCAAGCAAAGTTGTGTCATCTGCAAAATGCAGGTTGTTAATGAGTCTTCCGCCAATCCTGATGCCCTGTTCTTCATATAGTCCAGCTTCTCAGATTATTTGCTCAGCATACAGATTAATAGGTATGGTGAAAGGATACCACCCTGACGCACAACTTTCCTGACTTTAAACCATGTAGTATCCCCTTATAAATGGAATAGTAATTTTAAATAGGGTGTTGGGTGAGAGGTCAGGACTCAGTGAGAAGGTGAGATTTGACCAAAGACTTGAAGACAGACGCGAGGGAGTTGGCCAACCGTTGTTTCATGCTTTCTTTTTGCCTCTCAACTCCGTTGCTTCTTTTTCAGAACACCCTCCCCCCCAACCTCTGCAGGCTTATCTGATAACCTTGCCTGTACTTAGATGGAAAATAGAAGCAATTGGACAGGATCTTCTGCAACTATACCCACATTCTCTGCCTTTCCTCCCATTACTATACATGAAGTGTCTGCTGCTATCCCAGGAGCCCTCCTATTAAGACTGAATCCCCTCCCATTCACCTTCTCAAGGACTTTGCTTCTGTAATTGTTTCCCTCTTTTTCCTCTCTACTCAGTCATTACAAACATGCTCCTGTAGCTCATATCTTAAAAAGAAAAGTGCCTTGACCATCATCTTCTCCTTTAACTACTGTCCCCTTTCTCTTCTCCACCTCACAGCAAAGCTTCTGAAAAGATTTGTCTGTCCTCGCTGTCTCCATTTCCTCACCTACCATTCTCTTTTCATGCTCTGTCACACCTTCTCCCTTTTATAAAGCTCACCCATGACCAAATCTAGTAGTCATGCCATCTCTGTTATCTTCTGGCTTAGCATCAGCATTGCACATGATGGACCACTTCCTCCTGAAAACTCTTCTTCTCTTGCCTGTGGAGACATGGCATGCTCTCCTGGATTTCTCCTTCCTTCATTGGCTTTTTCTCAATCTCTTTTGCTCACCTTCCTCTTCTGTCTGATCTCTAAATGTTAGGGGTCCCTAAGGCTTGGCCCTTTGGTCCCCTTTCTTTGTGTGACTTTGTCTCCCTGGTGCTCTGACCCCATTCCATAGCTTTATATCACCTTTACATGTCACTCAGGGCTTTGTCATTCTAGTAGCTTCAGGCAACAGAGTTTATTTCTTGATATCAGGAAGGCAGGGGAGGTGTTGCTCTTTGCAGTTACCAGGGACCCAGCCTGACAGAAGCTTCATCCAGACACCTGCCTCAGTGGCAGGGTCTGTGAGCCATACACCTGCCCTTCAAGACTGTTTCTCACAACTTAGGGGCAAGAACTCAGCATAGGCTCCAGCCTACCCAGTAGACCAGGAATCTCAGTCTTCCATGTGCCCAGAAGGAAAGAACCAAATGCCAGTGATGTACCAATGGCCCCCAGAGACCATGATTTCACCTGCACTATGAGTATATGTATTTTAGCTCTATAAAATAGGCAAGGGTAGTTATATCAGCATTTTATCAATGAAGAATTGACATGAGTTAAGGTATAGTCTGTGTCATCTTAGATTGTCAACTAGATTTTTCTGTTACCAGAAATCATATGAGCATGACTTCTTGACGGTTTATTCATAACTTTTGGATAAAAAACACTTTGCAAACTATTCCACTATGTGCACTCCTGTTATGTCCTCTAATTTTGATCACATTCCACCAAGATTCGATAGACAGACAGATAGATAAGACACAGACAGACAGATGGACAGACCAACCCACCAACCAACCACCCAACCTAGGAAGGACGTCATAACCTTTTCTGAGTACATCTAAAACATTTCCAAAGCTAAGTTCCTTCACTAGCAGCAGATACTCCACTCCTCTGTACTTTCTGGGTCATGCTTATTTCGTGGCTGCTAATCACTGCATTAAGGGTATAATGACACATGGGTTACTGACTGGGTCATAACTGTGAATAGTTATCAGTGGGTGGATCATTCGTGATAAAAAAGAACATAACTGGGATGATATAGCTGTCCCAAAGTTCATCTTATCTAGGACGCCACCTTGACGGATTAGGGCAACGTTATGATGATCTGTAATGTGCTAAATGACGTTTGGAGTTTTGTGGATCAGAAATGACCTTGCTTATACTGCAAGTGGGGAGCATGCACGAAGGGAGCGTTTCTTCTCCTATGCCTCCCATAGGACATTACACCAACTTCTGTTCATATCCGTCACATTATTTATAGTTAGTATAATAGTTGTTCTGCTAAATTGTGAGTTTCCTGAGGTCCAAGAGCATACCTTAGCCTTCGCTGTGTTTCTAGAGTCCAACAGAGTGCCTAGTAGTTAACGTCATCTTTAAGTGTTTATGAGTGGTTGTGTTGTGAGGTAGATATTTGCTTTACCTAACAGCTCTATTGTGATCCTAAGGCAGTGATTGTTTTTAGTTGCTGTTGCGTCAGCTCCAACTCATGGTAACCCTATGCACAACAAAACGATATGCCGCCCAGTCCTGCGCCATATTTGTGATCATTGGTATGCTCAAGTCCATTGTGGCCACTGTGTATTTTGAGTGCCATCCAACCTAGGGCACTTATCTTCCAACACTCTCTCAGGCAGTCTTCTGTTGTGATCCATAAGGTTTTCACTGGCTAATTTTTGGAAGTATATCAGCAGGCCTTTCTTCCTAGTCTATCTTAGTCTGGAAGCTCTGCTGAAACCTGTCCACCATGAGTGACCCTGCTGGTATTTGAAATACCAGTGGCATAGCTTTCATCACCATAGTAACATGCAACCTACCACAGTATGTCAGACTGTCAGATGAATGGTAGAATATGATAACAAAAACCAAACCTGTTACAGTCAAGTCAGTTCCGACCTAGCAACCCTATATAGAGAGGAAAGGTATGCATATCAGTGTACATTAGTACTATTCAACCAACAGATATAATTTCTCTTCCTGGTGGCCTTATGGTCACATAGGACTAGTTCTGTCTAATAAACTGGGCGCAAAGGTTGGGGGTGTCCTTGTGAGACCCTCCTGAGCACTGCCTTCCTTGTGGCACAGTGACCATTAGCCTGAATCACTGAGCCACTATAATGAACTGACCTGCAGGGGACATGTAGTATGAGCAAGAAATAAACACCATCCCAATAGAATAATATAATCTTAAATTTTCTAGTAGCCACATTAAAAGGGTAAAAAGAAACAGATGAACTTAATTTTAATAAATATGTTTTATTTAACCCAATAGGTCTTTAAATATTACCCTTTAAACATGTAATCAATATAAAAATTATGGAGATATTTTCCACATGTAGCATATCTCAGTTTGGACTACTTATATTGCAAGTTCTCAATAGCCACATGTCACTAGTGACTACTGTATTGACAGTCGAACTCTACCATTTTAAGTCAGTGATATTTCAAGATTTTTTTTTTTTTTTTTGCTGCACCGAACCTTATCCCGTCTTGACTGGTACACCAAACATTGATTTTCCTCAGATGCCCTGACAAAATAAGTCTCCTAGCCTTGCTATAGGGCTTGCCAGGGTTGATGCAGAGTAACCAAGAGCATGTTCCATCAGTATTCACCTAATTGCAACACAGAAAACCTTTGATGAAACATGCGAAGATTTGGGCTCAGCTCATCAGTGTGGGACATCTCCTGAATGTGACCTAGACAGCTTCTCATAAATTTAAACCACATTGAAAACTCTGTAGTAACAAGAAGATAAAGTTTTTTTCATTCTAATAATAGTGTTTTAACAAGGTAATCAATAATGCAAGAAAGCTACTCCTAGCCTAGATTCTGTGATGGTCATAAATTAGGAAACATTTGTTCTCAATGACTCTGTGCGTAGTAGTAACATAATAGGTTCTGGAACTACAGCCATGGTGGGGCTGCACCATCTCACAGAGACAATAGGGAAAAAAAAAATATATATATATATATTTAAATACAGGGTTAAATAACTGAAATACAACTTGTTTACATTTTCTGTTGTTGTGTAAGAGATTAGCATAAATTTAAGGAGCCCTGGTGGCACAATGGTTAAGTGCTCAGCTACTAACAGAAAGGTCAGCAGTTCAAACCCACCAGTGGCTCCATGGGAGAAAAGATCTGGTGATCTGCTCCCTTAAAGACTACAGCCTAGGAGACCCTATGGGGCAGTTCTGCTCTGTTCTGTAGGGTTACTATGACTCGGAATTGATGGCACCCAACGACAATGGCTTAAAACAATATACATTTATGATCTCATAGTCTCTGTGAATCAGGGGTCTAGGTTCAGGTCAGTGGGATTTGTGGTCAGGGCCTCACAAGGCTATAATCAGTGTGTCAGCCAGGCTGCATTCCTTTCTGGAGCTCAAGGTCCTCTTGTGTGGTTGTTGGTAGAATTTAGTTCCACCTGGTTGTGGGACTAAGGTCCTGTTTTCTTGTGAGCTGTCAGCCAGGGGCTGCTCTCAGATCCTAGAGCCTGCTTGTTATTCCTTGGCAGTGTGGCCCTCGCAGAGCCTTTCACAAGCTCTCTCACAACATGGCATCTTACTTCTTCAAAGCCACTAGGAGAATCGGACTGATGACTAAACAAAAAAAAACCAAACCCAGTGCCGTCAAGTCGATTCCAACTCATAGCGACCTTATAGGACAGAGTAGAACTGCCCCATAGAGTTTCCAAGGACCACCTGGTAGATTCGAACTGCTGACCCTTTAGTTAGCAGCCGTAGCACTGAATCACTATGCCACCAGGGTTTCTGACTGATCACTAGACCCTCTTTTGAGAGCTCACCTGATTAGCTCAGGTCTACCCCCACGTGTCTGTCAGTTTGTCGTACCGTGGGGGCTTGTGTGTTGCTGTGATGCCGGAAGCTATGTTACCAGTATTCAGATACCAGCAGGGTTACCCATGGAGGACAGGTTTCAGCTGAGCTTCCAGACTAAGACAGACTAGGAAGAAGGACCCGGCAGTCTACTTCTGAAAAGCATTAGCCAGTGAAAACCTTATGAATAGCAGCAGAACATTGTCTGATATAGTGCTGGAACATGAGCCCCCCAGGTTGGAAGGCACTCAAAAGATGACTGGGGAAGAGCTGCCTCCTCAAAGTAGAGTCAACCTTAATGATGTGGATGGAGTAAAGCTTTCAGGACCTTCATTTGCTGATGTGGCATGACTCAAAATGAGAAGAAACAGCTGCAAACATCCATTAATAATCGGAACCTGAAATGTATGAAGTATGAATCTAGGAAAATTGGAAATCGTCAAAAATGAAATGGAATGCATAAACATCGATATCCTAGGCATTAGCGAGCTGAAATGGACTGGTATTGGCCATTTTGAATCAGACAATCATATAGTTAACTATGCTGGGAATGACAACTCGAAGAGGAATGGTGTTGCATTCATCGTCAAAAAGAACCTTTCAAGATCTATCCTAAAGTACAACACTATCAGTAATAGGATAATATCCATACACCTACAAGAAAGACCAGTTAATATGACTATTATTCAAATTAGGGCCAAAGATGAAGAAATAGAAGATTTTTATCAGCTGCTACAGTCTGAAATTGATCAAACATGCAATCAAGATGCATTGATAATTACTGGTGATTGGAACGTGAAAGTTGGAAACAAAGAAGAAGGATCAGTAGTTGGAAAATATGGCCTTGGTGATAGTAACAATGCCAGAGATCAAATGATAGAATTTTGCAAGACCAACGACTTCTTCATTGCAAATACCTTCTTTCACCAACATAAATGGTGACTATTACACATGGACCTCGCCAGATGGAATACACAGAAATAAAATTGACTACATTTGTGGAAAGAGACGATGGAAAAGCTCAATATCATCAGTCAGAACAAGGCCAGGGGCCGATTGTGTAACAGACCATCAACTGCTCATATGCAAGTTCAAGCTGAAACTGAAGAAAATCAGAGCAAGTCCACAAGAGCCAAAATATGACCTTGAGTATATCCCACCTGAATTTAGACACCATCTGAAGAAGAGATTTGATGCAGTGAACACTAGTGACCGAAGACCAGACGAGTTGTGGAATACCATCAAGGATATCATCCATGAATAAAGCAAGAGGTCACTGAAAAGACAGGAAAGAAAGAAAAGACCAAGATGGATGTCAGAGGAGACTCTGAAACTTGCTCTTGAGCGTTGAGCAGCTAAAGCAAAAGGAAGAATTGATGAAGTAAAAGAGCTGAGCAGAAGATTTCAAAGGGCCTCTCGAGAAGACTAAGTAAAGTATTGTAATGACATGCACAAAGAGCTGGAGATGGAAAACCAAAAGGGGAGAACACGCTGGGTGTTTCTCAAGCTGAAAGAACTGAAGAAAATATTCAAGCCTCGAGTTGCAATACTGAAGGATTCCATGGGGAAAATATTAAACGACGCAGGAAGCATCAAAAGAAGATGGAAGGAATACACAGAGTCGCTATACCAAAAAGAATTGGTCAACATTCAACCATTTCAGGAGGTGGCATATGATCAGGAACTGATGGTACTGAAAGAAAAAGTCCAAGCTGCTCTAAAGGCATTGCAAAAAACAAGGCTCCAGAAATTGATGGAATATCAATTGAGATGTTTCAACAAACAGATGCAGAGCCGGAGGTGCTCACTCATCTATGCCAAGAAATATGGAAGACAGGTCCCTGGCCAACTGACTGGAAGAGATCCATATTTATGCCTATTCCCAAGAAAGGCGATCCAACCAAATGTGGAAATTATAGAACAATATCATTAATATCACATGCAAGCAAAATTTTGCTGAGGATCATTCAAAAGCGGCTGCAGCAGTATATCAATGGGGAACTGCCAAAAATTCAGGCTGGTTTCAGAAGAGGACATGGAACCAGGGATATCATTGCTGATGTCAGATGGATCCTGGCTCAAAGCAGAGAATACCAGAAGGATGTTTACCTGTGGTTTTATTGACTATGCAAAGGCATTGGACTGTGTGGATCATAACAAACTATGGATAACAGTGCGAAGAATGGGAATTCCAGAACACTTAATTGTGCTCATGAGGAACCTTTACATAGATCAAGAGGCAGTTGTTTGGACAGAACAAGGGGATACTGATTGGTTTAAAGTCAGGAAAGGTATGCGTCAGGGTTGTATTCTTTCACCATACCTATTTAATCTGTATGATGAACAAATAATCCAAGAAGGTGGACTATATGAAGAAGAATGGGGCATCAGGATTGGAGGAAGACTCATTAACAACCTGTGTTATGCAGATGACACAACCTTGCTTGCTGAAAGTGAAGAGGACCTGAAGCACTTACTAATGACAATCAAAGACTACAGCCTTCAGTATGGATTACAGCTCAACATAAAGAAAACAAAAATCCTCACAACTGGACCAATGAGCAACATCATGATAAACGGAGGAAAAATTGAATCAAGGATTTCATTTTACTTGGATCCACAATCAACAGCCATGGAAGCAGCAGTCAAGAAGTCAAAAAACGCATTGCATTGGGCAAATCTGCTGCAAAGGACCTCTTCAAAGTGTTGAAGAGCAAAGATGTCACCCTAGAGACTAAGGTGCACCTGACCCAAGCCGTGGTATTTTCAATCGCATCATATGCATGTGAAAGCTGGACAATGAATAAGGAAGACTGAAGAAGAGTTGACGCCTTTGAATTGTGGTGTTGACAAAGAATATTGAATATTCCATGGGCTGCCAAAAGAACGAACAAATCTGTCTTAGAAGAAGTACAACCAGAATGCTCCTTGGAAGCAAGGATGGCAAGACTGTGTCTTACATGCTTTGGACATGTTGTCAGGGAGGATCAATCCCTGGAGAAGGATATCATGCTTGGCAGAGTACAAGGTCAGCGTAAAAGAGGAAGACCCTCAATGAGGTGGATTGACACAGTGGCTGCAACAATGAGCTCAAGCGTAACAACGATTGTAAGGATGGCGCAGGACCGGGCAGTGTTTCGTTCTGTCGTGCATTGGTTCACTATGAGTCGGAACCGACTGGATGGCACCTAACAACAACAACCACCAAGGATAACCTCCCTCTTGATTTGCTCAAAGTCAGCTGATAAGCATCCTAATCACAGGAGTGATATCCCATCAGAGTCACAGGTTCTGCCCACATACAAGGAGAGGTGATTATACAGGGCATGTACACCAAGGGGGCAGGAATCTTAGGGGCCGTATGGGAATTCTGGATACCACATGACTTGAGACCTGAAGGAACAGGAATTTACCAGGCAGAGAGAATAGCATGTGAGAAGACCCTGAGACTGTCAAGAGCTTGGCAGTTTGGGAAAGAGAGAAGTCCAGTGTGTCTGAAACTCAGAGAGAGGATAAGTGGCACAAGATGAGGGAGTAGTTGGATCATACGTAGGCCACTTTACTGATTTTCCAGAAAGCAGTGGGAAACCATGGGTCACAATGCATTTTTAAAGACTTCTTTATTGTCAGTGACAATACATAAGGCAAGAATGAAATAGGGGAAAGCCCAGCTATGAGGCCATTGCAGTATTCAAGGACACCAATGATGGTGGCATAAAGGAGCAGGATGGCTGTAGACGTGGAGCAGAGTAGCCAGATTTGAGAGAAATGTAAGAAGTAGAATCCGTAAGACTTGATGACTAGTTGGATATGGGTTAGGGAAAAAGAAGAAGTCAAAGGTGAATCCTAGATTTGAGCAGCTGGATGGATGGTTGTGCCATTTCCCAAATCTGGGAGCACCAAGGAGAGGAGAATTTTTGCCAGGGATGGGGATCCATTTTAGACAGGTTGAGTCTGACATCCCAGTAAGACAGCCAAGGGTAGATGTCATGTTGGCCACTGGCTATGCTGATCTGCTGCTCAAAAGAGAGGCCTGGGCCAAAGATGTGAATCAGGCAGGTATTAGACTACAGGTGACATGTAAAGCCATCGGGAAAGGATGAGCTCACCCAGGGAAAATGGGTAGAGTAAGACTAGAGCCTTGGATGGAGTCGCTGGGGAACCCCATTTGAAGGTTAGCTAAAGAGGAGTGGGAGCCCCTGACTGGCACAAACAGCTAAGTGCTCATCTGCTAACTGAAAAGTTGATGGTACGAATCTATCCAGAGGTGCCTCGGAAAAAAAGTCCTGGCAATCTGCTTCCAGAAGGTAACAGCCATTGAAAACCCTATGGAGTTCAGTTCTACTCTGCAACATGTGGGGTCTCCCTGAGTCGGAATCGACTCTACAGCAACCGGTTGGTTTTTTTTAAAGAGGACCAAGTGGCCGTTTTACACACTGATTACCTGTCACTGATGCTAATGGCATCTCCAGGAAATGAACATTGTGACCATTTAGGAACATACAGTACCTCCAAGCCTTCTTGCCACCAGGGCTCAAGTGTGTGTAAGTGTGTGTGTGCTTGAGTTGTGGAGAGGGGTTTACATTAGAATCAGCTTAGGAGCTTTTGCAAACTATACTCGTAGATTCTGATATGTCCCTAAGGGAATCAAGAATGATAGAGGCAGAAAGCCCTTTTAGAGACATATGCCCTCATTTTTTAAAAGAAGCTCAGAAAAGTGCAAGTCATTTGCCCAGTGACACACAGCTAGTTGGATGGCAGCCATAATGAAAGTAGTTGAAATTGCTTAGTGATTACTTTGAGCCCTTTAACCTTTCAAAATGTCTTTCCACTCCGGTTGCAGAGACTAGATTTCAGATACACCAAGAAATTCTAGCCACAACTATGGGGTTACCAGAATGTCCACCAAGCATTCTGTATCTTTGGGAAGAAGAAATAAATCCTCACTTACTGAACCGCTACTACACAACCATGTCAACTTCAGAACAACCCTGCACTGTGGGTATTGTTGTTCTCATTTTATAGCTGAGGAAATTGAGGTTCATAAATGAAATAATGTGCCTAGGATCACACAGGTAGTAAGTGGCAGAACCAAGCTTCATGTTTGCACTTACTGCTGACCTTATGTTAATTTTAGGATATTTTTGGAGAGGGAACCATATGCTCTGTACTTTGGATTCCAATATATCCCCAAGCATTTTTCCTACAAATAAAGTGACAATGGAATTGAGTCCATGAGAAAACACATTGGTGTCAGCTACAGCTTCCCTCTAGATAGATTATAAGTCAGTGCTCATCTGAGTAGTGGCTGGGAGGTAAGGCTGCTGTGATAAGAATCCAGACCCCATTCTTTGCTCACTGTGTCACCTTAGGTAAGGTACTCAACTTCTTTGTGCTTTAGTTCCTTGTACACCGTGAATAATGCCTGCCTTACAGGGTTAGTGTGACGATTAAATGGTTCGATGTATATAAATGCCTTAAAACAGTTCCTACCACCACTCTTCTTACACATGCACTATGATTTTTTTTTCTCTAAGAGGCTCATCCGAGTTCTCAATTAGAAATTAATATCTTCCACCATTGTTTTTGGAGCCTTGGTGGCATAGTGGTTAAGAGCTATGGCTGTTAATTGAAAGGTTGGCAGTTCGAATCCACCAGCTGCTCCTTGTAAACCCCATAGGGCAGTTCTACCCTGTCCTGTAGGGTCACTATGAGTCAGAATCGACTTGTCAGCAATGAGTTTGGGGTTTTTACCATTGTATTTGACCCAGAATTTTGCTTTGTTTTCATAACAGGATATTTATGAGAAAGGGATATCCAGATAGTTACCTAAGGGGATACAGAGAAGATGCAAGTGGCTCCACGGATGCTACCTGCCTTTCATGCTCAGTAAAGCATATGTATGCCTCAGGGCCTTTGCCTTCACCCTTCTCTCTGCCTGGAATGTTCTCCCTGTGTACTGCAGTGGTCTTCTGCACTTTCTTCAGGTCTCTGCCGAAATGTCACCTTGTCAAAAATACCAGTCTATCTAAAATAGCATCTCCTTCCCAATATTATTCTCTACACCAGTAGAAATATTATATAAAAAAAAATATAGCTACAGATTTATTGAGTGTCCGTCTCCCCAGTAGAACCTCAGCTCTATGGAGACAAGGAAGGATCAGCTCCATTTTATTCAATGTTGAATTTCCAGCACCTAGGAGTCCTGGTGGCACAATGGTTAAGCGCTCAGCTGCTAACTGAAAGGTCGGCAGTTTGAACCCACTCACCCTCTCCATGGGAGAAAGACCTGGTGATCTGCCCCCATAAAGATTATAATCTAGAAAACTCTATAGGACAATTCTGTCACATGGGATTGCTACGAGTTGAAAATTGACTTGATGGCACCTAACAACAACAGCAACAGGATACTCCCTGGATAGTGCAAATGATTAACATACTCAGCTGCTAACCTGAAGGTTAAAGGTTCAAGACCACCCAAAGGTATGTAGGAAGAAAGGCCTGGTGATCTACTTCTGAAAAATCGTCCATTGAAACCCCCATGGAGCACAGTTCTGACAGACATGGGGTCGCCATGAGTCAGAATAGACTTGACAACCGACTGGTAACTGGTAGGATAGTCCCTGGCACATAGTTCACCCTCAAGGATTTGTGGAATAGATGAAAGGATGAGTAAGTGAATGCTAAATTCAGATGATGGAATTTCTGGTCATCTGCAGAGACTACTGTGATGTCCAGGTGCACTGTCACCTGAACAAGTTTGAGACAAACTGAGTGATTCCAGCCCCTCCCTTCTACAGGCGAGGAAAATGAGGGCAGAGAGTAAGAGGCCAGGCTCCAAACCTAGTGTCCAGTAAGAAACAGGGCCAGGGATGGGCAGTTTTTGATATGCTTTCATGTGATAATCCCATCTGTGCCTCAAAAAAGCACTAGGAGTTTGCAGAACAGGAGTCATGTTATCGCCATTTGACCAGTGAAGAAACTGAGGGTCAGAGAAGTGAGATGACAGCTACCCAAGTGCTCAAGGGAGAGCTGTGACAAGACCTGGCCCTTTCCACCACACCTCACTGTCAGCCTCTCAGCAGCACACAGCTGACTGTTGCCCAGCGATCACCTTACAAGTCACATCAAGGGTTCTTCTAGAAAGTACCTAAGCCTAGAAGGTCTCCTTTAGTCTTCTGTGCTTTGATAAGGTTCTAATTCTTTGAAGACATTTCCTACAAAGTTAAAAAAGATTTGGGATTATCTTTTGAGTTCAGATGGCCTACAGATGATTTCCAGGCAACAAGTCAATTCCGACTCATGGTGACCCCGTTTGTGGCAGAGTAGAACTGTGCTCCCTAGGGTTTTCGAAGTAGATCGTCAGGACTTTCCTTCAATTTGCTTCTGGGTGGACTTGAATCCCCAACCTTTTCAGTGAGCAGCTAAGTGCATTAACCTTTTGTACCACCCAGGGACTTTTTAACTTCAACAGCCTCTTGTAAGAGCCTGAGAACACCTTAGGGCTTCCCGGGCAAATCCAGGCCAACAGGGACTATTTCCAAACAGATGGCTATCTTATTACCTCTTTCCTGCTTGCTTGTTTCCTGTCCCTGCTTTGGCACAAACTTAAATCCAATATGGACTTTTTGTCTTAGACTAAACCAGAATCTAATGAGCTTCCAAGTGAAAGGGGGTCAGGTTGTTTTCAAGCCAAGCATTCACCCCGTAGGATCCGTAGAAATGAGCATTGCTCAAATTCTCAAATGCAGCTGTCTCTCCTAGTCCCTCCAAGCACGTTCCTTGGCGTTTCTCATGTTCCATCACTATTATTCCGCGGTCAGAATGTACAAACAGCTGGGAAGAAAGCAATCTTTTGTTGTTCCTAAATCAAAGATTTATCTTTAAAAATATTTTCAAATGCCTTGACTAATCACTTTCCTGCTTCCTTACCATCTAAAGAGCATTTTTATGGCACAAGGAACTAGTTAAGTACTTTGCAAGCATTAAACCATGGAATCTTTAGAAGAAGTCTGCATTAAGTGCTGTTATTATTCCCATTTCACAGATGAGAGAACTGAGGTTTACGGACATTAAATAACTTGCCCAAGGTCACCAGCTACCAAGTAGCAGATCTGCAGCTTAAATCTAACAACAAAGTGGGGGCTTTTAACCACTATACCATATTGTTTCTCTACTGTATTTCTCTTCAATGTATAAAGGTTACAGATCCTTGCACTTGTTTATATCTTGTTTTATAGTTCTAATCAAATTTCACGCACACTTATCTCGATAGCTAGAATATTAGCTTCTCGAGGACAAGATTGATCTCCTTTTTTGTGTAGCTCAAGGCACAGCAGAACTAGTTGTCTTCTTGTAGTACAAATACCCTTATCCTGCACAAGGCAAGTGGTTAATACATATGCAAAAAATATTTGAAAAATAAATGATTAACCAAATCCTTTTGAATTGCTTTCCTTCCTTCTGCTACCTTTTAAAAATTGCTGCCATCCTGTACCAGTGTAACCCAGTCGGTGGAAATGGACCTGAATTATTAATTCAATGAAAATAGATTGATAAGAATTTCCCAGAAAAATATTTCTGTAGCAAAGATGTTTTTTAGTATATTTCATTTGCACCCACACAGGCATGCACACAACCCTGCACAAACCCAGTATGCTTGTGTGGCTCTGCACAAGGACACAGTCTTATTCAGATACACATCGTAGGTGTAAAACAAAACAAACGCAGTGAGATTTGTCTTTGAAATCAGCATATGTGTGTGGAATGAGGGCCTTGAGATGGAGGGAAGCCTGAGTCTCCATGCCTGCTTCAGAAATTGTGGGGAGGTTCTCAGGAGGTTTTGTTGCCTGAGAATCTGTGGGAGAAGTGTGAGGAATTGCTGCATGGGACTGAGACACTGAACCTGATACCCTCAGACACAAGGGGAGATTCAAGCCACTTCTATCTCTTGACAAAGTGCTCTGAGAGGCTCCCCAAGGCAGCTGAGGGGAGTGAAGTGTGGGCTTCCTTCTTGGCGCTGGTCCGGGTGTGGCAGGGAGGTGTTTGGGAGAGAGACTGGGCTTGGTATCCCTGTGGCCTCATTGAACTCCGCTCCAGGAGCTTGTCCCATCACACTCCTCAGGTGTGCCAGCTGGAAGTCGGAAGTTCCCAGCTTCCCTTCAGGAAACAAGTTGAACACTGTTGGAAACAGAATTTCGCTTCAGCTCTGCATCCGCATCAGGGTCAGGACCAATAGCAGTGTCAGCAAGGAGGGGAAGCAGCTGCAGCAGCAGACATGGGACATTGGCAGCTGCAGAACAAGGCCAACCCAGGGAAGAGAGAACAGGGCTCCAGAGGCAGCCACAGGAAACATTACCTGAGCTGTCGCCGGCATCTATCTGACACAGCTCATCACTTTGTCCTTCTAGAAACTCATTTGTCTCTTGGCTTCTGGGATTTCTGGGCTCTGCTTGCTTCACCTTGTTTCACCGGCAGCTTCTTTTCAGTCTCCCTTGCTGGTTACTTTGTCCTGTTCCAAACCTCTGAATGTTAGTGTGCCCCAGGGCTCAGTCTTTGCCACTTTGCTATACCCTTTCTTTGGGTGATCTCATGAAGTTTTGTGCTTTTAAACATCAGCTGTATACCAGCAATTCTCAAATTACTCATTAAGTGCCTCCCTTCTGAGCTCCAGAATCATATATTCATCTGCCTACTTCAAATCTCTAGAAAATATTCCAGGTATCTCAAACGTTGTTGTTGTTAGTTGCCACAGAGTTATCTTAAACTCATGGTGACCTTTTGTATAACAGAATAATAGAACAAAATGTTGCCTGGCCATGCACCATCTTCATGCTGTATGAGCCCATTGTTTTGGCAGTTGTGATCTATAAGGTTTTCACTGGCTAACTTTTGGAAGTAGATCGTCAGGCCTTCCTAGTCTGTCTTAGTCTGGAAGCTCGACTGAAACCTGTCCTTCATGGGTGATCCTGCTGGTATTTGAAATGCCTGCCATATACATTCCAGCATCATAGCAACACACAAACCGCCACTGTACGACAAACTGACAGACAAGTGGTAGATCTCAAATGTATCATATCCCAAAGTAAACAGTGATCTTCTTCCAGACCTGCTTTCCCCCCATTCTTCTCTAACTCAGTGTGTAGTATTACCATCCGTCCAGGCAAGAAAACCTTGAGATCATTCTAGACACTGAGTTTTTGTTCTTACTGCCTTCATTTGATCAATTACAAGTCCTTTCAAATCTATTTCCAAAGAGATCTCAAGTTTGTCCATATCTCTCCTTCTCAGCCACGTCCACTTTCTTGGTTCTAGCCAGTCTTGTCTCACCTGGCCTACTGCAGTAACTTTCCTGATGGACTTTCCACTCCTGTGCTTCCTCTGGGCCATTCTCCACAGAGGAATCAGAGTGCACTTTTTAAAACAAGTGATCCTGTCATTTCACTGCTTGAAACCCCGTAGTGACTTCCACTAGCCTTAGAGAATAAAATCCAAACTCCTTAACATTATTGTACCTGGTCCTGCATTGTGTGTTCTAAGCCTCCCTCTCTTACCCATCTCAGGCCACTCCACCCATCTCAACCTTTACAATGTCCAGTCATCCAGGCCTTTCAGTTCCTGGTACAATCATCCCAAGTGTCTCCTGGCCTTTGTACTTACTGTTCTCTCTGGCTGAAGTGCTTCCACTTGACTCCTCCCATGGCTAAAAACTTCTCATCTTTCAGATCTCAGGTTAAATGTTACATCTTCAGAGATTGCCCAGCCAATCTAAAGTAAGTGTCCCGGTTCTTCTCTCCCACAGCACTGTATTCTTTTCCTAATACTTTTCACAATTTTAAATTACATACGTATTTGTTGTTTATTACCTCTCTCCCCCTCTGGACTGTGAATGTTGTCTACCATGGTATATCTAGCATCTAGCAGAGTACCTAACACATTGTTGTTAGTTGCCATCAAATCTACTCTGACCCATGGCAACCCGTGGTACCCTTATGTATAACAGAATGAACGCCCCCCTGTCCTGCACCGTCTTCTTGATCTTTGATATGTTTGAAGCCATTGTTGTGGCTATCTTGTTAATCCATCTTATTAAGCGTTCCCTTGTTTTCGCTGACCTTCTCCTTTACCAAACATGATGTCCTTTTATAGTGATTGGTCTTCCCTGATGACCTGTCCAAAGTAAGCAAGACAGACTTTCTCCATCCTTGCTTCTAAGGAGCATTCCAGTTGTATTTCTTCTAAGACTGATTTGTTCATTCTTCTGGCACCCTACGATATATTCAGTATTCTTTCCCAATACCATAATTCAAATGTGCCGATCCTTCTTATGGCTTCTGTTTTCCATTGTTTAGTTTGCATGCATATGAGGTGAATGAAAAGATGACCCATGGCTTGGGTCAGGCACATATTAGTCATCAGAGTGACATCTTTGTTTTTTAGAACTTCAAAGAGGTATTTTGCAGCAGATTTGCCCAGTGCAATACATCATTTGATTTCTAGACTACAGCTTCCATGCATGTACCTGGCACATAATAATCACTTAGTGAATGTTGTTGAATGAATGGATATCTGTAGAGGAACATGTAGACTCTGAGGGCCCTGAAGAGACAGGAGACAGGAATTGGGATCTTGGATCTCAGAGATTCGTCTGGCTGGGCCTTATATTCAAAGACCTGAGAAATCCTTCTCAGCCATTAGTTCCTTATTTGTCTCCTTCCTGGGTTGTAACTTGGATAAGTAGGAGTGCTGTGTTCTTCCCACCGCCACCAATCTAGTGTAGTCCTTCTTGAAGATAATGATAACTAATATTTTTAAATGTTCTTTGAGCATAGCACATGTATTAGATCATGTAATACAAGTCAATAAAGTAGGTATTTCTATCATTTTTCATTTTGCAATTGCAAACTCAGGCACAGAGAGGTTAAATAGCTTTCTCAAGATCACGGAGCTGGTAAGGGGTAGACCCAGGATATGAATCCATGTAGTTTAACCTCAGAATATATATTCCTAACTAACCTCTGTGGCACAGCTGCCCATGTGGCTCCATATCTATACTCTCTCTGAGTGACCTCATCCAATGCCATGACTTTAAGTACTGTCTATATCCTGGCCATACTTACTTTGTATCTCTAGCCCAGACTGTTTCCCTGAGCTCCAGGCTTATTTACTCAAATACCTAAATGATATCTTCTCACAGGAATCTCCAAATGAACATTTCCAAACTGAATTCATGATTTACCTCTGTGCCCCCACTCCCAAAACTGTTCCTCCCTCAGTTTCCCCTTCTCAGCTCAGCCAATGACATCAGAGGTCATGAGATGTGGAGGTATGTATATACAGGCACACACCTTTGAGAGAGGGGTTGCCTGAGTCAGATAATGGCATACCGTCTTCTGTTGCCTGACTGTTGACTTACCTAACCATCTCGTCCCAAATTGTGACATACCAAGGCAAGGACCAAGATGAATTGCTCTTTGCATTCCTAGCATCTAGCAGTACCTAGAAGGTATTCATTATGTTCTTCTTGAATGAAAAAAAGAAAGAAGGAATGCTTTCTGTGAATCTTACCTATGTCTACTCCTGGGAGTTTCCAGGCCTCTTGTTAATTCCTTCAGTCATTCTTCCAAGAATATTGTTCCAAACTCCTCCACATGATCATTTTTCTTCTCCGCGGGGTTGTAACCTAAGGGATTTTTGTTGCAGTATAGTAACGAAACAACTATGTTTCATAGACATCATTTTCATTTCTCTTCCCTTTGGCACTTGCACACTTGGATTTATGTGGAGCAAAATACTTAATAACAAGGAAAAGCCTGTTTAGAAATGGTAGCATAATCATTCAGCAGTAGAGAAAACAGTGATATATGGGCTGTATAATTAGCAATCATCTCTTTCACATTTATTTTTCATGGCTAACGTTCAGAGTGTATTCTGAAACAAGCAGTAGGTCGTGCCTTCTCAGTTCCTCCTTGAGAAATTGAGTATAGTAAGTTTCTTATGCCAAATCTTGACTCTTAAGTATGTAAAAGGGGCACACACACACACACACACACACACAGGACAACGACTCAGGAATAGACGTTCAACATCAGGGAATTCAGCTAACATTTTTGTCAAGATTATCAAAATAACTATTAATAGTCTCAAATTAACTCTCAGTTCTTTAGTAGCTTAATTTTGCTTTACAGTATACAGTGCCTTTTTGTTTTTGTTGCTCTGTCTTATAAAATATGAAACTCTTTTAAGATTTGTTTACATAAACTGAAAAAGGACCAATTCAGAGCATTCACATTTTAAATGTATATCCCCTAAGCAATAGGGTGGCCATGGCAACTGGTACATATGTATCCTAAGGAAAGCCATGGGTTTATTTTAACCTCAGAGTTTATTAGATAAAATTGATGAGGGAGCCAAGGGATGCAGGTCTGGAATCAGTTCTGTCCATGATAAACTTTCGGTTTGACTGTGAGCGAATCACTTGACCTGTCTCTCTCTCCTCCTCTGAGAAATCAAAGGAAAGCCTCTCTCACAAGGTTTGTGTGAGAATAAACGAGATAGTGTATAAAAGTGCTTTGAAAATTTCAAACCATTAAACAAATAAAAAGTGATGATGTTATTATTATTAAAAGAATAAGAAAGATAAAGCTTTTTTATTATGCTGAATGAATCAAAACAGCTGAGATTTTATGCAGAAAATGTGGAGAATCCCACATTAGAATTGCAATTGGCTCTGCAAGTGTTCAGATAATGAATTGGCTTTTCCACACAGTGCAGTGGGGCATTGAACAAATGCCCTAAGTGGAAAGTTTTAATGGATTCTCTTAAATATTTTCATACATTCATGAGGACTCTACAGAATGATTATTCTTCCACAGGATTATTTTCTATAAACTAGCAATTACAGTAATTCCATGGAGATAGCATACCCTAAAAAAAAAAAAAAAAAAATACCCTAAGAGTTATATAAAAAAAAAAAAAATTTATATATTGTGGTCTAAATCAAGGTACAGGCTCTCAGATTCTTTGAATAAATCATATCCCATATGGCACAGCGGTTAAGTGCCACGGCTGCTAACCAAAAGGTCAGCAGTTTGAATCTCCCAGCTGCTCCTTGGAAACCCTATGGGGCAGTTCTCCTCTGTCCTGTGGGGTTGCTATGAGTCGAGATCAACTCTATGGCCACAGACTTGGTTTGCGGGTATATGTTATCTTCCTGAGTTGTGCAATTTTACTCTCTCTCTCTCTCATAGGAAGACAAAAGAACAATGGTGAGTGTAGGACCTTGTCAGAAAGCTTAAAAAAAACACCCAGTGGCTGTTGAGTCAATTCCAACTTCTGGTGACCTCATGTGTGTTAGACTAGAGCTGTGCTCCATAGGGTTTTCAATGGCAGGTTTTTTGGAAGTAGATCATCAGGCCTTTCTTCCAAGGTGCCTTTGAGTAGACTCGAACCTCCAACCTTTCGGTTACCAGCAGAGTGCATTAGTCATTTGTATCACCCAGGGATTCTGTAGGAAATCTAGGTGACTTTACAGAATTGCTATTATCACAATTTAAATGTCCAAGTAAAACTTACCCAGACTCTGAAGTCTATATTTAATATAAACAAAAAGATCCATTTTTAAGAAATGTAATTTTTTTTCTGCTTTATAACTTAGAAAACTATATTATATATTGAAAAGCATGTGGCAGTCTTTTCCAAAGCCCAAAAAATACTCAGCTGGCAAGCTGCAGGATCATTTCAGTCATAAGGAATCAGTGCACCCAGCAGGCATGAATGGGGCAGGATGAAGAGTTTTGTGTGTATGTTCTGTCTCTGTAGGTTCTGTATGTATGGGTGTTGCCACTCGTGAGCTCATTCACATCCCCTAGCAACTGAGCTCTAAGTGCCCTATGCAGGGAGGTCTGAGTGTTAAACTCGTTAAACCAAACCTGTTGCTCTCGAGTCCATTCAGACTCATAGCAACCCTATAGGACAGAGTGGAACTGCCTCATAGGGTTTGCAAGGCTGTAATCTTTACAGGAGCAGACGGCCACATCCTTCTCCTGCGGAGCAGCTGGTGGATTCAAACTGCCGACCTTTCAGTTAACACTTGCTCACTGTGTCGCTAGGGCTCCTGGAATGAGTTCTTGTTGTTGTTAGGTGTCATCGAGTCAGTTCTGACTCATAACGACCTTGTGCACAACAGAAAGAAACACTGCCTGGTCCTGCATCATCCCCATAATTGTTGCTATGCTTAAGCCCATTGTTGCAGCCACTATGTCAGTCCATCTCGTTGAAGGTTTTCCTCTTTTTCACTGACCCTCTACTTTACCAAGCATGATGTCCTTCTCCAGGGACTGATCCCTCCTGACAACAAGTCCAAAATATGTGAGACGTAGTTTTGCCATCCTTGCTTCTAAGGAACATTCTGGTTGTATTTGTTCCTAGACACGTTTGTTCGTTCTTTTGACAGTCCATGGTATACTCAATATTCTTCGCCAGCATCACAATTCAAAGGCATCAGTTCTTTTGCAGTCTTCCTTATTCATTGTCCAGCTTTTGCATGCATATGAGGTGACTGAAAACACCATGGCTTGCGTCAGGCACACCTTAGTCCTCAAGGTGACATCTTTGCTTTTCAACACTTTAAAGGGTCTTTTGCAGCCGATTTGCCCAATGTAATGTGTCTTTTGATTTTTTGACTGCTGCTTTCATGGGTGTTGATTGTGGATCCAAGTAAAATGAAATCATTGATAACCTCAAGCTTTTCTCCATTTATCATGATGTTCCTTATTGGTCCAGTTGTGAGGATATTTGTTTTCTTTATGTTGAGGTGTAATCCATACTGAAGGCTGTGGTCCTTGATTTTCAGCAGTAAGTGTTTCAAGTCCTCTTAACTTTCAGCAAGCAAGATTGTGTCATCTGCATAACTCAGGTCGTTAATAAGTCTTCCTCCAATCCTAATGCCCCATTCTTCTTCATATAGTCCAGCTTCTCAAATTATTTACTCAGCATACAGATTGAATAGATATGGTGAAAGGATACAACCCTGATACATACCTTTCCTGACCTTAAACCATGCAGTAGCCCCTTGTTCTGTTTGAACAACTGCCTCGTGGTCTGTGTACAGATTCCTCATGAGCACAATTAAGTGTTCTGGAATTCCTATTCTCCACAATGTTATCCATAATTTCTTATGATCCACACAGTCCAATGCCTTAGCATAGTCAATAAAACACAGGTAAACATCCTTCTGGTATTTTCTGCTTTCGACCAGGATCCATCTGACATCAGCAGTGATATTACTGGTTCCATGTCCTCTTCTAAATTCAGCTTGAGTTTCTGGCAGTTCCCTGTCAATACACTGCTGCAGCCACTTTTGAATGATCTTCAGTAAAATTCTGCTTGCATATGATATTAATGATATTGTTCGATAATTTCCACATTCAGTTGGATCACCTTTCTTGGGAATAGGCATAAATATAGATCTCTTCTAGTCAGTTGGCCAGGTAGCTGTCTTCCAGATTTCTTGGCATAGATAAGTGAGCATTTCCAGTGCTGCATCTGCTTGTTGAAATATCTCAATTGATAATCCATCAATTCCCAGAGCCTTGTTTTTCACCAATGCTTTCAGTGTAGCTTGGACTTCTTCCTTCAGTACCATCGGTTCTTGATCACATGCTACCTCCTGAAATGGTTGAACGTTGACCAATTCTTTTTGGTATAGTGACTCTGTGTAGTACTTCCATCTTCTTTTGATGCTTCCTGTGTCATTTAATATTTTCCCTGTAGAATCCTTCACTATTGCAACTCAAGGCTTGAATGTTTTCTTTAGTTCTTTCAGCTTGAGAAATGCTGAACGTGTTCTTCCCTTTTGATTTTCTATCTCCAGGTTTTTGCACATGTTGTCATAATACTTTGTCTTCTCAAGCTGCCCTTTGAAACCTTCTGTTCAGCTCTTTTATTTCATCATTTTTTCCTTTTGCTTTAGTTATTCAATGTTCAAGAGCAAGTTTCAGAGTCTCTTCTGACATCCACTCAGGTCTTTTCTTTCACTCCTGTCTTTATAATGACCTCTTGCTTTCTTCAAGTATGATGTCCTTGATGTCATTCCACAACTCATCTAGTCTTCAGTCATTAGTGTTCAATTCATCAAATCTATTCTTGAGGTCTCTAAATTCAGGTGGAATACACTCAAGGTCATACTTTGGCTCTCATGGACTTGTTCTAGTTTTCTTCAGTTTCAACTTAAACTTGCATGTGAATAATTGATGGTCTGATCTGTAGTCGACCCCTGGCCTTGTTCTGACTGATGATATTGAGCTTTCCCATTGTGTTTTTCCACAGATGTAAGTAGATTTGATTCCTGTATATCCCATCTGGCAAGGTCCATGTGTATAGTCAATTTTTACGTTGTTGAAAAAAGGTATTTGCAATGAAGAAGTCATTGGTCTTCCAAAATTCAGTCATGTGATCTCCAGCATCATTTCTATCACCAAGGCCATATTTTCAGACTACCGATCCTTTTTCTTTGTTTCCAACTTTTGCATTCAGCTGAGCTTCCAGACTAAGACAGACTAGGAAGAAGGACCTGGCGGTCTCCTTCTGAAAAAAATTAGCCAGTGAAATCCTGGACTGAGTATAATAGGTTAATAAACAGAAAACCAGTTTGTGCAAAAAGACACAGTATCGGTCATCACATCTTCAGAGGTTACTGGCTTGTCCCTTCCCTGAGTGGGCCCCTCGTTACCGGTAACCTACTAATTTAAGTAGCTAGCTTCAAGAGTCACTTCGTGGACAGTCACTTCCTGCTTCACAGGACTCACAGGTTTCGCCTGAGCAGAGCCTGACACTACACATTTCACTAACTATATATTAGACAAATATTGATTGTACCCTCCCTCTGTGCAAGGCATTGTGCTAGGTCCAGAGGATTCAACCGTGAATAATGGAAACATTCCTTGTCCTCCAGGATTATAGTTGGGGTTACACCAAAAAACTAAACCCTTTGCCGTCGAGTCGATTCTGATTCATAGCGACTCTGTAAGAGTAGAGCTTCCAGGGAGCACCTGATGGATTTGAACTGCCAGCCTTTTGGTTAGCAGCTGTATCTCTTAAGTACTACACCACCAGGGTTATAGTTGGGATTATTGTCCCAAGCTTGAAGATAAACTTTGTTTCAGCCTGCAATATCAGAGGGTGCCCCTTACCATTTCACAGCTAGGCCCTGGCCCTCCTAACTCTGGGAAATTCAGTCACTTGCCAGAGTCCCTGAGGACATTAAAGTTGACAGTAGTTTGCTTTTCATGGTATCTTGAGGAACTCATTTACTTGAAGTATGACATTTATAAGCCCAGCAAGAAGATCCTGAATTAAAGTACATGAAATGAATTATAATTACACATCATTTGCAATTTAAAAACAAGTCCCTGTAGTATAAATGTACCCCAGCTAGAGCATAAAGCATGTTTTTGTCAGCAGTGTAAAAAAACTGGATTGTTTTTAAATACTGTGGAAAAGAGAGTTGAGCCACAAAGGCTTAATATATCCCTCATCGTTCATAAACTATGAAAGTTTAGGTGGCACGCAGTCCAGAAAGACCCTGTGTGAGAAACATGGATAAATAATTGGTTCAGCCCATTGTTTTCTCACTTTTCCTTCTACCTCCGTCCATAACTCAACCCTCCCCGTGGGAAGCCACTTCCAGAGAAAAATCTCCTAATTGGCTTTTTATGTCTTTTCAGGCAGAGTCACAGACAAAACCTGTTGGGTGGTTATCGGAGTGTGAAATTTTAGTTTTACCACACTAAGTTCAGTGTTGTTAAAAAACCCGAGAGGAAGCAGAGATTTGGGGCCAAAGAACACAGTTATTTGAAAAAAGCATGTGTGGCACAGATCCAGATTTAAATCTCATATCTCTTCTGTCGCTCCGTCTCCACTGCCACCAACTTTGTCCAGAATTATTGTAAGAACATCTTTCCATCTCTCTGCTTTCCTGCAGCTCTCCCTCACAATTTATTCTAGCCATATTCATAAATTAAGCAAGCATTAGTTGTATGCTTCCTCTGTGCCGGGTGCTGTGTGAGGAAGTTACTTATCTCAAGTTGGAGGATAGAACCTCATTTCAGCCTGTACACAGCAGCCAGAGTGAGCTTCGAACACCTAACTAAATCAAGATGGCTTCCCAGCGTTCCTAGAATAAAGCCTAACTGCCTAATTGTAACCTGTAAAGAGCTGCACCTTTTCAGCCTCTTCTCATGACCCCCTTCTCCATGCTTAAAACATCTCAGCCACTCCACTTTCCTTTCTGTCCCTCAAATGTGCCAAACAATTTCCCAACTTAGGACCTTGGCACCAGAACACTCAACCCATACTCTTTATACAGCTAGCTCCTTCTCCTTTAGGTCTCAGCTCAAACATCACCTCCACAGAGAAGCTTTTTCTTACCCCCTTACCCAAAGTAGTGTATGTCCCCTCCCCATAACTGTTTCTCCTATTATCTTGCTATCTTTATAACACTTGTCACTACCTGAATTTATCCCTCTCTTTTTCACTTGTTTTTTGCCTACGTCCTTTTTTTAAAATATATTTTTGAGAGTATAAGTTCCGTTTATATCTATCTTGTTCATGGCTGGGTCTTCAGTGCCTGGCACACAGTGGGGTATTTGATGAGTGAATATCTGCACCCTTAAGGGCCTGGCTTATTGCTGAACATCTTAGTTATGTAGTGCTGTTTATTGTAATAAAAAATTATAATAATACCACAAATGGGTGGCTTTAAAGAAAGGAACTTTATTTTCTCATGGCTCTGGAGGCTAAAAGTCCAAATCATGGTCTCTGCCGTGTCTGTTCCTTCTGTAGGCCTCTTTTCCAGTTTCTGGTGTCTGAAGTCCTTGGAGTTCCTTTACCTGTAGACAGTTCTCATTTGGCATCTGTCTTCGCCCTGTGTGTGTCTTTGTATCCCTTTTGCTCTTTTTATGAGACACCACTCAGAAGTGATTAGGTTTAGAACCCACCCTATTCTGGCATGCTCTTTTAACGAAAGAAAACCTCTGTGGCCGTTTAAATTTAAATTTAAAAAGAAGTCCCTGTAGGGCAAATTTATCCACACCCCCCCTCCACTAGAGCATAAAGTTGAGTTTTTATGTAAATATGTTAGGGTCATATTTATAGGTACAGGGATTAGGACCTCAACGTAACTTTGGGCAACAGAATTCAATTCAAATTTTAAAATGCAGTAGAAGTTCCTGTGTTCTAAGTTCCAACTCAATTTAAACCGTAGGAGACTTGAATATACTTTTCAATTTAGTTTCTTTTTTCTGTTTCAGTCCTCTCTAATAAATAGTGACATTATCTTTGTGAAGTTACATGCCCCATGGGAAGTCCTGGGAAGATATGCAGAACAAATGAATGTAAGAATGCCTTTCAGGTAGGTGTAAATATATTTTTCCTCACTCTCTCTGCTGCTTCACTGTAAACTTAATGCACCCCTCTCTTGGAACAAATAGAAATGAAATGCGGAATGGAAAGCTAATAGAGAAGAAAATCCTTCAAATGTTAAGAAAATGCAAATAAGTGTTCACGGCCAATAATGATTTCATGGCTTGTTGTGAAAGCTTCTAGCTAATTCAGGCCTTAGCAAGTAAGTGTCTCAAGTGCCTGGGAAAAAGAAGCATTTTCCAAGTGGCATTTTCATTTCCAAAGGGTGCCATTTTTAGAAGCTCTGTGTACTGCTTCTTTGAACAGCCAGACCAAGGGAATCAGTGACACAAGAGAACACGTTCCTTACTGGCAGGTCCCTCCCAAGGCCAGCATTCCGGGGTGAATACAGAAAAATGTTGACATCCTGCTTCCATGGGAACAAGTTTAAGAAGTTTTATGAAAATGTGACCTATTTTAAGTAATAATCTATTTTTAAATTCTAACAAAAAAATCATAAATATGCACAAACATGAACATTGATATTTATTCCAAGGGGAACAGAAAATACTTTGTGTGAATTGTGTAGTTATTTAAAGGGATTAATTTACCTTTGGGGCCTTGGTAGCACAGTGGTTAAGTGCTATGGCTGCTAACCAAAAGGTCAGCAGTTCAAATCTACCAGCTGCTCCTTGGAAACCCTATGGGGCAGTTCTACTCTGTCCTGTAAGGTTGCTTTGAGTTGGAATCAACTTGATGGAAATGGGTAATGGTATGAATATTCTTATTTTCCCTATGGCCTAAGGAAAATGTATAGTCGTTTGCTAGATATAAATAAAATAAAGTATTAAGCATGAAATTATAAATGCCGAGACATGTGGGAAGTTCATAATGGAATCTCCTAAAGGAGGTGGGGAAATTTATTACCAAGGACAGTTCCAAAGGGGGGAAAAAAAGGATTAAATATTTTTCATTTGTGATTTTTTACTATTAAGATCAAGTCCGAGGACAGGAATTAGGCAAACTGGTGCCAATTCCAATATATAGCTCTTAATGAGCTATGGAAAGTTATAGAAACAAAGAATCAGAGGAGCTAGGGACTCATTTAAAGAAGGACAATTTCCATTCATAGGCCTATAATATATCCCCTGGTGTGTCTTATTTTCCTTGTTTATTGGCCTTTATGTCTTAATACCAATTAAAATGGAGACAGATTCCTAGCATCTGTTTGCCTCAAGGCAAAATTCTCGAAGAAGTTGAACAGAGTTCTGACACTATGATTTATTTTTGTATTTCAAATGCTAGAAAGGAAATGTGAGACCTCAAGGATTATATATAGTATATATGTCACCACTGAAAGAAAGAAGGAATATCAATTTTAGTTTCTACTTAAAAATGTGATACTGTAGTTACAATTAATTAAAACCAATTATTTATAAATGATATAATATCTAATAAACCCTGGTGGCATAGTGGTTAAGTGCTACGGCTGCTAACCAAAGGGTCGGCAGTTCGAATCCACCAGGCGCTCCTTGGAAACTCTATGGGGCAACTCTACTCTGTCCTATAGGGTCGCTATGAGTCAGAATTGACTCGATGGCACTGGGTAATATCTAACATGAATTAACACTGTATTAAACATAACCAAGAGGAAAGGAACCGTTACAAAGTATACTTAGATACAGCCATATATCAAATCAACATCTCCAAGCTAACAGAGCCAAAAGTCTACCTTCTGGTGAAAGATAGTGAAACTTACTGAAATTGATTGATAGCCCACTAAAATACCACAGACCTTCTGCCAGAAGAGCATGCCTCTTTAGCAAAAGCCCAAACAGATGATGGGAACTTGAGCAATGTTCATGTAAATCAGGTTCCCTTAGTACCTGGAAGGATTTCATATTTGAAGGGCCCAGCCACACCCTAGATAACCCTTCTGCATGCCCATTACATAGCAGAAAAGGGCTGCCTCCAAACAGTGTTAGTCCTTTGTCTTATAAAGCATTAAGGGCCCTGATGGCACAGTGGTTAAGCTCTTGGATGCTAACTGAGAGGCTGGCGATTCGAACCCACCACCTACTCCACAGAAGAAGCCTGCTTCCATAAAGATTACAGCCTTGGAAACTCTATGGGGCAGTTCTACACTGTCCTATAGTGTTGCTATGAGCTGGGACTGATGGACAACAACAGGATCTTTTTTTTTTTTTGGAATCCAAGCAACAAAAATGAAAACCATAATAACTGTGAATAATAATCATCTTTTTAGACCCAGGAAATCCTGCAGGACAACAGTTCTAGGGGAACATACTGTTAATGTGTGACACTAATTGGCCTCATTAATATTGATGTGATTTTTACCTAAGCATACCTTCTTTTTTTTTTTTTTTTTTTTATAGCTTTACTTGTTGCAGCATGATGCATTTAAAATTTCTGCTATCATCCTCTCCACAGTTTCAGGCAGGTAACTCCAGCCTAAGGAGATGAGGGCATGTCCAGAGGAGAAACCCTCCTGTTTTATCATTTCAACAAAATGGACGAACATCAATTTGGCTATATTTTAAATCTTATCCAAAGAAACTTATCGTGTTTATTATTTTCTATGGACTGCACTTCAGAATCCGAGGTTACTCTCCTTGGGTTTTTATGCCTATCTACGGTGTTGAAAAGGAAATTGAGGAATAGGCTTATTGTGGGGAATTTCCATTAAAAGTTGCTTCTTAAACGCCTATATGTCCATGGATAGGTTTTCTCAGTTTTCACGGACATGCAAAATAACTTACAGGGTATAAACCTTCCATTTTCCGAAAGCAAGATAGCTCAGCAACAATTCAGAAGGTATATAAGCCACATCATGATGACTGATCCCTTGGCTGAAGCGCAAATATGGAAAGGGTAATTGCATTTTAATAAAGCATCTAACACATGTGCTCTCCATTCAAACTGCACTCAGATTTGCATTTTCTGTATTTAAAAATGAAGATATACAGCCATATGACAGATCCTTATTCAGTCCAACTTAAATATTTTTCCCCAGGATTCCTTGGTTTTTTCTCTTTAATTTACCGCCAGCACATGCCATTGGTTAAGCAGTAGGCACTAGTGTGGTTACTTACAGCTGGGTCTCAATGCTGACTTGCTTCCTTCCTTCCCATGCTGCTTATAAAAAACATATATTTTAAAATCTCCACTGCTTTATAGCCAATGAGGAGATTTCTTTGTAAAATTATAGTGCTGTGTAAATATTATTAATGTAATAGTGTGCCCATTAAATTATGTATGTTGCCAACCTAATCCATGTCCGCATTTCCCTAAAAGAAAAGCTGACCTCGACTGAATTCATGCAAACACTAATTTCTCCAAATCATCACTCTCCACGTGTTTTGTAGGCAAGAAGCAACCATAAAAAATAATTAAAAAAAAAAATTCAATTTAAAAAAAAGTGATGGTAATGTGGAGAGGAGGATATATCAATGAAAACTGTTTCATTAAGATTTCATGACTCGCAAAAGATGCCCTGTGCTCTCACTATATTTCTCACTGTTAATCTCTTTTTAGTTTTTTCTTCTTCACCTCTTACAGGCTTCTATCTTCAATCTCCTTTCCTTCCTTGCTAGTTCAAACTGTAACTGACGATGGGTTTTCTTCTCGACTGGCTTCATTTTTGCTGTTCTTCCAGGAGAAAAATCTATTACCTGCCCCACCGGTACAAGTTCATGAGCAGGTGAGCCGCATGCTCTGTCATGACGGTGTTTGTTTGGTCTGTTGGCTTGTGTTGTCCAGCAATTACAGGAGCTACAAGCTGGGGAAGATGGGCCTTTGTCACATGGGAAAACTGGCTGCCAGCCCATTTCAAAAACAGCTATTTCGGGTTAGCCTGAAAAGAAGTAAAGGTGAAAATGCCTCACTCAGAGTCTTCCTGTGACGACTTCTCCGCACTCAGAAAGATGCAGTTCATCCGCAGGTGTTTTGTTTCATTTTTCAGTCCCTTCTAAAAAAAAAAAAAAATTTTTTTTTTTTTTTTTTATCAGAATGGAGTCCCTGGGTGGCCCAAACAGTTAAGCACTTGGCTACTAAATGAAAGGTTGCAGTTCTAATCCACCCAGAGGCACTTCAGAAGAAAGGCCTGGCAGTCTACTTCCAAAAGAGCACAGCCATTGGAAATGTTATGGAGCCCTGTTCTACTCTGACATGCATGGGGTCATCATGAGTCAGAATTGACCCAACTTGGCAAATGGTTTTGGTTACTGAATAAATTGCCACAAACTCCAGAAGTTTAGAGCATCTTTGGCCTGGACATTATTTTTTCCACACAAATTCTTTCTCCCACTATGTAGATCTTGAAAGCTTGAAATGCAAACAGTCACTTTATCACAAAGCTAATGACTGCTGCACCCCCATGGAAGAGGCCCACCTAAGTTAGTAATATTTTTTTAATAAATGATGTATCACCTCACTCGGGAGCTCTTCCTACCATTTTCATTGCCTCCTAAAAATAATTCTCAGGATGAAGATCCCATTTACTTTGTATCCATGGTTAGTTTCTCCTTTTGTTGTTTTGAAAGGCAGGGAGAATGGGAGAACATCAGTGATGTCTTTGATTCTGTTGTGATCATTGGCAATCTAATTTCAAAATCTTAATTGGTTTCATGTTTCCAGTGAGCTGATGGGTAAACTGATAAATCATTGGGTTTCTCTGAAAATTCTATATAGTTCAGTTCTGTGAGATTTTAGAATCCATGTTTACTCTGTTCATATGCTATGCAAATGATAAGTAAGAGTTTTATTTTAGTAGATTTACTCAAATGCATGTGCTATTCAACAAAGCATAGAATGAGAATTGGCACCCAAAGAAACTTAAGATGTTGCAGGTTCTCAAAATTTCCCTATGCAGCATGCCTTATTAGCAGTTCTTACTAGTCAGCAGACATGGTACTTGGATTCACCATGATTTAAATTATATCCCTTGACCCGTAATGACCTGTCACATAAAAGGCTGATACCTCTGTCAGTAGTTCTCAAACTTCTACCAGTGTCAGAATTATCTAGAGGGCTTGTTAAAACACAGGTTGCTGGCCTCCACCCCTGGAGATTCTGATTCAGCCAGTTTGGAGCGGAGCGGGAGAATTTTCCATTCTAACAAGCTCCCAGGTGATGTTAGGGCTTCCGGTCCTGGGACCACACTTTGAGAACCACTGGCCTGTAGATAGGCTCACCTCCACCTTCTCGTTAAGGTATTTGATTGATGATAGATGGAGTGACTGAAAACCAGCATCCAGCAAAATGTGAAGGAAACATGATAAGATGAAGAGAAGGCTCCCCCAACTAATGATGACACAGTGGGAATATCAAGTCTGAGTGTGATATTGTTTCAGGTTGTCGAATGCAGTATACTTCAGATGTTAAAGAGAATGGAGGATAGGGGTGGGCAGTCTTACTCCTGTCCAAACGTGCCAAGCTGCTTGATTCAGCCAGTAAAGTCCACATGGGTGGGAAAAGCCACATCCTTTAGGACCATAAAGGCTGAGTTCAAATCTTGCCACTGGATGACTAGAAAAATTACGTCAAGTCTTTGAGCCTAAGTTTTCCTCATTTGTAAAATGGAGATACTAATTCCTTCTCTGTGGGGTCGATGAGAGGTTTAGACATAATGAATGCAAAGCACCTAGCATGGGACTTAGTAAGTAGTAGATGTTCAATAAATGGTATCTATCGGTGATTATTATATGTAATATTTATAATCATAACTTTATGTGTTTGCATAAAGTTCACTTTCTGCTTCTGAAAGTGTCTTCCATCCCTCTAGTCTCTCCTTTCATCTGCCCTCTAGTGACTAGTCCACTAACTCTGGTCTGATTTTACTTGCCAAGAACTCATTTTCTCCATTTATATTCCTTATACTGGCCTTGGCTCTACTACTCACCCAGTCACCTGATTTAAAACTGAAGGGTCATTCTGAGTGCTTCACCCTTCATCTAACCAGCCTCTCAGTCCTGCAGATGCCGCCCCATGAATACATCTGGAATCCATACATTACTCTCCATTCCCACTGTCATTGCCTTAACTGAGCTCTCTTGCCTATTTTACATCAATTTATCTTCCTGCTTCTGTTCTAACCCCTTTCAAACTCTCCACCAGTCATCTTCTTAAAAAGCAAATCTTATCATGTCACATGGTGGTTACCCCATAGTGTCAAAAATAAAATTAAAAGCCTTCAGCTTAAAGCACAGCCCTTTATAAAATGTCTTCACTCATCTTTACCCCCACTCTTTGCTCCACCCACATTGAACTACTCATTGTTTCCAAACTCATCAGACTCACTCAGGCCTATCTGCCCTAGCATATAGCAGTCTTCCTGGGAAGGTTCTTTCCCACCTTCACCTAGGTAACTCCTACTCAGTCTACGAATATCAGTCCATATTTTTCGGCTTTTTGACCAGGTCAGACGATGTTTTTCTCTGTTCTCCCATTGCCCCTCTATGGCTGTCACCCTTTGCTGCAGTCTATGATGAAGATGTCCACTTCCCTATTTGACTAGTACTTAAAGACAAAATGGTTCATTCCGTTCTATATTTCCAGCACGTAGTAGGTGGAGTGACTGAATGAATGAGTCTCCATACACATATGTGAGGACTGGAGTAAAGGGCAAGAGAGTCACAAAGAAAAAAGCACAGAAAATCAGGTCTGTATAGGGTGTGTCAGATACAAAACTTGAACTGAAACATTTGCTCAAATAATGGAGGAGTGGTAGGGAATGAGGACCTGAAAGAAAATGGTGATAAAAGGAACCAGTAAATCTCAAAGTTAGTTGGGACGTCAAATGTCATCAAGTCCAACAGCTTGTCAAATGTTTGAGCCTCTGCTTTAGGTTCTCTGCTGTATGATTGGCTAGCCCATAATTGAACATCCCTTGAGACTGGAAATTCCCTACCCTATCTATGGTCAGCTCTGACTGCTAGAAAGTTCTTCTTTAGAATAAGCCACAATCCCTCTCTCTGTAGTGTTCACCCTTTAATCATAGTTCTGCCCCCTAGATAGACAAAAATAATAACACAATAATCTACAGAGCAAAAAAGGCAAAGTATGTGAGAAAGACTGTGAAATTCTAGGTAAAAGGACTATCTGGAATTTGGGAATTGGGGAGAAAAATGTTTTCACGCCTAGGGGATGAGTAATCCCCTAGAATTAGAATGAGAATCCAGAAGAGATACAGGTGGGGCAAAGAAGATGATTATTTTTGTTTTAAGAGCGTTAGAATATCACTCATAGTAGGTCTTTGAGGTACTGGTGTCCTGGAGGCCTTTGGAAATGATGGCAAAGCAGATGAAATATAAGAGAAAGCTAGAGAATCTGATTTGGGAGTCAAAAGCATAGAAGCCAGGAGTTTAACCCTGGGAGTGGATGGAATTTCCCAGGGAAAGGTGTAAATTGTGAAGAGAAGGGGGCTAGTGGCAATTTCATGGGGAAATCTTTGTTTCAAGGACAGGAGGCCATGGGAGGAGGATGAAAAGGAACAATCTGAGAAGTGGAAGGCTAACTAAGGGAGTACCTTGTCACAGGCACCATGAATCAGTTCCCAGAAGAGGGATGAGGATGGACTATGAATACTTAGTGGTTGTTGGTTACCTCCATATTGGCAGTCTCCATAGAGTGGTGGTTCTCAATTGTTAGTATGCATTAGGATCATCTGGAGGGCTTTTTAAAATACAGATTGCTGGGCTTATCCTCAGAGCTTCTTATTCTGAGTCTGAGATGGGACTTGAGAATTTGTGTTTCTATCAAGATCCCAGGTGATATTGATACTGCTGGTCCAGGGCCACATTTTCAGAACCACGGGCATAGAGTGAAGTGATGGAAACCATATAACTGATGGAGGTCTGATCAGGTCCTGAGGAATCAAAGGCAGTGAGGGTTTGCTAATACAACTACCTTGATAAATTGCGTGGTAGAAGAGGGGAGCAAGAGAAGACAGGATTAAGAACAAGACAAGAGGGAGGAGGGAAGCAGCGGAGATTGTGAACATATGACCTCATTACATAGTTCCCGTGTGTACAGGAGATGTTTCCAGTGAATAAGAGCTTGGGAAATCCTTGCTTCTAGAATTAGAAGAATAGCTTACTAACCAGTAATCTCTACCCTAAAAAAAATGTTGCTGCTTCAAGTGCATAAATTACAACCAAGGAAGAATTTAGGCACTGGAAGATTCCAAACCAAAATAAAGGAAAAAGAAATGCTAACCATGATTGTATGACACTTTGATTCCAAATGGCCTCTTAAATTAGGCCTCTGTTTCTTAGCACCTAGAATGAAACGACAGTCATCTCTGTGGTGGCATAACTTACTGAAGCCTATTATTTGGTTGTACATTTTAAAATGCATTTCAGTCAGAAAATTTTGTATCTCGTGTTTCTTTGTTTCTCTTCAGAACAGACTGATTTGGGTAATGAAGAGCGCCTGTCTCTTCCTAACCTAGCCCTGTTGTTGTTGTTGTTGTGTGCCATCGAGTCGATTCCAATTCATAGTGACCCTATAGGACAGAGTAGAACTGCCCCATAGGGTCTCCAGGGAGCATCTGGTGGAGTTGAACTGCCAACCTTCTGGTTAGCAGCCTGAGCTCTATTCCAAATTGAAGGGCATGTCTACAACTTGCCATCCTGCTGGTACACCAGTAATAATACGCTGACTTCCAGTATTCTAACATTCTCATACCATACTAACCCATTGCCAAAACCCATTGCCACTGAGTTGATTCTGACTCGTAGCAACCCTATATGACAGAGTAAAACTGGCCCACTGGGTCTTCAAGGAGCAGCTGGTGGATTCAAACTGCTGACCTTTTGTTTAGCAGCTGGCTCTTAACCACTGTGCCACCGGGGCTCCCATACCATACTACATATGGATATTTCATTTAACTTTTAGTTTCATGATATTTAATTTGATTAATCCATTAACGCACCCAGAACAAATTTTTCTCCTTTAAGCCTAAGAGAAACGAATTAAAAATTGTCACGTTTCTGAGCAGCCAGAGAAAATAAACATCTTTTCACAGGTATCTCTATTTTGAAAAGTCACCCGATTCTCATAAAACACACTCATGTAGTTCAGGCATATATCTTTTGGAATAAACGCCCTTTTTATGGACATATTCGGTCTATTAAATGCTGCTTTGACTCTTATCTTTGGACAAGCATACTGGCATTATAAATTACTTATCCAATAAGGAAGGAGAATTTATCATCTTTTTTCCATCTTTTATTTATTTTGTTTATTTTTTTGGCCTTCACAAAATAGTACAGATAACATTTGTAAAGGATGTATTTGCAAAGCAATAAGCCTGATTGTTGTGGGTGGCTCGTAGCAGAAGTCTCACTACTACAAAGCCCCCACTGCCCACATCCTGCTTGACATTACCCTTTGCAATGTGTAGCACAGTAGATTGTGGACACGGTACTGCATTATATGTTCAGTGCAGCTATAATCTTACAATATAAGCAGACAGACAAAATGACAACCTTGTATACTTCCATCCCTGCTTTAAAAAATTACCATACCTAACGTTCCAAAACCTTTTGACTCTTCAATAAGATATTTAGACTGTGCCCCAGATAGTAGCCTCATGACCTAGAAGAATTGCATTAGCTTCCAGAGATCCCTAACTCCTATCCAGGGACAGGCTGTGAACACAGGGGTACTTGGCTCCAAGAAAAGGAAAAAGAAAACCAAGCCTTCTGTTGTCTAACTGTTATCAGTCCAGGAGGGCTTCGTTTACTGTGGTGTAAGGCTCTGTGATGGGCTCCATTTAGAATAAAAAAACAAAAAACTAGTCTGTAGGTTTCCTCTGGGCAGATCATTCTGGAAAGTCTAACCTAACAGTTGGAAACGTGATGCTATTTTAATAGGCTGGCCTGGGGAAAAGCAGGTGTCTCTGAAGTACGCCTATTTCGTTTAATTCTGGCTAATTAAGTTGTTATTAGTACAGATTCCTCTCCTGAATTGTTAGTGACTCAAGGGAGAGGACTTGTCTTCGGATTCCTCAGGGTATGCCCAGTGAATCCAGGTCAGGACCCTGTGCACAAGAGGAAGTTGACAACCTGCTGACAGGTTGAAGGAGCTCTGGTGGTGCAACATTTAAGAGCTTGGCTGCTAACCACAAGGTTGTCAGTTGTAACCCACCCAGCGGCCCTGGAGGAGAAAGACCTGGCAATCTGCTCCCATAAAGATTACAACCTAGGGAACCCTGTGGGGCAGTTCAACTCTGTCATATAGGGTCACTATGAGTTGGAAGTGACTCGACAGCACCTAACAACAAATAACAACAACTGATAGGTTAGCATGTTACGAGTGAAGTACTTTGCATGTGTCCTTTTCCTTAATCATCGCCACTCGTCGGGTGGGAAAGATCAGCCCCCCTTCCCAGCTGAGGGAGCCAGGATCGAGGAAGTTAAGCAGAACCTTCCCAAGGCACACAGGGTTGGTGTGGCCAAGCTAGCAAGCCTGTGCCCATCTATTTGTAATGTGTTGCCCGCTCTTTGCAACTGCCTGGAGACTCACCTGCCATGAAGCAGCATGTTGGGAGAGGGGGGCGTATAGGGAGAGAGGAGTCTTGAAATTAACCATCAAAACAACTTTCCATAAAAGTACAGTAATTCACCTTTTAGTCCAGATATTGACTTGACAAGTCAAGATGAGAAATGGCCAAGTGAATGATCCATCTTCTCTGTATTGATCTGCCCATGTAGCCCGTAAGCAGGCTTTTGCTCAGGAAATGGCAGAAAGGGAACAGAGTGATAGTGTATCCAACCAAAATCAATGCTAAATCTTTAAGCCAATGTTCCCTCTTTTCTTTTCCCTGTCAGTGGAAGCTTTAATAAGTAAGCACCACTTACATAATGGAGAGACCAATGGGAGGCTTTGTGGTTAGTTGGTTTCCCGACTCCTACACTTTTAAGTAAATTTCAGGATTGCAGGTTTAGGGACATTTTGTAGTTGCATCATGGAAGGACCTCAATATGTAAGTGTGAATCATTGCCCTTGAATTTCTGCTGGGAAGAGAACACTTTACATAGAAGTTCATTGTCATTGTCATCATCACTTTCTTCATCCTACCAGCCACCGCTTAACGGCACACTTTGTATGTCCCAGGGAGCCCTGGTGGTACACTGGTTAAGCGCTCACCTGCTAACCCAAAAGTCAACACAGGAGAAAGATGTGGCAGTCTGCTTCCATGAAGATTATAGCCTTGGGAACTTTAGGGGGCAGTTCTACTCTATCGTATAGGGTCGCTATGAGTCAGAATCAACTCTATGGCAATGAGATTTGTATGCACCAGGCACTGTGCAAGCACTTGATATTCATTGTCTTGTTTAGTCCTCCCTGAAGCCCCATGCATTAGGTACTGTCAGGTCAGAGAGGTTCAATCCCTTTCCCAGCATCTTATAAGCTGTACACTAGGTGACCCCACCTCTGGCTGACTCCAAAATCCACTGTTACATACTAAATGTTATCCATTATGTGTTGTAAAAAGGAAGCTCTCTGTTACCTCAAGTTTGTTTGGGGTGATATAACCAAAATATTATTGCCCAAATTACCAACAACACATAATATTTGAAGAGCATCTGGTCAATCGTTATTTTAGAGATGAGGGAACTAAGGCTCAGTCAGGATGAAAGGCCTGCCCCAGAGTATATTGCTGTGTGATGCCAGAATCCAGAGTCCAACCTGAGTTTCATGCTTTCCAGCCATGGTTTCCACAGCATGAAGGGATCTGCAATGATGTCTGAGTGGTGGTTTGGAGATAGGACTGTGTTTGTGGCAGGACAACCCAGGGGAGCACTCATTTGTGATCCTACCACAGAGGAATAGGCCCTTGTTCTTTGAGCCACCTTCCTAGGTAGTGGGAGCAGCAGTGAAAGCCTGGCTAGCCACGGCCAAGTCTTGAGGTGTATTCACTTCTTATGAAATCCCTGGGTGGCACAAACAGTTAAGTACCCAGTTACTAACTGAAATGTTGGTGGTTTGAATCAATCCAGAAGCTTCTTGGAAGAAAGCCCTGGCAGTCTGCTTCTGACAGATCACAGACATTAAAAACCCTGTGCAGTACAGTTCTACTCTGAAACACATGGGGTTGCCATGAGCCGGAACTGACTCAACAGCAGCTGGCTTTCTGTTTTATTAGTTTTCTTTTGCTACTGTAACAAATTACCACAAAATTAGTGGCATAAAACAACACAAAAATATTCTGTCACAATTCTGAAGTGAGACGTCTGGTGGGGGAGGGGATGTGTGTATAGGCGCCACTGGTTTCTCTGCTCTGGATCTCACAAGGCTGATACTAAGATGTTGGCCCACCTGGGCTCTTATTTGGAGTTTCTGGGGGAGAATCCCCTTCCAGGCTCATTCAGGTTGCTGGCACAATTCAATCCCCTACATTTATGGGTCTGAGATCTCTATCTTTACTGGCTGTTGGCTGAGGTTTATTCTCAGCTTCCGCTCAAATTCCCTGGCCCAAGGCCCCTTCATTTTCAAAGCCAGCAATGGCTGTTGAGTCCCTCTCAAACTTTGAATCTCTCTGCCCTCCCCTTCTGCCTCATTGCCCCTGCTTCTAGCCAGAGAAAGTTCTCTGATTTTAAAGGGCTCATGCGTTTAAATTCAGCTCACCTGAGTAATCCAGGACACTCTCCCAATCTTAAATTCCCTAACCTTACTTACATCTGCCAAGTCCTCTTTGCCATGTACTGTAACATAATGGTTCTGGCCATTCTGCCAGCCACAAGAAGACACAAACTGCTGACCACGTTTGAGCATTTGTTTCTGTCATTGTGAAGACCATAGCACAGACTGAAGTATGTGATGGAACCTGGATAAGGCAAGCTTTGTCCACATGCTTCTGCTCGAACCATCCTAATGAAGGCTAGTTCACGTTCTCCATCCCCTACCCCAGTCGGGGTCTCAGGGTTTGTTGTTATTTTAAGATCTTATTTAGAACATCTTTCTTCCACTGTGGTGTTTAAAAAGCCTAGTTCATCCGCTTTCCATCACTCTTACAGTAGCCTCCGTAGCATCAAAAAGTTATTAATAATCCTTGTCTGGCAAGTCTGGAAGCTTCTCCAAAGCATTTCATACACACCCTCTTTCATAAGCCTCCTAACAACCCTGTGAAGTTGGTAAGTCAGTGTCTTAGTCTCCTTGTGCTGCTGTAACAAGGAGCCCTGGTGGCACAGTGGTTAAGCACTCTGCTGCTAACCAAAAGATCAGTGGTTCAAACCCACCAGCCACTCGGTGGGAGAAAAGTGTGGCAGGCTGCTTCGGTGAAGATTATAGCCTTGGAATTCCCATGGGGCAGTTCTACGTTGTCCTATAGCGTTGCTATGAGTTGGAATCGACTCAGTGGCAATGGGTTTGTTTTGTTTTGGTCGCTGTAAGAGAAATACATCAAGTGGGTGGCTTTACAGAACAGAAAGTTATTTTCTCATAGTTTAAGATGCTAGAAATCTGAATTCAGATCACCAGCTCTAGGCGAAGGCTCTTGGGGAAGATCCTTGCCCCTTCCAGCATTCCTGGGTTCCAGGCGACCTTCACAAGCTTCATGTGGCATTTATCTTCCCCTGTTTGTGCTTGCTTATCTCTCCGTTTATGCTACTCCTTATAACTCAGAAATGATTAGGTTCAGAACACACCCTGTACTGATAAGACCTCATTAAGATAACAAAGAAAACCTTATTTCCAGACAGTATTACATTCACAGATATGAGTCAGGATTCCAACACATATTTTAGGGGAACACCATTCAATCCCTAACAGTCAGGTATTGTTACTATTTCTATTACCCCATTTTATGACCCTGCAAAATAAAGTCCAGAAAGGTGAGTAGCTTGTGGAGGGTCACACATGTAATAAATTACAGAGCCATGTTTTAGGCTTCCCGACTACAAATCCCAGCTTCTTGGCACTATGCCAAGGCTCCTCCCTCACTTCCTTTTACCTCTCTCATTTTTAATTAATCAATCATTTTTTATTACCTTTGCTGTGTTCTCACTTCACCATCTCCACATTTCATTTAAATTGTGGTACCACAGGCTGGTTGTTGGCAGCTGCCATTTTATCCCATAAAGTATTTATGCCTGAGTTTTTATAGCTCTATTTGTTTCTATCCACGGGTACGCTGAGCACTGTACCCGCCTGAATTTAATTCACAGTCATTGCACGCAGAGCCCAGATTCTGTGCGAATGTGAACTTTGCAAAGTATAATCCGATTAGTGCTGTGAACTGTCGATGTGTGGGACGTAAAAGTTATATTATTAAAAAAAAAAAAAAAACCTTTGGGCCAATGTCCTCTTTCTTGAATGAGTTTTAAGGCAATCAGACAAAATAAAGCCAAGAGCTACTGGGAACACCACCAGTTTAGCCTAGGAAATTCAATTTATGAGTCCATTTAAGAACTACATCTTTGAACTTGGACAAGTGATAGATGCTTGTGCGGCACAATTAACTTTGAAGCAAAAAGCAAAAAGACAAAACTGTTAAAAGGCAAGCTGGTTGCTCAAATTCTTATTTTTAGAAAACAGGAAAAAGAAAATTTTAATAATAAGTACATGCTGACTGTGTGCCAGACACTGTTCTAGAGACTTTTTGTATATATTAATCAGTTGATCCTCACAACAACCCTATGAATTGGGCATCATTATCCTACCCATTTTACAGATAAGGTGTAACAGAGGCACAGCAAAGTAAAGAACCTGCCCATGGTCACCCTGCTGATATTTATGGAGCCAGGGTTTGAAGATAGGCACCCAGCCCCAGAGTTCATGCTCTCAGCCGCTGCACCACACTGCCTCTCTGAAGCTGCTCATCTCACTGTATTTTAAGTGTCTTCAAAGGGATGGCTAGGGAGGGGAGGACCAGGAAGGTGAAGGATGGAGGAGAGAGGAGGTTTGACCCCTTTGTCTTTGGAACCCTGCTTATGGCTTCGGGTCCTTCTACCCTACTAATTTTTCCCGTCTTTATGAGCCTGGGTAGAATCTTTACTTCTGTGTATATATGGGGAGGTGGGGGTGAGGTCAAGAGAAGCCTGGAGCAGCATCGAGTTTCTTTCCATTTTGAATATTTAGGGGTTCTGAAAAAGGGCAACCACCTCTAGGCAGAGCTGGGGTCATGGTGAGACTGGAACAATGCTGAGAATAAAGCAGGCAGTAAAAGAGTTCACCATCATCTTTTAGTTTGAAGTTGATTTGTTGTGTAAAAAAGTGTCCCTCCAGCCGTGAGTTTCACTGAAAATCATAAATTCCATCTGTCTGTCCAGTTGCCACCAAGTCAACTCCAACTCATGGTGACCTTGTGTGTGTCAGAGTAGAACGGTGCTCCGTAGAGCTTTCTGTGGCTGATTTTTTGAAAATAGATCACCAGTCAGGCCTTTCTTCCAAGGCGCCTCTGGGCGGGGTCAAACCGCCAACCTTTTGGTTGTCAGCTGAGCACATTACCTGTTTGTAGCACCCAGGAACAACTAAAAAGCATAAATCGCAGTGTAAATTTTTTTTTAGTTGTGGGAAATATCAAACCCAAATTCCATGTGTTTTTAGTTAATAGATTTAGAAGACATTTTGATATTTTCTTCTCCCAAGGAATTTGTTCCTTCTGCCGCCCTTAAGTGGAGATCCCCATTACCAACTATTTTTATAGGACAACCCCTAAAATTAAGAGTCTGCCATCTGTGTTTTGGTCCTGGCTTTACTTACTAGCAGTGTGATTTGGGCCCCCATGGGTCTCTTCTGCATTGTGTAAAGTGATATTTGTTCAGTCTTCAGGCCTCAGACTACCTCACAGAGATGCAGTTTGATATCTGCTCTTGGAAAAAACTTTTTTTTTTTCCAGTGGCATGAATACCTGCAGTAGCATAATCATTTGAAAGTCTAGTGTGCTTTTTGTACCTTTTTTTTTAGCAGCTTGCTGTGAACAACAATTGAAAATCTGGTCACTTGGAAACCGGATGTTTTTATCAGCTGAAATCAGAGGGACAGAGAGGGTGGGGAAGAACCCAGGGAGGAAACTGTGGCTTGAAAACTACTTCTAGGCTCTGTTGTTTTCCTTGACTTAGCAGCACTGTGTGCACTGGCCAGAATGATGCGTGTGCTCATGACACCTCAGCACCATGAGAACCCAGGGGCCAGCTTGAAAGGACAGCTGTGAAAGCCCCAGAGCTGGCTGTCTGCTGAGAGGCCACTCGGGGAAGGCATGGGAGGCCGGAAGTAAATCATGTGTCAGGCCCTGTACACACTCATCTCACTGGGACGTGCTGTCAGCCCCTCCGTAGCTAACTGCAGCGAGAGCTTATCCCTGCCTGCAGAGGGGGAGGCTTTGCAAGCATAAATGAGTTTCCAGAAGCCACAGAGCGGAACGAGTTGAGGTCTCTGCTGCTTTTCCTAAGGGACTGCCACCTTCCTTTTAGAGCCTCCCAGTCTTGTTCTGACTAAAAAAAAAAAAAAAATTGCTTGCTCGTTTATTGGCATGTGGGTGGACAAAAAAATCATGGCTGCCGTTTTAGAGACAATCATATGGAGGCCGTTTGGTGAAATGGAAGGAACACTGGCGTTTCAACTCTTTTCTTTTGTGGGGGACCTTGCTTCTCTCTCTGTGGGGCCTTAGGTTTCTCATCTGGTAAATGGTGGTGTCACAAGTGCTGTGAGAGTGCCTGGAGTATGTGGTGTCATGATTTGGCTCTGTGCTGACTTCCCTCCAGTGTCTCGGGGCACTGCTGACCTGCTGTCCCCTTTGGTCTTGCCTTTCATGTACCACAGGATCGATAAACAAATAAGCAGGTTTCGGAGATGGTTACCTAAGAAGCCAATGAGGCTGGACAAGGAGACACTGCCAGACCTGGAGGAGAATGACTGCTACACTGCCCCTTTCAGCCAGCAAAGGATCCATCAGTGAGTGTTGCTTGTGAAACCCTTGTCTTACCAAGGACATGCAGTGGTGATAGAGCCTTCTCCTGCATGGCTCTGATTCCTTGGCACGTGGGAGGAACAGGCCAGTGCCCTTCTCCCCTAAAAGGCCTGTGAATGTTCATATCCCTTTTGTATTAGTCAGGGTAAACTGACCACTATAACAAACAATCCCACAGATTGCAGGAGTTTAACACAATAGAAGGCTCATTCTTATGTGTTCAGTGAATAACTATTTCCATGGTGTTCAGAGATCCAGGCTCCTTCTGTCTTCTGGCTCTGCCAAGTCCCAGTACTCAGACCCCACTGCAGGCTCCCCACATGTAGCCAGCAGGCAGGGGAAGTGGTCTACACCATTCCCTATGGAAAAAAGAGGTGGTTTTTTAAGTCTTGGTCCAATCCTCAGTTCCTCTTTCTTCAGCAGCTCACCTCATTGCCCCAGAAAAAGCCACATCACCTAGCAGCCCACTTGCTAGTTCTTCTTTCTGACTCTCTCTGAGCAGTAATTTGTCACTTTTGATATGTGGGGGGAAATACTGGCTAAGTAATTATGAGAAATTGCAGAAGTGCTCAAGAATTTAAGGGATGATGGCTGGACGACAGGGTAGGTGGTAGGAGAGAAAAACACACCAAAGACTGTAACCAGCTATAGAGAAGCAGCCTCTCCAGAGAGCATGAAGCAGGCTTGCCCAGCCTTGCTCTCAGCAGGACTTCAGGGAGTCCCGGCTCTCTCTGCTCCAACCGTTGAGACAGCCTCAGGAAAAAATGACTTATCTGAGGGGAGCAAGAGTGACAGATTTCTAAAAATATAGGTTGCTGCTTTTGAGAAAGCATAAAGCAAAGGGCAATTGCCAAGGGGTTACAGAGAGTTCAAAATGGGAGCATGTTTCACCAACAGAAAATCACATAAAGTCTGTAGAACTCTAGAGGACAAAAGAGAAGGAAAATCAAAGAATGGATGTTCCACATCAACAAGTATAATGCTCAGTTTAACCAAGATCGGTCTAATGCAAGGGGAGCAACTCAGTAAGCCTCTGAAATAGCCAACCTGGGGTCCTCAGGAATCGCATTGATGCCAACACAGCCACGTTATCCAAACATTAAAAGAATTACTGGAGAAGACATGAAACTCACAGCTCAGCCTCGAAATTCTAGTTAAATTCTCCGTGGGAAATAGAAACGAAGAGGGACATAATATTAATTCAGTGATCAGGACTTGAGTTTTTTCTTAAGAGAAAAAACAAATGAAACCTGACATTTGTACCCTTATTTTAAACTTTCTCCATGTCTACACTGTTCATTTTGAAGTTTCATAGACAAATGTTTGTATGAGGGATTTTTTTTTTTTTTTGGTATGTTTTAATGAATAGATTTTATTTTTAAAGCAGTTTTAGGTTTACAGAAAATTTAGCAGGAAATACAGAGTTCTCATATATTCCCTCTCTCCCCTGCTCCCAGTTTCCCAAAGTATTAACGTCTTGAATTAGTATGGAACATTTGTTACAATTGACGAACCCATATTGATACATTATCATTATTAAGTCCATAGTTTATATTAGAGTTCTTTGTGTTATTCAGTCCTGTGGGTTTTGATAAATGTATAATGTCATGTATCCACTATCGCAGTATCATACAGAATAGTTTCACTGCCCTACAGATCTTCCATGCTATTCATCTGGAGTCTGGTTTACATGTGGAGTTTCCTTTTGCTTCTCACCTGCCTGAGGGGTGCCTAGCACAGTGCAGCGGAGTTTCAAAGCATTTTGGATGGATGGATGGGCGGGCGGGCGGGCGGGCGGACGAACGGACGGACGGACGGATGGATGGATGGATGAGTTATATGGTGTGTGCTCTGAGATTTGGTTTTACTTCAATGGCATGTAGATAAATAGAAAAGGAATGGGATGGGTAGATGGATGAATGAGTCAATGAATTAAATGGCATACAGTCTGAAGTTTTGTTTTACTTAAAGGGATTTTGATAAATGAAGAGGAAGGTTTTCCACACTCCTTCATGCTGGTTATATTTCCTGATGTTCTTGCTTTACAACAAAGACTTTTAGCATGGTTCTCAAAGTCAGGTGCATGCAGGGCACCCAGCAGGGTCTCTGGGAACTGGAACACAGAATATTTTTAACAAATATTTTTAATGTATAATAAATGAGGGATGATATTATGCAAGGGAGGAGCATTCAGTCATCTCTCTCACATATTTGAGAAGGCTTTTTGACATGTTTGGGTGTTGATTCACTGAATAATTGATTTATTCAACAGTCTACTTCTTGCCAGGCACTGTCTAGGTACAGAGGATAGGCAGTCCTTACCTGCAACCTAGTGAAAATAGGAGATCATTTTAAATAATTGTAACAGTATGATGGATGTGTCTTAAAAGAGAGAGTACTCAATTCTTTAGGATGGGGTGGGGTTGGTAAGTGATGATGGTTGGTCACCAGGAAGAAAAGACTTGATATGAGTCTTGAAGGATAAGACCCATTCAGGTAGATAAGGGGAGAAAAATATTCCAAGGAGAGAGCAATGTAATATATAAAAGAACAAAAGCATGAAACAGGATGGAGTGTTTGAGGAACCACCAGCATTTTTCTGTAAATGGATATAGGGTGTGAGGAGGACTTGGCACTACTGATTGAAAAAAATGATAGAGGGTTGATTGAATATGAGGTTTTAAGACAGGAGGACCAAAGAAGAAAAGCAGAAGGACAGCTAGAATGAAGCAAGCCTAAGAACCAGACCTCAGTGGAACCAGGAGAATAGTTTAGGCAGTTCTGTCACGTAAATGGGAGATGAAAAATTAAGTAAGAGTCTCAAATGTTACGGGCAGTAGGAATTTCTTTTTCTTTGAAATTTGTCATGCCACATAGGCAACATCCCTTTGATGAGTGTGTAAAAGTAAGACTCAAATAATGAGTCTCACTGCCAAGTTGAAAACACTTGTTTGGTATGATCAGAAGAAAAAAAATTCTCTAAGGATGCTCTGCGGGTGATGTTAACGGGTTTAAAGTAATCAACACTCATTGATTAATGAGCTCTGGGAGTTATAAAATGATATCCAGGCTTTCCAAATGCAGCCCAGAATTCCACGTGACTTCTCGGTTTTGCAGAATGTGTGATATTGTGTTTGTCTAGGAATAAAAGGTTAAGTGTGTGTGAGGGAGTATGAATGTAGGAGTAAAAAAAAAGAGAAAATAGAATTGGATGTTTAATTGGAAAAAAAAAAAAAAAAACCAAAACCAAACCCGTTGCCACTGAGTCAGTTCCAACTCATAGAGACCCTATAGGACAGAGTAAAACTTCCCTTGTTCTCAGGATAAAACCCAGACTCCTAAGTTGGCTCACTACCTCTTCTTCCATCCCCAGACAGGGCCTCGGCCACACTCCTTAACCAACCACGCCCTCTTTTGTCTCCTGTCTACACATGCTGTTCTTTCTGCCTGGGAAGCCTTTCCATTGGGCTCCCTTCATTCAGGTTTCAGCAGAGACATCATTTTCTTTAGAAGACCTTCCATAATTTTCAACCCCCATCCCCAATTCTGGGTGAGACACGCTGTACTATGTCTTGGTAACACTGTATTTTTCTTTTCCTATCATTGCTCTTAATTATTAGTACCATTCATTTTAATTCCTTTTTGTTAGACTGTAAGCTTCTTGAAAGACCAATTTTTGAATTCCATGGTAGATGCCGAATAATGGTTTGTTACATGAAAACAAATAAATAGAAAGAAATGAAAATAGGAGAGTCACGTGAGTGAAGAATAAAGACAACGTGAAGTTAGCTCACTGCACACTCATCTCAAACCAAACTCTGGACTTCACCTCCTCCCATATGCTCCTTCTCTAGTGCTGCTATCTCAGTAAATGGCACCAATATTTGTCCAGGAAGAAACCAGAGTCTGGAAGCCATCCTTGACATCTCCTTCACCTCCACTTTCCACATCTAATACATCTCCAAGGACTGATGAGTTTACATCCTAAGTGTCTCTTGAATTCTCTTTGCCACCATTATCTTGCTTTTGAACCCCAGAAATAGTCTAACACATTTCCCTAATCCTACTCTTGCCCACCTCCAATCCATTCTCTGAAGTGCATGTAGAACGATGTTTTCAAAATGTACATCTAATCACGTCACTTTACCCGGTTTAAAAACCTTAGGATAAATACTAAAATTATTGACATGGCCTACAAGGCCTCAAATGGCTGCACCACACCATTAACTTCTCTCAGTGTCATCTGCCTTCACTGCCTCCCACTCCTCAGAACGGCCTCATAGGGTTTCCAGTGAGCAGCTGGTAGATTTGAACAGCTGACCTTTTGCTTAACACCCGAACGCTTAACCACTGTTCTCTGCCTCAGGGCATTGAACATATGCTTTCTCCTCCCCTGGCATTGTCTTCCCATTCCTTCTTCAACCTAGTTCACTTACTTTTTCAGGATTATCCTTCAGGACTCAGCCCTGCCCCCAGTCATTCCAGAGAGCAGGTCTCTTTGCTGTACACTGTTTTAGCAGCATGTTTCTTATCCAACATTTTTCACTTTTGAGATTTTTTAATTATTTGTGTATTACGTAATTAATGCTCATCTTACTAGGTAAACTAGGTGCTTCGTGGAGCATAGGCCATCTCTGTTTTTGCTCACCTTTGCGTCTACAGGACCTAGCTTAATGCCTCATATACAGTCAGGACTCAATACGTGTCTGTTAAATGGAGTGAGGCCAAAAGTAATAAAGACAACTCAGAATGATCTAATTGTAAATCTTTGTAGTTTGAACTACGTTATACAAAAAACTAAAGTTGAGAACTGATTCAAAAGCAAATAGCCTAGCATTCTATTTAGACAATATCCATGTTTGAGGAGCAGTAAAAGCAAACCTGCGGGTACCCATATCTCTAAGTCAATGTATGATGTCACTTGGCCCTTTTTTATGGTATCACCAGAGCTGAAAACTCTTACTTTGTGCCAGACACTATTCTAAGAACTTTGCTTTTCATCCTCACAACAACCCTATGAGGGAGTGTGTGTGGGGGGAGGGGGGGGGTATTACGCCATTTTACAGATAAGGAAAGTGAGGCACAAAGAGGTTAAGGAACCTGCTGTAGGTCACACAGCTGCTAAGTGGTTGTATTAGGATAGGTCACCTGCCTAAACAACCCCAAATCTCAGTGGTTTAACACTAAAAAAAACAAACCAAGCCTGTTGCATGGAGTCAGTTCCAACTCATACAACCTTATAGGACAGAGTAGAACTGCTCCCATATGGTTTTCAAGGCTGTAATCTTTACAGAAGCATACTGCCACATCTTTCTCTTGCAGAGCAGCGAGTGTGTTAGAACTGCAGAACTTTTGGTCAGTGGCTGAGTGCTTAACCATTGTACCACCAGGGCTCCTGGTTTGACGCTGTCCTCGTTATTGTTAGGTGCCGTCAACTTGATTCTAACTCATAGCGACCCTATAGACAGAGTTTAACACTACACAAGTGTATTTCTTTCACATCACTGTCTAGTGTCAGTCACACCAGGAGTACCAGAAACCAAAACCAAACTCATTGCTGTTGAGTCAGTTCCAACTCATAGTGACCCTATAGGACAGAGTAGAGCTACCTCATAAGGTGTCTAAGCCCATAAATCTTTATGGAAGCAGACTACCACATCTTTCTCCCATGGAACAGCTGGTGGGTTCGAACTGCCAACGTTTTAGTTAGCAGCCAAGTGCTTAACCACTGTGCCACCAGGGCTCCTTACACCAGGGGGAGAGGGCAGGAAATGCAATGTCTCTACTCCATGCAGTCATTTAGGTACCAGGCTCTTCCAATCTGGTAACTCTGCTATCTCCTAGATTGCTGCTCCTGGCTGGCAGACAAGGGAAAAAGACAAGAGAAAAAGGAAGTGTTTATGGGGAAGCCTAGGGGTGGTGTACAGCTCTTTTACCCACATTCCATGGGCTAGAGCTCAGTCATGTGGCCACCCCTAACCAGAGATGCTGGGTAAGCTAGTCTAGCTGTGTGCCCCAAAAGAAAAGGAAGACAGGTTTGAAGAAGGAATTCAAACTCAGGCAGCGAGAGTCCAGATCCCAGTCTCTTGACCACTGTGTGCTACAGCAGGGTTTCTCAACCTTGGCATTTTGGGCTGGATAACCCTTGGTTGTAGGGCTGTCCTGTGGATTGTAGAGTGGGTAGCAGCACCCTTGGCCTTGATCCACTAAATGCCAGTAGCACCTGCCCCCTAGTCATAACTATAAAAAAAAAGGCATTGCCGAATTTTCCCTGGTAGCAGGGTGGAGAAGGAGCCCTGATGGCGCAACATTTAAGCACTCAGCTGCTAACTGAAAGGTTTGCATTTTGAACCCAACCAGCAGCTCCATGGGAGAAAGACTTGGTCATCTGCTTCCATAAAGATTGCAGCCAAGTAAACCCTATGGGGCAGTTCTATTCTGTCACATGGGGTTGCTATGAGTTGGAATTGACTCCAGGGCACCCAACAACAACAGTAGGGTGGGGGCTGGGAAAACCACACTTGTCTCCCCCATTGTGTTGAGAACTATTGCTCTACTGTCTTCTCCCCACTCCATAAGATAAACTCTAGTCCATTTAAGAGTTAATTTATTCCTCTTTGCCTGTGAGTGCTGCTCTGCTTTAAGTATCACTGCCCTTCATACTTAAAATGGCATTAACAGTAACACCTTTGAGGCAGTTACTTTCCCATAATAAAGGTTTTCCTGCCTGTAGAGAGAAAAAGGAATGTGGAAAGAAGTTATGTCACTTTTTCTAATAAAACCTGATGCCGTTGAGTAAATTCTGACTAATAGCGACCCTATAAAAAAAACTGCCCTATAGGGTTTCCAAGGAGCACCTGGTGGATTTGAACTGCTGACCTTTATGCTTAGCAGCTGTAGCTCTTACCCGTTTTGCCACCAGGGTTTTGGCTATATTCTTTCAAGAAATAGATCAATTCTGAATTGTCTGCTTGCTAGGTAGTGGCCACTCATTAGTTTAGGTGATGGATTAGGTAATACCAAGTAAAGGGGAAGTCAGAACAACTTGACCAAGATACACAATGTACTGAGAAATTCACCAGAAGAAGACACGATTCTGGTAAAAGCCACAACATATACAATTTTGCAACAACAGTAATAACAACCAAAACATCTGTGAGAGGTTACAAAGGTAGATATCTATGTTTATATATTATACCAAAAAAAAAAAAAACCTGTTGCCATCGAGCCATTTCCAACTCATAGTGACCTTATAGATAGGCCAGCACATAGGAATATATGGGTACGTATGTATAGGCATTTCTATAGGCAAATGTACAAATATGTTTGTGTGTGCTCCATACATATTCATATATAAAATAAAGCACAAAGCAGACACAGTTATGGACACTTCCTAGACATAACCAAATACCGTGTAGGACTGGGTTACCAGCTTTGATGGCTTAGGACCATAGTCTTGGGGGGTAACTCAGTCAGTTGGCATAACATAGCTCACAAAGATAATGTTCTACAGCCTAGTATGGTGAGTAGCGCCTACGGTCTTAAAAGCTTGTGAGTGGCCATCTAAGGAACAATAGTTGGTCTTTACGTGTCTGGAGCAGAAGAGAAAGAAGAAAACCAAAGCCTTAAAGAAGAAGCTAATCTGCAGGACTGATAGTCCACAGGAATCACACCCTAACCCACCTTGAGAGTGAGAAGACCCTGTGGCTGGAACAGAAATGGCAAGAAGAAGGGTAATAGCGATGAGCTAGCGAGGTCAGAGGGAGCTCGGTTATGTTTGGCCTTGTGGGCCATTGTGAGGACCAACTGATCTAAGCTAACTTTTAAAATTATCTTTCTGACTGTTCTTTTGAGAGAAAATTGTAGGGAGTGAGAGCAGAAGCAGAGGACCACTTAGGAGGTGATTTGGGCCATCTAAGTGAGAGGTAATGTGTTTATGTGTATTTTCAGTCTCCAGCTTTCTAAAGTCTGTTAACGAAAGTATACGCTATGTAGAACTCAGCACTGATCCATTTCTTTGCAAAACTTCATTGTACACAAACCATTTTCACTCGTGTGCATATATGAAATGGATGTTATAAAAAGACCTCTTAAATTGAAATTTGCTCACCTGCTGTCCTCCCCCTAGACTGGGAGCTCATTGAGGGCCAGAACCACAAGCCTGTGGAGAATCACACCCAGGACATGTTTATAAGACCTAACAGCACAGGAAAGGATCGAGACAGTGCTGGCCTTGCTGTCCCTGCTGCAGGACAGAGCTGGGAGTCCGTTTTCTAGTCTTGATGCCCCAGCAACATCTCCCAAACCCAGAACATCCAGAAGAAAGGTGAAAAGCACAGTCGGTCAGTAAGTTAATTGCAGTTCACATGTCCAACTTGAATTTTCCCCTACCTTGTTGATTTATATTTGGCCTCAGTTCCGCTAATGGATAGACCATCTTCTCTAGCAAAAGATTTATGGCCATTAGATTCTGTTATCAGTACTAATACCTGTCCCCAAGATATTTAACACACACATTTTAATTCCTGTGTCATGCACACAGATGAATGGACGTTCTAGACCACTTGACATGAAATTTGCTTGTGTGCCTTTTTCCCCCTCCAAAACTGTGAGCTAAGGAATAATAAAAAAGTCTAGGCAATAACAAATCAACACAGCTTAACTATGGAGATCTTGGTGCTTGGGTCTGCGAGGGCTGGTAGGGAGGGGAGAAAGTTGCTGGAAGGGTGGTGGACAAGAGTTTCTCTGTAACCTCCCCTGCAACCTTGTCTGTAATCATTGACCTTCCACTCAGTGGAATTAAGTAGACTGTGGCTTGAGTTGCAGACAGTAGGGATCAGCCAAATGGCAGCCTTCAAGTAATGGTAGCAACAATTGCAATAATAAAAATGATAGAGACCACCATTTATTAAACAACTATATATCAGGGTTGGAGCCCTGGGTGAAGTGGTTAAGAGATCGGCTGCTAACCAGGAGGTCAGCGATTTGAATCCACCAGCTGCTCCTTGGAAACCCTATGGGGCAATCCTGTAGAGTCTCTGTAAGTCAGAATTGACTCCACGGCAAGGGATTTGATTTGGTTTGGCTATATATCAGCGTTACAAAGTAGATGCGTTACAACTTTGTGAGGGTATGGGTCATATGATGAAGGTAAGACACTGAGTGGCTTTCTCAATGCATATTAATAAACAGGAGGGTCATGTGTTTTCTCCACAATGCTGACACCTCATGTATGTACCAATCAAAAATCAGTTGCCATAGAGCCAACTCCAGCTCACAGTGACCCCATGTATGTCAGAGTAGAACTCTGCTCCATAGAGTTTTCAACAGCTGGTTTTTCTAAAGTAGATCATCAGGTCTTTCTTCCGAGGGACCTCGGTACATTAACTACTTGCTCCACCAAAGGACTCCATGTGTACCACCTGGAAGCCCAAATATAGTCTTTCAGCCCCATTAACCAAGGATGAGACTGCAGGTGTGAAAACATTTGAACACTAGTTTCTATGAAGGCATTTGAGGTAGGTTAAAGAGACAGATACAATAAAATGGCAAAATACAAATAAATTCACATTCTGAAAGAAGGAAGATAAAATTTAGAGCAGGCACTCAAGTTCAGGGGAAAATGGGCTCAGGTTTGCAGGCCTCAATTTATATTTGTAATAGTTGACAAATGAGCCAACAAATTGGGTTCTAGACCTAGTATGCAAAGCAGAAGGGAGAGACACAGTAAATCACATGCTTCTGATTGTCAGAGAGGAAGAAAATCAATCCCTGTGGTAAAGCAGTGCTTTTTCAGCATTTGACTCTGAAATAAAATTCTTGCATGGGGCTCTGAATGAACTAGTGGAAAATACCCTCCTTAACCTTCCTCTAGCAAATACTTGTAGGGCTTTCTGGAGACTGTTTCTGGTATGTTCTTCAGCATGGTTCTGGAGAATGAACTGCTCAGAGTCATAACCTCCAGGAGTTTAGGCAGGTCTCCAACAAAATACTACAGTACACCCTGAACTAATCTAGTTGTAAATCTTTGAGGTTTGAACTACATTGTACAAAAAGTACAGAACAGATTCAAAAGCAAATAGCCTAACATTATATTTCAACATATATCCATGTTTGAGAAGCAATAAAAGCAAACCTGTGGGTACAGGCAATGTACAGTGCCTTTTGATCATATTTATATGTTATCACCAGAGCTGGCTCTAAAGGTGGGAAAACTATGTTACTGCTTACCTGCCATGATTGAAGGACGTCCAAAGATCTGATCCTACAGAAAGCTCTCCTACACTAGCCACCTGTGAGGCCTGATGTTGTCAGCGTTGTTCTTGTTAGCTGCTGTCAAATCAACCCCCAACTCATAGTGACTCCATGTACAAAGAGATCAGACCATTGTAATCCACAGGGTTTTCATTGGCTGATTTTTCATAAGTACCTTGCCAGACCTTTCTTCCTGGTCTGATTTAGTCTGGAAGCTCTGCTGAAGTCTGTTTAGCGTCACAGCAATACACAAGACATTGGTCCATAGCAATACTGACAGACAGGTGGCGGCCATCCTTGAGGTGCATTGGCCAAGAATCGAACCCAGGTCTCTTGACATGGAAGGCAACAATTGTCAGTGGTACAGTCAGTCATTTTATTGAAGCATTGTAGTTCTAGAAGGCCCTCCTCAAAACAACTTCAGAGAAGGCAATTCAATAGAACAGTAGGGAGTTTAACATAGGATTAATAATAGCTAACATTTATATGGAAGCCCTGTTGTTGTAGTGGTTAAGAGCAATGGCTGCTAACCAAAAGGTCAGCAGTTCGAATCCACCAGACGCTCTTAGGAAACCCTATTGGGCAGTTCTACTCTGTCCTGTAGGATCCCTCTGAGTCAGAATCAACTCAATGGCAACGGTTTTAACATTTATATGGTACTTACTGCGTTCCTGGAGACCCTGAGTGGTGCAAATGGTTAATACGCTTGGCTGGTAACCAAAAGGTTGGATGTTTGAATCCACCCAGAGGCACCTCAGAAGAAACTCCTGGCAATCCACTTTTGAAAAATCAGCCATGGAAAACCCTGTGGAGCACAGTATTACTCAGACACACCCAGGGCCACTATCACTCGAAATTGACTTGACAGCAACTGGTTTTTATAGGGCTCCAAGTACTTCACAGTTACAACCTCATTTTTTCCAGTTTACAGCAGAGAAAACTGGGGCACAGAGAAGTAATTTGCCCAAAGTCACACAGTTAAGTGGCAAGGCTTAGATTCTAATGACAGGCATTCCAACTTGGGTCATGCTTTTTACATTGTGCTATTGTATTGTATTAGTTTCCTATGGCTGCTGTAACATATTATGGTAAAAATAGTGAGTTAAGACAACACAAATTTATTATATTATAGTTCTGTAAGTTGGAAGTCCAACATAGATCTCACTGGGCTAAAATCAAGGTACTGATAGGGCTGCATTCCTTTATGGAAGCTCTGGAGGAGAATCTGTTACCTTGCCCTTTCTAGCTTCTAGTGAAGGACCACATTCCTTGGCTTTTGTCCACCTTCCTCTGTCTTCTCAGCCACCAACAGCAATTGAGTCCCTCTCACATCACATCACTCTGACCTGGCTTCCATTGTCTCCTTTCTCTCACCCTTCTGCCTTCCTTCCCCACTTTTAAGGACCTTTGTGGTTTCACTGGGCTCTTCTGGATAATACAAGACAATCTCCCTCTTTTAAAGTCAGCTGATAAACAACTTAATTCCCTCTGCAGCCTTAATTCCTTTTTGCCATATGTTGTTGTTGTTAGGTGCCATTGGGTCAGTTCCGACTCATAGCGACCCTAAGTACACAGAGCAAAACACTGCCCAGTCTTGCGCCATCCTCACAGTCGTTGTTATGCTTGAGCCATTGTTGCAGCCACTGTGTCAATCCATCTCACCGAGGGTCTTGCTCTTATTTGCTGACTCTACCAAGCTTGATATGCTTCTCCAGGGACTGGTCCCTACTGGTAACATATCCAAAGTACATGAGACAAAGTCTCACCGTCCTTGCTTCTAAGGAGCATTCTGGCTGTATTTCTTCCAAGACAGACTTGTTCGTTCTTCTGGCAATCCATGGTATATTGAATATTCTTCGCCAACACCATTCTTCCATCTTCCTCATTCATTGTCCACCTTTCACATGCGTATGAGGCAACCAAAAATATCAGTTGCACCTTAGTCCTCAAAGTGACATCTTTGCTTTTTAACACATTAAAGAGATCTTTTGCTGCAGATTTGCCCGATACAATACCTCATTTGATTTCCTGACTGCTGCTTCCATGGGTGTTGCTTGTGGATCCAAGTAAAATAAAATACTTGACAACTTTGATATTTTCTTCATTTATCGTGATGTTGCTTATTCATCCAGTTGTGAGGATTTTTGTTTTCTTTATGTTAAGATGAAATCCGTACTGAAGGCTGTACTGTTTGATCTTCATCAGTTAAGTGCTTCAAGTCCTCTTCACTTTCAGCAAGCGAGATTGTGTCATCTGCATATTGCAGGTTGTTAATGAATCTTCCACCAGTACTGATAATACATTCATCTTCATATAGTCCACTTTCTCAGATTACTTGCTGAGCATACAGACTGAATAAGTATAGTGAAAGGATACAACTGACACACACCTTTCTTGATTTTAAACCATGCAGCATCCCCTTGCTCTGTTTGAACGACTGCCTCTTGGCCAATGTACAGATTCCACATGTACACAGTTAAGTGTTCTGGAATTCCCATTCGTCACATTGTTATCCATAATTTGTTGTGATCCACACAGTCGAATGCCTTTGCATAGTCAATAAAACACAGGTGAACATCTTTCTGGTATTCTCTGCTTTCATCCAAGATCCATCAGACATCAGCAGTGATACTCCTTGTTTCATGCCATCTTCTGAATCTGGCTTGAATTTCAGGAAGTTCCCTGTTGATGTACTGCCGCAACCTCTTTTGAATGATCTTCCGCAAAATTTTACTTGCGTGTGATATTAATAATATTGTTCAATAAATTCTGCATTCTGTTGAATCACCTTTCTTTGGAATGGGGACAAGTATGGATCTCTTCCAGTCGGTTGGCCAGGTAGCTATCTTCCAAATTTCTTGGCGTAGACCACTGAGCACCTCCAGCACTGCATGCGTTTGTTGAAACATCTCGACTGGTATTCTATCAATTCCTAGAGGCTTGTTTTCACCAATGCTTTAGTGCAGCTTGTACTTCTTCCTTCAGTATCATTGGTTCTTAATCATATACTGACTTCTGAAATAATTGAACATCGACCAGTTCTCTTGGATACAGTGACTTTCTGTATTCTATCACCTTTTGATGCTTCCTGCATTGTTCAATATTTTGCCCCTAGAATCCTTCAAAATTGCAACTCAAGGCTTGGATTTTTTCTTCAGTTCTTTCAGCTTGAGAAATTCCAAGCAGGTTCTTCCTGTTTTCCATATAGCTTAACAATATTCACAGGTTCTAGGGATTAGGACATGGACGACTTTGGAGGACCATTATTCTGCTTAGCACTGCTATATAAATTTGCCAATCTGCAAAGCACCAAGGGTCTGGCACACAGGGCAGGTAAGTTTTTATGGGAAAAGAAAGGAAGGGAGGGAGGAAGAGAAAGAGATGGCATTAGGATATGGAGGCATTGAATGAAATGGCATATGTAAAATATTTAGGCCATTACCTGGCACATAGAAAAAAACCTAGTTGCAACTCCAACTCATGGTGACCCCACGTGTTTCAGGGTAGAGCTGTGCTCCATGTGGTTTTCAATGGCTGTTTTTTTTAGATTGCCAGCATTTTCTTTTGAGATGCCGCTGGATAGGCTTGAACTACCAACCTTTCTGTTAGCAGCTGAGCGTGTTGATTGTTTGCACCACACAGGGATGCATAGAAAGACTCAATTAACGATAGTTATTATCATTAGCCAATAGCACAATGAGAATTCTTAGAAAAATCTCTGAAAAGTTGCAGTTGGTCTGTAAAGAGAAAATCTGAGGTTCCAAAGACCAATTTTGCCTAGATAATTACCTAACCTGAATTGGAATATCAGTTGCTTTTAATGATAATTAAGTTTGCACAGCAAATTAGGTTCCCTTTTAACAATTTCTATACATACACTAAATGACAACCGAAGTGTATCATTGTTGAAGATACACTGCCATGTCACATTTTACTTATCAGCAACATATGTAGATTTGTTTTTTAAACCCCGTCAGCATAGGTAGCTGAAGACACTGATTGTTCTAGTGTGTACATTTTGCTGCATGTTCTTTTGGGAGTGTGTGGAGTTTTTCTGTTTTCATTGATCTGAAATCTTTGGAGAATCCTTCAGGCGAAGAGATGCCAAGATTGATTTAGGTAGGATTAACATTCTTCAGTGCCCCAAGGACTGAAAACAGCCTCAGAACACTTGTTTTATTGCAGGTACTTATTCGGCATACCCAAAACATAGGATCCTCAATATGCAGGTTGTTCGTATTGATCCATAGAGTCAGGGGAGGCATTGATGTTCTCGAAAGTTTTAAACTGAGATGAAAATGAAACGAGCCACACAGCCAAGATTTGTGCCTCTGAAAATGATGTGGCTCCTCGATGTGGGACATAACTTAATGCCATTACCTTAAGGGATAAAGAGGTCACCTAATCATATGGGAAAAGTGGACCGTTGGGTGTCTGGAAACACAAAAGTCAGTCAGGTATGTTCTCTTGGTATCTATGAGACCAGCTGGGAGTAAGTCACTTGGAAATATTGTATTGCCTTTTATCCATTTATAAATAAGTGTGTTTTTTTTTTTCCATTCTTTAACTCATTCCTTTAACAAATATTTTCAATGCCTATTAAAGTAGGTACCAGGTATTGTACTGCACTAGGGAAACATGCATGAGCTGTGTTTTCCTATGTATATTTATGTGTATATATTTTTATTTAAATTTTCAACTTGACCATGTTAAATTTATTGAGAAGGAGGCTTATTTTCTTCATCAAAGTGTTAAAAGGCAAATTAAAGTTCTTCTAGGAAAAAGGATTTACCAAATTTAGGTAGAGGAAAATAAGGGCAGGTTAACATTAAAGAGAAGGAAGAGGTGGATTGTATATTATACAGTCACATTGTGCATTGTGTGTGCCTTGTGTCATCTGAAACAGTAGCAATCAGAGAGAACAGGGGAGACCAGAGCAGGAGGAAACAATTTTGTCTTGTTGGAGCCCTGGTGGTGCAGTGTTAAGAGCTATCACTCCTAATCAAAAGGTCAGCAGTTCAAACCCTCCAGCCGCTCCTTGGAAACCCTATGGGGCAGTTCTATTCTGTCCTGTAGGGAGGGTCACTGTGAGTGGGAATAGACTCAATGGCAATGGGTTTTTTGGTTTTTATGTGCTCTGTGCCAGGCTCTGTGTTGCATGTTCATTTATTATCTCATTTGATCCTTGCAAAAACCCTGCAAAATAATCTTGTTAACCGCATTTTACAGGAGGTAGAACCAAGGCTCAGAGAAGTTAGCTGATTTGCCCCAGGCCACAAAGCAACAGGCAGATTTTGCAGTTAGAACCCAAATCTATCTGATTTCAAACTCATACTCTTTGTATTGTTGTTGTTGTTAGTTGCCACCAAGTCCATTCTGACTCATGGTGACCCTGTGTGTGCAGAGTAGAACTGTTCCATGGAGGTTTCTTTTTCTTTCTGTCTTTTTTGTTGTTGTTATTGTTAAGGAAAGTGAATTTGTAAATTTTTTTTCAGAATTAAATTTTATTTCACATTGGTAGAAATTGTGAAAAATGTTCACATTTTCCCACACTACAGCAGAACATTTCAACAGAATTCAGAAATTTCTTACCATAAATAAGGTTTTGCTGATTTGTAAAACTGAAATAAGAGTTTTATTGTGTTTGTGATGAAAGTTTACACAGCAAATTAGGCTCCCTTTTTACAATTTCTATACATAGTGTTTAGTGACATTGGTTACATTTTTCACAATGTGTCAGCATTCTCATTATTTCCATTCTAATTGTTCTGTTTCCATTAATCTAGCTTTCCTGTCCCCCCTTACCATCTCATCTTTGCTTTGGGGCAAATGTTGACCATTTGGTCTCATATAGATAACTATCTAAAAGAACATAGTACTTATGGGTGATATTGTTTAGTTTATCAGCCAATCTATTATTTGGCTGAAAGGTGACATCCAGGAGTAGCTTTAGTTCCAAGATTAAAGGGTATCTCAGGGCAATAGTCTCAGGGGTTCCTCTAGTCTCTACCTGTCCAGTAAGTCTGGGCTTTTTTAGGAATTTGAGTTTTGTTCTATACTTTTCTCCCATTCTATTTGGGACCATCTATTGTGTCCCTGGTCAGAACAGTTGGTAGTGGTAGCTGGGCACCATCTAATTCTGATCTCAGGATAGATGAGGTTATGGTTCGTGTGGGCTGTTAATCCTGTAGACTAGTTTCTTCTTTGAATCTTTGGTTTCCTTCTTTCTTTTTTGCTCCAGACGAGTACAGAACAATAGTTGTACCTGAGATGGTCACTCCCAAACTTTTAGGATCTCAGACACTACTCACGAAACTAAGATGTAGAACATGGTCTTTATAAGCTATGTTATGCCAGTTGACCAAGTTGTTCCACAAGACTATGGTCTTAAGCCTTCAAACCCAGTAAACCAATACCACGAGGTGTTTGGTTATGTCTAGGAAGTGTCCTTGACAGTGCTCCCTTCCACAGGGTTTTCAAGGGTTTGACCTTTCAGAAGCATTTTCCAGGCCTGTCTCCCAAGGTGCCTCTGGATGGATTAGAACTGCCGACCTTTCAGCTAGTAGACAAGCATTTAAGCTTTTGCACCACCCAGTGACTCTGCCTCCTTCCATACACAACTGCTAATATTTATCAAGTGCCCACTAATCATAAGGCTACCCATGAGACAGGTAATATTGTCATCTCCATTCAGAGATAGAGAAATGGAGCACAGAGAGGTTAAGTAACGTGCTTGTTAGCAAAAGCAGGAGACCAGCTTGAACAGACCAGCTCCATGAGCTGTCACAATCATAGGATGCTCCTATATTCATTAAGATTTTGGAATGAAAGACAAAAGATGCATTTCTTTTAAATCATTGCTTTTGAATCTAAAGGAAGAGTAGACTTGCTTCTAATGGATATAAGGCCTGAGGCAAGAGTACAAATGAAGCCTACATATCATGTTTTAAGTTTTTAAAGGTAATTGTTGTTGTTAGGTGCTATCTAGTCGGTTCTGACTCATAGTGATCCTATATAAAAGCAGAACAAAACACTGCCTGGTCCTGCACCCTCCTCATAATTGTTATGCTTGAGCTCATTGTTGCAGCCACTGTGTCAATCCATCTCATCGACAGTCTTCCTCTTTTTCCCTGACCGTCTACCTTAGCAAGCATGATGTGCTTCTCCAAGGACTAGTCCCTTCTGGTAACATATCTGAAGTATGTAAGATGAAGTCTCATCATCCTTGCTTCCAAGGAGCATTCTTCCAAGACACACTTCATTCTCCTTGCAGTCCAGGGTATATTCAATATTCTTCACCAATACCCTAATTCAAAGGCATTGATTCTTCTTCAGTCTTCCTTATTCATCATTCAGCTTTTGCATGCATGGGAGGTGATTGAAAACACCATAACTTGAGTCAGGCACTCCTTAGTCCTCTAAGTGACATCTTTGCTTTTTAACACTTTAAAGAGGTCTTTTGCAGCAGATTTGCCCGGTGCAATGTGTCATTTGATTTCTTGACTTCTGCTTCCATGGTGTTGATCATAGATTCAAGTCAAATAAAATCCTGACAACTTCAGTTATTTTCTCTGTTTATCATGATGTTGCTTTTGGTTCATTTATGAGAATTTTTGTTTTCTTTATGTTGAGGTGCAATCCATACTGAAGGCTGTGGTCTTTGATCTTCATCAGTAACTGCTTTGAGTCCTTTTAACTTTCACCAAGAGAGCTTGTATCGTCTGCACATTGCAGGTTGTTAATGAGTCTTCCTCTAATCCTCATGCCCTATTCTTTACTATATAGTGCAGTAAAGCCAAAAAAAAACCAAACCCAGTGCCATCGAGTCGATTCCGACTCATAGTGACCCTGTAGGACAGAGTAGAACTGCCCCATAGAGTTTCCATGGAGCACCTGGTGGATTCAAACTGCCGACCCTTTGTTTAGCAGCCATTGCACTTAACCACTGTACCACCAGGGTTTCAGTACAGTATCTTAGATTATTTAATCATCATATAGACTGAATAAGTATGGTGAAAGGATACAACCCTGACACTCATTTTTCCTAATTTTAAACCATGCAGTATCCCCTTATTCTGTTCAAACACTGCCTCTTGGTCTATGTACAGATTCCACATGAGCACAATTAAGTGTTCTGGAATTCCCATTCTTCGTAATGTTATTAATAATTTATTATGATTCATGCAGTCAAATGCCTTTGCATAGTCAATAAAACACAGATAAACATCTTTCTACTAGTATCTGCTTTCAGCCAGGATCCATCTGACATTAGCAATGATATCCCTGGTTCCACATCCTCTTCTGAATCTGGCTTGAATTTCTGGCAGTTCTATGTTGGTATACTGCTGCAGCAGCTTTTGAATGATCTTAAGCAAAATATTACTTGCATGTAATATTAATGATATTGTTCAATAATTTCAGCATTCCTTTGGATCACCTTTCTTTGGAATGGACACACATATGTATCTCTTCCAGTCAGTTGGCCAGGTAGCTGTTTTCCAGATTTCTCGGCATAGATGAGTAAGCACCACCAGCACTGCATCCATTTGTTGAAGCATCTCAATTGGTATTCTGTCAATTTCTGAATCCTTGCTTTTCACCAAGGCCTTCAGTGCACCTTGGACTTCTTCCTTCAATACCATCGGTTCTTGATCATATGCTACCTCCTGAAATGGTTGAACATCAATTCTTTTTGGTACAGTAACTGTGTATATTCCTTCCATCTTCTTTTGGTGTTTCCTGTGTTGTTCAACATTTTGCCAATAGAATCCTTCAATATTGCAACCTGAGGCTCGAACTTTTTTTTTTTCAGTTATTTCAGCTTGAGAAATGCCAAGTGTGTTCTTTCCTTTTAGTTTGCTATCTCCAGGTTTTTGCACATGTCATTATAACACTTTACTTTGTCTTTTCGAGCCACTCTTTGAAATCTTCTGTTCACCTCTTTTACTTCATCATTTCTTCCGTTCACTCTAGCTACTCAACATTCAAGAGCAAATTTCAGTCTCTTCTGACATCTATTTTAGCCTTTCTTTCTTGCTTTCTTCATGTATGATGTCCTTGATGTCATCCCACAACTCATCTGGTCTTTGGTCATTAGGGTTCAATGTGTCACATCTATTCTAGAGGTGGTCTCTAACTTCAGGTGGGATATATGCAAGGTTGTACTTTGGATCTTGTGGACTCGTTTTAATTTTCTTCAGCTTCAAGTTGCACTTGCATATGAGTGCTAATGGTCTGTTCTGCAGTCAACCCTTGGCCTTGTTCTAACTAATGATATCAAGTTTTTCCATCTTCTCTTTCCACAGATGTAGTCAATTTGATTCTTGTGTTTTCCATCTAGTGAGGTCCATGTGTATAGTCACCATTTATGTTAGTGAAAAAAGGTATTTACAATGAAGAAGTCATTGGTCTTGCAAAATCCTTTCATGTCATTTCTGGCATTGTTTCTATCACCAAGGTCATATTTTCTAACTACTGATCTTTGTTTCCAACTTTTGCATTCCAATCTGAAGTAGTTACCAATACATTTTGATTGCATGTTTGGTCAGTTTCAGACTGCAGAAGTTGATTAAAAAAAAAAAAAAAACTTCAATTTCCTCTTCTGTGGTATTAGTGGTTGATAGGTAGTTTTGAATAATATTATTAATTGGTCTTCCTTGTAGATGTATAGATATTTTTCTATGACTGACAGTATTGTACTTCAGGGTTGTTCTTGTTGTTTTTAGGTGCCATTGAGTCAGTTCTGACTCATAGCAACGCTGTGCACAACAGAAGGAAACACTTCCTGGTCCTGCGCCATCCTCACAATTTTTGCTATGCTTGAGTCCATTGTTATAGCCACTGTGTCAGTCCGTCCCGTTGAGGGTCTTCTTCTTTTTAGCTGACCCTCTGCTTTACCAAGCATGATGTCCTTCTCCAGGGACTGATCCCTCCTGATAACATGTCCAAAGTATATGAGATGTGGTCTTGCCATCCTTACTTCTAAAGAACTTTCTACTTGTACTTCTTCCAAGACAGATTTGTCCATTGTTTTGGCAGTCCATGGTATATTCAATATTCTTCCCCAACACCACAATTCAAAGGCATCAGTTCTTTTTTGGTCTTCCTTATTCATTGCCCAGTTTTCACATGCATATGAGGTGATTGAAAACACCATGGCTTGGGTCAGGTGCACCATAGTCCTCAAGGTGACATCTTTGCTTTTGAACACTTTAAAGAGATCTCTTGTAGCTGATTTACCCAGTGCAATGCGTCTTTTGATTTCTTGATTGCTGCTTCCATGGCTGTTAGTTGTGGATCCAAGTAAAATGAAATCCTTGACAACTTCAGTCTTTTCTTCGTTTATCATGATGTTGCTTATTGGTACAGTTGTGAGGATTTTTGTTTTCTTTATGCAAGTCCTCTTCACTTTCAGCAAGCAAGGTTGTGTTGTCTGCATAACACAGATTGTTCATGAGCCTTCCTCCAATCCTGATGTTCCATTCTTCTTCATATAGTCCAGCTTCTCAGATTATTTGCTCAGCATACAGATTGAATAGATATGGTTAAAGGATACAACCCTAACGCACACCTTTCGTGACTTTAAACTATGCAGTATCCCCTTGCTCTATTCAAACAATTGCCTCCTGATCCATGTACAGATTCACAAGCAGATGAGTTATGGAATGACATCAAAGATATAATACGTGAAGAAGGCAAGAGGTCATTAAAAAGACAGGAGAGGGAGAAAAAATCTAAATGGATGTCTGAAGAGACTCTGAAACTTGCTCTTGAATGTTGAGTAGCTAAAGCAAAAGACAAAAAATGTTGAAGTAAAAGAGCAGAACAGAAGATTTCAAAGGACGGCTCGAGAACACAAAGTATTGTATTAACATGTGCAAAGACCTGGAGATAGAAAACCAAAAGGGAAGAACACGCTCAGCATTTCTTAAGCTGAGAGAACTGAAGAAAAAATTCAAGCTTCGAGTTGCGATACTGAAGGATTCTATGGGGAAAATATTAAATGACACAGGAAGTATTAAAAGAAAATGGAAAGAATACACAGAGTCACTCTACCAAAAAGAATTGGTCAACCAATGGTTCAACCATTTCAGGAGGTAGCACATGATCAGAAACCAATAGTACTGAAAGAAGAAGTCCAAGCTGCACTGAAGGCATTGGCAAAAAACAAGGTTCTGGGAATTGATGGAACGCCAATTGAGATGTCTCATCAAACAGATACAGTGCTGGAAGCACTCACTAGTCTACACCAAGAAATTTGGAAGATAGCTACCTGGCAAGCAACTGGAAGAGATCCATATTTATGTCTATTCCCGAGAAAGGTGATCCAACAGAATGCTGAAATTATTGAAACAGTGTCATTAATATCACACACAAGCAAAATTTTGCTGAAGATCATTCAAAAGCAGCTGTAGTAGTATATCGACAGCGAACTGCCAGAAATTTAAGCCAGATTTAGAGGAGGACCTGGAACCGGGAATATAATTGCTGATGTCAGATGGATCCTGACTGAAAGGAGAGAATACCAGAAAGATGTTTACTAGTGTTTTATTGACTATGCTAAGGCATTCGACTGTACTTGAGGGTAGATCTTGAAATGCTCTTTAAAGGTAATAAATCGAGGTAATGATTACAATAGGGTCTCTCCTCCTACTCTGACAAATACTTCTGCATAAAGACCTGTAAGTCCAAGTTCGACTCTAGAATTCTCTTTCTTCTGCCGTGTGGCAGAGAGCTGGCCACCATTCAGTCCGTGCCCTGCCCCTCTTCTCTTCCCACCCATGGCTCCACTCTACACTGAGGAGCCTCAAGCTCATGATTATGGAAACCCCAGATCTCGTGTCCAAGTTCCATGCATGCCCCTTGCAAACACTTTGGCTCCTTGTCAAACCTAGAGGTGTCTTCAGGAGGACAGACTGAGTGAAGAGGCCCATGCAGGCCCAGAGAAGTGGGCTTGCAGCTTTGTGAGCAGGCTCTGGATAGGCATGTCCCTTTAGCCTCATTCGCTCCTCACCCTGCAAGGAACAGCACAGCTAAGGGAGTACCATATCTGAGCCCTGTAAAAGCCACACCTAGGTGGGAGCATTTCTTGCTCAGGCTTAAGGATGGCACTAAGCAGGGGATAGGAGTTAAACCTGTAGCCTTTGTGAATAGTAGTTTATACAAATGACTACTAATTTAAGACCATACCTTAGAAATGTCTTTATTCCTGGTGATAAACCTGATTCCTCTCACTTCCCACTTATCTTACCCCTAACAAAGATACACCCACTCCATCAGTTTTGGGTTTCCCATATCTGATTAATGGTATCCCCACTGCATGTTGACCAACATTGACACTCTCATCTTTGCATCCACCATTACTACCAAATCCTTTTGACTCTATCTCCTCCTTTTTTACCTTACTGCCATATTTAGTTGAAGTGGCCACCATCTCTTGCCTGTGCAATTGTAACAGCTTCTTCATCTCCTTGGCCTTTCCCCACTCCCTAATCTGTCCTCCACACTCATTCTAAGACTCCTGCCATTAACTTATACAGCATCTTTGTACAATTAGAAGAAGGACACCCTTACTCCAGGTATTTATGAACCAAGCCACGGTTCACAGAGGGCCAAGCAGAGTGTGGGCATATTTCATACCCTCCTCATCCTTTGGCCATGTAGACTGAGCAATGAACAGTATGTAGTACCATATATGGTACCATTGCTTCTTTGATTAACAGCTTTCAATGATTCCCTAGGGTCTTTGGGATAATGTTTCAAATTCCTTAACATGGCACACAAAACTGCTTTTACAGCATCTCTTCTACTCTCCCTCCCATGCCCAGCTTCCTGGGCTAGATGCTCCTACATCATGGCAATAGAAGTTACCTAGATATTCCATAAGTACCGTTCCTTCTTCCTAAGGTGTGCTTTCTTTCCTCTCACTGTCTGATGAAATCCTGTTCTTCCCTGAGGAGTCAGTCAGGTGTCATCTCCTTTATGGAACTTTTTATGTCTCATGCAGACAGCATTAGACCTCTGGGCCCATTAGCCTTTGTAAATGCTACAATTGTGTAACTGATTATATTGTACTACAATTACCTGTTTCCATGTCTGTGTGCTGCACAAAGCACAGTTCAGCAGCCAAAAGTAATTAGAAGGGAGTTCCAGTCTTTATTTGAGTCTCTAAAAAGGGCACAAAGGGAAGTCAAGCACATGGTCCTCACTAACGGCTTATTATCATCCTTTCCTTTCCTTCTTTCGCTATCCCTTACTCAGATATCATCCTCTTTTACCCCTAATGAAAGTGTTCCTTCCCCATCCCATTCTGTACAGATTTTCTTTCTTTTTCTTTCATTCCGCTTCCTCACCCCCTAAATTCTTAGCCCTCTCTCTCATCACTTTATTGTATGGACTAACATAACTTCTCCATCAGGAAAAAAAATCATCGTCTTAAAAAAAAAAAAAAAAACTAAACCTGTTGCTGTTGAGTTGATTCCAACTGATAGTGACCCTATAGGACAGAGTGGAACCGCCCCATAGAGTTTCCAAGGAGTGCCTGGTGGATTCGAACTGCCGACATTTTTGTTAGCAGCCGTAGCACTTAACCATTATGCCACCAGGGTTCATCCACCTTAGGAGATGGTAAATGAGGCTATAAATTGCAGGATTATCTTTGTTGGGCTAGGGACTGTGCCGATAAGATTATGCCACGTTCCACTGCAGTAACAAACAGCCTTCAAATCTCAATGGCTTTCAATAGCATAGGTTTATTTCTTGCTCCAGGAGCCCTGATGGTGCAGTGGTTAAATACTCAGCTGCTAACCAAAAGGCTGGTGGTTCGAACCCACCACCCATTTCGAGGGCAACGGGCATAGCATTCTGCTTCCATAAAGATTACAGCCTTGAAACCAAATCCTACAGGGCAGATCTACTCTGCCTGTGAGGTCACCATGAGTCAGAATCATCTTGACTGCAATGGGTTTGGTTATTTTTTGTTGTTGTTGTTGTTGTTTTGGTTATTTCTTGCTCACATATTAGCTATAGGTCAGCTGAGGCTCTGCTTCACATATCTTCTTTATTCTGGATCCTGGCTGACAAAGCAGCCTATACCTGCATTCTCATGACAGAAGGAAAAAGTAATGGCAGAACCACACATTAACTGTTAAAGTACCTGCTTGGGCGTGGCGTATATCACTTCTGCTCCCATTCCAATAGCCAAAATGAGTCCCATGACCAAGGATGGTATCAATGAGGTGGGGAATTATACTCCTCCCCTCCTGCAAGTCACATCATGGTGGGTAAAACAGTACCTGTTGTTGTCTAGTTGACTGCAACTCATGGTGATCCTGTGTTGCAGAGTAGAACTGTGCTCCACAGGGTTTTCATGGCTGTTACCTTTCAGAAGTAGATCACTAGTCCTTTCTTCCAAGGCATCTTTGGGTGGGTTCGAACCCTCGACTTCTTGGTTAGTAACCAAATACTTAACCATTTGTACCACCCAGGGATTCCTGTGATAATGGGTAAGGGCATTATCACAAGGAGAAGCAATGACTTAGGAATAACCTGATTCCTAGGAATACACTCACATTAACTTTTTTTTTTTTTTTAATGTAACGCCTTCGTCTCTGAGCTCTTCTAGGGCTCAGATGATGTCTTACACTATTTTGTTTTGTTTTAAATACCTCACATGGATTTAGCAAAGGAAGTTTCCATCCGAGTTAGCATAGACTTGGACAGAAGAGAGAAAACCCTGAAGGGTAGAAATCAGACTTGAGATTGGGATATTTCAAAATTCTAATTCAGAAACCATGTTTATACTGCGGTGATATCCCTGCCAGATTAGCAAGCACGATAAGCCGTTTGTTCTTTACGTGGTATGTGGTATCTAGGAGGAGGAGAAAGCCTCTTCCTTAGAGAACATTTCTTTTCCTAGCTCCCTGTATCACTCAGAGTCCTTTCAGGAAAAATGAAATCCAGCGGTTATTTTAACAGAGAGGTTAATACAGGGAACTGGTTAAACAGAGAACACTGGGGTCACACAGATAGTAACTGCATAAAATGAAACAGCTACTGCCTGTAGGGCTGGGGGAACAACAGAAAGAGGTTGGGTTATCAGAACCTAGAAGCTCAGAGAACGGGCTTCATGGAGCTGAGCGCCACACCTCTGAGGAAGAAATGCTGCCTCACTGGTGCTGGTACTCAGTAGTAGGGCCATACAGTGAGTCTAGTTTGGGGGTATGATTTATTTTTTATTTTTTAAATTTATTTTGTTAGTGATGCTGTTGAGAATATACACAACAGAACACCAATTCAACAATTTCTACATGTACAATTCAAGTGACATCAATTACATTTTTCAAGTTGTGCAAGCATTCTCATCCTTCTTTCCTAATTGTTCCCCCCTATCACTGCCCCCTAAGTTTCCTATCTAATTTTTTGAGTTGCTGTTGTCAAGTTGATCCCATATACAGATAGTCCCCAACTTAAACGACGGGGCTCTATTCCTACGACTCCAGCCTAAACTGGTTCTGACATAAGTGGAATACCTTTTTTTTTTTCAGTTTTCATTATTATTGCCTCTTATTATCAGTATCTTTATAAATCTGAGCTTTCTTTGTCTTTTGGGGTTGAAGCTTTATATATAAACTTAAATATATTTTAATACATACATACATGTATAAAAAATACACAAATTGTAAAAATTTACTCTGATGATGAAAAAGAGTTGTATGACATTGGCATTTTGTCAGTTGCAGTAATAACTCCACCTGGGGAAGGTTCTGAATCATCTGGCTTATCCCTGGGAATGGAGATGGTTATTTCTATTCCAAAAATTAGTGAGGGTTTTCTGTATGGTCCTTTTCTTTCTTTTTTCTTTATATATTTTTCAGCAGTAACATCTAACTACTTCCTGAATCTGCTTGTCAACTTTAGCAGAGCGATTAGTGTTTGGATCCATGTTTTCAAGCAACTGAAGCCCCTAAGTTAGTTTAGAAAACTAAATCTATACGGCAGTGTTTCGAGCAGTAAATCAAAAAATTGAACATCCTCAAATGAACATCGGAGAATGATAACACCAGCAAATCGTGGGCTGCTGTAATATTGTGTACAGTACATGTTACCAACAATAAGATGTACAAAAAAAAAAAAAAAATGATCCTAAGTGTGGTTTGTGGTAACTTGAATGCATCGTAAGCTGTGGACTACCCGTAGGTAGTTCTTAAAGAGCTCAATGCTCAAGGCAGACATTCTTTACTAATTCAGCTAACCATGGGCAGTGTTTTGTTCTGTTGTACATGGGGTCGCTATGAGTTGGAACCAACTCAACAGCACCTGACAACAACAACAACTTTTGGTTTAAAGAAGACTTCAGGGAATATTTTTGTTTTATCTGAGGGCAATATTTTCTGGGGTTCATCCAGCCTCAATGGCGTTTTTCAAGGTGAAAACTGTAACCAACTGTAATTGCAGAGCTGAAGGATCATTGCTGGGTGACATTGACAGGAACAATAGTCAAACAGAAAGGATTAAGTCCCTACACCCTGTCCTTTGCCTTCCAGTCTTCCTCTCCTGCCCCCTACCCTGGAACATATCAGCAAGGCAGATGGGGAAGCAGAAGTATAATTCGCAGAGTCTCAGCTCCAGCATCAAAGAAACGGTATAAAAGGGAAGAGAGAGGAAGCTGAGCAGCAACTCAATAAACTGTACACTCCCTAATTCCTGAAACGTTATAATTTGGACTTTAACCTTTCGGCTACAGTCATCCTCAATTAAAATGAAAATTTTCCCTGGGAAAGACGAAATTTTGTAATGTTATTCTTCATTTACAGCCCAAGATGAACAAGGCTCTCAGATCTTTTCCAGGGAGTTAAAAATCAAGAAAAGAAAGGAATACAGAGGGGGTACTTTAGTTGTAGCAGAGACAGATAGCAGATGTCACTAAAATGGTGGAAGAAAAAAAGGCCAAAAAGGAAAAATGACGACACTGGCATCATAGCAGACAAATTTTACTAACTTCCATATTTTGCAGATGCTTGGCAGAGTGTCTAGGTCTTTGCTGCTCACAGTGATATAAATGAGCAGCAGGAAAGTAGATATGTCCCTTCAGTCAACACTCAAGCAGACACAGCTCCAATAAGGGAATATTAAAAGAAGACCCTGACCAACCAGACTAAGGCAATAACCGTGGAAGAGCCACTTAATGATAAATGTATACAGCACCAATTACCTGGGTAATTCAGGCAAAACCTTACTATTGACTGAATTGCCGTAACACCCTCATTAGTGGAAAGCTGAGGGACTGGGTTATTCTGAATTAGATTTTTTTCAGGTCTGAGAATTAATTAGAAAACCATATGTTTGAAACCTTGTTTTATAGATTTTTAAAAAATGATTTCCTCTTCATTCTAGCTCACTCTTGAGTACCAAATAAAACTAATCTCTAACAAATTAGAATATTGCAGTGCTTTGATGTTTTCATTCTGGACACCTATTTCAGTTCGGTCAGCATCAAGCACTAGCTCTGTGACAGGCACTGTATAAGAGTGGACAAACAAAGATGAATGAATCACAGTTTCTGCCCTTGAGGACTCTATGGTTGAGCTCACACAAGCTCTGATTAAGAACACAAGCTCCAGAGTCAGTCAGACATGGGCCCAGAGTCCCAGCTGTGCATTTCACGAGCTGCATGATTCTGAACTTCCATTACCTCATCTGTAAATTGGGGGTAATAATAATGTCCATATAATGTTTTATGGTTATAGAAATTAACAGCACAATTTATATAAGTGCCCATGGTAAGTGTTCAATAAATGCTGTCTATTATGTCTATTACAGTTACTGGAGCCCTGGTGGCACAGTGGTTAAAGTGCATGGCTGCTAACCGAAAAGCTGGAAGTTCAAACCCACCAGCTACTCTGCTGGAGAAAGATGTGGCAGTCTGCTCTTGTAAAGATTACAACCTTGGAAACCCTATAAGGCAGTTCTACTCTGTCTTATAGGGTCTGTATGAATTGGAATCAACTCAACAGCAGTAGGTTGGTTTGGGTCTGGTTTATTATGGTTAATGATATTGGTGGAGACTGACATGTAAGTAGATATTTTTAATAAATGTAAGTTGTACGTACATTGATTTTCACTGCCCAGTCTTAAAGAGTACTCTGAATTATTAAAAATTCCAGGATATCACTTTTTTCTCCTCTTTCCTGCAGCATTCTCCTTCCTTTTCCTGTCCTCTCCTTCTCCTTTCCTCTTCTTGCCTCCACCTCCTTCCCCAGAATTATCCAGATTACTGCCCACTTCCCCCAGTTTCTTGGTTCTGTATCCACTTGACCAGTATCAAAGGTACCCCTTGACCTTGTATGCCTTAGCAGGAGGTTTGCAACCTCTGACGGAATTAATACATATTTTTTTTAGTTAGGAAGCTGACATTTTTTAAATCTTTATCAATTCAATCAGTGTTTCTTCAACTTTTTTTTTTTTGCGATGACTTTTTTTCTTGATGTTTACTTAAGCAACACTGGGGAATAAATTGGTATTATTATAAAGGTATTGCAGATCCATCCTAATTTATACAAAAAAAAATCTCAAATTTAGACATTTTAAATATTATTATCAGTGTCAAATTAATTGTAATACACCTCACCACTGATCATGTCATATCAGGATGTTTTGGTGCATGGGTGAATTACATTCCCAAATTTGACTGTTGCTTCTTTCCTAAAACCTGTCCAAATACACATGTACCCTTGGACCCAGATATGCCACTCCTAGGTGTGTGCTTCCTCCAGAAACACTTACACATGTTCATTTTATAGCCTAAATATCCACAAACAGAAAACGAACAACTAAACTGTAGTGTATTCATACACTAGACTTCTAAGCAGCAGGAAATATGATCAGATTAAGCTCCATGTAACCACACTAGTAAATGGCACAGTGTTGAGCAAGCAACACAACTTGCAGATAGTATTTCTGTAAAATTTTAAAGCATACAATATAATAATGTATTTTTAGAAATGCATACATATAAAAAGTCCTGTTAGTGGTTATATCGGGGAGGGGAGGAGCAATTAAGGAGGAGCACACAGAGGGGTTTCAACTATATTTGCAAACTTTAACTCTTAATTAGCAAGTATATAGATGTTTGATATTATTCTTAGTGCCTTTTTGTGTGTCTGAAAATATTTTATTAAAAGAAATGGAAATTTCCAAAGTTTGATTTCAAATGTTGTTGTTGTCAGGTGCCATCGAGTCAATTCTGACTCATAGCAACCCCACGTACAACAGAACAAAACACTGCCCAGTCTTGCACCATCCTCACAATTGTTGTGCTTGAGCCCGTAGTTGCAGCCATTATGTCAATCCATCTTGCTGAGGGCCTTCCTCTTTTTAGCTAATCCTCTTCATTACCAAACATAATGTCCTTCTCCAGGGACTGATCCCTCCTGATAACATGTACAAAGTATGTGAGATGAAGTCTCACCATCCTCTCTTCTAAGGAGCATGCTGGCTGTACTTCTTCCAAGACAGAATTGTTCGTCCTTTTGGCAGTCCATGGTATATGCCACATTATTCCCCAGCACTGCAATTCAAAGGCATCAATTCTTCTTCAGTCTTTCTTATTCATTGTCCAGCTTTCGCATGGATATGAGGCAATTGAAAACACCATGGCTTGGGTCAGGCTCACCTTAGCCCTCAAGGTGATATCTTTGCGTTTTAACACTTTGAAGAGGTGTTTTTGCAGCAGATTACCCAATGCAATGTGTCTTTTGATTTCTTGACTGCTGCTTCCATGGGTGTTGATTGTGGATCCAAGTCAAATGAAATCCTTGACAACTTGAATCTTTTCTCTGTTTATCATGATGTCGCTTATTGGTCTAGTTGTGAGGATTTTTTTTCTTTATGTTGAGGTGTAATCCATACTGAAGGCTGCGGCCTTTGACCTTCATCAGTAAGTGTTTCAAGTCCTTTTTACTTTTTTCAAACAAGGCTTTGTCATCTGCATAATAATAATAAAAAAAAAACACTGCATAATGCAGATTATTAATGAGAGTTCCTCCAATCCTGATGCTATGTTCCCCAGCTTCTCGGGTTATTTGCTCAGCATAGAGGTTGAGTAAGTATGGTGAAAAGATATAACCTTGATGCATACCTTTTCTGACTTTAAACCACTCAGTGTCCCCTTGTTCTGTTTGAGTGACTGCCTCTTGATCTATGTACAGTTTCCTCATGAGCACAATTCAGTGTTCTGGAATTCCCATTCTTCATGATGTTATCCATAATTTGTTATGATCCACACAGTCAAATGTCTTTGCATAGTCAATAAAACACAGGTAAACATCTTTCTGGTATTCTCTGCTTTCAGCCACGTTCTGTCTGACATCAGCAATGATATCACTCATTCCACCATCTCTTCTGAATCCAGCTTGAACTTCTGACAGCTCCCTGTCAGCATATTGCTGTAACTGCTTTTGAATGATCTTCAGCAAAATTTCACTTCCATGTGATATTAATGATACTGTTCAACAATTCTGCACATTCAGAGTGGATCACTTTTCTTTGGAATAGGCATAAATATAGATCTCCTCAGCCAGTTGGCCAGGTAGCTGTCTTCCACATTTCTCGGCATGGATGAGTGAGTGCTTCCAGGACTGTCTTTGTTTGTTGAAACATCTCAGTTGGTATTCCATCAATTCCTGGAGGCTTGTTTTTCACCAGTGTCTTCAGTGCAGCTTGGACTTCTTCCTTCAGTAGCATCAGTTCTTGATCATGTGCTACCTTCTGAAATGATTGAACATCGACCAATTCTTTTTGATACAGTGGCTCTGTATGTTCCTTCCATCTTCTTTTGATGTTTCCTGCATCGTTCAGTGTTTTGCCCGTTAAAAAAAAAAACGCATTGCCATAGAGTCAATTCCAACTCATAACGCCAATCCTTCAATATTGCCACTTGAGGCTTGAATTTTTTCTTCAGTTCTTTCAGCTTGAGAAATGCCAAACATATTCTTCCCTTCTGGTTTTCTAACTCCAGGTCTTTGCACCTGTCATTGTAATACTTTATCTTGTGTTCTTGAGCCACCCTTTGAAGTATTCTGATCAGCTCTTTTACTTCATAATTTCTTTGATTCACTTTAGATACTCAGTGTTCAAGAGCAAGTTTCAGAGGCACTTCTGACATCCATTTTGGTCTTTTCTTTCTTTCCTGTCTTTTTAATGACCTCTGCTTTGTTCAAGTCATCCACAACTCATCAGGTCTTCGATCATTAGCATTCAACACGTCAAATCTATTCTCGAAATGGTCTCTAAATTCAGGTGGAATATACTCAAGATCGTACTTTGGCTGTCATGGACTTGTTCAAATTTTCTTCAGCTTCAGCTTGAACTTGTGTATGAGCAGTTGATGGTCTGTTCAGCAGTCAGTCCCTGGCCTTGTTCTGACTGATGATATTGAGCTTTTCCATCGTTCTTTCCACAGATGTAGTTGATCTGATTCCTGTGTATTCCACCCATTGAGGTCCGCGTGTACAATCGCTGTTTATGACGTTGGAAAAAGATGTTTGCAATGAAGAAGTCGTTGGTCTTGCAAAATTCTATCATGTTATCTATCTGTGGCATCATTTCTGTCACCAAGGCCGCATTTTCCAACTCCAATCCTTCTTCGTTTCCAACTTTTACATTCCCCCCCAACCCCAGTCACCATTCCAGTCACATTCCAGTCACCATTCCAGTCACATTCCAGTCACCATTCCAGTCACATTCCAGTCACCAGTAATTATCAGTGCATCCTGATTGCATGTTCGATCAATTTTAGACGGCTAAGGTTGATAAGAATATCTTCAGTTTCCTTATCTTTGGCATTATTTGAATTTCCTGCTTCCTGGATCACATTTATTCCACTGCTTTGGTTTGTGCCCCCATTTTTGTGGGGCATCATCTTCAAGTAGCTTCTTGATAAAAAGATACATGGGGAGATAATCTTTTTTCAGGCCTTGCATATGTTTATTATACTTCACCCTTTATGATATTTTAGCTCGGTATAGAATTCTGTATCTATTGAAAACCCTTTGCCCTCAGAACCTTTCTCCTTTGATTTCTAGAATTCAGTTTTTACTACTGAGAACTTCAAAACCATACCAATTCCTAATCCTCTCTATGTAACTTGCTTTCCTCTAAGGAAGTTTGTGTGATTTTCTCTTTATCCCCAGTGTTCTGAAATGTCACAGTAGTATGTCTTGATGTGGCTCTGTGTTCATCTATTTGACTGGATATTCAGTGGATCCTTTTAACCTGAATATTCTTGTCCTTCAGTTCAGAGAAATTCCTTGAATAATTCTTAGATTTATTCCTTTTTGTCTCTTTCCAGAATTCCTATTTTTCAAACACTGGACTTGCTGAATTGATCCTCTAATGGCCTTATCTTTTCTTTCCTTTTTGTTAATCTCTATATTTTTGCCCTGGGGTATTTTCTCAATTTAATTTCAAATGTTTTTAGTTTTTAATTTTTGCTTTCATATTTATTTTTAATTTCTTTGAGCTATTTTTATTTTCGTAATATACTGGCTTTTTAAAATCGTATTTTGAGCTTTTTACCACAATTGCAATATCTTCTCAATGCACTGAGCATAATAATGACTTTTAAAAATGTTTTTTCACTTCTCTGTAATCTGATTTCCTCTAATTTGTTTGTTTATGCTTGTCTCTTTATATTCTTTATCTTTTGTGTTAGTGTATCTCCTCAGATACCTAATAATCTTTGGCTGACTGCCCATACTTAAGAGTAGGAAAAGTGAAACATCAGTAGACTTTCTAAGTAATTGGTGGGGCCAGTCAACTGTGGGCTTATTATAGGGAAATGACTGAGTGGTTTCGTTTTGGAGTCCCCACTGTCACTATTATTAGATCTTTCATCTTAGGCTAGTCAGATTCCCCCGGAGAAGTCTCTGTCAGTCTCCTACCTGGAAAGTCAAGGCATGGCTGCCAATGTTCTAGAGGCTAAATGAGTGAAGACAGCTGTAAATCTCAGCTTCCAGAATGGAAAAATTCACTTTATTCTACAGTTTTCACGATGGTACCCCTATACCTACCCATGTGTGGTGTCTCACAGTTCAGAGGCTGTATTACTCTGTGGAAAAAAAAAAAAAAATTTGCCTCCATTCTACTGCTGAGTCCAGGTGAAGGTCCAGGAATCTAACTGCTTCTTAAACAGCCTTCAACCAATACTCATTTTTGCATCCTGTTTACCTTCACTCCTAAGGAACCCTGGTGGTGCAGCAGTTAAGCCCTTGGCTGCTAACTGAAAGGTTGGTGGTTCCAAACCCACCAGCAGCTCTGCAGGAGAAAGATGTGGCAGTTCGCTTCCATAAAGGTTACAGCCTTGGAAACCCCATGGGGCAGTTCTGCTCTGCCCTATAGGGTCCCTGTGAGTCAGAATCAACTCGAGGGCAGTGGGTTTGGGTTACCTTCACTTCTAGAGATCACTGATGCTCCAGTTCTAAACCTTTTTGGGATGTTATAGTGCAAATATGATTTTTATTGGGTTTTCCCCAGTCTGGTTTAGGATTCAACTTGCTCTGGTCTCCTAAGTCTAATACTTTCCTGCTATGCATATTCCAAAATTTTGTTGCTCCTTTTTTTTTTTTTTTTGCTATCTTTGTTTCTTGAGGGTTTATACCTTTCTTTAAAGCACATGTGTGTGAGTCCATACACACATTTGTGTTTCTATTGTTTTCATGGGGTTTTGAGAAAGAGATAAATTGAATGCAAGTGTTTAATTTTCCATCTTTCCTAGAAGTCTCAAGAGCAAGTATTTCTTAATTGGTATTTAACACTGAGAGAATAAAAATATTAAATGCAATTAGAAATTACCATGTCACTAAGAAAAAATGTTTCACAATGCTTTATATTTCAATAGATTATCACCTTAATCCTAAAACAACCAAAACCAAACCCAGTGCCGTCGAGTCGATTCCGGCTCATAGCAACCCCATAAGACAGAGTAGAACCGCCCCATAGAGTTTCCAAGGAGCACCTGGCGGATCTGAACTGCCAACGCTTTGGTTAGCAGCCGTAGCACTTAATCACTACGCCACCAGGGTTTCCTAATCCTAAAAAGAGGCTTGAAAATCGTTACCAAAGAATGAAAAGTTTGGATATTATGTATTTGATCTGATAATCTTTTCACCCTCCTACCCATAACAAGTGTACTCAAGATAAGAAGTTGATTATTGCCCTGTGGTGGCCTGAAGCCCAGAAAATTCTCAGTAGGCCTTGTCACATAAAAAATTAGTTGGTTGCTTTGTTCCTAGTTAGGTTTTTATTAATTTGAGAACATAATTAAGATGACAGTTAACTGCATCGCCTTTGCTCCTCCTTGTTAAAAAAGAAACCTTTATTTGAAACTCTAATTTTAAAAGTTTGCTGAAATATTTATTTTAAGGCATTAATCTGTACTTTCCTTTTTTGTGTTATGAAATAATGCAACTTCAACCATCAGAGAAGACTGATATATTGGTCTTCTATATAAGAATCTACCACGAAACTTACTGACCTAAAACAGCAGACATTTTATTTGTTCATGATTCCTCTGTTCCAGCGATTGGGGCTAGGTTCAGTTGGACAGTTCTTCTGCTGGTTTTACGTGGAGTCCCATGTGTGCCTACAGTCGCCCTTTTGCTCAAAATCGTCTCACTCATAGGTCAAGTGGTTGGTGCTAGAGAGACTGTCTTAAGTGAGGCTAGCCCCAGTTTCAGTATATCAGCAGCCTCAGGACAGCATTCCAAGAGGGCAAGAGTGGAAGCTGTAGAGCTTCCAAGCCTAGGCTCACAAGTCACAAAAATTATTTCTGCCACATTCTGTTGATTAAAGCCAAAGACAAGACCAGCCCAGATTCAAAAGGGGGAGAGATAGACTCTACCTCTTGATGGAAGGAGCAAGAAATTTACATTGCCAAGTAGCATGTATATAAGGATGGGAGGAATTGTGTCCATTTTTTGCAATCTGCTACAGTCTTCCCTTTGGCTGTAATTTTTTCACATTTCTCCCACATAGAAAATATACTCATTTTGGTACCCCCAAAAGTCTCATCCCAACTACAGAATCAGGTTCAAAGCCCAGGATCTCACGTTGTACATCAGGTTCAGCTGCGGAGGAGGATCATTGGATGCAGCTCCTCAGATGCAGTCCTTAAACCAGAGGTCTGTGAACTGAAAAGACACGTTATCTGCTCCCCACGTTCCCAACATATAGTGTTGGCACAGGGCCAGAATAACTGTAGTAGATGCTCCAATCCAAAAAGGGGAAGAACAAGAAGCATGTAGCAGTCACAGATCCAGAGCAGTCCTGAAACTCAGTTGGGCACATTACTACTTCAGGCCGCTCTATTCCGGGGGCAAGAAACATGCCTTGATGAGTTATCTGGTTCTGTTTGCTGCTTTGCCATGTGCCTTAGATTTTTTAATTTGCATAAGTTAATAATTTGGCTATAATTCTAAAATAATTGTACAGCACCATCTATATGTAGTTAAATGCTTCTTGACAAAGTCATCATTTCCTCTTTAAATTTGTGACCAATGGAGATTTTCGAACTGTAGAGGATTCCCGTTTGTTGTTCAGTCTCAGAAATTCCATAATAGACGTAGAAAACCAAGTTTGAAAACTTTCTTCAGTACCTTTATTTCCCCAAAAGTAGGCCTACATACAAAGCATAATTATAAAATGAAGCTGATTTTCACAATTTTCAAGTTTGAAAAAAAAATGTAAAATTTCTGTGATATAATTTGGCAGTTTCTGGAATACTCATTGGGCCTCTGGGTGATGGCAAACGGATAGCCCCATGGTTTAGTCATTCACTCAACCCTAGAGATACAGTCGGGAACAAGGCAGACAAAGCCCAGCCCTCATGGAGCTTGCATTCTAGAAAGGAGAAGACAAACAATATGAATGTTTCATCATCTCTTCCCTACCCCAAATTTAAAAAAAAATAAAAAAAAACGTTTTTTTTTTTTTTTTTCAGGGAATAAAATACATGAAGAAAATAAAGTAATGAGATAGAGAATGACTATGAGGGAGTGACTGTCTTAGCTAGGATGGTGACATTTAAGTTGAAACCCAAATATTGGGAAGGAACAAATTATGCAAATATCTGAGAAGAGCATGAGCAAGAGCCCTGGGCAATAACAAGCTGGGTTTGCTCAAGGGTTTGCTCGCTGGTTTACAATGAGCAAGTGGCAGACAGGAGGAGATGAGGGCTTCAGTGCATCAATGTACACAGAAACCAGACCATGTAGGACCTTGTAGACCATGCAAAGGAATGTGGGCTTTATTCTGAACTGATAGTCATTAGAGAGTTTTAAGCAGAAGAGGAATAAGATTTTATTTATGTTTTAAAAAAGATCATTGTGAATGTTGTTCTTAGTTTCCTAGTGCTGCTGTAACAGAAATACTACAAGTGGGTGGTTTTAAAAAAAACAGAAATTTATTTTTCCACCATTTTGGAGCCTAAAAGTCCAAATCAGGGTCTTGGAGGTGTCAGTTTCTTTCTTGGCAGTAGCCCCAGGTGTTTCTTGGTTTTTTGCCTTGTAGACGATCCTCGCATGGCATTCATCATCATTCCCATTTGTGTGTGCATTTGTGTCTTTACTACTCTTTTTATAATTCAGAGGTGATTAGGGTTAGTATTAACCCCTACACTTTTATGACCTATCCTGGTTGATTGATTACATCAGATTAAAGCACACAATGGAAAATTATATGTTCTCCCCAAGGCTAACTGATTCAATCACTTGATTAAATCATGACAGCATGTGCCCAGAATTTCAATACACATTTTGGGTGGACATAATTCAATCCATAACAGTGTGTAGAAGGTAAACTAAAGGAAGAAAGAATGAAATTAGAGAGGACAGGAAGAAGCTATTGCAGCAATCCTGGAAAAAACCCAAGGGAGGAGGGTGAGAAGGGGTCAGATTCATGGTACTCTTTGGGAAGAAGGACCCAAAGGACTTGATGGGTTGGATGCTGGACATAAGAGAAGTAAGGGATCAAGGATGCATCTCAAGTTTTGACTTAAGAGATTGGGTGTATAGCAGTGCATTTTGTTTAAATGGAAAAGACCGGGGGAGAGCAGATTTTTCTTGTAAAGGTTGTAGATCAAAAGTTCTATTTGGGCATGTTTAGTCTGAGTTGTCTCTTAGACTTCAAGTGGGATGTCAGATAAGCAGTTAGATATACGAGTTCAGTCATTGACCAGCTGGGCTTGACGATCTGTCTCAATACTTTATTTTTACTTTGTGAGTATCTAGCCCTATTCTTGGGCAACTAAGGCATTATGATTCATTTTCCTGACAATTAACCAAGCCCAAAGAGATTCAATGACTTCTCTGAGGCCACACAGCTAAAGTGAAAGGGCAGGACTAGAACCCAGGTCTTCCAGCAACATGTACATAGTCCTATAGGATGCCCCTCACCCTTTGCCCACTCTCCTGTTCAGCTGTTGTAGCCAAAGGGAAATGCAACGTAAAGATCCTATCACTGAGGCTACCAGTGGGCCCTGCCTACGTAATCAAAGTATCATGCGCAATTTAGGCAGTTCTTTGGCTGTGCTATCCAATATGGTAGCCACTAACCACATATGACTATTTTAATTTAAATGTCACAAAATTAGCAAAAGTTAGAAATTCATTTTCTTAGTTACAATAATCACATTTCAGGTGCTCAGTAGCCACATATGACTAATGGTTACCATATTAGGATAGCACAGATGTAAAACATTTTCATCATCTCAGAAAGTTCTATTCGACAGTGCTGGACTCTACCCACCCACTGCCTTCAAGTCGATTCTGACTCATAGCGACCCTATAGGACAGAGTAGAACTGCCCCATAGAGTTTCCAAGAAGTGCCTGGCGGATTTGAACTGCTGACCTCTTGGACTCTAGATAATTCAAACTAGAGTAATCCAACATTTCCCTCAGGTATAAGAACTTGTGGAGAAATTATAGTATTATCCTAATAGCTGTGGCCTAAGATGGCAGTTTAGAAAAAAAAAAAAAAAAAGGATTGCTCTCTGCTTTAAAAGTGGCACACTTCACAATAAGCAGGGTTTTTTTTCAGCACCAATGAACAACTTTCCATAATTCACACCCTTGAATTTTTTGTGTTTCTGAGTTTACCTAATAAGAATGGAGGCTTCTCTCGGGGAGAGGAGCTATGTTCTCTTCACCCTTCCATTCAAAACTCAAAACACACACTCAAAAAACTCAAAGCACACATGTAACCCCCATACCTCTTTCCAGCATCCATCCACCTCCACGTATGCATATATAACCTCAATGTACAGTGTTTTGCACAGAACAAGCATAATGCTTACTTGTTAAACAACCCAGCATATTATGATTCTTTACAACACTGCTGTAGGTAGTTGACCACAGGAAGAACTTATCAATAAATATCAAATCATCACAGCTCCAGGAGGTCTGTATCTAAGACTCCATTTCATATTCCTTTCCCATTTCCTTCCTTCCTGGCAAGGAGGAGATTGGGAGCCACAATGCACCCCCCACTTCCAATCCTGGAAATGAAAATTCAGGGCTGCTTAAACCAAAAAAACCAAACCCAGTGCCGTCGAGTCGATTCCGACTCATAGTGACCCTATAGCAAAAGCAGCAGGCCTAGAGACCCTAAAGTGGGTGGGAGCTACAAGCTCAGGGCTGCGCATTACTTCATGAGCAGGCCAGCAGGGCCTTCCTCACAGGGTGCAAAGGGGGCATCCAGAAAGCCTTCCACACACGTGTACGCACATACCAGCAGTACTCTTCACAAATGAATAGGAAGATTTGAAAGAAGGCAGATGATTTTTTAATCTCCCCTTGCCACCTGCTGCTTGTGTGGCTTTCAGCATATTATATGACCTCTATGTTTAACCATCATTGAAGTTATGTGTCAACTTGGCAAGGCCATGATTCTCAGTGATTTGGCAGATATTATGTAGTCATCCTTCATTTTGTGATCTGATGTGAGCAGCCAATCAGTTGAAAGGGGAGCTTTCTTAGGGATGTGGCTAATATATATGGATGTTCTGGCAAAACAAAGGGTTAGTACTTCAACGTATCTTTTTGGGGACACAGTTCAGTCCATAACAATCACATAGCTGATCCTTAACCAATTCAGCTTATTTCCAAACTCAGCCCTCAAGGTGAAGGTAAGAACAAGATCTGGAACAGAAGTTTCATTTTCTGCTTAGAATTTCTTTTCCTTTCTAAAATATTTCAGTTTTGTGTAGGTAGTGTCTTAGCCATCTAGTGCTGCTATAACAGAAATACCACAAGTGAATGGCTTTAACAAAAAAAATTTATTTTTTCACAGTCTTCTAGGCTAGAAGTCCAAATTCAGGGCATCAGCTCCAGGGGAAGGCTTTCTTTCTCTGTTGCCTCTGGAGGAAGGTCCTTGTCATCAATCTTCCCCTGGTGTAGGAGCTTCTCCACACACAAACCCTGGGTCCAAAGGACACGCTCTGCTCCCAGCATTGCTTTCTTGGTGGTATGAGGTCCCCAACTCTCTGCTTGCTTCCCTTTCCTTTTATTTCTTGTAAGATAAAAGGTGGTGCAGACCACACCCCAGGGAAACTCCCTGTACATTGGATCAGGGATATGACCTTCATAAGGGTGTTACAATCCCACCCTAATCCTCTTTAACATAAAGTTGCAATCACATAATGTAAGACAACCACACAATAGTTGAGAATCATGGCCTAACCAAGTTGACACATATTTTTGGGGGATACAATTCAACCCATCATGGGTAGTACATTCACATGGTGAAAATCTCTTAGGTTAGTACCGTGAAGTTTCCTTCCTATTGTTGATCCCCAGCCAGCCAGCTAGTTCTCCTTCTCAGAGGCAACCAGTGTTCCTAGATGTTTATGTATCCTTCCATAGTCATTCTGTGTATTACAAGCATATATGTATGTCAATACATTTATAGCTATGTACTTCTACATATGCATATGTTTTCCTCTTTGAAACTAATAACGCTGTATACCTGTTTTGAACCTTCTTTTTTTCCCTGTAGTATCTCGGTAACTTTTTATGTCTACACTGAGCACCCTTAATCTCTTTACAGCCACAGAATGTGCCATTGTAGACTTGTACCATAATTTATTTATCTTATCCCCCCTCTGATGAATTATTTACACCATTCGCAGACTTTGCTGTGAGAACCCATACTGTAATGGGCATTCTTATACATCTGTCATTTTGCATGTGGGTGAGTGTATTTGTAGAATAAATTTCTAGAAGAGGAATTGCTGGGTCAGTAGATTCGTGATGAAATATGTGCATAATTTCGATAGACCTGATGAAATGGTCCTCATACATTTAGTTCCAATTTATACTCCCAGCAGCAGTGTATGAGAGCAAAGCCAAGTATCTTAGTCTCCTAGGAGCACCATAACAAAATACCTCCAGGTGGGTGGCTTTAAAGAACAGAAATTTATTTTTTCACAGTTCTGGATGCTGAAAGTTCAAATTCAGGGAATCATTGGGCATGCTCTATCTCTAGACTCTATGGGGAGACCCTTTCTTGTCTCTCTCAGCTTGGTTTTCCTTGGCTTGTAGACAGATCCTCAAGTGCTGCCTTTCCCGGTATGTGTCTGTGTCTCTTCTGCTCTTTTTATAAGACACCACTCAGAAGGAATTAGGAATTGACCTGCCCTACTTTGGTATGACCTCGTTAACATAACAAAAGCAAAACCCTATTTCAAAATAGGGTCACATTCAAAGGTACAGAGGTTAGGACCTCAACATATCTTTTAAGGGACAAAATTCACTCCACAATCAATGCCCGCAAAAGCAGCAGTCATACTGCATTAGGCAAATCTGCTGCAAGAGACCTCTTTAAAGTGTTAAAAAACAAAGATGTGCATAAACCAGAGACTGCATCTGCCTGTGACCAGAAGAACTAGATGGTGCCCGGCTACATCCGATGACTGCCCTGACAGGGAACACAACAGAGAACCCCTGAGAGAGCAGGAGAGCAGTGGGATGCAGACCTCAAATTCTCATAAAAAGACCAGACTTAATGGTCTGACTCAGACTAGAAGGACCCCAGAGATCATGGCCCCCAGACATTCTGTTTGCCCAAGACAGGAACCATTCCCAAAGCTAACTCTTCAGACAGGGATTGGACTGGACTATGGCATAGAAAATGATACTGGTGAAGAGTGAGCTTCTTGGATCAAGCAGACACATGAGACCATGTGGGCAGCCGCTGTCAGGGGAGGAGATGAGAGGGTAGAGGGGGTCAGAAGCTGGCCAAATGGACATGAAAATAGAGGGTGGAGAGGAGTGTGCTGTCTCATTAGGGGGAGAGCATCTAGGAATATATAGCAAGGTATATATAAATTTTTGTAGAGAGACTGACTTGATTTGTAAGCTTTCACTTAAAGCACAATAAAAATTAAAAAAAAAAAAAAGCAAAGATGTCACTTTAAAAAGTAAGGTGTGCTTGACCCAAGCCATGATATTTTCAGCTGCATCATGTGCATGTGAAAGCTGGACAACGAATAAGGAAAACTGAAGAAGAATTGATGCATTTGAAATATACCGTGGATTGCCAGAAGAACAAACAAATCTGTACTGGAAGATATCTTCGTGATCTTGTGCTGCTATAACAGAAATACTACAGGTGGATGGCTTCAAGAAACAGAAATTTGTTCTCTCACAGTTTAGGAGGCTAGAAGTCCAAATTCAGGCGCCAGCTCCGGGGGAAGGCATTCTGTCTTGTCAGCTCTGGGGGAGGGTAACTGTCATCAGTCTTCCTCTGGGTCTAGGAGCTTCTCAGCACAGGGAACTTGTGTCTAAAGGACATGCTATACTTCCCATTCTTCTTCCTTGGGGTAGGAGATACCTCTCCTCTTTGCTTGATTCTTTTAGATCCCAAAAGAGATTGACTCAAAATACGACCTAATCCTGTAGATTGTGTCCTGCCTCAATTAACATAAAAAAACTGCCTCTAATTCTGCCTCATTAACTTCATAGAGGTTAGGATTTACAACACAGAGATAGTTACATCAGATCAGAAAATGAAGGACAACCACACAATACTTGGAATCATGGCCTAGCCAAGTTGACAGACGTTTTTGTGGGACACAATTCAATCTATAACAGAAGCACCGTCAGAATGCTCTTCAGAAGCAAGGATGACAGACTTTGTCTCACTTACTTTCGACATGTTATCAGGAGGAACCAGTCCCTGAAGGACATCATGCTTGGTAAAATACAGGGTCAGTGAAAAAGAGGAAGAACTTCAAGGAGTTGAATTGGCTCAGTGGCTACAACAATGGGCTCAAGCATAGCGATGATTGTGAGGATGGCACAGGACCAGTCAGCATTTTGTTTTGTTGTACACAGGGTTGCTATGAGTTGGAAATGACTTGACAGCACTTAAGAGCAATAACAATTCCCTCCATAACAGCAAGTTTTTAAGCCTGTAAGGAGCCCTGATGCCTCAGAGATTGAGCCCTAAGTCTCACATGTACAGAACAGTTCAGCTTACCTTGTGTGCATGTGAGTGTGTGTATGTGTATGTGAGTATGGAGATAATTGTCAGTAGCTAAGAAAAGCTTGAGTACCATGATGTAAAGAATCATAGCTACTCCTTCTCAACAGCCCAGCTGTTTGGAAGTGTGACAGAAAAGCTGGGAATTGCTCCACACCCCCTAAGAAGATCCTTAGAGAGGTAGTGTATAGGGAATTGTTCAGCTGGTAGTTGGAATAGAGAGTGGAGTTGGCAGAAAGCTTTCTGAGAAGCAAGAGTAGAGGCCGAGGTGTAAGGAGGTGAGATTTAGTCTCATCGTCCCTAATGTTAGATAGTGGCCTCCAGTAATTCAGCTCATTTTTTAGCTCATTTGATCCAACGTTAAGGACTTGTCCTGTGCCAAGCCTTGTACTAATGCTGGAAATACAGAGATGAGCCTGACCAGTCACTGCCTTCAACAAGCTCAAATAGAGAAGTCAAACGTGGGCAGACAATTTCGATATATCATAATATGTAACCTGAGAGCTTATTAAATGGCAAACACTGGGCTCAGCACTGCACCATCATCTCATTTAAGTCTACAAAAACCCTATGAGAGTGATTGCAGCATAATTTCCATTTCACAGATGAGAAAACTGAGACCCAGGAAGGTGAATGAACAGCCCCAACACCATAGTAAATGGCAAAACCAAGGTTTAGATTGAGATCTCTATGACTTCAAAGTCTTAAGGGAAGGCAGAGGTGATGTCAGAGCATACTGCAGGGGTGAGGTGAGGGTAGGGGGTCAAGGAAGATCTTTGGAGGGAAATGTGGCCTGAGCTCAAAGCTCAAAGGATGAATGGAAGCCAGGAGGGCCCTCCAGGCGAGCAAGTCTTGGGCCAACCTCTAAGTCTCAGGAAGTTTCTGACATAGGGAGGAAGCTGAATGTAGTGGCTAAGAGGGCAACCTCTGGAGCCAGATGGAGCTCAAATCCTGGCTCTGCTCCTTATTAGTGGAGTGACTCTGGGCATGTCCCTTAATCTCCCTGATTATTTGTCTATTAAAAAGAAAAGTAAGAATTGGGTGAGTTAACATATCCAGAGTGCTTTGAACAGTGCCTAGCATACTGCTTTTACGTTTGCTCTCACTATAGAATCTTCAGGTACAAGCTGAATGTAAGGAAGAGGAAAGCAAAATATCGAAGTTCATCTGTGGTGTTTATTATAGAAAAATATTACATGAGCTTGCAAAATCTAATGTGGTGCTATAAAAAGAGAAGGAAGCAGAAAACCATTAAATGTAGGAGGGCAATGGGCTTTTAGCCCTGAATTGTCTTGTCAAACATGGTTGTGCTTATCAGATTTCATACATCATCTGAAATTGTGAGCCAAAAATGGACTTTTTTATTTGTTGTCTATTTCTTTATGACATCTTTATTTGGTATTAAAATGCAATGGTGTGTCTCAAATAAGGAAATAAAAGGAACACATTCAATATAACTCTTGGTTTTCCCCTCTTCCTCTTTGATGCCATAAAATAATTCCAGAAAACCCTATATAAAGTATAAGGCAAATGTTACAGCTTCCTCATTTACCCACCTAGTATTTGTCTCTCATCTACCACGTAAAATTACTTTTTCTAAGGACAATATCCTGTAACAAAATCCAAGAGAAAAATACTTCTCCAAGGAATCACTTATCATGATTTACATTGTGTCCTTAAATTATCCAGTCTTTCTCTTCACTGTTGTCCCACACTCACATTCCCAACCCTGTTGCCAAACCAAACCCATGGCAGGACCACTCTTCTTCCGGTCCAGTTTTCTCTTTTCCTGCCATCATTTAAACAGTTCTTGAAATTTCCATCTTCTTCAATAAAATAAATAAATAAATAAACATTTAATACCAATTTCCCCAGCATAAACTCCCCATGACTCTCACATACTCCTATTCAAAACCTGTCCTCTGTGCCATCCGCTCACTTACTAGATCATTGTTGTTAGTTGTTGTTGTTAGGTGCCGTCAAGTCGGTTCCAACTCATAGCAACCCTACACACAACAAAATGAAACACTGCCCCATCCTGCGCCATCTTTACAATCGTTGTTATGCTTGAGCTCATTGTTGCAGCCACTGTGTCAATCCACCTCATTGAGGGTCTTCCTCTTTTCTGCTGACCCTGTACTTTGCCAAGCATGATGTCCTCCAGGGACTGATCCCTTCTGACAACATGTCCAAAGTATGTAAGACACAGTCTGGCCATTCTTGCTTTCTGGTGAGGTCCATGTATATAGTTGCCATTTATGTTGGTGAAAGAAGGTATTTGCAATGAAGAAGCCGTTGGTCTTACAAAATTCTATCATTCAATCTCCAGCATTGTTTCTATCACCAAGGCCATATTTTCCAACTACCGATCCTTCTTCTTTGTTTCTAACTTTTGCATTCCAATCACCAGTAACTATCAATGCATCCTGATTGCACATTTGATCAATTTCAGGCTGCAGCAGCACTAACTACCACTAAGGCCAAAGATGAAGGAATAGAAGATTTTTATTCAGCTGCTGCAGTCACTAGATCATGGGGCTACAGAAATTATGATTCAACCTCTTGTCCCCAAGGAGCTCGCAGTCTTGTGTGGGAGAATGGCATGCAAAAGTAGATCAGGTCTGCTCTTCTTTGTCGCATGATCATGTTCATTTTCCTCTATGTTCTACCTTCCCTGCCCACTAGACTGTAAGCTTCTCAAGAACACGGGTCTTACCAGTTTTGTTTACCACTGCTTAATCAATACCTTACATAGTACCCTCAATAAACATTGTTGTAAAAATGCATTAATGTACTTGGAACATAAGAGACAGCCCAAGGGAGAAAGTACTGAACTCTGTTGGGGCAAGAGGGCAGTTAGAGGGATGGGGAGACTTGCTGGGGGAGGGGACTTCTGAACTGGGTTTGAGGATGATGGCCACCAACATTTATATGCCTGACATAGTGTCCAACTCATAGGAGTGCCCAACAAATTTTTGATAAGTTAGTATACTTTATAGTTTATGAAAGAATTACACTATAATATCTCTAATATGACACCATTTATTACATTTCTGGGAATGGATGAAATGGGCACTTCTGGCTAGATTATGCGGCGTTATCCTCTAACAAGCACCAGATTCTCTGTCAATCGCAGAGTCTCTCAGCAGATAGCAACAGCCCTGGAAAACCCAGTATCGGGCTGTATGTGTGCGGCCCTGTGACAAACTTTGGAGACGGGTGGGCCACTGGCTGAGAAAGTAATCTTAAGTGTGCTTTAGAGGAGAGATCCCATCCAAGAAAGAACATGGGAAAGGAAGGAATAGAGGTAATTTCCAGAGGCTTTCCTCTTATCGCACCCCTAAACCAGACTAGAGCTCATTACCTAAGCCTTTAGTGGTATAGCAGTTGAGCGCTATGGCTGCTAACTAAAAGGTCGGCAGTTCAGATCTGCCAGGTGCTCCTTGGAAACTCTATGGGGCAGTTCTGCTCTGTCCTATAGGGTCACTGTGAGTCGGAATTGACTTGACGGCAGCAGGTTTGGATTTTTTTATATCTACCCAAGCCAGTTCCCGATCCTAAAGCTCCTGAAACAACAGGTTGTTATGACATGAGAAGGGGGGGCGTAGAAGACAAAAGGAGATAAAAACAAAATGAACTTTTGGTTGATTTTATTTAATGGCCTAACTGAGAAAGAAGGAGACCTAGTCTTTCACTAGTTTAAGGTTTTTTAATTTTATTTAGTTCCAGGTCCTTCTTGACAAAATGAACTTAATGCTCAGGATGCTGGGAGCCAAAACTACCCAGACTCGTGAGCCTATGGCCTCTGTTGCAATCTCTGGACTCTCTCATGCTGCTCCCTATGACTGATTGAAAAGACACCTCCCTTTAAATAACACCAAATTGCAGCAGAGATCGTTAGATCCATCACCTCTGATTAATCCTCTGCTTGTGTTTTCAATATGTGTGTGCAGCTTCATCATACACAACAAAGACACTTTCTTCAACAATGCCACAAGAAGTAGAATTGTGCACCATATTTTACAAAGAATAAAGTATGAAGAAGGAAAAAACAAAATTGGTAAGTAGTATATTAGTGTATTATACATATGTATATATGTGTGTGTGTGTATACGCACACACACAATATACAAGCTGCATTTGGTATTTGGGAATTACAGGTCTTTTCCCTTGGCTTTATCGAGTTTTTATCAATTCTAGAAATACTTGTCATTTATAAAACCTGTAATTATTGCCTCAATGGATAATTCATAAGTGTAAAATCTGAACACCATCCTCAAATATCTTCTTTAAATAGCATGCCATCTCATTTATCTAAGATTACAGAGAAATTCTCCTAAATCAATAAATACTGATGGAATGTCCATTGTGTGCCAGGCACTGAGCTAGATGTTAGGGAGGTAAGTATCATTCTGTCCTGGAACTTATGTTCAAAAAGTTGAAAGCAGAGAATAAACAAGCAAATATAATAAGTAACCTGAAGAAAATAAAGGGGTGATGTTACGAAGATAGGCTAATAAAGGGTGGGAATGAAGTTAAGCTAATTGAGATTGGGTGGTCAGGGAGAGCTTCACTGAGAAGGTGAAATTTGAACTGAGACCTGAGTGACAAGAAGGAGCCAGTGTGGGAAGATTGAAGATAGGGCGTTTCAAGCGAAGAGAGCTTCAAGTACAGAGATGAGCCATTACACTTAAGAAATTCTCCAAATAAGTATCATTCCCCCCATTAAACAGCCTCTACATTTATTTTATGTTTCAGCCATGTTTATGAGAACCTTCCATATTATATTACCAAATTTCCTGCCTTACTAAACAGATTATTATGTATCAGGGGGATTTGATAGCTTTGTCCTTATCTCTGTCCCAGCAAGATTTGAATCAATAGCTTGAATAATAACCCATATTAGTCAGGATCCAATCAGGAGATAAAAACTATACATAATTTGAACAGAGAGAGTTTAATATAAATTATTAACTATGACAGGATTAGTGTAGTGAGAGATTGGGTAGAAAAGGGCAGAGAGAACTCTGAAGAGTAAAGGGATAGCAGAAATTGGGAGCAGCAGCCACCCCTACGAAGACCTCCACTCCCAGGCCTGAAATTCATACCTCGTTGGATGGGGTGCGGCTGTGTTCACTAGGTGGTACAGTAGTATGCCGAGGTGCTTTGCCTACTGAACTCCTGGAAGTAAGCCCTCTGGAGTGCTGGGAGAGCCATCCACAGGGTGGTGCTTTGCCTCAGAATTCACTACAAAACTGCCTGAGGGAGTTCCAGGGAAGCCATTTATAGGGAGGTGCTGCACTGGCAGAACTATGAATGGCAGAACTATGCTTTGAAGCTGACTTGGGGAGGTGCTCTGTGTTGCTGGTTACCATGTACTGCAGCCGCTGGGCACTGTGGAAGCCTTGTACTGCAGAAGCCTGCCAAGAGGGACACACTGGTCCCAGGAAGAGAAACCTCTTCCTCCTCCAGTATTTCTCTAATCCCTTCTACTAGCAAAGCTTGGCATTGTACCAGCAGGCCAAGGAGAAATATTTACAGGGTCTAGCTCCATTATTGCACAGCAGGCAAAGAAGGTGCATTTGGAGCTGAAGGGCAGCAGATTGATAACTGGCACATAGCCTAAACGGACTGCTTATCAAGTGTCCAGGTAGGTTACAGACTAGAGGAATATATTAAGTTTATTAGCTATTGAAGTCAGGAGCCTAAAAGATCTTAGTGGTCCAGAACTCTCAGCCAAATCCAACAAGATGGAATTTAATAGTTTGTAAATGTAAAGTCCTACACTAAAATCCAGCAAAACAACTACTCTGGTACAGTGTGGGAGAAATGTTGTTCAACAGCATCATGAGAGGAAGAGCCTTGAGAGTTTAGTTGAATGCAAGCTCAGTATGAGTCACTAGTATAATGAAGCTGCCAAAAAAACTATTTTGATTCTAAGCTGCATAAATTAAAATATAATAGGGAGAAGTAGATAGCTACCTAGTCTACATCTGAATACATGTGGAATATTATGTTCATACTTTGGACATATTATCAGGAGGGATCAGTCCCTGGAGAGGGATATCATGCTTGGTAGAGTAGAGGGTCAGCAAAAGAGAGGAAGACTCTCAACAAGATAGATTGACACAGTGGTGGCAACAATGGGCTCAAGCATAACAATGATTGTGAAGATGGTACAGGACCTCTTTAAAGTGTTAAAAAGCAAAGGTGTCACTTAGAGGACTAAGGTGTGCCTGACTCAAGTCATGGTATTTTCAATCACCTCCCATGCATGCGAAAGCTGAATGACGAATAAGGAAGACTGAAGAAGAATCTATGCCTTTGAGTTACGGTATTGGTGAAGAATATTGAATATACCCTGGACTGCAAGAAGAATGAGCAAGTCTGTCTTGGAGGAATGCTCCTTGGAAGCAAGGATGATGAGACTTCGTCTTACATACTTTGAACATGTTATCAGGAGGGACCAGTTCTTGGAGAAGCACATCATGCTTGCTAAGGTAGATGGTCAGGGAAAAAGAGGAAGACTGTCGATGAGATGGATTGACACAGTGGCTTCAACAATGAGCTCAAGCACAACAACAATTATGAGGAGGGTGTAGGACCAGGCAGTGTTTTGTTCTATTGTATATAGAGTCACTATGAGTCAGAACCAACTCAATGACACCTAACAACAACAACAACATGGTCAAAACAACTTTGAAAAAGAACAGAGTCGAAGAGCTAACATACCTAATTTCAAGAATTATTTTAATCCTAACATAATCACAACAGTGTGGTATTAGTGTAAATATAGATGAATAGATCAACAGAGAATCTAGCAGTAAACCCACAAATATATGGACAATTGATTTTGACAAAGTCACAAAGGCAATTCAGTGGACAAAGGTGCGGAACAATTCCAAGTTGGTATGCAAAAAGAAATAAAGCTGAATCCATATACAGAAATTAACTCAAAAATGGATCATATATTGAAATTTTAAACTAAAACTATAAAACTTCCAGAAGAAAATCTTTGCAACATGAAATTAGGCAAAGATTTCTTAAATGCAATTCCAAAAGCACAAATCATAAAAGGAAAAAAAAAAAGATCAATCAGACTTCATCAAAATTAAAACTTCTGCTCTTTGAAAGATATTAAGATAATGGACAAGAGAAGCCACATACTGGGAGAAAATATTTTCAAAGCATATGTTTAATAAAGGACTTATATCTAGAATATAAAAGGCAATCAAAAGTCAATAACAAATAATTTTCACAGGCATGAGATCCGAACAGAAATTTCACCAGCGAAGATACATAGATGGCAAATAAACACCTGAGAAATGTTCATTATTAGTCATTAGAGAAGTGCAAGTTAAAGCCACAATGAGGTACAACTATGCACCTATTAGGATGGCTAAAATTGAAAATACTAACCATACCAAGTGTTGGTGAGGATATGGAGGAGCTGAAACTCTCATACACTACTGATGGGAATGTGAAATTATACTACTACTTCAGGAAACAGTTGGGCAGTTTCTAAAAAAATTGAACATACATCTACCCTATAACCCAGCCACCCATTCCACTTCTAGGTATTTACCCAAAAGAAATGAAAGCATAGTCCATACAAAGACTCAAACAAAATGTTCTCACCAAAAAAAAAAAAAAACCCACTGCCGTGGAGCCGATTCCAAATCATAGTGACCCTATAGGACAGAGTAGAGCTGCCTCATCGGCTTTCCAAGACTGTAAATGTTTATGGAAGTAGACGGCCACATCTTTCTCTGAGGAGCCGCTGGTGGTTTCAAACCACAGACCTTTTCAGGTAGCAGTCAAGTGCTTTAACCACTGTACCACCAGGGCTCCCTACATAAGTGTTCATAGCAGCTTTATTTGTAAGAGCCAAAAATGAAACAATCCAAATGTCTATCATTAGGGGAATAAATAAACAAATTGTTGTATATCCATATGATGGAATACTACTCAGAATAAAAAGGAATGAGCTACTAATACATACCACAACATGAACGGCTCAAAATAATTACACTGAATGAAAGATAAAACAAAGCACATACTACTATATGATTCTATTTATATAAAACTCTAGAAAATGCAGACAAGTTGATAATGACAGAAATCAGATCAGTGTTTGCCTTGGAGTTGATGTGAAAAAGAGTAGCAGAGATTACAAAGAGCACTATCCAATTTGGGGGGTGATGGATATATTTACTATCTCAGTTGTACTGATGGTCTCATGGGTATATACATATGTCAAAGCTTTTCAAATTGTACATTTTAAATGTGTGAGGCTTATTATATGTCAGTTATACCACAATAAAAGAATCCCTGAGTGGTGCGAACAAGTAAAGCACTTAGCTGCTAACTGCAAGGTTGGTGGTTTGAGTCCATCCAGAGGCACTTGGAAGAAAGGCCTGGCAATATCCTCCTGAAAAAAATCAGCCATTGAAAACCCTATGGCATACAGTTTACTGTCACACACATGGGGTTGCCATGAGTTAGAGTTGACTCAATGGCAACTGGTTTGGTTTTGATTTGACTTCAGTAATGCTGTTTAAAGAAAGATCAGCATATCCAACCCTATCCCCACTTTAGGGATGAGAAAATTGAGGCCTGAAAACAAGAGGGCTTGTTCAAAGTCACATCACTAGTCCAAAGCAGAGGTGTTAGTTATGTCTATATTGAAGCTTATAAACAAAAAATAGACAAGCTCATGGCAGAAAATCTTTGATATGTGATAAATTGATCCACTTCTCTCAGTACAGCTTCTTCTCTATGCCAAGCACTGTATTAAGTGTGCTTCATAGTTTTGATTGTGTTTGAAAACCTGATTTCCCAGATCTTGATCCCAACCTCCCAACAGATTTTTGTTGTTAGGTGCTGTCAAGTCGGTTCTGACTCATAGCGACCCTGTGTACCACTGAATGAAACATTGCCTGCCCTGTGCCATGCTCGCAATCACTGTTATGCTTGAGCCCATTGTTGCAGCCACTGTGTCAGTCCGTCTCATTGAGGGTCTTCCTGTTTTCCACTGACCCTCTACCTTACCAAGCATGATGTCCTTCTCCAGGGACTGATACCCCCGACAACATGCCCAAAGTATGTAAGACACAGTCTCGCCATCCTTGCTTCTAAGGAGCATTCTGGTTGTACTTCTTCCCAACAGATAGCAACGTTTTTTTCTAAACCCCTAATGGCCCCAAATGGGTTCAAATCACTTTTGGAAGCCTGGAATATTTTTTTCCAAAAAGTACCACCCTGACATTGGTTTTGAACCTAGTGAGGATTGAAACTTGTACTAATTCTAATTGGACTTCTTTGTTCTTTTAGGTCTGAATCGTTTGCTTACCAACGGCTCCTATGAAGCTGCGTTTCCCCTGCACGAGGTATTATTCCGTTTTATCACCTTCTCTTTCTTTTATCTTCTTATTGCTGAAATCGGCTTCTGGGGATAAAGTCACTGTATGTGTTATGACGTTTGTTCATAATGAACTTAAGTTGTTCAGTAGGTATTAATAAGGGCCATCTTGCATTGGGAAGTCTCTCTCCCAGCATAGATTTTTTTCTATCTCTTTTTATGTAATTGAAAAGAATACTTGAATCAAGAATCACTCAGCAAAAATTCAGAGGAGTAGCTTAGGGACTCTAAGTCATAAAATTAAAGAGGCATTGAAAATTTGCATGAAGCAACAGACCCAGGGGAAAAATGTTCCTGAAATGTATACTATCTGCAACAAAGAAATGTATAGCTCTTGAAAGAGTGGGAGGAAGCCATCTTGCAAACTCTCTGGTGACCGAAGGATGGTAAATAGAAATTAACAGTATTACAGTTGTCATTGTTTGTTTAAGATATATAAATTTTGATATTTTCTTTGTTTTCTGCATAGTCTTAGTCATATGTAAGTGCTCTTTGAAATGTAACTGTGGTTATTACCTCTAGCTGGAGATTGCGTCTTGGGTCGTTTAACCCAGGATTTCCCTACACATTTGTTTTCAGGAACATAATCCTCATTATTATAGGGATCACTGTGAACCTCATGACATTGAGCCTCTACTCTGGACAGGTCACCCTATGGCACCTAGAATCCAAAGATAAATGCTATGACTCCTGCCATCTGGTACCTCACACACTAACCTGTTGCCATCAAGTCAATTCCGACTAATAGAGACCCTATAGGACAGAGTAGAACTGCCCCACACGGTTTCCAAAGAGTAGCTGATAGATCTGAACTACCAACCTTTTGATTGGCAGCTATAGCTCTTAACCACTACGCCACCAGGGCACCTCCCCTTACTTACTAACCCAGTGTCGTCGAGTCTTACTCCAGTAAAACCCTTAGCAAGGGTCAAATTACTGTTAGATTGGTCTTCAGTACAGTCTTCTCTTAGGAAAAAAACTCTGTTTGCCAATAGACATTTGAGGATAGTTCCAACTATAAGAGGCAAGTCCTTCCAAAACATACTTTTTGTTTGGATTACAGTGTTTCTCCTCTTGATTTTAAAACAGACACAGGATGTAAAAGGTGAGACAGAATAAAGAAATTTTACTTATTAAGATAACTAGATATGGCCCCTGGATACCCTTTTAGCTCAGTAATGAAGTCACTTCTGAGGTTTACCCTTCAGACAAAGATTAGATAGGCCCATAAAACAAAAGGAGACTAAAGGAGCACAGCAGCCCAGGGGCAAGGACTAGAAGGCAGAAGGGGACAGGAAAGCTGGTAATAGGGAACCCAAGATCGAGAAGGGAGAGTGTTGACATGTCGTGGGGTTGTTAACCAATGTCATAAAACAAATATGTGTACTAACTGCTTAATGAGAAGCTAGTTTGTTGTGTAAGCCTTCATCTAAAGTATAATAAAAAAAAATATGTGTAAAAAAGAAAACTAGAAGCTGTGGCCTGAGACCCTATTCACAGACTGCCATGTAACAGCTTTAGAGAGCTCCTTTTCATACAACCGAAGCAAATATTTTGAAATCAAGGTTTTCTAGAGCCATACTCAAGGAGTCCTGATGGTGCAATGGTTAAGCACTTAGCTGCTAACCGAAAGGTCAAACGGTCGACAGTTCAAACCCACCAGCCACTACACAGGAAAAAAGACCTGGCGATCTGCTCCCCTAAAGATTTCAGCTTAGGAAACCGTATAAGGGCAGTTCTGCTCTGCCCTATTGGGTCTCAATGAGTCAGAATCGACTTGACAGCACACAACAACAGCAGCCACACTTGGGTGTTCCTGAACTGCAAAGGCAGATTCCCCACAGGAATATCATGTTGGCGTTGCCCAGAAAAGGGTTTCGATGAGAACCGCGTCCTCCCCGCTCCCCAGCCCTTCCTGTGTAAGGTGAGGACAGGCCATTGGTAACTGTGCAGAATTGGCCTAAGGAGTGGATGTGAAGATGTCTGAGGAAACAGAGCTACAAAATGCTACCCAGCAACTCAAATCTTTACTGAGATGTGAAATCCATACAACTTCTGTATGGCTCGCATATCTCAGTAAAGCCCTGTATTCTGCGAGAAGAGAAATTCCAAATGAGGAATAGCAGCAGAGAGCAATGGTGATTCAGTGGTAGAATTCTTGCCTTCCATGTAAGAGACCCAGTAGCCAACACGCCTAATGCACAGCCACCAGCAATCTGTCAGCGGAGGCTTGCTGGTTGCTATGATGCTGCACAGGTTTCAGAGGACCTTCCAGGCTAAGACAGACTAGGAAGAAAGGCTTGGCAATCTACTTCCAAAAATCACCTAGTGAAAAACCCTGTGGATCACAATCACGATCATGGGGATGGCACAGGCAGTGTTTTGTTTTGTTGTGCATGGGGTTGCCATGAGTTGGGGACCAACTCTGTGGTAGCTAACAACAACAGCAATACCAAACCAAAACCAAACCCAGTGCTGTCGAGTCGATTCCGACTCATAGTGACCCTATAGGACAGAATAGAACTGCCCCATAGAGTTTACAAGGAGGGCCTGGAGGATTTGAACTGCCGACCCTTTGGTTAACAGCCATAGCACTTAAGCACTGTACCACCAGTTTTTCCACAACAACAGTAGCAGCAGCAATAATAACACAATTGCTCTTTTGACTTTTTACTCTCAGTTTAACTTGATTATACTATTTAACCTCATAGCAACTTTTGAGGTAGGAAGGGCAAATACAGTACCCTTGTTTCATGTTAAAAAATTAAGCAGAGGTTTAGGGAAAGTTGGGGCCCTGATGGTGCAGTGGTTAAGTGCTCAGGCTGCTAACTGGAAGGTCAGCAGTTCAGATCCACCAACCCCTCCTTGGAAACAACGTGAGGCAGTTCTACTCTGTCCTATAGGGTCACTAAGAGTAGGAATTGACTTGACGGCAACGGGTTTGGGTTTGGTTTGGCTTTAGAGAAAGGTTAACCTACCTCTCTAGTCACATCCTGAGTTGGTGGTTGAGCTGAGACTAGACCCCAGGTTTCTCGATTCCCAGCCATGTGTACTTCCCATTAAGAAGGAACTTCTCAGGTTAATGTGAATACTTTATGTGCCTCCAGAAAATCCCTTTCCTGTTTGTGAAACTAGCCTTGCCACTAACTGACCTCAGACAAGCCCCCACCTCTCTGGTCCGTGGTCTCCTCATTTGGTCAGTGAGGAGGTTGAATTAAATTTTCGAACTACATTAAATCCCCAGTTTACAAATACCAGACTTGAGGACAACTGGTACTCGCCCTTTAATGTTATGTAGATTTGCCCTCACTTTGAACAGATCGAACCAACCCCTACTGGCAACAAATTCTTCATCACAATCACCTTCACTTGCTGCATTGGAAAGTCTTCCAGTTTTTTCTTCACTTATAATCAGGCTGAATAAGAACTGCATGCATCCATTCCAACTTACCTACAAATTCTTAAAGACATAGGAACGGTTCCCATTTGTAACCCCAGGGACTGACTGTATTCAGAGATGACTTCCAGCTTTTACATTCTAGGATTTTCTTTTCCTTTTTTTTTTTTTTTTCTTTGTGCTTTAGGTGAAAGTTTACAGCTCAGGTTAATTTCTCATACAAAAATTTACACCCATTGTTTTGTGACATTAGTTGCAATCCCCACAATGTGACAGCACACTCCCCCGTTCCACCCTGGGTTCCCTGTGTCCCTTCTACCAGTTATTGTCCCTTCCTGCCTTCTCGTCTTCCCTTGGGATAGGAGCTGCCCATTTGGTCTCGAGTATCTGATTGAATTAAGAAGTACATTCTTCACGTGTATTATTTTTTGTTTTATAATCCTGCCTATTCTTTGTCTGAAGAGTGGGCTTTCGGAATGGTTTCAGTTCTGGGTTAACAGTGCATCTGGGGGCCATAGTTTCAGAGGTTCCTCCAGTCCCTGTCAGACCATTAAGTCTAGTCTTTTTATGTAAATTTGAGTTTCTGTTCTATATTTTTCTCCAGGACTCTCTGTTGTGTTCCCTGTCAGGGTGTTCATTGGTGGTAGCCAGGCACCATCTAATTCTTCGGGTCTCAGGCTGATGGAGTCTCTGGTTCCTGTGGTACTTTAGTCCTTTGGGTTAATATTTTCCTTGTGTCTTTGATTTTCTTCATTTTCCTTTGCTTCGAGTGGAGTGGGACCAATAGATGCATCTTAGATGGCCACTCACAGGCTTGTAATACTCTAGTCACCACTCACCAAAGTGGGATGTAGAACATTTTCTTAATAAACTTGTTATGCCAATTGACCTAGATGCCCCCCAAAACTATGGTCCCCAGGCCCCAGCCCCAGCTACTCTGTTCCGCAAAGTGTTTGGATGTATCCAGGAAACTTCTTAGCTTTTGCTTTGGTTCAGCTGTGCTGACTTCACCTGTATTGTGTGTTGTCCTTCCCTTCACCGAAGATGATTCCTGACTACTGTCTAGTTAGTGCTTACCCCCTCCCTCCCACCCTCTTAACCATCAAAGAATGCTTTTTTTCTGTGTTTAAACCATTTCTTGAGTTCTTATAATAGTGGTCTCATACAAAATTTGTCCTTTTGTGACTAATTTCATTCAGCATAATGTCCTCCAGATTTGTCCATGTTGTGAGATGTTTAGGAGAGTCATCATTGTTCTTTATCATTGCATAGTTTTCCATTGTATGTATGTACCATAATTTGTTTATCCATTAGGACTTTCTTTTAGATAAGGCAATGTGACAAGGGTACAGCTATGGCTCTGTAACGACTACCCTATCCCAAGAGAAGTAAGGGAAAGAATTGATAATTCTTGAGCACAAGCTCTGGGCTGGATACTTATCTATTCAAACCACAGAATAAACCTGATGGGACAGATATTATGAGTCTCATAATGGACTAGTAAACCAAGGCTGAGAGAGGTTAGGGGGCTTGTCCAATGGCTCATAGCTAAAAAGTAGTGGAACTGGATTTGAACTCAGTTCATACCTGCTTGATTCTAGCAACATGCACTTTTTACTACATAGAATCATCAACAAGAGAAGGTCCGGAACAACTAATCAACTGCTTCCACTTTAATAGTAAGGATCCATTTTATTCTCATACCACTCTTATTTCTACTTCTGCCATGAGTCTAGTATTACTGTCAGCTTTTCTATGGCTTTTGTGGGTATTACTTCACCAGCAGTGGTTTTTTTATTCCAGGGAAGCTACAGAAGTAAAAACTCTATTAGAACCCATGGAGCAGAAAACCACCGACATCTGCTATATGAGTGCTGGGCCTCCTGGGGTGTGTGGTATAAATACCAGCCTTTGGATCTTGTAAGGTGAGTTTTTAACTAGCTGCAAATATACAGCTTGTACAGAATGATTAAGGCACACTGTCAGCTGGAACAAGCCAGCATTAAAGAAAAAAGGGTCTGAGGTGCACAGCTCTTGTTCAAATCTGGCTTCTTCCCAAGAGGGCAACTCATCAGAGAATAGTAGGCTCCTTGGTAGACCAGTTCTCCCTCTGATGAGGATGGCATTTCTTCCAAAAGAGCTTTAGGAAGGGACTCAGGGAGAGGTATATGAGACCAGTCAGGCCTCGCCCAGGACTAGAACAGGAACAGGTCACCCATGTGACTGTTGTTGATAAATTGTCCTGTAGAGAAGCAATACACACAGCTTAGATATATTAGCAATAAAATATTCATTACTGATATGCAAGTAGGAAATATGAAGTGCTGTAATTTCAATAAATTTTAGGGTTGTTTTCATTTTCATTTTAAATAAATCATTTTAAAAGGTTATTCATTTAAAATGAGAATTTTAAATGGAAAAATGTTTTAATCTGCAGGTCAAAAAAGCATATCAACTTTTAACCTATGCTAATTGTGCAGTGAAAATGTTATGTCTTTAAACCTTCCATATCTGCCCAACCTTCTGCTATAACAAAATTGTTCTCTGACATCTCATTATTTATTCAGAGACTGGTTATTAAGATTGGGTAATAGCTATCCACACTTCATGGATTCCTTATTAAAGAGAAAGTCATGTCTCATTTCCTAGACCAGCTGGATTTGTTTCACTTTTACTGGAGCCCTAAAAAAAAATGAGCCCAGAGGAAAAAATAATAAGACAAATCATTTTACATTTCATCTCCCTGGGGAGTCATTCTTCCTGCTAGAGCCCTTGTTACCTTGATACCAAGGGTTTACTCATGATGATCCAAGGACAATGATGAATTGGTCCTCTTCTTCGTGTTGGTAACAAATGAGCCATATGATCTGGGTGAGTGGAAAATATTTTCTGAGATGAGATAATTTTCCTTGGAGCAGTCTCAATGAATGGTAAAAGAGTAGCCCAAAAAAGAGAGAAAAAAAAAAAAAAAACCCTAGCAAATTCTCAATTCTCTTCCCAGCCTCAGTGCCATATTATAAGATTACATTGATTAAAAATTACAGAAAATTGCTACAGGCAAAACATCTCCCATCGATGACAGTGTTTTGATTAAGATTTTGCTGTTAGTCAATGAGTATTAATTAAGTGCCCATTGTGTTTCTTGTACTGTGCTAAGTACTATTGGCAAAGACAAATAGAAGCCATGGTTTCTGGCTTTGAAAAAGTCATAGTTTCTTTCAGGAAAACAAGCCTTCCATACTTGAGACAACTAGAAAGCAGTACAAGACCATCCCCAATGAAGAAAAATGTGTGACAGAGGCCAAAAGTTTCACAATAATTCACAAAAATTGAAAGGATGAGCGTGGCCAGCGTATCTGTGGAAGGTTTTGTAGAGCTGAGCCCTGTAAGAATGGTAGAATTTGGTTGGCCAACAGGAAGAGGGTTGAAAAAAACAACAAAGCCTTGACTGGAATAAAGTTATGGAGCATTTAGGAAATCTCATTGCTTAACTAGTTCTTGTTCTATTGATTGTATTTCCTACATATATCTCAAATTAGGCTACATTTTACCATTTCCTCTGCCACTACCATTGCCTTCATCTGTAGCCTGGGCTACAGCAGTAATCCCCTGTTTGATTTCTCTTTTCCCATGCTAGCCCCTTCCAATCTATTCTCTACCCTGCACATAGAATGATCTTTTCAGAATGTGAATCAGGTCATGTCCTTCACTGATTAAAACCCTCTAATCGTTTTCCATTTCTCTCAGGACAAAGAATAATACATTTAGCATGGCCTACAAGACCATGCATTTAATGCATTCACCTGCTAACCAAAAAGGTTGGTGGTTTGAGTCCGCCAAGAGGAATCTCAGAAGAAAAGTCTGGCGATCTGCTTCTGAAAATCAACCACTGAAAACCCTGTGAAGCACAGTTCTACCCTGACACACATGGGGTCGCCATGAAATCGAATCAACTCAACAGCAACTGGTTTGGTTTGGCTACAAGGCCCATTAAGGCCCAGCCTCCACCCACTTCTCCAGCCTACCTCCTGTTTTCCGTGTTCCAGCCACACTGTCCTTATTTTACCTGGTCCCTCCAACCACAAGGTCTTTGTACATACTGTTCCTTCTGCCAGAAACGCTGTCTCCTGTCCCCATCTCCGCCTAGTTAAATCCTGCTCATCAGCACAACGGTCACCTCCTCAGTGAAATCTTCCCTGACTAGAGTGATCAGATGACCTCGTTATATATACTTGTAGAATTATATTCCTCTTCTTTGTAGCTCTTTCCTCGACTTTATAATTATAACTCATGTTTAATTGATTAATACATGCCTCCTTTATCAGCCACAGAGCTTCACAAGAACAGGAACCAAGCTTATTTTGCTCACCATTGTATTCCCAGCACTTAGCACAGTACTTGGCACATAGCAGGTATATTTTATTTATTGAATGCATAAATGAATGTATTTGTATATTAATGTATGTTGGAAAAAGTCTTCTGGGAGCAGATTTCATAGGGGCACAGTGGAAGATGGGGTAAATAAATAATTCCATGCTTTTAGGAGTCACTGGCCACTCTAGGAGGAAGACAATAGACAGTATTTGGAAACAGATGGTCAGCAACATTTGTATAGAATGATAATGAAAAAAAAATTAAAAAATTCTTAGACTAAAAATAATTAACTTCTAAGTTACAAAATGTAGCTGTTGAAAGGCATAGAAAGCATAACTTGGATAGTATTCTATCACAAATTAATCAAATTAGCAATGAAGTTTAAGAAATAAAAGAAAGCCAAGGAGCTCCCTAACACTTACAAACTTCAAAGACCAGTGGGCACTAGGCAGGCAATCTTGTCACAGGTGGGAGACACCAGAAAAATATTTATAGAGGCAGATGGTCATGCCTGTGAGAAGACATCACATAAGGTGAAAAGTTGCTTTCAGCCATTGATTCGTATTGGATCTCAGTGGTCTCTGGAGTTCTTTCGTTTCTAATATCCTGTTATTCTACGATCGTAAACATCTTGTAAAGCTCCAAAATTTTGAAAGGGAATTTTAAAGCTTTCCATGATAACTTTGTTTGCTATTTTGAAAAACATATAATAATAATGCACACATCCAAACATAAGCACACACTTGGAAAAGACAAAGATGAGATTATGTGTTGGCACCAACTCCTCAAATTCCCCATGGTTTCTTATCTACAATGGTGTCCTGAACAGTACAGGTTTATCCTGAATAAACTTGTATATAGTCATGCTCTTTCAGGAAACAGCTTCTATTTCTGATGTAGAGTGAGGAAAGGAAATTTAAGCCCCAAGTCTAGATTTGGTCAAATATTCATTCCCTTGGCTGGCTTTGTTTACAGATAAGGCTACTTCAAAGCAAAAGACTGAGCAAAGTGTTATAATGCTTAACTTTATACATTTCACTGTAACTTGCAAGATTGTTGTGTCTTAAACAGGCGGTACTTTGGAGAGAAGATTGGGTTGTATTTTGCCTGGTTGGGCTGGTACACCGGTATGCTCTTCCCAGCGGCCTTCATTGGACTATTTGTCTTTTTGTATGGAGTCACCACTCTAGATCACTGCCAAGTCAGGTACGGGGAGCTCTTTAGTGAACCTGCCTTTGCTTTGTATTTACAGATGGCTGTTTGTGGTTTGTGGATTTCAGAGACTGTGGGCGCACTTAACCTTTTATTCTAAGTTCCGTTCCAATCTCTCATGGAAAAATTCAAAAGGTTCTATACTTAGCTTCTCTCCATCCATTGCTGTGGACGCTGTGGTCTTCAGCTACCAAGGAAGTTGGTGGTTCAGTGGTGGAATTCTCACCTTCCATGCAAGAGACCTGGGTCTGATTCCCAGCCAATGCAATTCATATGTAGCCACCACCTGTCTGTCAGTGGAGGTTTATGTACTGCTGTGATACAGAACAGGTTTCGGCAGAGCTTCCAGACTAAGACGGACTAGGAAGAAACGCCTGGCGCTCTCCTTCTGAAAATCAGCCAGTGAAAACCCTATGGATCACAACAGCTCGATCCACAGCTGATCATGGGGATAGCACTGGACCAGGCAGGCAGCATTTCATTCTGATGTGCGTGGGATCACCACGAATTGGAGGCCAACTCATTGGCAGCTAACAACAAGAACCCATTATACAGCCATAAAACAAATCACCTTCATTCACTGGCTAAAAGTGGCTCTCTTTCTGACTCTTTCACCATTTTTCCTTCTACCAGCACTGCAAAATAGTGGGTTAACAATCCTTTTTTATAAATTGTGTTTTTTACAAGGACCCTTTAAACCTTGGCCAGAAAGACATCACACCAACTTCTGGTGTCTTGAAAATGGTTCAGTTGTTATCTTGTTTCTCTCACCAAAATATAGTTTAAAGTATTCATGGAGATTTTATTGCAATAAAATAATGACTGTGCCTCTTAAAAGTGCTTGCAGAAATAAAAGAGAGTGATTGAGCACACCACCTACAAAAATAATTTATCTTCTAGTGAAATTGTTAATGAGATGTAATTTCCTCCCAGAAATAAAATCCCTAGTTATTTTGATTTGTTCCTCCATTGTTCTCTTTAACTTATCATACACACAGAAATGAAGGCAGCGCTTTTAGGTATCTCATTGTTCACATAATTCGATATGAAATTACTTCAAACTTGTGAAATGTTGTGAGTGACTTTTTTATAATTTGCGGTATAACAACCAATGTTTTGGTTCATGTATTTTCCTGAGTTTAACTTACTCATATGTAAAGCCAAGGAACGGCCTGATAAATAAGTAGGTTTATCAAATTACAAAAATGTGCAGGCGCTTGTTTACATTAATAACAGATAAGGCTATGAAGCTTCTGAGAGCAGAAATTTAATCTACTGGATCTTATTTACCAGTTGAAAACTCTGGTTAAGTTAGAGAGGAAAAAATATTCTTTTGCCATCAAATAGCAGTCCCTTCTCTGTTCTCTTTTCCAGTAAAGAAGTCTGCCAAGCTACAGATATCATCATGTGTCCTGTGTGTGATAAATACTGTCCATTCATGAGGCTGTCAGACAGCTGCGTTTATGCCAAGGTAATTTCAATTATGAAGCATTTTAGGTGGCTTGAATTTAACATACTCCTTGAAAGTGGTTCACACAGTTAACATGCTCAGCTGCTAACCAAAAGATCGGAGGTTCTATTCCACCCAGAGGCACCTTGGAAGAGAGCCCTGGTGATCTACTTCAAAAATACCAGGCGTGGAAAACCCCGTGGAGCACAGTTGTACTCTGAAACACATGGGGTCACTATGAATTGGAGAGGACTTGACAGCAGCTGGTTTTTTCCCAGAGGGATGGTGTCTTAGACTGGGTTCTCTAGAGCAGTAAAACCAGTGAAGCATGTATGTAAATATATAGAGATTGACTTCAAGGAAATGGCTAACACAATTTTGGAGGATGGCAAGTCCCAAATTTGTGAGTCAGGCAGTGTGCTGAAGACCTCTGCTGGCTCATGTATTTGCAGGTGCTGATGAACCCAAAATCTGCAGGTCAGACAGCAGGCTGAAGACTTCTGCAGGCTTATATCCTAAGAATCGGAGGTCAGGCAACGAGAAGAGTACAGAATCAAGAGAGAGCAAGCTTTGCCAGAATATCATTTGTACTGAAGGCAAACCATGCCCCCCAAAGAAACACCCCCTTTAACTGATTGGCTGCTCACATCAGATCATAAAATGGGAGATGATTACATAGTGACTACTAAGTCACTGAGAATCATAGCCTGGCCAAGTTGACACATAACATTCCATCACAGATGGTAGGTGACAGTATTCTCTCTGTCATTCTAAGTCTTTGATTCTCAAATTTATGTTATAGGATAGATATACCTCCATCATTTAGTATTCTAATTCAATTTTTTTTTCACTATGTATTTAAAACATATTGACTCCAGTTGTCGTTATAAGTGGCTACAGCATAAAAAAAAAAAAAAAAAAAGACTATAGCACAGTACAAAAAGCACAGTTGTTAGAGTCAGAAAAGGTTAGGTTCAGATCTTGGCTCTGCTCTTTACCACTTGTCTGTTGAGAGCCTCAGTTTCCTCATCTGTAAAGTAGAGAATATAATGCCCATGTCACATGATTGTCATAAGAAATGAGATATGAGGTATACTAAGCATAAAAACCAAAACCAAACCCATTCCACATCAAGTAGGTTCTGACACATAGCGACCCTGTAGGACAGAGTAGAACTGCCCCATAGGGTTTCCAAGGAGCTGCTGGTGGATTCGAACTGCTGACCTTTTGGTTAGCAGCCAAGCTCTTAACCACTGCGCCACCAGGGCTCCATAATGCTTGGCAAATGGTAAGATCTCAGTAAATGACAGCTGCCACCATTTTCCTCCTCTTCATCACTATTGTCAAAAAGACCTAAATTCAAGCTTTAGCTCGGCCACTTGCATTCTTGACCTTGGATGGGCATAGCTGTCTCATCTCTAAAATGTAGGCAGTGATACCTGTCCTCTCTGCCCAGTGGCATGTCATGAAGTCCAAAGAAGAGAGTAGATGGGAAAGTGCTTTGAAAGAAACAGATAAATGGCACCAGTATTTCTATCATATGTTATTGCATGCCACTTTCTCATGTTATAGGACTTTATTAAAACTGTAGACATTTTCATCAAATTCCTAAAATTTTTTTATTTAGAGACCCTGTCACTTATGCAAAACAGTAGTGGAGTTTGGGTTGGTTACCCAGTTTATAAAGGCTTTTCCAAGACCCACTGTCTATAAGCTGGCCCAGATTCCAGAACAAAAAGGAGTTGGCAGATTTTATTGCATCTCCACGATCACAGCAGCTTGGACTTATCTAATTACTCTGTTGGCATTGCAGAGTTTTGTGTGTTTTACATAAGAGAACATTTTGATAGGCAGCCCGTGAGCCTACCCACCCATCCTGTATGTAGCACTGCGGGTGGCCAGTCTGTGTGGGAGGAACCTGAACCACTACAGTCAGCTGTGATTTTAGAAAGATCTGGGCTCTTAGTATCTACTGCACACACACAAAAAAACAAAAAACCCAGTGCCGTTGACCAAAAACGTACAAAATGCTCTCCCTACATTTGGCAAACATAGAGATAGACCTGAGAGGTTTAGAACATACTTAACAGAGTGAACTTGGAAAATATGGACTTGCTAAGAATTGAAAGAGTTTTGTCAGTAATATTTTGTTTTAAGGTCACGAGTGAGTCTGAATGACTCAGCTACAAAAATCCTGTGTTTTGAGAATCTCAGAAGCCTAGTTTTTTGTTTTTGTTGTGTGTGTGTGTTTTGTTTTGTTGCTTTTGTTTTTGACTTTTTTTTTAAACATGGAAAAATTTCCCTTGAGTGAGATTATCTTTTTCGAGATTCATGACAATTACTTAAAAGGATCATCATGAATAGTTTAGCTTTTTACTGGCAGTTTTCCTACCTAATGTAATATTATGGATTGAATTGTGTCCCCCAAAAATGTGCGTCAAGTTGGCTAGGCCATGAATCCCATTATTATGTGATTGTCCACCATTTTGTCATCTTATATGATTTTCCTATGTGTTGTAAATCCTACCTCTATGATGTTAATGAGTTGGGGTTAGCCACAGTTATGTTAATGAGGCAGGACTCAATCTACAATATCAGATTGTATTTTAAGTCAATCTCTTGTGAGATATAAAAGAGAGAAGCAAGCAGAGAGCATGGGGATCTCATACCGCCAAGAATCAAGAGCCAGGAGAATAGCTCATCCTTTAAACCCAAGGTCCCTGCACTGAGAAGCTCCTAGTCTAGTGGAAGACATAATAAGGACCTTTCTCCAGAGCCAACAGAGAAAGAAAGCATTCCCCTGGAGTTGACACCCTGAATTTGGACTTCTAGCCTACTAAACTGTGAGAGAATAGACTTCTTTTTGTCGAAGCCATCCACTTGTGGTATTTCTGTTATGGCAGCACTAGATGACTAAGACACATAAGTTCTAGAACAACAATAATTATAATAATATCTAGGCTATAGCTGTAATAGGAGTCCCTGGGTAGTGCAAACAGTTAAAGTGCTCACCTGCTAACTGAAAGATTGGAGGTTTAAGTCCATCCAGAGGTTCCTCGAAAGAGAGGCCTGGCTATCTACTTCCAAAAGAACAGCCATCGAAAACCCTATGAAGCATAGTTCTACTATGAGACACATGGAGTCGCCATGTGTCAGACTCAATTCGACAGCAACAGATGCTGGAGATGGTAATAGATAGCTCTAATAATAGCTAGGCAACCTCTATTTATTATTTCTCTTACAACAACTTCAAGGTAGGTGTTACCATTCCTATTTTGCAGGTGAGGAAACTGAGACTCAGAGAGGTAAAAATAGCTCATCCATTGTCTCATAGCAGTAAGTAGCTGAGCCCAGGTTTATCTGACTGCCTGTAAACACGTCCTTACCACTGGGCCATACTGAATTATAAGATGTTCATATTTTAGATTTAAGAATTGGTCTTGCCTGAAAGTTTAGTGAAATGAAAGTTAAAAATCCTCAGAGTGACAGAAATGATATTGTACAGGGTTTCCCTTTAGAACCATTTATTAGAAATATCAGGCTGATTTCATGAGACTGTGGTTACAAACGCATATTCAATCAAATCAGAGCCCGCATCCAGTCCAAGCAGCAGCTGTTTTGCTGATCAGAGTTGCGTTGTCCACGGCCCTTGCGTTTGCGAGGGTCAGAAACCCAACACCAACTGGCTTAAGCAGAAAGCGATGTATTGACTGTTTTGCTGGAAAAGATACTGGGGTAGCTCACGCTGTCTGAGCACTAGGGCCTCACAGCCTAGAATTGGTCCTCCAGGCCCCCAGGTATATCTCTCTGCCCACTTGCCTACATGATCTTTCTGCAGACAGGTTCTGTTCATATAGTGGGGAAGGGGGCTGCAGACTGCTGACAGCTTCAGACTTACATCTTCCTTCCTTCATATCCATAAGTATATTTTTATGCTTATTTTAAATTCTTGGTCTGCTGTTACAAAACGTCTGTTTCAGAAGATGTATGCTGCATAGGATGAAATTATTTTGGAGATAATTGTTTTCTGCAGATGGTACATTATTTTGGTCTGTGGGTGCCTGTTCCTGGCAGGTATCAGCCACTTTGGGAAGGGCCAGAGGCCAGGCCCTAATCCGTCAGTCCTGGTTAGTTTAAGAAGAGGGAAGACGTTGTACCTCTGGCACCACTGCATGCTGCTGCTCCACCAGAGGACTTACCTGGTCAGAGCTTCGTTGTTAAAACTTCTTAGAACAAAGCAGTTTTGGGAGGAGGCATTCTCCCTTGGTGGTAATGTACCAGCCCAGAGAGTTTAAGGAGGACAGGACTGCGGAGAATGCCTGAGAGCAACTGGCCAGTCAGCACCTACTTACTTCAGCTTGTCAGCCAAGCAGAGCTTTGAGCTTTCCTGATATTACCCTAAGAACAGTGCCACGGTTTGACTGCCGTAGCTGATTTCCGAAGGGATGGGGCGCTGTAACTGTCCAGAAACAATTTGAGAGGCTAGGGTAGAATATAAGCTATTCTCTAACCTGTGCCTGAGAACTGCCAACTAACTCTCCTAACACGTCACCACCATTGTGTGTGTGAACACACACACACCAATTCAAGGAAACCACAAGCCTCGCCTGGGGTTTCTTAGGGTGTTTGTTTATTTGTTTGTTTCTGTGTTTTGTCAGTTCCAGAATCTACTATCTTGTTTCTCTAGGGTTGATTCTGGCAGAGAGAGGGGTCAGTCTGTGTTAGTTCACCATCTTAGTAGGAACCAGAATCCCCTGTTGATTCAATCTGCCTGACTCACATTTTCCCAAATTGGTAACTGCACAAAAAAAATGGCTCTCTCCAAATGTTTGCATATCAGTCCCAGGGAAGGACTCTGATTGGTCCTATTTGAGTCATATGCTTCTAGTGACCAGCAGGAAAGAGCTCTGTTACCTGGAGAAGGAGAATGGAGGGCAGCCAAAGGAATGACAGCCACAGTCCATTCCAGAATCTACACTGATGGTGTAGGCTGCAACTTCCACTGACTCCCAGTAAATACCCTGATAGAGAGCACAGATCAACCAGGTAACACTTGGAACTTTCAGGTTTGATGTCAAGTGCCCAGGTCCCAATATACAGCTTAATACTTCTGACATATGAAATAAGTAGGCCTCAGAATTTGCTTCCCTTTAGGTGTTTGATATGCTGCTCATTTCTCCTATGTTCAAAGAAAGAGAAGGCATAAACTTTTGGAAGAATCTGCAATACTTTACACTCTGATTTGACAGGAAAAGACCTGTTTATACTGGGCATTCTCTAAGGGACAACAAAGTATACTTTTTAGAGCACTGTAAAATACCAAAAAATAGGTTATGCTTTATGAAGGCATCAGTCATCATTGCAATTTAGCATGGACGTTGTTGTGATTTGTACTGGAGGCGGAAATGAGCTTGGCAGTTTTGCAGCAAGAATAGATATTTTTGCTTTATGCTGTGGTGTGTGCAATAAAAAAAAATATTCTAGCAATAAAGTATTTGCTAGCTCTCTTTGTGTTATGTGTATTAGGTAAATAGAGTGATTACCTGAGGCTCTAATAAAAGTGAAAGTGTGTTTTGTTAATGGCTCTGCTCTTTCTCCTTTATAATGCTGAAATCCAGAGGGCAGCCCAGAAAATGTTTGCTTAAAACTGCATAAACAAAATGACCATGTTGTCAGAGTGAATAAATAAGGCATTAAATCAGTGCTTGGAAAGTCAGACACCTTTAAAGCAGCAACAATACTATCTTCCTGATTTTAAACATAAATATATCCATATACTTATTGTCATGGATTGAGTTGTGTCCCCAAAAACTATGTGTATCAATTTGGCTAGGCAGTGATTCCCAGTATTGTGTGATTGTCCACCATTTTGTCATCTGATGTCATTTTCCTATGTGTTGTAAATCCTATCACTTTGATGTTAATGAGATGGATTAGCAGCAGTTATGTTGATGAGATCTACAAGATTAGATTGTGTCTTAAGCCAATCTCTTCTGAGATAGAGTATTTGCCAGCAGAGAGGCATGGGGACCTCAAACCACCAAGAAAAGTAGTGCTGGGTGTAGACTGCATCTTTTGGACCCAAGGTTCCTGAGCGGAGAAGCTCCTACTCCAGGGGAAGATTGATGACAAGGACCTTCCTCAAGAGCCAGCAAAGAAAGCCTTCCCCTGGAGTTGACACCCTGAAATTGGACTTGTAGCCTACTAGACTGTGAGAGAATAAACTTTTGTTTGTTGAAGCCATCCACTTGTGGTATTTCTGTTATAGTAGCGCTAGATAACCAAGACACTAATGTACATGTATAAAGGTCTTGTAGTGCACAAAAGGAAATTTTTGGTAGCACTGTTGGGGCTGCTGATAAACATCCAACTAGATGATGCCCATGTGAAGGGAACAGGTTCTCTCTTCCACATTTGAAGTACTTCACAGGTAGAGAAGTCCCCTTTTTAATTATGGTTCAAAACTAATATCCCCAAAGAAACTCTGCAAAGCACATTGTGTCATCACGGCTACTTTCACAAAACTTGAAAAAAAAATCTGAATTTGGATTATCACATATAAGAATTAGCTTAACTATGATTCATATTGTTCCTAGGTAACCCACCTTTTTGACAACGGAGCCACTGTCTTCTTTGCTGTTTTCATGGCTGTGTGGGGTAAGTGTTACGCATCCATATAACTTGAGTTTCCCTCATGTATGCTCAATGATATGTTCCTTTAGAAGTCTGATTGGATATGAAAGGAAAAATCTTGAGTAAGGTGAGTTGGCTTTTCTGTTAGAGGCAAGCTGGTAAATAATCATTTGGTTTCTTTTAAAGGTAGTATTGTAGAGGAGAAGGATGTCTGATTTCTCCATTTAAGCCTTCAAGAATTTGATCAGCACTCCATTATTAGAATAAAATTCACCTCCTGTTGGAGACAAAAATTAAATTAAGGTACTGCTAAAAGTTCCGATGAGACCTGTATACCCATCTCAGTATGTATGGGATATTCTATTGTGAATTGAAAATTTTTCCATCTGGCTAATGTGTACAGAGCCCTGGTGGCACAGTGGTTAAGAGCACAACTACTAACCAAAAGGTCAGCTGTTTGAATCTACCAGCCGCTCCTTGGAAACCCCGTGGGGCAGCTCTGCTCTGTCCTATAGGGTTGCTATGAGTCAGGATCTACAGGTTTGGTTTTGGTTTGGTAATAGCTAAGAACCCACTGCTGTCCTTCTTCCAACTCTGGTCAAAATGACCCCCTATAAACAAGATCCACTTATAGGACATAACTGAATTTTTCTATTTCATTTCAAGACAGTGTTGTTAGTTGCTATCAAGCAGAAGCAATATCCCTATAACAACAAGATGTAATAGAAACATTCAAAGCTTTGGAAGTAGCAGGACTTGGTTCAAATCCCAACTCTACTGCTTAGTAGGTTGTGCAACTTTGGGCAAATTACTTAACTTGCCTGTTTGTAACTGAGTTTAAAAATAATATCTAAAATAATTATAAATATTTAATGGTATAGAAAACATCTAGACAAATTTATACTAAACAGTTATAGTAATGAAATACAAACATTTTGTGCTATATATTTTCAGTACAATTTGAATTTTTTACAGTGATGATGCATTTGTCTTATAACTTAAAATGCTAAAACCTGGATTTTGATGTTATAACTCTAAGCTTAAGCTCTTGTTGTTCCTTATGTCTGGAATGAATATCAGAACTTTCCCTATCTTTCAGGGCCCAGGTGAAATACCATCTGCTCCAGCCAGAAAATGTCTTCCTCCTTCGAACTTCCATACCATTGTCTTTATGTCATTCTTTGGGCACTTGTAATTAGTTGCATACTCAACTTATCCCCCTAGTAGGTTTATGGCCCTCAAGGGCCTTTATTGTCCTTGGAGGCATGCATTTATTTTGGAGGCAGAGGGGTTCAATACATATTTGGATGGGTAAAAGTATGGGTGGATGGAAGGAAGAAAAGAGAGAAGGGGAAAGAGAAAGGAATTACCAAAAAGTTCCCTTTATGAGACAATGAGTGCCTTTAAATGGTCTTTTTGACAAGTGAAAGTTAAAGCCTTTTTCTCTTGAGAAATTGTTCTAGTTCTATATTGTGTCTTTTTTTCTACGTTGTGTTTTGGAAACCCCGGTGGCGTAGTGGTTAAGAGCTATGGCTGCTAATGAAAAGGTCGGCAGTTTGAATCCACCAGGTGCTCCTTGGAAACCCTATGAGGCAGTTCTACTCTGTCCTACAGGGTCGCTATGAGTCAGAATCAACTTGATGGCAACGGGTTTGGTTTTGTGTTTTATACTGTGTCTTCTCTACCTAGAGTCCTTCAAAGAAAATTTGTCTTACCCACTATAGTTCTTTTGAAGGGACATGTTTGAACCCTGTGATTCCAGCTTCTCTCAGCCAGTGGACATTTAACCCAAGATCGTCCAAACCTTGGATATAGCCTAAGGTTCTGCCCAAACAGGGACAGGCAGGACCACCCAGATCCTTACTCTCAAGAATGTGGATTGGGAAATGTAGAGAGAGAGAGGCATTTAGCATCAGGAACTGAAAGATACACAAAGGGCAAGAGGGAGGGAGAGAGAGAGTGACAGCTTGATATTGACCATTAGGTAGAAGTAGAGACCAAGAGGAATCATGAGCAGGCTGAAGTTATGAGAAATCAGACCCTAGAAGTAAGCAGAAGCAAAGAACTAGTGCAAAAGACAAAGAAGAGAAGCTGCCAACTGGTAGTTAGAGAAGATGCAAACCAATCTCCCAAAGAGAAGCAAGGTGAGAGTGTAACCAGATCATGCTGTTAGTGGAAAGTGAAGGTAAAGACTTAGGGGCTCTTATGGCTGAGACCTCTCGAGCTTTCAGACTTCCACATCCTGTCTCTGAATACACCGTCTTTGATTCCCCTGGGATTCCTGCCTCCTTTGGTGAGCCTTACAAAAAACTCTCGCTATTTGGGCTACCCTTAATGCATCTCTGACACTTGCAAAGAAAGGAAGCTAACCACACAGTTTTGGTCATGGGCCTGAGTGCACAAATCAAGAGTATGTATTTGTTTTTTCTAGAACTTATGTATATCAGTAACCATGATCAGGAAGTACAATAATCCACTCAGTGTTTAACCTTTGCCAGGGGTTCCAAAACTATTTCAAGTCATGGCACACAAAGAAAATTATATTTACTCAGCAAACTGATCCACATGGAGGAGCCTGTTCACTGCCCAGGGATAAGGCTGCCCTAAGCAACCTACCCCCAACCACCCTAAGAGCTGGGAAGGTCATTATCTCTATCAGGCTTGTGACCCCTTCCTACCATATTCAGTGGGAAGCTCTGCCTCGGGCTACTAGTCTACTGCTTAATGAATCAATGCTTCTATATAAAGAATGGAATCTAGTAGTATTCTGAAAGAATTAAAACACAAAACGCCCTTACCCAATCCAGTATTTCACCAATTTCAGGTATGCGTTAGCTAAAATAATGGTTTCTTCTCCCATAGTTTACCTATGAGACTGTATAGAAGTAAATTCTGATATAATGGCATTTGTCTATAAGGCAGAGATTGTCATATTGCTCTCAGTACCACCATTATAAAGGAGAGTGCATCCCTTCTTTGCAATTTAAGAATGTCTTATGCCGGGAGTGACAAAGAGGTTTTATTTTACCTCCCCTGCTAACCTCAACTGATTGGTGGCAGCCGCCTGAAGCTTGGAGTTGGGAAGCTTTCGGGCCGCAAAGGGGTACACTGGAGGTTTGACAGCCCTCAGGCCTTAGAGTGTACTCAGTAAGAAGCTGATAGATGTTCTGTAATAACCGTTGGGCACAAGGGAACATTTTCAGGCTAGGGTTACAGGCAAGGCAAGCATGGAATAAATCACCCTCTGAATTGCTTTGTCTTAGTCAACAACTTATTGCTTAAATTCTCCGTTATTCCCAGAAACGTGCTAGTTTGAGAAAAAGAATGATTATCCAGTTGTATCTTTTCGATTTTGTTGTTGTTAGGTGCTGTCAAGTCAGCTCCAACTCATGGAGACTTTATATGTAACAGAACAAAATGTTTCCTGCTCCTGTGCCATCTTCACGATCATTAGTATGTTTCAGTCCATCGTGTGGCTATTGTGTCAGTCTGTTTCACTGAGGGTTTCCCGAGTCTTCACTGACCCTCTACTTGACCAACCATAATGTTCTTTTTTAGTGATTCGTTTTTCCTGATGACGTGACCAAAGTAAGCAAGACAAAGTCTTGCCACCCTCCCTTCTAAGGAACATCCTGGTTGTGTTTCTTCTGAGACTGATTTGTTCTGGCAGTCCATGGTATAGTCAATATTCCACACACACACCACACACACAATTCCAATGGATCAATTCCTCTTCTGTCTTCCTTTTTCATTATCCAGCCTTCACATGCTTATGAGGCAATTGAAAAGACCATGGCTTGGGTAAGACATATTATAAGCCATTCAAGTGACAGCTTTGTAGATAGGGATATCCATTTCGAAGAAATCTAGAGTAGCAGATAACAGTTATAATAATAGCTAACACATAGTGAGGATTTAAGATGTGCTGGGCACTATTTTAAGCATTTTCATCTCATGAAAATGTATCACCTCATTTAATCTTGAGAGTAAGCTTTAAGGAAGATACTATTATTATCCCCATCTTATAGATGATTAAACTAAGGCACTAGATAGAAAGTGGCAAGGCCAAGAGTTAAACCAGGCAGTGTTAGCTTTTTTACTCTACGGCTAGGATCAGGTATCATTTTTAGCCCTGTCGTCTTCTGCTTCAGAGACCTGAGCTTTAATATGAAGAAATGTTACGCTCGTCCTGAGCCCCATTTTACTGCCTTGGGACTGTGATGTTCTGTAAAAGTATGTCAGCTCTAATGGAGCTCAGTTTACTGGTCTCAGAATTGTCTCTTATGATTGACAAGTTACAACATTTAAGAAAACAAATGCTATCTATTTTCAGGAAATTGCTAGAGGTGGAAATGACAAAAACAGATGTCAAAACCAAAACAAAGCTCATTGCCATCGAGTCAGTTCCAACTCATAGCGGTCCTATAAGGCAGAGTAGAACTGCCCCACAGGGTTTCCAGTGCTGTAGTCTTTAGGGAAGCAGATTGCCACATCTTTCTCCCATCGAGGAGCTGATGGGTTCGAACCACTGACCTCTCAGCTAGCAGCCGAGCACTTAACCACTGCACCACCAGGGCTCCTTACAACAGATGTAGGTGATTTTTAAGACCTCCGAAAGGACAGGGTTTACGTGTTTGTTTTCTTGCCTTTCTGCTTTGTGCATTCATCAGAGAATCAACAAGGCTTCATTTGGAACCAGTTTTTAGCACCTGGGAAGGGCTTTTGTGTTGGATTGTTGTTGTTGTTTTCGTTGTTAGGTGCCATCAAGTTGCTTCCAACTAACAGCCACCCTATGTAACACAGAACAAAACACTGCCCAGTCCTGCTCCATCCTTACAGTCGTTGTTATGCTTGAGCTCATTGTTGCAGCCACTGTGTCAATCCACCTCGCTGAGGGTTTTCCTCTTTTCCGCTGACCCTGTACTCTGCCAGGCGTGATGTCCTTCTCCAGGGACTGATCCCTCCTGACAACAGGTCCAAAGTATGTGAGATTCAGTCTCGCCATCCTTGCTTCTAAGGAACATTCTGGTTATACTTCTTCCAAGACAGATTTGTTTGTTCTTTTAGCAATCCATGGTATATTCAATATTCTTCGCCATCACCATAATTCAAGGCATCAACTCTTCTTCAGTCTCCCTTATTTATTGTCCAGCTTTCACATGTATATGATGCGATTGAAAGTACCATGGCTTGGGTCAGGCGCACCTTAGTCTTCAAGGTGACATCTTTGCTTTCCAACACTTTAAAGAAGTCCTTTGCAGCAGACTTTCCCAATGCGATGTGTCTTAATTTCCTGACTGCTGCTTCCATGGGCGTTGACTGTGGATCCAAGTCAAATGAAATTCTTGACAACATCAACCTTTCTCCATTTATCATGATGTTGCTTATTGGTCCAGTTGTAAAGATTTTTATTTTCTCTATGTTGAGGTGTAATCCGTACTGAAGAGTGTGGTCTTTGATCTTCATCAGTAAGTACTTCAAGTCCTTTTCACTTTCAGCAAGCAAGATTGTGTTATCTGCATAACTCAGGTTGTTGATCAGTCTTCCTCCAATCCTGATGCCCTGTTCTTCTTCATATAGTCCAGCTTCTCAGATTATTTGCTCAGCATTCAGATTGAATAGGTATGGTAAAAGGATACAACCCTGACGCACACCTTTCCTGACTTTAAACCACTCAGTTTCCCCTTGTTCTCTTGAATGACTGCCTCTTGATCTATGTACAGGTTCCTCATGAGCACGATTAAGTGTTCTGGATTCCCATTCTTTACAATGTTATCCATAATTTGTTATGATCCACACAGTCAAATTTGTTAGAAATCTTGATAGAACTCCATTGCCTTTATTCACATTCACACGCAGATGATAGCAGTTCCATCGGGGAAAATAATAAGCCTAGGGCTCTGGGCTTAAACTTCGGTGTATCTTTTTCCTCAGTGCTCGTTTTGTTCAGAGAGTCAAGGGACAGAACAATTAAGGTCTAAATTAGCTTCCATCTATAGGGAAAAAAAAATGAGTCATTTTAGGGAGCAGATGTTGGCAGATTATCTCCCTCTGTCCTTTGTTTCTGTTTCTTTTTTTTTTTTTCTCCTTCTCCTTCCTGCCCCAGCTTTTTTTTTTTACTTTCATGTTGCCAAGAATTAAATTATCCCCAGTAAACAAACAAAGGGAGGTCCTCAGTGCTCTTCAATCAAAATAACAAGATTGTAGTTATTTTAATGCAAACTCAAAGATTCTGCATATGGGGCTGTCATTAATTGGTGAATGAAGTATGTCTCAATTTTTGAAATAAATTTTATAATAATTGGCCTTTTGTTTCTAGATATTTATGCTGATTTTATCTTTTATAATCGTATCTACAGATATGATTATAAGAAAGGTATACATTTACTAAACGTCCAACATGTATATGGGCACATTCACATATGGCACCTCATCAACTTCTCATAACCCGCCAGAGAAGAATTACTACCCCAATTTTATAGATGAAGAAATTGAGATTCAGAGAGTTGCAACTCACCCAAGATCATCCAAGCAGCTGGCATGTGACAGAGTCTAGATTTTAAACCAGATCTTGTCTACCATGCCATGCACCTTCTTTAGGAAGTTTCTATTAAGATTTCATTAACTCATCAAACAGTGCATTGACTAGCTGTGTGACTTCCCTGAGTTTCAGGTTCCTCATGCATAGAGTGTTGGAAATAATAGCAACCTTTAATGGCTTTTGAGAAAGTAAAGCACAGTATCTAACACATTAGAAATGTTTGCTATATGGTAACTAAATAAAAGATACATCATGTCAGTTCTGCCATAAACCAAAACCAAACCCATTGCTATCAAGTCAATTCTGACTCATAGTGACTCTACAGGACAGAGTAGAGCTGCCCCATAGGGTTTCCAAGGAGTGGCTAGAGGATTCAAACTGCTGACCTTTTGTTAGCAGCCATAGCTCTTAACCACTGTGCCACCAGGGCTCTAGTCCTGCTATAGAACCAAATATATGCAGTGGAAAGGAGAGGCTGTCTAAGACTAAATACCTTAGAGTAAGATGATAAAAAATAACTCAGTGTTTTTTTCCCTCCTATTTCTAGAATGTTAACCATGGTTATACATGCTAGAAAAACTCTGTGTTAGTTAGGATGAGTAAATTTAGCTGCTATAATAGACAAGCCACAAAACCTTAGTATTCAATAGAACTCACAGACCTCAAAATCAACCAGGTGTTCCTAGTTGGCAGACAGCCTTCCACATGGTCATTCGGGTACCCAGGCTCTTTCAATCTTGTGGCTGCATCCTTTTGTGGATCCTCAGTCTTCTCCATTCAGCCAGCAAAAGGGGAAAGGTAGCAGGGGGCTGACATAACTACTTAACTCTTTAGTCCAAAAGTGGTACGTATCACTTCTGCTCACTTCCTATTGGTCGGAATTGGTCCATGACCCTCTCTAACTACAACAAAGACTGGGAGGTATAATCTATGCCTAGGAGAAAAAGAAAATGGTTTTGTTCTACTGAGAAGCTTAGAATGTATTGTATTAAAACATATCAGAGATCTAATCCTTAAAATATATGCATTTATTGAGCACAGTCCAGTACATTCATGATCTCATTTAATTCTCTCAGCAACCTCTGAAAGAGGTATTACAGGTCCACAATCCCTTATCCTAAACCCTTGAGGCCAGATATGTTTTAAAATTCCAAATTTCCTGGGTTTTAGAAAGGCACTGTGGTACCAAAAAACAAAACCAAACCCATTGTCATCGAGTCTATTCTGAGTTATAGTGACCCTAGAAGACAGAGTAGAACTGCCCCACAGGGTTTCCAACAAGTGGCTGGTGGATTCGAACTGCTGACCTTTTGGTTAGCTGCCATATCTCTTAACCGCTGTGTACCACCAGGGCTCTGTATATGGCACATAATACCATATATTATGTAGGACCCTGGAAGTTCTGAGGAAGGACCTCATATTTAAATACATTAATATGGCTGTTTTTTAATGCATGAATATTCTCACTAAAAAGGATGAAAACTATAAATAGCCTTGCTCAATTCAGGTCAGATTTTGCCACCAGTTGAGTTTGTGTCAAACTTAGGAAAAAACTTCATATTTTTATAGCATTTTGAATTATGAAATTGCAGATAAGAGATTGTGGACCTGTATTATCATCCCTCTTTTGCATTTCAGGAAATTGAGAATTAGAAAAGTTAATTCATTTGCCAACCATATCACAGCTTGTATCTCATCTGGAATTCAAACTCAGGAATGTCTAGATCACAAGCCAGAGAGCTCCTAACTATTACTCTGTCTCTCCATTTACTTATTTTAAAAGTATATTTGCTATGCCTAGGTACTACAGATGGGAAGATAGGGTGAGAACAAGTGGGAATGGAAAAGAAGAAAGTAATTATCTTTTTTAGAATGAATACTTGGATATTCATCTTTTCCCCATGGAACTGATTACAAGTATATATTTTTCCCTTCATCAAGTCTAACTACCACAAGGCCCAATAGAGATGATAGATCTACCAGTTTTCTCTCCCAGGGCATCTCTTTTATATCTTTACTTGTAATGCTCCTCAGAATATGTGTGTGCCCACACGCACATGTGCACATACACTGTCAGCTGACTTATATATGGCTTTCAATAGGAAAAAATCTTACATTTTTTATCTATCTGTATCATTGTATAAGGCTCAATAATTCATTTGAATAGATTATTTTTAACTGAATTGAGTAGAAAGTTACTTTGGCTGAATGAGGATAACCCCAGATTTCCCTAAGTGGGGAAGATAGCTACCCCACACTTGGTGGGAAAGACCTAACAATTTTTGCCTTCACTGTGACAACAGGGATAATTTGTAGAAAAAGAGGAGCAACAAGACCCCTTCTTCAAATAGAATAGCTTCTTTCAATAAAATAGAAGATATTTTCTGTAATGAGTATTTTGGGGACAAGAAATCACTGCCAATCAAATACATGTAAACTGCTACGTCCGGTTTTTGCTTTTCTGCCCCTAAATGCCCTGAGTTTTTAAAAATAAACGGTCTGTTAATTAGGAAGGTGTCCGTAACTCAGTTTTTCATATTCTCACATCCCAGGAGCTTTGTCATTTTAATAAGTCTGTTGTGGCCTCAATTTGAAAACCAGCTTAATTGTAAAGGAAGGCTCTGATTTTTCGTTATGTTTGAATACATCTCCAAAAATGGTCTTGTTAAATGAAGTTTAGCTGTCCAGAAACTCCAGTATTTAAGGATGCTTACACAAACAGCTGTCAGTTTTTACAGTGGCTTCATTATTCAGTGACACAGTTAACAGCATTGTCTCACTTTTGTTAAAATGTCTTTGTCCTTCTCTGTTTGTTCCAGCAACGGTTTTCCTAGAGTTTTGGAAAAGGCGGAGAGCAGTAATTGCTTACGACTGGGATTTGATAGACTGGGAAGAAGAGGAGGTTTGTATCACTTACCTCAGGACTTTTGCTTAAAAAGTGAGTCACCAAGAAATACATGATCCTCTTGAGTCATCACCCTCTGCTCTGTGATAAAAGTCAGGTAAACAAAGTGTTTTCAACACCTGTCCTTGAAGGAAATTTCAGGCAATATAAAAATGGGCCAGCAGAAGTTTTTTAAAAGGACATTTTGATTCCTTGGTAGAATAAAATTCTGCAGCTAAGTAAAGCATTTCCCTTGTAGGCAGAGGCGTCAGAAGAATTGGTAGTACAATTTGTTTAGTTTTCTTCATTAACCAATTTATTGATTTAAACAAAAAGAGAGTATTAGTTTTATGACTCGGCATGTGGAAGCAAACCTCGTAAGAGACCTACTCCAAGGAAACGTTTCTGTGAGCACCCGGTACCTAGATGGTACAGGCTCAGAAGTATTGCATCAAGTGTCGGGCTTTGATATGCTCTTCTAGTCCCATGCTTGTCAGAAGTTTCAATTATCCATGATGGGCTTGGTCACTGGGTCATTGTCTTAGGGTTCTCTAGAGAAACAGAACCAGTGACACACAGATATAGATATATAAACAGAGATTGATTGATTTGCTTCAAGGAATTGGCTTAAGCAATTGTAGGGGACCGGCGACCTCAAAATCCATACGTCGTATGACAGGCCGGAGACTCCTTCAAGCTTGTGTCCCAAGCGCCATAGGTCGTGCTAAGGGAAGAGTAAGGAGAGAGTCCTGCCAAAATATCTATTTATAGTCTGGAAGTAGAACACACTCTAGGGAAACTCCCTTTTTGTCTTAAAGCCTTCAACTGTTTGATTGATTACATTGCATTAGATTACATCAAGGAAGGTAATCTGCTTTACTGAAGGCCAACTGATATAATCACAGGTAACTACTCCACAACAGCAACTAGACTAATGTTTGGCCAAACAACTGGGAATCATAGTCTAGCCAAGTTGACACATAAAATTAACCATCACATTCACCAGTGGTTATTTAAGCCATTGAGATGCTTTGTAAGATATTTAAAAAGATCTCCAGAAGCCATAGACTCCTATTGTTCTATCTTGGAGTAATGTTGCTATTAAAAGAAGCAAATAGCAGGAATAAAAAACACACCCGTTCCCGGTCGGACCCTGCTTTCCCTTGAGTGCTGATCCATATTCTCGTTCATTCTCTCTTACCTCTCCTGAGTCCCATTTCTCAGAGCCTTACTGTGCCAGTAAATCAGATAAGCTAATCATATACACTGAGATACAAAAACCAAAAACCCATTGCAGTTGAGTCAATTCTGATTCATAGCTACTCTATAGGACAGAGTTGAACTGCTGACCCATAGGGTTTCCAAGGAGCAGCTAGCAGATTCAAACTGCCAACATTTTGGTTAGCAGCCGTAGCTCAACCACTGCACCATCAGGCCTCCATATAATGTGATAATAGGTATCAAGGAATGTTTTCCTCTCAACAGACACAAGTATATATTTTTATATCTTAAAAAGAATCTTCTAGAAACAAATGATGATGATTTTACCACTGTGGTAGACTCAGTACGGGAATATTTTTGAGACATTTTTCAGAGGAATCCTTCAAATCTCTCCTCGTAATGGCTGCCTTTTCTCCTTACGTTCACGAGCACATTTGGGTAGTTTTTAGATCTGAAAATGGTACTGCGATTTTAAGCGATCTTTGTTCTCCCTATAAGGGTTTCTCTTATACTTTTCAAAGTATTCTCCAGAAAATAATTTTCTGGGTTTGAAGAAGCTGCCCAGGCAGATTATGGAGTACACCAGTGGCAGCCAGGTTACGTTCAGGACTTCTTCCTAGGGCTGTTATTCCTCAGTCTCTTGTTAGGTGTTCATGGGAGTGGCTTCCTGGTGGGATGGAAAATGTTCTTTCCTGGGACTCAGAGTCACTACTTAGCAACACTGTCACCTTGGACAAATTACTTCACCTTTGGACTGTTTCCATCTCTAAAGAGAAGAGGTGTGACTAAATTTTCCCCTTTCAGCTCTAAAGCACAATCCTGTTTAAATAACTTTGGCACCCGTGATGGACCCGACATGTGCATACCCTGAGATTAAACATATCCGCATATCCCTTATAAACCTGGAGCCCTCTGTTTTCCTAGTCCCTATTTAAAATTTTGGAGTTCTTTCCCTCAGCATGGAAACCTTGGTGGCATAGTGGTTAAGAGCTCCAGCTGCTAACCAAGAGGTCAGCAGTTTGAATCCACCAGATGCTCCTTGGAAACCCTATGGGGGTAGTTCTACTCTGCCCTATAGGGTTACTATGAGTTTGGGTTTGTTTTTTTTGGGGGGGTGGGGCTTTCCCTCAGCATACCTCATTACAGGAGCCTATCTCAATGGCCATGTGCAGTTCCAGTTCTTGGTTTGAGATCTGTTGTGAAAATGTTTTTACTTCTTCCTCTTGGCTCCCAGCTTGCAGTGTAGAAAAGCCTAGCCTTATTGTATGCCTTCCTCAGGGGTGACCCCAGAACGCAGGCCTCACTCTGTGTTTAGCCTTAGTTCCTGGAAGACTAGTTCAAGGGCTTTTGATGGTGCTTAAAACCCAAATCAAACCTGTTGCCGTCAAGTCGATTCCAACTCGTTATCAACCCTACGGGACAAGGTAGAACTGCCCCATAGGTTTTCCAAGTCTGTAATCTTTCAGGAAGCAAACTGCCACATCCTTCTCCCTCGAAGTGGCTGGTGGGTTCAAACCACCGACCTTTCAGCTAAAAACTGAGCACTTAACCCCTGTACTACCAGGGCTTCTTTTTGCTTACAGCCTGATAATTTGAGTTTCCTAAAGAAACAGAAGATTCTAGGTCTGTTCTGTTATATCTTGTTATATCTGTGTAACTGCCTAAAAATAAATGAAAGAAGGTAGAACCTGGTTATAACTGTATCCCCCACTGCCAATCCCTGTTAACTTGCTATGGAGTGAAGCCCAACATTGAGCTTGTCCTCTGGCATGAACCAACATGAAGGCTGCCCTTAAACCTGATCGGGCAAGTTGCTTGCTACCAACTGTGCCCCATTCCTCATAACCTTTCTTCTCCCAGCTCCTTCTTTGTTTTCTGTCAGTACCTTCATCCAGATCTTGAGCATTTCTGCCTGGATTAACTCAATTTCCCTTATGCCAGAGCTTCTGCTCATTTTCCCTCCTCTTCCAACACACTCAAATAGAACATGTACAATTAACCAGAACCACTTCAGCATACTTCTTGCTGATTACCTTCTCCTTATCCCATAATTGCTTTCTAGTCATAAGCCGTTCACATATGGATGAGGCTCAACTAAATGAAATAAAATTTCAGCTTGATTTCAAATTGAAGGAGCCTTGATTTTAACCAGATTTGAAAGGTTTTTACCTTGTTTTCAGAGATGGTTAAGAATACATTTAAAATATATTGGCTAAAGTTGAGTTACTCTCATAGGAGCTTATTAAAAAATCGATTCACCATGTTTTTAGCTGCCTAAATCTAAAAATATGAAAACTTAGAGTTACATTGCCATTATAATTCACACAAAGGTTTGTCAAGTGATCCCAACTCATGGCAACCCTACATGTTGCAGAGTAGAACAGCTGCTCCATAGGATTTTCAAGGCAGTGACCTCTTGAAGCAGATCTCCAGGCCTTTCTTCCAAGGTGCTTCTGGGTGGGTTTGGACCACCAACTTCTCAGTTAGTAGCCAAGTGCTTAACCATTTGTGCCACCCAGGGATTCCTGGGGGCAATATAAACCAAAAAACCCACTGCCTTCAAGTCAATTCCAGCTCCTAGTGACCCTATAGGACATAGTAGAACTGCCCCCATAGGGTTTCCAAGGCTGTAAGTCTTTACAGAAGCAGACTGCCATGCCACATCTTTCTCCTGCAGAGTGGCTGGTGTGTTCGAACCGCTGACCTTTTGGTTAGCAGATGAGTGCTTTCACCACTGCACCACCAGGACTTCCAGGGGCAATACAGAGAGTCCCTTTTAAGCTAATATTCTCAGTTTCTTTCTTAAAGCATAGTTTAATAAGATGACAAAAACTTAACTGTTAGTCTAAACTACATTGGCTTTTGATGATAGTGTCTAGATTTTCATCCTTTCGATGTTCTCCAAGTGGCAAATTTCCAAACATTTAAACTTGGGTCTCCAAGTTCACCTTATTGGTTGAGTTGTTGGTGTGGTAGCTCTTTATGGTAGAGTAATAGGAGATATTTTTCTTATTGTGTAAGCACCTAGTCAATGCATTAAAATGTATCTGTTCTATAGGAAGAAATACGGCCACAGTTTGAAGCCAAGTATTCCAAGAAAGAGCGGATGAATCCCATCTCGGGAAAGCCAGAACCTTATCAAGCATTTGCAGATAAATGCAGCAGACTCATCGTTTCGGCATCTGGAATATTTTTTATGGTTTGAAACTTTTTTTTTTAAAAAAATATTTGTGTCATAAAGTATGAAATTGTAGCAAGGTAACAACAACAGAGCTGTTAGGTATTTGCATAGTTCTACAAAGCATTTTTGCACGTTCTCTTATTTAAGCCTCACACCAACCCCATGAGGTGGTCAGAGGTGGTATTGGTATCCCCATATTACAGCTGGAGCAGCTGAGACTCCAGAAGGTGAAGGGGTTTGCCCAGGGTCAGCCATAAGTAGCCAAGGTGGAACTTGATCTCAGACCAACTACCCTAATCCCGTGTTCTTCCCACTTGCTTCATGTGCCATAGAGAAAGGAATTAAAAATACAACAGGGACTACAACAGTGTTTTCAAACTTTTTTTTACCATGTCCATGTAGTAAGAAATACATTTTCCATCATAACCCATTATATGCTATGTAAATACACGTATAAAACTGAAGATAATAAATAACTGAAACAGTACTCACTTTTACAATATGAATACCTTCTGATCTTTTCTGTTCTATGACAGTTGATTTTTCAAATGCAGGTTATAACCCACTAAAATTGATTTCTTGATCTCATTAGTTTGAAAAACAGTAACTTGGAACTGAGTTACTAGCTTTTCCCAAAAAGAAGTCATTTTGCAATCAATTTTGATACAAAACAAAACATATGCAAATTTGTCAGAAATGTCATTTTAGAACAATAAGGGATGGTTAGGATATTTTCTTCCACTATTCAAGTGACAAGTGTGTAAATACTGTATGTCCTAGGCCATTAGAGTTGGAAGGACAAGACCACAGCAAGTTCAAGCAATCTACCCAGTTTTCCCAGTGAAGAAACTGGGAACCAAAAGATTATGTAGCTTTCCCAGAGTCCCTCAGCTCAGATCAAGCTTTTAGAGCATAATGTTTCCCTTAGTAAAAATAAAACACCAAACTCGATGCCATCAAGTCAATTCCAACTCATAGTGACCCCACAGGACAGAGTAAAACTGCCCCATAGGGTTTCCAAGACTATAATCTTTACGGAAGCAGACTGCCACATCCTTCTCCCACAGAGTACCACATCTTTCTCCCACAGAGCGGCTGGTGGGTTTAAACCACCAACCTTTCCGTTATCAGTCAAGCGCTTAAGCACTGCGCCACCCCGGCTCCTTTCACCTTTAGTCAAAAAAAAACAAACCAAACCCAGTGCCATCGAGTCGATTCCGACTCATAGCAACCCTATAGGACAGAGTAGAACCGCCCCATAGAGTTTCCAAGGAGCGCCTGGTGGATTCGAACTGTTGACCCTTTGGTTAGCAGCCATAGCACTTAACCACTACGCCACCAGGGTTTCCTCACCTTTAGCAGTAGACAGAAAATAGAGTTTGCAAGAGAGAGGAATGCTTCTGTGAAGAAAGGATTCTCTAAAGCAGCAGAGACCACCCTAAGTCCAAACTTTAAGATCCAGGTTTTGATAATGAAATGAGTTAAGTTCTCTGCTCTAAGACATATTAGGTGAAATCACCTAATAGAAGTCACAAGACTTTATGGAGCCGCAGGTTCTTATTTCATAGGGAAAGAAGACATGCCACATTGTTCTCAATCTCAATCAATTTCAACCATGAAATCTTCAAAGAAGGATGCCTCAGCCTGTGTATATATCTAAGATCTTATGTATCTGTCACATAGTTGGTTCGTTCAACAAGTAATTGGGCACCTACTGTGTGCCCGTAAGTATGCTAAGGTGTTGCAAAAACCATGGTAGGTGAAAGAGATGCCATCCCTGCCCTCAAGGAGCTTACTGTCTAGTGGGGCAGACTGACAATAATCAAACAGACAAACTGTTATAAATAGTATGTTGAAAGAAAAGGGTAGGCACCATATAACAAATAGCCTAAGTTCATGAAAAGCCTTAATTATGAAGTGGTTCTTGAGCTCAGAAGTGAAGGATGGGTAGGTATTAACTAGGGCATGTGTGAGCGTGCACACATTTTAGGCAAAGAAACAGCCTTGAAAATCAAGAGCACTTAGCTCATTTGAAGTGATGAGAGAAGTCCAGTATGCCTGGGGTCCCCAGAGGGAGGGGAGAATGCAGACAGCCTTGGATGACACATTAAGGGCTGTGCTTTTATCCTAAAAGTAACAGAAAGCCAATTAGTAATTTTAAACAGAGGTGTGAAATGATCAGATTTCCATAATAAAATATGTTTTCATCTGCTCAATCCAGTATTCTGATTGATAAAATGTTACCCCATAGTTTACACAGATTATCAATTTATAAGCAGTACAATTTTCCTGTTGGAATAACAAAGAAACTACAAACAGGCAAGAGCAAATATTAACCACAATGAAAAGCATGCAACATGTTGTGGTTTCTTAGGTCGGTGCCACCACGGCTTTATTTCCTTTTCTAATCAGAGGATCGTCCAAGTGGCGTGAGCCCTCTTCCTGAATCATTCCACCAGTGTGCTCACTGGGTCTCCTCTGTCTTCCTGCCAGATCTGCGTGGTGATCGCTGCCGTGTTTGGGATCGTCATCTACCGGGTGGTGACTGTCAGCACTTTCGCTGCCTTTAAGTGGGCGTTAATCAGGAATAACTCTCAGGTTGCAACCACAGGGACTGCTGTGTGCATCAACTTTTGTATCATTATGTTGCTGAACGTGGTAAGTGAGCTACAGGGGAACCAGCAAATGGATAGAAATACGTGGGCTGTACGTGGTAGTTTTCTTCAGTTACTAAATGGCCTCAGGGAGGTGGTCTTTCATGTCGTACAGATACCTTGCAAAGTACTTGACATGAAGATGTACTCGGGTTTGGGAGTTTAGAAGTCTTGTTTCAAATATGAGCTCCAGGATTTTCTACGGTATAAGATTGGCAAAACGCTCAATAACATCTCTGCCTATTTATAATAATCCCTCATTTATATAATAAGATAATGCTATATACTCCTTGGAGTCCCTGGGTGGTGGAAATAGTTAACACATTTGGCTGTTAACTGAAAGGTTGGTGGTTCGAGTCCACCCAGAGGCAACTCAGAAGAAACACTTGATGATCTACTTCTGAAAAATCAGCCATTGAAAACCCTGTGGAGCACAGTTCTCTGATGCGTGTGGAGTCACCATGAGTCAGAATCAACTCAACAGCAACTGTTTTTGGCATAGTCCTTGGGGGTTTGGGGAGATTTAGGGGAAGAATATGTACAAAGGATCTAGCTCAGTACCTGTCACACAGCTCAACAATATTGGTTCCCATCACCTATTGATTCTGTGTGATGGGGCAGTAGTCAGTATCCAAAGAATTCTTTGAGATAACCCTGCAAGAAAAATATCAGGATGGTTCCTGTTGCTTGTGCTGAATAATTATTTCCAGATGTATTTTTCACCCCAAATTCATGTCTCAAACTTCCTACTCAGCTGTCTCCACCTGATACATTCAAACCCAAACTCTTGATTTCCCCTCTAAAATCAGCTCTCCCTATTGTCTTCCTCATTGTAGTTGCTCGGGCTAAAAACCTTAGCATCGTCCTCAACTCCTCTATTTTTCTCACTGTGAAAATGTGACCAGAATTTGATCACTTTTTACACATCTCCAACTACCACCCTGATCCAAGTCCCCCATCATCTCCCACCTGGATTATTGAGTAGCTTCCTAACTGGTCTCTCTGTTTCCATATTTGCTCCCCTGCAATCTAGAGTCAACATAGCAACCAGAGGGGACTTCTTACATGTAAGTCAGCTCATGTCACTCTACCGTTCACAATGTCCAGTGGCTTCTCTCTTACTCAGGGTAAAAGTTCTCATCTTCACAATGACTTTCAAGATGCTCCCTCATCTGGACGCTCTTCCCCCCTTCACCGTGATTCACCTACTCCAGCCACACACAGACACACACACACACACCCCATTTCCTCGGTTCCCTCTTAGGACCATCCATTTACTGACAGATGGGTGAGCTGGGGATGCATCCAATGCACTAAAGAAAAAGCAAAGTATCATGAGCTCTGGGAGTTTCCAATAATGTTCAGTCATCTCAGTATTTATGAATGCTATAATCTCAAAAATACAGCAGTCCATAAACTACAGGACTACAGAATCTTAGAGGTAGAACAAGCCTTAGAGATTTTCCGTGGAAGCTGCTGAGGTCCAGGAAGGCCAAGACTTGCCCCGCATCACTTTGCAAGCTGGCAGCAGCCAGCCTTGTGCCACAGAATTATTCACCCCAAAATAAGAAGTGATCGAAAATCAATAAAGTGGGAACGTGTACATTTCTTGCCCTGAAAGGATGCAATTGTTCAAGGTTTTCATTGTTTGATCATAACTTGGTTACCTATTTCCTTTATAATTATACATTTTAGAACATTTGCCATTCTATTGTTAAATGTATGAAATTTATTTTCTAGCTCTATGAAAAAGTTGCACTTCTTCTGACAAATTTAGGTGAGTGGAACCCTTTTTATTTCATAGTACAGTATTGTGGTCTGGAAAATACCTTTGCAAAGATGCTACAAAGTATTCATTTCTGAAACACTGTGGAAAAGAAATATCCCCTTTGTTTTCAAATGCATTCCACAGTTTGGTCTTTGCCTTCAACAGAACCTTTTTTAAATGTCTGGTTATTTGAGGGTTCTTTTCTATCTAAAGCTTTAAAAACTGCCACAAACATCATCTCTATCATGAGCTAATGTCATTTAAAATAGGTTTTCTCTTAATGCACATACACACAAAAAAATCACAAAACTACATATAAAGTGCCCAGTATCATTTAGAAAATTGTTCATTTGCTATTGCCTAACAATTTTTATTTAATTAAAACTGTATCAAGTTTTCATGACATGTAAAACCACATTAAAGTTGGTTGTTTTGAAGACTGGGAACCTTTTCTCAGGAATGTAGACAGGCAAGCCATCAATGACATTTGTAGAAATAACATTCACCTGGACAAGTCACTCCTAAGAGCATTTCCCTGGTCCCATTAAACACCCCATTAAGAATAACCTGATAACCAGCTATAAGCTGTACATTTACCACATTTTCAAGATATAGAAACTGTTCCAATTTTATTAATCAGGTGCTAGTCATTTGGAGACCCTGGGTGGTGCAAACAGTTAATGTTCTCACTGCTAACTGAAGGGTTGGAGGTTCGAGTCTACCCAGAGGCTCCTTGGAAGAAAGTCCTGGCTCTCATTGGAAACCCTATGGAGTACAGTTCTATCCTGACACACATCAGGTCACCGTGAGTTGGAATCAACTCAACAACAATTGGTTTTTTATTTTAGTCATTTACTCTGTGCAGTGTGAGAAAACTATAAGCTTCCACATATAACCTGTTTAGCTCATTCCCAAATGTAGCTTGCCCAGAAGGAAAACATCACAAAGTGTTTTCATTTATAATAATCTAATAATAAAACCTGTTGCCGTTGAGTCGATTCCAACCCTATAGGATGGAGTAGAATTGCTCTATAGGATTTCCAAGGAGTGGCAGGTGGATTCAAATTGCTGTCCTTTTGGTTAGCAGCCGAGCTCTTAACCGCTGTGCCACCAGAGATAATAATAAAAAAATAGATACCATTTATTGAACCCTTCTGTGTGCCTAGCACTTTACTTAGCTCCTTTAATGTCAAAATCTTCCATCACCATCACCCCACACCCAAATAGAAAGAGCCTATGTCCGTGTAAGAGGGAACTGCCCTTTGGCAGGTTGGATCTAGTGAAGGCAGCCTGGGTCCATCCAGTCTATAAACGATGCTGGTGGAGACACTGTGCTGGTCCATCCATAATTTGGATGCTGTTAACCCAGACATTTCTCCTAAGAGCTGGTTGGCAAATCAGGAGACATTCCCAAGAGTCCAGTAGCAGAAGCGAAACAAAGCAAAAACCCTTGAAGAGTCCTTTGTCTTTTCTGCCCTCGACAGCGGTACAGCCTTGTTCTGAAATTAACATTTAACCCATTCTAAATCAGACTTTCTTTCCCTCGTCCCTTCTCAGATATGCTCCTAGGGAGCAATTTGAGTTATAATTCTTGGGGTGAAATTTTAACTGAGCAGTTAGAAGCTCAGGAAGTGTGAAAACATAAAATGCTATTGCATTACATACATTTTCTTTGGCATTGCCTGAGGTGAGGATGCAGCTCCTAGGGAAGGATAAGTCCATTTCACGTGAGATTTCAAGTTGCAAGTTTCTGTCTTGAGGGCCATAGTCTGGTTCATATCACAATGTCTAAAGAGCATTTACTTTCTGGAAGTCAAAATGTAAGGAGATGAGAATTGTCCCCTGACTAAGGTCAGGGAATTGTAAGACACAGTTCAAATAGAGTAAAAGCTTGAGGGATGAGCTCACCTCCTGGGTGTTTGTCCATGAAAGTGGAAAATGGTGAATGAGGGTGAAAGGCAAAGGAGTCAAATACTCCCCGCATTCTGAGGCAGGGGTTTGACTCCCTCATACCCAATAGCATCCGGCATTACACCAAAAAATGGAAGTCGATGCTGAGGAATTATAGGAGCTGGGAGTAAGCCTGACTCCACACACGCCCTACTCCACCGCAGAGACTAGGAGCAAAACGAAAGGCTACTACAGAAAGCCAGAAGTGGGAATGAGGCCCCTTGAGCCTGGTTGCCTCTGCTCCAGGCTCTCCAGGCATCCTGTAATAGTAGAACAATCTGGATATCCAATCCCCTCAGTAACCACTTCCCACCAAACCCTTGTTGGAGCCGGTCTGCAAACTTGAGGATCCCATGGACCTCTTTCCATCACCCAGCATCCATAGACCTTCTTAGGACAACTCTGCTCCCACCCAGTGGGGAGAGGGGGCCGGAGGGGGGCTCAAATTCAGCCTCCAAACTCTGCTCCCCTTTCATCCACAGAACAGCCTCGCACAGAACCTGAGTGGGAGAACAGCTTCACCCTGAAAATGTTTCTTTTTCAGTTTGTCAATCTGAACAGCTCCACATTTTACATCGCATTCTTCCTTGGAAGGTAAGACCCGGATATCCTCCACACCTCCCCAAGCCAGGACAGAGCATTCAGAGGTCGCTGACCAGAGGTGATGGAGAGGCGCCTCCTCTAGGGTGAAAAGAGTCAAGCAGCCTCCTCCCTTCCCTTCCCAAATCTCAAAACCACCTTTCCTCCCATCCCAGGGAAACAGTCTTCTGTACTCAAAAGTGCCTCTACAACTTTTATTGCTAAGATCAGTAGAGGAAAATGGTTTGCACATGTGAATGATGGACTGACAATGTCTGGGTTCTGTCTGCACCTGAGTTAGACACCTGGATCTCACATCTGCATAAGCAGGTAGTATAAAGGGGAGGCAGCCTGCAACATGTCTTAGTTCCTCGACTTCAGAGAAGAGGGAAGAACATCCAGACAGGTTTTATAAAGGGGAGGCAACCTGCAACATGTCTTAGTTCCTCGACTTCAGAGAAGAGGGAAGAACATCCAGACAGGAAGAGGAGCTGAAATAGTATGTCAGAGGAAACTGGGCAGCTTTGACATTCAACAGTAATGAGGATTTGGGAAGGACTCCATGTTTAGTGGAAATGTCCCTCAGTCTCATTACCTCTGGAAGCATTTATGAGGAGGTGGAAAACAGGGACACTCAGGTACAGGGTTTTGGAAAGATGGGTTGCAGCAGCCTCTCAGTTACTACTCTAGCATGTAATTCTAGTCAAATAATTTTTAAAAAAAAGACATTACTATTACTCAAAAATATCAGAATATATTTAAGTCCAGGAGTAAACCTGCTACTTACACAGGCCAGAACACTTGATATGCAGCAGAAAATGTTAAAAGTCACAGCAAGCAGTGAGAACTGGCAATCCATAGCCAGACAGCAAGGCCAGAAGAGAAAATGTCCCCCCGGAAAGTTCCAGAAGCTGTAGTCATGACAGCTCTGAGGATTTCCTCATTCCCTCAGACCTGAAAACTTACTGTACCACTGATTTATGTTGGAGAGTGTGCTGCACTGAATATAATGTTCACTGAAAGTCTAGACTACAGAATGCTAACGGCTTGTTTTTCTGTGTGTGTTGAAGATTTACAGGACACCCAGGTGCCTACTTGAGGCTGATAAACAGGTGGAGGCTAGAAGAGGTCTGTATTCTCCTATCATTCCTTGTTTCCTACAGACTTGCATTAAACTGCCCTTGGGCAGCTTTGTACAGACTAGAAACCAGACACCCTTTCTTCCTCTCCATTGATTCTTGAATTTCTGTGTTTGCTTTCTTCGCAGTGCCACCCTAGTGGATGCCTTATTGATCTCTGTATGCAAATGGGTATTATAATGGTGCTAAAGCAGACCTGGAATAATTTCATGGAACTTGGCTACCCGTAAGTACCTTAGATGTCTATAGTCGAGAGGCAGCATTGCTCGTTATTGGCTTTTCTAGGTGTGGCAGGTAAGATAAACAATGCAGACTCAGCATTTCAGCCAGTGCGTATACCTGGAGCTAAGTGTTCATGCTTAGATATTCAAAGGCAATCTGAAAATAATAAACCTTGGCTCTTTTGGAAGATTCAACACAAGTCATATGAGCGAAAGTGAACATTCTTTAAGAAGTCTCAGTGGACCCCTAAATATTGGATACTTGCTTCCGAAATACTTTAAATGATGTCTCTGACCCTTTCAGCTCTAAGATTGCCGAGCCTCTAGCTATTTAGGACACATTAACTAGATCCCCAGACCCCTCACCCCTGTCCATTTCATCATGGGAGTGGTTCTAGAAGGATAAATCAAGGATGGAATTTTTTTAAAGCTACCTTAAATTCAGACTGTACAGAAAATGAACTTAAGGAGGAAAGTTCAGAGATTCAAAAAAGAAGTGGGAGTCAGCATATCTTAGCCTGTAAGAATTATCCCCAGGTGAGAATAGATTATGTTTATAATAACAATGGGAAAACACTGGCATGGCCTTCGGAAGGAAGGATAACCTTGAATTCTGCCGTGTTTGCGCAGTTCTGGTCAGTTAAGTTTTAAGGAGACATAAATCAGCAACACTTCTTTTATTTCTGCTTTAATTTCACACCTACCGGTCCGCATGTTAACTCACGGTCTCTACAGAGACAGCGAACTCTAGGTTTCAGAGAGGACTGCTCAGTTAGAATGAACTAGAACCTTAATTCACTTTAGAAAGTCATCTCTTAGCTTCTTGTCAGAACCAATGCCAGTAGTTTTGTATTCTTAAATTTATCTTTAGAAACCTTATTCCAAGTAGTTGATGCTTTCTATACAACTTTTTAAAATAAAGCATGTTGTCATTGTTGTTGTTAGGTTCTGACTCATAATGACCCTGTGTACCATGGAACAAAACACTGCCCAGCCCTGTGCCATCCTAAAATAAATGAAATAGAAGCATTATATTCTACCTTCAAGTGTAACCTACAATTCATCAGAAAGTCATAGACATCAACGGAACTCTATTTTATCTCGTAGTACTATGGACATAGGGCAGAATTGTGAAGTAGGCAGTTTATCTTTGATACTTATCCCCATGTTTCCTTTATTTCACTTTTTTTTTCTCATTTCTACTCTCAAATCCCCACGATTGTTTCCCTTGCCCCCTACAGCACAGAGACCCGCCCCCATTCCCTCAGCCCTCTCCCAGATCATGAGATGCATCCCCAGGCGCTGCTGAGGACTAGCTTGCTAACCTCATCAGTGCAGAATGCATCTTAACAGAACCCAGCTCAAACCAAAAGCAGGCAAATACGGAGCTGCAGGCAACAGTGTGCAGACAGAGGACACATTTTGTGGGTTTGCAGATCTTCTAGGCCCTTGAAGTCAGAACACACAGGTCCACACTCACTTGGTAAGACTGCTCTTGTGTCCTAATTTAAGCCACAAAGGCCAAATCTTTCTCTCCTCAGATGTCTGGGTGTTGCCTTTGTTCTCGGTCCTCTATCCCTCTCTCATAAGCAGGACTGAACAAGAGACAGTTCCATGAATGATTAAAATAAGCTCATCATCCATTCTGTGTATTAGCAAGTCCAAATGCTTGAAGTGTAGAATCCATTGTTATTGTCTTCCAAACTCGGAGCTTTGTCTCCTTGGTAGTCTGTCCTGAATGTTTTTTAACTATGGCTCCATATTCTGACTCTCCTCTTTCTGATCACTCAAAGTCTAATGGACAGTTACATTTTTTTAAAGAAATTAATCCTGTTTGTGCAGGCTAATTCAGAATTGGTGGACTAGAAGGAAAGTGCGACAAGAACACGGCCCGGAAAGGAAAATAAGTTTCCCACAATGGGAAAAGGACTACAACCTTCAGCCGATGAATGCCTACGGACTCTTCGATGAATACTTAGAAATGAGTATGAAAGTATTCTACTTTATCCTACTAATTATAGATACAAATTTTAGATCTTGTGGCTCTAGTCAACTAAATATACACCCAGTATCATAAAGACCCTTAGTGTGGGGGGAGTCCTGAGCTGAACACAAAGTAAGCTGTGTCTATCCTGCTTTATGAAGCTTGGTCCGTAGACATGGTACCAAGAGCCTAGTCACTTCAAACTCTCAGGACATTGTAGTAAATCACCCAAAAATGCAAATAAGTTGGAAAACTTGGTGGACCAAAGAAAAAGGAAGCATCACTCATGAAGTAATGGATTCCAACTCATTCAGCAGACATTTATGGAGCCATGTTATATGCCAGGCAGGGTCTATACTTGACACCAGAGGTACAAAAAGGAATAAGGCACAGTCTCCGCTTTCAAAGAGTACCTTGGCTAGTGGGGGAGAGTCTGAGATATAAAGAATAAATGTGATACATTGTTGCAGATGCTGTGATATGAATCTGAAAGGGATACAGTAGAGCAGCCATTTTCTGTTGGGGAAACAGTAGCAGGAAGCTAGGTATACTTAAGCTACGCTTCACTTTGATTTAAGGACTCAGATTTCTGTATAATCAAACCCAAGCTATCTGTCTTCGTATGTATCTGAGAGCATGGACTTTTTGGCAGCACATTCAGACAAACACAAAAAACCATTGCCTTCTAGTCCATTCTGACTCATGACAACCCCATGTGTGTCAGAGCAGAACTGTGCTTCATAGAGTTTTCAATGACTGATTTTTTAGAGGTAGATTGTTGCCAGGTGAAAACCCCACGTTTTGCTTGGCATGACTTGTTACAGCCAATAAACAGGTCGACGTAGGAGATCAGAAAGACACCTTTATTTCATTGTACGAGGAAAGGAATGATCGGGGCTGTTTGCTCCAAGACTGCTGTCAGGCAGCTTGAGGAGGTAGGCTTTTACAGAGAGCAGACAAGGAAACGCAAATTCATCATGAATATTCAGGACTGACCTTTACGCAGGTGCTCAGAGCTTGGGGATGACTATGCATTTTCTTTAGACAAGGGTTTGATCCCCCAGGATAGAGGAAGAGGTTGATTTTTTCTTTTTTTCATTAGAGTGTAAAGTTTCCCCCCAGAGGCTGGTTGAGGCCACCTATGGCCCATTCTGTGGTTATCTTCTCAAGGACCATTTTAGAAGAATATGCAGTTTATTCTGCTCAGTGTAGGAGGATAAGCCAGAGCAGGTGTCTCTCAGAAGGGCTGGCCTCTGAGGCTCCCTGCCTCAAGATCATCAGGCCTTTCTTCTGAGGCATCTCTGGGTGGACCTCACCTGCCAACCTTTTGGGTTCGAATCCCAGCCCTGCCGCTTACTAGCTGTGGAATGTCAGACAATTGATTATTTAACCTCTCTTTGTCTCAATTTCCTCATCTCAAAAGTAGAGATAATAATAAGAGTAACTCCTTCTTAGAGTATTTGTGTGGATTTGATGAGGTAATGCATGGAAAGGGGTCAGAACAGTGCCTGGCTCATAATATGCCCTTAGTGCATGTTAGCTGTATTATTATTTTCTTATTCTCCTTATCGCCCATGAGGGGAAAATCCATAATATCTCTTTGAAAGCTAATGAAATCATCTGGCAGATACACTGAGTGAGTACATATATGTATATATATGGAAAACTCTGGTGGCATAGTGGTTAAGTGCTACGGCTGCTAACCAAAAGGTCAGCAGTTCAAATTCACCAGGCGCTCCTTGGAAACTCTGTGGGGCAGTTCTGCTCTGTCCTATGGTGTCACTACGAGTCTGAATTGACTAAACGGCACACAACAACAGCGTATATATATATATGTACTTTTTTTTTTTTTTAATTCTGTTAAGCTCTACCAAGTAGGGTTAGAAGAGGGGGTTGGGTAGACAAATGCATTACTTCTGAAAGAAGCAGTTCTTTCTGACCAAGTCTGAAAATTAAGGAAATAGTAGAATTGATGTGTAGTATTTCTTAGATTGCTTATGTCCTAAGTATCTACTGATGTTTTTAGAGTTTCAATTATATAATGGCAGAACAATATAACTTGGAGAGGAAATCAATTGGGCATTAATAATAAAACTTAATAAAGGGAATTCATTAAGAAAACTAACCACTTTGAGCTTTTTTAATGGACTCTTCTCCCATAAAGAAGGAAATGAACAATAATGTTGGTATATTGAGTCCTTGAAAAGAAGCTTTAATGTGGCTAAGGTTGATAGTATTTCACACCTGCAGTATCTTTGCAGCATGAAACAAGTTTCAGAAGAATCATAAGCAGACTGTGAATCTCTATCATTCGTTTCTGTTTTCATTGTTTTCTTGATGACTTTGCTACTTTGCTGTTTTCTTTTAATTTACTCATTGAAGTATAACATATAGAGAGATAAATGTACAGATCAATGAATTTTCACAAATTTACACACAAATGTAATCAAAATCTATTCAGCCTACTGTCTGTTTTTGTAGATAAAGTTTTATTGAAACACAGCAATACTCACTCATGTGCATATTGTCTGTGGCTGCTTTGGAGTCACTGGGTGGTACAAACGGTTAACGCACTCAGCTACTAACCAAAAGGTTGGAGATTTGAGTCTACCCAGAGGCGTCTTGGAAGAAGCACTGATGGTCTACTCCTGAAAAGTCAGCTATTGAAAACTCCGTGGAACACAGTTCTACTCTGACACTCATGGGGTCATCATGAGTCGAAATCAACTTGACAGCAGCTGGTTAGTGGCTACTTTTGCACTACAACAGCAGAGCTGCGTAATTATGACAGAGATCATAAGGCCCACAAAGCCTAAAATAGTTTTTATGTGTACTCTTTTACAACTGGCTTCTTCAGTATTATCTTTTAAGATTCTTCCATCTTGCTACAGGTAGTAGAACTTCATTTTCAGTGCTGTATAGTATTGAAGATGAAGAAACTGAGGATTTTTCCCAACTTCTGAAGTCTGAAATTGATCGAACGTGCAATCAGGATGCATTGATAATTACTGGAGATTGGAATGTGAAAGTTGGAAACAAAGAAGAAGGATCGATAGTTGGAAAACATGGCCTTGGTGATAGAAACGATACCAGAGATTGCATGATAGAATTTTGTAAGACCAACGACTTCTTCATTGCAAATACCTTTTGTAACAACATAAACAGCAACTACACACATGAACCTTGCCAGATGGAATACACAGGAATCAAATCTACTGCATCTGTGGAAAGAGATAATGGAAAAGCTCAGTATCAGTCAGAACAAAGCTGGGGACCAGCTGTGGAATGGACCATCAATTGCTCACATGCAAATTCAAGTTGAAGCTGAAGAAAATTAGAACAAGTCCATGAAAGCCAAAGTACGACCTTGAATATATCCCACCTGAATTTAGAGACCATCTCAAGAATAGATTTGATGCGTTGAACACTAATGACCGAAGATCAGATGAGTTGTGGAAGGACATCATACATGAAGAAAGCAAGAGGTCATTAAAAAGACAAGAAAGAAAGAAAAGACCAAAATGGATGTAGAGACTCCAAAAGTTGCTCTTGAACATCAAGTAGCTAAAGCAAATGGAAGAAATGATGAAGTAAAAGAGCTGAACAGACAATTTCACAGGGTGACTTGAGAAGACAAAGTAAAGTATTATAATGACATGTGCAAAGAGCTGGAGATAGAAAACCAAATGGGAAGAACACGCTCGGCATTTCTCAAACTGAAAGAACTGAAGAAAAAATTCAAGCCTCAAGTTGCAATATTGAAGAATTTTATGGGGAAAATATTAAACAATTCAGGAAGCATCAAAAGAGATGGAAGAAATACACAGAGTCACTATAACAAAAAGAATTGGTAGATGTTCAACCATTTTAAGAGATAGCATATGATCAGGAACCAATGGTTCTGAAAGAAGAGGTCCAAGCTGCACTGAAGACACTGGTGAAAAACAAGACTCCAAGAATTGATGGAATACCAATTAAGATGTTTCAACAAACTGATCCAGTGCTAAGTGCTCACTCGTCTATGCCAAGAAATTTGGAAGACAGCTACCTGGCCAACCGACTGGAAGAGATCCGTATTTATGCCTATTCCAAAGAAAGGTGATCCAACCAAATGCAGAAATTATTGAACAGTATCATTAATTTTTTTTTTAATCATTAATATCACACACAAGTGAATTTTTGCTGAAAATCATTCAAAAGCGGCTGTTACAGTACTTCGACAGGGAACTGCCAGAAATTCCAGCCAAATTCAGAGGAGGACGTGATATCAGTGATGTCGTTACTGATATCAGACAGATCCTGGCTAAAAGCAGAGGATACCAGAAAGCTGTTTACCTGTGTTTTATTGAAGGTGCAAAGTCACTTGACTGTGTGGATCATAACAAATTATGGGTAACACTGTGAAGACTGGGAATCCCAGAATACTTAATTTTGCTCATGAGGAACCTGTGCATAGATCAAGAGGCAGCTGTTTGAACGGAACAAGGGGATACTGCCTGGTTTAAAATCAGGAAATGTGTGCATCAGGGTTGTATCCTTTCATCACACTTAATCTGTATGCTGAGCAAATAATTCAAGAAGCTGGACTGTATGAAGAAGAATGCAACATCAGGAGTAGAGAAAGATTTGTTAACAACCTGTTTTATGCAGATGACACAACCTTGCTTACAGAAAGTGAAGAGGACTTGAAGAACTTACTGAAGATCAAAGAACACAGCCTTTAGTACAGATTATGTCTTAACATAAAGAAAACAAAAATCCTCACAAATGGACCAATAAGCAGCATCATGGTAGAAGGAGAAAAAATTGAAATTGTCAAGGATTTCATTTTACTTGGATCCACAATCAAGCAGCAGTCAAGAAATCAAAAGATGTATTGCGTTGGACAAATGTGCTGCAAAAGACATTTTCAAGTCTTTCAAGTCTTAAAAAACAAAGATGTCACCTTGAAGACTAAGGTGTGTCTGACCCAAGCCATAGTGTTTTCAGTTGCCTCATATGTATGTGAAAGCTGGACGATGGATGAAGAAGACCGAAGAAGAATTGACACCTTTGAGTTACAGCGTTGGCAAAGAATATTGAATGTACTATTGACTGCCTAAGGAACGAACAGGTCTGTCTTGGAAAAAGCACAACCAGAGTGCTCCTAAGAAGCAGGAATAGTGAGACTATGTCTCACATACTTTGTACGTTATCAGGAGGGATCAGTTCCTGGGGAAGGACTTCATGCTTGGTAAAGTAGAGGGTCATCGAAAAAGAGAAAGACCCTCAGCAAGTTGGATTGACACAATAGCCGCAACAATGGGTTCAAGCATAACAATGATTGTGAGGATGGCACAGGACCAGGCACTGTGTTGTTCTGTCATACATAGGACTGTGACTCAATGGCACCTAACAACAACATAGTATCCCTGAGGAGACCTGGTGGGGCAGTGGTTAAGCTCCTGGCTGCTCACCAATAGGTCGGCTGCCCTGTGGGGAGAAAGATACAGCAGTCTGCTTCCATAAAGATTTACAGCCTTGGAAACCTATGGGGCAGTTCTACACTGTCCCATAGGGTCTCTATGAGTCAGAATTGTCTGGACGGCAATGGGTTTGGTTTTCAAGTTTTATAGCATTCCTAGAATATGGACATGAAGCAAAATTTTGATGTAGGCAGAGTTTGTCTTTGATACCTATCCCTATTTTCCTTTTATTCACATACATTCTAGTATTTCCACCCCTAGATACTCTCCAGCTTTCTCCTCTACCCCAAAAACACACAGACCCCTCCCTCCACTGATCCATCAACTCTCTCCTCTATCATAAAATGCACTTCTGAGCATTGCTAAGGATTAATATGCTTGTTGTTTTTAGTTGTCTTCGTGCCAGCTCTGCCTCATGGCGTCCTCATGTTTAATAAAACAAAACATTGTATGGTCCCGCACCATCTTCATGATCATTGATGTGTTGTTTGAATTCATTGTTGTGGCTGTTTTGTAGTGCCTCCCAACCTAGCAGGCCCATCTTCCGGCAGTATATTGGACAATGATCTGTTTTGATCAGTAGGGTTTTCACCGGCTAATTTTCAGAAGTAGACTGCCAGGCCTTTCTTCCTAGTTTGTCTTAGGCTAGTAGCTCTGCTGAAACCTGTCTACCATGGGCAACCCTGCCAGTATGTGAAATACTAGCAGTATAGCTTCCAGGATTGTAGCAATACGTAAGCCATCACAGTCTAACAAACTGAGAGATGGGTAGTAGGTAAATATGCTAGGTAGAAAAGAAGCATTTTAATAGGAGTCAAAGCCTCTGTCAAGATTCAGTCAAAAGAAAGTAACCTCAGTTGTGGAACTATTGGCATCAGTGTGCCAGTAGATGAACTATTGTATGGTTTTTCTTCTGTGTTTGTTAATGTATGTACTTGTTTCCACTGGAAATACATGTAGGAGTAGAGTTGCAAGGTCATAAAATATGCATTGGTGGCGTTTCAGTAGATACTGCCAGAGTTTTAGAAACTAGGTTGTACTAATTTCACAATCCAACTAGCAGTATGAGAGTTCCAGTTATTCCATATACTAACACTTGTTAGTGTCCATCTTCTTTAACGTTCGCCATGCTTGTGGGCATGTAACAGTACCATACTATAATTTTAATTTCATGACAACTAATGATGTGAGAGTCTTCTCATGTGCTTATTATCATTTGAACATCCTGTTTTTTCAATATTCATTCAAGTCCATGATTTTATTGGATATCAGTCTTAGTGATTTGTAGGACTTATTTACATATGCTAGATATGAGTCCTCTGTCAGATACACATGTTGCAAATATATTCTCCCATTTGGTGGCTTGAATTCTCACTCTCTTAATGGGATCTTTAAATGAACAGAACTTTTAAATTGTAGTCAGGTCTCATTTATCAGTCTTTTTCTTTGTTTTTGTTGTGCCTTCAAGTTGGTCCAACTCATCACGACCCTGTGTACGATAGAATGAAGCACTGCCCGGTCCTGTGCCATCCTCATAATTTTTGCTATGCTTGAGCCCATTGTTGCAGCCACTGTGTCACTCCGTCTCATTGAGGGTCTTCTTCTTTTTTGCTGAACATCCACTTTACAAAGCATGATGTCCATCTCCAGCTACTGGTCCATTCAGATAACACTTGAAAGTATGTGAGACGAAGCCTTGCCATCTTTGTTTCTAAGGAGCGTTCTGGTTGTACTTTTTTCAAGCAGATTTGTTCGTTCTTCTGCAGTCCATGGTATATTCAATATTCTTTGCCAACATCATAATTCAAAGCTATCAATTCTTCTTCGATCTTCCTTATTCATTGTCCAGATTTTACATGTATATGAAATGACTGAAAACACCATGGCTTGGTCAGGTGCACCTAACTCTTTAAAGTGACACCTTTGCTTTATAAGACTTGAAAGAGGTCTTTTGCAGCAGATTTGCCCAATGCAATATGTCGTTCAATTTCTTGACTGCTGTTTCTATGGGTGTTGATTGTGGATCCAAGTAAAATGAAATCCTTGACAACTTCAATCTTTTCTCCTTTTATCATGATGTTGCTGATTGGTCCAGTTGTGAGGATTTTTGTTTTCTCTGCGTTGAGTATAATCCATACTGATGGCTGTAGTCTTGGATCTTCATCAGTAAGGGCCTCAAGTCCTCTTCGCTTTCGGGAAGCAAGGTTGTGTTATCTGCATATTACAGGTTGTTAATGAGCTTTCCTCCAATCCTGATATCCCATTCTTTTATAGTCCAGTTTTTCGGGTTATTTGGTCAACATACAAAATGAATAAGTATGGTGAAAGGATACAACCCTGACACACACCTTTCCTGACTTTAAACCAGGCAGCATCCCCTTGTTCTGTTCCCTTGATCTATGTACGGGTTTCTTATGAGCACAATTAACTGTTCTGGAATTCCCATTTTCACAATGTTATCCATAATTTGCTATGATCCGCACAGCCAAATGCCTTCGCTTAGTCAGTAAAACACAGGTAAACATCTTTCTGATATTCTCTGCTTTCAGCGAAGATATCCCTTGTTCCACGTCCTCTTCTTAGCCTAGCTTGCATTTCTGGCAGTTCCTTGTCAATGTACTGCTGTAACCACTTTTGAATGATCTTCAGCAAAATTTTACTTGTGTGTTACTGAAGTCACTCCTAAGGTTCACCCTTCAGCCAAAGATTAGACAGGCCCATAAAACAAAACGAGACTAAATGGGCATACCAGCCCAAGGGCAAAGACAAGAAGGCAGAAGAGGCCAGGAAAGCTGGTAATGGGGAACCCAAGGTTGAGAAGGGGAGAGTGTTGACATGTCGTAGAGGTGGTAACCAATGTCACAAAACAATACGTATATTAATTGTCTAATGAGAAACTAATTCGCTCTGTAAACCTTCATCTAAAGTACAATTTAAAAAGGATAAGTAACATTAAAGTGGTAAAAAATTTTTTTTTTTACTTCTGTGTGTTATCAATGATATTGTTCAATAATTTCCACATTCTCTTGGATCACTTTTCTTTGATGTGCACAAATACGAATCTCTTCCAGTCAGTTGGCCAGGTAGCTGTCTTCCAAATTTCTTGGCATAGACAAGTGAGCTCTTCCAGCACTGCATCTGTTTGTTGAAACATCTCAACTGGTATTCTGTCAATTCCTGGAGCCTTGTTTTTGCCAATACCTTCAGTGCAACTTGGACTTCTTCTTTAGTACCATTAGTTCTTGATCATATGCTACCTCTTGAAATGGTTAAATGTCAACCAGTGTTTTTGATACAGTGACTCTGTATAGTTCTTCCATCTTCTTTTTATGTTTCCTGCATCATTTAATATTTTCCCTATGGAGTCCTTCAATATTCATTACTCAGTAGCAAGTTTCAGAGTCCCTTTTGATATCCATTTTGGTCTTTTCTTTCTTTCCGGTCTTTTTAATGACTTCTTCCTTTCTTCATGTATGATGTCCTTGATGTCATTCCACGACTTGTCTGGTCTTTGGTCATTCATGTTTAATGTGTCAATGCTATTATTGAGATGGTCTCTAAATTCAGGTAGGATATATTCAAGGTTGTACTTTGGCTCTCATGGATTTGTTTTAATTTTCTTCAGCTTCAGCTTGAACTTGCATATGAGCCATTGATTGTTCCACAGTCAGCCCCTGGCCTGTTCTGACTGACACTATTGAGCTTTTCCATCATCTCTTTCCACAGATGTAGTCAATTTGATTCCCGTGTATTCCATCTGGCGAGGTCTATGTGTATGGTCACTGTTTATGTTGTTTAAAAAGGGTATTTGCAATGAATTCCTTCATTACAAAATTCTCTCATGTGACCTCTGATGTTATTTCTATCACCAAGGCCATATTTTCCAACTACTGTACCTTCTTCTTTGTTTCTAGCTTTCGAGTTCCAATCACCAGTAATTATCAATGCATCCTGATTGCATGTTCCACCACTCTCAGACTGCAGAAGTTGGTAAAAATCTTCAATTTCCTCATCTTTGGTATTAGTGGTTGGTGTGTAAATTTGAATAATATTCATATTAACGGGTCTTCCTTGTAGGCGTGTGGATATTATCACTGACAGCGATGTACTTAAGGATAGATCTTGAAATGTTCTTTTTGATAATGAATGCGATGCCATTCCTCTTGGGTTTGTCATTCCCAGCATAGTGTAACCTATGATTGTCTGATTCAAAATAGCTCACTAATGCATACGATATCAATGTTTATGCATTCTATTTCATTTTTGATGACTTCCAGTTTTCTTAGATTCATACTTCATACATTCCATGTTGCTATTATTAATGGATGTTTGCAGCTGTTTCTTGTCATTTTGAGTCGTGCCACATCAGCAGATGAAGGTCCGGAAAGCTTGACTCCGTCCACATCATTAAGGTCCACTCTACTTTGAAAAGGCAGCTCTTCTCCACTTGTATTTTGAGTGTCTTCCACCCTGAGGGTCTCATCTTCCTGCAGTATATTAAACAATGTTCCACTGCTATTCATAAGGTTTTCACTGGCTAATTTTTTCAGATGTAGACTGCTAGGTCCTTCTTCATAGCCTGTCTTAGTCTGGAAGTTCAGGGGAAACCTGTCCACCATGGGTGACCCTGCTGGTATTTGAAATACTGGTGGCATAGCTTCCAGCATCACAGCAACATGCAAGCCATCAGAGTACGACAGAGTGACACACGTGAGGTTGTTCTTTATAGTTGGTGCTTTTTGGGCCCTGTTTAAGACATCTTTGCCTAAGGCCATGAAAATATTCTCTTATATTTTCTTTTACGGGCTTTATTTTATTGCCTCTCACATTTAGATCAACAAACTACCTGGAATTCATATATGGTATGAGATGAAGGCCAATTTTCTTTTTTTAATATGTATATTCAAGTGACCTGTATCACCATTAACTAAAAGGATCATACTGTCCCCACCAGTCTGCAATGTCACCCTTATCTCATATGAACATAGAAATACATATGGAATTTTTCTGTTTTCTATCCTTGTACTTTTTCCTCATTTTCTTAATTACCGTAGCTTTATATTATATTGATATTCAGTACAAAAATCTTCCAAGATCATTCTTCTTCAAGATTGTCTTAGCTATTCTTGGCTCTTTGCATTTTTATGTAAATTTTTAGGATCCGTTTGTTAATTTTCAGTTTTTTTAGATTGTGTTAAACCTATTGATTTATTATTGGAAAGAACAGACAAATTTACTGAGTCTTCCAAACCATGACCACGTATATATTTATTTATTTAGGTGTTCTTTAATTTCTATCATTAATATTTTGTGTGTTCTGTTTAGAAGTTTTGCGTTTATTTTACTAAATTTGTTTTTATGTGTTGATATATTCTGGTGCTATTGTAATTTTTAAATTTTCTTTTGTATTTTTTTGCTGGTATATAAAAATTCAACTGAAATTCTAATAGTTTATGTAGATTTTACTCAATTTCTATAGCTTTATCATAAGTGTTGATATCTGATAGTGTAATTCCTCCAATTTTGTTCTTCAAAACTGGTCCCATGTAAGTTTTTTAATCAGATTGCCAGTTTCTACAGAAGTCTCACGGAGATATTAGTTGGGATTGAATTGAACTTCTAGATCAATATGGGGAGAATTGACATGTTTTATTGAAACTTTCAACCTATGAACATGGTATATCCCTACATTTAGTTATGTCTTTTTAAAATTTTCTCAGCAGTGTTCTGGAGAGTTCAGCGTAGAGGTCTTATACAACTTTGTTTAGGCTTATTCCTAGGCATTTTATGTATTTTAGTGCTATCATAAATGATGTTGTTTTTATAATTTTATCTTCTAATGTTTTGTTGCTAGTGTATAGACATAAAATTGATTTTGTATGTTGGCTTCATATCACATAAACTTGCTAAAGTCTCTTGTCATTTATAATTATAGGATTTTTTTTACATTTTCAATATACACAAGCATGTCATCTTCGAATACAGACATACCTTGTTTTATTGCACTTTGCTTTATTGCACTTCACAGATACTGTGTTTTCTACAGTTTGAAGGTTTTGGCAACTCTGTATCGGGCAAGTCTGTTGGCACAATTTTTCCAAAAGCATGTGCTCACTTCATGTCTCTGTGTCTCATTTTGGTAATTCTCACATTATTTCCAACTTTTCCATTATTATTATATCTGTTATGGTGATCTGTGATCGGTGATCTTTGATGTTACTATTGTAATTGTTTTGGGGTGCCACGAACCACGCCCATGTACGATGGCAAACTTAATTGATAAGTGTTGTATATGTCCTGAGTGCACCACCAACTGGCCTTCCCCTCTTCTCTCTCCCTGTCTGCGGGCCTCCCTAGTCTCTGAGACACGACAATATTGAACTTAGACCAATTAATAACTATACAATGGCCTGTAAGTATTCAGGTGAAAGGAAGAGTTGCACATCTCTCACTTTAAATCAAAAGCTAGAAATGATTAAAGTTAGTGGCAAAGGCATGTCAAAAGCCAAGACAGGCCAAAAGCTAGGCCTCTTGTGTCAAACAGCCAAGTTGTGAATGCAAAGGAAAAGTTCTTGAAGGAAATTAAAAATGTTACTCCAGTTGTCTTGGTCATCTAGTGCTGCTGTAACAGAAATACCACAAGTGGATGCCTTTAACCAAGGGAAATTTATTTTCTCACAGTCTAGTAGGCTAGAAGTCAAATTCAGGGTGTCAGCTCCAGAGGAAGGCTTTCTCTCTCTTTTGGCTCTGGAGGAAGGCCCTTCTCATCAATCTTCCCCTGGACTAGGAGTTTCTCCATGTAGGAATCTGGGTCCAAAAGACACACTCTGCTCCCAGCACTGCTTTCTTGGTGGTATAAGGTCCTCAACTCTCTGCTTGCTTCCCTTTCCTTTTATCTCTTCTAAGATAAAAGGAATATGGATCTCTTCCAGTGAGTTGGAAACCCTGGTGGCATAGTGGTTAAGTGCTACGGCTGCTAATCAAAGGGTCTGCAGTTCCAGTCCACCAGGCGCTCCTTGGAAACTCTATGGGACAGTTCTACTCTGTCCTGTAGAGTCGCTATGAGTCGGAATCGACTTGATGGCACTGGGTTTGTTTTTTTTTTTTTTTTTGGTTTTCCAGTCAGTTGGCCAGGAAGCTGTCTTCCATATTTGTTGGCATAGATGAGTGAGCACCTCCAGCGCTGCATCTGTTTGTTGAAACATCTCAATTGATATTCCATCAATTCCTGGAGCCTTGTTTTTTGCCAATGCCTTCAGAGCAGCTTGGACTTCTTCCTTCAGTACCATCAGTTCCTGATCATATGCCACCTCTTGAAATGGTTAAATATCGACTAATTCTTTTTGGTATAATGACTCTGTGTATTCCTTCCATCTTCTTTTGATGCTTCCTGCATTGTTTAATATTTTCTCCATGGAATCCTTCACTATTGCAACTTGAGGCTTGAATTTTTTCTTCAGTTCTTTCAGCTTGAGAAATGCCGAGCGTGTTCTTCCCTTTTGGTTTTCCATCTCCAGCTCTTTGCGCATGTCATTATAATACTTTGTCTTCTCGAGAGGCCCTTTGAAATCTTCTGTTCAGTTCTTTTACTTCATCAATTCTTCTTTTTGCTTTAGCTGCTTGACGCTCAAGAGCAAGTTTCAAAATCTTCTCTGACATCCATCTTGGTCTTTTCTTTCTTTCCTGTCTTTTCAGTGACCTCTTGCTTTCTTCATGAATGATATCCTTGATGTCATTCCACAACTCGTCTGGTCTTCAGTCACTAGTGTTCAATGTGTCAAACCTGTTCTTCAGATGCTGTCTAAATTCAGGTGGGACATACTCAAGGTCATATTTTGGGTCTCGTGGACTTGCTCTGATTTTCTTCAGTTTCAGCTTGAATTAGCATATGAGCAATTGATGGTCTGTCCCACATTTGGCCCCAGGCCTTGTTCTGACTGATGATATTGAGCTTTACCATCGTCTCTTTCCACAGATGTAGTCAATTTGATTTCTGTGTGTTCCATCTGGCGAGGTCCACGTGTATAGTCACCGTTTATGTTGGTGAAAGAAGGTATTTGCAATGAGGAAGTCGCTGGTCTTGCAAAATTCTATCATTTGGTCTCCGGCATTGTTTCTGTCACCAAGGCCATATTTTCCAACTACTGATCCTTCTTCTTTATTTCCTACTTTCGCATTCCAATCATCAGTAATTATCAATCCATCTTGATTGCATGTTTGGTCAACTTCAGACTGCAGCAGCTGATAAAAATCTTCTATTTCTTCATCTTTGGCCCTAGTGGTTGGTGCATAAATTTAAATAATAGTCGTATTAACTGGTCTTCCTTGCAGGCATGTGGATATTATCCTATCAGCGACAGCGTTGTACTTCAGCATAGATCTTGAAACGCTCTTTTTGACGATGGATGCAACACCATTCCTCTTCGAGTTGTCATTCCAGCATAGTAGACTATATGATTGTCTGATTCAAAATGGCCAATGCCGGTCCATTTCAGCTCACTAATGCCTAGGATATCGATGTTTATGCATTCCATTTCAATTTTGACAGCTTCCAATTTTCCTAGATTCATACTTCATACATTCCAGGTTCTGATTATTAATGGATGTTTGCAGCTGTTTCTTCTCATTTTGAGTCGTGATCCAACTGAATGTGGAAATTGTAGAACAATATCATTAATATCACATGCAAGCAAAATTTTGCTGAAGATCGTTCAAAAACGGCTGCAGCAGTATATCGACAGGGAACAGCCAGAAATTCAGGCCAGTTTCAGAAGAGGACGGGGAACCAGGTATATCATTGCTGTTGTCAGATGGATGCTGGCTCAAAGCAGAGAATACCAGAAGGATATTTACCTGTGTTTTATTGACTATGTAAAGGCATTTGACTGTGTGGATCATAACAAACTATGGATAACACTGCAAAGAATGGGAATTCCAGAACACTTAATTGTGCTCGTGAGGAACCTTTACACAGATCAAGAGGCAGTTGTTCGGACAGAACAAGAGGATACTGATTGGTTTAAAGTCAGGAAAGGTGTGCGTCAGGGTTGTATTCTTTCACCATACCTATTTTGTTTTTTTAATTTAATCTGTATGCTGAACAAATAATCCAAGAAGCTGGACTATATGAAGAACAGGGCATCAGGACTGGAATAAGACTCATTTAACAACCTGTGTTATGCAGATGACACAACCTTGCTTGCTGAAAGTGAAGAGGACTTGAAACACTTACTAATGAAGATCAAAGACCACAGCCTTCAGTATGGATTACGCCTCAACACAATGAAAACAAAAATCCTCACAACTGGACCAATGAGCAACATCATGATAAACGGAGAAAGGATTGAAATTGTCAAGGATTTCATTTCACTTGGATCCACAATCAACACCCATGGAAGGAGCAGTCAAGAAATCAAAAGATGCATTGCATTGGGCAAATCTGCTGCAAAGGACCTCTTCAAAGTGTTGAAGAGCAAAGATGTCACCCTGAAGACTAAGGTGCACCTGACCCAAGCCATGGTATTTTCAATCACATCACATGCATGTGAAAGCTGGACAATGAATAAGGAAGACCGAAGAAGAGTTGACGCCTTTGAATTGTGGTGTTGGCAAAGAATATTGAATATACCATGGACTGCCAAAAGAACGAACAAATCTGTCTGGGAGAAGTGCGGGCAGAATGCTCCTTAACTGCGTCTTACATACTTTGGACATGTTGTCAGGAGGGATGAGTCTCTGGAGAAGGACATCATGCTTGGCAGAGTACAGGGTCAGCAGAAAAGAGGAAGACCCTCAACAAGGTGGATTGACACAGTGGCTGCAACAATGAGCTGAAGTATAACAACGATTGTAAGGATGGCGCAGGACCAGGCAGTGTTTCATTCTGTTGTGCATAGGGTTGCTATGAGTCGGAACCGACTCGACAGCACCTAACAACAACAACAACAAGATAAAAGGTGGTGCAGGCCACATCCCAGAGAAACTCCCTTTACATTGAATCAGGGATGTGACCTTAGTAAAGGCGTTACATCCCACCCTAATCCTCTTTAACCACAGACAGAGTATGATTTATACCATATAGGAAAATGGCAAAATGGAGGACATCCACACAATACTGGGAATCATGGCCTAGCCAAGTTGACACATATTTTGGGGGGACACAATTTAATCCATGACGCCAGTGAACACACGAATAATAAGAAAGAAAAACAGCCATATTGCTGATGTGGAGAAAGTTTTAGTGGTCTGGATAGAAGATCAAATCAGCCACAACAATCTCTTAATCGAAAGGCTAACCCAGAGCAAGGCCTGAACTCTCTTCAATTCTTTGAGGGGTGGGAGTGGTGAGGAAGCTGCAGAAGAAAGTTTAAAGCTAGCAGAGGTTAGTTCATGAGGTTTAAGGAAAGAAACTACCTCTATTACATAAAAATGCAAGGCAAAGCAGCAATGCTGATGTAGAACCTGCAGCAAGTTTTCCAGAAGATCTAGCTAATTGATGAAGGTGGCTACGCTAAACAACAGATGTTGAATGTAGACAAAACAGCCTTATATTGGAAGAAGATGTCATGTAGAATTGTCATAGCTAGAGAGGAGAAGTCAATGCCTGGCCTCAAATCTTCAAAGGACATGCTAACTCTCATGTTAAGGAGGGGCTAATGCAGCCAGTGACTTTAAGTTGAAGCCAGTGCTCATTTACCACTCAGAACATCCTAGGACCCTTAAGAATTATGCTAAATCTACTCTGCCTGTGCTCTATAAATGGAACAACAAAGCCTAGATGATAACACACCTGTTTATAACATGGCTTACTAAATATTTTAAGCCCATTGTTGAGACCTGTTGCTCAGAGAAAAAGATTCCTTTCAAAATATTAGTGTTCATTGACAATGGGCCTGGCCACCCAAGAGCTCTGATGGAGATGCACAAGGAAATTAATGTTGTTTTCATGTCTGCTAACACAACATCCATTCTGCAGCCCATGGATCAAGGAGGAATTTTGACTTTCAAGTCATCATTTAAGAAATACATTTCATAAGGGTATAGCTGCCATAGGTAGTGATTCCTCTGATGGATCTGGGCAAAGTAAATTGAAAACCTGGAAAGGATTCATCATTCTTGATGCCATTAAGAACATTGATGATTGATTCATGGGAAGAGGTAAAAATACCAACATTAACAGGAGTTTGGATGAAGTTGATTCCAACCCTTATGGATGATATTGAAGGGTTTAAGACTTCTGTGGAGGAGATAACTGCACATGTGGCGGAAATAGCAAGAGAACTAGAATTAGAAGTGGAGCCTGAAGATGTGACTGAATTACTGCATTCTTGTGATAAAACTTTAACGGATGAGGAGTTGCTTCTTCTGGATGAGCAAAGAAAGCAATTTCTTGAAATGGAATCTACTCCAACATAATCAATTCTATTCAATATTATACGGAAGGTCTTAGTGCAATTAGGCAAAAACAATAAAAAGATATAATTATTGGAAAGGAAAACGTAAAGCTAGCATTACAGGTATACCTCCGAGATTTGGCAGATTTGGTTCCAGACTACTGCAATAAAGCAAATATTGCAATAAAGCGAGTCACACACATTTTTTTGTTTCCCTGTGCATATAAAAGTTATATTTATACTCTACTGTAGTCTATTAAGTATGCTATAGCATTATGTCTAAGAAAATGTACATACCTTAATTTAAAAAATACTTTATTGCTAAAAAATGCTGTCATCTGAGCCTTTAGCAAGTCATAGTCTTTTTGCTGGTGGAGGGTCTTCCCTGGATGTTGATGGCTGCTGACTGATCAGGGTGGTGGTTGCTGAAGGCTGGGATGGCTGTGGCAAGTAAGACTATTTGAAGTTTGCTGCACCGATTGACTTTTCCTTTCACAAAAGATTTCTCTGTAGCATGCAATGCTGTTTTACAGCATTTTATCCAGAGTAGAATTTTTCAAAATGGGATTCAGTTCTCTCAAACCCTGCCATTGCTTTATCAACTAAGTTTATGTAATATTCTAAATCCTTTGTCGTCACAGCATCTTCACCAGGAGTAGATTCCATTTCAGGAAACCCCATTGGGTAGTTCTACTCTGTCCTATAGGGTTGCTATGAGTTGGAATCAACTCAAGGGTTTAGGGAAAAGGACTATTCAGATTTTCTACTTTTTTTTTTGTTGTGTTTTTTCAAAGAACCTGTTCATCTAAATTTTCAAATTTTGTGGCATAAAATTGTCTGTAATAGCCTCTCATTAATTTGTATATTAAGGTCTATAGTGATAGCTCTTTTTTTATTTCTAATTTAATATTTTATGTTTTTCTCTTTTTTCTTTATTATTCTTGCTAGGAGCTTACTAATCTTTTTAAAAACCAACTTTGGACCTTATTGATTAGTCTCTATTATGCACTTGCTTTCTATTTTACCCGTGTCAGCTCTCATGCTTATTATTTCCTTCCTTGTACTTTCTTTGGGGTTAATTTGCTCTTCTTTCCCCAATATCCTAAGATGACGCTTAGATCACTGATTTTCAACTTGTCTTCTTTTTTAACATAGGCATTTTAAAGAGCTGTAATTTTCTCTATGAACACTGCTTTAGTTGCATCCCACAAGTTTTGGTATGTTGTATTTTCATTATGGAAACCCTGGTACCGTAGTTAAGAGTTCGGCTGCTAACCAAAAGGTCAGCAGTTTGAATTCACCAGGCACTCCTTTGAAACCCTGTGAGGCAGTTCTACTCTGTCCTATAGGGTCACTATGAGTCAGAATCGACTTGACAGCAATGGGTTTTTTTAATGGGCTATTTTCATTATGAAGACATTTTTCAATTTCCATTGTAATGTATTCTTTCATCCATGTGCTATTAGGAATGTGTTGCTAAATATCAAAACATTTAGGAATTTTCTAGTTATTGCTCTGTCACTGATTTCTAATTTAATTCCACTGCAGTGAAAGAATATTCTCTGTTATTTCAGTCCTTTGGTATTTGTTGAGATTTTCTTTATGATTCTGCACATGCCTATTTTGTTTGTTTACACGTTACCTATTTTGATAAATGTTTTAAGTGTGTTCTGCAGTTGTTGGGCAAAACGTTCCATATACGTCAGGTAAGTTTTGCTAATTATGTTCTTCAAATCTTCTATGTTCCTATTAAATTTTTTTCTATTTTATCTACTAGTTACTGAGAATGGTGTATTAAAGTCTCCAACTATGATTGTGTATTTCTTTTAATCTCCTTTTTGTTCTGTCAACTTTTGCTTTATATATTTAAAAGCTGTATTATTACATGCATACGTTTTAGGATTATTCTAGCTTACTGTGAACTGATCCTTTTATCATTGTGGGCTATTTACAATACACGTAAAGTTATTCTTTATCTCTAATAATAAAATATTTTGAAGATGTAATGTATAGATGGCTAAAGCTTTCACCTTAAAACCTTCCAAAGGACAGAACTAAGTTTCTTATAGTCCTTCAAGTCTAAGAAGATAGAGATGCACCAGGTTCTCAATCAAAGCCCAGGAAGGTGATAGCCAAGGAACAACACATCAGAGGTGGACTAACTTTACAAAAACTGCAACCCAGCACCATCCTATTTTAATCCCTGATAAGTTTGATGTGATCATCTCTTCCCCTATCTGCCTTTCAGCAGAATGAGGGAACCTTTTCTAGTAGAAAGCAGAACATCATTGAGAGCAGATATCAACAGACTTTTTCTTAGAAAAAACCAAAAAACCAAACTCACTGCCATCGAGTCTATTCCAACTCTTAGCGACCCTATACGACAGAGTAGAACTGCCCCCATAGAGTTTCCAAGGAGTGCCTGGTGGATTCGAACTGCCAAGCTCTTGGTTAGCAGGCGTAGCACTTAACCACTATACCACCAGGGTTTCCTTTTCTTAAAGGACTAGATATTAAATAATTTAGGCTTTGTGGGCAAAGAGGCAAAATTAGGGCTGTTATGTAGGTACTTATATAACCATTTAAACTGTAAAAAAAATTTTTGGCTCACGAGCTATAAAAAAAACTGGTGTCTGGCCAGGTTTGGTCTGCAGGCTGTTGTTTGCTGGTCCTTGATCTAGAGCCTTTACATGTCTAGCGTGAAATAAAAAATTACTAAGCATGCAGAGAGGCAGGAAAATGTGACTAATAATCAGGAATAAAAAGGAGACCCACAGATGATCCAGATATTGGAGTTAGCACACAAGGACTTTCAAATAACTGTGATTAACATGTTAAAATAGAATAAAATATCAACAAAATGATTGAAAGTGGATAATTTCAAAAGAGGGCTAAAATCTGTAAATGTTATTTCTAGAATTGCAAGATACAACATCTGAAGTTAAGAACTCACTTGATGTGTTTAATAGAAAGTTAATACAGTGGAAGACAGGACTGGTGAACTTGAAGACAAGTCAATAAAAAAATCTAAACTGAAGCACAGAGACAGAAAAGAATAGAAAAGAAAAATTTGGGAAACAGTGAAATGGTCTAAAATACATGTAATAGGAGTCCCAGAAGGAGAGTAGAGAGAATGAGAAATAAAAGCAATATTTGGAAAAATGATGTCTGAGAATGGATAAATAAAAATGAGGTATATTCATGTATTAGAATATAAGGCAGTTCAAAAAAATAAACCCATTGCCATCAAGTCAGTTCTGACTCATAGCAACCCTATAGGAAAGTGTAGAACTGCCCCATAAGGTTTACAAGGAGCAAGCAGCTTGTGGATTCAAACTGCCAGCAGCCAAGCTCTTAACCACTGTGCCACCAGGGCTTCAGTTACTACCCCAGTAAATATCAGGTTGAGAAGATCTCAGAAACATCATGTGAAATGAAAAGGACAAAAAGATGTAGAGAAAGACACCCTTTACCTAAACTTTAAAGACACAAAAAATTGTTTATGTGGTATATAGGATGTGTATAATTTATTGATCTATCTATATACATGTATACATTTATAAAAATATAAATAAATGAACAGAAAGGATACATGCCAAATTCATGTCAGTGGTTGCCTCTGTCTGTGAAGGGAGAGGAGACCAGTCAAGAGAAGAATAAAAAGTTCAGTTTTATCTGTATATTTCATTTTTTTAAAGGTATAAAGTAGGTGTGACAAAATGTTACCCAAAGTTAATATTAAATGGTAGGTACATGGAAATTTGTTAGATAATGTACTTTGATTTTTCTATACATAAATTTTTTTTCAAAAGAATTAAAAAAAAAAAAAAAAAACTCAACTACCTCTGGGCCACATCAGGTCTCTTCCCTGAGCTCCACTCAGCAGCCAGCAGCTAATGGACCTTATAGTCTTTTCAAGACCAGTATCCATAGGCCACATCTGTGTTGTGTGAAAATAATTGTTGGATTTGATTAAATGATCATAATATTTATTTAGTTAACTAAATTTGTTAAACCCAAAGAAAAGTGTCAGATTAACAAAAACTACCAATGAACTAAACCAGTTTTCTTTTTGCTTTAAACTTGTAGTTACTTTCATTATAAACTCAATCTTAGAGAACTGCTCTTTAGTGAGTCATTTTTTTCTATCTGCAACATCCAGTACTCTTAGTGATTATAAGAATTATCTCTGCCAATTTTATTTCCACTTGATAGGTTTCTTTGGTTCCCTGACCTTTAATTACGTGTAAGTCACTGAACAAGCATAATTTGGTACAAATTTTTTTTTTTTTAAGCATTATTTAGTACTTCCCATGCACAAAACCATTGTAGTGAGTATGTAGGAAATAAAACAAAAAGAAGTCACCATTTCTGCCTTCATGAAGCCCAGAGCAATAGAGAGCCAGCTAACATCAAGATAAAATAAAATAACTTCTATGGTGGAGATGTAAGCAGATTTGTGGGAGCTACAGAAGAAAGAATAATCAAACCAAACCCATGACCATTGAGTCTATTCCAACTCATAGCAACCCTATAGGACAGAGTAGAACTGCCTCCATAAGGTTTCCAAGGAGCTTCTCTTGGATTCGAACTGTCTATCTTTGATTAGCAGCCGACCTCTTAACCACTGAGCCATCAGTGCTCCAGAAAAAAGAATAGTTAATTATAATGAAGGAAGGCCCCAGAAGATGGCATGTTTGAGCTTACTCTTGAAGGAAGAATAGCATTTCACCAGAGAATAGCATTAACAAAAACGCTAACAACATGATGTATCCCTATAAAATCAGAAGTCTCGGGTGCCTGGGGGAGGGTTATATGGGAGTCCTGTTTAGGGTAGGGGGCATGTTTGGACATGAAGCTTGGAAGTTTGCTTGGAGCCAATTTATTGAGATCCTTGAATGATAATGGTAAAAATTTGGGATTTATTCTATGGGCAGTGGGAACCTAGTGAAGAGTTTTAAGTAGCAAAGTGACAAGTAATGGGCTTTCACCAATATTTTAGGCACACTGCCAGCAGTGCAATTAGGGGAATGGGGTGAAAGTTTGAGGCAGAGAAAATAGATAGGAAAATCAGAGCCCGAACTTGAGTAGAGACAGTGGAAATAAGGGAGAGACAAGAGACACATTTCTGAAGTGTAATTGTTGGGACTTAGAGGCTAATGGTCTGAAGGCTGAGCTGAAACCTGGCTTTTGTCTGAGAGGACTCTGAGGTTGGGGGGTGGGGGGACATGGAAAGAGGAACAAGCTTAAGGATAAGATTGAGAGATTGGATTGGAGAGTGTTGTTTCTGTAGCATAGTAGCAGACAACTGAAAATTCTTTTAGGAGAGTGTTAAAGATATATACTGTTTTTTGTTTGTTTAAGGAGCCCTGGTGGTGCAGTGGTTAAAGCAATCAATTGCTAACTGAAAAGTTGGCTTTTCGAAACCATCAGTGGCTTGCAGGAGAAAGACGTGGCAGTCTTCTTCCCTTACAGTCTCAGAAACCCTATGGGATCATATTTTTTATGTAAATAACACCTGCCTTCTATGTTTGTTTGCTAACAGTGCCCGCCCTCCCTACCCTCCATGAGATATTCTCCTAAGTGCCACTATGCCAATTTTTTTTTTTTACATAATGCTGTAAAAAATTTTTTGTAAAAAAATTAACAGCGTGCTTACAAAACTACTTCACAGGGGGAGGGCATAATTGGCAAATGTAGGTGTATGTTATTTGCATAAAAATATGGTAGTTGGGCATTCTCATCAGAGAGACAATAATGAAAATATGGGCTTTGCTACCCAGCAAAGGCACTGAGTATGAATATGACCAAAGGTAAGGGACACCTGGAGCTGGCAGTGTCACAGAGCCGTTTAGATAGACTCTGCCGGATTCACACTGCTCAGGTTGGAATTGCTTCTTCTATGCCTTGGGAAAGTCACTTGACCTCTTTGTGCTTGTGTTTCCTCACCTATAAAATGAAGGTGATAATAAGGCCTACCTCATAGGATTATTGTGAATGTATGTGTTAATTAATTAGTTAATATATGTGAGGTAACTAGAATAGTGCCTGGTACACAGAAAATGGTATGTAAGTGTTAGAAGTTGTTTTGGTAACATTACTTTCTAAAACAAATATTAAAAAGTAAAAGCAGTAAAAAAAAAATATGTAGTCATTTATTCAACCAGATACTTTTTTTGGAGCCCATGATGCCCCACAAATTTTTTTTTTCAACTGTGCTATCAGGTTATTTTGCATCAGGGATAGTGTCGTGGTTTTTGTTTTGTTTAACTTTTTATTTTGAAATAAATTTTCTTCTTTCAGAAAAATTACAAAAATATTACAGAGAGTTCCCTTGTACCCTTCACCTTGGTTCCCCTAGTGTTAACATCTTACATACTTGTCAAAACCAGAAAATTAATGTTAGTACAATTTACTATCTACAGACCTTATTTGAATTTTGCCGGTTTTCCTACTAATATCTTTTTTCTGGTCCATGACTTGTCCGGATCCAACGTTACATTTAGCTGCCATGTCTCCTTAGCTTCCTCCAATCTATGCCAGTTCCTTAGGCTTTTTTGTTTCTTTTGTTTTTCATGATCTTGACATTTTCGTAGAATGCTGGTAATTAGTTGTGTAGAAGGTCCTCCCATTTGGGCTTGGCTGATGCCTGCTCATGATTAGATTGAGGTTATGCAGCTTGGGCAGGAATGCCACAGAAGTGAGGTGGTGCCTCCTCAGCACATCACATCAGTGGTACTTGATGTCAGTATGTCTTGTTACTGGTGATATTAACTTTGATCGTTTGGTTAAGGTGTTGTTTGCCAAGTTTCTCCGCCATAAAGTTAGTATTTTTCCCTTTGTAATTATTAAGTATCATGTAGGGAGATACTTTGACAATATGCAAATATCCTCTTTTTCATCATACTTTCCCCACTAATGTTAGCTTTTTTTTTTTTTTTTTTTTTTTTGTGATTCTTGCCTGCAATAATTGTTAATGTGGTATTCACTAATGGTGATTTTCTATTTTCATTATTCCTTCTACATTTATTAACTAGAATTCTGCTGTAAGGAAAAGCTGTCCCTTTCCTCCCCCCGTTTATTTATTTATTCAATTATTTATTCATATTAGTATAGAACTCACAGGTATTTATTTTATTCTTTGCATTATAATTCAGTACTATCATTATTTATTTTTTGCCCAAATTATTCCTGCTTTGACCATTGTGAGCTCCTTCAGGTTGGTCCTTTGTCCTTTTGACATGTCCTCATGTTTTTTTTTTTAACACTTCCTTGCTTTCTGGTACCACAAGACATTCCAGGCTCCTCTTGTACTTTCCCTGCCATAGCCCTGGAATCAGCCATTTCTCTAAGGAGCCCTGGTTCCTTTTATTGAGGAATGGTACGTAGAAAACAATACCTGGGCTCCAGGTGTGCTTATTGCTTCTAGGATGTCATTGCTCCCAGGCCCAGGAGTGCTTCTTTTTCCAGTGTCCCCTGTGCTTCTGTACTGAGAAAAATATAGGCTAAGACAATGACATAATAGGTTATTATTCTTTTAAAAATAGTAATGAAAAACTAATACTATTCTCTTTCCTTTTTTTCTTCTCTAGTTCTTCAGTTTGGATTCACAACTATCTTCGTGGCAGCTTTTCCCCTAGCACCACTTCTGGCCTTACTGAATAACATAATTGAAATTCGACTTGATGCTTACAAATTTGTCACACAGTGGAGGCGACCTTTAGCTTCAAGGGCCAAAGATATAGGTAAGTTGGATTGGTAAGTTTTTTTTTTAATATTTAACCACCTGGTAGATAAAATAGAAATGGCCACCAATTTTAGATTGTAACTTATGTTTTCCATGTAAGATGATTCAACTAATTCTTGCAAAAGAATAATTATGTTAGCTTTAAATAATATTAGACAAGAAGTAAAGCTGACTGTTTGGAAATTTATAATTTCCAGTGCTAGAGAATTTGTGTTTAAATGCATTTCCAATTTTGTTATTTCTGTCTTAAGACTTCAGAGTCTAAAATTTTGATTTATTATCACTTGTTTCCTTTTTAAAGTAGACCTTCCATTTAGTTAACTTTGTTTTACGCTTCCCTGAATGTTTGCCTGGATCACATGAAACAATATCCAGTTTTTCCAGCCACAAAGATGGCCTTTATCTTTGACCAATGATGCTGAGTTGAATAAGGTGCAGTCCTTATTCAGTTATTTATTTCTGCATCCAAAGTTTAGCAGAGTGGGCACTCAGCCAGTGTGTGTGCAAGAGAATTGAATGTGGATGTTCTTGGCTCGTGGTGGTCTTTTAACCATCATATGAAACAAACATAACTTTAATGAACACTTGCCCTGGGTTAGTGCATGAGGAACTGGGCCCACAAAGATGAATGGAACCCTATGCATACTGTTAAGGAGCTTCCAGTCTGGTGGCATGCTTAACATTGTTTGTATCCATCTTATCAGATGGTGTTTTAGTGCCTTATCATTGACCAGAATTCCTTCGCTTACATCTAATCCTAAATGAATTAAGTAGTGAACATTGGCATTTCCACAGAAATGCTCAATGGCAGAGTGTTTGGAAGCACAAATTCTTACCCCTGATTGCAAATAACAGTACAAGTAATCCCTACCCTATGACATATTCAAGTTATGATCAATCGCACTTATGACCATCTTTTTTTTTTTTTTTTTGGACATCTTATCATTAGTAATATGTGCTACCTACAATGTTGCAACACATAAAACAACCATACAGACAACTCACTAATTTTCTGACTAGATGTGCCATCCCCATTCCCAGGGATAATCCAGATAATCCAGAACCTTCCACAAGTGGAGTTATTGCAGCACCTAACTAGATGTCAGTGTCCTCCATTTTTTTATGGACGTGTATTTTTTTATGTATGTGTATGCCTGGTGGTATAGTGGTTAAGCGTTCGGCTGCTAACCAAAAAGGTTGGCAGTTCAAATCCACCAGCCGCTCCTTGGAACCTTATGGGTCAGTTCTACTATGTCCTACAGGGTCACTATGAGTCCGGATCGAGTTGATGGCAACGTGTTTGGTTTTTCGTTTATGTATGTATTAAAATATATTTGTAAATTTATAGAAATGTTTCCAACCCCCCAAAACAAATAAAGACTGGGTTTATAAAAATGCTGTTAATAGTATTTATCACAAAAAAAATAATAATGATAATAAAAGGCAACAATAATGAATACTGAAAAAAAAATGAGACATTTGACTTATATCAGAACAGACTTAGAATTATGGGACTAGAACCCCGTTGTAAGTTGGAGGCTACCTGTATTTGGGAAGATGAAAGGATCTATGGAGAACACTACTGAAAATTAGTTACTCCAATTGTTACTTACTACTGTTGTTATGTCTGGAACTAACATTACATTTTCTCTTTGAATAGGAATTTGGTATGGAATTCTTGAAGGCATTGGAATCCTCTCTGTTATTACAAACGCATTTGTCATAGCGATAACATCTGACTTTATCCCTCGCCTGGTGTATGCTTATAAGTATGGACCTTGTGCAGGCCAAGGAGAAGCCGGGCAAAAGTAAGTTTGCCATGAAACCATCATGAAACCTCCATCCCTTAGGCATTTGAGATGGTAGAAACTCAGCCAGAAGCCCTGGGATCTTAGGGACACAATCCCAGGATAGGAAGGTCTGTGATGAGAGAAATGGAATTATGATGTAGTAACACTGTCAGCCAAAGCTGACTTACTAAGGGAGCAGTGATCACACAAGCCAGACAGGTTTTAGGTGGGATCCAATGTGAGACCATTGATTAATCATTCTCCCTGACCCATGCCATCTGTGAATTTAGAAATGTGTGCGTTATGCTGATACATGGTACATGATACACTATATAGTTATATCATTTCCGAGTTTGTAAAAGACAGTTACCATCTGATTCTTCTTGTGTCATAATATGTAGACTATGAAAATTTTACATGGAAAATATACTACCATCTACTAGGTCCCAGAGACACTCAATAAATATTTGTGGAATATGTAAGTGAACGATTCTTTCATGGCTGTTGACCTGATCAGTGTCTACACTGGCGACTAAAGCTACCCTGGGGGGCTCAATTCTATGGCATCACCTCAATGGCTCCTGATGTATCAGTACACTTCTGGAATAGATTAAGCCTAAATAAAGACAAAATTATAATATGTCCCTAGCTTTCATTTCTGCACCTTTCTACACCCTGGAAAAAGACCAAGAAGTCTTAACATACTTTAATAGAAGAAAAATCCCTATTTGGCTAAAGCCAAAATAATCAAATTCTAATGGTGGGATTTAGATGTCTGATGGACAGAGAGGGTGTGTTCTGGGATCATAGGATCTCCTTGATGCCCCAGAAATCATCCCACAGGGAATGCTGCCTATTTATATGCTCAGTCCTGCCTCCTGGTTTACTAGACTGAGCCTTAACCTTTATAATCCAGCTAGCCCCAAAGAACAAAGTGCCACCAAATATGAGATACCATTCAAGTCTGCTGAATTCATATAGTATATATACCTGGCTTGTACCCAATTTCATTATTAATCCTACATAAATACACTAAAAACAAAAAAACAAAGCCTTTGCCATCTAGTCAATTCTGATTCATGGCAACCACTGAGGCATGGATAATTGAAGAGTGTGATAAAACTCACAGTCTAGCTATTTGAAGAGGCTTTTTAAAATTTATCTACTAAAATAACAGAGTTGCCATTAAGCTCTAATTATCTAGCAACTTTAAGTAATCATACTTTCCCATTTTAAGACAGACTTAAAGACTTATACAACCAAGGCATTTCTCTCTAACTACTGTTTTCAACATTTACTGCTTGACTTAGCTGAAAAAGCTTACCTTCCTTCAAACTACTTTTACAATCGTTTTGCACTTAATGAACTATAAAAAATATACGTGGACAAACTCTAACTCCCAGACAGCACTGGGAGTGGGACATATATTATTATCCTCATTTACTGGAGCAGGAAAAAATTGAGAGGTTAAATCCAGAATCACAGGGTAGAGTAACTGGTGCAGCGTGTGAAGGGAGAGCCTGGCCCACCACGTCTCTGATTGCTCATACAGTGCTCTCAGTCCTTAACGCACAGCCCTGCAGACCAAGGCTAATGGGTGGTTATCAAGCTCATTGAACCAGAACCTCCCCGGGTTTAAGCCCCAGTGGTCACTTTAATTCCTTAACTCCATATGTAGTGAAACCAGGGCATATGTATGTTTTGTTTTTTGTTTTTCATTATATTTTGGTTTTGTTTTGGTGGAACCAAAAAATAAAGTGAAACATTAATACCCAGTTGATAGTGGATTAAAGCTTTAGAATTTTAACAGCCTATTAGATTTTTTTTTTTTTTTTTTTTAGATTTAAGACAGTGTTCATGCTGATTAAGATTTATCTAGTAGCCTCCTTAATTCAGTTTTATTGGACTCTCCAGGGATGTTTTTTTAAAAACTTTTCCCTTTGACTTAAGAATCAGCTACCATTTTCGGTATCCATAGATCCACCTTTTGTCTTCTAATTCACCGATCATTTTTCTAGTTTTCAAATAGTTATATTTGTGCATGTTTCTTCATAAATCTTATGCCCCACCAGCAACTCTATTATTCTTTTCAGGTATTTTTTATTCCAATTTAGAAATGCTTTAGAAACGATTGAACTTACAGAGGAGCAGCATTGTCAAATATTACAATGTCGTAGGCTGTTGGGGCAGATGTAGTCAAATCCCACATATTATGATTTAATCTGTTTGTGGAAATGCCATATTTCAATTTAAATTGATACTAAATCAAAAGTACTCCATCAAAACCACCCAACTTGCCCTTCTCCAAAAATCCAGGCTCCCTCACGCCCCCTTCTTACAGTTCTTCCAGCTTCCCCGGCTTCCTCATAAATGAGAATTTCACCCACATGTCTCGGGTCATTTTGTTCCCATGTCCCTCATGCCCTATGACAACACGTCTTAATTGGTCCCTTGTTATTCCTCTGTTACATGTTTTTTTCCCCTGGCTGTATATAGACTTCATGAGAACAAGGATTGCATCTGTGCTTTTCCAGCACAGTCTTTCTAACATCATGGGTGCCCAGGGAATGTGTGTTCAGTGGCAAGGCAGGGAAGCCAGTCATAAAATAAGAATACCAAAGCTTGTCACGGTCTTCAGACTTTCTGGAGCCATGGAGGCTGGATGAACTCCTGAAACTATTGCCTGGAAATAATCTTTAAACCTTAAATCAAAAATATGCCCTGAATTCTTCTTAAGACCAAACAGTAGTTTAACTAGTAAAAAATGTCCACCTTGGGCATTATGTTCTTTTAAGAACTTACTGTATGTGATCATATTGACAACAGAAACCCAAAAGATTAGAGAGGAATCTTAGAGGGTAGTGAGTTTATGTTAATGGGCGAGGAATAACTTAGAAAAGGGGTGTGAGAATGGTTGCACAACTCAAAGAATGCCATTAAAGTCACTGAAAAGTACATGTAGAAACCGTTGGATTGCTGTATGTTTTGCTGTGTATATTCTCAACAACAACAAATAAAAAAATATGTATATATATCTAAGTTTGAGGCAATGTTCTCCACATAGTGAGTATACAAGAAATACTTTTTTTTTTTTTTTTTGAAACATCGAAAGGTGTCCCTGGGTGGTGTAAAAGGTTAATGCACTCAGCTGCTAACTGAAAGGTTGGTGGTTCAAGGCTACCCAGAGGCACTTGGGAAGAAAGCCCTGGTGATGAAAAAAAAAAATTTTTTTTTTTTTCACACTGCCAAAAATTCAGTCATTGAAAACCCTGTGGAGTACAGAGCTATTCTGACACACATAGGGTCGCTATGAGTCGGAATCAGTTGTTTAAACATCAAAATAGAATTTTTTGACTGTTTTCATCTTTCCTCTTGAGTCATTCCTTCTCTTTGGCTCCAGCCTACTTAGGCTGATTCCTGAATCAGTGCTCATGCTTAGACTGCTCATTGCTTGCAAAATGAAATCATGTCCTTTTTCAGGGTATCTTTACATGAGTCCTTTAGCAAAGAACTCAAAGAACTAAAATCACTTCTGGGCAGGCATCAGGAGACAAAAATTATTAAGTAAAATTAAAGATGTGTACTATAAAATTATTCTCTCAGAGTTAAAATTTCAATTAACAAACTAAAAATTTTTCCAGACAGCAAAAATAAGCAACTTGATTTTTTTTTTCCCAGCTGACTGTATTAAACTAATTACTTTGTTATCAGGTATGCTTCACCTAGAGTTTTGGAACATTTTTTAAGGCTACATTCAGGCCTTAGAATTATTGTGAGGTATATTCCTATAAGGAAACCCTGGTGGTGTAGCGGTAAAGAGCTATGGCTACTAACCAAAAGGTTGGCAGTTCAAACCCACCAGGCACTCCTTGGAAACTCTACAGGGAAGTTCTACTCTGTGCTATAGGGTCACTATGAGTCAGAATCAACTCAACAGCAATGGGTTTTTTTTTTTTTTGCTTATTCCTATAAAAGGTGCTCTTATACGTGAAAGTTAGTGTTATACGTCAAAGCTATTTTCTCATAGTGACAGTGATATCATATGGCGTTACAGCCTTGATCAAGAACCCAAAGCTCAAATTTTTGTAGAATTAACCACAAATACCTTACTTAATGAACTACAAACCAAACTGTAAACCTATTAAATAGGGTGACACCATAACCAATTACAAAATTGTATTTAAAAAAGATAAAGTTTACAGAAGTTTTAACTTACTTGTTCTTAATATCTGACATTTTTATTGCAATGAGTCAGAAGTCACTTTCTTCTGTTCTCACCTCATTAGCCTGAGCAGCTTTACCTAAAAAGTGTGTTTGACTTTAAATACATAAAACTGCTCTTATTTTCCCTAGCTTTTTCATCCTTTGATTCCTATCCCCATGCAATTTTATGTCACAGTATCTAAAACCTCAAAGGCAAATTTGGTAGCAAAATTCAAAGACATTCTGCCAGTGAGTTTGATCTGGCACCCACAAACTCAAATGTCAACTTCTGATTCTGTTCTTTTCCTTAAAACTGATCGTAAAAGTCACTGGTTCATCCCTTCCCCTGTGTATTTTAAAGGATTGAAAACAAGAGGTACTGAGTCATTTTAAAAGCAGAATTCTCACATTTAAATGAACGTGTTCTTCTCAGTCATTACTTGGAAGCAGTATGCATCCTAATCGAAACAGTGCTACCCTTTCATAAGACATTTCCTGAACCTCCTGTCTTGGATAGGCCTTCAGAGGCCATCTACCAAGCCTCTAGGAAAGTTGACCGCATTACTTTATATTCACCGGAAACCTTCCTTTGTCTGTAATTTTTCCTCAGTAGCTCTCCCTTCTCCCTGACCATCAGTGTGGCCTCATCTTCCTTTTCTCACTTGGAGATGGCGGTGAGCACAGGGTTGGTACAGAGAGCTCCAGACAGCAACTGAGTCACAGACATGGGATCTGTTGCTGGCTGTGGCCTTCCTGCTGGAACAATAGGTCAATGGGTTGACACATGGGTGCCACTGGCAGAACTTTATACATCCAAGTGTGGGAAATCCCTGAATTGACAATCATTTCAACTATCTTATGGCTAAGATTCTGCCATAATCTGGAAAAAAAGTTGCCATTGAGTTGATTCAGACTAAAGAGTAGAACTGCTCCATAGGGTTTTCTTGGTTGTAATCTTCCTGGAAGCAGATCACCAGGCCTTTCATCCATGGCACCACTGGGTAGGTTCAAACTGCCAACCTTTAGGTTAGTAGTCACACGCAAACCATTTATGCCACCTAGAGAACCTGATGATACAATGGTTAAGTGTTTCACTGCTAACCAAAAAGTCAGCAGTTAGAATCTACCAGCTGCTCCTTGGAAGCCCTGTGGGGCAGTTCTACTCTGTCCTCTAGGATTGCTGTGAGTTGGAATTGACTCGAAGGCAATGGGTTTGGGTTTTTTTTTTTTTGTTTAGAGACCTTAAGATTCTGCCGTAGTGAAAAGAATTCATGAAATGCCTGCACCTTGATAGACAGTCCCATATGGCCAGTCCCTCTTCTCCTCTATTCTGGAAATGATATAGAAAAAAGATTTATACAGCAGATAACTGTATGTCTGTGTGCTGAGCCCATGTTTAATGGTTTGTACCCAGAAGGAGTAAATACCCATTAAAGACATGTTTCCAACTTGGATTTATGATTGACATTACATAAAGGTACTTAATAAATAGGTTCAAAAGTGTCTACTCTTTATTGACTGATTGATTGGGGAGGGTACTGTCCATTTGAAAGGTGTTTCATTCAAATTTAGATTTTCTTAGTAGACAGCAGCTTTAATCTAATAAAGCCTTGGGGCTGGTTTGTGAGATAAGAGTGCAGGAGGGGTGATGAATATTCCATCTCAATGCTGGACCTGTTTTCTGCCAGTTACCAGGGCATTTTTACCTTTGGCTGTTCAGCTCCTGAGAAGACTCTGCTATATTCTGTACTTCACAAAAACTGGCTCCCTCACTGTGACAGCTGATAATCTTCAAGGCACCAATTTGTTTTCCTCTCAAGTTCTGGACAGTTCATAGATGAGGGAGACGTCATTTTACATTACCCTTTCATAGAGTGGTAGGGGAGGCCTGCTGCTGGGAGGATGAAGGTGTGTTACACACCCACTGCCATTTGTTTCACTCATGAGTGACTTGACAAATGGGCCCTTCCTGGCCCATTTTTTTCAGGGCCCTGATAAAACCAGTGATTTATCTTGAGTGAGACAACACACAGAATCTATGTGCTGTCAGAACTGTTGTGGTTTGGCATGCAGCAGTTGGGAAAATCACATTTCATTTAATAAAGCCAGACATGTTAATGAAGAAAATCTGAACACCGTGATTTAGTCATTCAATCAATAATTGTTTATTGACCTCCTGCTAGGTGCAAGAAATAAATAAAATGAATAATAATAGCCACTGGCAGGTAATAAGATCTTGCTGTAGGCTAAGCACTGTATCCCTTGCCTCACATATATCATTTCATTTCATCCCCACATGACACTATGAGGTGGACAGTCTTGTAATTTAGAAAAGTTATGTAACTGGCCAAGACTACGTGGCTAATAAAAAAAAAAATTTTTTTTTTTAAGCAACAAAAGCCCTGGCCCCAGAGCCCACGCTTTTCATATTACACTATACTGCCTTCCGGTCTAGAATGAAAACCATGTATTCATGAAACCTCTTATCCCTGGCCAGTCCAGGGCAATAGTTTTAATCCTGATCCATTCTCAAGACCTGGATAGAATCTCTGATACTTTGGTTTCCCTCCAATCAAGCCAATTTAATTCAACATTTACTGGATTCCTACACTGCAGGAAGACTGTCCTAGATTCCAGAACACAAAAATACCTAAGGTACCTGCTCTGCCCCCAAAGAGCTACACTCCAAAGGCGAAGACACACATCTATACAGCCAAGTACAAGTTGTGCAGTAATTGTGAACTAAGTGGGACACAGAAAGAAGGGAGTGAGTCATTCTCACTGGGGGGATCAGGAAGGCTTCCCAGAGGGTGGCACTTGATTGGCCATGAAAGATGAGTACTACTCCTGTAGGTAAAGAAAGGAGTGAAGGAATTCCAAGCAGAAGCATGAAACGATATGATATATTCAGGACAAATAATCTAGCATGGCTGGAGCATGAGATGTGAGTTTGGGAGGTGAGAACTTTCACACCAATCATATTTAGGCCATTATGAGAACTTATACACACACGCACATACATACACACCAAACCAGTTGCCGTTGAGTTCACTGCAGTGCATGATGATCCCACGTGTGTCATAGTAGACTTGAACTTCTAATGTTTTGGTTAGCAGCTGAATATGTTAACCAGTTGTACCACCCAGGAACTCTAACTGTTGTTGTCTCTCTCATTTTCTCTCAATGATACACGTATGTTGTTGTTGCTCTGTGGTATTGAGCTGATTCCAACTCCTTACTACCCTGTAGGTCAGAGTAGAATTGCCCCATAGTGTTTCCAAGGAATAGCTGGTGGATTTGAACTGCCGACCTTTTGGTTAGAGGCCTGAGCTCTTAACCACTGCACCACCAGGGCTATATATATACACACACACATATACATATATATAAGTATATATATACACACACATATACATATATACACATATATATAAAGGCATCAATTCTTTTATATATATAAAAATATATACATATGTATGTATATGTGTGTGTGTATACATATATATGTAAAAGAATTGATGCCTCTCAATTATGGTGTTGGCAAAGAATATTGAATATACCATGGATTGCCAGAAGAATGAATACATCTCTCTTGGAAGAAGTACAGCCAGAATGCTCCTTGGAAGGAGGATGGCAAGACTTCATCTCACGTATTTTAAACACATTATCAGGCGGGTCCAGTCCCTGGAGAAGGACATCGCGCTTAGTCAAGTAGAAGGTGAGTGAGCAAAAGAGAGGAAGACCCTCAACGAGATGGACTACACGTGGCCGCAATGATGGGCTCAAGCATAGCAATGATTGCAAGGATGGTGCAGGACTAGACAGTGTTTCCTTCTGTTGTACATGGGGTTGCTGTGAGTCAGAACCAACTCAATGGCACTTAAGAGCAACAATAACATTATAGACAAAAGCAGTGAGTTTCATATTTATGTAAGTGCATGAAATGCTGTCTCTCACCTCTTTCACTGAAGCATTGATTGGGATAGTGATGCTGTATATGATGATGATGCACAGAAAGGACTAGAACAAAAGAAATGGCTTGTTCCTGATTCAGCACGCCCAGGCTTTTCACTACATCCCAACTCGCGTGGCTGCAACAAGGCAGGGCCAGCTGGCCAGCTACAGTACAACTGCAGGGACTTCTAGGAAGTAAGGGTTTAGTGAACTGGGTGCAGAGAAGATCATCAGTGTTCTAATTATAGAATTCTTCTCTTTTAGGTGTATGGTTGGCTACGTGAATGCCAGCTTGTCTGTGTTTCGAATTTCTGACTTTGAAAACCGATCTGAGCCTGAGTCTGACGGCAGCGAGTTCTCGGGGACTCCTCTCAAGTACTGCAGGTGAAGGTGGCCCTGTGAGCATAGCTGTGCCTGAGCTGGGCTGGCTCTTCCATGGGGAGGTTTTGCTCAGGTGGCTGCTGCTTGCAGAGTAGGTTTTAAGCAGCGAATTACTACAAATGATTGTGAATTAAAACCGCCCCGGCAATTTTTAAACTCTCCTTGCCCAGGCTGTAACCCAGACCAATTAAAACAGGATCTCTTGAGTTGAGACCCAGATATCAATATGCTTAAAGCGCTCCAGGTACAGTCAAAGCTGAGAATCACTGGTGTAAAGGGAAAACTAAAAGTACATGTGGCCAAGGGGTATAGCCTGCTCTAGGGACACAGGCACAAACAGTCCCCAGGTGGTTTGAATGACAGCTGGTGAGGGCGCTTCTCTGTTCTGCTTCTCTTGCCCATAGTCTACAATGTCATGTCTCCAAATATTGAACAAATTCAGATATATAAGCAAAGGGTCCCAACTTGTTTCAGGGTCCACCACAGCAGCCTCTACAGCTCACAGATGCACGTTCTCTTTCAGATTAAAGTGTGCTTCTTAATGTGTACCTATACAATAAGAAGTGAAGGAGACTTTGAGCACCCACTAGGTGCCAAACACTGTCACGTCCTTTAGTAATCACATCTACCATTATCCCATCAGACAGATGATAAAACCACTTCACTAAAACCCCTCGTGTACAATGTCAAAACCGAGCTCAACTGGTATCTTTTCCGTCAATACTTTGTTTGATATTCTGAGCATTTGGCAGATTTGCCATCATAACATTCTATACTCTCCCCATAATAAAAGCATGAAAAGGGTTAGCCATAGAGTCCTAGACTCTTGGATATAGAGATCTTGGTAATGATTGAGTTTAATCCTTCATTTTACAGAGGAGGGAGCTGAGAGCCAAGATGGTGATTGATTTGCCTAAAGAGTCCCAGCCAGACTAGTGGTGGAATGAAGGATCCCAGCCTTCAGCACAGGGTTCTTTCAGGTGGCTTTGTTACTAGAGGTGGCCCAGGGATGTGGTTATTACACTCTCCCACATGCCACGCTGGCCTGGGAAGGACTCTTTCTGGCATTACTACATAATGCCTTTGGATAAGTAATTTTCAGCTTCCTATTGACCAAAAGCAGAGGTCTTTCTTGTATAAATTAACCTCTCAGCTACTCACTGTAAAATAATTGATTTTCTTTGCCCATTCCTTTGCCTATCCTATCAGTGTTTTTTTCAGAGAAATAGCCACAGACACAGAACCTAGATGTTGAGACCTACAGCGTTTCAGCCTTACCCCATTCATCCCAGTCGAAGAAACTAGAACCTAGAGAGCAGAAATGGACTTGGCTCTGTGTGCTTGCCATGTGGAGAATAGAAACAGAAATGCCCACTGGCTCTTCCGTGAGGACAAGAGAGCATGCGAGAAGCCAGGTGGTCTTAGAGTTACATCTAAAACATAAGCATGGAGTTACACCTAAAATTTAAGTATACAGAAGCATTAAAAGCAGAAAGGTGGAAAATACATATATAATATAGAACATTGGAATAACATGATTTATAAATTTGTCCCACTGGGGAGAGAGAGAGAGGATAAGCAAGCAAGCTGCACCCTCCACTACAGAATATATGTTCATTCAAAGTGCACATAGCACATTGATTAAAAATCAGCTCTATACTGGATCATAAAGCACCTCTGAATAATTTTAAAGAACTGATTGGTACCAAACATGTTCTCTGACTACAGTGCAGTTAAGTTATAAATTGTTAACAAAAAAGATGAATATAAAATCTTTTATGTTTGAAAATTAAAAAATATGCTCCTAAACCGATAAGTCAAAAAGGAAATAATAATAGCAATTAGTAAATGTTCAGAACTTACTGACAATTTATAAAAACAACTTTATGTTGCAACTTCTGAGAGGCGGTTACTGCAGTTTCTTAGAGAAAAATTATATAGCCACGAAAGATTCTATTAGAAAAGAATTAAACATCCAGCTGTAAAAGTTAGAGTGTACAGGGGACATCTAATTCAATTGGCATAATAAAATCTATTAAGAAAACATTCTGCATCCCACTTTGGTGAATGGCATCTGGGGTCTTAAATGCTAGCAAGCGGCCATCTAAGATGTATCATTTGGTCTCAACCTACCTGGATCAAAGGAGAATGAAGAACACCAAAGATACAAGGTTATTATGAACCCAAGAGACAGAAAGGGCCACATAAACCAGAGACTACATCAGCCTGAGACCAGAAGAACTAGATGGTGCCTGCCTACAACCGATGACTGCCCTGACAGGAAACACAACAGAGAACCCCTGAGGGAGCAGGAGAGCAGTGGGATGCAGACCCCAAATTCTCATAAAAAGACCAGACTTAATGGTCTGACTGAGACTAGAAGGACCCTGGTGATCATGACCCCCAGACCTTCTGTTAGCCCAGGACAGGAACCATTCCCAAAGCCAACTCTTCAGACAGGGATTGGACTGGACAATGGGATAGAAAAAGATGCTGGTGAAGAATGAGCTTCTCGGATCAAGTAGACACTTGAGACTATGTTGGCATCTCCTATCTGGAGGGGAGGTGAGAGGGCAGGGAGGTTAGAAGCTGGCGGAATGGACACAAAAAGAGAGAGTGGAGGGAAGGAGCGGGCTATCTCATTAGAGGGAGAGCAATTGGGAGTATATACCATGGTGTATATATTTTTGTATGGGAGACTGACTTGATATGTAAACTTTCACTTAAAGCACAATAAAAATTAAAAGAAAAAATAGAGTATACAGCAAGATAAACCCAAAGAAAGTAGGAGAAAGTGTATATAATTACAAAGAGCAGATATTAATGAAAACATGCAATAGTGAGAATCAAATATACAATAGTAAGGATCATCAGCAAAGGCAAAAGGAGGCTATTTGAAAAGACTAAAAATTGAAAAATTTTGGGCAAGATTAAATCAGCAAATGAAAGGAGACACAAATAAAAACATTTTATTGAAAAGTAATTTAAAAGAAAGCATCACCACATAATGGTAGACATTAAAGGATTATAACATGAGATAAATAACATGCTTATGAATTTGAAAAGTTAGGTGGAATTGGCAAATTTCTTAAAAAGATAAAATTGACTCAAAAATAAACAGGATATTAGAATAGTTCAATAACCATTGAATAAATTAAATCATTAGTGAAATTCTCCCTACAAAGAAAATCCTAAGCCCTGATATCCCAAATATTTAAAGAAAAATTTTATGTAAACAATTACAAATTTTAGTGAAATAATTATAAGCTAATACCACTCATGAACATAGTTGCAAAAATAGTAATATAATATATGCAGAAATAAATACAGCAATGTATGAAAGGATAATGCACTATGATCAAGTTGGTTAATCCTAAAAACACAAGGGCAAGATCGGTTTAATGTTGGGAAGTCAAGCAATGTAATTTGCAACAGTAAAGAGTTTAAAGGAGAAAATAATATGATCATCTCTATAAAAAAATAAAAACCCATTGCTGTCAAGTCAATCCCGGCTCATAGTGACCTTACAGGACAGAGTAGAACTGCCCCATAGAGTTTCTGAGGAGTGGCTCGTGGATTCAAACTACCTACCTTATGATTAACAGCCTGAGCTCTTAACCACTTCACCACCAGGGCTCCATCATCTCTATAGATACATAAAAATTATTTTATAAAATTCAAAATCCAGTTGTGATACCAAGGCTTAGCCAAATAAGAATGGGAGGAAATTTGCTTATCTATAAAAAGCCAATGTCTTAGTCATCTAACAGAAATACCACAAGTAGATGGCTTTAACAAAGAGATATTTATTCTCTCACAGTCTAGTAGGCTAAAAGTCCAAACAGGGCATCAACTCCAGAGGAAGCCTTTCTCTTTGTCAGCTCTGGAGGAAGGTTCTTTTCATCAATCTTCCTGTGGACTAGGGGCTTCTCAGCACAGGAACCTCAAGTCCAAAGGACGCGCTATTCTCCTGGCTCTTGCTTCTTTGTGGTATGAAATCCCCATGTCTCTCTGCTTGCTTCTCTCTTTTATATCTCAAAAGACATTGGCTTAAGACACTATCTAATCTTGTGTATTTCATCAATATAACTGCCACTAATCCATTAACATCATAGTGATAGAATTTACAACACATAGGGAAATCACATCAGATGACAAAATGGTAGACAGTCATACAATACTGGGAATCAGGACCTAGCCAAGTTGACAGATACTTTGGGGGGACAGAACTTAATCCATGACAGCCAATAATAATTATCAAACTTAATAGTAATTCATTTAGAGATGATAAAAAGTCAAGGATACCCACTACAACCACTTCTATTTCACACTATACTGAAGGGCCTTGCCAATCAGTAAGATAAGAAAAAGCATGGGGATTAGAAAGAATCATCATCATTCTGCAAATATACTGTCAATATTCTCCAGTATAATGCATATAAATGATTAAAATCTATGAGACTTTAATATCCCTGCTGAGAAAAAAATAAATCAATATGCCAAAATCAATTGTATTTCTATATATCAGAAACAAACTAGTACTGAGATTAAAAAAAAAAAAATTTACAATGGGGCCTCCTAAAATGTGAAGAACCTAGAAATAATAGTTGGCAATATGATTATGATGAAAAATTATACAACATTATTTTAGGACATAAACAAATGTAGAAGTACACCATGCTTATATATAGGAAGATTCAATGGTATTACAGCACTAGTTACCCCAAACTGATTTATAGATTCAGTATAATTCCAATCAAAATGCCAACAGTTTGATTCTGAAATTCAAATGGACTTCTGTTTTGGGTAATACATGGGGTAGGTTATGTGGACCAGTTTTCATGCTGAAAACACTAAAATGCTTGGTAAAAAGTATGTTTAAAATCTTCTTTAAAGTATTTAAGCTCTGACAAGGTAGTAAGGAATTATATCAAGCTAAAATATAAGTAAAGTTTGGAACCCAGAGAGTGAAGCTGAGCACAGAATCTGCTTTTTTCCCAGAGGTTTTTGCTAATTCCAGGAAATTTAAACTCCCATTTCTAAAGTTTCTTGGAGTATAGGAAATAAGACTCAGAATATGCCAAACTTCTGTTGCTGTTGTTAGGTTCAGACTCATAGCAACTCATGCACAACAGAACCAAACATTGCCTGGTCCTACTCCATCCCCACAATCGTTGCTATGTTTGAACCCACTGTTGCAGCCACTGTGTCAATCAGTTTCTTTGAGGGCTTTCCTCTTTTTCACTGACCCTCTACTTTACCAAGCAAGATGTCCTTCTCTAGGGACTGGTCCCTCCTGATAACATGTCCAGAGTACATGAAACAAAGTCTCACCATCCTTGCTTCTAAGGCACACCCTGGGTGTAGTTCTTCCTAGACAGATTTGTTCATTCTTCTGGCAGTCCATAATATAGTCAGTATTCTTCACCAACACCATAACTCAAAGGCAACACTTCTTCTTTAGTCCTTCTTATTCATTGTCCAGCTTATGCATGCATATGAGGCAACTGAAAATACCATGGCTTGGGTCGGGTGCACCTTAGTCCTCAAGGTGACATCTTTGCTTTTTAACACTTTAAAGAGATCTTTTGCTGCAGATTTGCCCAATGCAATATGTTGTTTGATTTCTTGGCTGCTGCTTCCATGGACATTGATTGTGGATTCAAGTAAGATGAAATCCTTGACAACTTCAATATTTTATCCATTTATAATAATGTTGCTTATTGGTCTGGTTGTGAGAATTTTTATTTTCTTTATGGTAAGATGTAATCCATACCTTAGGATTCTTTATGTTAAGGTGCAATGCATACTTTAGGAGTCTAGTATTAAATCTTCCCCATTAAACCAGAACCACAAAGGGCTACATGATCAAAGTAAAAGTACACTAGTATCCTTCTCCCAAGGGGACTTCTAAAAAAGCAGAATGAAAAGCCATCCCTAAGAAGCTGTGATCACTGCCAGTTCTCAAGAGAATTTGTAGAACAAATCACATCACTTGAGTGGTGTAAGAACCTTATGCTTTGGTTCTATTTAAAATAGTCCAGGTCTAGTAATTTCCCTAGGCACTTGACAGAAACAAAGACATCGCCACTGTGGAAAACTGTACCTTCTCCCTAGGCATCAAAGAACCCCCACAAATAATCTTCCACGGAAAATTAGCAGCTCCCTGTTAAAGAAACAAAGCAGACAAGGAAATAGGCATTATGATCAAGAATCAAAGGAAAAACAGCCGAAACAGATCCACCAAAGATTTAACGTCAAAATTATATAATTTCAAACAACCATTCCCTGCTAAATTTTTAGCAATGAACCTATAGGCTTAAAAATACTTCTAGGAAACAGAGTATAAAAAAAAATTGTGAAAGAAATAAACAGATTTCTAGAAATAAAGTGGAGGATAATTGAAATTTAAAAAATCAGTGGATATGTTTTAACAGCAGATTAGACATAGCTGAAGAGAGAATTAAAGAGTAAAACTTCCAAATATTAGATATGGGTGGAATGGAATGATAAAAATTCATAAGATGTGAAAGGAAAGGGGAAAAAAATGCATATATCGAGGAGAACAAATGGAAAGCACAAATAATGTGATGAATTTAAACCCAAATGTATCAGTTACATCAAAAATAGATCATAGCCTGAGACCAGAAGAACTAGATGGTACCCGATTACTACTACTGACTGCTTTGACCAGAATCACAATAGAAGGTCCTGGACAGAGCAGAAGAAAAATGTAGAAAAGAATCCAAATTCATAAAAAAGACCAGACTTACTGGTTTGATAGAGACATGGCCCTCAGTCACTCTTTTAACAGATCTGAAGCTACTCCCAGAGATCACCTTTCAGCCAAATAACAGACAGGCCTAAAACACAAACAGTAACACACGTGAGGAAAATACTCTATAGAACAATCAACTATGTAAGAACGAAAGGGCAACATTTTCCCAAGAACAAGGATAAGAAGGCAGGAAGGAACAGGAAGACCAGAGGAATGGAAACCAGGAACTCAGGGTGAAAATGGGGAGAGTGCTAACACATTGGAGGGATTGCAACCAGTGTCACAGAACACTTTGTGTATAAATTATTGAATGGGAAGCTAATTTGCTCTGTAAACTTTCACCTAAAGCACAATTAAAAAAAAATTTTTTTAATGTAGAATAAATAAAATAGATCAATTAATTGCTTTAGTTAAAAACCAAATATTACCAGACCAGATTTCCTTTTTAAATCCAACTAAATGGTATTTATAAGAGACACACCTCAAACATAAGGACATAGAAAGGGTGAAAGTAAAAGATGGATAATATACATCATATTTTTACCTAAAATACTGGTAAAGCCCTGTTGATTACCTTAAAATTAAAAACTTCTCTTCAAAAAATACCGTCAATAATTAATATATTAACAAAACGTGGTATATGCATACAATGGAATATTACTCAGTCATGAAGAGAGATGAAGTCCTGATACATGCTACAACATGGGTGAACCTTGAAAACATTACACCAAGTAAAATAAGGACAAATATTGTATGGTCCCACTTATATGAAATAGGCAAATGTATGGAAACCAAAGTTTATAAATAATTACAGGGGGTGTGGGTGGAGAAGGAGAGTCATTGCTTGGGGGGGCACTGAGTTTCTGTTAACGGTGGTGGAATAATTTGGAAATGGATAGTGGTGATGGTTGCACAATATGATGAATGTAACCAGTGTCACAAAATTGTACATGTAAAAAACGTTGAACTGGCAAATGTTTTGTTATATATATATATATTTATCACAATAAAACACTTTTTTAAATATCTAGAATAAGTCAAAATACAAGCCACAACCTGAGAGAAAATATTGTTACACATATAGCCAATAAAGGCCTACTACGTATCTATAAGGACACCCTACCAATCGAGAAGAAAAAGACAAACATTCCAATTTGTAAATAGGCAAAAGACATGAGCAGGCATTTCACAGAAGAGCAAATACATATATCTAATAAATGTATGGTGTAATGCTCAACCTCATTTGTATTCAGGGAATGAAGGATAAAAGACCATGGTGAGATGCCATTTTACACCACATCTGATCAACAGAAATCAAGAAAGGTGACAATACTAGGTATTGGAAGGAATGTGGATCAATGAGATCTCTTTTACGATGCTGGTCAGAGTAATAGTTACTTAAGAAAACATTCTGGTATTTTCTTATAAAAGTGATTATTTGACTGCCCTGTGACCCAGCAGTTACTCTGAGATTTGTGTCAGTAGGAGACACATACAACAATGTTCACACATCGCTGTGTATAATAGCAAAGCAAACAAAATGGAACAACCTTAATAGCCATCAGGAAGAGAATGGCTAAATAAATTGTAATGTATTCGCACCAGAGTCTATTGTACAGCAATGAAAATAAATCAGCTACATGCAACAGCATAGATGAATCTTAGTAACATGATAGTTACTAAACAAGCAAACCCCAGAAGACTATGCACATGTAAGATAAAAAACAAATCTGTTGCCATCAAGTTGATTCCGACTCATAGCAACCCTATATGACAGAGTAGAACCGACCCATAGGGTTTCCAAGGAGCAGCTGGTGGATTCAAACTGCCAAACTTTTGGTTAGCAGCTGAGCTCTTAAACCACTGCTCCACCAAGGCTCCACATGTAATATAATTTTTTTTTCTGATTCTCAAGTCTCTTCCATTTGCATTACATTACATGATTTTATTTATGTGTAATATAATGCAAATGGAAGAGATTTGAGAATCCGAAGAATCAGAGTTTGGAATGTAATTTTCTCCTGTTTATTTGTAGATACCGGGACTACCGAGACCCTCCTCACTCACTGGTGCCCTATGGCTATACACTGCAGTTCTGGCACGTCCTAGCAGCTCGATTGGCTTTTATCATTGTGTTTGAGGTCAGTTTTCTCAGCTAGTTTCATTATTTCCTTTGGCATGACAATGTAGCTAAGAGCAATTAATAAATATCAGTGATGGGAACTTTCAATGTGATTATCTGCTTCCAGAAGTAGCATAATAACATTATGTAGCTGCTTTTCTTTTTTTAATGTTTCTTCTTTTTCTTCTCCTTGAATTGAAGTACTTGAATATGTCTTTTTTTAATGTTTATTCTTTTTCTTCTCCTTGAATTGAAGTACTTGAATATTTCAAGAAGTATTTGAAAATTCCTCTTCGATTGTTAATGGATAAGTCAGGAATTATTGGTCCTAAATTTAATATTCTAGCCCCTGGGTGGCACGGACAGTTAAGCACTCAACTATTAGCTGTGAAAGGTTGGATGTTTGAAACCACCCAGGGGTGCATCGGAAGATAGGCTTCGTGGTCTTTCTTCCAAAAGGTCACTGCCGTGAAAATGCTATGGGGCGGTTCTACTCTGCACATGTTGGGTCTCCATGAGTCAAAATGACTCAACGGTAACTAACAACGACAACAACAGCAACCAATTTAATGTTCACAAGCCCTCCACAATGATTCTGATGCAAGTGTTAAGGGTCATAGTTTGCTACAAGTGCTGGAAACGGGTTGTACATCATCGTGGCATTAATTATGTTCAAGCACAGAAAGGAGTATTTATTATCTAACCCTCAAATTTACTTAAAAATTAAAATCTACCCAGCAATTGTTGATATTATATGTCACTGAAGCTACATCATCCATTTTCTTTTAGTCTTTAAGAGAATTATTTAAAATAATAATATTTATAAATGAAAATCTCATCTCTTCTCATATATATTAAAACTAAGTCGCCTCTTAGCTTGAGCTAGAAGTTTCCTATACCTCTCTTGAGGCTAGTCCATTGTTGCTTTTACTTTCACTTCAAGGAGTAGAGAGAAAACAATATTAAGTTCCTCTTCCCTGCAAAGCCCTGGTGGCGCAGTGTTTAAGCATTTGGCCACTAACCAAAAGGTCAGCAGTTTGGATCCACTAACTGCTCCTTGGAAACCCTATAGGGCAGTTCTGCTCTGTCCCCTAGGGTCAAAAAATGAGTTAAAATCAACACAATGGGTTTGGTTTGGGTTTTCCCTGCAAATTAACTTATCAATGGCTCAGTCCCTCTTTAGTGAGGAGATTTTTAGCCCAGTACTGGTACTGTCAGACCAAGATCAGTCCTCTGCTATCCCTGTGTTGTTCTTTTATCACACACACCTCCCCATCTCCAAACCCATTGCAGTCGAGTCAATTCAGACTCATAGCAACCTACAGGCTCCAAATCCCTGGACTGGGAGAAGTTCCTGAGCTGACTCCCAAGTCTCTGTAAACTAAGGATGGATGATAGACCTGATTCTGTTATGTTCTTCTCTGTTTTTAGCACCTCGTGTTTTGTATAAAGCACCTCATTTCATATCTGATCCCAGACCTCCCAAAAGATCTAAGGGATCGAATGAGAAGAGAGAAGTACTTGATTCAGGAGATGATGTATGAAGCTGAACTGGAGCGTCTCCAGAAGGAACGAAAAGAACGGAAGAAAAATGGAAAAGCACACCACAACGAGTGGCCATGACCAGGTAGGTGAGAGGTGTGCTAGTACTATACGAAACCACTCCAAGGTTGAGAGTGGCTCCTTAAACTCTCTGCCACAAGCTTGACACTGTTCCACTGATAAGGCTCAAATTAAACTTCTTAGAAGCTTCGAAAGCCAGCCTATTCCTTGCTTTAATATTTGCAAATTTAACTTGATCCCACTCACGTACCTTCTGTAACTCTTCTCTGCCTCCACAATTAAGCCAGAGTCTTGCCTGGCTGTCAGAGTCCTCATGAGTTGGCTCAGGTGTTCCTTGAAATAAACCTTCCTGTCTCTCTCCTACTCCAGCCAGCCTGTTCTCTCTAATACCCAACCTTCATCTCCCCCGAGATGCCGTCCTGTCAGTCACCCACTCATGTTTCCTCCCAGGCAATCTGGGTCACACCACACCCTCTAAGAAGCTTTCCCCAGACTGCTCAGCCCATTTAGACTCACTCCTTCTCAACTTCTCTGGCTAATACTGCCAATAGCACATGTATTGACATATACTGATTTGTATTGTTAACTTATGATTTTAAAATAGATATCAGACTTCCCCAACACAACTGTAAGCATCTTTAGGGCTGGCTCTGTGGATTGTCATTTTTATTCTTCAAATAACCTAGCACAGTGCTAGGCACATGGTTCCCATTAAATGCACATTCAGGTAATAAGGGTTGCATGGATGTAAGGCTGAACACATTGTAAGAATGCTCCATCAAGTGCCTTTATAGCCTGTCAGAAAGTTCTTTTGAAGCTTTCTCTCTGGCAAGTCAGTTACTAGCTGTGTGACTTTGGACAAGTCACCTTCTCTGGACCTTGGGTTCCTCAGGGATGAAATGATTAGCTGAGCTCTCCATTCTGATGCTCTGTGAGTCTAATATTACAGCATTTCTTTTGCTTTCCTGGCCCTTCAATTCTCTCTCCTCCATTTGATCAAAAACTAACTTTGAAAACATTTTCCAAAACTCAGCCTCCAAAAGAAAAATGGGATGCGTAGGGAAAAAAATGTGCTTTTTCACTTTTCGTATGGGTTAGGTTATAACAGATACCTACAGAGACATTTGTTGTTAAGCCAATAAAGTTTTATCAACCAGATGCGTGTGATGAATCCAGGGGTTATTATGAGTTGGGTATGAGGGTGGACGTAAAGGAAATATCCTAGACCCCAGGCCTACTGGGATAAAAGTGGTATAAAACCGAGTACAGAGGTATTGAATAGTGGCCCTACCCTTTATTCTAAATTGCTTCATTTGAGACAAGAAATATTTTACTACTTAGTGATTTTGCCATTTCTGGGACCTGCCACTTGCTAGCTATGTGACTTTGGGCAATTCACTTAACTTTTCTGAGCCTACCTATCTGGCAGAGTTAATATGCAGCTCAAATAAGGCAATGTATGTGAGATGTTTACTAAACAATGAAGTTCTGTAGACTCTTATAATGGATGTGACTTAGTGGTATGCGTTGCAATGTAGTCGACACTTTCTAGACCTGGCTTTTCCGTTCTCTAGCCGTATGACATGCACTAGGAGCTTCAGTTTTCACAACTGTAAAAATAAAGCAGCTGGATTCAACAATACCTTAAGGGCCCTTCTAGCTTTACCCTTCTCGGGTTCTATGATTCGCTCCTACCTCCAGCCCCTCCCTCACCCTCACCTCTTCTTCTCTGGCTCTCATAAGCCATAGGAAGAGAGAGAATGAGCCTTTACAGATGGCTTCGGTTGGGGGGAGGCAGACCTCAGAGAAAAGAATTGCCTCTGGGTGCTCTGGCAGCCAGAGACCCCACACCTTGGGGCTGTACCACGCTGCAGGGCCGGTAACCAATTGGGAGTTTCTTCTGGCCTCACCCTTATGGGCTGCTTTCTCCCCAAAGAGGCCATTTCTAACTTTGGCTTGAAAGCATAGTGTTTGTCCCTCTGTCTCTATTCCCCAACAGTTGTCAGGGTGTCACGTTGCTTCAGACTGCCTTTCTTGACTCAGTTTGTTCATCTGTAAAACAGGCATAATAATGTTTATACCAAACCTGACTCAGTTTGGGGTCACAAATTCTTTGAATGCCTTTGATGCATGGCAAGTATCAACCATCACACATCCTGTTCTTCAGCCATTGTGTGTACATAGGATCTTGATGCCTTCTTTTTCTTTTTCCAGGTAATAGGTCATTTCCTGGCCAAGGACCTGAATTCTGTTTAATTCCCCAGGCTGTGCAAAAGCACATTCAAGTGAATGACTAAACATGCAACTGCAGTGCATGTCGCAGACCTCGGCAGCGGCGGGAGGGCCAGCACCCCGGAGAGGACTGCCCGGGGAATCACGCTGCGGTCCAGCACACAATTGCTATCTATCCGTAGACCGTTCTTGACCAAGCACGCATGCACATCATGGGCAGTTCCATACTCCAGTTTTTAAAACCAAGGGGAACTTGTATACTGGGCCTGTTTTTCAGCCTGTTTGCTACCTTTTTTGCATTCTGTCCCATGTGAATTTTACAGACACTGGGCTAAAAAGAGTATTCGGACATTGGGACACACATTTCTAGAATGTCATCATATGGTCCTAATTCCATTTCACCAAACGACACAAACAAGACCCTGTTTACAACTTTTTCTTTCTTTTGTTTTTAATTTCAGATCTTTCTGAGGAGATTATTATATATGTTGTATCTATAGCTATGTGTATGGCCATAGATGTATTTTTGTGTGTACATATGTATAGCCATGTATTCTTACATATGTACAGACAAATATAGAGATATATGAAGTAAATACAGATTCCTTACTTGTAAATAGCCTAAAGGTACTGACATGAATGATGGATTTTCACATCTAGTCATCAACATGAAGCCATGTTTAATGCTTGTATAATGTGATGCAATAAAATTTAAAATAAATTTATGCACATGGAATATTTTCAGCTGGGTCTTCTGAAATTCTGTTGTATTTTTCTTCACAAAGAATACAAAGAATCATAGCAGAATGGGATTTTCCATGAAAGTTCTATCACACCCACAACATTCCTGAGAAATCACTTGACCTTGCAGAGTCTAAACTTTTCTTTCTAATCCATCTTGCTTTCATGCTACTTTCTAGGGATGTGTCTTAGGCTAGGTTCTCTAGAGAAGCAAAACCAGTGAAGCATATACATATATAGATATATATAGAAAGATATAGAAAGAGAGAGAGATTTATAACAAGGAAATGGCTCACATGAAGTCTCAAGTCTCGGTCAGTCATTGGGCTGGAGGCTTCTCCTGACCCATAGCCTCGAGGGCTGATGAACCCAAGATCAGCAGGTCATATGGCAGGCTGCTGGCTCACAGGCTGTGGAGGCTGATGAATCTAAGATCGGCAGGTAAGATGGCAGGCTGCTGGCTCAAGTCCCAAGACCCAGGGTACAGAATACAGGATCCAGAACACAGCAAAAGCCAGCGAGCCTTGCCAGAAAGCCCATATATATTGGAAGCAGGCCGTACCCTCAAGGAAACTCCCCTTCAATTGATTGGCTACTCATAGTAGATCTCATCATGAAGGAGATTACATTATATCAGATCTCATCATGGAGATTATTGCATCATTACATAACTGCCAAACTACATCATAACTGCCAAGCCACTGAAACTCATGGCCTAGCCAAGTTTACACACAACCTTAACCATCACACAGTGCCAGGCCAAATAATTGGAAATCACTCAAAGGAGCTCGGAAATTTTCCTTAACACAGTTTGTTGAGAAAATAAGAAATATAATTAATATACTTAGGGTGCTTTCAATTACCTGCCTACTTGTTAGCTGCCATCGGGTCAGCCCCTAACTCATGACAAGCCCATACTCAATGGGGTCAGACTCTTCCATTGGCTGGTTTTCAGAAGTAAATTGTCAGGCCTTCCTAGTCTCTCTTAGTCTGGTCAGCGTCATAGGAACACACAAGCACCCACGGACAGACGAGTGGTAGCTGCACTTGAGGTACTTTGGTTGGGAATCGAAACCAGGTCTCCTGCACAGAGGCAAGAATTTTGCTTCTGAACCACCACTACCCTGACTACTAGTTGTTGTGTGCCATTAAGTAGATTCTGACTCATAGAGACCCTAAAGGACAGACTAGAACTGCTTCATATGCCTACTAGTATGTCTTATTAGTTCTAGGAGAGGGCCTATCCGGGGGAAAAAAAAAAGAACATGGAGGGTTTCTAAGCAATGCCTATTTTAATTTCTCTTTTTCTAGTAATGCAGACCACCATGTGCCTGTCAGTTTGTCGTACTATGGGGGCTTGCGTTTTGCTGTGATGCTGGAAGCTATGCCACCAGTATTCAGATACCAGCAGGGTCACCCATGGAGGACAGGTTTCAGCTGAGCTTCCAGAGTAAGACAGACTAGGAAGAAGGACCCGGCAGTCTACTTCTGAAAAGCATTAGCCAGTGAAAATCTTATGAATATCAGTGGAACATTGTCTGATATAGTGCTGGAAGATGAGCCCCCCAGGTTGGAAGGCACTCAAAAGATGACTGGGGAAGAGCTGCCTCCTCAAAGTAGAGTCGACCTTAACAACGTGGATGGAGTAAAGCTTTCGGGACCTTCATTTGCTGATGTGGCACAACTCAAAATGAGACGAAACAGCTACAAACGTCCATTAATAATCAGAACCTGGAATGTACAAAGTATGAATCTAGGAAAATTGTCAAAAATGAAATGGAATGCGTAAACATCGATATCCTAGGCATTAGTGAGCTGAAATGGACTGGTATATTGGCCATTTTGAATCGGACAATCATATAGCCTGCTGGGAATAACAACTTGAAGAGGAGTGGTGGTGCATTCACTGTCAAAAAAAAATTTCAAAATCTATCCTGAAGTACAACGCTGTCAGTGATAGGATAATATCCATACGCCTACAAGGAAGACCAGTGAATACAGCTATTATTCAAATTTACACACCAACCACTAAAGCCAAAGATGAAGAAATTAAAGATTTTTATCAGCTGCTGCAGTCTGAAATTGATCGAACATGCAATCAGGATACATCGATAACCACTGGTGATTGGAATGCAAGAGTTGGAAACAAAGAAGAAGGATCGATAGTTGGAAAATATGGCCTTGATGATAGAAACAATACCAGAAATCGAATGATAGAATTTTGCAAGGCCAATGACTTCTTCATTCCAAATACCTTCTTTCACCAACATAAATGGCGACTATACACATGGGCCTCGCCAGATGGAACACACAGGAATCAAATTGACTACATCTGTGGAAAGAGACGATGGAAAAGCTCAATATCATCAGTCAGAACAAGGCCGGGGCCAACTGTGGAACAGACCATCGATTGCTCTTATGCAAGTTCAAGCTGAAACTGAAGAAAATCAGAGCAAGTCCATGAGAGCCAAAATATGACCTTGAGTATATCCCACCTGAATTTAGAGACCATCTCAAGAATAGATCTGATGCACTGAATACTAGTGACCACAGACCAGACAAGTTGTGGAAGGACAATATACGTGAAGAAAGCAAGAGGTCACTGAAAAGACAGGAAAGAAAGAAAAGACCAAGATGGATGTCAGAGGAGACTCTGAAACTTGCTCATGAATGTCAAGCAGCTAAAGCAAAAGGAAGAAATGATCAAGTAAAAGAACTGAACAGAAGATTTCAAAGCATGGCTCGAGAAGACAAAGTATTATAACGACATGCGCAAAGAGCTGGAGATAGAAAACCAAAAGGGAAGAACATGCTTGGCATTTCTTGAGCCCAAGGAACTGAAGAAAAAATTGAAGCTTCGAGTTGCAATAGTGAAGGATTCTATGGGGAGATATTAAACAACGCAGGAAGTATCAAAAGAAATGGAAGGAATACATAGAGTCATTATACCAAGAAGAATTAGTCGATGTTCAACCATTTCAAGAGGTGGCATATGATCAGGAACTGATGGTACTGAAAGAAGAGGTCCAAGCTACACTGAAGGCATTGGCAAAAAACAAGGCCCCAAGAATTGACAGAATATCAATTGAGATGTTTCAACAAACGGAGGCAGTGCTGGAGGTGCTCACTCGTCTATGCCAAGAAATATGGAAGACAGCTTCCTGGCCAACTGACTGGAAAATATCCATATTTATGCCTATTCCCAAGAAAGGTGATCCAACCGAATGCAGAAATTAAAGAACGATATCATTAGTATCACATGCAAGGAAAATTTTGCTGAAGATCTTTCAAAAACAGCTGTAGCAGAAATTCAGCCTGGTTTCAGAAGAGAATGTGGAACCAGGGATATCATTGCTGATGTCAGATGGATTCTAGCTGAAAGCAGAGACTACCCGAAGGATGTTTACCTGTGTTTTATTGACCATGCAAAGGCATTTGACTGTGTGGATAATAACAAATTATGGATAACATTGCAAAGAATGGGAATTTCAGAACATTTAATTGTGCTCATGAGGAAACTTTACATAGATCAAGAGGCAGCTGTTCAGACAGAACAAGGGGATACTGACTGGTTTAAAGTCAGGAAAGGTGTACGTCAGGGTTGTATCTTTTTACCACACCTATTCAATCTGTATGCTGAGCAGATAACCTGAGAAGCTGGACTGTATGAAGAATGGGGCATCAGGATTAGAGTAATACTCATTAACAACCTGCATTATGCAGATGACACAGCCTTGCTTGCTTGCTGAAACTGAAAAGGACTTGAAGCACTTACTAATAAAGATCAAAGACCATATAGCGTTCAGTATGAATTGCACCTCAACACAAAGAAAACAAAAATCCTCACGACTGGACCAATGAGCAACAACATCATGATAAACGGAGAAAAGATTGATGTTGTCAAGGATTTCATTTTATTTGGATCCACAATCAACACCCATGGAAGCAGCAGTCAAGAAATCAAATGACACATTACATTGGGTAATCTGCTGCAAAAGACCTCTTTAAAGGGTTGAAAAGAAGGGATGACACCTTGAAGACTAAGGTGCACCTGACCCGAGCCATGGTATTTTCAATTGCAACATACGCATGTGAGAGCTAGACAATGAAAAAGGAAGGCTGAAGAAGAATTGACGCCTCTGAATTGTGGTATTGGCAAAGAATATTAAATATACCATGGACTGCCAAAAGAATGAACAAATCTGTCTTGGAACAAGAACAACCAGAATGCTCTTTAGAAGCAGGGATGGCGAGACCAGATCTTATATAATTTGGACATGTTGGCAAAAGGGATCAGCCCCTGGAGAAGGACATCATGCTTGGTAAAGTACAGGGTCAGCAGAAAAGAGGAAGACTCTCAATGAGGTGGATTGACACAGTGGCTGCAACAATGAGCTCAAGCATAGCAACAATTGTAAGGATGGCGCAGGATCGGGCAGTGTTTCGTTCTGTTGTACATAGGGTTGCTATGAGTCAGAATGGATTCTACGGCACGTAACAACAGCAACAACAGTAATGCAGAACCTGGTTTTGAACCATGTTGTCACCTTAACTGTTTCAGTTGGAGGAGGTGACAGTGCTGCCATTATCATGGCCATCAAACACTATCTCACCTCGGCTGTGGGTTCACCCGAGCTAATACCCAAAACCCAATATTCCCTTAGATGGGAGTAGTCAGAGTAGCCTTTGGGCAAGCTACAACTTCAGCTCTTTCCTAGTTTCATCTTTCTAGCTCTCCCTCTGACCTGACATTCCTGGAACTAAAACACTAACACTAAAACTAAAAAAACCCAGTGAGTTGATCCCAATTCATAGCAACCCTACAGGACAGAGTAGAACTCCCCATAGTGTTTCCGAGGAGCAGCTGGTGGATTTGAGCTGCCGACATTTTGGTTAGCAACTGAGCTCTTAACCACTGCACCACCAGGGCTCCACTAACAGTACTAGGGCCTAAACAATTAAGGAGATGCCCTTTATGGGAACTGAAAGAAAGAGGCCATTGACAGGGTTCTCTTTTCAATCATTGGGCAAGATGGAGAGGAATTTCCAAAGAAAATCTCAGGAGGTGAAATTCAAAGAGAAACTCCAAAAAGATTACTTGCCCTGCTGACTTAGCATTGTAACTTTTGTTTGTCCTGCCTAAAGCTCCACCCCTACAATCATAACCCAATAATTCCTTAGATTTGACACATCCAGATCCTCTCCTACTCCTTGGGGCAGGGAGAGTGATGGAGCCAGGAAAAGGACTCCTGAGCTCCTCCTTGTGTTTGGAGCATGTCCTATACATTCAGAACCAGATATAAAAAAAAAAAAAAAATTTTTTTTTTTTTTTTAAGATATAGATGTGTCAAATTGTGCTGAGTTGGGCAAAGCATCACTCAGTGCACATAAGTAAGCATTTATTAAGTACCACTCTCTACCTAGCCTGAGTATAAACTGAATCCAAGAAAATTCTATGGCCATAAATTTTTTCTCCTTGCAGAACTTGGTGCCTTTGGTAATCACAGTTCCTGATACGTTTCTAGCCTAAATTCCTTCCTTCCTTCTTTCTCTCCTTCTTTTTGCTTCTTTGCTTTCTTTATCCTTTCCTTTTTTCTTTCTTACTATCAGCACAGTGAAGGCACTTACCTTCCTTGTTTTGGATACAAGGGACATGTGATGAATATCTTAAGGTGTTTTTTGGTTTGTAGGGAGAGGAAAGCAAAACAGGTTATAGAAGTGCATTTCTGAGTGCCTTTGTAGGAAATCACACTTTTATTGGATGGAGTTTTTTTTTTATGGTAGGGAAAAATAAATAAAATAATGTGGCCAGCAAAATATTAGCATGTGTTTCTGATGAACTTCATTTCCTAAATTGGTGGTAGAATTTTTTAAATAGAAGGCATAATAAGCATTCTATAATTTGAAGATGTGCTAATCTACCTAATCATAGGAGTCTTCATAAGACTAAAATATTAGAAACATGCTACTTGAGCACTATATTCTTCATCAAAACTTTGGCTGTCTGGATCCCTCAAGAAAATAGTGATTTTGGACATAAAATTATCCAAATGTGTTAGCTGATTTTTTTAATGGAACTCATCCTATAAATGTACCATACATGTTCCAGGCTTCTTAGGCACAGGAAGTTGAAACCCATTTATCCTTCCTTCGACGGTTCAGTGTCATCTCTATAATAAGTTATTCTAATGTACAGTAGAGGTAGATTAATATAGCAAGGACCCCTGTCAGGCAGTGGACTCCCCTGGCTTTGATATTCCAGAAACTTGAATGATTCTCAGAGAGATACTAGTAAAAGTCTCAGCTCTGCATCCTGGCTTTCAAGGCTGATCCCCTACTTGCACACTCTGCTTTCACCTCAGTAACAACCTCACACCAGCCAGGCCCATCTCACCATCCTCAGTAATGGCAGATTCCTCCTCTCCTCCAAAGCTTTGATGGTACTTTTGATTTTACATGCCCCCACATTGCCTGGCATAAAACTCCCTCTCTCCTTTGCCTATTCAGATCATCTCTAAATTGCAGGATAACTCAAAGTCCAACTTTTCAGCAACTACATCTCCCCACAAGGTGATTCCACCACCTCCCCAGAAGTCTCCTACTGCACACTCTGTCCTACTCACTCAGACTCTTCCCTCTGTCTTACTCCACAGCAGGCGCATGGAGATACCTGTCTTATTTTGCCAGAGAGCTTGTAAGTGATTCACTTTCCCCAATACCTAACAGCGTGACGCCTCAGTCAAGTTTTCAGTCCTTCCTAAAATACATGAATCCAAAGGGCGGACTCTCTTTAATGCTAATTTTTGCTTTGAGTTTGCAACTTAAACTCACCCTCCTGTAAGTATATTTCAACATGAAGGAACTAAGGGCAAGACCTCAACTTCATATAATCCTCCACTCTAGTGAAGGAGTTAAAGCAATCAGATCACATCTATAAGTGCCGGCTGTTGTTTTCTCAACAGGGCCACTGAGTATTTTCCCAAGATTGCCCATTGACAGCCAGAATTTAGACACCAATTTTATAATATCTTCAAAAATATATATATATTTTTTTTCAACAAAAGATTAACAGAAGCTTGCTTAAACAATGTTTCCATTACTTGAGTGGTTCTAAGTACTTAAAGTATTCAGTTTAGATCCCGTTAATCTCCTGGTTGGGGCGGGGTAGGGGGGTGGGAGGGTAAATGCTAAAGCTCTTATCAGTGGGATTCTATGCACAGCCACATTCAGCTTGCATAGACATTAGCCCCCAAGGAGGTAATTTTTAACAGTCGTTAATTCAGATCTCCATAATTAGGAAGTTGGAATCATTTGGGTGGGCTGAGTTCCAATATGCAAAGCAAATACTGTGAACAAAATAGAGAAAAGGTTCAAACCATTTCAAAGAAATATTTTATACATACTTTATCTGCTAATTATAAACCCAGCTAACTATCACTATCATTTAGTTCAGTAGTTCTCAAACTCTAGCATGCATCAGAATCACCTTAGCCCTACCACCAACATTTCTGATTCAGTATATCTAGGCCTAGGGTCTGTCTGTTTGTTTTTTAGCCACATGGCTCACTGCCTCATCTCTTCTAGGTTTTTACTGAGATATCACCTTCTAACTGAGGTCTTCCCTGACTCGGTCGGTGGTTCCTGACCAACAGTAGTAACACCACCTGGATACTTGTTAGAAATTGAAATTCTTGGGCCCACCCTAGACCTAAAAAGGAAAAAAAAAAACAAAACTGTTGCCATTGAGTTGATTCCGACTCATAGCAACCCTATTCGACAAAGTAAAACTGCCCCATAGGATTTCCAAGGAGCAGCTAGTAGATTCAAACTGCTAACTTTTTGGTTTGCAGCCAAGCTCTTAACCACCACGGCACAGGTGAATATATGGGTGTTCTAAGCAGAGAGAACAGCCAGTGCAATAGTCTTTTGAGGTGAGACTATGCTTTGATGGTTTCAAGGAATAGTGAGTCTAGCATGGCTGGAATGGAGCCACGGAGAGGTCAGAAAGGTAGTGGGGAAAAAAGGGGGTGCAGATCATAAATATTCTTTAAGCAGGCAGATGCCAATGAGAAAGGGAAGTGGAAAATATTTAGATATGCCTGTCCAATTCCTCTCTCAAACTTAGGAATCATATAAGTCACTTCTTTTTACATGGGGAGAAATGGATAAAGGGGCAGAGAGAGGCCAGGAATGTTACTCTAATGGATGAGCCCTTCACACGGAGGGAAACATGGAATGAAGGCTATGTATCTTTGAATAGATAGCTGTGTATATGTGTACATGTAAATTTATCAGATGATTAGAACTGGAGCCAAACAGAGTGAGGAAAGTGATTATGTAAGCTGGATTCTAACAGTGGAGCAGGTGTTTTTCAAGCAAAGATCTCAGAAGTGGACAAAAGGTGAGGAGTCTGTGGTGTGAGGGTTAGCACGTAAAATAACAAGAAAGCAAGAAAGAGGATGGTATATTTAGCATACTGTGGGATGCTCAAGGTGACAGATCTACCTAACTTGTGAGTAAAAAAAAAAATCCTGCTGCCCTTGAGTCGATTCCAACTTATAGCAACACTGTAAGACAGGGTAGAGCTGCCCCATAGAGTTTCCAAGGAGCACCTGGTGGATTTGAACTGCCGACCTCTTGGTTAGCAGCTGTAGCTCTTAACCACTATGCCACCAGGGTTTCCGTAAATACTACAGGAAGCCCATCAAGCTAAGGGGCATGAGTTGTAGGCTGTAGGCAACGGAAGCATAGAGATTTTTGAGCAGGGGAATGAATGATCAGATTTTGTCTTTAGGGAGACAACTACGAACTAGAACAGTGGTTTCAAAGTGTGGTTCCCAGGCAGCAGCAGCAGCATCACATGGAAATTTATTAGAAATGTATACTTAAAAAAAAAAAAGTTGCCGTCGAGTCGACTGCGACTCATAGCAACCCTATATGACAGAGTAGAACTGCCCCATAGGATTTCTAAGGAGTACCTGGTGGATTCTAACTGCTGACCTTTTTGTTAGCAGCTGTAGCTCTTAACCATTACACCACCACAGTTTCCAGAAATGTATATTAGCTGTGGCGAAATAGTTAAGAGCTTGGCTGCTAACTATAGTAGTCAAATCGGGGCTTCAAACCGGTTCTTTCTGATTCGAACGTCTGCTGAGAATTTGCATTTCCACCCAGGTATACTGAATCGGAATCTACATGTTAACAACATCTTCAGGTGATTCTTATGTATAATAAATTTTGATACCCACTGTTCTACTAGTGGTTCTCAAAATTGGTCCCTAACAGCAACAGTAGCATCACCAAGGAACTTGTAAGACACGCAAATTCTCAACAGGAGTTCAAACTGGAATGAATCAGTTCGAAGCCCTGGTTCAAATCCACCCAGAGGCACCTCAGAAGATCTGCTTCCCAAAGATCACAGTCCTCGAAAACCCTCTGGAGCACAGGGTACTCATGTGGTCACCGTGAGTCAGAATCGACTCCACAGCACTGATTTCTGGTTTTACCCCAAAGCTGTTAAATCAGAAACTCTGGGGGTGGGGTCCATCAAGCCGTGCTTTAACCAGCCCCTCCAGGTGATACTGATGCACACTAAAATTAGAGAGGTACTCGACTAGAGTGAGAACCCTAGTGACAGATCAAACAATAGTCTAGAAGAAACTAAAGCTTGAATTTAGGAAGTTGAGGAGAGCAGAAATGGAAAAGAAATGCCCAAACCTAGATGCGTGTGCATGGACGTAGACGTGGAAATTTGGGAGTAAAATCTATCGAGAACCAAGGCCCTTTGGTGATTTAGTCTAACCAAGGAAGGTTAAGAGGTAAAATAGGCCTTTTTAGATAAATAAATGAATATAAAAGGGATGAGTAACAGAGTTGGGAATTTCAAAATATTAAAAAAAATTTTTTTTGATGAGTTTAAAATATAGACACCTGATCTGATCTTCACAGTGAAAGATCATGCAGAATTTCTTTACATATAGAATTTGCTTTCTGCTCCACCAAGAATCCAATGTGCAGGAAATAAGATAAGTCCTTTAAATTAGATCCCACTGGACCAATAAGCAGAACAGTGAAGCAGCTTTCCAAATTGGAAACTGCTTCTTTTATTACTATAATTCTTCAAATTGGGTGATTTGAGCCTAAATAGGGTCATCTTTGGACTCTAACTTACCTAGCTTAGCTGTCCCACTTAATTTTATACCCTGCAATCAAAATATTGGAAGCCCTGGTGGCATAGGGGTTAAGTGCAACAGCTGTTAACCAAGAGGTTGGCAGTTCTAATCCACCAGGTGCTCCTTGGAAACTCTATGCAGCAGTTCTACTCTGTCCTATAGGTCTCTATGAGTCGGAATCAACTTGACGGCAGTGGGTTTGGTTTTTAATCAAAACATAACTTTGAGGTCCAAAATATAAATTTAGAACTTCTAACTGGTGCTCACTTAGGCAGCACATATGCTAAAACTAGAATGATATAGAGAAGACTAGCATGGCCCCTGCTCAAGGACAACACAAGAATGGTGAAGCATCCCATATTTTTCAATGTCAATGTGCTGGTTGTGATATTGTACTACAGTTTTGCAAGATGTTATCACTGGGGGGAACTGGGTAAAAGCATACACAAGATCTCTATTATTTTGTATAACTAAATGTAAATCTACAAAATAAAATTAAATAAATTGGGATGGGAAACTTGAAAAAAAACTTCTGTTTTTTTAAAGAGAAATGTAAAAAAAAGCTCAGGTGATGAGTTTCTATTTCTCTTTTAAGGTCCTTCTGATTTTATCAACAATTATTTGGGTCGACCTTTAAAAGATTAACTTTCCCCATTTAAAAGTTCTAATTTGGACAGAAAAATTGTTACTTTTGTTTATGCCGTATTTTGTCCCTTCTAATTTCCAAATGCAGTGATTATCAGTTAAATATAAAATACCCTTCAGTGACAAAAGGTCTGCAGGTTTATTTGTTTACAGTTTTATAATCTATATACAGTTTTTATGAAAATTCCTTTGTGTGGTAAATAGGGTGAAAATAACTTTCTGTAAAGGCTAAAAAAATAACTATATTCAATTAGACATTTTCCCCCAAGAACAAACAACTGCAAACATATTTGCAGAAGTTTAATCAGCAAGTTGAAAATCAGAAATGTAACCATGTAATGTAACCATAGAAATGTTCAATTCCCTCAAGTTTTCTCATAAACATTACTATGGTTACATTACCTGGCAAATTAAATGTAAAAGCACACATTTTATATTTATGACGGACATAAAACTTAAATGTATACAGTGAGCTTTCGGTAACTCAACAGCCATACGCTTACTTGATTTTGTTTTAAAAATATTTAAAGGAAAAAAGCTCATCATTTCCTGTAGAGCTAAAGGTTAATTCCTCCCTTTCAACTCCATCCCTGTTCCCTGAATAATTTATTCACAATAAATTATACTGAGGCTTAACTCAGTTGTTAACAATAAATTACACTTGCTATGGTCTTCATAAATAAAGCAAAATTATGAAATCTCCTTATTCATATACTTAATATTTCCTTTATCCGGATGTGTGTTAATGTTGCAAATCGTGGTAAGAAGCTAAACTGTCCTAAGTGTTATTTTCATAATTATTCACAAGTCTCTATACTGTCCTAAGCATTATTTTTATAACTTTATAATTCTATACATAGTACTTAATATTTTCAAAATGCTGTGAAAATATATGGCAATTATTCTGCATTATCACGTTCCACCTGCTAGTGGTACTTGTATCCTCACCTATCGGAATGGACTTGACAGCGATGGTTTTGGTGTTGGTAGAAGAGAATGCTCCAGATAGAAGTGTCAGGGGATTTCCCTGAAGGGATTCAATCCAACCATGTGACTTCAGGAATATCAAGATTGCAACCTTTGCCTCTAAGACAGAGCTTCTCAACCTGGGCACTATTAACAACTCGAGTTAAAGAATTCTTTGATGTTGGGGGCAACACTGTGGATTGGCAACATCCCTGACTTTTCTACCTACTAGATGCCAATAGTGCCTACTCCTCAGCTGTGAAACAAAGAAAGTCTCAAAATGTCCCTGAAGGGCAAAACCCCCCTACCCCCACCACCTGTTAAGAGCCAATGGTCTAGAGAGAACGTGATTGCATAAACAAAGAGATGAATATACATTTATACTATTTTACATTCTATCTATAAAATTTTCATTTCTCTGAGGTGTGAGTAGACCCCGGTGGTGTAGTGGTTAAAAGCTACGGCCGCTAACCAAAATTTCAGCAGTTCAAATCTACCAGGCACTCCTTGGAAACTCTATGGGGCAGTTCCAACCTGTCCTATAGGGTTGCTGCGAGTTGGAATTGACTCGACAGCAACAGATTTTTTTTTTTTTTATGGTCTGAATATGATTGGTCTATACCTTTTTTTGGGGGGGGTCTCTATCGTTTTTGTATGGTTTGATTTTGGGGGGTATGTTGTTTTTTCCTTTTTAGTTTTTTTTTTTTTTTAATTATGTTTACGTTCTTTCTGTTGGGATAGTCCTGCTGATTCCTATTTATTTTACTATTTCTAGAACACAAATTTTTTTTCATTACATTGCAAATTTTTAGCAGTTCATTTTTCAAAACTGGCAAGTGTCATTTTTCTCAAATTTTGATTCCCAATTATACTGAAATTTTAAGTAGCACTATTTGAGTTAATAAAGTGCTATTCTGCCAAAGAGCTCAACCTGCTCTTTTATACTCTCATTATTTCTGTGAGGTAGGTAAACGTTTAATGTTATGTTCCATTGAAGATATGTTGGAAATTGAAGATACATTCAAGATCATACAACTTGTCAGCGGCAAAATGGACATTGAATGACAACTTGTATGACTGTTTCCTGTTAAGATTTTTGTGATTCAAAATAATTAAAAAATTTTAATTTACATTATCACATATTAAAATTTTGCCTGTCTTTGATTTTACCTAAAGATTTTGAAAATAAGATACATTGTTTTTAATTAATAATATTATTTTGATTTCTTAAAAATTCTAGTTGACACTCATGTGTTTACAAACGCAAAATATTAATAGTTCCTTATGTCACAAGGATATACCTTGTCTAAAAGAAAGTGGACAAGAATAAAAGTATCATATCTCTCATTAAGAATAAATTGTGTAACTCCTCAACAGCCTGCTAAAGGAAAAATTTATTTAAATAAACTGATTTTGATTTCCAAAATTGGAGCATTATATACACATGTACATTTAGAATTATTAAATATAGTTCAGATCACACTTGCATAAAACAACATATCTTCCTATTCATTGAAACACTGTAGAAAGATTCACAAAATTTGATATTTCTTACAAACATATTGATTAAAAAATAACACCTATATACATAAGAAATACATGAATACATAATTCATTTAAATGTTATATAAATCTCTGCTTTGAACAAAAACCAAACCAAACCTGTTGCCATAGAGTCAATACTGACTCATAGACACCCTATAGGACAGAGTAGAACTGCCCCACAGAGTTTCTGAGGAGCGCCTGGTGGATTCGAACTGCCGACCTTTTGGTTAGTAGCCATAGCTCTTAACCAGTACGCCACCAGGGTTTCCCTTTGCTTCTGATAAATGTTAATTCCTATTATTTTATTTATTAATGTTTTCAGTTGGCTACTTCTAAATGTACAGAATATGGTTACCTAAATATTGAGGATAAGAAAATCTCTTAATTATCTAGTGCTGCTATAACAGAAATACCACAAGTAGATGGCTTTAACAAACAGAAACGTATTCTCTCACAGTCTAGTAGGCTAGAAGTCTGAATTCACGATAACTCCAGGAGAAGGCTTTCTCTCTCTGCCGGCTCTGGAGGACGGTCCTTGTCATCAATCTTCCCCTTGTATAAGAGCTTCTCAGGCACAGGGAAGTTGGGTCCAAAGGACGCACTCTGCTCCTGGCACTGCTTTCTTGGTGGCATGAGGTCCCCATGTCTCTTGGCCTGCTTCTCTCTCTTCCAACTCAAAAGAGATTGATTTAAAACACAACCTAACCTTGTAGATTAAGTCATGCCTCATTAACATAGCTGCCGCTAATCCCAACTCATTGACATCGTAGAGATAGGATTTACAACACATAGGAAAATCACGTCAGATGATGAATCGGTAGATAATCACACAATACTGGGAATCATGGACTAGCCAAATTGACACACAATTCAATCCACAACAGAAAATAAGCATAAAATTATTGAATTATGAAAACATTTCAATGTACCTAAATGTTTCTCATTCTTTTTTTTTAAAAAACCTCAACAAGTTAAAAAAAAAAAAAAAACCTCCTAAATCGTATCTAATGTGGGTACTATAGAATAACTACTTTATCGGTGAAGTTCTATAACCAAACTCTAAGCTAGGAATGTAGCAAAATAAACAGGTAAGCAATTTTAAGACAGCTACTTCAAATTTTAAAACACTGAACGAAGCATACAGTTATTAATTCTGGCACATTGAATAAAGAGAAATTATAGTGATTGCCTATGTACTTTAGCTATTTAACTGGATGAATTTCAAGATTTCTAAGACCTAAGAAGCATATGTACCTTTAATTTTAATTGACTGCAAATTTGTTGACATTCAAAAGTTCAACTTAATAGCATTAAATGCAATAATCTAACTCTATGGAGCTTAAGCATTTTTAATAATATAAATGTCCTTTGATCACAAAATCCACAATTCATATGTGTACTTTAGTTAATACCAGGCTCCTGGGAGTTTGTAATTTATAGGGTGGGGCTTGATGAACCAGGATTTGAGCAGCATGATTCACACCGGATATCTCAAGACATATCCAAGTTCAGGGCAATAGAATAACAGGAAATCAGAAACGCAGATTGTGATGCAAAAGTGCACAACAAACCAGAGTTAGAAGGTCAGAAAGTAGGAATGTAGATAAGAGCCAGAATCTAAGAAAGGCAATGTAAGTGGCCAAAAGCCAGAAATTCTAGGTAATAAGCAAAACAGAACAAGATAGATGTATAGCACCAAGAAGACTTTAATCACTGGGCCCATGTTCTGTCCCAGACAGGATGATGTTTCTTGATCACCATCTTCCTGAGCAAGAACCAGTTCCAAGGCAAATATATTTCCTGGGAAGACAGAGGAATGAGAAGCGAAGATCTAGACAGCATAAGCCTGTCACCTCATTACTCCTAAAGAATAAAGTATTTGGTAGGCAGGAGAAAAGCTCTTTTCAAAATTAGTTAGGTTTTTGGTGAATCCTAGAAATTTATATGCCAGCAACAAAGACAGAGTATTTTCAATAATGCCCAAATTAAACAATATGCCTTTGACCATAAAGCACATGTGATAATGTGTGTATTAGCCTGTCAGCATATATATAGTCTTTTTAACATTCATAACTACAGCTTCATTGAAACAAATGAGGCATAGAGGGAAATGCTGATGCAGGAGCCCTTTCTTAAGTCCACAGTAAAAAAAAAAAAAAAAAAAACTTTTTTTTTTTTTTTTTACAGTAGTCTCAATTAATGAGTTTAGTTCGTGAAGAAAAGCAGGACTTCAACAAAAATTCAACCCCCCAAAATTCCCTCAAACTACTCATGATAGATGGAAAAAAGAAAAAGTCTTAATCTGATCCAATTTTTCTAGAAAACTGTAAAGCTGAGACACTGTTTAAGGTCATCTCCTATCAGCTCCTTCACAAACGAGTCCCATTTATCTTGCCACTTCGATCCTTGACTTTTAATTCAATATGGTTGAAGGCAGGATTATCAGTTCCACCATCTTCCATTGGATGAGCTTTATAGTTTAAAACATGCTTCTTCTAAAAGAAAATGTTAATATGGTGATTAGAAAAGAGAAACTGTTCATTCATTCAGTTTTAAATAATTGTTACTACTGTTTTAATTTCTCTAAATCAGCTTAGTAGTCTACTAAGAAGTCCCAAGTACTTAAATCAGCTCCTGTCTTTACACCGTAAGAGAGCTTAGAATAGTTCCAACTACAATGGCCCTTCTTTCTCCTGGAAATTTCTCTTCTCTGCTTTTCCTAGGTCCTTCATGACCTGAGGGCCCATTTCCCTGGTGGTGCAATGGGTAAGCGATAGGCTGCTAAGCAAAGGTTGGTAATTTGAACCCACCAGTCACTCTGCGGGAGAAAAGACCTGGTGATCTGCTCCCATAAAGATTTCAGCCTGAGAAACCTATGGGCAGTTCTACTCTGTCCTATAAGGTTGATAAGAGTCGGAATCGACTTGTTAGCACGTAACCACAATGGTCTACTGAGGGAGAGATATAAAACGGATATAGATCCTCAGAGATAAAACAGATATAGACCATCAGAGAACATGGCAGACACCTTCTTAATCCATCACTGTTTAAGAAGGGCTGAGAACTAACTAGTGTTCTATTCAAGTGGTAAACACGGTCTTATTAATTTAAGGAAAAAGGAAGCCAACTTACTTTCTTAAAAATATCAAAATTGGACAAAAAATCCTCTTTGGTTAGTAGGAATCTGGAGTCCAAGCTCTGCTTTCTTCCTCCTGAAAAACATATACATGATTTACATTGTTAAAAAGATACCTGCCACTACACAGTAGCTTCCAACATACAGGCATTTAACTTATGCACATTCAACATTATGAACTTATATAACACAAAGAAAGAATCTCCTAAACAGCTTTGAAGATATAGCCCACCATTCCCCTTCCCTCTGTCGGTTTCAGATCCTGTAAGCCTCTCACCATAATAAATGTGGGTCTAAAAAAAAAAAAAATTTTTTTTTTTTAACCACAATGTACCCATTGCTGTCAAGTCAATTCCAACTCATAGGGACTCTATAGGACAGAGTAGAACTGCCCCACAGGGTTTCCAAGGAGCAGCTGGTAGATTCAAACTACTGACCTTTTGGTTAGCAGCCAAACTCTTAACTACTGTACCACCAGGGCTACTGTTTATTAATTTGACAGCTATGGATGTATATGGGTCCTGGTGGCACAGTGGTTAAGCATTTGGCTGCTAACCAAAAGGTTGGCAGTTCAAATCCACCAGCCACTCCTTGGAAACACTATGGGGCAATTCTACTCTGTCCTACAGGGTCATTATGAGTCAGAATGGACTTAAGGGCAATTTTTTTTTTAATGGCTACATATGTGTGTGAGGAAATAATGAACTAAATTATTTTAATGAAAAGCGGTATGCAGATTGCTGTTTTAAGTCCTCTTCTCTGAGGTTTTGCCCTACAAAAATTATCTTTTTTGTTTGATATTTTACTGACTGATCAAAGAGGATTTTTTAAAATTATGTGTCTTAGAGCCTAGTCCTCAAACCACTCTATCCAGATCTAGGAGGTGTATTTAAAATGCAGATTCCTGGACTCCAACCTGGACTGCTCAAATTAGAACTCTATTTTGGGGCTACTGAATTCTGATTATTACCAAATTTTGAAGGTAATCTTTATACCTTCTGAAGTGTGAGAATCACTGTTTAAGTGCAAAAACCAGTCTTTTAATTTTGGGTATTCCTGTGTAACCTAACCCTACAAATGCCAGTAAATTTCCATTAGTTCTTAAACTAGCCTAAGCCAGATTTCGCCCACCCCGCATGCACAGAAAGGCCAGCTGTGACTACTAATTGACCTCAACAGAGGACGCAGCAACAGGAGGAACGAATCAGAAGGAAAATCATCACCAAACCCTATTCTGAAGCAAGAGGTCTGACAAGAACCACATCACCTGCTGTTTCCTGGCCAACTTCTAGAATTTTCCGTTCCCAGTATGCCTGCATGTCCGCCATCTTGCTACCCAAATCACATATAAGCCCTGCTTCCCTGTAGCTCAGAAAGTCAGATCTGAGGAACTTCCTCCTGGCTCCCTGTTCTGAGCATTGCAATGAAGTTACTCTCTTTCTCAAAGACTGGTGTCCAGATAATTGGCAAGTCTGAGCATGCAGGACAAGGACCTGCCTTCTAGGGCTCAGTAACACCTATTTTTCTGGAGGTGGGATCAACTTTAAGTCAATTTACTCAACATTATTGAGTGCCTGCTAGAGGTCCATATTTGTGCCCACTCCAAAAAGGGATGATCCAACAGAACATGGAAATTATTGAACAATATTTTGTCTTTAATATCACAAACAAGTAAAATTTGCTGAAGATCATTCAAAAGCAGTTGCAGCAGTACACCTGCAGGGAACTGCCAGAAGTTCAAGTCAGATTCAGAACAGGATGTGGAACAAGGGATATCATTGCTGGTGTCAGATAGATCTTGGTTAAAAGCAGAGAACACCAGAAAGATGTTTACCTGTGCTTCATTGACTGTGCGCAGGCATTCAACTGTGTGGATCGTAACAAATTATGAATAACATTGTGAAGAATGGTAATCCCAGAACACTTAATTGAGTTCATGAGGAACCTGTACATAGATCAAGAAGCACTCATTTGAACAGAACAGGGGGATACTGTGTGGTTTAAAATCAGGAAAAGTGTGCCTCAGGGTTGTGTCCTTTCACCATACTTATTCAATCTGGATGCTGAGCAAATAATCCAAGATGGACTATATGAAGAAGAATGCGGCATCAGGATAATGGAAGACTCATTAACGACCTGCGATATGCAAATGACACAACCTTGCTTGCTGAAAGTGAAGAAGACTTGAGCACTTACTGATGAAGACCAAAGACTACAGTCTTTGTTATGGATTACACCTCAACATAAAGAAAACAAAAATCCTCACAACTGGACCAATAAGCAACATCATGATAAAAAGAAAATATTAAAGTTGTAAAGGATCTCATTTGACTTGGATTCACAATCAACACCCATGGAAATAGCAGTCACGAAATCAAACAATGTATTGCATTGGGCAAATCTGCTGGAAAGACTTCTTTAATGTGTTAAAAAGAAAAAGATGTCACTTTGAGGACTAAAGTGCACCTGACTCAAGCCTTGGTGTTTTCAATCACCTCATATGCATGAGAAAGCTGGACAATGAACAAGGAAGATCAAAGAAGAATTAGTGCATTTGAATTTTGGTGTTGGTGATGACTACTGAATACACAATGGACTGCCAGAAGGATGAACAAATAAGTACGCTCAGAATGCTCCATAGAAGGGAGGATAGTGAGACTTTGCCTTATATGCTTTGGACATGTTATCAGGAGAGACCAGTCTCTGGAGAAGGACATCATGCTTGTTAAAGTAGAGGGTCAGCAAAACAGAGGAAGGTCCTCAATGATATGGATTTACACAGTGGCTGCAACAAAGGGTTTCAACATAGCAGCAATTGTGAGGATGTCGAGGACAGTGTTTCATCCTGTTGTACATAATGTCTCTACGAATCAGAACCGACTCGACGGCACCTAACTCTATGTGCTAGAGATTCTACTAGGCACAGAAGAGACAGATTAATGAAACAATCACTGCACTCATGGTCTACATATGAAAATATTTACCTCCATTTTACTGACGAAGAAAATAGATTCATGGTACATAGTAAATGATTTGGTAGAGCTGAAACTAAAACCAAATCTACGTGCTCTGAATTCTTACAGATTTCTAGTGCCTTATGGTAACTTAAAATATATGTTCTAACGAGCATTTAGGATTGTATGTTTTTAGACTTTTCAAGGGGGTCACTGGGAATAAGCCATTGGTAAAATTAATGAAGTTCATGTGTTTTTGGCTTTATTTCTGGATGCCTGTTCACCTGTGTAGATCACTACTTTTTTAAAACAAAAGATACAGCTATACATGGCTATCAAAGTGTTTAAGGAAATAACCCATAAGATCCGTTGCCATCAAGTTGATTCCGATTCATAGTGACCCTACAGGACAAAGTAGAACTGCCCCATGTGGTTCCCAAGGAGCACGTGGTGGATTCGAACTGCCAACCTTCTGGTTAGCAGCCATAGCTCTTAACCACTATGCCACCAGGGTTTTTAAGGAAATAAAATGGGCTAAATTTGGACCAAGGCAGAAATAGTATAAGCAGATTGGTTAGATGTATTACAGGGCTGAATAATTGGGTAACTGGGGAGAAAATTTTTAAATCTGTCTTAAAATATATCAAAACAGACAAGAGAATAAACCTACTGTACCAGTAATTTTATTTAGGAGAAAGAGCACAATCCTTTTTGAAAAGAAAGACAATGGTTTAAAACAACTTTTGAGAGGTAACAAGCAGTTGACAATCTCATAAGTATAAATATTAGAGTCATAAATGTTTGAAAAACAGTGCTACCCAGGTGCCAAAAAACAATGATTGGTGGAAGGATTCTATAAATTGGCACAATGCTGGTAGCTAAAGCAAACAAAGACATCAGACATACTTGGACAAAGTGTAGGATTTCTGACTAGTTGTAACACATTTGACAAAAAGTGAAGTGGAGCTGTCTTCCCTCGTTTGGTAGCTGTGGATGTATGTATGTGACGAAATACAGGAATTTAGGGACCCAGCACTTCTCATCAACTCCACCACCAACGAACTACTATCCTGGCTTGGGTCACCACGATGTCTCACCTGGATTACTGCAATAGCCTCCTACCTGCCCTTGTTCCCCTACAGAATAGTCTCAAAACTGGACCAGAGTGCTCCTTTGAGAATTAATGGAAAACAAATTTTTTAAACATTCCATGTAGTAGACCTAAAAAATACAGAGGTAGAAAATAGAAAAGATAACAAAATTAGAGGAACTGTCCAAGAGTCCACTTGACTGACAGAAATTTCAGAAACAGAAAACATAGAACATGGTAAGAAATTATCAAAGATGTAAAATAAGAAAAATTCCCTAGAACTGAAAGACATAGGTATTCATACTGAAAGAACTCTACTGAGAACTGAGGGCAAGGCAGTCATTGTGAAAACAGACCACATGCAAAGGGTCAGGACTCAGCACGGCATTGACATTCACAACAGCAACATAGTAAGCTATGAGAAAATAGAGATACCCTCTCAGAAACAGGAAAGTTGTTTTCAACCTAGGATTCTCTACTCAAACTAGTTATTGATCAAGCATGTTGTTGTTATGTGCCATTGAGTCGATTCCAACTCATAGTGCACAGTGACCCTATAGGACAGAGTAGCACTGCCCCACAGGCTTTAATCTTTACAGGAGAAGATTGCCAGGTCTTTTCTCCCATGGAGCCACTGGTGGGTTCAAACTGCCAACCTTTCATCTAGCAGGCGAGCACTTAAGCATTGTGCCACCCACTTCTTTGATCAAGCATAAGGGTAGATTAAAGACATTTTTGTCAAATATGTGAAGTTTCCAAAAACTCTTCTCTTGTCCAGCCTTTCTCAAGAATGTGCTGTAGGATATGCTCCATTTCATTATGGGAGTATCCAAGAATGAGGAGTAATGGGATACAGGCAACAGGGGATCCAACACAGGAGGGAAGTAAAGAGAATCCACAGACAGAGGACAAAATGTCCCATGGTAACAGCTCCACAGCAATCCCTGACAGCAATTTATACTATTTGCATTATCAGTTTGATAAAAAGAAAATAATTTTCTTTAAGTTTATGAACATTTGAAAATAGCCCTCACACTATGTTTAGACATAAATGTCATACTATGTTTAGATGTAGAGATTATTAGACATAAAAATTATTATTCCTTATATGTGTATAACTCATTAAAATGTATAAAAAATCAGCATGAGACAATGGAAGAATCATGACTTAGGGTTGTTGCAAAGATATGTGTAAAATACCCAGCATATACATATCTATATGCAGTTTTTTTCAGCATCTTATTATTTTTTTTTTTTATCCTACAACAACCTTGTGAGGTAAGCAGACTAAGTATTATTATCCTCATCTCATAGATAAGAAAACTAAGTTCAGAGTAGCTACATGATTGCCCAAGTTCATGGTAGAATGAAGCAAATGGCATAATGAAGATCCCAATAGAGATAGGTCTTCTGCTTTCAAATCCAGGCCTTCAAATTTCCCATGAATAAAATGGAGGACATAATTAAAATAGTTGTTAACAAAACCATAATAAGTAACATAAATAGTTACAAAACAGATATAGTGCAAACTGACATAAAGAGGTAAATACAATACTAATAATGTAGATAGATTAAAAAAAAAATTTTTTTTTTTTGTAGATAGATACCTGTTGGTAAACTAATAATTATTCCCACGAGAACTGTTACCAAAGTTCCAACAGTGCTGAAGTATAGATATGATAAGGAATACCAGTTATCCATCAAGGGAGTCCTAAGAGAGAGCAAAATCATAATTACAAGATTTCATCTAATACTATTAGTAACTATGTCAATGGGCCTCGTGTCAAAGTTAAGATATAATATTTAATTATGTTTTAAATGTCATAATCTTATGTCTCAATTTTATCTTATGGGGTCAGGATTTAAAAGTATGACTTAACCTTGCCCATATTCTATAATACCAAATGGTCATGTTTACTTCATTCACCTCTGCATTACGTGGCAGATACTGTTCTCACCATTGGAGTGCCAGCCATATACAAGATAGATAATGTTCCTGCCCTTGTAAAGTTTATATTCCAATAGAAAAAGAAATACGATAAATAAACAAATAAACATCATAATTTCCACTGGTAGAAAGTGCTGTAAGGAAAATAAAATAGGGTGATATAAGATTGACAAGGTGGGAGGAAGGAATCATTTTATAATGAGTTGTCAGAGAAAGTCTCTGTGAGGAACTGACGTTTGAACTGAGATCTGAATAATAAGAAAAAGTTGGCCAAATCAAGTTCTTGAGAAAGGAATCCCAGAGAAAGTAAATGCCAGCTGACTGAAGCATAGTGAGCAAGATCCAGAGTGGTACAAGATGAAAGGTAGCCAGGGGTGTTTCTGTTGGACTTGGGATGACTTTGGATTTTACTTTAAGGGCAATGACACCCATTGTAGGAGTTTAAGTAGAGGAGTGACATGATCTGAACTTTTTTTTTTTTAAGTTTGCTGTAGGATTCCACTTTCAGCTTTGAAATAATAGCTTTATTTAGACCAACCATTTCACTGAGAACAATATATAGAAACTGAGTGGTAGGGCATGCTTGAAGGCATCTGACCAATCAAGACAATGAGAAATTGAGAGGCCAGGATCCCAGAGAGAAGGGAAACACATGAGGTGAGCCTGACTTCCTTCCACGGCTTTTCCCCTTGAGGCATTTGCCATTTGTTGGGCATCTCAGCAGAACACAGCATCCCAGGACACCCATAAGAGGAACGTTTCTGAATGACAAAAGGATCAATCCACCAGGAAGACATAGAAATTCTAAACTTGAATACCCCTAATAACAAAGCCTCAAAATATGTAAAGCAAAACCTGGCATAACTAAATGGAGAAATAGACAAATCCACAATCAAAGAAATAACTGATAGAACTAACAGACAATTTCCAACTCACTTTACGAGCCCAAAATAACCTCAATAATAAAACCTCACAGAGAAATTATTAGAAAAGAAAATTAAAGGCCATTCAACTCTCAGTAATATAGATGCAAAAAACCTAGAAAAAAATAACAAATCAAATTCAGTAATTTATTTAAAAAGTAATATATCAAAAAATAGGCTTACTATAGTAATGAAAAGGTTGTTTAATGTTTGAAAATAAACCAATATAATTCATTACAGAAACAGAATAAAGGAGAAAAATTATGTAAGCATTTCAATAGATTCAGAAAAGGTAGTTGATAAAATTCCACACCTATTCATGGAAAAAACCTCTTCAGAAACCAGGGATAGAAGGGAACTTTCTTTATCTGGTAATGAATATCTACAAAATTTTACATCATACTAATGGTGAAATTTTGAAAGTTTCCTCCTGTTTCCACCCTCACCACAATATCAGGAATAAGACAAGATGTCTTCTATTATCACTTCTTTTCACCTTTGTAGTAGAAGTTCTAGACACATGCTATAACATAGACGACCCTTCAAATCATTATGCTAAGTGGAATAAGCTAGACACAAAAGGACAAATATTGCATGATTCCACTTATATGAAATATCTAGACAGGCAAATTCATAGAGGCAGAAAGTATACTAGAGGTTACCAGGGGCTGCCGGAAGGAAAGAATGGGAAGTTATTGCTTGACGGATACAGAGTTTCTGCTTGGGGTAATGACAAAGTTTTGAAAACAGACGGTGGTGATGGTTACACAACATTGTCAATGTAATTAATGCCACAAAATTGTACACTTAAACATGGATAAAACGGCAAATTTTGTTATACATATTTTACCACAATAAAATTTTAAAGCATCTGGAGTTCTCTATCTGTCACATACTTTTTTTTTTAAATGACGTTATAAAACTTAATTCAATACCTTGCAACGTTGTATACTTGAAAAGCACTAGTAGAAAATGGCATTTCTGTGGCCGCCAACGAATCCGTCACATTGGAAGTGCTGTTACAGCCATAGGTTTCAAGGCGTAATGGCATAGTTCTTTCAGAAAGTGGAGGATAAAGCTGAGCTCCAATCCCAACCCACAGAGAAATGGCAAATCCAGCCATCAGACCAACAAGTGCTCCCTGCCAAACAAGAGTGCTTTTAAAAGAAAGACAATTGTCTGCTTTGAGATAGCAATCAACGTTGGAAGGTTAAACTCAACATGGTCCAAGTCAAGTTTACCAACTTCCCACCTAAAGCCACTCCCCTGCCCGAAAGCCCCACCTCTTGTCAAGGGCACATTAGGGCCCTGGTTTCACAGCCCAGGGCCCTGGAGACTGTAACTCCATGTCCCTTTTCATATTCTCATCCAGTCAATTGCCAATTCCTGCCTGTTTTACACTTCAAACATCTCCTCCTCCCATTTCTTCCACTGTTTCCACGGCCAGCACTCTGTTCTGGCCCCCTCATCTCTTCACACCCTAGTAATTACAACAGCCATGTAGTTGACTCCACAGCAATTATTTTCTCTCTTTTCATTTAATCTGTGAACAAATGTCATGCCATATGAGCAAAAGACTATGAAAAAGAAAGCATACACAGAGTTTATCTCTATACCAAACAATATGGTAGATGGTAATTGTGCTACCGGACAATTAAAAGAAAAAGTAGTAAGCAAGTTTTACAAATGATAGCAATAGTACCGCCAACCAAACTGAGTATTTCTACAGATAAATGGAGATGGAGAGGGGAGAACTTGGCAAGCTGTCCTCTCTAAAGGGTTTCTTGATTTTGAAGACTCAGATCCATCCCTTTTCAGGTGTTCTTCCAGCCCTTGAATGATTTAAGCTCTATTCCCTTCAGCTGGGAAGCTCTTTTCTTTATGGTGAAATTTTCCCACTTCTTTTAAGAATAATAATCAGACAGGGCAGCCTGAGCCTCAGGTTCCAGATAAAGAGGAACCAAAAGAGTGTTGAGATAAGGGGAGGAGCATAAGCAAAATCATAAGATAGGAAAAATAATGGTGTGTTGATGGAACAGCAAGAAGTCTGCTGACAAGGTCAGAGGATTTATACTGCGGGGTAAGGACTGCAAGCTTTTTCATTAAGCTGAGATCTCCTTGAAAGCAGAATTTCTTTACTTTTGGTATCCCAACACTTACTACAGTGACAGGCATATAACAGGTACACAATAAATATTTTTAAGTAAAGTGAGATTAGAATGGTAGGGTGGCCAGTTGATGCTACTCTCAGTATTACACAGGGCTGGATCAAAAATCCACAAAATTATAAACTCCACCATAGTGGAAATACTCAGTGCTCACTAATCCCATGACAGTGTTCAGCACATAAATATTTGTTGAATGAACAAATGAATGAGAGAGAGAAAGGAAAAGAGGGTGAGAGAACAAAAGAAGGAAGGGAGGGAAGAAGAGAAGGAGGAAGGAAGGGTGTCCACTCTTAAAAACCCACTCTTAGGGAAGGGTAAATGTTCCGCTGGTGAAAACCTTGGAAATAGTAAAAAGAGGTACCTTCTTATCACAGGAATAATAATATTCTTACTCCCTCAAAAAGGGAGGCTACAGCTACAGCTCTTCTGGAGGCATTTTGTGTGGCAGTAAATGTCAAAAAAAAAAATTTTTTTAACTTGACTTTTTTTTTTAAACACTCAACAAATTATTACACTTGCGGTAAACACAAACCGCTGTCTTTCATTGTGATTAATTTCTACCAAACTAGCTTCTAATATGACATTCCATTAATAATTAATAATAATAATAACAATATATCTGTTATTAGTATCTGCCTTGCCAATTCTAGTAATGCATTACGAGGAGAATGGAATTCTGAACATAAAGCCATAGTTCCATGGTTCTTCTACATCTGACCACAACTGTACATACATTAAAAGTTTTTCCCGAACTGCATTTTATAGCAAGACTGAACCAGAGACTTTCTCCTGGCTTGCAGCAAAACTGTTCCAATTTCATTTATTCCAAACACAATTTCATAGTTTTGCATAGTACAGATATGTATGTCTATATGGAGGAACAGTGATATTTCCTCTTTCTGGATATTATTCTCAATTATGATCACTTTTTGGGGGCTAGAACCATGTTATGGGAGCCATAGTATTAAATATCAGGAGTAGAAACTTTCTGGCCAAATCTTATTGCTTCTCTTTGCTATACCCTATTAGCAGGAACTCTCAGCTCCATTGTTTTAAATCTCTCGTACCTGAGCCTGTCAATCTCCTTTCTTTAAATCCTAGCTATTAATTTTTAAAGGAAAAAGATAACTGCACAAAAAACAGTTGCCCCTTTAATTGTATTTTGGGTATTTAAAATTGCATTAAATTATTTTGTCAGTTCCCATTTGCCTTCACGCTTGTCGGGTCTCAGTGTATAGGACTTCATTGTACACCCCAACAAAGTCAGTGGATAACTTAAGTCATCAAGAAAAGTCACTAGTGACAGATCTCAAATGAATCATAACTTTACAAAAAAAAAAAAATGTAGAGCTGCTACTATAATTGGGAAAGTAAGATTTACACATATTCATTCTTTATACTTACAGTTGAGTTGGCAAAAGGAACCAAAATGCCCAAAGAAAACAAGCCCAGAAGAGGTCCACCAACCATGCCAAATATACTGAGTGCTGCCTACAAAAACAATAAAAAGCCAGAGATTAGCAATCTCAAATCCAAAGTTAAAATGTTTCAAAGTAATTTCACCAAAATGAGGATTGAAACCATTCAGGCTACTCCTGAAAATCGTAGTTTTATTCACGGCAGCCTTGTCATTGGCAAAGTGGTAATTAGAAATCGGAAATTTCTGCCTGAGTCTCAAGCATCCCTCTGTTCCTTGAATTATACCCCCAAAAGGCAGCAAAATGCAAAAAAAGGTAGAGAATCACAATATAATGGGAACCTATTGAATGAATTGAATGAATGTGTAAGTCAAGAATGACACCCCTCCTCTCAGCCTTGTTCTTGCAGACATTAATAATCGATCACAGCACCCCTTTGTATTTTGGTAGTCTCAAATCCTCCTCAAAACAAGACTGCAGATAAGTAATGCTTAGTGACCAGAGATAGTGATGAAACCCAGCTGCCATACCTGGTTTGATTGCCCAAGAATGGAACTAGAATGAAAAACACAATTTTTAAAAAATATCAACTTATTGATGAAAGACAGAATGCCTTCCCCTTAAGATCAGGAACAAGGCAAAATGTTGGCTCTCACCACTCTTACTCAATGTAATGTTGAAACTTGTAGCTAGTGCAGTAAGACAAGAAAAAGAAATAAAAGGCATACAGATCAAAAAGAAGAAATAAAACTGTCCCTATTTGCAGAGGATATGATTGTCTGTGTAGAAAATTCCAAGGCATATATGATAAAAAAACAAAACAAAAACTTCCAAAACTAATAAGTGAATTCATCGAGGTCATGGGATGCAAGACAAACATACAAAAAACAATTGTATTTCTATGTATTACCAATGAACACATGAACAATGAAATTACAAAATGGGTATTATTTATAATCTCCTACAAAATGAAATATTTAGGTGTAAATATAACAAAATACATATGGGACTTATATGTATGCTGAAAATTACACAATGCTAATGAAAGAAATCAGAGAACATCTAAATAAATACAGAGACATATGTTCATGGATTAGAAGACTCAATGTCTTCAGAATGTCAATTCCTCCCAAATTCATATGCAGGTTTAATACAATACAATCAAAATCCAAGCAAGACTTTTTGTAGATATTCCCATTGCCACTGAGTCAATTTCAACTCATAGCGACCCTATAGGACAGAGTAGAGCTGCCCCATAGCGTTTCTGAGGAGTGGCTGGTAGATTGGAGCAGCCAAGCCCTTAACCACTGAGCCTCCAGGGCTCCTAGACAAGATTATTTTAAACTTTACATGGAACGGAATATACAGCACAACCCAGATGTATCTCCAGAGAATTATGCTGAGTGAAAAAAGTCAATCCCAAAGGTTACATACTATATGATTCCATTTACACAATGTTCTTGACATGACAAAATTACAGAAATGGAGAACAGATAAGTGACTGCCAAGAGTCAAGGAGGGGGTAAATGTGGGAGGGAAATGGACATGGCTATGAAAAGGCAATATGAGGAATCATTGCATTGATATAAATGTTCTCTGTCTTGATTGTGTCAATGTCAATTTCCTGGTCATGATATCATACTACAAGTTTTTGAGATGTTACCATTGAAGGACACTGAATAAAAGATATACGAGATCTGTCTGTATTATTTCTTACAAGTGAATGTGAATCTACAATTATCTCGAAATAGAAAGTTTAATTTAAAAGGTAAAGAAAGAAAAATAATTTAGTCATCTCTGTCCTGTGATATGTTTACGTGTAGCTATCTATAGACAGAAGTCTGGAGGGATAGTCACATTAACATAAAAAAATATATAGATTGTGACTCAAACCATCAGCTCTTACCTGTAACAAAGCTCCCATTAGTGATGCCAGAGCGGCCATTCCAATACACAGAGCTCCGAATAGCACGCCTAGGTGGACAACATAAAGGGCAGTGTAAGGTCCAGGCCCAGAGAATTAGAATTCTCAGTAGCATAAGCTATCATGCCTTTGATTCAAAGTAAATAATAGGACTATAGTAAAGAATGGCTATATGCATCAGAGCCCTAAAAAGGGGGGTGTTTTTCTACAGGATCAGCAGTGTGCAAAGAGGACAAATAAAACCCTTACATTATGGCCAGAATTAGTTACAACATTAGGTTATGTAACTATAGGGATTTAAAAAGGAAGAACTATTGTGTTTTTAATCTAATCCTCTGTAAACATTTGTCTATACAGGAAGGCTCAGTTTTCTGTTTCCAGTCTACAGAAACTAAGACATAATTCAGCATTGCTCTGTACAACAATGGCTGCAATGATAAAAGTCAGAAATTAGACCCTTGCCACTTAAAGCATTCATTTCTCCTGGGAAGTAGCAATGACCACAACAAGGGATGGTTTGGGATCTTTAGTCCCCTCCTACACTCTACAGCACCCCCAAAGCCTCTCCTATGAAACTAACAAAGGCAGCTTCAAGACAAGTATTGTAGTCTCCCTTGTACCGACTTGCTTCCCCCACGTCACTTCTTTATAGAAATTCTAAAGCCACCACTGGTGTTCAGATTATGGATTTTTTTTCTTTTTTCCTCTTTTGACTTTTAGTATTTTTCAGATGTTTTCCAGGATCCATGTATTACTTTTTAATTTATAGGCAAAATTACCCAAACTAAACTTTATTCTTAAAGAATAGCAATTGGTAAAAAAAAAAAAAAAAAAAACTGAAATCAGCCAATATGTTCTCTACACTCAAAATTCAAAATACAGAAAAAATGAATGAGAAATTTGCTCATCACAAAATTAGTGCAGTCTTTATGTTGTTGTTCCTGTTTTACTTGCTCTAGCACTCACACAAATCTGAAGTTGTTAAGTATATTGGCTAAATAACCTTAATGCACTCAAAGGAAAACCTTATATTTAGCAAGGAGCTCTTAAGCTCTTATGCTCCCAGTGCTAATATAAACAGTATTTCCAACATATTTAGTTTGATTCTTCTCCATTTGGTAGATCGTTGAAAGATGACCATCGTGTTTTTTGATATTCAAAGTTTTTGGAAACACACTCAAATCATCAGCCATGTTCTTCTATATGTCTTCACTGCACATCAATCAAGATAATAATTTTATACAACCCTTCTACATAACTGAAAATCTCATCTATACTAGCAGCATTGATTTGTTATTAATCATCATCAACATCATTGCTTGAACGCCAATTAGTGCCTCTCACTTCATATGCATTATCTCTAAACCTCATAATAACCCTGTAAGGTGAATATTATTGTTCACATTTTCCATATGAAGAAACAGAGGCTTAAATGGCTTATTGGGTTCTTTCAAGGCTATACAGCTAGTACACTGATGGGGCAGGATTCGGCCTAGCAACAAAAACTTCTGCTCATTCTGCTAGACCATACAGCTTCAATAATCCTGAAATAAGCCAATCTAAATACTCTTTAGGAAATACAGCATAATTCTGAAATTATGTTCCAGGGTTACACTGGGTATATAATAAAATAATGCGTTGCTATTTAAATATAGAGGGCACTGAAGAATATAAGGAACCCTGGTGGTACAGTGGTTAAGCAGTGTCTGGCTGGTAACCAAAAGGTCAGCAGTTCAAATCCATGAGTCACTCCTTGGAAAAACACATGGGGCAGTTCTACGCTGTTCTATAGGGTCACTATGAATTGGAATCGACTCAACAGCAATGGGTTTTGTTTTTTTTGAAGAGTATAAATTAAGTACTTATTCCAGGCCACAACCATGGCAATGATACACAGAATTATTTGCTATTTCTTTGACAGTCTATTAGTGTCCTTGTGCTAAGGTTAAAGATTTTTGTCAGAAATAAATTTGTTAGCCATCCATTGAAAAACACTTATACCCAAGATGTTAGAACGAAGTATACTAGTCAGATTTCCTTGAGACAGATATTACATTTGGGACATATAGGAACTGGAGGACCTTAAACCTTTCCATTCAACTGGCATTTAACCCCTAACATGGTTTAAAATCTAAAAGTGGAAGTTGATCATTCGCTGCACAATTTTATAGACCATCACCAGGATACTCTTCGTAAGCAGAAAAAGCAGACAATCGCCAGGGGTCAAAAATCATAACACTGTTTGTCTTCAGCTCAGGCGTACAGACTACATACCCGAAACTGACAGCACCCTCTTAGGTAATATAGAAAAAGTGTGGCTCTGGCTTCCAAACTAAGGATATTTCTTAGACCCATGGACTAAAGGTGAGACAGGAAAGGTCTGATTCTTTTCTTGTGGCCAAGAATTTTAGTATGGATTTGGGATAGGAAAAATGTTGGAAGGAAGGACAGCCAAACAGGAAAATTGTCCACTGGCAATTAATTGTTTGAAGTGTCTCCCAGATCTACGATGCAAATATGGTCCCATCTGTATTGCCATAGGCATGCACGTGGGTATACACATATACACCCAGAGGTTCCTACTTGATATGTTCAGTGGAAAAGAATTTATTGTATCTCTAAAAGTCATCTCTCTGTGCAAATAGAAACTTACTTGTTCCTTGGGAAATCCAAGACAGGGACTTTTCTGAGAGTGATCTGAAGCGAGGTTTGATTAGATCTTCCACAGTGACTGCTGCTAAGGCATTAATACTGGAGGACACGGTGCTGTAAGGGAAAACAATGCGTTAACTTTAAGAAGAAATGGATGGTGCCCAGTTACCTACCATTACTGAACATTTTGATCAAGGACCCAATCAGTGAATCCTGATTAAAGGATTAAAAGGAGAAAGAGCATGGAAAAGAACTTCAAACTCATATGGAAACCAGACTTACTGGATCCATTGAAACTGGAGGAAACCATGACTCTAATGCCTGGAAATAATCTTTAAACCTTCTAACCAAAACTACCTCATGAAGCTATCGGTAAACTAAACTCCAGTTTAGCCCCACTAAAAAAGAATATTTGCCTCAAGCATAGTGTTCTTTAAAGAATTATCTACATAAGGATGAACTGGTAACAGTTAATCTAAAGTACGGATGAGAACTTTAAGGGGCAGAGAGCCTAAATTAATGGTGATGATGCGATATGGGTGGAGATAGGATGGTAACACAATGAGAAGCATGAAATCAATGTTACCGAATTGTTCATGTAGAAATTGTGAATGGATATATGTTTGGTTGTGTGTATTGCCACCAAAAATAAATAAAATCTTTTTTAAAAAGCACACTTAAAAGGGAATGAGAAGGGGGGGAAACAAATTGTCACTGTTAAGATATAAACAGATTTCTACTGTGTTGTTATTAATGATTACAGCATCCTCCTCCTGGAAGCTGGTATCAACCAAGAATGATTTGGGCAACATCTTGATGGTAAAAGGTGAAAGATAAATGTTACTTCCATTTTGCGGTGAATTGTCAGTGTCTGCAGAAAGAATCTGCCTCGGTTACTTGGTATGATCATATAGCAACTTTAAAACATATTTATCTTTGTGCATAGAAAAGACTGCCCTAAGCCTTAACTAAAAAAAAAAAAAAATACTCCATAAATGTCAATAATATTAATTTCCTGGGCCTCATTAATATATGCTGTAAATATCAATAATAATAATCATCTGGAGCAAACACAGGAAGGAATGTATAAGTGAAATGAACAAGTTGAATCAAGAAACAAGATTTTCTGGACTGTGTATATTATTCACTGTGGAAATAGGAGAGTTAATTCTAACTTTCCAGTTGACCAAGCTTTAGCCACACAAACATTTTAAACAAAAACTTTAGGCACCCATTTTTGAGAATCAATAAAAGTATTATCAACCGATCATCATTATTGTGACCCTATAGGATATGTGATAATGTATTAGACAGCAGAGACCTAGTTAAAAATGAGGCTGAATATGACGGGATCCTAGCCTAGAGATAAGAGATAGACCTACAGAGCAATTATATGGGGTAATAAATGTAGATTGCCTAATTTGGTTCATCTTTGCCCATTTTCTGAATTCAGTCTTATCTTAGAAAGTATCTGTTATGGATTGAATTATGTCTCCCCAAAATATGTGTTGTAAATCCTAAACCCCTATACCTGTGGATATAATCCCATTTGGGAATAGGACTTTCTTTGTTATGTTAATGAGACTATTAGCAATATACGGTATGTTTTAAACCAATCACCTTGGAGGTATAAACCAAACTGATTGGGCACAGAGGAAGTACAAATGGAGTGGAAGATACATGTCACATGAAGAACACCAGGGAATCGAGGAACAGAAGAGACTACAGAGAGAAAAAGCCTTCCCCTTGAGATGGTGCCCTGATTTTGGACTTCTAGCCTCTTAAACTATGAGAAAATTAATTCCTGTTTGTTAAAACCACCCACTTGAGCTGTTTGTGTTACAGCAGAGCTAAGAAACTGACGCAGTATCCAATAAAAAAAAGAAAAATCCCAACAGCAAAACCACTAGTATCACAGTTCATACCTTAGTGTTCCACTGTAAGCGCAGGCCACAAAGAGTCCAGGAAGTCCTGGGTAATCTTGCAGAATGTCCAGGACCATATAAGGCATGAGCTGAAAAATTCCAAAATTTACTTCCAAGCACTGTCTGCTACTGGATACAATTTATCTCGTGTCCTTCAAGAACAGAAGGAAGCTATTCCATATAAATGAAGTTTCCAAATACCTAAAATTCAACTCTTTAACTGGTAACACTCAAAGAAACCAATGGCACAGTGGTTAAGGGTTCAAGCTTTGGATTCAGAAAGATTCTGCTACTTATTTTCTCTCAGCCTTGGTTTCTTATCTGTAAAACAGCCATAATGATATCAATAATACCACAGAATTGCTATAAAGGTTAAGTTAGATAATATATATAAAGCTCTTAGTATATTATATGGGATAGAGTAAATGCTCAAAGGTAGATGTTATCCCTCTTTGGAATAATAAATCATTTTTTTAAGGGAGTACTTTACGCACCTTTGTGCTTAAGTAAACAGCAGTCACTTAATTAAAATTTACTTGATGTCTTAAGGCCATCTTTGTAAACTTCTGTCACAGCTCAAGACTGAAGACTGGATTATAGTTGCATGTAGAGTGAGACACAGTGATAAGTGGAGAGTGACTGAAGGAAAACCCTGGAACTGGCTTCTTTTTAAAAGTTCCGGATCCCAACTTGCTTTTTGATTTTTTTTTTTTAAATACATATTAAATGAAGGACAGGTGGATATGTGACTTCAGGACTATCTTATACGGCAGTCTTTCTGCAAAATTAATTTTTGATTCAAAAGTCCTAAGTGGACAATTTTCCATAAAAGTGTCCTCCCATTTGCACTGAAGCCTTATTATTTTCCCATGGTGACGATGGATGGCATGTCCTGTCTTAATAGCTTTCACTACCTATTTGATTTCATTTAACAATATGGATAGAGAAGAACATCCTCCACTATCACAAGACTCTGCATTGGGTTGTTTTACAAGTGCTTTCTGCATTTTCTCCAAAGCTTAAAAAAAAAATGGCCGTCAAGTCAATTAAGACTCATAGTGACCCTGTAGGACAGAGTAGAACTGCCCCATAGAGTTTCTAAGGAGCGCCTGGTGGATTGAAACTGCCGATCTTTGGTTAGCAGCTGTAGCACTTTACCACTACACCTGCAGGGTTTCCACCTCCAAAGCTTACTAACTCTTTATCCTCAGAAAAAGAGAGCACCACATTTCCCCAAGGTCAAGGTCCAAATCTCCCAGGAAGTCTTAAAAGTTCAAGCAGTATTAAAACTTTAAGCAGAATTCCACACCCAAGCAATAGTAAAGCTGCCATCAGTAGTATTATAACGACATCCAAAATCCTGTACCTACCAGGTCCTCAACATTTTCAAAAGCCTTTGGTATAATATTTCATACTGTGAATGGCCCCCACATGTATAGGTAGCTTCAATGAGGTAAGACTAAGTGGCAGGAAAATAGCAAAACTCTAGCTAGGCACAAGCCCTGCTTCCTCAGGGTGAGCTCTAGCAGAGTGTAGCAGAAACATCTTTGCTCTCCTCAGGATAAACCTAGGGCTCTGGCCTCATCTCCCGCTGACTATCTTATTTGCATTTGTATCCCCAGTGAAAGATTAATTAAAGTAATTCGTTAACTGACAACACAAGACTGCAACCATCCAGTTAGGAGGAAAGTCTCTGGAAAATTTAGCATGTACTCCCTAAGCGATTGATTGCTAGGAGTCAGAATCATCAGCAACTGGTTTGGTTTTGCTTTCTCTGAGTGATGGTTCAAGCGTAACAACAAATGTGAGGATGGCACAGGGCCGAGCAGTTTTATTCTGTTTTACGTAGGGTCGCTATGAGTAGGAAACAACTTGATGGCACCTAACTACAACAAGTGATAGAGGCGTGCAGGCAACACACCCTGAATGCACTCTATGACAAGGATTCTCGAGGGGAGGACATTGTAGGGATTTTTCTACCCAGAGTAGGGGGAAAGTATATTAGAAGCTGTTACGGATTGAATTGTGTCCCCCTCAAAATGTGTGGCAACTTAGCTAGGCCATGGATTCCCAGTATTGTGTGATCGTCCACCATTTTGTCATCTGATGTGATTTTCCTATGTGTTATAAATCCTACCTCTATGATGTTAATGAGGCAGGATTAGAAGGAATTATGTTAATGAAGCAGGACTCAATCTACAAGATTAGATTGTGTTTTAAATCAATCTCTTTTGAGACATAAAAGAGAGAAGTGAGCAGAGAGACATGGGGACCTCAAACCACCAAGAAAGCAGTGCCAGGTGCAGTGTGTCCTTTGGACCCAGGATTCCTGCACTGAGAAATTCCTGTTCCAGGGGAAGATTGATGACAAGGACCTTCCTCCAGAGCCATCAGAAAAAGCCTTTCCCTGAAGCTGAAACCCTGAATTTGGACTTCTAGCCTATCAGCCTATGAGAGAATAAAGTTCTGTTTGTTGAAGCCATCTACTCGGAGTATTTCTGTTATAGCAGCACTGGGTAACTAAGACAGAAGCATTTTTAAAAATCCCTATTGTCTTCATAATACAAACCACTGACAACAGATTGACAAAAATCACGAACTATTCTTGATTAGAGGGAATATAATAGAAGAGAGCTCCATCTTCAGAGTAAACATGATTCTTGGATTCTCTGAGAGAGTAGGAAGCCGGTGTTTATCAGAAAGACAACTTAGGTTAAGATAGAGTTGAGAAACACAGCTCATCCATGCTTTCATTTTCTAATTTCCCAGTATTGTCTTTTCCCGGCAATATATGCTGCATTTGCACTACCATAATATTCAGTTTATCTGCATTCTAATTAGTGCCCCAGGCACTTGACTTACAAGGAAGTCATAGAAAATAATTTTGGCAAGGACACTGAGAACAAGACTTAGGCTTAAAGTCAGGTAGTCCTGGATTTGAATTCTAGCCACACTTTTTGAAAGACAGAGACCTGGGTTCAATTCCCAGCCAATGTACCTCCTACAAGCCACTCCCGTCTATAAGCGGAGGCTTTCATGTTGCTATAATGCTGAAAGGAGCCCTGGTGGCACAGTGGTTAAAGCGATTGCTAAGTGAAAGTTTGGCGGTTCGAAACCACCAGCAGCTCCTTCGGAGAAAGATGTGGCAGTCTGCTCCCGTAGAGATTTACAGCCTCGGAAGCCCTACAGGGTCGCTAGGAGTTGGAATCGACTTGAAGGGTTGTTTTTTTGTTGTTGTATGCTGCTGGACAGGTTTCAGCAGGGCTTCCAGAGTTAGACACACTATGAAGAAAGGCCTGACAATCTACTTCCAAAAATCAGCCAATGAAAATCCTATGGATCACAACAGTCTTACCCGCAGGACTGGGTGACATTTAGTTCAGTTGTGCACAGGGTCGCCATGAATCGGGCCAACTCCATAGCAGCTAACAACAATATGGCACAGAGTTTTGGAGTGAGGATTCTGGTAATGGCCTGCCTAGGTTTGAATCCTGGCTCCAAACTTATAGCTGGTTACCGGTTACCTCACTTACTTAACCTCTTTGTGCCTCTGTTCTTCACCTCTGAGATGGGGACAGTCATAGTACCTACCTCGGAGGGTAGAGGTGAGGATTAAAATTTGAAATTCATATAAAGCACTTACAAAACTGCCTGGCACATAGTATTTGTTGAGCCTTAGCAATTATTCATATGTATCTGCTGTGTGACCTAGGGCAAGTTAGAGAACCTTTCTGAGGCTCATTTCCTTATCTATAAAATGAGAATTAGTATGCAAAGTTCTTGGCACAGAATCACACAGTTGGTGCTCAACAAATGTTCACTTATTAGATCCATTTCTCCATCATTTTAAACCTGTTGGGAAGATAAACGGTTCATAAAAAAGCAATCTAACAACAGTTACAAAATGTTCTATAGCATTCTGGTGTATATGTGTTTACTCTTATGCCCAGCCTTGAGATATCTCCATTTAAGAGCATATGGCTTGAAATTTTTCTAGGTATTTCTATATTTTAATTTTTAACATAGAACTCTTCATTCCTGCTATCCCAAGCCCGTTGTCATCGCAACCCTGTGTGTTAAGAAGTAGAACTGCTTCATAGAGTTATCTTGGCTGTAATCTCTACAAAGGCAGATTGCCAAGGCCTTCTTCTGCAACACTGCTAAGTGGATTCAAACCCTTAGCCTTTAGTTTAGTAAGATTCCTGGTGGTACAGCAGTTAAGAGCTACAGCTGCTAACCAAAAGATTGGCAATTCAAGTCCACCAGCCACTTCTTGGAAACCCTATGGGGCAGATCTACTCTGTCCCATAGAGTTGCTATGAGTTGGAATCAACTCAACAGAAATTGGTTTTAGGTCAGCAGGTGAGCACAAACCATTTGCACTATCCAGGGACCTTTTCATTTTTGCTAATGCCTACCAAAATAAAATTTTATCAATGCTTTCTAGAAAGTAAAGATGGTGATACTATGCCATTTGCTTTTTTCCCTCTCCTTGCACCTAATAATGAGATGACTTCTTCTTGAGTGTCCTGAACACACTATTAGAAAGACATGGTACTGAACCTGGTCTGGTGCGGACACTTTCTTGGCTGTCCAAGGATCACAGTCCTGGTACCTGGAATATAGGGCGAGCCCACAAAACACTGAGCAGATGAGGATTGTCCAGAGCCCCACGAGATTGATGTAGAGAGACCTATGGAGGTAAAAACAAACCAGCAAATGGTAGCTGTAATCTCTATTCCAAAGGTCAGGAAAATTGTTACATGAACAGAAGAGACCCTCACGATTGTATTTCTACATACATTAAATAAATGCACATGATCTTTTTGTCATCAAAACACCATTTATTCTATTCTAGTCTAATCTCCTGCTAACAATGTCAATCAACAATGTATTTGGGAATATTTGGAATAAATGGAGTTTTCCCGCTAAATGAGTGAATCCTTCTGGTCAGAGTTCCAAGGGTATTGTTAGCTTCACAACTGTGCATGGTTAGAATACTCCAGGTCTTCTTGTCATAAAGGAAGGATTTTAGTAGTCAACAGAGCACTGACTATTAGCACTTTCCTTTTGAAAGTAATACAATGATAAGCTGCTCGAAGTTGTTAGAATCTATGTAACAACTCAATAAACTTGTTGTAAATATGGTTTATTAGACCACCCATTAAATTTGAAAAGTAAACATGTATTCCTTAGACAGAAATCTTCTCAGTGTCACCATATACAGTGTGTGTGACAAGATAGCACTGGAATCATAACTGAGTATAAATCTTGGCTCTACCATACGTAACCTTAGGCGAGTAATTTCTTCTCTCTGATCCTCACTTTCTTCATTTACACTTAAAGATAACAAAGCCTACCTTACAGAGTTATAAGATGAAATGAAATATTATAGATTCTACAGCACAGTGCTTGATGTTAGTTGCCATTGAGTCGGCCCTCGAATCATGGCGACCCCACGCACAGTGGAACAAAATGTTGCCTGGTCCTGTGCCATCCCCATGATCAGTTGTAGATTGGACTGTCGTGATCCATAGGGTTTTCAGCATGTAATAGATGAGTGTTGTCAGGTAGTTATTGATGTTGTTGGTGTTAATATCATTGAATGCTAGGTCTTAACAATCAGTTGAACAGCGAACATTTCTCTCACTAATGGGGCTGCTTTTTTTTTCCCCGTGGTGATGCAGTGGACACGGTGATGAACCACCCTATACTGAAAAGAAGCACCACCCCCAAGGTCATGCCTCCGCTGCCTTATGACTGGTGGAAGCAAGAGTATAAAGCCCTCTGACCCCAACTTGGGACAAGTCAAAAAAGTTGTCTTAGCTTCAGAGCTCCCCAAAGGGGTCAGCTGAGGCCTTTGTTGCAACTGAATTGCAGTCTAATTCCTCCTTCTACTCAATCTTGCATCCTTCCCTTTCCTTCCATAGGTGTTGAATCCCTAATAAACTCAGGCACTGCTAGCCTCCATCTCAAAGCCTGCTTCCTGGAGAACCCTCCCTGCAACAGGTGCCATAGTCACTTATACAAGCAGATGCACAATACATGTTTTTTCATTTGGTAAGATTTTTTTACTTAATAATTCTTTTAAATATGTTTTAAATAGCTGATCTAAAACATACAGTACCACTTTACTCTGCTTGAACCTTATGGAACTAAGCATACCACTTATCTCTTTGAATTTCATGACACTAAAGACTTAAACTTGAGCTAAACTTGACTTATGAAAGTGTTTTCATAAAGATAACTGATGGTTATTAACAATTCCCACACCATAATTTGGCTTACATTTTTGCCTGGACTCTGCTTTTACAGGAAATATATCTCTGCACCTGGGATTGGTTGACACCGTAGATACCGGTCCAGGTGAAGGTCCCTCCTATAATAATTGTCCAGAATGTGTGTCTTTGCAAAGGGTTAGGATCAAAACTAAATGAAAAGAAACAGATGACAAAATCAGAACTGTCAACGGAAAACCCTCCCAGAAATTTTTATAAGTAAGCAATGTATACATATATACACACTTATATACATATTTATTAATTAATATAAAAGGTATAAATATTTCCAAAATAAGTTCAATGAATAAAAATGTATCCTTTCAGATATTTGGGGATTCTATATGAGCTTGGGGGACAACGGAAGTTCTAATCATTCTGAGTGTCTATATAAATCCTTCTCCTATGACCTTAGGAAGTTGTTTAAACAAGTGTGCCATGCCATAATACAGAGAAGAGAATAAGACAGAAAAAAAAGAGAGAGAGAGAGGCGCAGACAGACGCAGAGTACTAGGCTCTGAAGCACACCACAACAATAGATATGGTATTGAAATGAACACAAAATTGATGCATTTTGTGTATATAATTCCACTCCAGAGCAGATATCTGTCCACTAAATTCTCAAAACATATCAGAATAATAAGGACTACACTTGAAAAGCTTGAAATACAATAAGGCTTTTCATTATTACTTAATGGTTGGTAATCTTCAAAGGAAAGATCAGAAAAATGTCTGATCTTTTACTTTTTAGAATATCTTATTGATGTATAAGCTACTAAGTCAATGCTACAATATATCCTACCCTTTGTATAAAGTGACGATCATCTTGCAGAAAATATACGCTATTCTTTGTGTAAAGTGACAGTCATCGTGCAGACAAAAGATTGGCTCCACACTCTCTCTGCTCAGCCCATCCTACTGGTAGAAGATTCAGGAGTAATCAAGGTCCCCTGAGTGGCCATCAGTTGTTTCTGCCTCCTGGCATTCATTTCCCTTTCTTCTGGTAACACTGACCCAAGGACTGCTTTGAGGAAACTAAAATTTCCCCATTAAATGGTCTGAAGTTCTGTCAATCAATTTATGCTGCTCTGTCCTAGACAAGGGATGGAAAACATGGCTCAAGCTGGCCAACTGGTTTATTCTTTTCCTTGCAATCTGAATCTTGTGGTAAAAGGAAATAAAAAATTATTTAGAAAAATAGCTGATGTTGATTCATTGCAAAGCATTACTGCAAATGAACACATTGGCCCTGTACAATTTCAGGAAAACTCCTCTCAAACTTTGATGCCTATTTGCAAAAGACTAGATGAGAGCCACCAAGGGCAAAATGGGTTTCCTTTCTTCTTGCCAATGGTTACAGCTTGCCTGCCTCTAAGTGAGGCTGCTTAAAGAGAAAATATGCCAGTCCAGATCAAAATGAGACACAAAGATGACACCATTGATCCAAAGGGTAAGATGTTTTAAATGATTTTTAAATGTTGGTGGTATATTTGGGGTGAAATGTCTAGTTTGTCCATTGGTTTTTCTTTAAGAAAACTGAGCAGTTTAAGACATTTTCTCTCACTGTTACATCATGTGGGTATACATCTTGAAACATCAACCATAACTTTTCTAGTCAACTCTCTGGAAGTAATAAAAAACCCCACTGCTGTAGAGTCAATTCCGACTCATTGTGACCCTATATATATATATATCAAAGCCATTGCCTTCAAGTCAATTCTGACTCATAGCAACCCTATAGGACAGAGTAGGACTGCCTCATGGGTTTCCAATGCTGTAATCTTTACAGAAACATACTTCCACATTTTTCTCCTGTGGAGTGGCTAGCAGGGGCAAACTCGAGAACTTTTGGCTGGCAAGCTGGGCATTTAAGCACTGCACCACCAGGACTCCTTTATTATAATATGCCTACACATAATTACAATGTGTGATGATAATATAATCTATTGCTGGGGCATTCTTTTGAATGGGATGCTTGAAACAAACCGTCAACAACGCAACCACTAGGTCTTTTAGTGTTTTTCTCTTGATCAGAGGCTTTCTTTTCTTATCCCCATTGTCTCTTCCCTTATCATTCCACTCCACCCTTCAACCAATTCCAGACTTTAATATCTGAAAGAAATACTCTTTTGGTATACTATAAGTTCTTTCCCAGGATGAAGCACCATCTTAATTACCTTGCATCATCTGACCATTTTCACCCCTTAAAGAACTGGTGGAATACTTGCTAGCTTCAATCTTCTGTACCGCATCCTTAGTGGTTTATTTGTTTAACGCAAGCTTACTATTTCAGTAAAGAGAGAGCTTTTACAGAAAAAGCAAAAGGTATGTTCTGTTAACCAAGAGGTAAATAACTTACTTCCAGAAGTTTAATCTTCCACCATTGTAGGCATCACTTAGAATAGTGCTCATTCCACCTTGAACAACTGAAGCCCGTATAATCACAGATGCAAATCCAGCCACCATGATCCCAACTTGAAAAACATCCGTCCAGACGACTGCTTTAAGACCACCCTTTGAGGGGAAAGAGTATTAGGAGGAAAGCTTCTATCAGACATTATTGAGCATCTACATATCAGTCACTGTGCTGGAAAAAAATGACAAGAGCATGGCTCTTGGCCCAGAAGTACACCCAAGAGAGATGAGCAGGTCAGGAGAACCTTCACAGAGAAGGTTATAAATTTAAAAGCTAAGCCTTCATACATAAGGACAGGTAAAGAGGGAAGGTTCTCCCAGCAGAGGAAATAGCATAGACAAAAGCATAGAAGGGCCAAAGTACGCAATGTGTTGAGTATGGCCAGATGTATAATGTGGAATGGAGTGGTGTGGGGAGATGGTTGGGAAGAAAATTCAAAGTCAAATTTCAAAAGATAATATCATGGATTTTATCCTATAAGCAGGACTGATATTTGACCAATATGCACCAAAATGGTCATACCAGTTGTTGAAATACTAAAATTGTCTTGTACTAGCCACTACCCAAAACTCTCCAAGTGTACCCTCTAACCCCTATGACCCCAGTTGAGCCAGCCCCTCCCTGAGGACCTCATTTTCTACAGGATCCAGCAACTAAAAGGTTAAGTCCTAGAATATCAGGGATCTCATAAGACCTGCACCAATGCTAAGTGCAAGTACCCACGATAATATTACCCATGCAATACAAGGTTACATATTTTGACCATCACTCCTGCCTATAGGCAATGGGAAATGATTATAGATCTGTAAGTTGAGGAATAATATGAGCACAGGTATAATAACTTGGCAAGTGCATGGATGAATTAGAAGGAGACCAGATTAGGTGACATTGCAATGGTTTAGGTGATTGAAAAAAAAAATCCATTATGATCAATGTTCTTCTGAGGACCAATTTTACCCCAGACCAAATATTCCTTACAAAAAAGTTACACTGTGAGAGGTTAAGAGTAAGAGAATAGGTATGAACAAATGAGTTTGCAGCATCCAACTATGGGAATCTTTAATATTGCAAAGCAAGTGGGTAGAGGGAAAGGGGAAATAAAGTTCTTGACATACCACTGTGCAGTAGAATGTGCAGACCACCCCTGTTGCCACTACTGCACCCCATAGATCGAACCCAGTGACTGTAGAAGAAAAGAAAATGCATGTATAACCATGAAACATGTATAATAAAAGTACTTTGCAAAAATTCATCAGGGGCAAAGCTATATCATTTATTTGGCACCTACCTCTATATCTACTTGCCTAAAACTGGGTCCATGTCTCATAAAATGCCACAAAACAAATGGCGTTTAAAATTGTATTTGATGAGTTAAATAGACATGGTTTCTACCCTCAGATAACATACACAGATCCAACAATGGCTGGATTGAATACATGGAAAAAGCATTTGTATTATAATTTAGCAAAGAAACAGCTTGATATTGTAAGGTAGTTGTCCAGACCAGATGGGGTGAAGGGCATTTACCATCTCTCCCAATTAGATGTGGTTCAGATACACATACTATTCTACCAAATCTTGAAAGACCGGTTGTCATATTATAAGATGGGACCTTGATGGAGAAAAGTCTGTATAGTTTTCTACCATTTATCTAAGAAGTAAAGGGGATAGTACATTTTTTAAAATGGAAGAATAAACCAAAAACAAACAGAAGAAGATAGTTACCTATAGTAAAGAGAGGGATTAGGGGAGAGTGATAAAAATTACACATATTTCATTTTGTAGATTTGACTTTGGAACCATGTAAATGTTCTATGTAATTACAATAAATTAATTTTAGGAGTTTTTAAAAAACTCCTAAAAAGCAAAATGAAAAAAATGAACCTAACTGTATACCAAGTTTGTGACATAACCACACAGAAAAAATTATTTTAAAAAAACTTTAAAACACAATTTAACATGCATCCTTAATGGGATATACCTTAACGGGAAAAAAAGAACTGCAATGAAAAAAAGCTTTAACTCTTGGGCTATCATGTAACGATGCTACAAAAATACTGAAATTGTTATTCTGAAACTATTACACCAGTGGTTCTTGACTTTGACATTAAAATTACCAGGAGGTTTTTTAAATCCTGATGACCAGAACACAGAGCAGGGCAATTAAATCAGAATCATGGAAGCTAAGATCCAATATTAGTATTTTTTTCTTTTTGTACTTTAGATGAAGGTTTACAGAACAAACTAGCTTCTCATTGAACATTTAGTACACATACTGTTTTATGACATTGGTTAACAAACCCACAACGTGTCAACACTCTCCCTTCTAGACCTTGGGTTCCCTATTATCAGGTTTCCTGTCCCCTCCTGCCTTCTAGTCCTTGCCCTTTGGTTGTTGTGCCCCTTTAGTCTCATTTTGTTTCATGGATCGGTCTAATCTTTGGCTGAAGGGTGAACCTCGGGAGTGACTTCATTACTGAGCTAAAAGGGTGTCTGGGGAGCCCATACTCTTGGGGCTTCTCCAGCCTCTGTCAGGCCAGTAAGTCTGGTCTTTTTTTTTTAGTTAGAATTCTGTTCCACATTTTTCTCCAGTTCTGTCTGGGACCCTCCGTTGTGATCCCTGTCAGAGCAGTCAGTGGTGGTAGCCAGGCACCATCTAGTTGCATTGGACTCAGTCTGGTGGAGGCTGTGGTAGTTGTGGTCTATTAGTCCTTTAGACTAATCTTTCACTTGTGTCTGTAGTTTTCTTCATTTTCACTTGCTCCTGAAGAGGTGAGACCAGTGGAGTATCTTAGGTGGCCAGTCACAGGCTTTTAAGGCCCCAGACACTACTCACCAAAGTGAATGTGGAACATTTTCTTTATAAACTGTGTTATGCCAATTGAGCTAGACGTTCCCTGAGACCATGGTCCCCACAGCCCCCAGCCCAGTAATTCAGTCCCTAAGGGAGTTTGGATTTGTCCATCAAGCTTCCATGACCTTACCCTGAACAAGTCGTGCTGGCTTCCCCAGAATTGTGTACTGTTTTATCCTTCACCAAAATTACTACTTATTTATTGTCTATTTAGTGTTTTTCCGCCCTCACCCCTCCTCTCCCTCGTAACCATCAAAGATTGTTTCTTTTTGTGTGTAAACCTTTTCATGAGTTTTTATAGTAGTGGTCTCATACAGTATCTGTCCTTTTGTGATTGCCTTATTTCACTCAGCATAATGCCCTCCAGATTTGTGCATGTTGTGAGATGCTTCGCAGAATCTTCATTGTTCTTTATGGTTTCATAGTATTCCATTGTGTGTATGTACCATAGTTTGCTTACCCATTCATCTGTTGATGGGCACCTAGGTTGTTTCCATCTTTTTGCTATTGTGAATAATGCTGTAATGAACATGGGTATGCATATGTCTATTCTTGTGATGGTTTTTATTTCTCTAGGATATATTCCTAGGAGCGGGATTGCTGGATCATATGGTATTTCTATTTCCAGCTTTCTAAGGAAGCGCCATATCGTTTTCCAAAATGGTTACAACATTTTGCACTCCCACCAGCAGTGCATAAGAGTTCCAATCTCCCCTAAGCCTCTCCAACATTTGTTATTTTCTGTTTTTTTGATATGTGCTGGTAATGCTGGGGTGAGATGGCGTCTCATTGTGGTTTTGACTTGCATTTCTCCAATGGCTAGTGATCTTGAGCATTTCCTCATGTGTCTGTGAGCCGCTTGAATGTCTTCTTTGGTGAAGTGTCTGTTCATTTCCTTTGCCTATTTTTTTAATTGGATTATTTGGCTTTTTTTTTTTTTTTTGGTAGAGATGTTGGATTTTCCTGTAGATTTTAGAGATTAGACCTTTGTTGGATTTGTAATAGCCCCAAATTTTTCCAAGTTTTTAGGTTCTCTTTGTACTGTTTTGGTGAAGTCTTCTGATGAACGTAAGTGTTTAATTTTTAGAATAACTCAGTTATCTAGCTTATCTTTTGAAGTTTGTATGTTGTTAGTGATGGTTCGTATCCTGCTAATGCCAGGTATTAGGGGCTCTAGCGCTGATCCTATTTTTTCTTCTATGATCTTTATAATTTTCGGTTTTATATTTAGGTCTTTGATCCATTTTGAATTAGTTTTTGTGTATGGTGTGAGGTATTGGTCCTGTTTCATTTTTTCACAGATGGACATCCAATTTTGCCAGCACCATTTGTTAGAAAGACTGTTTTTTCCCCATTTGATGGACTTTGAGCCCTTGTCGAAGATCACGTGTCCACAGGTGGATGGATTTATATCTGTATTCCCAATTCTGTTCCATTGGTCAACGTATCTGTTGTTGTACCAGTACCATGCTGTTTTGACTACTGTAGCTGTATAGTATATTCTGAGGTCAGGTAGTGCAAGTCCTCCTACTTTATTCTTCATCTTCAGTAAGGCTTTACTTATCCAGGGCCTCTTCCCTTTCCATTTAAAGTTAATGATTGTTTTTTCCATCTCTTTAAAGAATGTTGTTGGTATTTGGATGGGAATTGCATTGTATTTGTAGATTGCTTTGGGTAGAATTGTTATTTTCAAAATGTTGAGTCTACCTATCCATGAGCATGATATGTTTTTCCATTTATGTAGATCTCTTTTAGTTTCTTCCAGTAGTGTTTTGTAGTTTTCTTTGTATAGGTCTTTTACTTTCTTGATTAGATTTATTCCTAAGTTTGTTTGTTTTTTTTTTTTAGGGGCTATTATAAATAGTATTGTTTTCCTGATTTCCTTTTCGTCGCTCTCTTTATTGACGTATAGGAACCCATATGATTTTTGTATATATTTATCTTGTATCCTGCTACTCTGCTGAATATTTCTATTAGTTCCAGTAGTTTTCTCGTGGAGTCTTTCGGGTTTTCTATACACAGTATCATTTCATCTGCAAATAGGGACAGTTTTACTTCTTCCTTACCAATTTGGATGCCCTTTATTTCTTTTTCTTTCCCGGTGTTAGTATTTTTTAAAGCTCCCCAAGTGAGCCCAATGTGCGGCCAAGGTTGAGAAATCAGTCATACACACACACATATATATATTTACATAAAGCAAATAAGATATTTTATTAATATTATTAAAAACAGATATTTTTGGCATAAAGTAAAAAACACAAATATAAAAACAAAAAAGAGTTGCCATTGAGTCAATCCCAGCTCATGGCAACCGTATGCTCCCTAGGGCTGATTTTTCAGAAGTAAATCACCAGGCCTTTCTTTAAAGGCATCTCTGGGTGGACTTGAACTGCCAACCTCTGGTTAGCAGCCAGCGCATTAACCATTTGCACCACCCAGGGACTTCAATAAAACCAAATAGCTTAGGAAAATACCCTATAATCCAAAATATGAATTAGAAATAATATGAACACTTAATTGATGTGTGTGTGTGTGTGTGTGTATCTGCCAGCTTTGTCCACTGTCCCAGCCTACGAGAAAGCAAGGGAGCTATTAAACTCTACTGGAGTCATGTCAAAAGGTCGCAGGACACAAGCTGAGGAGGCTCCTGCTGGACAAAAATAGGACAATCTGAGCATCGAAAATAATAAGTGTAATGATATGAAATAAAATCAAATATGTTTAAATCCATTATTTCATAATGATTAAAAAAAAAAGACCTTAGTTATCTTTGAAAGATAGTAAGGAACCAATCTATTATTTTTAAAATTTGGCAAATAAAGGGAAAAAACAGACATTTATCTTGTCTTTCCTATACAAGCTATTATATTTCAGGGTAACCAAATAGTTGATAAGAGGAAATTTCTTTTTATGGAAGTATACCATCTAATTAATGAAGAAGGAATCATAGAATTAGAATACTTAAAAAATCTGGCTTACAGGTCCAAATGATCATCAATGGCTGCTAATAATTTTAAAAAAGAAAGCTGCCAGTTCTGTGCATCCCAAAGAAATAAACAACATTGCATATGAAATATTCTTCCTAAAAAGTTGAACAGGGTTATGAAGAAGTTTCTAGATTTAACTATCAGTTTACAAGAAATAGAGAGGAACGGGGAACATTAAATGACTCCACAAGCATACAATCAGCAAACCCAAGAATCTGGAAAATTTGACAGAACAAATGACCCACATTAAAAGAATTAAGTAAAAATAATATATAATCATCTTAATAGTTGAAGAAAACACTCATTCATGATTTATTTAAAAAAAAGAAGAAAAGAAAAAAAAATCTTCCAGCAAACTAGGAACAGAAGGGAACTTCCTCAATCTGATAAAGGTCATCTATGAAACACCTACAGCTAATATCAAAACTAGTGGTGAAACTTTGAGTGCTTCCCTCCTAAGATTAAGAACAAGGAAAGGATGTGTGCTATCACCAGGTCTATTCCATGTTATCTTGAAGATTCTAGCTAATGCAGTAAGAAAAGAAAGATAAATAAAATGGATAATATTGGAAAAGAAGGAAAACTGTCAGTATTCATAAACAACATGAAAATCCTAAGAGTTCTGACAAAACCCTACCCAAATTAGTGAATAAAATAAGCAAGTTCTCAAAATAAAAAGTCAGCATATAAAAATCAATTGTATTTCTAGATGCTAGCAATAAGTGATTGGAAAATATTGAAAAGCAACACCATTTGCAATAGTATCAAAAATATCAATTACCGAGGAATAAGTCTAAGAAAGATGTGCAAGGCCTCAATATCAAAAATGATAAAACATTACTAAGAGAAATTTAGAAAGGCCTAGGTAAATGGACTGGAAGAATATCCACCTTTATAAAGCGTTCAAGTCTTTTGCCCACTTTTTATTAGGTTGTCTTTTTTTATTCATTTTAGTATTTCATGCACCAATAAGCTCAATATCAGTTAAAACTGCAATGAAATAACAGTTCACACCCACAAAAACAACTAAAATTGAAAAAGACTAATTAAAACTGTTGGTGATGACATGGAATAACTGGAACTCTCAGGCATTGTCAAGTAGGCATGTAAAATGGTACAACCACTTGAGAACACAATTTGGCAGTTCCTTTAAAATTTCTAACATACACCCTCCCTGAGCTGGGTCATAGAGTAGATGTATGTTTAACTTTATACTACCTGCTATCCTCACTCACCTACATAGTTAGGTTCCAAAGACTGGATCATTAGGTGTAATCGGCATTATGTGAAAATGGAGGTTGTCTACATTATTACATAGCTGCCACATGACATCCTTCCATAACTGCCAAACCACTGAGAATCATGGCCCAGCCAAGTCGACACATAACCTTAACCATCAAAGCCAGTGTTACCCTTGCCTCACACCTGTTAGTCTTTTACTATTGTCATAAATGCCAAATGTCAGATACTAAGACAGTCCTCAAGTGAGGTGAAAGTGTACTTCTAAATATTCCCCTAATATAAATGAAAACAGATCAAAAAGCAGAGCAAAACAAAACTAAACCTGTACAAGAATGTTCTTAGCAGCCATAATTCCTAACAGCCTAAAACTGGAAACAACCCAAATGTCCATCAACAAGAGATTGCGTAAACAAATTTTCATAGATGTATACAATGAAATACTACCAGCAATGAAAAGGGATGAACTATTGATCCGTGCAGGAACATGCATGAATCTCAAAAACATTTTGCTGAGTAAAAGAATAGTTGCAAAAAAGGCACCTACTATATGATTCCACTTATATAAAATCTAAGAACAGAGAAAACCAATCAATAATGATAAAAATCAGAAAGTGGCTGATGGAGTGGTTCGGGCATTTATTAGAAAGAGTCACAAGAAAACTTTTTGGAATTGGATGATGGAAATATTCTATAACTTGAGTTGGCCAGGGGTTACATGATTTTATACAATTTTCAGAGCTCATCCAACTGTGCACTTTTCTGTGCGTTTTATGGTTTATAAATTATACATCAGTAATAAATGTTTTCTATATTAAAAGGCAAGAACGAGGAGATTAAGAGACATACCAACTAATTGCAATACATGAACTTATTTGGATCCTGATTCTAACAAACACTAAAAAAAAAGGGGGGAAATTTGAACACTGACTTGATATTGATGATACTAAGAAATTATTGTTAATATTTTAGGTATGATAATGGTATTATAATTATGTTTAAAAATAAGTCTTTATTTTTTAAAGATATATGGAAATATAGATGAAATGATACAATATTGCAGATTTTCAGCAAAATAACCTAGTGGGCAAAATAAGGAACCAAAACCAGCCGTGAATTGAAGATTGTTCATATAAACTGATGGGTACAACAGGGTTCAATACACTATTCTCTCTATTTTTGCATATGTTTCAAGTTTTCCATAATAAAAAAAAAAGTTATGGAGAGATTAGATTTAGAGAATGTTAAGTTCCAATTTGGTTAAACAAGTTTTTATTGAGCATGTATTACACGCCCAGTGCTGTGTCCATGCTTGAGCCTACTTCCTTGGTCATAGCAAAATACTCAATTGATTTTTCAGTAGTCAAAATGCAGTTCTGGGGCGGAGCCAAGATGGCGGACTAGGCAGACGCTACCTTGGATCCCTCTTACAACAAAGACACGGAAAAACAAGTGAATCGATCACATACATAACAATCTACGAACCCTGAACAACAAACACAGATTTAGAGACGGAGAACGAACTAATACGTGGAAGCAGCGATTGTTTCCAGAGCCTGGAGCCAGCGTACCAGTCAGGTACGGCACAAGCACAGAGAGCGGCTCCACCCCCCTGAACTAACCCCGGGAGGGGGACCAGCCGGTTCCACGGGTGGCGTGGGACACAGCCAGTAGGAGAAGTCCCCGGGAGGCAGTGACTGGTCTTGGAGCAGAAAGAGCAGCGTCCGAGCCGGGGAACCGTCCCGCAGGGATTTGGACTGGACGCAGGTACGGCATAAACACGGAGAGTTGCTCCACCCCCCTGAACTAACCCTGGGAAGGGGACCAGCCAGGTCGCGGGCGGCGTGGGACGCAGCCGGTAAGAGAAGTCCCTGGGAGGCAGTGACTGGTATTGGAGCGGGGAGAACAGCGTCCCAGCGAGAACACTCGGTCACGGCACAAGCACGGGGACCTGCTCCACCCATCTGAACTAACCCTGGGAGGAGGCCCAACTGGTTCTCGGGGGCGGCACGGCCACGCGGCTGGAGGGACGAGAAGTCCCCGGGAGGCAGTGACTGATTTTGGAGTCGAGAGTGCACCGTCCCAGTAGGGGAGCCTTGACACTGGGCGTGGGGCGTGGGACTGGAAGCGGAGGATCTGACCGTGACTCCAGCAGGCCAGACCCCCCGGGGGCAATCTCCACGCAGCCAGCACACATAGGCGACGCGCCCGCGGGACTCTCAGATATAATAGTCATTCCAAGCAAGACAAGCAACTCTGGCTATATTCTGAGGTGCTACTCTCCTATCTCTCTGTTCCCTCCCCCACCCTCCCCAGGCGGCTTCATTAACATCTGAATAGCCTGAGCCAGAGGGAGAACTCTGATAGGGATCTGACTGCATTTTTTTTTTAGCGGATTTTCTGGAAAAACTAGTTTCCCAGTGATGGCTCAGAGACAACAATCCATATCAAACCACTTAAAGAAGCAGACCGTGACAGCTTCTCCAACCCCCCAAACAAAAGAATCAAAATCTTTCCCAAATGAAGATACAATCTTGGAATTATCAGATACAGAATATAAAAAACTAATTTACAGAATGCTTAATGATATCACAAATGAAATTAGGATAACTGCAGAAAAAGCCAAGGAACACACTGATAAAACTGTTGAAGAACTCAAAAAGATTATTCAAGAACATAGTGGACAAATTAATAAGTTGCAAGAATCCATAGAGAGACAACATGTAGAAATCCAAAAGATTAACAATAAAATAACAGAATTAGACAACGCGCTAGGAACTCAGAGGAGCAGACTCGAGCAATTAGAATGCAGACTGGGACATCTGGAGGACCAGGGAATCGACACCAACATAGCTGAAAAAAAATCAGATAAAAGAATTAAAAAAAATAAAGAAACCCTAAGAATTATGTGGGACTCTATCAAGAAGGATAACCTGCGGGTGATTGGAGTCCCAGAACAGGGAGGGGGGACAGAAAACACAGAGAAAATAGTTGAAGAACTCCTGACAGAAAACTTCCCTGACATTATGAAAGACGAAAGGATATCTATCCAAGATGCTCATCGAACCCCATTTAAGATTGATCCAAAAAGAAAAACACCAAGACATATTATCATCAAACTCACCAAAACCAAAGATAAACAGAAAATTTTAAAAGCAGCCAGGGAGAAAAGAAAGGTTTCCTTCAAGGGAGAATCAGTAAGAATATGTTCTGACTACTCAGCAGAAACCATGCAGGCAAGAAGGGAATGGGACGACATATACAGAACACTGAAGGAGAAAAACTGCCAGCCAAGGATCATATATCCAGCAAAACTCTCTCTGAAATATGAAGGCGAAATTAAGATATTTACAGACAAACACAAGTTTAGAGAATTTGCAAAAACCAAACCAAAGCTACAACAAATACTAAAGGATATTGTTTGGTCAGAGAACCAATAATATCAGATATCAGCACAACACAAGGTCACAAAACAGAACATCCTGATATCAACTCAAATAGGGAAATCACAAAAACAAATTAAGATTAATTAAAAAAAAAATACACATAACAGGGAATCATGGAAGTCAATAAGTAAAAGATCACAATAATCGAAAAGAGGGACTAAATACAGGAGGCATTGAACTGCCATATGGAGAGGGATACAAGGCGATATAGAACAATACAAGTTAGGTTTTTACTTAGAAAAATAGGGGTAAATAATAAGGTAACCACAAAAAGGTATAACAACTCCATAACTCAAGATAAAAGCCAAGAAAAACGTAACGACTCAACTAACATAAAGTCAAGCACTATGAAAATGAGGATCTCACAATTTACTAAGAAAAACGCCTCAGCACAAAAAAGTATGTGGAAAAATGAAATTGTCAACAACACACATAAAAAGGCATCAAAATGACAGCACTAAAAACTTATTTATCTATAATCACCCTGAATGTAAATGGACTAAATGCACCAATAAAGAGACAGAGAGTCACAGACTGGATAAAGAAACACGATCCATCTATATGCTGCCTACAAGAGACACACCTTAGACTTAGAGACACAAACAAACTAAAACTCAAAGGATGGAAAAAAGTATATCAAGCAAACAATAAGCAAAAAAGAAGAGGAGTAGCAATATTCATTTCTGACAAAATAGACTTTAGACTTAAATCCACCACAAAGGATAAAGAAGGACACTATATAATGATAAAAGGGACAATTGATCAGGAAGACATAACCATATTAAATATTTATGCACCCAATGACAGGGCTGCAAGATACATAAATCAAATTTTAACAGAATTGAAAAGTGAGATAGATACCTCCACAATTATAGTAGGAGACTTCAACACACCACTTTCGGAGAAGGACAGGACATCCAGTAAGAAGCTCAACAGAGACACGGAAGATCTAATTACAACAATCAACCAACTTGACCTCATTGACTTATACAGAACTCTCCACCCAACTGCTGCAAAACATACTTTTTGTTCTAGCGCACATGGAACATTCTCTAGAATAGACCACATATTAGGTCATAAAACAAACCTTTGCAGAGTCCAAAACATCGAAATATTACACAGCATCTTCTCAGACCACAAGGCAATAAAACTAGAGATCAATAACAGAAAAACTAGGGAAAAGAAATCAAATACTTGGAAAATGAACAACACCCTTCTGAAAAAAGACTGGGTTATAGAAGACATTAAGGAGGGAATAAGGAAATTCATAGAAAGCAACGAGAATGAAAATACTTCCTATCAAAACCTCTGGGACACAGCAAAAGCAGTGCTCAGAGGCCAATTTATATCAATAAATGCACACATACAAAAAGAAGAAAGAGCCAAAATCAAAGAACTGTCCCTACAACTTGAACAAATAGAAAGTGAGCAACAAAAGAATCCATCAGGCACCCGAAGAAAACAAATAATAAAAATTAGAGCTGAACTAAATGAATTAGAGAACAGAAAAACAATTGAAAGAATTAACAAAGCCAAAAGCTGGTTCTTTGAAAAAATTAACAAAATTGATAAACCATTGGCTAGACTGACTAGAGAAATACAGGAAAGGAAACAAATAACCTGAATAAGAAATGAGGAGGACCACATCACAACAGAACCAAATGAAATTAAAAGAATCATTTCAGATTACTACGAAAAATTGTACTCTAACAAATTTGAAAACCTAGAAGAAATGGATGAATTCCTGGAAAAACACTACCTACCTAAACTAACACATTCAGAAGTAGAACAACTAAATAGACCCATAACAAAAAAAGAGATTGAAACGGTAATCAAAAAACTCCCAACAAAAAAAAGCCCTGGCCCGGATGGCTTCACTGCAGAGTTCTACCAAACTTTCAGAGAAGAGTTAACACCACTACTACTAAAGGTATTCCAAAGCATAGAAAATGACGGAATACTACCCAACTCATTCTATGAAGCCACCATCTCCCTGATACCAAAACCAGGTAAAGACATTACAAAAAAAGAAAATTATAGACCTATATCCCTCATGAACATTGATGCAAAAATCCTCAACAAAATTCTAGCCAATAGAATCCAACAACACATCAAAAAAATAATTCACCCTGATCAAGTGGGATTTATACCAGGTATGCAAGGTTGGTTTAATATCAGAAAAACCACTAATGTAATCCATCACATAAATAAAACAAAAGACAAAAACCACATGATCTTATCAATTGATGCAGAAAAGGCATTTGACAAAGTCCAACACCCATTTATGATACAAACTCTTACCAAAATAGGAATTGAAGGAAAATTCCTCAACATAATAAAGGGCATCTATGCAAAGCCAACAGCCAGTATCACTCTAAATGGAGAGAACCTGAAAGCATTTCCCTTGAGAACGGGAACCAGACAAGGATGCCCTTTATCACCGCTCTTATTCGACATCGTACTTGAAGTCCTAGCCAGGGCAATTAGGCTAGACAAAGAAATAAAAGGTATCCGGATTGGAAAGGAAGAAGTAAAGTTATCACTATTTGCAGATGACATGATTATATACACAGAAAACCCTAAGGAATCCTCCAGAAAACTACTGAAACTAATAGAAGAGTTTGGCAGAGTCTCAGGTTATAAAATAAACATACAAAAATCACTTGGATTCCTCTACATCAACAAAAAGAACACCAAAGAGGAAATAACCAAATCAATACCATTCACAGTAGCCCCCAAGAAGATAAGATACTTAGGAATAAATCTTACCAAGGATGTAAAAGACCTATATAAAGAAAACTACAAAGCTCTACTACAAGAAATTCAAAAGGACATACTTAAGTGGAAAAACATACCCTGCTGATGGATAGGAAGACTTAACATAGTAAAAATGTCTATTCTACCAAAAGCCATCTACACATTTAACGCACTTCCTATCCAAATTCCAATGTCATATTTTAAGGGGATAGAGAAACAAATCACCAATTTCATATGGAAGGGAAAGAACCCCCGGATAAGCAAAGCACTACTGAAAAATAAGAAGAAAGTGGGAGGCCTCACCTTACCTGACTTCAGAACCTATTATACAGCCACAGTAGTCAAAACAGCCTGGTATTGGTACAACAACAGACACATAGACCAATGGAACAGAATTGAGAACCCAGACATAGATCCATCCACGTATGAGCAGCTGATATTTGACAAAGGCCCAGTGTCAATTAACTGGGGAAAAGATAGCCTTTTTAACAAATGGTGCTGGCATAACTGGATATCCCTTTGCAAAAAAATGAAACAGGACCCATACCTCACACCATGCACAAAAACTAACTCCAAGTGGATCAAAGACCTAAACATAAAGACTAAAACGATAAAGATCATGGAAGAAAAAATTGGGACAACCCTAGGAGCCCTAATACAAGGTATAAACAGAATACAAAACATTACCAAAAATGATGAAGAGAAACCCGATAACTGGGAACTCCTAAAAATCAAACACCTATGCTCATCTAAAGACTTCTCCAAAAGAGTAAAAAGACCACCTACAGACTGGGAAAGAATTTTCAGCTATGACATCTCCGACCAGCACCTGATCTCTAAAATCTATATGATTCTGTCAAAACTCAACCACAAAAAGACAAACAACCCAATCAAGAAGTGGGCAAAGGATATGAACACACATTTCACTACAGAAGATATTCAGGCAGCCAACAGATACATGAGAAAATGCTCTCAATCATTAGCCATTAGAGAAATGCAAATTAAAGCTACGATGAGATTCCATCTCACACCAGCAAGGCTGGTATTAATCCAAAAAACACAAAATAATAAATGTTGGAGAGGCTGCGGAGAGATTGGAACTCTCATACACTGCTGGTGGGAATGTAAAATGGTACAACCACTTTGGAAATCTATCTGGCGTTATCTTAAACAGTTAGAAATAGAACTACCATACAACCCAGAAATCCCACTCCTAGGAATATACCCTAGAGATACAAGAGCCTTCATACAAACAGATACATGCACACCCATGTTTATTGCAGCTCTGTTTACAATAGCAAAAAGTTGGAAGCAACCAAGGTGTCCATCAACGGATGAATGGGTAAATAAATTGTGGTATATTCACACAATGGAATACCACGCATCGATAAAGAACAGTGACGAATCTGTGAAACATTTCATAACATGGAGGAACCTGGAAGGCATTATGCTGAGCGAAATTAGTCAGAGGCAAAAGGACAAATATTATATAAGACCACTATTATAAGATCTTGAGAAATAGTAAACCTGAGAAGAACACATACTTTTGTGGTTACGAGGGGGGGAGGGAGGGAGGGTGGGAGAGGGTTTTTTATTGATTAATCAGTAGATAAGAACTGCTTTAGGTGAAGGGAAAGACAATACTCAATACATGGAAGGTCAGCTCAATTGGACTGGACCAAAAGCAAAGAAGTTTCCGGGATAAAATGAATGCTTCAAAGGTCAGCGGAGCAACTGCGGGGGTCTGGGGAACATGGTTTGAGGGGACTTCTAAGTCAATTGGCAAAATAATTCTATTATGAAATCATTCTGCATCCCACTTTGAAATGTGGCGTCTGGGGTCTTAAATGCTAACAAGCGGCCATCTAAGATGCAGCAATTGGTCTCAACCCACCTGGAGCAAAGGAAAATGAAGAACACCAAGGCCACACGACAACTAAGAGCCCAAGAGACAGAAAGGGCCACATGAACCAGAGACCTACATCATCCTGAGACCAGAGGAACTAGTTGGTGCCCGGCCACAATCGATGACTGCCCTGACAGGGAGCACAGCAGAGGACCCCTGAGGGAGCAGGAGATCAGTGGGATGCAGACCCCAAATTCTCATAAAAAGACCAAACTTAATGGTCTGACTGAGACTGGAGGAATCCCGGCGGCCATGCTCCCCAGACCTTCAGTTGACGCAGGACAGGAACCATCCCCAAAGACAACTCATCAGAAATGAAAGGGACTGGTCAGCGGGTGGGAGAGAGACGCTGATGAAGAGTGAGCTAATTATATCAGGTGGACACTTGAGATTGTGTTGGCAACTCTTGTCTGGAGTGGGGATGGGAGGATAGAGAGAGAGGGAAGCCGGCAAAATTGTCAAGAAAGGAGAGACTGAAAGGGCTGACTCAAGAGGGGGAGAGCAAGTGGGAGTAGGGAGTGAGATGTATGTAAACTTATATGTGACAGACTGATTGGATTTGTAAACGTTCACTTGAAGCTTAATAAAAGTTATTTAAAAAAAAAAAAATGCAGTTCTGCAGGCCCTAAGTTTCTCTGAGGGAGTGGAGCAAGGCTGATAAGAACAGAGTCCCTGATTTCTTCACAGATTTAAGTCAGTGCTCTGATTTTTCCCAGAATTGCACTTTAAAACCTAAAGCCACTATCTTTAATTACACTTAAAAGCCAATAGGTAACCTATGAAGTTTATGACTCAGTTCTTGACATACAAAATGATCCATTTATGATGTTGGTAATATTGACATTGAACATGATTGGCATTCAGAATTCAAGAGCACAGAGAAAAAGCAGAGCTCCTCTTTATAATGATACTGTTGTACTTTATACTGTCATATCTATTATGAAATCAAGAAATTAGCATGTGGAGTTAGCAGTTCTTCTCCATATTTTATTAGCTCAAGGAATTGCACCACATTCTTCCCATCACAGAGTCCTTTTGTCCATGGATACAAGGAAAATAATGATACAAGGAAGTTTTGAAAAGAAACTCACTCTGACTGATAGGAATTCAAAGGATAAAGCGTCTTCTGAAAGCCTTTTGAGGCTCTAAGGCCAGACTTAACTTTGTCTCTCTAAACTGTCCTGGTTTCACTGATTTTATCTAGCCCATTCTAGAGAGTATTTCAAATCAAGTGGCTCTCTCACTGGCTCTCTGCTTCTCTCACTTGTGGTCTCTCTCCGTCTTCCATTTTGGATGATGTTAGCAATGGGGAGAAGAAAATCTTCTCTCTATGCCAGATTTTCCAGTGGACCAGAGCAGAAATCCACAAAAGCCTCTTGGAGATGGACACTATGTTATAGCCATAAAGGAGGAAAGGGTCAGGCTTTTTTTTTTATTATTTTTTTATTGTGCTTTAAGTGGAAGTTTACAAATCAAGTCAGTTTCTCACACAAAAACTTATATACATCTTGCTACATACTCCCAATTGCTCTCCCCCTAATGAGACAGCCCACTCCCTCCCTCCACTCTCTCTTTTCGTGTCCATTCCACCAGCTTCTAACCCCCTCCACCCTCTCATCTCCCCTCTAGGCAGGAGATGCCAACATAGTCTCAAGTGTCCACCTGATCCAAGAAGCTCACTCCTCACCAGCATCCCTCTCCAACCCATTGTCCAGTCCAATCCGTGTCTGAAGAATTGGCTTTAGGAATGGTTCCTGTCCTGGGCCAACAGAAGGTCTGGCGGCCATGACCACCGGGGTCCTTCTAGTCTCAGTCAGCCCATTAAGTCTGGTCTTTTATGAGAATTTGGGGTCTGCATCCCACTGCTCTCCTGCTCCCTCAGGGGTTCTCTGTTATGGTCCCTGTCAGGGTAGTCATTGGTTGTAGCTGGACACCAACTAGTTCTTCTGGTCTTAGGCTGATGTAGTCTCTGGTTTATGTGGCCCTTTTTGTCTCTTGGGCTCACAATTACCTTGTGCCCTTGGTGTTCTTCATTCTCCTTTGATCCAGGCAGGTTGAGACCAACTGACGCATCTTCGATGGCCACTTGCTAGCGTTTAAGACCCCAGAAGCCTCTCTCCAAGGTGGGATGCAGAATGTTTTCTTAATAGACTTAGATGTCCCCTGAAACCATGGTCCTCAATCTCCCACCCCTGCTACACTGGCCTTCAAAGCATTCAGTTTGCTCCAGAAACTTCTTTGTTTTTGGTTTAGTCCAGTTGTGCTGACCTCTCCTGTATTGTGTGTTGTCTTTCCCGTCACCTAAAGTAGTTCTTATCTTCTATCTAATTAGTGGATACCCGTCTCCCCCCTCTTGTAACCATCAAAGAATATTTTCTTCTCTGTTTAAACTATTTCTCAAGTTCTTATAACAGTGGTCTTATACAATATTTGTCCTTTTTCATCCTACTAATTTCACTCAACACAGTGCCTTCCAGATTCCTCCATGTTATGAAATGTTTCACAGATTCATCACTGTTCTTTATCAATGTGTAGTATTCTATTGTGTCAATATACCATAATTTATTTATCCATTCATCTGTTTATGGGCACCTTGGTTGCTTCCATCTTTTTGCTATTGTAAACAGTCCTACAATGAACATGGGTATGCATATACCTGTTCGTGTAAAGGCTCTTATTTCTCTAGGATATATTCCAAGGAGTGGGATTGCTGGAATGTATGGTAGTTCTATTTCTAGCTTTTTAAGGAGCGCCAAATTGATTTCCAAAATGGTTGTACCATTTTACATTCTCACCAGCAGTGCAGAAGTGTTCCAATCTCTCCACAGCCTCTCCAACATTCATTGTTTTGTGTTTTTTGAATTAATGCCAACCTCGTTGGAGTGAGATGAAATCTCACAGTGGTTTGATTTGCATTTCTCTAATGGCTACTGATTGTGAGCATTTCCTCATGTATTTGTTAGCTGCCTGAATGTCTTCTTTAGTGAAGTGTCTGTTCATATCTTTTGCCCATTTTTTAATTGGGTTATTTGCCTTTTTGCAGTTGAGTTTTTGCAGCATCATGTAGATTTCAGAGATTAGGTGCTGATCAGAAATGTCATAGCTAAAAACTTTTTCCCAGTCTATAGGTAATCTTCTTACTCTTTTGGTGAAGTCTTTGGATGAGCATAGGTGTTTGATTTTTAGGAGCTCCCAGTTATCTAGCTTTTCTTCTGCATTGTTAGTAATGTTTTATATACTGTTTATGCCATGTATTAGGGCTCCTAACATTGTCCCTGTTTTTTCTTCCATGATCTTTATCGTTTTAGATTTTATATTTAGGTCTTTGATCCACTTTGAGCTCATTTTTGTGCATGGAATGAGGTATGGGTATTGTTTCATTTTTTTTGCAGATGGATATCCAGTTATGCCAGCACCATTTGTTAAAAAGACTGTCTTTTCCCCCATTTAACTGTTTTGGGGCCTTTGTCAAATAACAGCTGCTCCTATGTGGATGGATTTATGTCTGGACTCTCAATTCTGTTCCATTGGTCTATGTATCTGTTGTTGTACCAGTATGAGGCTGTTTTGACTCCTGTGGCAGTATAATAGGTTCTAAAATCAGGTAAAGTAAGTCCTCCCACTTTGTTCTTCTTTTTCAGTAATGCTTTACTTATCTGGGCTCTCTAGGAAAGAGTCGTTTTTGCTTTAGACTGTAAGGTTGCTCATTCTGAAGGAATGGAGAATGGCTGGTTGGCACCTCCCAGAGAATCACTGCCCAGTGAAGTCTGCCCTTCTACTAATCTGTAGACCTTTTGGAGCTATTGACCCAGGAATCCAAAGGAGCTCAGTAGACACTGGATTCACTCCAGCCATTCATAAAGCTCATGCAGGGTACTGGAAGCGTTCCTCCCCTACGCATCTCCCCAAAGACAGAATAAGATGAATTAAAATTGAACCCCAAAATGTGAGCTACATAACTGGCAACTTCAAAATGTACCTTGATTCAGAGCCAGGGCAGGAGCATAAATAACAATTCCAGTATACAGAATCTAGAGGGGAAAAAAAGTCATATAAACAATATCAATTACTGCAATAAAATATTGAGAAATTGTTTCTATAAATTCAATTACGAATTAAAACTAAGTTTTCAATATACTTATTATAATGTGTTTATAACTTGAGAAATGCTATTTAAATCACGTTGATTCTCCATTGCTGTTTGTGGCATGGTCATAGGTTTGACCACTGCCCAATTTGGTGTAAAAATTTGGATTTTTAATGTGGTGCTTGGTACAAACGACTACTGATCCACCAACTCAAGCTTAGACCAATTTTCCTAGATCTAAAACAATTAGAAAAATAATAATTCTATAATTTTAAAGGGGGTTCCCTCAATTATATGTCATCAAAAGATTGCTAATCGCTGCATAATTATTTGGGAAAACAGTAAAATTTTAAAAGTTAGCAGCCAAGCTCTTAACCACTGCATACCAGAGTAGAACTGCCCCATAGAGTTTCTAAGGAGCACCTGGTAGATTCAAACGGTTGACCTTTTGGTTAGCAGCTGTAGCTCTTAACCATTATGCCACCAGGGTTTCCATTACACCACCAGGGCTCCTTTAAAAGTTTACAAGCCCGTTATTAGGCAAAAGTGCAAATTTGCACTTAAAAAAAAAATCCAAAAGCCACAGTAAGTGTATTCCATGTTTTTGTATATTATTTATTATTTTTACTTGTACAATTTACAAATATTTATTAATTTGAGGTACAAGAGTGAACAAGATAAACAGGTCTTTTTCTCAGAATATCATTTTCATTTCATTTGATTTTTCAAATACATCACATAGAAGGCAATTCTATGATTATTCCACAAAAAGCATATTACATGCTATTTGAATGTTTGATTATATTATGTGGGTAGATCTATGGAAGGAAAGAAGTCCTTTAAAGGGAAGTGCTAAAGTGCCCCTCTTTTTGCAAGAATAAACTAGCTTTCCACAGCCATTATGTTGTCCGAATTGAAGGTTTGAACATGCCCATAAACCGCTTCCTAATATTTGTCCCTACTCTCTCATTTCTAATAAAGATCAGAGAGGGTCTGAATATTTGTCCCTACTCTCTCATTTCTAATAAAGATCAGAGAGGGTCTGAAGAGTTGGCAAATTCAAGCTTCAGCCTCAGCTCTGTGCCAAATTCTCTGCCAGTCTGTAAAGGGCTCCTTCCTTCTGGACTGCATTCATTAAGTACTGATACAAAGTAAGTTATGGAATCTACGAAGATATAAAATAGAGTCAAGTCAAATAATGTATAAGGGTGCTTTGTCTCCAGGTAGCAAGTCTTCAGGTAGCTTTTGACTGGAGAAATAGAATTGTAATTAGGGATGAGAAAGAAAATTCCTTCTTCAATCTCCATTACCAGACCCAGCCCTAAAGTGCTCAACTGCCAAGAAAATAGATCCATCAATTGATCGATTGGTAGATAGATAGGATATGACAAAGACCACAATGAGACTCCAGCAGCCTGGACGAAGGGTGGGAAGCATTCTCTCTCATCAACCTCTTGGCAAATCCTTGATTGCCATTCATGTCAGTCAGTAAACCTATACTTGCATATTTTTTAAATTCTGGGTTTCGTACTTGGCTTTGAAAACTCCTCCTGCGCTCATGATTCTGCTGCTTTACGTTCTAAGCGTCAGCTTCAATTGGGTCTGGTTTTAGTGGTTCAATTTTTAAAAGAGCAATTTTTAAAGTATGTTTTCAAAGAAAATTCTGTCCTAATGTTTTCCTATGTCACACCTATTTCATATGTATTACTCGCATTGCCATCCAGTAGATTCTGACTCATAGTGACCCTATAAGACAGAGTAGAACTGCTTTATAGGGTTTCCAAGGAGCGGCTGGTGGATTCGAACTGCTGACCTTTTGGTTAGCAGCCAAGTTCTTGACCACTGCACCACCAGGACTCCACGTATTACTCAGCTGGTTTCAAAAATCCCATGCAACAAATTGTTTACCCTTTTTAAGAATTCCTAATATCGGTTACTGCAGTTCCCTTGGATATCGTGTTATCTCAGTAAGGCCCTACTGTCACTTTGGCGGGATAAAGGAAAAACATTTTCCTAAAGCAACGTATCTGTTGCTTGATCAATATAACATTTCAGCTTCACTTAAGCCATTCTGTTTTTCCCAGAAGTGAAGCGTGTGTTGAATATTATTGAACCATCTTGAGGCTATGTGGTTAAAAAGTATCTTTTCTTTTTTGCTTCCTCATATTTTCAACATCTCTTTTTTGTCTTTCATGTGTTTACCAAGTAAGCTTAGCCCAGGTGCCATGGTTAAAAATATTTTCGATGACAGAAGATAAATTAATGGAGAGCTACTTACTGTTTGGACAATGAAGAGAATTGTTCCACATAGACGAACGTACTTGTTGAATCGAAGTTCTAGATACTGTTTTCAAAGAAGAAAAAAACGGTTAATAAGTGTAACCTCTGTATGCTTTTTTTTAATAATCGATGACTTAAGAAGTAAAATCAAAGCTAAACCTATTGCCATGAAGCCAATTCTGACTCATGGCGACCCCATGTGTTACAGGAAAGCTGCTCCTTAGGGTCTTCTTGGCTGTGATCTTTACAGAAGCAGATTTCCAGGCCTTTCTTCCGTGATGTCAATGGTCGAGTTCGAACCACCAACCTTTAGGTTAGTAGTCGGGTACAAACCGTTTGTGGCAGGGACCTTAAGAAGTAAAGGCATTAGAAATTTAAAGCAGCTTTATAATGGATTTGTATTCTATATTTTTATTTTTTCAATACAGTAAAACTGATTCTTTTGTTTTACAGTACACTTCAAAGGTTTTTTAACACTCATGTAAAACCAACAAACAAACAAAAAACCCATTGCTGTCGAGTCGATTCCGACTCATAGCAACTCTATAGAACAGAGTAGTGCTGCCCCATAGGGTTTCCAAGGAGCACCTGTTGGATTTGAACTGCTGACCTTTTGGTTAGCAGCCATAGCTGTTAACCACTACACCACCAGGGTTTCCAACACTCATAGATTTGTGTAATCCCTGTCACAATCAAGATATAGAACAGTTTCATCATCCTGGAAAACTTCCCCTTTATGGTGAAACCTCTCCCGCAACCCTAAACCCCTAAACAATCACTGATCTGTTTCTCATCCCTATAGTTTCGAGTCTTCCAGAATGTTATATACATAGAATTATATTCTGTACTTTTAGAGCAAGCAATCTGTTTTTCTCCCCTTTCCTTATTAAATACTCCTTACATTTCCGTTGATTCCCTTTGCCATTGCTGGCAATTGTAATGAAACTGTCAATCAAGGTGCTCTAGCTCTTCCTACCAAGGGGTAGTCACCTAATCCAAGCTCAGTCAATCAGCTTTTTCCCAGTGGGTATCTGAAACTTTAGAATCAAGGCACAAAGACACAAAACGATGGGAGTCAACTGATCCCAACAAGGTGTCCAGAAGAGGCCGCTCTGACTTCTGTCCTCTCCAAGGCCGGTTGTTCAGGTTTTCCCTCTGTTTTATGAGCTACCCCCACCTCCTTCCAATGTTTTTCTTTTTTTAATTTAAATCAGTCCAAGTCAGTTTCCGTTCAGAACTAATGACTCAGCTGATTCCTCCTTCTCTCGAAATCTGCTACATCTTATAATACAGTCTGCTTCTCTCCTATATTAGTCCCTGGATGGTACAAATTGTTAATGCCCTTGCTGCTAACCAGAATAACTGAATGGTTGGTTAACGGTTTGAGTCCACCCAGAGATACCTCAGAAGAAAGGCCTGGTGATCTACGTCTAAAAAAAAAAAATCTGGCATTGAAAACTCTATGGAGCACATTTCTGCTCTGACACACATGGGGTCACCATGAGTTAGAATTGACTCAATGGCAATTAACTTGGTATTTTGTTTTGTTTGATCTCCTATATTACATAATATGTCATAATCTATTATTGGGTTAGAGTCATAGAATTGCAGACCTGGAAGGAATGTGGGGTACAAGACTTGAATATTATTAGTACATGTAGAGAGAAGTTTAAGGCTGGCAATACTCTTTTTATATATCAGGAACAAGAGGAAGGAAAAACTGACATTAGGTAATAACCAGAGGGGGAAAAAATCAATATTTCTGCCCCATAACTTCAATGAACATTTACAAAGTACTTGCTCTGTGCATTGTCCTTACAACACCTCTTTGAGGTTGTTGTTAGGTGATTGATGTTCAGTCAGTTCCAACTCATGGTGACCCCTATGTACAACAGAACAAAACACCTGCCCAGTCTGGTGCCATCCTCACAATCCTTGCTGTGCCAATTCATCTCGTCTATAATCTTCCTCTTTTTCACTGACCCTCTACTTCACCAAGCATGATGTCCTTCTCCAGGGATTGGACACTCCTGATAACATGTCCATCCCATCCTCGCTTACAAGGAGTACTCTGGCTTTACTCCATCCAAAACAGACTTGTTCATTCTTCTGGCAGTCCATGGTATATTCAATATTCCTCATCAACACCGTAATTCAAAGGCATCCATTCTTCTTCGGTCTTCCTTATTCATTGTCCAGGTTTCCCATGCATATGAGGCGATTGAAAATACCACAGTTTGGGTCAGGTGCACCTTAGTCTCCAAAGTAACGTCTTTGCTTTCTAACACTTCAAAGAGATCTTTTGCAGCAGATTTGCCCAATGCAATACATATTTTGCTTTCTCAACTGCTGCTTCCATGGGTGTTGATTGTGGATCCAAGTAAAATGAAATCCTTGACAATTTCAATCTCTTCTCCATTTATCATGACATAGCTTATTGAGCCAGTTGTGAGGATTTTTGTTTTCTTTATCTTGAGGTGTAATTCATACTGAAGGCTGTAGTCTGTGATCTTCATCAGTAAGTGCTTCAAGTCCTCTTTGCTTTCAGCAAACAGAGTTGTGTCAGGAAGCAAGGCTGTGTTCATCTGCGTATCAAAGGTTGTTAATGAGTTCCTCCAATCCTGATGCCCTGTTCTTCTTCATATAGTCCAGTTTCTGAGATTATTTGCTCAGCATACAGACTGAATAAAATTGGGCGAAAGGATACAATTCTGATACACAACCTTCCTCATTTTAACCCAAGTGGTATCCTATTGTTCTGTTCAAAGAACTGCCTCTTGGTCTATGTACAGGTTGCGCGTGAGCACAATTAAGTGTTCTGGAATTCCCATTCTTTGAAACGTTATTCATATTTTGTTATGATTCACCTAGTCGAATGCCCTTGCATAGTCAATAAAGCACAGGTAAACATCTTTCTGGTATTCTCTGCTTTCAGCCAAGGCCTATTTGACATCTGCAATGATATCCTTCATTCCATGTCCTCTTCTGAATCTGGTTTGAATTTCTGGCAGCTCCCTGTTGATGTACTGCTGCAACCCCTTTTGTATTATCTACAGCAAAATTTTTCCTACGTGTGATATTAATAAAGATCCCTGGTGGCACTGCACTTAAAGTGCTTGACTACTAAACTGAAGGTTAGCCATTCAAAACCACCACTGGCTCCATAAAAGAAAAATACGGCAGTCTGCTTCGGTAGAGATTCACAGCCTTGGAAACCCTATGGGGCTACTATGAGTCAAAATTGACTCAACAGTAGTGGGTTTTTTTGTTTTGTTTTCATTTTGGGTGATACTAATGATATTGTTCGATAATTTCTGCATTCTGTTGGATCAACTTTTTGTGGAATGGGCACAAATATGGATCTCTTCTAGTCAGTTGGCCAGGTAGCTGTCTTCCAAATTTCTTGACATAGATGAAATGTATCAACTGGTATTCCATCAATTCCTCGAGACTTGTTTTTCGCCAATGCCTTCAGTATAGCTTAGACGTCTTCCTTCAGTATCTTTGGTTCTTGATCATATAATACCTTCTAAAATGGTTGGATGTTGACCAATTCTTTTTGGTCTGGTGACTCTTTGAATTCCTTCCATCTTCTTTTGATGCTTCCTGAATTGTTCATTATTTTTCCCAAGGAATTCTTTAATATTTCAACTAGAGGCTTGAATTTTTTTCTTCAGTTCTTTCAGCTTGAGAAATGCTGAGCGTGTTCTTCCCTTTCGGTTTTTTAACTCCAGGTCTTTGCACATTCCGTTATACTACTTTACTTTGTCTTCTCGAGCTGCCCTTTGAAATCGTCTGTGAGCTTTCCATTCGCTTTAGCTACTCTAAGTTCAAGAGCAAGTTTTAGACTCTCTTCTGACATTCATTTTGTTCTTTTCTTTCTTTCCTGTCTTTTTAATGACCTTTTGCTTTCTTCATTTATGATGTCCTTGATGTCATTCCATAACTCATCTGCTCTTCAGTCATTAGTGTTCAATGCATCAAATCTATTCTTGAGATGGTCTCTAAATTCAGCTAGGATATACTCAAGATCACATTCTGGTTCTCATGGACTTCTTTTAATTTTCTTCAGTTTCAACTTGAACCTGCATATGAGCAATTAATTGCCTGTTCTGCAGTCAGCCCCTGGCCTTGTTCTGACTGATGATATTGAGCTTTTCCATTGTCTCTTTCCGTAGATGTAGTCGATTTGATTCTTGTGTTCTCCATCTGGTGAGGTCCACATGTATAGTCACCCTTTATGTTACAGATACTATGTATATTCCCATATTAGAAATGGGGACACTGGGGCTCAGAGGGAACACCAAGGATGCAATCTGATAATTGTTAGAGCCACTTTACAAATCCTGGACATTTGATGCCAAAATCTGTGCATGTAACTATTACATTATTGCAAATGAATAAACAAACTGGTCCCACAGTCTAAGATATGGATTGGCACATAGTAGAACCTCCACAAATAACCAGTGAGTGAAAAAACATAAAGCTCAGTGTAGTGCATCAGGAGAAGTGTCCAGCCCTTGTTCCAGGCCCACATCTGACTCCAGGAGCTTGGAACAGTCACTGTCCAAATCTCAGATTCCTCATCTTTAAAATAATGGTGACAGTAATACAGTAATAACCCTTTGCCCTCTTACTTTGCAAGGCTTTGGAGACTAACAAATGATATAAATGGCTGCATAAATGATACAAACTATTAATTCAAAAGTAAAACATTAATAAGCCAGTGGTATTCAAATCCACAAGCCTTCAGAACATGAATCTCGGTGAATTACATGTATCAAAATCATTCCCAGGATTTCAGACGGATTTTTAGAAGACTGGAGGAGTGTCTGGAGCCTGTAAACAGGAGTATTATTTCCTCAGAGTTGTTTTAGTGCAACTCTTCTTACACACAAAGGGATATGAATGGACAGAGCCATCTTTGTCTTTTTAGGTAGCTGTCTCCAAATTGCTGAAGACTAAAGAAAAGAGTAAAATGTGACAGAGGTAAAAATGTAGCAAGTTGAACCAAATATCTTGAGAGATATATATGTGTGTGTATTATTTTTTTTTTTTCATAATCAGCTAGATGCAGTCAAACCTATGGATTTAAACTCAGACAAAACCAACTCAAGAAAGAACCAAAAAGTCTGTCACTATCTCTGGTGGAAGCACTCGTGGCATAGTGGTTAAGAACTACATCTGGTAACCTAAGTGTCGGCAGCTCGAATCCACCAGGCGCTCCTTGGAAACCCTATGGGGCAGTTCTACTCTGTCCTGTAGGGCCGCTATGAGTCGGAACCAACTCAACTGCAAAGGGTTCGGTATGTTTTTTTTTTTTTTTTTTTTTATCTCAGTGCTAGTTACTGGGATGCTGAAGAAATACCCGGAGTCCTCCCAGAAGCCCAAAGGCACTGAGCAGTAAGCTTAGAAAATAGCTATAGGACTTCTAGACAAAGCTACAAAGTAATAGTAGGTATCTGTAGTGAACCAAGATGTCTCCCAGTTCTCAGAACTTTGAATGACTTGAGGACGCTAATACTTCTGTTAATATAAAACTAAGGCCTAGGTAGCTCAGTTCCAATACACAGATGTAGCCAGATGCAGAAAGAACCTGAAGAAGTAGTGAATTAAACTGGTCTCTTGCATTATACTTCTTGCCAGTCTGTGGACCTGGAAGTTGCTAAATACCTATCAGGCCTACACTTTAGAGGCAGTGACAAAAATAAATATCAAAAAATGTTTTTTTACAGTCAATTTTAGTTAAAGAAATGTAAGTAGGGAGATATTCCGTACTTGAGCAAAACTTTATTCTCTATGAGATGGCTCCACCCCTCAGCATAAGACAAAAAAAAAAATGTCATGAGAAAGTCTTTGCCATGACCAGTTGGCAGGGATATATTATAGCACACTGCCTAACTTCCATCTTTGATTGCCTGGCAACCGCTAGTTGAGGACACACTCGATTTGCCCACAACTCCTTGTGTCCTGTACTCCTCCCTTACTCTCTCTGCGCTAGGTCTGGGCAGCTCTGTGAGAACCTTCAGAAGCAGCCAGTAGGCACCACTGCCCAGCCTCTAGGCATGTGTCTTTATTGCTTATACTCTTTTATGAAGCTTAACTGACTGGGTCTCTTTGTCTGCAGATTGGACCCTAATGGTACCTCCCTCATGAGGATTGTTTTGAGTATTGAGTCACATCTGAAAAAACAACAAAAACAAAAACAGTTGCTGCCAAGTCAATTCTAACTCATGGACCCCATATGTGCAGAGTAGACCTGCTCCATAGAGTTTTTGTGGCTGTGACCTTTCAGAAGCAGATCTGTAGACCTTGGAGGCACCTCTCCGTAGGTTTGAACTCTCACTTAGTAGCCCAGTACTTAACCACTTGTGGGAGGGACGGGGACGCCTATTGAGTCACGTAATATATGTAAAGTGTGCAACTCAGTGCCCAGTATGTATTAATCTTTCAATAAATATTGGCTTTTTTTTTTTTTTTTTTTTACGTTTTTAGCTGGAAGCTGTGCTAACTTAGGCTGCACCACCGGAAACGTGTGGGGAATCTGTTTCTGGTTGAGTTAATGTTACAGCCCTGAAGAAGCATGGATCGGTGATTATGAGAGCAGCATTCATGTGTAAGTTCTGAAATCTTCTTGCCAGATTCTTCAAACAATTTCCTTGTCTTGGGGTTGGTTAACTACAGGTCAGGGCTCACAAACTCAAATGCCTGCAGGTCCCATCAGGTAAAAACATGAGTGATACTTCCCAGGTGGTCATATATTGACATAAAACTAGGAAATACGTTATCACATTTTCCTTGAAGCAAGAACTCCCTTCACCCTGGTCCATTTTCCCTTTCCTATTTTCAATAAAGACATACTTGCAGATAAAGATTTCTCTGCCAGAAGAAAGTAACCACGCAAACACAATAAGGCCTCAATGTGGAGATTAACAGGAAGTGAGAGCAATGGTGGTGAACTCGGTACCTGTGCCCAGGAGGAAATGTGGCCCCAGAGTTGCCAGTCTTCTGAGTTTTCAAAAAGTCTCCACAATCTGGAATTTTATTTGACTTCCCCTCATCGTAAGGAGCCCTGACAGTGTAGTGGCTAAGTGCTCACTGCTAACTGAAAGGTCAGTGGTTTGAATCCACCAGCCTCTCCATGGGAGGAAGATGTGGCAGTCAGCTTCCATAAAGATTACAGCCTTGGAAACCCTAGGGGGGGCCTTTCTATTCTGTCATACAGGGTTGCTATGAGTTGGAATTGACTCAATGGCAACAGGTTTTTTGTTTTGTTTTGTTTTTTCCTCCTCATTGTTGAAACACCACATATACCCCCACCAAAAAAATAAAAATAAAGAAAACACAATTTAGGACTGAATTTGGCCTGGGGCACCAGCTTGTCATCTCTAAGAGTTTAACAGAGGAATTCCATCCTGCTCATTTTGAAGGCAATGGGCTTAACTCTTCCAAACACAATGACCAGAGTGAGTGGAAAGCAATGCTGCCCGGGGGGTGCCTCACCCGGATAATGTCACTAGAACCAGGCAGTGTTTGTCACTTATGCTTGTCATGCCACTGGGGCCCTGTCCCCAGCACCAATTGAGCCACCTTACTAGAGAAACACCTTCCAGTGGCTCTGGACTGCAGCAAACACTACATAAATTTGTGGACAGGGCTGGCTGCTGAGAATGAGGTGCCCAGCCCTGGCGTAATAGCCAAATAGAGAGGGGAATTTAGCTGGTTTGTTCCTAGACTCAGGAGTGGCATAGGAGGAAGAAGGGTCAGTGCCTGGGTAAAGGAGACTACTGAGGCCCACCACTCCCCTAAGCTCATACTCTCCGCTCACACACACACACATGCACATACACACACACACTCCTATTCACCAGCCCTTTAAACTAAGCCAAACATTCACCATCTTTGCAAATCCCTTCCTGCAAACAACTTCAGAAAATCTATAACCAGTAGACTTGTGCAACAGGGAAAATAGTAGTTTTTCTTAATGGTCCATCTTCCCATCAAGAGAGAAGTCAGAAGCTTGCAGCCGAATTTCCCTAATGATCATGTGAACATTCCACCACCACAATCGTCACAGCCAATGGAAAAGTAGAGAACAGAGGACTCCCTGAAACTATCGCCCGGAGACACTCTTTAAACTTAGAACTGAGTCTATTCCCTGGGATCACCTTTTAGCAAAATAGCAGTGTGGCACACAAAATAAAGGATATTACCCGCAAGATTGGTGCTCAACTTAAAAACTATCAGTATGAGACCAAAACGTCGACAATTACCCAAAAGCAAAGATGAGAAGATAAGGGGACAAGGAAACTAGAGTACTGGAAAGGGAATAAACAGAACACAATTAAAAGAGAATATTGACACATTGCAATAAGTATAATTAATTTTGGAGCCCTGGTGGCATAGTGGTTAAGAGTGGAGCTGCTAACTAAAAGGTCAGCAGTTGGAATCCACCAGCAGCTCCTTGGAAACCCTATGGGGCAGTTCTACTCTGTCCTACAGGGCTGCTATGAGTCGGAATCAACTTGATGGCAATGCATTTGGTTTGGTCGCTGAACAATTTATGTGGAAATTCTCAAATGGGAGCCTAACTTGCTGTGTAAATTTTCACCAAAAACTCAGTAAGATTTTATTGAAAAAAGAAATGATAATTATAGCCAACATTTCTCCAGCACTTACTCTGGGCCAGGCACTGTTCTAAACACAACACTGGCATCATCTCATTTAATCCTCCCAACAACCAGATGGAGGGAGGTGGTATTATTTCCATTTTGAGATGTGGAAACAGGTGCAAGAAGTTAAATAAGTTGCCAAGATCATGCAGCTAGTAAGTGGTACCATGTGCCCTCTCAGGCAAGTACAAAGGATACAGCACCTCAACCAATTGGGTGCCAGGCTCTCCGTGGAAGGCGTGTGGGGTGAGGGGGCCAAGAGTGCAAATCCTTCACCAAGTATCTTGGGAAAGCAAATGGTGCTTGAGGGTCTAGAACACGGGGATTCACTTCAAAGGGGAGGAGCTGAGACTTGAACCATTTGTTTGTTGTTGGGTGCCATCGTTTTCCACTTATAGCGACCCCGTGTGACAGAGTAGAAGTGCCTTCTTAGAGTTTTCTAGGCTGTAATTTTACCGGAACAGATCATGGGGTCTTCACACCGCAGAGCCTCTGAGTGGATTCCAACCGCCCCTTCCGTTGGCAGAGAGCACGCTCCCCAATAAAAAACTTTTAAAATCTTTCCCTTTGGCTCAGACTCAAAGATGTTAAAAGTAGAAAGGGCCTCAGTTAGCATTAACTAGTCCAATCCACTCCATTTACTTTCGAAGCCTCTTTTTTTAACCTGTGAGAGTAAGTCCCGACATTTTTTTCACCTTTATAAGTAAGGCTCCTCTCCCCAAAAGAGGGTGGAGGGGCTGCAAAGAACCTGGACAGGGGGAGATTTTGACCAGGTGATAAGTTCACAGCCTGTCCCCCTAGAAAATCCCCCCGGTAGCCTGAAGGTCTCACCTCTCCGCTTACCTCGTAGGTGCTGGTAATCCCCAGTTTGTAGAACACCGGGAGGAAGACCTCGGCGCTGATGACCACCACAGAGAAGTAGGTGAACGCAAAGATGGTGTATATGGCCCCAAAATGGTACACCTCGGAGGGGGTGCCCAGGACAGTGACAGCCGACATGAAGCTGGCGGTGAGGGACAGCGCCACGGGCACGGCTGTCATACTGCGGCCGCCCATCAGGAAGTCCTTGGAAGTCTGCTGGCCGCCCCCCGCGAAGGCGTAGTAGATGCCGATGACCGCCGAGATGAGCAGCATCGCGGCGAACACCAGGTAGTCCCACACCACGAAAGTGCCGATGTCCCGTGACGCCTCCATGGCCCCACCGTCGCCGGTGCCCTGCGCGCAAAGCCCGCAGCGCACGGTCCCAGAGGCGAGCTGGAGCCCCTGTCGCCCTGTGCTCACTTCTTATTCCCAGACGCCGGGGGCGCGGCGGGAGTGGCGCCCTGCGGGGATTGGAGGCGTCCTGCAGGTGTCAATCCCGGGGCCCGAGCGCCCGCGAAGGTGGGGGCAGAGGACGCCTGGCAGCTGCCCCTCGAACCCCGGCTCTGAGATTCGCTGAGCGCTCCCCAGGCGTCAGGCTGGGGTGGCTGGGAACGCCGAGGCTCCGGGACACTCGGCCAGGTGGCAGCCCGCAGGGAGGACTGAGGCTCCAGCCGCGTCCGACGAATTCGCAGGGAGCAGTCAGCACAAATTACACCAAGTGGCACCAGCTTGGAAAGCACTATTTAAATAACCAGGCGACAGGTAGGGGAGTGTGGGTGGAAGGGCAATTGCCATGCCTTTAATTTTAACTTTCTAGTTCAACAGTCCTTGTCCTAAAGGGAATATATGACTAGAGTTTTTATATTTGATCTTTTCATGGGCCATGAGGGTAACAGTTTGCAGTGAGCAGGGATCACAGTTGCTTGACAAGTAACCAATGATAAAGGAGAGGAAGAAGTTTGTGCTGTTGGTTGCCTGCCTTGTCATTCATCCCCTCCATCCCTTGAAAATGGTAGTTGCTGTGATGTTAGTAATAATAATACCTGCTATTTAATGAGCTTTATGACATGACACATACATGCCTGGTACTTTACATATTAACTATTGTGACTCTCACCCTTGAGATAGGCTTTATCTCCATTTTTCAAAAGAGAAAGCTGTGATTTAAAGAGATTAAATCACTTGCCCAAGGAAATGGTGGAGATTAAGATTTTTAAACTGTGTCTGATTTCAGAGTTAGTTATCCGAATCATAATGCTATTCTTGGTAGAGCCTAAGTGTAGATGTGTGTTAAATGTAGGCACAAAAGTTTGTACTTAAATGAAGATACTTGAAAGCATGGGAAACCCTGGTGGCATGGTGGTTAGGTGCTACAGCTACGAACCAAAAGTTGCCAGTTTGAATCCACCAGGTGCTCCTTGGAAACTCTTTGGAGCAGTTCTACTCTGTCCTATAGGATCAGTATGAGTCGCAATTCGCTTGAGGGCAATGAGTTTTTGAAGGCATGTGGAAAATAAGATCATTTCCAGTATCAGCACTCAAGATATATTTTATGTGGTTTATATTGAAACATTACTAATGACATGAGTCACACTTGTAAAGAAATATGATTTTCAGGTTTTTCTTCTAAAACACACCCTCCAGCAAAGTCTCCTTGCTCATTTTCATACATCTTTCTAATTTGTCACCTGATCTTTTGTAAACAATCCACGGACTGCATTTAGCCAAGCCCAAGCCAGTTGCTGCCAAATTGGCTCCCACACAGGATGACTCCACGTGTGTCGGAGTAGAACTGAACGCCACAGGGTTTTCAATGATTTTTCAGAAACAGACCACCAGGCCTTTCTTCTGAGGTGCCTCTGGGTGGAATCAAACCTCCAACCTTTCAGTTAGCAGCTGAGTACTTTAACCATTTGCATCACCCGGGGACTCCTTAGCCCAGCCCAGTGTGTGAGAAAAAGCTTTATCAGCTCTTATTGCTCTTATTTTTTGTAAGCTGTTGTTATTTGTATAATATTTTCAAAAGGAAATAAAAGAGAGAAACAGAAGATAAATCCAAGTAACTCAATCATTTAAATAAATGTCTGACTTGGAATTTGTCCAACCGGGTGAAGTTTATTTCGTTCTTAAATATATGTTTTAGCAGCCTGTAAGCATAACTCAAGGACTCCTGTTGGCGAAGTGGTTACGTGCTCGGCTAACCAAAAGGTGGGTGGATGGAACCCACCAGCCACTCAGTGGGAAAAAGATGTGGCGGTCTGTTTCATAAAGACTACAGCCTTGGAAACCCTATGGGGCCGTTCTACTCTGTCCTATAGAATCACTATCAGTCAGAATCAATTAAACACACATAACAACAATCTTTACGGGAGATGATCGCCAGGCCTTCCCTTGCCAGCTCCTCCACCCTACCCCACCCAGTGGCTGGTGAGCTCCAATTGCCAACCTTTAGGTCAGAACCCAATGCTTAGCCATTGCACCACCAGGGCTCCTTTACCAAGTGCTTCTAATTTGTTGAGAACGGACTGGCCTAAGTGATGATTTGCTGCCAGAAACAGCCTCTGTTTCCCCCAGTTATGCCTCCTTGCCTTATAACATTGACACAATGCCATGAGCATAATCTGTACCCCGTTCCTCTGTCAAATCTTTCAGGTTCCTAGTATATGTGCTCAAATAATATTTTCAAGAGGAGTTCATGAATGCTTTGGTTTTTGCACCTTTGAATGTGCGAGGTTATTCACCTTTTTCCTCCACATAGGAGAAAAAATTCAGCGGGGTAAAAAATTCTTAGGTCACAACCTTCCCCCAATCACCACCAAAAGAAAAAGTTGTAGATATTTTTCTGTTGTCTTCTGGCATTTCTTATTAGAGAGTTGTCTGAGGTCGGCCAGATTTTTGTTTCTTTGTAAGTAACTCAGGAGCCCTGGTGGCACAGTGGTTAAGTGACAAAGCTGCTAACCAAAAGGTCAGCAGTTCGAATTCACCAGCTGCTCCTTGGAAACCCTATGGGGTAGTTCTACTCTGTCCTATAGGGTCGCTATGGGTTGGAATCGACTCAAAGGCAACAAGTTTTTGGTTTATAAGTACCTTGAGAAGCCCTGGTGACCTCTTCAGCACTGGGCTGCTAACTGAAATGTTGGTGGGTTGTGCAAACCCACCAGCTGCTCCAAGGCAGAAAGATGTGGCTGCTTTCATAAGGCTTTACAGCCCTATGGGGGCAGTTCTACTCAACAGATTTGACTGGGTTTTGTAAGTTATTTGCTTTAGGCAGAATGCTGATAGATTTTTTTTTCTTTATACCCATAATTCCAGACCTTCCAAGGATATTTCTAGAATCGCACTCTTCATTACTATCATCTGGAAAGGTAAGTCCTTTCAATTTGAATAGTCAGGTCTTTTTTTTTTTTTTATCATACCTTTAATTATTGCTGTTATTCTAATTGTTCTAGTATCTTTTTTAGAAACACTTAAAATTATTAAATAAAATCTCTCTCGTCCTTTATATCATTCACTTTAATCTTCTTTTTCTTTCAAATGTGCCTCCTAAGAAATCATTTGTCTTTCATATCATAGATTCCATTTTCTGCCACGTTGATGCTGTACTTTGCTGCTTCCAATGTAGATTTTACTTGTTATATTTTAATATCCCTGAAATTTTTCTATAATCTTCTCTCCATTTTTCTAAAATCTTTTCACCTTTTCTGCTCTCATTTCATAACAATCTTGTCATTTTATATCCTCTTAAGTATGCCTAGCAGTTTTCTCAAGTTTCATTATTTCTTCACATTCCAGGAGCAAATAATTTTTATGTGCTTTTCTTTCCTTGGGAAACCCTGGTGGCGTAGTGGTTAAGTGCTACGGCTGCTAACCAAGAGGCTGGCGGTTTGAATCTGCCAGGCACTCCTTGGGAACTCTATGGTGCAGTTCTGCTCTGTCCTATAGGGTCGCTATGAGTCAGAAACAACTCAACGGCAGTGGGTTTGATTTTTTTGGTTTTCTCTTTCCTTGGGTCTTCAAAACGATGTTCCTTTTCCTTTGCCCCACAGAATTTTTTCAGAGGACACACACTGACTGTTTTTCTGTTACTTATCCTTAAATTAAAAAATAATTTCCAGACGTAGTGTTTGCCAAAAGACCAAGTGTGTATGTTGGTTTTACCCTTATTTTTCTCTTCCTTTGGGTTTTCAAATTTGTGAGTAGATGGCATGGTAAAACTTAATTCCCAGTAATAATCAGGTTTGCATTCATAGTAACTCTCTTGGGTGGAGACAGTATTTTCTCCTGTTATTGCCTGGCACTCGCACACTTTCATGAGGAGATAGCATCATAAAAGCTACAGGATGCAGCATCCACTACGTCTGGGATTTTTCCATCTCCACCCAAGCTATAGTGCTTGTCTTGTCAGGACCTCCCCTGCCAAGATTCACTGTGCACTGCTAGTTCATTCTACCCCTGTCAGCTTTATGCCAGAGGACTACTGCTGTTGTTGTGTGCCATTGTTGTGCGCCCACTCATAACAACCCCGTGTGGTAAAGTAAAACTGCCCCCTGGGGTTTCCAAGGCTGTAATCCTTACTTGAGTAGATCGCCAGGTCTTTTCTTCTGCAGAGCGGCAGATAGGTTTGAATCTCCAATCTTTCAGTTAGCAGCCAGGTGCTTAATCATTGTGCCATCAGGGCTCCTTGCCAGAGGTGTAAGTGACATATGTTCTCTAAAGATGGCGGCCTCTGACTGTCTAGAGAAAGAAGCACTTTAGTAGAAAATGCTCAATCAACAGAGGAATGGATGCCCAGTTCTTTAGTGGGGATGTTGTTGTTGTTGTTGTTGTTGTTCAGTCAGCTCCGACTCCTGGCCACCTGGTCCTGCACTATCCTCATGATCATTGGTATTTTTGAGTCCGTCGTTGAGGCTCTTCTGTCAATCCATCTCACTGAGGTTTCCCTCATTTTTGCTGACCTGCTGCTTTACCAATCATGATGTTCTTTTCTATTGATTGGCCTTTCCTGATGACATTAACCTCCCCTAATGAGGATAGATGTTATGATTCTGAACTAGGGTAGATAGTTGGGGAGGGACAATAGGTCTTCCCACGTACTTTCGGGGGGCTTTCTTTTTCATAATGGACTGCCAAGTGTGTCTTTTAGTCCGATTAAATGTGACCTCCTAACAATTTTTCTTATATTATCTGGCCCTTAACTACCTCTCAGACATCTTTTCCTACCACTTCTTTTCCCCACTTACTCCACTCCAGCCACACCATCTTCCTGGAACGTGCCAAGCTTGTTTCTATCCCAGGGTCTTTGTACATGCTGCTCCATCCGCCATGAACGTTCTTCCTCCAGATACCTGTGTGAACACCCTCACTTCATTTAGGTCTCTGCTCAAATGTCACCTGCTCCAAAAGACCTTCCCTAGTCACTTGATCTATAATATGTGTCTATCACTTTATCAGAATTGACTTGACAGAAACTAACAACACTCCCTAGGTCTAGAACGGCCTGGTACATGGTAGGTATTTTAAAAACATTCAATAAATGAATGAACAAAGGAAGGAATTATTATAAAACTCTCTCAAATAGGTTTACTGTCTGTTCTGGTTTCAAATGTTCAAATTTCCTCTTTTTCTGCATTTCATAGACATTTTGGAAGAAAAATGAGGGAAACCATATCAGGAATTACTTTTTAATCTTAAAGCTGTATTTAGACAGTCATTTTCTTTCATCATGATTTGCTTACCCATTTCATCAATTTGTGTTGGATTTAGCTGAGAGTGACAGAAACCAAAACAACAATAACTTAAGTAGGATAAGTTTATTTCTCTTTCACATTTAAAGAAGTATAGAGGATTAGTGGGGTGGAGCTTCATAATGTTGTTTGAGCTCCGAACTCTTCTTTTATAATTCTGTCTCCCTCAGAGCTGGGCTTCCATTTCAGCAGGAAGAAGGAAAGGGCTGAATAAGGATATGTCCATATAAATTTCACTCATATTCCATTGGACAGAACTTAGTCACATGGTCACATCTAGCTGTAAGAGAGGCTAGAAAATAAAGGCTTCGTGCCAGGGAGCTATTGCCCAACTAAAAACTGAAGACCCCATTTCCAAGGAAGAACGAGAGAATGGAAACAGTGAATGGCCAGCAGCCTCTGCTATAGCCATCTTATTCACAATCCTCACCCGACTTCATTCTCTGAAACCAGTTTCCCTGGATGTTTATTATCTCTTCATGGATCATCCTTAACTGGCAAAGTTAGAAGTTCCCAAATTTAAAAGCACAGATTAACCATGCCAGTGACCAGTCCTACTTTTACTCTTCTGTACTTGAAAGCTAACTATCTCTGTAGTTTTCCCCCTTGTTTTGACAAACAGCTGTTCTCAAGGCACTACTCAGGAGACTTGGGCCACAGCGCAACTGAGAAGAACACAGATGTAGAAGAAGTTAGAGGCTGACTCAGAGTGGAGGGGCACAGAGCAGATGGGGGCAGTACCTTCCGGTCACAGCAGCAGGCTACCCCTTACTCAGTTGCCCATCTCCCTTGAAGAAAACCTTTCTCTAGCACATTTTGAATGTGACTTGTTTTTTTTAAAAATCAGTTTGCATTGTACTTTTAGGAACACACTTGGCCTATAGGATGGAGTCAAGTCAAAACTCATCTAGTAATGTACAAGGTACTATCCCAATTCTTTTGTCATATAAGCTATATTTCTAGTCATAGCTGGAATATGAAAATCTCTTCATGACACAGAAAATGTTACAATGATTTCTATTCTGAAGAGATTACAGCTGTATCAGATATAACTCACAGGATATGCCAGAAACTCACAGAATTATGAGTTCACAGAAATTCTAAATACTAGTGCTATGGATTGGATTATGTCTCCCCAAAAATGTGTGTATCAAATTTGGCAGGGCCTTGATTCCCAGTATTGTGTGGTTGTCCTCCATTTTGTGATTTTAATTTTATGTTAAAGAGGATTAGGGTAAGGTTGTAACACCCTTCCTAAAGTCACATCCCTGACCCAATGGGAAGGGAGATTTCCTGTGGTGTGGCCTGCACCACCTTTTATCTTATAAGAGACAAAATGAAATGGAAGCAAGCAGAGAGTGGGGGACCTCATACAACCAAGAAAGCAGTGCCGGGAGCAGAGCGCACCCTTGAACACGGGGTCCTGACACAGAGAAGCTCCTAGTCCGGAGGAAAATCAATGAGAAGGCCAACAGAGAGAGAATGCCTTCCCCTGGAGCTCACACCCTAAATTTGAACTCTTAGCCTACTTTACTGTGAGGAAATAAATTTCTCTTTGTTAAAGCCATCCACTTGTGGTATTTCTGTTATAGCAGCAATAGGTGACTAAGACAACTAGGTTATGATAAAGATTGGTTTAGGAAGAAGTAATATTTAAGATTGTTAATAAGTCAACAGCTAAGAGCATTACATGAGCTACCCTCAATTTTAAAGTTTTGCCAGCTAGTTATCTAAGTGATTATAGTATAAAAATTAGATACTTCTCTAAGAAAGGTGGATGGTGTTAAATACAAGGTACAAATCCTGACTTTTTAGTCTCTCCAGAACTTTCCTACTGAGTTTAGTTTTAGTCCTCTCACTAATCAGTGTACTCATAAACATATAAAAGTATATACCTATTCATGTAATGCCTTATAACTGCATTGTTCTTTCAATTTTGTGAGAAGTGGCAGTTTAAACCACAATAGCTGTGTACACTTTTCTTTCTGGTCCCATATTTTAGTGTGTTTTTAGAGTTTGGCAAAACAACTTTAGTCCCAGAAAAGTAATTTTTGGCCATTTGCTACATCTGAAGAGCATAGATATAGATATTAAGAAGAAGACCCAACAAAGCCAAACAGATTTCCCTGGTGTGAAATTATGTTTGCAATTCCCATTACCCACCTCAACTCCCTGGAAAATATTTATTTAGCAATTATCCTGAAACAGGGAAATGAGGATGAACTTCAATATTAAAAATTACAGCATTGCATTATAAGTAATTTCATATCTTTGTAAAAGATGTTTCTTCCGTAGAAATATGGGAGTTTTTCTCAATCAAACCAGTTGCCATCGAGTTGATTCAGACGCATGGCGACCCCATGTGTGTCAGAGCAACAGTGTGTTCTGTAGGGTTTTCAGTGGCTGATTTTTCCAAAGCAGATCAACAGCCCTTTCCTCCGAGGAGCTTCTGGGTGCACTTGAACTTCCAACTTTTCAGTTAGCTGCCGAGCACATTAACTGTTTGCGCCATGCAGGGACCCTGAGTTTTTCCGATTGGACTCTACTTTTTTTAAAAGCAGAGTTTTGAGAGTGAGGCAAATGGGAACGGACTGATAATTGGTGGTAATGTATTTTCAAAAGGAAAAAGGACCCAGAATGTGCTCACATGTGTCATAATCCATGCAAACTGCTCAAAGAGCTCTTCAATTTTCTCCAGAAGGCATAATTGCATAACCAACACCATTCATCTTGGAACTTGCCCCCCTCCTCCCCGCCATGTTTCACTCCCGTATGTGGTTCCTTTCACTTGTAAATGCCCCCTCCCCATGTCCTCCTGTTAGTCTTTTTTTTTTTTTTTGAACATTTTATTGCACTTTAGGTGAAAGTTTAAACAGCAAATTAGTTTTCCAATCAATGATTCTTATACAAATTGTTCCATGACACTGATTGCAGTCCCCATACGCTGTAAGCACTCTCCCCATTTCCTCCCTGGGTTCCCCATTTCCATTAGTTCATTTTCCCTGTCCTTCCCTACCTTCTTATATTCTTATATTTGGTTTTGGGCAAATTGTTACAAGAAAGCACATTCTTTACGAGTGTTATTGTTTACCTTATAGCTTTATCTATTATTTGGCTGAAAGGTGGCCTCCAGGAGTGTCTTTAGTTTCAAGTTAGAAGGTTGTCTTAGGGCAATAGTCTTAGGGGTTCCCCTAGTCTCTTTTGAGACCAGTAAGTCTGGTCTTTTTTCTTTTTTAATCTGAGTTTTGTTCTACATTTTTCATCCATTCTAACCAGGACCTTCTACTGTGATCCCTGTCAGAGTGGTCAGTTGCGGCAGCTGAGCACCCTCTAGTTCTGATCTTAAGTTAAAAGCTGCAGTTCATATGGACCATTAGTCCTTTGGACTATTTGCTTCCTTGTCAAAAATTTCCGTGAAATATTTCATGGCTCCTAACCATCTGCTGCACGGTGTACTCCCTCCCCTTCTTTGAGCCCCTTTAGCATGTTTATTCCCTTTTTTTTTTTTTTTGGTCTTCATCATGTTCCAATATCATTGTTGGTAGTTGCCATCAATTTGGCTTAGACTCATGGTGACCCCATGTACAACAGAGTGAAACATTACCAGCTCCTGTGTCATCTTCACCATCATTGGTATGCTCAATTCATTGTTGCAGCCCCTGTGTATTTTGAGTGCCTTCGGACCTAGGGAGTTCACCTTCCAGCACTATATCTGACAGTATTCTGTTGTAATCCATAGTGTTTTCCTTGGTGGATTTTCAGAAGTGGATCACCAGGGCTTTTTTCCTAGCCTGTCTTAGTATGGAAGCTCTGTTGAAACCTACCCACCATGGGTAACCCTGCTGGTATTTGAAATACGGGTGGCATAGCTTCCAGCATCATAGCATCACGCAAGCTACCACAGTATGACAAACTGACAGACGGGTGGTGGCCAATAGTATAGTTGTTTTAATTAAGGCTTTTTCAGTCTAAAATAAAACCCACTCGCTTAAGGCAAAAGAAAAGAATGTAGGTGTGTGTGTCATGGATTCCACAAGCCCAACAGCAGTCACTAGGAAGTGTGGCGTTCTTCCCCTTCTCTAAAGTCAGGTTTTTTCTGCCTTGCCACAGTACCTAGTCAGAAATGTCCAAACCAGTGCTTATACATCCTTAATTACTTGAGCAGCAGAGATTAATTAGCACCTTTGAATTCTAATTTTAAATCTCCTGTTGGAAAAATTCAATTGGTTCAGCTTGGGCCGTCTGTCCCTGGACCTCCAATCCAATCAGCAGTGACCAGAGGGGCAGAGTTCTAATCCTGGCTGCAGAGATTCACTCTGAGGGTCAGGAAGGGTGACTAGACACTCTGAAAGGTGTCTCCTCTATTAATCATTTATGTCATTTACGTCATTATATTATCTCCTGTGATAAACGGGAAGGTCCTTGGGGAAAGGGATGGTTGCTTGCTCATCTCTGTAAGCCCCCGGAACCCAGCACTGTTTGTTGCATAACGAAAATGTAAAACCTGTTGTTGTAATGGTCCTACTTTACAATACCTGTCAGCATCTAGAATTACCCAACAATTTCTAAAAGTGAAATTTGGAAATATGAGAGTGAACTTATTGAACCATGATCTAGGCTGATTATCTGTGTGTTTTCCATTAGGGAAAAACAAGCAAGCAAACAATTCTTTTAAAAACTCCCTTTTGCCTCATTATTGAGAGGAAAACGTACTTAAAACATAACCCACTAGCCAAAAAAAAAAAGCCAAACCCGTCACCATCCAGCCAACTCTAACTCATGGCGACTCCATGTGATACAAAATACAATGCTCCTTAGGGTTTTCTTAGCTGTAACCTTTACAGAAGCAGGTCACCAGGCCTTTCTTCTGCAGAGCCACTAGGTGGGTTTGAACTGCCAACCTTTAGGTTAGCAGCCAATTACAAACCACTTATGCAATGCAGGCTCCTCATAACCCCCTACCGCCTGCTTATTCTTTTCCTTGAAATCACAATCACAGCTGCTAGGGGGCTTTGAGAATGTCCTTTTCAAATGACAAAGGAAGACAAGAATATAAGAATTCCTTTGCAGAGCACTTCCGTAGTGTCCTTCCACTAGAGAACACTGAGTAAAGCACTGGAGAAATGGGAGTGAGTGACAACAGCCAGTGTCATCACACGGTTTGGGAGAGGCTCAAATGAGTCAACATCTCTACCCACACACACCCATCTTCTTCCGTTTTGTTTCTTTCTTATCTGGCTCTCACCCTAACCTCCTCAATGTAATGGATTCAGATCTGTAGCACCGTGTACTTTTCATTAAGTAATCAACCCACTAAGTGAGTTTAGAAGGAGAAGTTTTATCTGATGCCCCGGAGTGCCTTCTGTCCGATAACAAGGGCCATGATGCTCCGGTTTCTCCTTTTATCAGAACTGCTGCAGTTAAGTGAGGCCAACTTTCACAACCACGTCCAATGTCCTTGCCTGGTTTTCTAGCACAAATCTTTCCATTCTTTCACTGTTCGATTTTTGTTGTTTTTTTTCACCCAAATTTCAACCTGTTTGTATATGTATTTTTTATTGTAGTCAATCTCAAATCCCTTTTTGCATATAAAAAGTTATATACAAAGAATTAAAAATGATGAGTAAGGTTTGTGGATTGTATGTACGCCATTATCCTGAAACTCCCCTAAAAGGACATCAAAGGAACAGAAAAGGCATTAATCCAGAAGGACAAAGCGAAGGGGAGAAGAGATGAGTGCAGACAAGATCTAATACAATTTTGGAAGAATGGATGCAGATTAACAACTGGAAAATGACATAGGTTTCACTTTCTTCACTCGTCAAATCCCTTAAGGGAAGGAAGCCAATACGAACAAAAGAATTTGTTCTATAGAAAACCCCTAGAAAGGGTTAGAAATTCAAGAAGCCATATGCTTCTAAAGGTGGGGTATAAGGTAGGATGAAAAACCAGAAGACTTACATAAGGAATGTTTAGAAACCACACCTCTCCCCCTCTCCCGGGCTTGGCAGCCAGGTAACTAACTGGCCTTCCCTTCTTCTTGGCAGAAAACCAAAGGTACCCTTTCCAGGAAAGGTACCTTTCCTCTGGCTTGAGGGCATCAGTCATAGTTAAGGGCTGTAGTGAAACATTTTACAAGAAAACAGATATTAGAGAAAGCTTGCCTCATGAATGGGATAGACACCCACCCCATCCTTTTCCCTACTAGACTCCCAGCATGCTGACTACCAGCCTTGTGCTCTCTCAGTCAAGACAACGGAAGATTCCTTTCTTGGAAAACTGACCAGCTCAAGAGGATAGACCTACAAGTACTCACATTTAGGAGCTCTATAAAAGGGCAGTCCCTGGGCAATGTACATGTTAATGCACTCAGCTGTTACCTGAAAGGTTGGAGGTTCAAGTCCACCCAGAGTTGGAAAAAAGGCCTAGCGTAGTCTTTGATCTTCATCAGTTGTCTTCCTTTCAGCAAGCAAGCCTGTGTCATCTGTGTATGCAGGTTGTTAATGAGTCTTCCTCCAATCCTGATGCTGCATTCTTCATCATATAGTCCAGTTTCTAGGATTATTTGCTCAGCATACAGATCGAATAAGTGTGCTGAAAGGATACAACCCTGACACACACCTTTCCTGACTTTAAAACACGCAGTATCTGCTTGTTCTGTTCGAACAAATGCCTCTTGATCTATGTACAGGCTCCTTATGAGCACAATTAAGTGTTCTGGAGTTCCCATTCTTCCCAATGTTATGCCTAATTGGTTACGATCCACACAGTTGAATGCCTTTGCACAGTCTTAAAACACAGGTAAATATCTTTCTGGTACACTCTGCTTTCAGCCAGGGTCCAGCTGACATCAGCCATGATATCTCTTGTTCCATGTCTTCTTCTGAATCTGGCTTGAATTTCTGGCAGTCCCTTGTCGATGTACTGCTGCAACCACTTTTGAATGATCTTCAGCAAAGTTTTACTTGTGTGTGATATTAATGATATTGTTCAGTAATTTCCACATTCTGTTGGTTCACCTTTCTTTGGAATGGGTACAAATATGGATCTCTTCCAGTGGGCTGGCCAGGTAGCTGTCTTCCACATTTCTTGGTATAAACGAGTGAGTGCTTCAAGCACTGCATCCCTTTGTTGAAACATCTCAGTTGGTATTCCATCAATTCCTGGGGCCTTGTTTCTCACCACAGCCTTCAGTGTAGCTTGGATCTCTTCCTTCAGTACCATTGGTTCTTGGTCATATGCTACCTCCTGAAAATGGTTGAAGGTCAACCAATTCTTTTTGGTATAGTGATTCTGTGTATTCCCTCTATCTTCTTTTGACGCTTCCTTGGTCGATTACTATTTTCCCTGTAGAATCCTTCAATATTGTAACTTGAAGCTTGAATTTTTTCTTCAGTTCTTTCAGCTTGAGAAATGCTGAGTGTGTTCTTTCCTTTTATTTTTCTAACTCCAGGTCTTTGCATATGTCATTATAATACTTTGTCTTCTTGAGCCACCCCTTGAAATCTTTGTTCAGCTTTTTACTTCATCATTTCTTCCTTTGGCTTTAGCTATTCTACATTCAAGAGCAAGTTTCAGAGTCTCTTCTGACATTCATTTTGGTCTTTTCTTTCTTTCTTGTCTTTTTAATGACCTCTTGATTTCTTCATGTATGATGTCATTGATGTCATTCCACAACCCATCTGGTCTTCAGTCGTTAGTGTTCAACGTGTCAGATCTATTCTTGAGAAGGTTTCTAAATTCAGGTGGGATATACCCAAGGTCGTACTTTGGTTCTCATAGACTTGTTCTAATTTTCTTCAACTTCAACTTGAATTTACATATGAGCAATCGATGGTCTGTTCTGAAGTCAGCCCCTGGCCTTGTTCTGACTGATGATATTAACACTGAGCTTTTCCATCGCCTCTTTCCACAAATATAGTCAGCTTGATTCCTGTGTATTCCATCTGGTGAGGTCCACCTGTATAGTCACTGTTTATGTTGCTGAAAAAAGTATTTGCAATGAAGAAGTTGTTGGTCTTGAAAATTCTGTCATGCCATCTCTGGCCTTATTTCTACCGCTAAGGCCATACTTTCCAACTACTGATCCTTCTTTGTTTCCAGCTTTCACATTCCAATCATCACTAATTATCAATGCATCTTGATTGCAAGTGTAATCAATTCCAGACTGCAGAAGTTGGTAAAAACTTCAATTTGGTGTGTACATTTGAATAATAGTCGTATTAACTGGGTTTCTTTGTAAGCATATGGATATTATCCTGTCACTGACTGTGTTGTACTTCAGGGTAGATCTCAAAATGTTCTTTTTGTCTACAAATGCAGTGCTATTCCTCTTCAATTTGTCATTCCCGGCATAGTGGACCATATGACTGTCTGATTCAAAATGGCCAATACCAGTCCATTTCAGCTCACTAATGCCTAGAATATTGATGTTTACGCATTCCATTTCATTTTTGACCCCTTCCAATTTTCCTAGATTCATGCTTCATACATTCCAAGTCCCAATTATTAATGAATGTTTACAGCTGATTCTTATCATTTTGATTCATGCCACATCAGCAAATGAAGGTCCTGAAAGCTTGACTCCAACTTTTTTTTCTACTTTGAGGAGGCAGCTCTTTCCTAGTCGTATTTTGAGTGCTTTCCAACCTGAGGGGCTCATCTTCTGGCACTGTATCACATAGTGTTCCACTGCTATTCATAAGGTTTTCACTGAGCAATTTTTTCAGAAGTAGGCTGCCAGGTCTTTCTTCCCAGTCTGTTTTAGTCTGGAAGCTCCATTGAAATCTGTCCCCCAAGGGTGACCCTGCTGGTATTTGAAATACCAGTAGCAAAGCTTCCAGTATCACAGCAACACACAAGCCACCACAGTATGACAAACTGACAGGCACATGATGCATTAGGTTCCTGCTTTTCTAGTTTGGGTGGGGTGAAGGGGCTGGCCGTGGGCTGGTGCTGACTTTTCTTTGCTTTCATTATGGTATTTACCTCCCTGGAAACATGAGAGAATCTCAGGTAGAATAAGTTAGCTTCCTTTGACCATCTGATGGGGGAATCTTGAGGGCTAGCAGCACCATGGAAGAAAGGCCTGGAGATCTGTTTCTGTAAAGATTACATCCAAGAAATTCCCATGGAGCAATTCTACTCTGCTACACATGGGGTCACCATGAGTCAGAATTGACTCAACAGCAATGAGTTTGGTTTTTGGAGATGGCCAACCATGGAAACGTTGTATGATATAGACTCTATACAGTGATTTCAAGTACTTGTGTGGTTGCTCTGTGCTTCATAATGTTAATTAGTTGGGATGTAGTGAGTGAGTTCTCCTTGTGTCAAGAGGCACTGATGTGGGTCCTAGCCTACTCCCAGTTTCAAAATCTCTAGTATAAGAGACAATGACTTTAGTTTGTTTGCATCTCTATTTGTGACACAAACAAGTCCCAGGTTCATGATAGATGAAAGTACCACACCTTTGAGCCAATACATTAACCATTTCCGTAAAGTCTTTCAAATGAATGTATAAGTGTTACTGCATCATGATGACTGCAATCCTACAGTGTCAATCTGCTTTTTGTAAAATTGGGAAATAACCCAGCTTTTAAGCAAAAGATGAGTTTCTGTAGACAATGGTGAGATATCTGTGATTAGAAAAATCATTTTTAGGATTAAATGGGCTAACAGATAAAATGCTGAAAGCAGTCCCTGGCCTATAGTTAGTACTCAACAAAAGTTAGCTTTTTTTGTTGTTACATTTTATTTTGTCATTATTATATTCAAAAACGTTTGTGACTCTTTTTTCTTTAAGGAAGGATACCATAGGCAGCAGAGATTCCCTCCCTCTCCCTCTACCCAGTCATTGTAGAAAAATTAGAAAATGTAGAGTAGCAAAAAGACCTAATATACCCTTAATTTAACCCTGGTTTTTGTGATGGATATTCCTCAATATTTTGTATAAATAGAAGAAAGTATTTGTAAATGTCATCATCAACGCACATCATATGTTGAGTACCTACTATGTAAGATCTACACTAGGAATTCAGATAAAAAGAAGTTTGTCACGTAATCCTTGACTTTAAACATCTTATATTTTAATTACGGAGATAAGACTTATGAAGAAAGTGAGAAAATCTGTAATAGCAGGAAACAATTCATAAGAATAGTTCAGGCCAGGGTTGTTCGTTTGTTTTGTTTTGTTGTTTCTTTTTTAGACAGCATTTATACCCAGCTACAGCACTTTCGTTCTATACATGTCTGAAAAAGATGTTTAGCAAATGGAGTTTTTGTTAGCGGCTTACTAAAAGGTTGGCAGTTCAAACCCACCCAGAGGCTCCACTGGAGAAAGACCTGATGACCTACTCCTGTAAAGATTGCAGCCTAGAAATCTGTCACATGGGGTCACTATGAGTCGAAATTGACTCTATAGCACCTAACAACAACAATAGTCTAAGAAGTCCTTTGGTGAATCCTTTTGCAAAGTAAGGATACCTATCTCAGAGCAGGTACCCCTTCTCTAATTTACTTCATTTCTCAAGTTTTGTATGTCAGGCTTAAGACAATGTGCACTTTTACTGCTCCTGAGACCTAGAAACACCTAAGGGAGATGTCATGTCCTTGTAGCACCAGAGCAGCCCTTGACTCTCCAGTTCCATGTGGCATGGGCAGCTGTCGTTGGAGGTTCTGGTGAGGGTAGGGTCCGGTCCAGCCCTCCCTGAGACAGAGCTAGTACAGAACTGTCTTTCTGCTGCAGCAAATGGGCCCAGAGCTTCTAAAATGCAGAGAAGAGCCAAACGCAGAGAATGAACACTCAGAATTTCTTTCTTCTAAGGGTGGGAGGAAGGAATGTCTCCATACATTATAAGAACTCTGTCACTGGCACTGTGGGTGTCCCTTATGTACCTTCCTCTCCTAAGGGCAGCCATCTAGACCAGGTGGTGTGTTGGAACTGGAGTAGACTTTCACTGGCTAATGGGAGTTTGATGCCAAAGGATAATTGGTTCCTGGGGAAACTTGGCCTAACGCAGATATGAGAAATGCTCCTACTCAGCCCGGCTGCTTTTCAAATCCCAGCAGTTGGAAGGATTTTGCTACCCAAGTAGAAAATACAAGGAGCCCAACCTGCACGAAGTAGGTTGAGAGCTTTCTCTTGTCCCAGGAAGTTGCAAGTTTGATTAAGAATTCAGAAAATTTACAAAGTCCTATTAAACTGAACTTATTGTCAATTGATCTTCCGCAGCCCCTGTGTGTTTAATCTGGAAAAAGCACTGCCCCTAAGTGTCATTGTAAACCCCTTCACCTCTGGGAAAAAAATCAGTCCAAAGAAAGAAAGAAGGTTTAAGTTTTCCAGCTCACTCTCTGATCTGGAAAGAGCCCATTAGGTCTCAAAATTTAATTCCTATTTTTATTTCTAAGTGAAAATAGATGCATTAGCTTTGTTAGGGCTGATGCTTTGCAATCATCCGAGAAGCTGTGCTATTCACCCCCAACAGGTGGTGGGAAAGAGTTGAACAAGGGGGCAAGATGAGAGCAGCTAGGCTGTATCTAGAATCTCCTAAGGGACATCTTGTATCACCATTGGGTTTGAAATGTAGAAAGTTTCATCCTAATGTTCCTGAAGTCTATTTATCCATAAAAGTTGTTTGGAACGAAACATATTCCACTCTCTACCCCAAAACAACAAATCTGTCTTGGAAAAAGTACGACCAGAATGCTTCTTAGAAGCAAGGATGGCTAGACTAGGTCTCACATACTTTGAACATGTTATCAGGAGGGGTCAATCCCTGGAGGAGGGCATTGTGTTTAGTAAAATAGAGGATAAGCAAAGAAGAGGAAGACCCTCAAAGAGATGGGCTGACACTGTGGCTACAACAATGGGCTCAAGCGTAATGATTGTGAGGATGGTGCAGGACCAGGCAGTGTTTTGTCTGTTGTACATAGAGGCACTATGAGTCAGAACCGACTCAATAGCACCTAACAACAAGAGCCCCCGAAACAATCATCTCCTCTTGTTGTTTTTGTTTTTTTATTTGTTATTCCTTTGAGGGTCCCTGAATTTTTTTAATTAAAATTTTAATTTTGTTAAGCTAATACACATATGTGGGTAAAAAAGACAGATGGTACTACATATAGGCTTATAACCAAACTTATAATATCCTATCCTAAAAGTGTCTTCACACCTGATTCCTACTCCCCAGAAAAAAAGCTTTATATTTTTTCTTTTTTTATTCTTTTGGCTTTTTCTTGTAGTATTGACCTCAGTATTTGTAAATAGCCATTTCCTGTGGCTATCTCTTGATATTTTAAAATCTAGGTATTTTCTACTAACTTTCTACTAGGAAAACTGAGGCTTTATCTGTCTTACCATGGTCCCATCCTTTCCCCCAACTTCACACATATACGCACACTTCCCATCCCCAAACTTCCCGATAGAGATATATTTGTTAGAGCAAAATTCAGCATATATTTAATTATGCCTGTGCAAATGTTATTCACAACCAAGTCACATGGTGTACTAAGAAGAAACTGACTTTCTTTTGTTTTTCTTAGAGTTCGTAATTGTTTCTCTCTCTTTTCTTTTTTCATTTGCTAATTTTCCTTGAACTTCTTAGAATTCTTTCATCATTGATGTTTAAATTATTTTCTACCCTCAAAGCAAGACTCAGGCTTGCAAAAGCAGTAACACTTCTCAACTTTCTCCCAACTTGGGGAATATTACCTTGTACACAGTGAGATACAAATCTTGAAAGAAATAATTAGCTAATCAGAGAAAGCCTAAATAATATATACATATATCTTAGTTCATTTCCCATTGAAAGAATGAGTAAAGACTCCGTATTTGCTTTCCTGCTTTCTGGCAGAATTCTTCTGTAGATTTCCTTATACAGAAAAGTAACTTTTCACTTTTCGGAATAAACTAGAAACTGCTGGAACTACAAAGAAAAGAGATTCCAAGGAAATTCACATTGAGTATAGAAGGAAAAAACTGGCTAAATAATAAGCATCATTAAAATACTTGAAAGGTTCAAAAATTCCTGTGCATATGCATCACCGCCTCAGCTCTCTCATTTCTGTAAGCCTTCTAGGTTCTGGCAGTGTGTTACTGCTTGGGTATGTAGTGATAAGTTGCTGTTACAAGATAATGGTTAAACAACAAAGGCATGAGGCACTGGGGCACTCCCTTAGAAACCTACCTGTCTGCCTCTGATGTCAGAGGAAACAGAGTTAAGACCAGGAACCGGTCCGTGTAGACCAGTCTTTAATAGGGAATCTCCCTTTTCATTTGCTGTGGTGGTAGTACAACTTTTCTATTTGTTTTATCCACTATTCCTTATGATATTTGAATCAAACCAGTTGATCTGGCTCACATTAAATAAACATAGGTAGACTTTGGGAGATTACAAGAAACTGTTTATTTGCTGATTTAAGAGATTAGCCAAGGTGTGATAATGTGCACTGAAGAAATTTGCATACCTTTTGTGGCTGGTTGCCCTGGTGTGTGTTTTGTTGGCTATAATGTTATGGATTCTGCCAATAAGATGAGGTGGTCCCTTCTTTGAAAACATCTCATAATGTAGGCATGTAAATGAGGACTAACCCCTGCAAGGTGGTTGCCTTGGGAGACTGTATCCTATTCCTGTTATGTGCCATTGTACAAAGAAGTTTTGCAAACTTATCTTTGGAATTCTTTACAGAGCCTCGGTAGGGTTGCCAGATAAAATACAGATGTGCAGTCAAATTTGAATTTAGGATAAGCTTGGGATGTACTTGTTCTAAAAAATTACTTCTTATTTGTCTGAAATTCAAATTTAATTCAGCATTCTGTATTTTTGTTTGCTAAGTCTGGTAACTCCATGCCTGGGTACTTCTATTTAAACAGTTAGGCTGATGCCAATATTCCTTGGAAGGAGGTTGTGATTTTAGGCTCTGTCTAAGTGAAGTCTGGCGCCAAGTAGGCTCATACCACTTTTGGTTAAAAATAACATTATAAAGCAAGCAGACAGGTTTTCTGATGGGACTTGTAAATTGGCTCTCCCAACAGTGCTTAAAAGAGTTTTCCAAGATGGTTTTGATCCATGGCAGAATTTGAAAGAGCTTTCAGCCTCCTGCAATTGTCAATGAAAAAGATAGATGCTGAGCAAGCACTAACAAAACAGAGCCATAGATGTGTGTACCACATCAAATATGAATGTCAAATTAAGGGTTTGTGTTCAACCACTATACCTTTTACGTATTTAGCTCTGTGAGTCCTACCTTGGTTTGTCACTCGTGTAAAACCAAAAACCAAACCCACTGTCATCAAGTCGATTCTGATTCATAGCAACCCTATAGGGCAGAGTAGAACTGCTCCATAGAGTTTCCAGGGAGCACCTGGCGGATCTGAACTGCTGACCTTTTGGTTAGCAGCCATAGCACTTAATCACTATGCCACCAGGGTTTCCTGTCACTTGTGTAGAATGTTATAAAGGCTTTTGCTGTTCTTCACAAAGAACTGTCTAAGAAAGAACACTTCTCCAGAGATAATCAAATGATGTTGCTCCCTCAGGAATTAATATTTACATGAAAACTTTTGGCCATTTAAGATACTTTTCTGTCACCCCTCATAACTGTATGTCTCAGATTCATACTCACCCTTATTCACCAAAGTTCTTGGCAGTATGCCTTCCCCTCGTTGCTGCTCCATAAAGTATTGGCGCGTGGTAAGTACTTTACCATCTTGTTGCTATTATTGCCGTTGTTGTTGCTATTATAATAATGGTATTGGCAGGGCAGCAATTCTTCTATTTTTGCAGATGAGGTAACTGTGGCTCAGTAGAATAATGATTTGCTACTAAATGACAACATCAGAACAAAAGCCTGTTGCTCTAAAAGGGAGCTTTTTCATTTAAGCCAAGAAATCTCTCATTTAAAAAAAAAAGTTGAGAAAACAACACTTTGAGTTTTTCCATGTAATTTGTGGGTTAAGAGCTGAATCTAAAAAGATAAATAAGGCTAACACAGTATTTTACTGAAATGTGACATCTCTAGGTACATTCGTTGGCTCTTGGGCTCTACCTGGAAATGAAAATTTTAAGGCTCTTTTAAAAGTAACTGAAATTGCAACATGAATTGACATCTGTTATTTATGACAAGTCACTTGAACTTGTGGTCTCTAAAATATTACTGAGATATGCTAAAACATTACTGGAATTAATTTGTAGTTGGTAAAGATTTCTTAAACAGAAGACACAAAAAACAGTAAGTACAAATTTTTTTAAATTGGTGTATTAATTATCTAGTGCTGCTATAACAGAAATACCACAAGTGGATGGGTTTAACAAACAAATGTATTTTCTCACAGTTTAGGAGGCTAGAAGTCCAAATTCAGAGCACCAGCTCTAGGGGAAGGCTTCGTCTCTGTGCCAGGTCTGTAGGAAGGTCCTTGCTCCTTTGAGTGTCTGTTGCCGGGGGATCTTCATGTGGCTTAGCATCTCTCCTCCCCCATCTCTGCTTCTTTCGATTGCTTGTTTAATCTCTTTTTATATCTTGAAAGACTCAAGGTACACCCTACACAAATTCTGACTCATTAACATAACAGAGACAACTCATTCCCACATGGGATTATAACCACAGGTATAAAACCCAAAAACCCTTTGCCGTTGAATCGATTCAACTCGTAGTGACCCTACAGGACAGAGTAGAACTGCCCTGTAGGGTTTCCAAGGAGTGTCTGGTGGATTCAAACTGCCAAACTTTTGGTTAGCAGTTGAATACTTAACCGCTGTGCCATCTGGGCTCCCCACAGGCAGAGGTTAGGATTTACAACATGCTATTTTGAGGGGTAAGAATCAGTATCAGCCCAAAGCTGATTCAGACATACCTCCACTCTAACTTTTTCACTATTCCTGACACCAGCCACCCTTCCTCCCCCACAGTACTCTCTACTCCTCTGCTGGGTTCAGTAACTCATTGCAACGTCCACACAGAACTCACAAACCATTCTCATAATTATGTGTTTTTTTAGGGAAGTAACAGGCTAAAACTCAGAATCAGGATCAACTTGGAAGTAACAGGATACAACTCAGGAGACAGGGTACAGTTCTTCAGTCAGGAAAGCTTCCCACCAAGATCACTCTCAGCTTCTTCTTGGCCATGCCTATAGGCAGGAAGCGCTTCTCTTGGCGGTGCCTGCCACTGGGTCTTCTTTTGGCCTCTGCCCAGCTCTGGCAACTGTTACAACTTTTTAGTTCTGCTGATAAGTGCCTGGAGGCACCCTACTCTGCCAACAAGCCAACAAGAGGTATGCTCAGGCCTCTCTCTGTGGGTCGACATGCCCACTGCAGCCACCTCATGCTGGTCTCCTGGTTCCTGCCACTCATACTGCTGCCACCATATCTCTGCCACTGTGCTGTGCTGTGGTTGCCACTATTTCTTGCCCTCTGCTCCTTCTCCAATGTTACAAATCTCTCTCACCTGTATCTGAAAGATTCTCAGCTCAGGGACCCCAGATCCTTGGTCCAGGCTCTTCTTGATGGTAGTGAGATCCTCCTGAACCTCTGTGCAATTGGCCCTTATGTAAGCCTACTCCTTGTCAATTTCAAATCATGGTCTTCCCACCAGGACCACAAACTGTCCAATCCACTCGGTGGGGCACATTACTTAATTAGCATAGTAGTCAACCAGTTCCTGCAAGGTCACTTAATCCTATTGGATGGTTCTACACACCTTATTTATATAGTGTACTGACCAATGCCTTGTAAAATTATGGCCCAGACAATCATTTTTGGCAGAATTATAAAATCAAGGCCAGAAAGGCCATATATAAGAGAAACCCCTTGCACCACAGGAACATATAGTATTATTCCCTTAGATAAAATATAAAAATCAACAAACCTAATCAATGTTGTTAGAAATCAGGACAATAGTTACCCTTGGTGGGGATGGGGGTGGATAATGACTGAAAAGTGGACATGTGGCAGGGCTTCTGCATTGTTGGTAATGTTTCTTGATCTGGGTGCTAGTTACAAGAGAACACTCAATTTATGAAAATTTACCTAAAATTTTTTTTTATTCTTATGTGACATTTTCTGTATAAATATTATACTTCAGGAGGCTGGGTGTTGCAAACAGTTAAGTACTCAGCTAATAACCAAAAGGTTGGCAGTTCAAATCCACCCAGAGCCTCCTTGGAATAAAGACCTGGTGATTTGCTTCCAAAAGATCACAGCCATTGAAAACCCTATGGAGCACAGTTCTCTGAAACACATGAGGTCTCCCTGAGTCGGAATTGATGTGACAGGGACAGGTTTGGTTATTATAGTTCAATACAAAAAATTTTTAATCACTGAAATTATGAAGAGATCTAATATTCCATGTTAACCAGAATTTTTCTTGGAGAGACAAATTTGCATATGGTAAGAGAAAATATTTTCGTGAGATGCTGGGTAGAAGGTAACATGGTAGACAGCTGCTGTTTTTCCTGCCCTGTATACTTTCTTACACTTCTGGAAACAAAACCCCAATTTTCCTTTGGATAACTGTCTGTTACCTGATGAGGCTTTCAAATACAATGCCCTGCCTTACCTATTCCACCCTAATACAAGAGTAGGAATGCAACTCAAACCAACCACTCAGAGAACCCCATCCATGTGGGCATAGTGATTGGTCATAATGTTGGCATGTATCCCTCAAAGGACCCATCAGAGTGCTTTTTAATAGATCAGAGATTAAGAGTAATTAGTGTACAGTTAGAATTTCAGGTATGTTAAGCCAATAAACCCAGGAAGCAGGGATCACTGGGGGTCATCAGGATTTGTCCCACCACAGTACTCAACAGTGTTGAACATAAATTTAAATAACATCAGTTTGAAGGGACCCCAAATTATCAGCCTCTCGGGCCATGTGTTATCCATGCCTGGTAGAAGTATTTATTAAAATTGGTTGTCGCAGAGACCATATCAGCCTGAGACCAGAAGACCTAGATGGTACCTGGCCACAACCAATGACTGCCCTGACAGGGAACTCAACAGGGAAACCCTGAGGGAACAGGAGAGCAGTAGGATGCAGACCCCAAATTCTTGTAAAAAGACCAGACTTAATGGTCAGACTGGGACTGGAGGGACCCCAGAGGCCATGGACCCCAGACCTTCTGTTACCCGAGGGCAGGAACCATTCCCAAAGCCAACTCTTCAGACAGGGATTGGTCTGGAATAGGGGATGGAAAATGAGATTGGTGAAGAACAAGCTTCTTGGATCAAGTTGACACATGAAACTATGTTGGCATCTCCTGTCTGGAGGCGAGATGAGAGGGCAGAGGTGGCCAGAAGCTACCCAAATGTACACGAGGAGACAGAGTGGAGGGAAATGCTGTGCTATGTCATCAGAGGCAGAGCAATTAGGAGTGTATAGCAAGGTGTATGTAAATTTTTATATGAGATACTGACCTGATTCGTAAACTTTCACTTAAAGCACAATAAAAATTAATTTTAAAAAAAATTGGTTGTTGTTATTAGGTGCCCTCGAGTCAATTTCAACTCATAGCAATTCCAACTCATAGCGACCTTAGACCTTACATACAACAGAACTGCCCTATCCTGTGCCATTCTAATGATCATTATTATGCTTCAGCCCATTGTTGCAGCCACGGTGGCAATTCATCTCATTGGGGGTCTTCCTCTTTTTTGCTGATCCTCTACTTTACCAAGCATGATGTCCTTCTCCAGGGACTGGTCCCATCTGATAACATGTCCAAAGTATGTGAGATGAAGTCTTACCATCCTCGCTTCTAAGGAGCATTCTGGTTATACTTCTTCTAAGACAGATTTGTTCATTCTTTTGGAAGTCCACAGTATATTCAATATTCTTTGCCAATACCAAAATGCAAAGGTGTCAATTCTTCTTCGGTCGTCCTTATTCATTTTCCGGCTTTCACATGCGTATGAGGTGATTGAAAACACCATGGCTTAGGTCAGGCACACCTTAGTCTTCAAGGAGACATCTTTGCTTTTTAACACTTTAAGCAGGTCTTTTGCAGCAGATTTGCCCAATGCAATGTGTCGTTTGATTTCTTGACTGCTGCTTCCGTGGGTGTTGATTGTGGATCCAAGTAAAATGAAATCCTTGACAACTTCAATATTTTCTCCATTTATCACGATATTGGGCCACTTGTGAGGATTTTTGGTTTCTTCACGTTGAGGCGTAATCCAGACTGAAGGCTCACTATACCGAAAAGAATTGGTCAACGTTCAACGATTCAAGAAGGTAGCATATGATCAGGAACTGATGATACTGAAGGAAACGTCCAAGGTGCACTCAAGGCATTGGCGAAAAACATTGCTCCAGGAATTGATGCAATGCCAACTGAGATGTTTCAACAAATGAATACAGTGCTGGAAGTGCTCACTCGTGAATGCCAAGAAATTTGGAAGACAGCTACCTGGCCAACTGACTGGAAGAGATCCATATTTATTAAAGCTGGTAGGAGTTCAAAAGTTCTAGGAACTTGGAAATGATACATAGTGAATTAAATCTCTAACCTAAAGTGGAAAAATACTCTGTAATAACAGCTCGCTGTACTCCTGATACCTTGGGAAATCAAAGTAGTATCATAAACCTTTATGGGAATTTTGCTTAGGAGATCAAAGGCTCACAGTTTAGCCTTTCATTGTGAGGATAGTGACAGTTAAACAATTTAATTAAATTGACTTAACATTAGTTATCTACTTGGATTCCCCAATAGGTTCTTAGACATACATCTGAAAAGGCAGGATAAACTGGTTAAAGTCACAGATACTTTAGTTTCCAACTTCTAAGCTTTTAAAGTTTAAACTTTAAAAGAAAAGAAAGCTTGTATATATACACCCACTCCTCACTTGTGTGTTATTTCATTATCTGACTTTTCGCATTTAAGACAATAGTAAAAAATCTACTATGACTATTTTGCACATTAACAACGTACATCTGGCCATAAAGAATGCCGAGGTGTGAGGCGAGAGTAACGCTGGCTGTGGTGGTTAAGGTTATGTGTCAACTTGGCTGGGCCATGATTCTCAACTGGTGTGGCAGTTATTTAATGATGCAATTTGGCAATTATGTAATGATGTAATTTGAAGGTTGTGTAATGATGTAGTCATCCTCCATTTTCACATAATGCCAATTTCCCATAACAGTCTGGTCTTTGAAACCTAACCATGTCAGTAAGTGAGGAGTGGGTGTATAACACATGACTTTCCTTTTAGCTTAGAAATGTGATCTTTAGCTACTTCTTACCTCCAGTTTAAATGTTTGCCTTTTGAAGGTATGAGAAGGAAGGGCGGAAGAAGACTTCTACATCCACAGTTGAGTGGTTTTGTTGCTGTTCTTGTTAGGTGCCATGTAGTTGGTTCCAGCTCATAGCAACCCTAAGTACAACAGAATGAAACACTGCCCAATGCTGTACCATCCTCACAATTGTTGCTGTGTTTGAACCCATTGTTGCAGCCACTGTGTCAGTTCATCTCATTGAAGATCTTCCTCTTTTCACTGGCCATCTCCTTTACCAAGCATGATGTCCTTCTCCAGGGACTTACCCCTCCTGATAACATGTCTAAAGTATGTGAGATGAAGTCTTGCCATCCTCAGTCCTAAGGAGCATTCTGGCTGTACTTCTTCCAATACAGATTTGTTCATTCTTCTGACAATCCATGGTATATCCAATAGTCTTCACCAACATCATAATTCAAAGGCATCATTTCTTCTTCAGTCTTCCTCGTTCATTGTTCAACATTCACATGCATATGAGGCAACTGAAAATACCACGGCTTGGGTCAGGAATACCTTAGTCCTCAAAGTGACATCTTTGCTTTTTAACACTTAAAGAAGGCCTTTTGCGGCAGATTTGCCCATTGCAATGGGTCATTTGATTTCTTGACTGCTGCTTCTGTGGGCATTGATTATGGATCCCAGTAAAATGAAATCTTTGACAATTTCAAGCTTTTCTCCGTTTACGTAATGTTGCTTATTGGGCCAGTTGTGAGGATTTTTGTTTTCTTTATGTTGCCATGTAATCCATCTTTGTCAGTAAGCGCTTCAAGTCCTCTTCACTTTCAGCAGATATGTGTCATCTGCATATCACAGGTTGTTAATGAGTTTTCCATTAGTTCCGATACCACATTCTTCTTCATATAAGCCAGCTTCTCAGATTATTTGCTCAGAATACAGATTGAATAAGTATGATGAAAGCATACAACCCTGACGCACACTTTTCCTGATTTTAAATGATGCAATATCCCCTTGTTCTGTTTGAAAGATTGTCTCTTGGTCCATGTACAGGTTCTGCATGAGCACAGTTAAGTGCTCTGGAATTCCCATTCTTCGTTATTGAGTGGTTTAGGGCAAGTGAATTCATGTAAGTCAACTACAGGGATAAGTAAATAAAACTCTGTTGATTCATGACCAGTACAGCATGTCTAGTCAGCTTAATGCTGGCACACTTTCCCAAATTCTCAGGCAATTTCTATTTCATGAGTGGACAGTATTCCAAAAAGCTCATTTGTACACACTCAATAATTGGTAACTACTCTTATTATTAAAAAACACATTACCTACAATAAATACGGAACAACTCTGAAGGTGTAGTTTGTAGTATCTTTCTCTGTTGGAGAAAACACACATATGTTGTGAAAGATTAATCAATAGCATGAGGATATTTGCACTATGTTCTGTGTGCTGGGACCACCAATAGTGAGACCATTTGACGTCTGGAATCTCTGTGGAAGGCTATGCTTTGAGTTCCATATCCCTCCATTAGTTAAAAACCCAATGAGACCAAAAGGTGAAGAAACAGTAGTAGTAGGAAGAGAGGGGGAAGAACAGGACACTGCACAAATGCAAGGTTTCCATTCTTATCATAATCTGAATGAATATACCCCTGGGGCAAATCCTAGGTTCCCATGGAGTTAGGAAATACATGAAACTATATTTGATATATAAAAATGAAAGAGTGAAGTCACTTTTTGGAGATCTGTCATGGACATTGCTGTTTTTGTCTGCTCAGCATTACCTCCTCTCTTTTAGGAACAGTGCTTCAGTTTTTATTCAGTATTTACTCTCCTGAGCTCTCAGTCCATGAAGTGCAGGTAAACTGACCATATCACACAAGGGGTGGACAGATGAGTGACTCAGGCCTAAACAAATTGGACTCTTAGTAATGGGTTCATGGATAGTCATGTGCCCCAATTTGGATCAATGAAAATCAGCCCTGGGACATTTGCAGGACAATTACAAAAGAGAGGTTTACTTCTGGACTTGCTAAGATGGTAGGATGTAAGGTAGCATGTAGTGGTTCTCTTTGGCCCCCTGTGGGAAAGACCCAGCCCATGAATTAAGCTCTCCTTGTGTTAAGAGACAGGGTTGAAATGGCATTTGAGTATCAAATCCCAGTATTGTATCAAAATCTATTGCCAGTAATCAATGAACACCCTAAGTACTTCAACTTTCTCCTGACTTGAGGTAGCTCCTAATGTTATTTGTATTCCCAAAGACCTTTAGGACAGCCTTTGTCTCACCTTTTATTAAGGTGAAATCTTACTAAACTTTTAAGTCTGACTCCATCCTCTTCCCCTTCTGTCCCACATCTGGGTAAATTGAGAAGAAAGCCTGCATACTTCCTCCATTGGAGCTGGCAGGAAGTCCAAACCACGCTTGGGAACCCTCACCCTGGCCCCACCCTCTAACCACCATAAAAACCCCAAGCTACCGAAGACACATCCAAACTCCCTGAGGGACCGAATTATGGGCTGAGGGCTGGGGCCATGGTCTCAGGGAATATCTAGCTCAATTGGCATAACATAGTTTATAAAGAAACGTTCTACATCCTACTTTGGTGAGTAGCATCTGGGGTCTTAAAAGTTTGTAAGTGGCCATCTAAGATACCCCACTGGTCTCACCCCATCTGGAGCAAGGAAGAATGAAGAAAGTCAAAGACACGAGGGAAAGATTTGTCTAAAGGACTAACGGACCACGACTACTACAGCCTCTACCAGACTGAGTCCAGCACAACTAGATGGTGACCGGCTACCACCCCTGCCTGCTCTGACAGGGATCACAATAGAGGGTCCCAGACAGAGCTGGAGAAAAATGTAGAACAAAATTCTAACTCACAAAAAAAGACCAGACTTACTGGTCTGACAGAGACTGGAGAAACCCCAAGAGTATGGTCCCTGGACACACTTTTAACTCAGTACTGAAGTTATTCCTGAGGTTCACCCTTCAGCCAAAGGTTAGACAGGCCAATAAAACAAAACAAGACTAAATGGGCACAACACCCCAGAGGCAAGGACTGGAAGGCAGGAGGGGACAGGAAAGCTGGTAATGAGGAACCAGGATCAAGAAGAGGAGAGTAGTGACATGTCGTGGGGTTAGCAACCAATGCCACAAAAGAATATGTGTATTCATTGTTTAAAGAGAAACTAATTTGCTCTGTAAACCTTCATCTAAAGTACAATAAAAAAAGAAAGAAATTCACATAATCCAAAAAAAAAAGATCTCAACCTTGAAAACCCTATGGAGCAGTTCTTCACTGCACACATGGGATCACCATGAGTTAGAATTGACTTGATAGCAGCTAACAATATCAACAACAAGAAGGCTGCCCACATTCCTCGGCCCACAGCTTGATCACTCTGACCTCTGCTCCCATCATCTATCTCAGACTCTGACTCTTCTGCCTCCCTCTTGGAAGAACCCTCACTATTACATTGGGTCCTCCCAGATAATCCAAAATAGCCTCCCCATCTGAAGATCCTTAAACATCATCATATCTACAAAGTTCGTTTTACCATGTAAGGTAACATACTCACAGGTTTTGGTTATTAGAATGTGCACGACTTTAGTGAGGGAGGTCATTATTTTGCCTACCACACTGTCTAACCCAGAACTGGGGAATCATGGATGCTTCATAAAGGGAGAGACATCTGAGCTGAAATTTAATGGACAAAATAATAGACTGCCAGAAAAAAAAAAAGAAGGGGACAAGTGAGGGAGGTGGGTCAGTCATGCTGTTTTTACATGTCATCAAGTCGATTCCGACTCATAGTAAATTCATATGACAGGTCTTTTCTCCTGCTCAGCCACTGGGTATGTTTGAAACACTGACCTTTCAGTTAGCAGCCGAGCTCTTAACTGTTGCACCACCAGTGTTCTTTGGGTCAGTCATAGAGAGTGAAAGATTTCCCAGAGGAAACAGCACATAAGACTCAGAGGTGAGAGAAAGTATCCCATGATTGGGAAACTTAAGAAAGTTCTAAGTTGTGTGTGGGAAATAAGAGGGCCCTGAAAAATTAAAAAAAATAAAAAAAAAACCAAGCCAGTCCCCGTTCCTTGTCTATCAAGTCATTTTCAGAGCCGCTTGGGGGCCACCTGCCCCCCCGCCCCTGAAAGTCTCATTATGTGAATAAAAAGTGACTAGTAAATGTTTTATACCCTCCTGGTGTGCATGTGGTGTCATCATTCCTGACACCTGAACTAAATTCTTGGGAGCGGGGCGGGGGAAGAGGGTCCATCTTGCTTCTGTGGAATGATTATGACAATGGGAAAAATACTAACTGCCTTCAGAAGTGATTGTGAGAACGCTTTAAAATCACATAGTAAACAAAAAAAAAAAAAAAAAACAAACCCAGTGCCGTCGAGTCAATTCCTACTCATAGTGACCCTATAGGACAGAGTAGAACTGCCCCATAGAGTTTCCAAGGAGCGCCTGGTGGATTCAAACTGCTGACCTTTTGGTTAGCAGCCGTAGCACTTAACCACTACGCCACCAGGGTTTCCATAATCACATAGTAGGTGCCATAAAGTTGTGATAAAAAGGAAATGCTTAAATAATTAAAAAGCACTTAAGTGTTTGACACAGTAAAAATAATTGTAATTATTTCTGCTAATGTGTGATCCATGTTTTAGTTTTTGCATGTTAGAGACAGTCCACAGTTGATAACCCAAAAATCATTTACTTGGAGTATGAAACACTTCCAACCACTTATAAACCCATTTAAGAAGAACAAATTTTCTGATTCCCAGATGTCATGTCTATGTGCTTAGGTGTGGATATATGTTGGTAAGAATATGCATTTGTGTTCCCTCACGGTTATAAACAAGAATATCTAGGGTCATTTGGCATCACCAGGACAGGAGGAGTTTTAGTTCTTTGAGGACGGAAGCCCTCCTATTATCATTCTGATGTTAGTAAAACAATGGAGTTGGAATGAAGTTCAACTCGCCTCACTTGTGGACAAATTCATTGACAGAGATCCTCTCACACACCTAACAAACTGTCCCTTTGGTGGAACTTAAGAAGAGAAAGTATCTAATTGTCTTTTTGTTTTGTTTTTTAAGCCTCCAAGGGTTTCATTCAAGATATAACCAGCTCATCTAGAGGTAATAGACTTGAGGGCAGAATCAGCCTTGATAGAATCCAGCCATGACAACAATGGATTCATGTTTCCAATTTGAATTCTCTCTTATGTAAATTACATGTGCATTTAATGCAATTCTATTGTAAGCATTTGGTTGAAGCTCATCTGTAATCCTTTATCAAATGGCCCTTGACTTGAAGTATCTATGAACTGCAGGGAGGGATGTAAGACCTGAGTAGCGACAATGAGAAAGAACTATCTGGACCTCTCCAAAGAGTGTACTGACAGCTCATAAAACACCCTAGCTGACCTCTAGGAAGAGGAACCCTCAAAGGCAAAAATATCAGCAAAGGATTGAGAGCAGATGTGTGGGAGTCTTCTATACCATGTGCTGCCATAACAAAAATACTGTAAGTGAGTGGTTTTAAAGAACAGAAATTTATTTTCTCACAGTTCAGGAGGCTAGAGCTTTCAATTCAGGGTGTGGCTCCAGGAAGAGGTCCTTCCTTGTCTATTTCACCTTCTAGTGACAGCAATCTTTGGAGTTCCTGAGTCTGTAGATGCGTCTGCTCTGTGTGCATGTGTATCTGCATGTGGCATCTTGCCCCTGTGTGTCTCTTGTGTCTATTCTGCTCCTTTTATAACTCAGAAGTGATTAGGTTTAGGACCCACCCTATACCAATATGGCCTCATTAACATAACAAAAGAAACACCCCAATTCCTAACAGGATCATATTTACAAGTACAGGGGTTAGGATTTCAACACATATTTTTAGGAGACACAATTCAATCCATAACACTGGGAGAAGTTAATCTAACCATGTCCACCCTTACCCCCAAGAGAGGGCCTCCTCCAAATAAAGTAAGTGATATTAGGACTATGATGGACCATGGATCTCTTATCCCTGTTGACTTCGATAGTACTGCCTGCTCCTAGGGCTCTTTGTTTCTTTTTTTCTTTTCCCAGAGGTAGAGGGAGGATGAGACATTATGGCCAATGTCCTTTTAACTGAAGAATCTCTACCACACATTAAACTGAAAGGTCTAAACTTCTACATGGAGGATTGTACTCATAGAAGACTTCTATTTTTCATTACAGGTGTTTCTAACAAAACACTTGTGTATATGACAAAGATCAAAATTATAAGAAGTTTTTCCTCTAATGAACTATTTCTCAATGCGTGAGATGATGTATAATATAGGAGATGATTTTAGTGGTGACCAAGGCAGACGTTAAAATACATTGGATTGTGTGGGGAGAAAGTTATTCCCCTTAACATTCATTTCATTCCTTCTGATTAACCGGCTGTCATCGAGTTGATTCTGACTCCTGATAACTTCATGTGTGTCAGAGTAGAACTGTACTTTTTAGAGTCTTCCAAGGAGCCTCTGGGTAGACTCCAAATGCCAACATTTTGGTTAGCAGCCAAGCGTATTAACCATTTGCACCACCCAGGAACTTCTTCTAATTATCTCCTTGGTAAACTCTCAGTTTGCTGCTGGTCCTTTAGCACAGTCTCAACAGGAAGCAGGCCTCAGGCTCAGAGGCCAGGAAAGCCAAAGTTTGGTGAGAATTATTTTAAAACGTATTCTTTGCTTTCATTAGATTTATTTTTATAGTTATATTCAATTTATAGCAAGTGGGTGCTTTTCTCAATTTTATGTTACTGATAAGAGATTCCCGTTTTAAAAATTTAATTTTAAGAAAGTGAGTTGATTTAAAAAAAAAAAAAAAAAACCAAATCAATACTAGTAAAGGTGATTTAATGGTATAGCAAAAATTGGGAAGGTAAACCACAAATGATTGAACTTTGGGAATCACCAGCCTAATGTATTTTTGAAGTATTGCAAAGCACAGGTAATCCCCAGAAGATGACGCTGAACTGTAATAGGTCTCCAACTGTTGTTGTTGTTAGTTGCCATCAACCAATGGGGAACCCATGTGTGCAGTGTAAAACTGCTCCACAGGGTTTTCAAGGCAGTAATCTTCTCAAGGCAGTAATCAAAGCAGATTGCCAGGCCTGTCTCCCAAGGGGCCACTGGTTAGGTTCAAACTGCAATTGGTTCATCTCGATTTTAAATCTAGACCTGAAATACCTAAGACGTGTAAACCTGAGATGCCAATATACTCCCTTCTGTGACTTACTGGTCCTACTCTCTCTCCCCCCATTTAACTTTCCAATATGCAAGTTTCATCTTCAGCTGCTCTTTAGTGCCAAAGCTTCACCATAAAAAGACAGAAGAGCCCTACTTTATTGGGTGGGGAAAGGAGGTAAATGCAACCATTTTAATTAAAATGTTATTTTTATCAAACTCATTTTCAAGTTTAAATGAGTATAATAATAAACTAATTAGTCCTGCAACTATCCTACCATAGAAAGTATGTATATTAATTTCCTAGAGCTGCTATAACAAGTACTACATACTGAGTGTTTCAAACAACAGAATTTTATTCTCTCATAGTTCTGGAGGTTAGAACTCCAAAATCAAGGTGTCAGCAGGGCCATGCTCTCTCTGAGAGTCTGGGTAGAACTCTTCCTCTCCTCTTCCTACCTTCTAGTGGTAGCTGATATTCCTCGGCATTCCTGGCTTGTAGACACATCACTCCAATCTCTGGCTCAGTGTTCACATGGTCGTCTTCCCCCTGTGTCTGCTTCTAGGTCTTCACATTGGCATTCTCTCTGTATGTCTCTCTGTCTCTGAGTCTTCTCTTCTTAAATAAGGACACCAATCATGTTGGATTAGGGCTCACCCTACTCCAGTATGAGCTCATGTTAATTCAACTAATTATATCCACAAAGATACTATTTCCAAATAGTCACGTTCACAGATACCGAGGGTCAGGACTTGAACGTATTTTATTGGGGCACACAAATCAATTCAAAACGGTATGCAATCAATTAGGAAACCCTGTTGGCATAGTGGTTAAGAGCTATGGCTGCCAACCAAAAGGTCAGCAGTTTGAAACCACCGGGGGTTCCTTGAAACTCTATGATACAGTTCTACTGTGTCCTATGGGGTCGATATGAGTCTATTTTTTGACATAAAAATTATGGGATTGTCTTCAGCTGAGATAAGGTGGCTGTAATTTTAAAAGGCATGAGTTTTGTACCTCTTTTAGCAAAGATTTCATATAGTGAATTCAAAGATTTCACATTTTATATATGAAATCTTTGCTAAAAGAGATAAGTATACATATATGATCTTATATATATGTATTATGTATATGAAACATATATATATATTATTGTTGTTTGGTGCTGTTGGGCTGATTCTGACACATAGTGTTTTCTAGGCTGTAATCTTTATAGGAACAGATCATCAGGTCTTTCTCCCAAGGAGATAGATATAGATGTAGATATATCGATATAGGTACATATATACATATGTGATACAGTTATAGGTAAGAAGCTCTATCCCCAGGTGGTGCAAATGGCTAATATAATAGGCTGTTAACCAAAAAGTTGGAAGTTCAAGTCCACCCCAGAGGCCATTAGAAGAAAGGCCTGGCAATCTACTTCCAAAAAATTTAAACATTGAAAACCCTGTGGAGTACACTTTGACCCTGACGCACATGGGGTCTCCATGAGTTGGAGTCAACTTGACAATAACTGGCTATGTATAGGTATATGTATACATGCAGACACATGTTGTTGTCATTAGGTGCCATCGACACGGTTCTGACTCGTAATGTCCCTTTGTACGATAGAACAAAACACTGTCCAGTCTTGTGCCATCCTCATAATTGTTGCTATGCTTGAGCCCTTTGTTGCAGTCACTGTGTCAATCTGTCTCATTGAGGGTTGTCATGGATTGAATTATGTCCGCCAAAATTATCTGTCATCTTGGCTGGGCCTTGATTCCCAGTATTGTGTGATTGTCCACCATTTTATCATCTGATGCGATTTTCCTGTGTGTCATAAATCTTATCTCTATGATGTTGATGAGATGGGATTATGGGCAGTTATGTTAATGAGGCAGGACTCAATCTACAAGATTAGATTTTGTCTTGAGACATGGGGACCTCTTATCACCAAGAAAGCAGCACCAGGAGCAAAGCGTGTCCTTTGGACCCGGGGCCCCTGCCCTGAGGAGCTCCTTGACCAGGGGAAGATTGATGACAAGGACCTTCCTCCAGAGCCAACAAAGAGAGAAAGAATTCTCGTGGAGCCGACACCCTGAATTTGGACTTCTAGCCTACTTGACTGTGAGAGAATAAACTTCCGTTTGTTGAAGCCATCCACTTAAGATATTTCTGTCATAGCAGCACTAGATAACTAAGACAAGGGTCTTCCTCTTTTTCAATAAACCTCTACTTTACCAAGCATGATGTCTTTCTCCAGGGACTGGCCCCTCCTGATGACATGTCCAAAGTACATGAGACAAAGTTTTGCCATCCTTGCCTGTAAGGAGCATTCTGGCTGTACTTCGTCCAAGACAGATTTGTTTGTTCTTCTGCAGTCCATAGTATATTCAATATTCTTCACCAACACCATAATTCAAAGGCATGAATTCTTCAGTCTTTATTGTCCAGCTTTTGCATGCATATCAGATGATTGAAAATGCCACGCCTTGGGTCAGGCATATCTTAGTCCTCAGAGTGACATTCTTGCCTTTCAACACTTTAAAGAGATTTTTTGCAGCAGATTTGCCCAACTCAACACATTGTCTGATTTCTTGACTGCTGCTTCCACGGGTGTTGATTGTGGATCCAAGTAAAATGAAATCCTTGACAACTTCAACCTTTTCTCCACTTATTGTGATGCTGCTTATTGGTCCAGCTGTGAGGATTTTTGTTTTCTTTATGCTGAGGTGTAATCCATACTGAAGGCTGTAGTCTTTGATCTTCATCAGTAAGTACTTCAAGTCCTCTTTACTTCCAGTAAGCAAGGTTATGTCATCTGCATATTACAGGTTGTTAATGCATCTTTTTCCAATCCTGATGCCCCATTCTTCTTTCTTCATATAGTTGAGCTTCTCAGATTATTTGCTCAGCATTCAGATTGAAAAGGTATAGTGAAAGGATACAGCCGTAACACATATCCTTCCTGACTTTAAACCATACAGTGTCCCCTTGTTCTGTTTGAATGACTGCCTCTTGATACATGTATTGGTTTCTCATAAGCACAATTAAGTGTTCTGGAATTCCCATTCTTCATAATGTTATCCATAATTTGTTGTGATCCACACAGTCGAATGCCTTTGCATAGTCAATAAAACACAGGTAAGCATCTGTCTGGTATTCTCCACTTTCAGCCAGGATCCATCTGACATCAACAATGATATCCCTTGTTTCACACTCTTTTCTGAATCCATTTTGAATTTCTGGCAGTTCCCTGCCGATGCACTGCTGCAACTGCTTTTGAATGACCTTCCGCAAAATTTTACTTGTGTATCATATTAATGATGTTGTTCAATAATTTCTGAATTCTGTTGGATCACCTTTCTTTGGAATGGGTACAAATACGAATCTCTTCCAGTTGGTTGACCAGGTAGCTGACTTGCAAATTTCTTGACATAGATGAGTGAGCACCTCAGTGCTGCATTCATTTCTTGAAATATCTCGATTGGTATTCCATCATTTCCTGGAGCCTTGTTTTTCACCATTCCCTTCAGTGCAGCTTGGACTTCTTTCTACAGTACCATCAGTTCTTGACCATATATTACCTCCTGAATGTTTGAAGGTCAACCAATTCTTTTTGATATAGTGACTGTGTGTATTCCTTCCATCTATTCTTTTGATGTTTCCTGCATCGTTCATATTTTCCCTGTAGAATCCTTCAATATTGCGACTTGAGGCTTGAATTTTTTTCTTCAGTTTTTCCAGCTTAAGAAATGCCAAGAGTGTTCTTCCCTTTTGGTTTTCTAACTCTAGTTCTTTGCACATTTCATGTAATGTGCAAAGATATAACATGTATAAATTCATATCGTTCAAGCACATTGAGTACCTACTATACACAGGCAATGTGCTAGTTGCTGTGATAAATATATCGATGAGTAAAGATATGGTGGCCCCTGACCTCTCAGACCTTGTGGTCTAGTCTAGGTCCCTCAAAAGACAACGTATATAAACTTCCTGGCCCAGAGAAAGTGCTCAGCAAATACTAGCTCCTTTACCTGGCTCTCCCCCTTCCACATTCTCACCCTTAGTGCAAAGTCAAAGAGCCCCAACGAGGTCATTTTAATAAAGTAAAAAGGAATGCACTTCAGGGCCCCTTGGCCCCTCTAATAACACAAATCATTTAACAACCTGTATAAAAGATTTAACTGGACTAGAGTTAGAATTTTCAGAGTAAATAATTTGTAGCCTCATTATCCTGGCTTTAGACCAATTGGAGGAAATTTTCTGGAAATCAAGACAGAGGCCACTGCATGGGAGGCCAGCAGGGCAAATTCCAGGAACTGTGTGCTCCCACATCACGCCCTGCTCCAATGTCACCATCCATTGCCCATGCTGGCACCTCTCACCACTGCAGGTTTGACAAAGATGTATGTTCAGAAAAAGCTGGGTTGGGGAAGCCCAATACACTCCCTACATTACTCATTCATGCTAAGCAGCAGAGCTCTTTGTAGATGAGCCACAGAGCATGGTCACTGTACGTGGGCCTTCCCCAACATAGTGGTCACCCTCCGAGGAATCTGCTGTAGGTAAAGAGACCAAGACTACTCTAGTCACGAAGATTCTTGAAAATACACGAGTAATCAGTTTTTCTTTTTTGAGGAAATAGAAAGCATTTTCTAGTTACCCAGATCTTATCTTACCCGTTGCTGTCAAGTTGATTCCAACACACAGTGATCCTGCAGGATAGTGTAGAATTGTCCCATTCAGTTATCAAGACTATAAATCTTTATGGAATCAGATAGCCAGGTCTTTCCTCCCATAGAGCTGCTGGTGGATTCAAACAGCCAATCTTTCAGTTACAGCCAAGCACTTAACCACTGCACCACCAGGACTTCTTAGATCCTAGCATTGTGCCTGGCTTATGTACACATCCAGGATAGCATGCTGTTAGAATAATGAATGAAATAAAAGTGTCACTTAGGAAATTGCCCGTTCTGTTTGACTGACCTGTTAGGACTCTAAAAGAATAATAACAGCTAACACTTACATAGTTCTTATTATACACTAGGTGCTGTTCCAGGTGCTTAAAGTTATGACATGTGTTTGCATTACATTTAATCCTTGCAACAACTTTATGACGTAGATATAATTATTAATAAGAATAACTATTATGACACCCACCCAACAGGTGGGAAAATAGAAACTGAGACAGATTAAACTGAGACTGCCTACCTAACAGTTGGTGAAGCTGGATTTCAGCTCAGGCAGTCTGGCTCTGGAGTTAGTGCACCTAACCTCAAAGAGACAATGCCTCATAGAAGAAGAGAAGCAAAATTTCCACTTATGCTGCACCCTTCTTGCAAAGAGGTGCTTGAACATATACAACAACAACCAGTTGCTCTCAGATTGATTCCAACTTAGGGCAACACCTGTGCTCCATAGTGTTTTCAATAGTTGTGATTTTTCAGGAGTAGTTTGACAAGCCTTTCTTCTGAGGCACCTCTGTATGGATTTGAAATTCCAACCTTTCAGTTAGTAGCCACGTGCTTAACTGTTTGTGCCACCGTATCCATGTGTAAATATATGCCTACATTCTGTCAAGGTAGCACAATCTGAGACCTTGGCTTCTTTATGTATAAAACCAAAACCAAACTCGTTGCTGTCAAGTCAATTCTGACTCACAGTGACCCTATAGAACAGAGTAGAACTGCCCCATAGAGTTTCCAAGGAGCCGCTGGTGGATTCCAACTGCCGACCTTTTAGTTAGCAGCCGTAGCCCTTAACCACTGCACCACCTGGGCTCCTCTTTATATATAAACCAAAAAAACTATTTGCCATGAAGTCGATTCCGACTCATAGGGACACTACAGGGCAGAGTAAAACTGCCCCATAGAGTTTCCAAGGAGTGCCTGATGGATTCAAACTGCCGACCTTTTGGTTAGCAGCTGTACAACTTAACCACTGCGCCACCAGGGTTTCCTCAACTGACTCTTTATATATAGTCCCTCTCAACTGAATTTGGAAGAAAAAACTTCACAGCTAAAACTATGCAGTTTGCAAATGCACACCTTTATATAAAAATTCATGAATCAGATTTTGCTTTGAGGTTCTGCTCTGAAGAACAACCACATATTTAATAAGGAAACTCCCAGACTGTCTTCCTGAGAGCTGTCATTAACTCCATATAGGTCATGAGTGATGCAGAGCCACGCAGAAAGAAGTTGAGGCCATTGCTATTTCTTGAAGCTCTCAACCGTACTAAAAAGGGGAGAAATGCAAACACATGCCTACTTGATGTGTGGGTTTTCTTAAATATTTACAAGTTAAACTTTTTTTAACTAAACAAAAGTATAAAACCTATTGCTCTCAAGTCAATTCTGTCTCATAGCGACCCTTATAAGACAGAGTAGAACTGCCCCATAGAGTTTCCAAGGAGTGCCTGGTGGATTCGAACTGCTGACCTTTGGTTAGCAGCCAAGTTCTTAATCACTGAGCAACTAGGGCTCCAACAAAGTATAAACTAGGGCTCCAACAAAGTATAATGGGGTAAAAATTATGCTATTTGGAAGGTAAATATAGACCTTGAAAATATACTACAGAAGGTATGATTTGGTAATGGGACAAAAGTTTAAAGTTGCTGCTAAATGTGTCTTTGTGGATGTGAGTAAAATCTCACTTGGAGATGTCATTTTGAGATCCCTCCTGAATGTCAGGCCCTGAGCCGAATGGCCTTCCGAGCAAACTTGTGATACCCATTAAACCAAACCTGTTGCCATCAAGTTGATTCTGACTCACAGTGACCCTACAGGACAGAGTAGAACTGCCCCATAGAGTTGCCAAGGAGCACCTGGTGGATTTGAACTGCCAGCTTTCTGGTTAGCATCCATAGTTCTTAACCACTACACCTCCAGGGTTTTCACCCTGTGATAGACCTTGGTAAAATCTAAGTCCTTTTCTTCCTCTCTTCCTTCTTTTCTTCTTCTTTTCCTTCTCTTTCTCCCTTCCTTCCTCCTTCTCTCCTTTCCTTCCTTTCTTCAATTCATTTAATATGTCCAACAGATCATTATATATTCACTTCTATCACCCATCTGTCAGTTTGTCGTGCTGTGGTGGCCTGTGTGTCACTGTCATGCTGGAAGCTATGCCACTGGTATTTCAAATACCAGCAGGGTCGCCCATGGTGAACAGGTTTCAGCAGAGCTTCCAACTAAGACAGACTATGAAGAAAGATTTGGCAATCTACTTGCAAAAATCAGCCAATGAAAGCCCTAAGGATCACAGCAAAATACTGTCTGATATAGTGCTGGAAGATGAGCATCCTAAACTGAAAAAAAAAAAAAAAAGGTACTCAAAATAAACAGTGGCTGCAACAGTGAACCACAGCATACCAATAACCTTGAAGATGGCGCAGGGCCAGGCAACATTTTGTTCTGTTGTACACAGGGTTGCCGTGAGTCAGAGTCAACTCGATGACAAATAACAACAACAATATATATTCATCTGGTTCAAAAATCTAAAAGTTCAAAAAATATTTACAGCGAAAAGACTCCCTCTCAGGTCTACTCCCTCACCCAGCCAGTTCTCACCTTACCCCAAATAAGTAACCACTGTTACTAGTTCCTTGTATAGCATTCCTGAAATTGTTTTTATGTATATACAAGTGAATACCAATACATATCTCCCCTCTTTGATACCTAAAATCATAGTATACTGTAGATACTTCTCTGTACCTTGCATTCTTCATTTAACAATTTGTCTTTGAAATTCTTCCATATCAGCATATAAAGAATTTCCTCATTCTTTGCGTAGTGTTCCATTGTATGCTTGTAATAAAATCTATTTAGCCAGTTTCCTATCAATAATGGTGCAGTGGTTAAGAGCTCGGCTGCTAAGCAAAAGGTTGATGGTTCAAATACCCCAGCTGTTCCTTGGAAACCCTATGGGGCAGTTCTACTCTGCCCTAAAATGTTGGTATAAGTTGGAATCAACTTGAAGGCAATGGGTTTGGTTTTTTTTTTTGGGGGGGGTTTATTCCATTTTTTAATTATTTTATACAATTTTACAATTCATAAACATGTTCAACCATTATTTTACTTGTGTAAGAAAACTTTTTACTGAAAAACAAATAAAAAATAGTGATGGCTAATAAGCAAAGATTTCCATTCAAAAAAAGAATTATCTTTGATAATGTATAGGAAACACGATCCTATGTAAAGAATTTTATATGCCAGTCCCTACCTGGAATCGCTTTAGCCTTCTTTCCTCTACTCTGTTTTTCAACTCCTCCAAGGCTCAGTCAGTATGGAAAAGAATTGGTCGGCATTCAACCATTTCAGGAGGTAGCATATGATCAAGAACCAATGATACTGAAGAAAGAGGTCCAAGCTGTACTGAAAGTACTGGCGAAAAACAAGGCTCCAGGAACTGGCAGAATACCAACTGAAATGTTTCAACAAATAGGTGCAGTGCTGGAAGTGCTTACTCATCTATGTCAAGAAATTTGGAAGATAGCTACCTGCCCAACCTACTGGAAGAGATCCATATTTGTACCATTCCTAAGAAAGGTGATCCAACAGAATGTGGAAAATTATCAAACAATATCATTAATATCACATGCAAATAAAATTTTGCTGAAGATCATTCAAAAGCAGTTGCAGCAATACATTGACAGGTAACAGCCAGAAATTCAAGCCGGACTCAGAAGAGGACATGGAACCAAGGGTATCATCATTGATGTCAGATGGATCTTGACTGAAAACAAAGAATACCAGAAGGATGTTTACCTGGGTTTTATAGACTGTGCAAAGGCATTCCACTGTGTGGATCAGGACAAATTACGGATAACATTATGAAGAATGAGAATTCCAGAACTCTTAGTTGTGCTCATAAGGACCGTATACATAGACCAAGAGGCAGTTGTTCAAACAGAACAAGTGGTTTAAAGTACAGAAGCGTGTGAGTCAAGGTTGTATCCTTTCACCATATGTATTCAATCTGTATGCTGAGCAAATAACCCAAGAAGTTGGACTATATGAAGAAAAATGTGGCATCAGGATTGGAAGAAGACTCATTAACAGCCTGCAATATGCAAATGACACAACTCTGCTTACTGAAAGTGAAGAAATCTTGACACTTATTGATGAAGATCAAAGACCACAGCCTTCAGTATGCATTATGACTTAACATAAAGGAAACAAAAATCCTCACAACTGGACCAATAAGCAACATCATGATAAACAGAGAAAAGACTGACGTTGTCAAGGATTTCATTTTACTTGGATCCACAATCAACACCCACAGAAGCACCAGTCAAGAAATCAAATCACTTATTGTAGTGGGCTAATCTGCTGCAAAAGATCTCTTTAAAGTGTTAAAAAGCAAAGAGGTCACATTAAGGATTAAGGTGTTCATGATGCAAGCTATGGTGTTTTCAGTTGCCTCGTATGCATGTGAAAGCTGGACAATGAATAAGGAAGACAGAGGAAGAATTGACTTCAAATATGGTGTTGGTGAAGAATATTGAATATACCATGGACTGCCAAAAGAATGAACAAATCTGTCTTGGAAGAAGTACAACCAGAATGCTCCTTAGAAGCAAGGATGGCAAGCCTCTGTCTCACATACTTTGGACATGTAACCAGGAGGGATCAGTCCCTGGAGAAGGACGTTACGCTTGGTAAAGCAGAGGGTTAGCAAAAAAGAAAACCCTTCACCAGAAGGATGGACACAGTGGCTACAACAATGGGCTCAAGCATAGCAAGGGTTGTGAGGATGGCACAGGACCAAGCAGTGTTTCCTTCTGTTGTACACAGGGTTACTATGAGTTGGAATCAACTGGATAGTACCTAACAATCACAACAACAAAGCTTAGTCCCTACTGTCTTCTATTCTTAAAATGTGATCTGGGGAATATCTATATCAGTATCACCTGGGGGTGCTTATGAGAAATGTGAATTGCTAGTGATCACCCCAGACCTGATCAATCAGAATGATTTAGGGATGAGGCCCAGGAATCTGCATTTTAGACAAACTCCCTCCTCCCCCTTAATGATTCCTATGCACACTAAGGAACGGTCGTAGCACAATGGTTAAGCACTCGGCTGCTAACCGAAAGGTTGGCAGTTCCAACCCACTAGCAGCTGAGAGGGAGGAAAGTCCTGGCAGTTCTACTCTGTCCTGTAGGGTCGCTATGAGTCAGAATTGACTCAGTGACACACAACAACAACAACGTGCACGCTAACGTTCCTACATCTTTGAAGGCCTCAGCCGTTTAAGGGTATGAAACCCCTCCTCTGAATCCCTGAGGCATTTATCTTCCATAAATTCATCTAGAGCACTGCCTTCCCTTCTCACTGTTTTGGTGTGACTCTGAGAGAATTGAAATAGATATCTGAACTCTGAGCCTTATGCTGCTAATTTCAGGATATGGTGTTTACTTAAGGTTTTAATTTCACATAAACTGACTTACAATTCAGCCAGTTTTGGAGCTTCAAGTTAATGTATAAGGAACATCTAACAAATGATCACTGGAAAAATAAATGACCAACTTACCTTCAAAATGTCCCTGTTTTTGTTTTCCTCATTTTGGTATTGGTTTTAACCTCTGTTCTGTATTTTTATTCCATTCTTGTGACATTAGAAGCCTTTGCCTTTGGCTAAATAAAGTTTATAGTAACAAAGGTCAATACCAATCACAATCTTAACTATTAGGAGTACATAATATTTTGCCACAAATATTTGCTTTTTGGTTTCAGAGGCCGTTTGGGATGCTACCTTTTATATTATCAAAAGATGAGCCCATTTTTGTTGAGTGCCAAGTGTTTATCCTGAGAGGTGGTATAGCATAGTTCAGTGCACAGTATGTGGGTTCAAATCCTGACTCTCCCAGTTTCTAGCTGTTTTAGTTATCTACTGCTGCTGTAAGAGAAATACCACAAGTGGATGGTTTTAACAAAGGGAATTTTATTCTCTCACAGCCTGGGAGGCTACAAGTCCGAATTCAGGGTGCCAGCTCCAGGGGAAAGCTTTCTCTCTCTGTAGGCTCTAGGGAAAGGTCCTTGTCATCAATCTTCCCCTGGTCTAGTAGCTTCTCAGTGCAGGGACCTTGGGTTCAAAGGACACACTCTTTTTCTGGCTTTTGTTCCTCATGGTATGAGATCCCCCTGTCTCTCTGCTCATTTCTTTCTTTTATACCTCAAAAGAGATTGACTCAAGATACCTAATCTTGTAAATTGAGTCCTGCATCATTAACATAACTGCCTCTAATCCTGCCTCATTAATATCATAGAGGTAGGATTTACAACACATAGGAAAGTCACATCAGATAACAAAATGGTAGACAATCACAAAATACTGGAAATCATGGCCCAGCCAATTGACACATATTTTTTAGGGACACAATTCAATCCATAACACTAGCCCTGTGAGCATAAGCAAGTTATTGAAACTCTCTGTGCCTCAGTTTTCTCACCCATAAAAAAATAAACGGGGAATAATAATACCTTCATATAGCTTATAAAGATGGCAATAAATTCTTCCACTACCTTCATCTATGCCTTTGTAATGCAGTGTTGCAGATCCTCTCATCAAAAGTAGAATCTGTTTCTCTACTCCTTAAATATGAGTTGGCCATGTGACTTTGTTTGGACAAGGGGCACTGGCAAATGTGACACAGCAGGTGCTATAAAGAACTTGCAGAACCAGAGCGCTTAACTGACTTGCAGCTAATTGCACGTTCATGAGCCCAGGTGAGGCCAGCAGAAGAACCACCCCACTGAGCCCAGCCCAAACTACTAACCCTGATTCTTTTACTTCTCTGACTGTGTATGAGTCTATTTGCTGGATTCCTTCCACTGTTCACCTTAAATATTGTGTTCCACAAGGTTTTATTTTCTTCTTATCTACCACGGTTTCTTTTTAGGAAACTTTTTACCACTTTCATATCTCAACTATTGCCCATATGCTTCTGGCTTTAAATTTATGTCTTCATCTACTACCTCTTTCCTGAGAACCCTATCTAAAGGATTCCTCTAACCCAACATGTCTAAGAACAAATATACCACCGTCTCCCACAACCTTTTCTCCCTCCTGCATTTGTATCTTGGTTACTAGCTTCATTTGGTAGCCCAGGTGAGATACTTGGTGTCATTTAAGCAGACAATAAATAATTTATTCTAGATCTCAAGTCCACCCCTTTCTCCTCTTCACGTCCATATTTTTGCATTAGTTCAGTCTCTGGTCATCTTTCACCTGACTTCTACTTTCTAACTGGCCCAGACTCCAATCTAGGTGTTGCAAACTGAAATGCCTACAAGTACCAGGTAGGTAACTTAACTGAATAAAATAGGTCAAGTGTAGATATTATGGAGTGGTGGAAAAATGAAAGTGTGTGCTTTACCTAAAGCACTTACAGATTTTTAAATTAGATGCAGAACTGCAGAACTTGGGTTACCAGATTTAGCAAATAAAAACTCAGCACTCTCATACAATACTTGGGACAAATTTATACTAAAAATTTACTCATTGTTTATCTGAAATTCAGATTTAAATGGGCATTCTATATTTTATCTGACAACCCTATCCAGACACTTCCTCCAAGATAAGAGGGAGGAAGATAGAGATGGCTGATGATAGATGACAACAGACAGTGGAATTGAAAAGCTAGATTGCTTACTGAGGAAAGTCTCTGTTTTATCTCAGGAGGTGGAATAGTCAAAGCTGGCAGGGGACTAGTGAAAAGTGTTGCAGGTGTGTGTAATGGATACTGACTGGGTTGTCGGCACATCTATCTTTTCTGATAATTGGCCTAACTTTTTCCCTCCCACGATTCACATGGCTCCAGAGAGTGCTCCTGGCAGTGGTGCTGGTATGTGATTGGTCTGAGGGTCTGAGGTAGGGACAACAGAAGTAAAAACCTCTGACTGCAGCTGAGCCAGAGTCCCTTTGGTACTATGAGAATTTTGATCATTCTTCAGGTGATGACCTCAACTATGTAAACTTGGTGACCCATCTGTCTGCCCTGCCATGAGGCCTGGAGACTTAAAGCCAGGCTTTCTGCTGAGATGGGGTCCCTGGATGGTGCAAACAGTTAATGGGCTCTGCTGCTAACCAAAAGGTTGGTAGTTTGAGTTCACTCAGAGGTACCTTGGAAGAAAGGCCTGGCAATCTACTTCGGAAAATGCAGCCATTGAAAACCCTACGGAGCTTATCTCGACTGTGACACACCTAGGGTCACCGTGAGTGGGAATCAACTCTATGGCAACTGGTTTGGTTTTGGATTTTATCTGCAGAGATACAACCAGCCCCTATAGTAAATGAGTTCCTGGTTCCAGTTCTTCCCTGTGGCCCAGCCCATACCCTTGCCCTTGGGTTTCTAGGATGAGCATCTGCCCTTACAATAAAATCCCATTTTTCTTCTAAACTAGCTTGAGTTGGTTTCACTTAAGGTCTCTGTTACCTGTGGCCAGGAGACCCAGCCCATGCAGTTTATAATTATACCTCTGTGGGGAATGGGAAAGAGTCCAGGCAGGTAGGAGAGCCCAGCTGAGGCTCAAAGTCCTGTGAAATTTGCAAAAACTTATTAAGTTACTTTACACTTGATGGTCAAACAAAGGGTAGGTTATTTTTGGCTGTAGCCCCACCACGTTTGCCAGAATATGGCTGGGATTCCTTTACTCAGGGTCAAAGAAAATGGTGCCAACTCTAATTTCACTAAAGACTTACACACTGAAACTTCATTTAATCCTCTTTGGTTCTCTCACCACCCACTGAAACTTCAATGCTCTTAAAACACCCCCTCGCCTCTGAGGTTGTACTTCTAAACTCACAACGATCACCATCTTTGATTTTTTTTTATTGAACTTTAGATGAAGGTTTACAGGACAAACTAGTTTCTCATCAAACAGTACACACATTGTTCTATAACATTGGTCAACAACCCCATGACATGTCAATGTTCTCCTTTCTCAACCCTGAGTTCCCTATTACCAGCTTTCCTGTTCCCTCCTGTCTTCCAGACTCTGTCCCAGGGCTGGTGCTCCCCTTTAGTCTTCCTTTGTTCTATGGACCATTCAATCTTTGGCTGAACTGTGAACCTCAGGAGTGACTTCATTACTGAGCTGAAAGCGTATCCAGGGTCCATACTCTCAGGGTTTCTGTAGTCTCTGTCAGGCCAGCAAGTGTGGTCTTTCTTTGGGGGTTAGAATTTTGTTCTACATTTTTTTCCACCTCTGTCCAGGACCCTCTATTGTGATCCCTGTCAGAGCGGTCAGTGGTAGCGGGGCACCATCTCCTTGTGCTGGACTCAGTCTGGTGGAGGCCATGGTAGATGTGGTCCATTAGTCCTGTGGACTAACCTTTTTCCCTTGTATCTTTAGTTTTCTTCATTCTTCCTTGCTCCAGATGGGGTGAGACCAGTGGAGTATCCTAGATAGCTGCTCACAGGCTTTTAAGACGCCACACATCTTTGATCCTAAAACATTAGCTTTTAAAGAGAGAGATCAATGACGGAGAGGCCAGCTTGAAGTTCAGGCAGGAGTTTGCAAGTTATTTTAAAAGGGGCCCCTAGTCTCAGGTTTTGGAAACCCTGGTAGTGTACTTGTTAAAAGCTACGGCTGCTAACCAAAAGGTCAGCAGTTCGAATCCACCAGTCATTCCTTGAAAACTAAATGGGGCAGTTCCACTCTGTCCTATAGGGTCGCTATGATTCAGAATGGGGTTTGATTTTGGGTTTGGAGTCTAGGGTTTGATTTGCAGGGGTTGAAGCAATGAAGCTTGCAACCACAGTAGGAGCTCTGTAAGTACTCTTTGAACAGTAATAAGAGGCAATCACTGGAGTGTGAATAGTTGGATCATTCTCTTAATCCCTACCTCCATTTAAGAAACTGAGGAACAATGTGTACAACTGCTTACTATGCAGACATCAAAGATGAAATTTTTAAAAAATTGTATTGGTATGGAAAGATGGTCAGGATTGTTGTGGTGGCTTGCGTGTTGCTATGATGTTGTAAGCTGTGTTACTGGTATTTCATATACCAACAGGGTCACCCTTGGTGAACAAGTTTCAGAGGAGCTTCAAGACTAAGACAGACTAGGAAGAAAGGCCTGGCAATCTACTTCTGAAAATTAACCATTGAAAACCTTATGGATCACAACATAATATTTTTTGACTTACTTGCTTTGGACACATCACCCAGAGGGATCAAGAGCTAGAGGAGTTTGGTGTTTGGTGAAGTAGAGGGCCAGCAAGGGTGAGAGACCCTCAGTGAGATGGATTAGCGCAATAACCACGACGATGAACTTGAGCATGCTGGCGGCCGTGAGATGATGCAGGACTGGGCAATGTTTCATTCTGTTGTCCGTAGGGTTGCCATGAGTCAGAGGTGACTTGGACAACAGCTATCTCTCTCTCTCTTTCTCCCTCTATCTCTATCTCTGTCTGGCTAGCTAGCTATCTACCTATCCATCTATCTGCCCTCGCTAGGCAAGATTTTATTTTGATTCTTGTTTTATTTCATTGAGAAGGATATGAAGGACACAAGAGATAGGACATGAATCAAAAAGGCACCAGTCTCCCTTGGTTCCCTATCAAATGTCACACTAAGTAATATACAGACGTTACTTGGACTGTTTCATCTCTCAGCCGGTAACATGGTCTCCTGTCCTAGTCCTGTAGAGCCAATCCAATAGGAGGGATTATAGAAGGTAGATACATTCTGACCCGCTTCATTACCTTCTCCAGGGCAGAAATCATGTGCACATAACAATATCCGATCGCAAATCTTTTTTTGCTTTGTTTGGGAAACAAAAGGGATACATTTCTTCCTAGTTTTTATAAAATTATTAAAAGCAAAGAAACGTAATTCCTAAAGAAAGGGCTTCAGGAAGGGGATTTGAAGATGTTTCTTGTTTTCTTATAGCAGCTACATGGTCTTTTTCTGGAAAAGGGGCCCCAAAATTTTGGTGAAACTTGCTTAATATCAATAGACGATTGTCATAGTCTACCTCAATTGCTTCCCATGACAAGGAAAAATCGTTACCTGGCCTTGTCACGAAAGAGATTTTCCCAAGAGTCTCCCATGATAAAGATCTATTGTGTAAAAAAGCAGGTTACAAAATTGTATGTATTGTATAATTATATTTAATAATGTATGTGTATTTATGGAACCCTGGTGGTGCGGTAGTTAAGCTTTTGGCTGTTAATCGAAAGGTCGGCAGTTCGAATCCACCATCGGCTCCTTGGAAACCTCACGGGGCAGTTCTACTCTATCCTCCAGGGTCGCTATGAGTTGGAATTAACTCTACGGCAACAGGTTTTTTTTTTATTTATAGGTATAAAAATTGTTCTGGAAGGATACACCCAAAGATGTTAACAGAAATTGAAACTACATATTAAAATTTTGTATAATTTGAATTGTTTGTTTGCATATCTATAATTCTAATTTTTGTATCACAAAAATGTATGGTTTTTGTAATACAACATAATATTTCAGCTACTCAAATAATACAAGATTCAGAAGAGCTTCATAAACTTTTTTTGAGAGTGCCAACGTTGCACTTATGTTCTATGCTTCCAAAAGTGGGTAAGAAAACTAACATTTATTGAACACGTGCTCTGTTTCAGAGTCCCCGTGTGATACAAAAGGTTCCTGGGTGGTGAAAACAGTTTGCAGTGGGCTACTAACCTAAAGGTTGGTAGTTCAAACCCATCCAGCAGTGCCATGGAAGAAAGACTTGGTGACCTCCTTCTGTAAAGATTGCGGCCAGAGCTCAATTCTACTCTGTAACACACGTGGTCGCCATGAGTTGGAACTGACCTGACAGCAGTGAATTTGGGGTTCGTTTGGGTGGTGCACGTGGTTAATTTGCTCGGCTGCTACCAGAAAGGTTGGAAGTTTGAGTTTACCCAAAGGCATTTGGGGAGAAAATCCTGGCTATCTACTTCTAAAAATCCAACTATTGAAAACCCTGTGGGGCATGGTTCTACTCTGACACACATGGAGTTTCCATGAGTTGGAATCAACTTGTTTGCTATGTTTCAGACACTTAATCTTTATTCTTTTTTTTAATCCTCATTATGATCCCTCAAGATGGCCAGTATTATTCTCATTTTACAGATAAGGGAGATGGAGATCCAAGGATGTGACATAGATAATGTGAAATCATATTCTCAGTATAAAGCAGAGCCAAGGTTAAACCAGATTCATCCGATCCTGATGGTCACATTTGCCCCCATTTCACCAGACAGCCTCTATCACGGGGGACCTTGTACACAGTGGAAGAAACCAAACTAGTTGCTATTGAGTCCGTTGTGACTGATGGCAACATTTTACTTGCCAGAGAAGAACTGTGCTTCATAGGATTTTCAGTGGCTGGTTTTCCCGAAGTACATCATCAGATCTTCCTTCTGAGGTGCCTCTGGGTGGGCTTAAACTGTCAACCTTGGGGTCAGCAGCTGAGCATGTTAACCATCTGTACCACCCAAGGACTCCTTGTACACAATAAACCAAAAAGCCAAACTAGTTGCCGTCGACTCAGTTCCAACTCACGGCAACCCCACATGCTTCAGAGTAGAACTGTGCTTCACAGGGTTTTTGTGGCTGTGACCCTTCAGAAGCAGATGCCAAAACTTTCTTCCAAGGTACCTCTGGGTGGATTCAAACCTCCAACCTTTTGGTTAGCAGCCAAGCAAGTTAACCATTTGCATCACCCAGGAACTCCTAGTAGACAATTATCGTCGTTGTTTTGTGCCGTTGAGTTGATTCTGACTCATAGCAACCCCGTAGGACAGATTAGAACTGCGTACGATTTCTTTATGGAAGCAGACTGCCATGTCTTTCCCAGACCAGCTGATTTGTTTGAGCCAAACCACCAACCTTTCGGTTAGCCATCAAGTGCTTTAACCACTATGCCACCAAGGCTCCCTTAGTACACAATAGGCCTTCAATAACAGCTGTACCTAAGTTGCATCTAAGTTCAAGTTCCTTTCTTATACCTCAGGGAAGGCGTGCCATGCCAGGCACATAAGCACTCCACACACCTCCTTTCCTCACCCTAAGAAACACGTTTTGACTCTGAGATTCTTGTTACAAATACAGTGCAAGGTGCCGAATCTTTTAAGACTAAATGAGAGCTGCATCCTCTCTGCTTGAGGTAAAGAGCCATGATTACAGAGATATAGTCCTTTGATAATCCCGAGATACGCATGCTCTAAGCGAAGCCTCTCAGCATAGTGGCTGGCTGACAAGGGGCCTCTTATTTTAATAACTGGCAGGACATCACAGCTTTGCCTCAATTGCTCTTTGTTTTCCTGTCCTGCTGGATATTCTGGTGAGTATTAAGACTTTGATTCCACATCTCACCAAGGAGCTTCAGGGGATTTATTTATGGTCTCTCCTCGCTGTCACTTCAGTTCTGTGAAGAACATAATTACTGGAGAGTATTTTCCCATCATTAAAAGGGAAGCAGTGAGGAATTGCAGGCCCCACCTCAAGGAATACGTTTGACATTACAAGATGAAGAGAAGCAAACTGTGAACAGATGGTGGATGAGCACTGACATTTTGGGAGTGGAGGAAAGATGATGTGAGATGTGTGGTGATGGCAGGAAGGTACCTCCTCTAACGAAAGGTTACAGCCTTGAAAACCCTATGGGATCACAGTTCTTCTTTCCAACACATGAGGTAGCCACGAGTCAGAATCAACTCAACTGCAGCTGGTGGCGGGGGTGTTGGTGGTCTTCTAAGACTAAAAATTATAAATACAACATGCCTGAGGCCCTCCTGTGAGGAACCCATGCAAGTGAGGGGCCTGGAAGCTTAAGCTTCCCTAACTTCATAGTAAACCCATAAATTCTCTGAAGTATGTATTATTGTATTTTTTTCTTAATTTTTTAACTTCTTTTATGAGTTTTTCCAGTCTCTGTCAGACCAGTAAGTCTGCTTTTTGTTGTTGTTGTTTGTTTTTATTTTTTAGTTAGAGTTTTGGTCTACATTTTTCTCCAGCCCTGTCTGGGACCCTCGATTGTGATCCCTGTCATAGCAGTCAAGGGTGGTAGCCAGGCACCATCTACTTGTGCTGGACTCAGTCTGGTGGAGGCTGTGGTAGTTGTGGTTCATTAGTCCTTTGGATTAATCTTTCCCTTGTCTCCTTGGTTTTCTTCATTATCCCTTGCTCCTGATGGGGTAAGACCAATGGAGTATCTTAGATGACCGCTCACAAACTTTTAAGGCCCCAGATGCTACTCACCAAAGTAGAATGTAGAACATTTTCTTTATAAACTATGTTATGCCAATTGGGCTACTAGATGTTCCTCTGAGACCTTGGTCCCCACAGCCCTCAGCCTAGTAATTCAGACCCTCAGGGAGTTTGAATGTATCTATGGAGCTTCCATGACCTTGCCTTGGACAAGATGTGCTGGCTTCCCCAGTACTGTGTGCTGTATTACCCTTCACCAAAGCTACCCCTTAAACCAGAAAAAAACAAACTGGCTGTTGTCGAGTTGATTCCATGGGGACCCTATAGGACAGAGTAGAACTGCCCCATAGATTTTCTAAGAACCCCCTGGTGGATTTGAACTGCCGACCTTTTGGTTAGCAGCCATAGCACTTAACTGCTACGCCACCAGGGTTTCCATGTACCACTTACCTATTGTCTATTTAGTGTTTTTCCCTCTCCTCCCTCCTAACCATCAAAGATTATTTCTTTTTTGTGTGTAAATCTTTTCATGAGTTTTTACAGTAGTGGTCTCATACAAAATTTGTCCTTTGGTTATTGACTTATTTCACTCTGCATACTGCCCTCCAGATTCACCCATGTTGTGAGATGCTTTGCAGGTTTATCATTGTTCTTTATTATTGTATAGGGCTCTTTATGGAGTTCTTAACAATGAGTCAGCATCTGGGCTAAGTGCTTTGCACAAATTATGTCATTTATTCTCACAAGCAGTATCTGCTCCAGGTTTTGTGAGGCTCCAAAGATTAAATACTTTATTTTGGAAGTGGGCTCTTTTACACAAGAAGTTCCTGGGTAGCACAAATAGTTAAGCACTTGTCTACTAATGGAAAGGTTGGCAGTTCAAACCCACCCAGAGACACCTTGGAAGAAAGGCCTGGAGATCTGCTTCTGAAAACCCTATGGGATCACAATTCTACTTTGCAACACATTAGGTCACCATGAGTCAGAATCCACTCAATGGCAGCTGGTGGTGGGTGTGTTGGTGGTCTTCTAGGACTATAAAATTACAAATACAACATGCCTGAGGCCCCCCTCTGAGAAGCCCTTGCAAGTGAGGGGCCTTGAAACTTAAGCTTCCCTAGCTTCATGTTAAACCCATAAATCCTCTGAAGTATGTATTATCTATTCTACATATAAGGAAGCTCGATGTGGTTAAGTAATTTGTCCAGTCACAGAGTGACCAAGTGGCAGAGCAAGGACTCTAACCATGATTCCAAAACACTTAAAGAATTTCTAAAGCTTTCAAATAGGCAACTGATGAGGACAAACTCCCCTGAAGCAGCAGCATGACACCGTGGTGTGGTTCTGTGAGTTCCTATCACAACTTCCAGGGCTTGGAAGTGTAGGCATTTGCATAAAATCTGTAAGGAAAGCCGCTGCTGAGGAAAGGAGAAAGACAGGTTTTAATGACTCTGTTCTTTGTGTCCACAAACTCAAAAGTAGGGGGAAACTGAGGCCCAAAGTGAAGACATCCATCCAAAGCCGCCAAAACCAAAATACCAAACTCATTGAAATCGAGTTGATTCCAACTCACAGTGACCCTACAGGACAGAATAGAACTGCCCCATAGGGTTTCTAAGGCTGGAATCTGTGTGGAAGCAGGCTGCCCCATTGTCCTCCCTCAAAGTGGCTGATGGGTTTGAACTGCTGGCCCTTTGGTTAGCAGCGGGGCACTTAACCACTGCACCACCAGGGCTCCCTACCCAAAGTCACATAGGATTTAAATACTAGAAGTGAGACTCAAGGTTAAAAAAAAAAAAAAAAAATTTTTTTTTTTTTTTTAAAGCTCCTGATAATTCATCTGTGGGTCTTTCCAACACCTTGTTGATCAAGCAGTTTAACCTTATCATAAAGATGTCATGTTTGAACAGTGCTGTTTCTTCCAGGTTAATTTTGTAGCAACATCAGGAAGGTGATAATTTGGCTGTTTGGGGCCTTGACTCACTTCCCTTGGCTCTGCCTTTGTCAGTTTCCTAGAGTTGGAAACACTCATCACTGTACAGGTAAGTTCAGGTAAACACTCATCACTGTATAGGTAAGTTCAGGGCTGCCCAACTAGACTTCCCACAGAAACCAGAGGCTGGGACAGGGACTTGGTGGAGGTAGTTTATCTCAGGAAGTAATCCCAGGGAAGCAGAGGACAGCAATATCAGTGTGGGTTATTAATCTGTGGGCAACTGGAGCTTGATCCCTCTGGGCCTCCCTGAGGAATGCATTTCAGAATTAGGGCGACTAACTGAGGGGGTTCTCGCAATGTGGAACTTTCAGTGCAAAAATAAGGAAAGTCCCAGGAAACCAGGACAAGGGTTAGTCACCCTAAGAGAATTGTCTGTCCAGGGGTCAGAAGACCTGAGCATTCACCACTAACTCTCACCCCTAAGTGGTTAAGTTGCCCTGTGAGATGATAATTCCCTCGTGCTTTCGGGTTTGTATGCGTGAGAGTCAAAGTACATTTCTGCAGGCATCCCAAGTGGCGTGAGCATAGACCCAGGGCAGAAGATAAGCAGTGCAGCCAAGGTGAGGGGCTGCTTGTTCATACCTTCTGGAAGCTGTATAGCCACAATGGCTGGAGTAAAGGCAGGCTGAGGGGAAGTTTCATTGCTACAGAGCACCAGAGAGCTGCTGCCATCCATGTCAGAGCCTGCAGAAATCAACAACCAATTTCAGTGACCTCCATTTTCACCCAAGGCTAGTGAAATGGTAGGGAAATGTAGTATCTTGGTTACCTATTGTTACATAACAGAAATACTACAAGTAGATGGCTTTAAACACAGAAATTTATTTTATAGCAGTTGCAGAGGCTAAACGTCCAAATCAGAGTCTTGACCATGTCTATTCCTTCTGTGAGCGTCTCTCCTAGTTTCTGGTGCCTGCTGGCAATCCTTAGCAGTCCTTGGTATTCCTTGGCATTCCCTGGTACTTCCTAGGGTTTGCTTTCCCTCCCTCCCCATGCCCCCCATGTGTCTCTGTGTCTTTTCTGCTGTTTTTATAACTCAGAAGCAATTAGGTTTAGGACCCATTCTACACTGGTATGATGTCACTAACATAGTAAAAGAAAAAAACCCTATTTCCAAACAGGGTCATATTTACAGGTACAGGATTCCAACACATGCTCTGGGGGGACACAATTCAATCCATACATAACATGTAGTGACTGCTGAAAAGCTCATGTTTGGGAAGCCCGTTGTGGTGGTCAAATTCTTTGACACTCTTTTCATCAAGAGATGTTATCTATGGTCCTTCCATTTGAATCTGGGTGGGCTTATGACTGCTTTGACCAAAAAATTTGGTAGAAATGAAATTCTTAATATCAGTTCATAAAAGGCCATGAAGCTTCTACCTTGCTTGTTGAGAACACTTACTCTTGGAGCCTAGAGACACCATGTAAGACATCTGACTGCTCTGAGGCCACCATGCTGTGAGGAAACACAAGCCACAAGTATGCTCCCTGGTTTACAGTCTCAGCTGAGCCCATCCTTCAAGTCATTGCAGCCCAGAAGCTAGGTATACATGAGCGAAGAAGTCTCTAGATGATACCAGGCTTCAGTCATCTTCCCGATTGAGCCACAGACATTGTGGAACAGAGACAAGCTCTTGTCACTGTGCCCCACCCTGCTTCCTGTTTTTGGATGTAATGATTGTATGAGGACATGATGTATGTAGCTGCAGCAGCTATTTTGCAATGACGAGGCAAAAAATCAAAGGATGAAAAGTAAGCATACCAAGGATAATGAAGTGGAGTGGAGTGATGCCTATGTCCTTTCTGACATAGTTGAGCTGCCAAACCAATTCTGAAAATGCAGTAATATATGTTTCTATAATTTAGACCATGGATCATCAAACTTTCTGTAAAAAGCCAGATAGTAAATGTTTTAGGCTTTGTGGGTCATACAGTCTCCATCACAACTATTCATCTCTGCCAAGGTAACGCAAAAGCAGCCATAAAAACCAAACCAAACCTGTTGTCATCGAATTGATTCCAACTCATAGCAACCCTATAGGACAGAGTAGTACTGCCGCATAGAGTTTCCAAGGAGTGCCTGGTGGATTTGAATTGCCAACCTTTTGGTTAGCAGCCATAGCACTTAACCACTACGCCACCAGGGTTTCCAAAGGAGCCATAGACAATACATAAAAAAAAAAAAAATGACCATGGCTGTGTTCCATTAAAACTTTATTTACCAAAAAAAAGGCTGGAGGCTGAATTTGGCCCATGGTCTGTATTTTACTGACCCCTGATTTAGACAATATCAGGTCTTTTTTTTTTTTTTTTTCTCATTTGTGGCTGAAAAAGCACCCCATTTGAAAAAACTGATTAGATATCAGGCATTGTTCTAGGTGACAGGGGTGCAGCAGTAATATGAGAGGCAAAGTTACTTGATCTCAGGGAATTAATATTCTAGTGAGGGATGCTGGATATCAGTAGCAAAACACGGCCACCATCTATATGGAGACTTCCTGGACCCCTCCCCTCTTTCTAATTTAAATTCTCCTTGTCTGGGCTACAACACAAGCGTTGTCGTGGTTCATATTAGACTTTGTCCGAACAGCTGGTTTACTGGGTCTGTTTTCCTCCTGGCTCCCTGTGAACTCCTGAGGTTAGCACCCATATCTTATTCTCTGTGTATCCATAGTGTCTCCAATAGGCTGAATAATGGCCCCCCAAAGATGTCCAGTTCCTAATCCCCAGAACCTATGAATGTGGTACCTTACGTGGCAAAACGGGCTTTGCAAATGTAATTAAATTAAGAGTCTTGTGAAGTGGAGATTATCCTGGATTATCTGGTCGGCCCTATGTAATCACAACATCCTTAGAAGAGGGAGGTAGGACCATCAGGGGAGATGATGAGACAATTGAAGCAGAGAAAGACAGAAACCTCTGCAATGATGGAAGCAGAGGTGGGAGTGTTATGACCCATGAACCAAAGAATACTGTCAGTCTTCAAAAGCCGAAATGGACAAGGAAATGGGATTCTCCTTCTAGAGCCTCCAGAAGGAACACAGCCCTGCCAACTCGTTTTGGACTTCAGGCTTCCAGAACTTGTGCTGCTTTAAGCCACTAAGCTTGTGGTCATTTGTTAGAGCAGCAACAGGAAATCAATACAGTTCCTGACTCGGAGTATATCCTCAGAAAATGTTAGCAAATAAACAAACTAGGCTACAAGCATCTCTTTATAAAAAAATGCAGGCTTGCACTCCAGCAAAATTCTAAAACATTCATTCATTCTCTGTCATCCAAAGATTAGGGGCTATGATATTTTCAGTTCTCCTAAATTCCTAAAATCAGACTAAATGCAAGCAGGAACGGGCCAAATAGAAGATTACTGTGTTAAGAGACAATGATAGCTAAAATTTATTACGCACTTACTACGTGTATCTTTTTTCATTTAAACTTCACAACAATCCTAAGAATGGTTTGAACCAGATGAATGGTTTAAGAACCAATCTTATCACATCTATTACATAAGTGGGTTATAAAACCGCATGGCCAGACACATCAAAGGAGGGGCTGTGGCAAGCATAGGAACTAGGTGGTATCAGACTTGATCTCTGCATACCTTTGGGTCCCAGCTCTGAGTGCCTGTGAGGCTATGTGACCTTGAGCAAGTTACACCCTTCTCCCATCAGTAATAGGGGTGATAATAGAATTCACCTTGTAGGAGTCATCATATACAAAGCATTTGGAATAGTATCTGCTACATAGTAAGAGCTACAAAGTGTCAGCTATTTACCATCTGGGAGGACACATGTGCTGGCAAGTCTTTGGGCCTGGAATAAAGAAGTCTGGCACCATCAGCAAAGGTGTGTGACCTGGCTAAGTCACTTTTTGTCTCTGGGATTAATCTATAATATGATGTGTATTTGCGACAAGGATCTCCCAGGGCTGGCAAGAGGCTCAGAGGAAATAATGTACGCTAAACTCTTTGAAAACCTCAAAGTCCTTTATAAAGAAAAGGCATTATTATTGCTGATTATCTCCACCCAGATTATCTGATTTGTGTGTAATCAGAACATTTTTTATGCACAAAGAATCATTAGGAAAGAAAACCCTACTGCTGACATAGAATACTGGATGCTCCAACCAAACGCAGCACAAAAGTGATGAGAATTGTCTGCTGATTTGAAATATCCACCCCTACCCTTTGTACCGAGCCTGAATTAAAATCGATTGTAATGGAAGGGTATGAAATTGGGGGTCAGGAGATCTGCATCCCAGTTCCCGGTTTTGCCATTCATTGACTGTGTCATATCGGGTGAGTTACTTTATTTCTCTGGCTCCGCTGCTAACCAAAAGGTCAGCTGTTTGAACCCACCAGCTGCTCCAAGGGAGAAAGATGTGGCAGTCTGCTTCCATAAAGATTATAGCCTTGGAAACCCTATGGAGCAGTTCTACTCTGTCCTATAGGGTTGCTATGAGTCGGAATGGCAATGGGTTTGGTTTATAAATCTGATCTTTTATTTGTTTTTGAGGGTTGGAAACATATACCGGTAATAATAACGAAAACTAAAAAAAAAAAAAAGAGATATTCAATTTAGGTCAGAACCAACTTAAGACAGAGTTAGTGGAACGGAATCCTGTCATGAGTCAGGGACTACCTGTACTTGATTAGCATAATATATTCAGCAGTGTATGCTGAGCCTTTCACAATGTCTTTGTCTCTGGAATTCCCTATAAATATAAGCTCATATCAATGTATAGATGCTCCAGAAGTGGCTGACATCTTCCTTTCTCTGGTCAAAGAAGGCATCTGGCACCATTCCCTTCTATCAACTCTCTCCCATTTTCCTATCTTGGGACTCTCTGTCACCTCTTTGCTAAAAGGCTATTTAGGTAATTTCCTACTGTGGTCTTTAAGGCCTTACGTGATCTGCTCACCACACCCCCTCTTACTTCCTCTCCTTCTCACTTCCCTGTGTTCTAGTTGCTGAGCTCCTGGATGTTCCTGAACCATAATCCTGCCTCAGGGCCTTTGCACTTGCTGTTTCTCTGCCTAGAATTGTCCTCCCCCAAATGACCCCATTGCTCACTCACTCCCTTCAGGTTTCTGCTTAAATGTCACTTATCAGAGAAGCTTTCCCTGATCACCTTGTATAGGATAGCACACTGTCCCCACTTTATCCCAGCACTCCCTAAGTAGGCACCAACTAAGGTCCCTGGGTGGTACCAGTGATTTGCAATTGGCTGCTAACCCAAAGGCTGATGGTTCAGACTTATCCAGCTAAAGCAAATGGAAGAAATGATGAAGTAAAACAGCTGAACAGACGATTTCAAAGGGCAGCTCAAGAAGACAAAGTAAAGTATTACAATGAAATGTGCAAAGACCTGGGGTTAGAAAATCAAACGGAAGAACACGCTCAGCATTTCTCAAGCCTAAATTTTTTTTTAAGGAACTGAAGAAAAATTCAACCTTGAGTTGCAATTTTGAAGGACTCTACAGGGAAAATGTTAAATGACTCAGGAAGCATCAAAAGAAGATAGAAGAAATACACAGAGTCACTGTACCAAAAAGAATTGGTTGACATTCAACCACTTCAGGAGGTAGCATATGCTCAAAAACTGATGGTACCAAAGGAAGAAGTCCAAGCTACACTGAAGAGATTGATGAAAAACAAGGTTTCAGGAATTGACGGAATACCAATTGAGATATTTCAACAAACAGATGCAGTGCTGGAAGTGCTCACATGTTTATGACCATACATGGCCAATTTACTGGAAGAGATCCATATTTGTGCCCATTCCAAGGAAAAGTGATCCAACGGAATGTGAAAATTATCAAACAATATCATTAATATCACACACAAGTAAAATTTTGCTGAAGATCATCCAAAAGTGGTTGCAGCAGTACATTGACAAGGAACTGCCAGAAGTTCAAGCCAGATGCGGAAGAGGACATGGAACAAGAGATATTATTGCTGATGTCAGATGGATCTTGGCTGAAAGCAGAGAATACCAGAAAGATGTTTATCTGTTTCATTGACTATGCAAAGGCATTCTTCTGTGTGGATCATAACAAATTATGGATAACATTACGAAGAATGGGAATGCTGGAACACTTAATTGTGCTTGTGCAGAAACTGTACATAGACCAAGAGGTAGTCATTCAAACAGAACAAGGGGATACCGCCCGGTTTAAAATCAGGAAAGGTGTGCGTTGGGGTTGTATCCCTTCTCCGTGCTTATGCAATCTATATGCTGAGCAAATAATCTGAGAAGCTGGACTATATGAAGAAGAACGGGGAATCAGGACTGGTGGAAGACTCATTAACAACCTGACATACGCCGATGACACAACCTTGCTTGCTGAAAGGGAAGAGGACTTGAATCATTTACTGATGAAGATCAAAGACTTTAGCATTCGGCATGGATTACACCTCAACATAAAGAAAACAAAAATCCTCACAACTGGACCAATAAGCAACACCATGATAAATGGAGAAAATATTGAACTTGTCAAGGATTTCATTTTACTTGGATCCACAATCAATGCCCATGGAAGCTGCACTCAAGAAATCAAACGACACGTTGCATTGGGCAAATCTGCTGCAAAAGACTTCTTTAAAGTGTTAAAAAGCAAAGATGTCACTTTATGGACTAAGGTGCACCTGACCCAAGCCATGATATTTTCAATCACCTCATATGCATGCGAAAGCTGGACAATGGATAAAGAAGACCAAAGAAAAATTGATGCCTTTGAATTGTGGTGTTCGCAAAGAATATTGAATATACCATGGACTGTCAGAAAAACGAACAAATCTGTCTTAGAAGAAGTACAGACAGAATGCTCCTTAGAAGCCAGGATGGCAAGACTTCTCACACACTTCGGTTGGTGGTTCAAATCCAACCAACAGCACTGAGGAAGAAGAGGCCTGGTGATCTGCTTCCATTCAGATTACAGCCAAGAAAACCCTATGGAGCAGCTCTACTCTGTAACACATAGCTGACTTAACAGCAAATAACAACAACAAACTGTGGCTTGCACATGTGGCATGGCAAGGGTATGAGTCTCAAAGGCCCAGCAGCAGAGCCCATGATTGTATACTTTATGCTTCACACCTCTCAAGGAGCCCTGGTGGCGCACTGGTTAAGCATTCAGCTGTTAACCAAAAGGCCAGCGTTTCAAACCCACCAGCCCGTGGGAGAAAGATGTGGTAGTCTGCTTCCATAAAGATTTACAGTCTTGGAAACCCTGTGGGGCAGTTCTACTCTGTCCCATAGGGTTGCTATGGGTCAGAATCGATTGGACAGCAATGGGGGTATACAACTCACATTCAAAGAAACAACAATTAACATCTAACAATAGAGACTAAACCCAACATAACAAAGGGGAAGGTGGGAAAATAGAGAAGGGGAGATAAATTCAAACTGTAATGCTCATTGTCAATGATCTAGGCAAGGAAAGAAAGGATAGAAATCACAGAAATAGGTATGTAAAAATACGGTGATGTGTTTAAATTTTTCTAAAAGCGGGTTAATTTAGGTTATCCTCTAACATCTGTTCAAAGAAAACAAGGAATTTAAAGTCCATAACATAAATGCAAATGGTGAAGGAAAATCAGATAAACATAAGAAGGCATTGTTTGTGTGTGTGTGTGTGTTTCAGGGGGTGCGGAAGGGTGTTACAAATATTTTAGCACTGACTGAAAAACTGCACCAACTTCCTTGTAAAAAGTTGAGTCACTCACTTTATAAAACAATAAAGGTAAAAGCAATAACAAGAACCTGCTGTCTACAAAAGAGGCGTGTTTAAAACCAAAGACAAGAATGCAAAGCCTGTGAAGTCAGTTTTCCCTCTTCCTCCTCATATACGAGCACCTTACTACCTACTTTTTCCTGTTGCTAAAAAAAAATCAGCTGCCATCAAATCAGCCCCAACTCATGGCAACCCCATGCACAACAGGATCAGAGAGCTGTGATCCACTCCCAAGAATAGCCTTCTACTTGAAGAATAGTCGAATACAGGGACTGCAAACTGAAATGCCTACAGGGGCCAGGTGGACACTGTATGGGCCAGGTGTAGACAACAGGGAGTGGTGTGGACTGAGACAAATGGGCCACACTGAAAGGGGCTGCTATTACTCAACTTTAGCTGATTGTTGTTTTTCAGAATGTGGGCCCAGTGTTGGCAGATCTTTTGATTTTTCAAGAGAAGCTGAAAATCTGGATTTTCAAAGAAACTTTCAGGTTTTTAACGGATTCAAATATTTCAAGAACATTGTTTGTTAAACTCAACAAATCTGTGGACTATACTGGGCTTGTGAGGCCCAGCGATTTGCAATTTCTAGTCTAATGTCTCTGATGCCTGAACTTTAAACAGAATATTTCTATTGTAGAAAGCAGAATAGAAGCTCAGGAGCCTCAATGCTGAAAACTGATAATATAATTCAAAGGAAAACTGCACCAACATTTGTATAGCTCTGCTAGGTTACAAATGCCTTTACCTGCTTTATATCAAATGACTTTCTTGACAACCAATAAAAGGAAAGACAGATTTGGTTATTATGCCTATTTTAAAGATGAGAAAACTGAGGCTCAGAGAGGTTAAGTCATTAGCCCAATCACAAGCTGATGCATAGAAAACAGTAGAACTGGAACCCAACTATTTTTTTTAATCTAAAGTACATGTTCTTGCTGACCCCGATTTATACACAACTGTGAACGATACACATTTCTTCAAGAAGGGAATGATCTTTGGCACAGCATCCCTTATTACCATAATCAATAATAATAAAGGTATAATAAACCAAAAAAAAAAAAAAAAATCCAAAGCCATTGCCGTTGAGTCAATTCCGACTCATAGCGACCCTGTAGGACACAGTAGAACTGCCCTTTAGGGTTTCCAAGGAGTGCCTGGTGGATTCAAAATGCCAACCTCTCGGTTAGCATTCCAACTCTTAACCACTATGCCACCAGGGTTTCCAAGGGTATAATAAAAAATAGTTACGAAAATATCCTCAATCCACTCTTTCTTCTCCTTCATGTCTTTCACTTCTCTCTGTTGGTTTGAGCTCTCACTTCTTTGTCCACTTGTTCAGAGTCAGGGTCATGTTTGACTTGGTATATTGCACCCTTCAGGCCCTTTCTAGCCAAGACCATACCACCAGGATTCTGCTTTGCCCCCTTCCAGACTATCACATACTATATCTCAGTTAATCATTCAACAGCCTTGTGCTACTATTGCCCTCAGTTTACAAGTAAGGAAACAGAAGCCCGCTTCACCCAAGCTTCGCCCTGCCTCTTGTTCTTTCCAAGGATGCTATGGATGATACCAGTGATCAGAACTAACTTTTCAGGGTGTGGCTTTGGTTTAAGCAACCAGTAACCAACTGTGGTTGAGTCGATTCTGATTCATGGCAACCCCATGTGTGTCAGACTAGAACTGTGCTCCATAGGATTTTCAATGGCTGATGTTTTGAAAGCAGATTGTCAGGCCTTTCTCCAAGGCACCTCTGGGTGGACTTGAACCTCCAACCTTTCAGTTAGCTGTCGAGTGTGCTGTTTGCAGCACCCAGGGAATCTGGCTTTGGGCTAATACTAAAAATAACCAAATTCCTACTCAACTATTTTGCATATACTTTTCCCTCTACTTAAATAACACCATTTGTGTCCCTGTACCTGCCCTACCTAGCTAACTCCTGCTTGTCTTCAGGACTCAGTTTAGATGTCACCTCTGCCCAGAAGCCTTCTCTGGATTCCACTGCCATGTCTAGGTTGGGTGAACTCCCCATGTGCTCCTATAGTCCCCAGGGCTTAAAATTGCAATGTCCTAGGCAGTAGCAGACAAAGATTTAAAAGCAAAACCTCAGGGAGTTCCTGAGCAAATTTAAAGAGGCAGGAAAGAGGGAATGATGCATACAAGTTTCCTGGATGAAATGGATGGGGGCAGGAAGAACCATAGTGAAGGAAGGAAACAGAAGGTGGCTTGAGGTAAAAGGCCTTGGCACAGAGGGCAAAAGCTAGAGGCAAGGGGACATTCATAAAGAAATAGTGGGGCTCTTCAGTGCTCCTTTGAATATTCCATAGAACCTCAGAAACTTACCTTTGGGAGAGACCATAGAGATCATGAGATGCAACTCGCATCCAATGTAAGAGCTAGAGTGCCCTTGAATCTGACAGGGTTAAATAAAGCATTGTGAGCTAGGTTAATTCAACAAATATTTATTTATTAAACAACTCTTAAGTACAAGGGACTCACTAGTGATACAAAGTTGAAAAAGTACATGGTTCCTGCCCTCGAGGAACTTGTCAAGTAGCCAGATAGTTGAGGATAAGAGGCCATCTATTTGTCCATTCAACCAAAACCAAACCCAGCACCGTCGAGTCAATTCCAACTCATAGCGACCCTATAGAGCAGAGTAGAACTGCCCCATAGAGTTTCCAAGGAGTGCCTGGTGGATTCAAACTGCCGACCTATGAACTACAGTTAGCAGCTGTAGCTCTTAACCACTATGCCACCAGGGTTTCCTTGTCCATTCAGCAAACATTTATTTTGTGTTCTATGTGCCAGCACAATACCTTGAAAGATGAGATGAGGAAGCTGGGTCTCAGAAAGGCTAAGTAACTTGCCAAAGGTTGTATAGTTATGGTGCCTGGTGCCATTCTAAGCACCTTTCATCCATCATTTTATTTAATCTTCATGACAACCCCCTAGGAGGTATGTATTGTGTTAGCTCCATTTTATAAATGAGGAAACGAGGCACAGAAAGGTTAAGTAACTTACCCAAGGTAACACTACTAGTAAATGGCAGATGGTCTGGTTCCAGCATCTGTGCTCTCAACTACCATGCTGTACTGATATATTGTTCAACCAGTTGGATTTAAGTTAACATATGAGGCTCACAGAATGAGTAACAACTCAAAAGGTAAATAGTAAACATAACTCTTAGGTGTTGGTTCTTTTAGTTTCCTTGATTTTCATTTCCTTGTTGGTGCTGTTATGATAAATTACAACAATCTTGTTGGCTTAGCACAAAAGAAATTTATTCTTTCACAGTTAGGAAGGCCAGAAGTCAAAAGTCAGTTTCACTGGGCTGGAATCAAGGTCTTAGCAGGGCCACACTCTCTTGGGAGAAAGCTCTAGGGGAGAATCCATCCATTGCCTCTTTCATCTTCTGGTGGCTGTTGGAATTCCTTGACTTGTGGCTGTATCAGTCCAACCTCTGCCTCCACCTTCACTCCACTTTCTCTGTATACGTTGGTAATTTCCATTTGCCCCTTTCTTATAAGTACACTTGTGACGCCATATAGGGCCCACCTAGTTAATTCAGCATAATCTCCCTATCTCAAGATTTCTAATTTAACCACATCTGCAAAGACCCTTTCTCCAAGTAAGATAAGACTCACAGGCTCTAGGGATTAGGAACTGACATCTTTTGGGCTACCATCTAGCCCACTATACCTCCCAATCATCCCTTTAACTCTATTACCAAAAATAACCAACAAGGAAAGAAAAGGGCACAATTATATGGAGGCAATAGGCTGAGAACATTGCATAGAGTGGAGGCTTCTACCCTCAGGCTTCTAACCTCTGGAAATCATCTATATGTTTTAGTGTGAATTAGCTTACTGGCATCTTTCTGAGGAGGTCTATAGCTTTCCCAGATTTCCTTAAGGGATCCGTGACCCAAAAAAGGCTAAGGCCCATATTAAAAAAAAAAAAAAAAAAAAGGACAACTATTAGCCTACTGAAACCCTGGTGGCATAGCGGTTAAGTGCTACAGCTGCTAACCAAAAGGTCAGCCGTTTAAATCCACCAGACACTCCTTGGAAACTCCATGGGGCAGCTCTACTCTGTCCTATAGAGTTGCAATGAGTCAGAATCAACTTGATGGCAACGGCTTTGCTTGTTTTTTTTTTTTTTTTTAGCCTACTGGAAGTCAGCAAAACATTGGGCACTTCAATATTTTATTATTAAAAATAAAACCCATTGATGCTATAAAGTCAATAACAATTTGAAAGTGTTACAGCTACTTCCTAGAAAGAAAGGCCTGGTTGTCTGCTTCTGAAAATCAACCAATGAAAACCCTATAGATTACAACAACCTGATCCACAACTGATCATGCAGGACTAGACAGCGTTTCATTTCTTTGTGCACAGATAGGGTCACCATGAATCGAGGTCAACTCAATGGCAGCTAACAAGATATCTTCTCCACTTCTTCACCTTTGATTCCCTCCTCAATCCATACATGTTTGATTCTTTTTCTCCATGCAACAAAGATTGTACTTATCTAGGTCACCAGTGGCATCCTTGTTAGATCCAGCAACTATTTCTCTATCCTTAGCTTTCAGTATGGTTGGCCGTTTGCTCTCCTTTGCAACACTTCCTTCACTCTGCTTCCATGTCATGATTAATCCCTTTCCACATCACAAGTGCTCTTTCCCAGTAAGCTTCCTAGCTATTTCAAAACATTAGAGCACTCCAGGTTCAGCCTGGGTCTTCCCCTCTTCTTTATCTTTGTTTTCATTACTCTCTCCCTAAACGATCTTATCAGTTCCATAACTTTAAACGTCCCACACTCCAGATGACTCCCCAAACCATACCTCCAGCCTTGACCTCTACTCTGAGCTCCAAGTGAGCCTATCCAATTGCCTACTTAACATCTCTCCTTGGCTATCTAAGATGATATAAGCATCTCAGACTAAACGTTTCCAAAGAGAATTATGATTATTAATACTATTAGTGTCTGCCTTGTTCAGCTCTCAGAACGGTGCCTGGATCATGGTTGATTTCAAGGAATCTTTGAACGCACAAATGAATGTTAAGTGAAAAATACACACCTATACAAAATTGTACAATTATGTTTAAAAACATTTATGCATAGGCATTAGAGTGGTAGAAAAAATAAAAATATTAAAAGTAGTTGTACATGAATGGTGAAATTATAGGATTTTTTTGTTTGTTTTTTACTTTTTCTATTTTCCGATTTTATTTTGAGCGTGGTGGTTAAGAACATAAAAATCTGGAGTCAGATTGACCTTTGCCAGACTGTCACTTACCAGCTGCACTACCCTGGTTTCCTCGTGTGTCAAAGGGGCTTAATAATACACAGTTCATTTATGTTCAGCGCTTACATACGCTTTACTGTGAAGTTTTGGAGGTAAAGAGGTTTGCCTGGTGCAGACTGCATAGTGAGAAGCAGTAAATTTTAGGGATAAAGACGACGAGTATGCTTTCTTATTTAAAAAAAAAAAATACATTTTTCTTATGAACTTTTATCGAAAGGAGTAAGAAGAACTCCAGGCCCACATAGCCCGTTGGTCCACGTCCCAGACCCCAAACCCCGTCCCGTCGCCATCCCTAGAACGGAGCGCCTGCTCCGTGTGTTTCTTCCGCCCACGTGACACGCACAGGCTCCTCCCCGCCTCCAACATGGCGGCGCCCAGGGGCTCAGGCCGCACGTGAGGCATAGTCCGGGCACCCCGGCATCAGAGAGTCCAAGTGTGCGAGCTAGTTTCCACTCCCTACCATCGACTGGATCCCTTCGGCCTTCCAGCGCCTTCGTGGGCCGCTGCCCCTCTGCAGCCATGAAGATAAAGCCCGTTTCCCATAAGACGGAGAACACGTACCGGGTGAGTTGGGGAGCTTGGGTTCCAGATGCCTCACCCGTAGGACTGGCTCTGAATGGGACTTCCCGGGGCTGCGGAGCTCTGGGCCAAGCGTGAGCCACCTACCCAGAGGCTCCAGCGAAAGAGACTCTCAGGATGTAATAAACATGGGGTGGGTACGGAGCGGCAAAGAAGTGCATCTCCTTTTGCTTGACGGGTTGGGTTTCCTGGACGGCCGATTTCGCCCACCGTCTGTGGGGTCTGGCCTGCCATGGGAATTCCATTCTTCAGTCCAGAGTTAAATCCATTGTCACAGAGTGCGGAATTGGTGGGTCGGCCAACGGGAGGAGGGGAGCGATTTCCGGCTAGTACCTACTGCACCACTGCCTGCTTGCTTCTTCATAGTTTCTTTCCAGGTCTTCGTTGCCACAACAGTAGGCCTGTGTTGTGTTTAAAAACACTTATTTTTGCGAGACCTTAGCCAACTTCTTGTAACAGTTTATGAAACCCGACAGCAGATCTAGCCAGGCCGCATTATCGGCTTTCACCTAGGTTCCCCACAGCCACGTGCTGAAATTTTGTTTGAAATGACAGACTGCAAGAGCTTATACATATTTATCGAAGTATTCGTTTTCATTGAATAGAAACGCAGTGCATTTGTTTAAAGCTCTATATCTTTCCGTTTATTTTTACACCTATCTTATGTGATGTGTAATTCTTGTCTGCATTTAGTTTCAAAAAGGCAACTATAATTTTATAACTGATAGAAAACATGTCTGAAATTAAACAGTATAGCAAGCAAAGTATACTATTGTTTATAATGACAGTAAATGAAAAGGTTTATCGAAAGTATTCAGGAGAGGGTTGAGGACTGACCCTATAAGCTTTGTATTCTACATAAGAAAATTGCCCACACGCGTGCGATTACCGTACAGTACTCAAACATATTCAAGATGCCATAAATATTAAATGACAATGTTTCTTTGACATGCTTTTTTTCCCCCAGTTTCTTACATTTGCTGAACGATTAGGGAATGTGAATATTGATATTATTCACCGGATTGATAGAACTTCAAGCTATGATGAGGTAAGAGAATTTTTTTTAGCCAAACCTTCAAGCATTGATAGTCATTTGTTTGGTTTCTCACTGCTAGTAGAAGTGAGTTGTTTTTTAGGCCATTTCTTTTTGAGTGAGAAATGCATTACACCTTTGCTGTCTTAAATAGTAACCTCATGTGGCAAATTAGGTTTAAATTAAAGTGAATTAAAAATTCAAGTGCTCAATAGCTCTTTGTGGTTAGTTGCTACCATATTGGACAAGTACAGATATGGGACATTTCCATCATTGCAGAAAGTTCTATTGGATGGTGCTGTTAGACAATAATGTGATAGAAATGTCATATGACTTCCCCAAAAGGTGGTAGCAATTCATATTTCCACAAGAAGGATGAAAGAACTGTAAAAAGCCAGCCTGTTTTTCTGAGCATAAAATTGTAAACACAGAAAAATATGTTCCCCTAGTGTAACTGTTACATAGATTTTAGAGAATTATTTGCTGAAAACAAATTAATAGAGCATTGTTTTTATAAGCCGTCTGTCCATATTGGGCTTCCAGTTGCTTTTTAAAGTGTGTTAGTACCCTTAAAAAAAAAAAAAAAAAAGCAGTTTTTAAACTCTTGAGTATCATCTTTGTCTTAAGATATTACTTATCTTTTTTTTTTTTTTTTAACTTTGATCATAGTTTTTCTTTGAGTTGTCTGATTAATGGACTGTTTTGATCTTGGCAGGAGGTTGAAACCTACTTTTTTGAAGGCCTGCTAAAATGGAGAGAATTGAACCTCACAGAACACTTTGGTATTTTCTATTTGTTTCGATTTTATTACCCCATTATTTGTTCTTTATATGTTCAAAACAACTATATAGTGGTGTAGTGGAAAAGCATAATCTTTTTTTTTTTTAACCCAGGCAAATTTTACAAAGAAGTTATTGACAAATGCCAATCATTTAATCAGTTGGTCTATCATCAAAATGAGATAGTTCAGAGTTTGAAGACTCACCTGCAAATTAAGAACAGTTTTGCCTATCAACCCCTTTTGGAGTAAGTAGCATCTTGAGAGAAAACTGGACATTTATCTGAATTTTAGGAAGAGTTATGTTTCATTGCTACATATGCCTTAGATCAAATGCTTATAATTTAGAAACAAGAGTGATTTACCTTTTGTATTAATGACAGTGTTAAGATATATTACCATAAAACAGAATCCTAAGGGTATATTTTTGTTCACTTTTGTTTTATATTCCTAAGGAAACAAAACAAAACAAACCCATCCGACTCACAGCGACCCTATAGGACAGACTAGAACTACCCCATAGGGTTTCCAAGGCTGTAAATCATCACAGAAGCAGATTGCCATGTCTTTCTCTTGTGGAGTGGCTGATGGGTTTGAACTGCTGACGTTTTGGTTAGCAGCTGAGCGCTTAACCACTGTACTACCAGGGCTCCTTGTATACACCTAAGAGAACTCCATTTTTCTTTGATGTTATGGGAACTATTGACCACAATTTGCAATGGAATGCACGTTCTTGGTCTAACCTGATTTCTCTGCTGAATTCCTTGAGACTTGAAGAATTTTATACCTCTCTTCAAACTTGGTTTAGAAGTATTTTGGTTTAATTAACCCTGTGATTATAGGCCATTTACTATCATTTGTGAAATAGACTTGCAGCCTTTGTTTTGTCAATTCCGTTTCTCAGAATCAGTTGCTTCTATTTATTTTAATTGTGGTAAAAACGTACGTGAGAAAATAAAACATTCGCCATTTCAACATTGCTTACGTGTGCATTTCAGTGACACTAATCACATTTATTTAGTGTGTTAATCACATTTATTATGTTGTGCGACCATCACTACTATCCGTTTCCCAGTTTTTCTATCACTCTTAACGAAAACTCAGTGCCCCTTAAACAATAACTTGTTTCTATTTATTTTTAATCCAGCTTGGTTGTGCAGTTGGCGCGAGATCTGCAGACGGACTTCTATCCACATTTTCAAGATTTTTTTCTGGCCATCACTTCAATCCTGGAGACTCAGGACACGGAGTTGTTAGAATGGGCGTTTACTTCACTGTCATATCTTTACAAGTACCTGTGGAGGCTGATGGTGAAGGACATGTCCAATATATACAGGTGGCCCTTTTCTCTCCAGTATTTTTTTTAATTGCCTTTGCCTTTTTCCCTGGCTTCTGTCTGACTCCAAACTACGTCTCCAGCTTGATCTCTTATTATTTCTTTATACAAAGTTGGTTTTCCAGCCCAAGTAGTCTACAAGCTGTTCCTCTAGTCTTAAGTCTGCATTGACCTGATTTTGTCTTATCTCCAAGCCTGGCTTGGACCCCATAACCTTCACAAATATTCCAGTGCAGTTTAGTGAGAAGTGAAAGCTCTGTACTCTGAATTCCTCTAGCATTTTGTACCACTTCTATATCACGACTTTTATTGTAATTGCTTTCTTATACTGTAGTGGTATCCTCTATAAACCTGTAAACTCTTTTAAGAACTCCATCTTAAGCATATGCATTTTTCCCAGACCTTAACATACTTTCCTAAGCCAAAAGAGATATGCAGTATTTGTGAGTGAATGTGGACAGGGAAAGGGAATGAGTTGTGTAGTATCTTTTTGTTTGAAGAGAGAGAAAGAGTGCATCTTACCTGATTAGTTCTGGGATATGATGGAACTTTCATTTGATTTCCTGATTGTTTCTACATACTGTAGTTGCCACAGAAATGCGTAAGATCAACCCCTTATCCTCCAATAAAAGATGTGGGTGGGGGATAGGATGATAGATTGGGTTTTTATTCCCCTTCCCACCCTCCCTTCTTTGAGGAGCTTTGAACAATGAATGAGAAATACTCATAAGGATATCACTGCTGATGTCAGATGGATCTTCGCTGAAAGCAGAAAATAACAGAAAGATGTTTGCCTGGGTTTTATTGACTATACAGAGGCATATAACTGTGGATCATAACAAATTATGGATAATGTTATGAAGAATGGGAATTCCAGAACACTGAATTATGCTCATGAGGAACCTGTACATAGATCAAGAGGCAGTTGTTTGATTAAGAACAAGGGGAAACTGCAAGGTTTAAAAGCAAGAAAGGTGTGCATCAGGGTTACATCCTTTCACCAGACTTATTCAATCTGTATGCTGAGTTCATAATCTGAGAAGCTGGACTATATGAAGAAAAATGTGGCATCAGGATTGGAGGATGACTCATTAACAACCTGAGATATGCTAAAGACACAACCTTGCTTGCTGAAAGCAAAGAGGACTTGAAGCACTTACTGAGGAAAATCAAAGACTACAGCCTTTAGTATGGATTACACTTCAGCATAAAGAAAACAAAAATCCTCACAATTGGATCAATAAGCAACATCATGATAAACGGAAAAAATATTGAAGTTATCAAAGATTTCATTTTTCTTGGATCCACAATCAATGCCCATGGAAGCAGCAGTCAGGAAATCAAATGACATATTGCATTGGGCACAACTACTGCAAAAGACCTCTTTAAAGTGTTGAAAAGCAAAGATATCACTTTGAAGACTAGGGTGCACCTGACCCAAGCCCCGATATTCTCAATCGCCTCATATGTATGTGAAAGCTGGACAGTGAATAAGGAAGACAGAAGAAGATGCCTTTGAATTATGGTGTTCACAAAGAATATCAAATATATCATGGACTGCCAAAAGAACAAACAAGTCTGTCTTGCAAGAAGCACAGCCAGCGTGTTCCTTGGAAGTGAGGATGGTGAGACTATGTCTCACGTACTTTGGCCTTGTTGTCTTGGGTTGAATTGTGTCCCCAAAAAATATGTGTCAGCTTGGTTAGGCCATGATTCTCAGTATTGTAAGGTTGTCCTCCATTTTGTGATTGTAATTTTATGTTAAAGAGAATTAGGGTGGGATTGTAACTCCCTTGCTCAGATCACTTCCCTGATCCATTGTAAAGGGAGTTTCCCTGGGGTGTGACCTGAACCACCTTTTATCTTACAAGAGATAAAAGGAAAGGGAAGCAAGCAGAGAGTTGGGGACTTCATACCACCAAGAAAGCAATGCCAGGAGCAGAGTGCATGCTTTGGACCTGGGGCTCCTATGCAGAAACACTCTTGGTTCAGGGGAAAATTGATGACAAGGACTTTCGTCCAGAGTTGACAGAGAGAGAAAGCCTTCTCCTGGAGCTGATGCCCTGAATTTGGACATCTAGCCTACTAGACTTTGAGAAAATAAATTTCTCTTTCTTAAAGGTATTTACTTGTGGTATTTCTGTTATAGCAACACTAGATGACTAAGACAGAGGCTTTGTCTCATGTACTTTGGACATGTTATCAGGAGGTACCAGTCCCTGGAGAAGGACATCATGTTGATAAAGTGGAGGGTCAGTGAAAAACGAGGAAGACCCTGGGTTGACACAGTGACTGCAAATGTAGGCTCAAAAGTAACATCAGTTGTGAGGATGGCAGGACTGGTCTGTGTTACGTTACATTGTACATGAGGTCGCTATGAGTTGGAACTGACTCGACACCACCTAACAACACTACTACGGTGAAACCTGTGAGAGCCAGAACTCGACGGGACTGCCCTGTTTTTCCGGGTCTTGCAAGTTATCTGCCTTTGACAGCGTGCAGTCTTAGCATTTATCTCTCGCTCTCCGTTTAGAGAAAAATATTTGAGTTTTCTCTCTCTGACAGGTTTCCACCTTGCATAGGTTCTGGCATTCACAGGTTTTACTGTATAAGTCAGGCCCTGTTTGGTTGACCATTTTCTAACAGCGATATCACCATTCTGTGGTCACCGAGTCTTCGTGCCTTAGAGACATCTTTGACCCAGTTGTCTTCAGGAACACCAAGTCATCTTGATTTTATTATGTACTCGGTAAATACCTTGAGCCCTGGCTATGTGTCAGGTATTTGAGATACAATCACAAATAAGACATAAAAACCCATGCCCTGGCAGAGTTTACATTTTAGCAGCAGGAGAATATCTTGGGTGCATGCCTTGTGTGTTCAAGGAACAACAAGGAGTCCTGGGTGGCTAGAGCAGCGTGAATAAGGGGGAGAATAGTTAGCCAATGCCAGAGAAGTAGGTGGGAGGAGGGGGAAGTTATCAGGGGCCTGTAGATCATTGCAAGGTCTCTGGCTCTACTGCAAGGACTCTTGAAATGAGTCTTGAGCCTATCTGTTGCCACTTGCCTCCACCACCAGCCTCTTTCATGCCCTTCATTACCCAAAAAAAAAAAAACCAAACCTGTTGCCGTCAATTCCGATTCCTAGCTACCCTATAGGATAGAGTAGAACTGCCCCATAGAGTTTCCAAGGAGCGCCTGGTGGATTTAAACTGCCAGCCTCTTGGTTAGCAGCCGTAGCACTTAACCGCTATGGCACCAGGGTTTCCTTCTTTACCCAAGCTTCTATGAATTGAGCAGAAGTCTAACTGGACTGCTAGCTGCAGCTTGCTTTCTTCATTTCATCCTGTATACTGCTGCCAAATGAATCTTTCTGAAAATATTCATTTCTCATTCAACCAATATTTATTAGTACCTGATACGAGTAAGGAATGATCGGTTCTAGGGGAGACATATTGCATGCTCTTTTGATACTGGGGAGATGGATTTAAACAAAAAGGTTACTATGCAAGTGATTATTTAGTTATAGTTGTGATCATGAATAAGTTTTTTAGCCTTCTGCCTCAGTTTCATTATCTGTGGAATGGGGCCAGTGATAGTACCTGCCTCACTGAGTTGTTATAATATTAAATGAAGTAAGACAGAGTAAGTGCTTAATAAATGTGAGAGTCCAGATGCCTCTGCGTGATGTTCAAAGCCGTCTGTTTACTTCAGCAGCTGCCCTCCCAGCCCATATGTTTCTTCCTCTTTTAGGCAGAGCAGCCTCATTATTGCTTGACCATGATCATTTCTGCCTCCCTCCATCTTTGTTCTTTTGCTTTTGTGTCTTGTAATATGCCCTCCAGTCCCCACCTGAATCCTTCCTGTTGTTCAGGACTCACCACAAGCTTCATCTTTTCATGGAGCCTTTCCTAAAGACCAGCACCACCAATCCTAGGCCCTTAGTATCCTTCAGTCTTCTGCTTAACATATGAGTGTCTCATTAGTCGAATGAAAATTTAAAGCTCTCGTTTTGTACCTTTTAGGTATCCTTTGTACACTTAGCACAGTCGCGTGTAGTGGGCGTTTAGTATATCTTTATTAAAATTCTATGATTAATTGAACATGTCTTATTTTCTTATTTCATAGCATGTACAGTACACTCCTGGCTCATAACAAACTGCATATAAGAAATTTTGCTGCTGAAAGCTTTACTTTTTTGATGAGAAAGGTTAGTCTGATAATTTGTTTATTGCTAGTTAATTCTCAGGAGTTTAATGAACAGAAACAGTTATCTTTTTTAATGTGGTTTTTATAGACTCCTTTTTAAATATATGTATAATAACAGAAACCTGTTACTAGTTTGAGTTTATCTCACTGTCAGATTTAGTCTTTGCTCACAAACGTGAAACAATTTAGGTCACTCCTTATTTAGATTTATGTATATATACCAAAATTGCCCTCTAATTCAAGTCGGTAAGTACATAAACAGTGAGATTAACAGAAATTTTTATAACTTCATGGAAGGAACTCATTGTATAATGTGATTTGTATTTGTTCCCACGGTAAGTTTTCGAGGGCTTTGATGACCCTGGGTGGTACAAACGGTTAACACTCTCATCTGCTAACTGAAAGGTTGGCGATTCAAGTTCACCCAGAGGAAGGTCTGGCAGTCTACTTCCAAAAAATGAGCTGTTGGAAACCCAGTGTAGCCCAGTTCTACTCTGCCGCACATGGGGTCGCCACGAGTCTAAACAGACTTGAGGGCAACTGGTGGGGTTTTTTATTTTTTCGTAGTAAAACAAACATTGGTATTAAGTTTCTTTTATGTTTATAAGTATAAATCTATATGATTTACTTTAAAAGATAGAATGTTGCCTTGTAGCTTTGCTTGATACATGAATTAATCTCTGTTTCATGTGACATTCCAAGTGACAGTATACTATTCTAGTAGTTTGAGATCATTAGAAGTGTTGACTTTTAGAAGTGTTCCCTAATTATATTTAAATATAAACATATGAAATACCAAACGAGATTTCTTCATTTAGATATGATCAGGCTGTAAATATTAAAAGCCCATTTTGTGTTTTAGGTTTCTGATAAAAATGCGCTTTTCAATTTAATGTTTCTTGATCTCGATAAACATCCAGAAAAGGTTGAAGGAGTTGGACAGTTGCTCTTTGAAATGTGCAAAGGAGTTAGAAACATGTTTCACTCTTGTACAGGCAAGGTAAATAACTGGATCGGGTGGGAGGGACACTTTGGGTCTATGTCAAAGAGATTAAAAAGAAAAGAGAAAGTTATTACGTAATGTATGTGGATGGGCTAGAATAAGAAAAGCCCTAAAAAAGAAGTTTAGTAACAGTGCTTACCTGATGTAGGCCCTTAGAGATTGGGGATTTTTGCTTACCCACAAAATCATTGCTGCCTTCATCCTGCGTACTAGGAGATAATAACGTAAGTTGATTAATGGGTAAGGTTGGGGAAGGGGCAGTCGGAAGATAAAATTCCTCATCCTTGTTTGGAAGTTCCTTTTGGAATGCATAACTAACTTAATCATCAAAGCTGCCATATTTGTAATTATTCTAGACCAGATTTTAAGGTAGCTGATAGAATCAATGTGGTAAATCACAGTGTAATACTTAAAAATAAGGGTTTACATGTTCGTTTTAATGACTCTTGGATTCCCACAGGCAGTCAGGCTAATTGTTCAAAAGCTAGGACCTGTTACAGAAACAGAAACTCAACTACCATGGATCTTAGTTGGAGAAACACTCAAAAACATGGTGAAATCCACTGCATTCTACATCCACAAGGAACATTTTGGTACATTTTTTGAATGTTTGCAAGTGAGTTCTAATTTTTAAGATTTGTGTATAATAAGGGGTCTAGAGTTTATTGTTGTTATTCTTATGAGCAGACCACTCCTGGAGCTTATATTTTATAATTGCTTTCTTTATATTTACACAGATAAATTAGGATCTTCCTTCCCACTGGCTTCCCACAGCACTGTTTATATTTGATATCTTGAAATCCAGGAGAACATAGACATTAAGAGTGCAGGCTTTGGAGCCAGATTGCCTATGTTTGAATCTTGGCTCTGCCACTTCCTGCTAGTGTACCTTGGAAAAGTGATTTAAAGTCTCTATTACTCAGCCTTCTCATCTGTTAAATGGGAGTAATAATAGTCCCTACCTACCTGAGTATTGCTCTGAGAATTGTGAGAAAATACGTGTAGAGAACTTAGAGCAGTGCACTCAGTGAATGCTGGCTGTTACTTTAATTAGTGATTCCTGCTAAATGTGTCTTCTACTTTTAAAGCAAAAGAATGTGGAAAGTTGAGCTGCGCCACACAGTATTTTCATTATTGGATTAACAGTTTGATATTTGATATTTGAGTTCGATATTCTGTAGTTGTTCTCTTTGTTAAATTCTTCTTTTGCAGGACTCACTCCTGGATCTACATACGAAAGTAACCAAAACTAACTGTTGTGAAAGTTCTGAGCAGATTAAAAGATTGTTGGAAACATATCTGATACTTGTGAAACACGGAAGTGGATCAAAGATAACCAACCCTGTTGATGTTTGTAAGGTGAGCCCCCAGCTTAATTTGCTTAGAGTCTGTTCATTAAAAGCTGATTGGTAAGTGGATTGTTTTTGCTTTTATTTTACAGGTGTTGTCTCAAACGTTGCATGTAGCCAATCTGTCAACTTCTTGCCGGGAGACCCTCTTGGCTGTAATTTCTGCTTTGATCCTAGGAGAGAATGTTTCCTTGCCAGAGACCCTCATCAAAGAAACCATAGAAAAGGTAATTTACTCCAAAAAATATTGAGCAGTTAATAATATGTTTAGCATTAAGCAAGCCTCCTAGGGAAGACAAATGAAGCATGACAAAAGCCCTGCCCTTAAGGAATTTATAATCTTGTTAGAGAGATGTGAATCACATACTATAAAGGAAATAAGCAAAACAAACTGTAGTAAAAGCTAAATCGAGTCAACAAATATTCAACAAATGTATGTGTGGCTTACCATGTGCTGGCTATGGGGCTAAGTTTTCTAGGGTGAACAATATGGTGCCTGTGTTTTTTCCATTGTTGTAGGGGAAGAGGGAGGTTGAGAGTATTTATAATCTAGTAGGAAAAGACTATATTACAATGATTAGTTCTGCCTGGGGTTGAGGAACAGAGAAGCCTTTCCAAAGGTCTTAACTTTGGAGTAGTCTTTGAAGGTTAAAGAGCAGTCAGCCAGTCCCAGGAGTTAAAAACACTAGGAGGTGATGAAAAATTTGGCAATGGATGCTGGTGATAGTTACGCAATATGATTGATAATATGATCCTGTAATTGGTTGCGTTGAGTTGTACATGTGAAAAATACTGAATTGGCAAGTATTGTGTTATCTGTATTTTTACAGCAATAAAAAAATAAAAAACAAATACTAGGAGAGGGAATAGCAAAGGCACGTATGTATTCATAAACTTACACAGTCTGGGCACGTGGACCCATGAGGAAATGTGATGGGATATCAGCAAAAGCTCTGCTTGGCTTTGAAAAGTTAGATTGGATTATTTTAGAGAGTTTGGAATATGGATTGGAGTGACGTACGTTTGAAGATAGAGCAACTAGGCTCTTCCTAAGTGTACCGGTACGCCTCTTAAAACCCAAAAACCAAACCCATTGCCGTTGAGTTGATTCCAACTCATAGCAACCCTGTAGGATAGAGTAGAACCACCCCATAGGATTTCCAAGGCTAGAAATCTCTATGGAAGCAGACTACCACATCTTTCTCCTGCAGAGTGGCTGGTGGGTTTGAACCACTGACCTTTTGGTTAGTTGCCAAGCGCTTTAACTGCTGTACCACTGGGGCTCTGTACACTCTTAGGAAGGTATAAAATTGTGCTATTTGTCCTTTCATAATTTTCTGGACCTGGGAAAGAATTGAACCTCTCTTAGGCAGAGTCCTGTGTAACCACTAAGAATGTAGCACCCTTCACATCTGTGAAAGTTCTTTTGGAGAAGGCCAAACATTTGGACAGAATGCTGGTTGAAGTGTGTCCACCTTTCCTTACTCTAGCTGAGGAGGAGGGTTCAGTGCCTGTATTTCACATCTGGGGTGTGTCCCTTTGCACAATGACAAATTCAGGGACCAATTACTTTCTGCCCCCTTTGGCTACATTAACTTGTATCAAGCGTCCCACTACTTCCTGCTTTTGCAAGTAGAAGCACTTTTGCAGGTTTTGGGTGTTTTTAATTTACAGAAATGGGGCAAGTTCTCTCTGTGTACTTGTGTTAATATCTTTGTACCTGTGGTCCACAGACTTTTGAGAGCGGATCTGAAAGACATTTAATTTTGGATTTTTCTGAAGTCATGTTTGCTATGGAGCAGTTTGAGCAGGTAAGCAAGATATTAAGTTTTGAGCTTTTTAAAAAATCTTTTGTGATAAAATAATCAAATTTGAAATTTTGTGGGTTTTTTTGGAGAGGAACAAAATAAGTGCTTGATGTTCTAGTCAGTTTTTTTTGTTTTTGTTTTTAAAGAAATTATATTCCAATTCTAGGTTATAATTGAAAGTTTATTTTATATGTTAGGACATTAAAAATGATATCAGGTAGCCAACTTGTTTAATAATTCTTTAGGAAGTTAGACCACCATGGAGTAAAATTAAAAGAACCGTTTAAGGAACTTTTATGTGAATTTGAAGAATAGAAAACAATTTTTAAAAGAGTTTGCATTGGAGGAAGATTATAAAATTTTCATTAGTGCAAAATAGATACTTGGTAGAAATCTTTCATATCAAGTCCTGAATTGATTGTGTCCTTGTCCCCTCTTCCCCTCCACCTCCATCAAACATTTTTATAGCTAATAACCCTGTAATATACTTCTTGGAACCCTGTCTCTGTATCTATTCTTTCATTATTACCATTTATCTTTAAAAACAATGTATATACCCACTCCTCACTTATCAAAATAGTTAGGTTCCAAAGACCAAGTTGTTATGTGGAAATCATCATCGTGTGAAAATGACCATGTCAGATCAAAAAATGGAGGATGACTACGTCATTACATAATTGCCAAATTACATCATTACGTAACTGCCAGACCACTCAAAATCATGGCCTAGTCAAGCTGACACATAACCTTAACCATCACATCCAGTGTTACTCTTACCTCACACCTTGGTGTTCATTACTGCCAGACGTACACTGTTAGTACGCAAAATTGTCAATTAGTAGATTTTTTGCTGTTGTCATAAGTGTGAAATATAGGATAATGAGATAGTTGATAAGTGAGGAGTATGTGTATTCTCATTTGTCTCAAAAAAACCTTTTTTTGTGTGTGTCCTAGATCCTGTTTCTTTTCACCCAAGGGAGGGCTCTTTATCTCGCTATGGTTTTGCAACTGCCTCTTTTCTTTGTATCCTGACAAGATACTGGATCTTTTTTTTTTTTTTTTTAATCTTAGTTTTATCCAAGTAGCATGTGCTCATGGAAACCCTGGTGGCGTAGTGGTTAAGTGCTACAGCTGCTAACCAAAGGGTTGGCAGTTCGAATCCACCAGGCTCTCCTTGGAAACTCTATGGGCAGTTCTGCTCTGTCCTATAGGGCTGCTATGAGTTGAAATCGACACAGCGTCACTGGGTTTGGTTTTTGGTTTTTTATGTGTTCATAGTTTAAAAAGTCAAACAAGGCTAAAAGGCTTGATCTTCCACTCCAATGTTGTTCACCAGTAACAACCACATCTAGTGATTTTTAGCTGTTTCTTCTGGTATTTACTTCATATTTTTAAATCATCTGAATATGCTGCTTTTCCTTGATTTGTAAATTTTACTTCTTACCTGTAGACCTCCTCCTTTGGTAATGGACATTGCTTCTTTTACAACTCCTGTCCTTCCCCTTATCCTCCCAATAGCGTTAACAAATTTTGGTTGAATCCGTATTTGCCCTATACTTAATTTATATAAATAAGTAGTATTTTATGGTTACATTTTTTTAAATGTACTTTTTCTTTTTTTGGAGTTAATTGCTTCCTTTAAAAGAAATTGGAAATTGTTTTATTTGAATATCTGTGCAGTGAGTCTGTCCTGCAACAGCTTTATAATATGCCTTTCACATGGTAAACTATCAGATAATTTAATACTTCAATTTTTCTTTCTTAGAGGTCATCCTCCTAGAGCAATTCCAGGCTGAATGGGTTGCTTTCTAAGCCTACTGTATGAATGTCATACTAGGACTTCTTTTTGCTTCTCTCCTGCTTCCTGATCCCTATGTCTTCCTCTTTTTATGGTTTATTCTCTTATTTTGATGGAACACATTTTCCAGAGGTTCCTGAGAAAGGGTGAATAGAGGTAAAATTTTGAGATTTAGTATGTCTGAAAATGTCTTTTTCTTCTCCTCACACTCTATTGATAGTTTGGCTAGTTATAGAATTCCGTATTCTAAATCACTTTCTCTCAGAGTTTTGAAGGCATTTCTCTATTGTCTTCTACCTTTCACTATTTCTATGGAGAGGTCTAATGCAATTATGATCCCTGATTGTTTATTTATGATTCTTTTTTTTTTTTCTGCCTGGAGGTATCTTAGTTATCTAGTGCTGCTATAACAGAAATACCACAAGTGGATGGCTTTAACAAAGAGAAATTAATTTTCTTACAGTCTAGTAGGTTACAAGTCCAAATTTAGGACATCTGCTCTGGGGGAAGGCTTTCTTTCTTTCACTGTCGGCTCTGGAGGAAGGTCCTTGTCCTCAATCTTCCCCTGGTCAAGGAGCTTCTTAGGCACAGGGACCCCAGGTCCAAAGGATGCACTCTGTTCCTGGTGCTGCTTTCTTGGTGGTTATGAGATCAGCAACTCTCTGCTTGCTTCCCTTTCCCTTTATCTCTTGAGAGATAAAAGGTGGTGCAGGCCACACCCTAGGGAAACCCCCTTTATCTTGGATCAGGGAGGTGACCTGAGTAAGGGTGGTGTTACAATCCCACCCTAATCCTCAGCATAAAATTACAATCACAAAGTGGTGGGTAACCACACAGTACTGGGAGTCATGGCCTAACCAAGTTGATATACATGTTTTGGGGGGGATATAATTCAATGCATGACAGGAGGTATTAGAATCTTCCCTTTATTAGATGTCCCGGAATTTATATCTGTTAATAAGTGTGATTTTCTTTCTAATTTTTAGCTTTTTCTACCAAGCTTTCTCTCATATATTGAAAATTGCTTCTTGATTGATGATGTTACGGTCAAAGATGAAGCTCTGGCCACTTTGGCCAAACTCATTCTGAACAAAGCACCACCTCCCACTGCTGGTTCGATGGCCATTGAAAAGTACCCTCTGGTTTTCTCACAGCAGACAGTAGGGTAAGTTTTGTCTTTAATCCATTTATTTGTTGGTAAGATTACCCATTTAAATAAAATGCATTAAGAATACTGTGAGAAATGTAGATCTGTAAGTATTAACTGGAAAGATGTCCACAATATATTGTTACTTGAAAAAAGCAAGGTATAAAATTGTACATATAGTGTGATTCCATTTTGCAGAGTTAAAAAAAAAAAAAGTGTATATAACATATACATGTATAAGGGTATACAAACCTGTTGACTTTGTTTACATCAAGAGGGTGGTAAAGAAAAGAAAGAGGTGGCTACTAATTTTTTTCCAAAATAATTGTACATTCACATGCAGTTGTAAGAAATAGTACAGAGAGGTCCCATGTACCCTTCATCTAGTTTCCCCAGTGGTAGCATCTTGTACAAGTATGCTGTAGCATTAGAACTAGGAAACTGACATTGATAAAATCCACCTGCCTTATTCCAGTTTCACCAGTTATATATACACTCGTCTGTGTGCACGTATGTTCTATGCAGTTTTATTACATGTGTAGATTTGTATAACCATCACCACCACAGTCCAGTTTCTGATCTGTCCCATCTCCACAAGGGTCCCTCATGCTACCTTTCAGTAGCCACACTCACCCACCCCGCCCCTAACCCCTGGCAACCACTAATCTGTTCTCCATCTCTGTAATTTTGTCATGTCAAGAATGTTGCATAAATGTAATTATAACCATGTGTAATCTTTTGAGACTGACGTTTTTCATTCGGCATGATTCCCTTGCCATCCATGCAAGTTGTATGTATCAATAGTTCATTGCTTTTTATTGCTGGGTGGTATTCCATGGTATGGCTATACCACAGTTTGTTTAATCATCCACCCATTAAAAGATGTTTAGGTTGTTTCCAGTTTTTGTCTGTTAATGAAGACAGCTGCTGTGAACATTCATATACATATATTTTCACATCCTTGGGATAAATGCCCAGAACCACAGTTGTTGGGTTGTATGATATGTGCATGTTTGGTTTTATAAGAAACTGCCATACTCTTTTCTGGAGTGGATATACCATTTCACATTCCCACCAGCAATATACGAGCGCTCCAGTTTCTCCATATCCTTACCAGCATTTGGTATTACCACAATTTTTTTTGACATTCTAATAGGTATATAGTACTCTTTCATTGTGGTCTCAAATTGCATTTCCCTGATGGCTGATGATGTTGAACATCTTTTCATGTGCTTATTGACAATCTGTATATCCTCTTGGTGAAATGTTTGTTCATATATAGTTTGCAAATGTTTTCTCCTGGTCTGTACCTTGTCTTTTTCTTAACAAGGCTTTTCACAGAACAAAAGTTTTTAATTTGGATAAAGTCCAGTTTATCAGCTTTCCCTTTTACATACCATGCTTTGGGTGTCATGTCTAAGCGCTCTCTTCCTGGCCCTATGTCCTGCAGATTTTCTTTTTTTTTTTCTCAAAATTTTATAATATTATTTTACATTTAATCCTGTGATTCATCTAACTTTTGTATGAAACGTGAAGTTTAAGTTGAAGTTTTATTTTTTTTTTTGTCTGTGAAGTCCCTGGGTGGTGCATCTGGTTAAGTATTTGGCTACTAACCGAAAGGTTGGCAGTTCAGATCTACCCAGAGGCACCTCAGAAGAGAGGCCTGGTGATCTACTTCTGAAATATCACAGCCATTAAAAACGTTGCGGAGTGCAGTTCTACTCTGAAACACATGGAGTCATCATGAGTCAGAATCAACCTGACAACTGGTTTGGATATTTTTGGTATGGATGTCCAGTTGCTCCAGCACCATTTGTTTGCTGTCCTTCCTCCATTGAATTGCTTTTTCACCTTTGTCAAAAATGAGTTGTGCATATTTGTGTGGATCTATCTCTGGATTCTTTTTCATTGATTGATGTGTCTGTTCTTCTCCCCAAACCATACTGTCTCGATAACTATAGCTATAAAATAAATCATGAAATTTGATAGATTGATTCATCTTTATTCTTTTTCAGAATTGTTGTAGCTATTCCAGGTTCTTTACTTTTCTATATAAATTTTAGGAGAAGTTTGTCTGTGTCTACAAAAAAAAGCTTGCTGAGATTTTGATAGGAATTGCATTAATCCTATAAACCAATTTGAGGAGAATTGACAGCTGCCCAAGGATACACAAAACTTAAATTTGTTTATGTCAGGAAGGTCTTAAGAAAAAAGATGACAATTAATTTTAAGATTATATATATTTACGTTACTGGAATTGTTAAGAGGACTGTGGGTTACTTTCTTAATGGAACATAACAAATACCCTTCAGAATTAAAAAAAAAAAAATGTTTAAATCTGTGAGAGGATTCTGCTATTGTTTTTTAAATAGTTGGGTGATGTGCTTCTAGGAATTATGCATTAGGAAATAGTTCCCTTGTCATTTCTGTTTTTACACTTAATTTCTACAATTTCTATTGGATTCGTTAGACCTGTTGCTGCATTTGTAGTTTGCTTTGGGGTGGAAAGACTAGATGGACATTCCTTAAGCTTCAGCTGAGTACTAGGCTTTGAAGTTTCAAACATTCACTGAGGTGGGTGTCACTGTTCCCACAGTAACAAAGCAGAGTTGGTTTTTGAGCTCAGCCAGCTTGAGTTTCCGGAGGAACTCATCCTCTTGCATGGTGCTCTTTTGCCCACCTTGAAAGTAGCTTCTCTTTCAAAACATACCAACAGCCTCAGGTTGGTTTTCTTAATTTCGTGAGTTCTGATTCCTGAGGAATATGTAATGAATGAATAGCTTCTTTAGAATTCTTCCTTTGGAACTTTTCTCTTGATTTCACAACACCAAGCCAACCTACAGCAGGCAAATAGCTTATAAGTGGCTGAAACTATGGGTTCTTTGTGGTGAGATGAAGCTGCTTTGTGGTTGACTTTGCAAGGGGAAGCCCGGGCCTCACTGAGGCTGGGCATCAGAACTCACACTGTCACCTCGGCCACCTCAAATCCTCCTTGGAATGTCGCAGGGTAAGAATAAGTAAATAAATGCAGGCATGTTAATTTAGGGCTGGTTTCTCTGCGAAAACATCCCTCTACCACCCCCCACAGAGATAAGGTGTGTATGAATGGTCATCTTTGTCTTGACTCCTCTGTGAAGATTTGTTTGATAATAATTTGAATATTCTTAGTAACACTCCATCCACCCATCTCACAGGATTTGTTGTGAGAATAAAAATAGATAATAGATGTGAAAGAACTCTTCAGAAGATAAAGTTATTCCTTCATATGACAAATATTGTGTCAGGCACTGTTGTTGGCACTGGGGGTACAATGATGAATCAGGGAAGGTTCCTTCTTTGGGGGAGATTACATTCTTGGGGAAAGGGATGTGGTGGGGCAGATAAACAAAATGATTTTAGATGGTGATAAAAATAAATAAAACAGGTGTTGAGAGGGAGAGTGGATGAAGGGGAGGCGTTACTTCTCTGGACCACGATTGTAATGATGGGAGGGCTTCAGCCGTGCAGAGAGCCGGATGAAAGGCCTTCAAGGCAGAGGGAGAGCTACTGCAAAGTCTCTAAGATAGGAATGAACTGTGCATGTTTGAGGAACAGAGAAAAGGCCAGTGTGGCCAAAGAGCGCTGAGCAAGGAAAAGAGGGGATGAGAGGAGATGAGAGAGGTAAGTGAGGACCAGATCACATAGTGCCTTATAGGCTGAGGTAAGGAGTGTGGATTTTATTGGAGGAGCTTGTTGGCCATTGTGAGGCAGGGGAATCATGGCAACAGATGACTCACATTTGTGTAGTTGTTTATGTTCAACCACTAACAACACTTCCCCAAAATGTTCCACACGTGGAGAGGCAAGAGCCATTACAATCTTTCCTATTCTAAGGATATTTTTTTTATCTTTTCATCCTTCAGATCCTATTTAAAGCAGACTAGATCCAAGGGAGAGAAGGAACAGAGTCCAGTACTGGATCATCTCTTATCTATAATTCAGTTACCTCCAAATGAAGATGCGACTTACCTTTCACATTCTTGGGCAGCCCTGGTAGTGTTACCTCATATTAGGTAAGGAACTATGTTTAGTTTTGAAAGAAATACCTAACATGCTGACTTAAATTATTGACTAAGCCATTGCTTGAAAAGGCCACTGAATGCCAGTTTGAACTTTTCCCTTTTTCTCCCTACTTCTTGGACAGACCTCTTGAGAAAGAGAAGGTGATACAACTAGTCACGTGCCTTATAGAGTCACTCTTCATGACTGTTGACAGAGGGAGCTTTGGAAAAGGTCAGTTACAATCAGCATTTGTTCCCTTACCTTTCTTTATGGGTACATGCAGAGTAAGTGTAAACATCCGGCATTCCAGAGAATAGTAATTACATTGTCTTCTAGCAAAACCTCCCGTGTGATAAACCCAGAAAGAAAGAAGGTAAGATGGAGGTTGCACTTGTTTCCAACAATGCGGCAGCTAGGTCAGGGTCACTTGGATGTAAGGTGATCTGAAGGATCCGCAGTGTCAGAAGGATGTCATGGTGTGTGAGCTGCTCCTGCTCAAGCCCCAGCGATAGCCCTGGTAAGCACTTCATGCTTTGGGCATTCTAATCGCTTACACTGAGCAAGATACATTCTTTTACAACCCTCTGGCTGCCCTCAAAGACGCCCTGGTGACACAGTGCTTAAGTGCTCCGCTGCTAACTGGAAACGTCAGTGGTTCTAACGCACCAACCACTCTTCAGGAGAGAGGTGTGGCAGTCTTCCATAAAGATTTATAGCCTTGGAAATCCTATGGGGCAGCTCTACTCTGTCCCATAGGGTCATTATGAGCCAGAATCAATCAGTGGCATTGGGTCTGGTTTTGGATTTTTGGCTGCCCTCAAACATGCATCCCCTCTGCTTGGAGTCCTTTCTGGATCTTTGTCATTTGATGAATTCCTGCTTATGTTGCAAAGCTCAGCTCCTCACAGAAGGCCTTCATGATTTCCCCAGGCAGAATTAGGCTGCCCAAAGCACCATGTCTTACTGTATACTTGCAGGTTTCCCCAACTAGCTTAAGATCCGCACTTTGAAAGCAGGTATTTTACTTTATTTAAGTACAGTGTTTTATAGATAGATAGATAGTTTATTTTATTTTTGTTGTTGTTGAGAATGTACACAGCAGAACACACACCAATTCTATAATTTCTGCATGTACAATCCAGTAACATTGATTACCTTCTTCACGTTGTGCAACCATTCTCATCCTCCCTTTTTGAATTGTTCCCCTCCATTAACATAAACTCACTGCCCCCTAAGTTTCCTATCTAATCTTTCAAGTTGCTGTTGTCGGTTCAATCTATATAGACAGTTCTTAAAAGAGGACGATGCTCAAGGCATACAGCCTTTACTAGGTAAGCTAAACTATTGTTCGGTTTTAAGAAGACTTCAGGGGATATTTTTGGTTTAAGGTTTCAAGATTATCTCAGGGCAATAGTTTCAGGGGTTCATTCAGCCTCAGTGGCTCCAGAAAGTCTAGAGTCCATGAGAATTTGAAATTCTGTTCTTCATTTACCCACTTTTGATCAGGATTCTTCTATCAAATCTTTGATCAAAATGTTCAGTAATGGTAGCTGGGCACCATCCAGTTCTTCTGATCTCATGGCAAAGGAGGCAGTTGTTCATGGAGGCAATTAGCCACACATTCCATATCCTCCTCCTGTTCTACACTGTTTTTTTTAACACACGCATTCACTCACTTAAATATCAGTGTACTAGATTCTGTGTTAGACACTGAGCAAAGAGAGGATAAAGTAGATTTGCCCCATTTCAGGTGTTCATTAGCCACATGTGGCTAGTGGTTACCATATTGTATAGCACAAGTATAGAACATTTCCACCTTTGTGGAAGTTCTGTTAGACAGTGCTGGTCTAGAGTCTAGGGTTGGAGCTGGAAAACTTTTCCTGTAAGGGACTTAATAGTAAATATTTTAGGTTTTAGGGCCACATTCAGCCTTTATGGCACATTTCTTTTTGTTGTTGTTGTTACTTTTTTTTTTTTAAGCAACCCTTTAAAAATGTAAAAAACATTGTTAAGCTTGCAGGCTGTATAAAAACAGGCCGCCTACCCAGTTTGGCCTGTGGGCCATCATTTGCCAACTTCTAGTTTAGGGATTAAACGAGTGTTTGTTAATGTTATTAATTGAAGGGATTATCGGTAGTAGCCATTGGATATGCAACTTATAAGTGGGAGAGATAAAATTGACATGTTTTATACAAAAATAATTTCTTAGCTTTCAAAAAGCCGAAGTCTTCTTTCCTCAGAAGTCCTAGTTTTGATAATGCCAGTGGATGGAACCATTGAACTTATTCTTCATCTCAGTTAATGGAACATAAATTTTTATTCTCTATCTCTGAATAAGTTTTTCTCTTAATAAAGTATAAGGCAAACTTCCCTTTTTCTGTTCCTTTTATATTCTGATATTTGACAGGTAATTAATTTAGAAGGCACAAATTCAAGACTTCCCACAAGTAAGTAAGTGCCAGGTAAGTGCAGTGTTTGACAGCTCATATCAAAGAGGTAAGTAATGTGGGTTCTCCTGTTTCTCTGCATTTAGGAAACTTATTTGTTCTTTGTCAAGCCGTAAATACTCTGCTGAGTTTGGAAGAATCCTCTGAACTTCTTCATTTGGTTCCTGTGGAACGTGTGAAGAATTTAATATTGTAAGTAAACCTATTTTGTGCTCAGCTTAATAATGAATAAAGTATAGAAGCTTCTTTTTTATAGACTCTTGGACGTCGTGAAAATTCTTACTTTGAACTATTTTATATCCGAGTTGTATTCACATACCAAACCAAAAACCCACTGCCATCGAGTCAATTCCAGCTCATAGTGACCTCAGCTTCCACGGCTGTAAATCTCTACAGAAGCAGATTGCCATATCTTTCTACCGCAGAGCCTCTGGTGGTTTTGAACCGCCTACCTTTTGGTTAGCAGTTGATCACTTTAACCACCGTGCCACCACGTCTTGTTTGTATTCACATCCATAAGCCATTACCTTTGAACCAATTCCAACTCAGTAGAGCTGCCCCATAGGGCTTCCAAGGAGCACCTGGTGGATTCAAACTGCTGACCTTTTGGTTAGCAGCCGTAGCTCTTAACCACTATGCCAGCAGGGTTTCCATTGTATTCACATACACAAAAAAACCTGGTGCCGTTTAATATTGATTTAGATACTCCATTTAAAATAAGTGTATTTATTGACACAATCTTTAAATACAGAATCATTTTTGGGAAGGGTTATTTTAATGTGTGTATAAACGTGTGTTATAGAGGGTCAAAAACCCATTGCTATCGAGTTGATTCCGACTCATAGTGACTCTATAGGATGGAGTAGAACTGTCCCATAGGGTTTCCAAGGAGTGCCTGGTGGATTCGAACTGTCAACCTTTTGGTTAGCAGCCATAGCTCTTAACCACTGCTCCACCTGGGCTCCAGGTTATAGAAGGCAGACATCATATAATACTGATTTACTCCCAAACATAGCATTGTGCAGTGCTGACCTTTTGTAACTTCTTCAGCGGGTCCAACATCTACATTCTCACTCCTCTCACTTCATATTCTACCTCAGCTTGACATGATCAACATTGCAGAAAACTTTCCCATCATCCTTTTCTACATGTTGAAACAATCTCCCTGCCCGCTCCCTCTTTTTTTATTTTTATTTTTTTAGTTTAATTCCCTTTCGTTTAGCCAGCCTCTGTTATTGAGGTATTGGTAGTCACACAGGGCCATTATTGGGGAGCCATTCACTACTTAGCTTAGAGCCCTTTCTGGTCAGAGCTCTTGAAAACCTGGTAAAGCCATTAGCTTCTTTTTTTGGAGTTTGATCCATTTTATTCCCATGCTTTTGTAACAGATTCATTCATTCACATCATTTATAAAATGTTTATTTGCTTTTCTCACATGCCTCACCATTCTCCGCATCAGGAGATATAATCGGTGAACAAGACAGACAAAAGTCCCTGCCCTCGTGAAGCTAAATTCTAGCAAGAAGAGAAGTCACTAAGCTCAATTAGTAATACATATAGTGTGTTAGAAGGTGGTAAGTGCTGTGGTGAAAAATAAAGCAGGGTCAGGAGATAGGGCAAGTCCGGAGGTTGCGGGATGGTGGCAGTAAGTAGAGAGGGCCTCACTGAGAAAAAGACACTTGAACAGAGACCTGAAGGCAGTGAGGAGTAAGCCACAAGGATATGGGGGGCCCTGGCTATGTTCCAGACCCAGGTAGGAGTGCCCATGCTGGGGTGTGGGAGAGGGTTAGGATGGGCCTGGCATGAGCAGCAGGAGGCCATTGTGGCTGAGTAGTGGGAGCTAATATAGGGTGTAGGGGAGCAAGAGAAGAGGTGGGGTGGGGCAGATTGTGAATGGCCTTTAGGCCATTGTAGGGCCTTGGCTGTTACTCTGAGTAGAAGGGGAAGCTACAGGAGGATTTTGTCGGGGGGTGGAGGGGGGTGACTTAGGCCTAAACAGGCTCACTCTGGCTGCTGTGTAGAGAAGAGACTGTGGGGGGACAAGGGAGGCCAGTTTGCAGTAATCCAGAACCTCTTTACATTCCCAAATCTGGATGAAGTTGCCATTTCTCTGCTGTTAATTGAATTGGTTTCAGGAAGGAACTCTTCTCCTGCGTACTTGTCACATAGGCACCACCATACTTACCATGTTACATCTTCTCTTATTCTTTACCATTGTGTTTAAGCTTCTCCCATGATATTCCTCAAATAAACAATTTTAGGCACCTCTAGAAGTTTTGAAATAGAAAGGCACACACAGCACAGAGCGGTGTCAGCAGGTCCTCTGCGGAAGGCTGCTGCCCTGGAGGCCCAGAAACCTCCAACAGGAGTGGGTCCCTCTTTGAGGGTGGGTGTGTGAACTTTCCAGTTGTAAAAGTTGTTGATGCATGGTTCTGTACTGGGTGCTGTGGTGATGAAGTGCATAGGTTTCACAGCCAGGGCAGCCTGGATTTGAATCTTGTAGCCTTGGGCAAGTTAGTTAACCTTAACTTCATTATCTCTCAAAATGAGATGGTAGTATTCCCCTATGGAGATTAAATTAGACATGTGTGCAGTAGTAGCCATATACAGATTTCGTTTATTATGTCCTTATTATGTGCCAGAGCCCTGGTGGCATAGTGGTTAAGGGCTATAACTGCTAGCCCAAAGGTCGGAAGTTCAAATCCACCAGCTGCTCCTTGGAAATCCTTTGGGGCAGTTGTATTCTGTCCTGTAAGGTCACTATGAGTCAGAATTGACTGGCTGGCAATGGGTAATGCCAGTTGCTGTTCCGAGTACTTCACATTCCTTATTGAGTTTAATTCTCAAAAGATCTCCATGAGATATGTACTGTTATCATTACAGGTGAGGGAACTAAAGTTTTAAAGTAAATCCAGAATCCAGCTACTACTCCACACCCAGGCCTAAACCACCATCATCTCTTCCTGGGTTATTGTATTAGCCTCTTTTCTTGCCACCAGTTTCACCCCGTTGCTTTCAATTCTATACCCAACAACCAGAATGATCCTCTTAAATCCAAGACAGATCGTGTCATCCTTTGCTCACAGCCCTCTGGAACAGACATTCTCAACCAGGAGCAATTTTGGAGACATTTTGGTTGTCATAACTGAGGGGCAGCTCCTGACATCTAGTGGGTAGAGGCCAGGGAAGCTGCTAAACATCCTACAATGCCCAGGGCAGCCCCTACAATACAGCTACTCAGCCCAAAATGTCAGTAGTAAGCTTGTTCAGAAACACTGCTCTAATATCTTACTCAGATTAGAATCCAAAATCCCTGTCACATTCCTCAAGGCTCTATATGGTACCCTGCCCTCATCTTCAGCCACGTTTTTTTGTTGTTGTTGTTTTTAGTACAGTTCCAGCCATGCTGGTCTCTTTGATGTTCCTCCAATAGACAAGCACACCTCTTTCTGGGACTTGGCATTTATGTTTCTTCTGCCCAGAATACTTTTCCTCCAGATAGCCACATAGCTAACTTCTCCACTTTGGTGATGCAGATAGTTCTCATCACTCCCCCTCATCCATACAGAGCAGTCTCTCGCTCTGGCCTCTGTTCCCTGATTGAGTTTTCTTCATGGCACTCACTACGGTCATCCTTATTATTTAGATTTAATGTATTTAGTTATTGGCTATCTCCCCCTATTAGAATATAAGCTCCAGGAGGATAGGGACTTGGTCTTTTCTTTAATGCCATCCACAGTGCCTAGGAAAGTCACTGGCACATAGTAGACATTCAGTAAATGCTTGCCAAATGACAATGGCACAGATTAAGCAACTTGCATAACGTTACCCTGCTGATGAATGGCAGGGCTATGGTCCAACCTAGGCTGTCTTACCCCCAAAGATCATATGCTAAACCACTCTTTATTCCTGCTTCCCTCATTAGCACAGTGCCCGGCACTTGGCAAACACTCACTTAGGACCTCCGAAACTATGGCCCCTGGACGCTTTGTTAACCCAGAACTGAAACCATTCCCAAAGCCCACTCTTCAGACAGGTTAGACAGGGGTATAAAACAAAGAATAATACATGTGAGGAGTGTGCTTCTTAGTTCAATCAGATACATGAGACCAAGTGGGCAGCTCCTGTCCAAAACCAAGATGAGAAGGCAGGAAATGACAGGAACTGGTTGAATGGACACAGGGAACCCAGGGTGGAAAGGGGGAGTGTGCTGTCACATTAAGGGGATTGCAGCTTATGCCACAGAATGATATGTGTATAAATTTTTGTATGAAATTAAAAAAAAAAACTCAGTATTATATAACATTCTTTTATATGATCGTCATTTACAACTGGAGAGACTATGGAGACAGCACTGAATTTGTAGGCAAAATGCGTGTGCTATTTATATGCCAGTGCCTGACACATGTCGAACAGTAAATATTATATAGCATTCTTTTATGTGATTGTTATTTATACCAGCGGGGGTGGGGGAGGGGGATTAAAGAGGGAGGCTACACTCGATTTGTAGCCAAAATAGCGTATCGTATCACACCTCTGCCTCCAACTAGCAGCGTGTCCCCAAGCACGCCACTCTGTTGATGGGTCTCAGATTCTTCCACTATGAAATGATGCCAAATGTCCATGTAAAGCTTTGACTAGCCTTTTACATTTTCTTCATCAGGGGTGATTTTTACTGTTTTTATTGTAGCCTGAATATCTGGGGGCGTATGGAACAATTTAGGCCTAATCAATACCTTGTTGCAGAACGTTTCCTTTGGAGCCATCTGTGTTGCTGTTGGCCGATCTCTATTATCAGAGATTATCCTTATGTGGCTGCAAAGAACCGCTTTCCCAGGAAGCTTTAATGGAGTTATACTCGAAGTTACAAGCTAACATTTCAACTGGTGTATCCAAGGTAATACTGGTTTGCGGTATGTTCTCAATCTCTCTTCTTTTGTTCTTTTTTTACACTGTCAGTGGAATGGCAGACCTCCTTAATCAGCAAATGATGCTGTGGAATGATTTCTGTTTAAAGCAGCCATTCCTGAACACTGGCCTGTAAACCGATGGCAGCAGGGTTAGTTGGGGAGCTTAAAAATGCAAATTCTGGGTCCCTGCTGCAAAGATGCTGATTCAGCAGGGCTAGGGTAGAACTGAAAAAAACCTATACTTTTTAAAGCCCTACAGGGGATTTTACTGCTCACGCAGGTGTGGAAATATCTGGATACCTTATTTAGGAGTAAAAAGCACTCATTTCATTTGAATAGTAAGCTTAATCAGATTCTTTGCACTTATTTGCAGAGATGCTTATAGTGTCGTTGTTCAAATAAACAACATGATTTTATGGGCAACCTTACCTTCTCAGTCTAGTCTGGTTGTTCTTTGTTCCATGTACTATTTGAATATATGTTGGTTGGTGTTGAATGTGAGAAAAGGTATAGAATACACATGTATTATGCTCATCAGAGGGTACATTTCTCTTAGTTGTATGAAACTTGGATCTCACTGATGTTGGTCGTCTTCTTCCTATGGTTAAACTTTGGGCTTTGAAACATGCCTTGCATTTTCTCTAGATTCGGCTTCTGACAATAAGGATTCTAAACCACTTTGAGGTTCGGCTTCCAGAATTGATGGAGGTATTTTAACTGTTCAACTTGGATACTTTTTAAAAAATATAATTTTATGTATAGATTTTTTAATTTCCAAAATGGTAAATGTAAATATCATCATAATTGGATTTTTTTTTTTTTTTTTGGTAATTCTTATTCCATCCACCCCAAGGCTACCACTGAAAATCTACAGTTAATTGGTGAATATTCTTTACAACTTTTTGTGTACACACACATGATTTACTCTTGTTTGATAGGTATTTTTAAACAACAATGGTATGGAGATTTTCTGTTTTAGTACCTCTAATTCTACCTCATTTTTGAAAATTTTGAATAGTACTCCACAGTTTAAAATATCTTTATTTATTTATTTAATTCCCTGTTGATGGGCAGTAAGGTGGATTGTTTCTAGTTTTACATTATTTTAAACAATGATGCAGCACACACCCTTACAGATACCTGTGTATATATATGTATATGTTTGTTTTCTTTTATAACAAATATTGTCAGTCAATTTGAGTTATTTTGAGAATCACTTTCCTGTTTTATGTTTGTCATTTCTGCATTAGAGACTAAACATAAATTATCAAAAACTAAATGATGTGAGGAAAAGCAAATCATTTACATAGAAAAGTACTGCTTACTTAACTTAAAGCATTAACATATTGCAGTTGTTTCTGTTTTAGAACTCTGGTCACATTTAGCATTCCTTTTTGAAAGTCAGAAACTGACCTGCCTTTTCGGTTTCCTCTGGCTGTTCAGGATGACGGGCTCTCGGAGCGCCAGTCGGCCTTTGCTATACTACGCCAGGCAGAACTCATCCCAGCAACCGTGAGTGACTACAGAGAGAAGCTGCTTCATTTAAGGAAACTAAGACATGACGTGGTGCAGACTGCCGTCCCCGATGGGCCTTTGCAGGAGGTAAAAACGTTTTTTTTTCCCCCTCTGTTTATGCTTTAAAACTTGCTTAGCTGCCTTTTGAAAAGGGACGAATAGCAAGTCATCACAAAAAAGAAATTTTTGAAACAAGATAAATCTCAGTTGTCTTAGATGCTTTGAGTTAAATGGCTCTGCCAGCCTTTTAAATGATAGGAATAATGTGCTATCCGCCCTTCGCCTGAGTATGTAACAGTGTGGAAGTAGTGATGACCAGCCCTCTTCCAGTTCTGTTTCTTTTCCTGATGAAATGGGGACGTGTCTGCAGTGGCCATGGGTTTTGCTTAAGGTCTCACTACTCTTTCTCACTCATTTACAGCACATGGCACGTGAGCGTTTTAAAATTGTAATACTTCACTTTTATCAGATTTCTAACTTTATCAACCTTAGACCCTAATGAATGTGATAATTTTGCAAATGATCCCTTATCAAAAAAAAATTGTAAACCAGTTTTGTTGATGTTACAGTTTCAAAACACAGATTCCATCTTTTTGTTAAAGAAGCTTTTAGGGTAGAGCGTAAATGATTGCGATCTGAGTGTGGATTGGGGCAATATGTTAAATAAGTAGACAGAATGGACTCTTCTGTCACCAGCCCATCACATAAGTGTGTAGTAGAGTGATCCAGATTGCAGGCCTGGCTCTTACTGCCACTTACTGGGCCCCGAATCTTCTCTGTGCCTCAGTTCTCTTATCTGTAAAATGGGAAAAATAATAATCCCTAATGCACTGGGTTGTTCTAGAATTATATGAGATAAATATAATATACTTAGAATAATGCTAAACAATGGTAGCTAGCTTGATTGTTATTGATCTTTTGTCAAACATATTGGCCAACTACAACTGAGTGTTGGAGATATAAAAACCCAGCCCCTACATTCGAAGAGATCACAGTTTTGGAGACTGAATGGACTAGGAAACAAACATACCATTGCTTTGCAATGTGACATGTTTTATAATAAATGCATAAAAGGGTGTTCCAGGAAGGGTTTCTGGAAAGGGTGATGCTTGTGCTGCTCCTTGAAAAGGGGAGAATGTTCCATGTGAGAGGAAGAGAGTGTGTAAAGGTAGTGAGGTCTGAGAGAGCGTGGTTGGTTCATGGAAACCATATATAGTTTCATGTGGTCGCAAGAATCTGGGGCATATGTAAGGGTACTATGACAGCTTCGTCTGATGGTACAGATAATTCTCTCCCCATCCTACTTCAAACAGTTATTATACTGTCTTTGGTTTACAAAGGTGATTGTTCTACTTATTAATTGTCAGTAGGCAATGCTCTTTGTTTTTGTTTGTTTGTTTTTTTAATGAATTCATTAGACTGTATATTCCTTGAGGAATTTAGATCTTGTATTAATCATTTGAGTATACAGCTTTGCCCTGTAATAGGCTTTCAATGACTGTTTCTAAAATGATAAGTGAACGTTGAAGAAATTATTCTGGTTGATCCCTATTATTCTCCTAGTGACATACTTTTTAGCTTTTTAAATTTTCTTCACTTAGATTTTTTTTATTACAAAAGCGGTATATGCTTTTATCACAAAATAAATAATTCAAATTTATAGGAAGAACTTTTGAGACTAGCAGCCCCATAGAAAGCCAAACATCCATTAAATCCAGTGAGAATGTACCAGTTAAGAAAAACATGGTCCCTCCATACCACTGTCTCTTAGGGAATGTGGTGGTCTTGATGCCATAAATTTTTTAAAAAATGGGCGGTAACTGCAATTTAGGATTTAGATGATAGCCATGAAATAGGCAACAATAAAAGTAAGCACCTTTTACTCTGCCTCGAAAATATGCAAGAATAAAACATACGTATAAGAATAAAATAGTTCTTAATCTTGATCCTAATTTACCATTTTGAGATTGACCATGCTCTTTTACTTCCTGTGAGAAACACACCATGTTTTAAAAACCAGGCTGTGTAATTAATGTAATTGATGTCAGTAAGTTATATACCTTTAAAAAGTTGAATTGGCAAGTGTTGTCTGATATATTTACAACAATAACAATAATAAAAAAAAAAAAGGCAGCTGCTGAGGCTGCTTATGTACAAGCAAATACCTCAAGGGATTTGGTTTCTTGATTTGGAGATTTAGGGTTATGGTTTCACTGGACATCCCAGTTAATGGGCCTAATGTCATGTTTATACTTCTGTTCTACCACCTAGTTCATTGCGTAGTGCCTGGGGTCTTAAAAGCTTGCAAGTGACCATAAAGGCACAACATTTGGTCTCTGTTTGCCTGGAGCAACAGAGGAAGAAGAAGAGTCAAGGATATCTGTACCTATTGCTGTTGAGTCGATTCCGACTCATAGCAACTGTGTAGGACAGACTAGAACTGCCCCATAGGGTTTCTAAGGAGCCGTTGGTGGATTTGAACTGTTGACCTTTTGGTTAGTAATCGAGCTCTTTACCACTGTGCCACCAGGGCTCTGTCAGGAATAGGAGAAGGAAATAGAATGTGTGGCTAATTGCCTCCATAAACAGCTGCCTCCTTTGCCATGAGACCGGAAGAGCTGGATGGTGCCCAGCTACCATTACTGAACATTTTAATCAGAGATTCCATATAAGAATCTTGATCAGAAGGGGGAGGAATGCAGAACAGAATTTCAAATTCTCATGGACCCCAGACTTCCTGGAGCCATGGAAGCTGGATGAACCCCCAAAACTATTGCCCTGAGATAATCTTTAAACCTTAAATCAAAAATATCCCCTGAAGTCTTCTTTAAACCAAACAATAGTTTAGCTTACCTAGTAAAGAATGTTGGAAACCCTGGTGGCCTAGTGGTTAAGTGCTACGGCTGCTAACCAAAGGGTCAGCAGTTCGAATCCTCCAGGTGCTCCTTGGAAACTCTATGGGGCAGTTCTACTCTGTCCTGTAGGGTCACTATGAGTCGGAATCGACTCGACGGCACTGGGTCTGGTTTGGTTTTTAGTAAAGAATGTACTCTGAGTCAATCACCTCGAAGGCCTGGGTTTGGTTTTTTTGGTTTAGTAAAGAACGTCTGCTTTGAGCATTGTACACTTGCAAGAGTTATCTATATGGGATCAAATCCACAACAGTAACTAGAAAGATTAGATAGGAAACTTAGGCGGCAGTAAGTTTATGGTGACGTGGAAGGAACAATTCAGAAAAAGAGGGTGAGAATGGTTGCACAACTTGAAGAATGTAATCAGTGTCACTGGATTACACATTTAGAAATTGTTGAATTGGTGTATGTTTTGCCTTGTATATTCTCAGTGACAATAATAAAAAATAAATTATTAAGAAAAAAATGTCTGTGGGGGAAGGTGGGGAGTTGGAAGCAGAATGTGACTCTAATGCCATTTTCACCATGCCATATTGCTTTGCTTTGGGAAAATGCATTCTACTTTTGAAAATAATCCAAAAGCAAAGCAGTACATTAATCCAACAAAATCTCTTTGAAAATAAAATCTTAACTTCTTCCTTGCTCTCTTGGGTTGTTTATTTCAAGTTTCCATTTCTTTAAACAGTTATGAGTTTTTCTGTGTCTAGTGAATGCTAATAATAAGTCTTCGTACTGAACAAGTTAAAAATATGTGTATTAATTATTTACTGGGTTAATGCATTCTTTTGTCCAGAGCAGTGCAGCATATTATCAGTACCTTTCGATTTTGCTGCTTAAAACCATATGTCTAACTGTAAAAGTACAAATCCTATGTTGTCTTGCTGCCCTTATATTTTCATGGTGCTTTGTGGTTGCCAGAGTGATAGCACCATTTTATAGATGTGGAATTTGAGACTCGGGTGTTAAAATGGCTTGTCCAGGGTTATATAGTAGGGGATATTTTGCAGTTGGAACTTTGAACCCCATTATCTGAGTCCACTGCTTGAAATTGGATAATTCTCTGCTGTTCCCAGAGATGGAAGATCAATTATGCATCAATTTATTAACTGATCACAATTTAAATCATTTCAACCAGTGTGCCCTGCACCAAAAATGAAAACTGGGTGTTCTTTGTTCCCCATGGAGCCCTGGTGGCACAGTGGTTAAGAGCTTGGCTGCTAACCAGAAGGCTCGCAGTTCAAATCTACCAGCTACTCCTTGGAAATCCTAAGGGACAGAACTCTGTCCAACAGGGCTGCTATGAGCTGGAATCGACTCAATGGCAGTGGATTTTGGGGGTTTGTTCCCCTTTGCGTGGCTTTACTTTGTCTCCCAAAGCTTCAGGTAACCTGTTGATCAGTGCTTTAAAAATCTTATCCATAGGCATTATATCATTTGAAATGCCAGTATTTAATGGCCAATACTGGTTATATAGGAATTAAGACATAAGGGGTTTGGAAAGGGTCATTAAACATAGAAAGGGAGCGTGGTATATTCTAGAGAGAACCGAGAATCGTGCAGAGGGTGTGCTTACTGGGTACTCACGGGCTGGCTACCTTGAATCCTCACCTTAGTTTATAGGATGGTCTCTCTAACCTTTCCTGCCCTAGCTGCCTGTGATTTCTATTTAGAAAATGCTTATGTCACAATAGGAATGAGTTTCTGACTCAGTATTCTTTGTTTATTCATCTGTCCCATAAGCACTTACTGTGTTTTGTACACCAAATTAGGTGCTAGAGATATGAAGATAATTGGAAACACATCCCTGCCTTTAAGAGGTGTGTAGTCTGGTAGAGACTAGTGGACGTGTGAACAGCTAAGTGTAAGAAGGGGTGGAGGGCCGGGTCTACTGGAGCAAGAGTTGGAGGCAGGCAGTTGTCAGGAGAGGCTTCACAAAGGAAGTCATTCTCCAGCTGAGTCCCAAACGATGAATTAGATGTTCAAGAAGACAGACGAGAAGCTATTAGAAACAGAAAGAACAGAGTGAGCACAGAAGTGGTGTCTGAAATAGCCTCGTTTCCTAATGAAGCAGGCAGTTCTGTATGGCTGGAACGAGGCTGCAAGGGGTAAGATAGACTGGCAGCAAATAGAGGTCACGTCTGAAAGCCAGGACTTCATCTGATAAGCCAGAAAATTTTCCACCTGGGCTGTTGTCTTTAATCTCTTTACTTTTTCTGCCTGGACTTGCCATTCTTCTTGGCATAAAGTGCCATTCATTCATTCAACATGTGTTTATGGAGTACTTCTTAAGTGCCACGCATTGTGTCAGGAGGCTCTGGTTGTACAGTGAGGAACAGAGCAGACAGAGATCCTGTCCAGAGCTTCCTTTGCCAGTTGTTAGATAGATAACAAAATTTGGTGCACTAAGTGTTTTATTAAAGGGAGAGTAGGGAACCATTCAGCCTTTATTACCGTTCCCCCTTTTCCTCTTGTTATGGTGATGTGATAACACCAGAACACATAGGTGATGAGTGAGTTTCTGGAATACTTTTGATGTAGAAAGAAAAATGGAGAAAGGCTTCTTGAGCAAACAAGTCTTGCTGAGGTTCTTTGGTTAGGTCATGATAAACATTCCTAATAGGAATCTGTTGGAACATATCTCGTTATACCTTCTTGGTTTAATGACCAGCCTTCTGTTACGGTATTAGGGCCAGGAAAAGGGCTAAATGGGCTTGCTAAATGGAAATCCCAAGGAGCCCTGGTGGTGCAATGGTTAAACGTTCAGTGATTAAGTGCTTGGCAATTCTAACCCACCCAGGGGCTCCATAGGAGAAAGACCTGGCAATCGAAAATCCTGTGGGGCCGTCTGTTCTGTCACGTGGGGTTGCTAAGTGTTGGAATCAACTCAGTGGCACACAACAAGACAAATGAAAATCCCAAGAAATATAGCTGCTATTGTTTTCCTTTTCCTTCTCATTAGAAATAGAGGAGCGACACATGAGGCTATGTGGGCAGCTCCTGCCTGGAGGCAAGATGAGAAGGGAGAGGGGGACAGGAGCTGGTTGAAGGGACACAGGGAGTATAGGGTGGAGAGGAGGAGTGTGCTATCACATTAGGGGGAGAGCAACTAGGGTTACATAGCAAGGTGTGTGTAAATTTTTGTATGAGAGACTGACTTGAACTGTAAACTTTGACTTAAAACACAATAAATTAAAAAAAAATAGAGCTAAGAGAGAAAATCACTATTTATTATTTGAAAATTAATTCCCATTTTTAAACATGAGGGAACCTTCCCCCATCAGCTCCCAACAGACATTCTGACCGCTACCGTCTACTTTGTTCTGAGCCACTGTTCAAGAAAAGCTGTGAATTCTGTTTGGGGACTCTGCTTCTTGGCTAAGGCAGTTTCATAAAATAGTCACCACTTGGAGAGCACTTAAGTGCCAGGCTCTGTTGTAAGATGTTTATATGTATTAACGCATTTCATCTTCACTGGGATCTCATGAAGTAGGTACTCTTTTACAGAGAAGAAAACTGAGGCATGAAGAGGTAAGTGGTTTGCCCAAGATCACACAGCAAGTAACTGGTAGAACTGGAATTCAGACACAAGTGTTCTGGATCCACAGTCTATGCTTTTAATTACTGTGATACATTGCTTCAGGCCATGAAGACTTAACTAGTTTCCATCTACAAAAATGTTTTTGTTATTAGGTGCTGTCAAGTAAGCCCTGACTCATACCGACCTCACATACAATAGAACAGAACACTGCCTGGTCCTGCGCCATCCTCACAATCATTGTTATGTTTGAGCCCATTCTTGCAGCCCCTTTCTCAGTCCATCTCATTGAGAGTCCTCCTTTCACTGACCTTCTATTTTTCCAAGCATGATGTTCTTCTCTAAGGACTGATCCCTCCTGATAACATGTCCAAAGTACATGAGGCGAAGTCTCACCATTTCTCCTCCAGGGAGCAGTCTTTTTGTATTTCTTCTAAAACAGACTCGTTCGTTCTTCTAGCGGTCCATGGTATATTCAGTAATCTTCACCAGCACCATAATTCAAATGCATTAGTTCTTCTTTAGCCTTCCATATTGATTGTCTAGCTTTCGCATGAATATGAAGCGATTGAAAATACCATGGCTTGGGTCGGGCACACCTTAGTCTTCAGAGTGACATCTTGGCTTTTTAACACTTTAAAGAGGTCTTTTGCAGTAGATCTGCCCAGTGTAACACATCATTTAATTTCTTAACTGGTACTTCCATGGACATTGATTGTGGATCCAAGTAAAATGAAATCCTTGACAACTTCAGCCTTTTCTGCATTTATCATGATGCTGGCTGTTGGTCTAGGCATGAGGATTTTTGTTTTGTTTATGTTGAGGTGTAATCCATACTGAAGGCTGTAGTCTTTGATCTTCATCAATAAGTGCTTCAAGTTCTGTTCACTTTCAGCAAGCAAGGTTGTGTCATCTGCCTAACACCAGTTGTTAATGAGTCTTCCTCCAATCCTGATGCTGCGTTCTTCTTCATATGGTCCAGTTTCTCTGATTATTTGCCCAGCATACAGATTGAGTAAGCACAGTGAAAGGATACAACGTTGACCCACACCTTTCTTGATTTTAAGCCGTGTAGTATCCCCTTGTTCTGTTCGAACGCCTACCTCTTGGTCTATGTACAGGTTCCTCATGAGCACAATTTAGTGTTCTGGAATTCCTGTTCTTTGCAATGTTATCCATAATTTGTTACGATCCACAGGGTTGAATGCCTTTGCATAGTCACTAAAACACAGGCAAACATCTCTCTGGTATTCTCTGCTTTCAGCCAAGATCCATGTGACATCAGCAATGATAACCCTCTTTCCATGTCCTCTCCTGAATCTGGCTTGAATTTTTGGAATTTGCCTGTCAACATACTGCTGCAAATGTTTTTGAATGGTCTTCAGCAGAATTTTACTTGCGTGTTGTATTAACGATATTGTTTGGTAATTTTCACATTCTATTGGATCACATTTCTTTGAAATGAGCACAAATATGGGTCTCTTCCAGTTGGTTCGCCAGGTAGCTGTCATCCAAATTTCTTGGCATAGATGAGTGAGCACTTCCAGTGTTGCATCTGTTTGTTGAAACATCTCAATTGGTATTTTGTCAGTTCCTGGAGGCTTGTTTTTTGCCACTGTCTTCAGTACAGCTTGGATTTCTTCCTTCAGTGCCTTCAGTTCTTGATCATATGCTACTTACTAATGGTTAAATGTTAGTCAGTTCTTTTTGGTACAGAGATTCTGTATTCCTTCCATCTTCTTTTGATGCTTCTTGCATCATTCAATATTTTTTCCCATAAAATCCTTCAATATTGTGACTATTGGAGGCTTGAATTTTTCTTCAGTTCTTTCAGCTTGAGAAATGCCAAGCGTGTTCTTCCTTTTTGGTTTTCTAACTCCAGGTCTTTGCGCATTTCATTATAATACTTTACTTTGTCTTCTTAAGTCACCGTTTGAAATCTGTTCAGCTCTTTTACGTCATCATCTCTTCCATGCGCTTTAGCTACTCTGTTCAAGAGCAAGTTTCGGAGTCTATCCTGATGTGTGTTTTGGTCTTTTCTTTCTTTCCAGTCTTTTTAATGACCTTTTGCTTTCTTCATGTATGATGTCCTTGATATTATGCCACAACTTGTCTGGTCTTTGGTCATTAGTGTTCAGTGCATCAAATAAATTGAGATGGTCTCTAATTCAGGTGTAAAAGCAAGGAATTCATTTTAATTTATGTAGTTTATACATAGTACAGGCATCATTTTCCTTGGATCCACTATCAACACCCATGGAAGCAGCAGTCAGGAAATCAAATGACACATTGCATTGGCAAATCTGCTGCAAAAGACCTCTTTAAGGTGTTAAAAAGCAAAGATGTCACCTTGAAGACTAAGGCGCGCCTGACCCAAGCCATGGTGTTTTCAGTCACCTCATATGCATGCAAAGCTGGATGATGAATAAGGAAGACTGAAGAAGAACTGATGCCTTTGAATTATGGTGTTGGTGAAGGATATTGAATATACCATGCCCTGCCAAAAGAATGAACAAATCTATCTTGGAAGAAGTGCAACCAAAGTGTTCCTTAAAAGCAAGGGTGATGAGGCTACTCCTCACATACTTTGGACATGTTCTTAGGAGGGATCAGTCCCTGGAGAACGACATCATAGAGGATCAGCAAAAAAAAGGAAGACTCTCAATGAGATGGATTAACACAGTGGCTGCATCAGTGGGTTCAAGTATAACAACAATTGTGAGGATGGTGCAGTACCTAGCAGTGTTTCGTTCTGTTGTACATAGGGCTGCTATGAATTGTAACCGACAACAACACATGCATGACAGCCCAGAGAATAATGACTTACATTTGAGTTGTACTTTGCAGTTTCCCAAGTGCTTTTACATTGATCATCTCATTTAGTCTGCACGACAGGGTGGGTAATGTTATTCTCATTTTACAAACAAGTAACTTGGGGCTCATTGAACCTAAGCGACGTATATAGGTTGTAAGTGGCAACAGGTGGACTGGGCGTCAGGGTGAAAGTCTGATGCTCTTCACCAAGTTTGTTAGCTGCTGCAGGAAGTCTATCCTCTATGTTTTCCATCCATGACCCTTGAAGATACATTAGACCCCGTGAGAGCAGCCATGAGGTAGGAGGCATTCCCCTTTCCATCAAAGCAGTTCTCCTCTCACCTGTTTTATTTATTAGGCTCCTGCGTTACAACTCATTTGGAAACAGGACTCTGCTGCTAAAATAAGTACGAATACCTCGCCCTACCCCCATGTAATAATAAAACTACCCTTCTACCTGTTGCCTCTCTGGCACTCAGGGATGTTAGTAGTAACAATTGTCATTCCAAAAGGTGATTGACCTAGGAATAAACTAAACAGTTCAGACCCTTGGAACTGAACTCCTTTAAATTATAGTTTTGAGAACTCACACATCTGCTTGCAGAGCCTTGGCTGCCATTCACAGTGTACTTCCTGGGACTCCTTGGCATCTGTGCTTTACTTTTCAAGACCTTTCAAGCTTGATCTTATCAGGCGATGACAGTGTTTGTTAGGAGGGGGATTTAATCGTGAGTCACATCTGCTTGTTTATATACATCCTTTATGTATGAAATGTCTGTAGTGAGTTTGCATACTGTATTTGCTTTGTTGATTCTTCTGTGTTAAACAGCGAGTGACATTTTGGGGAGAGGAGAGATTATTACATGCTGAAGTTTGGATTGGTGTCCACAGCTTTCTTGTCTTGAAGCACAAGCTTCTTTCCAAACCTCAGGTTGCCCAACTCAGCATATTTATGTTTCTGTGCTTCTGTCTCTGCCTTTCTGTTGTAGCTCATTACCGATTTACTAAACTAGCTTCCTGTTATTGTAGGTGCCACTTCGTTACCTATTAGGCATGTTATATGTTAACTTCAGTCCTCTCTGGGATCCTGTCATTGAACTCATAAGGTAAGTGTGGGCTGAATGAATGAAGCTGTTATGGTTTAATGACTGCAAAATGATGAGGTCAGGATTGCACTCCTAGCTGGAACTTAAGTGGTGGGTTTATACAGTATTTATAGCTACCTGAATTTTGGGGGGGGGACAAGGTGAAGAAAAAAATTAATATTTTTACTTGATACCAGGTTTTTCAGCAGTTCAAATGTTATGTGTATGTTTATTTGTGCATTGAAAAGCTTTGGAGAACATTAGGAGGACTTGCTTTTTTCACTTTTCATGATACTCTCTATTGTTAAATTTTTTACAGTAAGAAGGTATTTTATAATAATTGCCTGATTTTATTTATATATATTGAGTCATTGAGCCAACCTTTAATTTTAAAATAATGACCTTCAGAATCCTTGCTGTCTAGTATTCAAAAATCCTTTAGCTCTAAAAAGGACCTTAACAGTCACAAAGAAAACACATATGTTGCAGCTCAAATGTAGAAATCTGTCCTTTTGCAGACATTTTTCTGCAGATAGTCTCCTCTGGCTTTATATCAAGTTGGAAATAAGTCATGTGTGGCCTTTCAGAACCCGACTATTAGTTCTTATTTGACATAAGCAGAACAAACAGATCCTTTTCCAATTTAGAATCATTTGTTTGCCTTTTACTGCCCTTCAAAAGCCATCAAACCAGTATGCTAAAAGCCTTCTAACAACAACTTTGTTATTTTGTTTATTGTGCTTTTCAGAAGACAGGAGGAATCTGATGTGTGCATTACCAATAGCCACTATCAAAAATAATTGGTTTTTCACTTACTGGATGCTGATAGTGATTCTCCATAGCTGCCTAGGCTGTCTTCCTGTTGGACGCATCTTTCCGTCTGAATGTTGATTTATTTTCCATGTGTAGTCCAAAGCATAGAGTTCATGTCTTATTTAAAGCATATGCATATTCTTAGAAAATTAATGACAAAAAATATCAAAATTTCGAGATAAAATTAGTGCTAGGATTTCAAATTATAAAAAAGTTTTATATAATTCATCTCATTTTTCCTCTTTAAGTTCTAAAAGGCTTGTTTCATGTAGTGAGTGAGTGCTTATTTTACCTTATATTAATGATAAATACCATTTTCATGTGGAGGAAAAACCAAAATTTTAAATTGGCCTTGAAGGAACTGATTATTCTGTGCAAGTAAAGGCCTTCTCTTTCCCTTAATGGCCCATACCCTGTACCTTATAGCCTTTGCTCCATTGCTATTTTTGTGCCTTTAAAAATAGTCTTTTTATAGGATTCTACTTACATTTTTTAAAATACCCTTCAGCCCTTTATGACTATGAAAATAATTTGTGCTCATTGCAGGAATTTTGAAAAATATAAAAAAGTACAAAAGTTATATACAACCCCGCATTCAAGAATAACCTGATTAACATTTTAGATACATCCTTTCAGTCTTTTGAGGTACCACAAAATAAGGATCACACCATGTATTTAGTTTTGTGGCTTTTTCTCTTAGCTCTCACGCACATGAAATGGAAAATAAGCAATTTTGGAAAGTCTACTATGAACATCTAGAGAAAGCAGCTACACATGCTGGTATGTAAGGGAGCCTAAAGGGGCTGGGAAGACAGGTGGTTGTTTAAATGTCTCATTTTTAATGCTTAATTACATAGGAAATCGGGAAACAGATGTGAAAATGTATTATCTTTGGTAACTTTTGAATATGGTTTCTCAATTGCTTCCTTATAGTACTAGGGAAAGAAATGCCCGCTTTTGAGAAAACACAGAACAAGTGGTAACATTTCTCTAGTAGTTACAGTGACTTCTGTCTTGCAGAGAAAGAGTTGCAAAATTATGAACGAGATGAAGAGAAGTCCATTGGAGACGAAAGTTGGGAGCAGACCCAGGAAGGAAATATTGGAGCCCTTTATCATACGCAGTTAGCATTGAAAACTGACTGTCGGGAAAGACTGGACCACACCAACTTTCGATTTTTGCTCTGGCGCGCTCTGACAAAATTCCCAGAGAGAGTAGAGCCACGGTCCAGGGAGCTCTCTCCGCTTTTTTTGAGATTTATCAAGTAAGTGTTCTCTCTCCTAGAAATATGTCCTTGATTTGGGGTGAAGAGGAGAAGGTAAAAACTATTAACCTTCCAGATTGCCTGAGGTCTTCTTAGACATCTGTCACGTTTTCAAATTGTTGGTACATCTGTAAAGCCATGGCTCTATCAAATCAGAACTTTACTGATTTTGTTCACCACTTAATTTTACATGAAACCAAATTTAACCAGCCCATAGCAGTATTAATAAAGAAAATTCCAGGTTACAAAATAAGAAAGACCATATTAAATTGCATCAATGTACAAAGGCCTTGTTACTTCTAGCCCTGTTGTTCATTGTTTCATTGACTGCCTGGGGCTTAAGGATTTTTACCAGTGACCCAGCCCCGTCCTCAGAGGCCTTCTCTGTGCTTCAGGAGGACACATTCCACCCTGTTTTGAGCTTTTTGATGTTTCTCATGATGATGACGAAAGTATTCTCAAAGACTAGCAGGAGCTTTCTGGAGCGTTGTTTTATTTTGACTGGGTGTGCTGTGTGAGAATCTCATTGCTTTAAAACTCTTAACAATGAGACATGTGGTGTGTTGAATAATATTAAGCAGTCAATTAAAAGCATGAGTTCCAATAATATTTCTTTATGTGAGAAAATGCTGTAGGGTTAGGTTAAGCAGGCTACAAACCACAACATGCCCGGCTCGTTCAAGGAACAGCAAAGAGGTCTGAGCAGCTATAGCAGAGTGATCCAGGGAGAAGGTAGTTGGAGATAAGGTCAGAAACAGGAAACCAAATTGTGGAAGGCCTTTAAGTGCTAGTAAGGTCTTTGGCTTTTACTTGCAGTGAGATGGGAAGCCATTGGAAAGTTTAAGCAGAAGAATGAAATGACTTAAGTTTTCTGAAAAGAACCGTGGTGACTCAACAATTAAGTACTCAATTGCTAACTGAAAGGTTGGCAATTCGAACCCACCCCATGGCTCCTCAGGAGAAGGACCTATTGAACTGCTCCTGTAAAGATTACAGCCTAGAAAACCCTATGGGGCAGTTCTACTCTGTCATATGGGGTCACTGTGAGTCGGAATCGACTCAGCGGCACTCTGAAGGAGTTTTCTGGCTGCTGGGTTGAGAACAGACAGTAGGATGGCAGTGGTAAAAACTGGGACAAGTTAGGAGAGATTGGAAAAGTTCAGACAAGAAATGATCATGGCGGCTTGACCAAGATTATCGTAGTGAGATGATGAGGGTTGGTTGGATTCTGGATTTATTTTGAAGGATTTCAATTAAATTTTTAAGGGTTGCAAGTAAACCAGCCTGCAGGATTTGCTAACAGATCAGATGTGGGGTGAGTTGGTGTAGGAATGTTGAGGTGGAATCAAGACTGTGTCTTAAGGCTTTGACCTGAATAATTGGAAGAAGAGTGTTACCATTTACCTAGATGGTGAGAGATGGGGGAGTTGCAAGTTTGTGGGAGAAAGTCAAAAGCTCATTTCTGGATATGTTAAGTTTGGAATACTGGTAGATATCCAAGTAGAGATATGAAGTAGGCAGTTGGATTTAAGAGTTAGTAGTTCAAGGGAGAGGTTTGATCTGGAGATAATAAATTTGGGGATCACCAGTATATTATGGAGAGTATTTAAAATTATAAAACAGGAATGAAGTCACCTGGAATGTGAGTGTAGAGAGAGGACTTCTAAGGACTGACTCAGTATTTAGTTGGGAGATGAGGAGGAGCCAGGAAAGAAGATCAAGAAGCAGTGATCAGAGTGATAGAATAAGATCCAAGACCACTTATAGTCCTAGAAGCCAAGTGAAGAGAATATTTCAAGGAGGGAGTAATCAGTTGAGTCAGATGTATCTGAGAGGTCAAATAAGGTGAAGAATAAGAACTGTTAGCTTTGAAAACATGGATGTGACCTTAGCAAGAGTTGTTTTGATTAACCTGGTAGGGATGAAAGCCTGATTAGAATGACTCAAGAGAAAATGAAGAAGAAATGGAAACAGCAAGTGTGGTTAGTTCTTGCTGTAAAAAAAGAAACAGATAAAAAGTAACAGGTGAAAGGGGATATTGGGACAGAACAGGAGATGTTGTTGTTGAGGTTTTTTTTTTTTTTTTAAGATTTAAGCTGCATGTATGGCTGTCATGCAGGTAGGAATGATCCAGAAGAGGGGAACATTGGTGATGCAAGAGAAAAAGAATAAAATTGCTAGAGCCATGCCTTTGAGTAGGTAAGAGATGACGAGGTCCAGTGCATAAGTGAAAAGGTTTATATGAATAATTCACCTGTACAAAGGTTACAAGCAAAGATGCTGGCAGGTCGGTACGTATGGTGGTGGAAGAGTAATGATTTTCTCTTTTTGCATAATTCTTTGAGCTATAATTTATTTATAGAATGAGAGCAGTGATATTTGGCTTCCCTGCCTTGTTTTGGAGATAAAATAAAATAATGTTTATCAGTTGTCTTGTGAATTGCAAAGGTTGTACAGATGCAGGAGCCCTGGTGACACAGTGGTTAAGAGCTCAGCTGCTAACCAAGAGGTCAGCAGCTTGAATCCACCAGCTGCTCCCTGGAAACTCTGTGGGGCAGTTCTACTCTGTTCTATAGGGTGGCTATGAGTCAGAACCAACTCAACGGCAACAGGTACGGGTATAGAAATGCAGAAGCCCTGGTGGCGCGGTGGTTAAGAGCTATGGCTGCTAACCAAAAGATCGACAGTTTGAATCCACCAGCTGCTCCTTGGAAATCCTGTGGGGCAGTTCTGCTCTGTCCTGTAGAGTCACTATGAGTCAGAATGGACTTGGCGGCAACAGGTTTATACAAATGCAAACTAGTACTAATGGTGTTAGTAGAAGGCGAATTTTCTTACCATGTTCATTTTCCAGGTTTTCTCCCAAAGAAAGAAACAGATTACCCCTTAGCCTAAGAATAAAAATCTTACTCTATAGTACAAGGTGCTGTAGAGGTAGGGATAGAGAAAGGAGCATGTATGGGAAGTGGGTACCTGAATTTAAGACTTAGAGACTGGTTGAGGATACCTCATTTAAAGTTAGTTGGCACTGATTACCTATAAGTAATGCTTTTATAGATGACCCAAACTAATAAAAGGCCCAGATGTTCTAGCTTTTAAATATATTATGAGTTTTTGGGGGGAAGAAGAGGAGAACTAGGTATTTGTGTTTCTAAATCTGGTTTCAATTAATTTGATATTAGAACTAACGTATGGGTCCCATGTAAACATTCTGAGAGGAGCCGAACCAGGAGCAGGAATGAAAGACTGACAATGGTGGCAATATCCCAACCATAAGTAACACTTAGTGAGCACCTACTGTGTGCCAGATACTCATGTAAGTGCTTTGCAGGGTTATCTCATTAAATAAATAAATGAGTGACTATGGTGTGCATGGAGATAGAGGCTAAAAATGTGAAATGTGGCTAAATGAATGTTGAGAGTGCAATAGGGGTGTTATTGGGTGGATGTGGCACAATTTGTAGCTTACAGAGCAACTTACCTCATTTTATTCATTCATCCATTTGATATTTATTAAATACTAGATACTACGAGGTGAGAATACAAAGTTGAAGAAGGTACTGTCCCAGTCCTCAAGTTGTAGTTTTGTGCAGTAACCTGGAGTCTAACGTGTATTAATCTAGAGTTCTTTCAGGTGTGTTAGTAGAGTGTTATCCTCAAATGTATGTTATTTTATCAGTGTGTCTTTAGCCCAGTGACATGCACAAAATAGACAACAAATTAATTGTTGAGTAAACAAATAAAAATGACAAAAAATTCTCCCAGTGGTCACCTATCAGCCAAAAGACAGAGTGGCTCATAAATAATACCACCTGTGAGCACTGTGCTCCTCTAAACAATCATCTAAATGAAACCTAAAGGTCGACATTTACCCTAGACCAAAGATGAGAAGGTAAGGGGGACAAGGAAGCTAGATTAATGGAAGCAGAACCATCAGAATGGAAATGATAAAAATGCTGACACATTGTGAAAAGTGTAACCGATATCCCTGAATAAGATGTGTAGAAATTGTTGAATGATAATCTAATTTGCTATGTAAATTTTCTCCAAAAACAGTAAAATATTTTTTTAGAAAAGAAAGTGACATAAAACTAATGCATCTTCAAGATCACATCAGTTAACCGCAACAATGGGCCAAAATTTAAGGGATGGAATTTAATAAGGACAAATACAAATACTTAGTAATAGTTCAAGGGACTTTAGGAGAGACAAAACATAAAGACTCACAATGTGAATCTGTGTCATGTTGTGGCTGCCGCTAAAAGTAAAAGAAGTCTTTGTCCCATATGTCTTATCAGACCATATCTGAGCCCTGAATTTTGTTATAGTGCTGTATTTTTTTAATGGACACTGGCAGTGTAAAACATATCTGGTAAAAAGTGGCCAGCATGGTCCTAATGTTATAGTTGAATCATTTAATACAATCCACCCCCCACTGCAGCTCCAGAGACAGGAAGGCTGTTTTAGCTCAGTTCAAAATAGACATTTCGAATATTTTCAGCAGCTTAAAACATGGAATGAGGTGTCTTCTACGGTTAGTTGAGTGAGTGATGTGTCAAACAGGGTACCATATTTTTGGTAAATAATGTGCCCACATATATAACACACATAGCACACTAGAAAAATAATGCACGAGGGAGTTATGAGGTTGGCCAAAAACATAACACACACATTACTTGCATAAAAATGTGGTATTTAAGGGGTGCTGAATAAAAAAGCACAATGTTGTATAGTTGGCTTGACTCCAGTGCCTCTGATGTCCCTGCACTGTGTGAGCCATGAACGTCTTCTGTCTCCTAAACAGAACTAGGACATTTCAGATTAAAGTGCACTCTATTCCATCCCACTCTCTTCCACTACAGCAATGAGTATTACCCAGCGGATCTGCAAGTCGCGCCAACCCAAGATCTGCAAAGAAAAGGCAAAAGGGTGGTGGCAGAGGAAACGGAAGAAGAACCAACAGCCGGAGATGATGAGGAGTTGGAAGAAGAGGAGGTGCCCCAAGACGAACCCACACAGAAAAGAAAGACAAGAAGAGCTGCAGCAAAGTAAGTTCAACCTTGTTCAACATCTGTGGACCCACAGCTCTAGGAGGAACAGAAGAGAGAGGTGTCCGATGGTCTAAATGTGAGATATTCTGGTACCTATGAGCAACTCAGATAATTATTTGCAGTAAGTTCTACATTTCTACATCTCCTGGGATTTTTCTTTTACAGCCCAAAGAAAACTGTCAGTTTTTTGGTTGGTTGCTTGTTATTTGTTCTTTTCTTTCTTTCCCTTATTAGTCTCAGAATGTTGGAATTGTAGGGACTTTGGGGCCTGGAATGCTGAAGTGGTCTTTGTGACCTGTGTCACTGACCTTCACAGCACCGGAGCATCATACGCTTGTGCTGGGGAACACGTAATGGCATATCTTTTCCTTATAAATGAGCATGTCAGCACTTCTCTCCTGCCTGTTGACTTGTCTCCTTCTGCATACTTTTTTACGTGCAGTTGTTATACTCTTTTTCTTATTCTCTAGGTTATCCATTTGCCTACGTTGTTAAAAACCTTTAAAAAAAAAAAAAAAAGTGAGCTTTCAAAAATTAACGTCAACTTACTTGAAAATTGTCTGAATTAGGATCTCAGAGATCCACTGATTGGTGATACTGTGTTATTGTAACACTTTAGGTCTCAACTGGATATGCCTATTTCTTGAGTAATTTCCCATGAGCCATTTATTAATTCATTCACTCAGCAATGTGCTGAGTACCTCTGTGCCAGGTGCTGGGGATACAGAGATGAATTGTACAGTGTCCGTGTTACAGGAGTCATAGTCTAATGTATGCTGTGGTATGAGTGAGATTTTTAAAGCACTCATGGGATCACATGGATTGACATAGTGGCTGAAACAACGGCTGTGAAAATAGCCCAGGACTGGGCAATGTTCTGTTATACCCAAGGTCACCATGAGTTGGAGCTGACTCAACAGCAACTAACAATAACTAAAAAGTGCATGGAAAAAATTGCTTAAATCTACCAAAAAGAGTCTAGAAAGATTTTCAGAGAAGAGGGCACCTTGGAAGCTGAAAGATGAGAGTTTGCTAGGCATGGGGAAGAACTTGCCAGCTATTGGAAATAATGTGTGAAGCCCAAGGACGGGAAAGATTAGGGCCAAAGTCCTTGAAACTATAGTTCTTTCTCTGCCTCTGCCTTCTCAGGGGTCTCAGCATTCTGTCTGTACTACTTTCTCCGAGACAAAGATTGCTGTTTTCTTTTTTATATCTTCCGGTATAATACCTGGCAAAAGATTCGTGCTCAGTACAATTGCTGAATAAATAAGTAAGCCATTTATCGGCTCGTACCTCTTACTTTCCAACCCCTGGACCTTTGCTTGTGCCTCCCTCCACCCCCCTTTCTGCAATGCCTTTGCCTCATCTCTGCCAATTGAAATTCTGTTCATGCTTTGAGACACAGTTCCAGTGCTGCAGCTTCACTGAAGTATTTCCCTCTTTTGAACTAAAAGTTATCATACCCAACTCTAAACTTTGGTAATAGTCATGTGTACCTCCATCATGGCACTACTCATTGCCTTGGGTATTAGTTGTTATAGATCTCCTGTGCAAATCAGAAACTCTTTAAGGATAAGGCCCATGTCTTAGTTTTTCTGCCCCTAGAGCCAAACCTAGAAAAGTGCTGAAATACACCCTCACCGAAAATGTGAATGTGTTAATAATCATCACACATTTCTGGTGCCATCTCAGTATATTCATAGGCAAAATATATAATCCTTCATGGAGGATGCTTCTCATTGGCAAGGATGTATCGAGAGTGTGTAAGTTAGCTCCTGTTCTCTTTGGCTCTTTAAGGTTACACAGCACATAGAAGAGAGGAGTAGATGTTTCAGTAGAAAATGTTTAAAGTTTATTGGTAAACTACAGGGCTCAGTGCTAATAAGAACTTACGGAGTATTTTAGCTACTTATAAAAAATACTGCCCTACTTACCCCTCTTTCTCTACAATATCTAAAGAGGTTATAATTTCCAGCTTAGTTTCTGTATATTAACTAGCAGGACTTTCACAGTTTTGCTTTCTTTAGCTCAGGAGCAGTGAAGTTTTAATGTTTTACCTAAACTCTTAGGGGCAGAAACACCACAGCTTGGGTTCTTTCATTTAATCTTCACACCAAAGCTGGTAGGCCTCACTCTTCCTTATCAAGATGAGGAAACTGCGACTCTGGGACATTAATTAAGGAACCTTCCCCAGAGTCACACAGCTGAGAATGGCAGTCACACCACCATACAGCCTGGTTTCCACCTCTCTTCACTTCTCACTTTCCCTGTCTTGAAACAGGCAAATAAAAATCTCTTCAGATCTTAACAGTTTATCTATTCAGAGTATTTGAAAGTTCAAATACATCTTACAGATTAAACACAGAAAATCCTTTTCCCAAGGTATTTTTTAAGCCTCATAGTGTTGGGGTTTGAAAGTCAGGTGAGTAAATGCTGTACAAGCTCTCTCCTCAGTCTGTTTTAATAGAAAAGTGAGTGTTCTCTGAGGCATTCCCACCTTCAAATTCAACTTTTAACTGTAGAATATAGATCTTTCTTCCTCCTTGGTAAGCAAAAGCTGTGGTTACCTACACTCGGACACCTGTTCCCTGACGTAGTTTGTGTTAGGAAGGTCAGGGCAGACATAGTTTACCACTTTCCTGTCTATTGCAGAGAATCTAGGCCAGGAATAATTTCAAAAGTCAACTGTGTTCAATTTTGTGGTGTATTACTTTCTGCATTTGGTTTAATTAGACCATCCTAAGCACAGCCTGAGGAGCCCTGGTGGCGTAATAGCTGAGAGCTACAACTGCTAACCAAAATGTCAGCAGTTCAAATCCACCAACTGCTCCTTGGAAACTGTATGTAACAGTTCTACTCTGTCCTATAGGGTTGCTGTGAGTCGGAATCGACTCGAAAGCAACAAGTTTGTTTTTTTGGGAAGCACATCCTGAATGATTTCTCTGGAGGTGGGGAGTCTGGATTTCAGGGAGAGGTCTGCCAACATTTGGCATTTCTGGAGAATAATTTCCTAATTGCAAATAATTAAAACTTGTTTGGATAGCTAACCGTGGAACTATAATCAGGGTGTTTGGGGTACTTGCCAGAAAGAATAAAATTGGTGGGAATATCATCTTGCAAAGATAATCTCTGTTCTTTAATTCTATAACACCCTCTTTCTGTTTTGTTTTTGTTAGGCAGTTAATTGCTCATTTACAAGTTTTCTCAAAGTTTTCAAATCCACGGGCCTTGTATCTGGAATCCAAATTATATGACCTCTATCTTCAGGTAGGTAAAATAAATCCTTGGCACTACAATTCTTTGTGAAATTTTCTGCCTTTTTTTTTTTTTTTTGCCAAAGTAAATTTCAGGTTTTTAATAATACTTGGTTAATTGAGTAAAAATACACAACACAGTGCGGGTGTTACGGCTAGAGAAACTTGAACAGCTCGGCTTCAGATTAACAACTGATGCTTCTTATGGTTCAAAACGCTGAATAAGATCACATTATAGGCCTGGCCTACAATGAAGTCAGCAAAGTAACAATGAAGTCAGAGTCGTAAAGACTGTCAGGCACATGTGCAGTTCAGTTGTCATGTGTCGTTAGAGTTGAACATTGTCCAACTTTCCATTATGACTCCCGACACTGACACTAACTTCACTGTGGACCAGGCCATAGCCTGCTATACGCCAGTGTTTTGAACAGTAAATCATAAAATTGAGCATCTGTGAGTGAACATCTGAGAATGATGACATTAGCAAATTACGTGCTGCAACATTGTATGTGGTACGTATTACTAAGATGTACAAAACAAAACAAAAATGCTGGATGGTCGTTTAGGGCGGTTCACCATAACTCAAATATGCCACAAGTCGAGAACTTAATATAGGTGTTAGTCATATCGCCCTTTTAGAAGTTAAGTCGACTTTCGTGGCAGACGTCGGATTCCAAGGACTGTTAGATTGAGTGAAAGCAGAGAGCTGGAATGGTGGTCCGTTGCAGTCACAGTGTATGACCCTGCATTCCAGAAAAGACTGCAGAAGAATTTAATGTCAGGAACAGTGAGCTTTGAATATCATTTGAAACCACTTGAGAGAATGAAATTTTGATCTTCTGTTGAATGTCCTTTAGATTAAACTTCCACCATTTCGGCAGAATTTATGTATGTTCTGCCCACAATTCAGATATATGCTTTGTTTATAAAGCCAGAGCTCAAAAGTCTCAGTTGTCCACAGGAAGCAAAGTCCTGAACTTCTTCATCAGAGAGGCCTCAGAACCAGGTCTCCTTTCCTGGCATCTTATTGGCTGCTTGTTACCTTTACCATATTGTCAGAGATTTGCCTCATCACATTACCAGCCCTGTAGAAAATTGGCTCTGGCCAAAAGACTGGCAAATCCTGAGGGTCTGGCATGTGGGATGCAGGCATCGAGAGTTTTACTGTCATTTTTTTTCTTTGCATATATTTCCCACCAGGAAAATGGGAGGTAGTTGTCAGGTGTCAGCTCTAACCTTGTGTACAAATTTAGATTTGAGGAAATCTAATTTAGCATATGAACAAAAGTAAATTGCTATCCCATGTTATGTAAGTGATTGTATTAATTTTTCCATATAATATCATTCTTAGTTGTTGCTACACCAAGATCAAACAGTACAAAAAATAACCCTGGATTGCATAATGACATATAAGCATCCACACATCCTCCCTTATAGGTAAGTTATTTGATATTGAAGAAATTTTCTTTGCTAATTTTTTTTTTGTACTTTAGGTGAAGGTTTACAGAGCAAATTAGTTTCTCATTAAACAATACACATATTATTTTGTGACATTGGCTGCCAACCCCACAACATGTCAACACTCTCGACCTTGGCTTCCCCATTACCAGCTTCCCTGTCCCCTCCTTCCTTCTTATCCTTGCTCCTGGGTTGGTATGCCCATTTAGTCTCATTTTGTTTTATGGGCCCATCTAATCTTTTGACTAAAGGACGAACCTCAGGAGTGACTTCAGTACTGAGGTCAAAGAGTGGCTGGGAGCCATACTCTTGGAGTTTCTCCAGTCTCTGACAGACCAGTAAGTCTGGTCTTTCTTTGTGAGTTAGGATTTTGTTCTACATTTATCTCCAGCTCTCTCTGGGACCCTGTATTGTGATCCCTGTCAGAACAGTCATTGGTGGTAGCCAGGCACCATCTAGTTGTGCTGGACTCAGTCTGGTGGAGGCTGTGGTAATTGTGGTCTCTTAGTCCTTTGGACTAATCTTTCCCTTGTGTCTTTGGTTTTTTTTATTCTTCCATGCTCCAGACAGGGTGGGACCAGTGGAGTCTCTTAGATGGCTGCTCACAAGCTTGTAAAACCCCATACACTACTCACCAAAGTAGGATGTAGAACATCTTCTTTATAAACTGTTATGCCAATTGAGCTAGATGTTCCCTGACACCATGGCGCCCAGCCCTCAGCCCGGTATTTCTGTCCCTCAGGGAGTTTGGATGTGTCTGTGAAGTTGCCATGACCTTGCATTGGTCAAGTTTTGCGGACTTCCCCAGTATTGTGTACTGTCTTACATTTCATTTTTGGCTGATTTTTATCCTGGTACCTGAGAGCCCCTTCTAAAATAATTTTTTGAAGGCCTGGAAAATTTACCTCTTTTCTAAGGTAACCCTAGTGCCATTTCCAGGCCAGAAATGAAATCTGGAAATATATTTGTTTGTTAAGAGTAGTTCTGCATAGATAATAAAGTAGAAAAGAGACTATTAATTGAAAAATATGTGTTGAGGTTATATCATTTTACTCTCCTTCTAATATAATACGGTAAAATTTTGGTGATTACTTAGGGAATCATAATCACGCTAAGAATTGAAGAAAGCTTTAGTATCATATTTTTTTGAATATGTGAATCATTGACTAAGTCTAGTCCCTTAGAACCCCTTTTACCTTTTAAAATTTGAAAACTTGTCATTTTGGAAGGTATTTTTATGAGCATTTTCCTTTACAAATGTCAACCACAACATGGACTATTCTTTAAGGCCTTATTTTATTTAGATACATTATTCTACTCATGCCTTTTTTTGAAAGTACTCTTGATTATTAAATGATTATGCTATATTTCCTATTTTTAAAGGGAAAACTTGCAAAGATTGCTTGAAGACAGAAGCTTTAAGGAAGAAATAGTGCATTTTAGCATTTCAGAAGACAATACGATAGTGAAAACAGCCCACCGAGCAGATCTGTTTCCTGTTTTGATGAGGCATGTATATCGTTCAAAAACTGATTTTTTAAAAGCTGATTAAGAAAAAAAAAAACAGTCGTGAGTGTAGAATTATAATTCTTTCAGCAACTGTAATGGAATATTTCATTTTGTATTATCTTTTGGATTTTTTTTTTTTTTTTTTTTAATTGGACCTTTTGGGGAAGTCAAATTGTTGGAGAGACTGAATTTATAATTTTTTGTCCTTGGCACAAATACTTTCCATGGTATTATTTTAATAATAATAACGTTAAATTTAAATGCAACATTTCTCCAAGTTTAAGTGTTCGGGAATAGTTTCTAAAAATCATGTAATATTTAATACTACACTTTTTGTTATAAATAATGGAACACACAAATGATCCATAAATTACTCGAAGATCGCCTTTTCTTGGCACAAGGAAGAGTGCAAAGAGGTCCTATTACTGAAAATTTTGAGAACCATTCTTTGCCTTTTTCGTGTTAAATTAACAGCTTTTATCATGTTAAGAGGGTGGCTTCTATTACTAGGTTATTTAGAATTTTATCAGGAATGGATGTTAAATTTTACAAAAAATACCTATTAAACATGTATTAAAATGGTTATATATATATACTTTTTTCTATGACTATTGATCTATAGTAATGTAATAGATTTGACTAATGAATCTTTCTTACATTCCTGGGATAAATTTTATTTAGTTTTAATACTGCGCTAGATACAGTATTTTGAAACTCTGTGTTTTATGTTTATAAACATGATTAGTATGTAGTTTTATTTTTGTCCATTGACCTCTTTTTAGTATCATGATTGTACCAACTTTACAAATGAAAAAGGACAATTTCCTTTTTTCTCTCTGCTCTAAAACTTTATAACATGGAAATTATGATACCCTTGAAAGCTTAAAAAATTTACCTGTAAAACTGTATGAGCTTCATGTTTTCCTATGATTATTGGTCCATTCAGGTTATCTTCTTCAGTAGTGTTTGCTAACTTACATTTATGTTCTTTCTAGAAAATTATCATTTAATTGGAATCTTTTTACTCTCTTGCGTGCTTTTTTTGGTTGTTTTGTTTTTGCCTATAGTTGTATTTTCTTATTTCAAGTCCTTTTAATCCTTATCCTTATGTTTTCCTTTTTCCTTGATTAGACTAATACTTTGATATGCCTGCTTTATTGATTTTTTTCTCATGCAACGAACTACCTTCCCGCTTTATCAATTCCACTGCTTGTGTGTTTTTCAGAGTACTGATTTCTGGCCTTTGTCTTTACTCTTCTTTCTCCTGCTTCCCTTACCCTTGTTTTATTGTTATTTTTCTTACATCCTAAGTTAAATATCTAATTTCTATTTTCAGTCCTCCTTTTTATAATCCATTTACATCTGTTCAGTTGCTATTTTTGCCTTTCTGAAAAACAAGAACAAGTATTGTATTTTAGAATTAAAATGCAAACAAGTAATGTTCTTCTTACTTTTTAGGATTTTGTATGGACGAATGAAGAACAAGACAGGGACTAAAACTCAGGGGAAATCTGCTTCAGGCACCCGCATGTCCATTGTTCTGAGGTTCCTCGCAGGGACCCAGCCTGAGGAGATCCAGATATTCTTAGACCTGCTGTTTGAACCTGTGAAGCACTTCAAGAATGGTAACTATCAACTGCCACTCACTCCTGAGTGTGTCTTGTCTGCTTTAGGCTTCTAATGCCTCAGGCTAAGTTCCCTATGCTCCTAGACTTCATTCTAACTGCATTGCTCCTCCTGAACTTGACGGTGGTGTTTTTACTGAAACACAATTCCTTTGAATATTAGATGGAATTAAGCAAAGCTCCCAAATGATCTGAGGACTGTGAGCATCCGTAAGTAAGTAAACCCAATTAGAAAATGTATACTTTTTGTCCTGCATTTGGGCCATTTGAAAAATGAATACTTACCCATATACAAAGAATTTCTTCTAAGCAATTTCCAACATGTTGCAAAATTAATCTTAATTGTTTTGCATTTATTCATTCACTGAGTCATTCAGTTATTGAGTAATGACTTGTTGAATGCCCCAACACTCTGCTAAGTTCAAAATAGAAAAGTGAAGAATTACACTCTGCCCTCAAGAACCTTGCAGTCTTTATGAAATGGATGTAATAGTGTGTACAGTGAGCTGTAATGCTCTGTGGTATGTACTGTGTTATGCAATGTTAGTAATTACTAATAATAACAATGGCTAACATTTATTGCCACCACTTTGCTACCGAGGTCTCAGGTTCTCACTCAGCGCGACTACAGAGACACGAAATGGGTGAAAGCGAAAGAAGCAGCTTTATTTGGTTGGCCGAGTAAAGGAGCACACTGGGACATGTGTCTCCAAGATGGCTCCCTGAACAATGGCTGAAACAGTTATTATTAGGGATAAGAACCAAGGAAGGGTCCTGGCAGGAAGAAGCAAAGTTGCTGATTGATGGGGCCCAAAAAGGCATTCATGGATCAGTTCTATTGTCTGCCCTTGCTCAGTCCGAAAGGAGTGTCTTCAAACAGGACCTTTTAGGCTCAGACTCTTCTTTTCTGAAATTCTTCCCCCAAACTTGGGCTGCTAAAGTTTCGTTTTGTCCTGCAGGAGAATAGTTCCAGGGTCACCCAGAGGACAGGGTCGATGGTTCTGCGCATGTCAGGCAGGCCAGATTTGGTCTTAACTGGTTCTGTGGTCTGTGACCCCAGCCTCTTGTCTTTCTTGTGCAGGAAGTTGGCCACTTGCCTAAAAAACATCTGGAAAAACCAGTTAGAAGGAGAAGTGACTCATGATACTCTACTTACAAATTGGGGTTGGTAATGGTACCCCGAGGTTGTTGGCCTCAACTTGTCTGTCAGTTTGTTGTATTGTGGTGGCTTGTATTTTGCTGTGATGCTGGAAGCTGTGCCAGCATGGTCACCCAAGCTGGACAGGTTTCAACAGAGCTTCCAGACTAAGACAGACTGGAAAGAAGGACCTGGTGGTCTACTTCTGAAAAAATTGGCCAGTGAAAACCTTATGAATAACAGCAGAACGTTGTTTGATGATATAGTGCTAGAAGATGAGCCCCTCAGGTTGGAAGGCACTCAAAATATGACTGGGAAAGAGATACCTTCTCAAAGTAGAGTCGATCTTATGGTGTGGATGGAGACAAGCTTTTGGGGTTTTCCTTTGCTGGTGTGGCACGACTCAAAATGAGAAGAAACAGCTGCAAACATCCATTAATAATTGGAGCATTAACGTACGAAGTATGAATCTAGAAAATTGGAAGTTGTCGAATGAAAGTGAATGCATAAGCATCAATATTTTAGGCATTAGTGAGCTGAAATGTACTAGTACTGGCTATTTTGAATCAGACATTCACATGGTCTACTATGCTGGGAATGACAAGTTGAAGAGGAATGACATCACATTCATTGTCAAAAAGAACATTTCAAGATCTATCCTGAAGTACAAGACTGTTAGTGATAGGACAATATTCATATGCCTACAAGGAAGACCAATTAGTATGACTATTATTCAAATTTACGCACCAACCACTAATGTTAAAGATAAAGAAACTGAAGATTTTTACCAACTTCTGCAGTCTAGAATTGATCACACATGTAATCAAGATGCCCTGATAATTACTGATGCTTGGAATGTGAAAGCTGGAAACAAAGAAGAATCAGTTCGAAAGTGTGGCCTTGGTGATAGAAACAAGGCCAGAGATCTCATGACAGAACTTTGCAAGATCAATGACTTATTCATTGAAAATACCTGTTTTCAGCAACATAAGCAGTGATTAAACACTTTGCCAAATGGAATACACAGAAATCAAATCAACTACATTTGTGGAGAGGGACAATGGAGAAGATCAATATCATCAGTCAGAGCAAGGCCAGGGTCTGACTGCGAACAGACCATCAGTTATTCATATGCAAGTTCAAGTTGAGCCTGAAGAACATCAAGTCCACAAGAGCCAAAGTATGACCTTGCGTATATCCCACCAAATATAGAGATTATCTCGAGAATAGATTTGACACATTGAGCACTAATGAACAAAGACCAGAAGAGTTGTGGCATGACATCAAGGACGTCATACTTGAAGAGAGCAAAAAGTCATTTAAGAGACAGGAAAGAAAGAAAGACCAAAAGGGTTGCCAGAAGAGACTGTGAAACTTGCTCCTGAACATAGAGTAGCTAAAGCGAATGGGAGAAATGATGAAGTAAAAGAGCTGAACAGAACATTCAAAGGGCGACTTAGAAGACAAAGTAAAGTATTAAAATGAAATGTGCAAAGACCTGGAAATAGAAACCCAAAAAAGAAGAACACACTCAGGATTTCTGAAGCTGAAAGAACTGAAGAAAAATTCAAGCCTTGAAGTGTAATATTGAATGACGCAGGAAACATCAAAAGAAGATGGAAGGAATACACAGAGGATACGTTGACCAAAAACAACTGGTCAGTGTTCAGCCATTTCAGAAGGTAGTGTATGATCAAGAACCAATGGTATCGTAGGAAGAAGTCCAAGCTGCACTGAAGGCATTGTCAAAAAATAAGGCTACAGAAATTGACAGAATACAAATTGAGATGTTTCAGTAAACAGATACAACACTGGAAGTGCTCACTCGTCTATGCCAAGGTATTTGGAAGACAGCTACCAGGCCAACTGACTGGAAGAATCCATATTTGTGCCCATTCCAAAGAAAGGTGATCCAATAGAATGCGGAAATTATCAAACAATATCATTAATATCACACACAAGTAAAATTGTGCTGAAGATCATTCAAAAACAGTTGCAGCAGTATATCAACAGGAAACTGCCAGAAATTCAAGCCGGATTCAGAAGAGGATATGGAAGGAGGGATATCATTGCCAATGTCAGATGGATCTTGTCTGAAAGCAGAGAATACCAGAAAGTCATTTACCTGTATTTTATTGACTGCACAAAGGCATTCAACTTTGTGGATCATAACAAATTATGGAAAATATTGTGAAGAGTGGGAATTCCAGAACGCTTAATTGTGCTCATGAGGAACCTGTACATAGAAGAAGAGGCAGTTGTTCGAACAGAACAAGGTGATACTGCATGGTTTAAAATCAGGAAAGGTGTGTGTCAGGGTTGTATCCTTTCACCATACCTATTCAATCCATATGCTGAGCAAATAATCCAAGAAGCTGGACCACGGCATCAAGATTGGAGGAAGACTCATTAATAACCTGCAATATGCAGCTGGCACAACCTTGCTTGCTGAAAGTGAAGAGGACTTGAAGCATTTACTGATGAAGATCAAAGACTACAGCCTTCAGTGTGGCTTGCACCTCAACATAAAAAAAAAAAGAAAACAAAAATCTTCACAACTGGACCAATAAACAACACCATGATAAACAGAGAAAAGATTGAAGTTATCAAGGATTCCATTTTACTTGGATCTACAATCAACACCCATGGAAGCAGCAGTCAAGAATTCAAACAATTTATTCCATTGGGCAAATCTGCTGCAAGAGACCTCTTTAAAGTGTTCAAAAGTAAAGATGTCACTCTGAGGACTGAGGTGCGCCTCACTGAAGCCATGGCATTTTCAGTCTCATATGCATGTGAAAGCTGGATAATAAATAAGGAAGACTGAAAAAGAATTGACGCCTTTGAATTATGGTGTTGGTGAAGAATATTGAATATACCATGGACTTCCAGAAGAACGAGCAAATCTGTCTTTGAAGAAGTGCAGACAGAAGGCTCCTTAGAAGGGAGGAGGGCAAGATGTCATCTTACATTCTGTGGACGTGTTTTCATGAGGGACTAGTTCCTGGAGAAGGATATCATGCTTGGTAAAGTAGAGGATCAGTGAAAAAGAAGAAGACCCCCAAGGAGATGGATTGACACAGTGGCTGCAATAGTGGGCGCAAACATAGCAACGACTATGAGGATGGTGCAGGACCAGCCGATATTTTGTTCTGTTATACATCAGGTCGCTATGAGTCAGAACCAACTTGATGGCACCTAACAACAACAACAGCATTTATTGAGTACTGTCTTTATGCCAGACGTTATAACAGACCCTTAAACATACAACTCCATTTATCCTCAAATAAACACATGAGATATCCTTACTTAATTACCCCAATTTAACCAATGAGGAAACTGAATCTTAGAAGAGTAAGTAACTTGCCCACTGAACATCAATGGAGCCCAAAGGTGGTACAATGGTTGGCTGCTAAACAGAAGTTTGGTGGTTCTCACATACCAGCTACTCCATAGGATAAATGACCCGGTGATTTGCTCCCGTGAAGATTTCAGCCTAGAAAATCCTGTGGCGAGTTTCTACTTAGTCATATAGGCTAGCTATGAGTTGGAATCAACTCAACAGCACACAACTCAGCAAGAAGGTGGCAGAATTGGTCTTGAACCTAGATCTTTTTGACTACAAAACCTCTGCTCCAATCCCATAAATGCTTTGCATTAGCCAAATTTAGACATTTATTTACAGGGTATCGTGCTGCATTTATTTTGTGTTTTTTCTGTGGTAATGGTTCCAGACTATTAGTAACTCACATTTTTAGGAATGGTATAAATAGGATGAGACTTGCGCTTAGAGACTTCGTCTGTCACAAATTTCTCACCCTTCTTTATTCCTCAGGTTCCTCATTTATAAAGTGGACATAGCAAAACCTACCTCACCTAGTTCATTGACTACTTGGTAAGAATTGAAAGGAGATAATATTTGAGAAAAGAACATTATCAAAAGTGAAGCATTTTAAAAATAGACAATACTGTGTTACTGAAGGAAATTGAAAGCAAACTATAAGTAGTAACATGCTAATGTTTCTCTTTCCGTGATATCTGTATTCTTTGTTTCACTAGGAGAGTGCCATTCTGCAGTCATTCGAGCAGTAGAAGATTTGGATTTATCGAAAGTTCTTCCTTTGGGTCGTCAGCATGGTATCTTAAATAGCCTTGAAATAGTACTGAAGGACATCAGTCATCTGATCAGTGCATACTTACCGAAGATTTTGCAGATATTGCTCTGTATGACAGCAACTGTATCTCACATCCTTGACCAACGAGAAAAGGTGAGAGTTTCACTGTGTAGATGCTTTCTTCTTAGGCTAATATGAGTCGGTGTTTCACTTGAGATTGGGTTGGGGCCTGAATTACTGACATCCTTCCAGGTTAAATCCTTCCAGCTTAACCTTTGTAAGTGTCTCTTTAAAACGGTCTTCCATAATATGGGATCTTCATTGTTATAGGTATTTATGTGTGACAAGACGAATATACAGATTATATCGTGTGTATGGAAAAAAAAGATGGAGTCATAGAGAGTGTGGGTTAATGCTGTGTTTTATATTTCTTAGAAGCCAAAGTCAGCGACGCTTGAGCTGATTTTTCTTAGATTTTAATTCCAAGGGCATAGGGGTGTAGGTTATCTTTCAACTCTCATTTGTCTGGAATGGTTAGAGAATGAATAGAGCACTGTTACCGTCGTCCTTGTTATTTTGAGACAGAGTTACCTGGAGCTCTTTAAAGGGTAAATGCTTACCTACCATGAATGCAAAGTTTTGAATAAAGATAAGCAGCAAGATTAGGCAAGACAAGTCAGCTGGCCAACTGCCAAGAGGCTTTATAAGGTGATACTCAGGAAATATTTCTTGAATTGTATCAGAGCAATGTATTTACATTCTGTTGAAACAAGCTAGGTGGATATAAGTACACTCTTTGAAGTTTAGGGGAACTTAACATCTTTATGAACTGAAGGCATCTTAAAGAAAGTAGGGCTTGGAATAAAGACCCGGGCCCTTGATTTCTGCTGATGACTCCCAGTTAATGACAGATAGGTACAGTTTTAGTTTGGCGGAAATTCATTTCATTCGATTCATAGGTATGTCCAGTAAACTGCCTCTCAAATATGGTTGTTAAACATGAAAATTGCCAGCCAAACCTTCCTGCCACCTTTTTGGCATATGCATGGATATGAATCTGCTTTGGTAATGAAATAATACTCTGATCACCAAGATCTGGGGATTTAGAACATACCCTCCATTTGGCAGCACTGTTTTCTTTTCCTCATTCTTTCATTCATTCCTTCAACAAATATAAATTGAGTTCCTACTATGTGTCAGGTGCTGTTCCAGGCACTGGGGATCCAGCAATGATCAAAACAAACAAAAATTCCTGTCTGTTTATTCATTCAGCAACTGTTATTGAGCACTTACTGTGTGCCAGACATTGTTGTAGGTGGGGAATGAGACATGTAAGGACTCGGTGTCATGGGGAGAAAAATAGTGAATGAATACACGTGAGCAGATGTGTAATTTCAGATGGCAGTAAGGTCTGAGAGGAAATTGAATTGTGGGGACCCTTCTGCAGATCTCTAACACTCATGTTTCTGTCGTTCTTGATCTCAGATTCCCCACTTCATCTCCTCGGGACAGGGAGATTGGTGGGCTTTGCCTGAGCGCTTCCTCCCTGCACTAAGGCCTTATACCTCTTCAGGTACTAGGCTGGGGGAAATGTGTGGCTCACCTCATTTGTTTCTCATCTTTTGGGGGTCACTGTCCTCTGCAGCCTGATGTACAATCTCTGGAAATGATTCTCACATATATTTTGTTCAGTTTTTTAGTTGCTTAAGAGAGAAGGATAAATCTGGTCCTTGTTACCCCATCTGGACTGGAAACAAAAACTGCCACAAAGGAGCAGACAGAATAGTCCTCAGAGTAACACACGGCTGGGAGTAGTTCACGTTCACAACAGCCAGAGTAGAAACCTTGCAATACATGGGCCATCAGGAGCACTACCGGGAAGAGCATTGCCTCAGTAAGCCAAAAAAACAGTTGCCCTCTAGCCAATTCTGACTCATGGCGACCCGATGTGTGTCAGAGTAGAACTGTGCTCCAGAGGGTTTTCATTAGCTGGTGTTTTAGAGGTAGATCTCCAGGCCTTTCTTCTGAAATGCCTCTGGGTAGACTCGAACTTCCAGCCTTTCGGTTAGCAGCCTAGTGCGTTATTCATTTGTACCACCCAGGGACTCCGCTGCCTCAGTAACCAAAAAAAGCCAAATCCGCTGCCATCGAGTCGATTCTAACTCATAGCACCTCAATAGGACAGAGTAGGACTGCCCCCATAGAATTTCCAAGGAGTGGCTAGTGGATTTGAACTGCCAGACTTTCGGTTAGCAGCCATAGCTCTTAACCACCATCCCATCAGGGCTCGATTGCTTCAGTAGTGGAGCCAAATTGGCCCTAGAATAAAGGCTACTCTGGTCCTACCTACTCAATGAAAAAAAAATATGGCTGCTGAGTCGATTACAACTCATAGTGACCCCATAGGGTTTCCAAGGCTGTAAATCTTTACAGAAGCAGACTGCCACGTCTTTCTCCTGCAGAGCTGCTAGTGGTTTTGAGCTACCGACCTTTTGGTTAGCAGTCAAGCACTTTAACCACTGCTCCACCAGGGCTCCTTAACAAAGCTTAAAAAGATCAAATTTTGTCCAAGTAAATTAACTGCATCCCAGTATAAAGCTCAAAAACTTTTAAATGATTTAAATGAACAACATGAAGTTAACAATGTCTGACATCGAATCAAATACTACCAAGCATGCAAAGAAGGAAAATTTGATCCATAATGAGGAGAAAAATCAGTCACTAGAAGCAGACCCAGAAATAGCACAGATGATGGAATTAGACAAAGACATTAAAAAAAAACATTATAAATACTCTCCCTATGTTCAAGAAAGTAGAGGAAAGCATGAGCATGTTAAGTGGAGACAAAGAAGATAAAAAATATTTTAAATAAAATGAGATAATATGATAGTGGTCAGGATGGAGGTAGATAGATGCATCTTTTACTAGGGTGGTCCTGGTCCTCTCTCAGGAGGTGATATTTGAGCTTACTTCTACCCCCTGAATTTTTGGTTAACCTAGAAGTTACTCAGTAATGCAGCCTTACTCTTGGGTCAGCATTTAGTAACTCAGAATATCATTTGTGCAGTTTCACAGTTCATTAGGTAGTGAGGTGTTAAGCTTGTTGACAGATAGGAGCTTTTAAAAAAAAAAAAAATTCTTGAGTGGTCCAAGGAATTCCTTGAGGTGCCATGGTGAAATATTGCGCAATAATATTGCTTAAGTGAGTTAAAGTGCTACATTTATGTGTTTGAGCAAAGTTACACATTTTCTTTTTCTCTGTCTTTCCAATCTTATCAGGGTATTGACTGACACTGAAATGTGAGGGTTGTTGCTGGTTTTCGTTGTTAATTTTTTTTTTTCTTTTTTTTGGCACATTTAAACAAGAGGAAGGAGCCCTGGTAGCACAGTGGTTAAAGCCCTTGGCTGTTAACCAAAAGGTCAAAGCTACCAGCCACTCCACAGGAGAAAGATGTGCCAGTCTGCTTCCACAAAGATTTACAGCCTTGGACACCCTATGGGGCAGTTCTACTCTGTCCTATAGGGTTGCTATGAGTTGGAATCCACTCGATGGCAGTGGGCTTGGTTTTTTAGGAATTCTGAGCAAGAGGTACATTTAGTACATTTACAAAAACTAACTGCTCCAGAAATTAAAGTCTTCTATAATTTAAAAAAAAAAAAAATTTTTTTTTTTTTTTAATAATTGCCCATTTTCAGAGGTTTTTTGCAGGTTATCAACAGGTATAAACTGGGCAGCTGGCATGTAGCTACAAAAGTGAATAAAATGTGTAGATTCTACCAGAATGGAGAGTAGGCTGGTGGGAGCAGGGGTGGGGGGGGTGGGGGAGCATTCTTACTTGATGTCATGTTTGTTACTAGTAGTTTATTTGCTTGCAGTGATCGTGATAGCATGTTCCAGATACCAGTAATAGTCTTTACCTTTCACCAGTGGTTATACAGCAGATAATGAAATGTTACCAGTAGAACTGAAACAGAACAGAATGACTTGTAACTATGTCACCTTATACTTGCCTGTCATGTCTTCTGTGCCTGCAATTTGTCAGTGAGATTACTAGCTAAACATAGATGGTAGAAACGTGGTATGTGAGAGCACATGATTCATCAGACACAGCAAATTGGTGGCATCCTTGTTCATCTTTGTTTGAATTAAAAATGTTCTGTTTCCCATTCCCAAAGCCAACTCTTCAGACAGGGATTGGGAGTGATCTATAAGACAGAAAGTGTGACTGGTAAGGAGTGAGCTTCTTGGCTCAAGTAGACACATGAGGCTATGTGGGCAACTCCTGTCTGGAGGTGAAATGAGAAGGCAGAGGGGGACAGGAGCTGGTTGAATGCACATGGGGAATACAGGGTGGAGAGAAGGAGTGTGTTGTCACATTAAGAGGAGAACAACTAGGGGAACATAGCAAGGTGTATATAACTTTTTATATGAGAGACTGACTTGATTTATAAACTTTCACTTAAAGCACAATAATAATAAATAAATAAATGTTCTATTTCAAATTCAGATACCACGGCTTTTTATCAGGGTATCAGATTTTCATGGCAGGTAGCTTCCACTGAAGTCATACTAGTTTTCTTCATGATATCTTATCCATGAGACTTGTTATTCACTATTTTAGAGTGTTTGTGTTGTCAAGGTGGTTTTTAGATTTTAATGTAGTTGATAAAGGTCAAGTGTAAAACTTCTAAAAATCCATAAAGGGTCATATGTAGGATGAGTCGGAATCGACTTGACAGCACTGGGCTGGGTAGGGTCTTGTGTAAAAATCAGGAGCCAGGTATATTAATCAAGAGGGAAAAAAAACAGAGGTTGAATCTTCCCTCCTTTTGTTTGGTTTTTGCAACATTCTGTGCTTGTGAGAAATCTCTCTGAGGCCTTTATTGTCCTTTCTGTCTGTCCTGAGCCTCTTTGTCCTTTAAGATACCGTGGAAGTTGTCTCTTCCATGAAGCTTTACCCTCTCAAGTTTTCAGCAACTCCTCCCCTATCAACGATCTTTATCACTTTCAGTCTGTCACATAATTTAATAAAATTTTCCTTCAGTTAGATTTTAAGTTGAAATCAGGACCATGGCATTGAACCTGATCTACTCTGAGCCTGAGCATACTGGTGGCATATTTGTGATTTCATAACATAGGGAAGGAGATGCCGGTGGAAGCGGCAATATCTCTTATTTAAAAAAAAAAAAAAAGTGCTGCTAATTTAGACATCCCTTCTATACATAAGCAGACACACACACACACCCCTTTTCTTTTTCCAAATTTGAACTGTGTATGTCGAGATCCTCCCATGCCTTAATTAAGTCTCCGTATTTTTTTTTTTAATTACTTTTATTATTTAACTGGAAACCCTGGTGGCGTAGTGGTTAAGTGCTACAGCTGCTAACCAAGAGGTTGGCAATTCATATCCCCCAGGCGCTCCTTGGAAACTCTATCGGGCAGTTCTACTCTGTCCTGTAGGGTCGCTGTGAGAAGGAATTGACTCGACAGCAGTGGGTTTTGGTTTATTATTTAAGTTTTAGAGTCTAATCGACTCAACGGCAACAGGTTTGGTTTTGGTTTTTTGGGTTTTTTTTTTTTTGTTCTTTAACTACACAAACTTTTTCTTTTGTGTGGGAAGACCATAAATTGTTTAGTCTCCTAGAATAATTTTAACAAGAATAGTTTAAAACTCCTCATTTTAAAAAAGGTTAAATATATATGTGTATATAAAGACAGAAATAAAAGTGAGTTTCATTTGAAATGAAGGTTTGTGTATATATATATATATGTGTGTGTGTGTGTGTGTGTGTATGTATGTATGTATATACACACATGGAGCCCTAGTGGCGCAGTGGTTAAGAACTTGGCTGCTAACCAAAAGGTTGGTAGTTCAAATCTACCAGCTGTTGCTTAAACCCTATGGGGCAGTTCTACTCTGTCCTGTAGAGTCACTATGAGTCAGAATCGACTCAATGACTACAGGTTTTATATATATATATGTGTGTGTGTGTGTGTGTGTGTGTATGTGTGAATATATGTATATAAAAAACCCACTGCTGTTTTATTTTTTCATATATGTGTATTTAAAAAAAAAAAAAAAACCCCGGTTACCATTGAGTCAATTCCAAATCATAGCAACCCTATAGGACAGAGTAAAACTGCCCCATAGAGTTTATATATGTATATATATGTATATCTATATAAACCCGCTGCTGTCGAGTTGATTCCAACTCATAGCGACCCTATAGGACAGAATAGAACCTGCCCCATAGGGTTTCAAAGGGTCTAAATCTTTACGAAAGTAGACTGCCACATCTTAGTCCCACAGAGCAGCTGGTGGGTTTGAACCACTCACCTTTTGGTTAGCAGCTGAGCACTTTAACCACCGTGCCATCAGGGATCCTTTATCTATCTGTCTGCCTATCTATATATAACCGGTTGCCATTGAGTTGATTCCGACTCACAGGGACTCTATATAGATATATATATTCCCCTCCCCCTCCAGTCTAAAGCATTGTGATGGCAAAATGTTTGTTTTGATTAGAGTGTCTGTTCATGGAAAGAAATCAAGATTTCATCTGAGACAATTATTTGAGTAAAAAAGTAAAACAATGTGGAATATAACAGCTTCTCCAACTGTGATTTCGCTTCTTCCTAAGGACGCTGTATTGTGATTTTACTGGGCATAGATAATGGAGCAATCGCACCGTTTGGTTTTTTTTAAGTCTCCACTCTCTCTTCTTGCTTAGGGGGAAAAGCAATATGACTTGCTCAGTCGGAGTTCCCTAGGGAATCAGAGCCAGAGTCAACGGATTTACTAACAGAATTTCCAGTTCAATTCTGAGGCAGCTGAGCAAGAGTGCTTCCCTGAGGAGTTAGGGATAAAAATGATACTTATATGTTTTTTAATGGAAGGTCTTTGTTTTACAGATACAACTGAGGTTTATTAACCCACTGAAAAATTTAAGACGTCTTGGAATCAAAATGATAACTGATATCTTTTTGGATTGGGAATCATATCAGTTCAGAACAGAAGAAATTGATGCCGTGTTTCATGGTGCAGTTTGGCCCCAGGTAAACCTTGTTTTCTACATTCTGCTTAGACACCTTCTGTTTCTTCCTTTTTTATTGCTTCTACCACCCAGACGTGAGTGTTTGTCCTGGTCTTTTACATCAAGCCTCTCTTTATTTATAGTAGTTCTAGAACACTTTTCTTTGCTTCTTTTCTGTTGCTGGTAGGTGCTGTCAGGTTGATTTCAATTGAAAGCGACCTCATGCGACAGAGTAGAACTGCCCATCGGGTTTTCTAGGCTGTAATCTTTAGATCGCCTGAACATTTTCCTGTGGAGCCGCTGAGTGGGTTTCAACCGATAGCCTGTCAGCCAGCAGTCGAGCACTAAACCGTTGTGCCACCAGGCCTCCTTTCTTTGCCTCTACTATCCCTAAAGCTTAAGAGCTAGTTTCTGCAGTGTCTTGGCACTTACACTTAAGGCTAATTTAAATGATTTTGCCTCAGTCATGTGTAGCAATTTTTGTAGCACCTCACGTAGCATGCCTCTGGCTTTTGACAGGCATGAGGAAAAACAAGCAGGTGTTTTTGTTACTTGTTTCCTTGTTGGGTTTTTTTGTTTGTAACTATTCTGGTGATGATAACTGGTATACAGGCAGTTTCCTGGTCACAAATGTCTGTTTTACGGACAACTCAACAACTTGTACTTGAGAAAGGTCTTCTATAAAGCCTATTGTATTAAGAATTTGAGTTCAATACAATGGTTTATGTTAACTTACAAGATCTTTTTTCTTTTTCTTTTATCTAAACTGTTTTAAGAACTGTTTAATTTTTTTTTTTTTTTTTTTTTTTTACTGTATACCTACACACACACAGATTCTCTTCGGTACAGTACCATATATAGTTACTTTTCCTATTACTGTATTATTATGTTTAAAATGTAGTGTATTTGGAAGTGTGTCTTAAGTGTTTTATATGCATAGAAAGGTAAAATATATACCGTATACAAAGACTGACATTTGACTAACTGATGCTAAATCAGAACCCTATATACTCCTTTCAGCTTACCTACAAAGTCGACTTAAAGATAGACTTAGGGACAGATCTTGTTCATAACCTGGGAGCCACCTGTAGTTATAGCTAAAAGACCGCAGGAGAGACTTGATTTTAGGAAAGATTACTTCTGGCTGCTTGAGCTCTTAGTCATTTCTGGGCATTTGACACCTGAACTACCTGGTTTTCCTGTTAACGCCCTTCCAGTGTCCAGTACTTCCATGTACCCTCTTTGCCATTTTTCCTGTGTGGACGTTATTTTGAATTCCTTGATTTTTCCTCTGTGTGTCCTTTAATTGTTGATCTCTGCCCTTTGGATTTTTATCGTTTAGTGTGGTTTCTGTGCTTGTTCTGCTTTTAGTTTTTGGTTTTTTCAGTATTGTTGTGTATATGTTTTTATTTTGTCTCCTAGATCAGCAGGCTTGGATCTGAAAGTCAGTATTCTCCTACTCCTCTGCTGAAGCTAATTAGTATCTGGAGCAGAAATGCAAGGTATAGCTTTCTTTTTTCTTTTAGAAAGAAGAGTTTTAAATTAATCTAGTTAAAACTAGTCTGCTGTTGGGTGCCCATGAGTCATTTTTGACTCATAGTGACCCCATGTGACAGAGTAGAACTGCCCCGTAAGGTTTTCTAGGCCATAATCTTTACAGGAGCAGGTTGCTAGATCTTTCCTTCTATGGAGCCGCTGAGTGGGCTCGAACTGCCAACCTTTTGGTTAACAGCCAAATACTTAACCCTTGCATCACTTCCTTAAAACTAGCCTAGGGAACTAACTGTATAATGTATATAGTCTTTTCATGCAACGAAATAGTTTCAGTGCCATCAAAAAGAATAAAAACCCATTGCCATCTAGTCGATTCCAAATCAAGGAGCAGCTGGTGGATTCGAACTGCCAGCCTTATTGGTTGGTAGCCGAGCTCTTAACCACTGCATCACCAGGGCTTCAAAGAGAATAAGGCAGCTTAATTAAGGCATGGAAAGATCTCAAAATACATGGTTTAAAGAAAAATGTTGTATGGTGCCATTGAGATGCTTCCAACTGATAGCAACCTTTACGTGTGACAGAACAAAACGTTGCCTGGTCCTGCACCATCTCACAATCATTCCTATGCTTGAGCCAGTTGTTGCAGCCACTGCGTTAATCTATTTTTAAAGAAAAATGCAGGTTGCTAAACAGTATGTGTAATATGATCCATTAAAAAATTGTGTGTGTTTAAAATGAAATAGAACATATCTAGAAGGATATATGAGTAACTGTTAACAGTGGTTCCTACAGCAGGTTGAGGCTTGTGTGGGCCAGTGGGGGAAAACGAAACTTTTTATGATACATCTTTGGCACTGTTTAATTATTTATAATAGTAATAACAATATATTACTTAAAAATGAAAGATCAAAATAACCTTTTACAATTTATTATAAGTTAAAATTGTAGAGTATCACCAAAGCTAATATATTTTTGCTATTTTTCCAGTTTCATTCTTGAAAGTTAGAAGTATTAGAATAAGTAGGGATAGTCTTTCACTGTGTATTAGTTATGTCAGCAGCTTGATTTGACCTGGCAAGGGGAAAGAATATTGAGAGGGAGAAGCAAAATGTAAAACACACCAGGTAGTTATATTATCACATATCTGCATGCTTGCTTAAAAATCAAAGCTAACTTGTAATTGGCATTCTTTTTCCCAATTCCTACTTAAAATCAGAAAAATTTCACGGGCTTTCTAGATTTTCTAGACCATTTCTTTGATTCTTTGTAAAACTCCATCTAAATATACATACAACTATCCTGGTCATCAGGATCCTTTTGAGTACTTATGAACTGTTTCCAGAATCTTCAATTGCTGATGGTTCAGAGATACCATGTTACAGACCAAATGTGTATTTACTGAACAGTGTGGAAATTTTACCTATATTGTTTATCTAAATTGTGGAAACGCTTAAGTTTGTCCTTACCTGTTTTGAAGAGTGGAAGGTAGAATAAAAGAATAAGTTTTATTATCAGTTCAGTGATGTTAAAATCTTGGCATTGGTTTTTACAAAATTTGCATCATACTGTATAATTGGCTTTTATTGTTTTTTTATGTATCATTATATCCTGAACATTTTCCCATGTCATTAAATAGACTTCAAAAACAAACCAAAAACCTTTACATTATTCTCCTCAGGAAAACCTGTTTTATTTTACTAGTAGGTAGGGGTCTTTTCAATTATATCCCAGTTTGATAAAGTCATTTCATATTTGCCTTGATCACTAATCATTTACAAGCAACACTTCATCAGAAAACTTGAGAAATGTTTTTGTTGTTACGTAATTTTTATCCAAATAAACCATGAAGGACGTTCATCCAGGAAGACTTTATGATAGTAAATCAGATTTTTATTAGCTGGGTCCTAACCCAAGGTAGAAGCCCTGGTAGCACGGTGGTTAAATGTTCAGCTGCTAACCAAAAAGTCGGCAATTCGAACCCACCAGCCATTCTGTGGGAGAAAGATGTGGCAGTCTGCTTCCTTACAGCCTTGGAAACTGTATGATTTGTAAATCCACTATGTGGGGCAGTTCCACTGTGTCCTGTGGGGTCACTATGAGTGGGAATCAACTTGAGGGCAACAAATTTAGGTTTTTTTGTTATTGTTTTTTTAGCTCAAGGTATAGAGCCACATCTTTGGATACCAACTCATTCCCTTCCTCAAATTCTTTCTTTTTTGGTTAGGGGAAGTTGGAGCCACACAGCAACAGAGGAGGTGGGCATCAGAAGCTTTTTTTAGTTTTGACTTTATGCTTAACCCTTCTAGAAATCTCTAGAAGGGGTGACTTCCCTTGAAATCCCCACAGCAATAAGTATGCGTATTTAGTTATGTGTGAAAAAAATAAATGATTGTCTCAGAAGCACTTAATGGGAATGTTACTCTTTGAAAAAAAATAAATTTTATTCCGAAGTGTGTTTACAGTTTATATAGCATCAAATATTAAAACACATTCTTCATCGAAACAAAAGGCTAGCATTTTACTTTGTGTAAATGCAGGTAGAGCTACTGTGTTGACAGTGTCTTTAAGCTTACAAGAGATTGAAATGTTTTAGAAATTAGGTAAACTCAGGACAAGAGATACTTGATTACTAGCTAAAGATCATATAATCCATTATCTACACTGTGACACTCTGAAGCGTGAAAAGAGATGCCATAAATAATTAAGCCAAGACAAGCAGTGTGAACTGGGACTATAATAGGTCACTCTTTCAATAGCTGCTCTGGTTCTATCATGATCAACCCTACATGGCTTGATATTTTCTCTGACCTCTTTCTACTTCTATAAGGAATGTACTGTGGTATCAGTTTCCATTGTTCAAGAAGTTTGGTCACTATGGGGTTGCGCTTGATTTGAATGGGCCTTTGCTAAGATTTTGCCAACAGCTGTAAAGAGCTTTCAAAACATTTCTGCTTGAAGATATTTAAAGGCAACATATAAGGTAGTTATTCAGAGCACAGGCTCTGAAGCCACACAAACCTAGCTTCATATCACAGCACCAGTGTGTGTTCTTTGGCAAAGCTGGCCTCTCTGAGCATCGGTTTTACCACCTGTAAAATGGAAATAATAACAGTACCTACCTCATTGAAATTAGAGGTAATATACGTAAAATATCTTATTTGTGCCTCCCCATACTCAACCTAAAAAACCAAGCCTGTTGCTGTCGAGCCAGTTCCAACTCATGGCAACCCTGTGTGTTGTAGAGTAGGACTGAGCTCCATAGAGTTTTTGACTGTAATCTTCATAGAAGCAAATCGCCAGGCCTTTGTTCTGTGGCACTACTGGGTGAGTTCGAACTGCCAACCTTTCGGTTAGTAGCAGAGCACAAACCACCCAGGGACCTCTGCCCATACTATTTGCCCAGTATTTGCTGGACAGAAAGATGTATGAATATAACCACTTAGAGCTTTTCTATCAATTCGCTGGTGCTAAGCATGTTAAAGTGCTTAAGCTTTTTCTCGGGTGATGATGAATTGATGAAGCCAATCTCTGAATTTTTCCCCAATTTATCCCCCCTAGAAAATTTTTTTTTTACTAAGTATAGTATTAGTATTGAGTCTCTGGCTGCGAAGCAAGTGCTGATCGCCCTTGGCTGGAAAATCTCTGTGTAGTCTGCCCTTGTTGGTGTGTTGTCTGTAGGCGGGGGCATTCAGACATTTTGTGTGAGTCCTTCATCGTTGGAGGGGGATTCATTTCCCCAGCCCCCATGACAAATGATCCTTACCTCTGAACGTTGCACATCCTGACACAACAAATGTTTGTTTGGCCTGCACTCCTAACTCCCAGGTTGCAGTACATTGATTTTTAGATGAATGTCTAAGCATTCACATTCTAAAAGGGTTATTGAAAAATAGTCTGTCTTCCAAAAGTTTCGATTAGGAAAAAAAAAAAAATTTTTTTTTTTTTTTGGCTGTGGAGTAACACTTGGTTCAAATCTCAGCTCTACCACTTGTTAGCTCCATGACTTACAGTTTCCTCATCTATAACGTGGGAATAATGATACTATCTCGGAGATGTTAGGAGGATTAAATGAGAAATACACATTAAAAAATAAATAAATAAAGTGCCTGAATATCATAATGTTTATAAGATGCTTAGAGTTATTATCCATCAATTTTAGATTTTAAAGCATTGCCCTTTTGAGTAATCTTCTGTGAATTAATGTTTATATGTGATTGTGCATATACATGCATATACAGGGAACCCTGTGGGAGCCGGAGCTCAAAAGGCCTGCCTTGTTTTTCTGGGTCTCACAAGTTCTCCACCTTTGACAGGGTGCAGTCTTGCCACTTTTCTAGCACTCATTTTAGTGGAAAATATTTGAATTTTCCTTCTCTGTCAGGTTTCCGCCTTATACACATTCCTGCTTTCGCAGGTTTTACTGTATGTATATGTGCACACAAACACATGTGCACACACACATATGTGTATTTGTTAAATTCAGTGTAAAAATTCATAAGGAACATTTTTAGAAATAAATGTATTGAGAAATAAGATGATTGTTTCAATGTTTTTCTTGCAGATATTTCCCTTTCCTGGCTAAACAGAAACCTGGGCACCCAGAGTGTGATATTTTGACCAATGTTTTTGCAATTCTCTCAGCAAAGAATCTCTCAGAAGCCACAGCCAATATTGTGATGGAAATAGCCAATGACCTTCTGACCCTTCCAGATTTTGAGCCCACAGAAACCGTTTTGAGCTTGCCAGTAACAGGCTGTGAATACACTGAGGTAGCAGAAAATGCAGATGGTATGTGTGCTGTACAAAGCAAATGATTCTTAGGTTTTTCGAGCTAGCTGCTTGTTCCCTCTGAATGGAAAAGGTCAAGGGAATTTGACTGTTAATAGCCTGTGCTCGTAAATGTTCTTTTCTCTAGAAATGAATACTAATGTGCATAAACGGAATTTTCTTTGTAGTAGTAGGAAGTCAGATTATCTACTTTCTGGGAGATTTCAACATTCCTCCAGGAAGTTGTCAAATGTCGTGTCTTTGAATTCTTCTTACCATATTGTCCCAACATTTCCTTTACTACTACCACAGTTGGTTTAAATAAAGCCTCATGGGGTCTCTTTTATACATTCTTAACTTAGTGATACAGCTATTTTGATTAAGAAGAAAGTAATTTAATATTTAGAGTTGAATTTTAATTACATTTTCATAGTTGAGTGCTTTTTTATCAGTCATTGTGAAGATGCTTTAATAGTTCATTAAAATCAAGACATTAATCACTCTCTTATTTTAGAGTCTATTACGATAGGAGGAAGATTAATTCTACCTCATGTACCTGTAATTCTTCAGTATCTCAGCAAAACCACAATAAGTGCAGAAAAGGTGAAAAAGAAAAAGAATAGGGCACAAGTCAGCAAGGAACTTGGCATTCTTTCAAAGTAAGTGACGTGTTGGTACTTAAAATAATATTACCACCCATAGCTTTCGTTTTTTTGAAAATTATAACTCATGGTTGTAAGAAACTAAAAAGGTTTTCAGTGTTTTAAATGCCCCTCACTTTTAAGTTAATGTAGAATCTTGCCTCTCTGCTGCAGTATTCATTAGAAACCTTTTATGGTATCTGCTTTCATTTAATTACATTAAAACGAACAGACTTTTCAAAATTCTAAAGTAGACTAATACATTTGCTTGTTTAGCTTTTGCAAATTTTGTTTAAAGTTTTGAGTTATGTAAGATCCACTTTTTTTTTTTTTTTAGCTTAATTGATAAAAATAATTAATTAAAAAGAGCCAATTTGTTTTTTTAAGAGTCAAGAAGATCTTGCAAGGATTTTCAAAGAGTCTGTTTGGCAATAGGCCTAGTAATATATAATTGTGATTTCTGTAAAGGGCAAGCTTGGTAATTCTGATATGCAAGAAATGATCCAACCTTAAACTTTAAATTGATTGGTCAGCTTAGTTGTTGACAATTTATTTTTTCTGCTATTTTCAGCAACAAGAAAAAGGTTATATTGGAACCTTCCCAGAAACTTTTTATAATGCATTTTATGCTATTTTCTTTCTAAGCTACCTAGAATGGGAAACCACGCCAAATGCACTTGTTAAATTTCACCACAGGCCATGGGGTAGTGGAAAAATGATCAGACATCGGGCACTAGAAAGACCAGGATTTAAAAGATCTGCTCTACCAGTTACTAGCCATGTGACTTCAATTTCTCAGAGTCTCGATTTCCTCTGAGGCTAATCATACCTGCACTGCAAGGCTGTTGTAGGAGCTATACTGGCATATTGCACTTAAATAATAGTCTCAGCTCTTAGAAAAATGTGTTTCTTTGCAAAAAAAAAAGTCAGATTGTAGTACTTTAGTATATAACCCATTGCCGTCGAGTCAATAGCACTACCCAAAAACCCAGTGTCGTCTGTAGCAGTATAAATCACTTACACCCTCAGATATTGCGAAAGTAATAAAAGTAGTAGCCACAAGCCTAATATTGGAGAGAAATGCAGTGGGTACTGGTAAATAATTGAGTTAAACTTTTTCTATATGCACACATACTTATGACTTCTATTGTTAAAATTGTGCCTTTAGCCACGATTTTTTTTTTTTTTTTTTTAAATAATAGGTTTGACTTCTTAGGTAAATACTCTTTAATTGCGTATCTTCCTTATGAATCAGTTTTTTCCTTCTTTAGGATCAGCAAGTTTATGAAAGACAAAGAACAGAGTTCTTTACTCATTACACTACTCCTTCCTTTCCTCCACCGTGCCAATATTCCTCAGGTACAAATTCGTTTACTTTGTCTTTCAAGCGGCACTTTATCACTGGGTTTATTTGTGAGCAATACTTTTATTGGTTAGATTCTGTAATGTGTGTGTCCCAAAGAACTAAAAGGCTTTATACAGAAATATGAAATTAAAAATGGAGGGAAAAAATTAGGGTGGAGGTGGGTGTTAGATTTTTTGTCATCAACTACCATAACAGGAAAAGTGTTCAGCCCTCTTTTTCTTTGTTTAGCTTCTAATCCATTTCAGGGTTTATTTTTTTCTATGACTGTAAAAATGACTGTAATCAGTAACAAATCTGGAACCCAAGGAGGACATTGCATAACCTTAAATGTGGGTCACAGTGGCAAAACTTGAATGAAAGTCAGACCATTTTAATATTCAGACGTAGCTAAGTGTTTCTGGTATGATTTTCAAATCCTACTTTAGACCTGAGTAGAAGAGTTCGCCAGCAGCCCAAGCTCATTTAGAAGGCCTCAGTAGCTACACTGAGCATCTCTTACCACTTAGTAATTCCATTTAAAACACCACCAAAGGTGTCTATTTTTCTTCACCCAGCTTATTTTGTTGGCTCTTTTTTACTAGACAATAGACAAAATTATGTTTTAAAACTGTGCATATTCTCGGTTAGCATAAAAAAAAAAAAAAGAAAAAACTGCTATCAACATTAGTACGGGTGTTTTGTTAACTTAAATTGCTAAATGCAAGACTATGAAATAATTTTGCAATTAGCACCATTTCTTATCCTTAAGTAATTGTTTTCTATGCTGTAATAAAGTAGAAGTTAACCAGTTTTATAAATTTCTGAAATGGGATTTTTCTTAATTTTTCTTCTTAAGGAGACAGAGGTCGATATTCTGATGACAGTACAAAACTTGTTAAAACATTGCTTGGACCCTACAAGCTTCCTCAAGCCTCTAGCAAGATTATTCTCAGTTATTAAGAACAAGTTGTCGAGACAGTTGCTTTGTGCAGTCTTCCAGGTCTGTAATAATTATTTTGATCCCAAATCATCCCTCTCCTTAGACAGTACCTGTAACACGTAAAGCATATTAGTAGCTTTTTAGTGCCAATACAGTGTTTCTGTATGTATTGGTGTGGTGATAGGAGGAGGCATAAATGTTAAAGTTTTATTCATCAATAATATGGTGCTTTCTTTCCCTGTAGAATCTTTCCAATTTTGAGAGTGGATTAAAGTATATTACTGATGTTGTCAAGGTAGGAAAGAAGGTTTTTTTCTCTTTTGCTTCAGAATTATTATCATTTATGTTTATTTAAAGATTTAAAAAAAAAAAAAAGATTTATACACCTTATATGGTTTTAATGGCATTTTTTGTAGCTTAATGCCTTTGACCAAAGACATCTCGATGATATCAACTTTGATGTTCGCCTCTCAACGTTCCAGACCATCACGTCTTATGTTAAAGAAATGCAAACTGTGGATGTTAATTACCTAATTCCAGTTATGCATAACTGCTTCTATAATCTGGAGGTAGGTCTGTATAGTAAGCAATTACGAATTGTTTTTGACTGTTTTGATAATGCAGCTTCATAGCTTAATTTCTTCAGAAGTGTTTTTGTTTTATTTTGTTCTGTTTTTTTGTTTTTGTTTTTTGAGGGGGAATAAGAGTTAGTAAAAAAAATTTTTTAGTTGCAGGATATTTTGTGTGGCCAAGCATATATTGTTATTCTCATGATTTGAAAGACAGATTTTTCAAATAAAGTAATATATATGGAAGCACTTTAAAAAGTCGAAAAGAAAGTTATGTATTAGAAAGTAGGTGAAGTGCTGCCAGGGGCTACCATAAGTGAGGAACGAGAGTGACTGCTAACGGATACAGGATTTCTTTTGGGGGGGGATGATGAGGATATGCTAGAATTAGAGAGTGGTGATGGTTGCATAGTCTTGTGACTATTCTAAAACCACTGAATTGTATACTTTAAAAGGTGATTTTTAGGGTCTGGATTTTATCTTGATAAAATAGTTATGTAACTAAGATATTATTTGAAAGTTTGCTGTTTTTTATTGAAGATACAGTAGAAATAAAGGGGTTTGGACTATTTTAAGTGTCATGTTGCCGAATTGAAATGAAAACCCAAAATGGGAAAAATAAAACCCATGTAGTGGCATCAGTAATCTCTTTTGTGGCATTTACAGCTATTCATCTGATATTAAGGACCCTTAGTGTGGTGTGTTTTTTTTTTAGTGTGGGGCTCATTCTTCATATATCATGTCAAATTTCAACATAAGGAATTCAGAATCACCACCAGTTTGTCTGAGTTGGTAACACTTTTTCTGTACTCACTACCTCTCTTCTTCAAACCAGAAACTAGAGCCACTAACCAGAATTATACAAGCCAAAACAATGACCTGAAATGGAATATTAAAAATGGTTTTAGTGAACCTCTTATTCTGTTTGCTTTGGGAAGTATAACTTAAAAGTACATTTCATAGTACTTTCTGAAATTAAGTGATACTTGTCAGCAAAGCATGATTTTTCAAAGTCATTTATTATATTACTCACAACCTTACATTTGGTTCTTCCTGAGGTATGAAGTACTTACACATTTCTGGATAGTGACTTTGCACAGAGCAGTGGTAAATTTTTGTGAACACTCTCTCATTGGAAGGTAATACTGCATTTTATAGTTATTACACAGAATAATTTGTTTATTCCTATTTCCAGTTAGGAGACATGTCTTTAAGTGATAACGCCAGTGTGTGCTTGATGAGTATCATCAAAAGGCTAGCTGCCTTGAACTTCACAGAGAAAGAATATCGAGAAATCATTCATCGTTCACTCCTGGAGAAATTGAGAAAAGGATTGAAGAGCCAGACAGAGGTAATAAGATTTGTAATTGTTAACTTTGTCTTTAAAGCACTAGTATCTGAGGAGTTTTTTTTGTTGTTGTTGTTTTGTTTTGTTTTTGTCATTCCATTTTGTTTTTTAGAAAAACAGTTAGGCTTAATATATTTGATTAAAATACTTGATTGTGAAAATACTGACCAAACTTTTAATGGGGTAGTCTGAATGGATAGGAAAGCAATCACTTTTGATTCTGTGTAGTTATTTTTTGACTTTTTTACATTGGAAACCTTTTATTTAAAAGAAATTAATGTCTTTTGGGTTTTTTGGGATTTCAAAAAAAAAAAAAGGAAGAAAATTGCTAATTTGTTTTAAAATTAATAAGAACGTTTCTCAACTTGGTATTTGCAGAGTGTTCAACAGGATTATACCACTCTGCTTTCCTGTTTAATTCAAACCTTTCCCGATCAACCGGAATTTAAGGACTTGGTACAGCTGACTGATTACCATGACCCAGAAATGGACTTCTTTGAGAACATGAAGCACATTCAGGTAAAAGACAATTCAGCTTTCTTCCTGCCTGCTTGATAAGTGTTTTAACCAAGTCTGCCTCATTTAAAAAGGTGTATTTTTTTTTTTTTTTACCAAAAAGTATAAACTTCCCATCCCAGGGTCTTCATGGTCATCGTCCCATTTGCATATAAGATGATGACTTCCTGGGGCCTGATTTCTTTGGTGCTGTCACAAGCCACAGTTAATAATAGTGTCTTATTTCTCCGCCTTTTTCTAAGCTTTTTAAATGCTTTAGAATCCATTGTTACACAAATGCTATGGATTATATCTCTGGAAGCAAGTCACTGCGGAGGTGTTTGCTTATGTAACACCTGGACTATATTTCACTTCTTTAATCTTTTCATGGAAAAAGAACTTGATACTGCAATGCAGCTGGTTGTAGGTAAGATTTTTCAGTAACTAATTCATATTTTGTCTCACTCATAGATTCACAGAAGAGCACGAGCCCTGAAGAAACTGGCAAAACAATTAATAGAAGGCAAAATTGCGCTGTCTTCTAAATCTCTTCAGAATTACGTCATGCCTTACGCCATGACTCCAGTTTTTGATGAGAAGATGCTCAAGGTAGGGTGTTAAATCTAGACATCAGTAAGCTTCTACGCAAACCATGACACACTTTTCTAAAATGTAAATGTGGTTGGTGGCATCCATATTGATGCTAACTCAATAATTAGATGCTTAGAATAGTTCTAAAGCCCTTAGAGCTGTGCCTGGCATAGTAAATGCTAAATAAATGGTGGCTATAAACAATTGTTTATAGTATCACTGTTATTAACTCACAAAAGGCTAGCCACAAAATATTTTCCTTCCCAGAAATTATCAAATTACCAAGACGACATACTTTTATTTTTTTATCATAGGAACTTAGTTCTAGTCAGCTCCACTAATCAGCAGAGTTACTGTTCTCCCAGGTAACTCATAAGAAGAAACAATAGCTATCTTTTCTTGAGCATTATACCAGGTATCAGTTACTACTCCAAATACTTTACATACTTAACCTAACTTCATTCTCACAACAGCTCAACCTTATGGTCTAGGGACTGGTCTTACCACTATATTGCGAGAGTAAACTGATAATAAGTGAAGTTGCGTAACTTTCTCAGAGACACGCAGAGTCAGAGGTGGTATTAGAACTCAGGGCTGTCTTAACCATTATACTACACAGTGCCTAGAACAATGCCTGGCATATGGTAAAGATAAATATTTATTGATTAAATAGATAGATGTAAAAGACCGTATTAAATGATCACAGAAATTGGAGTCTAACTGAGGTAATATCAGGGCTTGTGACTTGAATTAATACTGTGTTGATTACATAGCCTTGTGCAATGACAAGTTCCCCCTGTTTCAAGATACAGGCAGTCCCCGGGTTATGAACATCTGACTTATGGACAACTCATACTTAAGAACAGACTGCCATAAAGCCTATTGTATTAAAAATTTAAGTTAAATACAGTGGTTCATAATAAGGAGCACATGCACTACTCTGTGACACTCATGAAAACATTGCATGGTTTAGAAGTGTTTCTTAAGTGTTTTATATGCATAGAAATGTAATATATATATATATATATTATATATTAAGAAAACATTTGACTGATACTAAATAAGAACCGTATGTACCTGTTCAAATTTACCTACAAATTCAACTTAAAGATAGACTTCGGAACAGACCTTGTTTGTAACCTGGGAACTGCCTGTATTCAAAAATATCTTTAAAAATTATCTAAGTAAATAAAAATTTGGTCCCTTAAGTTACAATTGAAAAACCCAAGGTTTGATGGAAGTGAAATAGGAAAGAGGCTTAGATGGGGAAAAATAATTTATACTTAGCTTTGATTGGCATTAACGTGGTATATCTTTTTCTAGCCTTTAATTTTAACCTATTTGTGACTTTACATTTAAAGTTGGTTTATTATAGTAAGCATATAGTTGAGTTTTGCTTTTTTAATCCAATTTGACAATCTATGTTTTAATTAGGTATTTAGACCATTTACATTTAATATGATTATTAATGTGGTTGGGTTTAATTCTATGCTGTTTATATTTATTTTTCATTTGTTCTCTTTTTAGTCTTTTTTCCCTCCTATTAGATTCATTAAATATTTTTATCATTTTGCTTTATCTCCTCTGATTTCTTAACTATTTGCTATTTTTGTCATACATTTTACCTTTATGTTAGTTTCAAACTCCATAGTACATTGTTGTTGTTTTCCTTTAAACAGTCAATTATCTTTTGAAGATGTCTTTAGAAATAAGAGAAAGATCTTTTATATTTGCTCACATATTTATAATCACTAATATCCTTCTTTCCTTTGTATAGATCTGAATATCCATCTGCTATCATTTTCCTTTTGACAGAGGACTTTCTTTAAATTTCTTGTAGTAAAGGTCTGCTGGTGGTGAATTCTTTCAGCTTTTCTTTGTTTTTTTCTTATCTTTGTTTTTGAAAGATACTGTTTCTAGGTATAGAATTCTGGACAGTTTTTGTTTTTTATTTTTTATTTCATTAAAGATGCTGCTCTGCTGTCTTCTGGCTTCTATTATTTGCAATGTGAAGTCATTCTTGTCTCTGTTCCTTTGAATGTAATTTGTCTTCTTTATTTTTCTGACGGTCTTTAAGATTTTCTCTTTGTCATTGGTCTTAAGGAATTTGATTGTAATGTGCCTTAGTGTAGTTTCCATCACGTTTCTTGTACTTGGGGTTCATTGAGCATCGTAGGTCTATAGATTTGTAGTTTTCATCAAACTTGGAAATTTTTAGCCGTTACTTCTTAAGATATATTTTTGGGCTCCTTCTTTGCCTTTAGAGGTTCTATTGTATACTATACTATTGAAGTTGTCCCTTAACTCACTGGGGCTCTTTTTTTTTTTTTTCTGTGTTTTATTTGTTTCTATTCTTGTGTCTTCAAGTTCATTAATCTGTTCTTGTGCAGTGTCAGAAAAAAAAAAAAAATCCACTGCTGTCAAGTCAATTTTGACTCATAGCAATCCTATAGGACAAAGAAGAACTGCCCCATAGGGTTTCCAAGGCTATAAATCTTTATGGAAGAAGGTGATCAGCAATTATACAAAGGAAAGAATGCCAAGACTATACTCAGTTTTTCCCGCTCTGCTGTGTCTAGTCTACTGTTAATCCCATTCAGTGCATTTTCCTTCTCAGACATTGTCTTTTTCATCTCTAGAAGTTAGATCTTTTTTTTTTTAATATCCTTCATGCCTCTTCTTAGCATGTTCATACTTTCCTCTCTCTTCGTGATCACATTTAATTACATCCTTTGTTTTAATGTCTTTGCCCCCTAAATCCATCTTCTGTGTCATTTCTGGGTCTATTTCTATTGATTGATTTTTCTCCTCATTATAGATATTTTTCTGCTTTGCATACCTGGTAATTTTTAGTAGATGCCAGACATTGTAAATTTTAGCTTGTTGGGCACTGGGTGCATTTGTATTCCTTTAATATTCCCAAGAGTTGCCTTCTACATTCGTTTGCCAACCAAACCCCCCATGGGGTATTTTTATAAGCACGCTATGCTAATTTTTTTTACAACTTGCAAAAAAAAAATTGGAAAAGCGGCACTTATAAAAATACCTTGTTGGGGAGGCATGGTTGGCAAACATAGAAGGCACGCATTATTTGCCTAAAAATACAGTAATTACAAGGCTCACCTCATTTGTTTCCCTTCTCTCAGGGATCACTGTTTGATATTTAAAGTCTGAAAATTGTTGTTTCATATATTTTGTCTAATATTCCAGTTTAAGGTATGAGATTAAATCCAGTCCCTGTTCTCCATCATGGCTCAACAAGGCATTGCACTTTTAAGTGCTGAGTAGTGCAATCTATAGTTAACCTCAGCGTTTATCAACTTTTGTACATTGAATTTACTTCATTCACTATAGTCTTGAAATTGTACCCCTCGGAGTGGTTTGAGTGATAAAGAGTTCAAAATATCTCAGTATTCTTTAAAGGATGGTGTCCTTCTTTTCATTGACAGCATTTTTTCCTAGGGCAGTGGTGGTGGTGGTGGTGGTTATTTGCCACTGAGTTGATTTTGACTCATGGGGGTAAGGGAAAAAATAGAATATAATTGGGGTGTTCTTTCCTTTCTGTAATTGCTGATCACCTGCTGTCTAAGCTTTTTAATATACTGAGTTAACCATGTATTTATTAGCAAATATTTGTGGTATGTTTATGCTCTTGATTTATTTTACAGCATGAAAACATAACTATTGCTGCCACAGAGGTTATTGGAGCTGTATGTAAACATCTCTCTTGGTCAGCATATATTTATTACTTGAAACATTTCATTCATGTTTTACATACAGGACAGATCAATCAAAAGTTGGGTGTCAGGTATGGTCAGACTTCTTATTTTTGTTTTAAAAACAGAAAGTCTGTTTATAATCTCAATTTATTTTACACTGTATTAATGAAGCTATGCTAATCTTTGTTAAAGTCAAAAATACCTAGAACTGAATGATACTCTGTTCTTTTAATAATAGTCAAATGGTATTAATAATCAAATGAACATTTCTGTGTCCTTTTTTCTTTTTTAATAGTTTGCTAGTAATAGTGTTAGAAGCATTCCACTTTGACCACAAAACTCTTGAGGAACAAATGGGGAAAATTCAGAATGAAGAAAGTAAGTTTTTAAAACTTTCTTAAACTAGATTTCCATCTTCTTGGATAATTTATGATCATAAATTAAAGATGGGAAAATTCAACTTTTTCTGTTCTTATAGCAGTGACCAGTGAATGGGTCAAATGAAAGTTCAAAAGAATGTTTTGAGTATTCTTGTAAAGCCTTGTATAACTATAGAGAAGGCCAGTCTAAATTGTATTAGTGAAAAAAATCTGTGCTGTAGATTAGCTACATAGAAATCCACTTTTATTACTGTGTGTGTAGGAAGAGCATTAAGTAATGAATACAAGAAAATACAACAAAGGGAATAACAAAAATCAGAGAAAAAATTAATGAGATATAAAATAGATACAACAGAGAGGATCAACAAAGCTAAAAATAGACATTTGAAAAGGTTAAATTGGCAAACCTCTGACAAGAATGATCAGTGGAAAAAGAAGGCATAATGAACAATATTAAAGATGAAAATGCATAATTAATAAAAAAAGGTAATATTATTTTCTTTGTATTTAAAAACTTGAAAACTTGGCTGAAATGTACAAATTCTTAGAAAAATAAAAATACAAAAACTGACTTCAGCAGTGGTATAAAATCTGAATGACCCTCTAGCTATTAAAGAAATTGAATCTGTAGGTAAAAGTCTTCTGAAGAAAATTCCAGACTCAGACCATTTTACTGGCAAGTTTTATCAAACATTGAAGGAATGGATAATTTCAACCTTATACGAACTATTTCAGGTAATTGAAAAAGAGGAAGCCCCCACTATACTAACTCATGAAGTCAGTATAATTTGTATACCAAAATCTGACAAAGGTAGTATTAGAAAAGAATATTATAACGGTATCATTCATGAATATAGATATAAAAATCCTGAACAAAGTATTTACAAAACAAACTCCACATATTCAATAAAAATATTAAAAACATGACTGTATTTGGTACATCCCAGGAATGCAGGGTTGCTTCAGTATCAGAAAAGTAATTGATAGAATTAGCATATGAAAAACCATGGTCCTCTAAGTAGACACAGGAAAACCATTTGATTAAATTTAATATGTATTTATGATAAAAAATGTTTATCAAATATAGATAGAAATTTCCATACCTTGTTAAAAGATCTCTTCAAAAAACTTAATGCAGACACCATTCACAATGCTAAAGGATTAAAAGCCTTTGCTTTAAAACCAAAATAAAGCAAGGATACCTACTACTCATGTTGAACATTGAACTGGCTGTTCTAACCAGCACAGGAAAATAAGGAAAAGAAAGAACACTCAAGATATTTCTAAGTCTTGGCAAAGACATTGAAATATTCTGACCCTCAGTTTGCGCTACTCCAAGATTCCTTCCTACTCAAAATTTTCTAATTCTTTGACTCAAGGTAAAATTATTCTGGGACAAACTAATGAATAAAAAAGACTAGCTTCAATTAGTAGAAACTGTGTTTTAAGTAATTGCTGTACTAAAGCCCGAAAACTTTATTTTTTTCTGTCAGTTGCATCTACATTTTGCTATTTAGCATAAGCGTTAAAAAATTAAATCCACTTAATTTGCATAACTGTCTCTTCTGAGATAAAAGAAAAAAAATTTTTTTTGTTGTTTAGTTTTATTCCTTATTCTAAACCAGCTCAAATTATGCAAGTTTAGTGGTGACCAAATTTGTATAGTTAGGTATATTCAGAAAGGTAACTGAAATATGGGTGTGTTGTGCTGCACTTGAGTATGGTTCTCTTACATGCTCTTTTTTTGATCCTGTACCACTGATACTTCCATTTAGTAGCTGTTGGAGGTCTGTTACGGCAGTGATTGCCAATTCCTAGTGATTTTTCACAGTATTCAGATGTTTTAACTTACACTAAATTATTTTGTCCCTGAGAAAGATTCCACTGGGATATTTTATTATTGCTGTGAGCTGGGTGTTACAAATTTCAGTTGTTTTAGAGACAACTTTTCTTAACATCTTATGTGAGGCATAAAAAAAATCAGTTGTCATCACATCAGTTCCTGCTCATGGTGACCCTGTGTGGGTCAAAGTAGAAATGTGCTCTATCAGGTTTTCTGTGGCTGACTTTTCAGAAGTAGATCACTAGGCCTTTCTTTCAAGGCGCAACTGGGTAGACTCAAATCTCCAACTTTCAGTTAGCAGCCAAACATTTTAACTGTACCACCCAGGGACTCCAGTATGAGACATAGCTGTGATTAAGTCTAACATTCTGCCCACTAAGGGTGTCAAATAAGTAGTCTTACCCACAAAGGCTGATTCTGAATGTCTGAAACTCTAGAGAAGCCAGTAGAGGTAGAAAAACTACTTCCCTTCCTTGGATTAGACATTTATCACCTCCAGAATCACAGACTCCGGGGATTGCTGATTTAGGGTCCCAAACTGTCTGGACTAGGAGTATCTTTCAGGTGCTCTATCTCAAAATTAACCTTCAACCACCCCTCAAAACAGCTCTTCTCCCTTAATTTTCCTCCATAATTACTTCTTATGTACCAGTCATATCAGATATTGGCAAAGCAACATGAATGAATATCTCAATTATGATGCAACTAAGAGCCCCAACCTACTAGTTACCAACAGTGTCCCAAATTAACCACCATCTCAGAGCTGAGCCAACCCAAGGTGGAGCGTCATCCTTTAGGATGAGGATAAAGGAGCATAGCTGAATTCTAGTTCTAGTTGATGTTAAATTAAGACTTTTCTTTTTCTTGTTGATTCTGTGTGTTAATAAATGCTGATCAGCAAAAATGATGTGGCAGATCAAAGAAAATTGTGGTCTATTTAATGAAAAGGAAAATAAATTCAGCGACAAAGAAGACCAAGAAGTTTTAAACATTTATTGAACACCTGCTCTGTGCTGAGCTTGTATATGCATTATCTCGTTTGTCCTCACAAGAACCTTAGTTTTTAGAACTCATATTTTTGATTTAAAAAGCTAAGTTTCAGAGAAGTAACTTTCCTAAAGCTACACAGCCAAAAAATGAAATAGACTAATAGCTACCATTTTTTGAAAGTCAGTGACATGTCAGGCACATGTTTTAGGTACATGATAGACTTTATCCCACTTAACCCTCACAAATGCCTTGCAGGGTAAATGCCATCTCCATTTTACAGGTGAAGAATCCTAAGCCCACTTAGGTTAAGTAAATTGACTGGTCACAAAGCTTGTTAGCAAAGTCAAAGTCTAGACTTGTTCAACTACCATTCTGCCAAATTTGTATTAATAAGCTAAATCTTAGAACAAGGGATATTTCTGCATAAGAACTGTTGGCTGCCATTATGATTTTCATGCTTCTGAAAGTAGGGCTTTTTTTTTTTTTTTTGGAAGACTTCTCCAGCCACACCACTTGGGAAGTTTCTGTGAGTTAGGACCCTGCCATCCCAACCCTCCCGATGTGCTCCCATAGTATCTTATACTCACTATCCACACTCTTTTATAATTGCCAGTTTACCTATCTTTATCCCTCATTAGACTCTAAACTGAACTGTGAGAAAGCAAAAACCCTGGCTTCTCATTTACTGCTGTTTCTTCAGCACATACATTGCCTGCCCATAGTTAGTGATTAGGTATTTTTATGCAGTGTCAGATGTTAGTGCAAAAGACTACTTAACACAACTGTGTTATTTCCATATTTGATTTAAAGTGACTTTTGTTGTTTGTTAAACATAGACACCATAGAAATGATTGAGATACCAGAGCATGAAGCCATGGAGTTAGAAGAAGAAGGAAAGGATGGAGAAGAGAAGGAAAATAGATGTCAGAGTCCGTCAGACAACAACGAGGAACTGAGAAACCCTGATGCAGCTGATTCTGAAGAGATGTCAGCTAAGGAATCCAAGTGTATCACAAAGTCAGTCTCCTTCCTTCCTCAGAATAAGGAAGAATTAGAAAGAACAATTAAAAATATCCAAGGAACCATAACTGGGGATATCCTACCCAAGCTACATAAATGCCTTGCATCTACGGTAATTATTCTTTTTGGGGCCTAGAGAATGGTCTGTGTGAACTCAGGCTTGGTGGGGCCCTGTCAGACTCATAACTATTACTGATTGACTTCAGCTTTTGGATTTCCCTTTCTCTCAGCGTTTCACATTACAGCCCCCTTCTCTTACCTTCTGAACCTCAGGCCCATCTCCTGCTGCAGCTAGGTAGTAATGCTTTGTTATGATTTTGCTGTCGTGATGTATGGTTTTCTATCTCTAAAGTAGGTATTAAGATGACTCCCAATTCTAAAACCACTTCTTGGCCATTTCTCTACTATTTGGAATTCATCTTTCCTGGGGTAAACAGAGATAATGTTTTAGCAGTGCATTTTCATGAAGCCAGAGCCTTTTTCTTCTCTGTATAAAACAGTGTCAGCAGACTATGGCCGGTGAGCCAAATCTAGCCCGTGGACTATTTTTATAAATAAATTTTATTGGAACATAGCCATGCTTGTTTACTTATACATTATTTATGCTGCTTTTTGCTACAACGGCAGAATTAAGTAACTGGAATGGTTTATATGGCTCTCGAAGTCAAAAATATTTATTGTCTGGCCCTTTGCAGAAAAAGTTTGTCACCTTTTGGTTTAAAATATTGACTTGGTCATTTTGTATGTTTATATATAAATCTGCTTAGTTGAGGTACTATATTTCTTGTGTGTTGTTGTTAGGTGCCATCAAGTTGGTTCTGACTCAGAGGCCCTATGTACAACAGAATTAAACACTGCCCAGTCATGAGCCATTCTTACAATTGTTGCTATGTTTGAGCCCATTGTTGCAGGCATTGTGTCAATCCATCTCATTGAGGGTCTTCCTCTTTTTCACTGACCGTCTACTCTACCAATCATGATGTCCTTCTCCAGGGACTGTTCCCTCCTGGTAATATGTCCAAAGTATGTGAGACAAAGTCTCACTGTCCTCACTTCTAAGGAGTGCTCTGGCTGTATTTCTTCCCAAGACAGACTTGTTTGTTCTTCTGGTGGTCCATGGTATATTCAGTATTCTTCACCAACACCATAATTCAAAGGCATCAGTTCTTCTTCGATCTTCTTCTTCATTGCTTAGCTTTCGCATGCGTATGAGGTGATTGAAAATATCATGGCTTGGGTCAGGGGCACCTTAGTCCTCAAAGCAACATCTTTGCTTTTTAGCATTTTAAAGAGGTCTTTGCAGCAGATTTGCCCAATGCAATATGTCTTTTGATTTCCTGACTGCTGCTTCAATGGGTGTTGATTGTGGATCCAAGTATTACTGGTCCAGTTGTAAGGATTTGTGTTCTCTTTATGTCGAGATGTAATCTATTCTTATTTCTTTTGTACCAACAAGTAAATCATTTTGCATTTTAGGGCAAAGTGTATGTCACTCGAACACTTAAGTCCCAGATTGACGAGGGTTTTATGTGCTTTTTAAATATTTTATAGTCGGTGAAAACATGGCTTTATTTTTTCTGGTTGCTCATTTTTATAAGTAGAGTATTCTTATATTATTTTTATAATTTTTACCTAATTCTCAAATTGTTTGATTTAGTTTGTTTTTGCAAATACTAGACTTAGAAATGTGCTAAAGAGACATAAAAAGACCTTGTCTTTCCAATGGAAGGTTTCAGTGTTGGGAGGTCCATCATCTATTTCTTTTCATTTTGGTTTAAGCAAAACCTTTCTTACAGACTAAGAGGGAAGAAGAACACAAGCTTATAAAGTCAAAGGTTGTGAACGATGAGGAAGTGGTTCGCGTTCCCCTAGCTTTTGCCATGGTTAAACTAATGCAGTCCCTGCCACGAGAAGTGATGGAAGCGAATCTGCCAAGGTATGTTGGGTGACAAATTAGAAAAGTGCAGCAAAACTCAAAATTGATTCTTACTTCTTGGATCTCCTTTGTAAGGCCGAGGAGAAGTACTGTCACTGTTTGCTGTCGTTTAGAATCCTAATTGGGAAATTTGGATTATGAGTAATCGAGAGATCGAAGGGTATTTATATTTGCTGTTGTGTATTTGATTATTTTTTCAATTTCTCATTTCCTAGTATTTTGCTGAAAGTGTGTGCCCTTCTCAAGAATAGAGCACAGGAGATCAGGGACATTGCACGCAATACTCTTGCAAAAATAATAGAGGATCTGGGTGTGCACTACCTACAATATATTTTAAAGGAATTACAGACTACACTTGTCCGTGGCTATCAGGTAAAGTGCATTGTACTTATCTTCATTTGGATTGTAGCTCATATAATTGAAATTTGAACATTATAAGTCATGCCATTTGGATCTATCTTCAGTTAGATCGATCCACTGAGATAGCAACCAAGAACATTCAAAAGTTTCTAATCAATATTAGCAAGAAATTTGTTATTTTAAAAGCCCCTATATTTGATTTTTTTAAAGATCCATATAGACCTGGATGTCTTTTTTTTGCCTTGTCTTTTTTTCTCTCAAATCACCATAATATCATGTTTTGTGTTCTGAGCTCTTAAGAAAATGCTTGTTGAGTATATTGTCTGTATTGTCCCAAATGTGAATGATTAAGAACATATACACATCCATATTGTTTAGGAGCTGAAAACCTGCTATTATAAGTCATAAGAATAATAATGAGTGCCAGGTGGAATACCAAACACTGAGTAGTTTGCAGGTGTCTAACTCCTTGCTGCTTACAGTGTGATACCAGGACCAGCAGCATCAGTAGCACCTGGGAGCCTGTTAGGAATGCAGAATCTCAGGCCCTACAGCTGACCTGCAGAATCCAAATCTGCATTTTTTTAATATGATCCCCAGGTGATTTAAAATTTGAGAAACATTGCAGCTTGTTCTTTTACCCAGCCAAGATTCATGGTAGTCAGCTTTACCCTCTATATCCTAATTTGTTGATAGGCAAAGTTCTAATTCCATTGATTATAAGCCTAACATGCTAAAAACATCAAATTCATCTTGACTGTATCTCTTTGTGAAATTTTTTTATGAGTTCTAGGGATTACCATATACATACTTGACTTTTTAAAGCCTATTTAGAATCAGTATTTTACCACGTCAAGTGAAACGTAGAAATCTTACCACCCTATAGGTCCTCGCCCTTCCGCCTTTGTATTATAGTTGCCTTCTATTCTGTCCTATAGGGTCGCTATGAATCAGAATTGACTCGACGGCAACGGGTCAATGGGTTGTGTAGTACAGCTCCATATACAGAAGACTTTGTGAGGCAGCGTTATGATTTTTACTTTTAATAGTCAAATATTTTAAAGAACTCAAGGGGAGAAACAGTCTGTTGTCTTACCCAGATATTTACATTTCTATAGCTTTTCCTTCATTTTTGATGTTCCAAGTTTCTTTCTGGTATTACTTCCCTTCCATCTGAAGAACTTCTTTGAGCAGCCTTGTAGAGCACTTCTGCCAATGGATTCTCTTAGTTTTCCTTCATCTGTGAATGTCTTCATTTCACCTTCCTTCCTGAAGGATATTTTTCACTGGTTATAAGAATTCTCTGTTCATAGTTCTTTTCTTTCAGCACTTTAAAAATGTCGTGCTACTTCCTCTGGCCTTCTGATGAGTAATCCACAATTATTCAAATTATTGTTCCCCTCTAGGTAATGGGATTTTTCTCTCTGGCTGCTTTTAAAGACTTGTTCTTTGTCTTTATTTTTTAACAGTTTGATTATGATGTACCTGAGTGTGGATTATTCTGGGGTTTTTTGTTTTGGAGTTTGCTTAGCTTCTTGAATCTGTTAAGTTTATGTTTTTCAAATTTGGGAAGTTTTCAGCCATTATTTCTTCACATGCTGTTTTTGCACTGCACACTTTCTTTTCTCCTTCTGGTACTCCAGTGAAATGATTGTTAGACCTTTTACTACTTGTCCCATGGGTCTCTGAGGCTCTCGTCTCTGTTTGTTTGTTTTTTAATTTCTCTCTGTTGTTTAGATTGGGTAATTCCTATTGATCTGTCTTCAGGTTCATTGATCCCTCCTTCTTTGATTCCATTCTGCCGTTGAGTTTCTCACTCTGGTCGTTGTGTTTTTTAGTTCTAAAATTTTCATTTGCTTCTTCTTTATTTCCTTGCTAACACCTTGAGTTTTTCCATTTCTTTTGGTCCTTCAGCTACAAAGCTGAGTATTTCTCCCACTATGCCATGCAGTTCTTGTAACTATGCCCATGTCTGGGGCCAAGTGGCGGGAAGACAGAGAAAGAGAAAAAAGCACCAAGGTTCAGCCCATCCTCTGGGAGCTGCAGTTCCACTGAATGGAGAGTGGAAGGTTCCCCCCACAGCCTTTTGTTTCCTGCCGGTACCCACTACCAGGCCACTCCTCCCGCCACCACAGGATCGCTTGGAGCTGAGGTGCAGGAGAATGAGGAAAAGAAAGAGAAAAAAACCCAAGGAATTTCCTCACCCTTTTGGAGCATTATGAGTATCTGCTCTCCTTCTCTTTGAGCTAGAATCAGGGGCTCCTCTTACAGCTCTCTTTATGTCCTGGTTCCCACTTCCATGTGGCTGGGGAATGCCAGAGGAAAAGAATGCTAAATTCACAGACAGTGCAGGGTGCTTGGATTCTGGTGTTCATTACAGTACACCTGCTAATTTTTACCCTTAGAGCTGCTTTCTGCATCCTAGCCAGCTTTTATAGCCACATTCAATGGGCACCATGGGATGGGGTATGCCTTCTTTATCACTCCCAGAACCAGGGCCTCTATCAGTATGAGCTTTTAGTCTTTTCTCTCAACTACTTGAATTACTTCACTTTATTTCATGGCTACTTTGTGTGAGGTGATATGTTGGACGCTGGGCATACAAGTATGAGCACAGTTCCCTGGCCTTGATGTTTCATACCACACGTATTTATGGAGAACCTACAGTGTTCAAGTCCGTCGTTAAGATAATTAAAATAGGAATAGGAGCACAGCTATTTTGGCTTTTAGTATTAATGATCAAGACATTTACCACAGTTGTACTCTCCAAATTTCACTCTTCATCCCCCCGCCCCAAAAAGTCGTTGTTTTTAAATTATAAAAAGCCCCACAGCAAACATTTTAAGTAGATGAAAGTATTTAAAGAACACAGGCAGGTATATAAAACCATGCCTTTAAAATCCGATCTATTTATTGACAACTAAGTGTGTTTCCTTAGTCTACAATCTTTATCTGATGTTTACCTTGATAATTCTGCAGCAGTGGAAGAATAAAGAATGAGGGAAGCTTGAGAGGCAGCATAGCCTAGTGGTGCAGAGCTGGAGGCTCTGGCACCAGACCATCTGGTTTCGGATCCTGGCTCCACCATTTTCTACCCGTGTAACCTTGGACAAATTACTTGACCTCTCTGTACCTCAGCTCCCTCATCTGAAAAATGCTGATCATATTGCACCTACACCACAGATAGGGTAAACCAAACCAAACCTGTTGCCATCGAGTCAATTCTGACTCACAGTGACCCTATAGGACAGAGTAGAACTGCCCCATAGAGTTTCACAGTAGCGCCTGGTGGATTTGAACTGCCAGCCTTTTAGTTAGCAAGCCATAGTTCTTAACCATTAGGCCACCAGGCTTTCCACAGATAGGGTAAAAAAAAAATTGATAGGGTAGGTGGGGATTAAATCATGTGATACATGGGAAGTATTAGGACAATGCCTCGCTCTTAGTAAGTTCTCAGTAAATGTTGGCTATGGCTATTATTGAGGGGCAAAAACTTAATTTGTTTCCTTCATAACACTTATATACCAGCTGGAATTACATTCAGCATTGCCAAGATTCTTCATTCACAGGTTGGTTTTTGAAGTTCAAGACTTTTTTTTAAATAAATCATTGGCCTGATTTAGTCACAATAATAGATCCTAAGCATCGTAATGTATTTCTGAGCATCTTTCATACAAAGTGATCATTTGGTTGAAGGATTTTGGAAAATGATTTAAGTATGTGTCATTTGTCAGAGTTTCTCCCTGCATTAACTTTGCAATATTCTTAATTATGATCTTAGGTTTTTCAAGTATGGTATTTTTATCATTCATACTCTTATTATGCATTTAATTCTAGGTCCATGTGCTAACTTTTACTGTTTGCATGTTGCTGCAAGGCCTCACTAACAAGCTACAAGTTGGGGATTTGGACTCCTGTTTAGATATAATGATTGAGGTAAGACTTAGTTAAAGGAATTCCAGTTTCTTTTTAAGTGGGGAAATGGTGTACCCAAAAAAAAAAAAAAAAAATTAGTTCGCAAAGTAAGAAATAATAATAACCTGTAAAAATGAAAACAATGTACTGTTGCATCTCTTAGATTAGCAGAGGTTTAAAAGCCCAAGTTCAGGTGACATGAGGCAGTGAGGTAGGCACTTAGCCGTTGTTAGTAGGTCATAAGTTGTTACAACCTTTCTAGAAAGAAAGTTGGCAGTACATATCAAGCTTTTGAGATGAGCAACAATTTTCAACCACTTCCAAGAATCTATCCTAAAGAAGCAATCAGAACCAGGGGCAGGAGAGGGAAAGGGAGAGCCATTGTTTAGGAAGCAGGGAGCCTTTGTTTCTGGTGATGGGAAATTTGGCAACAATTATGGGGGGTGGTTGCACAACATGATTAATGTAATCAATATCACTAAATTGTACACTTGAAAAATGTTAAAGTGGCAAATGTGTTATAGATACTATTTTACAACAGTAGAAAAAACACTCTAAGATATGATCTGAGGTATAGATAAAAATGTGTTCACCAGAGCTTTATTTATACAGGTAGAAAATTAGTCATGATCAGCTTTTAAAATTTGATAATGGGGTGAATCAGGGGAGGGATAACCATTAGGAAGAGACTAAATTTACCCCACAGCCATTCATTCATCTATAAGAAATGTAAACACTAACAGTTTGAATCTCAATTTAAATACTTACCTTAATTTCAGTATTTGCAAGTGTCCTGAGAAGTTTTTAAAGGGAAATTAAGCTACCCTTTGGTAGTATCAAGAAAGAAGTACCTGTCCTTACAGTTATATAATTATTTATGTAAATCTATGCAGTTTTTAATTTTGTTCCCTATTAGTATAACCCTCCAGATGTTTCATTCTATATTTATTTGTTTTTTAGAAATTGGTCCCTACTGCGTTGAAAACAAGTGAAATCTAATAAAAATTCCTACCGTCTAATTTCAGTCCAGGGCCAACTTGCTTTTTTTTGATTTGGACATACAGGGCTGTTTTCAGAGACTGCTTATGTTGGCATATTTTGCTGAGTGAACATAAATTTGTTTGGCTTTTTTCTTTCGAAGATTTTTAACCATGAGTTGTTTGGTGCCATTGCTGAAGAAAAAGAAGTAAAGCAGATCCTCTCCAAAATCATGGAGGCACGAAGAAGCAAGAGTTATGATTCTTATGAAATCCTGGGCAAGTTTGTAGGAAAAAATCAGGTTACAAAACTTATCCTTCCATTAAAAGAGGTAAGGACTTGAATGCAGTACAAGAGATTCCAACATTTACAGTATCACAAATTCCTGAAAAGAGGCTGGCAGGGTTAGCCTTAATCCTACATTTGATCACCAGGATTTCCTTTGATGCTAAGGGCACTAGTACCATATGGCCACTAGATGACAGTCCTGAGTTGGCTGTTCTAACCCAAGGGTCACAGTTCCTAATGTATGTCATGAAATGTGAAAAAAAAAGGCAGCAAAAAATGTAGTACGGGTATATTTTACAACAGGGTCAAGTCAGCAGCTAAGAACATGGCCATTGGAGACAGGTTGCTACTCCCAGATTGCCAAGAGGATGAGAACTGACATTTATTGACATTTATTATCTTCTGAGCACTGTACACCTACTCCTCACTTATCGACATGGTTAGGTTCCAAAGACCAGGTCGTTATGTGAGAATCGGCATTATGTGAGAGTTGAGCTGTGCCCCATCTTTGGCGTGGTGTCACCCCTGGTCAACACTGCCTGTTAGGCACCCCCGGTGTGTCTCGGGATACCTGTGGCACGGCAGGCCCCCCTTGCCCACCACACCATCCCAACCACCACAGGACCCATAGTGGGTGGTGGTGGTGGTGGTGGTGGTGGTGGTCAGCGGTTGCCCACCACCTCCACAGCATCAGGGGCCCACCTGGCCATGCTCCAGGCCTCCATGCTGACCGGCACACCTCTCCTCTCCACCTTCCTGCCACACCAGCCCCCCAAACAGGCCTTGGTAGTGGCAGGGGCGCTCCTGGGCCTACAGGCATGTGAGGCCCAGCCATCTGGACCTGGTGGAGGCTGCAGAGGTGGCAGAGAGGCTTCTTTGGAAGAAGAGACCTCCAAGATCCCCGCCCTACGCCTTCCACCCAGTTTCCACCACTGCCTGCTATGCATTGTCCACCTGCCTGCCCCAGCTCGCAGGCCTGGCCAGGCTCCTCCGCCCAACCCAGATAATAAGAACCGTGAGTGACACGTGTGGCCTCTCTGCTCCCTCTTACCAACCTTACCCTCCTCTCCCTCTTGCCTGGGCTCATTGTTAATGTGCAAAATAGTCAGTAGATTTTTTACTATGTGAAATGTTGGATAGCTGGTAAGTGAGGCATAGGTGTACTACAGTATCTCTTCTAATCTGCACAACCATCACATGAGATCAATGGTATTTCCATTTTCAAATAAGAAAATTAAGGCTCAAAAAGGTAGAAAAAAACATAGTTAAGAAAGAAAGTCAGGAATTAGTTCTGGATATTTCTGACCCAAACCTCACTTTCTTTATATTGTTTCATTCTGCCTCCTATTTATAGGGCAGGCTCTATAATTTACCCTCCTTTGTGTTCTCTGTACCTATTGCCGTGGTAAACATCCAGTAAAGACCAATTCATTTGGTTACATTTTGTTAATTAAAACTAGAACAAAAAGTTATATAGTTCCAGATTCCATAGTTGCTTCTGGAATGCTCTAAGCCTTATCTGACCCTAATCTAAGAATGTTAGGTATGTTCTGAGGACAGAACAGAAAGAGTAAATAGAGCATGCATTTTAATACTATATCCTAAGCAAGGAAATAGCCAGGAAGTGCCAAGTGTTGTGCTGAGGTTGACTATCCCGGGTTCTAGTTAAGTTCCTCTGATTTGACCCAATAGCTAATATCAAACCCTGAGGCTTAGCTACTGCCAGTACCTCATTAGCATGGTTTCCTATGAGTAGTGATTGTCTGGTTGATTCTGTGAGTGTGTGCTTTCCTATAAATGACCCCCTTTGATGCACTTGGAAGCAGCTGTGGTGGCGCAATGGTTAAGTACTTGGCTGCTAATAGAAACATAGTCGGTTCGAACCCACCCAGCAGCTCCAGCGGAGAAAAACCTGGTGATCTGTTCCCATAAAGATTACAGTCAAGGAAACTCTATAGGGCAGTTCTTTTCTGTCACATGGCGTCGTGATGAGTCAGAACCGACTCCACAGCACCCAACAACAACAATGGACTTGCAAGTTTGGCTTCATAAAAGTCTCTGAGCACTTCATATTTCAGGCTTTGTGCCCTGAGAGGGAGCAGGTAAAGAGGAGAGGAAATCCAGAGGCACACACACTGCTAACAGTGGTTGTCTCCTCTGGGGGGAGGTTACTGGTGACTTTACTTTGCACATTATATATATATGTTTGAAGTTTTATAGGAAGTACTCCTTTTTTAAATTAGGAAAAATGAACACATATTAAAAAGCAAATATATAAAAGAAGACTACCATTACAACAAATCAAAATGCAGTTCTGTGTTACCTCAGCATGACATCTACGTTTGCCTTTAGATCTTACAAAACACCACGAGTTTAAAACTGGCCCGGAAAGTTCATGAAACCTTACGCCGAATCATAGCAGGATTAATTGTGAATCAGAAAATGACAGCAGAATCCATCCTATTGCTCAGTTATGGTTTGGTCAGTGAAAACCTACCCCTGTTAACTGAGAAAGAAAAGTAAGTTTGGGGTGGCGGGGGGTAACTATCCTTTAAAAGGTTAATTCTGATAAGCCTTTCAGCTCCTATTTTTTTTCCAATTTTCTCTGGTATTTTTTATCTGTTTTAAGTCCAACTTTATCTGAATGCAGACATTTAATCTTAGACATTACAGAGTAAACCTGTAAAATCAGGGTTATCTCTGCCTGTTTAAAGGATTCCCCTCTCCAGTTCCTTCAGTTACTCAGAGAGCTTACACAGTTTTACGCCAGCAAAGAGAGGAGAGGCACCTGGTACTCTGAAGTCATCTGAAGTTACTCTCTGGGATATACTTTTTATCATCTGTTCCTTAAGTTGTCTAAATTGCTTCTTGCTGTCATCCTCTGAGGGAATGCTTAGTTCTGGAAGCTAGAAGTTCACGTCCAGGGTGCCGACTGTGTTGATTCCTTCTGGGGCTTTAATGGACCCCTGGTGGCGCAGTGGTTAAGAGTTCAGCTGCTAACCAAAAGGTCGGCAGTTCAAATCCACCAGCCACTCCTTGGAAACCCTATGGGGTCACTGTGAATCGGAATTGCCTCGATGGCAATGGGTTTGTTTTTTGGTTTTGCGGGGGCTTTAAGAGAGAAAATTGTTCCATGCCTCTCTCTAGTTTCTGGTGGCTGCTGGCTCTTATTTACTCTTAAGTGAGTTATTTCAGTAATTTGCTTTTGTAAAGAAAAACAAAAATGATCTGAGGTATTTTATTTTATCTATCCAATGAATCAACTTTAGGATACATTTTAAATTTGTACCTCTTGTTCTAATCAAGCGGAGGTTTAGACCTTAAAAGATTTTAAAAACTATGTGTTAGTAAACTTCCTTTGGATTTTGCTTCTGTGTTCTAAAAGAGACTCCTTGTCATTTGCTTTCAGAAATCAAATAAAGGGAGTATCCCCTTGCTATTCATCTTAAATGCATGTTGATAAATCTGACCTGTTTCTGGGGGTTATCCTAGCAACCTTGATCAACAACTAACAATCTTATTCTGTATCTGTGGTTGGGGTGGGGGAGATGCAGAAACACATCAGGGCTCCCGTCACCAGAGAGGGCCGCAGTAGCTTCTTGGAATACAGCCACAGTATTTTTCATTCCCTTGTGATTGGCAGAAATCCGGCAGCCCCTGCACCAGATCCACGTCTACCGCCCCAGAGCTGTCTTCTGCTCCCCCCAGCTCCAGTGCGAGGTGGACAGAAAGCCCTCGTGAGCAAGAAAACCAACATGCACATATTTATTGAGTCTGGGCTTCGGGTAAGAATTAAGCTTAAAATGAGACTTGCTGCCCACAGTGAGCCTGTGTCTCTCAATCCTCTGCCGATTCTCCATCACTGCTCATGTCCACTGGAAATAAATGCTTTATTGTCAATAAAGTATGAAATACTTGTTTAAAGGTACATCGGCAACACCTTTGCTATTTATCTCTCCCAGTACTTCCTTTAATGATACAATGATTAATGATTGTGACCTGGCATTTATTATAGCTTCTCTATCGCTTTGCTTATGAGCACCTCTGAACTACTTTGAATTTTTTTCTTAAGATAGTGACCTTTTAAGAACACAAGTCTGAGCATTTAATTTCCTTCTTAAAATCCTTTAAGGAGCTGTGGTAGCACAATTGTTAAGTACTTATCTGCTAACCTAAAGGTCAGCAGTTTGAACTCACCAGCCATTCCGTGGGAGAAAGATGTGGCAGTCTGCTTCCATAAAGATGACAGCCTTGGAAACCCTATGGGGCAGTTTTACTCTGTCCTATAGGGTCACTATGAGTCGGAATCAACTTGATGGCAATGGGTAAAGCCCTTCATTGGCTTCCATTCTTCTAGGAGAGAGTCCAGTCCTTCGTTTGGGCCACAAGGGCCTCGCTTCGTATTGCACCCCTTTACCAACCGGTCCCAGCCACGCTGGTTTCCTTCCAGTTATGTAGAGTCACCATACTCATTCTTGCACCAGGACCTTCCTACTCGCTCTTCCCTCTGCCCAGGTCCCCGCAGAGCTCTCTCAGCACCCTACATGTCTCTTTTCTGGCATTTATCACAAGATGGTTATTTCTCTGGATTCTGTCTTCCTGGCTAAGATCCATCAGGGTAGGGACCATGTCTTGGTCATTGGTGCATCCAGGTTGTCGAGCCAACACTGAGCTGTAGTAGACACTGAGTATCCATCTGGTAAGTGAACTTACTGTCTTACCTGCACAGCAGCACCCACCTTCCTGGTCTACTAAGAATCTCCCAAGCAGTTTCCCTCTTAAAAATTTTTGTCATTTCAAATAGAATTTTAACATTTCACCTTTGTCTCATGAAAGCATTTCACATTCCCGTAACTCATAGGGTCTTAAGGATAACGAATGTGAAATATCTTTAATCTTTTAGCTGCTGCATCTGAGTCTGAAAAATTCCAAGATCAAGTCTTCAAGTGAGCATGTTTTGGAAATGTTGGATCCTTTTGTGTCTCTCCTCATAGACTGCCTGGGTTCCATGGATGTGAAGGTGAGTGTAGGTTCACAGTCCATGTTGGAATATCCATTCCTTTACAAGACTTGACTTATGCAAAATACCTAGAACTTATTTCAGTGCTTGTACTACACAAGATGATTGAGTTTTTAAAGTGATTTATAACATCATGAACCACCACTCTTCCCTGCATTAAATTGTTTCCCCAATTTAATAACACTATGTGTTTGGGTAGCCCTTCTAGGTACATTATTTCATTTGACCCTCACAACTTCATGAGGGTGGGTGGTATTGTCCCAGGCCAGTAATCATCATTGTCATTGTCACTACTACTCCTAAGCGCTATGAATCTTAAAGACATTGTCTCTAATCCTCGCAGCAACCCATGAGGCATATATATTATTAGTGTTTCTTTTTTACAGATGAGAAAACCAGGGCTTAGACTAAGCCACTTGCCCAAGATCACGGAGCTGATAAGATCTAAGATATGAACCCAAGGCTATCAGACCCCAAAGCCTACATACCTCCCACTTCCTCATATTGCTCGTTTTACAGATGAAGGTGCTGAGAGGTTAAGTAACAAGTAAAAAGTTACAGAGCTGGGATTTGAACCCAGGGCTTTTTGACTCCAAAGCCCAAGCACTTTCATCTATGCCTTTATCTAATCCGGCCTACTGAGGACATCACAGCAGCCAGAACAATAGAGGCTGTATTAGCTGAGCTGCAGTAGGTGATCTCTAAGGTTTGGCCTCGAGGTTCAGAGATTCTCTGAGTAATCACACAGCACTTAATATATTGAATTATAGTTAATTTTTCCTGTGTTTAATTTCTGAGCTAGCTTTGGGCTCCTTAAGTGCAGGGGTAGTGTCCTTTTTATTATTGTATTTCTAATACCCAATACAGCACCTTGTATACATAATACGAGCTTAATGAGAATGTATTAAATTGAAGTAGCATATTAGAAAATAGAAGTCATTTATGTTGCCCTTTTCCACACACACACGCACACACAAATTTCTAAAATTGACCAACCCATCCAATCATTTACCCGTATAGGTTAAGAATATGGTAAATGAGCACCTTTTCTCCTTTGCTTGTGATACGTCTTCACCTGCTATGGATGAGCAGTATGTTCTTCTACAACAGGGAGCAGAACTTATCTTCTTCCATTTGGAGCGCAGTTCTTACAGAGTGGGCTGCCCAGAGCATTTCGTTCAGGTGGCCCAGTTACTGATAAGAGTCCACCGCCTCAGGTGCTGGATTCTTGGACTCGGTCACTTCATAAATTGATTTTTTTTTTTCAGGTGATCACAGGCACTTTACAATGCCTCATCTGGGTCTTGAGGTTCCCCCTACCTTCCATAGAAACAAAAGCAGAACAGCTGACGAAACACCTGTTCCTTTTGCTGAAGGACTATGCAAAACTGGGGGCTGCCAAGGGCCAGAACTTCCACCTGGTGGTAAATTGTTTCAAGGTGAGGTGTTTTCACTTGCACTTAGAGAAAGTCAGGGCCAGGATTACATCACATTTTGTTTTCCCCATCGCCCTTTTTGGGCTTGGTCAAGATTCTTGCCAGATTAATTTGCTAAGACTAAGATAGTTGGTGTCCTCTGTGAAAAATCATGTTGGTACTGTATGAAGTCCTTATTGTCTCATTGGATCCTGGTTTGTGGGATATGCTGGCTGCTAAGCTCACTGTTATAACTTGCAGTGTGTGACTATACTTGTGAAGAAAGTGAAGTCTTACCAGATAACCGAAAAACAGCTGCAAGTCCTACTGGCATACGCGGAGGAGGACATCTATGATACCTCAAGACAAGCAACTGCGTTTGGTCTTCTCAAGGTATGGTGTTGTGTTGGCTTCTGAGGCTTATGAGCCTCACGTCAGATACTTAGAATAATGTGCAACACAGTGTTTGATTAGATAAAGACTTATAAATAAGTAATTTATAAAGATTATTATGATTTTGGTGGGCTAATTATAGCCAACATATCTACTTATTACAGCGTTTGAATGTAAGCTCTACTTTAACATATTCTGGGGATTCTGTACAAATATTTATTGTATTAGGCTTTTTTTTTTCCTTTCAAAGATACTTTAATTACGCTTGAGAACTACCTATTACTGCTCTGGCATCAAGTGCACTTATGTCCGTCTGCAGTAAAACACATGAATGAATGTGTTTTCTCCTATTGTATCTTAGGCCATTTTATCAAGAAAGTTGTTGGTTCCGGAAGTAGATGACATCATGCGGAAAGTATCCAAGTTGGCGATTTCGGGACAAAGTGAACCTGTCAGAGTCCAGTGCAGACAGGTTTGTGGAGAGAGCTTGTTACTCTCCCGAGGGTTGGGCTCTGCCTTATTTGCATTGTTTTTAGGTAGAGAGGTGTCGACATTGGGTTCTGAAGACTGACTCGTGTCATGTTGCTTTATTCAGGGCCTCAGGAACCCATTTACACGCCAGGTGTGAGAAGGGTTTCTGCTTTGTCTGAAGGGTATTTTTTAGTTCACGGAGAACATCAATAGGGTATAGCCCACTGCCTATGGCATGTGACAGATGGGGTGAAGAGTTAGGTTTTCCCTCTGCAGCCTGATATACTGCAGGAAAGGTTTCCATCCATTGGTCCATTCATCAACTACTAACGCTTATCTCTGTGTAGCAGGGATAGCTGGAAGAGCAGTAAACAAAATTGTTATGGGGCCTATCCTAGACAGGCACAAAAGAATTTCACAAACAGTTATTGAATTACAGTCATCATAAGTGCCATGAGGAAAAAGTACTGTTGCATTTCGTCAGATCTAAGACACCTCGGTATACTTCAAAGAAAGAAAAAATTATGACGCAGTGGTAAGATACCGTCAATGTAAGATGGATCTCGGTTTCATATGTTTTAAATGTGAAAAGCGGTGCATCTGAGAATTGGTGAAATATGGAATGTGTAACTGAGACACAGGATGGGGACCCAGCCTAGTGCAAGAGTTTAGGGAAGTCTTTCTTAAGAATTGACATTGAAGCCAAAATTTGAAGGAAGAGTAAGACTTAGCCTCCCAGGTGAGGGGAGCAGCAAATGCCTGAGGTAAGTGAGCCTTGAAATGAGTAAGTAAGAACTTAGCTTGTTCAAGGAACTAAATGAAGGTAAGTGAGATGGGAAGGGGAGCCAGGTTAAGGAGGACCCTGTCGTCTTGTTGAAGGTACCCTGGTGTCGCAGTGGGTAAGCACTTGGCTGCTAACCAAAAGGGTGGCAGTTTGAACCCACCAACTGCTCCATGGGAGAAAGATGTGGCAGCCTGCTTCCATAGAGATTACAGCCTTGAGAACCCTATGGGCAGTTCTGCTGTGTCCTGTGGGGTCTGTATGAGTCGGAATTCACTCAATAGCAACAGGTTACAGGTTGTCTTGTTATAGATTTAGGACTTTAAGAACAGCAAGAAGCTGTTGAAATCACTGAGCAGGATAATATCATGATAAAATTTGTGTTTATAAATTTGTGCATCACTAATCTTACGAGCACGTATGATACCCAGGAGGTAGAAAGGTCTGAATTAGAACTCTGAACTCAGAGTTGAAGGTGGGTTAGGAGTGCTGAAGAAGCCAGGGTGGAAAGAGGGAAAGGCATGTCTTTCAAAGAAATATGCTTTACTACTATTAGAAAGAAGGAGGTCCAGCTACCATTTGTTAAGACTAGCTTGTGTCCAGCACTTCACCTGCATGATCTCTGTTTGTAACCATCCTTCAAAAGGAATGGGATCCCCATTTTATGGCTAGGGGTAAAAACAGGCCTTAGAAAGCTGAGTGATGGCCTTAGTATTAATAAAGGGGGCTGGATAGTATTGTGGTTTGAAAGCACAGCCTTTGGATGCAGCTAACTCGGCACTTGACATTGTTTCTTGAGTAAGTTGCTTACCTCTCTGTGCCACCTTCATTCTCTTCATCTGTAAAATGGAACATCACCTACCTTTTTGTTGTTGTTGTGCTTTAAATGAAAGTTTACAATTCAAGTTAGTTTCTCATACAAAAACTTATACACACATTATTATGTGGTCCCAGTTGCTCTCCGTATAATGTGACAACACATTTCTCCTCTCCACTCTGTATTTCCCGTGTCCATTCAACCAGTTCCTGTCCCCCTCTATCTTCTCATCTTGCCTCCGGACAGGAGCTACCCACATAGCCTCATGTGTCTACTTGAGCTAAGAAGCACACTTGTCACCAGTATTATTTTATGTCTTATACTTCAGCCTAATCTTTGTCTGAAGAGTTGGCTTTGGGAATGGTTTTAATTTTGGGCTAACAGAGAGTCCAGGGGCCATGTCCTCTGGGGTCCCTTCAGTCTCAGTCAGACCATTAAGTCTGGTCTTTTTACTTGAATTTGAGATATGAATCCCAGTTTTCTCCTGCCCCATCGGGGATTCTCTGTTGAATATCACCTACTTCTTAAGGCAGCAATAAGCATTAACCAAGAAACACCTAACACTGTGCTTGGCACAAAGAAGGTATTTACCTAATGCATTAGTAGTTGTTACTCTTATCAGTATGATCATCACCATTATTCTTATTGTTATCCATATGCTTTGTCCACCACACCACATACCACCTATCAAAAAGAGATGAGCTTTGGTGAGATAAGCATTGATTGGGAGCCTTCAACAACCATGCCAGTGGTGGGCCAGGACTTGACTTTATCAGGCACGTGGGGCAGAACCTGGATAAGTGAGGGGGGAGAAAGGAAGAGGCATGGTTGTTGACTTAATAGGTAGACTTAGCCTGAGTCTATTAGAAAGCCTAATTGATGACCCTCCTGAAAGGTCTTTGTGTCCCAGAAAGCAGCCTCGGGAACAGGAATCTTGGAGAGATGGGATCCAACTAATCATCTATATAACTTTTGTTCCTAGGTTTTCCTGAAATACATTCTTGACTATCCCCTTGGTGACAAATTGAGACCAAACTTGGAATTCATGCTCGCTCAACTGAAGTAAGCTGAAGCTGTAAACTTCCCAAGGGCAAATGGGTAGTTTCTTCCTTTTAATAGGGTGCACTGTCTTGAAAAGAAAGAAGCCTAAAAATAATGTCATATCACCTAACGATGCTATTTATTATATGAATCGTTGGCTTGACTATCAAACTTTACTTCTTGGCTTTGTATGGCAGTTCTGTAAGTTGCCTTTCAGTCCAGTCTTACAAACTTACCATTAATTATTAAAAATCTAAAAAAGCTATATTTAAAACTGCACAATAGTTGATAGATTTATATAAAAATCATTAAAGTTGGAAAATGGGGTATTTTGCGTTTTTTAAGAAAGAGGTTAACACTTTGATGCAGCCTTTTGTTTTGTTTTCTGGTAATTCTTGGTAAATTTAAAAGACCCCGAAGTAAACATAATGTTGTTGCTCTAGTTATGAACACGAGACCGGGAGAGAGTCTGCCTTGGAAATGATCACCTATCTCTTTGACACGTTCCCTCAGGTACTGTGAATCACAAAGACAAGCTCATCAGCTATGTTTCCCACTATCCCTGAAACCCCACGCTCTTCCCTTTTTAGGGTATCTGTGAGAATTCCATTTTGAGTATGCTCATAAATGTCTTTTTTTCTTTTAGGGACTGCTCCACGAGAACTGCGGGATGTTCTTTATTCCTCTTTGTCTAATGATGGTGAATGATGCCTCTGCCACATGCAAAAAGATGGCAGCCATGACCATCAAGTCCTTACTCAGTAAAATCAACCTTGAGAAAAAAGATTGGCTGTTTGATATGGTTACCACCTGGTTTAGTGCGAAAAAGGTTAGGGTTGAGTTTAATAACATCAATGGCAACATTAAGCTTTTGTTGTTTGCTAAAAGTAATAGAATATTTATACTTTAAACAGGAATACATGTTACACATTGTTGAATTAATTTTTCCGAAGCAGAAATAGCTTTATTATTTTTATCTGAATATGCAAATAGTATATTCCTATTATAAAATTTCAGAAATAACAGGAAGTTAGAGAGAGGAACATAAAAATCACCTGCGTTGCCACCAGTTCATTAATGTTTGTTGAGAATCCACTGCAGCAATGTACCAGATTTACTTACTCCGCCCCGTATTGATGGATTTCTTTGTTTCCACTTTTGCTTATTTAATTACTTGGATGTAATTTTTACTAATCGTAGTATCTGCTTGCTGACTCTTCCACCGTCACCACTGGCTCATCTTTGTGGAATGGAAACAACAGATGTCCTGGATTATGACTGGCTTGTTGCAAACCCACATAACTGGGGGGGAGAAATGAAACTTTCCTCTGTTCTTTTTTTTTCTTTTTTTAATTAAAAATGGAAAAGAAAAAAACTTATTTCGTGGATAATAATAAATGCCACTTTTTTTTTAAATGTTATTCTTGGGTATGGCAATTTCTCCAATGTTTTGTCATGTTTGCCACTAAAGCTCCTTATTTATTTCTAGCATCGTAAATATTTTTATTGTCTCTGAATGCTGAGGACCGAGTAATGCCCCGCTTCAATTTACATTTTCCTAAATAGCCTTCCAGATTGTGCTGACATTGTCTTGTGGTGTTTTGTCTTTGGTAGAGCTTAAACAGACAGCTGGCCGCCCTGATCTGTGGTTTATTCGTGGAGAGTGAAGGGATTGCTTTTGAGAGGAGACTTGGAACTGTTCTTCCTGTGATTGAAAAGGAAATTGATCCTGAGACTTTTAACGATGTAAGTGATTCACTAGGGGATAAAAGTTTTGCTAATTTTTGCAGTTTTACTTGAGGTGCTATAGCTAACAGGTTAAATATTGTGTTCACAAATGCGCTTTATTAAGAATAGCAAGAATTCAGTGTAGTTAAAAATAAGGGTTAGAATCCCTGAAACTCTTGCCCTGAGATAATCTTTAAAACTTAAACCAAAAATATCCCCTGCCGTCTTCTTAAAACCAAACAGTAGTCTAGCTTAACTAGTGAAAAATGTCTGCCTTAAGCATTATGCTCTTTCAAGAGCTATCTATATGGCATAGTGATTAAGTGCTACAGCTGCTAATCAAAAGGTCAGCAGTTTGAATCCACCAGATGCTCCTTGGAAACTCTATGGGGCAGTTCTACTCTGTCCTATGGGGTCACTATGAGTTGGAATCGTCCCGACGGCAGTGGGTTTGGTTTGGCTTTTTTGGTTTATATGGGATTAAATTGACAACAGCAACTCAAAAGATTAGATAGGAACCTTAGGGGGAAGTGAGTTTATGTTAATGGGGTAGAAACAACTCAGAAGGAAGGTGAAAATGGTTGCACAACTTGAAGAATGTGAACAGTGTCACTGAATTGTACATGTAAAAAATGGTTGAATTGGGGTATTGTTTTCCTGTGTATATTCTTCACAACAACAAAATAAAAAATAATAATAATGGTTAGAGTAAGTTATCTTCCATATAGTATGAAGACCAGTGGTTCTCAACCGAGAGGTGATTTGGACTCCAGGGGACATTTGGCAATATCTAGAGACATTTATGGTTGCCGCACTGGGAGGACAGGGTATTTCTAGCATCTTGCTGGTAGAGGTCAGGGATGCTGCTAAAAATGCTGCAGGGCACTCCCCACAGCAAAGAGTTTTTCAGTCAAAATGTGAATAGTGCCCAGGTTGAGAAACCGTAGTGTAAATTTACACGCTAGAGTTAAATGTCCAACAGATACTTTTAGATTATTGTTTTAACTGATTTACATCCATCCTATTTTTAGATAGTGGAAGAGACTGAAGAAAAAGCTGCAGATCGCCTTCTGTTTACTTTTCTTACACTGATAAGTAAACTCATCAAGGAATGTAATATTATTCATCTTACCAAGCCCTCTGAGATTTTGAGTAAAATCTGGAGTAAGTATTTCCTTTTTATTTAAATCTAAGAACAAACATACCAGTTGCGATAGAATTACTGAACTTAGATTTGGGAAATTAGAATATGAACATTTCAGAAACTATATAATGTCAGGGAAAAAAATCCATGAGGAAAAAAATTTTAAAGACCCTTTCAGATTGATTTTAGCGAAAATGTTTCTGAGGGGGTGGGGGAATATATATATATACACCCAGTGCCGTGGAGTCAATTCCAACTCATAGCAACCCTGTAGGACAGAACAGAACTGCCCCATAGAGTTTCCAGGGAGCGCCTGACAGATTTGAACTGTAGCACTTAACCACTACGCCACCAGGGTTTCCATATATATATATATGTGTATATACATGTGTATACACATGTGTATATATATATGTATATATAAAACAATATATATGTGTTGTTGTTGTCAGGTGCCGTTGAGTTGGTTCCGACTCATAGCGACCCTATGCACTACAGAAGGAAACACTGCCAGGTCCTGCACCATCCTCACAATCATTGCTATGCTTAAGCCCATTGTGGCACCCACTGTGTTGATCCATCTCCTTGAGGGTCTTCCTCTTTTTTGCATGATGTCCTTCTCCAGGGACTGATCCCTCCTGACAACATGTCCCAAGTATGTGAGATATAGTCTAACCATCCTTGCTTCTAAGAAGCATTCTGGTTGTACTTCTTCCAAGACAGATTTGTTCGTTCTTTTGGCAGTCCATGGTATATTCGATATTCTTTGCCAACACCACGATTTGAAGGCATGAGTTCTTCTTCTGTCTTGGTTATTCATTGTCCAGCTTTCACAAGTGTATGATGTGACTGAAAATACCATGGCTTGGGTCAGGCATACCTTAGTCCTCAAGGTGACATCTTTGCTTTTCAACACTTTAAAGAGATTTATTTTGCAGCAGATTTGCCCAATGCAGTGCGTCTATTGATTTCTTGACTGCTACTTTCATGGGTGTTGATTGTGGATCCAAGTAAAATGAAATCCTTAACAACTTCGATCTTTTCTCCATTTATCGTGATGTTGCTTATTGGTCCAGTTGTGAGGATTTTTGTTTTCTTTATGTTGAAATGCAATCCATGCTGAAGGCTGTGGTCTTTGATATTCATCAGTGCTTCAAGTCCTCTTCACTTTCAGCAAGCAAGGTTGTGTCATCTGCATAATGCAGGTTGTTTTTATATATATATATATATATATATATATATATATATATATATATATATGACTTTATAAGTAATAAATTTTCCTTATAAAAGAAATAATAATTATGGCAGGAAAAAAAGTTTCCCAAAATCCTGCATGCTACTTGAGGATAGTTCGGTGTATATTTTCATCTAGTCTTTCTTTTTATTAAATAAATAGGCATGGGGTGTTGTGGTTGGTTGCTTGCTTGCTTGCTTTGTTTCTTTCTTTGTTTTTGGAGTATTTGTATAGATCCATGTAAACATTTATATCCTATGTATTTATACCCAAGTAAGCCTATTCCTATATTATAAAAAATTTAGTAGATGTCCTTTTAAATAGTTGTATAATAGTCTATGTCCTAGTTATCTAGTGTTACTATAACAGATATCACAAGTGGGTGGCTTTAAGAAACAAATTTATTTTCTCACAGTTTAGTAGGCTAGAAGTCCAAATTCAGGGCACTGGCTCTAGGGGAGGTCTCTGGAGGAAGGTCCTTGTTTCTTTAGCTTCTGTTTTCTGGTTCCTTGGAGACTTGGCATCTATCTTACCCCATCTCTGCTCTGCTCACTTGTTCAATTTCTTTTATATCTCAAAAGAGATTGACTCAAGATATATGTTTTGCTAATCTGTCTCGTTAACATAACAGAGATAACTCATTCCCAAACGGGATTATGACCAAAGGTGTAGAGGTTAGGATTTATAACACATATTTTGGGGGGACACAATTCAATCCATAACAGTCCATCACGTAAATGTGCCATGATTTACTAAACCATTTCACTTCTGGGAACATTAAAGTCATGATATATACATGACCTAAATGATACATATATAAAGTAAGTAAATATATATATACACACACACACACACACACACACACACACGTGTATATATATGGAAACCCTGGTGGCGTAGTGGTTAAGTGCTGCGGCTGCTAACCAAAGGGTCAGCAGTTCGAATCCGTCAGGCGCTCCTTGGAAACTCTATGGGGCAGTTCTGCTCTGTCCTATTGGGTCACTATGAGTCAGAATCAACTCGACGGCACTGGGTTTGGTTTGGTTTTGGTATGTATATATATGTATGTGTATATATATGTGTAAAGATACATATATATATGTATCTTTAAATGAAAAATTAGACCTTAGTATTTTTATTTTTTTTAGGGTTAATTTAACATTCTTAATTTTGATTAAAAAAACAGTAGAAAATAGACATGGGCATGAATGCTTGAAGGATCCACCCAGTTTAAGAGCCTGAACTCCCAGTCTTGTGAGAAATAACTTAGTAGTTAATGTATGACCTACTCTGGTATGGCTCCATTAAAATATGGCCAGATTATTACACAGATTAATGTAGAACAAAAGCATAGCCATGTTCCTAAAACATAGCAGCATAGACTAAAACTCAGATATATAACATGATTAATCCAGAATTTTAATCCTCTTCCCCCAACGCCCACATTATAAGACTTGTCCACTGTACTTTCCAAGTCTGATATATATATAAGCTTAATGCTTAAGTGTATGAGCTTGGGAGTCAGGTGGAGCAGAGTGAGTTCTGGGTCAGCCTGTTACAGCTTGGCAAGTCACTTACCCTGTCTGGAACATCAACTTCTTTATCTGTAAGATGAAAATGACAATCCCAACCTCACAGAGTTGCTATGAGATCTAAATGAGGTAATACATATAACACTTAGCCCTGCACCTGGCACATAGAAGGCCTTCCTTAAATGATAGCTTTCTGGTCAGCTCCTTGGAGCCACCAATTTCAATAGTTATTAGAAATAAACATGTATCCATGTATATGTTTACATTACTTAATTTAGAAAATGTAACTATTAATGCCACCTACCACCCCCTTGAATCTGAAACTAGATCTTGTGGAAATGGCCCATGATTAGGGTTACTCGTATCTCTTTTGTGTCATTTACCACATTAACTCATGGCTGTCGATTCAGTTCTGACTCATACCAACGCTATAGGACAGAGTGGAACTGCCCTATAGGGTTTCCAAGGCTGGAATCTTTATGGAAGCAGACTACCACATCTCTCTCCCATGGGGCAGCTGCTGGGTTCAAACTGCTGACCTTAAGGTTAGCAGCTGAGCCCTTAACCCCTATGCCACCAGGGCTCTTTATTTACATTAGATGTTGGTTTTCTGTTTCTTTCCAGCGTCCCTCCACCTCACCTCTCCCCTAGCCCCTTCTGAAGTTTCTTGGAAGCTGTGATTATTTTGTTCATCTTTGTATTCCTAACCAGAACCACATAATGAATACTCAGTAAATGCCAAAAATTGTCTAATTTACCACCGAAAGATAGGAAAGCTGTGAGACATCTGAAAATGCCTTTTGGTTCCCCTAGGTCACATACACACTCACCTGAGGCATCCACACAACTGGGTGTGGCTCACTGCAGCCCAGATTTTTGGACTGCTGTTTGCCTCTTGCCAACCAGAAGAGCTTGTTAGAAAATGGAAAGCCAAAAAGACTAAAAAGAGACTCCCAGAACCTGTAGCAGTCAGGTTCCTAACAAGTGACCTTGACCAAAAGGTAAGGTTTCTCCAAAACCTTTTCCTTCCTTCGTGACCTGTGTGAGGTCTTCATTCTGGTCATGTAGCCATCTTGTGGCTGGCCCTGGAGAGAAACTTTTCCAACTTGTTGTACGTGTGAAGCAACAGGGGTGTTAGTAACTGGAGAGAGGTCACCCTAAAGGCCAGGGCTTTTCAAAGATAATTTTGAAACCATGAGTCTAGTCAGACTTTTGATTTGCTTGTTTCGCACATTCATCTTCCTTTATATGCGTAAAGTTCTTTATCAGCTGTGGAAAATAAGATGAATGCTGCCTGTCTTGCCGCCTTCAAAGCCTTGTTGAGGGCTAAATGAGATCTTGTTCATGAAACTATTGTATCATGTATTGTATCGCTCTCTGATTCCCAGGGCCTAACACCAAACCTGGCTTATGTTGGGCGCTCCATAAATATTAAATGAAGGAGGATGGAAGGGAAGAAAAGAGGAAGGAAAAAAAAAATTGGAATGCTACAAAGTGCTCTGCTAATAATCTAAGGGACTATTAATCTGTACCTTCCCCAGCTTGAAAGTATCTGGTTTCTCTGGGGTGAAATACTTGGGGCAGGGAAAGGGGGACAGTTATACAATTTTTGGTCATGAATCTTCTCTCTCTAGATCTACACAGGTGGTCTTTCAGAGGAAAAGCTAGTACCTTGGAGTAATAATATGGTTAGTTAGAGTTTCTTAAAAATAATTAGAAACACTGCATTCTGTCAATGTCCATTTTCTTTTCACAGATGAAAAGTATCTCTTTAGCTTCTTGCCATCAGTTGCATTCCAAATTCCTGGATCCGTCTCTAGGAGAGCAGGTAAGAATTGTAATCCTCCCAGAGTAACAGACAGGAATTCTACAGTCAAGGGGTAGGCTTACATTTGGCATTTGTTTGTTTTGGTTTGGTTTTCAACCTATTTTAATACTTGGGGAATTAGATAAAATATGAACATACTCAAGTACCTGTCCATGTTGAGATTACTCTTGGTTCCCTTTTAAATTCTCAGTTAAAGATGATACAGTGTTAGGCTGTCAGTTAATCCTTTCACCTTCAGCTTTAATGTATCTACTCCACAGTGTGACTGAAGCTTTGAATCTTTCCATCACTAAAAAGATTTATGTATGTTCGTACTATAAAATGTAACTATAAGTTAAATGTAAATGTATTTATAAATATATAGTAAATATAAATTACTTCTGGATAATGGTTCTTTTGCTCCCTTGTGCTATTTCCTCTTTTGATAAAGCATTTGGGCTGGCAGGTGATGAGCCAACATAGGTGTGGTATCTGGATAGGAGCAAGAATCATTATGGGCAAGATGGAGCAATGTGGATTAAATGACAGGGTACTAGAAATTAGTTGAATGCCTTTATCAGCTATTTCTGTCACTTTTTTCAATGCAGATTTAGCACGCTTTGTTATATGGCAGGGCTGCGGAAGGAGTGGATAGCCATTACGAGGAATGGTGAAGTGGAGTCAAAGAAATTCTGCCAGGGTGGACATATTATTGGTCTTAAGAGAGACAAATGTAAGGTGGTTCTACACTTAGAGCATAGGGGCCCTGGGTGGCGCAAATGTTTAAGCACTCGGCTACCTTAATGGGGGAGAAATACCTCCCATATTTTACAGATGTCGCAGAGTTAGGGACTCAGTAAATGGGTCCATTATCTTAAGACCAAAATCAGTCTTCGGGCTGTTTAACTAACTGCATTGAATGGGATTTGAAGAGGAGAACCTCCAAGTTTAAGAACTTGGGCTTGAATTCTAAAGACCTTTGAATCCGGGCTGACCACTCACTGTGTCTTTGGGGAGTTATATCTCTGAGCCTTGGTTTTTCTCTCCTGATAATTGTACCTGGCAGAGGTACTTTAAGGCTGACTTGGGACACTATATAGAGCAACTAGTCAGTGCTCAATAAACGGAAGTTATTATCTCATGAGGACTGACTGAAGGAATTTCAATGAGGGGGGATGAAAGCAGTCTTTAAAAATGTAAACGGATGGTCAGGAACGAAATCATTTACTTATTCTGTGTGGCCTTAAAAGGTAGAACAAGGCCACATGGGTAAAAGTTCCATGGAGATGGGTTTGAACACCCTGTAAGGAAGAACATGAGAATGAGAAATGGGTTGCTCATCAACTTAATAATGCAACTCTCAGTTGTTCGTTTTTATTTTCTCGTTGTAGAATACATATTTTAGTTTCTGCTTACCGAGCTATATATATTTCAAAATCAAAGTCTGATTCCTTTCTTTCCCCCTTTTCTTTTAAGGTTGTTAAGAATTTGTTGTTTGTAGCCAAAGTCTTGTATTTACTGGTACCTGATTCTGAGGATAAGCAAGATGAGACAAAAGAAGACAGGGAAGAACAAGGAGCTTTAGGAGATGGTCTGGCTAAAGAGGAGACAGAAGGACATGAGGCCTGTGCCGATGAGAAAGTGGAGCCTGACAAAGAAGAGAAGGAAGAGGCGAAGGAGGAGCCCAGCAAGCCAGCCACACTGCTCTGGTTGATCCTGAAGTTGTCCCGGATGGCAAAACTGGAAGCTGCTTATTCACCTAGAAACCCCTTAAAGGTGCAATACATAACCAGAGTGATCAAAAGTAGTCATTAAATATAGCTACACTGGAGCTTACAAAGTAATTTTTCATAAACCAAGATTAAACAGCACTTCAGAAAAGTATTTTAGTTGTCATTGGTGACCCTGCCAAGGAAAACCACCCCTAAGAGCTCTACCTTTTGAACCCAAAACTGCAGCAATAGCATTTGTTCCCAAAGAGATCCAGCCCGGTTTTCCAAAACTAACTCTGTGTGTTTGTATGAGTGCAAGTGTAAGAGAACATTTCCAGTGAAACATCCTCTGTGCTTTCAGAGAACATGCATCTTGAAGTTTCTTGGCGCAGTAGCCATGGATCTGGGAGTGGACAGGGTGAAGCCGTATCTCCCAGTGATCATAGCACCTTTGTTTCGAGAGCTGAATAGCACCTATTCAGAGCAAGGTAACCCACCTCCAGTCTCCTTAATATTTCACATTGCAACTCCTGAATTCTCTCCTGAGTGCCTCCTTCTTCCTTTCTCTCTTCACTCCCTGCCAGAGAATTTGTTTTTGGAAAGAACACTTGTTAGGTGTAAAGACAACTAACAGCAAACAAAAAACATTTTTATATTTTATTTGACTGCCCTCTCTCACACTTTCTCATGTCTAGGAGTGAATGTTTCTCTCCTAAAAGATAATGTTTACCCTTAAGCTTATATTAAATGTAATATATAAAGGAAACTTCAGTCTGGGGTGGTTTTAAACCTTGTAGTATATGAACAATTATGAGCAATAAAGTGTTGGTACATTCTTAAGAATCGTAAGGTAAAAATATCTGAGTATCACGTTAGCATGACATACTTTTTAGTTTAAATATCAGTTTAATTTTTCCTATCCTTCTTCTTTTTCCCTGCTGGTACATTTGGTGTATTTCTCTCACTGATCTTAGTTCTCTTTGTTGATAATAGAAAAAAAGAGATTTGAGGTTTGGAAAGAGAGGAGGTGAAGTGGATGTTAACACAAGTTAAAAAATAAAATGAAGTGGATTGTTGTCCAAGCAGGAGTGGTTGGTTAGCCATGCTACCTTGAGAGAAAGTTGTCAGCATACTCATACCTTGAGGGCTACTAGAGAGGCAAAAGCAAAGCTTGGGGCTGCTGACTGAGCCAGGGTCTGGTCTCCTGTAATTCTCATCCAGCCAGCATATTGAGCACCTCATATACCTCATATTTACTAGGCACTGAGTCAGGTACAGTGGGTTCAGCAGTGGGAAAGGCACAGTCCCTGCCCTCAAGAAGCTTACTATCCACTGCAGGTGACTTGATCTCCCCTGAAGTTGAATGCAGAACAAAGGTTATTTACATTTGGGAGGGGGGCAAGGAAGGATGGGAAAGCATAGCGCTTCATCAGCTTCTCAAAGGAGCCTTTGATTCACAAAAAGGTTATCCGGGCAGAGCTAAGCCTCTGTGACTTGGGGATTAGGGAGGGGTAGGGGGACACTTTCCCGCTATCTGCGCAGAGCTGAGCAGGTTAATAAAGGCAACCCAAAGCATTTCTATCTAGTTCTCAAACTACTTAAATGTCTTCAGAGGCAGGATTCTGCTGGGAAGTAGGCCTGCGGTCTCTGAGCTCTTGTATCCTAGATGAGATAGTGCAGGGAGTGTTGTACCCAAAGCTTCTGCTTGTTCCTCTCATCTCAGAAACATCGAGGCTAGTGTTAGATCTGTTTAGTAGTGAAGTAATAAAAGTGATAAAGCTTCTGCAGGAGTCTAACTTTTGTATAATGTTATTGTTTAAGCATGTCCTTGCTTAATTGACTCTCTTTGATCATTACTCTCTGTGTGCGATTAGATCCTTTGCTGAAGAATCTGTCCCAGGAAATCATAGAATTACTCAAAAAGCTGGTTGGCCTTGAGAGCTTCTCATTAGCCTTTGCCTCTGTGCAGAAACAGGCAAATCAGAAAAGGGCACTCCGGAAAAAGAGAAGGGCTCTGGAGGTAAGTTCGCTGTTTGAAAATGTGGTGTGTTCACTAGGCTTAATAGATATTTTTAACTCTGTGTGTGCGCGTGCACGCGTGCGCATGTGTGCGTGCAGTGCACACAGGGATGAAAGAGGGATTGGTTGGTTAGGTTTGAGAAAACCAAAAAAGCCAAACCTGTAGCCATCAAGTCGATTCCGACTCATAGCGACCCTATAGGACAGAGTAGAACCACTCCATAGGGTTTCCAAGGAGCACCTGGTAGATTCAAACTGCCAACCTTTTGGTTAGCAGCCATATCTCTTAACCACTACACCACCAAGGTTTCCAAGTAGGAACTTATAGCTGGGGCTTTTTCCTGGGCTCCAGATTTTCTTTAACGGGCATGTATTGTATTCATGATTTAAAAGTAAATAAAATGGCACATTTCTGCATTTGATTTTATTGATTGAACATTTAAAAAGTAATATAAAATTTCTCTTCTTTCTCAAGTTTGTCACTAATCCTGATATTGCTGCCAAGAAAAAACTGAAGAGGCATAAAAATAAAAGTGAAGCAAAGAAGAGAAAAATAGAGTTCCTGCGTCCAGGCTATAAGGCCAAGAGGCAAAAAAGCCACAGCCTGAAAGATTTGGCAATGGTGGAGTGAGGTGCATCCTGAGCTGCCAGCCAAGCTGGGATTCACACCTACTCTCCCGACTGGCCCTAAAGCACAAACTTTCTGGTGTTTTCTGCTGGTTTGAAATCACATCCAGTTTTTATCAGTTATATATATTTAAGTTAAACTTTGGCATAGATTGTATAATATAGTTTAATATGATCATGCTCATAATTTTTTAAATTAAACATGCTTTAAAAACATTTCATAGTAATGACTGCCTTCACTTTCTAAAATGCATATGACACTAGCACTAAAGAATTTAAAAACATTTTTTTTTTTAAAGATACAGCTTATAATAGCAAGAGAAGTGTAAAAGAAATTGGGAATAGGTCTAACAAAAAATGTGCAGTACCTTTGTGGAGAAAATTACAATATTTTATCAAAAGACATTAAGGAAGGTCTGTACAAAACCATATGCATGGATAGGAAGATCCAGTGTCCTGTTAGTTCTCCCCAAGTTGATCTCATTGGTTAAATACAAATGTGAGCAAAATCTCAAAAGAGTTCTTCATATTACCCTAACAAGCTGATTCTAAAATCTATATGGAAGCTAATAGGCCAAGAATAGCCATGATATTCTTAAAAAAGGAAAACAGGGTGAAGGCCTGCCCTGTCAGATATTTAAACACAAGGCAAAAAAGGACTATCTATAAAGGGAACACGTGATAAATTCTACTACATTGAGACCTTCTACACAGACTGGGATATGGCTGGCATTTCCCATTTAGTGATAAAGGATTAGTAGTAACCAGGCTATATAATGAACTGTGAATCAATAAAGACAATCCAGTAGAAAAACTGGCAAAAGAGAGGAATAGACATTGCACTGAAGAAGAAACAAAAATGGCACTTGAACATGAAAAGCATTCACCTGGAGCTAATCTTCCACTGACATGGCTATACCAATTCTTAAGCACTATGTACACTGGATGAAAGTCACTACCATGAGGCCCCCAAATGCCACCCTGACAGCCTGGGCCTTAGATCCCAAATCTCCCCGAGATCCAGAATTTTAAAGGTTTAACACTTGGAATAACAGGGGTCCTCCCACACCAGCTATGGCTTGTTGTTTGGTGCCCTTGAGTCGGTTCCAAATCAGGAACCCTATGTACAACAGAATGAAACACTGCCCAGTCCTGCGCCATTCTCATAGTTGTTGCTGTTTGAGGCCATTGTTGAAACCACGGTGTCAGTCCATCTCATTGAGAGTCTTTCTCTTTTTTGCTGACCCTCTCTCTATTTTAACAAGCATGATGTCTTCCAGGGATTGGTCCCCCGTGATAATATGTCATCCTTGCTTGCTTCTAAGGAGCATTCTGGCTATACTTCTTCCAAGATAGACTTGTTCATTCTTCTGGCAGTCCATGGTATATTCAATATTCTTCACCAACACCTTAATACAAAGGCATCAATTCTTCTTCAGTTTTCCTTATTCATTGTCCAGCTTTCACATGCATATGAGGTGAGTGAAAACACCACGGCGTGAGTCAAGCGCACCTTAGTCCTCGAAGTGAAATCTTTGCTTTTCAACACTTCAGAGAGGTCTTTTGCAGCACATTTGCCCAATGCAATACATCGTATGATTTCTTCACCTCTGCTATGGCTAGTTACTAAATATTTTGAAGATCACTCCAGTATTCAACCTGCGGGTTATTTAGTAATTAGAAATTTGGTAATTTAGAAAATGTAAATTAACACTATAATGAGATTCTATTTTGACCGTCATCAGATTGATAAAGTTGACAATACCGAGTGTTGGCAAGCATGGTGGAGCAATGGAAAACAATTTAGCATTATCTTGTAAATGTGAAGGTGGCTGCATCCTCTGATTCAGCAATTCCACTCCTAGAGAGACCTAGAAACCTAGAACCATGAATCTGAAGGCACATACAAAAATGTTCATGGACGGTTGATAAAAAGTAAACTAAAAACAATCTGAATGTCCATCTACAAAAGCGTGGATAAATAAAATGATATATTCATACGCTGAAATACAATGCAGTAGTGAAGATCAGCCAGTTGCATACATCAATATAGATGAATTCTAGAAACAATGTTGATTGAAAAGTCATAGGAGAAAAAAATATAGCTTAATGCCACTGTAATAAGCTTGGGAAAACATGGCAATCTGGACATGTACCTATATGATAATTCTGTAGAGGAAAGCAAGGATGTGATTTAAAAGCTTTTAGGAGAGTAGGTACCTCTGGGAAGGAACAGGATTGAAGGAAAAGCATGGGGATGACTTTAATTATTATAGTAATGTTCAATGTCTCAGACTTGGTGTTGGCATCCTAAGTTTTCTTATTATGCTTCATTACTTCTATCTATAGTACATATTTGTGCATATCAGATATTTCATAACAAAAATATATTTTTGAAATGTGTGGCCAAAACTATTATTAATACAAAGAAAACAAGTGGTTTCTTTGAAGCTTTAGTTACTACATTTAAGATTTAATTTTACAATTATAAGATCACACTTATTTAGAGATGGTTAAACCAGTTTTTGTTGCTTATGGTGTCTTTTACCTCACTCCACACTAGATGTGGAAGCAATATTCTTTAGTCCCCAAAATATTTGAGAGGGAGAGAGGAGAGGAAGCACCCATCCTATGAGCCAGGTGTTTGCATACATTTTATTAATTCTCTGTATTCCTGAGAGAGTTCTAAAATTGGTTCCTATTTTACAAAAGAAGAAGCTAAGGCTCAGATTAATGACCTTTCCAAGGTGACATAGGCTGTAGGTGGTGGAATCAGGATTCAAAGCCCATGTTCTTTTTAATTTGTAGTTATGATGTTAGAATATTATGACATTTGGCATAGGAATCAAATGTTCACACATTTACTTCAGTATGTTTTGATGTAGCTTGTCTCTCGAAACAGAGTACTCATACTCCAAAACATTTGTAATGTGCCACGATTGGATGGTTAAGGTTGTGTGTCAACTTGGCTAGACCATGATCCTCAGTGGTTTGGCAGACACTATATATCATCCTCCATTTTGTGATCTGTTGTGAGCAGCCAGTCAGTTGGAAGGGGAGTTTCCTTGGGGGTGTGGCCTACATCCAATATATAAATGGATGTGTGGCAAAGCTCTCTCTCTCTCTCTCTCCTCTCCACAATTCAATCCATAACAACAATAAACATGGGACATCTTGGAAGGCCAATTTTAATTAATTCTAAGTGATGATACTAAATACACCAAGAAGTAGCATGCAAAATTTGCATGGTATTTAAAAATAAATAAAATTTTGCAGGTCACTTTGGGCTATACTTCCTGCATGAAGTGTTTATTTCCCTCCATTTTAGGGATCCTTGATCAAAAGTTTTGAGAAACATTACAATAGAGATACCCACATACAGTGTAGTACCTTCCAGGTAAACTATCCTTATGACCAAGTTCTTCCTCATGATCTAACCTACCATGTATTGGTAGTTTGGTTAATTTTCAAGGAACAAGAATGTTTGACTTAATTGCTGAGCTTAAGACACTAAAGCCTACAGTTCTCTGGGGCAACCAAATGAGTCAATGAGTCTTACTGTCAACAGAACTATGGTGGAAGAGAATACAGACATGGTCACAAACCTTAATACCAGGCCAAGAATAAATGATCATGGAAAAAATGTTGAACGTGGAAGACAACACTTGTTTTTATCTCCTGTTCCTCCCTGTGTGAGTTCAGATCTTCTGACAAGTAAACACCAAGATGAAGTCAGCATGCAGGAGATTTATTGGAGGAGATGCCTGTGAAGGATAAAAGAGGGAGCCAAAGAAGGAAAGGAGAACCATAAGAGTGAGAAAGAAGGAAGGAAGGAAAATTGGGCAGGGAGACTCTTGGACTGCATGCAGCACAATTCCAAGAAAGTTTTGACCAGGCCAAAGGGTAGTCTTCAAAGTCACCAATTGGAGAAATCCTGTGTCCCACAGGAATAGGTCTGTATCATCGATTGGGAGCAGCTGTGGGAAACATGGCCTCCAGTGTGAATCCAGAAGGCCGGTAGCTAGGACTTTCAGACAATTTTGCAGCAGATCAGGGTGGCACATTTTCATGGCCACCACTTTCCAAAGTCCTCTTAAATGAAGTTGAACAAGGGAGAGACAGTGGACATGAGATTTGGCAAATAAAAAAATGGACAGTTGGAATAGTGGTGACGGACTTAGCAACTTCAGTGCCTGCAGAACGCCTGAGTCTCAACACCTGTAATGTAGCAAGCAGTAAACAAACCACTATCCCTCCGCCAGGGAGTAAGCAGCTCCAACACAGTCGAAGTGAGCTAACCTTGGCCTACTTAATTGCCTAAGTAACTACAAAAATTGCTTAGGGTCAGAGAATGATGCTGCAGTTTGGCACACTCAACAAGCCCTGGGGACACTCAGAGATCACAGTAGACTGCCTTGCCCTGTAGTCCACCTCTTGGCCCTACAGGCTCTTGGCCAAACTCAAACTTGCTCATGAATATGCCACCCTACTGGCAACTTGAATTAGATGCACAAAGGTAGAAGCCAAATTCATATTTCAGAGAGCCATTTAGCTTCCTTTCTTAAGGCATGCATGGATTGCTCCATCTGACCAGTCGTATTACTCCAAACACTACAGATGTTGATGACCATACATACTCCTCTCAGGATGTAATCTAAGGCCAGGGTATTATTTATTACAACCAAAGGAGTTTAGATTGATCTGCTGATCTTCTAGGACTACATTATCTAAAGTTAAGGACAGGTTTCTGTCTCTAAGGTGTAGGCTCTGTTGCCAGAGCACAGGACTCATACTACTGTATAGAACTGGAAGTCAGTGGTATCCCCAGGTACCCTCTTGACCTGGGTTCCAACAAGGGAACACGGTCCATGGTCACTGCCAATAATTACAAGAAGGCAATGTTGCTGTGTGCCGTTGACTTGATTCCGACTCAGGGACCCTATAGGACAGGGTAGAACTGCTCCATAGGGTTTCCTAGGCTGTAAATCTTAATGGGAGCAGATCACAAGATCTCTTCTCCTGCCAAGTCACTGGGGGGTTTGAACAGCTGACGTTTTGGTTAGCACCCAAGCACTTATCCGTTACACTACCAGGGCTCCTACCAAGGGTAATACATGGGCCAAAAAGCAAGCTCCATCCCCAGTAGAACAACATTCTGTACCCCATTATCCCCCACATACTATATAACCCAAAGTAACCAGGTGACTCCATGTCAGGATTTGTTGTTAACAAATCAACAAATTGATTTGGGCACTGTCATCAAGTAGTTACAGCTTTGATAGCCATACATGGCATAACCCAAGGCCACTCAGGCCTCAGAAGCAACAATCTGTATCAGACTGAAACCAATTTGTACTCTGTGTGTTTATTCACGTATGAGGGGAATACATGTTCAGGATATGCCATTGATGACGTCATGCACAAGAGAATAGTTCAGGATGAGTCAGCACACATGAGTTTTTGTTTTCATAGCCACAGGTCAGATTGCCAGTGAAAGCTTCTGCCCAACACACGCAGTCCCTGTGATTGTTCTGGCAGACTGAAGTGCTGAATTTAGGGTACAAAAAAGTATCACTCATTCCCTCTATCCCAGACGTCCCAGGGTCTACGGTTTGGGTGCCAGAGTTGCTGCTCTCTCTCCATGGCCACATACTCTGTTTATCCTAATTCAGTAGCCACTATTTCTCCCTTCACCCACCCATCCCCACCTGCACCCAGACCTTTTGTCTGGATGGGTCAGGGGTCACTGGAGCTAAAGCACAAAGGTAGAACTTATAACAGTCTGACATCTTTTACCGCTGCCCAAGTGGGCCATCATAGGGGTGACCTAGAGTTCACAAATTCTGCCAATTGATCATTATCCTCATGGTCTGTGATCTGTCATATCCAACCACTGAAATCAGATGGTAGTAGAAGCAACAAGTTAAAGTCACCTTCCCCCTGTCATCTAACTGCCACATTAAAATGAAACCAGTTGGGCTTTCCAAAACCATCACTGCCTCCTACACACAGCCTCTAGGTACTAATAATAAATTTAGTGGAGTCCTCCACAATGGGGAAGTAGATTTCAAAAACATCACCTTCTGAGGGAGGGGTTCACCATTGTGTTCGTCATTCTGTCCATTATATAACCATTCTGGAGCAGTTACAGCCCTCAGGCTTCCTCCATGGTATTCCATAAGATATTGTCCACCTCTGGGAAGTCACTGGAAGTTGGCCATAATGTAGTCATTGAAATAACAATCCAAACTAGCACCTTTTAACATAGTTTATAAAGAAAACGTTCTACATCCTACTTTGGTGAGTAGCATCTAGGGTCTTAAAAGCTTGTGGGTGGCCATCTAAGATACTCCACTGATGTCACCCTGTCTGGAGCAAGGGAGAAGGAAGAAAACCAAAGACAGAAGGGAGAGATAAGTCCAAAGGACTAATAGACCACAACTACCACACCCTCCACCACACTGAGTCAATCATGATGAGATGGTGCCCAGTTACTACCACGGACTGCTTTGATAGGGATCACAATAAAGGGTCCCAGACAGAAATGGAGAAAAGCGTAAAACAAAATTCTAACTCACACACACAAAAAAACACCTGACTTACTGGTCTGACTGCAGAAACCCCAAGAGTATGGCCCCTGAACACATTTTTAACTCAGTACTACAGTCACTCCTGAGATTCACTCTTCAGCCAAAGATTAGACAGGCCCATAAAACAAAATGAGACTAAATGGGCACACCAGCCCAGGGGTAAAGACAAGAAGTCAGGAGTGGACAGAAAAGCTGGTAATAGGGAACCCAAGGTTGAGAAGGGAAGAGTATTGGCACATCATGGGATTGGCAATCAATGTCACAAAACAATATGAGAAGCTAATTTGCTCTGTAAACCTTCATCTAAAGCACATTAAAAATAAATAAAGCAACCAAAGTAGCATGCTTTGTTGGGCATGATTCTGTTCCAAATGAATAGTATGCATAGTGGCTTGAAGCCATGGGTTTAGCGTGAGGCTACCTCATTGCTGCCGTTCATCCTCTAAAAGCATATATATATATATATATATATTTTTTTTTTTTTTTAATTGTGCTTTAGGTTAAAGTTTACAGCTCAAGTTAGTTTCTCATACAAAAATTACACATATCGTTACGTGACCCTAGTTGCTCTCTCTATAATGTGGCAGCACACTCCACCTTCCCACCCCAGATTTCCCACATCCATTCAACCAGCTCTTGTCCCTTTCTGCCTTCTCATCTCACCTCCGGACAGGAGCTACCCAATTAGTCTCATGTATCTACTTGAACTAAGAAGCACATTCATGAGTATCAATTTATGTCTTATAGTCCAGTCTAATCTTTGAAGAGTTGGCTTCAGGAATGGTAAAAGCATAACCTCTCTTGTCTGCTTCTCACACAGACACACTAGTGAAGTCTCTAACAGCTTCCCAGCATTTTTGTCAAAGCAGTCCCCTATTTCCCTCCTCTCCCTCTCATTATATGTCTACATCATGGTACTGTCCAGGGCATATTCCCCTCCAGGGATGGTCCTAGTTGTCAAAACAGGGCGTGGTTGTGCTTTTCTCTGATGGGGGCCTGGAGTGCTTTCCTAGTCCCCTCATTCTGTAGGACAGCAAGCAGCTAACATGGCACCATTTAGGCAGCTTGTTTCAATTCTACCTCTCACTGCTTAGCCTCTCTCCATTGACTCAATTCATGTTAACTAACAGGTAGGACAGTGAGGAATCACTTATTCCACCACCATCACCACCCCCCCCACCCCTGGCCCCACCCTTGGGCAAGAGCTCCTAGGAAACTTCTTCATACCCACTAATCCAAAGGGTTCTTGCCTTTTTTTTTTTTTTTTAAAGTCATTATATATCACAACCCCATGCCCACTGTGGTACTTTTATCAGGGAAGAATCCCAATCTCCATTAGGGCCGACAGTAGACAAGACTCAGTGCATCAGAGCAAAGCAGTTTATTGCTCACAGCACAGCTAAGAGCAAGGGCCTGAGCATGGTAACACCAATTCCCTTGTCCCCAGGTCCAACAGTGACTCAGTGCACCCAGATGACAGCTATGCATGAAGTGGGTTTGTGACATAGCTGAAGAACCCAGGGCAAAATAAAGCTCAGCGAATAGTAAACAAAAGTCAGTTCCCCTTCCCTGGGAAGTAAACAGTAGCATGGTAGTTTGGTTGCACTCATTTTGACCTACTCCATTGCCTGTGACTAGCTATAAAACGACTCAAAGGACAAGTGAGCCTTGCAATTTGACACACTCAGCAAAAATGTGCAGGGATGTTCAGGGTCCATGGGAGAATCCCTCTTCTAACATGCACAAATTAGTGGGTACCAAGTGCTTAGCACATTGGAAAACAAAGACATAAATCTTCATGAAATTAAATGGCATGGGTAAAGAGACAATCCTAGAAGTTTGCAGAAAGAAAACAAGTCATAGGCAAGCCACATGAAAAGAAAGACATTAAAATTCTTATAGCAACACTAGTTGCTACTGGATAGTTGAAAAATGTCAAGGTTTGAGGGAAAGGTATTTTCAGCCTAGCAATCTATACCTAGCAAACTATCAATTAGTTAAGCATGAGGTTAGGAAAAGAACATTCTCAGGTATACAAAAACTCAAAAAAAAAAAAGTTACCTTCTACATGACATTTCTTTCTTCAGCAAAACAAAAAAAGGAAGTGTTATGGGTTGAATTGTGACCCCCCAAAAGACAGTTGAAGCCTTGATCCCTGGTACCTGTGAATGTGACCTTATTTGGAAAGTCTTTGCAAATGCAGTAATCAAGTTAAGATAAGGTCATTAGACTGGCCCTCATCCGATGACTGGTATCTTTATAAGGGAGGAAAGAGAGAATGCCATGTGACAACGGAAGCAGAGATTGGAGGGATGCATGACTCTGTCATCACAAGGCTGTTCTGTCTGTTCTCCTCTAAGACACCACTCAGATGGGATTAGCACAGTCTTCTCTGGTATGACCTCACGTTAACCCAACTGGTAATACTGCAAATACCCTATTTCCAAATAGTCATGTTCCCAGGTACAGGGCTTAGGACTTCAACATATCTTTTGGGGAACACAATTGAATCCATAAAAGTAGCAATCTAAGCAATTTTTAAAAAATAACTAATTTTAAACTCCAAGGAAAATAAAGTTATGCTATGTATAATCAGAGTATACTACTTGGAAACAGAGAAAAAAATGAAGTTGTCAAGAATTCCAATTTACTTGGATTCACAAACAAGGCCCATGGAAGCAGCAGTCAAGAAATCAAACAATGCATTGCTTTGGGAAAATCTGCTGCAAAAGACCTCTTTAAGGTGTTAAAAAGCAAAGATGTCACTTTAAGGACTAAGGTGTGCCGCACCCAAGCATGGTGTTTTCAATTGCCTCATATGCATGCAAAAGCTGGACGGTAAGGAAGAATGAATTGACGCCTTTGAGTTACGGTACTGGCAAATATTGTGTACCATGGATTGTCAGAAGTACAAACACATCTGTCTTGGAAGAAGTATAGCCAGAAAGCTCATTAGAAGCAAGACTTCATCTCACATAGTTTGGACATGTTATCACGCAAGACCAGTTGCTGGAGGACATAGAGAGGCAGCAAAAAAGAGGAAGACCCGCAACGAGATGGACTGACACAGTGGCTGCAACAAGCGGCTCAAGCATAAAAACGACGATGAGGATGGTGCAGGACTGGGTAGTGTTTCATACTGTTGTACATGGGGTGGTTATGAGTTGGAGACAGTCGATGGCACCTAATAACAACACTATTTGGTGCTGTAGTGAACAACTGTTTATAGGGTCATAATAATGTAGACACTGATCTGCCGAACTGACAGATGGTGTATGATTATGTTGGGAAGGTGAAAGGGGAAAGTCTGTATATGAGAAGAGGGTGAGGAAAGGAGGGAGGAGCTTCTTCAGCTACCATAGCAGAAGTCAACAGCATATCGTAAAACCAAGACTTGAAGGTATAAGCAAATTAAATAAAAATATGGAGGTAAAGACCAGAGAACATACCTAGGAGTTGAAAGTGGCTGCCCCTGTGGTGTTTTTGTTTTTTATCCCATACAAACCTTCTGAATTAAGTGCATGTACTTATTGCTTTGATTAAAAAAAAAAACCAAAAAGCAAATGTGAACGCTAAGGCAAAGATCAGAGCGAGCAAATACCTCAGGGACATAGAGCACAAATTTGTTTTTAATTAATATTTATTGAGTACCTACTGTGTGCCAAGTGCACTTCACTAGATGCAAGGGATACTAACAGTAAATAAGGTAGGGTCCCCGCCCACAAGGAGCTCACATTTCCACAATTTAAAGTGCATCTCTGGTATTGATGACAAAATTTCACCAGTTTTGTATTTTTTGATTATAACCAGTATGATCACATGACACAGCACAACCACCAACCAGAATCGTAAAACAGGATTTTAGAGCTCAAAGAAACCTTTGGTATCATTTGTCTAGCCCCTTGTTTATAGAAAAGAAAATGAAGGAATGGTAGTTTGCACCCAGAACTCACGTGTTCTGATTTCAACTTTGGTGCTTTTCCCATCATCTTCTCACAAAACAATATTCGGTAGACATTTATTTTGTAAATATCAACATTCAAAATCCTGTAACATACCTGTGCAGTTGTTTCTAGTTAGAGAAGCTGCCTTATAATTTATTCAATGTACACCCTATTTAGGCCATCCTCTCTTCTTTGTGGTAAACCAGATAAAACTGCCCTTTGGATCAGTGTCATGCCCTCAGTGTTGAAGGCAGCAAGGGTTAGGTACCAACCAGCATCTGCCTGCCAACTCTACACCCCCATCGCTTCTATTCCTCAGTGTTCCTGAGCTGCTGGGGAGTAGTAAGCAACTTGGGTACAAGCCCTGCACCTCAGTGTGTATGTAGGTGAGCTTGGTTTGTTGTATGCCATTGGCTACATCCTTAATCCTACCTTTCTCCCAGCCACGTGCCACTGATCAGAAGGGAAACCAAGTAAAATCACAGGTACCATTTTCCTAGCTGACAAATACATACCCAACTATTTCAACCATGAACATATTCACAGGACCCATAACGTACATTACCATACTAAAAAAAATAAAACTAGGGATATAAGTATGAAAAAGACAGTCTTTCTGCCTCAAGAGTGACTTGGAGACTATGAAACAATGTGCTATGTCCAGTTAATATTAGGTGCATTGGGAACACCTACTTGTGCTTGGAGGAAGGCGTCCCAAAAAGATTTCAAAGAGACCAAATTAGAAATGGGTCTTGGGAAATGAGTTAAGAAGAGTAAGATCCCCCATGCGGAGAGAGAGTGGCATTTGTTTCGGCTGAGGAGAGGCCAATCTAGTGAGCTAGAGCCCAACATCAGAAACGACAGTGGCACAGACAAGAAATGAAGTGCTAGTGGCCTGATACCTGAAGGACACTACACTAGTAGCTCTCTTCACCAGCACGAATCTTTAAATGTTGTTGGCTGCTCAACTTAAATAATAATATTCCCCCCAAATTTAGTAATTACTAACAACTATATTCACTTTGGAAACCCTGGTGGCATAGTGATTAAGAGCTACTGCCGCGATCCATAAAGTTCGGCAGTTCAAATCCACCTGGCGCTCCTTGGAAACCCTATGGGGCAGTTCTACCCTGTCCTCTACAGTCGCTATGAGTCAGAATCGACTCAATGGTAACAGGTTTGGTTTTTGGTTTTTTATATTTACTTCAATGGGTTTGGTTTTTTGGGTTTATATTCACTTCATACCACCAGTGGTTATGCACTTGGCTGCTAACCAAAAGGTCAGCGGTTAGAACCTACCAGCTGCTCTGTGGGAAATGATGCAGCAGTCTGCTTCCCTAAAGATTTCAGCCTCGGAAACCCTACGGGGCAGTTCTACTCTGCCCTATAGGTCAGAATCGACTTGATGGCAACAGGTTTGGTTTGGTTTTTTATATTCACTTCTGCCACACTGTAGCTAATTCTGTGTTGGAATGGGTAGTTTGAAAAGTTTTTTTTTACATGAATTCAGTTTGTTTTTTTAAAAAAACTATCTGATAGCCTAACAGTAAGCCTAATTTTTCAGATCAGAAATATTTAAGTTTATCCTAGAACCAGATTTTGACTTTTTGTCCATTTACACATCCAATTACAGGTAGATAAAAAGGAATATAATGCCTCTTAAGGTAGGTCTTTTTTTACTTTAAAGTGAATTTTTTTTGTTTAACATGCTGCAAATTCCATTTTTTACAACCTCATAGAGTTGTTTTCACTACCTCTGCCATTGAGCGCCTCTACTAGATAGAACTGATCTTGAATGTACTGCAACTACCCAATTAGCATAATTGCGCTTAATGGCCGTCTTTGTCACCAATCTGGGCATTTTCAGGAATATATGATGTAGCACAAAGGACAAGCTTCTGATCCAGAAATCCTGCTTTGAGCTGTTCCCTTCACTAGCATGCAACTTTGTGCAAGCCTAGCTATCGGAGCCTTGGGTCACATCCATAAAATGAATGACAGCCTGTTCCACCTATCTCACAGGGTTCCTATGCAGATCAACTAGGTCAATATACATAAAAAATCATTTGAAAACTATAAAGTACTATAAAATGACCATTACAGAGAAGTCACTGCAGTTAACCACTAAAATAATAATTTCAAATTCATGCCTATAACCCAAAACTTTTAAACTAACAACTTAATATAGTCAGTCAGTTAAGCAAATAAAGGCGATATTACACAAACAACATGTTTCTAGAGTACTGTATTGAGTCTAATCTTTGGGAAGAGTAAATTCATTTTAGGGAAAAAAAAAAATCTGTTATTTATTAGTGTTTACACAAACAAGCTTCAACCACTAATTCAAAAATAAGAGTTTTTCCCCCAACGAGAATGCATTCTTCAATAGGACTATATTTAAATCAGAATTCCATACAAACAGGTGTCTTAAGAAAGGAAGTATTTTCTATTATACAGAGGAGACATTCAGTTGGTTTAATCAAGATGAGTTACCCCTTGAACCAATACTCATTTTTCATCTTTACTGCAAAGGCTGCAGTCAGTCCAGTATATGCCAACAATTACGTGGTTTTAACATTTAGTAGTGTGACGCACACTTGACTGTTTCCAAAGGGACTTGTGACGTAGCTTTCATTTCAGAGGAGCAGAAGCGGTCCACTTACTGTCTGCTCTTTAATGTTTCAACTAACCTGTGGAAGGAAAAGGAATCGTTTCGTAAAATCAACTTCAAATAGTTCACTTTTTAGGTATAGAGGATGATCATTTATAATATAAATTTTATATTATCATTTAAAATGATGAAGGGTAATAAGATCAGAATAAGTTTATGGACTCAATTTCCATGAGGGCCTTTTAGCTGTGTTTAGCTGAGTATTTAGCTGAGGGTATTTAGGATCCCTGGGTGGTGCAAATGGTTAAGTGTTTGACTACTAGCCAAAAGGTTGGCAGTCTGAACCTACCGAGAGGTGCCTCAGAAAAAAGCCCTGGCTATCTACTTCTGAGAGGTTGTCACAGCCTTGGAAACCCTATGGAGCGATTCTACTCTGCAAACACAGGGTCACCATGAATCGGAAATGACCCAATGGCAACTAACAACAACAACGTTCTAGCTTTGAATTTGTCTATTCTTTATATGAATAATCAGAAAAGACCATATGTCTACTATCTTCCAGGCCACTACTACTGCCAGGCCAGCTGGGGGTGATTCAGGGATTAATACCAGTTTTAGTCCTCAAGGAGCTGATCACCTACTAAGTAAATGCACAAATCAAACTAACAATTACAAGACAGTGTAACAAGCACTACGCAGCAGATCTATGACAAGGGCATTTAACTGTGTGTGTGTGGTGAGGCAATGGGGGTACGTCAGGGAAGGTTCCTGAGAACAGGTGAGGTGAGGCAGAGAAAAAGCTAGAAAGTGGCAGAGTGCTGACCTGTTTAAATATCTATAGTTAGGTTGGTAAGGAGCCCTGGTGGCACAGTGGCTAAAGCACTCAGCTGGTAACCTAAAAGTCAGTCGTTCAAACCCACCAGGCACTCCATGGGAGAAAGACATGGTAGCCTGCTTCTGTAGAGATTACAGCCTTGGAAACCCTGTGGGGCAGTTCTCTGTCCTACAGGGTTACTATGAGTCGGAACCAACCTGGTGGCAATGGGGTTTTAATTACGCTGATGTGGTTGAAATAAAGGCAGACGCACATAAAGATCAGTGGGAGAAAAAGCTGCTACATAATCTGAATTTTATCCTCAAGACTAAAGGGCAATTACACATGTGTGTACGTATCCTTGCACACACACACAAATGGATAGAGGGCTTCTGAAAACATGACACTTGCCATTCCATTGCCTCATCAAGTCCAGTGCCTTTGGTTGCTGAAGTTTTGAATATTTGCCATTTTCGGTCCTTCAAGGCAGGTAATCCAAGTGAATTTGCCATTTCTGAGGGAGTCATGGCCTGTTCCATGTCCTGCTTATTTGCAAACACCACTAAAATGGCTTTTCTCAGCTCTTCTTCCTAAAGAAAATGGAAGATATTTCATTTTCCCAACCAATTTGCTCCAATTGAGTTCAAAAAGAAATTTCAAAAAAATGTTATTTTTAAAGTATATATTTTCTAATTATTAATGAACTCAATGTTTATTATAAATTAGCTGAAATTATAGAAAAGTATAAAGAAAGGAAGCATCGTCCATAATCCCACTGCCCAAACATTATCAACGTTAACATTTCGGGTATTTTCTACTAGTGCTTTGTTCTGTAGACAGTTATAGCTTATTCAGTAAACATATTTACAATTTAATTTCATATTTGCAGAATAGCTGTATTCCCTGCTTGGATTTTCTTTTTTTGTCTGCAAGAGGAATAAGAAGTAATTTGCATAAAAGAAAAAGATACCAAAGGCATTAAAAAAAAAAAAAAAACCCTGGATTCTTTTAAATTATTCCTGCAAATGACAATCTACACTGGAAACAACAAGAGCAAATGTAAATTATTTCTCCATATATTAATGAAGTTTTCTTACCTCCAACATGGCAACTAACTCTGATTTGGAAATGCCAATTCGGTCTCGGTCACAACTGTCTACTACATAAATGACTGCATCTGTGTTTGAATAATAACATCGCCAGTATGGCCTAGAGAAAGTTAAAAAAAAAACAAAGGAAGAATGATTATTTGAAAGAGTTACATGCCCAATCCTGCCCCACCGCACGTTACGATCACGGAATGATTCACCGTGGCTGTTGGACATATAGCATCTCTCTCAGATAAGGGATCGAAAGAATGTTGATTAACACTGAATCACAGGACCAAGGAGTTTCAGGATGAGTTCAGACTTCACGGCAAGAGAATGTATTTATAATCTATAAAATCACTAAATGTACAGCTAGAAAAGGTTACACACAGACCTGTTCATTACAGCTTATAAGTCTAACCAGGAACCCTTTAAGATAGCTTTTAAATTTTTTTAATGTGATTTTATAGTTACTCTAAATTGATCACTGAGGTTAGGTGTTAAATTGATCACTGAAGACACCAAGAAGTAGCAATGGCTAAAATTTGGAATGGGCTCAAAACCAGTTTCAAGAAATGTAACAAGTCAAAAGGAGCCAGGATGTTTGGGGAATGTACTGCTAACCTTATAAGATGGTACCATAGTGAGCAATCATCTTGTTGCCATCAAGTTGATTCCCACTCATGGCGACCCCATGTATGCAGAGTAAAACTGCTCCATAGGGTTTTCAAGGCTGCGACCTTTCAGCAGCAGATCGCCAGGCCTGTCTTTCAAGGAGCATCTGAGTGGGTTCAAACTGTCAACCTTTCAACTAGCAGTCAAGCATTCACAGTTGCCATGCCAAGTACAGAAAGCTGGTAGAGGAGACCTGAATTCTGGAGCACATCTACGTTCACATAATTAGCCCCAACTGCTTTCTCGTCTCCCCTCCAGACAGGAGCTGCCCACGTAGTCTCCTGTGTCTACTTGATCCAAGAAGCTCACGCCTCATCAGTATCATTTTCTATCTTATAGTCCAGTCCAATCCCTCTCGAAAGAGTTGGCTTTGGCAATAGTTCCAGTCTTGGGCTTACAGAAGGTCTGGGGACCATGACCTCCAGGGTCCTTCTCGTCTCAGTCAGACCATTAAGTCTGGTCTTTTTACAAGAATTTGAGGTCTGCATCCCGCTGCTCTCCTGCTCCCTCAGGGATTCTCTGTTGTGTTCCCTGTCAGGGCAGTCATTGATTGTAGCCGGGCGCCATCTAGTTCTTCTGGTCTCAGGCTGATGTAGTCTCTGCTTTACGTGGCCCTTTCTATCTCTTGGGCTCATAATTACCTTGTGTCTTTAGTGTTCTTCATTCTCCTTTGCTCCAGGTGGGTTGAGACCAATTGATGCATCTCAGATGGCTGCTTACTAGCGTTTAAGACCCCAGATGCCACTTACCAAAGTGGGATCCAGAATGTTTTCTTAATAGATTTTATTATGCCAATTGACCTAGATGTCCCCTGAAACCATGGTCCTCAAACCCCTACCCCTGCTACACTGGCCTTCAAAGCATTTGGTTTATTTAGGAAACTTCACTGCTTTTGGTTAGTCCAGTCACGCTGACCTCTCCTGTACTGTGTGTTGTCTTTCCCTTTGCCTGAAATAGTTCTTGCCTACTATCTAATTAATGAATACCCCTCTCCTTCCCTCCCTCCCCACTCTCGTAACCATCAAAGAATATTTTCTTCTCTGTTTAAACTATTTCTTGAGTTCTTATCATAGTGGTCTCATATAATATTTGTCCTTTTGCCTGTAAGGAATTTTTATAAATTCCAAAACAGTCCGTCTCCCTGAGGAAGGGGCTGACAAGAACTAAACAAAAGGGCATTTTTAGTTAAAAACTACTGAAGTCATTGGGTCTTGAAATTTCTGTGAAAATGTTTTTCATTTAAATGATACCTGAAAAACTGGCTTCCTTAAACAGGTTTTAATTTAGTCGATGCTCTTAAAGAAGAGAAATTTCAAATTGCACCTCATTTTAAACTAGGTGGCTCCCATTTAAGATACAAAGGAAGATATATTTTGGGTTAACTATTAACCCTTAAAAGAGCCAATAAACATTAAATACCACAAAATAAATAACCTGGGCTTTGTACCGTACCTGATGCTTGTCTGCCCTCCTAAATCCCAGACTTGGAATTTGAGGTTTTTGTATGTTACTGTCTCAACGTTAAATCCAATGGCTGAAAGAGAAATCAAACCAGTCATATGTGCAAGACTAACACAGTCTACCTTCAAAGTATCTGCTCCAATTAAATGGCTGCTTTACACACCGTCCTTGTCCTGTGCATGTAAACAATGGTAGAACTGTTGAATCGCATTATTGGTTGAGATATTATTACATTTTAAAGACAAGATAGTAAGCTGTGCAATATACACATATACATACCACCACCAAGTAGCAAGGTCAGCATGATCTTTAGGTTGTACGCAAATTCCCAGCCAGCTCAGGAAACATACAATTCTTTGTTGTTGTTAGCTGTGGTCGAGTTTGCCCCAACTCACAGTGACCCCATGCACGATGGAACAAAACGCTGCCCAGTCCTGTGCCATCCGATGATCAGGTGCGGGCTGGACAATGTTCCGTTGTGATCTATAGAATTTTCTTTGGCTGGTTTTTGGAAGTAGATTGCCAGGTCTTTCTTCCTAGACCATGTTAGTCCGGAAGTTCTGCTGAAACCTGTTCAGCATCATAGCAACAGGCAAGCCATCGCTGACAGACAGGAGGTGGCTGCACACGAGGTGCACTGGCTGAGAATCAAACCTGGGTATCCCAAATGGGAGGCGAGAATTATACCACTGAACCACCTCAATGAAAATCCTATTATGTTAAGCTCCCCTCAAAATACTGTACTAGCATACAAAAAGTACTCAGAAAGTTATTATTTAGAGAAAGTATAGTTGTAGATGAACTAGAAAAACCTGGAATTTTGGTAGCTAACAAATAAACAGCATTCAAAACCAAGAAAGACGAGACTCTAAACTTCACTGGGTAAGGACATAACTACAATGGCATACTGGTTTTTGGAAGCTGGGTTGTCTAAGGATGGCAATCTCACCTACCCTCTGCAAACATCCTCAAGATCTGACTTGGAATAATGTCAAAGCTGGATGGTCAAAGAGGTGTCCCATCCATTCTCTGTGCTACCACATGGGTAAGGCAGGATACTTCCATTTTCACTGAAAGGAAACTAAACGAATGTGGAGAGGATGCTGGAAAAAATTAGGAGTTTTATATACAGATACAGTTATATATACAAATGCTAGCTAGTATTTTACAAGCTTAAAAAAAATCAAAGTGAAAATGACTTGCCTGTACCAGGACAGTTAATTTTTGTTTTAGATTTAAGTGTATTCTGGTAAATCATGCTTATGAGTATTTGGCAAGTATGTCTATTACAACTAAAAAATAACCATATTATGAAAAACCTGAGTGACAAACTAAAGAGCAAGTTAGTGATGTCTCCCCAAGGATTAGGGAGCAATGTAATCACCTTACCTTCACCATGAACAAGAACCATTTTGTACACGCAAAGGACAAGAGTGGGGCATAAAGCAGCATTAACTGAAAAGTAATCCACTGTGCTGTGTGCACTGAAGGTGCCACCAAAGGACACCACAGCATATAAATGGACAACTCTGAGAAAAACCAAAGGACTGAAATTTGCTGAAGGTAGCAAAAAGAAATAATAGATGTTATGGGTCCAAAGGAAACCCTGGTGGTATAGTGGTTAAGAGCTACGGCTGCTAACCAAAAGGTCAGCAGTTCAAATCCACCAGGTCTTCCTTGGAAACCCTATAAATAGTTCTACTCTGCCCTTTAGGGTTGCTATGAGCCAGAATTGACTTGACGGCAACAGGTTTGGTTTGATTGGTATGGGTCCGAAACCTTTTTTTTTTTTTTAAATCTGCAAGTTTGAATATTAATAATGTAGAAATACCTTGAGTGACAGCAAAACTTTGGAAACATAATCTAAAGACACTCCAGCAAACTGTATGAATTTTTAAACTTAGTTTAAATGTACAGTGAAATCTGTGAGAGCTGGAACTCAGTTGGACTGCCTTGTTTTTCTAGGTCTCACAAGTTTTCCACCTTTGACAGGCACACACACCATTTTTCTACCGCTCTCTATTTAGTGGAAAATATTTGAGTTTTCCTTCTCTGACAGGTTTCTGCCTTATACAGGTTTTGGCTTTCACAGGTTTTACTGTATTATCTTCAAGTAAATTTAGGTCAACAAGTAAAAAATGTAAAAATAACAGTACTTTTAGTCAAACTAGACTGAGAATATTATTCTAAGATATCAACAACTGAGTTAAAGCTGCGGTGTTGCTTCTCTTGATTTAGGTCCCAGATTACTTCATCACTCATCTCGACAAGTCAGACCTTTTTAAAAGTAATCAACAGAATTACTTCAGAGAAATTAAACTGAACTAAAATAGTAATACAGAAAAACCCACTTCACGTGTAATAACATCACTTAGCATTACTATAATACTTTATACAGGTTTACGAAGTACTTTTATTTCCCCTCAAAGCCAGGGGATATTCATTTTACCAGTAAAGACACTAGTTCTCAAGGAGATTAAGAGACTTAACCAATGCCAATTTATAAAGAGCAAAACCCTGCCACATAGGAGGACCAACCAAACCAAACTCACTGCCGTCAGGTCCATTCCAACTCACAGCCATCCTATAGGACAGAGTAGAACTGTCCCACGGGGTTTCCAAGGAGCAGCAAACTGCCAACCTTTTGGTTAATAGCCGAGCTCTTAACCACTGTGTCACCAGAGCTCCGTGTAGTAGGACCCACCACCAAAACCCACTGCCATGGAGTTGATTCTGACTCATAGCGACCCTATAGGACAGAGTAGAACAGCCCCATAGTTTCCAAGGAGCGCCTGGTGGATCTGAACTGCTGACCTTTTGGTTAGCAGCCATATCACTTAACCACTATGCCACCAGGGTTTCCTGTAGGACAGTGGCCTTAAATTATACAAAACTGCATCTCAGTTTTTGGAAAAAATGTTACCAATATTATGTTCCTACTAGAAGTTTGCAAACCTTAATAATTATTATATAAATGATTTATCAATTCCAAGTCTGGACTTCAAAAATAAATTAGATGGAAACCAGGAAACTCCTACAATTAGTTTATCATACCAGCACTTACTAGGAATAGTAGTAACGACTTCTCCAACCTGTAATCTGTACAAAATTGTGGTTTTCCCTGCTCCATCTAATCCCAAAATTAAAATCCTCATTTCCCGGGTTCCAAACAGACTGGAAAAAATACTTGAGAAAAAGCCACCTAAAATAAAATAAAAACAAGTGTATTCAGTATCATTTTGTGAAAACAGATACTCAAAACATTAAATCTTGCTCTTTGGAAGCTATACCGAATTAAAAACTCTTTCCTCAGTTCATAAAAAAAAAAAAAGTTCATAGGTGCTTATTTTTGTTCACAGTGAAATAGACTATTCAACATCAAATAAGTATCTATTGATTACTACCATATACCAAATACTGTGCCAGGGAGGGCAAGAGGATACACTAAAGAATAAGAGAACAGGGCCCCTGCCCTGCTGGTGCTCAATTTCCAGTCAAGTGATTATAGATATCTAGCATGATCTCATTACTACCTCTAAAAATCCAAGGGCTGCTCAGAATGACAGTGAGGCAATGAGATCCCTGAATATGTGAAGCAATTATTATCACGATACAACAGTAGTGTCACCATGTTGCTGTTGTTAGGTGCCATCAAGTTGGTTCCAACTCTAAGCACAACAGAATGAAGTATTGCTGAGTCCTGTGCCATTCTCACGATCATTGCTATGCTTGAGCCCATCATTGCAGCCACTGTGTCAATCTATCTCATTGAGGGTCCTCCTCTCTTTGCTGACCCTCTACTTTACCAAGCATGATGTCCTTCTCCAGGGACTGGTTCTTCCTGATAACATGTCCAAAGTACATGAGCAGAAGTCTCACCACCCTCACTTCTAAGGAGCATTCTGGCTGTACTTCCAAAACAGATGTGTTCATTTTTTGGCAGTCCATGATCTATTCAATCTGCTTCACCAACACCATAACTCAAAGGCATCAGTTCTTCAGTTTTCCTTATTCATTGTCCAGCTTCGCAAGCATATACAGCAATTGAAAATACCATGGCTTGGTTCAGGCACACTTTAGTCCTCAAAATGACATCTTTGCTTTTTAACACTTTAAAGACGTCTTCTGCAGATCTGCCCCATGAAATACATCTTCTGATCTCTTGACTGCTGCTTCCATGGGTGCTGACTGTGGTTCCAAGTAAAATGACATCCTTGACAACTTCAATCTCTTCTCCATTTATCATGATGTTGCTTATTGGTCCTGCTGTGAAGATTTTTGTTTTATGTTGAGGTGTAATACATACTGAAGGCTGTGGTCTTTGATCTTCATCAGTAAGTGCTTCAAGCCCTCTTTGCTTTCAGCAAGCAAGGTTGTGCCATCTACATAATGTAGGTTGTTAATGAGTCTTCCTCCAATCCTGATGCCACATTTTTCTTTAGTCCAGCTTCTCAGATTATTTGCTTAGCATATGGACTGAATAAATATGGTGAAAAGGTACAGCCCTGAAGCACACCCTTCCTGATTTTAAACCATGTAGTATCTCCTTGTTTTTGTTGGAATGACTGCCTCTTGGTCTATGTACAGGTTCCTCATGAGTACATGTTCTGGCATTCTCATTCTTCAAATTAGTATCCACAATTTGTTATCATCCACACAGCTGAAGGCCTTTGCAAAGTCAATAAAACACACATAAACATCTTTCTGGTATTCTCTGCTTTCAGCCAAGATTCATCTGACATCAGCAGTGATATCCCCCGTTCCACATCCTCTTCTGAACCTAACTTGAACTTCTGGCAGTTCCCTGTTGATGCAATGCTACAACCACTTTTGACCTATCTTCAGCAAAATTTTATTTGTGCATGATATTGTTTGATAATTTCTGCATTCTGTTGGATCAACTTTCTTTGGAATGGGCACAAATATAGATCTCTGCCAGTCAGTTGGCTGTCTTCCAAATTTCTTAGCATAGAAGAGTGAGCACTTCCAGCATGCATCTGTTTGTTGAAACATTTATTTCAATTGGTATTCTGTCAATTCCTGGAGCCTTGTTTTTTGTCAATGCCTTCAGCGCAGCTTGGACTTCTTCCTTTAATACCATTGGTTCTTGACCATATGCTACCTCCTGATATGGTTGAACATCGACCAATTCTTTCGGCTGTAGCGACCTGTGCATTCCTTCCATCTTCTTTTGATGCTTCTTGCATCGTTCAATATTTTGCCCACAGACTCCTTCGATATTGCAACTAGAGGCTTGAATTTTTTTCTTAATTTCTTTCAGCTTGAGAAATGCAAAGCGTGTTCTTCCCTTTTGGTTTTCTAACTCCAGGTCTCTGCGCATGTCATTATCAATACTTTGTCTTCTCAAGCTGTCCTTTGAAATCTTCTGTTCAGCTCTTCTAGTTCATCATTTCTTCCTTTCGCTTTAGCTTCTCTACATTCAAGAAGTTTTAGAGTCTCTTCTGACATCCATTTTGGTCTTTTCTTTCTTTCCTGTCTTTTTAAAGACCTTCTGCTTTCTTCATGTATGATATCCTTGATGTCATTCTACAATCCGTCTGGTCTTCAGTCATTAATGTTCGATGTATCAAATCTATTCTCAAGATGGTCTCTAAATTCAGGTGGGATATACTCAAGACAGTGTTTTGGCTCTTGTGGATTTACTTTAATTTTCTTCAGCTTCAACTTGAACTTGCATACGAGCAGGTGATGATCTGTTTTGCAGTCGGCCCCTGGCCTTGCTCTGAATGATATTTAGCTTCTCCATTGTCTCTTTCCACAGATGTAGTCAATTTGATTACTGTATATTCCATCTGGCAAGGATGTATTGATAACTTCTGGTGACTGAAATGTGAAAGCTGAATACCAAGGAAAAGGATCGGTAGTTGGAAAATATGGCCTTGTGATAGAAATGATGCCAGAGACCACGTGACAGAATTTTGATGAAGCTTCAGAGTCTCTTTTTCAGTGTCACGGTTACTATCTCCAATTGCTGAGGTTTCTCCATTAAGCGATATAACTAGTACAAGATATTAAGACACAGAAGCCCAAAATGCCAACAATTATTTTTCATGGAAAGCCAATTTTTAAAAAAAACAACAAAAACCTAAAGCTGCAACCAATGCATCATAAAACATTTCCTGACATACGCGTGATATTGCGGAAAGTACAATAATAATATAGTAAAAAAAAAAGACAACAGAAGAGATGCCACACAATACATGATTATTTGACAAATGACACAATTAAGCTCTGAATCCGGGAAAGGGAATATACCAAGGGCTAGAGAACTCTGGGCAAGCTTAATAGCAGTGGAGTGACTTGACAAAGCCCTTTCTACCTTTTACAAGTAGAAAAGAGAGGAAAAAACACGGAAGGGGGCTGCGGAAGACAGGAAAGTGTTTGTGTTGTTCCGGACAGGAAGTAAACGCCCCAGGAAATTGTGGAGGGATTTAAACAAGCAAAGACTTTGCACCTTCATTTGGCTTCTGGAGGGCTTGGAGCAGAGTTATCTGATATACTTCCCCAATTATGAGACTAAATATTGACATTAAAATTTCATGCACTGACAGTAATGCCTTCCCCACTTCTTACTTCACCTTACTCTAAAGCTACAGATAAGCAGAAAAACTGTTATAGGACAACATTACAAGCTACACCTTCCATTTATATTCTTAAAACTGACAGCAGTCCCAGCGCCCTGGGACAGAATCAAGCTTCCACTGTCGGATCCGTTCTCATCGTTCACCCAAAAAACCGCAGCGAACCTGCGACCGACCATTGCCAGTCTTCACAAGACCAACCCTGCACAGCAAGTTGAGTGGGTTGGGTATGAGGGGGCGAGGGGAGTTCACGGTCAGGAGCAAGGACTCGGGGCCGGTCTCCCAGGCCGCAGCTCTCTGCAGTCATCCGCCCGCCTGGATGAAGGTAGGAAATTAACGAGAACGGAGGGGGACACCCGAGGCCGGGTCCACCCGCCCCTTGAGAAGGTGGCTGCTACTCTTTAGCTTCCCAGGGCGGCCCCTCGCCTCCTCCCGATCCCAGCCCTCGCCCAGACCCCTCCAGCGCTCCCGGGACCCCCTTCTTGGACTCCTCACCCATGATGAACCGCCTGCCTGTCCTCGCCGATCCTCAGAAACGGGCCCCAGCCTCGGGAGCGACACCTATCCGAGCCTCAGCGCCGCCACAGCTGCTCCCTCGGCCTCGGATTCAGGATCCTAGGCGGTTTCCTTTGAAGTCTGGTCAGCCAGCAACTTCCACGTCTGACTCCTGGCGGGGGCGGGAGCGTGGGGCGTCGAGACTGCGTGCTGGGAACGGTAACCTGAGCGTCAGCTTGGTCACTTTCGACGCGAGTCTCCTGAGGGGTAGGTGTAGAGACTGTGAACATTGGAGAGAAAAAAAAAATCAAGGACTGAGAGTACCTCCTGCTTCTGTTTTTCTGATAGAATGGGGTTCCTAAACCGGGAAATGTTAACTTTAAATTCTGGCGAATCTGCCAACTTCTGGCGAATCTGCCAACCTAGAATGCGAGCCTGGCCTCGATGAGGCGGTCCGACAGGTCGCTGGCGCAGTGTGCGGCGTTGAGAGGATGTGGGTCTTGGAGCGACCTGCAGTGGCTGCCTGGCTTTCCCCAAGTGCTTTCTCAGAGCAGGAAACCTACGTAATAATAATAAATAATAGAAAGGTCCCCGCGCCACCAATGCAGAGCAGCCTTACACCTGCTAACTGAAGGTTTTTACTATCACCCTGGCCTGGAAGGCCAGCGTAGATCCCCACCCTTCTTTCTCCCAAAAATCTCTGGCCGCTTGACCACCTTTCTCGGATAAGCAGCAGTGCGGACGGACTGGTCTCGATCCTGAGAGCTGGGGACATGTTCCCTCGAGGGGCTCGGTTGGGATAGCGAGGTCTTGTCAGCAGGATGTGTTGGGAGGAGGAAGAAAAGTATACCTGAAGGGTGGGAAGAAGTGATTTGGTTTTTATTATTATAGAGGATGCATGTCTTAAAAACGGAAAACGGTACACAGAAAAGTAAACTTTCTCTCCCGAAGTCCCAATCCCCCAGTTCTCCCCAGAAGTAACCACTGTCACCACTTTCTTGGATCCTTTAGATATTCCACATATAATCTTTGCATATTTTGTTTTTATTTTTAATAGAGATCTTCATTCAAAAGAGTATGGACTGCCTGTTTGTTTTTGACCAAAATTTGCAAACTTAGATGCATAGGCGCTGAACCTTTGCACATCTAGCCCTCTACCCTCCACTCAAGTCAGATAGGTTCACAGATAGTTTCCTTGCAAGGAAAGGTTTGTTTTTTGTTGTTGTTTTTGTTTTGTTATTTCAGAAGGGTAGAATGACACTACCTAAACACCTGGACCTCTAACGGCTCTGGCTCTTTTAAGCATACCCTATGTAAGCTTGAAGGAACCCTGGTGGTACAGTGTTTAAGCACTTGGCTGCTAACCTAAGGGCGGGTGGTTCTATGAGTCAGAATTGACTCATCTATGGCAAGGCTTGTTTTTTCTTTTTTACTTTTATTGTGGTTTAGGTGAAAGTTTACAGTGCAAATTAGTTTCTCATTTAAAAATTTACACATGAATTGTTTTGTGATATTTGTTGCAATCCCCACTTTTATTGTGGTTCAGGTGAAAGTTTACAGTGCAAATTAGTTTCTCGTTTAAAAATTTACACATGAATTGTTTTGTGATATTTGTTGCAATCCCCACAATGTGTCAGCACTCTCCGTCTTTCCACCCCAGGTTTCCCATGTCCATTCGTCAGTTGTCCTTTCCCTTCCTGTCTTCCCATCTTTGATTTTGGGCAAGTGTTGCCCATTTGGTCTCAGACACTTGATTGAAATAAGAAGCATGTTCCTCAGGTGTGTTATTGTTTGTTTTATCGGCTCGTCTATTCTTTGGCTGACAGGTGGACTTTGGGAGTGGCTTCAGTTCTGAGTTAGCAGGGAGTCAGGGTCCCATAGTCTTGGGGGTTCTTCCGGTCTTTGTCAGACCAGTAAGTCTGGTCCTTTATATAAATTTGAATTTTGTTCTCCATTTTTCTCCTGCTCTATCCAGGACCCTCTATTATAATTCCTGTCAGGGCTGTCGGTGGTGGTAGCCGGATATACCATCTGGTTCTTATGTGCTCAGGCTGGTGAAGACTGTTTGGTGCTTTTTTGTTTGTTTTGTTTTGCTTTTTGTGTTGTCCAACTGTCGGACCTCAGGATGCTTATGATCGCACTGACCTTTCTCACGTATTCTTCATCCACCCCCAATCCCTCCCTTGGCCAAGATCAGCTACTGCATTTGGTAAATCTCGGCCATTGTTACTTCAAACTTATGCGCATGTTAGATTTATGTTTTGAGTACAATGCACTTAAACCAGTTGCCATTGAGTCACTTTTGAATCATAGTGACTTCATGTCTGTCAGAGTAGAACTATGCTCCATAGGATTTTCAATGGCTGACTTTTTGAAAGTAGAGCCTTAAGCTTTTTTTTTTTTTTTTTTGCTGGATTCCAACTTTTTGGTTAGCAACCCAGTGCGAGGCCAAACTGTCATCTTCAAGGAAAATCAAAATAACCAAACCCACTGCTGTCAAGTCAATTTCGGCTAACAGGGACCCTATACGACAGACTAGAACTGCCTCCGAGGACGTCCAAGGCTGTTGGAAATCTTTACAGAAACAGACTGCCATGTTTTTCTTCCACGGAGCGGCTGGTGGGTTAGAACCACCAATCTCTGGGTTAGCAGCTGGGCATTTTAACCACTTGTGCCACCAGGGCTTCGTCTTCAAGGAAGGTATCATGTTTGAAGAGACACCACCAGATGGTGCTGTTGTTTCAAGCCATAATTCTCAATAGCCTTAGATCAGTGGGTCCAATTTAGTAAAAGGTAAGTGGACAATTTGATCCTTTTCAGTTCTTATGGTCCAATAATAATTTGTTAAATTTTAAGATGTGTATGTTTTAATGCAGTTCCAGGAAATAAAGCAATTCTAAAACTTCTTTGACTATAAAGTCTCAATAGTAGCAAATACATTGAGAATTTTAAAGCTAGGGACCTCAGACACAATTCCAACCCCCTCTTTGCAGGTAAAGACGCAGAAACAAGCTAAGCAATAGAGCCAGGGCAACTCTTATCATTTGACTTCCAGACCTGGAGTAACTAGATTACGATACTTTCTGTAACTCAGCCATGATTTAGTTATTGGGTAAATTGATTTTCAAATACGTGACTATGTCTCAATAATTTGCTATATAGCTTCCAAAGTTAGGAACTTAACATTTCTGTGTGCTCCATTGCCTAGTGAAAGTTTCTAATGCTAATATTTGTCCCCTTGGAGTGAATGTACTGGCAATAGGTACAGTACTAATGGCTTCTCCTAAACTATTGCTTGTTATATGGCCCTCTTTGTTCCTGAGAGCTGAAAAAGTACTGGATTTCAGGTTCTTGTTCAATAGGGAGGAAATAACACAAGCCACAGTAGCCCAAGGTCTGTGGTCTTAGATCTTTTATAGGGACTTCCCTCTTTATCAACCTGACATCCCCTTTCACCTTCCTTTTCTGAGGGCAAGGCTGGTTTTTATATCAATGTTAGACACAAGTGGGAATTTCATTGCTTTCTTTCATGCACCTTCTGGGTGGACTCAAACTCCAGCCTTTCATTTAGCAGCCAAGCATGTTAACTGCTGTTGAGTCAGTTCCCACCCATAGTGACCCCATGTACAACAGAACAAAACACTGCCCAGTCCTGCACCATCCTCACAATCGTTGCTATGCTTGAGCCCATCGTTTGCAGCCATTGTGTCAGTCCCTCTCACTGAGGGTCTCTACCAAGCATTGGCCCACAGTGATTGGTCCCTCCTGATGACATGTCCAAAGGGAGACAACATCTTGGCATCCTTGCTTCTAAGGAGCATTCTGGCTGCACTGCCTCCAAGACAGATTTGTCCATTCTTCTGGCAGTTCGCGTTATATTCAACACCACAGTTCGAATGCATCACTTCTTCCCCTATCTCTAATAATGCTTTTTTTTTTTCTTTTGCCTGAAAAGCTACCTTTTCTAATACTAATATGCCAATACCATCTTTCTTTTGGCTATCTTTTAAAATCATTTTTATTGTGCTTTAAGTGAAAGTTACGAATCAAATCAGTCTGTCACATATATGCTTATATACACCTTACTACATACTCCCATTTACTCTCCCCCTAATGAGTCAGCCCGCTCCTTTCTTCCAGTCTGTCCTTTCGTGACCGTTTTGCCAGTTTCTAACCTTCTCTACCTCCCATCTCCCCTCCAGACAGGAGATGCCAGTACAGTCTCAAGTATCCACCTGATACAAGTAGCTCACTCTTCATCAGCATCTCTCTCCAACCCATTGTCTAGTCCCTTCCATGTCTGATGAGTAGTCTTCGGGAATGGTTCCTGTCCTGGGCCAACAGAAGGTTTGGGGACCATGACTGCCAGGATTCTTTTAGTCTCAGTCAGACCATTAAGTCTGGTCTTTTTATGAAAATTTGGGGTCTGCATCCCACTGATCTCCTGCTCCCTCAGGGGTTCTCTGTTGTGCTCCCTGTCAGGGCAGTCATCAGTTGTGGCCAGGCACCATCTAGTTCTTCTGGTCTCAGAATGATGTAAGTCTCTAGTTCATGTGGCCCTTTCTGTCTCTTGGGCTCATAGTTATCGTGTGACCTTGGTGTTCTTCATTTTCATTTGATCCAGGTGGGTTGAGACCAGTTGATGCATCTTAGATGACCGCTTGTTAGCATTTAAGACCCCAGATGCCACACTTCAAAGTGGGATGCAGAATGTTTTCATAATAGAGTTTATTATGCCAATTGACTTAGAAGTCCCCTTAAACCATAGTCCCCAAACCCCCACCCTTGCTCTGCTGACCTTCGAAGCATTCAGTTTATCCCAGAAACTTCTTTGCTTTTGTCCAGTCCAGTTGAGCTGACCTTCCCTGTATTGAGTATTGTCCTTCCCTTCACCTAAAGTAGTTCTTGTCTACTAGCTAATCAGTAAATAACCCACTCCCACCCTCCCTCCCTCCCCCTTTTTGTAACCACAGAAGAATGTGTTCTTCTCAGTTTATACTATTTCTCAAGAACTTATAATAGTGGTCTTATACAGTATTTGTCCTTTTGCATCTGACTAATTTCACTCAGCATAATGCCTTCTAGGTTCCTCCATGTTATGAAATGTTTCACAGATTCGTCACTGTTCTTTATCAATGTGTAGTATTCCATTGTGTGAAGATACCGTAATTTATTTAACCGTTCATCTACTGATGGACACCTTGGTTGCTTCCAGCTTTTTGCTGTTGTAAACAGTGCTGCAGTAAACATGGGTGTGCATATATCTGTTCGTGTAAAGGCTCTTATTTCTCTAGGGTGTATTCTGAGGAGTGGGATTTCTGGGTTGTATGGTAGTTCTATTTCTGACTTTTTAAGAAAACGCCAGATAGATTTCCAAAGTAGTTGTACCATTTTACATTCCCACCAGCAGTGTATAAGAGTTCCAGTCACTCCGCAGCCCCTCCAACATTTATTATTTTCTGTTTTTTGGATTAATGCCAGCCTTGTTGGAGTGAAATGGAATCTGATCGTAGTTTTAATTTGCATTTCTCTAATGGCTAATGGCTAATGATCGAGAGCATTTTCTCATTTGTCTTTTAGCTGCCTGAAGATCTTCTTTAGTGAAGTGTGTGTTCATATTCTTTGCCCACTTTCTGATTGGGTTTTTTGTCCTTTTGTGATTGAGTTTTAACAGAATCATATAGATTTTAGAGATCAGGTGCTGGTCGGAGATGTCATAGCTGAAAATTTTTTCCCAATCTGTAGGTGGTCTTTTTACTCTTTTGGTGAAGTCTTTAGATGAGCATATGTGTTTGATTTTTAGGAGTTCCCAGTTATCTGGTTTCTCTTCATCATTTTTGGTAATGTTTTGTATTCTGTTTATGCCTTGTATTAGGGCTCCTAACGTTGTCCCTATTTTTTCTTCCATGATCTTTATCGTTTTAGTCTTTATGGTTAGGTCTTTGATCCATTTGGAGTTAGTTTTTGTGCATGGTGTGAGGTATGGGTCCTGTTTCATTATTTTGCAAATGGATATCCAGTTATGCCAGCACCATTTGTTAAAAAGACAATCTTTTCCCCAATTAACTGGCACCGGGCCTTTGTCAAATATCAGCTGCTCATATGTGGATGGATTTAAATCTGGGTTCTCAATTCTGTTCCATTGGTCTATGTGCCTGTTGTACCAGTACCAGGCTGTTTTGACTACTGTGGCTGTAAAATATGTTCTTAAATCAGGTAGAGTGAGTCCTCCCACTTTCTTCTTCTTTTTCAGTAATGCTTTACTTATCCGAGGCTTCTTTCTCTTCCATATGAAGTTGGTGATCTGTTTCTCCATCACTTTCAAAAATGTCATTGGAATTTGGATCGAAAATGCATTGTATGTATAGATGGCTTTTGGTAGAATAGACATTTTTACTATGTTAAGTCTTCCTATCCATGAGCAAGGTATGTTTTTCCACTTATGTAGGTCCCTTTTAGTTTCTTGCACATACTTTGTAGTTTTCTTTGTATAGGTCTTTTACATCTTTGGTAAGATTTATTCCTAAGTATTTTATTTTCTTGGGGGCTACTGTGAATGCTATTGATTTGGTGATTTCCTCTTCGATGCTCTTTTGTTGATGTAGAGGCATCCAAGTGATTTTTGTATGTTTATCTTATAACCTGAGACTCTGCTGAACTCTTCTATTAGTTTCAGTAGTTTTCTGGAGGATCCCTTAGGGTTTTCTGTGTATAAGATCATGTCATCTGCAAATAGAGATAATTTTATTTCTTCCTTGCCGATCCGGATGCCCTTTATTTCTTTGTCTAGCCTAATTGCTCTAGCTAGGACCTCTAGCACAATGTTGAACAAGAGTGGTGATAAAAGGCATCCTTGTCTGGTTCCCGTTCTCAAGGGAAATGCTTTCAGGCTTTCTCCATTTAGAATGATGTTGGCTGTTGGCTTTGTATAGATGCCCTTTATTATGTTGAGGAATTTTCCTTCAGTTCCTATTTTGCTGAGAGTTTTTATCATAAATGGGTGTTGGACTTTGTCGAATGCCTTTACTGCATCAATTGATAAGATCATGTGGTTTTTGTGTTTTGTTTTATTTATATGGTGTTTTTCTAATATTAAACCAACCTTGCATACCTGGTATAAATCCCACTTGGTCCTGGTGGATTATTTTTTGACATGTTGTTGAATTCTATTGGCTAGAATTTTGTTGAGGATTTTTGCATCTATGTTCATGAGGAATATAGGTCTGTAATTTTCTTTTTTCGTGATGTCTTTACCTGCTTTTGGTATCAGGGATATGGTGGCTTCGTAGAATGAGTTAGGTAGTATTGCATCATTTTCTGTGCTTTGAAATACCGTTAGTAGTAGTGGTGTTAACTCTTCTCTGAAAGTTTGGTGGAACTCTGCAGTGAAGCCATCCGGGCCAGGGCTTTTTTTTTGTTGGGAGTTTTTTGATTACCTTTTCAATCTGTTTTTTTGTTATGGGTCTATTTAGTTGTTCTACTTCTGATCGTGTTAGTTTAGATAGGTAGTGTTTTTCCGGGAATTCATCCATTTTTTCTAGGTTTGCAAATTTGTTAGAGTACAGTTTTTCGTAATAATCTGATATGGTTCTTTTAATTTCAGTTGGGTCTGTTGTGATATGGCCCATCTCGTCTCTTATTCTGGTTGCTTGTTTCCTTTCCTGTATTTCTTTAGTCAGTCTGGCCAATGGTTTATCAATTTTGTTAATTTTTTCAAAGAACTACTTTTGACTTTGTTAATTCTTTCAGTTGTTTTTCTGTTCTCTAATTCATTTAGTTCAGCTCTAATTTTTATTATTTGTTTTCTTCTGGTGCCTGATGGATTCTTTTGTTGCTCTCTTTCTATTTGTTCAAGTTGTAGGGACAGTTCTCTGATTTTGACTCTTTCTTCTTTTTGTATGTGTGCATTTATCGATAGAAATTGACCTCTGAGTGCTGCTTTTGCTGTGTCCCAGAGGTTTTGATAGGAAGTGTTTTCATTCTCATTGCATTCTATGAATTTCTTTATTCCCTCCTTGTTGTTGTTTGTTTTATGTCTTCTATAACCCAGTCTTTTTTGAGCAGGGTATTGTTCAGTTTCCAAGTATTTGATTTCTTTTCCCTGATTTTTCTGTTATTGATTTCCACTTTTATGGCCTTCTGGTCTGAGAAGATGCTTTGTAATATTTCGATGTTTTGGATTCCGCAAAGGTTTGTTTTATGACCTAATATGTGATCTATTCTAGAGAATGTTCCATGTGCGCCAGAACAAAAAGTATCCTTTGCAGCTGTTGGGTGGAGTGTTCTGTATAGGTCTGTGAGGTCAAGTTGGTTGATTGTAGCAGTTAGGTCTTCCGTGTTTCTATTGAGCTTCTTACTGGAAGTCCTATCCTTCTCTGAAAGTGGTGTGTTGAAGTCTCCTACTATAATTGTGGAGGTGTCTATCTCACTTTTCAGTTCCGATAAAGTTTGTTTTATGTATCTTGCAGCCCTGTCATTGGGTGCATAAATATTTAATATGGTTATGTCTTCCTGATCAATTGTCCCTTTAATCATTATGTAGTGTCCTTCTTTATCCTTTGTGGTGGATTCAACTTTGAAGTCTATTTTGTCAGAAATTAATATTGCTACTCCTGCTCTTTTTTGATTGTTGTTTAATATATTTTTTTCCATCCTTTGAGTTTTAGTTTGTTTGTGTCTCTAAGTCTAAGGTGTGTCTCTACGTCTAAGGTGTGTCTCTTGTAGGCAGCACATAGACAGATCGTGTTTCTTTACCAGTCTGAGACTCTCTGTTTCTTTATTGGTGCATTTAGTCCATTTACATTCAGTGTAATTATAGATGAGAATCTGTTTAGTGCTGTCATTTTGATGCCTTTTTGTGTGTGTTGTTGACAGTTTCATTTTTCCACTTACTTTTTTGTGCTGAGACGTTTTTCTTTGTAAATTGTGTGTTCCTCATTTTCATAGTAGTTGAATTTATGTTTGCTAAGTCATTATGTTTTTCTTGGTTTTTATTTTGAGTTATGGAATTGTTAGACCTCTTTGTGGTTACCTTAATATTTACTCCTATTTTTCTAAGTAAAAACCTAACTTGTATTGTCCTATATCGCCTTGTTTTCCTCTCCATATGGCAGTTCTATGCCTCCTGTATGTAGTCCCTCTTTTTGATTATTGTGATCTTTTACAGAATGACTTCAGTGATTCCCTGTTTTGAGCATTTTTTTCTTTTTAAAATTAATCTTAACTTGTTTTTGTGATTTCCTTATTTGAGTTGATATCAGGATGTTCTGAGACCTTGTATTGTGTTGTTATCTGATGTTATTGATTTTCTGACCAAACAATTTCCTTTAGTATTTCTTGTAGCTTTGGTTTGGTTTTTGCAAATTCTCTACGCTTGTGTTTATCTGTAAATGTTTTAATTTCACCTTCATATTTGAGAGAGACTTTTGCTGGATAAATGATCCTTGGCTGGCAGTTTTTCTCCTTCAGTGCTCTATATATGTCATCCCATTGCCTTCTTGACTGCATGGTTTCTGCTGAGTAGTCTGAACTTATTCTTATTGATTCTCCCTTGTAGGAGACCTTTCTTTTATCCCTGGCTGCTTTTGAAATTTTCTCTTTGGTTTTGGCAAGTTTGATGATACTATGTCTTGGTGATTTTCTTTTTGGATCAGTCTTATATGGGGTTCAATGAGCATCTTGGATAGATATCCTTTCATCTTTCATGATGTCAGGGAAGTTTTCTGCCAACAGATCTTCAACTATTCTCTCTGTATTTTCTGTTATCCCTCCCTGTTCTGGAACTCCAGTCACACACAAGTTATTCTTCTTGATAGAGCCCCACATAATTCTTAGGGTTTCTTCATTTTTTTTAATTCTTTTATCTGATTTTTCTTCAGCTATATTGGTGTCAATTGCTTTATCCTCCAGCTCCCGCACTCTGCATTCCAATTCCTCAATTCTGCTCCTCCAATTCTGTAATTTTACTGTTAATCTTTTGGATTTCTGAATGCTGTCTCTCTTTGGATTCTTGTAACATATTAATTTTTCCACTATGTTCTTGAATAATCTTTTTGATTTCTTCAACTGCTTGATCAGTGTGTTCCTTGGCTTTTTCTGTAGATTGCTTTGTTTCATTTTTGAGGTCACCCCTGATGTCTTGAAGCATTCTGTAAATTAGTTTTTTGTATTCTGTATCTGGCAGTTCCAGGATTGTATCTTCATTTGGGAAAGATTTTGATTCTTTAATTTGGGGAGTTGTAGAAGGAATCGTGGTCTGCTTCTTTATGTGGTTTGATATTGACTTCTGTCTCCGAGCCATCTATAAGATATTGTAATGATTTATTTTATATTTGGTCACTGAGTCTTATCTTGTTTTGTTTTCTTTCAGTATATATAGATGGGCTACTAGATTGCGCTGTCTTGATTGTTGTAGCCTTTGAATCACTTATGTCCTCTTACCAGCTGGTTTGGGCCATTACCAGAAATATAAGCCTAAGAGTCCATTCACTATTCTTGAGTAGAATCTGATTTTGGGTCACCAAGTGTGTGGGGTAGGCTGTCACCTATTTGCTTAGAGAAATAGTGGTGATAGTTGTGTGCACCAGATTCTAGTAGGAGCAGGGAGTCACATTCCGGGGCGGGGGCAGGATGCTGACAGGCTTCCCCCAAGTGCCAGTGAGGTAGGAGTGTCTCTATTCCTAAAGCACTTTGGTGAGTGGGCTCTGCAGCTGTACCTGAGGCACCTAATGCATTTACCTCTACAGATTGGTAGATGTCACTATCCTCAGACCCTATGGCAGGAGGTTAGGTGGTCTGGGTGGAGCTTCAGCCCTCAGTTCCCCGTTGTGGGTCAGTGAGGGCTCTGTTTAATAGGTAGAGATATGGGACCTGGGAAACTTGTCTATCTAGTAATCTGCTAAAACAATTACAGTCAGATCACTATCAGAATTGCCTTTGTGTTATAATAGCCACCTTGTTCCCTGTAGGGATGAAAGCCCAAGACTGTGGATCTCATATGCTTGGCTGGAGCTGGTTCTGTATTTTTAGTCCAATTTCGGGAAGTCAGGGAAGGATTTTTGGTCCCTTGGTTTTTTGTAGTTGCTTCTCTCAAGCCAGGAGAATGGATTAGGAAAAGACAAAACAAACAAACAAAGAAAAAACCGCCGAGCACTTCACCCTCTGGCCCAAGAAATTCCAATGTTAATGAAGCCGCCTGCGAAGGGGAGGGGAGGGATCAGATAGATAGAGAGAGTAGCACCCAGGAATATAGACAAAGTTGCTTATCTTGCTTGGTGAGGACTGTTTTATCTGAGATTCCCGAGGGGTGTGTAGCCTGTGTGCGTTGGCTGGGTAGAGATTGCCCCCAGAGGTCAGGCCCGCGTCCTGTGCATGTGCTGTCTCAGAAGCCGTGGTCAGTTCCTCCGCTCCTAGTCCAAAGCCCCGCGCCAAGGTTCCCCGGCTGGGACGCCGCACCCTCAGCTCCAAAATCAGTTGCTGCCTCCCGGTGACTTCTCCTCCTGTCAGCCGCCTTGCTGCGCTGTCTGCGGGCACTGGCTGGGCTTCCCCCAAGGTCAATTCTGGGGGCTAGGGCTGCGTCCCGTGTTTGCACCATCACAGGATGCCATGCTCAGCTCCCCTGCATCCACTCCAAAACCCGGCACCAAGGTTTTCTGCCTGGGACACTGGCTCCAGGCTCCGAAAACAGTCGCTGCTTCCCCGTGGTTGCTCATTTGTTCTCTCCTTAGCCACGTCAGTGTGCAGTCTGTTTGCGCTGGCTGAGTCTCTATGGAGGTTACCCCAGGGGGTAGGGGTTAGGGCTGTGTCCCATGCCTGCCCACCTCAGCAAGCCGCTATCAGCCCCACCACTCGGCACCAGGGAACCGCAAGGGCTCAAGGCTGTGGAGTAGGTCACGGGTTCCAGAAGTGGTCGCTGGTTCAGGGCACAGCTTTTTGGTCACCTGTCACTCAGTTCAACTCTTTAGATCTGTGTTTGATGGTCAGGGTTTGTAGCTTGTCATGTATGTGATCGATTTACTTGTTTTTCGGAGTCTTTGTTGCAAGAGGGATCTGAGTTAGCGTCTACCTAGTCAGCCATCTTGGCCCCGCCCTCCTCTTTTGGTTATCGTTTTCATGATTTTATCCTTCTCTTTTTCACTTTTCTTTATCCTTACATTTTCGATGTGTCTCTTGTAAGCAGCATATTGTTAAGTTTTTAGAATCCGATCTGACGCTACATTATAATCAGTGCATTTACTCCGTTTATCTTTAATATATACTTATTAGTGGTGTTGTGGTAGGTTCTCTTATCTGCTAGAGATCCATAAGGAAGTATTTACAGGTGAAATGAGATTTGTTTAAAAACAAAAAATCCAGCTCAATTTTGGAAGGGTAGATAAAATTAGAATGGGAAAAGTTGGTGGGTGATTATTGCAGCTGGAGATGAATGCATGGAATTTATTGTATTATTTTGTGTGCTTCAAATTTTCCATGATGAAATACTTTAAAATAAAAAAAAGTATTCTTTAAAATGTAAAAGTCACGAAAAACAAGAAGTGCCTGAGAAACTGTCACAAATTGGAGGATGCTAAGGAGACATAACAACTGAAAACGATGTGGTATTCTGGACTTCAGAGCCCAGGTGGTACAGTATTTAGGCATTCAGTCACTAATGGGAAAGGCTGGTAGTTCAAACCCATCCAGCAACTCTGCAGTAAAAAGACCTGTGTCATGGAGTAAATAATGTCCCCCCAAAATATGTGTCAACTTGTCTAGGCCACAATTGCCAGTATTGTGTGGTCATCCTCCATTTTTCAGTCTAATGTATTGTAAAATGATGTATGTATGTGTTGTAAATCCTAATCTCTGTCTGTGAGTAATGGGGCAAGATTAGGTTATGTTAAAGCAGATGAGAGTGGGATGCAACACTCTTAATCAGGTCACAGCCCTGATGGGATGTAAAGAGGAGTTTCCCGGGGATATGGCTTGCATCACCTTTTATCTTACAAGAGATGAAAGGAGAGAGAAGTGAACAGAGAGAGGGACCTCCTATCACTAGGAAAGAAGAGCTGGAAGAGGAGCAAGTCCTTTGGATCTGGGTCCCTCTGCTGAGAACCTCCTAGACCTAGAGAAGATTGATGCCAAGACATGGAGGTTTCCAAGGAACGCTGGGCTCACAGATGTTGGAAGGAGACAAGGACCTTCCTGCAGAGCCAACAGAGGGAGGAAGCCTTCCACTAGAGCTGGTGCCCTGAATTCAGACTTCTAGCCTCCTAAACTGTGAGAGAATAAGTTTCCATTTTTTAAAGCCATCCATTTGTGGTATTTCTGTTATAACAGCTCTAGATAACTAAGACACCTGGTGATCTGCTCCCATAAAGGTTACAGCCTAGGAAATGCTATGGGACGGTTCTGCTCTGTCACATGGGGTCACTGTGAGTTGAAAATTGACTCAATAGCACCTAACTACAACAACAACAACATCATTCTGGAAATTTAATCCTGGAACAGAAAAAAAGGACATTAGTAGGGGAAAAATTGTAGAATTTGAATACGGTCTATACTTCAGTTAATAGTATTTTACCAGTGTAAATTTCTTAATGTTGACATATGTTCCATGTAAAGAAGTACAACCAGAATGCTGCTTAGAAGTGAGGATGGCGAGACTTCGTGTCCTGTACTTTGGACATATTATCAGGAGGGACCACTCCCTGGAGAAGGACATCATGTTTGGTAAAGTAGAGGGTCAGCAAAAAAGAGGAAGAACCTCAATGAGATGGACTGACACAGTGGCTGCAGCGTTGGGCCCAAGCATAATAACAATTGTGAGGGTGGTGCAGGACTGGGCAGTGTTTCATTCTGTCACACATAGTGTTGATATAAGTCAGAACCAACTCGACAGCACCTAACAACAACAGCAGCAATCATGGTTATTAAGAGTTAGCATTAGGGAAAGCTGATATTCTATTTCTTAACCTGGCTTTTTTGCTTATTGATAATTCGTTGATCTGTACATTTATGTTTTGTGCATTTTTCTGTATATGTGTTGTATTCAAAAAAACAAAGTTTAAAGAATTCACAATGTCATTTTTGTATACCTAATTGGCAACTCCTAGAAAAGTGATGTGTGGGAAAACTGTCACTCTCATCCACTGTGTAGTCTTTTGGATGGCTATTTGACAGTCTGTATATACAAAATTTAAAATGCACATACCCCTGGTTCTGCAATTCTACGTCTATAAATTCGTCTTATTGATATGCATGCCTCTGACACAGTTGCATTTGTATTATTCCATGCTTACACATGCATGAAAATTCTGAAAGTTTATAAAAGAATGTTGTAAGAGTGGTTGCCCTCCAAAGGAGTTTGCAGATCTGAACCGCAGGGAGATTTATTTTTACCGTATTCCCTTTGCAGTGTTTGAATTTTATGCCATGTGTGTGGATTACTCTTTCAATGACATTACACTAGTTGTTTGGTTTTTTTTCAGAAGTTACTTGCCCAAGATCGTTAATTAAAAAGTGACAGAGCCTGAAAATGAGCCCAAGTCTATTTAACACCAAAGCCCATCCCATCAACTATAATTCTCTCAATTTTTCCCTACTGAGCCTCAGTTTTCTCACTGTAAAGTAAAGGTGTTAGTGTAGATCCCAACAGTTTCTTTCGAGACCAGTATGAAAGCTCTGTTATATGAACTGAGGGAGTATGGCAGATATGTAGGGAAGATTACCATGAAGTATTCACATCAGAGCCCAGGCATCACCCCCAGGTACTCCACTGACCAGGCCCATGGCAGCAAAACTCATTCAGTTCCTACTAGATGGCAAGCTAATGCCATTGATGTGTGCGCAGGACAAAGGCATCTGCAGATGCTAGCTGTTTGAATAGTCAATATTGAAGGGAAAAAAAAAAAGTAAAATAGGTATGTATAACAGCTCCTAAACCTGAATGCCAAAATTAAATTGTTAATTAATTTTAGAGGAATTTAAACTACCTAAAAAAAAAAAAGGTATGTATAACAGCTCCTAAACCTGAATGCCAAAATTAAATTGTTAATTAATTGTAGAGGAATTTAAACTACCTGGCTATGCGTAAACCACAAGTAACCATTTATAGTGTTGGTCAAATGATGTAAGAAATAGGATAGCTCTTGTCTCTGAAGTTAGCCAATACATTAAAAAAAAAAAGTGAACACTCACATGACAAAATGTACTACAGCAAGACTTTGAAAATGCAGTTAAAAAAACAAACTTGGTTGTTGGCATTTTTGCTGTCACTGGTAGATTTTCAGGAAAAAGAAACTAAGTGGCACTTTTGCACATGGTGGTTTGTGATTCAGATCACTAAACCAGCTTATGTTACTTGGATCTGAGAAAACAAAGGCTTTGGAGCTCATTTAAAAACAAACAAAAATAGGGACAAGGCTAAGGGCCCTAATATACGGCATAAATAGAATGTACAATCACCAGAAGATAAACTGGATAACTGGCAGCTCCTAAAAATTAAACACTTATACTCATTAAAGATTTCACCAAAAGAGTAAAAAGAGAACCTACAGACTGGGAAAAAATTTGGGGCTGTGACATTTCCAACAAGGGTCTAATCTATAAAATACTTCCAACACTTCAACAATAAAAAGACAATCCAACTAAAAATGGGCAAAGGATATGAGCAGATACATCACCAAAGAAGATACTCAAGTGGCTAGAAATCACAGGAGGAAATGCTTGCGATCATTAGCCATTGTTGTTGTTGTTAGGTGCCATCACGTTGGTTCTGATTCATAGCGACCCTACGTACAACAGAATGAAACACTGCCCCATCTCGTGCCATCCTCACAAGCATTGCTATGCTTGAGTGCTTTGTTACAGCCACTGTGTCAGTCCATCTTGTTGATGGTCTTCCTCTTTTTCGATGACCCCTCTACTTTACTGAGCATGATATCCTTCTCCAGGTACTGGTCCCTCTTGTAACATGTCCAAAGTATGAGAAATGAAATCTTGCCGTCCTAGCGTCCAAGGAGCACTCTGGCTGTACTTCTTCAAAACAGACTTGTTCGTTCCTCTGGTAGTCCATGGTGTATTCAGTATTCTTCACCAGCACCTTAAGTCAAAGGCATCACTTCTTCTTCAGTCTTCCTTATTCATTGTCCAGCTTTCACATACATATGAGGTGATTAAAAACACCATGGCTTGGGTCAGGCACACCTTAGTCCTCAAAGTGACATCTTTGCTTTTCAATGCTGTAAAGAGGTCTTTTGAAGTAGATTAGCCCAATGCATTTGATTTCTTGACTGCTGCTTCCATGGGTGTTGATTGTAGATCCAAGTAAAATGAAATCCTTGACAAATTCGGTATTTTCCTCCATTAATCATGATGTTGCTTATTGGCCCAGTTGTGAGGATTTTTGTTTTCTTTATGTTCAGGTGTAATCCAAACAAAGCTTTGATCTTCATCAGTAAGTGCTTCAAGTCTTCTTTGCTTTCAGCACACAAGGTTGTGTCATCTGCATATTGCAGGCAATTAATGAGTCTTCCTCCAATCCTGATGCCCCATTCTTCTTCATATAGTCCAGCTTCTTGGAGTATTTGCACAGCATACAGATTGAATAAGTATGGTGAAAGGAGACAAACCTGAAGCACATTGTTCCAGATTCTAAACCACACAGTATGCTCTTATTCCATTCAAATGACTCAATCTTGGTCTGTGCACAGCTTCCTCATGAGCACAATTAAGTGTTCTGGAATTCCCATTCTCTGCAATATTATCCATAATTTGTTACGATCCACAAAGTTGAATGCCTTCTCAGAATCAATAAAACACAGATAAACATCTTCCTGGTATTCTCTGCTTTCAGATAAGATCCATCTGACTTCAGTAATGATATCCCTCATTCCACATCCTCTTCTGAATCCAGCTTGAATTTATGGCAGTTCAGTGTTGATGTACTGCTGCAACCACTTTTGAATTATCTTCAGCAAAATTTTACTTGGGTGCGATATCAATGACATTGTTAATTCCTGCATTCAGTTAAATAACCTTTCTTTCAAATGGGTGCAGTTATGGATCTCTTCCAGTTGATTGGCTAGGTAGCTAGCTGTCTTTCAAATTTCTTGTCATAGACTATTGAGTGCCTCCAGTGCTGCATCCGTTTGTTGAAACATCTCAATTGGTATTCCGTCAATTCCTGGAACCATGTTTTCCACAAATGCCTTCAGCACAGTTTGGACTTCTTTCTTCAGTACCATCTGTCTTAGTCATCTAGTGCTGCCATAACAGAAATACCACAAGTGGATGGCTTTAACAAAGAGAAATTTATTTCCTCACAGTGAAGTAGGCTTAAAGTCCAAATTCAAGGCTTTGGCTCCAGGAGAAGGCTTTCTTTCTCCATTGCCTCTGGAAGAAGGTCCTTGTCCTCAATCTTCCCATGGCCAAGGATCTTCTCAGGTGCAGGGACCCCAGGTCCAAAGGACACGCTCTGCTCCTGGCGTGGCTTTCTTAGTGGTATGAGGTCCCCAACTCTGCTTGCTTCTCTTTCCTTTTATCTCTTGAGACTCTTTCCTTTTATCTCTTGAGAGATAAAAGGTGGTGCAGACCACACCCCACGGAAACTCTCTTTACCTTGGATCAGGGAGGTGACCTAAGTAAGGGTGGTGTTACAATCCACCATAATCCTCTCAACATAAAATTACAATCACACAATGGAGGACAACAACAGAATACTGGGAATCATGGCCTAACCAAGTTGATACACACATTTTTGGGGGGACATAATTCAATCCATGATACCATCAGTTCTTGATCATATGCTACCTCCTGAGATGGTTGAAGGTTGACCAGTTCTTTTTGGTACAGTGATTCTGTGTATTACTTCCATCTTCTATTGATGCTTCCTGCATCGTTTAGAATTTTGCCCATAAGATCATTCAGTATTGCAACTCGAGGCTTGAATTTTTTCCTTACTTCTTTCAGCTTGGGAAATGCTGAGCATGTTCTTCCCTTTTGATTTTCTAACCCCAGGTGTTTGCACATTTCATTATAATACTTTATTTTGTCTTCTCAAGCCGCCCCTTGAAATCTTCTGTTCAACTTTTCACTTCATTATTTCTTCCATTTGCTTTAGTTACTCTACGTTCAGGAGCAAGTTTCAGAATGTCTCCTGACATCCATTTTGGTCTTTTCTTTCTTTCCTATCTTTTTAATTACCTTTTCCTTTCCTCATGTGTGATGTCCCTGATATCATTCCATGGTTCGTCTGGTCTTCGGTCATTAGTGTTCAATGCCTTAAAATCTATTCTTGAGATGATCTCCAAATTTAGGTGGAATGTTCTCAAGGTAGAGTCCTCATGATGCAGTGGTTAAGAGCTCAGCTGATAACCAAAAGGTTGGCAGTTTCAATCCACCAGTCACTCCTTGGAAACCCTGTGAGGCATTTCTACTCTGTCGTATAAGGTAGCTATGTGTCAGAATTGACTCAATGACAATGGGTTTGGTTCTTGAGGACTTGTTTTAATTTTTTTTAGTTTTAACTTACACTTGGTACGAGCAATTTATGGTCTGTTCTGCTGTTGGCCCCTGGCCTTGTTACGATATTGAACTTTTCTATCATCTCTTTCCACAGATGTAATTTGATTCTTGTGTATTCCATCTGGTGAGGTCCATGTGTGTAGTCACCGTTTATGTTGGTGAAAAAGGTATTTACAATGAAGAAGTTGTTGGTCTTGCAAAATTCTGTCATGCGATCTCTGGCATAGTGTCTATCACCAAGGCCATATTTTCCAACTACTGATCCTTCTTTTTTGCTTCCACCTATTGGCAATCGAATCACCAATGGTTATCAATGTATCCTTTTTTTTTTTTTTTGGAGGTTTTTTGCAGCAGATTCACCCAATGTAATGCTTCATTTGAACTCTCCGTTTTTTAATATTGTGATTTAGGTGAAGGCTTACAGAGGAAATTTGTTTCTCATTAAACGGTTAATACACAAATTGTTTTGTGACATTGGTTGCCAGCCGTGATTTGTCAACTTTCTCCCCTTCTCCCCAGGTTCCTTGTTTCCGTTCATCCAGTTTTCCTGTCCCTTCCTGCCTTCTTGTCTTTGCTTTTGGGCTAGTGTGTCCATTAGTTTAATATACATGATTGAACTATGAAGCAAGTGTGTTATTGCTGGCCCTATGTTGTTATTAGGTGCTGTAGAGTCGGTTCCGACTCATAGCGACCCTATCTACCACAGAATGAAACACTGTCCTGTCCTGTACCATACTCATGATTGTTATGCTTGAGCCCATTGTTGCAGCCACTGTGTCAGTCTATCTCATTGAGAATCTTCCTTTTTTCTGCTGACCCTGAACTTTACCAAGCATAATGTCCTTCTCCAGTGACTGATCCTCCTGACAACATGTCCAAAGTATGTAAGATGCAGTTTTGCCATCCTTGCTTCTAAGGAGCATTCTGGTTTTACTTCTTCCAAGACAGATTTGTACGTTCTTATGGCAGTCCATGGTATATTCAATATTCTTCACCAACACCACAATTCAAAGGCATCAATTCTTCTTTGGTCTTCCTTATTCATTGTCCAGCTTTCACATGTGATGTGATTGAAAACGCCATGGCTTGGGACAGGTGCACTTTAGTCTTCAAGGTGACATCTTTGGTTTTCAACACCTTAAAGAGGTCCTTTGCAGCAGATTTGCCCAATGCAATGTGTCTTTTGATTTCTTGACTGCTGCTTCCAAGGGCGTTTATTGTGGATCCAAGTAAAATGGAACCCTTGATAATTTCAGTCTTTTCTCCATTTATCATGATGTCGCTTATGGTCCGGTTGTGAGGATTTTTATTTTCTTTATGTTGAGGTGCAATCCATACTGAAGGCTGTGGTCTTTGATCTTCATTAGTAAGTGCTTCAAGTCCTCTTCACTTTCAGCAAGCAAGGTTGTGTCATCTGCATAACGCAGGTTGTTAACAAGTCTTCCTCCAAATGCTGATAGCCTGTTCTTCTTATAGTCCAACTTCTGGGATTATTTGCTCAGCATGCAGATCGAATAACTATGATGAAAGGATACAACCCTGACGCACACCTTTCCTGACTTTAAACCATGCAGTATCCCCTCGTTCTGTTGGAACAACTGCCTCTTGGTCTGTGTACAGGTTCCTCATAAGCACAATTAAGTGCTCTGGAATTCTCATTTTGTGTAATGTTATCCATAATTTGTTATGATCCACATAGTCAAATGCCTTTGCATAGTCAATAAAACACAGGTAAACATCCCTCTGGTATTCTGTGCTTTCAGCCGGGATCCATCTGACATCAGCAATGAAATCCTGGGTTCCACGTCCTCTTCTGAATCTGGCTTGAATTTCCGGCAGTTCCCTGTTGATATACTGCTGCAGTTGCTTCTGAATGATCTTCAGCAAAATTCTGTTTGCATGTGATATTAATGATATTGTTCTGTAATTTCTGCATTCGGTTGGATCACCTTTCTTGGGGATAGGCATAAATATGGGTCTCTTTTTTCCAGTCAGCTGGCCAGGTAGCTGTCTCCCAAATTTCTTGGCATAGATTTGCTGAAACATCTCAATTAATATTCCATCAATTCCTGGAACCTTGTTTTTTGCCAATGCTTTCAGTGCAGCTTGGACTTCGTCTTTCAGTACCATTGGTTCCTGATCATATGCTACCTCTTGAAGTGGTTGAACATCAACTAATTCTTTTTGGTGTAATGACTGTGTGTATTCCTTCCACCTTCTTTTGATGCTTCCTGTGTCATTTAATATTTTCACCATAGAATTCTTCACCATTGCAACTTGAGGCTTGAATTTTTTCTTCAGTTCTTTCAGCTTGAGAAATGCCAAGCATGTTCTTCCCTTTTGGTTTTCTATCTCCAGCTCTTTGCACATGTCATTATAATACTTTACTTTGTCGTCTCGAACCACCTTCTGAAATCTTCCGTTCAGTTCTTTTACTTCAGCATTTCTTCCTTTTGCTTTAGCGGCTCAACATTCGTGAGCAAGTTTCAGAGTCTCCTCTGTCATCCATCTTGGTCTTTTCTTTGTTTCCTGTCTTTTTAATGACCTCTTGCTTTCTTCATGTATGATGTCCTTGATGTCCTTCCACAACTTGTCTGGTCTTCGGTCATTAGTGTTCTACGTGTCAAATCTATTCTTGAGATGGTCTCTAAATTCAGGTGGGATATACTCACGGTCATACTTTGGCTCTTGTGGACTTGTTCTAATTTTCTTCAATTTCAACTTGAACTTGCATATGAGCAATTGATGGTCTGTTTTGTGGTCAGCCCCTGGCCTTGTTCTGACTGATGATATTGAGCTTTTCCATCGTCTCTTTCCACAGATGTAGTCGACTTGATTCCCATATATTCCATCTGGCGAGGTCCGTGTGTATAATTGACATTTATGTTGGTGAAAAAGGTATTTGCAATGGAGAAGTCGTTGGTCTTGCAAAATTCTATCATGCGATCAGTGGCATCATTTCTATCACCAAGGCCATATATTCCTTCTAATGATCCTTCTTCTTTGTTTCCAACTTTCGCATTCCAGTCATCAGTAATTATGAGTGTATCCTGATTGCATGTTCAATCAATTTCAGACTGCAGAAGTTGGTAAAAATTTCTTCATCTTCAGCCTTAGTGGTTGGTACATTAATTTGAATAATAGTGGTATTCACTGGTCTTCCTTGTAGGAGTATGGATGTTATCCTATCACTGGCAGCATAGTACTTGAGGATAGATCTTGAAACATTTCTCTTCAAGTTGTCATTCCGGGCAGAGTAGAACATATGATTGTCTGAGTCAAAATGGCCGATACCAGTCCCTTTAAACTTACTAATGTGTAGGACATCAATGTTTATGTGTTCCATTTGATTTTTGATGACTTCCAATTTTCCTAGATTCATACCTCATATGTTCCAGGTTCCAATTATTAAGGGATGTTTGCAGCTGTTTCTTCTCATTTTGAGTCGTACCACATCAGCAGATGAAGGTCCCAAAAGCTTTACTCCATCCACGTTATTAAGGTCGACTCTGCTTTTAGGAGGCAGCTCTTCTGCATTCGTCTTTTGAGTGTCCCCCAACCTAGGGGGTTCATCTCCCGGCACTATATCAGACAGTGTTCTGCTGCTACTTATAAGGTTTTCACTGGCTAATTCTTTTCAGGAGTAGACTGCCAGGTCCTTCTTCCTGGTCTGTCTTAGTCTGGAAGATTAGTTGAATCCTATCCTCCATTGGTGACCCTGCTGGTATCTGAATACCGGTGGCATAGCATCGAGCATCACAGCAACTCACAAGCCCCCAAAGTACGACAAAATGATATGTGGGGGACTGGCCCTATGGACCTGTCTAATCTTTGGCTGAAGGGTAAACCTCAGGATTGACTTTGGTACTGAGTTACAAGGGTGTCCAGAGGCCTTACTCTCAGGGTTTCTCCAGTCTCTGTCACACCAGCAAGCCTGTTTTTTTGTATTTCGTGAATTTGAATTTTGTTCTACATTTTTCACCCACTCTTTCTGGGATCCTCTATTGTAATCCCTGTCAGAGCAGTTGGTAGTAGTTACTGGACCCCATCTAGTTGTTCTGGGCTCAGTCTGGTGGAGGTTGTGGTAGTTGTAGTCCATTATTACCAGTGCATCTTGATTGCATGTAAGATCAGTTTCAGACTGCAGAAGTTGGTGAAAATCTTCAGTTTCCTCATCTTTGGCATTAGTGGGTGGTTGGTGTACAAATTTGAATAGTGTAACTGGTCTTCCTTATAGAGATATGAATATTATCCTATCACTGACAGCATTGTACTTCAGGACAGACCTTGAAATGTTCTTTTTGATGATGAACGCAACACCATTTCTGTTCAATTTGTCATTCCCAGCATAGTAGGCCATATGATTATCTGATTCAAAATGGCCAATACCAGTCCATTTCAGCTTACTAATGCCTCGGATATTGAACTTTTTTTCTTAATTGTACTTTAGATGAAGGTTTACAGAAGAAATTAATTTCTCAGTAAGCAATTAGTACACATATTGTTTTATGACATTAGTTAACAACCCCACAACATGCCAACACTCTCTCTTCTCAACCCATGGGTGACCCTAATTGTATTTGAAATACTGGTTGCATAATAGCTTCCAGCGTCACAGCAGCACACAAGCCACCACAGTATGACAAACTGATAGACACATGCATTAACTAATGACCCTAAAGAAATGCAAATCAAAACTACAATGAGATACAATGAGGTGCCTTACTACCAGCTTTCCTGTTCCTTCCTGCCTTCTAGTCCTTGCCTCTGGGCTGGTGTGCCCCTTTAGTCTTGTTTTGTTTTATGGGCCTGTCCAATCTTTGGCTGAAGGTTGAACCTCAGGAGTGACTTCATTACTGAGTTGAAAGGGTGTCCGGGGGCCATACTCTCAGGGTTTCTCCAGTCTCTATCAGGCCAGCAAGCCTGGTCTTTCTTTTTGAGTTCGAATTTTGTCCTACATTTTTCTCCGGCTTTGTCCAGGACCCTTTATTGTGATCCCTGTCAGAACACTCAGTGGTGATAGCCAGGTACCATCTGATTGTACTGGACTCAGTCTGGTGGAGGCAGTGTAGTGGTAGATGTGGCCCATTAGTCCTTTGGACTAATCTTTCCCTTGTATCTTTAGTTTTCTTCATTCTTACTTGAGACTAGTGGAGAATAGGATATTGATCTTCATGCATTCCATTTCATTTTCAGCAACTTGTAATTTTCCTAGATTCATACTTCATACATTCCACATTCCTATTACTAATGGATGTTTGCAGCTGTTTCTCCTCATTTTGAGTCGTGCCACATCAGAAAATGAAGGTCCGAAAAGCTTGACTGTATCCCCATCATTAAGGGCTGCTTTCCTTTGAAGAGGCAGCTCTTCCCCAGTTGTATTTTGGGTGCCTTCCAACCTGAGGGGTTCATCTTCTGGCACTATATCAGACAGTATTCCACTGCTATTCCTAAGGTTTTCCCTGGCCAGTTTTTCCAGAAGTAGACTGTCAGGTCTTTCTTCCTAGTTTGTCTTCGTCTGGAAGCTCCCCTTAAACCTGCCCACCATGGGTGACCCTAATTGTATTTGAAATACCGGTTGCATAATAGCTTCCAGCGTCACAGCAGCACACAAGCCACCACAGTATGACAAACTGATAGACACATGCATTAACTAATGACCCTAAAGAAATGCAAATCAAAACTACAATGAGATACTATCTCACCACGACATTACTGGCATTAATCAAAAAAGAAAAAAAAAAGCACACACACACACTCAACATAACAAATGTTGGGGAGGTTGCAGGGAGATTGGAACTCTTTATGTACTGCTGATGGGAATGTAAAATGGTACAGCCACTATGGAAAATGATGTGGCACCTCCTTAAAATGCTAGAAATAGAAATACCATATGATCCTGCAATCCCACTCCTAGAAATATATTCTAGAGAAATATGAGCCATCATGCAAATAGATATATGTACACCCATGTTCATTGCAGCATTATTCACAATAGTAAAAACATGGAAATGACCTAACTGCCCATCGACTGATGAACAGATAAATTATGGTACATACACACAATGGAATACTACCCAAGAATAAATAACAATAATGAATTGAAACATCTCACAGCATGGATGAACTGGAGGACATTATGCTGAGTGAGAAAATCACAAAAGGACAAACATTGTATGAGACCACTAGTGTAGAAAATCAAGAAAAGGTTTATGCACAGAAAAAAACAATATTTGATGGTTATGAGGGAGGGAAGAACTGGAGGGGGGAAATCATTAACTAGATAGCAGACAAGTGTTAACTTTGATGAAGGGAAAGACAACATACAATATAGGAAAGTCAGCACAACTTGGCCAAGGCAAAGTCATAGATGCTTTCTAGACGCATTGAAATACCTTGAGGGACTGAGTTACTGTGGCTGAGGGCTGGGGACCATGGTCTTGGGGGACATCTCGGTCAGTTGGCAAACAGTTCATGAAGAAAATGTTCTACATCCAACTTCAGCGAGTAGCATCTGGTGTCTGAAAAGCTTCCGAGAGGCCATCTAAGATACATCTATTGGTCCCATCCCATCTGGAGCAAAAGAGAATGAAGAAAACCAAAGACCCAAGGCAAATATTAGTCCAAAGGACTAATGAACCACATGAACCACAGCATCCACCTGTGTGAGCCCAGAATTAGATGGTACACAGCTACCACCACTGACTGGTCTGACAGGGATCACAATACAGGGTCCTAGACAGAGCGGGAGAAAAATGTAGAACAAATTTCAAATTCACCAAAAGAAAGACCAGACATATTGGTCTGACAGAGACTGGAGAAACCCCGAGACTATGGCTCCTGGTCACCGTTTTAACTTAGAACTGAAACCACTCCTGAAGTCCACCTTTCAGCCAAAGAGTACACAGGCCTATGAAACAACACATGTGAGGAATGTTCTTAGTTCAATCAAGCATACGAAGCCAAATGGGCAACACCTGCTCAAAAACAAAGACAAAAAGGCAGGAAGGACCAGGAAAACTGGACAAATGGACACGGGGAACTGGGGTGTAAAGGGAAAGGGGAAGAGTGCTGACACATTGCACGAATTGCAAACAATTTCAGAAATAATTTGTGTATAAACTTTTGATGAGGAACTAATTTTTGCTGTAAACTTTCACCTAAAGCACAATAAAATTTTAAAAAAATCTGTGGGAGAAAAATTACAATTTAGATAAAAATTAAGTACATCAATTTCAATTCCTTTAGTTGTCCAGAGAAAGGAAAAGTTCTTTTAAAGAGGAAACTTGATCTACAGTGGTCATGGATTAAAGGGCACCCCATTCCGTTTCTCCATGTTGCAGTGCAGAGGAATGCATCTTAGCTCAGAGATCTAAGTGCAGGCATAAGCCTGTATATTGCAAATTTGAACAAAGAATTAGCCACTGAGAGTTCCCTAATTTTCTAATTTCTTTATATTTTCAAGGCATTCTTCACCCATTCTTTCTGAGTTCCCAAGAATGTAAGAGCTGCTTTGCAGGGTGTGTGTTTCCCTCTGTCAAATGCTCACCATATGCTCATTTTTTTTTTTTTAATTTTTATTGAGCTTCAAGTGAACGTTTACAAATCAAGTCGGTCTGTCACATATAAGTTTATATACACCTTACTCCATATTCCCACTTGCTCTCCCCCTAATGAGTCAGCCCTTCCAGTCTCTCCTTTCGTGACAATTTTGCCAGCTTCCAACCCTCTCTACCCTCCCATCCCCCCTCCAGACAGGAGATGCCGACACAGTCTCAAGTGTCCACCTGATATAAATAGCTCACTCTTCATCAGCATCTCTCTCCTACCCACTGTCCAGTCCCTTCCATGTCTGATGAGTTGTCTTCGGGAATGGTTCCTGGTCCTGGGCCAACAGAAGGTTTGGGGACCATGACCGCCGGGATTCCTCTAGTCTCAGTCAGACCATTAAATATGGTCTTTTTGTGAGTGTTTGGGGTCTGCATCCCACTGATCTCCTGCTCCCTCAGGGGTTCTCTGTTGTGCTCCCTGTCAGGGCAGTCATCGGTTGTGGCCGGGCACCAACTAGTTCTTCTGCTCTCAGGATGATGTAAGTCTCTGGTTCATGTGGCCCTTTCTGTCTCTTGGGCTCATAGTTATCGTGTGACCTTGGTGTTCTTCATTCTCCTTTGCTCCAGGTGGGTTGAGACCAATTGATGCATCTTAGATGGCCGCTTGTTAGCATTTAAGACCCCAGACGCCACATTTCAAAGTGGGATGCAGAATGTTTTCATAATAGAATTATTTTGCCAATTGACTTAGAAGTCCCCTTAAACCATAGTCCCCAAACCCCCGCCCTTGCTCCGCTGACCTTTGAAGCATTCAGTTTATCCCAGAAACTTCTTTGCTTTTGGTCCAGTCCAATTGAGCTGACCTTCCATGTATTGAGTATTGTCCTTCCCTTCACCTAAAGTAGTTCTTATCTACTAACTAATCAGTAAATAATCCTCTCCCACCCTCCCTCCCTCCCCCACCCCGTAACCGCAAAAGTATGTGTTCTTCTCAGTTTATACTATTTCTCAAGAACTGATAATAGTGGTCTTATACAATATTTGTCCTTTTGCCTCTGACTAATTTCGCTCAGCATAATGCCTTCCAGGTTCCTCCATGTTATGAAATGTTTCCCAGATTCGTCACTGTTCTTTATCGATGCGTAGTATTCCATTGTGTGAATATACCACAATTTATTTAACCATCCATCCGTTGATGGACACCTTGGTTGCTTCCAACTTTTTGCTATTGTAAACAGAGCTGCAATAAACATGGGTGTGCATATATCTGTTCGTGTGAAGGCTCTTATTTCTCTAGGGTATATTCTGAGGAGTGGGATTTCTGGGTTGTATGGTAGTTCTATTTCTAACTGTTTAAGATAATGCCAGATAGATTTCCAAAGTGGTTGTACCATTTTACATACCCACCAGCAGTGTATAAGAGTTCCAATCTCTCCGCAGCCTCTCCAACATTTATTATTTTCTGTTTTTTGGATTAATGCCAGCCTTGTTGGAGTGAGATGGAATCTCATCGTAGTTTTAATTTGCATTTCTCTAATGGCTAATGATCGAGAGCATTTTCTCATATATCTGTTAGCTGCCTGAATATCTTCTTTAGTGAAGTGCGTGTTCATATCCTTTGCCCACTTCTTGATTGGGTTGTTTGTCTTTTTGTGGTTGAGTTTTGACAGAATCATATAGATTTTAGAGATCAGGTGCTGGTCGGAGATGTCATAGCTGAAAATTCTTTCCCAGTCTGTAGGTGGTCTTTTTACTCTTTTGGTGAAGTCTTTAGATGAGCATATGTGTTTGATTTTTAGGAGCTCCCAGTTATCGGGTTTCTCTCCGTCATTTTTGGTAATGTTTTGTATTCTGTTTATGCCTTGTATTAGGGCTCCTAATGTTGTCCCTATTTTTTCTTCCATGATCTTTATCATTTTAGTCTGTATGTTTAGGTCTTTGATCCACTTGGAGTTAGTTTTTGTGCATGGTGTGAGGTATGGGCCCTGTTTCATTTTTTGCAGATGGATATCCAGTTATGCCAGCACCATTTGTTAAAAAGACTATCTTTTCCCCAATTAACTGACACTGGGCCTTTGTCAAATATCAGCTGCTCATATGTGGATGGATTTATATCTGGGTTCTCAATTCTGTTCCATTGGTCTATGTGCCTGTTGTTATACCAGAACCAGGCTGTTTTGACTACTGTGGCTGTATAATAGGTTCTGAAATCAGGTAGAGTGAGGCCTCCCACTTTCTTCTTCTTTTTCAGTAATGCTTTGCTTATCCGAGGCTTCTTTCCCTTCCATATGAAGTTGGTGATTTGTTTCTCCATCACATTAAAAAATGACATTGGAATTTGGATCGGAAGTGCATTGTATGTATAGATGGCTTTTGGTAGAATAGACATGTTTACTATGTTAAGTCTTCCTATCCATGAGCAAGGTATGTTTTTCCACTTAAGTAGGTCCTTTTTAGTTTCTTGCACTAGGACTTTGTAGTTTTCTTTGTATAGGTCTTTTACATCTTTGGTAAGATTTATTCCTAAGTATTTTATCTTCTTGGGGGCTACTGTGAATGGTATTGATTTGGTGATTTCCTCTTCGATGTTCTTTTTGTTGATGTAGAGGAATCCAAGTGATTTTTGTATGTTTATCTTATACCCTGAGACTCTGCCAAACTCTTCTATTAGTTTCAGTAGTTTTCTGGAGGATTCCTTAGGGTTTTCTGTGTATAAGATCATGTCATCTGCAAATAGAGATAATTTTAGTTCCTCCTTGCCAATCCAGATGCCGTTTATTTCTTTGTCTAGCCTAATTGCCATATGCTCATTTTTTATGGGAGCTGTGTAACTGAACCTTGGTTTGCTATTAAAGACCTCACTCAGAAAATAAACAAACACACCCCACTGAACTCTGAAATCACCTGCACAACAAGAAAGACAGAAATTCAGGAGGAAGAAAGGGGTGAAGTGATGTGTACCTTATTCTTCCAGCTTTATCTTGCTGCTCTCAAAACTTCTTTTTTTTATTTTTATTTTTTTGATTTCTAAGATGAATTTGGCTGGCTGCTTGGTTTCATATATATAGCTCCTTGAAACAAGTAAAAGGATATCAAGTAAAATATTCCATTACAACCATGCGATTGAAATCCCTCACATGGTCATTACAAAGGGATTTTACTCATTTGTCTTCTGCAGAGGTCATGCAGATGACAGAGAATTCTGCCCCTGGCTGTTGCTGCGATTGTTCTCGTAATATATTTAACTACCATCCTGGTCGAATGAGGTCTTTTTCATTAGCCACATTCCAGGAAAAGAAGAAAACTTCATTCATTCAGTGCTTGTTATTTGCTATACACTGGGTTATTACATCGACTAAGTCAGGCTTCGGAGCCCTGGTGGCGCAGTGGTTAAGCATTTGACTGCTAACCAAAAGGTTGGCAGTTTGAATCCACCACCTACTCCTTGGAAACTCTATGGGGCAGTTCTACTCTGTCCTCTAAGGTTGCTGTGAGTTGGAATCGATTTGACTGCAGTGGGTTTGGTTTGGGGTTAAGTCAAGCTTCTGGCCCTTATTGAGCTCACCGTAATGTCTCAGCTTTCCTACAGTGTCTGAATTCTTTGCTTGTGACTTCAAAATAAATTTTCTCGAACAAAGGAAAAAAACAGAACAAGACAACAACAACAAGCAAAAAAAAAAAAAAAAAACAACCAAACCAACCGACAATTCTGTTGATTTCCCAGTGGTTAAAACAGGTTGTTAAATCCTGATAGTGTAGTGGTTAAGAGCTACGGCTCCTAACCAAAAGGTCATCAGTTCAAATCTACCAGGTGCTCCTTGAAAACCCTATGGGACAGGTATACTCTTAACTTTAGGGTTGCTATGAGTCGAAATTGACTCGGCAGCAATGGGTTTGGTTTGGTTTTGAAAATGGATTGTTAGACAAAACATGTGATCAGTTATTTCTTCAGCACTATTACTCACTCAGGCTCCACTTCTGTACTTTGACTCCTTTCTAGAGAGTTCTTTATTCCACTCCAGCTCTACATATTTAAAATCCAACTTATTTCTCCTGTAACTAAAAAGTAAAATAAACAAGCCACCCAAAATCTGGGTTACCCTGCTTCTACACTCAGTGATACAATAAAATTCTGGCAATACTAGGTACTGAATTAATGTATGCTGAATCCCAGCTAAAAACCCAAATCATGTTAATTTCTCTATTAAAAACCTTTAAACTCCATTGCATAAACTAAAACCATAAAATTCTTAGAAAAACAAGAAGGTGCAAAGCTGTCAGGCCTAACTTTCAACAATGGATTATCTAATATAATAACAAAAGAGCAAAAGACAAAATAAGTAAATGGGACCTTGTAAAAATTAAAAATTTTTGTTCATCAAAAGACTTTACCAAAAAAAAAAAAAAAAAAAGAAAAGACAAGCTTCTTACTGGGAGAGTATCTTCAAAACCATATATCCGACAAGAATCTAATCTCCAAAATATGTATAAAACTTCGACAGCTTAACAACAAAAGGGCAAATAACCCAATCATGAAACGGGCAAAGGACTTGAACAGACATTTCACCAAAAAGGATATTCAAATGGCCACCAAACATATAACAAGATGGTATCATCATTAGCCAACAGAATGATGCAAGTTAAAACCATGATAAACCACAATGAGATACCAATTCACTCCCACTAGGATGATGAAGATTAAAAAAAAAAAAAGCAAAGTAACAAATGTTGGCTAGGATGTGGGGAAATTGGAATCTTTACCCATTGGTGGGAGTGCAGTGGTACAGCCATTGTGGACAACAGCGTAGTGTTTCCTCAAAAACTAAAATTGCCATATGATCCAACAATTCTGCTTCTAGGTATATACCAAAAGATTTGAAAAGAGAGACTTGTACACCAGTGTACACTGCAACACTATTCACAATAGCCAAAAGGTGGAAACAACCTAAATGCTCATCAGCAGATGAATGGATAAACAAAGTGTGGTACATACATACAAAGGAATACTACTCAGCCAGTAGGAGAAATGAAGTTTTGATACGTGCTACAATATGGATGGAGCTGAAAGACATGATGCTGAGTGAAATAAGTCACAAAAGGACGAATATTGTATGACCTCACTTGGCAGATTCAAACTGCCGACCTCTTGTTTAGCAGCCGTAGCACTTAACCAGTACGCCATCAGGGTTTCCATAAAAAGACAAGAAAGGCAAATGTGTGGAGACCAAAGTTTATTAGTGGTTACCAGGGGTGGGAGGGAGAGAAGAGGAGGTTAAGGGTGATGGAAATATCACATTGATTAAGAATTGGGTTGGATAGCCAATTATTGTAATTGCTGCCAATAAGTTGTATACCTATAAAATGTTGAATTGGTAAAGGTTGTGTGATAGACATATTTACAAGTGACAAAAAAAAAAAGAAGAAGAAAAATAGCTGCTGATGCTGCTTATGTACAACCAAACACCTCATGCAATTTGGCTTCTTTGGAGGTTTAGGTCATGGTTTCATGGGACATCCCAGTTAATTGGCCTAATCACTTGTTTAGTGCTTATGTTTTACCTCCTAGTTCATTGTGTAGTGCCTGGAGTCTTATAAACTAGCGAACGACCATCCAAGGCACAACAATTGGTCTTTATTCACCTGGAACAACAAAGGAAGAAGGAGAGTCAGGAATACGAGAATATGGAATGTGTGGCTAATTACCTCCATGAACAACTGCCTTTTGCCATGAGATTAGAAGAACTGGATGGTGCCCAGCTACCGTTACTGACCATTTGGATTAAAAATTCCATAGAATAATCCTGATCAAAGGGGGGAAAATGTAGAACAAAATTTAAAACTCTCATGGACTTTCTGGAGCCATGGAAGGTAGATGAATCCCTGAAACTATTGCCCTGAGATAATCTTTGAATATTGAACCAAAAATATCTCCTGAAGTCTTCTTAAAACCCCAAAATAGTTTAGCTTAACTAGTAAAAAAAAGGTCTGCCTTGAGTATTATACTCTTTTAAGAACTATCTGTAAGGGATTAAATTGACAACAGCAACTCAGGATTGGATGGGCAACTTAGGGGGCAATGAGTTTATGTTAATGAGGGAGGAACAACTCAAAACGTGAGGGTAAGAATGGTTGCACAATTCAAAGAATATAATCCATATCACTAAATGGTACCTGTAAAAACTGTTGAAGTGGTATATGTTTTGCTGTGTATATTCTTAATAATGACAAAAAAAAAAAAAAAAAAACCCACTGCATAAAGATGTTTATAATTGTTGAAGAAGAATTTCCACCCCTTAAGGGCAGGGCCTTTGCCTTTTCTCTCTATCCCCAATGCTGCTACATTGGAGTTCAATAAATATTTGTTTAATTAATGAATGGATGAGGCCTGAACTTCTTAACTTGGCATTCAAAAGCTTCTACAATCACATCTAAGTTACTAACTCTGTCTAGTTCAAGCAAACCTGGTAGATGGTGGAAAATCTTACTGTTTCTAGGACTCTCTAGAGTTCTTTCCTAAAGTGAGATCTGTCATTATCAAGCAAGCCAACCAACCTCTCTGGAGTTCACATTCCCGTGAAGAATGAAGGGCTGGTCTAGATTAGAGCTTCTCAGACTTTATTGTATATATAAAGCATCCAAAGATCTTGAACATGAGGATTCAGATTCTATGCTGCATTTCTACAAGATTCCAGGGGACGTAGATACTCCTTGTGCCCGGACCACCTTTTGAGTAATGATAAAGTTGTATGTTCCTGTAGTAGTTTCCTAGGACTTCATGGGGTCACCATAGTTGGAATCGACTTGACGGCAACTGGTATATACCATACAAAGTACCACAAACTGTGTGACCTAAAATAACAGAAATTTGTTCTCTTAAAATTCTGGAGGCTAGAAGTTTGAAATAATCTTAAAGTCCCAGGGAAGTCTAGTAAATTTGGTGTATAACTAAATATGAGGAAATAGGAGATTTATATATGTGTGTGTATATAAACTCCAAAATCAAATATGTTGTTGTTGTTAGGTGTGATCATAGCAACCCTATGTACAACAGAACGAAACACTGCCCGGTCCTGTGCCACCATCATAATCATTGTTACACTTGAGCCCATTTTTGCAGCCACTGTGTTAGTCCATATTGTTAAGGATCTTCTTTTTCACTGACCCTCTACTTTACCAAGCATGACGTCCTTCTCCAGGGACTGGTCCCTCCTGATAGCATGCCTAAAGAATTTGGGAAGCCTCGCCATCCTTGCTTCTAAGGAGCATTCAGGTTTTACTTCTTCCAAGATGGATTTGTTAGTTCTTCTGGCAGTCCACAGTATATTCAGTATCCTTCTGCACCACCATGACTCAAAGGCATCAATTCTTCAGTCTTCCTTATTCATCATCCAAATTTCACATGCAAATGAGGCGATTAAAAACACCATGGCTTGGGTCAGGTGCACCTTAGTCTTTAAAGTGACATCTTTACTTTTAATGCTTTAAAGGAGTCATTTGCAGCAGATTTGCCCAACACAATGCATCATTTGATTTCTTGACTGCTGCTTCCATGGGTGTTGATTGTAGATCCAAGTAAAATGAAATCCTTGACAACACCAATCTTTTGTCCATTTATCATGATGTTGCTTATTGGTCCAAAAAAAAAAAAAAAAAACCGTTTGCCATGGAGCTGATTCCGATTCATAGAAATCCTATAGGACAGAGTAAAACTGCCCTGTAGCATTTTCAAGGAGTAGCCGGTGGATTCAAACTGCCAATCTTTTGGTTAGCAGCCGTAGCTCTTAACCATTGTACCACCAGGGCTCTGCTTATTGGTGCAGTTGTGAGGATTTTTGTTTTCTTCATGTTGAGGTGTAATCCATACTGGATGCTGTAGTCTTTGATCTTTATCACTAAGTCCTTCAAATCTTCTTGACTTTCTGCAAGCAAAATTCTGTCATCTGCATATCACAGGTTGCTAATAAGTCTTCCTCAAATCCTGATGCCCCATTCTTCTTCATATAGTCCAGCTTCTCAGATTATTTGCTCAGCATACAGATTGAATAAGTGTGGTGAAAGGATACAACCCTGATGGACATCTTTCTTGACTTAAACCACGCAGTATCACCTTGTTCTTTTCCAACCACAACCTCTTGGTCTATGTATAGGTTCCTCATGAGCACAATTAAGTGTTCTGGAATTCCCATTCTTCGCCATGTTATCCATCATTTGGTATGGTCCACACAGTCAAATGCCTTTGCATACGCAATAAAACACAGGTAAACATCTTTCTGGTATTCTCTGCTTTCAGCCATGATCCATCTGATATGAGCAGTGATAGCCCTCATTTCACGTCCACTTCTGAATCCAGCTTGAATTTCTGGCAATTCCCTGTCCATGTACTGCTGTAACCGCTTTTGAATGACCTTCAGCAAAATTTTATTTGCGTGTGATAGTAATAATATTGCTCTCTAAACATATTCTCCAAAATAATATTAATCTCCAAAATCAATTTTTTTTTATATTGGAAAATACTAGGAATGAAAATGTTTTTGGATAAGTAATATGTTAGCAGTAGGTATGTTATACATGAAGTATTGATATGTGTTGACATATTTAAAGGATTTGGATCGTAGCTGTTACCATTTAAGCAGAAGATATAGAGGAGCAGAACAGCATAGGCCTGAAATGAGAGTGCCAAGTTTTTTGTTTTGAAAAGCGCAGGACAAAAAATGATTTCCAGATAGGATATTTACCTATGTCACAGTAAATATTCATGTTTTAGTAAGTAAAATCCTTTCATCTTATTTGTAAAATGGGTAAAGCTTAACAGATACCCTTTGTTGTAGCTTTGCGGAAAATCAAATTCTTGAGTGAGTTTGAATCATTTGTGCAGAGCCCGTTGGATGAACTCCCATAATGCCATATCTTCTCAGGACAACTAACTCTCACCTACATTTTTTGGTGATGCTGTCTTGATTTTTACAATTTTATATTATGGAAGTATTTATGGATGAAATATTTTATTCTGAAAGTTATTAAATCTATTTAAAATAATAAAACCAAACCAGTTTTACATCCAACAAAAAAAGTTATTGGCATTAAAAATCTTTAAAATGAGCTTATATTAAAATCCAAATTCTTCTCTTCAGTTTCTGACACATGAAGTTTGTTACTGCTGTTTCTCTCCTACTTTTTCACCCCAAATACATAATATATTGTGCATGAGAACTTGGCATTATATAGAATAAAAGATTGAGCCTATTGAGTATGACTGGTTAAACAACCTGCTTTGCAGCTATACCATGTCACGTATCAAATAAAGAAGTGAGCTCTGCCTGGTGAAAAAACAAAGAATCTTTATGGTTAATGTAGAGAAGTTGTTTTAAATTTTAAAGTTAAAATAAGGAAGTTCTTTGAATATTGCCTAACTAACTATTGTGGGAAAAAGTTAGAAGCACTTCAGACCATGCCACTCTGTTTTGCTTTTCCATTGAACAAGGTTTTTTGTTTTGTTTTGTTTTTTTAGCCAACTTGCAATATTTATTTTATGAAGTGAGCTTTCACCCAAATATCAATTTATCATTTTTGACAAGAGAAAAGAGCTATACAGTATATTATCAAATTTGTGACCAGATAGATGATTTGGTTGTGTCTATTGACAATGAAATTTATTATAAAAGCACTAGCTCCACAAATGTAAAGCGTTTTAATTGTCATTAGCACTTGTTCTGTAAGACATAACATTTCTGGAAAACACGTGCTAAACAGTGCATCTAGTAAAAGTTGTGTAGCATTCGAATAGGAGATACGAAGTATCATGAATCTTAGTACGTTTTAGTCATTTAAAATAGTTCGTTTTATTTGAACTTGAAAAGATTTCTACTTTTCATTCAGTGTAGCCCATTCTGATGAAAACTTCTGTTCACAAAATAAATAAAACGAAAATTCTTTGAAAACAGACGTTAATACTGATTTTTAATGATCTTTTATTTAGTTTTCTAGCTTCTGATAAAGGAGCTCTGGTGGCACTGTGGTTAAGCGCTTGGCTGCCAACCAAAAGGTCGGTGGTTTAAACCCTACCAGCTCCTCTGCAGGAGAAAGATGTGGCAATCTGCTTCTGTAAAGATTACAGCCTTGGAAACCCTATGGGGCAGTTCTACTGTGACCTATAGGGTCGCTATAAGTTGAAATGGACTAGACACCAATAGGTTTTTGGTTTGAGCTTCTGATAAAATATTTATGGGAGGAGGTTATTTTTAGGTCTGTTTTGCAAAGCTCTGTGTCACCTCCTAACCCGAGTTCATCAGAATGGAGCAATACAGGATATAGAATTGGTAGAGACCAGAAGGGGTGAAGCAGGTATGACATGTTTATAGAATTGTTTGAGCTGGAAGGACCTTGGTGGTCTTTGGCCTAGTCTCCTTCTTTTACAGATGAGGACACTGTGGCCCTGAGGTCACCCAGCTCCTTAATTACACAGTCAAACTTGAACTTTTCTCCTTCTCTTCAGTTCCTGGTTCTTTGCATTTTGTTAAGTGAGACATGGAAAAACTAAGAATAGTTAGAGCATCAAGAAACTGAAGTAGATGAAGGAGGTAACAAAGTCAATTCTCTACTGCCATTTTGTGGCTGCCTATGCACCCCTTTTTCTCCCCTACCCCCAATGTATTGGATTGAAAAGCCAAGACATCTTTTTAGAAGTCTGCCACCTAAATCTGCCATCATTTGGAGATTTAAACGCAATCAGTGACTGAAAATTCCTAGATTGTTAATTACACAAACGGAACTTGTTTTAAATGCATCTTATTGTCTGTATTTGTCACTGGATGTCCACATTCTTCAGAAGCGAAGACGAATGTTGATCTTATCTCACAAATCCTCTTGACTGTTATGTGCACTATATTTTCATCTATGTACTTTCTAATAATAACCACCAACATTTATCCAGCGCATACCTTGGGTCAGTGTGCTAATTGCTTCAAGGGCACTACTTTATTCAGTCCTCACAAACAACTCTATGGTGCTGTTGTTAGTTCTGTCAAGTCAGCTCTGAGACTTCAGAGGCATATCTCAGCTATGGCAGGTATAGCATGTGCCCTTGGCGCCACTTGAAGGGGCACCACCAAGCAGTTTCTATTAACCGTCGCAGTTACCATTGCCAACTGTGAGAGATCATTCAGTAGGTTAAAACTAATAGCTTCATGTTTGAGAGCCTCCATGGGTCAAGGCACACTATGTGATCTTGGTCTGCTGAGTGTAGAAGGAGAAGAAACTGGGGGAAAAAATGACTTTGAGTATATCATAGACTTTGAAAGCAACGAAGGTGCAGTTGTAATTTTCATGTGGTACCATGATGTATTAAGTAAAAGATTAACAAGCTTGACTTGTATTTTTGAGCTGATGTTATGATAAAGTTATCTAAAAGATGGGTGTCAAATGGTTGGACGGGGTACAGTTTCAGTGCTTGCCATAGGTGCTGTTTTCCATAGTATGCCTCTGACTCATAGGGACCCCACATATAACAGAACAAAACATTGCCCGATCCTGCGCCATCTTCATGATCTTTGTGTGTCTGAGTCCATTGTTATGGCCATTGTTATCAGTCCATCTCATTGAGGATTTCCCTTGCCTTTGCTGGCCCTCCATTTTACTAAACATGATGCCCTTCTCCAGCAATTGGTCCTTCTTGATGACATGTCCAAAGCAAGCAGGTTGAAGTTTCCATCAATATTCTGTGATGCATGGTGGTGGTATTGGCTAATTTTCAGAAGTAGATTGCCAGCCCTGTCTTCCTAGTCTGTCTTAGTCTGGAAGCTCTGCCAAAGCCTGTCCATCATGGGTGACTTTGCTGGTATTTGAAATACCAGTGGCATAGCTTCCAGCATCATAGCAACACACAAGCCACCACAGCGTGACAAACTGACAGCGGGGTGGTGGATTTTATGCATAGATACATACATATGTATATCTCCTTTGGTATAAATGATAGTATATCGTTTACACTGTTGTGTATCTTTTCATACTTAACAATAATATATTTTGGGAAACATTTTGCATTAATGCATATAGATTTACTTCATTCTTTTTAACAGCCACAGAATAGTCCATTGGGGAGGTATGGGCCTAATGAAAGTGATAAAACGTGGAAATTCAGTAACAATAGTAACAGTATTTCTTGGGCTCTGTCTTCTACATCCAACTGGAAGATTCTTAGCCCTACTGCAAAGCCCATAGACATGTCCTCTCAAATGCCAAGTAATGGGGAGAGTCTATACAGGTACGTTTGTTCTACCCTCCAATGCCCTCAGTTAGGAAGGTTCGCACTGTGCTACCGCTGCACCGCACAGGACATCAAGGCATCCCTTTCCCCACCATGACGCACTGAAACCTTTGTGTCAAAACAACTTGTTCAATTTTTGGCTTTGACAAACTCTTCAAATCTGAGTAATAAGCAACATGTAACACCTGAAATGGCTTTCTCCACCAATAACTAAGGTGTAAGGAGCCCTGGTGTTGCAGTGGTTAAGTGCTAGGCTGCTAACCAAAAGGTCGATGGTTCAAATTCACCAGCTGCTATATGGGAGAAAGATGTGGCAGTCTGCTTCTATAAAGGTTACAGCCCTGGAAACCCTATGGAGCAGTTCTGCTCTGTCCTTTAGGATTGCTACTATTCGGAATCAACTTGATGGCAGTGGGTTTGGGTAACTAATGTGTCTCTTTTCCCTTGAAATTAGATCTTTCTTAGGAGGCTCCTGGGTCTTCATATAAATAGACATCTGGTAGACCCTCTGCAACTGATGTTCAAACATTCCCATTTGGGTCTCAATCCTTTTAATACAAATGTATTTGTTGGCTCAAGATGAATAATCGCACCCCTCCACCTCCAAACACACACAGTGAGGCCCTCTTATAAGATCAGCTCACCTTATGTAAGCCTTACTGGCATGAATGGAGAAAAGGGACTTTTATTTATGGACATCAAAATGGGTATTATTGTTCTCATTTACAGCTGAGGAAATTGAAGTTTGAGGGGTTAAGTACCATAAGTGGAAAGGAGCGAGGCTGGGGTATTCAGCTGACTGGTATTAAAGCCTTCTGTTATTCCATACTGCTCTCTCAGGCCTGGGGAACCCTTCTATCCATAATCATTCCAAGCACAGCCTGTATTCGAACTCCTATTGAGTTCTAAGCTCATCACAGGCATTTGAGTGACCTTAGACACTACAGGTTTGATTATTTATTCATCCACTCGTTCAACAAATATTTCTTGAGTTCTAGTACTGGGGCCTTGCCCCAAAGGAGGCAGAACATGTAACTTAAACAGGTAAACAAATTATTAAACAAGATACTTGCAGGTTGCAATAAGTACTGTGAAGGAAATGAGTAAAGGGATGTGGTAAAAATGTAACTGATTGGGGAGAAGGGGCTATTTTCGCTGGAAGGTTCTGAGAAGGCCTCAAAGATGGTGATTCTTCAGCTAAAGCCTGAAGGGTGAAAGACTAGAAGCCGTCAGTTATGCAAAGGCAGGGGAACAGTGTCCAAGCAAAGTGAACTGCAGATCCTTGATCTTTTCAATTCACTTCAGCATAGCACAATGTTGAGCTCTAACCATACTGCTCAGATGAAAATGAATTTACATTGCCTTGCCAAGTAAACTATTATTTTATTTGAAATTTTATGAAGAGTACACTAAAAGCATTTTTAAATTTTTTTATAAATTTACTAATATGCATTATACGTGATGATCTCTATTTGATATTGATAGACACAGTATAATATGTTCCTTCAGCAAATATTTATCGAGTCCATGCTCTGTGCCTGACCCTGTGCTAGACTCTGGTGATAAAGCAGTGAAGCAAAGTTTATTTGAAATGAATATTGGACTGGGAATCAAAGACCAATGTTCTAGCCCCAGATTCTTTTCCTAACCAGCTGTATGTCTTTGGGTAAGCCAGTTAATCTTCTTTAACTTAGATTTCCCATTTATATGTATTAATGGGTTGGGAGGGATCAGTTGTTTTCCAAACAGCTTTATGCACCCTTGGAGGGCTGGATGGGGCTACAGGTCCTCAGTCCCTTCTCCCACCAGAGCAGCTTTTATGTGTTTACTTTTTTTGCATATGTATGTATTTTTGTGTGTGCTTTAGGTGAAAGTTTACAGAGCAAATTAGTTTCTCATTAAACAATACACATATTATTTCATGACATTAGTTGCCAACCCTGCAACATGTCAACACTCTCCCCTTCTCCACCTCTGGTTCTCCATTTCCATTTGTCCAGCTTTCCTGTCCTCTCCTGCTTTCTCATCCTTGCCCCTGGGCTGGTGTACCCAATAGTCTCATATTCATGGTTGAACTACGTGTTATTGTTTGTTTTAAAGGCCTGTCTAATCTTTGGCTGCAGGGTGAACCTCGGGAGTGACTTCCGTACTGAGTTAAAAGGGTGTCCAGGGGCCATACTCTTGGGGTTTATGTGTTTTCTATGCTGACATTCCATATGAGAATCAATCATAAGAGCTAAAGGAGATAGGGTTGCTGAGATGATAAAAATATTCTAAAATTGACTGTGGTGATGGTTGCACACATCTGAGAAAATACTAGAAACCATTGAATTGTACAATTTAAATGTATGACTTGTATGGCATGTAAATTACATCTCAATAAAATTGTTAAAAAAGAAAAGAACAAATTCCACTGGTTAAAAAAAATAGTATTTGAAAATCATCAGATCCTCAAAGTTCCTTCTGTAATACTAAAAAAAATGTGCGTATTATTGTGGAGAATTTTATTTCTTTTTTTCATAAAATTCCTTACAAGCTAAATGTAGACAAAACATTTGAGACAACTCAAGAGTAATATGAATTGAAATGAATTACTCTATTTGAATGAGTGCAAACACCATATTTATTTTTAATACAAATATAACATTTTCCCCCAATGTTAGCAAATATTAACAGACATTGATTAATAGAACATTAACCAAAGTTCCTTGTCTTCTCAAAAAACTCACATTTGATAATTTCTGATATTTTAAATTTTCCTTGTCTGACAGAATTTTTGAAGAGCAGTCCACAAGTACTTTATTTATTTATTTATTTATTTTCTCCTTTCATAATATCTGACAATCTTTAAGCAATAAGGAAGGAAATACCAAACTGGCAAAATGTGGGATGTGAAAATGGTACTATGGGCATGAGAAAACTGCTCCTATGATGTTAGCAAGTTTCAAGTCCTTTCAAAAAAGAAGAACTGGCTTGTTAATATCAGTTTTGCTTAGTCATGTAATTTATAAAAAGTTATTTGCAGTTATGTATTGGCTTTTTCGCTGGCATCAACATGGGAATCCAAGTCACATGAATTCAAGTTTGCGCTAATTTTTTCCTGTCCTTTTCCTCTTTGACACCTATCTAGGGCATACAGATGTTATGAAACTGGTAGCAAAGACCTTCAGTCTTTGCATTAAAAAATCACACTCCTTATTCCTTATGGAGCACTGAGTTTTGGTCCACAGTGATAGAAAACTCATATTGATTAAACGTAAGGATTGCATAGCTGATTAATGTAATTGATGTCAATAAGTTGTACACCTGTTAAAAGTTGAATTGGCAAATGTTGTGTGATAGATATATTTACAACCGCCACCACCAAAAAAAAGTAGCTACACCTCATGGAATTTGGCTTCTTGGTTTGGAGGTTTAAGGGCATAAGGGACATCCCAGTTAATTGGCCTAATATCAGGTTTAGTATTTCTCTTCTGCCTCCTAGTTCACTGTGTAGTGAGTGCCCAGGGTCTTAAAAGCTTACAAGCAGCTATCCAAGGTACAACAATTTGTCTGTATTTGCCTGGAGTAACAGAGGAAGAAGGAGAGTCAGGAATAGGAGGAGGAAATGAAATGCGAGGCTAACTGCCTCCATGAACAATTGCCTCTTTACCATGAGACCAGAAGAACTAAATGGCGCCCAGCTACCATTACTGAACCTTTTTATGAAAGATTCTGTAGAAGAATCCTGCTCAAAAGGGAGAAAATGCAGAAAAGAATTTCAAATCCTCATGGAATCCAGGCTTTCTGGAGCCATTGAGGCTGGATGAACTCCTGAAACTATTGCCCTGAGATCATCTTTAAACCTTAAACCAAAAATGGCCCCTAAGGTCTTCTTCACACTTTTTTCTTCCCTTGCTTAAAGTATTTAGATGATATTTCTTTCTTTAGACTATGCAAGATCAGTATCCTGTGCTTTTATTGTACTTGGTATGAGGTAGTGAACTTACTTGGTTAAAAACAACCCAAGTACTCACTGTTGGCCCCTGGCAACATTTGAAGTTATTTTTCCTTGATCCTTCATTTAGGGTGCTCCTCTTGGCTTGGCAGCCCGGGCCTTCCTAGGGCATCCTTACCTCTACACCCTGACCGAAGTCTACATGGTCTGGCCAAGGCCCTCAAGCTCCAGATCTTTCTGAGCTCGTTTCCTTGCCCATCTTTCAGTGACTTCCAGCAAATGTAACTAACACATTCACACCCACATAATAGAAAAAATGGTTTTGTTCTCAAGTTCATTGTCATTCAAAGACTTTCTGAAGAGTTATAAATATGGGATTTCAGGTAGTAGGGAAGTCCCTAGATGGTGCAAACAGTTACCATGACTGACTGTTAACCGAAAGGTTGGAGGTCCGAGTCCACCCAGAGGTGCCTTGGAAAAAAAGCCTGGTGATGTATTTCTGAAAAAGCAGTCTTTGAAAATCCTATAGAGCACAGTCCTACTCTGAGACATGGGGTTGCCATCAGTTAGAACTGACTCGATGGCAACTGTTTTCTTCAGGTAGCTGGAAGTGGATCTGTTTCACTCAGCCCCAGCTTTCTTCAAGGTGCTTTTCAAATTCTTCGTCAGAGGGACCTATCTTTTTTTTCTTTTTTTGTACTTTAGATGAAGGTTTATAGAACAAACTAGCTTCTTGTTAAACAGTTAGTACATATATTGTTTTATGACATTGGTTAACAATCCCACGATATGTCAGTATTCTCCCTTCTCAACCTTGGGTTCCCTATTACCAGCTTTCCTGTCCCCGCCTGCCTTCTAGTCCTTGCGCTTGGGTTGTTGTGCCCCTTTAGTCTTGTTTTGTTTTATGGACCTGTCTAATCTTAGGTTAAAAGGTGAACCTCTGGAGTGACTTCATAACTGAGCTAAAAGGTTGTCTGAGGGCCATACTCTCAGGGTTTCTCCAGTCTCTGTCAGACCAACAAGTCTGCTCTTTTTCTTGAGTTGGAATTTTGTTCTACATTTTTCTCCAGCTCTGTCCAGGACCCTCTATTGTGATCCGTGTCACAGCTGTCAGTTGTGGTAGCCAGGCACCATCTAGTTGTACTGGACTCAGTCTGGTGGAGGCCGTGGTAGTTGTGATCTGTTAGTCCTTTGGACTAACCTTTCCCTTGTATCTTTAGTTTTCTTCATTCTCCCTGGCTCTTGAAGGGGTGAGACCAGTGGAATATCTTAGATGGCCACTCACAGGCTTTTAAGACCCCAGACGCATCTCATCAAAGTAGAATGTAGAACATTTTCTTTACAAACTATGTTATGCCAATTGAACTAGATGTTCCCTAAGACCATGATCGAGAGGGGGCTATATTTGCTAAATGGATGTAACTGCCTGCCTTTCTTACTCAACGAAATTTGCTTACTCAAAGTTACCCTGAAAATGATTAGTAAGCATTATTCCAAAGTTTCAGCAAAAACGCTGAGAGAGGCCACCTAAGACTGTTGGATTTAAATGACCAGTATAAAAAAAAAGCTTCATTTCACAATGTGGAAGCCAAAGTTTCTGATAAATTAGATGCTTTTGTCGTTGCTAAAAGAATTTACACGGAAGTGGGAGAAAAAAGAGAAATTCATAAAGAAATACACAACGTTACAGCTGGAAAAGACCTTCGAGATCATCCAAGCCAATGCCTGCATTTTACAGAGAGAGAAACTGAGATTTAGTGAAGTTAAATACAGTACCCAAGATCACCCAGCTAGTGGCAGATCTCATCTCTCGTTACACTCTCTTATAGTGCCATGATCTCCTCTCCTCTCCATTGCTTCTTCATAGCACACCACCAGTTACAACTTTGCCTCTGCTCATGTCATTATTTGATTAATGTCTGTCTCCCCCACTAGACTATTACCTTCATGATGACAGGAAACTGGTCTGGTTTTGCTCACTGTTTGTCAGAACAGTGTTGGGCAAGTGGTTAGTGCTCAATAAATATTTGTTGAATGAATGAATATCAGTAAACATAAAGTCAGCAGTACATCTAGTCTTTTGAATAATTGTCAAGCTATCATTCACACATTATGTACACATGCTACTTAAATTAGTCAAGAAAATATAAGGCTTTGCTACAGTAAAATATGAACTTTGAAATCTCAGTGGCTTAACACAGAAACGTTTACTTCTTGTTAATTTCAATTCTGTATGGGATGGGCAGCCCCTCCCCATGTTTTAGCTACCCCACCTGGGACATGTAGTTTCCCAGGTCACTGTGGTCACAGTGTCAGGGTGCATTATTTTCCTAGGGCTGCCTTAACAAAGTACCACAAACTGGGTAGGTTAAGACAACAGAATTTATTCTATCACAGTTCTAGAGGCTAGAAGTCTGAATTCAGGTGTTGGCATGTTCTCTCTGAAGGCTCAAGGGAAAGATCCTCCTTTGTCTCTTCCAGCTTCTGATAGCCCCAGATATTCCTTGGCTTGGGGCAGTATAACTCCAATCTCACCTCTGTCTTCACATGGCCATTTTCCCTCTGTATCTGTGTGTCTCTGTTTCTCTTCTTATAAGGACACCAGTCATATTTAGCTAACCGAAAGGCTGGAGGTTCGAGTCCAACCAAAGGTTGCAGGTGCCTCGAAAGAAAGGACTGACAATTTATTTCTGAAAAATCAGCCATTGAAGACCCTGTGGAGCACCATTCTACTTTGACACGTATGAGGTCTGCATGAGTTCGAGTTGTCTTAACAGCAACTGGTTACCATTTACTTTAGTAATGAGCTCCTGTTAACTAATTGTATCTGCAAAGACCCTATTTCCATGTAATTTCACATTCACAGATACTGGGGTTAGGACTTTAACATATCTTTTTGGGGATTCAATTCAACCTGTTACACGAAGAGTAAGATGAAGGCAGAACAACAGCTTTTAAGGGCCTTAGCCTAGAAGTGACACATGGTACCTCCACCTATAGTCCTTTGTCCAGAATTAATCATTTAGTCCCATCGTAATGGCAAAAAAGACCGAGAAAGATAGAGAAGCACTTGTTTACTTAGTGAGAACTAGATGTCTCTGCTTCCTTTGTATGGGTTATTTATAATAATAATAATCACAAGTATTTATTGACCACTTGCTTTGTGTTCGGCCAAGTGTTTTATTACATATTCATTCCTTCATTTAATCCTCATTACAGCCAAATGAGTTGCAAGGTACTCTCGTTACAATCACTTTCCAAATGAGAAAGCTAAGGCATTAGTTGATTTGCTCAAGGTCACAATTGATAAGCACTCCATTGCTAACCAAAAGGCTGGCAGTTTGAACCCACTCAGTAGCTTCAAGGGAGAAAGACCTGGTGATCTGAGCCCGTATAGATGACAACCTAGAAAATCCTATAGGGAAGTTCTACTCTGTCACTTGCTATGAGTTGAAATCGACTCCATGCCACCTAATAACAACATAATTAATAAGCAGGATCAGGGATTTGAACCAATGCATGCCAGGCACCAAAGCTTATGCTTAGTCAACCTGCCTTAATCTGGTCTTTTCACTGTGTAAAGTTGTGAAGAACACCAGGTTGGTTTTTAACAACACAAATAGAGGATAGAAACGAATGATAAGATTCATTTGTGTGATTATAAATCACCTCCATTTAGCTCACTCAGTTAAAGAACATCTATCATTAACATCTCCAAGAGTGGAGAAAACTGAGACCGTGCGCTGCCTCCTGATGTAAGATACTGAGGATGCAACATGCGTGTAGCCATTCTCCCCAGAATGTAGAATCTGAATCTAATCAATAGGGACAGTCTACGAAATGACTGATCGGCACTCTTCAAAAATGCCGATGTTATTGCTGAGAAAAATCAAATCCCACTTCTCTGACACCAAAGATGTTGATCAACCCACACAAATTTATTATCAATTCTGTTCCCCTGTTCCACTTCTGTTCTGACACCAGCTGCACATACAGCACTTCTTCCTCTGACCCTAACCACTCAGAGCTAGGTCAGACCTCACAAGTTAAAGGGCACAGTCCTCCAGACTGCCAACTCTGCCCAAGACTTCAGACATCAGATGCAAGCTTGGATGTCCCCATGATACCATCACTTCTGACCTGCTGGGTACAAACTTGGGGTTTTCCCACAACCCTCTCAGGATGCCAGCCATATGCTTGGGGGTCTCCCAGGTTTTCTTGTGACTAGCTAAAAATTCAGAGGTTCCCTCTACCACTTCAGGATTCCAGCTTTAAGTTCAGGGGCCCCAGCCCCCTCACTTCTGACCTGTTGGCTCCCACTCTCCCTCAGGGTTGATGATTTGCTGGAACAACTCACAGAACTCAGAAAAGTGCTATATTTACAGATTTATTATAGTAAAAAGGATGCAAATGAAGAAATGCATAGGGTGAGGTCTGAGAGGGTTGTCAACCCTCAGAGCTTGCATCAACCAAAGGATACACTATCCTCCCACATGCATCAATGTCTTTCATCAACTAGGAAGTCACTCAAGTTTCTGTGTCCAGAACCTTTATTAGAGGTCTCATTATGTAATTCAAACCCTAATCCCTCTCCCCAAGGTCCATTCATATCACAAGGTCAACATCATGAGGTTGATATCATGTGGTGGGTCTTTCTGGCATTGTCAACCCCCACCCAACATGAGTCATAAACTCTTATGTATGGTCTGAAGTCCTCATCAAAGACACTTGAATCAATGGGGAAAGTCCAAGGTTTTAGACAGGTTATCTCTCAGGAACTAAGGGGGAAAAAAATGAAGTCTTTGGGTAAAGTTAAATTCTTTACCCTATAGTTATGAAGAACAAAGCAAGATTAAGTAACTTGTCCAGATTTAAGGGGACTAAAGAGAACAACCACAAAGTTGGAGGACAATATTTCTACAAAGAGCATTTTGGGGCAATTGGTGAACTTTGAATATGAACAAAATAGTAGTAGTATTGTAACAATAGTAAAGTCCCCAAATTTGATAATTATATTGTGCTTATATAAGAGAATGTTCTTGTTCTTAGGAAATAGATACCGAAATATTTAAATATAAAGGGTCGTAATGTCTGAAATGTACTTCCAAATAGATGATAAAAATTATAAGTATGAATAAAAAATATGTACAGAAAGAGGATAAGACAAATAAATAAGGTAAAATGTTAACAATTGTTAAATATGTATTATTCTTGAAACCCTTTAAAGTTTGAAATTATTCTAAAATTTTTAAAAAAGAGGCATTTATTGGGGCCTAGCTGGTGCCAGGCACAGCTGTGGACATGGGGAAAGCAAGTCATTTAGCAAGGGTCTGTACAGAATGCTCTAAACATAATTCACTGTTGTTGATGGAACTGACTGGAAGAACCCAAGCTGCAATTGTCTTTCTTTTTTGTTGTTCTTATTAGGTGCCATCGAGTTGGTTCTGACTTATAGTGATCCAATGTGTAACAGAACAAAACGGTCCTGGGTCCTGCGCCATCCTCACAATCATCGCTATGTTTGAGCCCATTGTTGCAGCCACTGTGTTAACCTCTCTTGTTACAAGTCTGTCTCTTTTTCGTTACCCCTCTACTTTACCAAGCATCATGTCCTTCCCCAGGGACTGGTCTCTCCTGATGACATGTCCGAAGTGAGATGAAGTCTTATCATCCTTGGTATGAGTAGGAATGACTTGACAGCAACTGTTTTTTCCCATCACTTGTCTGTCAGTTTGTCCTACTGTGGTAGCTGCATGTTGCTGTGATGTTGGAAGCTGTACCACTGGTATTTCAAATATCAGCAGGGCCACCCATGGTGGGAAGATTTCAGCAGAGCTTCTAGACTAAGACAAGCTAGGAGGAAGGACCTGGGAGCTACTTCTGAAAAAAACTAGCCAGTGAAAACCTTTGTCTGATACAGTGCTGGAAAATGAGCCCTTCAGTTTGGAAGTCACTCAAAATTCAACTGGGGAAGAGCTGTCTCCTCAAAGTAGAGTTGACCTTAATGACGTGGATGGAGTCAAGCTTTTGGGACCTTCATTTGCTGATGCGGCACGACTCAAAATGAGAAGAAACAGCTGCAAACATCCATTAGTAATTGGAACGTGGAATGTATGAAGTATGAATCAAGGAAAATTGAAAGTTCTTTATTGTTAATTCACTAGGCTTGGTTTCCACAGGAAGATATGGTTTCTCCCTCCCTGGAGGTTTTGAAGGGGGAAAAAGTGATGTTTCTGAGTGGAACTGGTTAGGCAGGACAATGCGTTTTTATGATCATTAGTCCTATGGTAATATAAAAATTGAGGAGAAATGGAAATCCCCTTTGAAAGCAAAGGCGCTCTGGCAGCAGAAGTCCAAGGCTCTGGTGGAGTGGTTGAGAATTAAAAAAAAAAGAAAAAAAAAGAGTCCCTTCCCTTCAGAACCACTCTCTCTTCTAAGGTAGACACGCAACAAAGACCACAGATGTTGGTGGCTTCCCATCCTCCACTAAGGCATAGTTTCACTGGGCACATAAAACCTATAAAAACAAACATCAACATTTCCAGAGACCCTCTTCATCAAGGTCAGAAGAGTTTCTGAATCACCAATAACAATTATATAGGACAGTTTTCATTGGGAAAGTGAAACTGTGTTTAAATGAGACATAAATAGCTTATAAATCAGAACATTGCAAAAGCAGAGATGAGCTATGAGAAAAAATTTTGTATCAGGAGAAATACTAATTGAAGCACAGACATATTTTCCATTTCCCTTGTATTTGTTTAGTATATTTGTCAGCCAGTCATACTATCTGAAAGAGGATGGAAAGCTAACTTTCAAATTTCTCTTCTTTTGCAGGCATGCTTATGACCAGTACACTGTTGTTGTTCTTAGGGGTTGCCGTGTCAGTTCCGATGCATAGTGACCCATGTGACAGAGTAGAACTGCCTCAGAGGGTTTTCTTTGTGGGAGCAAATTGCTAGGTCTTTGTCCAGCAGAGCCATTGGGTGAGTTCCAATCTCCAACCTTCCAGTTAGCAGCCCGGCGCTTAACTGTTGTGCAAGCAGGGATATAGGAAATACAAAATGAATGGTTTAATCCATGCATGCAAGTGCTTAGCACAATACCTTATGCATAGTATGTTTTTAATTAATGATAGTTTATTAAAAAAAAAAAGATAAAAATATTGGCTGGACAGAGTTGAAATTGACTCCCACTTAAACCACAGTTATCTGGGAATAAAGAAGGGTCTACTGCAAAGCTGGAAACCCTGGTGGCATAGTGGTTAAGTGCTACGGCTGCTAACCGAAAGGTCAGCAATTCAAATCTAACAGGTGCTCCTTGCAAACTCTGTGGGGCAGTTCTACTCTGTCCTATAGGGTTGCTATGAGTCGGAATCGACTCGATGGCAACGGGATTGGGTACTGCAAAGTTTTCTCAGTACCTAGAACTTCATCAAAAGCAGAAGGAACATTACGCTAGAGAGGCAACCTGACCGAGCATGGACTTGGGCATCAGGCAGTCCTGGGCACAAACCAACCTGACTTATTTTATTAGAGACCTTTTGGATAATTTGGTTCTCAAGTCTGACGCTATCCTGATGTTCTTGGGGGTTCCAAAACTCACAGAGACCAAGCACAGCTGTCTACTTTAATGTTTCCCAGATGGATAGGCACAGTGGCGAAGAGTGTAAGCCCCAGAACAACACTGTGTGTGTTAGGTCCCACCACTTCCGAGCTGTAGGACCTTGAGAAACTATGTGCCTCAGTTTCCTTCGTGATGGGGCTAATGATAGTACTAACCTCAGGAGATTGCTGAGAGAATTAAAAAAGCTAATATATGGAAAGTTCTTAGAACAGAGGCTGGCACATTGTAAGTAATCCAGAAATGCTAGCTAGCATTGTTATAGGTATAATACATACACCCAGGGTGACCAACCCATCCCAGTTTGTCTGGGACTGTTCTAGTTTTAAAACAGAAAGTCCTGCATTCTGGGAACCTCCACAGTCCCAGGCAAATAGGGACATTCAGTCACCCTACTTGTAATAGGAGTATTACAAAAACTGTGTTTCATGTTTCCAGAGTCCATTGGTTTGAGAAAACAGTCATCCCTCGGTATCTTCAGGGGATTGGTTCCAGGACCCCATTGGATACCAAAATCCTTGGATGCTCAAGTCCCTTATATAAAACGGCAGAGCGTTGCACATAATCTATGCAATCCTCCCATAAACTTTAAATGATCTCTGGACTACTTATAATACCTAACACAGTGTAAATGCTATGTAAACAGTTGTTAGACACTACTGTTCACAAGGCGAACAATGCTCAAACAAGTGCTAGAGACACTTAGTTACTTAGGTACCTTCAAGTCGGTTCTGACTCATAGCGACAACAGAACTAAACACTGCCCAGTCCTCAGTAATCCTCACAATCATTGCTATGTTTGAGCCCATTGTTGCAACCACTCTGTCAATCCATCTCCTCAAGGGTCTTCCTCTTTTTTTGCTGACTCTCTGCCTTACCAAGCACGATGTTCGTCTTCAGGGACTCACCATCCTAGCTTCCGAGGAGCACTCTAACCATACCTTTTACAAGACAGAGTGGTTTGATCTTCTGGCAGTCCATGGTATATTCAATATGCTTCACCAACACCATAATACAAAAGTGTCAATTCTTCCTCGGTCTTCCTTATTCATTGTCCAGCTTTCACATGCATATGAAGCAATTGAAAATACCATGGCTTAGATCAGGCACTCCTTAGTCCTCACAGTGATATCTTTGCTTTTAAACACTTTAAAGAGGTTTTTTGCAGCAGATTTGCCCAGTGCAATACATCATTTGATTTTTTGACTGCTGCTTCCATAGGCGTTGATTGTGGATCCAAGCAAAATGAAATCCTTGACAACTTCAGTGATTTCTCCGTTTATCACGATGTTGCTTATTAGTCCAGTTGTGAGGATTTTTGTTTTCTTTGTGTTAAGGTATAATCCATAATGAAGGCTGTAGTTTTGTTTTTTTTTTTAATGCTTTTTACTGTGCTTTAAGTGAAAGTTTACAATTCAAGTCAGTCTCTCACATAATAACTTATACACAACTTGCTACATATTCCCAATTACTTTCCCCCCCATAAGAAAGCCCACTCCCTCCTTCCACTCTCTTTTTGTGACCATTTTGCCAGCTTCTAAGCCCCTCTGCCCTCACATCTCCCCTCCAGGCAGGAGATGCCAACATTGTCTCAAGTGTCCACCTGAACCAAGCAGCTCACACCTCACCAGCATCCCTCTCCAATCCATTGTCCAGTCCAATCCGTGTTTGAAGAGCTGGCTTCGGGGTTGGTTCCTGTAGTGGGCCAACAGAAGGTCTGGGGGCCATGGTCACCAGGGTCCTTCCGGTCTCAGTCAGACCATTAAGTCTGGTCTTTTTATGAGAATTTGGGGTCTGCATCCCAGTGTTCTGCTCCCTCAGTGGTTCTCTGTTGTGTTCCCTATCAGGGCAGTCGTAGGTTGTGGCCAGGCACCATCTAGTTCTTCTGGTCTCAGAATGATGTAGTCTCTGGTTCATGTAACCCTTCCTGTCTCTTGGGCTCATTATTATCTTGTGTTCTTGGTGTTCTTCATTCTCCTTTGATCCAGATGGGTTGAGACTCATCGATGCATCTTAGATGGCTGCTTGCTAGCATTTAAGACCCCAGGCGCCACTCTTCAAAGGGGAATGCAGAACGTTTTCTTAACAGATTTTATTATGCCAATTGACTTAGATGTTCCCTGAAACCATGGTCCCCAAACCCCTGACCCCGCTTCACTGACCTTTGAAGCATTCAGTTTATTCAGGAAACTTCTTTGCTTTGGTTTAATCCAGTTGTGCTGACCTCCACTGTGTTGAATGTTGTCCTTCCCTTCACCCAAAGTAGTTCTTGTCTACTATCTATTTAGTAAATACCCCTCTCTCACTCTCCCTCCCTCCCCACTCTTGTAACCACAAAAGAGTGTTTTCTTCTCAGTTTAAACTATTTCTCAAGATCTTATAATAGTGGTCTTATACAATATTTGTCCTTTTGCAACTGACTAATTTCAACTCAGCATAATGCCTTCCAGGTTTCTCCATGTTATGAAATGTTTCACAGATTCATCACTGCTCTTTATTGATGCGTAGTATTCCATTGTGTGAATATACCATAATTTATTTATCCATTCATCCGTTGATGGGCACCTTGGTTGATCCCATCTTTTTGCTATTGTAAACAGTGCTGCAATAAACGTGGGTGTGCATATATCTGTTCATGTAAAGCCTCTTATTTCTCTAGGATATATTCTGAGGAGTGGGCTTGCTGGATCGTATGGTAGTTCTATTTCTAGCTTTTTAAGGAAGCGCCAAATCGATTTCCAAAGTGGTTGTATCATTTTATATTCCTACCAGCAGTGTATAAGTGTTCCAATCTCTCCACAGCCTCTCCAACATTTATTATTTTGTGTTTTTTGGATTAATGCCAGCCTTGTTGGAGTGAGATGGAATCTCATTGTAGTTTTGATTTGCATTTCTCAATGGACAAAGGATAGGAACAGGCACCTCACTAAAGAAGACATTCAGGTGGCTAACAGATACATGAGGAAATGCTCTCGATCATTAGCCATTAAAAAAAATTTTTTTTTAGCTGAAAATTTTTTCCCAGTCTGTAGGTGGTCTTATTACTTTTTTGGTGAAGTCTTTAGATGAGCATAGGTGTTTGATTTTTAGGAGCTCCCAGTTATCTGGTTTCTCTTTGGCATTTTTAGTAATGTTTTGTATACTGTTTATGCCATGTATTAGGGCTCCTAACATTGTCCCTATTTTTTCTTCCATGATCTTTATCATTTTAGATTTTTATGTTTAGGTCTTTGATCCATTTGGAGTTAGTTTTTGTGCATGGTGTGAGGTATGGGCCCTGTTTCATTTTTTTGCAGATGGATATCCAGCTATGCCAGCACCATTTGTTAAAAAGACTATCTTTTCTCCAGTTAACTGACACTGGGCCTTTGTCAAATATCAGCTGCTCATATGTGGATGGATTTATAGCTGGATTCTCAATTCTGTTCCATTGGTCTGTCTGTTGTTGTACCAGTACCAGGCTGTTTTGACTACTGTGGTGGTATAATAGGTTCTAAAATCAGGTAGAGTGAGTCCTCCCACTTTGTTCTTCTTTTTTAGTAATGCTTTCTTTTTTTTACTTATCTGGGGCTTCTTTCCCTTCCATATGAAGTTGGTGATTTGTTTCTCCATCTCATAAAAAATGCCACTGGAATTTGGATTGGAAGTGCACTGTATATATAGACGGCTTTTGGTAGAATAGACATTTTTACAATGTTAAGTCTTCCTATCCATGAGCTAGGTATGTTTTTCCACTTACGTAAGTCCCTTTTGGTTTCTTGCAGTAGTACCTTGTAATTTTCTTTATATAGGTATTTTACATCTTCGGTAAGATTTATTCCTAAGTATTTTATCTTCTTGGGGGCTACTGTGAATGGTATGGACTTGGTGATTTCTTCTTCGATTTTTTTTTATTGATGTAGAGGAATCCAACTGATTTTTGTATGTTTATCTTGTAACTTGAAACTCTGCTGAACTCTTCTATTAGTTTCAGTAGTTTTCTTGAGGGTTCCTTAGGGTTTTCTGTGTATAAGATCATGTCGTCTGCAAATAGAGATAATTTTACTTCTTCCTTGCCAATCTGGATGCCCTTTATTTCTTTGTCTAGCCTAATTGCACTGGCTAGGACCTCCAGCACAATGTTGAATAAGAGTGGTGACAAAGGGCATCCTTGTCTGGTTCCCGTTCCCAAGGGAAATGCTTTCAGGCTTTCTCCATTTAGGATGATGTTGGCTGTTGGCTTTGTATAAATGTCGTTTATTATGTTGAGGAATTTTCCTTCTATTCCTACTTTGCTAAGAGTTTTTATCATGAATGGGTGTTGGACTTTGTCAAATGCCTTTTCTGCATCAATTGATAAAATCATGTGGTTCTTGTCTTTTGTTTTATTTATATAGTGGGTTACATTAATTGTTTTTCTAATGTTCAACCATCCTTGCATAAAAAAAAACCCAGTGCATCCTTGCATACCTGGTATAAATCCACTTGGTCATGGTGGATTTTTTTTTTTTTTTGGTATGTTGTTGAATTCTATTGGCTAGAATTTTGTTGAGGATTTTTGCATCTATGTTCATGAGGGATATAGGCCTGTAATTTTCTTTTTTTGTGTTGTCTTTAGCTGGTTTTGGTATCAAGGTTATGCTGGCTTCATAGAATGAGTTAGGTAGTATTCTGTCCTTTTCTATGCTTTGAAATACCTTCAGTAGTAGTGGTGTTAATTCTTCTCTGAAAGTTTGGTAGAGCTCTGCAGTGAAGCCGTCAGGGCCAGGGCTTTTTTATGTTGGGAGTTTTTTTTATTACGTTTTCAATCTCTTTTTTTTGTTATGGGTCTATTTAGTCATTCTACTTCTGTTTGTGTTAGTTTAGGTAGGTAATGTGTTTCTAGGAATTCATCCATTTCTTCTAGGTTTTCAAATTTGTTAGAGTACAATTTTTTGTAGTAATCTGATATGATTCTTTTAATTTCAGTTAGATCTGTTGTGATATGGCCCATCTCATTTCTTATTCGGGTTATTTGTTTCTTTTCCTGTATTTCTTCAATCAGTCTGGCCAGTGGCTTATCAATTTTGTTAATTTTTTCAAAGAACCAGCTTTTGGCCTTGTTAAATCTTTCAATTGTTTTTCCGTTCTCTAATTCATTTAATTCTGCTCTAATTTTTATTATTTGCTTTTTTTCTGGTGCCTGACAGTTTCGTTTGTTGCTCTCTTTCTATTTGTTCAAGTTGTAGGGACAGTTCTTTGATTTTGGCTCTTTCTTCTTTATATATGTATGCACTCATTGATATAAATTGACCTCCGAGCACTGCTTTCACTGTGTCCCAAAGGTTTTGATAGGAAGTGTCTTCAGTCTCGTTGAATTCTATGAATTTCTTTATTCCCTCCTTAATGTCTTCTATAGCCCAGTCTTTTTTGAGCAGGGTGTTGTTCAGTTTCCCAGTATTTGATTTCTTTTCCCTGGTTTTTCTGTTATTGATTGAAGGCTGTAATTTTTGATCTTCATCAGTAAGTACTTCAAGTCCTTTTTGGTTCCAGCAAACAAGATTGTGTCATCTACCTATCCTAGGTTGTTAATGAGTCTTCCTCCAATCCTGATGCCATATTCTTCTTCGTATAGTTCAGCTTCTTCTATTATTTCAGCATACAGAGTGAGTAGGTATGGTGAAAGAATACAACCCTGAAGTACAATTTTCCTGATTTTAAATCATGCAGTATCCCCTTGTTCTGTTCAAATGACTGCCCCTTGATCTATGTACAGTTTCCTTATTAGCACAATCAAGTGTTCTGGAATTCCCATTCTTCAAAATGTTATCCATAATTCGTTATGATCCACACAGTTGAATGCCTTTGCATAGTCGATAAGACACAGGTAAACATCTTTCTGGTATTCTCTGCTTTCAGTCAGGATCCATCTGACATCAACAATGATATCCTTTGTTCCATGTCCTCTTCCGAATCCGGCTTGAATTTCTGGCAGTTCCCTGTTGATGTATTGCTGCAACCACTTTTGAATGATCTTCAGTGGAATTACACTTACATGGGATATTAATGATATTGTTTGATAATTTCTGATTTCTGTTGGATCACCTCTCTTTGGAATTGGCACAAATATGGATCTTTTCCAGTTGATTGGCCAGGTAGCTGTCTTGCAAATTTCTTAGACGAGTAATCACCTCCAGTGCTGCATCATTTTTTGAAACATCTCAATTGGTATTCCTTCAATTCCTGGAGCCTTGTTTTTCGCCAGTGCCTTCCGTACAACGTGGACTTCTTCCTTCAATACCATCAGTTCTTGATCATATGCTATCTCCTGAAATGGCTGAACATCGACTAATCCTTTTTGGTACAGTGATTCTATGTATTCCTTCCATCTTTTGACGCTTCCTGCGTCATTGAATATTTTGCCCAGAGAATCCTTCACTGTTGCAACTTGAGACTTGAATTTTTTCTTTAGCTCTTTCAATTTGAGAAATGTTGAGTATGTTCTTCTCCTTTGGTTTTCTAACTCCAGGTGTTTGCATATTTTATTATAATACTTCACTTGTCTTCTCAAGCTGTCCTTTGAAATCTTCTGTTCAGCTCTTTTACTTGATCGTTTCTTCCTTTTGCTTTAGCTATTCTACATTCAGGAGGAAGTTTCAGAGTCTCTCCTGATGTCAACTTTGGTCTTTTCTTTCTTTCCTGCCTTTTTAATGACATTTTACTTTCTTTATGTATGATGTCATTCTACAACTTGTCTGGTTTTCAGTCATTAGGGTTCAGTGCATCAAATTTATTCTTGAGATGGTCTCCAAATTCAGGTAGAATATACTCAAGGTCGTATTTTGGTCCTTGAGGACATGTTTTAATTTTCTTCAGCTTCAGCTTGAATTTCCATATGAGGATTTGATGGTCTGTTTCCCAGTCAGCCCCAGCCTTGTTCTGAGCTTCTCCATCATCACTTTCCACAGATGTAGTCAATTTGATTCTTGCGTATTCCATGTGGTAAGGTCCAGGTGTACAGTTGCCATTTATGTTGTTGAAAAAAGGTATTTGCAATGAAGAAATCATTGGCCTTGCAAAATTCTATCATGTGATCTCCAGCATTATTTCTGTCAGCAAGGCCATATTTTCCAACTACCAATCCTTCTGCTTTGTCTCCAATTTTCACATTCCAATCACCACTAATATCAATGCATCTTGATTGTATGTTTGGTCAATTTCAGACTGCAGAAGTTAGTAAAAATCTTCAATTTCCTCATCTTTGGCATTAGGGTTTGGTGCATAAATTTAAATAGTCGTATTTACTAGTTGTCTTTGTAGGGGTATGGGTATTATCCTATCACTGACAGCATTGTAATTCAAGATAGATCTTGAAATGTTCTTGTTAAGGATGAACGCATACCATTCCTCTTCAATTTTTCATTGCTGGCTTAGTAGACCTTATGATTATCTGATTCAAAATGGCCAATACCAGTCTATTTCAGCTCACTAATCCCTAGAATATTGATCTTTTTGTGTTCCATTTCATTTTTTACAACTTCCAATTTTTCTATACTCATACTTCATACATTCCACATTCTGATTATTAATGGATGTTTTCAGCTGTTTCTTCTCACATTGAGTTGTGCCACATCAGGAAATGAAGGTCCCAAAAGCTTGACTCCATCCACGTCATTAAAGTCAACTCTATTTTGAGGAGGCAGCTCTTCCCCAGTCGTATTTTGAGTGCCTTCCAACCTGAGGGGTTCATCTTCTAGCACTATATCAAAGTTCTTCTGCTATTGATAAGGTTTTCACTGGTCATTTTTTTTTCAGAAATAGGCCACCAGGTCCTTCTTCCTAGATTGTCTTAATCTGGTAGCTCCCCTGAAACCTGTCCACCACAGGTGACCCTGCTGGTATTTGAAAAAAATACCAGTGGCATAGCTTCCAGCATCACAGCAATAGGCAAGTCACCACAGTATGAAAAACTGACAGAGGCATGGTGGGGAGAGAAACTGAGGATGTCTGAAATGGTGGGAGGCTACAGCAGGGTATGCGTACACATCATTTCATTCTCAAGGATTCAGTGTCGTGCTTGGCTCGGGAGGCAAATTCAAATTTGTTTTTTTTTTTTCCCCCTCTGAATATTTTCAATCAGAGATTGGTTAAATACGTAGGTTCAGAAGGCCCAGATCATGGAGGGCCAACCTGTATTTTGAAGACGGTATTTTATGAACCTGCCTTTCCAATGTCCCTCGTCTGTGTAATTTTCCTTGATTTATTCCAGTCCTCCACTACACGTCTATGTATAACTGAGCTCTCAAAGCTCTTGTTCATGTTTATTTCTTGTGCAGAATTATTTGAACTATTTTTTCATCCACATTCCTGAGACTGAGTGTAATGAGCAGAAGTTTTGTTTTATTTACATTTACACTTTTCTATTAAAAAAAAAAAAAAAATTTTTTTTTTTTTTTGATGGTGCTTAATCAATGCTTCTGAGGCTGAGCTGAATATTGCTTTACTGATTGTGAATTGTCTTGTGCATAGTATTTCTGTAGAGTTGAGACTTCTCCTCAGGTGGGCAAATTACTTAACCACTCTGTGCCATATTATATATTCTATCAATAATGTCATTGTTGTTGTTATTAATATTAGGGAAAAGAAGGCCCTCAACAAGATGGACGGACATAGTTGCTGCAACAATGGACTCAAACATAGCAATAATTGTGAGGATGGTGCAGGACTGGGCAGGGTTTCACTTTGTTGTACATAGGACCACTATGAGTTGGAACTGACTTGGTATCATTTAACAACAACAACATAGGAAGACTTGAATTTGGTAAATGATAGAGCTGAGATTTCAACCCAGGAAGGCTGACTCCAAAGTCTGAACTATTAACCATTTTTCTTAATTTTTTAAAATTGAGAGAAGGGAAAAAATTATGAGAGGAAATACAGAATCATTTACATATGACATGTAAATGAGTTTTGCTTCAGACTATGAGTACAGGCATCAAAAAGCAAGGTCAATAACTTACAAATTCAATTGTTGTTCTAGTTTATACTGTATCCATCTTATGAAAATCCTTACCTTTTTTTTTAAGTGTAAGAAACATGAAGGCATCATTTCTTTCATAGTTTTCTGTATAAGGGAAACAAAAATGGAAATCAGAGGCCTGCCTTCCTCTCCTACCCACTACCACATACCCACTACCAAATATTCATAGAGACATATTAAGTAAGACTTGATTTTCTACAAAAAACAAATTGGGAATTGCAAGAACAAAGTTAAAGGGAAAAAAATTGTTAAGGCTGCTCTTTCTATCCTAATTTCTTTATATCCTGGATATATGCTATTTTCATGCTGGTTTATATATGCTTTTATACGATTATTCATTTGTTTTCCTCTTGTGGCTTTTATAATTAATTTTAACAATATGCTTCTCCAAGTTTCTAATGAACAAATATTTTACTGAGACCCACAAAGTACTCACCAATAAGGTTTCTGAGAAGATGGAAGGATAAAAACGGTTTCAATCCATTTGTAAAAATGTAGTTAATGTCACTGAATTACACACTTAAAAATCATTTAATGGCAATTTTTTTGTTATATATATATTTACTACAATAAAAAAAATTTTTAAGCCTCCTTCCATAGCAACAAAAGTTGCACAACATTAAGGATGTAATCAATGTCACTGGATTGTATATGTGAAAATGGTTGAATTGGTGAAGGTTGTTATGGATTGAATTGTGTCCCCCCAAAATGTGTGCTAACTTGGCTAGGCCATGATTCCCAATATCGTGTGGTTGTCCTCCATTTTGTGATCTGATGTGATTATCCTACTTGTTGTAAATCTGCCCCTCTGTGATGTTAATGAGGCAGGACACACTCTACAGGATTAGGTTGTATCTTGAGTCAATCTCTTTTGAGATATAAAAGAGAGAAGTAGAGAGGAGAGGGACCTCATTATCACCAAACAAGAAGAGCCAGGAGTGGAGTGTGTCCTTTGGACATGAGTTCCCTGCACTGAGAAGCTTCTAGACCTGGAGAAGATTGACGACAGAGACCTTCCCTCAGAGCCAACAGAGGGAGAAAGCCTTCCCCTGGAGCTGGCACCCTGATTTTGGACTTCTAGCCCCCTAAACTATGAAAGAATAAACTTCTGTTTGTTAAAGCCGTCCACTTTACTTCTGTTATAGCAGCACTAGATAACTAAGACAGTTGTGTTTTGTATATTTTCAGTGCAATAAAAACTTTTTTTTTTAAAGAAAGAAATCAACAACAACAACAACCCCAAGTCTGCACCCTCTGTGCTTTTCTGATAGATGGGACACAAGTTTGTTTGCCAATATCAGCTTCTTTTTATAAGTGTACTTACTTCAGATGGCCCTCTTATTTGGGCAAGAAACTGTTTTTTCCCTGTGTCACCTTGCTAAATTGAGTTATAGAGCTAGCCAACTGTGAAGTTAGAGGAAGCACAGTCCACAAGACCTCCCTCACTTCAGACACCAACTGCAAATTTGGGAGGTTCTCCAGAACCACCCTAGGCTTGATAGTTAGCTAGAAAGACTCACAGAACTCACTGTAAGCTGTTACACTCATACTTAATTCTTTTTTGAGAACCTGTTATTTATCAGACTCTGCTTTAGTATTACTTTTAATAATATTTTATTGAGATTTTGGTAAAAGTTTACACAGTAAGTTAGGTTCCTGTTTGACAATTCCCACACAAATTGTTCAGTGACATTTGTTACATTTATCACAGTGTGTCAACATTCTCTTCAATTGTATTCTGTTTGCTCCCTTTCCAGCACTCTAGCGTCCCTGCCTCCTTATCTTCTCATCTTTGCTTTTGAGTAATTGCTGACTTTTTGGTCTCATACTGATGATTTTTAAGTACAGAACCGATCTTATGGGTAATATCCTTTATTTTGTGTGCCTCTCTGCTAATCTTGAGGGAATCTCAGGGAATAGGCTCGGTTCTAGGTTTAAAGAATGTCTCAGGGCGATACTCTCAGGGATTCTATAGATCTCTCCTGTTCCAGTTTTTCTGGCTTTTTTTTTTTTTCTAAGAATTTGAGTTCTGCTTCATATTTTTCTCCCATTCTATCTGGGACCAACTATCGTGACCCCAGTCAGAAGAGTCAGTGGTGGTAACCGGGCACCATCTAGTTCTTCCGGTCTCAGAGTAGATGAGGTTGTGGTTCCTGTATACTTGTTTCTTCTCTGAGCTTTTGATTAGCTTCTTACTGCTTCACTCTGGTGAGTAAAGACATGGTGTTGTGTCTTAGATGGCTGCTTGCAAGCTTTTAAGATCCCAGATGCTACTCACTTCACTAGGATGCAGATCATGACTTTTGTGAATTATGTTATGCCAATTAACTGAGTTGTCCCATGAGACTATGGTCCTAAGCCTTCAAACCCAGAAAACCAATCTTGGGCTGGATTTTCTAGAGAAGTGAAACCAGTGAAGCATATATATATATATATATATATATATATATATATATATATATATATATATATATATGAGAACATTGCAAAGAATGAGAATTCAAGAACACTCAATTGTTCTCACGAGGAACCTGTACATAGACCAAGAGGCAGTCGTTCAAACAGAACAAGGGGATACTGTGTGGTTTAAAAACAGGAAAGGTGTGTTTCAGGGTTGTATCCTTTCACTGTGCCTATTCAATCTATATGCTGAGCAAATAATCTGAGGCGCTGGACTATATGAAGAAGAACGGGCATCAGGATTGGAGGAAGACTTGTTAACAACCTGCATTATGCAGATGTCACAACTTTGCTTGCTGAAAGTGAAGAGGACTTGAAGCACGTACGATAAAGATGAAGGACTACAGCCTTCAGTGTGGATTACACCTCAACATAAAGAAAACAAAAATCCTCACCACTTGACCAATAAGCAATATCATGATAAACGGAGAAAAGATTGAAGTTGTCAAGGATTTCATTTTACTTGGATCCACAATCAACACCCGTGGAAGCAGCAGTTAAGAAATCAAATGGTGTATTGCATTGGGCAAATCTGCTGCAAAGGACCTCTTTAAAGTCTTTGAAAGCGAAGATGTCACTTTAAGGACTAAGGTGCACCTGACCCAAGCTGGGGTGTTTTGAATGACCTCATATGCATGCAAAAGGTGGGCAGTGAATAAGGAAGACTGATGAAGAATTGATACCTTGAATTATGGTATTGGTGAAGAGTATCGAATACCATGGACTACCAAAAGAATGAGCAAATCTGTCTTGGAGGAAGTACAGCCAGAATGCTCACTAGAGGCAAGGATGTCAAGACTTAGTCTCACATACTTTGGACATGTTATCAGGAGGGTACAGTCCCTGGAGAAGGACATCATGTTTGGTAAAGTAGAGGGTCAATGAAAGAGAAGAAGACCCTCAATGAGATGGATTGACTCAGTGGCTGCAAAAATGGGCTCAAGCATAACAAGGATTATGAGGACAGTGCAGGACGGGGCAGTGTTTTGTTCTGTTGTATATATGGTTGCTATGAGTCGGAATTGACTCAAAGGCACCTAACATCAACAACATATATATACATATATAGAGAGAGAGAGACAGATTTCATCTCAAGGAATTGGCTCACATGGTTGTAGAGGTTGGAAAGTCACAAGTCAATGGGTCAGGCATCAGAGTGAAGTCTTCTCCTGACTCAAGTAGCTGCCGGGGCTGATGTATCCAAGATCAGCAGGTAAGATGGTAGGCTGCTGGCTGACAGGCTGTGTAGGCTGACGAATCGTAAAATCGGCAGACATTATGGCAGACTGCTGGCTCAAGTCCCAAGAACCAGGGGTCACATGATAATGAACCAGATGCAGGATACAGAGTGAACAAAATACAGTGAGTTTTGCCAGAAGTTCCATATATATTGGATGCTGGTCACACCCTTAAAGAAACCCCCCGTGTAAAACTGATTGCCTTCTCATTGCAGATCTCATGATGGAGGTGATTACATTATGGAAGAGCAATCAGTTCAAGGTCTGCCAAATTGTATTGTTACATAACTGCAAAACCACTGAAAATCATGGCCCAGCCAAGCTGACACAACCTTAACCATCACAGCCCACCCCTTGTCCACTTGTCACCTGTACACATTTCCTTAAACCATATCCAGTCTCTAAACAAAGATAATTACAAAGTCATACTTGCACCTAAAATGATACAACTAACAGGCATATATAACTGAAAATACATTTTACATTTTATAAGTGGAGAAAACAAAAACATTTGATGTACACATACAGGGAAGAAATACTCATAACAATTACAGTCCTCATTTCTGTAACCGGTCATGTGGTCATAACTGGTATTTAGATCTACTTTCTTCACCACCCTTTCCGTATTTCCTTTGCTCTCAGCAAGCAGTTCAGCTAGTCATGGTTCTCTGCCTGGTGAGGTGACCCAAACCTTTATTCCTGAAGGGTCTGAGCCATTAGTGTCATGTTGGAATTGGGTTGCTGTAGTTTTCCATTGACTTTAATCACAGGGCATGGTAGTACTAAGAGATGCCCTAAGGGATCTCCTGCATTCCAGACATACTTTTCTTTACCTCCATTATGTGATGTCAATCTGATTTCCCCTTGATAATCAGGATTGATCACACCAGCCAATACAGTAACTCCCTTCTTTGCTTGTTGATCCAGAGGCATGAGGAGCCCAAAGTGGACAGGTCACGTTCATAACTTACAGTTCAATTCAATCATTGTAGTGTCTGCTGGTAAGAGCATTCCTCCCTTTGGATCTAAGACCTCCAGACCTGCAGAGCATAGAGTCAGGGGCAGGAAGTAAAAATTTTGTGAGTGGTTCACTAGGGGTAATAGTGAGTGTTGGTGCTCTAATTTCCATCCCTTGATTCCTGGATCCTGAGTCCTTGTTATGGGAGAAACAGTACCCTATATTAGATGCTGGCTTATAGCATATACAAACCCCTGGAGAACATTACCCTAATCCTACATGGTATTGCCACCTAGCTGGTGCCATTATTGTGTCTTTAGAAGGCCATCCCGTCATTCTATCAAGCCAGCTGGTTCAAGATGATGGGAAACATGGTAAGACCAGTGAATTCCATGAGCATGGGCCCATTGCCACACTTCATTTTCTGTGAAGTGGGTCCCTTGATCTGATGCTGCATTGTGTAGAACACCATGATGGTGGATAAGGCATTCTGTAAGTCCACGGGTGGTAGTTTTGGCAGAAACATTGTGTGCAGGGAAAGCAAATCCATATCCACAGTGTATCTATTCCAGTAAGAGCAAAATGCTACCTTTTCCATAATAAAAATGGTCTAATGTAATCAACTGCCACCAGGTTACTGGCTGATCACCTCAAGGAATGGTGCCATACTGGCAACACAGTGTTGGTCTCTGCTGCTGTTAGATTGGGTACTCAGCAGTGGCTGTAGCCAAATCAGCCTTGATGAGCAGAAGTCCATGTTGCTGAGCCCGTGAAGAACCTCCACCCCTGCCACCGTGACCACTTTGTTCATGAACCCATTAGACAAAGATGCAAGTGCTTGGGGAAAGATGATGATGACTGGTTTCCCCAGAATGCATCATCGTATTCACTTCATTGTTAAAATCCCCCTCTGCTGAGGTCACCCTTCGGTGAGCATTCACATGAAACAAATATCTTCACTTCCTTGTCTCATTCAGAGAGGTCCATCCACACACCTCTTCCCCATACCTCCTTGTCTCCAGTTTTCCAATCATGTTCCTTCCAAGTCCCGGACCATCCAGCCAAACCATTGGCTACAGCCCATGAATCAGTATACAATCGCACATCTGGTCATTATCTTTCCAAGCAAAGTGAACAATCGGGTGCACTGCTCAAAGTTCTGCCCATTGGGAGGATTTCCCTTCACCACTGTCCTTCAAGGAAGTCCCCGTAGTGCTCCCACTGCCTAATTTCAAGTGATGCCTGCATACTGCACAGAACCAACTGTAAACCAGACACGGGTTTTCTCTTTCTCAGTCAAGTAATCAAAATGAACTCCCCATGAAGCCATAAGTGCAGACTGGCAGACAGAAGGTAATGTGACAGGAGTGGAGACCATGGGCATTTGGCCACTTCCTCATGCAACTTACTTGTGCCTTCAGGTCCTGCTTGGGCCCGATTTTGTATATGCCACTTCCATTTAATGATGGAGTGCTGCTGTGTACTCTGACTTTATGGCTCTGTGGGTCAGACAACACCCAGTTCATGATAGGCAGCTCAGGCTCATGGTGACTTGTTGTCCCATGGTTAAGTGTTCAATCTCTACTAAAGCCCAGTTACTAGCCAAAAGGTGTTTCTGAAAAGGAGAGTAGTTGTCTGCAGAGGATGGCAGATTTTTCTCCAAAATCCTAAGGGTCTGCACCTTGATTCACCAGTAGGTGCCTGTGGAAGACTCCAAATAATATCTCTATCTCCACTGACATTTCAAGCACCATTGGATCAGCCAGATCATATGGCCCAAGTGACAGGTCAGCTTGCAAGGCAGCCTGATCCAGTTGCAGAGCCTTCTGTTGTTCTGGGCCCCACTCAAAACCAGCAAGTTTTTGAGTCACTTGATAAATAGGTCAGAGTTGCACACTCAAATGAGGGATATGTTGCTTCCAAAATCCAAAGAGGCCCACTAGGCATTGTGCCTCCTCTTTAGTTGTAGGAGGGGCCAGATGCAATAACTTATCTTTTACTTCGTAAGGAATATCTCAACTTGCTTCACACTACTGGACTTCTAGAAATTTCACTGAGGTGGAAGGTTCTTGAATTTTGGTCAGATTAATTTCCCACTCTGTATCATGCAAGTGTTTTACCACTAAGTCCAAAGTCGTTGCCACTTCTTCCTTACTAGGTCCAATTAGCAAAATATCATCAATGAAATGAACCAGTGTGATGCCTTGTGGAAGGGAAAGGTGATCAAGGTCCCTGAGGACTAAATTATGACATGGGGATGGAAAGTTGATATACTCAAGACAGGACGGTGATGGTGTATTGCTATCTTTGCCTGCTGAATGAAAACTGCTTCTGGTGTTCCTTTGAAACAGGAATTGAGCAAAAAGGCATTGGTCAGATCAACAGATGTATATCAGGTACAAGCAATGAAACCACATCTGGTACAGCAGCTGCAATTGGAGTCATCACCTGATTAAGTTTACAGTAATCCACCCTCATTCTCCAAGATTCGTCTGTTTTATGCACAGGCAAAATAGGCGAGTTGAATGGAGATGTGGTGGGAATCACTACCCCTGCATCCTTCAGGTCATTGAAGGTGGCAGTAATCTCTGCATTCCCTTCAGGAACAGAGTATTGCTTTTAGTTTACTACTTTCCTAAGTAGGGACAGTAGTAATGGCTTCCACTTGGATTTTCCTACCTTAAGAGCCTTTATTCCACTTGTCAGGGATCCAAAGTGGGGGTTCTACCAGTTGCTCAGTGTATCTATTCCATTTATGCATTCTGGAACTGGGGAAATCACTGTAGGATGGGTTTGGGGACTCACCAGAGCCACTGTGAGAGAAATCTGAGCTAAGACTCCGTTAATAACCTAACTTCCATACCCCTCCACTCTGACTGGTGAGCCACAATGACATTTTATGTCTCCCAGAATTAGTGTAAATTCAGAACCAGTATCCAGTAACCAAACCAAACCCGTTGCTGTCGAGTTGATTCTGACTCATAGCGACCCTATAGGACAGAGTAGAACTGCTCCATAGAGTTTCCAAGAAGTGACTGGTGGATTGAAACTGCCAACCTTTTGCTTAGCAGCTGTAGCTCTTAACCACTATGCTACCAAGGTTTCCAGTATCCAGTAACCCTCAAAATTCTGATTATTTTCTTTTCCCCAGTGAGCAGTCACTCTCCTAAAAGGCCCTAGACCCCTTTAGGGAAGGCTGGGAGAAAGACTAACAGTATACATTTTTGGCAGTGTAGTGGGGTCCTTCATCAAGTGGACCTGGCCTCACCTTCATTTAAGGAGTTGTGGGTCTGGCTCAAGTCTGGGAATTGATTGAGGGGCTGTGACTCTCTGTTCTGGCAATTCAAGTTAGACTGCTGTTCACTTGACCTAGAATTCTTCCACTTGTACAGATCAAGAAAATATTTAGTAGATTTCCTATCTCACTCCTAGGGCCACCGTGACTAATTAGCCAAAGCCAGAAGTCCGTATGAGTCAGACTATTCTGATTACTGCTTTGACCCTGCTGTCCGTTATGGTAACCACATCCACCTTATTTTATTGATTGAGTGCCATCACTTGGCCACTACCACCATGGGGTACAGTCAACCTATTGTAGTTAGGTGTCTTAATCCAGTTATGGTAGTTTCCACTGTTAAATCTCACTTATATAAAATCGCAAGCACAGCTGTCTTCAGGGATTCTAGGACTACCTTCAAAAATTAGTTCCTCACCATTGTGGTAAAAGGTGTGTCATCTGGGCACTCCGTGCATGGATCTGTGGGTCTAACTTGATAAATCCACTCTAACATGCCGATTTCCCTTCTTCTACAGTATACCAAGGCAGGTCAGACACTTGAACTTGATTTAGTGTAGGCCACCACTTAATCCATGCTTCAGTGAACCAGTCGAATAAACCATTAGATCCTTTCCTAACCTCTCGAGCTGAAACATTGAATGAAATTTCTGGGCTTAGTGAACCTATATCAATAAACTCAGACTGACCAAACCTTATATTCCTTGCACCATTAACCCACACCCTTAAAAGCCACTCCCAAACATATTCCCAAGGCTTCTGTTTGTACATATTAGGAAAGTCAAGCAGTTCTTGTGAAGTGTAGCGTACCCGCTCCTGGGTCACACTTTGTACTTCACCTTTTGGGGCTTGCTGGGACTTAAGTCTAGTTATAGGTCTAGAAGCCAAAATGGGTAGTGGGGATGCATTTTGAGGACACTCAGCATTGTCTTGTAGGGCATCTGCTTCAGGCAATACCCCAGGCAATGACGCAGGTGCCTCCCCAACTGATGACTCAGATGCTGCTCAAGGCAATATCTCAGACAAAGGTTCTTCAGACACAACTGGGTTAATCTCAGCAGATGAGGGGGAGGGGCTAATGGTTTCACTGGGGAGGGTGGCTTAGCATATGAAGATGGAGTACTCTCTTCAGATGGGAGTGAGAAGGATGGTTCTGTTGGCAGGGGTGATTCAACAGAATTTAGGGGCTCAGTGACCCCACCTTTCTGATTATCTGCACATTTGTCCCTATTCCAAGTTTCAGGATCCCATTTCTTCCCAATCAATGCCCTCACTTTAACTTCCAACACCATTTGAAGTTGGGAATTCAATTGGCATTGTAATTCAGCTACTCTTATGATAAGACTGACTTTGGTTTTCAGTAACATCAGCTTGGTTACTCAGGGCACAAGTGGCATCTTTGAGGTCGTTTATGTGGCGCTTGAGCTGTGACTCTGAAGCCCTGAGCTCATCTCTTTCTTTCACTGCTTTGTCTAGCAAAAATAAGACCAACCAACAAGCTTCCTTATACTTCACATTCTCCCAAAATCGTAGAAAAGTATCAAACATGATCACCCAGAGCTTCATCATTACTTGATCTATTGGTGGTGATGTTTTGTGTATTTCTATTGCCACCAAACGCCATGGATTAGCAGTGCCCTCTTTAGTCCTGGAAGCAGAGTCATCAACATCTTTAAGACTAACCAGACTTGAGAAATAATTTAGAAAACTAATCCTCCCCAATTTTGTTTCTTTAGAACCACTCCAGGCACCAAATGTCTTAGGCTGGGTTCTCTAAAGAAGCAAAACTAATGATGCATACACACATACACACACACACACACACAAAGAGAGATTTAGCTCAAGGAAATGTCTCATGTGGTTGTAGAGGCTGGCAAGTCCCAAATCCATGGGTCAGGCATCAGACTGGAGGCTTCTCCTGACTCATGTAGCTGCAGGGGCTGATGAATTGAAGATCGACAGGTAAGACAGCAGACTGCTGGCTCAAGTCCCAAGAACTGGAGGTCAGATGATGATAAGCCAGATGCAGGACCCAGAATGAGCAAAAGAAGGTATATATATATATATATAATGGGGAAACCCTGGTGGCGTAATGGTTAAATGCTATGGCTGCTAATCAGAGGGTCGGCAGTTCGAATCCGCCAGGCACTCCTTGGAAACTCTATAGGGCAGTTCTACTCTGTCCTATAGGGTCGCTATGAGTAGGAATCGACTTGACAGCACTGGGTTTGGTTTTTTTTGGTTTTATATAGTATGCAGGCCACACCCCTGAAGAAACTTCCCTTACAATTGGTTGCCTGGTGAGGGTCAAAGACTACAGCCTTCAGTATAAATTACACCTTAACATAAAGAAAACAAAAATCCTCACAACGGGACCAATAAGCAATATCATGATTGTCATGGCTTGCCCTATGTGTCAACTTGGTTAGTCCATGATTCCTAGTGTTGTGTGGTTGTCCTCAATTTTGTAATTGTAATTTTATGTTAAAGAGGATTAGGGTGGGATTGAAACACTCTTCCCCAAGTCACATCCCTGATCCAATGTAAAGGGAGTTTCCCTGGAGTGTGGCCTGCACCACCTTTTATCTCTCAAGAGATAAAAAGGAAAGGGAAGCGAACAGAAGGGAGGGACCTCATGCCACCAAGAAAGCAGTGCTGGGAGCAGAGCACATCCTTCAGACCTGGGGTCCCTGCACGGAGAAGCTCCTAGTCTGGGGGAAGATTGATGAGAAGGCCAACAGAGAGAGAAAGCCTTGCCCTGAATTTGGACTTTTAGCCTACTTTACTGTGAGGAAATAAATTTCTCTTTTTTAAACCATCCACTTGTATTTCTGTTATAGCAGCACTAGATGACTAAGACAATGATAAATGGAGAAAAGATTGAAGTTGTCAAGAATTTCATTTTACTTGGATTCACAATCGATGCCCGTGAAAGCAACAGTCAAGAAATCAAACAAGGTATTGCATTGGGCAAATCTGCAAAGACCTCTTGGAAGTGTTAAAAAGAAAAGATGTCACTTTGAGGACTAAGATGTACCTGATCCAAGTCATGGTATTTTCAAATGCCTCATATATATGCAAAAGGTGGATAATGAATAAGGAAAACCAAAGAACTGATGCCTTTGAATTATGGTTTTGGCAAAGAATAATGTATATACCATGGACTGCCAGAAGAATGAACCTATCTGTCTTGGAAGAAGTATAGCCAGAATGCTCCTTAGAAGGGACAATGGTGAGAGTTTGTCTCACGTATTTTGGACATGTTATCAGGAGGGACCTGTTCCTGGAGAAGGACATCATGCTTGGTAAAGTAGGTGGTCACTGAAGACTCTCAGTGAGATGGATTGACATCATGGATGCAACAATGAGCTCAAACATAGCAACCACTGTGAGGATGGTACAAGATTGGGCAGTGTTTCTGTTGTACACAGGATCGCTATGAGTCAGAACCAACTCAATGGCACCTAACAACAACGTTTTAGTACCAGTAAAGGATACAGATTAAAATCTGTCATAAGGCAGAGCCCAGGAGGGTACCAAACATGGAGATTCCAGTTGTCCTCTTCCCGTGGAATCAATGATGTGTGACAATAAGTACGGAGTATTGCCAACCACGGAAGCTCGCCCAAACCTTGGTGTCCAGTCTTTACTGGGTCTCCATCATATAGGCATAGTCGACTGCCACATGGGTAATCTCAGTTTCAGGCCCCTGAGGATATCAAGCTGATACCATGTGACCCAAAGCCCCTACTATAAATCACATTGCTAGACTGTCCAGCGTCACCTAAGGCCCTCAGCCCAACACAGGCACTTCTATCAGGCATGACCTTCCAAGGGCTTATAGATCACCTCCAAGATTCCGAGAACAAAGGCTAGACCTGTCTTTGGGAGAGGGTAAATTCTTCACTACACATGTATTTTTCAAGGAATTTTTCTATTTCATCTAAAATTTTAATTATGGATATAAAGTTGTTCATTGTATCTTCTGAATATTGCTGCTTTTTAAAAACATCAGCATTAATGAGGTATAATTTTCATATAATAAAATTCACCAATTTTAAGTGTACAATGTTATGAGTCTTGACAAGGGAAATGAAACAATGCAGTTATGTGGAAAGCCCGGTGGTATAGTAGTTAAGAGCTACAGCTGCTAACCAAAAGGTCAGCAGTTCAAATCCATTAGATGCTCGTTAGAAACTCTGTGGGCAATTCCACTCTGTCCTGTAGGGTTGCTATGAGTCAGAATCAATTTGACAGCAATCTGTTTGTTTGTTTTTGGTATACAGGTATATAACCACTACCACAATCACGATTTCCGATATCTCAAAAAAGTTCCCTAGCGCTCCTTTCCAGCCAGTCCTTTCTACCCACCCCTGACCCTAGGCAAGGACAGGTCTCTTTTCTGACACTTACAGTCTTGTCTGTTCTGGAATTTCATGTAAATTGAGTCTTACAGTATATTGTCTTTTGTGCCTGGCTTCTTTCACATAGAATAATGTTTTTGAGACTCATCCATGTTGAATGGGTGTGTATCAATAACTTGTTCCTTTTTTTGCTGAGTAAAATTCATTGTATGGAATACCACATTTGTTTACAGCCTCATGAGTTGATGGAAATTTAGGTTGTTTCCAGTTTTTGTCTATTATGAATAAAGCTGCTATGATCATTTTCATACAAGTCTTTGTGTGGACATATGTTTTTGTTTCTCATAGGTAAATACCTAGGAGTGGAATGGCTGGGTCGTATGATAGGTGCATGTTCAACTTTACAGGAAACTGACAAAACTGTTTTCCAAAGTAGGTGTACTATTTTACACTCCCAGGAGCAAATATTGCTTCACATCTTTGCTAACACTTGACCTGGTTAACATTTAATATTACAGCTGTTCTAAAGTTTTTATAGAGGTATCTCATTGTAGTTTTTATTATTATTATTGTTGTGGTAAATATATATGTGACAAAATATTTGCCATTTCAACATTCTTTGCATGTACAATTCAGTGTCGTAATTACGTTCATGCTGTTCAACCTTTGCTAATACTTATTTCCAAATGTTTCCACCACTCTTAACAGAAGCTCAGTTCAATTGTGATTTTAATTTGCATTTCCCTAGTGTCAAATGATGCTGAGCATCTTTTTATGTGTTTATTTGTCATTCATGTATTTTCTTTTGTAAAGTGTCCAAATAATTTACCCCTTTTTAAAACTTGGGTTTTTGTCTTATTGTTGAATTTTAGAGATTTTTACATATTTTGGATACAGGTCCTTTATCAGAAATATGTTTTGCAAATATATTCTCTCTGTTTATAGCTTGAATTTTAACTTTCTTCCCAGTATATTTTGAAGGAAGGAGTCCTAGTGGCACAGTGATTAAGCACGTGGCTGCTAACTGAAAGGTCAGCAATTTGAACTCACCAGCTGCTCCAAGGGAGAAAGATGTGGCAGTCTGCTTCCAAAGGATTACAGCCTTGGAAACTCTGTGTGGCATTTTTGCGAGGGGGGGGTAGTGCAAAAATGTTCACCTGACTACTACCCAAAAGGTTAGTGGTGTTGTCCCGAAAGGTCACAACCACGAAAACCTTATGAAGTGCAGTTCCACTCTGCAACACATGGGATCTCCCTGAGTTGAAATTGACTCAATGGCAACTGGTTTTTGGTTTGGGTTTTATGTGTCAGGAGTCCCTGGGTGGTGCAAATGGTTAACATGCACTCAACCCTGTGTGAGAAGCTCTTAAATTTTGAGGTACTAGTAGGTCTGATTGCAGGGAATTTCAGATCTAAAATTAAGCACTCCATTCTGAAATTGATAAGATTTTAGCTTCTGTTAAAGTTGCCATTTGAAAAACAAAGCTCAGTCACGCTTGTTATGTTAAGAGTGTTCTCTCATCTGACCTTAGAAAAAGATTCACTGAGTTGTTAAAATAAATTAGAGCCTATTGATAAACATGTTGTTTTAACTACCTTAAAGAGGTTCCCCAGCAAGCACCTAGGCACTATCTCTTTTTCTCTCAGCTAAATAACCAAAAAAAAAAAAAAAAAACCCATTGCCATCAGGTCGATTCCAACTCATAGCAACCCCCTATAGGACAGGGTAGAACTGCCCTATAGAGTTTCCAAGGAGCACCCGGTGGATTCGAACTGCCAACCTTTTTTTTTTTTTGGTTAGCAGCTGTAGCGCTTAACCACTGTGCTGCTAAATAAGCAGAGTTTATTTACACTTCCTTAACTAATGGTGGAAACCCTGGTGGCACAGTGGTTAAGTGCTACGGCTGCTAACCAAAGGCTTGGCAGTTCAAATCCACCAGGCACTCCTTGGAAACCCTATGGGGCAGTTCTACTCTGTCCTATAGGGTCGCTATGAGTCAGAATCGACTCCATGGCACTGGGTTCTGGGTTAACTAACTGGGTTCTGGGTTAACTAATGGTCAGTTCTATATTCAAAGATTCCAATTAAATTTGCCCAGCTGCAAATATATCACTAAACTTCCATATCACTAAACTTTGATGAAGCAATTGTTTATACTTTTCCTTTTAGAAATATTGCCTTAGTCAAATTGTATCAAAAATGAGAGATATGCGTTAGACTAGAAACCATGTAAAAAAAAGTTTTATAGTTAATTGCCACCCTTGTAAATCTCACCTCCTTTCCTGCCATTGCTTTGATGTGAAATTGTTATCTGTACTCACTGGACTTGTCAAATATCTTTGTTTTGGCTGTAAGACAGAGCACACCCTTTCAGCCAAATCGAATGCATGCTTTCCCTTGCTTCATTCCTTCAATAAATTTTATTTGTTTTTAATATCAAAATCCGGGAACTTTACTAGAACAACCCTTAACCAAAGGTTGGTAGTTCAAGCCCACCCAGAGGTGCCTTCGATGAAAGACCTTGTGATCTATGTCCAAAAAATCAGCCACTGAAAATCACATGGAACACAGTTCTGCTCTGACACACGTGGGGTTGCCATGAGTCAGAACTGACCCCACAACTGGTGGTTGTATCTGAATGAAATAGTCTTCCTCAGTACTGTTTATTCCTGGTTGTGAAATTTTTCTTCTGGATCAAGAAAGAAAGTACGTATTTATCACGCTTTAAGTGATAAGATACTAGCCTATATATTTTTAAAAGATTTTATATTTTTAAACTCGGTAATGCATATGATAAAAAATATTTCAGCGTACCAAAAAGTATACAGGAAAAGTTAGTCCCCAGTCCTAGTACTCAGTCCCCAGTCTTCCCCAGATGCACATTTTCAGCAATTTTATATATGTCCTTCAAGCTGTGCTATGCATATATGTTGTTGTTGTTGAGTGTCATCAAGTCGATCCCATGTGACAGAGTAGAACTGTCCCATAAGGTTTTCTAGGCTGAAATCTTTACAGAAGCAAATCGTCAGGTCTTTTCTCCCGTGGAGCCGCTGCATGGGTTTGAACTGCCAACCTTTTTGTTGGCAGCTGAGCCAACATAATAATTTAATTATTACATATAAGACATATAATTTTTTAATGTTGTTGTTGTTGTTAGGTGCAGTCAAGTCGGTTCTGACTCATAGCGACCCTGTATACAACAGAATGAAACACTGCCTGGTCCTGTACCATCCTCATAGTCATTGTTATGCTTGAGCCCATTTTTGTAGCCACTAAGTCAATCCATCTCATTGAGGGTCTTTCTCTTTTTTGTTGATGCTGTACTTTACCAAGCACGATGTCCTTCTCCAGGGACTGGTCCCTCCTGATAACATGCCCAAAGTATGTGAGACGGAGTCTTGCCGTCCTTGCTTCTAAGGCACATTCTGGCATAATTTTTAATATATCCTGTTAAATATAAATCAAATGATCTTACACACACTTCATAGCATTTTGCATTTTTATTTTATAACATATATTAGAGTTCCTTACTGATATAAATAAAATGCTTCATTTTAATGGCTACCTGCCATTGCATGGGGTTTGGCCAATTTTAAATGACCATGGTCTGTTGCATAATTCCCTGTTGGTCAACATTCGGTTTGTTTCCAATGATTTGCTAAAATGAATATTTGTATTCATATAACTTTGTACATTTGTGTGAGAGTATCTGCAGAATAAATTCCTGGATGTATAACATGCTATTTGTAACCTTCTGAGACTTGATTTTTACTCAATATTGTGTTACTGAGATTCATCCATATTGTTGTTGGTATTTTCACTGCTGTGTAATATTCCATTACATAAATACATCATAATGACCCATTATTCTGTCAGTGGGCATTTGAGTTTATCTCCTGCTTTTTGCTATAATGGACAATGTTGTTTCACACATTCTTGCACATGTTTCCTGATAGACACTAGCAAGGATTTGTCTTGAGTATATGCCTAAGATCAGTATGTGAACATTTGTCAATGTTCAGATTCACCAAATAATACCAAACTGTGCTCCAAAGTAATTAAACCAATTTACATTTCTACCATAAATGTGGAAACCCCGGTGGTGTAGTAGTTAAGTGCTACGGCTGCTAACCAAAGGGTCGGCAGTTTGAATCCGCCAGGTGCTCCTTGGAGACTCTACAGGGCAGTGGCAGTTCTACTCTGTCCTATAGGGTTGCTATGAGTCGGAATCGACTCCACGGCACTGGGTTGGGTTTTTACCATAAATGTCTGAGTTCCATTTGGTTGTCTTCTCCTAGTTGCTTGTCTTTTCAATTTCTTTAAAGTAAGGGGGAGTTCTACTCTGTTCTGTAAGTCGGAATCGACTAGATGGCACACAACAACAATAGTAACAACAACAAAGTAAGTTTTAATTAATAGAAGTTGTGTTTGCCCCTCTAGATCCACCTTCGCCTGCTTTCTGCCCCAAGAGGCTGACCTGTACCTGTATGGACCTCATGGATGGGCTCCATACTCCCTGTTTTCTAGTTGGGTTTGTCTAATAAGAGGAGCCCCAGCAGGAAACTAGAGGGAGGGAACAGGGAGAGGTCATGGTTTTTATCTTCCTGGCTCTTCCCCCTTGAAGTTGCCTTGAGGCGCTGTGTCCCTTCAAAAGGAGAAACATTCTAGAGGAATCTCCTCCCTCCCTCTGGATTGTTCTTTGGGCCTGAGATGATGATAGCTCTTTCACTGCTAGCCCCAGGCTTCTTGCATTACATTTTATGGTTTCTCCAACACATTGCCCATATTTATGTAATTAAACCCTTTGTAAATAAACTATCTTTGAATCATCTTAATTTGAGTTTGCCTTCTGTTTCCTGTTAGGACTGACTGATACAGAAGTTCTTTGTATTAACGTTGTGGTTAGTTGCCCTTGAGTCAATTTCTATTCATGGGGACCATATATGTGTCACAGTAGAACTGTGCTCCATAGGGTTTTCAAGTCTGTGACCTTTTGGAAGCAGATCTCCAAGCCTGTCTTTCGAGACACCTCTGTGTGGGTAATAAGCATGAATTTTTATTTGAATAAGTATTTGTGTCTTCCTTAAAGAAATTCATTCCTATCCTGAGGTTTTAAGATTATTTACTATACTTTCTGCTATAAGTTAAAATGTTTTGTTTTTATATTTAAGTTCTTAATCCATCTGAATGTGATTCTTATATTTGGTGTAAGGCAAGGAACTAATTTCATTTTTTCCATTAGAATCATCACTTTTTCCAGCTCCATTTATTGAATAATCCCTCTTTTCCTCAGTGACTTGTTTTTCCACGGCTTTCAAATTTTAAAGTACCAGTCCAATAATAGCCAAAATGACATTGATGGAGTTACAGTAATAACAAAGTAGACCTTCAAGACGATACCAAAAGTATCATTAGGGATATCATATGATACTATGCATAATGGCACCAAGTTTTAACGCATTAGGAAAATACGATGATTTTAAACATGTGTGTACCTAGTGGAAACCCTGGTGGTGTAGTGGGTAAGTGGTATGACTGCTAACCAAATGGTCGGCAGTTCAAATCTACCAGGTGCTCCTTGGAAATTCTATGGGGTCTGTCCTATAGGGTTGCTATGAGTTGAAATTGACTCGAGGGCAATGAGTTTAATGGGTATGGGTGTACCTAATAAAATACTCTTAAATAGAGCAAAAATTGGTATAACTATATCGACTATATAATGGACCGCCAGAAGAACGAACGAACAAGTCTAAGAATATTCCTTAAAAACACAGAAGAACATGTTATCAAGAGGGACCAATCCCTAGAGAAGGACATTATGCTTGGTAAAGTAGAGGGTCAGTGACAAAAAGGAAGACCCTCAACAAGATGAACTGACACAGTGGATGTAACAATGGGCTCAAACTTACCCACAATTGTGATGATGGCACAGGCCTGGGCAATATTTTGTTCTATGTAGGGTCGCTATGGGTCAGAGACCACTCCGTAGCACCTGACAACATAGGGAAAATGAGAAGAAGATTCCATCATAGTGGGAGATTTTAATACACCTCTCTCAATTATTCATAGTTCAAGTACACAAAAAATTAGCAAAGATAAAGGTTTTAACAACACAGTTAATAAACTTTACCTAATAGACATTTATAGAATTCTGCACCCAACAATCCTCAAGCACACAAAAAGTGGTCATGTGTAGGTTCTCTAAATTGCAAGTGATTTTAACTAGGGGTTGGCAAATTATGGCCAATAGGCCAAATCTGTTCCATAGCCTGATTATCTACAGCCTGAGACCTAAGAACAGTTTTTCCATTTAAAAAAAAAAAAATTGTAAAAAACACACAAGGAGAATATGTAACAGAGATTATATATGGTCCACAAAACCTAAAATATTTACTATTTGGTGCTTTATAAGAAACATTTTGACCGCTGCTATAATCACTATGAAACCCTGATGGCATAGTGGTTAAGAGCTATGGCTGCTAACCAAAAGGTCGGCAGTTCAAATCCACCAGGCGCACCTTGGAAAACAAATGGGGCAGTTCTACTCTATCTTATAGGGTCGCTATGAGTCAGAATTGACTTGAGGGCAACAGGTTTGGGTTTTTTTTTTTTTTGGTTTATAATCACTATGGAGCCCTGGTAGCCCAGTAGTTAAGAGCTCAGCGGCTAACCAAAAGGTCAGCAGTTCGAATCCGCCAGCGGTTCTTTAGAAACGCTATGGGGCAGTTCTACTCTGTCCTATAGGGTCGCTATGAGTTGGAATCGACCAATGGCAACGAGCCTGGTTTGGTATAATCACTATGAGCTTTCTAGTCACTATTAGTTAAAAATTAATAGCAAAAATATATTAAAACCTGATGATATACTATATTTAGAAATAAAAATATACTTACAGATAACTGCTGGATCAAAGCCAAAATCTTAATGGAAAGTTAATAAATCATTAGAATTAATGTAATGAAAACACTCCATATCAAAACTGGTGGAATGCAGCAAAAATGGTGCTTTGGAGGAAATATATAGCTTTAAATGCTATATTAGTAAAAACAGAAAAAAAGGCTGGAATTAACGATATGTATCCAAAAAAACAAATTAGAAAATGAAAATGGAACAAATGTAAGAATGAGCAGAATAAAACAAACAACAGTCAGCATCAGAAGATCAATAAAATAGTTTTTTAAAAATATAAAACAGAGAAGAATAGATTATTGAGTCATTATTTGTTATTGCATTTTTTAGTTCAAGAATTTCTACATTTTTTTTTTCAAATCTACTATGCTACAGCTGCTAACCAAAAGGTCGGCAGTTTGAATCCCCCAGGCACTCCTTGGAAACTCTATGGTGCAGTTCTACTCTGTTCTATAGGGTCGCTATGAGTCGGAATCGACTCGACAGCACTGGGTTTACTATGCCTCCCACACCATCATTAAAAAAAAAATCGTTTCTAGGTCTCTGCAGAAATTCTCAATATTGTATTTCACCTCTTTGAACACTATGTTGTTGTTTTGTTGTTAAGGGTTATGGGGTCCATTCTGACTCATAGTGACCCTATGTACAACAGAACTAAACACTGCCCGGTCCAGCACAATCATTGCCGTGTTTGAGACCATTGTTGAAGCCATAGTGTCAATTCATCTCGGTGAGGATTTTCCTCTCTTTTGATGACCCTCTACTTTACCAAGCATAACATCCTTCTCCAGGGACTGGTCCCTCCTGATAACATGTCCAAAGTATGTGAAACGAAGTTGACCCATCCTCACTTCTAAGGAGCATGCTGGCTGTACTTCTTCCAAGATAGACTTATTTGTTCTTCTGGCAGTCCATAGTATGTTTGATATTCTTCGCCAACACCATAATTCAAAGACATCAATTCTTCGGTCTTCATTATTCATAGTCCAACTTTCGTTTGCATGCATATGAGACCGTTGAAATATCATGACTTGGGTCAGGCACACCTTAGTCCTCAAAGTGATATCTTTGCTTTTCAACACTTGAAAGAGGTCTTTTGTAGCAAATCTGCCCAATGCAATGCTTCGTTTGATTTCTTGACTACTGCTGCACTCACTAAAAATATGTTGTTAAGTGCTGTCCAGTTGATTCTGACTCATAGCAACCCTATGAACAAAAGAACGAAACATTGCCCAGTCCCATGCCATCCTCACAATCATTGTTGTGTTTGAACTCATTGTTGCAGCCGCTGTCACTCCATCTCTTTGAGGGTCTTCCTCTTTTTCGCTGACCCTCTACTTTACCAAGCATGATGTCCTCCTCCAGTGACTGATTCCTCCTGATAACAAGTCCCAAGTATGTGAGATGTAGTCTAGCCTTCTTTGCTTCTAATGAGCGTTCTGGTTGTACTTCTTCTAAGGCAGATTTGTTTGTTTTTTTGGCAGTCCATGATATGTTCAATATTCTTTGCCAACACCATAATTTAAAGGCATCAGTTCTTCTTCAGTCTTCCTTATTCATTGCCCAGTTTTCTTGTGCATGTGAGGCAATTGAAAACACCATGGCTTGGGTCAGGCACACCTTAGTCTTTAAGGTGACATCTCTGCTTCTTAACACTTTAAAGAATTTTTTTTTGTAGCAGATTTGCACAATGCAATGCATCGTTTGATTTCTTGACTGATGCTTCCATGGGTGTTGATTGTGGATCCAAGTAAAATAAAATCCTAGACAACTTCAACCTTTTCTCCATTTGTCATGATGTTGCTTATTGGTCCAGTTGTGAGGATTTTTTTTGTTGTTGAAGGCTGTGGTCTTTGATCTTCATCAGTGTTTTAAGTCCTCTTCACTTTCAGCAAGCAAGGTTGTGTCATCTGCATCACACAGGTTGTTAGCGAGTCTTACTCCAATCCTGATGCCCCATTCTTCTTCATACAGTCCAGCTTCTTGGATTCTTTGCTCAGCATACAGATTAAATAGATATGGTGAAAGGATACAACCCTGACACACACCTTTCCTGACTTTAAACCACACAGTAGCCCCTTGTTTTGTTCCAAAGACTGCCTCTTGATCTATGTACAGGTTCCTCATGAGCACAATTAACTGTTCTGGAATTCCCATTCTTCAAAATGTTATCCATAATTTGTTATGATACACAGTTGAATACCTTTGCATAGCCAATAACACAGGTAAACATCTTTCTGGTATTCTCTGCTTTCAGCCAGGATCCATCTGATATCAACAATGATATCCCTAGTTCCACATACTCTTGTGAATCTAGCTTGAATTTCTGACAGTTCCCTGTCAATGTACTGCTGCAACTGCTTTTGACTTATCTTAAGCAAAATTTTACTTCTATGTGATATTAATGATATTGTTCGATAATTTCTACATTCTATTGTATCACCTTTCTTTAGAATAGTCCGAAATATGGATCTCTTCCAGTTGGTTAGCCAGGTAGCTGTCTTCCAAATTTCTTGGCATAGATGAGTGAGTACTTCCAGTGCTGCATCCATTTGTTGAAACATCTCAATTGGTATTCCTTCAGTTCCTGGAGCCTTGCTTTTCGACAATGCCTTCAGTGCAGCTTAGACCACTTTCTTCAGTATCATCGGTTCCTGATTATATGCTGCCTCCTGAAATGGTTGAACTTTGACCAATTCTTTATGGCATAGTGACTCTGTGTATTCTTTCCATCTTCTTTTGATGCTTCCTGTGTCATTTAATGTTTTCTCTGCAGAATTCTTCAATATTGCAGCTGGAGGCTTGAATTTTTTCCTTCAGTTCTTTCAGCTTGAGAAATGCCGAGTGTGGTCTTCCCTTTTAGGTTTCTAAATCCAGGTCTTTGCGCATGTCATCATAACACTTTACCTTGTTTTCTCTAACTGCCTTTGAAATCTCCTGTTTAGCTCTTTTATTTCATTATTTCTTCCATTTGCTTTAGCTACTCGATATTCAAGAGCAAGTTTCAGAGTCTCTTCTGACATCCATTTTGGTCTTTTCTTTCCTTTTTGTCTTTTTAATGACCTCTTGCTTTCTTCATGTACGATGTTCTTGATGTCATTCCACAACTCACCTGGTCTTTGGTCATTAGTGTTCAATGCGTCAAATCTATTCTTGAGATGGTCTCTAAATTCATATGGGATATACTCAAGGCTGTACTTTGGCTCTCGTGGACTTGTTCTAATTTTCTGCAGCTTCCACTTGAACTTGTATATGAGCAATTGATGGCCTGTTCTGCAGTCGGCACCTGGCCTTGATGATATTGAGCTTTTCCATCAACTATTTCCACATACGTAGTTGATTTGATTCCTATGTATTCCATCTGGTGAAGTGCATGTGTATAGTCACTGTTTATGTTGTTGAGAAAAGGTATCTGCAATGAAGAAGTTGTTGGTCTTGCAATATTCTGTCATGCCTACTCTGCCATCATTTCTATCACCAACGCCATATTTTCCAACTTCTGATCCTTGTTTCCAACTCTCATATTCCAATCACCAGTAATTATCAATGCATCCTGATTGCATGTTTGATCAATTTCAATCTTCAGAAGTTGGTAAAAAAATCTTCAGTTTCTTCATCTTTGGGCTTAGTGGTTGGTGCACAAATTTGAATGATGGTCACATTAATTGGTCTTCCTTGTAGAAGTATGGGTATTATCCTACCACTGACAGCATTGTACTTCAGGATAGATCTTAAAATGTTCTTTTCAACGATGAATGCAATGCCTTTCCTCTTGAAGTTGTCATTCTGGCATAGTAGATCATATGATTATCTGATTCAAAATGGCCAATACCAGTCCATTTCAGCTCATTAATGCCCAGGATATCGATGCTTATGTGTTCCATTTCATATTTGATGATTTCCAATTTTCAGTTTCCGATTATTAATGGATGTTTGTAGCTGTTTCTTCCCATTTTGAGTTGTGCCACATCAGCAAATGAAGGTCCCAAAAGCTCGACTCCACCCACATCATTAAGATTGACTCCACTTGAGGAGGCAGCTCTTCCCCAGTTGTACTTTGAGTGCCTTCCAACCTTGGGGGCGCATCTTCCGGCACTATATCAGACAGTGTTTGGGTGCTATTTATAAGGTTTTCACTGGCTAATTGTTTTCAGAAGTAGACCGCCAGGTCCTTCTTCCTGGTCTGTCTTAGTCTGGAAGCTCGCTTGAAACCTGTCCACCATGGGCGGCCCTGCTGGTATTTGAATACCGGCAGTATATCTTCCAGCATCACAGCAACACGCAAGCCTCCATGGTAGGACAAACTGACAGACACATGGGGGACTATAAATACGGTTATTTCAAAGTCTTGATTGACCATCCTAACATCAAGGGTCTTGATGGTATCATCGCTATGGGTCTGAGTGGACTTGATGACAATGGGTTTGGTTTGGTTTTTGGTTTTATATCATTTCTATTGTGTGTAGTTACTGCTTGCTCTCACTTAAAGGTCTCTTCTGAAATTCTCAGTTTTGTGCTTTCCTCTTTGAACACTATTGTTGAGTGGGCTCCAACTCATACCGACCCTAGAACAACAGAATGAAATACTGCCCAGTACTGCACCATTCTCACAATCGTTACTATGTTTGAGCACATTGTTGCAGCCCACTGTGTCAATCCATGTCATTGAGGGTCTTCCTCTCTTCCGACTACTTTACCAAGCATGATGTCCTTCTCCAGGGACTGGTCCCTCCTGATAACGTGTCCAAAGTACGTGAACAAGTCTCCCCATCCTCAATTCTAAGGAGCATTCTGGCTGTTCTTCGAAGATAGATGTGTTCGTTCTTCTGGAAGTCCAGGGCATATTTGATATCCTTCACCAACACCGTAATTCAAAGGCATCAATTCTTCTCATTCTTCCTTACTCCTGTCACTTGGAAGACTACGGTGTGCCCAACCCAAGCCACAGTGTTTTCAATTGCCTCATATGCATGTGAAAGTCAGAGAATGAATAAGGAAGACTGAAGAAAATTGGTGCCTTTGAACACTATAAACATATTTATTTTAATGTCTGTGGCTGACAACCTTAGTATCAGGAGTCCTCGTAAACCTGTTTGTATTGTCTGTAGTTACTGCTGTTTTCATTCAAGCGGTCTGATTGCCTTTTTTGTCTGGTTATTTTAGTTTTTCAAAAGAGCATAGCCCTACTGACTACTAGTTTCCAGAACTGTGAAACAATAAATTTCTGTTCTTATGAACCACCCAATTTGTGGAAATTTGTTATGGCAGTCCAAGGAAACTAATACAATTCGCCCCTCCCTGCCTTCTTAAATATTTTATGGTGTTATAGTTGAAAGTTTACACAGCAAATTAGGTTCCCCTTTTGTAATTTTTATACGAATTTTCCGAGCTATTGGTTACAATTTTTGCAATGTGTCAGCATTCTCATTTATTTCCATTCTGTTTGTTCCGTTTCCATTGATCTAGCTTCCCTTTCTCTCATTTTCTCATTGCTTTTGGGTAACTGTTGACCCTTTGGTCTTATATAGTTACTTATTTACAGGCACACATTGCTCATGGATGGTGTTGTTTATTTTATAAGCCAATCTATCATTTGACTGAAAGATGACCTACAGAAATAGCTTCAATTTCAATTGGTTGTTTTTTAATGTACTGTGGACATTGTATTTGAAACATAGTAGAAGTAATTTGAGGCTAAGATGTTATCTTCTGCTTGAGAGTGCCTAAAGGTACTGGCAACAGGGAGAGTCTTAATCCAATTAAAGGGATAATAGATACAAATCTGGTTTTTGACCCTGACGGGGCAGGTCTACTCATTCAGTCTCAATGCCAGAGTAAAGGCCCTTAAGCTCCCAACCCAATGTGAGAAAGGGAGAATTTAGCTCTGGGGAATTTAGCACTCCCAACACTTGGCAGTTGGGTGGAACAAAGGTTAAAACTCCAGACTAGGTAAGTGGTTCAAGCCCACCTGGAGGCATCTTGAAAGAAAAGCCTGGGGGTCTACTTCCAAAAAATCTGCCATGGAAAACCCTATGAAGAACAGTCCTACTCCGACATCCCTGAGGTGGCCACGAGTTGGAATTGACGCCATGACACCTGGTTCAGTTTTTAACCCTTGGCAGGCTCTGGAACTTTTGTCTCTCTATTGCTGTGAGACTGTCAAAAGCCCTGCTCAGGCTCTTAGCCACCTTTTCCAGAGTCTGCAAATGCTCCCAGGAAGACTCATCTTTGGATTTCCTTCTTCTCCTGGATCATGGTGGAAGGATTCTTTCTTTGTTAGTTCTCTGAAACCTTCAAGTAGATTTTTTTTTTTCTGTAGCATTTTTAGTTGTCTTCAGTGGAAAAGGTGGTTGAAATTAATTTGTGGTGCCATTACTGAAGACCAGTTATATTTCTATATACCAGTGGCAAACAGCTAGAAAGAATAATCAAAACATACACACACTACAATAGCGACAAAACTATGAAGTACTTTATTATCGCTCCAACAAAGGATTTGCAACATCTCTGTGCCAAAAGTTATAAAATGTTACTGAAAAGCATTAAAGAATGTTAAATAGATGAAATGTTAGCCTGTGTTCATCTGTAGAAAGACAATATCATAGCTATCAACCCCAAACCAAAGGGTTTGTTCACGGAACTTGGGGAGTTGATGCTCAAATTCTCAAAGTGCCAAGAGTGAAACAGAATAAAAGGGGATCTACCCTATCAAATTCCAGGACATTATGAAACTAGAGTAATGATGTCACTGAGGCATTCGTGTAGAAATCAACAAATTGACCAGTTAAGCAGACTAAAAAAAAAAAAACAGAGTGTGAAATTAATGTCAAATTCTTGGTTTGACCAAAGTGGCATGGAGAGGATCCTTTAGGTGGAAGACAGGTACCCCACAAGGCACTGGGCATAGCTGAAAGAGCATAATGTGAAATTCAGAATGTTGGTTTCTGATCTCCACCTGCTGCACATGCTCTCACATGCACTGCTGTCTCTTCCTGCCTTCAAGGGAAGCTGAATCATAATCTAAATCCAGGTAGTGATTTACGATGTGCCTTCATGGTCACAGGAACTGAAGTACTTGTGATCCGTGTAGCCAGTGCATTATGCTCTAACTTTGGAAGGGAAGCTATGTCTCATTCTGGAATCAGAGCAAGTCACACTGAATGTTTGGTGACATCAGCAGATATGGAACAAATGAACATTCTGAGCAGGTTCCTAATCTGGTGCACTCTCAGATGACATCCTTTAAATATCAACTTTAAAGTATTTAGAAGTGAGTTCTGCCTACAAAGAGGATGAAATAAAGATCACTTTCTTCAGTTCCCCAAAACCCAAAACCAAACCCATTGCCGTCAAGTTGATTCCGACTCATAGTGACCTTATAGGGCAGGGTAGAACTGCCCCATAGAATTTCTAAACAGCATCTGTTGGATTTGAACTGCTGACCTTTTGGTTAGCAGCCGTAGCCCTTAACCACTACACCACCAGGGTTTCCCAAAGCAACCATAAAATTTTGCAATTAACTGGACGCTGCCTCCTAAGAAGCCCACCTCACCTGTGCTCCCTTTCAACTCCTGACCTGCCATCTCACTGCTGCTGCCTCGGTCTGGATTATTTCCCACATAAATCCATGCAGTTTACTCCCTCACCTCCTTTGACTCTTTACCAAGATGCCACTTTCATAATATGGCATGGCCTGATCCCCCTATATAAAATGAGGATCCCCTCTACTGCTGATTCCTCTAACCCTGCTCAGCTTTTGACTTTTTTTTATTGTCTGTAAAACTACTCATCACCTTCTACTCTGCTATATAATTTACTTACTTGTCATGCCCATGCTTCTTGTCTGTATCCCCCTGCAAAGACGTAATGCCACAAATGCATGGATCTGTGCTTTGTCTAAGGTGCCCTGATGGAGTAGTGGTTAAGGTGCTTTGTCGCTAACCATAAGGTTGGCAGTTCAAACCCACCAACCACTCCACGGGAGAAAGATGTGGCAGTCTACTTCTGTAAAGATTTCAGCCTTTGAAATCCTGTGGGGATTGATGTATCCCAAACGTCTAGTATAGCATCTGTGTTGTGCCCAATGGATGTTTGTTGAACGAATAAAAGAAGGTAGCTCACAGGCCTTCCTGGATATAGAAGCATGTCCCTCAAGAGTTTCACTCTACACCCATACAGAGACTTATCAAATATTTTTTTCCAACTACATGTAATACTGTCTTTGAAAAAGAATGCTGATGTTCCCCCATCTCCCTACATTTGTGGTAATATTTTAGAGATCTTTGTAGATTGCTGCTCTCGTACACTGCCCACCTGGCCATTAATCTGGCTCTGCATTTCACAATTAGGGTGATCTCCTCAGGGATTCCTGCAATATGAAATCCATTAGCTACGCATCCTGCAACCATCTCCACAATAATGGTGATTCTGCTCAGAAAGGGATGACCTCCTCCTGCTGGATGGTTCTTACACAGTTCAGGAAAAATCATCTTCTCCAGTTCCAGATTACCAGCCCTCCCTTCTGAATGACTCTCTTTTTGGATGTTCCTTCAGGCCAGTGTCTTTCAGGAGTCTTTGCAAATCTGTTTTGTTCTCCTTGCCTACTGAATCTAATCCAGAAGATCTTATCTTTTCCTTTTCCAAGTTCCTGAGAGATCCCTGTTCTATACTTCAACTGCTGGCAGTCCTTACAGACGGGAACATTAGCATTCATTACCACAAACTTTCTCTTTGCCATGCAAGGCGTCCCTGGGTGGTGTCAACAGCTAAGACACTGGCTGCTAACTGAAAGGTTGGAGGTTCAAGTACTCTTAGAGGACTGGTGATTTACTTCTGAAAAATCAGCCATTGAAAACCCCATGGAGCAGAGTTCTACCCTGATGCACACAGGGTCTCCATGAGTTAGGGTTGGGCAACTGGTTCAGGCAACTGGTAGCTGATTTTCACTGAAACTTTGAGAATTGACACCATGCACGCAGAAGAAAATTAACTAAACTCTTTGGCTTCTCTTTAAACAAAATAAAGTACAGCATAGAGGTCTTACCAAGTATGTTTGACATCTGTAGGTGCGTCATTTATATTTTTCCATTGCGGCATGCCAAAAAACACAAATCTAAAGAATCCTTGTATTAAGTACAGTGTTATTGGATGACAAAAACATTCTCGTTTGAGTATAGGCCCTCAGATGTGAAATATCACTTGGAATTGGATGGAGACTGGGGAGCAGGGGGAGAAAATCAATACTCCAAACTTTCATAACTTATTTCTGTCATAAATTTGCACAAATTATATTTAAATCAAGCAGGAGTTTTAATAGAATGAAAGGTGTAATTTTATAGCACTAAGAGAGCTTTTGTTGTTCAGAGCAAAATTGTTCCTGTTAGAATTTTCTTTTTTGAAAATTCACTTGCTTTGTTAGTTGACCCTCTTTTATCCTTTGTTGATGTTTATTATTTTTAGTATGTTATTTGAAACACACAAAAGCATATATATAACATTTTAATAAAATTAATGCCCATGAACCCACATCCAGGTCTCATAAATAATACATTTTTAATGAATTATGCTCTATTCCCTATGTCATCTCACTGCCTTCCCATCTTCCCATTCATATACATATGATTAAAAATATATTGCTTACTTTTGAGCTCTGTAAAAATCTTATGTTATAAGTAGTCTTCTGGGTCTTGCTTTTTTCACTGAACACTATGTGCTCAGGATTCTTTTGTATCATTGCATTTGGCTGGATTTTATTAATTTTCACTCTTCTATATTATCACATGAATATAAAACAATTTATTCCCCTGTGAGAATGTGTATGTATGTGTATATCTATCTATCTAGATATACATATATTTGTATGTATAGATATATTTGCCCATATACATAAATGTATGGTGCAAACGGTTAAGCACTTGACTACTAGCCTAAAGGCTGGTGGTTCAAACCCACCCAGAGTTGATTCAGAAGACAGTCCTGGAGTTCTACTTTGGAAAGGTCACAACCTTGAAAACTCTATAGAGCAGTTCTACTCTGTACACATGGGGCCGCCATGAGTCAGAATTAACTCCATGGTAACTAACAACACACATACATACATACATATATATATGTATATATAAATCTAAGTTGTTTGTGTTTCTTGGTGCTCATGTAGAAGAGCTTATCTTGGGTATATGCCTGAAAGTGTATTTGTGAGGCTAAAGTTTACTTATGACTATTTTCCTAGACAGCTCTACTAATTTAGACTCTCACCAATAATAAGAGCTCCAACTGATCCACATCTTCTCTCATTAACTGGTATTGTAAGACTTCTTAATTTTTCCTAATCTCAAATTAAAACAAAGCAACACCTCCTGGTAAAGTTGATGAATTTGTTTTCAAACAGAAAGTCATGCAACATCAGGTCAGGAAGAGTTTATCGTCCACACTGCAGCTGCTGATTATATTCCTAGTTCATCAGTGAGATTCAATGTAACACTTCCTAACCCCTGAAATAGCCAAGTTCTTCCTGTGGAGCATCCTTAGATCAATCTTATTGGCAATCATCTTATGTGGTATACAACGTCATGGAAACTAATTAACACTTCAAACTGAACTCAGCGAACCCATTCTGGGTATTAGACTCTGATGATAGTTTGAAATATATGCTTTTTTTTTTTTCTTTCCTATTCTTTCAAATCCCCCATGCATCTGTCATTTTGTCCTATTGTGTGGGCTGGCAATGATTGGCATGTGAAAACTGGAAACAAAAAAATAAAGATTGGTAGTTGGAAAATATGGCCTTGGTAATAGAAACAATGGTGGAGACTGCATGATAGAATTTTGCAAGACCAACAGCTTCTTTGCAAATACCTGTTTTCACCAACATAAATGGCGATGATACACGTGGACTTCGCCAGATAGAATACACAGGAATCAAATCAACTACATCTGTGGAAAGAGTTGATGGAAAAGCTCAATATCATCAGTCAGAACAAGGCTGGGGACCAGCTGCAAAACAGACCATCAATTGCTCATATGCAAGTTCAAGTTGAAACTGAAGAAAATTTGAACAAGTCCATGACAGTCAAAGTACGACTTTGAGTATATCTCACCTGAATTTACAGAACATCTCAAGAATAGATTTGACACGTTGAACGCTAATGACCAAAGACCAGGCGAGCTGTGGGTGACATCAAGGACATCATACATGAAGAAAGGAAGAGGTAATTAAAAAGACAGGAAAGAAAGAAAAGACCAAAATGGATGTCAAAAGAGACTCTGAAATTTGCTCTTAAATGTCAAGTAGCTAAAGTGAAAGGAAGAAATAATGAAGTAAAATAGCTGAACAGAAGATTTCAAAGGGCAGTTTGAGAAGACAAAGTATTGTAATGAAATGTTCAAAGACCTGGAGATAGAAAATCAAAAGGGAAGGACATGCTGGGCATTTCTCAAGCTGAAAGAATTGAAGAAAAACTTCAAGCCTTGAGTTGCAATACTGAAAGATTCTGCAGGGAAAATATTAAATGATGAAGGAAACACATCAAGAGAAGATGGAAGAAATACACAGAATCACTATACCAAAAAGAATTGGTCGACATTCGACCATTTTAGGAGGTAGCATATGATCAGGAACTGATGGTACTGAAGGAAAAAGTCCAAGCACACTGAAGGCACTGGAGAAAAAACAAGGCTCCAGGAATTGATGGAATACCAATTGAGATGTTTCAACAAACAGATTCAGCACTAGAAGTGCTCACTCATCTATGCAAGGAATTTGGAAGACAGCTACCTGGCCAAGCTACTGGAAGAGATCCATATTTATGCCTATTCCCAAAGAAAGGTGATTCAACAGAATTTGGAAATTATCAAACAATATCATTAATATCACACAGAAGTAAAATTTTGCTGAAGATCATTCAAAAGCAGTTGCAGCAGTACATTGACAGGAAACTGCCAGAAATTTAAGCTTTATTCAGAACAGAAAGTGAAACGAGGGATATCATTGCTGATGTCAGATGGATCCTGGCTGAAAGCACAGAATACCAGAAGGATGTTTACCTGTGTTTTATTGACTATGCAAAGGCATTCAACTGTGTGGATCATAACGAATTATGGATAACATTTTGAAGAATGGGAATTCCAGAATACTTATTTGTGCTCGTGAGGAACCTTTACATAGATCAAGAGGCAGTTGTTCGGACAGAACAAGGGGATACTGATTGGTTTAAAGTCGGGAAAGGTGTGCATCAGGGTTGAATTCTTTCACCATACCTATTTAATCTGTATGCTGAACAAATAACACGAGAAGCTGGACTATATGAAGAAGAATGGGGCATCAGGATTGGAGGAAGACTCATTAACAACCTGCGTTATGCAGATGACACAACCTTGCTTGTTGAAAGTGAAGAGGACTTGAAGCACTGATGAAGATCAAGGACTACAGCCTTCAGTATGGATTACGCCTCAACATAAAAAAAAAGAAAAGAAAACAAAAATCCTCGCAACTGGACCAATAAGCAATATCATGATAAATGGAGAAAAGATTGAAGTTGTTAAGGATTTCATTTTACTTGGATCCACAATCAATACCTGTGAAAACAGGAGTCTAGAAATCAAAAGATGCATTGCATTGGAGAAATCTGCTGCAAAAGACCTCTTAAGTGTTGAAAAGCAAAGATGTCACCTTGAAGACTAAGGTGAGCCTGAACAGACCATGATGTCTTCAATAGCCTCATACGCATGTGAAAGCTGGACTATGAATAAGGAAGACCAAAGAAGAATTGACACCTTTGAATTGTACTGTTGGCGAAGAATATTGAATACAGCATGGACTGCCAAAAGAACGAACAAATCTGTCTTAGAAAAGTACAACCAGAATGCTCCTTAGAAGCAAGCTTGGCGAGACTTTGTCTCACGTGTTTTGGACATGTTATCAGAAGGGATCAGTTCCTGGAGAAGGACATCATGCTTGGTAAAGTAGAGGGTCAGGGAAAAAGAGGAAGACCCTCAACAAGATGGATTGATCCAGTGGCTGCAACAATGGGCTGAAGCATAACGACAATTGTGAGGATGGCACAGGACCCGCAGCGTTTCTTTCTGCTATCCATAGGGTTGCTGTGAGTCGGAACCGACTCAATGGCACCTAACAATAACAACGTACTTTCCAAATAAATCTTAAAAAATAAACTAACAAAAATTTGAATAATCAATGTGTAAAAACCATTGTAAGAATGATTTTTTTTGCATAAAAAAAGTTTTTTTCTTTATAAAAGTAAATTGAAAACTAAGCCAGTCCTCCCTTTAGCGTTTGTGTTTTCTGAAAGATACAACTTTGAAAGCCAGTGCTGTTATCTGTCAACATGTCCTAGAGATCATATCTGAAAAGCTGAATTGAGGACGAGGGGATTCTAACCCCTAAATCTAACACTATCTCACTCTGTGTCCTCTGACCTCTCTGTCAATTTTCTCACCAGCAAAATGGGGTTAAGACTTGCCCTGCTGGCCTGATACGGCTATTGGAGAGTTAAATGATACAGTGTACTCATTTATTTGTTCATCCTTCATTGAGGTCTGATGCTGGAGTATAGACACTCAAGAAGTGGTCTATTCCCCTCTGGAGTTGTCAAAGTAATACAGCAAAGATGATGCTGAAAATGACCCAGTCCTACAAAAACATAAGGTTCTGTGATTATGACAGTGGTGGTTACCACGATTATTTTGAAAGTTATAAAATTTATCAAAGTGAAAATCTGGAGCAAAGCAGTACCGAAAATTCCTTGAAGAAGCTCTTTGAAAGGCTTCTCTCTTTTCGAAGCTTACCAAAGGCACTTTATAGATTTTTTTTTCATTGTTAACTGCGGTTAGATGATAGATGTTGAATGTAAAGAGACCATGTATTTCATATTGAGTGCCAACTGGTGCCAGAAACTTACAGCTGGTTATATGCTCATAGCTATAATTTGGGATCTCACTAATGTGCCAGTTCTCCAAACTTTTTGAGCTCAGAAGACCCATCCTTACCTTACAGTTATCCAACTAACTTCTGGAAGAATTAGATGCTGCATTATTGCCCTGCTAGTAGGTTCCATTAAAACATTGACAGCTGTCATTCACAAACTGCTGGAACAAACTATTCCTAACTGAAAGGACCTAGAGATGAAGCTGAATCAATTGTTAGCCTGTCTTCTTAGTGAAGTAAAAAAAACAACAGACCCGTTATTGTCGAGTCAAGTCCTATAGGGCAGAATAGAACTGCCCCATAGAATTTCGAAGGAGCACCTGGTGGATTCAAACTGCTGACTGGTTAGCAGCTGTAGCGCTTAACCACTATGCACCAGGGTTTCCTCTCAGTGATTTCCAAAATGAAAGTAGGGTTTTTGGGTCCATTAAGAGAAGGAGGGAAGAGTGATTCCCTCCTTCCCTTTGCCAGGCTAAGGAACGGTTTAGATTTAGAAGCTTCTGAAGCCAGAAGGGCTGAAGTGGAGAAACGTGCTTACTCTTCAGGTCCAGAATAAAAAGAATTTATCTGTGGTCTATCTCCCCTCTCCCTGTGTAGAGAGTCCCTGGGTGATGCAAATGGTTAACTCTTTTAACTGAAAGGTTGGCAGTTTGAGCCTACCAGAGGCATATTGGAAGAAAGGCCTGCTGATCTATTTCCAAAAAATCAGCCATTAAAAACCGTGTAGAACACAGTTCTACTCTGACACACGTGGACTCACCATGAGTCAGAGTCAACTTCACGGCAACTGGTAAAAAAAAAAAAAATTCCTGCCTACAATGCAGTCAGGTATACCAGTAGGTCCTTAGAACTTAGCTGTGTCCTTGCACAGGATTAGTCATGGTTCAGAACCCAAAGACTAATAAATCATCATCCATTTGGTGCCTCCATGGGGAGATGAGAGTAGTTCTATTGTCTCACCCTTTTCTACAGAGCTGGGTGGTTTTCTACTAGTCCTTGTGTCAGTGACGACTCCCCTGATGGTACAAACACTGGTCGTTCTGTGTGCTGTTGAGTCAATTATGACTCATGGCAACCCTACAGGACATAGTAGAATTGCCCCATAGGGTTTCCATATCTTTACGAAAATCTTTATGGAAGCAGACCGCCACATCTTTCATCTGTGGAGTTGCTGTGGATTCCAACCACTGACCTTTTGGTTAGCAGCTGAGCGCTGAACCACTGCGCCACCAGGGTGTCTGCATTGGTAGGAGCTATTAAAGCAAATGCATAGAGCCTATGGAGAATATGTGGACAACCTGGTTATTGGGAAGAGGCTCCAGACATGGCAAGAGAAGACCTGGGTTTGAGTCCTGGCTCCGCCACTTAGTTACCAGGTAGATAGTAGGCCCCAGAACTGGTGAAATAGGAGCCGTTTTGATGACAATAACAACCATCATAGTACCTTACTACTCTTCTCATTCACTATCAAGCCTATAGAGAATCCTATGGCATAAGGCCATTATCACATTCTTGCTCCATAGATAAGGAAGCAAAGTCAGGTTGAAGGGTGGAGAGCCTCTGGATGGAGTCAGGTAGAACTGGTTTGAAAACCTTCACCTCTATCACTCACTAGCTGTGTGACCTTGGGTAGGTACTTAGCTTCTCTGAGCCTCTGTTTCCTCATCTGTAAAACAGGGATAATTATAAAGCAGGAGAAAACACTTGTTGAGCATTTATTACATGCCAGAACTGTGCCAGAAAACACTGGTGGCGTAGTGGTTAAGTGCTACAGCTGCTAACCAAAGGGTTGGCAGTTCGAATCCACCAGGCACTCCTTGGAAACTCTATGGGGCAGTTCTACTCTGTCCTATAGGGTCGCTATGAGTCGGAATTGACTCGACGGAACTGGGTTTGGTTTTTTTTTTTTTTGGTTTAGGACCATCCCAACCACATAAGATGGATTTACTCAGATAAATTTCACAGTTACCCTATGTGGTAAGTAAAATTATATTTACATTTTACAGAAGAAGAAACTAAGAGGTTACTTTTACACAACTAGGAGGTGTGGACCCGCAATTTGAATTTAGGGATAACAGTACCACCTCACAGCATTATCCTGAGGTTTACCTAATCTATCGTGATAACATATGTGGAAGTAAATCTATATCAGGAATAGTACAAAGGATGGGAGGGGATATAAATAGAATTATACTATAATCAGGTTCTTACATTATACGCGAAGTGGTAGACTCTGATAAATTAAGGACGTATATTGCGATCCCTGGAGAGTTCACTAAAAAAAGTACAGAAATATATATCAGATCACATTATAAAAAGCTAACAGAGGGGGTAAAGCAGAATAATAAAAACACTAATTTAATCCAAGAGAAGTCAGGAAAGGAAGAACAAAGGAACAAAAATAAATGGGACAAATAGAAAACAAATAGCAAGGTGGGAGACTTAATCCAATCATATCAGTAATTACTAAATTGGGCTAAATGCTAAAAAGGGAGATATTTCCAAATTGGATAAAAAGGCAATATCGAATTATATGCTACTTCAGGAGACATACTTTAAATCTAAAGACACAGACAAATTAGACAGGTTGAGAGTAAAAATATATGTCATGCAAACACTAATGATAAGAAAGTTGGTATAGTTAATATCAAAGTAGTCCTCAACACATGGAGGATTACCAGACAGAAATTTTATAATGATAAAAGGCTTAATTCATAAGGAACACATAACAATTCTAAATGAGAATGCATCTAATAACAGAGCTTCAAAATACATGAAGCAAAAAAGGGAAGAACAGACAAATCCACAATTATAGCTGAAGGTTTTAATATCCCTTTCTCAGTAATTGATAGAACAAGCAGGCCAAAAAAAGCAGTAACGATGTGGAAAATTTGAACAATTATCAGCTAGACCTAGTTGATGTTTATAAGACACTACATACAATAACTGCAAAATATACATTCTTTCAAGTGCAAATGGAACATTCATCAAGTTTAGACCCTATGAAGTGCACAAAACAGGCCTCAATGAACTTCAAAAAATAATCTATTGCAAGTAAACTGCAAATAAAATGAAGGTAAGGGTTAACTATGTCTTGTCATTTATGATTTTATGAGTTCTACTCTAACAAAAAAAAAAATTTTTTTTTTTTTTACTCTAACATAGGAAATTTTTTAGCACCTTCTCCCCAGTTTCCTAACAATTCTCTTATTTGTTAATTAGGTTTCCAGAGACTTAACCAATATTACTATCCAGTTCTTCAATCCCTCAAACAATGGAGTTATTTAAATGGAAATTGCAAGGAATGGTAAGAGCTAGACTTGGAATCTCTTTTCCAGGGTTCTGCAGTTCCCTATTCTCAGAAAAAAAAAAAATGCAATCTCTCACCTGAAGCTTGGCACCATATGATTTTGAGACTGGCACATTGTTGCTTAAGATTTCTTAAAATAATCTTAGTTGCCACTGAGGACAATGAACTTCTGCAAAAGGGAAGCTGTCAGTCAGGGATCCTTTCTGCCTTTAGCCCTTAGCCTGTTACTCAGCACGCTTCTGGAGTTGAGCGAAACGGTGGTGTCCCCGCCTCTCCAAAAAAAGATGGTGTGTGTGTGTGTGAGAGTGTGTGTGTGTGTGTGTGTGTGTGTGTGTGAAAATGTAGCCAGGGCTCCTAAACCTGGGTCCATGGGCCTTAACAGAAGGGTTTGCCTGAAACATGTGCTAATGGCTTTTTCTAGGGGACAGAACTACCGGCTTTCTTCAGATTATCAAGAAAGGAGAAGCCATGACCTCTAAAAATGCTAAAAGAGCTATTGCCTCTACCTTTCAAGTTGCCTAAAGCATCTTCACACCTTAGCCCTGCAAAGGCTCCCAAGGCTGGTTTTCTTTGTTCTCATCTCTGATATAGGGTTATATCAAAACTTATTTAACTTACTCCTTGGTTTCACCAACAAAGCTAATAAAGACACTTCACAAACAAAAGCAGCAACCCTGGCTTCCACTAAATACTTTTTCAGGATCTGTTTATTAACATCCTGTAGAAGAAAATTCTAGAGACAATGCTGGTTTAGAAAGTCACTTGTGTTTTGTTCTTTTTCATTCATTTCAAATGTTTATCTAGCCCGTACTATGTGACAAGCACTTACTGGGTGCTGTAGAGCCTGCCTTGGGGACTGAGAACCTGCCCTGAAGGAACCTATAGTACAGACAGAGGACCCCAGCACGGTGGTGGACAGCATGGAAGGCAGATAGACCCAGGCCTGGATCCCATCCAGCCCACCTCTCACTAGCAGTTGGAACTTAGAAAATCACAGCATATCTTTGAACCTCAGTTTTAGATTCCTCATCTGTGAAATGCTGCTATACAAGTAACCACTTTCATCTATGTGTTTTGATTCTTTTAGTTTTGATGCTTGGGTTGTATGTCCAATTTTGCCTCTCTGTCTCCCAGGCTTTTTTTGCCCCAGCCCCACTGGCTTTCTTTCTGTGCTTTGAATAAAGGGAAACTCATTTCCAGCCCAGTTTCTTTACACGAGCAATTTCCTCTGCCAGAGATTTGGATCTTTTTTTAATTATGATAAAATATGTATAACATAAAATTTGTCGTTCTAACCATTTTTAAATAGGATTCGGTAGCATTAATTACATTCACAATGTTGTGCAATCATCATCGCCATCTATTTCCTTACCCTTCTCCTGGGTCTTTGCATCTCTGCTTTTCTTTTGCTCACTCCTCAGCCTTTGGTTTCAGCTCACAGGTTGGTCCCCTCTTCAGAGATTTTTCCTAGCCATTCACCACCATCACACGCACTCTATCACCTTTCCCTCTTTTATTGTTTTCTCAATACTTACCACTATCTAGGGGAGTCCTGGTGGTGCAGTGGTTAAGAGCTCAGCTGCTAACCAAAAGGTCGGCAGTTTGAATCCACCAGCCACTCCTTGGAAACCCTGTGGGGCAGTTCTCCTTTGTCCTATAGGATCACTATGAGTCAGAATTGATTTGAAGGCAATGGGTTTTTTTGTTTGTTTGTTTTGTTTCCTGATAATTCTCTAGTTTGCTTATCCGTTTGTTTATAATAGAACTTGTTTAGTGCTGTAGCTCCTGGGTGTAGAAGAACAGTGCCCAGCAGAGTGAAGTGCCCAGTGATACATACTTGGTTGGTTGAAACAAAGGAAATAGGCAGCATGTGATGGGTGTAAAGGGCTGGTACAGATGAAAAGCCAATCGCCATTAGCAATTGTGGTTTTATACTTGTTATAACATCTACATTTCAGAAGTGGGCTGTGCACTTATATTTGCATAACAAATTAGATTTTAAAAAAAGTAGTTGGTTTAGAACAATAGTCCGGTATCAAAGATAAGCTAACTTTCCAAGAATGCAAAACAGGAAAATCACAGGCAGTTTTTAAATAGCGCCCCCACCTCACTCTCCCCACCCACAAGATTTACAAAAAATTCTTGGGCGGTTTTCCCCCTGGCCAAACACGACAACTATTAAAATGGCGCGTTACAAATTAGGTAAAGGAGATGCAGATGTGCGTTTCAGAGAGGGGAAGATTACTTCTACCTGCACATGTGGATGCTAGGCGGGACTCTGATGGACAGGTAAGATGGAGTGGGTGAATGGGCAGGTGGGTGTAATGGGAAAGAGGCATTATAAATGGAGGAAGCAGTGTCAAGGCTGGTGCAAGTCAGGAGTTTACTGGAGCAGTGCCAGGAGGTAGCTTGGTGGGAAGCTTGAGGCCTCTCCCCCAAATTTCCATCAAAGCCACCAAAAGCCATCCCAAGTAAGGTTAAGGGTTCTCAAGCTCAACTGGAGAACTGGGTTTGCTCTGCAAATGCTGTAGCTTCAAGGCACATTCAACCAGATCACCACCCATAAGCCTCTGCTAACCATTTTGTGTTCCCAGGTGGCACAAAGGGTTTGCACTCAACTTCTAACTGAAAGGTTGGAGGTTCAAACCTACCCAGCAGCACCACAGAAGAAAGACCTGGCAAAGATTACAGCCAAGAAAACCCTACGGAGCAGTTCTACTCTGTAACACATAGGGTCACCATGAGTCAGAACCCACTCCACGGCCCAGGTTTTCTTTTTTTTAAAAAAAAAAAAAAAACATTTTAGAGCCTCTGCTGAATCCAGTATAGAGGGAAGACAGTAGCATGGACCCACTTCCCTTCTCTGACATGAGTGGCCAAGGCAGGACATGAATGAAGAGCCTTGAATGCCAGGGCAAGGGCTCTAAGCCTTTGAGATATCTAAGTGAGGGGATCAGTGAACTACATTGAGTACAGTGCTTTAGGAGGAAAGAAAAAAATTGGGGAGGTCAGGATGAAGGCTGCTAATAGTCTAGGCAAGAAAGGCAATGTAGGGTCCAGAACTGGGGGAGAAGTTCTAGAAATAAAGGCTGGATGAGAGTTGTATAAACCAAACCAATCCTGTTGCCCTCAAGTAGATTCTGACTCTTGGTGACACTATGTGCTGGGTGGTGCAAACTGTTTGCACTCCACTGCTAACCTAATGGTTGGCGGTTCAAACCCACCCAGCAGCACTGCAGAAGCAAGGCCTGGCAATCTGTTACCATAAAGATTACAGCCAAGAAAATCCTATGGAGCAGTTCTACTCTGTAACACATGGGGCCACCATGAGTTGGAATCCACTCCATGACAAAGGTTTTTTTTTTTTTTTTTTAAACCATTTTAGAGCCTTTGCTGAATCCAGTATAGAGGGAAGACAGTAGCATGGACCCACTTCCTTTCTCTGACATGAACAAAGAGCCTCGAATGCCAGGGCAAGGGCTCTAAGCCTTTGAGATCACTTAAGTAAGAAGATCAGTGAACTACATTGAGTAAAGTGCTTTAGGAGGAAAGAACAGATTTGGGGAGGTCAGAATGAGGGCTGTTAATAGTCCAGGCAAAAAAGATTCTGACTCATGGTGACCCCGTGTGTTACAGAACAGAACTGCTGCACAGGCTTTTCTTGGTTGGGTGGTGCAAATGGTTTGTACTCCACTGCTAACCTAAAGGCTGGCGGTTCAAACCCACCCAGCAGCACCATGGAAGAAAGGCCTGGCGATCTGCTTCCATAAGGATTACAGCCAAGAAAACCTTACGGAGCAGTTCTACTCTGTAACGCATGGGGATGCCAGGAGTCAAAATTGACTTGATAGGATCTGGTTTGTTTAGTTTTTATAGAAGCAGAGTGCCAGGCCTTTCTTCTGTGGCACCACTGGGTGCGTTCAAACTGCCAATTTTCGGTTTGTAGCGGAGAGCAAACCGATTACACCACCCAGGACCCTGAGAGTTGTATGTTTCGTGTGCTACAGAGTCAGTTCCGACTCATAGCGACCCTACGTGACAGAGTAGAACAGCCTTATAGGGCTTCCTAGGCTGTAATCTTTACAGGAGCAGATGGCCGGGTCTATCCTCTCATGGAGCATGCTTGTGGGCTTGAACCACTGAACTCTCAGTAGCAGCCAAGCACTTAACAACTGTGCCACCAGGGCTCCTTAAGAGCTGTATAGGTCAGAGATTTCCAGTGAGGGTGTACAGGCTAGATGAGCTGCGACCTATGCTGGGCAGGGGTTTCACAGGGCTTGTTACGTTGCTTTTGACCCATAGAATGCAAGAAACTATGTGCCCTTTCAAAATAATAGCTCCTCATATTTGCTGGCTGTATCGTGAAATAGAAATTTTGAAGGCACTGTATCTTTTAAAAAAAATCCCCTCTTGTAGCACTTCCTTAAAAACAGCTACTTAATGCCATTCTGCCAGTGAGTTCTTGAACAATCCCGTCTTTAACAAGTCTGATATTAATGAAGCATCTTCCTAAAGGGTTGAAGCGTTCTTCCTGGTAAGTGTTCAGCTTCTGTTTTTCAAAACACATTGTAATAATTGTTAATTTTCTCCTTTCGCTTAATAAGTGTTTCTCATTGATTGCTTGTTCTGTTACAGGAAATATTAAATTATTGAAGTCATCAATAATGTTTTCAAGCTTTTTCTTCCCTCTGGGTTTACCACTTTTAAGATTTGGTGTAGTTGTAGTGAGCTGGGGGTATTTTAGTCAAGGCCAGCAGCTTCATTTTAAGTACTTTGTTCAAAGTACACATTTGCTTCATGCACATGGATGGAGGCACAATTAATTGAAAAACACTGACATGGCCTTTTAAAACTATTTACTTCTGATGACACTTCTTTAGGGACCATAACCTAAGCAGTAATTTTATAGATTTTCTTCTCATATTACTCTTTTTAACTGAGCAGGGTAGAATTTTTATGTTTGACATATTTATTATATTGATATGAATATTTATAATGTTCACATTTGTTTCTATTACATCATTATATTGTGCAGTGTTAAATGTTAAAGAGTAAACTCACTGTATTTGGAGGATCCCCAGACCCAGTGCCGTCGAGTCGATTCCGACTCATAGCGACCCTATAGGACGGAGTAGAACTGCCCCATAGAGTTTCCAAGGAGGGCCTGGAGGATTCAAATTGCCGACCCTTTGGTTAGCAGCCGTAGCACTTAACCACTACGCCACCAGGGTTTCCGTTTGGAGGATAAATGTGAAGAACTTTTGTAAAAGGAGTTGCTGGATATGATATTTGAAATGATAAGCAATAGTAGAGCCCCTCAGAGAACTCCACGACATCTAAAATTGTTAAAAAAAAAAAAAAAAAAACCAAAAACTGAAAAATAATAAATGGAGAGCTATGCTAAAGTACAACAAGGAGCCCTGGGGATGGAGCAGTGGTTAAGTGCTCGCCTAATAACCAAAAGTTTGGTGGTTGGAACCCACCAGCCACTCCAAAGGAGAAGATTTATAGCCTTGGAAACTCTATGGGATGGTACTACACTGTCCTATAGGGTTGCTATGAGTCGGAATTCAACTCCACAGCAATGGGTTTGGCTCTGGGTTATGCTAATGTAGAAAGAATTATGATGCTTCAAGAATTTTGAAATACTTAATGTTTTGATATATACTCTGAGCTATCTCCATATTCTCTTATAAGTAAGCAATTTTGGCAATCAAATTTAATGTAAATTAAAGCTCTTAACTTATTTTAGCTACTTTAACATTGAATTTTTTTTTTTTAAACAGGAGAAAAGCAAAAAGAAATATTTGTAGGAAATTTTGTAGAAAATTTATACTCATCAAAGAAAATCCCTATAGTGTTTTTGGTTGACATATTTTCAGAAAATATTTTTAAGCAAGATCTTTTAATTCAGTGGCAAATTAAAGATCGTATTTAATTCCTTTTTAAATATTACACTTTTTTTTTTTTCAGAATCATCAATTTGTTAATGAAGCATGGTAAGCTGGCATTTAAATCTCTTCACTCTTCCTCCATTTTAAAGTTAAAATAGCTGGGTCATCCTAATAAGGGCATGAAATGGGTTGGGAAACAGTTCAATTATAGGTCTTAGAGACATACTTTTGAAATTTAAGAGCACATTTCATTTTTAAGTAACAATTCACATGTTCTGTTCAATTGAAGATATTTCCTTGACCCCTATTTCCAAGTCCAGCTCCCCTCTTCTACAATCCCTTGCTAAAACTCTTATAAGGCTGTTAAATATTATTATATTATAGAATCAATACTGTTTTCTGAATACTTAATTACAGAGAGTGGTTCTCAACTGGAGCCGATTTTGCCCCCAGGGGACATTTGATGATGCCTGAGACATTTTGATTGTCATGACTGTGGAGCTGCTACTGGCATCTAGTGGGTAGAGGCCAGGGATGCTGCTAAACACCCTACAATGCACAGGACAGTCGCACAAGAAAGACTAATCTGACCCAACATGTCAATAATGACAAAATTGAGAAATCCTCATATGGACCAAATACTATTTTATATTATGAAAATTAGTTGATAATTTAATAACTCCAGAGTTCTGCCATCCTTCTAACAGACTTGTATTGAACAAGACAAACTGGGTCAAGCATTTGAAGATGCCTTTGAAGTATTGAGGCAACACTCAGCTGGCGACCTTCAGTACTCCCCAGGTAAAAATAAGCCATTCCTCCCTCTCCGTTGCTACGTCAAATGGCTTGTTGGTCACATACGCATGTAAGAATAGCCACTGGAACAGAGAAGTCCATTTTTATCTAAGGTATCCAGGATTATTTCTAACCAAGGCAAAAATTATCCATGGTTACCCAGCCTAATTAAGAGTAAAGTCTCTATGTAAAAATGCAGAGTGTAGTGAATGACATTCCACACAGAAATACAAAGATTTACAATCAACTGCTGTTATAACTATCTGGTTGGCATGTATTCATTTAATGGAAAAACCCCACTGCCGTCGCGTCACTTCCAACACATAGCAACCCTAGAGGACAGAGAGGCTGTTGGATTCAAACTGATGATCCTTAATGACAATTTTATTATTATTACTATTGTACTTTAGATGAAAGTTTACAGAACAAACTAGCTTCTCATTGAACAATTAGTACACATGCTGTTTTGTGACATTGGTTACCAATCCCATGACACGTCAACACTTTCCCCTTCTCAACTTTGGGTTTCCTATTGCCATCTTTCCTGTTCCCTCCTCCCTTCTAGTCCTTGCCCCTGGGCTGGTGTGCCCCTTTAGTCTTGTTTTGTTTTATGGGCCTGTCTAATCTTTGGCCGAAGGATGAACCTCAGGGTGACTTCATTACTGAGCTAAAAGGGTGTCCAGGGGCCATACTCCCCAGGTTTCTCCAGTCTCTGTCAGGTCAGTAAGTCTGGTCTTTTTTTGTGTGTGTGAGTTAGAATTTTGTTTTTACATTTTTCTCCATCTCTATCCAGGACTGTCCATGGTGATCCTTGTCAGAGCAGTCAGTGGTGGTAGCCGGGCACCATCTTAGTTGTGCTGGACTCAGTCTGGTTGAGGCTGTGGTAGTTGTGGTCCAATAGTCCTTTGGACTAATCTTTCCCATGTGTCTTGGTTTTCTTCTTTCTCCCTTGCTCCAGATGGGGTGAGAACAGTGGAGTATCTTAGGTGGTCATTCACAAGTTTTTACAAACTGCCGACCTTTTGGTTAGCAGCCAAGCTCTTAACCACTGCACCACCAGGACTCCATTTATAGACATGTTATTTCAACTTTTCAGAAAAGGCTTCTCAATTGTTCTAATTTATCTTACCAATAGATACATTCTATCTGGTGAACAAGAGACCTATTATCTTATAGACTACAGGAATATAGCTTAGACAAGATGCAAATATATTGCCTATTGAGTTTAAACAGGGTATTGCAGGAATAGGTCCCTGGGTGTGGTGCAAATGGTTTGTGATTGTCTCCTAACCTAAACATTGACAGTTAGAACTTACCCGGCAGTGCTGCAGAAGAAAATCCTGGAGATCTACTCTATGGAGCAGTTCCACTCTGTCACACATGGGGTTGCCACGGGTTGGAATTGACTGGACAGCAAAAGGTTTTTGGTTGTTTTAGCTTCGGGGATACCACGATAAAAGAAATCTTGGGGTCTCAATCTGCAAGGAGCACATAAGGGCAATGCATTCCAACAGCAGCATAATGCGATATACACCATGAGAGAGGTACAAAGTGGTAAGGGAATATAGGAGGAGGAGGAAGAGGGAACAATTATGTAAACAAAAACAACATAAACTAAATGCTATACACTTTGGCTTTTTCAGTTTCTTTCTCTGTTTTTAAATTAGATTACAAAAATTACCTGGCTTTCATCAACCATTGCCCTCATGTCAGAGGAAACCCCAATTGCTACGGAATGTTGCCTACAGAGGAACCTGTCTATAACTGGAGAACCGTAATCGTGAGTATATTTGCCAGGAGACCACCCCTGAGTAACAAACAGTGAATGTCGCATTGGCACCAGCCTTTCATGTGGGGTGCCATAGCTGAAACCTCACTTAAGGGGCAGCACTGGCTGAAAACGCTTAGTAACAGCCATCAACGGTAATGTAAACTCAATAGTCAAGGTAGATGATTGTCAGTCATGGTGTCAAGATGGAAACTGTCCTTCAGCACTGGGCTCCATCCAGCCTCAGACTGGTTTCAATTACCTCCAGAAAGAGGCAGCAGGATTTGGGTTCCCAGGTTACTGCTTTTCCTTCGTCCACCCAGAAACAAACAAGCAAACAGTTGCAGAGGAATCGATTCTGACTCAATGGCGACCCCTTATATGACAGAGTAGAACTGCTTCATAGGGTTTTCAATGGCTGAATTTTTGGAAGTAGATTGCCAGACCTTTCTTCTGAGGCACTTCTGGGTCCGGTCCATCTAGAAAGCTATAAAAAGTTAGGGCTCCCCTAAAAGCCATGGGGCAAAGATCCAAGCAAACCCACATTGACTTTACCTTTGATCCCTTCCCAAGCTCAGAGCTAGCTATATGTATTGTTGTTGTTAGGTGTAGTCCGGTCAGTTTCGACTTATTCCACTACATGTATTGGGTCAATTCATTTATATTTTAGAAGCCCTCTGCAAAGGGAAATGTCCCCACCATCTCTCCATTATTTTTCTTGCACATCATTTCTTAATCTATCCAGTTAGTCAAGCAGTATTAATGTGGTGGAGTATAATATAAAATGATTTTATTTTTCTTCAATCATGCTGTGGTCACCTTCAACCATACTAGGTCAAATGTCCCTTTTCTGTCCCTTAATGACATCTTGGGCAGATTCTATAACTTGCTATTCATGTTCGGTTATTAAATTTTCCAGTTTAAAACTTCAGTCTCAAACCCAACTTCAATCTAGTCTCTTTGCCATCTCTGGCACAGGCTTGACCTGTTAAAAGGGACCTAAAGTAGGTCCCTCTTCTTCCCTTCATCCTACATATCCCTATTCTGGATCTGGCTCCTCTGGGAAGGAATGAAGGGTGAGGGGAAAAGGGTAAATGTCTCATGTCTTAACTCTAGTCCTAAACCTAAGCCTAGCCCTAAACCTAGCTCTAGTCACAGCCCTAATTATTCCACCCTTAACCTAACCTGAACACCTAAACTCTAACCCTAACCATAGACTAGTCCTAGCCTTAGCCCTAACTCTAGCTCTAGTCCTAGCCCTAACCCAAATGCTAACCCTAAAACTAGTCTTTCCTCTAGCTGTAATTCTACCCCTAAATCTAATGCTAGACCTAACCCTAACCCTACCCAAACCCTAGGCCTAGCCCTAAACCTAACACTTACCCTAATTCTAGCCCTAGCCCTACCCCTAACCCCCTCTTTGAAGGAGCTTCTGTTTGAATCAGGTTCCCTGAGTACCTTGACAGTCTTTAATGGCCCTCTGTGAGACAGGCAAGTCCCTGGGTGGCACAAATGGTTTGCACTTGGCTACTAATCTAAAGGTTGGTGGCTGGAACCCACCCAGTGGTGCCATGGAAGATAGGCCTAGCAATCTGCCTCTGTAAAGATTAAAAAAACAAAAAAACAAACTCATTTCCTCCAAATTGATTCTGACTCATGGCAACCCCATGTGTTACAGAGAACTGAGTTCTGTAGGGTTTTCTTGGCTGTAATCATTACGAAAGCAGATCACCAGAACTTCTACAGCACTGGTGGGTGGGTTTGAATTGCCAACCTTTCAGTTAGTAGTTGAGTGCAAACCATTTGTGCCACCCTGGGCCCCTGTAAAGATTACAGCCAAAAAAATCCCTATGGAGCAGTTCTACTGTGCAACATGGGGTCGCCACCATGAGTGAGAATTGTCTTGAAAGCAACAGGTTTCTGGTGTGAGATAGACATGTAAATAGCGCTCTCTCAGGACCTCTCCACAAGACATTTCTCTGAAGGGACAGTTTTGGTTCCAGTTTAGCCTCTTCCACATTCACTTAGGATTGCCAGGTAAAACCTAGGACGCCCAATATTTTTATTTGCTAAATCTGGCAGCCCTACCTGCACTTTAACTCCTACCCCCCAGCACGCACTGCAGAGGCTCTTGTGGTTGAAGACTCTTTGCCTGCTGGGCAGCCCTCTGATGAGGGCTTGTGGTAAGATGGTTCAAGCCCAGCATCCTCCACAGTGTCTAATCAACCCACCAAAAAACCAAACCCATTGCTATGAGTCTATTCCGACTCATAGCAACCCTACAGGATAGAGCAGAACTGCCTCATAGGGCTTCCTATTGTGTAATCTTTACGGGAGCAGATCACCAGGTCTTTTTTCCCACAGAGCTGCTGGTGGGTTTGAACTGAGTGCTTTAACCACTGTGCCACCAGGGCTTCCAACCAACCCACCAATAAAAAAAAAAAAACCCATTGCCATCAAGTCGATTCCAACTCATAGCAACCCTATAAGACAGAATAGAACTGCCCCACAGGGTTTTCAAGGAGCGGCTGGTGGATTTGAACTGCCCACCTTTCGGTTAACAGCCAAACTCTTAACCACTGCGCAACAGGGTTCCAATCAATTCACCAAAAAAAAAAAAAAAAAAAAGGCAACCAACCAAATCTGCTGCCTTTGAGTCAATTGCAACTCATAGTGACCCTATAACACAAAGTAGGGTTTCCTGGAAGCCACTGGTGAATTCAAACTGCCAGCCTTTTGGTTAGCAGCCAAGCTCTTAACCACTGTGCCACCAGGGCTCCAATCAACCCACAGGGACCTACATATCCTTGCCACATGGAACACAGGCAGTGTCCTTCTGTCCTTTCTATCAGCTCTGCCCTCCCTTAGCAGTCATCTTTCTCCTCTTATATCCTCCTGCCCAGATGGGTAAGCCTGGCTTTCCTTCTTGCTTGGCATCTCAATCTCTAGTAATGATTCTTTTGGAGTCTTCTCTCTTACTGAGCTTTTTTAGGGGGTAAATGTGAAGCAAGCCCCTCTCTTCTCACAGGGAGAGGACACAGAACACCTCTGATTCTGTGGGAGGGCCCTGGGACCCTCGTTCCTCTCATTGTATAGACTTGGGAGAGGGGAGAGGAAGCGGGTTGATCCTTGCAGCCTGTTTTGCCCTGGGGAGCTATCTGGCTGCAGTTGGGGGTAGCACCTTTTATAATATCAATATGCTTAGCACTCTTTTTGCTTTCAGCCGATTGGGGACCACAGAGAAAGTCCCACTTAACATTCTGCTGCCTTATTTATACAGAACGGTGCTGCGGACTACTATTTTGAAGGAAATATTCATCAATCTCTGCAGAATATCGCTGAAAGCCAGCTAGTACAACCTGCTGTTCTCCAGCAAAAGGGAGGAAAAGGTATGTGGATCCCTCACGCCTTGTATAGGCAGAAGTACCAGCTTTACAGCGATTTCTTATCTGAGTTTGGGATCGTGTTAGAGAATGTTGTCACATTTGAGAATAATTTAACTCTGGCAGACTGAGCCACTTTATACCACTGTAAGCCATTCACCCTCAGTGAGCCTTCCTGCTGCTTCCCGGAGATTTTAGGAAGCTGCAAATTATCGTTTAGTTCAAATAAATCTGTATTCAAGAATACTGTGTCTATATTTTAGGTTTAGAGGGGAGCTTTTCCATTTTACAATGCTTTTCTGATTATGGGGGCCTAAGGATAGAAATCCTGTTTTTGTGTTTTTTTTTTTTTGCAAAAATAGTTTCATAATTTAATATTTCATAAATTTGAAACCATGACATTCTAAATTTAAGACGATGGTCTCATTTATCATACTGGCAAAAGTGTTAAAGCTCAGTTATACCCTCTATTGGTGAAGACGTGGGCTGTACACAGCTATGCACTGTTGGAGGGAGTGTAAACTGGTACAAATGTCAATTGGGCATTATCTATCACTATTTTAAAAGTTCATTCCTTTGGATTCTTAGAGACTGTATAAGCCAGTGGGCTCTGGATTAACTGTGCAAGGTGGACAAATCAATTAACCCCTCTACCACAGTTTTCTCATTCAAATAACAGATATAATTGCCACCTACATTGTAAGATAGCTGTAAAGAAAATGAGAAAACACATGTAAAACATTAAGTTCATAGCCTGGCACTCTAGATAATTTCTCAAAATGCCATTAGGGTGTGAGTGTATTTATGTATGTATATGTGTGTATATACATGTGTGTATTAGGATGTTCATTGCAATGTTGGGATAGTACAAAACGAACTCACCGTATTTGCTGGTGTATAAGGGTATATAAGATGTACCCAAGACAGATCTCAAGTTTACAATGCAATTTTCAAAGTGATACTTTGTATTGTAAAATATTTAAAATGATTTTACATGAACATTTTTAAGGATAACTTTTTATTCCTATATAAAACAGTACACTGTATTCTAGAATCATAAAATTCTGAATATGCAATAATCTAACCCAGCCAGGAAAAAAATGTATAAAATCACAGAGATTAAATAAATATATCCCTGTACTTTGCTATTGAATACTGAACTATGGTAGTAACGTATGGGGAATAACACTTTCCCCTTCTGTCTAGCTGTTTAGTTTATCATCTGTTTTTCTTCAAACAAACTCCAGGGTGTGAAGTCTGTATCTTTCCCACTGATGTTTTGTGTGTGGCCCTATGCCATGAGGGAACACAGCAACCAGCATTTTATGTTTTTAGATCTTAGCTTTCCACCTGAAATAGGAATGCATTTGAAACAGGACAAAATTTCAAAATATTCTGGGCATTCATTATTGGCAGAAAAACGTTGTTGTTGTTAGGTGCCATCGAGTCGGTTCCGACTCATAGTGACCCTGTGTAAAACAGAAGGAAACGCTGCCTGGTTCTGCACCATCCTCACAATCATTGCCATGTTTGAGCCCATTGATGCAGCAGTTATGTCAATCCATCTTGTCGAGGGTCTTCCTCTTTTTCTTTCTTTATTTTATTGTACTTTAGATAAAGGTTTACGGAACAAATTAGCTTCTCATTAAATAGTACATATATTGTTTTATGATATTGGTTAACAACCCCACAACATGTCAACATTCTCCCTCCTCGATCTTGGCTTCCCTATTACCAGCTTTCTTGTCCCATTCTGTCTTGTAGTCCTTGCCCCTGGGCTGGTGTGCCCCTTTAGTCTCATTTAGTTTTATGGGCATGTCTAATCTTTGGCTGAAGGGTGAACCTCAGGAGTGACTTATTACTGAGCTAAAAGGGCATCTGGAGGCCATACTCTCAGGGTTTCTGAAGTCTCTGTCAGGCCAGTAAGTCTGATTTTTTTTGTGAGTTAGAATTTTGTTCTACATTTTTCTCCAGCTCTGTCTGGGACCCTCTGTTGTGATCCCTGTCAGAGCAGTCAGTGATGGTAGTTGGGCACCATCTAGTTGTGCTGGACTCAGTCCGGTGGAGGCCATGGTAGTTGTGGTCCATTAGTCCTTTGGACTAATCTTTCCCTTGTATCTTTAGTTTTCTTCATTCTCCCTTGCTCCTGAAGGGGTGAACTCTATGGATTATCTCTGATGGCTCCTCACAGGCTTTTACAGGGTCTTCCTCTTTTTTGATCACCTTCTACCTTTAACAAGTATAATGTCCTTCAGGGATTAGTCCCTCTTGATAACATATCCAAAGTATGTGACATGAAGTCTCACCATCCTTGCTTCCAGGGAGTACTCTGGCTGTACTTCTTCCAAGACAGACTTGTTCGTTCTTCTGGCAGTCCATCGTGTTTTCAGTATACCATGGGCATGTTGTTGTTGTTAGGTACTGTCAAGTTGGCTCTGACTCATAGCGACCCTACTTACAGCAAGATGAAACATTGCCGGGCCCTGTGCCACCCTCATGAGCCCATTGTTGCAGCCACTGTGTTAATCCATCTCATTGAGGGTCTTCCCCTTTATCTTTGACCCTCTACTTTACCAAGCATGATGTCTTTCTCCGGGGACTGATCAGTCCAAAGTATATGACACAAAGTCTCACCACCCTTGCTTCTAAGGAGCATTCTGGTTGTACTTCTTCCAAGACAGATTTGTTCATTAGGGGTTAGGATTTATAACACATATTTTGGGGGGATGTAAGTCAGGCAATAACAGTATGTAGAGAATAAATCAAAGTGTACCTTTCTTCTTCCCATGCAAGTCCCCAGAAGTAACTGTGTCAACAGTTCAGTATTCTAGCTATATCTAATCTCAAGGTCCCTAGGTAGCACAGTTTGTGCTCAACTGCTAACTTAAAGGCTGGCAGTTCTAACCCACCCAGTGGTACCACGGGTGGAAAGGCCTGGTGATCTGCTTCTGTTAAGATTATGGCCAAGGAAACCCTATGGAGCATTTCTACTCTGTAACACGTGTGATTGCCATTGAGTTGGAATCGACTCGATGGCAACTAACAACATGTCTAATCTGTATATTGCTTTTATTTATCTAACATGTTATTTACTTAAAAAGCACATGATTCCATTTTTGTAATATTTAAAGGATAAACATGTATGTTTGTGTATGTAAAAAATAAGAAATATTTTCCCAGAAATATGTAGGATAGACTGGGACTTTTACCTTCTGTCTCCATTTGAATGCCTTACCATGAGCTTGTAATATTTTTATTTTTAAAAAACACAAAAATTTAAGTGCTTTTTACAAATTAAAAACAAATTTGAAAAGATGGCGATCCCTTAAGATTGACTTGCCCACCGGATGTGAGGCAGAAGGGTTTTGTTTAAGGTTGTGACTTTAGTTCTTGTATATTTTGGTAAGTCCCTCACATTTCTCAAGTCATAAACTCAAGATAATAAAAGGCAAAAATCCTTTGAGGGTTTGGGATGAAGGATGACTGATGCAAGCGTATTGCTCCCCAGAGACTGTTTAAAGCAGTCATTTGAGAATCCACTATCCTACTTTCTCAATGGGAAGGTGGAGTTTGGCTGTGGATTTTTTAGCTACTGACAGATCTGATGGGGCATCATGTTTACAGGCCAGTTCGGAAGTCACAAAATGGGCTGTCTTTTAGGCTAAAGAAATCCAATCAACAAACCAAACAAAACACACCACAATGAAATCCTGTGTTTCCTGTCTAGTTATTTTGAAATCTAAAGGGCTGTACTGTGCTCCTAAAGAGATAAAAACTCTGATAATACCATTTCATTTCATGGCAATGAAAAATACCACAATGCCAATTTTCAATGCTCATAAAAGTCATGTGAAAATGGCATGAAAATCTTTTTGGCATTTTCTACTCCAATTTTTTCTATTCTTTGTTTTTCAAGTAATTATGATGCAGTCAAGGAGTTAGCCTTTTTTTTTTTTTTTTTTGCCTAAGTTATTATTAATTCCACTAATATTACCTTATATTTGCATGCTGTTTTGCATCTACAAAATGCATTCACATTCTTTACCTCATTTGACTTGGCTCATTTGAATAAGATCACCAGGCCTTTCTTCCAAGGTGTCTCTGGGTGGACTCAAACCTTCAACCTTTCCAAACTGTTGGTTAGTAGCTAAAAGCATTAACTGTTTGCACCACCCAGGGACTCCTTTCCAATTAAGGACAATATAAAATTTTTGACATCTTCCCCAACAAGTAAAGGTCCAGTCGAAACTTCATTTGGCCAAGTAGACTCTTGACATTTAAGTCCAGGAAAATGATGCCATAAATGCATTCCTAAGAGGGTGAGTAGGAGGGAAAGCTAGTCCCAATGCAGCTTTTAATTCTGTAGTTACTCAACAACCCTGAGGATGTGCTCTGTTCAACCAAGATGGAGTTTGACATTGCTTTCCTCCATTTTAGGCAGGAAGAAACTCCGACTGTTTGAATACCTTCATGAATCTCTTTGTAACCCCGAGATGGCATCTTGTATTCAGTGGGTAGATAAAACCAAAGGCATCTTTCAGTTTGTATCAAAAAACAAAGAAAGACTTGCAGAACTTTGGGGAAAAAGAAAAGGCAACCGGAAGACCATGACTTACCAGAAAATGGCCAGAGCGCTGAGGAATTATGGAAGAACTGGAGAAATCACCAAAATCCGGAGAAAGCTAACTTACCAGTTCAGTGAGGCCATTCTCCAAAGACTTTCTCCATCGTATTTCTTGGGGAAAGAGATCTTCTACTCACAGTACATCCAGCCTGATCAAGAATATCTCAGTCTCAATAACTGGAATGCAAGTTATAATCCTATGTATGCCAATTACCATGAGCTAAATCACCCAGATTGCTAAATACACCTTCACATTTAATGGCTTCCTGGCATCAGAAACCTCCACTAGCTTCAGGATTTTTCTCTTAAAGCAAACACTGAAAAGAAAAAAAAAATCAGTTAACTTGTTGCTATCTTTTCTAAAATAGCGTACAATCTATACAAACATTGGTGGAAAATTCTGCCAGTGAACAACTTTAAAATGAGCACCTCCCATTTGGAAGTATAGACTATCCGTCCTTGCTATGACTATTCTCTATGCAACTACTTTCTTTTAGATTAACAATGCCAATAGAGATGATTTGATTTATAGATTGATTTTAACATTTTTCTGTCATTAACTCAGGTTAAAAATTTCTCTATCTGATAGCTTTAATAACAAAACAAAAAATGATTGCGTATTATGTACACATTTGCATCATTCGAGATACAGTTTTCATGCCAGCCTATGTTCATGGCTTTAACAACTTCCAGGGAAGATAGTTGTGATGCCTGCTCATGAACATCATCAGTGTCACTTAATTGCAGATGTAAAAAATGCTGAATTGGCAAATGTTTTGCTATATATTTTTTTACTATTAAAAATATAATATAATTAAGGCAATTAAAACAAGTAATGAACACATTAAAATAAATAAATACAAACTTCTTTGGATATCCTGAACCCTATTTTCTCTGCACTTCCACTCAAAGTCTGTAGGGGGCTAAAGAAGTGATAACGGAAAAACGCGTTGCCGACGAGTCGATTCCCACTCAGTGACACTGTAGGACACAGAACTGCTCCAGAGGGTTTCCAAGGAGCACCTGGGGGATTCAAACTGCCGACCTTTTGGTTAGCAGTCCAACTCTTAACCACTACGCCACCAGGGTTTCCAAAGAAGTGATAGTCTAAGGAAAATGCTTCGTGATAAAACTCAAAACCTGACAGCTCTGTGAAATCATCTTTGCAGTTCACTCTTCCCTTGAGCAGCTCCAGCGCTAACATTTCTTGCTATTTACCACAAGGAGGTGCTGTTGCCTCGTTTTCTTTCTGGCTCAGTCTTGGAACAAGGTTTCTTCTTCCCTTTACCTACTCTGGCTGGAACAGTTGAAACCAAAAACCAAACCTGATGCCGATTCCAACTCATGGTGACCTCATGTGTTAAAGTGAAATAGTTAAGAGGTGGGGAGGAGACTTTGATAAAGGCTCCCCCCACCCCGGTTGCCATCAAGTTGACTCTGACTCAAGACAACTCTATAGTGTGTCAGTAGAACTGCGCTCCGCATAGTTTTCAATGGCTGATTTTTTGAAACTAGATCTTCAAATATTTCTTCCAAGGATCCTGTGGGTGGACTCAAACCTCTAACCTTTCAGTTAGCAGCCAAGTCCATTAACCATTTGCACCATCCAGGGACTCCTTGGAAAACACTATTGTTGTTATGTGCCATTGAATTGATTTCGAACTGCGGGTTTGAGTAGCCAAAATTTGGTTAGCAGCTGAGCATGTAACAATTGTGCCACCAGGGCTCTTTGAAAAAGACAAGTCTAGCAATTAAAAACCCAAAGAGGAACCAGGAATTAGGCGGTCTGGCTTGAAAGCTAATGGCTTACTCTCCACATTCCACCAGGGACTCTGGGAAGGAAACCTTATTTCCTGGGAGCAGGGGAGCCAAGATGAAGGTTGAGCCACCTTAGCTGTCTGGGGACAGCAGCGTCTCGAGTCTGCGTTTTTTTCATTTGTGTCCTGATGCCTTTTGCCAAAGACCCTTTAAAAAAAATAGTAGTAGACGCTGACTAAATAGAGAATAACTTGATAATAGCCATCTCCAAGTGTAGTCCCGTTTTCAATCCACACTAACCACAAAGCAGGAGTCAGCATTCATGCCCATCCGCACAAAGAAAATATTCTTTATAAAGCATTAATGAGTAAGATAAGTTTTATCAAATATTTCAGACGAAAATTGTGAAGAGAGTTTACCACACAGATCATTCAGCCGTAAACTTAAAATTTCATCCGCATTTTAGTTTTCCCCATAGTTCCTCCTATACCCAGCGCCAGCTTGAGTCAGGGGAGGGTCCACTTGACAATTACCCAAGAGCCTTCACTCAGCTCCAGCTCTCTTTCTACTGTTACAGAGTTGCTTCTTCTCAGGCAGAAACTTGGGCTTTGCCTTCCACCCGAAGTGAGCTGACCAAAGCCCATTTTCCACAAGGAGGTCCTTTGTAAAGAAATACTCTTACCAGCTGTTCAGAGACTAAAACCCTCTCCATACACCATGAGAAATATTTCATTTCAAATGGGGTCACTCTTCCCTGATACCAGCCTTTCTTCATGGCCCCTTGTCCCTGGTATACAGTATCTCACCCTCCATCTTGTCACTTTCATCTAGCTGAAGAGTTCTATTAAACCCTAATCCAGCCATGGAATTTCTGAGAAGCAAATTTCATCCAGTTACTTGTGTCCCAAGGGCAACTTTGGTCTCTTGGTCCGGGCATTAAGAATTAAACCTTTCCTTCTAGGTACTTCCTGCCAGCGTGTCCTCTAAATCACAGGATACTTCTCTGGACCCTGGATCCTTCTCTGGGTCCTTCGGGTTGGTTCATCCTTTTTTTTTTTTTTCTCTCTTCGGGCCTTCCCCTTCATAAGCCAGTTGCCCTCAAGTTGATTCTGACTCATAGTGACCCCATGTGTGTCAGAGTAGAACTGTGCTCCATAGCGTTTTCAATGGCTGATTTTTTGGAAGTAGATCACCTGGGCTTTCTTTCGAGGTGCCTCTGGGACTTGAACCTCCAACCTTTCGGTTAGCAGCCAAGCACAGTAACTGTTTTTTTTTACCACTCAGGGACTCCTTCTTCATACGGCCTAAGTGCTTAGAACATTTTTCTTTTCCTCATCCCAGCCATTCTATGTAGGAAATATTCTGTGGGGCATCTCTGCTCAAAGGCATATTTCTTTACCAAATTCAGGGAAAGTCAATGCATCAAGTGGAAGGCAAAATTAACTATAATAGACAAAAAACTGAAAAGCAGCTTAAATACATCCTTTCTTCCTTCCACTGCCCCTGTGTTGGGTGGAAAAGGAGCCCTGGGGGCACAGTGGTTAAGCGCTCTGCTGCTAACTGAAAGGTCAGTGGTTCAAACCCGCCAGCTGCTCTGTGGGAGAAAGACATGGCAGTCTGCCTCCATAAAGATTTACAGCCTTGGAAACTCCATGGGGTAGCTCTGTTCTGTCTAATAGGGTCGCTATGAGTCGGAATCAACTCAATGGCAATGGGTTACGGGGTGTTGAATGGAATATATCACACTCTGGGTATCCAGTATTAAGTTAAACAGACATGGCTTCTTATGCCATAAAGCTTCAATTCTATCAATATATATTTATAAATTCCATTAATATTTAACAAGAACTTAACAGTTTACTGATGAGAAATTTGTTGATAGTTGAGTAAATCATTTCACAGCAAAATAAGTAATGGGTTGGGATGTTGAGATTATGAGGGATTTTTTTCCCATTCTCCTTTTTTATCATGTTATTATATTGTCTTAATACAAATCTGTCTGGAAGAAGTACAGCAAGAATGCTCATTAGAAGTGAGGATGTCTAGACTTCATCTCGTATACTTTAGGCATGTTGCCAGTCCCTGCAGAAAGACATCATGCTTGGTAAAGTAGGGGGTCAGAGAAAAGACGAAGACCCTCAATGAGATGGATAGACATAATGGCTGCAACAACAGGCTCAAACAATTCGTGAAGATGGCACACGACTGGGCAGTGTTTCGTTCTGTTGTACATAGGGTCACTATGAGTGAGAACAAATGGCACCTAACAACAACAATAGCTTATGTGACATAATTGATAAACAAAAAAAGTGCTAACCTGAAAATCTTATGAGAGCAAATGAAAGCCTCTTTTAAAGGACCCAGGATCAGTTTTTGGAAACGAACAACTCCCGTTACTTTTCAGATGCTTCCTGGCTTCCCTTTTAAATGTGACCTCTGGTGGCTTGTCCTGAAATTAGCAGGCATTTCCATCAGCACCCTTCACTTGAAATGATAGAACTTGGCTCCCTTCCTTTACAGCCCCCGCCTTTTTTTTTTAAAGTGACTCCACATAAAATGGTGGTATTTCCCAAAGCAAAAAATCAACACAAATTTGAAGTTTAGCGTTGCAATAAATGTGGCATGCCTATAAAGTCACCATATTTTTGGCATATAAAACAGATAAAAGAGAAGAGGACCCTTTCAATGATTGTTGTTTCCAGAATTCCTATACTTACATGCTCACCTGCATCTTACTGCTCCACTCAGAGGATTTGCTTTTCTTGTGGTTGGGTGCCATGTCCTTCCTTTTTGGTAAGGTCAGCTTGGTTCTTCTAGTCTTCTCTGTTGCCTTCTCTCACCATTCCCCTCTCTATTCTGGGTCCTGTCATCTTCTTCTGCCAGAACCAACACAGATGAGCTATAAGAGGGATGAAGCTGGCCCATGAGGAAGAAGGCAGACAGGTGAGTTCATTTTCCAGCCATTTGCTTACTGATTACAGTGGCTCACAATTATTGGACACTGTTATGTGCCAATAATATGGAAACCCTGATGGTGTAGTGGTTAAGTGCTATGGCTGTTAACCAAAAGGATTCAATTTCCTCTGATTTTCCAATATTCAAGTCCATAATCTTAGGCATTCAGAGATATATCTAGTTTGAAATTGTTCTAAAATTTCTGTTGGTTGGCATGTGGTGGACAACAGCATTGTTTAGATTCAGCTTCTGGGTTTTTTTTTTTTTAGTTGTACCATACACATATACAGTAAGGTGTGTCTAGTGCACTAATCTTAACTGTGTGGTATGATGTGTACAGCCATATAACCACCATCTGGATCCAGATACAGAGCATTCCACCTATCACCTCCACCACCACCCACTGCAACCCTATAGGACAAAGAGAGCTTCCCCATAGGGTTTTCAAGGCTATAAATCTTTGCAGAAGAAGACTGCCACATCTTTCTTCTGTGGAGCCGCTGGTGGTTTCCAACTGCCAACCTTTTGGTTAGCAGCCAAGTGCTTAACTGCTGTGCCACGAGGGCTCCTTTATAGAGCATTCCAGCAATGCATAATGTTCCCTAATGCCTCCTCTCAGTTTATATTCATTCCCAGGGATAGCTGTTATTTTGACTTCTATCATTACTATCATTTTGCCTGTTCTTGAACATCATATAAATGGAATCATCGTGGTATGAACTCTTTTGTGTCTGGTTTTATTTCCCTCCATAGAATATCTATGAAGTTTATCCGCGTTGCTTTATGTACCAGAAGCTTATACTTTTTCTTTGTTTTTTGGCTCCTGATTTTTGAAGGACTGTTCCAATTTTGTAATAAAGCTGAAATCTCTCCTTTAATCTCTGCATTTAATAAATATAAAATAGCCCCTGAATGTTCACATGCTCACATGGATAGTGTCATTTCATTATCAAACACCATAAATACCTATTCTCCTCCAAGTAAAACGAAATCCTTGAAAACTTCAGTATTTTCTCCGTTTATCATGATGTTGTTTATTGGTCCAGTTGGACCAATGTCTTACATAAGCAATTTAATTATAGCAAGTTGTGTGGTGGAGGATCCAAAATCAATGCCCATGGAAGCAGCACTCAAGAAATCAAACACGCATTGCATTGGGCAGATCTGCTGCAAAAGACCTCTCTAAAGTGTTAAAAAAGGAAAGATGTCACTTTGAGGACTAAGGTGCACCTGACCATGGTATTTTCAATCACCTCATATGCATGCAAAAGCTGGACAATGAATAAGGAAGACCAAAGAAGAATTGATGCCTTTGAATTGTGGTGTTGAGAAAGAATATTAAATATACCATGGACTGCCAAAAGAATGAACAATCTGTCTTGGAAGAAGTATAACCAGAATGCTCCTTAGAAGCAAGGGTGGCAAAACTATGTCTCGCACACTTTGGACATGTTATCAGGAGGGATCAGTCCCTGGAGAAGGAATCATGCTTGGTACAGGGTCAGCAAAAAAGAGGAAGGCCCTCAGTGAGATGGATTGACACAGTGGCTGTAACAATGGGCTCAAGCATAGCAACAATTTTGAGGACAGGACAGGACCAGGCAGTGTTCTGTTGTGCATAGGGTCACTATGAGTCGGAAGTGACTCGACGGCATCTGAAAACAACAGCAACAAGAGCTATTTGGAACCTTGGTGTCACAGTGGTTAAGAGCTTGGTGCTAACCAAAAGGTCAGCAGTTTGAACCCACCAGCCACTTCTTGGAAACCCTTTTGGGCAGTTCTAATTTGTCCTCTAGGGTCGCTATGAGTCACAATCGACTCGATGGCAATGCTGTTGTTGGACTTCAAGTACCAGAGAGCCCTGACTCCAAAACTTGGTGGCAATGGGGTATAGAGATATTGGGCAGTCAAAGGGGTGGACTGTAGCAAACATTTTTGCTACATCCATTACCCTTTTTCTCCTTTAAGGTAACACTTCACTTTTATTCAAGTGCCTGTTCTCTAGCCTGTGACTCAAGGAATAGTGAACGTAATCCCCTCAGTGGTTAAATCCTATTAAGTCTGAGCCAGTGACAGCTGCTCATTCCCCTTTTCAGTGATTAGGGTTGTGCGTAGGGTCCAGTTCTGGTCAATGAGACATGATAAGAGATGTTCTGGGGACTCTGGGTGGCTTCCTCATGCCTACAGAATAGACACTAGAAGAGATACCCTTTCTGTCCCTGGACATTGCTGTGTTGAGAGATAGCCTGGAACTTCTACAGGCATTTACTCCCTGTCTGAGGATAAGGCCAAAGGCAAGAAGGGGAAACAAAAGACTTACCAAAACATGAAGCCAGAACAATGATGTATCATGATTGTAGCCCACTGCTTCTTCGAACTTTGTGATCAGTGAGATAATGAATTTTCCAATCATTTTAACCACTTTGAGTCAGGGCTCTCTGGCACTTGAAGTCCAAGATATCCTAACTGATCTTCCTATTTTTATTAACAGTTAATGATAAGAAACATAGTGTTCCAAGAGATATCACTTTGACTCCAAAACTTGTAAATGTGATCTTCCACCACATGTTGTTGTTAGGTGCTGTTGAGTTGGTTCTGACTGATACCAACCTTATGTACAGTGGAACGAAACACTGCTTGGTCCTGGGCCATTCTCACAATCCTTGTTATGTTTAAATCCATTGTTACAGCCAGTTCGTCAATCCATCTCGTTCAGGATCTTCTTCTTTTTTTCAATTCTTCTTTGGTCTTCCTTATTCATTGTCCAGCTTTTGCATATATACAAGGTGACTGAAAATACCATGGTCAGGTGCACCTTAGCCGTCAAGGTGAAATCTTTGCTTTTGAACACTTTAAAGAAGTTTTTTTGCAGCCAAATATCTGTATAGACACTTAAAAAAAATGTTCATGCCTTTCTGGAAATTATTCACACACTCCCTTAAAGGAGTGTCTTAGTTTCCATTACAAAATACCACAAAGTGAGTGGCTTTGAAGAACAGAAATTTGTTTTCTCACAGTTCTGGAGGCTAGAAATCTGAATTCAGGACATTGGCATTGCTATGCGCTCTCTCTGTCAGCTATAGAAGAAAATTCTTCCTTATCTCTTTCAGCTTCTGGCAGCCCCAGGAGTTTCTTGGTGTTCCTTGACTTGAAGATGTATCTTCACATGTGTCTTCCCCTCTTATGAGATACCACTCATAAGAGATTAGGACTAGGCCAATGCTACTCTGGCATGACCTTGTTTAATTTAACTGATAAAAGAGAAACTCCATTTCCAAATAAGGTCACATTCATAGGTCCAGGGTTTAGAACTTCAGCATATCTTTTTGGAGGACACAATTCAATCCATAACAAGGAGGCAACCCTAAGTCTCACCAAGGCATTACTACATCCAAGATGTAGGTTACTAAGCCAAGATTGCTGAGTGTTTTCAATATTCTCCTCTAATTCATGACTGTATTTACTCTTCATGGTTCAGCAATGGACTACAATATAACATCTGATTTGGAAAAGGCAAGAGCAGAAAACAAACCCTACTCACTTATCCCATTACACATACCATGTTATTGCACAAGAATGGTGAGGATCCAGCTAGGAAGAGGAGTAAGTTGTTTGGTTAGCCAATCAGAAAGGCCCTATTTTCGCTCTCTTTGAGGAATGTCCTTTATCATGTCTTCATGGTTCTTGGTTCTACCTTCTGTGATAATTTTTCTGTTGGTTTTTTCCAGTGGTCATACCTAAGATGGACATTATGAAGATGTATTTTCTTAGCATTGCACAGCACTATAGAAGCTTACTAACATGAGTTTAGTGATCTGGGATTGCCAATTCCATATTTTTAGCTTTTGCTTCTGCAGCACCCCACTTCCTGGTACCAAATTTTGAAGCAGCAAACTTTCTTGATTGTAGATAATTGAAATCAGCTGTGACTAATTTAATTAGAAAAGGAACTTGCTAAAAGGTATTAGATGTCTTACAGGATCCCTGAGAATGCTGGAGAATGCACAGCCAGACACAAAGCCCCAGATGACACCAAAGATCTGACTGAGTGTGGACATCACTGTTGTTACCAGTCACTCGAGGCCTCAGTTTGTCCCCTCACCTGTTACTGAATAGAGCTAGTACAACATCACTGCTTCCCCCAGAAACTATTTTGCCGCAACTGCCACTGTATTCAAACAGGAGTCTCTACTATCATGGCTTCTGCACATTGCTAGCTCACCATTCAAATTTTGGGAAGGCAGCTTCTGATTGTCTAAGTTTAGCTCACGTGCTTGTGTTAGGCTACAAAGAAAGCTAGAAAAGTGATTATTTGAAATTTTCAACTCTTATAATGGGAGACTGTGTCTGCTTCATACCAAGACTCTTAAGGTCGAGAATTCCCCCAAACATACAGAGGTTCAGATACTGGGCAGCCAAAAGAATGACAAATTTCATTATTATTTTTAACCATGATAACAAGGATCAGAGCATGTATAGCTTCATTTTAAAAAAACCTTTTGCCCCTCACCTGGCTAATCTCCAAAAATGCTCTTTGTTCCTAGTACTTCTGTGGTCACAGGAATTTAAATAGTCCCGAAACAACTTATCCTTATCTTTCTGAGAAGGCAATTTCGACACAGTGTTTGAGTTATTCAAATATCAAGTCAAACTTTAATTTCTGTTTCTATAGCTGTAGCTAATCTAAGAAATTAAAGTCTACAGTTTCTAATTTCCACAGTATGAAAACTTTATTCATATCTGTTTTCTTCCTTTCAGGAAGCTATTATAATTTTCCAGTTTCATGGTTTAATTTCACTGGAATTAAGTTTGAGGAGCTTACAATAAGATAATTGACCAAATTTAACTCCAGTTCCAATTACAAAATGTACCTTATGCTAACTTTTTGCCCAAGGGCATTTTCTAGTTGTCAAAACTCACTCTGAGTATTTGAGGGGTGTGTTGGAAGTGCTGGGGATTGAGCTGCCCCTCGGAGCAGCTCTCAGTCAGTGTCAGATGTTGTTGGTAGATACATTTCTCTGTTTCTTCATTCCTAAATTAGGATAGCTGAGGCATGCTCTATACTCTCTCCCAGAGTTCCCCAGCAGGACTGAGTCCCAGTAACTTGCCAGATAACTTGCCTTCAATCTGTTTTCTTTCCTTCCTGTCTTACTTTCCTACTGTCCTAATTGTGCTTCCTGGGATGGCCTCCCAAATAAACTACTTATATTCACATTCTTGCCTCAAAATCTCCTTGGGAAGGGGGTGGGGTGTACGTAGGGCAACTCAAGCCATTAATTGAAAAGACACGTAAATTCTCCCAGCATCAGCTTCTCCAACCACAAAAGTTAAGTTTATTTATAACACTCAGTTGTATCAATTAGGAACAAGGCAGTTAGAGCTTACTGGATTTCTAATGAGTCCCTGGGTGGTGTAAATGTTTGAAGTGCTCATCTACTAACCAAAATATTGGAGGTTCAAGTCTATGCAGAAGTGCCTCAGAAGAGAGACCTGGCAATCTACTTCCACATTATCAGCCATTGAAAACCCTGTGTAGCACAGTTCGACTCTGACACACATTGGGTTACCATCAGACAAGTTGATTTGACCCTAACTGGTTTAGTATGTTTGCTAACTCTCTTTCTCTCTCTCAGGCAGACTCCACACAGTCAGGGTGGGTAACCCCATTTTGTAGATGGAGAAACTAAAGCTGGAAGAATTTAAGTATCTTTTCTAAAGTCATCCAGCTAATGAGTGTTCTGGAATCAATTAAAACTCAGGTCCATCTAATTCTTTCTACTACGCCACATTGCCTGCTGATACGGGGCTGTTGTTGTTAGCTCTCGAGTTGATTCTGACACATGGTGACCTCATATGTGCAGAGTAGAACTGCTCCATGGAGTTTTCAAGTCTGTGACCTTTCGGAAGTAGATTGCCAGGCCTGGCTTCTGAGGTGCCTCTGGGTAGGTTTGAGCCGTCAGCCTTTAGGCTAGTAGCCAAGTGCTTAGCCGTTTGCACCACCCAAAGAGCCAATACATAAGGGCTATGAGGTATGTATTCCTATAAGTTCTCTAACTGGGCCAATGCTAGATCTTCAGAACATTATCATTTTCAGAAAAGCCTTTGCAATGTTTATTCAGTGCTATTAAAAGAGCCACTTATTCCTTATCACTGTTGGTGGGAGTGTACATTAATGCAACCTTTAGAGGAAAACATGGCAATATTAATCAAAGTTTTAAATCCACATGATTGAAAATATATTGTATAGATATATATATAGCAATAAATGATTTAAAAAATTAATATTTTATATACATATACCTACATATTATATATATATATAAAATATACTGTCAATCATGTGGATATAAATCTTTAAGTTTTCTTCCATAATCAGTATATATCCTTTCTTTACAAGCCTCCTATCATCTTTATTTTTTTTCAATTTTCTTTTCCCTCTCTTTTGTGTTTATGGCCTTTTTCAAATGTCTGGTGATTTTTGTTTCTTCACTAATATGTCCTGTTTGCTTTGAAAGCTCTTTACGTCTTTTGATTTAGAAAATTCTCAACCAAGAATTTATCCTATGGCTTACTAAACTCTGAAACTCACTGCTGTCGAGTCAATTCCGACTCATAGTGACTCTATAGGACAGAGTAGAACTGCCCCATAGAGTTTCCAAAGAGCACCTGGTGGTTTCGAACTGCCAACCCTTTGGTTAGCAGCCATAGCACTTAACCACTACGTCCTATGGCTATACACATTAAAAAATAAAGATATTATTAAGGAGAAACTAATTTGCACTGTAATCCCTCATCTAAAGTACACACACACCAAAAAAGCTTGTAGGCAGCCATCTAAGATTACTGGTCCCACACCATGTGAAGCAAGGGAGAATAAAGAAAAACAAAGACACAAGGGAAAGATTAGTTCTAAGGACTAATGAACCACAACTGCCACAGCTTCCACCAGGTTGAGCCCAGCACAACTAGATGGTGCCCGGCTACCACCACCAACTGCTCTGACAGGGATCACAATACATGGTCCTGGACAGAGCTGGAGAAAAGATGTAGAACAAAATTCTAACTCACAAAAAAGACCAGACTTACTGGCCTGACAGAGACTGGAGAAATCCTGAGAGTATGGCCCCCGGACACCCTTTTAACTCAGTACTGAAGTCACTCCTGAGGTTCACCCTTCAGCCAAAGATTAGATAGGTTCATTAAAAAAAAGGAGAGTAAAGGGGCACACCAGTCCAGGGGCAAGGACTATAAGGCAGGAGGGGACGGGAAAGCTGGTAATGGGGAACCTAAGGTGGAGAAGAGGAGAGTGTTGACATGTCATGGGAGGGTTGGCAACCAGTGTCACAAAACAATATGTGTGTCAATTGCTTAGTGAGGAACTAATTTGCTCTGTAAACCTTCACCTAAAGCACAATTAAAAAAAGGTATTAAAAAATAAATGTAAATGATTGTTCATTGACACAATTGTTGGTAAGACCAAAAAATAGAGTGGATAATGGCAAATATTTATTGAATTCTTACTACGTGGCAGGCACTGTGCTAAGCAGTTTTCTTATTTCATCTCACAACAATCTTTTGAGATAGGTATAATAATACACATTTTAAAGAAGAGAAAGTTGAGGCTGAGAGAGTTTAAAATATGTGGACATGTTACATAACTAAATAGCAGCAAATCTAGAATTTAAACCCAGGTAGTTTGACTTAAAATGGTTTGCACTCAACTGCTAACCTAAAGGTTAGCGGTTTGAACTCACCCAGCAGTGCTGCAAAAGAAAAGCCTTAGTGATATGCTTCCATTAAGATTAAAAAAACCCCAAAACCCAAACTCATTGCCATTGAGTTGACTCCAACTCATAACAACCCTATAGGACAGAATAGAACTGCCCCATAGGGTTTCCTAGGCTGTAATCTTTATGGAAGCAGACAGCTACATCTTTCTCCTACAGAGTGGCTGGTGGTTTGAACCACCGATCTTCTGGTTAACCACTGCCGAGCACTTAACCACTGCACCACCACAGCAGTTCTATAACACATGAGGTCGCCATGAGTTGAAATCAACTCAATGGCAACTAATAAAAACAGTTTGACTTTGGAGCATGAAACTTTAATTGCTGTAAAATATATCTATCAATGAGAAATCAATAAAAAATTTATAGTGTATCTATGCAATGGAATGCTATCTAGCAGTTAAAAACAATGTTGGTATGAAACGATTTCCAAGATATATTAATGAGCAAAAAAAGAATTTGAGTAAAAATATGAGCGAATCACATTACATGAACATTTACATACATCATCAAATGTATAGAAATTTCTGCAATTATACTTAAGAAACTTAATAAAGGTACTTTTGGCAGCTGAAATGAGAGTTTAGTGAGGGAGATTTTCACTGTATTTTATTTTTTTTTCTAATTTTTATTGTGCTTTAAGTGAAAGTTTACAAATCAAGTCAGTCTCTTATACAAAACCTTGTTAAGGTACTCCTAATTGTTCTCCCGGCTAATGTGTCCATTCAGCAAGCTTCTGACCCCTTCTGCCCTCTCATCTCCCCTCCAGATAGGAGATGCCAACATAGTCTCATGTGTCTTCTTGATCCAAAAATCTCACTCTTTACCAGTATCGTTTTCTATCTCATAAAAATCTCATAGTCCAGTCAAATCCCTGTCTGAAGAGTTGGCTTCAAGAATGGTTCCTGTCTTGGGCTAACAGAAGGTCTGGGGACCATGACCTCCAGGGTCCTTCTAGTCTCAGTCAGACCATTAAGTCTGGCCTTTTTACGAGAATTTGGGGTCTGCATCCCACTGCTCTCCTGCTCCCTCAGGGGTTCACTGTTGTGTTCCGTGTCAGGGCAGTCATCGGTTGTAGCCAGGCACCATCTAGTTCTTCTGGTCTCAGGCTGATGTAGTCTCTGCTTTATGTGGTCCTTTCTGTCTCTTGGGCTCATAATTACCTTGTGTCTTTGGTGTTCTTCATTCTCCTTTGCTCCAGGTGGGTTGAGACTCATTGATGCATCTTAGATGGCCACTTGTTAGCATTTAAGACCCCAGAAGCCACTCTCCAAAGTGGGATGCAGAATATTTTCATAATAGATTTTATTATGCCAATTGACTTAGATGTCCCCTGAAACCATGGTCCCCAAACCCTCACCTCTGCTACGCTGGCCTTCGAAGCATTCAGTTTATTCAGGAACCTTCTTTGCACTTAATTTAGTCTAGTTGTGCTGACCTTGCCTGTATTGTGTTGTCTTTCCCTTCACCTAAAATAATTCTTATCTACTATCTAATTAGTGAAAGCCCTTCTCCCTCCCTACCCTTCTCCCTCCCTCCTTCCCCCCTTCATTTTATGTTTTTATACCACATCTGCAAATAATCTCTCAACCTTCTCCAAGAACTTTACAATGTTCGTTATCTAATTATCTATGTAAAATCCATGATAAAATTCAGTTATTTTAAACTAGATCATTTGTAGGTCTGTTTCTATTGTCTATTTTTTCTCTTGGTCCTGTTTCTTGGTATATCTGGTAATTTCTTATTTAATGCCAGACATTTCATATGAAAAATCATAGAGACTCTGGATGATATTATTTCCTCCAGAAAGGATTTATCTAGATTAGGAGGAGATTACCTTAATCCAAGTCAGGAACTGAGCTAATTTAGGACTGGCTTTCAGTCTTGGTAAGGTATGGTCTATCTCCTTGTTATACAGTGAAACCTGTGACAGCCAGAACTCAGTGGGACTGCCTAGTTTTTCTGGGTCTTGCAAGTTTTCCACCTTTAACAGGACGCAGTCTTATCACTTTTCTGTTGCTCATTTTAGTGGAAAATATTTGAGTTTTCCTTCTCTGACAGGTTTCTGCCTTAAACAACTTCCCGCTTTTGCAGGTTTTACTACACTATCTCCCAAGGTATAGCCCTTTAAGACTTCCCAACTAACAGCCTGAAGTATTTACCAGGACCTCTGGTAGATTCTGGGGAATGCATTGCAGTGAGCCCAGCACTGCTATCTCTTTCCAGGAATTTGTCTGTAACTGATATGGAATCAGGAATCTAAACAGAAAATGATGACTCAAAGAAGCTGGGAATCTCATGGGTCTTAGGAGGAAAATATTAGAGTTTATAGGTCAAGACATCTAGGACTTAAGTAACTAAGATCTTGGAAAAAAAGAAAATTCAGAGAAAAGAGTTCAACATTCTGTTGGACAGACTTTTCAACAGAAACAGAAACTAGAAGAAAATGCAATGACAACTTTAAAGTGACAAAAATAACTGCCAATGAAGCATTCTATGCCCAGGGAAAATATTTCTTTAAAGATGAAATAAGGATGTTTTATGATAAACTAAAACTCAGAGAGTTTATTGGCAGGAGACAATAATTTTCAAGTATTAAAATCACATAAAATATGTTTTCTGACCACAGCTGAATTAAGCCAAAAATTAATGGCAAAGACATAACTTAAAAATACACACATGAATGGATATTTAGAAATACACTCATCCATAACACATATGTCAAAGAAAAAAATTACAGGGAAAGGTTTTAACTGAATGAAAATATGAATAGCAAAATTTGAGGTATATAATTAAAGCTGTGCTTTGAGGAAAATTTATACGTCAAAAGCACATTTAGACTAAAAGAAGAAACGCTGAAAATCAATAATCTATTGGTCTACCTCAAGAAGTTGGAAAACAACAGTAAATTAAACCCAAAGAAAGCCAAAAAAAGGAAATAATTAAATTAAAATCAAAGAAATATAAAACAAAATTAAAACAAAAATTTAACCAATCAAAAACTTGATTCTGAGGAGGGGGCCAAGATGGCTGACTAGGCAAACGCTACCTTGGATCCCTCTTGCAACAAAGACTCGGAAAAACAAGTGAATCGATCACATACATGAAAATCTACGAACCCTGACCATCAAAAAAAAATCTAAAGATTTGACCTGAGTGACAGGTGAGCGAAAAGCTGCGCCCTGAACCAGCGATCACTTCTGGAGCCCGCAACCCACCCCACAGCCTTGAGCCCTGGCGGTTCCCTGGTGCCAAGTGGTGGGGCCAATTGCAGCTTGCTGAGGCGGGGCAGGCACAGGACACAGCCCTAAACCCTAGCCCCCTGGGGTAACCTCCACAGAGACTCAGCCAGCACAGGCAGGCTGCACACTGACGGGGCTAATGAGAGAACGAACAACCACGGGGAGGCAGCGACTGTTTTTGGAGCCTGGAGCCAGCATCCCAGTGAGAAAACTTTGGCACCGGGCTTTGGACTGGGTGCAGGGGAGCTGAGCACAGCATACTGAGATGGCCCAAACACGGGATGCAGCCCTAGCCCCCAGAAGTGACCTGGGGGAAGCTCAGCCAGTGCACGCAGGCAGTGCAGCGATGCGGCTGACAGGAGGAGAAGTCACCAGGAGGCAGTGACTGGTTTTGGAGCCGGGAGTGCTGCGTCCCAGTCGGGGAACCTTGGTGCTGGGCTTTGGACTGGGAGTGGAGGAACTAACCACGGCTTCTGAAACAGTGCAAGCACAGGATGAGGGCCTGACCCTCGGGGGCAATCTCTACCCAGCCAGCGCACACAGTCGACGCACCCCTCAGGAATCTCAGATGAAACAGTCATCCCAAGCAAGATAAGTAACTTTGTCTATATTCCGGGGTGCTACTCTCTCCTATCTATCTGATCCCTCCCCTCCCTTCCCAGGCCGCTTCATTAACATTGGAATTTCCTGGGTCAGAGAGTGAAGTGCTCTGCGGTTTTTTTTTTTTCTTTGATTGTTTGTTTTGTCTTTTCCTAATCCATTCTCCTGGCTTGAGAGAAGCAGCTACAAAAAACCCAGGGACCAAGAATCTTTCCCTGACTTCCCAAAAGTGGACTAAAAATACAGAACCAGCTCCAGCCAAGCATATGAGATCCACAGTCTTGGGCTTTCATCCCTACAGGGAACAAGGTGGCTATTATAATGCAAAGGCAATTCTGATAGTGATCTGACTGTAATTGTTTTAGCGAATTACTGGAAATACAAGTTTCCCAGGTCTGATATCTCTACCTATTAAACAGAGCCCTCACTGACCCACAACAGGGAACTGAGGGCTGAAGCTCCACCCAGACCACCTAGCCTCCTGCCATAGGAGTCTGAGGATAGTGACATCTACCAATCTGTAGAGGTACATGCATTGGGTGCCTAAGGTACAGCTGCAGAGCCCACCCACCAAAGTGCTTTAGGAATAGAGACACTCTTACCTCACTGGCACTTGGGGGAAGCCTGTCAGCATCCTGCCCCCTCTGGAATGTGACTCCCTGCTGCTACTAGAATCTGGTGCACACAACTATCACCACTACTCCTCTAAGTGAATAGGTGACAGTCTACCCCACACACTTGGTGACCCAAAATCAGATTCTACTCAAGAATAGTGAATGGACTCTTAGGCTTATATTTCTGGTAACGGCCCAAACCAGCTGGTAAGAGGACATAAGTGATTCAAAGGCTACAACAATCAAGACAGCACAATCTAGTAGCCCATCTACATACATCGAAGGAAAACAAAACAAGATAAGTCTCAGTGAGCAAATATAAAATAAACCATTACAATATCTTATAGATGGCTCAGAGACAGAAGTCGATATCAAACCACATGAAGAAGCAGACCATGATTCCTTCCAAAACTCCCCAAATTAAAGAATCAAAATCTTTCCCAAATGAAGATACAATCCTGGAATTGCCAGATGCAGGATATAAAAAACTAATTTACAGAATGCTTCAAGACATCAGGGATGACCTCAGAAATGAAATAAGGCAATCTACAGAAAAAGCCAAGGAACACACTGATCAAGCAGTTGAAGAAATTGAAAAGATTATTCAAGAACATAGTGGAAAAATTAATAAGCTACGAGAATCCATAGAGAGACAGCACTCAGAAATCCAAAAGATTAACAGTAAAATTACAGAATTAGACAACTCAATAGGAAGTCAGAGGAGCAGAATCGAGGAATTGGAATGCAGAGTGGGGCAGCTGGAGGACAAAGCAATTGACACCAATATAGCTGAAGAAAAATCAGATAAAAGAATTTAAAAAAATAAAGAAACCCTAAGAATTATGTGGGGCTCTATCAAGAAGAATAACTTGCGTGTGATTGGTGTTCCAGAACAGAGAGGGATAACAGAAAATACAGAGAGAATAGTTGAAGATCTGTAGGCAGAAAACTTCCCTGACATCATGAAAGATGAAAGGATATCCATCCAAGATGCTCATCGAACCCCATATAAGATTGATGATCCAAAAAGAAAATCACCAAGACATAGTATCATCAAACTTGCCAAAACCAAAGATAAAGAGAAAATTTTAAAAGCAGCCAGGGTTAAAAGAAAGGTCTCCTACAAGGGAGAATCAATAAGAATAAGTTCAGACTACTCAGCAGAAACCATGCAGTCAAGAAGGCAATGGGATGACATATATAGAGCACTGAAGGAGAAAAACTGCCAGCCAAGGATCATTTATCCAGCAAAACTCTCTCTCAAATATGAAGGCGAAATTAAAACATTTACAGATAAACACAAGCGTAGAGAATTTGCAAAAACCAAACCAAAGCTACAAGAAATACTAAAGGAAATTGTTTGGTCAGAAAATCAATAACATCAGATAACAACACAACACGAGGTCACAGAACAGAACATCCTGATATCAACTCAAATAAGGAAATCACAAAAACAAATTAAGATTAATTTTAAAAAGAAAAAAATGCTCAAAACAGGGAATCATTGAAGTCATTATGTAAAAGATAACAATAATCAAAAAGAGGGACTACATACAGGAGGCATAGAACTGCCATATGGAGAGGAAAACAAGGCGATATAGGACGATACAAGTTAGGTTTTTACTTAGAAAAATAGGGGTAAATATTAAGGTAACCACAAAGAGGTCTAACAATTCCATAACTCAAAATACAAACCAAGAAAAACATAGCAACTCAGCAAACATAAATTTGACTACTATGAAAATATGGAACACACAATTTACAAAGAAAAACGTCTCAGCACAAAAAAGTAAGTGGAAAAATGAAATTGTCAACAACACACACAAAAAGGCATCAAAATGACAGCACTAAACACAATTCTTATCTGTAATTACACTGAATGTAAATGGACTAAATGCACCAATAAAGAGACAGAGAGTCTCAGACTGGTAAAGAAACGTGATCCGTCTATATGCTGCCTACAAGAGACACACCTTAGATGTAGAGACACACCTTAGACTTAGAGACACAAACAAACTAAAACTCAAAGGATGGAAAAAAATATATCAAGTAAACCACAACCAAAAAAGAGCAGGAGTAGCAATATTAATTTCTGACAAAATAGACTTCAAAGTTAAATCCACCACAAAGGATAAAGAAGGACACTACATAATGATTAAAGGGACAATTGATCAGGAAGACATAACCATATTAAATATTTATGCGCCCAATGACAGGGCTGCAAGATCCATAAAACAAACTTTATCAGAACTGAAAAGTGAGATAGACACCTCCACAATTATAGTAGGAGACTTCAACACACCACTTTCGGAAGACAGGAGTTCCAGTAAGAAGCTCAATAGAGACACGGAAGACCTAACTGCTACAATCAACCAACTTGACCTCACAGACCTATACAGAACACTCCACCCAACAGCTGCAAAGGATACTTTTTGTTCTAGTGCACATGGAACATTCTCTAGAATAGATCACATTTTAGGACATAAAACAAACCTTTGCAGAATCCAAAACATCGAAATATTACAAAGCATCTTCTCAGACCACAAGGCCATAAAAGTGGAAATCAATAACAGAAAAATCAGGGAAAAAAAATCAAATACTTGGAAACTGAACAATACCCTGCTCAAAAAAGACTGGGTTATAGAAGACATAAAGGAGGGAATAAAGAAATTCATAGAATGCAATGAGAATGAAAACACTTTCTATCAAAACCTCTGGGACACAGCAAAAGCAGTGCTCAGAGGTCAATTTCTATCGATAAATGCACACATACAAAAAGAAGAAAGAGCCAAAATACGAGAACTGTCCCTACAACTTGAACAAATAGAAAGCGAGCAACAAAAGAATCCATCAGGCACCAGAAGAAAACAAATAAAAATTAGAGCTGAACTAAATGAAATAGAGAACAGAAAAACAATTGAAAGAATTAACAAAGTCAAAAGCTGGTTCTTTGAAAAAATTAACAGAACTGATAAACCATTGACCAGACTGCCTAAAGAAATACAGGAAAGGAAACAAATAACCCAAATAAGACATGAAATGGGCCATATCAGAACAGAACCAACTGAAATTAAACCAACTACTATAATTGTGGAGGTGTCTATCTCATTTTTCCATTCTGTTAAAGTTTGTTTTAAATAATATCAGATTATTACGAAAAATTGTACTCTAACAAATATGCAAACCTAGAAGAAATGGATGAATTCCAAGAAAAACACTACCTACCTAAACTAACAACTAAATAGACCCATAACAACAAAAAAAAGAGATTGATAAGGTAATCAAAAAACTCCCAACAAAAAAAAGCCCTGGCCTGGATGGCTTCACTGCAGAGTTCTACCAAACTTTCAGAGAAGAGTTAGCACCACTACTACTAAAGGTGTTTCAAAGCATAGAAAATGATGGAATACTACCTAACTCATTCTATGAAGCCACCATATCCCTGATACCAAAACCAGATAAAGACACCACAAAAAAAGAAAATTACAGACCTATATCCCTCATGAACATAGATGCAAAAATCCTCAATAAAATTCTAGCCAATAGAATTCAACAATATATCAAAAAAATAATCCACCACGACCAAGTGGGATTTATACCAGGTATGCAAGGTTGGTTTAATATTAGAAAAATCATTAATGTGATCCACCATATAAATAAAACAAAAAACGAAAACCACATGATCTTATTAATTGATGCAGAAAAGGCATTTGACAAAGTCCAACACCGATTCATGATAAAAACTCTCAGCAAAATAGGAATTGAAGGAAAATTCCTCAACATATTAAAGGGCATCTTTTATACACAGCCAACATCATTCTAAATGGAGAGAGCCTGAAAGTATTTCCCTTGAGAACGGGAACCAGACAAGGATGCCCTTTATCACCGCTCTTATTCGACATTGTGCTAGAGGTCCTAGCCAGAGCAATTAGGCTAGACAAAGAAATAAAGGGCATCCGGATCCGCAAGGAAGAATTAAAATTATCTTTATTTGCAGATGACATGATCTTATACACAGAAAACCCTAAGGAATTCTCCAGAAAACTACTGAAACTAAGAGAAGAGTTCGGCAGAGTCTCAGGTTACAAGATAAACATACAAAAATCACTTGGATTCCTCTACATCAACAAAAGAACATCGAAGAGGAAATCACCAAATCAATACCATTCACAGTAGCCCCCAAGAAGATAAAATACTTAGGAATAAATCTTACCAAAGATGTAAAAGACCTATACAAAGAAAACTACAAAGTACTAGTGCAAGAAACTAAAAGGGACCTACTTAAGTGGAAAACATACCTTGCTCATGGATAGAAAGACTTAACGTAGTAAAAATGTCTATTCTACCAAAAGCGATCTACATGTACAATGCACTTCCGATCCAAATTCCAATGAGATTTTTTAAAGTGATGGAGAAACAAATCTCCAACTTCATATGGAAGGGAAAGAAGCCCCGGATAAGTAAAGCATTATTGAAAAAGAAGAAGAAAGTGGGAGGCCTCACTCTACCTGATTTTAGAACACATTATACAGCCACAGTAGTCAAAACATCCTGGTATTGGTACAACAACAGGCACATAGACCAACGGAACAGAATTGAGAACTGAGACCTAAATCCATCCACATATGAGTAGCTGATATTTGACAAAGGCCCAGTGTCAGTTAATTGGGGAAAAGATAGTCTTTTTAACAAATGGTGCTGGCATACCTGGATATCCATTTGCAAAAAAATGAAACAGGACCCATACCTCACACCATGAACAAAAACTAACACCAAGTGGATCAAAGACCTAAACATAAAGACTAAAACGATAAAGATCATGGAAGAAAAAATAGGGACAACGTTAGGAGCCCTAATACAAGGCATAAACAGAATACAAAACATTACTAAAAATGACGAAGAGAAACCCGATAACTGGGAGCTCCTAAAAATCAAACACCTATGCTCATCTAAAGACTTCACCAAAAGAGTAAAAAGACCACCTACAGATTGGGAAAAAAGTTTCAGCTGTGATGTCTCTGACCAGCACCTGATCTCTAAAATCTATATGATTCTGTCAAAACTCAACCACAAAAAGACAAACAACCCAATCAAAAAGTGGGCAGAGGATATGAACACGGACTTCACTAAAGAAGATATTCAGGCAGCTAACAGACACATGAGAAAATGCTCTGGATCATTAGCCATTAGAGAAATGCAAATTAAAACCACGATGAGATTCCACCTCACTCCAACAAGGCTGGTATTAATCCAAAAACACAAAATAATAAATGTTGGAGGGGCTGCGGAAAGATTGGAACTCTTATACACTGCTGGTGGGAATGTAAAATGGTACAACCACTGTGGAAATCTATCTGGCGTTTTCTTAAACAGTTAGAAATAGAACTACCATACAACCCAGAAATCTCACTCCTTGGAATATACCCTAGAGAAATAAGAGCCTTTAGAAGAACAGATATATGCACACCCATGTTTATTGCAGCACTGTTTACAATAGCAAAAAGTTGGAAGCAACCAAAGTGTCCATCAATAGACGAATGGTTAAATAAATTATGGTACATTCACACAATGGAATACTACGCATCGAAAAAGAACAGTGACGAATCTGTGAAACATTTCATAACATGGAGGAACCTGGAAGGCATTATGCTGAGTGAAATTAGTCAGATGCAAAAGGACAAATACTGTATAAGACCACTATTATAAGTTCTTGCGAAATAGTATAAACCGAGAACACATTCTTTTGTGGCTACTAGAGGGGAGAAGGAGGGAGGGTGGGAGAGGGTTATTCACTGATTAGTTAGTAGATAAAAACTACTTTAGGTGAAGGGAAGGACAATACTCAATACAGGGAAGGTCAGCTCAAGTGGACTGGACCAAAAGCAAAGAAGTTTCTGGGATAAACTGAATGCTTCGAAGGCCAGCGGAGCAAGGGCGGGGGTTTGGGGACTATGGCTTAAGGGGACTTCTAAGTCAATTGGCATAATAAACTCTATTATGATAACATTCTGCATCCCACTTAGAAGTGTGGCATCGGGGGTCTTAAATGCTAACAAGCGGCCATCTAAGATGCATCACTTAATCTCAACCCATCTGGATTAAAGGAGAATGAAGAACACCAAGGTCACATGATAACTATGAGCCCGAGACAGAAAGGGCCACATGAACTAGAGACTTACATCATCCTGAGAGCAGCAGAACTAGATGGTGCCCGGCCACAACTGATGACTGCCCTGACAGGGAACACAGCAAAGAACTCCTGAGGGAGCAGGAGAACAGTGGGATGCAGACCCCAAATTCCCATCAAAAGACCAGACTTAATGGTCTGACTGAGACCAGAAGAATCCTGTCGGTCATGGTCCCCAAATCTTCTGTTGGCCCAGGACAGGAACCATTCCCGAAGACTACTCATCAGACACGGAAGGGACTAGACAATGGGCTGGAGAGAGATGCTGATGAAGAGTGAGCTACTTGTATCAGGTGGATACTTGAGACTGTACTGGCATCTCCTGTCTGGAGGGGAGATGGGAGGGTAGAGAGGGTTGGAAGCTGGCAAAACGGTCACGAAAGGAGAGACTGGAAGAAGGGAGCTGGCTGACTCGTTAGGGGGAGAGGAAATGGGAGTATGTAGTAAGGTGTATATAAGCTTACATGTGACAGACTGACTTGATTTGTAAACTTTCACTTAACGCACAATAAAAATTATTAAAAAAAAGACTTGATTGGAAATACCAATGAAACTGACAAATTTCTAGTAAGACTGATCAAGAAAAAAAGAGATCAGGTAAAAATTATCAATGTCAGAAGTAAAAAAGGGGTATCACTACAGATCCTACAGAAGTTGAAAACATGGTAAGGATGTTATGAGTAATTTTAAGCCAATAAATTTGAAAATGAAATGAAATGGACTAATTTCTTGAAAAATACAATTCACCAAACTGACATACAAGCACGCAAATAGAAAATCTGAATATTCCTATAATCTATCAGAAATTGAATCCATGGTTAAGACTTTCATGGTATAATTAAATTTAGTGGCATAATTAAAGAGGAAATGCATCACGTTGTGGAAACATGGTATTAAACCACAGGATTAGCATGGTACATCATTCTGGAGAACACTTTGCCCACAGATTAAGGTCAATAAAAATAATTTTTTTCCATCAAAAAAATTTCAACATATTAATGAGTGGAATGCAATACTTTCATGAATTATTATTAGGTTAAATCATAAAATAATTTGTTACTTTTGGTGGATTATTTTAGTCTATTTACCCCAGGAATCATTCTACTTGAACATTAGTGGCACTTTAGGGAGAAAGTTTGAGAAGCAGCTCCCTGCATCTAATTCCTTCCTTATTGCTCTGATTGCTAGGAAACTCATAATTTCACACAACAGATATTCAGTAATAATCAATCTCATTATTTACCACTACCATTATTACAAAAATACATTTTTCATTTATTTAAACACTCACACTCATAGTTTCTAATACAATTACCCCTCTTTTGCCTATTGGTTTCTGTTTTTTTTTTTTTTTTAATCAAATATCCTTTTATTATATTTGTTGTCAGCTGCTTTATAGTCTTTTGGAAAGTATTCGGAGGCATAAATTATGTGTATATTTCACATTGATTCTTTTGTTTATCTACCTTTTTTTTCTGTAAGCTAAGTATTAACTGACTTTGCATTTCCTCTAAAGACAATAGCATGATTTATTAATTCCCTGTGGCATTTGCATTAAAATCCCTATGAGATCAACCTAATCTAACACAAGGAGATTAGGCAATCAACACAAGAGACCTAAGTGTTTCTTAGACCATTTGAAAGAAGGTATTCTATTGCTGTAGTTAAAAACATGTAAGGCGTGTTAGTATACATGGAAAACCATCAGTGCTGTGTATTTGGTCATAGGAAATTAGTATTTCTTTTAGGTTTTCCTATATAATTTTTTTTTTCCAGAGGCAAAAACAACCCAACATTTATTATGGATATTTTTAGAAGCATTTATACATAAGGACTACATGATTGCATGATGGTGTAAAAACATTTTTGTAGAGCAAGAATGTCCTACCATGTCCCCTGAGTGGCAGAGGGGATATGTCAATCCAACTCATAAAAAAATATTTTTGCTATCTTATTACCTCCATACTGAATAACTTATTTGGCTCATTTGACTTCAGTAGAGTACAAAGACTCGTTTTGATTGGAATAAATGAGGGAACATTTAAGTAAATTTTCTTTTTAAGTTGGCTTAGGGTTTTGATGAGGTTAATGTGATTACATAGGAAGTAATTTGTAGGGGAAAGGAAGTCACAAGAGATGAAAGAATGTTTCGATGAGGCTTATGGCATAGAAAATGTTACTGACATAAAAAACATGGAGGTGTTGCATTTTTTAAAAACATGAATGGTTGAAGAGTGCTAGGTTTCCTCTGAGAATGTACACCAGGCATTCCGATGAGGAAAAACCCAAGTTTGAATTTTCACTCTTGGACATGTGACTTAAATCCCCTGAGACATAATTTATTGGTTGTTTTAAAAAAACAAAAAACATTGCCCTCAAGTCGATTGTTACTCATAGAGACCCCGTATGACAGAGTAGAATTGCTCGATAGGGTTTTCCAGGCTATTATCTTTTCAGAAGTAAATCTCCAGGCCTTTCTTCTGCAGCATCACCGGGTACGTTCACGCTGCCAACATTTAGGTTAGCAATGATCACAAACCACTTGCATCACCCAGGGACCTCCTAATTTTAGAATGCCTGTATTACTGTCTCTCTTGCAAGGCTGTTCTGAGGGTTAAATGATATATCTTCCTCATAGAAAAACCACGTTCGCCCCAATTAAAAGTGACCCCAAATATAGCCCAATCCCTTATTTTCTCAGTGAGAAATTAAAGAAATAAATTTTTAATCACTTGAAAATATAAACTTCTATGGTGTATTTTTTATGGTGTAGATTAATCAAATGACTACTTACATTTGGTATACTGATTTTTCCTCATATATATTTAAAAATACATATACAGGCAGTCCCTGGGTTATGAATAAGATCAGTTCCTAAGTCTGTCTGTAAGTTAAATTTGTTGGTAAGTCAGAGCCGGTTCTTATTTAGCGTCAGTTAGTCAAATGTTTATCTTGGTATATAGTATGTATTTTACCTTTCTGTGCATATAAGGCACTTAAGAAACCTTTTCAAACCATGCAATGTTTCAGCCCATTATTGTAGTCATTGTGTCAGTCCATCTTACTGAGGGTTTTCCTCTTTTTTACTGACCTACTTTACCAAGCATGATACTCCTTCTCTAGGGACTGGTTCTTTCGATAACATGTCCAAAGTATGTGAGATGAAGTCCCACCATCCTCGCTTCTCAGGAGAATTCTGGCTGTATTTCTAATGAGACACATTTGTTAGTTCTTCTGGCAGTCCATGGTATATTCAATATTCTTAGTCAACACCATAATTCAAAGGTATCAGTTCTTCTTTGGTCTTCCCTATTCATTGTCTAGTTTTTGCATACATATGAGGCAATTGAAAATCCATGGCTTAGGTCAGGCACACCTTGGTCCTCAAAATGACATCTTTGCTTTTTAACACTTTAAAGAGGTCTTTTGCAGTATATCTGTCCAACATAATATGTTGTTTGATTTCTTGACTGCTGCTTCCATGGGTGTTGATTGTGGATCCAAGTAAAATGAAATCCTTGACAACTTCAATCTTTTCTCCGTTTATCATGATGTTGCTCATTGGTCCAGTTGTGAAAATTTTTGTTTTCTTTATGTTGAGGTATAATCCATACTGAAGGCTATGGTCTTTGATCTTCATCAGTAAGTGCTCTAAGTCCTCTTCACTTTCAACAATCAAGGTTGTGTCATCTGCATAACACAAGTTGTTAATGAGTCTTCCTCCAATCCTGATGTCACGCTCTTCTTCATATAGTCCAGCTTCTCCGATTATTTGCTCAGAATACAGATTGAGTAACTGTGGTGAAAGGCTACAACTCTGATGCACACCTTTCCTGATGTTAAACCACGCAGTATTCCCTTGTTCTGTTCAAATGTCTGCCTCTTGGTCTATGTACAGGTTCCTCATGAGCACAATTAAGTGTTGTAGGGTTCCCATTCTTTGAAATGTTATCCTTAATTTGTTATGATCTACACGGTTGAATGCCTTTGCATAGTCAGTAAAACACAGTAAACGTCTTTCTGTCTTACTCCTCTGTCAGTTTTTGGTACCGTGATGGCTTATGTGTTGCTGTAATGCTGGAAGCTATGCCACCAGTGTTTCATACATTAGCAGGATCACCCATGGTGGACAGGTTCCAGCAAAGCTTTCGGACTTAGACTAGGAAGAAGGACCTACCAGTCTACAGAGAAAATCGGCCAGTGAAAACCTTATGAACAGCAGCGAAACGTTATTTGCTCTACAGCATCCTTGAACCAGTTATGATTCTAGTAAAAGAAATTTTATCCTGAAGCCAAGTATCCATTTGCTAATATTAAGGCTTTTTTTCTTTAAACCCCTGGAGATTTATATTTCTGTTTTCCAGTAACCACTTACATTGCTTTTTAAAGGGAATCACTAAAAACCTTTGTTTACACAACATCCATATCTCCTAATTGTGAAGTCACATCCTCAGTAATAATGACTAAATCTGTGTTAAAATTCTGTGTCTCTTTGTTTACTGATTTTGTAAGCTTCTGAGACTAACATTGATTGAGGTGGTTTCAGGCAAAATACCTCTTCCTCAATCAGAACTTTGTTATACAAAGTAAAGTAATTATGATAGTTTCCCATAATATAAGGGTATATAGGAGCCCAGGTGGCACAGTGGTTAAGAGCTTGGTTGCTAACCAAAAAGCTGGCAGTTCGAATCCACCAGCTGATACTCGGAGACCCTGTGGGGCAGTTCTACTCTGTCCTATAGTGTTGCTATGAGTGGGAATTGACTTGATGGCAAGAAGTTGTTTTTTTTTTTTTTTTAATGGTTTGAAAAGGGGGCCGTGGTGGTTCAGTGGTAGAATTCTCCCCTTGCATGTGGGAGACCCGGGTTCAATCCCCAGTCAATGAGCCTCAAGCACAGCCACCACCCGTCCCTCAGTGGAGACTTGCATGTTGCTGAGGTGTTGAGCAGGTTTCAGCAGAGATTTCTAAGATGGACTAGGAGGAAAGACCTGGTGATCTACTTTCAAAAATTAGCCAAGGAAAACTCTATGGAGCACAACATGCCAACCCAAAACCAGTCACGGGAACGATGCAGACAGCAGTTAGTTCTGTTGTGCATGGGGTCGCCATGAGGCGGCGGGCCAACAAAAGAGGCAGCTAACTACAATAAGATTTCAAAAATAAGAAAACTGTTTTCTGAGGGACAATATTTTGGGGGAAATTGTATTTGCAATTTTTCAATATCTATTATTTGAATCTTACCTCTCCCTCCTCCACCCCTTGCACCCATTTTTATCATTTGTTTGCAAGGGGGCTTATGTTACTCTTATCAGCATCTACATGGCACTGATACAGCAACAGCATTTGTTGAGCCCTCATTATATTCCAGTCACCCTGCCAAGGGCTTTTAGATTTCATTTTATTAACTGCACATAGCAACCCAGTTGTGGTACCAACAGGTATCTTGGGAGGTCTTTGTTGTTGTTGTATGCCGTCAAGTTGATTCCAACCCATAGTGACTGTATATGACAGAGTAGAACTGCTTCATAGGGTTTCCTAGGCTATAATATTTACGGGAACAGATTGTCAGGTCTTTTCTCCAGCAGAGCTGCTGGTGGGTTCCAACCACAAACGTCTTGGTTATCAGCTGAATGCTTAACTGTTGCGCCACCTGGGTCATGGGAGATCTTTGTTGTTGTTGTTAGGTGCCATCTAGTCAGTTCTAACTCATAGCGACACTATACACAACAGAATGAAACACTGCCTGGTCCCACACCATCCTTACAATCCTTGTTATGCTTGAGCCCATTGTTGCAGCCACTGTGTCAATCCATCTCATTTAGAGTCTTCGTCTTTTCCGCTGACCCTGTACTCTGCCAAGCATGATGTCCTTCTCCAGGAACAGATCCCTCCTCACAACATGTCCAAAGTATGTAAGACACAGTCTCACCATCCTTGCTTCTAAGGAGCATTCTGGCTGTACTTCTTCCAAGACAGATTTGTTCGTTGTTTTGGCAATCCATGGTATATTCAATATCTTCACCAACACCACAATTCAAAGGTGTCAATTCTTCTTCGGTCTTCTTTATTCATTGTCCAGCTTTCACATGCATATGATGCGATTGAAAATACCACGGATTGGGTCAGGCACACCTTAACCAAAAACCAAACCAAACCCAGTGCTGTCGAGTTGATTCCGACTCATAGCAACCGTACAGGACAGAGTAGAACTGCCCCACAGAGTTTCTAAGGAGCGCCTGGTGGATTTGAACTGCTGACCTTTCGGTTAGCAGCTATAGCACTTAACCACTATGCCACCAGGGTTTCCGTACGCCTTAGTCTTCAAAAACAAAAGGGAGGTCTTTAGCATTCATCAAATCCCCATCAGGACTTCAAAATAAACAATCTAAATAAACAGTGTGCTTTCTCTGCAAAAACAGCTTCTAAGCAAGTCTCCGCACCTCTCATTCCAACCACATTGCTACAGGTATGTCCTTGGTATACAGAAATTCTGCAATTAGTGCAATAGTTATCATCCACCTTGCACAGCTAAGGAAATTGAGCCCAGAAAGATAATGTAATTGCTCAAGGTCACAAAACTAGGAAAGGGCAGAGCTGGGATTCGAACCCAGGCAGTCTGATGATAGAGAGCTTGATCTTAACGTCCATGGTGTATTGAGAAAAGCTGGTGAAGTCAGTTGGCCTGGGAATGATCTTGAAAATTTACCTTACTAGCCTTAAGTAGAAGCATTTCCTTTCTATTGACTGTGCCAGGTTTCCAAACCCCAACTGCATCACCATCCCAGTACGTAGAGACAAATGAGCAACCATATGTTCGTACCCGCCCACACTAGGTACCTTGGTCTGAGTTCTCTAGAGGCACAAGACCAGTGAAACGTATATACGTACATGCAAAGAAAATTATTTCAAGAAAATGGCTCACACAATTGTGGAGGCTGGCAAGTCCCAAATCTGTGGTTCACCACCTCTGCTGGGCCACGTGGTTGCAGGGGCTGACAAACCCAAATCCTCCCAGAACTGGAGGTCAGACACACGTTTGAAAGAGAGAGAGAGAGAGAATGAGAGCCTTGCCTAAACATCCATTCATATACTGGATGCAGGCTACACCCCCAAGAAAACTCCCCTTCCACCTGATTGGCGCTCATAACAGATCACAAAATGAGAGGTGATTACATAGTGTCTGCCAAACTACCGAGAAGCGCAGCCTAGCCAAGTTGACTCATAACATTAACCATCACGCCAGAGTCAAGAAAAAATCATTCCACCTCTCCTAGAGTGTGTGGTGTGCACAATTTCATTAAGGATCCCAGCCCAATGCTGGTATTGAGTACCAACAGAATTTGAGTGAATCATCCCATAAACTGAAAAATAACTGAAGTTCGTCTTTATTAATTTAAATGAAAATTGTCTATTTGTTCATCCAATAAACATTTATTGAGGCCTGTTGCATGCCAGGCACAGTTCTAGACCCTTGAGGATACAGAGGGGAGCAGGGTAGACAGAGTTCCCGCTGTCATGGAACTCATTTTCTGGAAGGGAGCGGCCGATAATAAACACATAAAGAATTAAACAGGAAGGTCACAAGTGTCCTGAAGGTAAGTAATTGCAGGACATGAAAGCAAGTGATGGTGGAGGGAGGTCTGCTTTGCATCAGAGGCTAGGGGAGGCCAGTCTGGGGAGGTGAGCTCTGCGTTGAGACCTCAAGGATGAGCCAGTCGCTCATGAGTGACAAGCTGGGGCAACGCGGAGGTGAGAAAGGGCCTGCTGGTGTCGAGGAACCGAAAAGTGAGTGATGTGGTGAGAAAAAGAACGAGAGGAGATGAGACAGGAGAAAAGGCCTTGGAGGATTTTAAAATCACGTCAGGAGCGTGATTTTAGCCTCAGGGCAATAAGAGGCCACTGGAGGATTTGAAGACATGACTTGGTCTCAGCACTGCGGTCAGCTGTACCCCTCACCGGTTATTTTGTCCCTTCTGCTATTCTCCCTTCTCTGCTCCTGCCACCCCTGGGTACCAATCCACTGGTACCTGCCACTGCTCCCTGGTGCTTAAGACTTGATTTTAGGCAATGATTTTCTTTCCTTGGCGAAAACTCAGCAAACACAGCCAACCAGTTGCGGTCCAGTTGGCTCGGACCCATGGCGACTCCAAGTGCGTCAGGACAGAACTGTGCACCACAGTGTTTTCAAGGGCCGATTTCGTGGAAGTAGATCACCAGGGCTTTCTTCCTAGTCACCTCAGGGTGGACTTGAACTTCCAGCCTGTTCGTTAGGAGCTGAGTGTGGTAACCACTTACACCACCCAGGCACCGGATCAAGGACAAAGTCCTCAAACCTTTCCTGGTACTTGCTATGGATTGAATTTTGTCCCCCCAAAATATGTGTTGAATTGGCTAGGCCGTGATTTCCGGTAGTGTGTTGTTGTCCTCCATTTTGTGATCTGATGTAATTACTCTCCATTTTGTGATGTGTTGTAAATCCGAACCTCTGCCTGTGGTTATAATCCCATTTTTGAGTGTGTTATATTTGTTATATTAATAAGGCAGGATTAGGTTATGTTTGTTCTGTTAATGGGACAGGATTAGGTTATATCTTGAGTTAATCTCTTCTGAGATATAAAAGAGATTAAACAATCAAGCTACATAGCAGAGATGGGGGAAGAGAGAGTCCAAGCCACATGAAGATCACTCAGGAGCAGACGTTCAAAGAGACAAGGACCTTCCCCCAAAGCCCACAGAAACGGAAAGCCTCCCCCTAGACCGGGTGCCCCGAATACAGATTTATAGCCTCCTAAACTGTGAGAGAATACATTTGTTTGTTAAAGCCATCCATTTGTGGCATTTCTGTCATAGCAGCACTAGATAACTAAGACAGTACTTTTAATAATTGATCTGGCATCCTTTCTGCTTCGGCAGCAGAGTTGGTTTGATCGGGATAAGTGGTTTTACCATTTGTGATGTTCTTCCAAGGGTTTGGGGTGAGAACATTTTCAGTGGGAATCCAAGAAGAGAACATGAAGATGATTTCTGGCTCAAATTGACCTTGGGCAAGCACTTCACTTATAATCTCAGCAACATACCCCATAAATGAGGAAAACACAATGGCTCACTTCAGTGCCTATGAGTAGAAGCAAACACACACAAATATTGCAAAGATATATTGCACCCACATAAAACTTCATGTTGCGTATCACAAGTTGCATAATATTTAATATATCCTTGTATTAATGAGAAAGCAATCTCTATCAGGTTAAATATTTATTCAAAATACTTTTGCAGTTTAAATGAATCAATGTTTAGATAGAATATCTAGTAGAGGAAAAAATTGAGGGGAAAACTCTCTAAATTGAAGAGCTAGGAAAGCTGACCATGGCAGATGACTTCTGCATGGCACATGGAAAGGTAGCCTATTTCCTCTCTGTAGTGGGTTCTCCAAATTCACTGTCATAGTCAAGATGCCTGAAGCTCTTTAATCTCCTACCTTATAGACTCGATCCTCTTTTCTGCCCTCTCCCAGGACTCTGCTTTTAATAGGTTTCTATTACTTACATAATAGTTGTCTTGGCCTCAGTCAAAGCTTTCCATGTTAACTGCTTTCTATACACTGACTATTCCATTGTCATGAAGTTGATTCTGACTCATAGCGACCCTATAGTACAGAGTAGAACTGCCCCGTAGGGTTTCCAAAGGTGTAAATCTTTACAGAACCAGACTGCCAATCTTTCTCCCAAGGAGCACTTGGTGGATTCGAACTGCTGACCTTCTGGTTAGCAGCCCAGCGCTTAACCACTGTACCACCAGCTCCTATGCAATGACTATAAACTTGTAGATATTATAGCTGGTTATTTTTTTATTTGTGTGCCCTTTCTTCTTTTTCTTTCACTGACATTTTTTTGGTTTTGTTTTTGAAGTTTGGATATATATATTCTTCCATACTTTTTCTATGCACATATCAACCTGACTGTATTTTACAAGGAAACCCTGGTGGCGTAGTGGTTAAGTGCTACAGCTGCTAGCCAAAAGGTAGGCACTCCTTGGAAGCTCTATGGGGCAGTTCTACTCTGTCCTATAGGTTCGGTATGAGTCAGAATCGACTTGATGGCAGTGGGTTTGATTTTGTTTTTTTTTTTACAAAAATGTCACCATAGTGTACTATCTGTTTTGTCACAGCTCTTTTCACAGAAAAATGCAACATGCCCATGTTTCCTGTCTGACAAAAACCAGCCGACCAAACCAGTTGCCGTTGAGTCAACTCTGACGCACCGCGACCCTGTGCGTTCAGAGTAGATCTGTGCTCTAGAGGGTTTTTGATAGCTGCGTCATGGATTGAATTATGTCCCCCCAAAAACATGTGTATCAGCTTGGTTAGGCCATGATTCCCAGTATTGTGTGGTTGTCCTCCATCTTGTGCTTGTAATTGTATGTTGAGAGGATTAGGGTGGGATTGTAACACTGCCCTTACTCAGGTCACCTCCCTGATCCAAGGTAAAGGGAGTTTCCCTGGGGTGTGGCCTGCATCACATTTTATCTCTGGAGAGATATAAAGGCAAGGGAAGCAAGCAGAGAGTGGGGACCTCATACCACCAAGAAAGCAGCACCAGGAGCAGAGCACAGCCTTTGGACACAGGGTCCCTGCGCCTGAGAAGTTCCTCAACCAGAAGATGGAGGACAAGGACCTTCCTCCAGAGCTGAGAGAGAAAAAGCCTTCCCCTGGAGCCGGCACCCTGAATTTGGACTTTAAGCCGACTTTCCTGTCAGGAATCAAATTTCTCTTGGTTAAAGCCATCCGCTTGTGGTAATTCTGTTCTGGCAGCACTGGTTAACTAAGACTGGCTGATTTTTCAGTAGATTACCAGGCCGTTCTTCTGAGGTGCCTTTGGGTGGACTTGAACTTCTAATCTTTAAATTAGTAGCCAAGCGTGTTAACCTTTTGCGCCACCCAGGGACTACTATTGGCAAATCGAGTTTCATATTATTTTAATAGCTGCATTGGTATTCCTTGATATAGATTTGCCATGATGCATTTAACAGATTGACCCCCCGATGTTGGTCTGTGACATTTTCCAGAAAGTTTTCCATATTGCACAGCAACTTTTACCATTTTCTTAGGGGTTAGAGTTTTTAGAGTTCAAACTGTAAGTTTTAGCAATACAAATAGAAACCCAGGGCATTGACACCTGAGCCATAACTCATGTCAAGTCAGAGCACATGCAGATTGCCATCGGTTTTTCCACTGTGAAACATTACTTGAACAGATTCTCAAAATAGCACTCCCTCTTTTTAGCGTGCCAGCGTCTCACTTGTGGTAACTGGCCCTCCCAAGCGGCCAGCAAGAATTCTCAACTCCTAGGCTTTGGAGTCCCTCTGTCCCTGTGCCAGACCAGATTTAGCAAGCAGGGCATAACGTTGGGGAGCGGCAGGCGATTGGACCTTTGGGACAGCAAGTGGGAATGCAGACTGATGGAGCCGGCCAGCTCTCTGTCTCCACCCACGGCAAGAGCTCCTGGTGTCATGCAAAGGAATATTCTGAGTGGGGATAAAAGGTCAGGGTACAGGCTTATGGTAACTGCAGCCTAACCAGCTCCCATTTCGTACTTGCTGTTACCTATGAATTACGGGCAGGTTTACGGAGGAGTTTTAGATACTTAATTGTCTAATTTTTTCCTATGGGTAGTATAGCTCTGTGGTTTAAGAGCGTGGGCTTCAGAATTAGATGGTTTTGAGTTCAAGGCTAGCTTTGCCTCTTATGATCCATGAGACCCTGCCCATAAGGCCTCGATAAACACTCGTTGAATATACCCCTCAGAATTTCAGTGTCCATGGCTATAAAACAGGAATGGTAATGCTATCCACTTCACAGGGCTGCTGTGAGGATTAGTTGATGGAATATATAACCCAACATATAAAACAAGCCCCATAAAGTTTTGCAATTCTAAATAGCAAAATATAAAATTAAGAAAATGGGTAAGATGGAAAAAACATAATTAAATGTCTGTCAAAATTAAAAAGAAAAAAAGATGCTCCATAAATTAAAGCTGCTACTTGATTTGGTTATTATCAGAAGAGAACTTAGAGCTCTTCTTATCAGAATCCATTTTACAGTCCCTTTGTTCGGTTTAGAGCTCACTCTTCAGACAAAGATTAGACTGGACTATAAAACATAAAATAATACTCATGAAGAGTGTACTTCTTAGTTCAAGCAAATACATGAGACCAAATGGGTGGCTGCTGTCCAGAGGCAGAATGAGCAGGTAGGATGGGACAGGAGCTGGTTGAATGGATATGGGAAATCTGGGGTGGAAATGGGGAGTGTTCAGTTACATTATAAGGATTGCAACTAGGGTCACCTAACAATATATGTATGTATTTTTGTATGAGAAATTAACTTGAACTGTAAACTTTCACTTAAAGAACAATTTAAAAAAACCTGTAAACAAGATAATGTCTTTCCTTTGTTAAAACATAAAACCCCATTTAGAACAAAACCCAAACTCCTTAACTTGGCTTACATGGCCCTGATGCCCTGGACCCTTCCTACATCTCCAAATTCAGCTCAACTCACCCATACGTCTCCTCTACCCCTATGTCCTATGGCCTGTTAGTTCCTAGAATCAGCGAAGCTCTTCCTTGCCTCAGGGCATTTGCACATGCTGTTCCCTCCATCTGGAATGCCATCTCTTAGGCAATTTGGATGACAAGCTTCTTCTCATCCTCATATTTCAGTCTAAATGTCACCTCTTCAGAGAGGTCATCCTTCATGGCAATCAGTTATTCTCTAACACAACATCTTGTTTATATCCTTCCTATTGCTTTTTGCAATCTACATTTCTTGCTTGCTTTTATTTGCTTCCTTGTTTGTCTTGGAAATCTTGGTGGCATGGTGGTTAAGAGCTACAGCTGTTAACCAAAAGTCGGCAGTTCGAATCCACCAGGCGCTAATTGGAAACTCTGTGGAGCAGTTCTACTCTGTTCTACAGGGTCGTTATGAGTCCGAACTGGCTCAGTGGCAGTGGGTTTGGTTTGGCTTTTTTTGTTCATCTTCTGTCTCTCCCACTAGAACATAAGTTCCGTGAGGGCAGGAGCCTTGTCTCTTATTCATTATTTTGTCTTCTTTACCCAGGATTGTGCCCATCGCATAGTAAGCTTTCAATAACGATTTGTTACGTGAAAGAATGAGTGAATGATTTCTGTTGTTTGGAAACCTGCAGGATAGGAATTATGAACCTAGGATAGAAAACTTTGGATGTGAAAAGCTTTTGTTGTTATTGTTGTTGTTAAGAGTCATCGAGTTGGCTCCAGTTCGTGGTGACACCACATATAACAGAATGAAACGTTGCCCACTCCTGTGCCATCTCCATGATCCTTGATATGTTTGAGCCAGAGCTTTGAACCGGTTCAGTCGTGTTTGACCCCCTGCTGAGAATTTTCCTTTCCACCCCAGATATACTGAATATGTCATAATCTACATTTTAACAAGATCTTATGTATACATAAGAATCACCTGGGAATCTTGCTAAAATGTAGAATCTGATTCAGTATATCTGGGGGGGGATGAAAATTCTTAGTGGGGGGTCAAACCAGAGAAAACTGGTTCAAAGTGCCGGATTGAGCCCACTGTTGTGGCTGCTGTGTCAACCCATTAAGTTGGGCTGAAAAAATATTTTTAAAAAATGGAAGAAGGTGACTTGGAGAGGAAGAATAGAGAGTAAGTCTCTTCTAAGAGAAAAGGGTGGAGAATATACTCTACAAAGCAGAAAATTTGTATTTAGGGACAGGAGGAATTACTTCTCCGTTGTCCACTAAATAAGACCTGGTGGTGAAGAGGATGAGTGTTGGAGTCAGCAACCTGTATTCACATTTGTGATCTACCCCCTTGTGATGGTTAAGGTTGTATGTCAACTTGGCTGGGCCATGATTCTCAGTGGTATGGCAGTCATGTAATGATGTAATTTGGCAGTTATGTAATGATATATTCATCTTCTATGATGTGATCTGATGTGATCAGTCAATTAGTTGTAAAGGGAGCTTCCTTGGGGGTGTGGCCTGCATCCAATATATATATGGACATTCTAGAGAAAGCTCTTTGGCTTGCTCTGGATCTTGCATCTGACTTGCATCATCTGACCTCTGGTTCTTGAGACTTGAACCAGTGGCCTGCCTTACTGCCTACTGATCTTGGGATTCATCAGTGCCTGCAGCCTATGAGTGAGCAGCCTGGTATCTGATCTGCCAATCTTGGGTTAATGAGCTCCTGCAGCTATGTGAGTCAGAAGAAGCCTCCAGCCTGATGTCTGACCCATGGACTACAACTGCGTGAGCCATTTCCTTGAGATAAATCTCTTTCTATACATATATACACTTCACTGGGTTGCTTCTCTAGCAAACCCAACCTAAGACACTCCTGTTAGCTATGGGACAATGTGTAAGTCAGATAACTACTTTGAGTCCATTCATGTGAAAAATGGACTCCCAACTCAACTACATGGTAAGTGCTCAATACATGTTAATTAACAATTATTCTTTTTATCCCACCAAAAAGATTTTCTTGAACACACCCTTTCTTTTTTAAGATACCAATAACCAACTCCTAGTATGTCAGCAATGCTTAGTAAGTGGGAATGCAGCATAGCACAGTGTTTCTCGAACATGAACATACATAAGAATCACCTGGTTGTTGTTAATTACCATCTAGTCGGCTCCAAGTCGTGGTGACCCCATGTACAACAGAAAGAAAGGCTGCCCATTCCCATACCATCCTCATGATTGCCAGCATACTTGAGTCCATTGTTGCCTTCCAATCTAGGGAGTTCATCTTCCAGGACTATATTGGACAATATTCTGTTGTCATACATTGGGTTTTCAGTGGTTAATTTTCAGAAGTAGATCACCAGCCCTTTCTTTCTAGTCTGTCTTACTCTGGAAGTTCTGCTGAAACCTGTCTACCGTGGGTGACCCTGCTGGTATTTCAAATATCAGTGGCATAGCTTCCAGCATCACAAAAACATGCGATCCACCACAGTGTGACAAACTGACAGGTGGTGAGAGCTGGTTAAAACACCAAAGGCTGGGCCCCACAATGAGTTCTTGATTTAGTGGGGCCTGAGAATTTGAATTTCTAAGTTTCCAGATGATGTTGATGCTGCTGGTACAGGGACCACCGTTGGAGAATGACTGACAAAGTGGTTAAATACATCAGCTTGGTGCCAGACTGACTGTGTTCAAATCTCAAATACACCTCCTCACTAGACATATGATCTCAAGCAAGTTGTTTAACTACTCTGGCCTCAGTTCCCTCATCTGAAAATGGAGATTATACTACTGCTTTCCTTGTAGAATTGTTAAATGAAACAGTCCACCTAAGGGGCCTCACATAGAGTAATTGCTCAATTAATTGTTATTTGTTAATAAATACCAATTAAAATGAATTTATAACAGTGCTATCCAATAGAGCTTTCTGAGATTATGAAAATGTTCTATTCTGTGCTCTCCAATTCAGTAGCCACTAACTACACATGGCTACTGAGCACTTGAGATGTGGCCAGTGCAATTGAAGAACTGAATTTTTAATATTAATTCATTTTAGTTAGTTTAAATTTAAATTGCCACATGTGACCAGTGGCTATTGTATTGGAGTGCACAGATGTCTAGAGAGATTTATTCCCTAAGATCTGGGAAGAACTTCCTCTTGGGAGACCTTCAAAAGGCCGATAACACAGAGTAACATAAAGACCTGGCTGTGAGTAGGTCCTCATAAATGTTTGCTGAGTTAAAAATGCAGCCTCGGAAAATGTTCTACATCCCACCTTGCTGAGTGGCATCTGGAGTCTTAAAAGCTAGCAAGCAGCCATCTAAGATGCATCAATTGGTCCCAACCCACCTGGAGCAAAGGAGAATGAAGAACACCAAAGACAGAAGGAAAATATCAGCCCAAGAGAAGTAAGGGCCACATAAACCAGAAACTCTATCAGCCTGAGACCAGAAGAACTAGATGGTACCTGGCTACCAGCAATGACTGCCCTGACAGGTAATAGAACAGAAACTCCTTGACGGAGGAGGAAAAAGCATAGTTCGGAACTCAAAATCACTAAAAAGACCAGACTTAATGGCCTGACTGAGAACTGGAAGAATCCTGGAAGACATGGCCCCTGGACTCTCTGTTAACCCAGAACTAAAACCATTCCCGAAGCCAACTCTTCAAAGGTTAGATTTGGACTATAAGACATAAAAGGATACTCGTGAAGAGTGTGCTTCTTAGTTCAAGTAGATACATGAGACTAAATGAGCAGTTCCTGTATGGAGGCGAGATGAAAAGGCAGAAAGGGACAGTAGCTAGTTGAATGGACACGGGATATCTGGGGTGGAAAGGAGGAGTGTGCTGACGTATTATAGAGATAGCAACCTGGGTCACATAACAGTGTGTGTATAAATTTTGTATGAGAATCTAACTTGAGCTGTAAACTTTCACTTAAAGCACAATAAAAAATAAAAAATGCTGTCTCTGAGCTAGCTGGATGGACACAGGAAACCCGGGATGGAAAGGGGGAATACGCTGTCATGTTATAGGAATTTCAACTACTGTCATGTAACAATATCTGTATAAATTTTTGTATGAAAAATTAACTTAAGCTGTAAACTTTCACCTAAAGCACAATTAAAAAAAAAAATGCAACCTTTGTACTGAATATCTCTAATTTGACCTGTATATTTATGGGTGCTCTGAGGAGGGAAAATCTGTATTATTTTAGTTAAATACACCAATATACTTTTAAAAGTTATTGCCCAAATGTCTTCTTTTTTGAGGTGATTTGGCAATACCTTTTTGTTTGTTTTTAATTAAAAAAAAATTATTGTGGTAAAATGTATTTTGTTGTGTGCTATCGAGTTGTTTCTGACTCATAGCAACCTTATAGAACTGCCCCGTAAGGTTTCCTAGGCTGAAATCTTTACGGGAAGATTGCCAGGCCTTCTCTCCTGTGGAGCGACTGGCGGCCAAACCTCTGACCTTTCAGTTAACAGCTGAGTGCTTAACCATTACACCACTAGGCTTCCTTGGTAAAATATACATAACATAAAAATTTCTATTTTAGCCCCTTTTAAGCATACAATTCAGTGGTATTAATTACATTCACCATGTTGTACAACCAACACCACTATCTATTTCCAAAACTTTTCCTCATCCCAAACAGAATCTCTGTACCCATTATGCAATAACCCCTATTCCTTCTTCCCCTCAATCTCTGATAACCACTAATCTACTTTTGTCTCTATGCATTTGTCGATTCTAGCTATTTCCTATAAGTGGGATCATATAACATTCGTCTATTTGTGTCTGACTTACTTAATTTAGCATAATGTTTGCAAAGTTCATGCACATTGTAGCAGGCATTAGAACTTCATTTCTCTTTATGGCTGAGTAATATTCTATTGTACGGCTATCCCACGTTCTATTTATCTATTCATCTGTTGAGAACACTTGGGTTGTTCATATCTGTTGGCTATTGTGAACATTGCTGCAATGAACGTTGGTGTGCACATATCTGTATGAATCTCTGCTTTCAATTCTTTTGAGTATATACCTAGGACCAAATGTCTTTTTAAAGTAATATTCCTTTTCACCAGCTTATCAATACTTTACATTTATTTAAAAAATTGGAAAATGCAGTATTATGGAGAAAAAAGTACAATGCAATTGTCTTAGTCATCTAGTGCTGCTATAACAAAAATAGCACAAGTGGGTGGCTTTAACAAAGAGAAATTTATTTCCTCACAGTAAAGTAGGCTTAAGTCCAAAGTTGGCTCCAGGGGAAGTCTTTCTCTCTCTGTTGGCTCTGGAGGAGGTTCCTTGTCCTCAATCTTCCCCTGGTCAAGGAGCTTCTCAGGTGCAGGGACCACAGGTCCAAAGGAAACGCTCTGCTCCTGGTACTGCTTTCTTGGTAGTATGAGGTCCCCCTGTCTCTCTGCTCATTTCTTTCTTTTGTATCTCAAGAGATTGCCTCAAGACACAATCCAATCCTGTGGGTTGAGTTCTGCCTCACTAACACAGTGCCACCCACCCTCCCTCATTAACATCATAGAGGCAGGATTTACAACATAAGGAAAATCACACGATACCGGGAATCATGGCCCAGCCAAGTTGATACACACGTGTTTTGGGGGACATATTTCAATCCATGACAGCAACCCACCCACAATCCCTCCACCCCAAGAGAACCCGCATTAACATTTTGAGGCATTTTCCTTTCGATTAAATGAGTGTGTGTGGGGCATTTATTTATTAATTCATTCAGCAAATATCTTCTAAAGGCCTGCTACACCAGCTACTTTTTTAGGTTATGGTGATACAGCAGTGACCAAACTGAAAAAAACTTTGCCCTCATGCACCTTACATTCTAGTGGATGATATTTGAAGGCTCGGTAAAATATGTGTACAAATTTAAAAATTGAATCAGTCTAATGTTGTTTATGCTGGTTTTTATGCTGTTTATAGTTTTTTTCCACTTTCCATGAGAAGAAACAGCTGTAAACATCTATTAATAATCAGAACTTGGAATGTACAAAGTATGAATCTAGGAAAATTGTCAAAGTCATCAAAAATGAAATGGAACACATAAACATTGATATCCTAGGCATTACCGAGCTGAAATGTAATCAGCAGAAAAGTAATTAACAAGGTTTTTATATATTTCACAGGAATCTTCAAAACTTAGAGCACATCTCAAATCTGACTGGTCACATCTCAAGAGCTCAGTAGTCACACAGGGCTAGTGGGTATCGTCGTACCTAAGATATGTGATATCCAAGGTATGAACTCTGCAGCCAAGGTATAATCTTGGGAAAGTTATGTAATCCTTCTGTGCTTTAGTTTCCTCATCGGTGAACTGGGGAAAATAACAGTATCTACCTCGTTTAGAATTGTTTATGAGATTATCTGGGTACCTAGAACCTTGTCTGGCACGGAGTTGGCGCTCAGTAAGTGTTCGTTCTTACTATCGCCACATGTAAGTTTAACTACGTCTGGGTGGTGCAAATGGTTAACGCACTCGGCTGCTGACCAAAATGTTGGTGGTTCAAATCCACCCAAAGGCACCTTGGTAGAAATGCCTGATGATCTACTTCTGAAAAATCAGCCACTGGACACCCTATGGAGCAGAGTTCTTCTCTAACATATGTGAAGTTGTCCTGAGTTGGCGTCAACACGGCAGCAACTGGTCATAGGCTGATAATAGTCAAAGCAACCTTTCAGTAAGGTCATACTCTGAGCTTTCTAAATAAGGAGTATGTTTGATATCTTGCAGTGATGAAAACTGTATCTGCTTTGGAATTCCTATCTCACTTCAAACAGAGATTATCAGGGAAGAGTTTGGTCCTGAGCTGTGCTTTCACAAAGCTGGGTAAACTGTAACTTGACAAACTGCTTCACACTATTAAGTTTGCAAATAGATTCTTATTGAATATTCCAAACAAGCAGTATCATGTTTTTATAATGACATAGAACTAGGTTTGCAGCTCTAAAATTTTCCCAGTTGCTTTTTTATGATCCGTTGAGAAACTGAAACCATACTTCACTATGGTAACAACTTGTCCTCTTGGAACTATGGCTTAAGTTCATAGAATGTATTTGAGGGACCAAGCACCATGACATATAAATTGTTACCTGGGACACCTGCATGTTAGATTTTGAGTAAACAATACAGTAACTCTACAGTGGTTGGTTTGGGCCACTTTTTTAAAAAAGTGGCTTGGGAGTTTCCAGACCTCTAATTCTTTCCTTCGTTTATGCATTTACTCACTCGTTCCATTCAACAATCCATTCATTTAACAAGTAAGTATTGAGGGCTTACTTTGGGCCAGGAACTTTTCCAGGCACGGAGGTGGTGACAGTAAGCAAAACATACAGTTCCTACCCTCATGAGCTTACAATCCATGGGGGAGACAGACATTAAGCCAATAATCACACAGTTGCAATGAAGGGGAGAAAAGATTGTTCTAAGAGCCTCTGAGAAGAGAATTTGACTTGGTCAGGGAAGTTTTGCCTGAAGAGCTGCTGATGAGCTGAGAGCAGGAGGAGTGGGAGGAGGGAACGAAGTCCTGGGGTGGCAGGAGCGTGGTAAGAGAGAAAGACTGAAAGAGCCCAAGGGTACTGAAACAGAGAGTGAGGGCAGGTGGCCTAAGATTTGGCTGCAGAAGTAGTTAGGGCCTGATATTGCTGCAGGTCTTTTAGCCACCTTGAGATTTTATAGTTATGTGAACAGCATTAGGATGCTGTTTTCAGGTCTCTAAGACTTAAGGATGCTCCCCTTTCCTGAGTCACACCTCGCTTTGGTTCTTTTTAATTGCAATGAAAAGAAAATGTCTGGACACCAAGAGATAGAGACAGGCATGTCCTTTAGTCCCTATCAAGTGCACTGGAAACAACAGCCACATTAACTCCTGCCTCTGGTCCTGCTTGTGTCTGCTCTTCTTCAGTTCAACCCAATCTGAGCTTCAGACTTGGTATTTCTCTTTCTATGTTCGGGAGAGCAGACCATAGATTTTTGACCATAGCTTAGAACTGAACCCCTGAAGGGGCCAACTGTTTCAGCAAAGAAAGTGAAGCTCTTAAATATTTTAAGTCAGGACAAAAAAAAAACCCAAAACCAAACCCATTGCTGTCGAGTTGATTCCAACTCGTAACAACCTTATAGGACAGAGTAAAACTGCCTCGTAGGGTTTCCAAGGAGCAGATGGTGGATTTGAACTGCTGACATTTTGGTTAGCAGACCAGGGAGTCTCAGTTCTGGGTTGGGGTCAAAGGACATCATCAGATTTGCCTTTTGAAAAGACAACTGAACTAGAGGACGCCCTGAAACTATTGCCCTGAGATACTCTTAAAACCTTGAATAGAAACTATCCGCTAAGGTCACCTTTTAGCAAAATAACAGATTGGCACACAAAATAAAGGATATTACCTGTGAGTACCGTGCTCCATTAAAAACAAAAAATCTGTATGAGACCAAAAGGTCAACAACTTCACATAGTAAAAGATGTAACTAATATCACTGAACAATTTGTGTAGAAATTGTCAAATGGGAACCTAATTTGCTATGTAAACTTTCACAAAAATACAATAAAGTATTTTTAAAAAGAGAGAGAAAAGATTTTAAAAAAATTTGAAGTCATTTATCTTTTTTTTTTTTTTTTTTGGCCTTTTGTGTCCTATTTAACAAGAAACTAAAAACTAAAAAAAGACAACTGGGTCTAATGTGAAAAGAAAGGGTTAGAGGAGTTTAAGAGAAGATGGAGGGGGGAAATATTACTAGAGCCCAGGCAAGAAGCAATGGTAGATATGAAGACAAGCAGAAAGAATTCAAAGATCATTAGGACACGAAACCAACTGGAGTTGGTGATGGATTGGATATAGAAGGTAAGGGAGAAGGAGATGTCAAGAATGACTCCTAAATTTTTGAATTGTGTAACTGGATGAATGGTCATACCATTTTTCAAGATATGAAGCACAAAGAGGACAAAAAGAGTTCAATTTTCAACTTGCAGAACCTGAGATGTCTTGAAGTCATCCAGGAGAAGATGTGGTATAAGCAGTGGATGTTAAGGTCTGGGACTAAAGCCACACCAAAAAAAAAAATGAGGGCAGAGACTATGCTATTTTCAACTTTTTGCCCCTGTGCCTAGCACAGTGCCTGGTACATATTATTTCCTCAAAAATATTTGAACAAATGAAGGGGATACTTCCATCTTCCTTTTAGAATAGAGTCTTTTCCTATAAATACTGGTCTATAGATTTAGGTAAAGATGGCAGATGAAGCCAATGCAATGATCTTCTCTCTCTCCTAAAGTCTCCACTAAAAGACAGTAAAGTGTTAATGAACAGGCACAAACTAACCCAACCTTGTGCCATGGAGTCGATTCTGACTCATAGGGACCCTATAGAACAGAGTAGAACAAACTACAAGGACAAAAAGGATGGATGATATGGCTTAGCGACAACATTTTAGAAGGTTGAATGTAAACTGATAATTACAAACTGACTTTAGCAGACCTGAGAAAACATAAACCCAAGCCAGAAGTGGAGAAAGCCAAGAAGAATTGCACAATAGAATTTGCCAGCCAGTATCAGTTATCTGAGGAAGTGAGAGAAAGGTGAGGCTAAAACCCAGAGAATCAAATAAAAGCCTATTTTAAAGTAAGGGTTTGATTCCTAGTGCCTAGAATAGTATCAGGCACATAGTAGGCACTCAATAAACATTTGCTAAATGGATGAAGGTATCAACAAAATTTAAATTTGAAAACCCTTGCATATCTAAAAATATCTTTACTCTGCCCTTGCACTTAATTGCTAATTTAGCTAGTGTAATGAAACAGTTACCTACTGCCACGTAACAAACCACACCAAAACTCAGTAACTTAAAATGACAAACAATTATTTAGTTGCCATTTCTGTGGAATGACAATTTGAGCTGCTCTCAGCTGAGCTCACTGGTGTGTGGTCAGCTGTTGGTCAGCTAGGTGGCTTTGCTTTTTGAGGCTAGCTGATTGTAGTCTGGGTTGACAAGGGTGTCTGGGTCATATATCTCTCATCATCCACCCCGCTGGCCCAAGCTCAGTGGCGGCAGGTTCCAAGAGTAGCAAGCAGGGTGGAATAACCAGTAAGCAAAGTATGCACAGACTTACAGTAAACAAGGTATGCAGGGTTTCTGTGTGTTTGCTTTTTTTTTTTTACTAGTCTGTAGTGCAGAATGTCACGTTGGTTTCACCTCATCTCTGATACACAGCTCTGATGTGGTGAAAAGCAGGTGAAATTCTTCACTATAGATTAGTAAATAAATCCCTGCATACCTTGCTTCTTGGGTAATCCATTCCTGGTAGTAACAGAAGAAGCTTCAAGACTTCTTGAGGATTAGACTTGGAGCTTGTACAACATGACTTCTACCACATTCTATCAAAGCAAGCCACAAAGCCAAGCACAGATTCAATGGGTGGGAAAAACACTTCACATCTTTATGGGATGACCTGTAAAATATTGAGGCTAATTTTTCAAACTAACACAGCTGGGCATAGAATTCTGGTATGGAAATAATTTTCATCAGAATTTTGAAGACATTGCTTCCTCTGTTTTATTTTATTTTGTCCCCGGTGGTGTAGTGGTTAAGAGGTATGGCTGCTAATCAGAAGGTCAGCAGTTAAAATCCATCAGGTGCTGCTTGGAAACCCTATGGGGCTGTTCTACTCTGTCCTATATGGTCGCTACGAGTTGGAATCAAATCGATGGGCAATGGGTTTGGTTTTATTTGGAGTGTGATGGTTAAGGTTGTGTGTAAACTTGGCTGGGCCATGAGTCTCAGTGGCTTGGCAGTTATGATGTAGTTTGGCAGTTGTATGATGATGTGATCACCTCCATGATGGGATCTGCTCTTAGCAGCCAATTAATCGAAAGGGTGTTTCCTTGGGCGTGTAGCCTGCATCAAATATAAGTGGATTTTCTGGCAAGGTTTGGGGGTTTTGCTTGCATTGGATCCTGCAGCTGGCTCCTGTTCGCCTGACCTCTGATTCTTGGGGCTTGAGCTAGAAGCTTTCTTGCTGTCTTGCCTGCCAGTCTTGGTGATCCTCAGTCTTCGTGGCCTGTGAGCCAGAGCCCTGCTGTCTGTCTTGCCAATCTTGGACTCACCAGCCCCTGCAGCTTTGTGAATCAGGAGAAACCTCCAGCCTAACCCACGTTCCAGCCTCTACAGCCATGTGAGTCATTTCCTTAATATAAATCTCTCTACATGTATGTATTTATACACTTTACTGGTTTTGCTCTCAAGAGAACCCAGCCCAAGACACCTAGCTTCTACTGTTGCTGTTGAGAACTCTGATACCATTTTGATACTTGGTAGGTTGTATGTCATCTGCTTTCTTCCATTGCTAGGGGCTTTTAGTATCTTCTTTTGATCTCAAGATTTCTGAAATTTTATAGTACTGTGACTTGGTAAGGGCCCGTTTTTATCCATGTGCAAGACGCTTGATGGATGCTTTCAATCTGGAAGCTCAAATGTGTCAGTCTGGAAAATGTTCTTGAGTTATTTCTTTCATGCTTTTCTTCCTCCCATTTTCTCTGTTCTTTCTTTCTATAACTCTTATTCAGATTATGGAGTTCTTAGGCTGGTTCTCAAATTGTCTTGTCTTTCTCTCATATTTTTCATCTCTTTTTATCATAGTTTTGGGAAGATTTCCTCAAATTTGTCATCCAATTATATAGTACCAGAGAAAAAGAAATAAATGTAGGCTTGGCCTTACAAGGAGATACCTGAAAATTATCACACAGGCCTGACTGGTGATTGATGCCTTCCTAAAGTTTGTCAGTTGTAGCCTCTCCTGATATGATGACTCTCCTCCTGCACATTTTTTTAAGGTTGCATTCTGCCCTGGATCTAAGCAGTGTCTATGGATGCTACTGGAAAATCTTACACTTCAGACAGGAAGATTCTATTAAAGAATCAGAAAAAGGGGAGAAGGGATCAAAGGGGGAGTAAAGAACAAGAAGAGATGAGTCTATGAATCAAAACACTTTGGGCTGAAAATGACCGAAACTTTACTCAAATGAGCTTGAGCAAACCAAGAAATTTCTTTTGCTCAAGTAATTTAAAAATCCAGCTATCTGTTTATTTATTGATTCAACAATATAAATTTATCAAGGACTTACTATTTGCCAGGCCCTGTTTTAGCCCTTGAGATACATCACTGAGCAGAACAGACCAAAATCCCTGCCTTTGTTGAAGCTTACAGTCTCCAGGTAGCAATGGATGATAAACAATAACCATATTAAAAAGGAAATTACCTAGTGTGTGAAAAGGTGGTAAGTGCTGTGGAAAGACAAAAAGGAGACCAGGGTTGGGGACTAGGTCACAGTATTAAATAGGTGGTCGAGAAGATAATGTTTGAGAAAAGACTTAAGGGAAAAAAAGGTAGTTCTGGTTTAGGCACAAATAGATACAGGTTCTCAAATGACATCATTAGGAATGTCTTTTTCTGAGCTTTACTTCTTACTGTGATGGCTTCATTCTCGGGTAGGTCCTCTCCAGGTGGTGTTCAAATGCTCCTAGTAACTCCAGAATCATGTTTTACCAGCTTAGCAAGAGAGAAAGAGCCTTTGTCCCAATAGTTCCAGCAAAAATCACAGGTTTAAGTCTCATTAGGTGGCTCGTATCATGTCACCATCCTTGAGCCAATCACAGTGGCCAAGGGGATGGAATGCTTTGATTGGCGATTTTTGGATTATTTTACCTCTGAAGTTGAGGGAGAAGTAGGCAACCAGACACAGAGAGCACAGCATGAGTGATTCCCCAAAGAGTAACTGGAGGGCTAATAATAGAAGAAAGGAGAATAGATACTGAGCTGGCAAAACAAAACAAATAGCCCATGAATTCCACCACTGGGATCGTGAGAGAAGATGTCAGCATCACACTGGAAAGCCTACACATGGTCTCCAGGTGAGCAGGTGACTATCCCTGGGTTGCATTTAATGAAAGGTTCCATTTCCTTCAGACCAGTTCGGGCAAAGCTATTTGTAACCCACACTAACCTGTAGGTTTCCCAGGGTGGTGTTGTTAGCTGCCATTGAGTCAGCTCCAACTCGTGACAACCCCATGTACAACAAAACAAAACATTATCTGGTCCTGTGCCATCTTCATGACCATTGGTATGCTCAAGTCCATTGTTCCAGCCACTGTGAAACATGAGAGCATTTCAACCTAGGAGACCCATCTTCCCACACTGTATTGAACAACATTCTGTTGTAATCCATAGGGTTTTCATTGGATAATTTTCAGAAGTAGATCACCAGGCCTTTCTTCCTAGTCTGTCTTAGTCTGTAAAGCTCCTCTGAAATCTGTCCACCATGATGACCCTGCTACATTTGAAATACCAGTGGCATAGCTTCCAACTTCACAGCAACATGCAAGCCATCACCACAATATGACAAACTGAGAGACTGGTGGTTGTTTCCAGGGTACTGCCTCCAAAAAAATGTTTTACTTTGCTGATTATTTTTGGGTTAGTACCAGATCAGCAAGAAGAGTGATCACTCCTCTTTCCCCAGATATTACCTTAGCTACCACCTAGGTAACTAGCTTCATGTGATTTAAAGTGACCTTGGCCATTTGCTTTTATTTTATTTTTTACTTTTCATTTCATGAACCTACGTAGTGCATTGATGGTAGATGCCTCTCTGACCACTACTTTCCGTCTCTGTTTATAATTTGAAATGCAAATTTGAAGGACTACTAATTATATCTGTGTGCCTTTGGTTAATTTTTCTATTAATTATTTCGACAGCTTGATTTGCATTCCATTGCTGTTGTTGTTAGGTGACGTCGAGTTGGTTCCAACTCATAGAGACCCTATGCACAACAGAATGAAACACTGCCTGGTCCTGCATCATCCTTACAATCGTTGTTATCCTTGGGCTCATTGTTGCAGCCACTGTGTCAATCCACCTCGTTGAGGGTCTTCCTCTTTTCCACTGACCCTGTACTCTGCCAAGCATGATGTCCTTCTCCAGGGACTGATCCCTCCTGACAATATGTCCAAAGTATGTAAGACGGAGTCTAGCCATCCTTGCTTCTAAGGAGCATTCTGGTTGTACTTCTTCCAAAACAGATTTGTTCGTTCTTTTGGCGGTCCATGGTATATTCAATATTCTTCACTGACACCACAATTCAAAGGCATCAATTCTTCTTTGGTCTTCTTTATTCATTGTCCAGCTTTCACATGCATATGATGCGACTGAAAATACCATGGCTTGGGTCAGGTGCACCTTAGTCTTCAAGGTGACATCTTTGCTCTTCAACACTTTCAAGAGGTCCTTTGCAGCAGATTTACCCAATGCAATGTGTTTTTTGATTTCTTGACTGCTGCTTCCATGGCTGTTGATTGTGGATCCAAGTAAAATGAAATCCTTGACGATTTCAGTCTTTTCTCTGTTTATCATGATGTTGCTCATTGGTCCAGTTGTGAGGATTTTTGTTTTCTTTATGTTGAGGTGCAATCCATGCTGAAGGTTGTGGTCTTTGACCTTCATTAGTAAGTGCTTCAAGTCCTTTTCACTTTCAGCAAGCAAGGTTGTGTCATCTGTATAACGCAGGTTGTTAAGGAGTCTTCCTCCAATCCTGATGCCCCGTTCATCCCATTAGATACACCTAAAAGTCCATGATTATAAAGAAGCCCTGGCTAACCAAACTCAGTAAATAAGTTTGAAGAAAGTAACTTCATGGCTTAAAAATGAAAGTTACAGCTCCAAAAGGGAAATGTTAGATGATGCCTTGGTCCATAGGAGATTGAGTTGACATTCGACATATGCTTGAGTTGACATGAACCGTAACAAGGAAAAGAATCCATAGCAAGAATGTCAATGATGTCAGGGGAAGGACAATTTAACTTAAGTGAATATGATTTCCCAAACTGGACTTATGCTTTGAGTTTACTTTTTCCAGTATAAACAGGTCCTTTAAAAAAAAAAAATCAGTTTGATATCCTCTTTTTATTTAAACCTCCATCATTTAAGTTCACAGCATCTTTATTTATTTCATTTAAAAATATTTTCAGGGGACTTCATAACACCAAGAAAGCAGTGCTGGGAGCAGAGCACATCCTTTGGACCTGAGGTTACTGTACTGAGGTGTTCCCAGACAAAGGGAAGGCTGATGCATCACAAAGATCTTCCTTCAGAGCCAACAGAAAGAGAAAGCCTTCCCCTGGAGCTGGTGCTCTGAATTTGGACTTTTAGCCTACCTAGGCTGTGAGAGAATAAACTTCTCTTTGTTAAAGCCATCCACTTGTGGTATTTCTGTTATAACAGTACCAGATGATTGAGACAGAATTTGGTACTGAGAGTGGGGTGCTGCTCTAACAGATACCTAAAATGTGGAAGCAGTTTTGGAACTGAATGGATAGAGGAGCAGCAGCAACAGAGAACCTGCAACAGCAAAGAGGCAGCAGCAGCAGTGAACCAGCAGCAGCAGAACCAGAAGACCAGCCCCAAACAGCACTGGAGCTGACCCGTGGAGGGAGAGAGCTGAGTGCCTGTGTGCAGGAGGCTTCCTGGCAGAGTGAGATGCCTCCAGGCACTTATCGGTGGAGCTACAGAGCTTTGGAACACTTGCCCCAGCAGTGGCTCAGGCATGAGGCCTGAAGAGCTGAGAGGCCAAGAAACCATGAAGCAGAAGCTGAAGAGACAGAGAACACAAGAAGCCAAGCTGCCTCAGTCTCAAAAGCTATGGCCATGACCTCAAGGGTTTCAAAGCTTGGAGCCATGGCCTCTGGTGTTTCCAAGGGTGGAGTTGCCACTCAGATGGACTAGGAGAATGGTGCACCTAAAGCCAGTGGAGCAGAGTTGCTGTCCTAGTGGACCTGGAAGGCGGAGCTGAAGCCTAGGGCCAAGGGGCCTCCACTCAGAATCTGGAGAATGTGGCAGATACTCTAGAGTCTGTAGGGCAGGGTCATTATGTAAATTGTCTCAGAGAACAGAGAATTATTTTCAAAGCTTCACAACACAGAGTCCTGAAAATGTGACTAGTACAATCATTGTAGTCTCTCTCCAGGTAGAGTGGCCCTACATAGTGCTCTGTGACTCAGTTTCCTCATCTGTCAAAGGAGACAGTGTGGAGAAAGTGAGTTAACACACATATAATGTTAAAACAGTTTCTGTTTTAGTAATCACTCAATAAATGTTAGTGTTGACTTTATTATCCTCAGTACTATTACAAGTATCCCCTGGTTTTTGTATGTTTGCTTTACACCACTTCGCTCTTACAAAAGACATATTAGTACCTGTTTTCACTAACAGAAAGAAATCCAAAGAGGCAAAATAGCGTTCAGTGTTTGTTTTGCAGCCAGCCCTTGAAGAGGCAATGTGTATCCCAAGCAGAGAGAGCGGCACCGCCAAGCACCTTCCCCAGGAACTACATTCAGCATCTCAGCATCAAGCCGCCATAGCTATGAACTGTGTCTATGAGCATCGGCGCCATTGCCAGCTAGGCTACCGGGGCTCCCATCATCGCCACCACCATCTCTCAGCCTTCCAGTGTGCTTGCTGTCTTCCCCATTCTAGTAAATGAAACTACACTTTACATGCACCATTTCTACTTTTGTAGGCTGTGTATTTTTCATATTGTTCCTGTTTTACTATATCTCAGTGTTATTTTAGGTTTTATGTGTTATTTGGTAGGTCATTTCTTGAATCTGGGAATGCTCCAAATTTTTCCCACAAAAATACCATAATAGGAATTGCTTCTTAGCTTTACACCATTCTGGCTTAGGAAAGGTTTCATAGAAACGCTCTGCTTTCGAATAGCAGGGGAAGCCTGTGTTACTATAGGAGAACTGTGTGGCTGGAAGGAGATATTTCTGGCTTAAAGTTCTATGGGGATGATATCAGGAAGAGAAAGAGAGTTGGTATTTGAGAGTTCCTGATTTTCTCAGGATGGAAGAATATCTTAGTTTCCTTTCTGTACCCACCAGCGACTCATGGGGCTCTTAAACTCTGCCCTTGAGACTTCTCCGGGGTACACAGAGTCACCCACACAAACAGAAGATTCATTGGGATTCTAACCACTTATCCTTTCAACTATATATCCAAAGGATAAGACCTTCCACCCTTACAAGGAGCTCAAAAGTAGACAGGATTCGATATCAACCCCATGTATCACAATACCTAGAGGACAAACTAAAACAAGGGTGGTGTGACTGTGGTAGGGCAAGTGACGTGGTCGATGTGGCAAAGTACACAGTCTCACGAAACAGGCCCTGCTCTTGCTTTTTATTTAGAGAATGGTAGGCCCTGCCATTTGGGGGCTAATCCACTTGCGTAGCAGCCCTTGCCCTCCACCCCTCACCAGGGCTGTGGTTTATGCACGGCTGGAAGCACACCAGCTAATTCTCTTTGAGTCTAGATCTCTGCACAGCTTGACATCTGAAGATGGTTTATGGGCTTTATGGGCATAGAGCTCATCTCTGCTGAAAGAGCTAAGCATTTGCCCAGTGGGCACTCTACCAAAGGTGGCTCCCACTTTAGCTTTGATGATTGCTTCAAGGTAGGATTTTGCAAATCCATCTTCTGAAAGTTTAATCATCAAAACATACTTCCCGGCTCGGCTTCACAAAGGCAAGCCAGTTCACAAATTCCCTTCTTTACTTAAACCAAATCAATTTTCCACTCCTGCCCTGGGTTCTTGATTCCAAGTATAACCTTCCCCCCTCTCTTTTTTTCATGGTTGTTGAAAATATACACAACAAACGTACACCAATTCAACAATTTATACATGTATAATTCTGTGACATTGATTACATTCTTCAGGTTATGCATTCATTCTCACCTTCTTTTATTTTTTAATACTATTTTATTGTGTTTTTGGTCAAGGTTTACACAGCAGTTTAGGTTTCCATTCAACAATTTCTACACAGATTGTTGGTGACATTAGTTACATTCTCATTATTTCCATCCTGGTTGTTCTATTCTTTCCCTCTTTTTCTGAATTGTTCCTTCCTCGTTGACATAAACTCACTGCCCCCTAAGTTTCTTATCTAACCTTTCGAGTTGCTGTTGTCAGTTTGATACCATAGACAGTTCTTTAAAAGTGCACAATGCTCAAGGCAGACTAAGTATAATTCCTTCATGTTACTCCTGTAAGCTAAGTCTGACTAGAGAGGGGCCACACAGAGTCAGATAAAATTCAATTTATTTTTGAAGTAAGGGACTTTTTTGGCTGAATTTGACGAGGTCAGTTCCTTTCAGCAACTGGTGGTGTATTTTCACATGTATATAAAAGTAGTCTGTAGCAGCGTCAGCCCGACAGATCTAGGGGCAGGGCAGAAGGTAGGTTTAACCAATAGGGAGATATTTTTCATGCCATCTCAAAGTAACTCACAGATGCCTGACAGCTGCAGCTGCTCGGGCCCCTTGCGATGGCATTGCTCTGTGACTCAGAGGGATGTTTATGCCAGAGAATGCTGTCACTGCAACTCTACCCCAGAGGTGCCCCAAGAGGAAATAATTTGGAGCAGAGAGTGGGAGAGGAAGGTCTCTGGCAGATTTACTCAAACCTAGTCCCACATCTGAGTGCGATGGGAGGTATTAAGGAGAGGTGGAAAAGGTATGGGCTTTGGAGTCAGAAAGACCCAGCCGCTAGTCTTAACTCTGGGCAATTTGTATCCATTCAGTCATTTATGCGTTCACTCACTCATTCAGCTAATGTTTACTGAGTATCTACTATGTGCCAGACACTGTGCTAAGTGCTTGGGATATAATAATAAGCAGGACGAGCTACATAATTTGCCAGACCCTGTGCAAAAGGGAAATGTGAGAATCCTTGCTAAAAAATTATTAAGAGTTTCAAAATGGCAACAGCAGAGCATTAAACCAACTGAGCGGCCCTTCTGAGCCCAGGGCCCGGTGTGACTAGACTACATTGCACGTTCATGAAGCCAGCCCCGATAATAAGGCTCAGGAGACGAGAGACCTTGCCCTCGTGAAGATGAATTTCTGGGGAGATATTCATTACTCCCACCACCTGTAGGTTCGTTTATTGTACTTTGGAGGCTTTAGTGTTGCTGTGATGCTGAAGCTATGCCACTTGTACTTTAAATACCAGCAGGGACACCCACGGTGCAAAAGTTCCAGTGGAGCTTCCAGACTAAGACTGGGAAGAAAGTCCTGGTGATCTGCTTCCCAAAACTATCCAATGAAAACCCTGGGGATCACAACAGAGCCTTGTCTGACATAGCGCTGGAAGGTGAGCCCTGTATGTTGGCAGGCACTCAGAACACACAGTACTGGCAACAATGAACTTGATTATTCCAAAATTGTGAAGATGGCACAGGGCCAGGCAACATTTTGTACTGTTGTACAGGGGATCACTATGAGTTGGGGCTGAGTCAATGGCAGCTAACAACATTCATTAATCACACCAATTAACCCAAAATTGTGAGTGTGGCAAGGACTGTGAAGGACAGGAGCATAATGCTATGAATGCCTGAAAGAGGGGGATTCGATTAGTCAAGGAGACCAGGAAGGCTCCCCCAAAGGAATGATGCCTGGGATGAGATTCAAAGGATGAAGAAGCATTAACTAGGCAAAAATGAGAGCTGATCTTTGAGGGACTCTGTCATCTCAAGGCCCAGTGGACGGGGATGAGTCTGCAAAGAAGAAAGTGTGGAAAATGTCGGACAAGTAGCAGAAAAGCCAGGAGAGTGTTGAGCTATGGAAGCCAAGGGAGGGACGTGTTTCTGGAAGCGGGGATCTACGTGGGTGACCCTGGCACATGGTCTCAGGTGTCAACACAAAGATAGACTCTCAAAGGTTTAGTGGGATTTCTAGCCCAAATATCATTCTTATTCCTTCCTAGTTTTTTTTTTTTTTTTTTTTTTTATCTAAGCAGGCACATCTTTTCCCAAAATGGTGACCCAGTCCTTACTCTTGGTGCATATTTCAGAGAGGGAAGTTGAGGCACAGAGAAGCCAAGTTTAAGTGCGATAACGATCTGGAACAGAAATGTGAATACACTTGACCTGAAGCCACCCCTGCCAGGCCCTGACAGACCTGCTTACAACTTAAGCCCCACCTCCTCCACTGTCCTCACTCACCGGCACCCCATCCCACAGTGAGATTACAGCATGTTCTTTCCCACCCTACAGCCTTTGCCATCCTGTTCCCTTTTCCTGGAATACTTTCCTCCATTCCCATGTGTTGTGGGTTGAACTGTGTCCCCCCAAATCAAATGTTGAAGTCCTAACCCCTGATACCTGTGAATGTGACCTTACTTGGAAGTGCGCCTTTGCAAATGTAATCAAGATGAAGTAATTCTCACGACAGTTGGTCTTGCTTACTTTGGACACATCATCAGGAAAGACCAATCCCTAGAAAATGACATCATGTTTGGTAAAGTAGAGGGCCATCAAAAATGAGGGAAACCCTCAATGTGATGAATTGACAGAGTGGCTACAACAACAAGCTCAAACATACCAACGATTGTGAGGATGACTCAGGACTGGACAATGTGGTGTTTTGTTATATATAACGTCACTACAAATCGGAAATGACTCAATGGCAATTAACAACAATACTGGAGTAGGGTGGGCCCTAAATCCAGCATGATCAGCATCCTTATAAAAGAATGAGAGACACAGGCACAGAGGGAAGATGGACACATGAAGATGGCGGCGCAGCTTGCATGATGATGCCACAAACCAAGAAATGGGTGGGGCCATCAGAAGCTGGAAGAAGCAAGGAAGGGTCCTTCCCTAGAGGCTTCAGAGGAAGTGAGACCCAGTACACTGGTTTTGGACTACTAACATCCAGAACTTCGAAAGAAATTCTTGTTGTTTTAAGCCATCCAAGTTTATGATTATTTGTTACAGTAACTAGAGGAAACTAGTGTACCACCCCTCAGGCTTTGCCTTTCTTTCTCTTGCTTGCTCTTCTGATCTCAGCATAATCAATATTTCCTCAAAGAGGGCTTCTTTCACCAACTCCTCTCTTCCCAAATCAAAGTAGCTGTCCTCTGTTTTTTTTTCTTTTGTGTTATAAATATAATACGTAAATAAATAACAAATATAAGATGCTATCATTCTTATAGGCTTTTGTTCTTTTCTTCATACCATTCATCCTATTTACATGTCTACTTGTAATGAACGTGACTTATTTCACTATGAATTCCTAGCTGGCAGGCACCATGTTTGTGCTTCCTGCTGTATGTCAATGACCTGGTGCACTGAACTTGTTTACCGAATAAGTGAACACAGAAACATGCTCACCACAAAGCCAAGGGAGCCAGCAATGCTCCAGTCCAAGCCTAAGTCAGAGAGGAAAATGTTCGTGAAGGTTATATAACCCTCAGTGTACAACAACTTCTGTGGGTGCCTCTCAATTCTCTCGCTCTCCCATCACCATAGCAACCCACACTTCAAAGGGGAGTTTTCTGAAGCTGGTCCTCTGTCTCTTTATTGAAGTAATGTTGTGCGTGTATGTGGGTGTATGTGTGTGTGTCCCTGTGTGCTTGCATCCGAGTATATGTGTAGAGTGATCGGACCAATTAGCCAAAATTTAAAAATAGTGAATAGAAAGACTTCAGTCTGTATAACTCTCCTCTCTACCCGAAATAACGCACTTTTAGATTTATGAATTCATAAAAAGATTGTTGCTTCTACTCCATGAATTTGCAAATAAAGGAATGCATTAGAAAGTATTTATAAATTAAAAAGAGGTTAAAACATAAAAATAAAAATGGATTCATAAAAGATAAGATTCCCTAAAGGGCTAAAAAACATATGAAAAGATGTTCAACCTCACTGGCAGTCAGGGAAAATGCATGTAGAACAATGAGATACTTTAAAAAAAATTTTTTTAATTTGTTTTATTGTGGTTGAGACTATACACAGCAAAATATTCAACAATTCAAGCTTCTACATGGACATTTTAGTGACATTGATTATATTCTTCAAGTTGTGTAACAATTCTCACCCCTCTTCTCTCAGTTGTTCCTCTCCATTAACATAAACTCATTGCCCCCTAAGGTTCCTGCCTAATCCTTCAGGTTGCTTTTGTCAGTTTGATCTCATAACAGTTTTTAAAAGAGCATAATGCTCAAGCAGACATTTTTTGCTAGTTAAGCTAAACCATTGTTTGGTTTTAAGAAGAACTTGGGGGATATTTTTAAAGTTTAAAGATTATCTCAGGGCAATACTTTTGGGGGAATGAGATACCCTTTTTTCATTCATCAGATTGGGAATTATTAAAAAGATTAATAGCACCCAGTGCTGACAAAGATATAAGGGAAAAGCATTCGTAGGAACTTGAGTTACTACAACTTTTCTGGAAAGAAATGTAGCAGTAATTACTGAAATTAAAAACATACATGCCTTTTTACCCAGCAATTGCTCTTTTGGGAGTCTCTCTTGCATAAATAAAAGAACCAGCATATAAGGATATTTACACAAGGATTTTTATTATGGCATTATTTGAGCAAAAAATTGGGAACAATCTGAATCTCTATTAAGATGGAAAAAAAAATGGGAAATTTGTGGTATCTCCATACTATTAAAAATAATGAAGTAGCCCCGTGTGTATTGACTTTGAGTAATGTTCATGACATAATAAGGCAAATAAACAAGTTGCACTGAACTGTGTATGGCTCAATCCATTCAAATAAAGAAAGGAAAAAGTTAAAAACCCTACATAGGTACAATGTCTTTATATGAAATAGAGAAAGATGTGAAAGGACACACTTCAATTGTTACCAGTAGTTACCTTGGGTTGGAGGGTGGGTATGTGGAACTTACTTTGGGAGGTAGGTACTGCAGATAAGAAAGTTTGCTTTTTTGTCTTCTATATTGTTTGGAGCCCTGGTGGTGCAGTGGTTAAGAGCTTGGCTGCAAACCAAAAGGTCAGCAGTTCAAATCCTCCAGCCAACTCCTTGGAAACCCTATGGTGGCAGTTCTACTTTGTCCTATAGGGTTCCTATGAGTTGGAATCAATGGTAACAGGTTTTGTTTTGTTTTTTGTTATATTCTGTTTGGCTTGTAGCAAAAAGCAGGTACTTCTTTTGAGGTTTGAAAGGAAAATCAAATGAAGTGTTAAGAAAAAAAACCTCAGTGCTGCAGGGCTGTTGAGAGGCAGGTATGTTGACAAATAATCAATGGAGTCCCTGGGTGGTGCAAATGGTTAATATACTCAGCTGATAACCAAAAGTTTAGCATTTCGAGTCCACTCCGAGGTGTCTTGGATGAAAGGCTTGGAGATCTACTTATGAAAAACCAGTCATTGAAAACATTGTGGAGCACAGTTCTACTCGGACACACATGGGTCACCATGAGTCAGAGTTGGCTTGAAGCAACTGGTAACTGGTACTGAACGAGTCCATTTGGATGTCTGAAACAGGTATCTCAAACTTGGTGTGGCCCAAGAGGAACTCTTGACAGTTCCTTCCTAACCTGCTCTTTCTTCTGTCTTCACCATCTCAATTAGTAGCATTATCACACACCCAAAGGCTGAAGCTAAAGTTTTAGGAGACAGCCTCAATTCCTCCTTTCCCATAAACCTCCCTACATTAACTCAAGTCCTGTCAACTCTAGTCTCAAAAACATATCTCTACTGTGTACACTTCTCCCTATCGCCTTGCCACCAGCATCATCCAAGCCAGCTGGACCAATATAAAAAGCCTTCCTAACTAATCTGTCCAATTCCCTCAAATCCGGGCTCCTCACAGCAACCAGAAAGCCTAAAATAAAAATCATGTTACTCCCCTGCTTATAATCTTCCAACGACTTTCCTTTATACTTAGAATAAACTCCGAAGTCCTTCCTGGCCTACAAGGGCTGCATGATCCGCCCGCTGACCATCATTCCTACCTTCTCTCGGATAGCTCTCCACATCTCTCACTGAACTCAAGTCATACTGACCTCCTCAAGGTCAGTACCCCAGGCTCATTCCCATGTAGGGACTTAGCATTCTCTGTTCTTTCTGCCAGAAATTGCCTTCTCCCTGTTCCTTGCCTAGGGGTGGGAAGTGAAGACAAGGATGTAACCCTAATAAAGCCAAAAGGAGGAGACATCATCTTTCCTAATCTCTTCATGGAGTTGCAGTTAAAGAAGTAAGAATTAATAGTCAAAAACATTTCTAAAAGACTTTCACTTTTTTTATTTGCATCCAAATATGGATCCAAATATAGACCCATACTTGGACCCAAATATATTTTTCATAGCAACTCTTATTAAAATCTTCCCTCCTGGCTGATCCGCCTCCCTGGTATTCTGTAGCTGCAAATCTCTCTCCAGCATCTCCAAGCTTCTCTCCAAAGTTCAACCCCAGAAGTCTTTCTCCTCACTCTAGATCCCTCTACCCCCATCCCTAACTTCTTTCTTCTTGGAACTGACCTAGCTTTTCTCCACCTAGCAAGAATTCTTTCTCTTTAGGGCTATAGAGGAGATAGAATTTTCTTTGGCAGGCCAAGGTGAAAAGGAAACTTTGGATAATAACTTTTGGGTTTTTTTTTGTATTTTTTGTCCTGTCAGGAGGATGTTTGGCAACCTGCAGGAAACAATGTATCAAAGTCAAATGTAAGAGGAGACAATAAGTTAGGAGTGGAAAGGCACGTGAAAAGAGTAATAGCAAGGAGTTTGCAAGGGTTAAGAGGAAGAAGGGGTGACCCAGTGACCTGACTGCAACTTAAAATATCTTCTGTATCCTCTTGATATGTCTATGAGATGATATTAGTATGGTAGAATTTTTACAGTTGTTGAATGAATTATATGAGTATAAAGTAATTTGGTGTCTTTGTAGAACATTACTGCTTAACATTTAAAAAAAAATTATTGCGATTTAGGTGAAAATTCACATAGCAAATTAGTTTCTCATTAAACAGTCAATACACAGATTGCTTTGTGACATTGTTTGCCAATCCCACAAAGTGTCAACATTCTCCCCTTCTCCACCCCAGCTTACCTGTTTCCATTCTTCCAGTTTTCCTGTCCCTTCCTGCCCTCTCCTCTTTGCTTTTGGGCTGATGTGTCCATTAGTTTTGTATACATGATTGAACTATGAAGCACGTTCCTCACGTGTATTACTGTTAGCCCTATAGACCTGTCTAATCTTTGGTTGAAGGGAGAACCTCAGGAGTGATTTGAATACTGAGTTAAAAGGATTTCCGGGGGGCATATTCTTGTGGTTTCTCCAGTCTCTGTCAGACTATCAAGCCTGGTCTTTTTTTTTTTTTAATTTGAATTTTGTTCTATATTTTTCTCCCTCTCAGTCTAGGACTCTCTATTGTGATCCCTGCTAGAGCAGCCGGTGGTGGTATCCTGGCACCATCTAGCTGTCCTGGGCATAGTCCGGTGGAGGCTGTGGCGGTTGCAGTCCACTAGTCCTTTGAACTAATCTTTCCCTTGTGCCTTTGGTCTTCTTCATTCTCCTTTGCTCCAGCCAAGATGGGTCCAGTAGTTATATCTTAGAAGGCCACTTGAAGGCTTTTAAGACCCCAGTTGCTACTCATCACAGTCAGATGTCAACATTTTCTTTACAGACTGTTGTTTCATGTGCTGTCGAGTTGGTTCTGACTCATAGTGACCCTATGTACAACAGAACAAAACACTGCCCCATCCTGCGCCATCCTCCCAGTCATTGTCATGCTTGATTCCACTGTTGCAGCCACTGTATCAATGCATTTCACTGAGGGGTTTCCTCTTTTTCGCTGACCCTCTACTAAGCATGACGTCCTTCTCCAGGGACTGGGTCCTCCTGATAACATATCCAAAATACATGAGATGAAGTCTCGCCATCCTTGCTTCTAAGGAACATTCTGGCTGTACTTCTTCCAAGACAGATTTGTTCATCATTTTGGCAGTCCATGGTATATTCAATATATTCTTCGCCAACACCGTAATTCAAAGGCATTAATTCTTCCTCTGTCTTCCTTGTTCATTGTCCAGCTTTTGCATGCCTATGAGGCGATTGAAAACATCATGGTTCAAGTCAGGTGTACCTTGGTCTTCAAGGTGACATATTTGCTTTGTAACACATTAAAGAGGTCTTTTGCAGCAGGTTTGCCCAATGCAATGTGTGTTTGACTTCTTAACTACTATTTCCATAGGTGTTGAATGCATATATAAGTAAGAAGAAATCCTTGACAACTTCAGTCTTTTCTCCATTTTTCATGATGTTGCTTATTGGTCCAGTCGTGAGGATTTTTGTTTTTTTTTTATGTTGAGGTGTAATCCATACTTAAGGCTGAGGTCTTTGATCTTCATCAGTAAGTGCTTCAAGTCCTCTTCACTTTCAGCAAGCAAGGTCGTGTCATCTGCATAATACAGGTTGTTAATGCATCATCCTCCAATCTTGATGCTCTGTTCTTCATAGAGTCCAATTTCTTGATTATTTGCTCAGCATACAGATTGAATAGGTATGGTGAAATGATACGACCCTGATGCACACCTTTCCTGACTTCAAACCACACGGAATCCTCTTGTTCTGTTCGAACAGCTGCCTCTTGATCTATGTACAGGTTCCTCATGAGCACAATTAAGTGTTCTGGAATTCCCATTCTTTGCAATATTATCCATAATTCGTTATGATCCACACAGTTGAATGCCTGTGCATAGTCAATAAAACACAAGTAAACATCTTTCTGTTATTCTCTGCCTTTAGCCATGATCCGTCTGACATCAGCAATGAGATCCCCAGTTCCTCATCTTCTTCTGAATCCAGCTTGAATCTCTCGCAGTACCCTGTCAAGTACTGCTGCAATTGCTTTTGAATGATCTTCAGAAAAATTTTACTTGCATGTGATGTTAATGATGTTGTTCCACAATTTCCACATTCGGTTGGATCACCTTTCTTTGGAATAGACATAAATGTGGATCTCTTCCAGTCAGTTGGCCAGGTAGCTGTCTTCCAAATTTCTTGGCATAGACGAGCAAGCACACCTAGCACTGCATCCGTTTGTTGAAATGTTTCAACTGATATTCCATCTGTCCCTGGAGCCTTGTTTTTTCACCAGTGCCTTCAGTGCAGCTTGGACTTCTTCCTTCAGTACCATCGGTTCCGGATCATATGTTATCTCCTGAAATAGATGAATGTCGACCAGTTGTATTTGATACAGTGATCCTGTGTATTCCTTCCATCTTTTGATGCTTCCTGTGTCATTTAGTATATTCCCCTATAGAATCCTTCGGTATTGTAACTCAAGGCTTGAATTTTTTCCTCAGTTCTTTCCACTAGAAAAATGCTGAACATGTTCTTCCTTTTTGGTTTTCTATCCCCAGCTCTTTGCACATGTCACTATAATATTTTGTCTTCTCAAGCTGCCCTTTGAAATCTTCTGTTCAGCTCTTTTACTTTATCATTTCTTCCTTTAGCTTTAGCTACTCAACATTCAAAAGCAAGTTTCAGAATCTCTTCTGACATCCTTTTTGGTCTTTTCTTTCTTTTCTGTCTTTTTAATGACCTCTTGCTTTCTTCATGTCTAATGCCCTTGAAATCATTCCACAATGCATCTGGTCTTCTTTAATCAGTGTTCAACACGTCAAATCTATTCTTGAGATGTCTTTAAATTCAAGGGGGATATACTTAGGATCATACTTTGGCTCTTGGGGACTTGTTCTAATTTTCTTCAGATTCAACCTGAACTTGCATGGGAGCAATTGATTGTCTGTTCCGCAATCAGCCCTTGGTCTTGTTCTGACTGATGATATTGAGCTTCTCCATCGTCTCTTCCTAAAGATGTAGTCAATTTCATTCCTGTCTATTCCATCTGGCGAGGTCCACGTGTATAGTCGCCATTTATGTTGGTGAAAAAAGGTATTTGCAATGAAGAAGTGGTTGATCTTGCAAAATCCTATCATGTGATCTCCAGCATAGTTTCTATCATGAAGGCCATAGTTTCCAACTTCTGATCCTTCTTTGTTTCCAACTTTTGCATTCCAATCTCCAGTAATTATCAATGCATCCTAATTGCATGTTCAAGCAATTTCAGACTGCACAAGTTGGTAAAAGTCTTCAATTTCTTCATTTTTGGCCTTAGTGGTTGGTGTGTAAATTTGAATAATAGTCGTAGTAACTATTCTTCCTTATAGGCATATGGATATTATCCTATCACTGACAGCGTTATACTTCAGGATAGATTTTAAAATGTTCTTTTTGATGGTGAATGCAATGCCATTCCTCTTCAAGTTGTCATTCCCGGCATAGTTGCCCATATGATTGTCAATTCAAAATAGCCAACATCAGTCAATTTCAGCTCACTAATGCCTAAGATATCAATGTTTATATATTCCATTTCATTTTTGATGATTTCCAATTTTCCTACATTCATACTTAGTACATTCCATGTTCTGATTATTAATGGGCGTTTGCAACTATTTCTTCTCATTTTGAGTTGTGCCACATCAGCAAATGAAAGTCTCGAAAGCTTGACTCCATCCACGTCATTAAGGTCAACTCTACTTTGAGGAGGCAGCTCTCCTCCAGTTGTCTTTTGAGTGCCTTCCAACCTGGGGGGATCATCTTCTGGCACTATATCAGACAATGTTTCACTGCTATTCACATGGTTTTCACTGGCTAATGTTTTTCAGAAGTAGACTGCCAGGTCCTTCTTCCTACTCTGTCTTAGTCTGGAAGCTCAGCTGAAACTTGTCCACCATGGGTGACCCTGCTAGCATTTAAATACTGGTGGTGGAGCTTTCAGCATCCCAGCAACACACAAACCCCCACAGTATGACAAACTGACAGACATGTGGGGGAAGAGACACATCAGAAGAGACGACAAACTGACAGACATGTGGGGGAAGAGACACGTCAGAAGAGACTCTGAAACTTGCTTTTGAATGTCAAGTAGCTAAAGCCAAAGGAAGAAGTGATGAAGTAAAAGAATTGAACAGAAGGTTTCAAAGGGTGGTTTGAGAAGACAAACTAAAGTGTTATAATGACATGTGCAAAGAGCTGGGGATAGAAAACCAAAAGAGAAGAAAACGCTTGGTGTTTCTCAGGCTGAAAGAACTGAAGAGAAAATTCAAGCCTCGAGTTGCAATAGTGAAGGATTCTACAGGAAAAATATTAAATGATGCAGGAAGCATCAAAAGAAGATGGAAGGAATACACAGAGTCATTATACCTAAAAGAATTGGTCAACATTCACCTATTCCAGGAGGTAGCAAATGATCAGGAATCAATGGTACTGAAGGAAGAAGTCCAAGCTGTGCTGAAGGCATTGGTGAAAAACAAGACTCCAGTAATTGATGGAATATCAATTGAAATGTTTCAAAAAATGGATGCAGTGCTGGAAGTGCTCACTCGTCTATACCAAGAAATTTGGAAGACAGCTACCTGGCCAACCAACTAGAAGAGTTTTGTATTTATGCCTATTCCAAAGAAAGGTGATCCAACTGAATGCAGAAATTATGAAATAATATCATTAATATCACACGCAAATAAAATTTTGCTGAAGACCAGTTCAAAAGCGGCTGCAGTATATTGACATGGAACTGCCAGAAATTTAAGCTGGATTCAGAAGAGGATGTAGAACAAGGAATAATATTGCTGATGTCAGATGGATCTTGGCTGAAAGCAGAGAATACCAGAAGAATGTTTACCTGTGTTTTATCGACTGTGTGGATCATAACAAATTATGGATAACATTGAGAAGAGTGGGAATTCCAGAATGCTTAGTTGGAGTCCTGAGGAACCTGTACATAGATCAAGAGGCAGTTGTTCATACAGGGCAAGGGGATACTGCTTTGGTTTAAACTCAGGAAAGGTGTGCATCAGGGTTTATCCTTTCACCATACCTATTCAATCTGTACGTTGAGCAAATAATTCAGGAAGCTGGACTCTATGAAGAAGAATGGGGCAGCAAGTTTGGAAAAAGAAGCATTAACAACCTGCATTATGCAGGTGACACAACCTTGCTTGCTGAAATGGAAGAGGACTCAGGGCACTTACTGATGAAGATCAAAGACCTCAGCCTTAAGTATGGATTACACCTCAACATAAAGAAAAAAAAAAAAAATCCTCCCAACTATACCAATAAGCAACACCATGATGAATGGGGAAAAGATTGAAGTTGTCAAGGATTTCATTTTACTTGTATCCACGATCAACACCCGTGGAAACAGCAGTCAAGAGATCAAAAGAAGTACTGCATTGGGCAAATCTGCTGCAAAGACCTCTTTAAAATGTTGAGAAGCAAAGATGTCACTTTAAGGACTAAGGTGAGCCTGACCGAACCCATAATGTTTTCAGTCACCTCATATGCATGTGAAAGCTGGACAATGAATAAGGAAGACCAAAGAATAATTGATGCCTTTGGATTGTGACGTTGGCCAAGAACATTGAATATACTATGGACTGCCAAAAGAATGAACAAACCTGTCTTAGAAGAAATACAACCAGAATACTCCTTGGAAGCTAAGATGGCGAGACTATGTCTCACATACTTTGGACATGTTGTTAGGAGGAATCAGTCCCTGGAGAAGGACATCATGTTTGGTTAAGTAAAGGGTCAGTGAAAAAGAGGAAGACTCTCAACGAGATGGATTGATACAGTGGCTGCAACAACGGGTTTGAAGATAACAACAATTGTGAGGATAGCGCAGGACTGGGCAGTGTTTCGTTCTGTTGTACATAGGGTGGCTATAAGTCAGAACTGACTCAAAGGCTCCTAATAGCAACAACATGTTTGTAGTATCATATCAACTACAAGTAGGGATAGTTTTGCTTCTTCCTTACCAATCTGGGTGCCCTTTATTTCTTTTTCTTTTCTTATTACTCTCGGTAGACCTTCCAGCACAATGTTAAATAGAAGCAGTGATAAAGGCCATCCTTGTTCTGTTCCTGTTTTCAGCTTCTCTCCATTGAGAATGGTGCTGGCTCTTGGTTTTGTGTAGATGTTCCTTATTATGTTGAGGAATTTCCCTTCTATTCATATCTTATCAAGAGTTTTTATGAGGAATGGGTGTTGGACTTTATCAAGTGCCTTTTCTGCTTCAGTTGAGAGGATCATGTGATTCTTTTGTTTTATTTATGTGGTGGATTACATTGATTGATTTAATCCTGGTATGAATCTCACTTGGTCATGGTGTATTATTTTTTTTGATATGATGCTGAATTCTATTGGCTAGAATTTTGTTGGGAATTTTTGCATCTATATACATGAGAGATATTGGTCTGTAATTTTCTTTTTTGTGTGGTGTCTTTGCCTGGTTTCTGAATCAGGATTCAGGATTATGCTGGCTTCATAGGATGAGTTCAGAGTTACCACTTCCTTTTCTATGTTCTGAAATAGTTTGAGTAGTACTGGTGTGAGCTCTTCTCTGAATGTTTGGTAGAATTCTCCAGCAAAGCCATTTGGGCAAAGGTTTTTTTCTGTTGAGAGGTTTTTTTTTTTTTTTAATTACCTTTTCAATCTTTTCTCTTGTTATGGGTCTGTTCAGATTTTTTACCTCAGTTTGTCTTAGCTTAGGTAGGTAGTGTGTTTCTAGAAATTTGTCCATTTCTTCCAGGTTTCCAAATTCGTTGGAGTACAGTTTTTCATAATATTTTGTTTTGATCCTTTTTATTTCAGTTGAGTCTGTTGTAATATCCCCCATTTCATTTCCGATTTGGGTTTTTTTGCTTCCTCTCCTGTTTTTCTTTTGTCACTTTGGCCATTGTTTGTCAATTTTGTTGATCCTTTCAAAGAACAAACTTTTCATTTTGCTGATTCTTTCTATTGTTTTTTTATTCTCTATTTCATTTATTGCTGTTCTATTCTTTATTATTTCCTTTTTTCTGGTGGCTGTAGGCTTCTTTTGCTGTTCTCTTTCTATTTGTTCCAGTTGTAGGGCTAATGTTTTTATTTTATCCCTTCTTTTTTGGTTCATGCACCTATTGCTATAAATTGACCTCTGAGCACTGCCTTAGCAGCTGTTTCCCATAGGTTTTGATATGATGTGTTTTCATTCTCACTTGATTCTAGAAATTTTTTTATTCCATTTTTTATTTCTTGTATTACCCAGTGGTTTTTAAGCAAGATGTTATTCAGTTTCCATGAATTTGATCTTTTTCCTAGTCTTCCTGTGATTAATTTCTACTTCTATGGCGTTGTGATCAGAGAAGATGCTTTGTATTATCTCAGTGTTTTGGATTTTGTTGAGGATTGCTTTGTGGCCTAAGATGTGGTCTATTCTGGAGAATGTTCCAGGTGCATTGGAAAAAAATATATAATTTGCTGCTGTTGGGTGGAGTGTTCTATACATGTCTACGAGGTGAAGTTGGTTGATTATAGCCTTAAGAGCTTCTGTATCTTTGCTGAGTTTCTTTCTAGATGTTCTGTCCTTTATCAAGAGTGGTGTGTTGAAGTCTCCTATGTTATTGTGGAACTGTCAATTTCGCTTTTCAGTGCTGTTAGAGTTTGTTTTATGTATTTTGAGCCCTATCGCTGGGTGTATAGATAGTTATTATGGTTATTGCTTAACATGTTAAGTCCCACACGTGAAAGTAAATCATTAAAGTGTCAAACCAGAAACTGGACTGTGCTCAAAATGTATGCACAAGTTTATCATTGGAAGGAGACAAACTTATTGTTGGAAGGAGATCCAGGATGTTAGTTGGTTTATATTTTCTCCAAAATTCAGGATATGGGCTTGGGGCCTGATAATCAAAAGTTCAAATCTCATCTCCACCATCATGTGACCTTGGGCAAAATACTTAAAATTTTCGTTCCTGAGTTTGTTTATCTGTAAAATAGGGATAATATTAGTACCTCTACCTCATAACCAAAAAACCAAACTTGTTGCCAATGAGCCTACTCTGATGCATAACGACCCTATAGGACAGAGTAGAACTGCCCCAAGGGGTTTCCAAGGCTGTAAAGATGTAAACGGGCTGACACATCTTTCTCCCCTGGAGCTGCTGGTGAGTTTATATCATCAACTTTTCAGTTAGCAGCTGTGCACTTTAACCACTGTGCCATCAGAGCTTCCTTCTCTACCTCATAGGGTTTTTTGTTTTTTTTTTAGTTATGTTTTATTACGTTTTTGGTGAGAGTGTACACAGCAAGTTAGGGTCCCATTTAACAATTTTTACACAAGTTATTCAATGACATTGACTACATTTTTCGTAATGTGTCAACATTCTCATTAATCCTGTTCTGGTTGTTCTGTTTCCAGTAATCTAATGCCCCCGCCCACTTCCCTTCTCATCTTTGCTTCTCAAAGGGATTCTTGTAGTCAATAAATAGTAACCAGTAAATAATTATATTTTCTCTGCTGAAATGGAAAATTGAATATGGTTTTCTGCTTATATTAAACTTTTTGGTGAAATAGAAGCTGGGCATTAAAATTAAACATAAATAGTATGAGGGGAAAAAAACAAAGGGGCCGGGAGAAGTTTTCGTTTGACTGAGTCATTATTTGTTCAGATAATATATTACTATGATAATATATCACCAAAAAAAAAAAAGAGCACTGAAGATTTTTGGTCAGGTATTTGCTGAAACCATTAACACTTCGTATATTAGAAATTAAAATCTGTCCCACGAGTGAGACAGTTTGAGCTTATATTTATAACTGCCTGGAAGTCTGCTACTGAGATGAAAGATCCTTATTCATCTGGGATCTTAGTCAAGTTCAGGCAAATGGAAGGAAAGGGAGAAGGACTCCAGTTAGCTGGCACTAATCCAAGATAGGGCTCGGGATCAATGTCTTGACTTGTCAGAGAGGTGTTTTCCAGAGCAGATACAGAGTACTCTTGAACTTGGAGGGATGTTAATATTATCCAACTAAGCATGGGGGCCCTGGTGACACAATGGTCAGGAGCCTGGTTGCTAACCAAAAGGTCAACAGTTCAAATCCACAGTTGCTCCTTGGGAATTCTATGGGGCAGTTCTACTCTATCCTATAGGGTCACTATGAGTCGGAATTGACTTGATGGCAACAGGTTTGGTTTGATTTCAGTTAAGCATGGTGTAAGGTTGCTGGTGGCACAAGTGGTTTGCAATAGGCTACTAAAGTAAAGGCTGGTGGTTCGGACCCACCCAGTGGTGCCATGGAAGAAAGACCTGATGATATGTGACTGTAAAGATTACAGCCAAAAAAACACCCCTAAGGAACAGCACTACTTTGTCACACGGGGTCACCACCAGTCAGAATTGACTCAATGGCAACAGGTTTGGTTTTTTTGGTTTTAGCATGGTATGGCTTATTCCTTTTTTTAAAGTGTTTTTAAATTTATTTTCCTGTGTCTGTCACAGGAAAGACTTGAATATTCCTGAATTGCTTATCTGCTTTGGGCACGTGTTCTTGGCAATGCTATTTTTTCCTTTCCTAAATTCAAGTTCCACCAGCAGGCAGGGCAGTGTTATGAGGATGGAGTTGGCTAAAACATACGTAATTGGAGTTACTAAGAATTCCTTACTGTACCTGTCACCAGCTATGTCAGATGCTCACTCTGTGTGCCATCAGGCCTATCAAATGTTCCCGTAAGCAGACCATTAAAAACTCTATGGGAAAACAGAACTAAACATGTGTTTTGGAATGCTGTGTTTTCAGGAGAAGGCAACACAGAAGCATGGAAAAGACCTACATTTACTAGCCCTTTGCTTGGGGTTTTCACAGTTGCTTCACATTCTGGGCACTTGAAACACTCTACCTTTATCTACAATAGGACAAGGCAAGGAGAGGCTCTTTGTTCAGGGTTCAAGTGCTCTCGTGACCATCCCAAAATAATTCTGAGTGTAATACAGTAGGGCCTCATGTAGTTAAACCCACAAGTCTTCAACCTGTCATCATTATCCCAGTCGTTCTTTGTCCCTTTTTAGTCAAGTCGTGCACTTGAAAAAAACTCTGTCAACACTCAGGGTTGAATAAACCCCTTATTTTTGCTTTTCCAAATCCACTAGGAGTCTCCTTACCAGTTAGAGAGAGAAGTCCATAAGCTGGACTTACCAAACACTTTTCTTCCAAATCAGCTTCCCTAGGGGCTTACAATGTTCTTCACTGGGATTCAAATCAGATTAAGCCAACTAGATTTTTTTTCTTAACAAAATCTTGCCAGTTGGTTTCATTTCACCGGAGGATATTGTTTTCTTAATTTGTCAGAATTTACAAGAAGTGCGATATTTTCAGCCAGTCCTTTATTCATGAGGCCATGTGTGCCACAGGTCAGCATGTATTTATTCCATCAGCCAAGTTACTGTGCTGAGTTGAGCATAAAAGAAATCTGATAGTTTCCTTGGTCTCTATTTTGGAAGATGGCAGATCTTTATCCTTGGTGACAGCATGCAAACAATATTTAAACAAGGTGAACAAAGACGAGAGGTTAAAATGAAAGGGAAAAGCTGCAAAGAGTTTATTTCAAATTACATCAAGATACAGTACAGTAGAGGAAATGAAAAACAACATAGTTCTTAAAAACTGGGCAGTTAATAGAGTTATTATAATGTGACACAGAAAAGCAGCAGAAAAAGTACATGTGTACTGAACAGTGACAATCGATGCAGAAAGGAAGGAAATGTACCAACACCATTGAATGTTTAGGTAATGGAATTTCAGGTGGTTTAGTTTTTCTTTTCTATAGCATGTGGATTTTTTCTTTCCCCCCTCTTTATTTTTTATAATTTTCTATATCTTATCTTGGAAACCCTGGTGGCGTAGTGGTTGAGGGATATGGCCGCTAACCAAATGGATGGCAGTTAGAATCTACCAGGTGCTCCTTGGAAACTCTATGGGGCAGTTCTACTCTGTCTTACAGGATTGCTATGAGTCGGAATTGACTCGACAGCAATGGTTTTATGTCTTAGCTGTATCTACATCCTTTTCCATAATCTTGGTCATGTGGTGCAAGTGTTTCTTGTAGAATAAATTCCTAGATGTATATATAAGCCAAAGTTTTTTTTTTTAAGTATAATCCTTTTTTTATCTTTACTAGGTATAACATTTAAAAAATAAAATATTACATAGATAAAACTTCCCAAAATTTTCAATTCCCTTTTTGAATTATTTGTGTTGGTGATACATTGTATAGGATACTATGTAATTTTTATCCTGGTTACAGACAGTTAAAAAAAGGAATACTATTACTAGTTTAATAAATAATCCTCCATATTATTATCATTATTATTTACAAAGCAGTATTTATAATACAGTTATAACTGTATTTATAATACAGTTATAACTGTATTTATAATACCGTCCTGCAACTTGCTTGTATGTTCTTCACATATCTCAAACATGTCTCTGCATGTCAATACATGTAACTCTACTCCATTCTTTTCAATGGCTGTAAGCTCCTTTGTGTGTGCCATTGTGTGGCGGATACACCATAATATATTTAAGCAGACTCCCATTACTGGACTCTTTGTTCGTTTTTTCGCAATTGCAAACAGTGTCCCTGTGAACTTCCTTTTATGTAGTCTTTACCAACTCACGCATGAAATTTTGTAGAATAAATTTCTAGAAATGGAAGTGTGGGGCTCCAAATAAGTCTGGGGAATGAGTTAGACAGCCTTTCCAATGTATCGTGATCACATGATGACGATCTGTATATTCTACAACCAGCTAGGATTGAATTATGGCGCTGGTAAAGAGAGTTAATATACCGTGGACTGCCAGAAGAGCAAATAGATCTGTTTTAGAGAAGGTACAGGCAGAGTGCTCCATGAAGGCAAGGACAGCAAGACTTTGTGTCACGTACTTCAGACATGTTATCAGGAGGGACCAGTCCCTGGAGAAGGACATAGTGCCTGATAAAGTAGAAGATCAGTGAAAAAGAGGAAGACCCTTGATGAGATGGATTGACACAGTGGCTGCAACAATGGGCTCAAATATAGCAATGATTGTGAGGATGGTGCAGCACCAGGCAGTTTCTCCCTGTTGTACATAGGGTCATTATGACCCAATGGCACCTAACAAATTGAACAGAATTGTCTGAAAAGACACTTATTTTTGCTGAAGAAATGGAAAGTATGACTTATTCTCCATTTCTTCACCAGTAGATGGCACCTAGTCTTTCTTTATGTTTGACTAAAACCCCCCAACTTAGACGCATTCCCAACATGTTACTGAGCCTGTACTAACAAAGCAATGATCACATCACGTACAAATGCTCCTGTCTCATTCCCCTGATCCATGTTTGTATTGTTCTGGTTCCAGGACGCTGATACTTTAAGCCCGAGGCTCTAACTTGAGCAGGAAGAGTTTATTTTGGGATGAAGAATCTTCCCCCACAAAAGAGGCAGGCCTCTCAACCAGTCTCTCTCTCTCTTTAGAAACTGGGAAATTCTAAGGGATGAAACCATTTTTTTCTAAATTTGTAGAAGTACTTCTTTTTCTTAAAAAACATTTGATTCATGTCTTGGTTGGATATACTCAGTTTATACAGAGGAGCACGTGGTTGTGTGGATGTTGAGGGGTCATGTTGAGAGCATTTTTAGTCAATTATGCTTAGGAAAATGACCCTATAAATCTCCTTAACTATGTACAGTTGATAGGACAAATATCTACAAAGTATCCATTTCATCAAATCTAAAAATATACACATTTAAAATGACCAATGAGGAAGGAAGGAACAGTAAAGCATAATTTAAAAAATGTGATGACATATCATTTTGCTTTGTGTTGAAACAATACTCTTTGGACATGTGTCAGTTTTCTTAAAAAAAAACAAAAAAACATGAGTTAGAAAAGCTCAGAGTAAGAGTTTCGCATTTTACTTTGTTAAAAAACAAAATAGAAGCATTTTGATAAGGTGAATATGAATTTTTTCCTACTGATAACCTTAATATGACCTGGAATAAAACTTTCATGAAAAACATGGGAGACGACTGGGAATTTGTGATTTATTTTTTTTCTATAAATAGAAAACTTCTCAACAGAGTTCTTGTCTCTCCAAATAGAACAATTCAGGCACGTGGGATTTTCTCACAGAAGATAAGACAGATGAGCTTTTGGGTTTGGTAGGAAAGAAAAAAATAACAGTTTGTGATAACATTTGGCCAATAGCGCCATGTCCCAGACCATAGCGCCATGTAGCACTGTGAAAATTCTTCTTTGGGCCTTCTGGGGAAGCTTTTATAGTGTCATGGAAGATTTTATAGTATGATATACAGGGTTTGCTTATCATCACCGTTGTTTTTGTTAGGTGCCATGGAGTCGGTTCTGACTCATAGTGACCCTGTGCACAACAGAACAAAACACTGCCCGGTCCTGTGCCATCATTGCTATGCTTCAAGCCATGGCTGCAGCCACTGTGTCAAGCCATCTCATTGAGGGTCTTCCTCTTTTTCACTGACCCTCTACCAAGCAGGATGGCCTTCTCCAGGGACTGGTCCCTCCTGATAACATGTCCAAAGTATGTGAGACAAAGTTTCGCCATTCTTCTAAGGAGCATTCTGGCTGTCTTCTTTCAAGATAGATTTGTTTGTTCTTTTGGCAGTCCTTGGTATATTCAATATTCTTTGCCAACACCACAATTCGAAGGAGTCAATTCTCCTTTGTCTTCCTTATTCATTGTCCAGCTTTTGCATGCATATGAGGCTATTGAAAACACCATGACTTGGGTCAGGCGCACCTTAGCCTTCAAGGTGACATCTTTGCTTTTCTACACCACAGTCTGCAATATTGTTGTCCTTAAAAGAAAAATCTGTATCTTTTTTCTCTCTTCCTCCTTTTCTTTTCAAACTCAGGTAGAGAATTTAATGTTAGTATACTTTCTAACAGTATTTTGTAAAAAAAAAAAAAAAAAAAATTAGGTCATCTGGACCAATAAAATACAAAAATGTCATTGTGGTCTTCTAAGTTAGCTGAACAAGTACATCATTAGATTTCCGTCTCTCCTCCAGAGTACCCTCATACTGATATTGGGGAAAAAAGTATATACATGGTAAATTTTCGATTTAAAAAGCTAAACAATGTGGAATTATTTGCCCCCTTATTTACGCACAACATACACATTTTCTTCCTCTTTAGCTACAGCATCGTGACTTATTTTATTTTTTTACTGTGGTAAAATATGTATAACACAACATTTGCCAATTCAACATTTTTCACATGTACAATCTAGTGACACCAGTTACATTAATCTTGTTGTGCAACCCTCGTCAGTATCTGCTGCCAAATTTTACATCAGCATTGTATGTTTTTTTAAATTTTGTTTACTCTATGGCACTGAAATTCCGTAATAGCTTAAGTTTTTTAAAAGAAACATGAATGATAACTTTGGTTGGAAATGGGAAAGAAACCTGATTTTTTTAAAAAATAGGACTTATGAACAGAACAGCACAACTAATACTCAGCTCAGTGGTAGGCTTTTAAAAAATAATCAGGGACTGTTTTTCACATGATAGAACGGCTTACCACAGAGTTCCTTTTATATCAGCTTTCTTGGTGTATTTTGTGATTAGCAGCTACTTGACAAAGAAGCTTGAGTATCAGTGAGCAGCCACAAATGAAGACTAGGCCTTTTGAAATTATAAAGCCAGTGAGTAAGGTGGTGTTCTGGGTACAGTGGCCTTTCACAGATATTATATAAAGTAAGCTGGGGGCAATGGTTGTTCAGTGATAGAATTCTTGCCTTACGGGCAGGAGACCTGGGTTCAATCCCTGGCCAATGCATCTCGTGCACAGCCATCACCCATCAGGTTTGCATGTTGCTATGATGCTGAATAGGCTTCAGTAGAGCTTCCAGACTAAGACAGGCTAGGAAGGAAGGCCCGATGATCTCCTTCCAGAAAATGAGCCAGTGAAAACTCTATGGATCACAGCGGTCCAACGTTGTGCATGAGGTTGCCATGAGTCAGGAGCCAATGGCAGCTAACAACAACGCAACAAAAAGTGAGCTATGCGTGCAGGAGTCCCTTTTCCAGAACAACCAACTGCAGCCACTGGGCCCTTCAAAGTCTGACTGTTGAGTCCTGTGGTTCACGACCTGGCTACACATTTCCATCACCTGGGGGAATTAGAAAAATTAAAAAATACTGATGCTGGAGCCCCACCCCATGGAATTAGATTAGAATGGAGCAGGGCAAGGCAGTGAAGCTCCAGCACGGGTATTTTTTAAAGTTCTCTAGTAGATGCTAATGTGTAGCAGGGGAGCAAACCACCTGTCAAAATCTAAAATAAATTTCCTATTTGATATTCCCTGTGAAACGTAAGTATGGGGCAGTTCTACCTTGTCTGTAGGGTCGCTATGAGTTGGAATCAACTCAATGGCAATGGGTTTTTTATGGGTGAAACTTAAAAGCATCTGGTTAAATTTTGTTTTTTTTTTTTTCTCCCTTCCTCAGAAACGGGCAAGTGGACTGTGCTAATGACATAACCAAGACAGTTGGGAAGTAAAGAGGGTCTGATTTATGTAGAGGTCCAAAGATACCACAAAGCTTGTGATTTAAAGAAAGTATTTTTTTTTCTGAGCGTGCGTGATGGCTACCATTTATGGTCCTTGTCACTATCTTTTTCTTCTTTCAGAGACAGTTTCATGGAGAGGATCAATCTGGACTGTTGGCTTTCTCCAGTATATTGCCCTACCTCCCATTTATTAAGGTGGTGCAATGGTTGAGAGTTTGACGGCTAACCAGTTCAAATCCACCAGCTGCTCTTTGGAAACCCTATGGGGCAGTCCTACTCTGTCCTACAGGGTTGCTATGAGTCAGAATCTACAGAATCTCAATGAGTTTGGATTTTTTGGTTTGGTAATGATACTCTGACACAGGGGTTAAGCGCTCACCTGCTGACCAAAAGGTCAGTGGTTGGAGCCCACCAGCTGCTCCCTGTAAAGTTGGAAACCCTGTGGGGAAGTTCTAGTCTGTCCTATAGGGTCACTATGAGTCAGAATATGAGACTCGACAGCAATGGGGCTTTTGGTTTTGGAAAGATACTCCAGGAACCCTGGTGGCATAATGGTTGAGTGCTCTACTGTTAACCGAAAGGCAGCACCAACCCACCAGCCGCTCCAAGAGAGAAAGATGTGGCAGTCTGCTTCCGTACCGTAAAGGTTATAGCCTTGGGTACTCTATGGGGCAGTTCTACTTTGTCATATAGGGTTGCTAGGAGTCCAAATTGATTCAGCAGTTTGATGATACTCTGAGAGCGGGCGGCGATGATTCCGTGGTAGAATTCTCACCTCCCATATGGGGAACCCGGGTTCTGTTCTGGCCGATGCACCTCATGCACACCCACCACCCATCTGTCACTGGAGACTTGTGCGTTGCTACGATGCTGAACAGGTTTCAGCAGAGCTTCCAGACTAAGGCAGACTAGGAAGAAAGGCCTGGTGATTTGCTTCTGAAAATCAGCCAGTGAAAACCCTGTGGATCACAACGCTCCAATCAGAAACTGATCATGGGGATGGCACTGGACCTGTCAGTGTTTCATCCCACAGTGCATGGGCCATCATGAGGTGGGGGCTGACTCAGCGCAGCTAACAACAACAATGATGCTCTGAGATTTTCAAGTGGAGGAAATTTCTGATAAACTAGAATTATCCTAGTACAGGAAACAGGGACACAACTTTTTTTTTGTTTCCAGCTTTTCATGACTGACTGAATATAGTGGTTAAGGTGTGGGCTTTGGAGACAGACAACCCAGGTTCAAATTCTGACCGCTGTACTTCCTGGCTCAATTGCTCAATTTCTCTGAAATGTGTTTTTCTCATCTGTGAAATGGTGATGATAATTTTCATGGGTAATGTAAGGATGAAATAAAATAGTGTATGCAAAATATATCTATAACGATGAAATGAAATAATGTATGCATAATGCTCGGCATAGCGCCCGACTCACAGTGGGGGTTCAAGAAACAATAATATTACTATTTTAACTATCTTTAGCCACCTCCACTTAACCAACTGGCAAAATTAGCTACCTTTCTTCACTCCCTCTAAACATACTGACTGATGCCCCTAGCGCCCTGGAATACGGTTAATTATGCTGGCTTTTTTCTGCTCCTACCAGTTGTGCTACAGGCTTACCAAGAGTCTTGTGTGTTCCCAAACCTGTTCATGCCAGTTGTACTTGTTCCTGGAATTTAATTAAGTATTAAGTAAACAGATGAAATATGATGTGGGGGATTGTTTCTATAAAAAGTAGTTGAATGAATAAATAAATTTAATTAAAAAAAAAGTCAAATTAGGTGTGGTGACACAACTGTAGTAGACTTAAAGTCTGGAAAGATTCATATTCTACCTTTGAGAAACAAATGTTGGAAATCACATGGATGTCATTTATGTAGTAAAGACAGCCCCGCCCATTGCTGCCTAGTCGATTCCGACTCATGGTGACCCTGTGGACAGAGTAGAACTGCCCCGTAGGGTTTCCAAGGAGGCGCGGGTGGATTTGAACTGCCGACCTCTTGGTTAGCAGCCAAGCTCTTAACCACAGCACCCCCAGGGCTTCAATAAAGACAGCAAGAATCTTTAATCAGGATATCTAATAAAGAGAAGGACTTAGTCTTACATCACCAAGATTGGTGGCTGAATGTACACTTATAGAGTTTATGTTAAAAATGTTTATTTATCCTTTTTGAAATTAGAAGATATCTTTGATTAACCCATCATCTTATCATGTTGGCTAAAGGGGCTTTTACTAAATTACTATTTTCCAAAGATTTCACACTAAGAGGAAGGAGAGAAAGGTGATTTTGTTTCCTCAGGATAACCTCTCTTTCCCGTCACAATGGGCATGCGATGGATAAGAAGCTTTTTTTTTTTACTGTTTTCATATTTTTATTACAAAAATGTTTAGATATAAGAGAATAGAATAGTACAGTGAAACCAGTGAGAGCTGGAACTCGATGGGACTGCCTTGCTTTTTCAGGTCTCACAAGTAAAGAAGACATAAGGGGATATTTTTGGTTTAGGGTTTAAAGATTTTATCAGGGCAATAGTTTACACATAGAGAAAAGTATATATTTTACATGTGTATAGTTTAATTAACTTTCACAAACAGTAAACACTGATGTAACCAGCATCTAGATCCAGAAACAGAATATTATTAACACCTCAGAAGCACATTTGTGCCCGCTTCAGTCACTAGTCTGCCCATCACCCCAACAAGGTAACTACTCTCTCACTTCTAATAGCATAGGTTAGCTTTGCCGGCTTTTTACTTCATAAGATGGAATCACATAGTATGCTGTCTTCTGTGTTTGGCATCTTTTGTTCATTAGGTGTGTGAGATTTATCTGTATCAGTCATTCTCGTTGCCATCTAGTATTCCCTCGTTTGCATATACCACAATTCATCCATTAAACTATTGATGAACAATTGGATTATTTTCTGTTTTTTTTTTTGCTATTATGAGTAATGTTGTTATTTGTCTTATCATAAGCATATGAATACGTTTCCGTTGGTATATAGCAACAGCAGAATTGCTGGCTCACAGTAAGCTTTCATAAGTGCTGCCAATCCATACTGAAGGCTGTGGTCTTTGATCTTCATCAGTAGGTGCTTCAAGTCCTCTTCACTTTCAGCAAGCAAGGTTGTGTCATCTGCATCACACAGGTTGTTAATGAGTCTTCCTCCAATCCTGGTGTCCCATTCTTCTTCGTATAGTCCAGCTTCTCAGATTATTTGCTCAGCACAGTGATCGAATAAATATGGTGAAAGGATACAACCCTGTTGCACACTTTTCCTGACTTTAAACCATGCAGTATCCGCTTGTTCTGTTCAAATGACTGCCTCTTGGTCTAAGTACAGGTTCCTCATGAGCACAATTAAGTGTTCTGGAATTCCCATTCTTCACAATGTTATCCACAATTTGTTATGATTCACACAGCCGAATGCCTTTGCATAGTCAGTAAAACACAGGTAAACATCCTTCTGGTATTCTCTGCTTTCAGCCAGGATCCATCTGACATCAGTATTGATATCCCTTATTCCATGTCTTCTTCTGAATTTGGTTTGAATTTCTGGCAGTTCCCTTTGGATGTACTGTTGTAGCTGCTTTTTGAATAATCTTCAATAAAATTTTACTTCTGTGTGATATTAATGATATCGTTTGATAATTTTTGCATTCTGTTGAATCTCCTTTCTTTGGAATGGGTACAAATATGGATCTCTTCCAGTTAGTTGTCTAGGTAGCTGTCTTTCAAGTTTCTTGGCATAGACAAGTGAGCGCTTCCAGCGCTGCATCCATTTGTTGAAATATCTCAGTTGGTATTCCACCAATTTCTGTTGTTGTTCAGTGCCATCCAGTAGATTCTGATTCATCGCAACCCTATGTACAATAAAACGAAACACTGCCAGGTTCTGTGCCATCCTCGCAATCGTTGCTGTGTTTGAGTCCATTATTGCAGCCACTGTGTCAATCCATTTCATTGAGGGTTTTCCTTTTTTTCGCTGACCCTCCATTTTACCAAGCATGATGTCCTTCTCCAGGGACTGGTCCCTCCTCATAACCTCAGTTCCTGGAGACTTGTTTTTTGCCAGTGCCTTTTCAGTGAAGCTTGGACCCCTTCTTTCAGCACTATTGGTTCTTCATCATATGCTACCTCCTGATATGACTGAACATCACCCAATTCTTTTTGGTACAGTGACTCTGTGTATTCCTTCCATCTTCTTTTGATGCTTCCTTCATAGTTTAATATTCTCCCTGTAGAATCCTTCAGTATTGCAACTTGAGGCTTGAATTTTCTCTTCAGCTCTTTTAGCTTGAGAAATGTCCTTCCCTTCCGGTTTTCTATCTCCAGTTCTTTGCACATTTTATTATAATGCTTTACTCTGTCTTCTTGAGTTGCCCTTTGAAAAACTTGGAGAAAACTTAGAATTCCCTAATTGGAATTCTAGAACACATTCAGACTTCATGGGAGAAGGTTAAGGTCCTATATGGAGGGCCCAGGGGGACAGGCAAACAGTAGATTTAAAAATAAAATGTCATTTAAGGTTTAGGCTTTTATGGAGGATGTGTTTAGGACATGATTCTGTAGGTCCTCTACTAGGAAACATGCTTGGGAATATGTTCCAAGAGGCAAGTCCTAGATCAGCAAAGATATATGAAGGTAACAGGAGACCTTGTCTATATGTGCAATTATGATGATTTCCCTTGCCCCTGAGAGAGCAAATGGCCATGGAATTATGGTGGAAATAAACTCAGTAGAATCTATTAGAGGGTGGTGAGGCCAGTGAGTAGCCAAGTCTTCTGTCTTGGATAATTGGGTTGATGGTGGAGCTATTAGTCATGAAAAGAAAGACAGGAGAAACAGTAGCCACTCTGTGGGACTAATGCAACTTTGACTCTAAGAAGTTTTCTATGCAGGTGGAAACTTTTCTTCAATTGAGGAAAGACATACTATCTGACTTCTTGAATAGTTTCATGGCGTCACCATGAAACCAAACATGGCAAGATGGGCTCAGCAACAGTGTCAAGAAGAACTGTGCTTCATAGGGTTTTCAATGGCTGATTTTTTGGAAGTAGATCACCAGGCTTTTCTTTCAAGGCACCTCTGGGTGGACTTGAACCTCCAACCTTTCAGTTACCAACCAAACAAGTTAGCTGTTTGCACCACTGTAATTAAATCAAGTAACAGGTAAGAGATGTTTACTGTGCATGGAAAGTTTGGGGTGTCTTGGGGTTTTTGTATGGAGAAAAGATTACTCAGAAGTTGACTTCGCAAAAAACAATTGGCATTAGATTTATTATAATTACACATTTGTAAACCTAGTTTTGTTTAATTTTTAAATTCAGCTTACACATCTAATTATTATATTTTTCCCTCTGTAAATTTTAGGCACTACTTTTAAGAAAACATATTATCATTATGTGGTTTCCTTTACAAACTTAATTAAAATAACTTTCCAAACAGCATATCACTGTAACAGGCTATATTTTCTGAATTTAATATATTTGGTTTCCTTTTTAAATACTTTTATAAATTAAATAAAACCTTAAATACTTAAATAACTGCTGTGTGTCTGTTTGTGTGTGTGTAGGATAAAATTCTCGAGATGTTCCAATATTGCCCATAAACTTTGAGAAATTTCAACATAAAACTGCAAGTCTAAATCGATTACTCTCTTACACATTTTGAATTGGAGTTATAGGCCTATCTCTTAAATATCACAAGTAAAAAGGACAGTCTTGTAACTCCAATTTAAATAGCACAAGTACAAAGGCCAAATATTAATACAAAAAAATGAACAATGTGGTTTTGATTCTCTGAAACCTTTCTACACTTAGTTCTAAATAATCCTAGAGTTTAAAAAAAAAAAATACTCATTTAACAAAGAGAATTATTTTACTAGCTAATGGAAGTTGCCATCTCACAAGACAGATACGTTTCCAGTTAATTTAGGTTATTTAGAACCAGAGATTTCGTTCAGAGTTGTCTTGGAGCTCCAGAGATGCTAAGCAATTCTTCTCTACACTCCACTGCCATACTGAGTTCCTTATTTGTGAGCAGTGGTCAAGAGCTCAGCTGCCAACCAAAAGGTCAGCAGTTGGAGTCCACCAGCTGCTCCTTGGAAACCCTGTGAGGCAGTTCTACTCTGTCCTACAGGGTCACTATGAGTTGGAATCAACTCGACAGCAATGGGCTTGGTTTTTTGTTGTCGTTGTTGTTGTTCCCCTTCACGATCAGTAGATATGTATTCAGAAGGGCAATTGCAGACTTCGCTAATTGATCACTTCCTTCTTCATCACTTAGCCCAAATGGGATTCAGAGTCCTTAAAATACTGTTCCAGGCAGCCACTACCCATCTTCTGTCAGAGCGGGCCTAGAGATAGATCCTTTTTTCACCCCCTGTATCATGCAAAAAAAAAAAAAATTTTTTTTTTTTTTTTTTTTTTTATCATGCTAAGGGAGCAATAAGCAACTCAGGTGGGAAGAAATGTGTTTCCAAAGGAAAGATGTTTTTTTTAGCTGCCATAGGTTCACCCCTGACTCATGGTCACCCCAGGCTCAGTGGAATGAACTGCTGCCCTGTCCCACACCATCTTCATCATCAGTTGTGGATCCAACCTTTGTGATCCATAGGGTTGTTTTCTTTTTAACTTATTTTAAATGATATTTCATTGTGTTTTTGGTGAGCGTTTACACAGCAAATTATGTTCCCATTTGAAAACTTTTACAAAAATTGTTCAGTGACAATAGTTCCATTTTCCACAATGTGTTAACATTGTCTTGGATTTTGTTCTGGTCGTTCTGTTTGGGATCCATACACTGATTTGGTGGACTGAGTTTTGGAGGTAGATCCCCAGGCCTTTCTTCTTAGTCCATCTTAGTCTGGAAGCTCTGCTGGAACCTGTTCAGCAGCATAGCAACACACAAGCCTCCACTGATAGGCCTGATGGATGGGTGGTGGCTGTGCATGGGATGAACTGGCCAGGAGTGGAGCCCAGGTCTGCCACGTGCAGAGTGAGAATCCTACCGCTGAACCACCACTGCCCCCCAAAGGAAAGATGTTCTCCTAGATTTATTTGAGGGAGTATAGTTTAATGGATCCTGTAAAACATACCTGCTTTCAAACCCTGGCTCCATCTCTTGCTGCGTGAGCTTTGGAAAATTATTTAACCACCTTATACCTCAGTTTTCCCATCTTAAAATGGGGATAACAACGGTATCCATCTCCTAGTGTTTCATGAGTATTAAATGAGACGATACATGTACAATGCTTAGCATGATGCCCTGGACACAGAATGCACTCACTAAATGATAATGATTTTTTTCCCTGAATTCTCTGGGAAGGAGCTGAGGGAGGAAGCACACCTTTAACCAGTGAGGCAAAACCCTGGCACTGTGAAGACAGCAGCAACCTTCGGGGCAGGTGGGTAGGACCAGGCTCTTTTCAAACAAAAGCCCAGGGCAGAAAATAAATCTGAGTGCCAGAGTCTCATAGCAGGCGGCCCTGTGCTGCAAATAGCAGCTGCAGCTGCAGACCAAGGGCTGGCCTTTACATGTCTGCAGTGCAAAAAGGGCTTTGGTGACAAACGGATCTTTTCTGTCACGCCCACACAGAGTCAGCAATGACACACCGAGAAAACCATGAGTATAAAGTGCCATTTTTTTTTTTTTTTTTTGCAGAGTATAGCGAACTGCCTGATATACAGACTGGATGGAAGACAGGGCTTGGTGAAATTTGTATACTGATTAGATGGGCTGGTATGTACCACAGATGATTCTGGATCATTAAGCTGCCAATAATAACTCCTTCTTTTTGTAGAACACTCACTATGTGCAGACACCGTGCTGAAGACGTCACATGTGTTAGCTCATTTTAATCTTCCCACATATCTCTGGGGCAAAATGATTATTGCCCCCATCCAGGCCTTGGAAGAGGGCCAGCAAAAAAATAAGGAAACTAAGGCTCAGAGAGGTTAAATAATTTATCAACACCATAAGATCCTAAGGGCAGAGCCAGGATATAAACCCACGTCTATCTGACTCCAGAGTCTCGTTTCTTAAATACTCTGCTATGCTGCCTTGAAATAACAGTGGTATCTTACTCACGAAATATGTAATGTACTTATTTCTTGTTATCTTAAACAGGCCCCTGTAGGGAAGACCAGTGTCCATACATGCCTGCTTTTGTATCTTCGAGCTTTCAACACATAGCAAAAGGTAATTAGTCACTTACTGATTGATTCTGAACATGGTTATGCTGGAATAGGGGAGTGAGGGCAATTGTTTAGGCCCTAATGACATAATCTCAGTCACTATTAAAAAAAAAAAAAAAGGCTTTCAACTCGTAGACCTTTATTTTTTCAGCTGCAAATTACTAAGTGCCTTGAGCAAGCCATGGACTATGAAGATGCTTAAGACAAGATCCTGTCTCAAGAATACTACAGTCTAGGCTTCTTGTGGAAACCCTGATGGAGTAGTGGTTAAGTGCTACGGCTGCTAACCAAAAGGTTGTTAGTTCAAATCCATCAGGCGCTCCTTGGAAACGCTATGGGGCAGTTCTACTCTGTCCTACAGGGTCACTATGAGTTGGGATCAACTTGGCGGCAATGAGTTTTATGGGTTTAGACTTCTTGCTGTTGTTAGTTGCCATCGGGTCGCCTTTGACTCATGACCACCTTATGTATAACAGAATGAAACGTTCCCCAGTCCTGTGCCACCTTCATGATCGTTGGTATGTCCTGAGTCCATTGTTGCAGCTATTGTGTCAGTCTGTCTCATTGAGGGTTTCCCTCATTTTTGCTGACCCTCTACTTTGCCAGAAATAATGTCTTTTTCTAGCGATTGGTTTTTCCTGATAATGTGTCCAAAATAAGCAAGCCAAATTCTCACCGTCCTCGCCTCTAAGGAGCATTCTGGTTTTATTTCTTGTAAGACCGATTTGTTTGTTCTTCTGGAAGCCCACAGTGTGCTCAGTATTTTTCACTAACACCACAATTTGAATCTGTCTTGGAAGAAGTAGGAAACCCCGATGGTGTAGTGGTTAAGTGCTACAGCTGCTGACCAAAGAGTCGGCAGTTCGAATCCACCAGGTGCTCCTTGGAAACTTTATGGGGCAGTTCTGCTCTGCCCTATAGGGTCACTATGAGTCAGAATCGACTTGACAGCACTGGGTTTGTTTTTTTGGCTTTGGAAGAAGTACAGCCAGAATGCTCATTAGAAGTGAGGATGGCGAGACTTCATCTCATGCGCTTTGGATATGTTATCAGGAGGGACCAGTTCCCGGAGAAGGACATTATGCTTGCTAAAGTAGAGAGTCATTGAAAAAGAGGAAGACCTTCAATAAGATAGATTGACAGAATGGCTGCAATAACAGGCTCAAGTATAACAAGGATTGTGAGGATGGCGTAGGACTAGGCAGTGTTTCATTCTGTGATACATAGGGTCGCTATGAGTCAGAACCAACTCAACAGCTCGTAACAACAATTTGAATGCATCAATTCTTCTGTCTGCCTTTTTTATTGTCCAGCTTTCACATGCATAAGAAGTAATTGAAAAGGTCATGGCTTAGGTCAGGTGCACCTTAGCCATCAAAGTGACATCTTTGCTTTTTAGAACTTTAAGGAGGTCTTTTTCAGCAGATTTTCCCATAGGTGTTGCAAATTGAAATGTCCACCTGGGCTAGGAAGGTAACATATATGTGTGAAGTGGCCTAAGAAGCAAACTGGGGTGGCCCCTACTGAACCTCAATTTATTTTTTCTACCTGGACCCAGTATTTTCAAGAGGACCCAGAAGTTCACATTTTTTATATGAAACAAGTAGGTGGACCAAATAAAACACATTTGCAAACTGGATTTAGCTCTCAGACTGCCAGGCTGAGATCTCTAGATAAAATAATAAGACATACACATAAATAAAGACAATAGAAGGTAGACAATACGCACTACTCATTGAGTATATACAAAGTGTTCACAGAAGTCAAAGATTATTTTCAGCTGGAACACCAGATGAGCTTTTGGGAGGAAATGACCTCTGAATTGCTCATCTCAAAATGGATCAGCTGTGGGCCCATCGTGATGACAGGGAACACATGCTCCAGCTGCAGGAAACAGTAGGAACAAAGACCTGCAGGTGGAGAATCATGGGTCAAGATCAGGTACACTGTGCTTTGATTTTTTTTTTTTAATTTTGTCTTGTTTTTGGTTTCTTACTGAAAACAAATTTACTGTACATGCAATCTGTATTCATCAGAATTAGAATGTTTTTGTGTGTTTTCCAATAAGCACTATAAACAAGGAGTAGAAGATACAGAGATTGAAACTTGTTAGGGTCCATAAATTAAAGGAGATTTTAAGGCAAAGGAACTCTCACTACTTGTAGTCTACTGCATGGTGTTTGGTAGGACATGAAGCTTACAAGAACATCTCACTCTTGGAAGGGATCCAGCAAAGGCACCAGGACTAATTTGGGAGATGAAGGGTATGTCTTATGAGGAAAGGCTTAGAGGGCTTAACATGCTTTAGCATTAAAATAAGGCGGGTGAGCAGAGTTCTATTGATAGCCTGCAAGCCTTCCAGTATGAACTTGTACTTAGTGTGAGGTAAATCTCAAAGTCACACTAAGGAATGGCAAGAAGGTGGGCAACTATCTTTTTCATTTTCAAGAACGGTGAGCCTAAGAACATTTTGTGCAAGAAAGTTTTTAGAAATGGATTTCCATGGAATATTTGGGAAGTGTCTTTTTTTTTTTTAATAGAGCAATTTAAAATAAAACCTTGTTGCAACACTACAGCAATCTTTTTGTTGTTGTTGAGAATATACACAGCAAAACACACACCAATTCAACAGTTTCTACATGTACCATTCAGTGACACTGATCAGATTTTTCGAGTTGTGCAACCACTTTCGCCATCCTTTTCTGAGTTGTTCCTCCCTCATTAACATAAACTCACTGTCCCCCAAGTTTCCTATCTAACCTTTCAAGTTGCTGTTATCAGTTTGATAGTTTGATCCCACATAGATAGCTTTAAATGAGCATAATGCTCAAGGCAGACATTTTTTACTAGTTAAGCTAAACTATTTGGTTTTAAGAAGAATTCAGTGGATATTTTTGGTTTAAGGTTTAAAGATTATCTCAGGGCAACAGTTTCAGGGGTTCATCCAACCTCCATGGCTCCAGGAAGTCTGGAGTCCCTGAGAATTTGAAATTCTGTCTGCACTTCCCCCCTTTTGATCAGGATTCTTCTATAGAATCTTGGATCAAAGTGTTCAGTAACGGTGGCCGAGCACCATCCAGTTCTTCTGGTCTCATGGCAAAGGAGGCAATTATTGTAATTGCTCCCAGTAAGTTGTACACCTGTAAGATGTCGAATTGGCGAAGGTTGTGTGATAGATATATTTACAACAACGACCAAGGAAAAAAAAAAAGGAATAGCTGCTGAAGCTGCTTATGTACAACTGAATACCTCATGTGATTTGGTTCCTTCTTAAAAGCTTGCAAGCCACCATCCAAGGCACAACAATTGGTCTCCATTCACCTGTCACCTGGAAAAACAGAGGAAGAAGGAGCATCAGGAATAGAAGGAAGATATGGAATGTGCAACCCTGTCCTTAATCGGCGTGATATTTCCATCACTGGTAACCCTCCTTCCTCCTCCCTCTTGCCCCTGGTAACCACTAATAATCTTTGGTCTCTATACATTTGCTTTTTTTGTCTTTTTATATAAGTGAGGTTATACAATATTTATCCTTTTGTGATTGACTTATTTCATTCAGCATGTCTTTGAGCTTCATCCATATTGTAGCATATGTCAAGACTTCATTTCTTCTAGTAGCTGAGTAGTATTCCATTGCATGTGTGTACCACGTTTTGTTTATCCTTTCATCTGTTGATGAGCGTTTAAGTTGTTTCCACCTTTTGGCTATTGTGAATAGTGCAGTGAACATTGGTATACAAGTCTGTTTGAGTCTCTGCTTTCATACTTTTGCGTATATACCTAGGAGTGGAATTGCTGGGTCATATCATAGTTGTATGTGTAGTTTTTTGAGAACCCCCTGCACTGTTTTCTACAATGGCTGTACCATTTTGCATTCCCATCAGCAATGGATAAGGATTTCAATTTGCGCACATCATCACCAACATATGTTATTTTCAGTTTTTTTTTAACCTTAGCCATCCTAGTGAGAGTGAAATTGTATCTCATCGTGGTTTTGATTTGCGTCTCTCTCATGGCTAATGACATTGAGTTTCTTTTCATGTGTTTGGTGTCCATTTGAATGTCCTTTTTGGTGAAAGTCTATTTTCAAGTCCTTTTCCCATTTTATGATTGGATTATTTGTCATTTTGCTGTTAAATTGTTGAAGTTTTATATATGTATATATATATATATGTTATTACATTCTTGTCAGATATATGGTTTCCAAAGATATTTTCCCAGGTGGTAGCTTGTCTTTTCACTTTTTTTGTAAAATCTTTTGATGAACAAAAGTTTTAAATTTTTATGAGTCCCATTTATTTATTTTGTCTTTTGTTGTTTGTGCTTTTGTTGTTATATTAGATAATCCATTGTTGAAAAGTAGGTCCGACAGCATTGCCACCATTTATTCTTCTAGAAATTTTATGGTTTTAGTTTGCACATTTAGGTCCTTAATCCATTTTTAATTTGTCTTTGCGTTTGGTGTAAAGCATGGCTCCTGTTTCATTTTTCCACATGTGGAAATCCAAGTTTCCCAGCACTGTTTATTGAAGAAACTCTCCTTTCTGCATCGAATAGACTTAGCACTTTCGTCAAAAATCAGTTGACTGTACACCTGATCTTCGACAAAGCCCTAAAATCCATTAAATTGGGAAAAGACAGACTTTTTAACAAATGGTGCTGGCAAAACTGGATGTCCATCTGTAAGAAAAATGAAACAGGACCTATACCTCACACCATACACAAAAACTAATTCAAAAGGGACCAAAGACCTAAATATAAACCAAAAACTATAAATATCATAGAAGAAAAAATAGGGTCAACACTAGAGGCCCTAATACACGGCATAAGTAGGATACAAACCATAACAAACAATACACAAATGCCAGTAAATAAGCTAGATAACTGAGATCTTCACATATCATGTCCTGTAGGGTTGCTATGAGTCGGAATTGACTCGATGGCACTGGATTGGATTAACTGAGATCTTCTAAAAGTTAAACATTTATGCTCATCAAAAGACTTTACCAAAAGAGAACCTATAGACTAGGAAAAGATTTTTGGCTATGACAAATCTGACAAATGTCTAATCTCTAAAATCTACAGGAAAATCTAGCACCTCTACAACAAAAAGACAAATAACCCAATTAAAAAATGGGCAAAGGATATGAATAGATACTTCACCAAAGAAGACATTTAGGCAGCTAACAGACACATGAGGAAATGCTCACAGTCACTAGAGAAATGCCATTAGAGAAATAGAGATCAAAACTACAATGAGATGCAATCTGACCCTGACATTACTAGCAAGAATAAGAAAAACAGAAAATAACAAATGTTGGAGAGGCTGCATACAACCCAGCAATCCCATACGACCCAGCAATCCCTCTCCTAAGAATATATCCTAGAGAAATAAGAGCCTTCACACGAATAGACGTATGCACAACCATGCTCATTGCCATGTTAGTCACAATAGCAAAAATACGGAGACAACCTAAGTGCCCATCAACAGATGAATGGATAAATAAACTATGGTATATACACACAGTGGAATACTATGCAACCATAAAGAGCAATGATGAGTCTGTGAAACACCTCACAACATGAATGAATCTGGAGGGCATTATGCCAAGTGAAATGTCAATCACAAAAGGACAAATACTGTATGAGACCACTATTATAAAAACTCGTGGAAAGGTTTATACACAGAAAGAAACAATCTTTGATGGTTACTAGGGAGGGGAGTGATGGAGAGGGAAAACACTAACCAGACAATAGATAAGTGGTAACTTTGTTGAAGGGTAAGACAGTATACAATACTGGGGAAGTCAGCACAACTTGACCAAGGTAAGATCAGAGAAGCTTCATAGACACATCCAAACTCCCTGAGGGACTGAATTATTGGGCTGAGGGCTGGGGACCTTGATCTCAGGGAACATCTAGCTCAACTGACATAACAGTTTATAAAGAAAATATTCCACATCCTAGTTTGGTGAGTAGTATCTGGCATCTTAAAAGCTTGTGAGTGGCCATCTAAGATACCCCACTGGTCCCACCTCATTTGGAGCAAGGGAGAATGAAGAAAACCAAAGGCATAAGGGAAAGGTTAATCCAAAGGACTAATGGACCACAACTATCATACCCTCCACTAGCACAGCTAGAGTCCAGCACAACTAGATAGTGCCCAGCTACCACCACCGACTGCTCTGACAGGGGTCACAATAGAGTTTCCAGAACAGAGCTGGTGAAAAATGTAGAACAAAATTCTAACTCACAAAAAAAGACCAGACTTTCTGGTCTGACAAAGACTAGAAAAACCCTGAGAGTATGGCCCCTGGACACCGTTTTAACTCAGTGCTGAATTACCTCCTGAGATTCACACTTCAGCCAAAGATTAGACAGGCCGATAAAACAAAATGAGAATAAATGGGCACAACAGCCCAGGGACAAAGACAAGAAGGCAGAAGGGGACAGGAAAGTTGGCAATGGGGAACCCAAAGTGAAGAAGGGGAGAGTATTGGCATGTTGTGGGGTTAGTAACCAATGTCAGAAAACAATATGTGTACTAATTCCTTAATGAGAAACTAATTTCTCTGTAAATTTTCATCTAAAGTACAATTAAAAAAGAACGAATGGGTAAACAAAACATGGTGTATACAGACAATGGAATACTACTCAGTCAGTAGGAGAAATGAAGTCTTGATACATGCTACAGTATGGAGCTTGAAGACATTATGCTGAGTGAAATAAACCAATCACAAAAGGACAAATATTGTACAAGCTCACTTATATAAAAAGACAAGACAAGGCAAATGTATAGAGATCAAAGTTATCAGGTGTGGGAAGGAGGAGGAAAAGGAGGGTTAACGGTGATGGAAGAATTGCATTGATTAAGGGTAGGGTTGTACAGCCGATTATAATAACTGCTGTCAATAAGTTGTGTTGTTGTTGTTAGGTGCCGTCGAGTCAGTCCTGACTCATAGTGACACTACATACCATAGAATAAAACACTGCCCTGTCCTGCACCATGCTCACAATCGTTGTCATGCTTGAGCCTGTTGCTGCAGCCACTATGTCAATCCATCTCATTGAGGGTCTTCCTCTTTTTCATTGACCCTCTACTTTACCAAACATGATGTCCTTCTCCAGGGACTGAACACCTCTAAAAAGTTGTACATTTGTAAAAAGCTGAATTGTAAAAAAAAAGTTGAGTTGGCAAAAGTTGTGTGATAGATATGTTTACAACAATGGCAAAATAAATAAATAAAGTAGCTGCTGTGGCTACTTATGTACAACCAAGCACCTCATGGGATTTGATTACTTGGTTGGTTTGAAAGTTTAGGGTCATGATTTCATGGGACATCCCAGTTAGCTGGCTGAGTAACATGTTTAGTGCTTCTGTTCCACCTTCTATTTCATTGTGTAGTGCCTGAGGTCTTAAAAGTTTGCAGTCAGCCATCTAAGACACAGTAATTGGTCTCTATTCACCTGGAGAAACAGAGGAAGGAGAGTCATGAATAGGAGGAGGATATAGAATGTGTGGCTAATTGCCTACGTAAACAACTGCCCCCTTTGCCATGAGACCAGAAGAACTGGGTGGTACCTGGCTGCCATTACTGAGCATTTTGATCCAAGATTCTATAGAAGAATCCTGATCAAAAGGGTGAAAATGTAGAACAGAATTTCAAATTCTCATGTTCTTTAGACTTTCTGGAGCCATGAAGGGTGGATGAACCCCTGAAACTATTGCCCTGAGATAATCTTTAAACTTTAAGCCAAAAATATTCCCTGAAGTCCTCTTAAAACGAAACAATAGTTTAGTTTAACTAGTAAAAAACATCTGCCTTGAGCCTTATGCTCCTTGAAGAACTATCTATGTGGGATCAAACTGACAACAGCAACTCGAAAGTTTACATAGGAAACTTAGAGGGCAATGAGTTTATGTTAACAAGGAAAAAACAGCTCAGAAAAGGAGGGTGAGGTCGTTGGCACAACTCAAAGAATAGTAATCAATGTCACTAAATTGTACATGTAGAAACTGTTGAATTGATATATGTTTTACTGTTTGTGTTCTCAACAACAATAACAAAATAAATTTAAGAAAAAAAATCAGTCGAGCATAGATGTATGAGTTTATTTCTGGACTCTCAATTCCATTCTATTGGTTTATGCGTCAATTGTTATACCAGTGCCAGGCTGTTTTGATTATTGTAGCTCCACAGTATGTTTTAAAATCAGGACGTGTGGGTCCTCCTACTTTGTTCTTCTCTTTCAACATTAGTTTAACTATTTGGGGCCTCTTGCCCTTGAAGATTGGTTTTTCTATTTCTATTATTAAGAAGGCCGTTGGAATTTTGATCAAGATTGCATTGAATCTACAGATCATTTTGGGTAGTATAAACATCTCAACAGTATTAAGTCTTCTAATACATGAACATGGAACATCTTTCCATTTATTTAAGTCTTCTTTAACCTCTTTCAGCAATGTTTTATTGTTTTCATTATGTAAGTCCTTCACATTCCTGGTTAGATTTATTTCAAAGTACTTTTTTTCTTTTGGATGCTTGTCTTAGGCTGGTTCTCTAGAGAAGCAAAACAAGTAAAGCATATAAATGTAGAGAGAGAGAAATTTATATTAAGGTTTTTAGAGGCTGTAACATCCCAAGACTGTGGGGCGGGAAAAGAGGCATCTCCTGATTCACATAGCTGCAGGGGCTGGTGAACCCAAGATCTGCAGAGCAGAGAGCAGGGCTGTTGTTCACAGGATGTGAAGACTGATGAATCTCAAGATTGGCAGGCAAGACTGCAGGTAAACTGCTAGCGCAAGTCCCAAGAACCAGACATCAGACGAATAGGAGCCAGCTGCAGGATCCAGAACAAGCAAAAGCCCTGGCAAGGACAGCAGGAAGGACTAGGCAGCAGAGGACAGAGAGATGAAGGCTGAGGGGGTGCTGAGCTGCCACAGGCCCCACCCCCGGCAGTAGCACTCATAGCAGATCCCATCTTGGGGGTGATCATATATGGAATCTCAACAGGGAAGTGATCACAACATTATACGACTGCCAAAACAATGAGAATCATGGCCCAGCCAAGTTGACACACAATCTTAACCATTACTATGCTGTTGTAAATGGAACCATTTCCCCAATTTCTCTTTCACATCTCCTTGATTTTTGTTTGTTGACCTTTTAGGAAGTATCTTTAAGTTTGCCACTATCCATTCACTGAAGCGCTAAATCAATTACTCATAATACCAATTTTTAATGTTGTGGGTAGAAACAGCTACTGTCTTCGTAGCTGCAAGGGCATATAGAACAAACTTGAAAGAAAGAAAGAAAAAAGGAAGGGAAAGACGGAGAGAAGGAAGGAAGGAAACAAAATTCACTTAGCCATTACTTAGCACAACTCTGCTAAAATTTTACTAATTCACCAAGCCCTCACAACTTGTTCCTTCTTATTTCACACAAAATGAGGTAGTTCATGGCAGGGAGTATCGGTAGACCTAAGAATGTCAGTAATAATTCTGTGGGGTCAGGCTTCAAATTTTAGACCACATGATCAATAGTTTTCTTTTGTATTTTGACTAATTGCTTTTTGTATCCTAAACCTCTGCTTTTCACAATCTTGTTAAGACTTAAAAATCTTCTCCACAAAATTTATATAGAAAAAAAATTGGAAGGAAATATAACAATGTTAGAAATTGTTATTATCTCTAACTGGTTAAATTTTTAATATTCAATATACCTTGTAGGTCCAGAAGTGGAGCTCAGAATAAAGGTCAGAGGTGGGTTCTGGGAGCCATTCACATTGTAATAGTTGAGCCGGAGAAAGGGAATTAGCTCACCAACGAAGAGAATGTACACAAAGAGCAGAAGGCCATTACCTAAAACCATCTGTAGATTCAACACAAACCCTGTCAAAATTCCAACAGCTTTCTTTGCCGAAAGGGAAGGCCAATCCTCAAATTCATTGGGATTCCAGGGACCCCAAATAGCCAATGCAATCTTGAAAAAGATGAACAAAGAAGGACTAACACTTCCTAATTTCAAAACATACTTTAAAGCTACAGTGGTCAATAAGTCTGGTACTGGTATAAGGATAGCCATATAGACCAATGGTATAGAATTAAGAGTCCAGAAATAAACCCATACATCTATGGTCAATTGATCTGCAACAAGGATGCCAAGTCCGTTCGATGGGGAAAGACTAGTCTTTTCAATAAATGATGCTGGGACAACTGGATCTCCACATACAAAAGAGTGAAGTCGGATGCCTACCTCACACCATATATGAAAATTAACTCAGAATAAATCCATGACCTAAATGCAAGATCTAAAACCATAAAACTTTTAGAACAAAACATAGGGGTCATGCTTCTCCGCCCAGTTTTTGGCAATAAATTCTTAGATATGGCACCAAAAGCGTGAGCACAAAAGACAAAATAGATAAATTAAACCTTATCAAAATTAAAAACTTTTGTACATCAAAGGACTTTATCAACGAAGTGAAGAGACAACCTACAGAATGGGAGAAAATATTTGGGAACCACGTATCAGATAAAGGCTTAATATCCAGAATATATAAAAAACTTTCACGAGTCAACAACAAAAAGACAAACAACACAGTGTGGAAATCAGCAAAAAATGTGACTACACATTTCATCAAAGAAGACATACAATTAGCCAATAAACACATGGAAAGATGCTCAACATCATTAGTCGTTGTTGTTGTTGTTGTGTGCTGTCAGTCAATTCTAACTCACAGTGATCCCATATGACAGAGTAGAACTGCCCCATAGGGTTTCTTTCCCAGGCTGTAGTCTTTAAGGAAGCAGATCTCTAGATCTTTTCTCCCCACAGAGCCTGGAGAGTTTGAACTGCTGACCTTTCAGTTAGCAGCCGAGCACTTAACCATTGCCACCAGGGCTCCTCACCAGTCATTTCAAACCCAAAAAACCAAACCCATCACCATAGAATCGATTCGGACTCATAGCAACCCTGTAGGACAGAGTAGAGCTGCCCGATAGGGTTTCCAACACTGTGAATCTCTACAGAAGCAGACCGTCACATCTTTCTTGTGTGGAGTGGCTGGTATGTCTGGTGGTGTAGTGGTTAAGTGCTACGGCTGCTAACTGAATGGTTGGCAGTTCGAACCCACCAGGTGCTCCTTGGAAACTATGGGGCAGTTCTGCTCTGTCCTGTAGGGTCACTATGAGTTGGAATTCACTCAACAAGAATAGGTTTGGGTTTTTTGTTGTTGTTTTCTGGTGCAGCTATATATACAGTTGTTTTATCTTTTTGATAAATTGACCTTTTTATCAATACATAATGTCTTTTTTTTTCTCATAACTGTTTTTTGCTTAAAGCCTTTTTTTCTGATTTTGAGGCTGAGCTCTGAAATATAAGGTGAAAAAAAAACTTTTAAGGCATAAAATTGTATCAAGTGGGGGATATAATCCTGTGAGGTAAGTGGAATAAAAATATTTATGCAAGGACAGAAGGGAATAACATTAAATTTCCAATGGTTAAGGGACTTGTTCATACGTCTTCAATATAGTAAAACGAGTATCAGAACACTACGGCATTTCTATTCTACCAGGGACATTTAAAAAAGTGAGGTTAGTTTTATTTTTATTTAATGTCAAGTTTTTATAGAATGCTAGAAATTATATTCTTTATGACTATTTAAACCTATAATAGAAAATTTTAAATATCAATTTGAAAATGTGTAAGCATTATCCAAAAATTTGGGGGAAGGTATGTGAACAAAATAGGGAAAATACTAGCCCAAAAGACTAAGGGACCAAATGAACCAGAGGCTTCACCAGCTTGAGGCCAGAAGACCTGGATGGTGCCCGGCTACCATCAGTGACCACCCTGACAGAGCAGGAGAAAAATGTAGAACAGAATTCAAATTCACAGAAAAAGACCAGACTTAATGGCCTGACAGAGACTGGAGGAACCCCTGAAACTATGGCCCCCAGACGCTCTGTTAACCCAGAACTGAAAAGCCTGCTCTTCAGACAAAGATTAGACAAGACTGAAAGAAAAAATAATATGCACGAGGAACGTGCTTCTTAGTTCAGTCAAGCATGTAAGACCAAATGGGGAGCTTCTGTCCAAAAGCAGGTTAAGGCAAGAAAGGACAGGAACTGGTCGAATGGACACAGAGAAGCTGGGGTAGAAAAGGGGAGTGTGCTGTCACATTGTGGGGATTGCAACCAATGTCACAAAACGACATGTGTATAAATTTTTGAATGACGTATTAACTTGAGCCGTAAGCTTTCACCTAAAGTGCAATTAAAAAAAAAACACTAGTAAACTGAATCCAACAACATACTAAACATACACATATTATGACATACACAAAGTGGTACTCATTCCTGGAATGCTAGGAAGCCCAAATAAGAAAATCAATCAATGTGGTACACCACAGTAATAGAACAAGGGGGGAAACCACATGATGATCTTGCTGTTGTTGGCAGGTGCCCAGAGTCGGTTCCAACTCATAGTGACCCTAAGTACAATGGAATGAAATGCTTCTCTGTCCTGCGCCATCCTCACAATCATTGTTACGCTTGAACCTGATATTGCAGCCACTGTGTCAATCCATCTCATTGAGCTTCTTCCTCTTTTTCGCTGACCCTCTGCTTTACCAAATGTGATGTCCTTCTGCAGGGACTGATCCCTCCTGATAACACCTCCAAAGTATGTATGTGTGTGTGTTTTTTTTTTTAAACACGTTAAAGAGATCTTTTACAGCAGATTTGCCCAATGCCATGTGTTGTCTGATTTCTTGACTGCTGCTTCTGTGAGCATTGATTGTGGATCAAGTAAAATTTCAATCTTTTCTCCATTTACCATGATGTTGCTTATTGGTCCAGTCATGAGGATTTTTGTTTTCTTTTTGTTGAGGTGTAATCCATGCTGAAGGCTCTGGTCTTTGATCTTCATCAGTAAGTCCTTCAAGTCCTCTACACTTTCAGCAGGCAAGGTTGTGTCATGTGTGTATCGAAGGTTGTTAATGAGTCTTCCTCCAATCCTGATGCCCCGTTCTTCTTCATATAATCCAGACTCTTGGATTATTTGCTCAGCATACAGATTGAATAAATATGGTGAAAGGTTACAATCCTGAAGCACACCTTTCCTGACTTTAAACCAGGCAGCATTCTCTTGTTCTGTTTGAACAACTGCCTCTTGATCTATGTACAGGTTCCTCATGCGCACAAGTAAGTGTTCTGGAGTTTGCATTCTTTGCGATGTTATCCATAATTTGTTAGGATCCATACAGTTGAATGTCTTTGCATAGTAAATAAAACACAGGTAAACATCTTTCTGGCATTTTCTGCTTTCAGCCATGATCCATCTGACATCAGCACTGATATCCCTCATTCTATGTCCTCTTCTGAATCTGGCTTGAATTTCTGGCAGTTCCCTGTTGATGTACTGCTGCAACAGCTTTTGAATGATCTTCAGCAAAATTTTACTTGTGTGCGATATAAATGATATTGTTCGATAATTTCTGCATTGGGTTGAATCACCTTTCTTTGAAATAGGCATAAATATACATCTCTTCCAGCCGGTTGGCCAGGTAACTGTCTTCCAGATTTCTTGGCATCTATGAGAGAGCACTTCCAGTGCTGTGCCCGTTTGTTGAAACATCTCAGTTTCTTATTCTGTCAATTCCTGGAGCCTTATTTTTCTCCAGTGTCCTCAGTGCGGCTTGGACTTCTTCCGTCAGTACCATCAGTTCTTGATCATATGCTACCTCCTGAAATGGCCGAACATCGACCAATTCTTTTTGGTATAGTGACTGTGTGTATTCCTTTTCATGCTTCCTGCCTCTTTTAATATTTTCCTTGTAAAATTCTTCAATATTGCAACTTGAGGTTTGAGTTTTTTCTTTAGTTCTTTAAGTTAAGAAATGCTGAACATGCTCTTTCCTTTTGGTTTTCTAACTTCAAGTCTTTGGACATATTATTATAATACTTTGTCTTCTCAAGCAGCCCTTTGAAATCTTCTGTTCAGCTTTTTCACTTTGTCATTTCTTCTATTCGCTTTAACTACTTTACATTGAAGAGCAAGTTTCAGAGTCTCTTCTAACATCCATTTTGGTCTTTTCTTTCTTTCCTGTCTTTTTAATGACCTTTTGCTTTTTTTTTTTGCTTACTTCATCTATGATGTCCTTGATGTCACTCTACAACTCGTCTGCTCTTCAGTCATTAGTGTTCAGTGCATAAAATCTATTCCTAAGATGGTCTCTAAATTCAGGTGGGATATACTCAAGGTTGTACTTTGGCTCTTGTGGACTTGTTCTAATTTTTTCAGCTTCAACTTGAACTTGCATATCTACTTCTGGAAAAAAACACTAACCAGTGAAAATCTTGTGAATAGCAGTGGAACATTGTCTGGTACAGTGCCAGAAGATGAGCCCCTCATGTTGGAAGGCACTCAAAATATGACTGGGGAAGAGCTGTCTCCTCAAAGTAGAGTCAGCCTTAATGACATGGATGGAGTCAAGCTTTCAGGACCTTCATTTGCTGATGTTGAATGACTCAAAATGAGAAGAAGCAGCTGCAAAGAGCCATTAATAACCGGAACGTGGAATATACAAAGTATGAATGTAGGAGAATTGGAAATCATCAAAAATGAAATGAAACACATAAACATTGATATCCTAGGCATTAGTGAGCTGAAATGGACTGTATTCGACCATTTCGAATCAGACAATCATATGGTATACTAAGCTGGGAATGACAAATTGAAGAAGAATGGCGTTACATTCATTGTCAAAAAGAACATTTCAAGATACATCCTGAAGTACAATGCTGTCAGTGATACGATAATATCTATATGCCCACAAGGCAAACCAGTTAATACAACTATTATTCAAATTTACGCACCAACCACTAAGGCCAAAGATGAAGAAATTGAAGATTTTTACCAACTTCTGCAGTCTGGAGTTGATCTAACATTGTCGGGATACATTGATAATTACTGGTGATTGGAATGCAAAAGTTGGAAACAAAGGATTGATAGTTGGAAAATATGGCCTCGTGATAGAAACGATGCCAGAGATCACATGATAGAATTTTGCATGACCAGTGACTTTTTCATTGCAAATACCTTTTTCCAACAACATAAACAGCGACTATATAGGTGGACCTCACCGGACGGAATACACAGGAATCATATCAGTGATCTCACTACACATAGATAAAGCATTTGACAAAATCCTATACTCTTTCATGATAAAAATACTCAGAAAACTAGGAATAGAAGGAAACTTCCTCAACATGATAAAGCACCTTTATGAGAAACCCACAGCTAACATCCTACTCAATGGTGGAAGACTGAAAGCTTTCACCTTAGTATCAGGAATGAGACAAGGAAGCACACTTGCACCACAGCTATTCAACATCATACTGGACATTCTAGCTGGAGAATTAGGCAAGGAAAAAGAAACAAAGGCATGCAAATTGGAAAGGATAAAGCAAAACTATCTCACTTGCAGATGGCACGAGCTTATACATCTACTCCTCACTGATTATCCCATTATCTGACACTTCATACTTATGACAATAGCAAAAAATCTACTACCTGACTATTTTGCATATTAATGACCTCTGTCAGGTGGTAACCATCACCTTGGTGTGAGGTGAGAGCAACGCTAGCTGTGATATTTAAGGTTACATGTCAGCTTGACTGGGTCATGATTCTCAGTTGTATATGGCAAATCCCAAAGAGTCTACACAAAGCTACAAGGGCTAATAAATGAATTCAACAAAGTTGCAGGGTACAAGTTCAACACACTAAAATCAGTTGTGTTTCTTATACACCAGCAATGAACAATCCGAAAGTGAAATTAAGAAGACAATTCCATTTACAATACCATACAGAAGAATAACATGCCTAGGAATAAACTTAAAACAGTGAAGTAAAAGATTTGTATAAAAGATTGCTGAAAGAAATTTTTAAAAGACCTAAATAAATAGAAAGACATCCCATATTCACGGATTGGAAGATTTAGTATGGTTAAGATGGCAATACTACCCAGTGTAATTTCTATCAAAACTCCAGTGGCCTTTTTCTGCAGAAAAGGAAAACCTGTCCTAAAATTCATATGGAATTTCAAGGAACCTAGAGTAGCTAAAACAATCTTGAAAAGGAAGAACAAAATAGGAGGACTCACACTTCCCAATTTCAAAACTTAGTACAAAGTTACAGTAATCAAAACAGTGTGGTATGGTATATTTTAAAAATACCGATATATAAAGTTATAGTAAAAAAAAAAATAGTATGTGATGTTTATTGCAGTATTTCTCATTGTGGTGAGGCACAGGAGACAATCTGAATAGCCATCAGAAGGGAAGTAGGTAAGAAATTATGGCATGATATTCAGCTATTAAAAAGACTTAGTTAGGACGATATGTATTAATATGGAGGGATGTCTGTGACAGATTAAATGAAAACGGCATGTTGAAGAGTCATGTAAATAATATGATCCCATTTCATAAAAAGTAGACAAAGTGAATATATAAGTTTGTGTGTGTTTGTACATGCATAGAGAAAAGTTAGACCCTAATTCATACCTTGGAAACAGGGTGAGATTGTTGGCGTGCTAATTATACTTCTCTGCAGTCTTCGGCTGATGCAGGAATGATTATTGCTTTTAATTTGAAAGGTGTTCCAGAGATTGGTAATTGCCTATCCAACATCCATTCTTCCCATTTCTCCTTCGTAACAAAACCTCAGTTTTTATCTGAGCGAACTGTCAGTGAAACTGAAAGACTACCTATCCCAGTTTTGTTTGTAGCTGGATATGTCCATGTAACCAAGTTCTTCCTAGGAGGATATATTAGACGTGTTGTGTGACACTTTCAAGAAGAGTCTTTAAAAGAGAGAAGGTGAGCCCTTCTTTGATCTTTTCTGCTGCCTGAAACGTGAATTTAATGACTAAAACACTAGCAGCTGTTTTAGTCCATGAAGTTACCTGGAGAATGGTAGAGAGGAAAAAAGAAGGAGCCTGGATTCCCGGACCCGCCATAATGACGTTAGACTACGTGCCTCTGGACTTGCTGTACGTGAGAGAGAAATACTCCTATCTTGATTCGACTGTTGTTATTTTGTGATTTTGTCTTATATGCAGCCAACCGTCATCCTACATAATACAAAAGGAAAAATCCAATAAAGTATTTTACCACACAAAAAATTTTTTTATTAAAAATAATCCCGTTGACCGTTTCCCCTCCCCTTCCTGAGAGAGGGATGGAAGAAAAGGAAGCCACTTACGTTCGAAATAGATCTATAACATCTGAAAGAAAGCTTTGTGTTTCCAAAACTGTACAGTTCTGAGAAAACTACACATAGACTTATTATTGTAAGTTAAAATTTTACCTCAGCCACCTGGTACACTCTACAACTCTTTATCTTAGAATTTATCCACACTTCCAATTCCTTTCATTACATTTTGTCATTTAAAATCAAGTCCTTTATGACCTAAATGTTCCCAAGGTCATAAAATATTTTCTCCATGGGTTGCAATATTTCCTGGCACATGTGCACTTCAGTAAAATGATCAGTGGATTAAAAACCCAACAGGGTTTCTGCAATGTGTCAGAAGCCAGTGATGGCACGGCACCTCCTTTGTGGCATGTGTGAAATCTGCCCATCACTCTAAACGTTCTTTTGCCATATGATACTCGGCTCTTACGTCCATTTTGTATGTGGTGTTGAGTGTCCTGGGGATGCTGAAAAACAAAAGATCCTTTTTTGAGGACCTCTGTGTAGAATCACAATGTTCAACCTAGAAGGGGCCTCTTTTTTTTTTTTTTTTTTTGGTTTTTTACAAAAGAGGAATCTGAGGCCCAGAAAGACCACCTGACTTTCTCAGGGTAATACAACTAGGTAATGATAGGGCCACAAATAGAAGCCAAGGGTCTGACTTCATGTTTTAGGTTCTTTAATTTGTTTCATCCGTTAATGGACACTCTGGTCTCGGGTTCAGGAAAGTTACTTTTTTTTTTTTTTTTCATGCCACATCTTACTTTGTTACAGGATGTGCTGTTTTCTGACTGACATTTAGCTAAGTGTTTTTTTCATGAATTGAATTGTGTGACCCTCCCCCCAAAATGTGTTGGAATCCTAACCCCTATTCCTGTGGCTGTAAACCCATTTGGGAATAGGGTTTTCTTTATTATGTAAATGAGGTCACATCAGTGTAAGGTATATCGTAAACTTACTTTTGAGCTATAAAAAGAGCAGATTATCAAGAAGGGAGAGTGTTGACATGTCATGGGGTTGTTAGCCAATGTCATAATACAATATGCGTACTGTTTAATGAGAAACTAGTTCTGTAAACCTTCATCTAAAGTACAATAAATAAATAATAAATAAAAACGCAACTATAATGAGATACCATCTCACCCCAACAACAACAAAAAAAGAGCAGATGAGGCACAAATGGGGGAAAGGTAGACGCCACATGGAGATAGCCAAGGAACTAAGGAACCAAGGGTAGAGAAGCTGAGGAAAGGATTTTCCACCAGTGTTAACAGAGAGCCTTGCCCTAGAGCTGGTGCCCTGGATTCAGGTTTCTAAGCCTCCTAAACTGTAAGAAAATACATTTCTGTTCATTAAAGCCACCCACTTGTGGTATTTCTGTTACAACAGTACTAAAAAAAAAAAAGCTAAGATAGCCTCTAAGGGCAAAAAAATATTTAAGAAAGCGAAAGGACGTGCTCAGTAGCATTATGTGGTTGAGAAAGAGCTTTCTTTAGAGAAGATGTTCACTGACCTTCTTGACTGCTCCCCCCGCCCCCACGCGTACACATAGCTGAAGCGTGATGCTATTGAGTTCCAAGTTGAGTTTCCATCCCTATATGAAAAGTTAGCTTGGCACAGAGTTTGGTAATGCTAAGTCTGACCAGCTGTGCTCTTAGCCACAGGAGAAATTAAATGAGACAGTGTGGCTGGTTCAGTACAAATCAATCAAAGTGTCTTGAAACAAATCTCGAAAATACCCACCAATGAAGGCATGCCAAGAGGTTGTCTTTATATATAAACTAATTTCAGTCTTAGTCTCTGAAATCCTATGCATGTGAATGAAGAAAGGTATCTTTTTTTAGTTTGACACTTTGTAGCTCATATTTCTCTAACAGTTCCATGAGGTTTTTGAGAGAAAGTGGCCAAATCGATACATTCTACCAATATCATAAATTAGATATGTGTGTTAGTGTGTCACCTGAAAACAAAACAATAGCTCCTGGTCCATCTGACTTTCTTTGCCATCCTGCATATTTTTTTTAAGTGCACAATTCAGTGGTTTTTAGCATATTCACAAAGTTGTGCAACCCTCACCCACCACTCTATAATTCCAGAATATTTTCATCTCTCTCAAAAGAAACCCTGTATCCATTAGAGAGGCAGTGTTGGTTCAATGGTAGAATTGTAGCCTTCGCTGTGGGAGAACCAGGTTTGATTCCCAGCCGATGCGCCACAAGTGCAGCCACCACTCCTCTGTCCGTGGAGCCTTTCGTGTTGCTATGACGCTGAACAGGTTTCAGTGGATCTTTGATATTAAGATGGGCTAGGAAGAAAGGCCTGGCAATCTACTTGCAAAAATCAGCCAATGAAAATCCTGTAGATCACAGTGGTCCGATCCACAACCAATGATGGAGATGGCACAGGGCAAGGCAGCAGTTAGTTCCCTTGCATACAGGGTCGCCGTCAGTCAGGGGCGACTCAAGGAGCTAACAGCAACAACCTATTAGTGATCCCTCCCCATTCCACCTCCTCCCACGACCTGGCAACCACTAATTTGCTTTCTGTCTCTACGGATTTGCTCATTTTGGGCATTTCATGCAAACAGAATCCTACATTATGTGGCCTTTTGTGTCTGGCTTCTTTCATTTACCACAATACTTTCGAGGTTCATCCGTGTTTGTAGTATGTATCAGTACTTCATTCCCTTTTTTGCCCTGTGCTTTTTTAAAAGAAAGTTTCTTAAAAAAAGGCAAATGATAAGTATTCTTTAATAGGAAATTTTGCTATGCTTGGAGGAGAAAATAAGACAAGATATTCAATGGAAATTTGACTTGGCACTTGACCTATTAATAAAAATACATTTTTTTTTAACATCCAGTAATTAAGAACTGATAAAGATGAAAACTAATGGAGCATAAAAATTACCATCTGAATACAGAGAGATTGTTCTTTCTAATGGTTGTGCAAATTAAGATACGTGTTCATCAGCGTGTTATGATTTTAATTTGATTTTCTACTATCCCACCAAATTTTTGCACTCTTGAGCCGGCACATGCATGTGTCAGACAGAAAGAGAAGAGCAAGAAGGAGCACGAGGCTGCGCTGAATTTAGAAAGCTAGAGGTGTCCTCATCACCACATGAGATGGGCAGGAGATTCCTTCCAGCAGGCGAGAGAGCAGAGTGCAGACAACAGATGGGAGAAAGGTCCTCAGAGCTGTCAAGTTCCAGCATCCTTGCGCTGAAGAAGGGGAGGTGCCAACATGATTGATATTCAGAGGCAGTATAAAAGCTCAGGATTTCTCCCCAACTGCTTGTCACGCTGACCTCCCCCATCTCTTGACTGCTCGTGGGGTTTCTGTCAACTAGTCCTGGAGCCAAGAAAACTCTTTGGAAAATAACATTTTACTGTGGTCATGCCAGAACCCACTAAGAAAGAGGGTAAGACTCACTCATAAACCTTATACTTTTCATTAAAGTGTGTTTATTTTGGTATTTCTTTTAAAACAGATATCCAATTTTTAAAACAGCATGCAAAATAATAGAATCACTTTGATTTAAGGAAAGGATACTTTAGAATAAAAGGAAGAGAGGGAAAAGACATCGAGAATTTAACTAATTGAAAATTATCTGATAAAGTTTATGAAGGAATATTGGCTATAATGATCAAGTTATACTTTTATCATTCAATTGCAAGGGATCCTTAAAGTGTAATTTAAAGATGTTAATTGCCAGTGGTGAAGAGATTACATCTTCAAGCATATTTTCCTAGGCTCAATCATAAATTTTTCACCTTGTATTTGCAAGATGGGCGGGGGGAGGGGGGGCTGGGGAGCTTGGAATGCTTTCTTAAATGGTTAACAGATTTGGTCAGGATTTCAAAAAAGAATTGTTATGACAGTATTTCCAGATTTATTATATATTTTTTCCATATACAAATGTAGGTATTTGTTGCTTTTATCAGTGTTTTGGAACTTCCATAGGGATGACATTATTGATTTCTTACACGGAAAGAAAATCAAACACCCTGGTAAAAGAGAATACCTCTGGATATCACAGATAGATTGTATTCTTTCACTAGTTTTATGTAGATAATTCCATAAGGTGTAGACTTTTATAAGTAATTAAAGTGAAAACATAAAATCACTCTTCAGTCAAAAAAAATTTCTTCCAAAAACAAGTTTCTTTTTTCTATGAGAAAAAGATTTGATCAATATTTAAAAATTACCAATTAATAACATTATTAATAATAACTAAGTGATAAGTTAGAATTAATAATTGCTAAAATTTACTAATCAGAATAGTTGAATGGTACAGTACCTTGTTTAATTTTTAATGGAAATGTCTTAAAACAATGCCATTTTATTCATTTTAGCTTTAATTAGTGCATACTGGATATTTTTATTTCTGCAAATAAAACCAAAAAAAGAAGATTATAAAAAATATTAAAAAAGATTAGCAGGAGGCATAAAAATAGCATTTAGTTTTTTTCCATTTTGCCTTCAATTCTTAAAAATGCCTTTTAACCATTGTTTTTGAGGTACCCTGAAACATATGCTGCACATTGAACCCAAAGTCGAAACACTAACCAAATTATCAAAAGCCTTTTAAATACATTTTCTTTATGTAATTAAGTAACTGGTGTTGACAGGCTGTGGTGATCAGTTTACAGGTTGGCTTTACTTAGTGGCGGAGGGCATTGATGGATGAAGTCTTCCACCCAAAATAACCACACCAAATGCATGCATTAATATGGGGACTTAATCCTGCTGATCAGGCAGCGAGTCCAGCCCCTGCTAAAGGGTCTTATTTGTAATGCAAATGATTTACGTGTGTATTAAGTGTCCTTTTTATTTGATCTGTCACTTGACTAGCCTCTTCAAAGCTTACTTGGGTGGAATACATTCTATGTTTCCTGGCCTAGAGTAGAATATTGTTGTAATTATCCTGAATTTGGGGGATAAATTTGTGTTTGTTATTTTAAAGGCCAGTTGAAACTGCCAGCAATGCTGAAAAATTAATTAATAAGGTAGTAGGCTGTAGAGCCTATAAAGCTAATTAAATTATTCTGATTGCTAGATGCTGGGAAGTTTTACATTTTTTGTCTGACCACTCAATCTGATCCGTTTTACTTTCAGAGAGGGTGAAATTTTAGAGCCAGAAGGAGGAAAATATTTCTTTTCTCCCCCTAATAAATCTGCATGGATACCAAAGTCTCCACAATCCTTTTTTTTTTTGGCTGTAAAAACACTGTTACTATAAAAATATGTAGGAGTCCCTTCAGCAAGGACATTAATTTTGTGCCCATAGATTCTTTGATTAGTTTAAATTTGGAGTGGAGTAAAAAGAAAATGACAGATATATTTAAAATCCTTGAGAACACACAGGCATTTTGTTTGTTTGTTTCCTTACCAACATAACTGATCCTTAAAAGATCTGTACCTCAAAGCGTTGTCCTGGTGAAATCACTGCATTTTAATATTGTGCACATCAGAATCCTAAGGACTATGGTAATTCATGAATTCGTCTAGTCCTTGCACCTTCTCCTAACCGTGATTTCATTATCACTGGTGTTGGTTTGGGTCCATGTAAACATCCCTCTCGAAGACAGCCCCAAGTAAAAAACAAGCCACCAAACTAATTCTTCAGAAACATTTCAAACTAGCTGCAGAAACCCTCCCCACAAACGGGTTCACCTAGCTCTAGCAGCTCTTCTTAGCTCTCTTCCTCAGCTGGGAAAACCATGCCAGGAAAGACATAATCATTTGCTGTGAATCTTGATGGTCTGGTGTGGCCCTCCTAGGACCCAGGAGGACCTGGTAACTTTTCAAAAGAGGTTGAGTTTTCAGCACCTGAAGGTGCAAAGAACATTTTGCTCTACTCCCTCCCAACCTACACGAGCCTAGTTCTGGGAGATTCATTGGGGTCTTGGGAGAGTTGGCCCTTCTAAGGAGGAGGAAGAAGGAAGGACAGGTGTAAGTTTGAACATCAAGGAGGAAGGCTAATGGAAGTAATTAGCTGACGGTCCTTATTTAGACCTTTGAACATATTCTGGGTGGCCTGGTGACCTCTTTTGGAGACAGAAAGTATTGTTTTTAAGAAGCAGCCACTTCCATTGCCCTCCTCTTCACCTTCATCAGACGTGTATTTACTGGAGAACTATATTGTTTATATTGTCAGTTCCAGATAAAAGGCCTATCTTATGTTTTAGATTCATGCAGGACCTGAGGCTAGTAAAATTGTTATTTTGATCAAATAATGAGAGAGGATATGGAAGGAAACTTCAGATATGTGGAGATCTCCAAAAATGATACATTAATTTATTCATCAGTTATTAATTGAACTCCTACTACGTGCTAGTTACTGGAGTGTCAGAGATTATACATGACACAGCCTCTGTATTGGAAACCCTTAGAGTCAATAGCCCCTGAGTCCTACTGTGTGGGGCCTGTCAAAAAAATAATTTGAAATAAGGATATCTTTTCCTGTGAAAAATTTTTTTTTGTCAAATGAAAATAGACAATTGCAATAGTCTTTCTTTAGGATAGAATCTCTAATAATGTGTTAGAACAACGTATTAGGAATAAAGTATTTACTATGAAGGGCTTTTAACCCCATAAAAAAATTTTTTTTCTCAGAATTTTATCTCTGCCGTAGGTGGTGATTGAAGCCATAAAGCCTGGTTCTTTAATATACTTAAAAAAAAAAAAAAATACTTAGACCATGGTTAACTGTTAGATTCCACAGAACCCAGAAAATTTTTCTTCCCAAACCCAAGTTGAGGCCTAAACATGAATTTAACTTTTTGTTACGTGGTATATCAGGACCTGTTCCATTTTATGTACCATAAAACCAAACCAAACCCATTGCTGTTGAGTCAATTCCTACTCGTAGCGACCCTATAGGACGGAGTACAACTGCCCCCATAGGGTTTCCAAGGAGCACTGACCTTTTGGTTAGCAGCTGTAGCTCTTAAGCACTACGCCACCAGGGTTTCCTCATGTACTATACTGAGGGAAAAGGCGAAAGTTCCTTCCTGATGCCTATGTGCCATTCAAGAAAGGGTGGAAGAGTCACTGTAGTTTCGTCTCCCTGTAAAATTCTCTTCTTGAAAACTCAAACATATGGCAAAACATAGGTCCAGTTATGACCAGAAATTTCAAGGGGCCATTCTGATGACTCCTCAAAAAATCAAAAGCATGGTGTTGCTGCTACAGACTGTTTTGCTGTGTTGAAATGCAGCATCTATCTTCTCTCTTGGTCTTGTTCAATAGAAATTTCTGGGAACGTAGTAATGGAGAATAATTTTTTTTCAGTCCATGGAGGGTTTTCCCTTTTTCTATCTTTTCCCTTTCCGAACCATGGAGCTTTTAACATCTTTTAAACTTCTGCTAAGCCCAAAGCCTAGCTGAATGTAGAGCGGTATTCATCACCCCTTGCCTATTTCTAAGCATAGCTCAAGGCTTAGTCATCACCAGAAAAGGAGCCCCAGAGATGGGAAGCTTCTCTCTCCTATTCACTTGTCGACCTTCAATTTTTACTTGCCTGAGACTAGATGGCCTATTTCAAATACCAAAATAAATTTGCCTTTGGAAAAGTTTACTTATATATGTTATTGTTAGGTACCGCTGAGTCGGTTCCAACTCCTGTGCAATAGAACGAAACACTGCCCGGTACTGTGCCATTCTCACAGTCATTGCTACTTTTGAACCCATTGTTGCAGCCACTGTGTCAAACCATTTGTTGAGGGTCTTCCTCTTTTTCACTGACCTTTTACTTTAGCCAAGCATGATGTCCTTCCCCAGGAACTGGGTCATCCTGGTAATATGTCCAAAGAATGTGAGATGAAGCTTCGCTATTTTTGCTTCTAAGGAGCATTCTCACTGTACTTCTCCCAAGACAGATTTGTTCGTTCTTCTGGCAGTCCATGGAATATTCAATATTCTTCACCAACAACGTAATTCAAAGATATGAATTCTTCTTCAGTCTTCCTTATTCATTGTTCAGTTTTCATATGCATATAAGGCAATTGAAAATACCATGGCTTGGGTCAGAGCCCTGGTGGCTCAGTTGGTTAAGAGCTTGGCTGCTAACCAAAAGATCAGCAGCTCAAATATACCAGCTGCTTCTTGAAAACCCTATGAGGCAGCTCTACTCTGTCCTATAGGGTCTCTATGAGTCTAAATTGACTTGATGGCAGTGACTTCTTTTTTTGTTTTTTCGTCAGGCACGCCTTAGTCCTCAAAGTGACATCTTTGCTTCTTAACACCCTAAAGAGGTCTTTTGCTGCAGATTTGCCCAATGCAATACATCATTTGATTTCTTGACTGCTCCTTCCATGAGCGTTGATATTACTTTTATCTCAAATTGGGAAAAAAATAATAATAATTTGTAGGAAGCTAGGGAGAAGAACTGGGGATGAGGGTGGAGGGTTGTATTTTATCCAGGGAAACTATTTTCCACATAACTTCAAGTGGTTCTTAGGCCAAGTTGAGGATTTGGATGAAGAATGAAGAAGGTATATGAATGAATACCAAGGTATTTTCTCTGATAAAATGTTATGACACTGTCCTGGAGATTTATGAGATAGGTTTGGGCTATCTGTCGTAAAAAGGAATACTCTAGGCCAAAAGCACACTAGAGAGGCTTAGTACTTGGCAGAATCCTTCTTTTCAGTTGCCTGCTTTTATGACTGTCCATGCTGCACCTGTTAGGAAGATAAATAAAGGGCTGGCCAATTCTTTCCTCTCAAGCATCCTAAATATACCACTATAAAAATTTTTTAAAAAAAACTTTGGGAAAACAGGTTGTATTCTTACTTTTCTTCCAATAAGGCCAAAGAAGTCTACTTGTTCTCAGGCCCCTCCAAGAGCAGTGCAGCCAGGGTAAGAGATTGGTGAAAATGATCTAAAGCAGAGGTGAGGTTTGCTGGCTGGCCTTCAGGAAAGGGAGAAGTGAAACCCTTATAATCCTTTATTCTTTCAATGGTTCATTTTACTTTGGCCATGACACATGACATTTACACACTTTATTTTAGGCTCCTCCTGAGCACACAATTCACTGGGAATCGCCTATCTAGGCTGAAGTCACTTTAAAAAAAACAAAACGAAAACCTTGGGCACAAAAAATAAATCAATGAGCCCTTTAAACACTTGAGTGACTATGAAACAATGTTTTTGCGATACTTTTATGAACAAATACATCCTTGTTTTAAAGTTTAGAGAGCCGTGGGAGAAGGTTGTCTTGAGAGAAAGCTATTGCTCTTGTTTTCACAGCCCCAGAAAGCATTTTTGTTACTTTTGCTTAAATTTTTTATGATTATCTTAATTCAGTTTTATTTTTAGGCTTTTCAGTGGCTACACTGAAAGGAATTTTAATTATTTTTAATAATTACTATTTTTATCCACTCTCCTCCCTAATGAGTCTTTGAAACCTATATTAAGAGACACAAAATACTTCCTGGCAGCCAATTACTTTTGTGGTAATTCTAGACTCCATCTCTAGACGTACTTGGGTATGTTAGATGATAAAAAAAAAAAGAAAGAAAGAAAAAACAAAACAAAAAAACAGGATTAAACTGCAAGCAATCAGAAATGAGTTGAAAAATTTTAATTTCATGTGTACCTCAGGGAAGGTGGCCATGACCTCTATCTTTGTTTTTATTTCACGTCAGTTCTGATGGAAGCAGATGTCTTTTGTGGAATCCTTGGTTTGTACAGAGTATTGCAGCCTGGGGAAACTCAGGAAATGTACAGAAAGGCAGTTACTGAATCACAGTTTTTCTGAGTTAGTTTAGTCATGAAGTAGCAGTTACTTGAAAACTCTGGTGGTGCAGTGGTTAGGAGCCTAGCTGCTAATCAAAGTCGGTAGTTTGAATCCACCACTGCTCCTTGGAAACCCTATGGGGCAGTTCCACTCTGTCCCGTAGGGTCACTGTGAGTGAGAATTGACTCGATGGCAGTGGGTTTGGTTTTTTGGTTTTAGCAGTTATTTTATTCAAGAGCAGTTTCCTAAAATTTGAGGCATTGTGGTTAAGGAAGATGGAACAGTGAAAAAGAAGACTTTAATTTGCTACCTCATAACCAGAGAGAAGAGGGCTTCTGTCCCCACAGCTTTTTACAAGGACCAAACGAAAAATATCGAACCCATGGCCATCTCGAGTGGATTCCCGCTCAGGGCGAGCCTGTGTGCTGCAAAGGAGAACCACGTTCCCTAGGGATTTCAAGGCTGTGACCTTTTGGAAGTAGATCTTCAGGCCTTTCTTCTGAAGCACGTCTGGTTGGGTTCAAACCGACAACCTTTCAGTTAGTAGCCAAGCACGTAACCATTTGTACCATCCAGGGACTCCTTTTATGAGAACCAAAAATCAAACCAAACTCATTGCCATTGTGTCAATTTTGACTCAGGGCAACCCCATGTGCTTCAGCGTAGAGCTGCGCTCCACAGGGTTTTCTTGGCTGTAAATCTTATGGAAGCAGATCGCCAGGTCTTTGTTCTGTGGTGCTACAGGGTGGATTTGAACTGGTAACCTTTTGGTTGATGGCTGAGAGCAAACCATTTGCATTACCAGGGACCTTTACAAGGACAGGGCCCAACAAATTGAGGTGATGATACTGTCTTGTTGCACCAAGTTTGCTTTGTGTGGATAGGCCAATTTTAACTTACAAAGAATATGCTTGTTTTGAACAGCCACGTGTAGGCAACAAGCCTAATTTCAGGATGTTCCCATCCATGGGGCACATTATTTATTGGCTTTCATATGCATTTCAAGATTAAAGTTCTGGATTCCATCAGATGGGGGGATGAAGTCATCGAATCACGTGCTAATTTTTTCTCTAAAATGCGTTCAGAGCCCTGGTGGCACAGTGATTGAGAGCTCAGCTGCTAACTGAAAGGCCCACAGTTCGAACCCACCAGCAGTTCCAAGGGAGAAAGCTGTGTCAATCTGCTTCCATAAATATTAAACCAAACCAAATTCATTGCCGTCAAGTCAATTCTGAACTGCCCCATAGGATTTCCAAGGAGCAGCTGGTGAATTCGAACTGCCAACTTTTTGGTTAGCAGCCAAGCTCTTAACCACTGCACCAGGGCTCTTTCATAAAGATTACAGCCTTGGAAACCCTGCGGGGCAGTCCTCCTCTGCCCTGCAGGTTCGCTATGGGTTAGAATTGACTCCACAGCAATGGGTTTTGTTTCAGGTTTTATAGTCCAGGACTTCTGTTGTAGTCCCACTGAAATGTGTCATGTCCAACTAGTGGGTCTCTGCTTTCGAATGGGCAAGGATGATGGTTGTTTCTTCACCAACTGGTGGGTCTCTGCTTTCAAACGAGCAAGGATGATGGTTGTTTCTTCACTGTCCCAATGTGGGGCCTGGTTTTTCTCACTGAGACCAAAACACAGTTGTACATGTAACTATATCCCCCACCAAGGGTTACAAGGCTGCGTTTGTGGGACATTCAAATTTCTCTTCTCACCATGGGGATCTGGCAGGTGGGGTCTCCCTGGGGCCTGAATTTTTCTTCAATAACCATAAGAACTCTCCCTGACCACATATGGATGCAGTGAGAGATTCAAGGGCTGCTGCGTTAACTGCTGTGGAATTTTATTTTTATGACCCCCACCTGGCAGCAGGCCTCTCCTTCCTCTATTTTTAAAAAGTCACCCAGTGTGAGGCCCAGCCAGGCTTGGGGCAAGACCTTTAGGAGACTTATCCTATAACCACAGAGAAGAGTGAGGGGATTGCAGTTCAGCTCAGGAGCAGACCCCAGGAAAGGCACGACTAATGGGGCCAGCAATGAAAATCACTTTTGCAATAATTTCCCTTTGGCCTGGGGGAAGTCTTTAATCTCCTTCAATTTGAGTAACGCTTTTCCTGCACCACCACCCCCATCTAATTGAAATTTAAATTTACCCGAATTTCCTAATTCAAAACATGATAGCGATAAGAGGAATGATCAGATCTTAGCAAAAAATCTTGTTTTCATCCTTGTTAACAGCGAGATGCGACTTATTGCTAAGTAATAATGACCATATTTTAATTCTCTTCCTATGTGGAGCGGCATCTTGCATTGAAAGCTTGCATTATTAGAAGAACGTAAGAACAAATAGACTAGGAGAGGGGGAAAAAGTTCTGTGACTTCAGGGAGATTCCATTGAGCTGAGTAATGAGTTATCCAACATGTATATAATGGCTGCACAATTAGACACTATCCAGTCATATAACAGAGCATAGGCCCTGCCAGTATTTGGCCACAGTCAGCAAATATGGATTCAATGGATTGAATCATTCTGAATAGCTGGATTTTCCAGACAGCTAAGGGTTAACTTAGTTCTTTAGCCACTGAACCTTATTATTGCAGTCAGTCTGAATGGAAATGTCTCTCAAATGCCGTATGTTATTCCTTGCTTTTGTAAGCAAAATACAGTCAACATAATTTAACTTTGTCTTCAGTTAGAACCGTTATGTTATTGTGCCACGTGATATCCTGAGACCTGAAATGGTTTGTTCTTAGGTTAAATGGGCTCTTAGTGACTTGTATTTTGAATTTTGTCCAATTTGTCATAGCAAAAAAAATAATATTTTTATTTTTTATTTTTTGCCTGTTTCAGCCCTTGCTAGAAGACTGTTGTCTTCTTTTGTTACTCTTGTCAGTCACTATCTGAAGCTGCCCACCGCCCTCTCTCTCCTTTCTTGTTTCCTATCTACTCCAGGCCTGGTCATTATTTTGGCTTGACAGGGACAGGGCTAAGGTGAAACCAGAGAGGTGCCTAGGGCCAACATTTAAAGAGGTACTATCTCACAGGGTTGTGCAAGTGCAGGGCCAGCCCCCGACAGTGAGTGCCTCCTTAAATGTTGTGCCCCAGTGGTGTCACTAGCTTCACTCTAGTCTGACCCCTGGGCTGAGTGAAGGTTGAAGGGAGACTCTGATGTGTAAAGCCTGTGAACTTTAGTGCTTGGAACTTAAGACTTATCTATTTTCTCTTCAGAGGCCCTTTTAATTTGCTTGGATCTGTCTGTTATCAGAGCTCGATGATGAGGTTGCTAGAGAGCTGAGTTCTACATAGAAGAGGTGGTAGTAGAAAACATTGCCCTTTGCGTCTGTTATTGTGAGCATAGAACAAGTTAATGCCCCTCAAACCAATTTATGGTTTTCATCTTGACTACTTCTTTCATTTTATCAATCAACGTTGCATATTTTTGCCAAATGAGGCATATGGCATGTTGTTGTTGTTTGGTGCTGTCGAGTCAGCTCCGACTCGTAACGACCCTGTGTACAGCAGAATGAAACACTGACCAGTCCTGTGCTATGCGCACAATGTTGTTACACTTGAGCCCATTGTTGCAGCCACTGTGTCAATCCATCTCATCGAGGGTCTTCCTCTTTTTTACTGATCCTCTGCTTTACCAAGCGTGAGGTCCTTCTCCAGGGACTGGTCTCTCCTGATCACGTGTCAAAAGTATGGGAGATGGAGTCTCGCCATCCTTGCTTCTAAGGAGCATTCTGGCTGTACTTCTTCCAAGACAGACATGAGTTTATTTAGGAAAAAAAAAAATGACACACACACAATTTTTAAGAAGATTTTAACAAATTCTAAGCCAGGAGCTCTCAAATTTTTTAGTCTCTTCTCAGATCCACATGCACTCCTACTAATTATTGAAGACCCTGAAGAGTATTTGTCTATGTGGGTTATGTCTATCAAAATATATACTGTATTAGAAATTAAAATTTTAAAACAAGAGAATGCACAAGCACACTTTCTAATGGCTGTAGAAAGCAGAACCATGTTAAAAAGGAAAAAAATGTCTTAGTATTACTATGAAAATAGTTTTGGCCTCATGGACTCCCTAATAGGGTCTCAGGGACTCTTGGCAATCCCAGACCATAATCTCTAGTATAAATCAATTTATAAATTGAGAACCACTATTATAAATCAATTTTAAAATTGCCTCTAAAAAATATGTAATTTCCTTAAATCCCAAGATACAAAATATAAGAATATAACTGTGAAAATATTAAATTAAATGTTAATTTATCTTTTATGAATAAACGATATGACCAATAAAAATGCACTGTCTTTTGTGTTTGTAGGTTTTTTTGGTGACACAATTAAAATAATTAACACCCAAGTGTTATGAACATCCCTATGCAAACAAGATTTTGTACTAAAATAGTTTTCATCATGCCACTGGGAGAGGCATTTGAGGTCCGGGCTGGAGCACGTACACAGTGTCAGACCCCACTATCAACAGAGGATACACCTGATGGTATTTATTACAAATGTAATCTGAAAAGGAAGATAATTTTCTATGGTATCCAACCAAAAACCAAACCGAACCATTGTTATCAAGTTGATTCTAACTCATGGAGATCCCATGATTTACAGAGTAGAACTGCTCCATAGGGTTTTCTTAACTGTAATCTTTATGGAAAGGAGCCCTGGTGGCGGAACGGTTAAGTGCTTGGCTTTTAACTGAAAAGCTGGCAATTCAAACTCACCCAACGGTTCTGTGAGAGAAAGGCCTGGTGATCTGCTCCCGAAAAGATTACAGCCAAGAAAACCCTATGAGGCACTTCTACTCAGTCACATGGGGTTGCTGTGAGTTCAAATTGACTCAACAGCACCAAACAACAACACCACAATCTTTATGGAAGCAGATCACCGGCCTTTCTTCCATGGCACTGCTGGGTGGGTTTGAACCGCCAACTCTTAAGTTAGTAGTTGAGTGCAAACCATTTTAGCCACCTAGGGACCTATGTTATAGCACCAAAAATGACAAAACAGGAGCTGGTCAGGTACAGCCTTAATCATCATGACGTTTCCAATACATAAAGCATTCACGTATTTTATTTCAAGCCTAGAATCTGACTCTGAGAATACAAATAATAATTAAGAGTAATGTAATTTTCTCCTATACCCCAAATTACCAAAGGATGGTTTTAGAACATTTCTTTTTCAAATTAAAAAAAAATTTTGACAAAAATCCACACACAAAAAAACCTATAATCCTACCACTCAATGATGGCAACTGTAATTATGTTCTTCCTGTCTTTTCGATGCCTATATAATATATTTGTTTAATCTAATTATATGCTTTCCATAAATTAAATTGTACCTGAGGGCCCAAGAAATGTTTTATTTTGAGTAGGTCGAACAATGTACCATTTGAGACGGTCAGCCCATGGGAAGAAGAGAGCTGGGTGGTTTACATCATTTTTAGTGTACAGATACAGTAAAACCTGCAAAAGTAAAACTTGTCAGTGAAGGGAAACTCAAATATTTTCCACTTATAGAGAGCAATAGAAAAGTGGTAAGACTGGACCCTGTCAAAGGCAGAGAACTTGTGAGAACGGGAAAAACAAGGCAGTCCCATCGAGCTCCAGCTCTCACAGGTTTCACTGTACATACAGAAGCAGCAAGAGAGGCAGGTTAATGTTTCTTTAAAAAAAAAAAAAAAAAAATTTCCCTCCAAGTTGCTAATCATGAAACCCTTGATCACTGAAAATAGAAATGGACTCCACTGGAGAGAGCCAAACCTTTTATGGCGTTTACTGGGTTCTAAGTCTTTCAGCGGCAGCAGTAGCTCAAAGGCTGTCTATTTCCTAGCTGCCACCAGTGCCCGTCAGTTAGGATGCCCTGGCACACGCTGTGCAGGCGTGCCATTGGTGGCATACCTGTGCTGCTTACAGTAGGTGGTCATAGGAAAAATCTACCATAAATAGACCGAACCCTTTGAAAGCATCTCAGTGTTGCAGAGGGAGAGAAAGTCTATATCTGTAAATTGGACAAGATCAAAGAGAACCCGTCCTTGCCTAAGGAGGAAGGAGCTAGTGTTAGCCACTGGTTCAGAATTCAGTTAATTTTTATTCTACCTGTGGAAATATTTTCTTGGGCTTATTTTCTCAAAGAGTGTCTAAATTCTTCTTTTTATTCAAAAAAGTTTAAGAATGGCAACACAAATTCCTGCTTCTTTAGGGCATCCTTCTGGTATGTCTTGTAGCAGAGACGAGAGAGGTCGAGATTGTCATTGTTGTTAATTGCTATCGAGTTGATTCTGACTCATGGTGACTCCACGTGTGCAGAGTAGAACCGTTCCATAGGGTTTTCAAGGCTGTGACCTTTCAGAAGCAGATTGACAGATCGACAGGCCTGTCTTCTGAAGCACTTCTGGGTACGTTTGAGCTGTCAGCCTTTAGGCTAGCTAGGTGAATGTTTAACCATTGTGCAACCCAGGCAAATCTAGGGGTTGAGGAAGAGAACTAAAAGCCACCTTTATTCACCTGGCAGAAGAGTCCCACAGGATTCCCCATGGCTTTTGTGTATATGTGTGTGTGTGTGTGTGTGTGTGTGTGTGATAAGTATATATACCATTGGAGCCCTGGCGGAACACTGGTTAAAAGCACAGGTGCTAACCAAAATGTCAGTAGTTCAAATCCACCAGCTGCTCCTTGGAAACCCTATTCTACTAGAATTGTTCTACTCTGTCCTATAGGGTCGCTATGAGTCGGAATCGACTCAATGGCAAAGATTTTGGTTTGGTTTGGTATATAGAACTATATATAATAAAACATTTGCCATTCCAACATTTTTTACTGTGCAATTCAATGACAATAATTACATTTGTCATGTACAACTATCACCACTATCCATTTCCAGATTTTGCCATCACTCTTATCAAAAACTCAGTGCCCCCTAAGCAGTGACTCTCTCTTTCCCCATCCCTCGCACTCCTGGTAACCACTAATAGACCTCAGTCTCTATACATTTGCCTATTCCAGGTATTTCATATAAGTGGGATCATACAGTATTTGTCCTTTAAATAAGTAAAAGTATAGCAAGACTTTACCTCAATAAATACCCATTTGTTTGCTTAAGATTTAGGGACCTTACCAAGGGCAGCTGCCTCCTGACAATAATAACAAGACTCTTACAGTTAACAACAGTCTGGATAGGTGAATGAAGGTTGTTATTTGCTGAGGAAGTGGTGAGACAGGTACCTTGACTTGAGTTGCTTCTCTCCTTTTCCACTCCAGATTTTTAAAAGCAGGCGGGGGGTGTGGGTGGGATTCCTTAGAAAGGCAAGGAATATATTGTTACTGAGAGCCAAAACCCTAGCCCTAATTGCTCTCTTGCTTTTGCTAAGAAACGGAAGACAAGTGTTGACAGTAAGAAGAGATCTAAGTGATGGAGTTTGGGCAGAAGCCTCAGAGCATTCAGCCAGCGGGAGGGTCACTAGTGGAAGACATAGCGTTCCCTGTGGGTAACACAGACCAAGAGAGCTGCCCATGCAGTGCCAGGGGACAGCTCTTGATTTCTTGGCAACCAGGAGAAGGGGCTTTTGTGCGGGTAAGAACCGGCTGCCAGTCAACTATATTTATGGAGCACCTGCTGTGTGGAATCTTCAATGGAGGAGGAAACAGGGGTCTTGTCCTTAAGAAGCTTGTGATCAAAGAGAGAACAGTCTTCATCTACTGTAAACCTTTTAGCATTCGCAACCACCTTTGAAATGGGAGAAGAACCAGTGATAATTTAGGGCATGGTCTAAGTCTGTTACTCAAACTGTGGTTGGTGGACCAGCAGCATCCGTGTCACCTGGGAGCCTGTTAGAGATGCAGAATCTTGCATCCCCAGTCCCCAGCCTAGACCTCCAGGGTCAGATTCTCCAGTTTAACCAGATCCCTAGATAATTCACACACACATTGGATTTTGAGAAACATTTAGAGGGTCCACAGAGGTAGTGAATCTTGAACTTTTGAGAGAGCAGAGGAACCTGGTTCAGTGACTAAGCTGTTATAGGATAGGGCAGTCCATTTACCCATGAGCTTCTTAAACACAAGGCTCTTGTCTTAGCCACTTTTATAACCCCACCCCCTTGTTAAATTCATAATGGGAGCTCACCTGGATATGATCCCTGTTCAGTGGCATTGTGGGAATTGCTGTCAGTGAATTACTGTTATAGAGGCACCACTGAGTTTTTGAGGAAATGCCAATATTTCCTAAAGGAGTGAGCAAAGTTGGGCATGGAAGAACCTAGTCAGAGATCAAGGTATGAGTTAAAGAAAGATGCATGAGCATTTCCTGAGACTCACCCTGTGATGGCTGGTTTTCCATCTACGTCATATTCTGCTTGGCCTTCATCACTCCTGCTTCCCCATCTTGCCTAGAATTCTTTGCTTCAAATGGCCTGAAACTGCTGGAAGTTCATTTTCTCATATTCTTTCCATCCCGCCATAAGTTCATTACTTATCAACTTATCTACCTATCTATCTACATTGTACAAACCTTATAATGATATATGCATTTTATTGAAATCAATTGCTATTACCTCTTAAAGGAGGGGTATGAGTAGCCTGTCTCCTCTCTCCAGTCTCCAGATGCTTTCCTCAGTTCCCACCCAAATTCTAAATATGTTCAAATGCAGCCTATGGTTCTAGAAATAAGACAAATAACTTAGCAGGCAGCCCTGTGGAAAGATATAAGTGCCATTGTCACAGGAGTGTCAGGAGAAAAATTATGATAATCATGATAACAACCACAAACACGTGAGATGTACATAGTGTTTACCATTTCCCAGCCCTTGTTAACTTATTCATTCCTGCCAACAGCTCCTGAGGTAGGCACTGTTATCTCCATTTCATAGATGAGTAAACTGAGGTACACCCACTCCTATAGACAGGGCAACATCCATATGAAGCTATATGTCTTTGAGAATAAGACCAATCAATTCAGTGTGAAAAATGCAGTAACATCTCTGAAAAGTCAACCAGCCCACTTCTTTTGCCTCAGTTGCTGTGAGAGGTGAGAAGGGTCATACATCCCGGGCTTTGAGTCAGGCAGAGCCTGGCCCCACCCATTATGGGCTGTGGGACCTTTTAGGGCTTCAGTTTCCAACTGCAAAATAGGGATAATTATGGTGCTGACTTCATAGAGTTGTAAGGAGTACTAGAATTAATGTATACTAGGTCCTGGAGTGAGGTCACCATGAGTCGGAGCCAACTCAACAGCAGCTAACAACAAGAAGTCCTGGCATGCAGTTGGTGCCAATACATGGTTGTTATCATTTATTTATTCCTTCACTGTCTCTTAGTAATGGAGTTTCTGGACAAGCATGCATTTCCCTATATCCATTTCCTGCAACCATCCTAAAAATATACCAGCGTTAATGACCTATAATTGTCCTGTAGTTCTGACCATCTGATGCAGTTGGCTGTTGAAGACCAACATTCTGTGGGTTTGTTTGAAGCTGAATTAAGCCCTTTAAGTTCTTTTGGTGAGACTCTGTGCCTATTGCATAGAACATTGGGACTACAGACACAATGGAAATGATGAATTCTCATTCAGGGCACATTTACAGATGTACAAGCTTTCAAGATGATTCTCTTTTATTTGGCTAGAATTCACTCTTGGCCTCGCTTCCAAAATAGGATTTTAAGCAACCACAGGTACCCTTGTAAAATGGGCCTTTGTTTACAAACGATGAGAAACTGCAGGCAATTTGTAGTTCATTAACAATCACCAACGAAGTCCTTCTTAATGCTTTTTTTAATCAATTCAACATGCATCCCATGTGTTTTCAGCAATAAAATGAGATACCAGGAAAAAGATGGTCAAAGGACAACAATGGTAATAGTTATAGCGGTTATTAAAGTTCGCTGGCCTCATGCCAGGAACTGTGCTGTGCATTTCACATAAAGTTAGCACCCTAGGACAGCATTTTTTTTTTAATTATTTCTATTTCACAGATGAGAAAATCGAGGCTGATATAGATTACGGTACTGCCCAAGATTACACAACTGATAAGGTGTAGAGTCAGGACTCAAACCCAGGTCTGAATCACCTACAAAAAAAAAAGCAAGAGATTCTATTAGGGAGAAGAACATTGCTCTTCTCCGTGGCAGAAAGGTCAGAAGGTGAACAGAGAAACAAGCTTTAGAACAGAGGGTCCACTGGGGCATAACAAGAGGAGAGGGAAAGGCAATGCCCACCAACCATGACTTTGACTGCTAACCTGAAGAGTGGACCAAACAGTTGGCGTGGAGTGAATTCCGACTCATGGAGACCCCATATGTGTTAGGGACTACTGTGCTCCATAGCATTTTCAGTAGCTGATTTTTCAGAAGTAGATCATCAGGGCTTTCTTCCAAGGTACCTATAGTTGGACTGGAACCTCCAACCTTTTCCGTTAGCAGCCAAGTGCATTAGCCCTTTGCACCATCAAGTACTCCAACCTGAAATATGTAGACATAACCAAGTAAGTAACAGGGACCCTCTCAGATAGAATGATGGATGAAACACAGTTGTGAGATAAATAATTTCTACAGCTCTGGAAAGTAAAACCAGAAGGCAGAGAAACTTGTCCATAGAGATAGCTAGACAGAGACCCTCAGTCACAGACTCTCAGGCATCTCATGACAATGGCCCAGTTCAAAAGTAATGTGTCAAAGAAACCGACTTCTGGCTCGCAGTATTCTGATATCCATGTGCTGCAATGCAACACCTCACCCAAAGCCAAGAGATTTCCATTACTGCGTCCAGACCTCTGAAAATAAAGTGCGTCGACTGTAAGTTTCATCTTCTGATGGACACCAGCACCAATGATCCTCTTCATAACGTGGCGAAGACACAAAAACATCTCTGTCGATGCCATCTAAGGGGTAGCTGTGCTTTCATTGTATCTGCGAATTACAGCAGTCCCCGCCAGGCTCCCTTCTGCCTGTCTGTAATGCTGTTTTTCTTCGTTACTTAAAAACTATATACTTATCTATGGTGATCTGCATGAAATGTTTTTTTTTTTTTTCTTTTTAAACAACTTGGAGTTTATACCTGGCATTAAAAAAATAAAATGAGTGATAGGAAAAGGCATAGATACATGCTGAGCTCTGCCTCACTCATTTCTTATTTTCTATTGTGGTGTAATTTTTGTATATTTTGGAAGTAAGACCAGGGATGAATTCTTGTCAGACTCAAATAGGCCATGGAGCCTAGATGTAGTAATGACTCTTCAGCTAAACTGCTTGTGGTAAGGCATTGTCCTTCCCACTTGGAAATAGTCACCTGTGGAAGAAATGTGGAAAATCCTAAATAGTAACAAAGATAAGGATCCCACAATGTGCCAGTAATACAAAACTTCCATGTCTTTGATATTTTATTTAATGATCAAGTGGAAAATACTTTTAAAGTCAATCTCTTTCATTAACTGCCTCTTCGTGCCCTGGAGTAGAAGTATCTGGTACACCACCAGTTACCATCAAGTAGACGCCGACTCATGGCGATCCCATGTGTGTTAGAGCAGAACTGTGCTCCATAAAGTTTTCAATGGCTGATTTTTTGGAAGTAGATTGCTAGGCCTTTCTTCCAAGGTGCCTCTGGGTGGACTCCAACCTCCAACTTTTCAGTTAACAGCGGAGTACACTAACCATTTGTACCACTCTGGGACTCCAGCTGGTGCACAAGTCACCAGTTCCTGTCTTGGCATCGATAGGGATTCACTCGGAACTGTGTGGGCAAATCCTATGCTCTTTGGTCATGAGTATGCTATTAGCTACTTGGAAAGATGTGTATTTTCTTTAACAGACGTCACAGCCACACTATTCTAGAGTACTGCACATCCAAAGTCAGGTACGCATCATTAGAATTACACTGAAATTCAATAAAGCCATGAAACCAAAGCTTTGAAAATTTTGGATAAGTTTAGGCGGACATCTATTCCAGGCATATGCACTTTAGGACTATGAGAGGGGGTTGATTCTATTTCCCAGTGAACAGCAGCTTGCCTTATAATAAAGCACCACAAAGCCAGAAGACACTGGACTCATTAGCACTGTGAAAGCACCTCTTATGAGGGTAGGGCAATGCAGAGACACTGCAGACTCTTTGCTCTCTAGAGTAGGAGGGTTCATTCGCTGAACAATAATCTCACCCTAGACTCCACGGAATGTGTTTTAACCGTGTCTCATTGCATTCTCACCCTAACCTGATAAATACAGGTAGGTGACATTGGATCATTTTCCTGAGGAGGGAAACAGGCTCCAAAACCAACAAACCAAACCCAGTGTCGCCGAGTCGATTCCGACTCATAGCGACCCTATAGGACAGAGTAGAACTGCCCCATAGGGTTTCCAAGGAGTGCCTGGTGGATTCGAACTGCCAACCCTTTGGTTAGCAGCTGTAGCACTTAACCACTACGCCACCAGGGTTTCCATAAACAGGCTCAGCGCCATTAAATGTCCTGCTGCTGCCTAAGGAGATAACTAAGTGGCAAGAACAGGATTGGATCCTCATTTTACCCAAGCTTTTTCCATCACTATATCACTTCCTAGAAATCTGTATAATGCCATTTAGGTCCTCACCGCAGTTTATCTTGAGCCTCTTGATGCCACGTGGTTGGTTCTTTTCCTGCTCTAATCACTATATCACTTCCTAGAAATCTGTATAATGCCATTTAGGTCCTCACCGCAGTTTATCTTGAGCCTCTTGATGCCACGTGGTTGGTTCTTTTCCTGCTCTAGTGCCCTTGGGGGTAAAAAAAAAAAAAAAAAAAAATTTGGGAGTAGACACGGGTAAAATGAGAACCTGGGGTTGAGAGCTGCTTGGGGCTGTGGAAAGTAACTTTTTTCTGTGAAAAGTGAGCCTAACAATTCCATTTCATTTTTCGTTTCTAGAAAATGAAGTGCCAGCCCCAGCCCCGCCCCCAGAACGTAAGTAAAGACACTGCCTCACATGTTTGGGCTGCAAATACAAAGCATCCATCCCAGCGTTACTTGGCTTCCACTGAAGCTTTAAGCCAACTCCTACTGAGAGGAGAAGTTGAATGATGATAGTTGTGAGTAGGTTTATAATAATAATAATGCATTGTGTTTATATAACTCTTTCAGGTGATCTCATTTGGATGACACTTTATATGTGAAAACTATGTGATTAAGTCTTATAAAACCCTTCAAGTTATACAGAAAGTTGTTGTTATACCCGTGTTTTACAGTTGTGAAGGCTGAGCCTCCAGGAGGCTGAAAGATTTGCAAGGCTTTTTCACATATAGCGAAGGGCAAACAAAGCCCATGTCTTTCTTGTGAGAATGGGGAGCAAATCCCACCTCAGTCCTGGAAGGTCAGTCCCTCTCCGACTCATACTCTGTCCCATCAAACACATCCGGGAAACTCTTTAGGGAGTTTCTAGGAAGTTTTGATGATCTCTGAGGTTCAGCATTAGGAATAGTTTCTTGAGTCTTTGGTACCCCATTGTCCACCAGATGGCAACAGCCAAAAAACTAGGAAAGAAGAGATTCAGTGAAATCCTTAGCAAGTAGAGGCAAGTACCTAAGGACACATAGTAGGTGAAGTCTGCTTTTACATCCACACAGACCTAAGGGAGAGAACAGGATTGGAAGAATGACAAGTGCAAGGGAACTGTTAAACTTCACTTGGCCCTTCAGAATCATCTGCCTGCCCCAGCCAAATGGCCCCTAAGAGGGAAGCAACCAAAATCATGTGTATTTTCCCATGAAGACACCAAAGCACCCCTTCTCTTCATTCTTCCTCCTTGATCAGGATGAGAAACTGGTGTCTCTTCAAGAATTATTCAGTGAGTTTACCATGCACACAACCCTGTTCTAACCCTTCAGAAGGATACACAGCTATCTACCATCAGGTAGACAGATAAGCTTAATGACAGTTAAGACACAGACAAACATACTTTACGAGGTATAGTTGGGGACTCTAAATAAAAACACTTTCCCTGTTCTCAGTTTGCCTACAGCCAAGTAGAAAATAAAACACAACCTGGGGAAAAAAAATTTTTTTAATGCAGTCACTGCATTAAAATGTTAGGCAATACTCTATGAACCCTCTCAAGGCTGTGTGTGATTCAATGCTGGTTACTTTCATTGACAATGTGGTATGAAGTCAGAGGGTGGGAGGTCACTGCAGGCTGGAGTAGCCTGTGTGAAAGAAAGCAGGGGTTGAATAAGGTCTCTGTTTCTGGTCATTTTTTTTTTTTTTTTTAGCAGGAAAAAAGATTAGGGGGCTAGGGCAAAATTAGGGGATTCTAAATCTCTTCCACCCTGGAGATCATTCTTTAGGATGGCAATTTGAAAAATCTAACTACTGATAGAAGCCCCTTTGTCAGTTAATGATACTAGATTCACACACTCCAAAACCTTAAATAGTGTAGAAGAACATTGCTATGTGTCAGAATGAATGAAACAGGTTCGGTGCCGTCTGAGTTTAAATGGCAGCTCAAGTTTAGTTTTCCTTAGGTCAGATCTTAAAACCAGTGTAGATGTGTGACATTCTTCTGAGGATCTTCTTCTTCCTTGGTATGTTTTTTCTTTGTGCATACAGATTTATTTTTGCCAATATTGAGTACACTGAGGACCTACAGACTGTTACAGGCAAAAACTTTGCCTTCCGTTCTTTGGACCAGTTGCTATTGCTGGACCACTATAAAGTTTCCTTTATTATGCCGTATTTCATATTCATTGCACAATATTGACCACCTACAGTCATTGGAAACTCTATGGAATATAATTTCTACTCTGAAACACGTGGGGTCGCCATGAGTCAGAAGCCACTCAACAGCAACTGGGTTGATTTTGGTTTATTGTTAAAATAAGTCTCCTTTCTAAGCTCTGCTAAAATTGTACTTCTTATGTAACTAAGATTCAGATCTATTCATCAGTCAAAAAAAAGAAACAATACAAGAATTCAGAATTAAATCCATTTTTTCTTACATATACCACAAGCCAAACCCCATTTACAGATGTCTAGAGTAATATAATTCTGAACAGGGAAAACTGTAAATTAGATAAGCTTGTTTGATAAAATCTGATCTTATTTTCTCATATTTCATTTATTACTACTGAACCCAACCATCGAGTCACTTCTGACTCATAGCAACCCTGTGTACAACAGAACATACCGCTGCCTGGTCCTGGGCCATCCTCACAATTATTTCTATATTTGAGCCCATTGTTGGAGCCGCTGTGTCAGTCCATCTCATTGAAGGTCTTGCTCTTTTTTGCTAACCCTGTACTTTACCAAGCATGATGTCCTTTCCCAGGGATGGTCCCTCCTGATAATATGTCCAAAGTATGTGAGACAAAGCCTGGTCATCCTCACTTCTAAGGAGCATTCTAGCTGTACTTCCTCCAAGACAGATTTGTTCCTTCTTCTGGCAGTCCATGGTATATTCAATATTCTTCACCAGCACCATAATTCAAAGGCATCAATTCTTCTTCAATCTTCCTTACTCATTGTCTAACTTTCACATGCATATGAGGCAATTGAAAATACCATGGCTCGGGTTAGGTGCACTTTAGTCCTCAAGGTGACATTTTTGCTTTTTAACACTTTAAAGAGATCTTTTGCAGAATATTTGCCCAATGCAATGTCTTTTTTTTTTTTTTAATTTTTTATTGTACTTTAGATGAAGGTTTACAGAATAAACTAGTTTCTCATTAAACAGTCAGTCCACACACTATTCTATGACATTGGTTAACAACCCCACGACATGTCAACACTCTTCCTTCGAGTCTTTTGATTTCTTGACTGCTGCTTTCATGGGCATTGATTGTGGATCCAAGTAAAATGAAATCCTGGACAACATCAACATTTCCTCTGCTTATCATGATGTTGCTTATTGGTCCAGCTGTGAGGATTTTTGTTTTCTTTATTTTAAGGCAACCCAGCCTAGAAAATTAATATATAATACACCAAAACATTTTCTTTGAAACTGTCTATACTGTACAGTTACATATTTTATACCCTAGCTCCTTACTATAATATTATTTAGAAGTGCAAACTATGGGAACCACTACATAGGTGGAACTTCCTTAGAAAGTCCCTTGTAGGGATTTAAAATGAAGTGACCCAGATTTTATACTGAATTCCACTTCAGCAGTTTATAACATGGTTCCACTATACCTAAGTGTATTTCAGTAAAGTCTGTATTGCATGTTTCTATGTATACTACTTTTTCCAAAATGATCATATTTATTAATTGCTTTTTTAAAAGTTTGATATGGCTCTAAGTTAGGATTCTAAAATTCATATTTCAGAAACAGTGTAGTAACTGAGTATGTAGCATCATATATGATTTGTTGTCATTAATTTCCTCCATCTCTGCTCCCCGCAACTGCTCACTGCATAATAAAATGCTTTCAGACCCTTTCAAAAATGTACTTGTACTTTCCACACAGAACCAAAAAAAGAGAAGGAGGCCGGAACCGGACCAGTAAAAGGTGAGTTGGAGGGAGGGAGGGAGAGTGAGGCTGAATTCAACCAAATTAGAAGCAGTAAGAGGTCAGCAAGGATTGCTATGGGACCTCCATGGAATTTCTGCCTTGTCTTCCACCAGCGTGATTTCGAGTTCTTGCATCTTATCTGCAGGACCTAATTGGTGTAATGAGAACTGGTGCTTTGGTAAATTTCTATTACACACTGTCTTAGTCATCTAGTGCTGCTATAACAGAAATACCACAAGTAGATGGCTTTAACAAAGAGAAGTTAGTTTTCTCACAGTAAAAAAAAAAAAAAATTTTTTTTTTTTTTTTTTTAAAGTAGGTTGAAAGTCCAAATTCAGGGTGTTAGCTCCAGGGAAAGGCTTTCTCTCTCTGTCGGCCTTCTCATCAATTTTCCCCTAGACTAGGAGCTTCTCTGCACAGGAACCCCATGTCCAAAGGATGTGCTCTGCTCCCGGCCCTGCTTTCTTGATGGTATGAGGTCCCCTGTCTCTCTGCTCGCTTCTTTCTTTTATATCTCAAGAGATTGCCTCAAGACACAATCCAATCTTGTAGACTGAGTCCTGCCTCAAAACCACAACTGCTGCCCATCTTCCCTCATTAACATCATTGAGGCAGGATTTACAACATATAGGAAAATGGCACAATACCAGGAATCATGGCCCAGCCAAATTGATACACACATTTTTCGGGGAATATAATTCAGTCCATGACACTCCACACTTTGGCCCCCAAAAGATCCAATCCTTGCAACAGGCAAAACATATTCACCCCATCATATCATAGCAAGTCTTAACTCTAAGTCCAAAATCCAAAAATTCCTCTTCATCTGTGAAATATAAAATACAGGTTATTTGCTTCCAAAGGTACAATGGTAGAACAGGCACAAGGTAGACATTTCCATTACAAATGGGAGAAACTGGAGGGAAAGAAAGGATAACAGGAATCAAGCAAGTCAGCAGAACACATTACATTAGCCCTCAAAGCTTTGAAAATAATTCTCTGTTCTCTGAAACAATTTACACAATGGCCCCGCCCTCCAGACTGTAGGTATTGGCCACACTCTCCAGCTTCTGAGTGGAGGCCTCTCAGCTTTAGGCACGCCATTCTCCTCTTCCATCTCAGTGGCAACTCTACCTTTAGAAATACCAGAGGACATGGTTCCACACTCTGAAACCCCTGAGGTCACGGCCGTACCTTTTGAGACTGAGTCAGCTCGGCTTCTTGTGTTACTTGTCTTTTCAGCTTCAGGCCTCACACCTGCATCTGCCGTGCTGGGGCAAGTGTTTCAAAGCTCTGTAGCTCCACCCATAACTGCCACTCTGCCAGAAAGCCTTCTGAGCACAGGCACTCAGCTGTCTTGCTCCGTGGGTCTTCTTCAGCGCTGTCTCTCGCTGGTCTACTGGTTCTGCTACTGTTGGTTCTCTACTGCTGCTGCTTCTCTGTCGCTGCAGGTTCTCTACTGCTGCTGGTTCTGTATCCATTCACAGTTTCAAAACCACTTCCACATTTTAGGTATCTGTTAGAGCAGCACCCCACTCTCGGTACCAAATTCTGTCTTAGTCAGTCTAGTGCTACTATAACAGACTACCACAAGTGGATGGCTTTAACAAAGAGAAGTTTATTTTCTCACAGTAAAGTAGGCTCAAAGTCCAAATTCAGGGTGTCAGCTCCAGCAGAAGGCTTTCTCCCTCTGTGGGCATTCTTACCAATCTTCCCCAGACTAGGAATTTCTCTGCACAGGGACCCTGCGTTCAAAGGATGTACTCTGTTCCCGGCACCGCTTTCTTGGTGGTATGAAGTCCCCCTGTCTCTCTGCTCACTTCTTTCTTTTTTATCTCAAGAGATTGCCTCAAAACACAGTCCAATCTTGTAGATTGAGTCCTGCCTCACTAACACAGCTATCACCCATCCTCTCTCATTAACATCATAGAGGCAGGATTTAACAACGTACAGGAAAATGGCACAATACTGGAATCATGGCCCAGCCAAATTGATACATTTGAGGGGGGACATAATTCAAGTTTAATATGGCTCTAAGTTAGGATTCTCAAATTCATAATTTAGAAGCAGCATAATAACTGAGTATGTAGCATCATATATGATTTGTTGCCATTAACTTCCTCCATCTCCCCTCACCCCAATTGCTCATCACATAATAAAATGTTTTCTTTAAGACACTTTCAAAAATGTACTTGTACTTTCCACGCAGAACCAAAAAAAGAGAAGGAGGCTGGAACCGGACCGGTAAAAGGTAAGTTGGAGGGAGGGAGAGTGAGGCTGAATCAAGCAGTAAGAGGTCAATAAGGATTGTTATGAGGCCCCCAAGGAATCTCTCTGCATTGTCTTTCACCAGTGTGATTTCAAGCTCTTGCATCTTATCTGCAGGACCTAATCAGTGTAATGAGAACTGGTGCTTTGATAAATTTCCAGTACATGCTTTTCTTAAAAGAAAAACAACAACAATGATGAAAACATCACAAGCACTTGCTGAGAAGCCAGCAAGCTAATTGATAGTTTCCAAGTTTCAATGTGCACCCTAAGGGAGAGAAATACCTGATCTCCTTGGAATTACATCAATTTGGAAAATTAATCTGGATCACCCAGTTTTTTTTTTTTTTTAATTAAATGTAATGTTTCACATTACTATTGGAATTGTTCCAAGTTTCACCAGCAATTTGGAAGGCTAGCATTTCATTTTGTAATACTATGTATTCATGTGGATTTATATGATTTATACAGCTTGTTAATATAACTTTAAGCAAACATCGTGTTGCTCCTGGTTGAATTGAAAACTCATTTGTTTTTGTAATATTATTCTATTTTAACTTTATATGGAGATAGTCTAGTTTCAGAAATTTAATAATCTTTATCATGTACTGCTCTGAATCAATGAAATACTAATTCCTTTGTCTCCCTGTGGAGGGAAGTTATTGCCGTGACCAACCATCTATCTTAAACCAAGGCACAACAGAAAGTTTTCACAGAGAGTAGATTTGATAAACTCTAAATGTATGTATTATCATTTGTAAAAGTTTGCTTTTTATTTGGGTAATGAATAACATAGTTTAGATTTTGGAATAACCAATTATTTCCTGACTACCCTAAGAAATGTCTCATTTTTCTGGACATCACGGAAAAGCATGTTAAATACCTCTTTTTCTTACTATGTCATATTTCTTTACCTAATTCCTATGTATTGTTGTCTCCTGTACATTAGTAAAATACTTTTTTTCTTTCTTTCAGTACTTTGGATCACTTTTTTTCTGCTAACTTGAATTTACACTCTCATAAATGAGCAGATAATGTTAGCACATCCACTTTGTCCTTGACCTTCGGTGGCTCCCATGGATAGTAACATGAATACTAATCCTGACCACGTGAGCCACAGTCTGAAGGTTATTTGCTTATGGAACAGAGATAGTGCAAACTCCTAGAACTCCTCCCATGAGATGAGTTCAAGGAGGCTTGGGACATCCTGGCTGAAGTTTTTGTAACATTATTCTCTACAAGGCTCATGGCACACACCTCTGTTTCCAAATTTGGAAAGGTGCTTGGACCAGGCTGTAAGGCTCAACCAATAGAGCAGATGATGTAATCCTAGAAGGCAAGCTGTCAAAGTTTAAACAAAGCCTGTGCTTGAACCTTAATCTGAAAAATCACCATATTATATCTGTATGCTTAAATGAGAAAATGCCTTTCTATAAATTAAAACCAACCAATCCATCAACCAGCCAGCAAACACAAACTCTTTTCTTTACTGAGAACTTAGTGCGATGAAAGCAAGGCCAAATGACTACGGCATCCTGTAGCATTTTTTTTCCTAACACTTGCAGAAGTTAAGCAAGGCCATGGCCACATACCGCTGCCACGTACATGAGCTGCCATATATATATTTGTCCTACATACCTAGGAAGCAAAACAATTTAGGAATGGAAAATGACATCTTTAAATAAAGAAGGTAGGTCAGTGGAAGTTATTTTTAAATATAAAGTCTTCTTCAGTTATTACTCACTTTCACCAAGGACATGGAAATTTCAAAGAAAATACTTAAGCAAAAGGTAGATGCAATAATTATTGCTACATCTGTATCCACAGTTGAGGAAGAAGCCGTCCATGGATGTGGATTGGATTGACTGATGTGACAGACCTCGCCTCCAGCAATGACTAGAATGTCCTCTCATGTCCTCCCCTCACCTCCGACTCTTAGTCTACCTTTTTTTTTTTTAACCATCCAACTCAGATTTCACTCCTTGGTGCATCTTTCTAGCTCACTTTCATCTCTCCTTCCTTCTCCTAATTTCTTTTGAACCTATTGCCTCTGTCACTCAATCCCCCTTTTCTCCACTTAATCACGTATTTATGTTTGAATTCTTTCCCTGCCAGGTTATAAGCTTTTTGACAGCCAGGCACCATGTCCTAACACCGCTTGCATCCCCTCATCTCATTCCTTCCAGCGTCTGGCAGAGAGCTGCACACCGCAATCTTCTCAATAAATACTTGTAGAATGAACGAACAACTGAATTTCCACGCTGGCTTAGCTGCTGACCGTGTAATGGTAAACTCAACAGATTTTTATTTCCATTCAGCATGTTTTCTGGGCAGGAGAATGGACATCCTATGTGTACTCTGAGTCAACAAGGGTACAGAAAGAGGCACCAGCGCTGTGCATTCTGAGTGCTCATCCTCAGAGCTGAAGAATGATTTCTACCCTAAGACCAACTCACTTAAAGCTATTGAAAATGGTCATGCCTGTGTATTGGTACATCTTCAGCACTTTATTTAGTCTTCTACCTAATAAGCTGAAGTATATTCAGTTAATGACTCCGTAACTGTCACTCTTAAGACCATTGTTCAAGGAGATGTAGCCTAAATTGTTCCCAAATCAACTGGAGTCGTTCTGTGACAGTGTTGAAATGGTCAAAGAAATTTTGTAGCGTCAGAGAGATATCTGGTTCCTGTATCAATTGCATAAGGCATGTTTGTGATTAAATTTGCCAACTTTTTCAGATTTACAAAGAGGCTCTGTCTGGAATCAAATGATTTCCCAGGAAGGAGTTTTTTTGTTTCTTTTTTGTTGTTGTTGTTTTAATTTTGAAATAATTATAAATTCATAGAAAGTTGCAAAGATAGTACAAAGACGTTCCTTGTATCCCTTTACCCAGTTCCCCCCAATGTTTACATCTCACAAATTATGGTACAATATCAAACTCAGGAAATTGATGTTGATACAATATGAATAGGTTATGTTATTTTCTCACATGTGTAGGTAGATTCATGTAACTGGCACTGCAATCAAGATACAGGACTATCCCATGACTACAAAGCTCTGCTTCATGCTACTCATTTCTTTTTTCCACTTCATTTTCCCAACAATTTCTACATGTACAATTCAGTGACATTGATTATATCCTTCAGGTCATGCAACTATTCTCACCCTCCCCCATAACATAAACTCACTGCCCTCTAAGTTCTCTAAACTTTTGAGTTGCTCTTGTCAATTCCATCACATATAGATAATTCCTAAAAGAGCACATTGCTCCTGGAATATGTTCTTTAGTAGTTAAGCTAAACTACTATTTAGTTTTAAGACAACTTCAGGGGATATTTTTGGCTTAAGATTTAAGGTTTAAATATTATCTCAGGACAAAGATTCAGGGGTTCATCCAGCCTCTGTGGCTCCAGAAAATTTTGATTCCATGGAAATCTGAAATTCTTTTCTGAATTTTCTCCCTTTTGATCAGAATTCTTCTATTGAATCTTTGATCAAAATTTTCAGTAATGGTAGCCAGGCACCATCTAGTTCTTCAGGCCTCATGGCAAAGGAGGCAGTTGTTCATGGAGGCAATTAGCCACACATTACAGGAAGGAGTTTTATTGTTATTTGTTTTGTTTACTTGTTTTCCTTTGGAATGGTTGTCCATCCAGCTATCTTGTTTCCTAATACTGCCTACTTTGTCCTGGCACCCACGCAGTCTCCTGGAATCCATACGATAGAGATGACAGTAACGTGTTCAACCAAACAGCAAACTGGAAATTAAAGTGCAAATCATTTTCAGAGTGATCAAACTGGGAGGCAATGCCCTTGTACAAATAATGCTGCTGTGGCTTGAAATTCTTCCAGATAATTACATGTAGCAAATGAATGGTATGCAAAGTATGGACTCTCCATACCCTCAGTAGGGTCAAATATCCACCTCGCATTCTGATATCCATTTATTCAGCAAGCATTTACCGAGTGTCAGCTGAGTGCCAGGCATGGTTCTAAGCACGGGGGACACAGTGGTGAACCAAAGTCCTGCCCTCCTATAGCCAACTTACATTCTAGAGGGGAGAACAGCCATTACCAAGGGGAGGCAGGTTTCAGTTTGGGAGGCAGACAAGAGTCACAGTGGGCTACGTGTAGAGAAGAAGTTAGGTGATCAAATGGGATCAGACGTCTTTTCTTGGTCAACAAAAATCATAGGTATGAGCAGAAGGTAATGAGCTTTTCTGTGCCTTAACAAGTAGCCCTGAGGGCAATTCCAAAACTGGTCCCGTGGGTGGTTCCAAATGTGGCAGCAGTGTTAGACTCAAGAGACTGCTTTGAAGGTTAGTATTCACTTTGATGCCTAAATTCCGATACATATTTTTAAAATTATTTTCACCTCTCGTTAGTGTTTCTATTTTTTGGTAAGCCCAATCAGGACAGTTACAACCTATTTATATTTTTCTTCCAGAAAAATAACTGCTTTAGTTAATTGCTGCAAGGAGAGTAAAAGCTTACTTTCTTTTTCTAAGGGTGTAGATAGCATATTAACATACCAGATAACTGTCCTGAATGCACCCAGTGCATATTAAAGATCTCATGTAACTTGAGATGCAGAGAATCCTTTTGGCATGAAAGTGGTTGGCCAAATGAATGTAGGAAGAAAATCAGCAGAAGTTCCAGTATATCTCTTCCTGAATGTTGTGATTTTTTTTTATGCAAAAAAAAAATGATTTAACATTTTTTTATTTTAAAAATGATTTAACATTTTTTTTTTCTTCATTTAGGTCTCTTTACATCTGTGATAAAATTGTCCTAGTGCTTTTCACTAGCAAGCTGAAATATTTTTATGCAATTTTCCCTTTAGGTTTCAGTCGATCAGCCATCTACTAAAATATCTCCAGGCTTTACCTATATATTCTAATTACATGTGTTCTTTGTAATGAACTTTACAAGTTAACTTTTGACTTTGTGAAAAGTTAATACCACCATGCTTTTCAATTCTAAGACACAACCAATTACGAAATGCAAGATTGATTTAATAATAGATTTTTGGGTGGAAAGTACTTGTAATTTAAAGTACTCACTGAATATGCATATATATTATAAGATGAATCCTGATTTCAGAAGCATCAGAATGTGAGGCAGGTGTCGTCTCATTAAGGAAATATGACAAATTAATCAAATGCCTCAAAACATGAATTAATGTTAACTGTTGTTACAAATATATGTTGTTGTTACCTTCTGTATGTTGTTGTTGTTTTGGTCACATACTCCAGTATTTACGACAACTGCTTACTCTGCTTGAGGAATTAATAAGTTTGTCTAAATCCAAGTATCATATCAGTATTTAGCCGAGGTTTGTTTACAGTCACATACATTTGAATTTTACATGCTTTTAGTTTTTGTTCTAAAATCTCTATAATTGTCCCAAGTTTACACTACTTAAAAATTTAACTTTAAAGAGGCGATTTAAATCAACCATAGGTAGAAGTCATTTTATGCCCAAGAGAGTTTGGAGGATTCTAACAACGTACACATTCCTCAGTCTCTGGGGTTCTTTTTATTCCCCAGCAAGGCTCTCACTTGCATTCCAGATTTCATGTGTACCCTCCTAAAATCCCAGCCTTGTAACATGAGACGAAGTTCTTTCTCTACTTTCCAGGCGTTCTTCTCTGGGAACTTCAGTTGTTTAAGAGAATCCTTTTTACAGTTTTACAAATGCTGTTTTCCCATGACTTGAAGACATAGAATTGCCCTTCTATGTAGCTACAGGAGATAACCCTGTAGCTTTCAGTCTGTGGTCTTCCTGTGTGTTGTATTACAAAGAGTCAAAAGCTCTTACCCTCATCCTCACAGGCGCTTTTAAGTAGAAAAAAGAAAATGTGACATTCATATTGCATTTTTTGTTTGTTTTGTTTGGAAACGTTCTTTGTGTGATGCCAGGCCTTATTAACTGAACATAACCAGAAGGATTTGTATGTTCAAATTTCCCTTATAGCAATAGAATCTATCTTACTATGGTAAATAAGAAAAATTAAACATTTCAGTTTCATCCAATTCAACCACGTAACTTTGCAAGATTTTTTTTTTGAGCACTTTGTTTTTGTTTATTTATTTTTAGTGAAAATATGGAAACACACCAATTTAACACAATTTCTACATGTACAATTCAGTGATATTGATTACATTCTTCAAGTGCAACCATTCTCACTCTCCTTTTCCAAATTATTCCACCGCCATTAACATAAACTCACTGCCCCCTAAATTTTCTATCTGATCTTTCAAGTTGCTGTTGTCAGTTTGATCACATATAGATAATTCTTTAAAAGAGCACAAAACTCAAGGGGAACATGCTTTACTAATTAAGTTAAACTATTGTTTGGTTTAAAGATGACTTCAGTAGATAATTTTGGCTTCATGTTTAAAGATTATCTTAGGGCAATAGTTTTGGTGACAGAGGTAGGTGGCAGAGGGTCATCCAGTCTCAAGGGCTCCAGAAAGTCCGGGTTCTTTGAGAATTTAAAATTCTGTTCTATATATCCCCCCTTTTGATCAGGATTCTTATGTAGAATTTTTGATCAAAACATTCAGTAATGATAGCCGGGTACCATCCAGTTCTTCTGGCAACTTTGCAAGAATTTAAGGTCAGAATCCCAACATCTTAACTACATTTCCCAAAATATAAAGGAATGTCAGGACTAAAACTACTTAAAAAAAAAAGTGAAACAGTAACGTTTGCTCTTGTCAATTACATATTCTAGCACTTTCTAAAATTTGAAAATTTCTATGCAACGAATCAAATTTTGCCAATGAAGAAGTAACTGCTATTTGGAAGTAATTTGGGGTCACTTAAAGGAACAGCATTTCATGATACTTTGAAGCACTCCTTGAATATATGGTTCCTTAATAATCTAAAATAATTGTGCATGTTCTCCATATAGTCTTAATATTTAGTAGACTTTGAAACAACTCACCCATCAAAACTGCGCTTAGAAAATGGATTATCTTCCTTTATTTTCATTTTATTTAAATGTATGAGTACTCTTTTCTCAATAACTTTGCATTCTAAACAATTATGTACAGTGCATAAAGCAAACGAACAACAAAATCTGTATAAAAGGAAGTGTTCATTTGAATCAAAGTGGTCCTGGTTTTTAATTTATGTATAATAAAGGATGCACCTTGCTAGGGCTTCATTGAATTTTAAAGCTTCATTTTCATTAATTTTTACAGGTCTTAAAAATCAAGATTCTTTGCCTATGTCAGTATATAAAACCTGTGAATAGGTTATAAGAAGAAAGTACTAAGTACTGAATTAAATTTATGGAAAATAATATTACCAAAAAATAGCTCAGAAATACCTATACTTTCCCAACTGTATGATCTTGTGGAACATTAGTGGCTACTCCAGGTAAAAAAGATTCAAAATTGAACTACAAGTGGGAAATGCTAACTACTGTATGATTTCTTATCTCCACACCCCAGTCACAGTGTGTATTAGCCCACTGAAGGCTTTGAGGTGTCCTCCAGTATATAAACGTGTATATACACACATACGTGCATGCACACACGTACACTTACAAGCATTTAGCTTTACTCAGCCTAGAGTTGTCCGCGAGCTTCTTTGACCACAGAAAGCATCGTCTGAATAATGTCAGGTCCCACAATACCCAGTGAATCACCTCTTTGGTTCTGAAGATACGACATATTTCCTACGAATTACGTTAGTTATTTTGTTAAAAATTAATAAAGCGTATTGCTGGTTGACAATTTTGAAAAAGAAATTTCAGATCAGTAATTAATATTTGTAATACACATTTTAATAGATTATTCAAAAACACACTATTTTATCTCCTTGTCATGAATTTTTAGAAAATCTCTTTTTAAGTAACATTCATGTACAAGTATTTCCTGTATCCACTTTCATATAGTCATTGGATTTGTATTTTTAAATCCATAATTATTCTAATATTTCAAGTACAGAGATTATTAGTATTTGCACAAACACTTGTCTTCATGCTTTGGGAAGGGAGGAGCAGAGGTCTGTGTTTAAAAGTCTATTTAAACATCTAAATGGTAAAGACACTTTGAAGATCAGAGACTTTTTAAAAGAGGAATTTTCAGCGTCTATGCAGATAAACGCTACAAGGCATATTTTGAATTTTATAAATGAACATGGGTAAACATTAAAAAATCATCCAGTGTTGGCCAATACCAATATAATATTGGCAAAAGATTGCAAATTTCCTAAAATAATTACTTGCAAACTAGTATAATAAATTGGTTTATATTAGTTAATCTTGACTTTTGTTTCCTAAACTTAGAAGAGGGGGTTATCCTGAGGCTTATTTGGGAGGAAAGATTTCTAAAACAGCACATGTATGCTTTTATGCCTGTGTCCAAATGAGTGTGGTATACGAATAACGTTTGTCATTTACTTGAACAACAAAATAAGAGCTTGAAAACCACCTCAGCCATTGATTTCATCAAGGTTGGATTTTTAGGTATTACTTTTTTTTCCTTAATCTACAGATGGCTAGCATTCTATTTTTTAATCTACAGTTTCATTTGGTTTACCCAACTCTCTCACCCAGTTCTCAATTTTAACCTTTCAGGCACCAAGTCTTCTAAGGCTACCTCATTGGTGTAAACTGTTTTGTGTAGTTCCTCTTCTTATTTTTCAGAGTTCTCCTTTTCCAGGTTACTCTGGATGAAGTCTTTTTCTCCTTAACTTTTTCGCTACTCTTTATTGTTTCAGATGAAGAGGAAGCCACCACGCCTAGCGCCTTGCCACCAGGTTAGGATGATACCAACTCCTTTCTTAATTTTTAAATGTATTATAATTCACAGTAAAGGAAAAGAAAAGTCAGGTCACCTGGCTGAGCCAGTGAGCAGAGCTGAGGCACCGGGTTTTGCCTGTGCCAGAACCAAGAGGAAAATGTTGGCTTCAATGACAATTTTTTTTGTTTTACATGAGAAACAGAACAAGGAGGTTTCCTTTGTGAAATAAATTAAGTTGGTAAATTGGTATGAATTTTAGGGGCAAAAATATATTCCTGTTCCATTTCCAGCTATATATCCTTTTTCCCTGTGCTATAAATTTAAATATTTAGATTTTTTTTTTTTTAACCATTGTTTTTAAATAAGACTCATTTTATAGGTGTTTTCATAGAGGAAGCTCCACTGATTTACCATCCAAGCCAACTTCTAGTTTTTTTTCCTCCCTATTACCAGAAGAGACAGGGTTTGGGGTATCCAAGGACATTGAAGCCAGCATTCCATCTTCGCCCTCCCTTGAATCAATCAAATCACACTTTCCTTTCAGGTGTGGGTAGTCGGGCCCTGGAGAGAAAAGATTCAGGTGAGCACACTCCTGGAGCAAGGCATCCCAACTCCATCTTAATACAACCACTAATGGCCTCCTTTCTTGAAACTGCATTGATTCTAATTCTTATTCAGTTTGTAGCTTTCATAGCCATCTTTCACTCTATTTCCACTTACGAGAAAACTAATGTATTGAGAAATTAATTTTGCATGATACACACATACACAAAAATTTCAGGAATCTGCCCTCTTATAGATCTAGGGATCTAGGCTAATACAGCCTCATTTTTTAAGAAAAAAATTTCAAGCCTCAAGTTGTAATACGGAAGGATTCTATGAGCAAAATATTGAACAAAACAGGATGGAAGGAATACACAGAGTCACTGTACCCAAAAGAATTGGTTGATGGTCAACCATTTGAGGAGGTAGCATATGATCAGGAACCAATGGTTTCGAAGGAAGAAGTCCAAGCTGCACTGAAGGCTTTGACGAAAAACAAGGCTCCAGGAATTGATGGAATACCAATTGAGATGTCTCAACAAATGGATGCAATGCTGGAAATGCTCATTCATCTATGCAAAGAAATTTGACAGACAGCTACCTGCCCAGCTGACTGGAAGAGATCCATATATGTGCCTGTTTCAAAGAAAAGTGATCCAACCGAATGCAGAAATTAATGACCAAGATCATTAATACATCAGATGCAAGTAAAATTGTGGTGAAGATAATTCAAAAAATGATTGCAGCAGTACATTGACAGGGAACTGCCAGAAATTCAAGCCAGACTCAGAAGAGGACATAGAATGAGGGGTATCATTGCTGGTGTCAGATGGGTCTTGGCTGAAAGCAGAGAATACCAGAAAGATGTTTATGCAGATGAAACAACCTTGCTTGCTGAAACAAAGAGAACTTGAAGCACTTACTGATGAAGATCAAAGACTATAATCTTCAGATGGATTACATTTTAATGTAAAGAAAACAAAAATCCTCAAAACCGGGCCAATAAGCAACATAATGATAAACGGAGAAAAGGTTGACATTGTTAAGGATTTCATTTTACTTGGATCCACAGCCAACACCCATGGAAGCAGCAGTCAAGAAATCAAATGACGTGTTGCATCGGGCAAATCTGCTGCAAAAGACCTCCTGAAAGTGTTAAAAAGCAAAGATGTCACCTTGGGGACTAAGGTGTGCCTGACCCAAGCCATGGTATTTTCAGTCGCCTTTTTTTTTTTTTTCATATGCATGCAAAAGCTGGACAATGAATACTGAAGACTGAAGAATTGATGCCTTTGAACTCTGGTGTTGGCAAAGAACACTGGATATACCATAGATTGCCAGAAGAATGAACAAATCTGTCTTGGAGGAAGTACAGCCAGAATGCTTCTTAGAAGCATGGACGGTGAGACTTCATCTCACATACTTTGGACATTTTGTCAGGAAGGATCAGTCCCTGGAGAAGAACATCATGCTTAGTAGAGAGTCAGTGAAAAAGAGGAAGACCCTTGATGAGATGGAATGATACAGTGGCTGCAACAGTGGCCTCAAACATGGCAATGATTGTGATGATGGCACAGGACCAGGCAGTGTTTCATTCTGTTGTGCATAGGGTCACTACAAGCCAGGACCAACTTGATGGCACCAGTGCGCCTCAAGTGCAGCCACTGTTCATCTGTCAGTAGGAGGCCTGCGTGTGTTGCTGTGATACTGGACAGGTTTCAGCAGAGCTTCTAGATTATGACAAACCAGGATGAAAGGCCTGGGGATCCACTTTTTAAAATCAACCAATGAAAACTCTATGGATGGGGTCCTTCTGAGTCAGGGGCAACTTGAGGGCAGCTAACAACAATGTACCTTATTACCACAGACTTTTTTTTTTTTTTTTTAATCATGTAGCTATCATTTTTAACCTTTAGGAAATACACAGAGATCAAGAGACTTTTAAAATCTCCATTCCTGGAATGTACTGGAGTTAGATAGCAATCCACACTTTTGTGGTAGCATACACTTGGCAAAACACTTTCATATGCATCCTGTCAGCTGTAGCTACAATTCTGTGAGGCTATTCATTCATTCATTCAGCAACTAGGTGCTAAGGGCCTACTCTGATCCTACTACGTGCTTTTTATAGGCTAGGCATAGGTATGGAAGTGAATAAAACAACAAAAATTCCTTCCTCATGTTTCGAAGTTGAGTGGCCACTATTCACTATCACTGTTAATATCATAGACACACACAACATAAAATACTAACATTAACTTGAGTATTAAAAAAAATTGTGTAATCATGTGACAAGGCTGCATAACTTCATTGTGGAAAAAAATGGTCTCTGGTGGGTAGAAATACCAAGCATGATTGAGACTTGAAGACTAAAATAATTAAATGTACACTTTTCTTCTATTCAAGAAACATTAACAAAAGTTCGTGACCCATGCATTTTTTCTTTCCAGCTATTTAATTGCTGAAACTAAACTTTTCTACATTCAGCTCTTAGAGACAAAGGAAATATCAACAGTTCTCTCTCCTCCCCTGCTCATTGGAGTTTATTGCCGCTTAAAACCAGCCAAGCACCTGGAGTATAAACCAAAAAATTGCAAAATAAACTTCCTTTCTAGTGCTCTCTCTTCATGGGAAAACTTCAGTTTATTTTTCTTTTCTTTTTTTTTTTGTTTGTTTGGATTTTTTTCCACTTTCAGGACACTCCCAGTACTCTGGAAATTTGTACCTGCAGGTCATTATTTGTGGATTATTTGTCAAACTATGGCCACATCTATACAACCATAACAGAATTGTCTAATCATGTGGGAGCAAGGAGTCGAGAAATACCAGCCTGGCTCAGTAATTCCAGTCTAAATAATCAACCTGACCCATCCTTTTAGCCTTTTTCAATTCTGTTGTATAGTTGTGGCCTTATAGTCACATCTGGAAACACATGTAGAAGCCAGGAAAACCTGGAAAAGCGCTGAGAATTCAGCTTTAACTTACTACCATAATTTATCTGCTAGGGAACAGGCAGGATGGAGAAACCAGCAAAGGAAACAGTGCTGTCAATAAAGACAGAGAAACACTTTACCTGAAAAGCTTCACTATTTCTAGGAACTAGAAAGCATTATTTACCCCCACCATGAAAGAGATGTCCCCATAAGAATGGAAATCTGTCACTCTCTATGATGGCTGCTGGGAGGGGGAAGAGCAGGGACAGAAAGAATGATGTTACACTTATCCAGTTTTATTAGACCAAGAAAAGCTTCAGTGTTGATGAGAACTCCAAACCCAGGTAAGTCTGCCTAAGAAGAATGAGGCCCTGAAATGACCCATTTCCTTTCTCTCATTAGAATGGTCTATAGGGGAATCGCCTGTCACCGAGGAACAAGACAAGCAGAATGCCAATTCTCAGTTGTCTACCCTGTTCATTGAAAAACCCCAGTCAGGAGAAGTGAAAGTTGGTGAGTCCTAGCATTAAATCCTGCCTTCAGTTTAAATCCTAAATTCACATCGCAGAAAACGAACTCTTGTAAAATGTACGATTCAATGGCCTTTGGTACATTCCTCATATTGTGCAGCCATCACCCCTATCTAGTTCCGAAACATTTTAATCACCCCAAAAGGAAACCCCATACCTATTAGCAGTCACTCCCCATTCCTCTCTACCCTTCCGCCTCTGGCAACCACTAATCTGCTTTCTGTCTCTATGGATTTAACTAACCTGGATATTTCAGATAAGTGGAATCATACGGTACATGTTCATTTGCTCTGGCTTCTTTCACTTGGCATAATGTTTCTGAGGTTCATCCATATTGTAGCATATATCAGTACTTGATTCCTTTTTTATGGCTGAATAATATGCCATCGTATGGATATACTAAATCCTGCTTTTTTATGACCTTTAGCACATCTAGGCAGCCCAGCGTAGTAGCTGAGTACCTGGACCTTGCAGCCAAGCTGCTTGGGTTCAAATCTTGGTTCTCTTTCTTACTAGCTTTTGTCCTCAGGTAAATGGCTTAACCTCTCTATGTCTCGGTTTGCCCATCTGTAAAATGGAGATAATGATAAGATTAATCTGTGAAGTACTTTAAGCAGTGTCTGGCAGATCATAAAGCTCTGAGCTAGCATTTGCTGTCATGAGGGCACACCTCATTCCACAAGATGGCGACAGATCTGCACACACGCTAGATCATAATGGAAAACCCTGGTGGCCTAGTGGTTAAGTGCTATGGCCGCTAACCAAAGGGTCAGCAGTTCAAGTCCACCAGGCACTCCTTGAAAACTCTATGGGGCAGTTCTACTCTGTCCTATAGGGTTGCTATGAGTCGGAATTGACTGGATGGCACTGGGTTTGGTTTTTTTTCCTTTTTTCAGATGCAGCTAGTCAGAGAGATGGTTCAACTTTTGAGATATTCAGTCAACCAATCGTGATTACACACCTGTGTTTTAGCCGCTGTGCTAAACACTGAGTATAGGAGTGTGAGCACTCGAAACTTACATCCAATGGGAAGAGCAGACAATAAAAATTAAATAATGGCAAAAGCCGTAAGTTATAGAGGAAATAAACAGGGTGGTGAGCTAGAGAGGGGCCTGGAGGGGGAAGGGTGTGGATGGAGCCACAGACGTGGGAGGCTCACACCAGGGACAGGCACAAAGGTCCTAAGTGGGGGTGTGCCCAGAAATTTCAGTTAAATTTTTATAGGGATATATAGGCAATCCCTAACTTAGGACATATTCAACTTACAACAAACCGCGCTTAAGACTGTTCAGCTTTGTTTTTCGTGCATCTTATCGTTAGTAATATGTTGTAACTCATAATTTGCTGATATTATTCTCTGACGTTCACTCGTAGATGTTCAATTTTATGATTTACTGCTGGATTTATAAAGATATTGATAATAAAAGGCAATAATAGTGAAAATTAAAAAAAAAAAGATGAGGTATTCGACTTATAATAGAACCGACTTACGACAGAGTCGTCAGAATGGAAGGCCGTCATAAGTTGGGGACTTCCTGTATTGTGATCAGAGCTCACCTTTGACATTTACCAAACAGTATAGCAATTAGCAGGCACAGCTGAATACATTCCGGAATTTCTTCTTTCGGGTCTGAAATGTAGGAGCACAGTGTATGTGAGTGGAGACGTTTGCTCTCCTGCGTTCCTGGAAGACACTGAAATGCCGGGCTGGCAAAAAAAAAAAACAGCGGTGTTTAATTAGTCAATACAAACAGATAGGCAGGGGTACTGCAAAATGAGCAGCTTCAATTAGGCCTATTCCTATAATTCCAGGTTTCCCATCACCACACCAAATAAAAAGGGCGGAAAAAAGATACATTCACATATATTTCATTTTCTTCACTTCATTTCATTGATAAATGATATATAAAAAAGTACATATATATAAGGAGTCCCTGGGAGGGGCAAAAGGTTAAGTGCTCCGCTGCTAACTGAAAGAGTTAGTGGTTCAAAGCTACCCAGAGGCACCTCAGGAGAAAGGCCAGGAAATCTACTTCTAAAAGTTCACGGCCATTGAAAACCGTCTGTGCAGTTCTACTCTGAAACACATGGTGTCACCATGAGTCAGAATCGACTTGACAGCAATGGTTTGTTTCTTTTTGAAATATATATATATGTATACATACATACATTACATATATTTTAATCCAAACATAAACATTATATCCATTGGTGTCCCATTGTTCTTTTTCTGCTTCATAAACCTCAAATGCAGAACAGGTTGGGTTATCCTAAGAACCTCTAGCATAAAAAAAAATATCAAGGTCATTTCACAGCACAACTCCAGGGGGCATCAGTCACATCATAGTCCATGCAGTGCCATCCTGCATAATTTCTTTCCAGGTAGGAGCAACAAGAATGACACATTTTAAACCAGCCTGAATCACTTGTGTTTTTTTCTAGGTGAGACTATTACCTTTATAGCCAAAGTCAAGGCTGAAGATCTTCTTAGAAAACCCACTATCAAATGGTTCAAAGGGAAATGGATGGACCTGGCTAGCAAAGCTGGGAAGCATCTCCAACTGAAGGAAACTTTTGAAAGGCACAGTCGGGTATGGTCCATGAGCTCCCAGCATAGGGGATCAGTTAGCTCATGCTTTCTGTGTGGGTAGAAAGGTCATTTTCAGGTCCAGCTTTGAGAGATTTCGGTCCCAGAAAATTCTCTGGTGTTACCATTCCTAGTCTCTACACTCTGATATGGTCACTCTGCTGTGCCTGGTGGCTCTCCCTTCTATATTGAGAATGTTGTACTGCCATCCCAGATAGGCACATCTTTAAAGCCAATGCTGAGGAATTTGAAAAAAATAATTGCAATGGGATAGTAGAGCAGTGGTTAAGAGCTCAGGCTGCTAACCCAAAGGTCGGCAGTTCAAATCCACCAGCCACTCCTTGGAAACCCTACGGGGCAGTTCTACTCTGTCCTACAGGGTCAATATAAGTTAGAACTGACTCTACAGTCTACAGGTTTTGGGGGCTTCTTTCAGTGTGTAGGGCAAGTGTGAATTATGCCTGGGTGTATTTCATTGCAGGTGTACACATTTGAGATGCAGATCATCCAGGCCAAAGAGAACTATGCAGGAAACTACAGATGCGAGGTCACCTATAAGGATAAGTTTGACAGCTGTTCATTCGACCTTGAAGTGCATGGTAAGAGCGCCTTCTTTCCCTCTTTTTTATGTGACTTTTATGAGCTGAGAGAAGATGGAGAAGAAGGTCATCTAAAACCATGAGATTTTTTTTTTTTTTGGTGGGAGGAGACCTTTTACAATTATGTGTGTTTCTGATTGTGGTAGTCTCAGTAAGCCAGGTGAATTAAATTGTCGTGGGACAATTTAAAAATAAAACTTAGGGAATTTTACTGGTAAATATCTCTTGTCAGTGCTGTTGATAGTCATACAGTCTCCCAGCTGAGGGAGTAGCACCATTTTGTTTTTGTTGTTACTATTGAATGTATCTGTTTCATTGAGTCCACATATTCCCACTCAAGTCTGCGGATAAGGTAAAATGGGATGAGGATGTCAGGATACCCAGGTAGAAGGGAGAATTTCTCTTATAAGAACTAATCTCAGATATGGAAGTTCTCCATCCATATGATCTATGTACTTCCCAGAGTGCGTTTAATAGGGATAAATACAATAAGGTGCGTTTAGGTTGAAAGGAAAAAAAAAAACTTTTATAAGAATACAAAAGGGAAAGTTGACTTGGAAGTAGTTCAAGATCATAAACTTAGGAAGAATCCAGTGTGTTATAGCTGCAAAACACAAAGCTAGTGTAATTTTAAATGGGGCTATTACAAGTGGCATGGGATCTAGATGGAGGAAATGATACTACTTTCTACAACATACTACTTGTTCCACATTTGGGGTGATGTCTTTGGTCGTGGGCACCATACCTCAGTCTGGGTCCCTTCTGGAGTTGGGTAACCAGGAAGATAAAGAGTCCAGAAACCATGTCCTATCCAGCTTGAACGTGTGGGTAGAAGAGGGAGAAGGCCCTTTTCCATGTACTCTAAAAATGTTTAGAGTAGATTAGAATTATATTAGAATCAAAGGGTGGAAATTATGAGAAGGCAAATTTGGTCTTAGCATTAAAAGAGCTCTTTCATTAAGGCTATGTAGACAACCTGGGAAGGTTGGAGATCCCCATCACTAGAGATGCCAGGCCAAGGCTGGATGATCACGGACCAAGGTGCTGTCAAGATTTCTGCATTCAGTAGGAATCTGGCCTTGAGCAGCTGTTCTTCAACCTGTCTGGGCATCTCTGAAAATCACCTGGAGGACTCTTAAGAATACTGATTTCTGGGCACCCATCAAAATGATTTCTGGGCAAATCAAAATGTCCAACAAGGAGAATAAGGAAGCTGAATATTTTATAAGCCCCTCAGGTGATTCTAACAGGCAGATAGGTTGGACAACACCTGGAAAAGGTGAGCCCTAAGGTCCCTTTTATAGATTTTGTGGGAGACTGGGGTTGTGATGATGCCTTAGCAGCTCAGTCATCGAGGAGGAAAGCCACCTCCCCCCTTCAGCTGGTATTCCTTCTGAGGAACCCCCACGGCCTATAAACTGAACACAAAGCTGCAGTCTTCATAGGTATTTATTTATGGTTTTCTTTCCTTTCAAAGAATCCACCGAGACAACTCCAAACATTGACATCAGATCTGCTTTCAAGAGAAGGTAACTTCAAAAGGGGCATCTAGATAGCTTTTATATAACAGGATAGTGAAGGATTTTCATTTCCCTTCTTCCACACTCTGAATTCCAAATAACACTTTTCACTGCAGTTAAACAAACCATTTGTCCAAAAGTTGGTATGGCTAGAAAAACCTTATGTTTAATGCCAAATCAAGAATATAAAAAAAAAAAAAATGATTTTTTAGATTATTCTTGCTATAGTGAAGCTTTCATTTTTGAAGGTTTCACAGTGCCTTATAAGGAGGTACTTTGAGTCTATTTGTATGTGACTTTCTCAATTACATTATTTTCTGCCTAATGACCACACAAGATAGATGAAGATACATATTTTATATGACAGCTGTTAAGTCAGAAAAGTTTTATTTATATTGCTTTTCACTGAGAAATCACTTATGGAGCTATTAAATCTTGTGCCTAGAAAATTATTAAGTAGGTATTTATGGCAGTTAGCACTGAGTTGGCTGGAATAAAAAATATTGTAGAAAGGCAAGAGATAGATGCCTACTTGACTTATTTTGCAACTGCTAAGGCTGAATGATCAGGGGATTGAAGAAGAAAAATGAAATTTTTTCCTGGTTTTTAAGAAATGTAACAAGTCCCTTATTGCCATTATTTTACTCTCTGTATTTAGTTCTTCCATGATATAAATTGTTTAATGAAAGCAATGGTTTTGTTCTTCTGAAGACTGAATCCATACTGGGTTTTGTTCAATAAGGAAAATCACTTAAATTAACACGAGGATTCAGTCTGTTAATAAAAGGCACATTTCCCTCAAAAAATTGTGACTAGAACAAAATCTTAATTATTTTTAAAAGACAGCTCATATTACTTTACCAGTCAATTGATTTTTAATTATTTCCTAATTATTTTTAATTTTAAGGAAAGGTCATAACTTTCAAATCCTATTACTTTTCTTCACCCCACACTCAGCAAATGCCTGGGTCTAAAACTATGCTCACAGCATATACAAGAATAGAAGAGGGGCTGTGTGTTTAATTCAAAAGGCCTCTCCAATACCTGCTATTAAAAACATTTTAAATACAGGATTTGAGTTCAATTCTTATAACCTTATGTGTTACACACACTGTTTTTTAACCCACAGACTCTTTTCTTAGAAACCACACTAACATTTGTAAAGAGCAGGAAACAAAATCTTCATTAAAAAAAAATTAAACGTGTAAGTAAATCTGCAGTGTCCTTTAAATGTTAGCTCCACAGCTTCCGTTTAGAGTTCATATAAATCACAAAGGTGGCTGCATGCCTAGTTTAAGATGCATTTCTCTATAGAAAATAAAGCACTTTTCAAAACCACCAGTGAAGGGTTCATTAACAATTCAGACAGTTTTTTTTGAAAATAAATTTTAAAAGGTATAAACATTAATAAGAACATTAAAAGATTATAATGATTTCCCTTTGAAACAGAAAGGAATGCATCTTTTTAAAAAGCTCTGTGCTAGCTCCATTTTTATGTTATGTTGGTCTCACTATTATCTATCTATTCTTGGACACAAAGAGGTTACCTTTGGAATATAAGGCTTTGTACTTATATATTTGACATTGGTACACTTTGTCCTATAAGGCAGAACCAAGCCAATCTCTGTCTCAACTGAATAACAGAGATCAGCAAAAGTCCTTTGCTTTTTACACAGGGATGTTTCTGGAGCCCGCAACTTGCAAAAACAAAGTACTTTGTGTTGCTTGCCTTAAGTGCATTTGTGTTACTCAGTTTTAACACAAATCCAAGCAGTTTTATATATGCAATCTATAAAAAACGTGTCTTCTGAAGTCGGAGAGGAACACCAGCTCCTCCTGTTTACTTTTCCACAAGTACATGCTCCAAAAACTTCAAATGTCACTTGTGTGAAAAGGAATCGTCTGTGTTGATTTAGTGCCATGACTTGTGTGCTGGTCCAAAATTGCATATGCGTTATATACGTAGTGTTTGGGGGAAATTGTTATGTATGTGTCTCAGCATTAAACCCAGATTTGCTTTTCTTTTGTTAATGACAGTGGTGAAGGTCAAGACGATGCAGGGGAACTTGACTTTAGTGGTCTCCTGAAACGTAGGTGAGAACCAAGTGATGATGGACTGAGGCGCTGTGGCCTGGACGTCTTTTAGATACCCACTCAGAGAAGTCAAGTTTAAAGTGGATGTCTTTCACATTTCTTAAAATGTGTTTGGCTAATAGAATGTAGCCGAGTCGACTAAGAAAGAAACAGAGAAATTGCATACTAATCTGTGTTAAAGATTTTAGCCAGTGCATTTTACACTTTGTTTTTTAAATGTCTGATGAGTCTTCACATGTTTTCTTAGTTGGGGATGGGGAAGATTTGAAAACTGAGACAATACATACACCTAGACATCTCTAAGGCTTTACACGTGATTCCTTCTTAGGGTTTAATAAATAAAGGCTCCATTCTTCCGCCTTTGATACGTGTATTTGACTGAAAAATCAATATCACAGCTTTGGTAGAAGTAACCACAGGTGTATATGTATATATATAATTTTTAAGGCAGGGCTACTTTAAAATAGTATTTTTACATACTGTATTTCATCAAATCTAAGACACCATTGATTTTAAAATGTATGAGTATTTTATAAACCACTAAGCAATGAAAAATTGCTCCAAATGGTTTACGATGACACACTATTAAAAGACACATCCTTATTTCAGAGATGCTAAAAATGTCCCCCAAAATGTACATTTTACAAGTGGTAAAGTATGGTAGTAAAATGGAAATAAATATTTAGTGTTATCATACTCCTCTGACATTACTCGCTTGCAATACAATTTAAAGACTTTCATTATGGATATCTAGTAGGGTTTTTTTTTTTTTTTTAGTACATCACCATTTTTATAGGATTTTGTCCATATATGTAATTATGTAACATACTATATATGTGTTATATATAAAGTTACATGTATCTAGATTTTTATTATAGTGTGACAAAGAAATTGATTTTTTGCTGGGATCCTATTTTACCTAGCAAATTTGTGAATAAACAAAGTAAAGCTGCAACTCTAAATTAATAACATAATATCGATATCAGTTTTCATTCAGCTTTTTGAGCACACTTTTTCTCACTTTTAGTGCTTTCTGTGGGTGTTAAAGGAGCATAAGTACAAAAGTGCTTCTGAACAAATGATACTTCTTATAAACTGGGCTTCTTTATTATTCTCATCATCTACAATTTAGCCGGAAGGCTTTATTTAAGTTCCTGTGAAAGAAAAAAAGAGTCCTAAGCTCTGCATATTTAGGTTTAAAACAGAAATATTAATAGGTACAAATGATTAATTACTGATAGGTATTAGCCAATTGATCGACTTTGGCAATATCAACTCTATCTTTTCTCCTTTGGATACTTCAGATAATCACTAAAAATCACTAGCCTCTATAATATTCCAAATTTGTTTAAAAGAATAGTGTATGAAAAAAACCGCACTCCTCCTCGTTCTACAGAGGAGAAAACCAAGGTCCAGAGACACTGAGTGACTTACCTCAAATCACACAGCTAGTTAGAGGCAGGGCAGGGATCCAAATCCAAGTTTCCCTTTTCTAAATTGGCTCATATCCTGGGACTGCATACAAGAACTACTACTCTGAATCTGTCCCAGAAGTTGGTGCTTCAGTTTATAATACAAATTGACATTTAGAAGCATTTTCTTTCCTGCATCCATTCATTCAACAGGAAAATATTAAATGTGTCTTCGTATACAATATAACGCCAGGTATAATAAGGAAAGGAAATCCAGTGCCTACCAGTGCCTGGCACATAGAAAGGCACTAATCCGTATCTGTGAAAGGGAAAAGGTTGTGGTAAAAACATGAGGGCCGACTCTACCATTTACTGATTATGTGACTTTGGTCAAAGTATATGTCCTCTCTGAGACTTGGTCTACATATCTGTAGATGGGGTGAATAAAAATTACATTACAGAGTTATTGTGAAAATTAACTGTAAAAGGCCTGGCTTACAGTTTGTATCAAACAAATATTCACCTCCATGGACATGTTGGGTTTCTCTAAAAGAGCTTATATTCTCAGAGACAAAACACACACGCACACAAAATTTAAAAATAAGTGACACAGTAGATAATTGTCATGCTCTGATTAAAAACGAAAAAAAACAAAATGGTTCTACCAGTCATTTGCGGAGTAAAAGAAATCTAATTATTTGGGCAAAATGACTAAAAAAAAAAAATTATTAGAAAAAATGGGCAGCCAACATGTCTCCAGTTTTCATTTTCTTTGCATTCCCTAACTATGATTTGGATTATTTAGATTATTAATATAAGACTGTATTTATTTAATATATTATACTAATAACTCTGTGCTGTCATAGCATAATTTTAGAAACCATTGTGTTTTCATACTAATTTGTAAATTGCATGTGTTTTCATTGTGGTAATGACACGTGGTTACCATTTCTACTCCTCCAAGAGTGTGTGGCAAAATCCCCACCAGAATAAATATCATTATTACCAACATCTCTACACAACAAAAGATCTTCCTGCCCTGAACAAAGCCAGCTTATTTCAAACAGGCATTCATGAAATCAGAGTACATCTTTCAGGTGGCACCTTGTTATAGGATTTGACCTATATAAATGCTTGGAAGTCTTATTCCACATAAAATTTCTGTAACAGCTTTGAACTTCAGTGGGATGATGAAGTTATAGAAATTTTGATGTAGATGAAAGTACTGCTGGCATTATATAGGTCTACCCCAATGCTTGGAAAGGAATTGGAAGTGCCTATAGGCATCTGGAAACCCTGGTGGTGTAGTGATTAAGGGCTATGGCTGCTACCTGAAAGGTCAGCAGTTCAAATCCACCAGGCGCTCCTTGGAAACCCTTTGGGGCAGTTCTGCTGTGTCCTATAGGATCTCTATGAGTCAGAATTGACTTGACAGCAACAGGTTATAGGGCATCTGGATTTTTCTCTTCACTGTAGCTTAACATAGCCACGCAGTTAGGGTCATGTGCAGCCGCCATGTTAAGAAAAGACATATTCCAGATGATTTAAGAAAATGCTATAGGTGAGAGATTTGACCTCACATTCCAGTACAAAATGATGACTGCTTTCCCTTGCAATCTGGGATTCAACTAAATGGTGGAGGGAGAAGGAAGGAATAGGCAAGAGGTCATTGCGTGTTTTCTTGTATATATTTGATAAGACTAGAAACATGATGGAGTGGAGTATATTTGGCATTTTAATAAAAAATGGTGAGGATGATAGGTTTTATACATCTACCAGCCAAAATGACTTAAGAAATCATACTGAAAATGATGGTCATTGTTACTGGCTTCCTTCCTAGAAATATTCCCCTGGTGGTACTAGGTATGTCTCACCTAGTGGAATCAGAGAGTAGAAGACTGTTTTCAATTTGCCTCTCATTACCTATTTTAATTATATGTGGTTTGATATCTTTAAATGCTTTCACCACCAGCGTCTGGAAGGTACTAGAAATGTGTATGTGTGTAATTCTTCTGGGTGGATGTGCATATTTAACACAATCTAGTATGGGTAATTTTACAGTTTGGGGACTACGCTTAGGCTGGAATGTCACCAAAAAATACAGCATTAATAAAAGTGTCTGAGGAGCTAGTAGTCATTTTCAGAGGCTGCTCCTGCTACTGCTGCTGACATTTTTGGATTGAGGAAAGAGAGAGATACATATGTACGGACATACACATTTTAATTGCAATTCGCCAAGACTTCCTACTAAAATATCTAAAGGACGTATTTGAAAATCAGACTGCTTTTGGGTAGTAGATATACAGAATGTGGCAAATTATTACCAAAATTTCAATGTTAGGACAACGTTTTTAAGCTTTCTAATTTCTCCACATTAACCTAGAGGGTATAGTTATCATTGCAGTAAGATAAAGGTAATTCCTGAATCTTGAGTTTTTAAGAGGCACATTTTCCTAATGATATTGCCTAGTCTTTCCCATCAAGGATACTGATGGGCCAATGACCTCTCAATTCCTTCCCTTTGCCAGGAGACTTGCCTGAATGTTTTCCCCAACTGGGCACAAAGACTTACACGACAATGTAGAATGGAAACGAGATCTTTAGAAGTCATCCTTGCCTACCACCCCCCCAAGCTCCGTATTAATATCCTCTCCCTGCCACATACCTTACCCATGATTACAATCCAGTAGTTCCCTCTCAAAGTGCATATGACTATTAAGAAGAAACTCTGAGACAGGTGTAATTAATGTGTCAATGAGAGTATATGCAAACCATCGTTCCCTAATGTGATAGCATGAATCCTTTTTCACACTGATGCATAAGATGTTTTGACCAGTTTTCCTGAAGAATCTTATCTACGCCAGCATTAGTCACACAGTAAGTAATCACTGTAACACTTCCAAATTAACCTGTTAAAAATATTCAACAAAGTTTAAATAAAATCAAGAATATTTAGCCAGCGAAGGAAATCAGTTTAAATGATACTGTCTATATACACTAAGCCTCTTTCCCTAAAGAGTGTTTGTTTCTGAGTTTTGGTTTCATTTGTGGCTTTAAAATAAGGGCAGACAAGCGAAGTTGAAGTCTTATATCATATATTATCTTTAGTTAGTGATCAAAATTTGGGGTCATAGTTTTGATCCTTAATACCCACTGCTAAGTACACTAAGTTACTTTTCCCTTGTTCATGGAATCCCAAACTAGATGCTTTACAGTTTCACATTGATTTAATTAGGATTCAACCTCAACCTACTTCCAGAAACATTCAAGATAGTACTTTAATATGAAGTATGAGAATTGCTGTCCTCATTCTCCTTTCCCCGTCAATTTTGAAAAAAAAAAAAAATTTCTCTTGAAAAGCCTATCTGTATCAAAAGTCTTAGGAAAAAACCTGCCCAGCAATTTCATTTTTTTGTGTAAAAGTGGTTAATGTACCTATTCACTAATATGGTAAAAAAATATATATGGTAGGACAATGCTATTTGCAAAATTCAAAGGTTTAAAATGCTGGATTTGTAGTGTCTCCATACATTTTTTTTTTTTCCATACATAGCTACAGTATGGATATCAAGGAAGGCAGAAAGAGATCTCTTTTCCCCATAGGCCAATATTTACATCTTCAAGTTCTTAATCCACCTTTCAAAATGAACTCACTTATCCATCTCCTAGATTAAACCTGTTAAATTTCTCGAAACCTCACCTTCTAATTTGACTTAAAAAGAAAAATAACTAAAACAATTGAGAATTCTCAGGATATTTCCTGATTTCCTCCTTTACTCCCCCTCGCCCCCACCCCATTGTGTTTTTAACTAGCAAAACGAAAGTGTCACTCTAAGACATATTTGATTTTTTATATTTGGAAGTTCCCCTAAAACTTAAAGCTAGCAGACTGACTTCTCAGGCCTTAAGCAGAGCTTCTAACACTGAAGGGAAAGCCGGGTACCGAACCCCCATCGTCCTTATTTTAAGGACCAGAGCAGGTACTAAACCAGGCATTGCTTCGTCCCGGTTAGGGAGGTGAAGCAGCAGGAGGAACAGCCGGAGGTTGACGTGTGGGAGCTGCTGAAGAACGCGAAGCCCAGTGAGTACGAGAAGATCGCCTTCCAGTACGGCATCACCGACCTCCGTGGCATGCTCAGGAGGCTGAAGCGCATGCGCAGAGTGGAGAAGAAGAGCAGAGGTGAGCAGGCCCAGGGCCACCGCCCAGAACGTCTCCCTCACTGTCGAATTCTTGATTTTCCCTTCGGCTACGTAGATTCCGTACCTCTTTGTTTTACCATCCTATTCTTCCATCCTTTTGATGGGGGCTCACACCCCATGCGATTATCGAAGTGTTTTTTATAAGACAGATACGCTGCTCCTTGGAGATCTGAAGTGGGTGCAGCTGGTTGTGCTTTTAAATATCTTTTTTTAAAATAGGTTGAGATGTTGAAATTTAAATTAAAAAAAAAATTTAATACATTTAAAAGTTATCCTTAGCTCTTCAGTTTCCTGTCCTCAATCATTATCAGTGATTGGTTTTGTGACACATCAGGGAAATACATTAATCCTACTGTTTGTTGTGTTGTTAATGTTCAAGTAGGATGTAAAGAATCTCACCACCTCTTCTTAAAAATCTGTCCTCTATTTCTAAAGCTCCCTGTAAACTGGTTGAGAGAAATGGCCCCAGAGACATGTAGAAGGGATTTCTTTAACTTAATTCAGCTGTTCCCACTATCTCAGAACTCCTGAAATTATGTTTTTCGGAGGTGACTGAGGCTGTATAGTCAGAAACATGTAAGAGCTAAGGCGTAGAGCCCGCTGGCATCTCCTTTCGCCCACGCTGGTCTTTCTTGTTATCACTTAGCTCTGAACTGATCTCTTATGGTATCTGGTAGGTAATTTTTTTTTAAGTTAGTGTTGATTTTATTTTGTTAAAATTATGTGAAAGTGGGCTTTTTAAAGCAATAGTATAATAAAGTTAGAATGCTGGAGATACAAACATGACAACTTTATAAAGCATTCCACACTTTTATGTATTTTCCAAATTGCCTAAATGAGAGTTATCTTTAAAAGAAGAGTAATTATTAAATGAAAAAAAAAAAACTACTATTGCTTAGGACTCTTCAAAGACTATATATATATATATATATATATATATATATATATGACTGTTCTATGTTATTGAAAATGTTTGGAACTCCTAAGTTATTAACCAATCATGTATGTAAGGGGTATTTGAAACATGTCACTATTGTGGTCAAGTTTACAAAGAATAAAAACTTTGATAAGCCTAGTATTTCAGTTTGTTAGAGGCATTTAATTTACTCTTACAAATCGCTGAATTTATCTCATGAATTCTATGGTGAAAAATAGTCTGTGATATAGAAAAAGTGCAAAAATAATGCCAGTGATTCTAATACTAATCATGCTAGGAGAATAAGCTGCCCTTAAAGTTCAATTTCATTTTGATGCTTTATAGTGTACATTCCCTAAAGAATTCGGGCAATCATTGTTACAGCCTCTTCAACTATTCTTATGTTTCTTCCCAAAGCATGTGGATTCTAAGTTTTTAAAATCATCTTACTGTGTATAAAAGAATTCTGAAATGTAAAGGATAATTTGGGAAAGTTCCCATTTTTTTTTTCTTCTCTGAGACTCATTTTCTCATTTCTTTTTATGTTCTCAAGAATATATTGACTATTTAAATTTAATATATATGAGAATATATACATATTAATATAGATTTTGCATCTTCTCTCTACCAGCTTTTGCAAGAATTCTTGATCCTGCATATCAGGTTGATAAAGGAGGCAGAGTACGGTTTGTTGTGGAACTGGCAGATCCAAAGTTGGAGGTGAAGTGGTATAAAAATGGTCAAGAAATTCGACCCACTACAAAGTAAGTGGGCTTTACAGATAATCAGTGATGCTAACAGCAACAACAAGTATAAATAAATCAACATTAGTCTGATTTCATTTTCTGGGAATAAAAGCAGTTTATAATTATGTCTTTATGATGCAAAATCATATGGTGGGGTAATAAAAATTTAAGTCCCTTTCCAGGTATTTTGGAATCATTAAGATTATAGTGCTATGTAAAGTAAGGAAACCCTGGTGGCATAGTGATTAAGAACTACTTCTGGCAGCTTGAATCTACCGGACACTCTTTGGAAATTCTATGGGGCAGTTCTACTCCGTCCTCTAGGGCCACCATGAGTTGGAGTTGACGGCAGCAAGTTTGGTTTTGAATGTAAAGTAAACCTTGTTTTAGGTTTTAATCCTAGATGTTTTAATGCTTATAACTATTTCAAGTGATTTCCAACTATGGTTTTGTCTTGCTCTAGGATGGGTGTGATTATTTCAGAGCAGTTGCCGAACTTCTCCCAATTTTTTAAAATAAAATGTAAAAATATTTTGAAATATATGTATTTGATATACCAGATGGAAATCACACCTTATACTTAGATGGCTTTTGTTTTTCCAGAATAGCATCTATATTCCCTGATGGCTGAGCACTTTCTATATTTAATTAAGGCTCCGTTTTGAGTACTTACTCGCAACAGTGCATCTGAATAGAACTACTTAATGTTGAGAGCTACTAAAATATGGGTCTAAGCCTGTGTTTTATTATTGGTTGGCCATCTCCCAAATGAGGGAGACAAGCTAATCCCCAGTGTCCGATGGCATCTCCATTCTGTTATGAAACTGCTTTTTAGAGATCTTAGATTTTCAACCCCAATATATTTTTTTAAGTTAACAGGAGCCACGTGCACATTTATAAAAAGACTTTAATCCTGGAAATCGATCACTTCTGGAATATAATCAGATGGTTTTCAATTACTTAATGTGGTCATGCCTACTGGAAGACTTTGTGATGATAATGTTCATACCTGATGATTGTCTCTTGGAGACCATCTGAGTTTACTAAAAACATAATTTTAACTGGTTATCTTTACCTTAAAAATGTTGTTTAGTGTTGCTTTGCTCTGGAAGCCTTCAATTTGGGAATTTCCAAAAAAAGAACTTTTTTCCCCGCTCTGGTCTATTATAATGGCCTAGTGTGCTCATCCATAATCCAAGTCACAGTTAACTAAATTTTGGAATCTTTCTATTTCTAAATACTCAAGTCCTTAAACTCATTTAAGAGAACATCACATTCTATAGAACTGTATTCGTGATTACAGTCATATTATTGCTTCAGTTGTATAATCATGTATTCACCCAGCACAATCTGTTGTGTCACTGGGTTAGGCAATGAGTGGAATATATATCAATGAATAAGATCGAGTCTCTTGTCCCCCTGTAAAATAAATGAACTGGTCATTTAAAAAATGTACAGAGTTAAAAATCTCTCTGATACCCCAGCCCATCTTTTTTCCAACCATGGGTTTAAAAAATTGAATAGCAAACACATGAATACTGACTTCTATTTGAAATAAAAACCTTACATAAAATAATCACAAAAATTAATGTGTGTGATTATGCATATGTACTATGTTATTATTAAAAAGGTGAAATTGATTTCATTTGTATGTTAATTAGGCAGTGTAAGATGCGCCACATAAATGGTATATCGAGATTATATCCCCGACTTTCAAGCAGTACTGAATTGTAAGTCAGATTTCCTGGCAAGAAAGAAAAAGTTAAAATCAAGTTCATGGACTCTTTATTTTCCTCCTGTTCAAAACAGGTACATCTTTGAACACAAAGGATGCGAAAGAATCATGTTCATCAATAACTGTACACTGGCAGATGATGCGGAATATTACGTGACAGCTGGCGATGAGAAGTGTTCCACTGAACTCTTTGTAAGAGGTAAAATGAAGTCTCTTATCACAGCAATAGAGAGCGGATTGCTCTTCTTCTCCCAGGGGTAATAATCAAAGTGAAAGTGACCAGGTAAGCGCTTTGGCTCCAGAGCAGAGGTAATTATACGTCTAGAAATGGTTTGGCTTTGGTATTAGATTGCCTCTTCTTTGAAGATCCTCTACACTGGCAGATACGATGTATCCTAATTAGTCTTCAGGTTTGTTGAAGACTTAAAAAGCTGAGGGGAGAAAAAAGTCTGCTAGGTAAAAATGCCTTGTGCTTTTGACTCAAGCCAAGCGCTTTTTCACAAAATAAATCTAGTTATAGTTTCTGAAACCTGCCAGTCTCTACTGGCTAAGTCTCGTTTCACTCACTCAGCTGATCACAAATAGATTTTCCCTTGAAACCAGCTTCATTAGTAAAAGGGCACCAGTGTTTGGCACCGAGAACACTAAATGCTATCATTTACAGACACTGGAAAGAGCTGTAGGGTATCAACGAAGTCACATATCATTTATTGTCCTCTTATTAGAGATAACTCATCTCTATCACCCATCTAGAAAGGGAATCAAAGAGTTTTGGTGTTCTAGGTTCTCCTTCTTCAAAAATGTCTACCACCTGGCATCTTACTGGCCAAAAGAAGGATATTTGGTACTTGTTTTTGTTTTTTGTCTTGAACAATTATTTGTTTAAGCTGGGAAGTTTCATGAAATTGGGAGAATTTACCCTGAGTTGCCAGCTATTTATTTTGCCAAGGACAAACTTTTTTTTTTTTTAATTGCACGTTAGATGAAGGTTTACAGAACAAGCTAGATTCTCATTAAACAATTAGTACACACATTGTCTGTGACATTGGTTACTAACCCCACAACATGTCAACACTCCCCCTTCTCAACCTTGGGTTCCGGCAGCCAAGGACAGACTTTTAAAAACCCACCTACCATCTACCACCATAGAAACCATGACTGTAGGACAGATGATAATTTCTTACAGTTGGGTTTTCATCTGTGGACAAATCAGGGCTCATGAGGCAGGTTTCGGATACTTAGTGATTCCGATTTCCCCCTTTTTTTTCTCTCACTAGAGCCTCCAGTTTTGGTGACCAAACAGCTGGAAGATACACATACTTACTGTGGGGAGAGAGTGGAATTAGAATGTGAGGTGTCTGAAGACGATGCCCATGTAAAATGGTAAATAGCTTTCTTGGAGTCTGTCCATTTTTTAATATAGAAAAAAATGTACCTTCCAAGTTCACAGGACAGGAAATACAAATGGCTTTTAAGCATACAAAAAGAATGTCAATCTAGTTGTTTTAGTAGAGATGATAACTAAAGCTATACTAAGATACTTGTTTTTGTTCTTTTTTTTCACCTCTGAGACTGAAAAAAGATTCAGAAATGGATGAGGATGTAGGAAAATAGACACATATAATAAATTGATGACTCAGGGTTAACCAGGTCTGTTTGATTCCAGAGCCCTTGGATGCTCTTAGTGTCTATGCCATGCTTTCTCTCACTGTGCCAGTATTGCAGAAACCCCGGCTACGGCTAACCAAAAGGTCGGCAGTTCCAGGTGCTCCTTGGAAACTCTATGGGGCAGTTCGACTCTGTCCTGTAGGGCCGCTATGAGTCAGATTCCACTCGATGGCAGTGGGTTTGGTTTTTTTTTTTTTTTTTTTTTGCCAGTACTGCATTTCTTCTTACATGGAAAACATGGGTTTTCTGTTGTTTTTTTGTTTTTGTTTTTCATTTAATTCCTAGCCACTTTAGTGTTACAGTACCTCAGGAAAATATTCTAGCTCGAGCATCACCAATTGCCTTTAAGAATAAAAACATATACAATAAAACCCGCGAAAGCCAGAAACTGGGTAAGGCAGAAACCTGTCAGAGAAGGAAAACTCAAATATTTCCCACTAAATTAGCGATAGAAAAGCGATAAGACTGCACCTTGTCAAAGGCACAAACCTTGCAAGACCCAAAAAAACAAGGCAGTCCTGTCACGTTCCGGCTGTCATAGGTTTCACTGTATGTGTGTATGTATATGGAGGGATTGGGAATGTATGTATGTATGTATATAGAGGGATTGGGAAGGTGGGAGTATTTTCTCAAGTTCTCTGTGAGTAGCCTCAAAATTGAAAACTAGAAGATTCAGAATCTTAAAATGGAAATACTTTATTGAGAAGCATTTCAACGAAGTAAATTGTGTAGTGTAAATTACACAGCAGGACTCTGTAGTAATTTATACAGGGTAGATTGTTCATTCTGATATGAAATCATCAGCTACTTTAAAATGTATTAAATTATGCTATTCTTACTATTGTTTATCAGGAGCCCAAAATGTGGATTATAACCACTCTTAGCATCTTCAACTGATGGATTTTGAGTGAGAGGTGGCTTATACTCTTTTAGTATAATGTTGCAGATAATACTTGATGAAATACTAATCCATATGTAGATAATTGGTTGATTCATATATTCTTTAATTTAACAAATAGTTTTCAAGTGTATGGAATCTGTCACACACTCTGGGATATACAGGAATACAGCAATAAACAAGACCAACAAGGCCTGTCTTCTGAATGATCTTTTTTTTTTTTTTTTAATGTTATGATGGTAAAATATATATAACAAAAAATTTTCAATTTTCACCAGTTTTAAATATACAATTCAATGATGATAATTACATTCACCATGTCGTACAACCATCACCACTATCTATTTCTGAAAGTTTTTCATCATTCCAGGCAAAAACTCAATACCCCTTAAGCTATAACTCCCCCTACTCTCCTCCCTGTGGCCTCCAGAAACAGCTGATAAACTTTTGTTTTTATGCATTTGGTCATTTTACATAGCTGAAGGATCTTTTATAAAACATTTATTGTAATCTATTTTAACCCAGGTTTAAGGATGGTGAGGAGATCTACCTTGGTCCAAAATCAAGATATAGAGTTAAAGTTGATGGCAAAAAACACATTTTGATCATAGAAGGAGCGACTAAGGCTGACATTGCAGAATACTCAGTCATGACAACAGGAGGACAGTCATCTGCTAAACTTCATGTTGGCTGTAAGTAAGACTTCCTTAGAAATCTTCCAAATCGTGCTTACAAATGATTTGAGTGTTTGTGAATTCTGTTTTAGGCAAGTTTCAATCTATTTGACTCCTACTTGGGGCAATTTTAATATGGAAAATTAGATTCCATTCTAGCTGAGCTGCTATGTCAGGTCGATCAGGTTCTCTGAGAAAGAAACTCACCAATGTAGTAGTAAAAATGTAGTAGAGCACCAATACAGGGAAGCATTTTTGTAAGTCCCCTGCCAGAAAAGTTACCCGAAAGATTAAGAAATATTGTTAGCCCAAAACCGTATAAATAAATGTTAGCTGCTTAGATGTAATGCCAAATCCTGATAATGTTTGCTCAATCTATAAGCAAACTTGCTAGTTATTCATGAAATAAACATTCGACACTTTACAATTATATTTGGGGTGAGAAGAAGGTTACTCAAACTAGGGGAGCTTAATTGAGAACCTTGTAAGAGCTAACTTGCTAATAGGCGTCAGAGTCACGGAAAACTTAATGTACATCTCCAAATGCCCCAAACAGTAGTCAGTTCTTAATATCAGTCTGTCCCTGTTGGCCATGATAATTAAAATAGCAAATATCTCAGGATGATTGGTAATACACATGCAGAGAAGAAATTCTGCTTCCTTACTCCTTTCTTTAGCCCAGTTGCAATTCATATGATAACTGAATTATCCAGAAGCAATCGCAACACACTTAGTGTGTCTCATGAAATGAGGCTAGTTTAGTTTAACGTTAAAAGATTTTTTCAACCATAGACGGATACTTACCTAATATTTGTATCCATTTAAAGCAATTATAGTCAGTTCTGACATAATGCAACATATAATGCAACACATACATTCCTAAAATTCACTGTTGTGTGCAGCGTCACACAATAAAAACCACAGGGCTTATGGAAAAAATGGAGTTGAGGTTCAGCACTCCAGAACTTTTTCCCAGTGACACAGTAGCACAGTGTGGCACATGTTAAATGGTTACTAAATACTACAATAAGTAAGGTACTTTACCTTGAAAAAGACCTGAAGTTTGCTTGTGGAAGTGAGTATCAGAAGTGTTGCAGTTTGTGACAGTGAAGTGGTAGAAGAATTACTTGAAATGGATGGAAAGTTGTAACCTCAGATGTGGCTGGGTGTGGCTCGAATCACACATTTAGTCTGAGGTAGCTGGTAAATGTTTGAGGTGTGTACATGTGTGCATTTTGTGAATCCTTTACTGTCTCAGTTCAACTGAGTGCAATTTCCTGCATTTGCTTAGTTTTTTCTCATGAATGAAAGTGTGTATAAGCAAACATGAAATGCATGTTTTACTCAAATTGTTCCCTAATGTATCCATTGTATTGGGACAAATTCTCATATTCGAGACAAGTGTTCTAGCAGAATTGACTGTACCATTGTGAAATGATACCATCTTGCCTGGAGCTTGGGTTTGGCATTTGTAATGGTCTCTTTATTTCTATAGGAGTCCCTGGGCAATGCAAATAGTTACTGGACTATTAACCCAACAGTTGATGGTCCAAGCCCACCCAGAGGCACCTCATAAGTAAGGCCTGGCATTCTGCTTCCAATAGGTCACAGCTTTGAAAACTCTGAGCAGGGCAGTTCTACTTTGCACGCTTGGGGTTGCCATGAGTTGGAATTGATTCAACAGCAACTAACAACAACAATTTATTTCTATAGTGAAACCCCTGAAGGTATTGACGCCTCTGACTGATCAGACTGTAAACCTTGGACAAGAAATCTGCTTGAAGTGTGAAATCTCTGAAAACATAACAGGAAAATGGACTAAAAATGGTCTACCTGTTCAGGAGAGTGACCGTCTTAAGATTATTCACAAAGGAAGGTAAGCAAGCTAGGTGATCCACAAGTAAGGGTTGGTCCCCATCTCTTCTCTCTCTGCTTTCTAAATCACGTAATTGGTGAGGATGTTTGAAGAGTGGCCGCAGGGTTGTGGATCTATTTCTGGATCTTTGCTTCCAGCTAACAAGAAGGTACGAGTTCTCTGTTGTACATTATGTCCTACCTGTGATCTCGTGGGACTGCAGTGCTTTGCTCATTCAAAACCCATTGACTGATTCTTTCTATCTAAACATGAGGTTAGAGGAATGATACTGAATTCTAGTTAAGGAAAAAAAAAAAAAGCTAGTCAAAATTATTTAACAATTTTAACTAGTAAGTGTCAAATGACCTTTCCACCATTTTTTTTCTTTACGAGAGTATATTGTTATTGTTGTTAGTTGCTGTCAAGTCTCCTCCAACTCATGGCAACCTTATGTATAACAGAACAATAATGTGAGCCATCTTCATGATCTTTGATATGTTTGAGCCCAATGTTGAAGCTATTGTGTCAATCCATCTCATTGAAAGTTTCCCACATTTTCGCTGACCCTCTACTTTACCAAACATGATGTCCTTGAAATATGCTATAATCTGGAAAAGATCTAAGGCAAGTGTTCTTAACCTTGGACCCGTGAACCCTTAGGAGATCGTGAATTGACTTCAGGAAGCCCCATAAGTCCTCTGAAGTTGAAAGCAAAATTCTGTATGTAGAATAATATATACCTTTCTCCAGAGAGAAAATCCAGACTGTCTATGAGCTCTTCACTAGTTCATGACCCCAGGAAGGTTAAGAATTATTGTTCTCAGTGTTTGGCATGTCAAATCAAACTCAAGATTATTCTTTGTAATTTTTTGACTGTGAAAGTAGGGCATTATTGATACGTTCTATTTTAGCCTTTTTTAAGATATGAGAAGAAAGAATAGACTCTTGCATAAATAATAAGTAGGCCATCTTTGCAGAGTTACTTCTGTATAATCCAAAATAAAGATTTGATGTGGATCAGTATAGGATGATTAAGGCTTCACATGCATTCTGTCTCCCTTTCTTTCTCCATTTCGCTCTCTTTCTCTCTGTCTGTCTTTCTGTCTCCAAGCTGCACTAGAGCAGTTAATCAGATAACGGCCAAATATCTCTTCAGGTTGGGTCATAACATACAATCTAAATTTTTGCAAAACCTTAGAAATGTGTTTTTTCTCATTTCCTTAGAATACACAAGTTAGTGATAGCCAATTCTCTCGTTGAGGATGAAGGTGATTATGTGTTTTCACCAGAAGCCTACCCTATTACTTTGCCTGCCAAAGTCCATGTTGTTGGTGAGTAGATTAAAGAAATCATTGCAGAGTTGTATTTTTGTTTGTTTTTACTTACCTTGGAATTATAACATATTCAAAACCATGTGACATTTAAAGAAAAAAAATTTATCAATTAGTATTAACCACTAATCATAAATAGTTTATTTTTAAGTCTTACAATGAAGTAGTTTTACAGGGTCACAGGTGCCAACTACCTGGGTCCCTCTTAATGTTCTTTCAGCCAGATAAAATATTGGTTGCTGCCAACTTTTAGCACTAGCCAAGCACTAGCCCAGTTATTCACATGGAAATGACTGTCTGATAACAAAGACCATGTTTAATATTCCAGACCCTCCAAGAATCAACCTGGATGGTCTTGATGCTGACAATACGGTGATAGTAGTTGCAGGAAGCAAGCTTCGTCTTGAGATCCCAATCAGTGGAGAACCACCTCCAAAAGCCATTTGGAGCCGAGCAGATAAGGTTTGATCTACCCTGCCACACACACCCCCCATCCCCTGACCTGGAATGAAGGGAAAAGGCAAATAAAAGTACAGGGGTGTGTTACTCATATAATTCCTTTAAGAAAGAAAGGTCACTCATTTTCAGGAAAACCTAATAATCGTCCGTTTACTTTTCAGGCATGTTTTTAGTTGCAGTGAACCAGGTCCCTTCTCTCCTTCTAATGGGTACCAGGGGTGGGGTAGAAGAGAGGTAGTCAATGAAATTAGTAAATAAATCAATTGATAAAACCACGTCAGATAGTAATAATTGCCATGAAAATAATAAAACTGGTTGATGTGATAGCAAATCACAGCCACTATAAATGACAACAAGGAATCCGTTATGTGAAGATCAAAGGAAAGTGTTTTCTGAGTAGATGCAGTGCAAGTACAAAGGCCATAAGGAGGGAATGAGCTTGGTGTGTGAGGGAATAGAAAGCCACTGTCACTGGAGCAGAGTGAGTGAAGAAGAGAAAACAAAATTAGATTGGGATGGTACAGCAGGGCCAATTCAAGTGTGACCCTATGGCTTCCTACATAAAATGTTTTAGTTTTCAAAAGCAGAACATGAAATGTCCATGTCCAACCAGCATGGAGTAACAGGGACCAAATTTACTCCCTCACCTGAAATAACCCCCCAAAATAAATAAACAAAAATGAACCAAAGATTTTCAAGATATTGAACATGGGCAATGGAAGACAGTGATTCCTGAGAGATGGAAAATGAGTGAAGTGATCCCTATGCTTACCCCAGCTTACTACACTGGTCCATCACTTGTGTGTCAGTTTGTCATACTGTGGGGGCTTTTGTATTGCTGTGATACTGGAAGCTTTGCCACCATTACAAATAACAGTAGGGTCACCTTTGGTGGATAGGTTTCAGTGGAGTGTCCTTAAAACTAAGACAGACTAGGAAGAAGGACCTGGCAGTCTTCTTCTGAAAAAATCGGCCAGTGAAAACCTTATGAATAGTAGTGGAACATTGTCTGATATAGTGCCAGAAGATAAACCCCTCGGGTTGAAAGGTACTCAAAATACACCTGGGGAAGAGATACCTCCTCAAAGTACAGTTGACCTTAATGACATGGATGGAGTCAAGCTTTCAGGATAACTCGCTGATGTGGTATGACTCAAAATGAGAAGAAACAGCAGCAAACATCCATTAGTAATTGAATGTGGAATGTAAGAGGTATAAATCTAGGAAAATTGGAAGTTGTCAAAAATGAAATGCATGAAGATCAATATCCTAGGCATTACTGAGCTGAAATGGACTGGTATTGGCCAGTTTGGATCAGCCAGTCATATGGTCCACTATGCTAGAAAGGACAGATTGAAGAGGAATGGCATCATGTTCGTCATCAAAAGGAACATTTCAAGATCTATTAAAGTACAACACTGTCACTGATTGGATAATATCCATATACCTACAAGGAGGACCAGTTAATACAACCATTATTCAAACTTACGCACCAACTACTAAGGCCAAAGGTGAAGAAATTGAAGATTTTTACCAACTTCTGCAATCTGAAATTGATCAAACATGCAATTAAGATGTATTGATAATTACTGGCAAGTGGAATGCGGAAGTTGGAAACTCACAGAAGAAGGATTGGTCGTTGGAAAATATGGCCTTGATGATAGAGATCGCATGAAAGAATTTTGCAAGACCAAGGCCTTCTTCACTGCAAGTACCTTTCTTCGCCAACATAAATGGCGACTATACATGTGGACCTCACCAGATGGAATACACAGGAATCAAATCAACTACATCTGTGGAAAGAGATGATGGAGAAGCTCAATATCATCACTCAGAACAGGCCAGGGACCAACTGTGAAATAGGCCACAAATTGTTCATATGCAAATTCAAGTTGAAGGTGAAGAAAATTAGAACAAACCTACAAGAGCCAAAGTATGACCTTGAGTCTATCCCATCTGAATTTAGAGACCATCTCAAGAATAGATTTGATGCGGTGAACACTGATGACCAAAGACCAGACAAGTTGTGGAGTGACATTAAGGACATCATAGATGAAGAAGCAAAAAGTCATAGGAAAGAAAGAGAAGACCAGAATGGATATCAGAAGAGACTCTGAAAGTTGCTCCTGAAGGTCAAGTAGCTAAAGCAAAAGGAAGAAATGATGAAGTAAAAGAGCTGAAAAGAATATTTCAAAAGGCTTGAGAAGACAAACTAAAGTATTATTATGAAATGTGCAAAGAGACAGAAAACCAAAAGGGAAGAACACACTCAGCATTTCTTAAGCTGAAAGAACTGAAGAAACAATTCAAATCTGGAGCTACAATATTGAAGGATTCTATGGGGAAAATGTTAAATGACGCAGGAACCTCCAAAAGGGGATGGAAGGAATAGACAGAGTCACTGAACCAAAACCAACTGGTCGACATTCAACCATTTTAGGAAGTAGCATATGATCAAGAACCAGTGGTATTGAAGGAAGAGGTCCAAGCTGCACTGAAGGCATTGGTGAAAACCAAGGCTCCAGGAATTGACGGAATGCCAATTGAGATGTTTCAGCAAATGGATGCAGTGCTGTAAGTGCTCACTTGTCTATGCCAAGAAATTTGGAAAACACCTACCTGGCCAAATGACTGGAAGAGATCCATATTTGTACCCATTCCAAAGAAAGATGATCCAATGGAATGCAGAAATTATCAAACAATATCATTAATACCACATGCAAGTAAAATTTTGCTGAAGATAATTTAAAGTGGTTGCAACAGTATATCAACAGGGAATGGCCAGAAATTGAAACCAGATTGAGAAGAGAACGTGGAACGAGGGATGTCATTGCTGATGTCAGATGGATCATGGCTGAAAGCAGAGAATACCAGGAAGATGTTTATCTATGTTTTATTGACTGTGCAAAGGCATTCGACTGCGTAGATCATAACAAATTATGGAAAACATTGTGAAGAACGGAAATTCTAGAACACTTAATTATGCTCATGAGGAATCTGTACTTATATCAAGAAGCAGTTGTTTGAACAGAACAAGGGGATACTGTGTGGTTTAAAGTAAGAAAGATGTGCATTAGGGTTGCATCCTTTCACCATACTTATTTGATCTGTATGCTGAACAATAATCCAAGAAGCTGGACTATATAAAGAACAGGACATCAGGACTGGAGGAAGACTCATTAGCAACCTGCCATATGCAGATGATATAATCTTGCTTGCTGAAAGTGAAGAGGACTTGAAGCACTTATTGATGAAAATCAAAGACCACAGCCTTCAGTATGGATTGCACCTCAACATAAAGAAAACAAAAATCCTCACAGCTTGACCAATAAGCAAAATCTTGATAAATGGAGAAAAGAGTGAAGTTGTCAAGGATTTCATTTTGCTTGGGTCCACAATCAACACCCACAGAAGCAGCAGTCAAGAAGTCAAACTATGCATTGCATTAGGCAAATCTGCTGCAGAAGACCTCTTTAAAGTGTTAAAAAGCAAAGATGTCTCCTTGAGGACTAAGGTGACCTTAAGCCATGGTGTTTTCAATCACCTCCTATGCATGTGAAGCTGGACAATGAATAAAGAAGACCAAAGAAGAAATGACCCCTTTGAACTGTGGTATTGGAGAATAATATTGAATACACAATGGACTACCAAAAGAAAGAACAAATCTGTCTTGGAAGAAGTACAACCAGAATGCTCCTTAGAAGCAAGGATGGCGAGACTCTGTCTTACATACTTTAGACAAGTTATCAGGAAGAACCAGTCCCTGGAGAAGAACATCATGCTTGGTAAAGCAGAGGGTCAGCAAAAAAGAGGTAGACCCTAAACGAGATGGATTGACATCGTGGCTTCAACAGTTGTTCAAGCATAACAACAATTGTGAGGATGGCGCAGGACCAGGAGTGTTTCTGCCGTGCATAGAGTCCTATGAGTCGGAACTGACTAGATAGCACCTAACAACAACAACAATCCAAGTACTAAAGAGCAGAAAGTTAATAGTGGCAATTTACAGTTTCTAAATTACCTTGACCTTCTCTGTTTATTCTCTCTGTATACCAGCTGTTCATTATTATGAAGAAGACATGGCTTGGGAATCGGAAAACTATATAATACTGCTTAAAATTTCTGAATTAAGAAAGAAGGCAGGAAAGAAGTAAAAAAGGAAGAAAATGTTATAGGAAGCTCAACTTCTTTCTTTGGGAACTAGATATTCATTTTTCTGTGTCCAACTGGAAGGGAAAAATCAGCATTCAACAACCTATATGGAAAATTGGCCTTGCAGTCTTTAATCCTTTTCAGTACTTTTAAATTTTCAAGATGTCTAACCCTGTGCCGTCGAGTAGATTCCAACTCACAGCGACCCTATAGGGCAGAGTAGAACTGCCCCATAGAGTTTCCAAGGAGCTTGGTGGACTCCAACTGCCAACCTTTTGGTCCACAGCCGTAGCACTTAACCACTATGCCACCAGGGTTTCCAAGATGTCTAAGGGAATGAAGAAATCACTATTTAGTCTCTGGCACAGTGGTTAAGAGCCCAGGCTGCTAACAAAAAGGTCAGCAGTTCAAACCCAGCAGCCATTCCTTAGAAACCCTACGGTTTTTTTCATAATTTTTTATTGTGTTTTTGGTGAAAATTTACACAGCGAATTAGTTTTACATTTGACAATTTCAACACAAATTGTTCAGTGACATTAGTTATATTTTTCACAATGTGTCAACATTCTCATTAATTGCATTCTAGTTGTTCTGTCTTCAGTACTCTAGTTTTCCTGTCCCCCTTGTCTTCTCATCTTTGTTTTACAGTAATTGTTGATCTTTTGGTCTTATATAGATGTTTTTTTAATGCAGCCCCATACTCGTGGGTAATATTCTTCGTTCTTGTGCTAATTTATTATTTCACTAAAAGGTGACCTCAGGGGATAGTTTGGGTTCAAGGTTTAAAGAGTATCTCAGGGTGACAATCCCAGGGAGTCCTCCAGTCTCAACCAGTCCAGTAAGTCTGGACTTTTTAGGAGTTTGAGTTCTGTTCCATCTTTTCCTCCCATTCTATCTGGGTCAATCTATCATGGCCCTGATCAGAACAGTCAGTAGTGTTAGCTGGGCACTATCTAGTTCTTCTGGTCTCAGGGTAGACGAGGCTATGGCTTGTTGTCCTAGTCATCTAGTGCTGCTATAAAACAAATACCACAAGTGGATGGCTTTAACAAAGACACATTTATTCTCTCACAGTCCAGTAAGCTAGAAGTCTAAATCCAAGGCATCAGCTCCAGGCGAGGGCTTTCTCTCTGTCACCTCTGGAGGAAGGTCTTTCTTGTCAATCTTCCCCTTGACTAGGAGCTTCTCCACACAGGAACCCTGAGTCCAAAGGATGTGCTCTACTCCCGGTGCTTCTTTCTTGGTGGTATGAGGTCCCTAACTCTTTGCTTACTTTCCTTTCCTTTTATCTCTTGTGAGACAAAAGGTGGTACAGGCCACACCTCAGGGAAACTCCCTTTACATTGGATCAGGATTGTGACCTGAGCAAGGGTGTTACGTCCCACCCTAATCCTCTTTAACTACAGGCAGAGACTATGATTTATAACACACAGGAAAATTACAAAATGGAGGACATCCACACAATACTGGGAATCATGGCCTAACCAAGTTGACACATATTTTGGGGGGACACAGTTGAATCCATGACACTTGTGTAGGCTTATTAGCCCTGTAGACTAGTTTCTTCTCTGAGACTTTAGTTTTCTTCTTTCTTTTTTGTTCCTAAGAAGTAGAGACCAATAGTTTTGTCTTAGATGGCTGCTTGTAAGCTTTTAAGACCCCAGATACTACTCACCTCACTAGGATGCAGAATGTGAACTTTGTGGTGCCAATTGACTGAGTTGTCCCATGAGACTAAGGACCTAAGTCTTGAAACCCAGAAAATCATTCTTGCAAGGTGTTGAGTTTGAGTATTTCTAATTTCATACTCAAAGAGGCAACCTCCCCTAGAGTTGCTCTTCTGCACTCATATTTCAGTCCTCTGACTTTGTCTTGAGTGAGTTAATGGTTAATGGGCTTTAGAGTTAAATTCCAACTCTTTTACTTCTTAGCTATGTGGCTTTGGGCAGGTTAAGCCTCAGTTTCCTCATGTGTAAAATGGGATAATAATACCATTGTCACTGAGGTTGGTGGCCAATTAAACTGAGAAAATATAGTTAGGCATTAGCGCTGTGTCCAACTTATGAGGCACTCCAGAGTACCCTTGTTGTTATTCAGATCATGCCACTTTTTATTTCTTTCCTTCTTAGGCTATTATGGAGGGCAGTGGCCGGATAAGGGCAGAATCTTACCCGGACAGCAGCACATTGGTCATTGACATAGCTGAAAGGGAAGACTCTGGTGTTTACAACATACATCTGAAAAACGAAGCTGGAGAAGCAAATGCAAGCATCAAGATTAAAGTTGTGGGTAAGCTCTCTGAGGAATAAGCTTCTGGAGTCAAGGTGCCATGTCTAGATCCAGAGTAGACTTTGTTGGTGGTTCTTTCAGGTTTACTGAGCAGCCACAAAAGAAAAGCACAGCATAGCAATAGCTCATAAATTACCATCTCTCTTTTTCTACCGTTTCTACCACTTCTTTTTTTTTTCTTGCCTAGAATGGTGGCTCAGTGGTTAAGCACTCAAGTGCTCACCAAACAGTTGGTGGTTCGAACTCACCAGGCACTCGTGGGAGAAAGATGTGGCAGTCTGCTCCCATAAAGATTACAGCCTTGGAAACCCTATGGGGGCAGTTCTCCTCTGTCCTAGAGGGTTACTATGAGTCAGAATCAACTCAAGAGCAGTAGGGTTTTGGTAGGGTAGAGGGCTTCTCATTGCAGGAATGAGTAGCTAAAGTTAGCCATTTAGGGTTGTTAGTCATTAGCTCTCCACAAACATATTCCTTTTTGGTGCCCTTTAAACATCACTGAACACAATTGCTAAATAAATTCCTACATCAAAATCATTGAACAGGAGTTAGATGAGCCTTGGTCCCTAGCTGGCCATCTAAGTGCATTTTCCCTAAGCCTGAAACCAAGTGAAATGGCTCTGGGAGATTATCAGTATTCCAAATCTCAAGATCTTCTCTTCTCACTTTAATTTTCTGTTAAGAAACATAGTTTAAACTGACCAAAACAAAAAAAAAAAAGTCACTTTATCAAACACTGAACTGTACAAGACATGGTAGCTTGCCTCTTCTAACTTGGATTTTTACCAGTCAATGTCTTAAATCTTCTAACTGACATAAAGTTTGATTCCTTGATTCCTGAACTGGATTCCTTGACTCACTTCTGCTGGAAATTTGATTTTCAGTTAAAAAAAAAAAACCCTATATCCTACATTTGGCAATAATTTTTTAGTTACCATTTTCTCGGTAACAAACAAGAGTCTTGGGTTCCTTTTGGAGCTTGTTCTCTAATGTTGTGACACTAGTTTAAGGGATTTGGGAAAGTCGTTATTTTTATTTTTATTGGGTACTCCTTTTCTTGTCCTGTCTTGAGCATGACCTTGTACTCAAATGAATACTACTGCATCTTAGTAGACATAGAAAAGAACTCTATAATTATTACCAGAAAAACATTATTTTCCAATTAGCATGTTCTTTGTTCTCTTTCTCTCATTTTATTTTAATGTTTTGTTTGTTACAGACATCCCTGATCCTCCAGTGGCACCCAGTGTGAAAGAAGTAGGAGATGATTGGTGCATCATGAACTGGGATCCTCCTCTCTATGATGGGGGGAGCCCAATCTTAGGTAACTATTGGTCAGTCTATGGAACTGCCAGTGAAGTTGGTGTCTTCTATATGCCCATTAGTACAGAATGCATTAAAAATACTACATTTAGAAGAAAACCTATTATACTGTGACTTTAAATATCCATTTAAACTGAAATATATTATGGAATGCTCTGTAATTTCTTCATGCTTCAGTAGCTCCGATGAACATAGTTCGATTGTCTCTTTTTTGTTTTATATTTATACTCAATATCTAATTTTGAAACAACTGTAAATCTAACTTAAACTGTTTTAGTTAATAAATGTCTAGTTCCATGGGGTTGTATCTATGAAGAAATTTCTTTTAGAGTTAAATGCTTAGAAAAATTTTCTTCCTCTTGGGAATGAGAATTTTTTTTCCACCTTGATAATGAGGTTCACAAAACTGGTCATTTCCCTTCCTTATCTTGATTGAAAGGGACTCAGAGCCAAATCTATTGCTCAGTTACAGTGACTGTGTAAGTTGCTATGTCCTACATATAACTTATACTAGGGAGAGAAGAAAACCCTGGTGGTGTAATGCTTAAGAGCCACGGCTGCTAACCAAAAAGTCAGCAGTTCAAACTCACTAGGTGCTCCTTGGAAACCCTATGGGGCAGTTCTACTCTGTCCTATAGGGTCACTATGAGTCAGAAATGACGCAAAGGCAGCGGGTGCATATAAATTGTACTAGGGAGAGAAAGGAAACCCTGGTGGCATGGTGGTTAAGAGCTACAGCTGCTAACCAAAAGGGTCTCTCTTCTCTCCCTAGTACAATTTTATTTTTTCTAGTGCTGTTATTTTATCTTTATCTGTATCTTATGATGCTAATACTTATAGTCCTTATAATCCATCTCATACAATTATGAATGGGTTAAATATATATATGTGTGTGTATATCTATATATATAGATATATACACATGTATGTGAATATTTAACTTAAAGTACATACTGAGAATATGTAAATTTTAAGAATTACTAATATCTGCCAAACTTTAATTTTGAAGACCAACAGAAAATTTTTAGTTTCCATTTTGCATCACTTCCAGGATACTTTATTGAGAGAAAAAAGAAACAAAGCTCCAGGTGGATGAGGCTGAATTTTGATCTCTGCAAAGAAACAACTTTTGAGCCCAAGAAGATGATTGAAGGTGTGGCCTACGAGGTCCGCATCTTTGCTGTCAATGCGGTTGGCATGTCCAAGCCCAGTATGCCCTCCAGGCCTTTTGTTCCTTTGGGTGAGTCAAGACAGATGTGTTTTTGTCATGGGAATTATTGCCTCCGATTCCAACTGCTCCCGCCTAACTGGCGCAGGCCTGGAAGCTTCTTGGCATGGTGGGACAGTAGGAGGTTGGAGGTAAAGGAGGTGGGTAGAGGCAATTTGCTGTCTAAAAAATTTAAAAACAAGTGCAGTAGATCTGAAGAGCTTCACAATATAGGCCCCAAAGTTCAGTGCTAGAATGCCAATGACAGCTGTGGGTGGCCCAGTTGTCGTTCCTCACTGAAAGCACACAAGTGACTTTACTGACCCAAGACCACTCTCCAGTGATCCTCCTGAAGGTATAAATAACCCAGTACCTTGATGTAAACATTGTAACTAAAAAGAACTTTGGTTGATTCAACAAATCATACTTGGAAATTAGTCTCTTTGCTTTACAATCACACCTTACTTATTATCCACTAAACCAAAATATTTAGTTCAGTGAAAGCAAAGAAATATAAAATAAAACATGTCCACTATTTTATGGTGGAGTCTCTGGGTAGTACAAATGTTTAATGCCCTTTGCTGCTAACTGAAAGGTTGGAGGTTCAAGTCTGCCCAGAGGTGTCTCAGAGGAAAGCCCTGACGGTCTCCTCCCTAAGAATCAGCCACTGAAAACCCCATGGAGTACAATTTTACTGTGACACACACGGGGACACCATGAGATGGAGCTGACTCTACAGCGAGTGGTTTTTTATTTTGTGGTAGCGAAGTATGTTTCCAACACAAAGATTTAGTATAAGAGTTTATATTTTAATTACAGAGTTATAAGAAATTTACTCTAGATCAGTAGATCCCAAACTTTGAGTTCTTCAACTTCTTTAGACCTTGTGTCATCCCACATCAACCTCCCAAATGGGAGAGAAAACTAGGGCCACATTTCCAAAATTTTCCATGTCTAGCATACCTTTGTCTTATACACAGTGTATGCTTAAGGAATTTTTATTGAATTTTATTGATTAAGACTTGGGGCTTCTGTGTATTTCATCACATTTCTTATGCTATTACTCTGCAGTTAACAGTTACTTCTTTTTCTCTCTTTTCTTCTTTTAAGCTGTAACCAGTGCTCCCACTCTTCTGGCTGTTGACTGTGTAACTGACAACTCTGTCACAATGAAATGGCGGCCCCCAGACCAGATTGGAGCAGCAGGTTTAGATGGCTATGTATTAGAGTATTGCTATGAAGGAAGTAAGTACTGCTAGTAAGATGACTTCCTAGGGCTTAAAATGAATACCACCATCAATAGGTGAGATATGTCTTTGTTTCCCTTTCTTGGGAGCTCATCTCCTTCCCACTGAAAATGAAATCAATTCAAATTTCATCCTTCTAAGATATATAAAAATTTAGTCCTTCTTTGGTACTTGATGCTTATAAATTGCAATCTCAAAAAGATCCTGTCTAGCCTACCAGACTGGGTGACATGATTGAACTAAGACATGGAAGAGAGGGGCTCTGACAAACCTTAAGGACTTTGACCTGAATTGGTGGAAGTAGATTACTCCATAGCAAAATGAAAGTCTTGTTTGTTAGGATAAAGCAAATTGGAAATTCCATATGCTGTATTGAGCAGAGGTTAGTGATCAAAAGACCTGCCTATTCTTGGTTAATAATGAAACTACATATTTGGATATCTGGCAAGCATCTCCTGCCTTCTTAAAGGGAGGGGGAGGGGGCGAATAAAGGATAGTTCTCAGAGCTTGAAGGAAGTAGCATTAAGTTTCAGATAGCATAGGAAATAGGTTCAACATCTGACAGTAACTTTTCTCAGGGCTTGAGCACATACAAATTTAATAACTTAAATTTAGGAAGGAAAGAGAAACAAAGCAAAAAAAAAAAATGTCACTGATAGAAGAGAAAATGATATAAGAAACTGTTGGCCAGAGTGCAAGTGAAAACCCAGAAGAAGTAAAAGTCACAAGAAGCCTCTTATATTTCTTGGTTTCCTACTTGACATGACTGGAAGGTGATATCTTTTGAAAACAGGTGAATAAAACTCTCCCAGCTCTGGACTTGGGCATCATTTTAGGTGATGGTAGGTAAACAGTACACCTGAGAAGTTGTTAGTATCTCCCCAAATCATAACCTAAGACTCAGTTGCTAAGAAAACTCTTTGAACTCCCATCTTTAACACGGATGTTACAAGTGAAGGAAAGAGAGACTACAAAGCCCATTTGCGAAATCAGGAATGTGAAGGCCAGTGCACCTCCCTAGGAGGAAAACCTCCATGGAGAAGAAACTGCTTATGAAGAGAAAACTTATCAAAGTGAGACCCCAGGCCCCTGGACCGGGGCACATGTGGAAATGATCACCATCACTGGTCAAGAGGGAAAAAGACAAGGAGAGGGGGAAATGGAGCCTCCCCGTAACAGTCCTGTTTATGTGGGCTGTGCTTACAGAGCACTATGCTTGATCTTTCCAGGGCTTGGAAAGCCACTAACCCAAACCATTTGGGAAATGATAGGAAAGTTCCCAGGGTCAGCCCAGTCAGGGAGGGGGGCACAGGTAAATTCTTCAGCACTTCAGGACCTGATTTATTCTGATTCCATTTCCTCCCATATTTCAAAAATTTGTGAGCACGCCACTTTGTTTTTTATATCATCCAGGCAGCAGAATTTCTCAGTCTTATATGTGATATGGCTGCTGAGTGCAAACCTTTTGTATATGTATGAAATAGAGCAAATTCTTTACTCTTTTCTTTCTGATAGGTTTAAAAAGTAAGAAGATACAGCAAAATGATAGATGGCTGTCATTTTGATGTTACCCACCTTAGATAAAATACAACAAAGTATTTTACATAATTTTGTGTGTGGTCTGTGTAGATACATATGTATGTGTGTATATACATATGTATATGTACACAGTCATTATTATGTATATATTTTGCCACATAACGTCTTGGAATTAGCTTTCTATGGAAGTTCTTTTATAATGTCTATATTTTCTTGCAGTCTTTCCTGACTTTCTTTATGTGGCTGCCCTACTCTTCAGTCTCTTTTAATGGCTGTTGTCTTCCAGACTAATTTTCTGTAGTGTTGAATGCTTTTAGATATCTCAGGTTTTTTTCTGTGAAGAGAATTCTTTCTCTTTTACAAGATCGTGTGTTGTTTCTGACTCTGCATTTCTCTTGTTTTTGATGCCTGCAGCATTTTATTCTTCTTTGTTTCCTTTCTTCACTTGTTCGTTTATTCTTTCTTTAAAATGTCCCTCATGTTAAGTAACTTTCATATTCCTTCCCCATCCCCCAGATACCGTGTTCTTTCTCTCAGTCTCCTTCAATTAAAGTGGTTCACACGGGAAGGGGTGGGCTATGTGTGTTCCCCTCTGATCTTTTTCCATCCTGTTTGCTCTTGACATGTTCTCCTTCTCTAGTTTCTCACTCTTCCCTGTGTGTTTTCTCATCTCCTATTTTCACTTTCTCATCAGTTACCTCTTGACTATGAAAATACCAACACCATAGCTCCCAAACAGACCATTTGCTTAAAGCAGCGTCACTTTTTCTAAATCATAAGTCACTTTTGTTGGCCACATTCCCATTCCAAGCTGCCAGGATATCCTGGCTCCCTGCTCCGTTCTCCTGATAGAGTTGGAACAAGAGACAGAAAAATGTTCTCTGGGGTGGCAGATTCACTTTCCCTCTAGAAAGTCATCACTGCAAACCAGCGGGGTATGCCCAAGGCCACCTTGAGCCAACAAGGTCCCTTCTACCTATATGAAATGCAGGGACCCAGGCAGGCTCAACTGGTTTTCTGGACACAAGGTTCATTGTCCTGGCAACCAGGGCTGCCTCCTGGGCTGCTGGGGCAATTCCCATTTTAGTTCCTGTCAGAACTAGAGCCCTGGAAAGACAGAGCTGGCATTGTCATAAGTGACCCCCAGACTCTGAAGAGTGAACCCCACAGTGATAGCACTGTATTCCACCGAGATCCAAGAGGATCCTCCCAGACTGGGGTGAGAGGGACAGGAGCAAGGATAGACTGTTCCACCATGTGCTGCTCCCCCGTGGACCCCAGGGCCTGCTCCTCCTTTTTCTTCAGCCCTACTTTGTTCTTCCCTATCTCTTGTTCCCACAGCTGGAGGTGCCCTAGCCTCCTTCCTCTTCTTCTCTTTTCCTCTCCCTGCTCTTCTCTGTGGCAGGTGCCTCAGGACAAGAACCACAGCCTGAACACAGCAGGCTGTGCCTCTCCTGAGGAACCCCCACTAATGTGTTTGGTCTCTTCCGTCACTGCTCTGAAGACAAATATCTTTCTGTACCTTGCACACTTTACTAACAGAGAATGCTGACTACTGATAATGATATTCTTCTGGTGTGAAAAGTGGGTGTCTTTAATTAATTTTAATGACGGACTCTCAAAGGTACATCAGCAAAACAGTCTAATGAAAATGGGGAGGCTGCGTATGATATACCAGGTAAAGTATTTTATGAAAGTTCTCAAACTTTCTTACTATGTGATAAAGTTCTGGGGATGTTCCATGACCTACCATCCACACACAAGAAACTCTTAGACTTGGGGTGGAGGGATAAATTAATAATGTGTGCTCCAAGCCTTCTTCTTTTCCTGTGGGCATCATGCATACAAACTTTCAGAAGATGAAGTATTTGGAAGCCCTTAATCCTGGGTTTAAATTCTCTCGATGTTGTAGACAAAGCTACCAAAAGCTAAAAAAAAAAGTCAGATTTTTAGTAAATGGGAAAGAATTGTTCCATCTCCTTGTGAAGTTTTGGCTTCTGACCTGTGTTTCCTCTTTGCCCTGAATGTAAGCTTCTTTTCTTCACAAATGGAAACATGATCAGATTTCCTATGCTCATATTAGTGGCTTTCAATAATAAACCAGCCAAGAAAAAACAGACTGTATGCCTAATAAAGGTTGGTATCTCTCACTCATAGGCATAGCATTTTCCTCTTTTTTTGACTTTTAATTTATAAAAACCAAAAAAACCAAACCCATTGCCATCGTGTTGATTCCAACTCATAGCGACCCGATAGGACAGAGTAGAACTGCCCCATAGAGTTTTCAAGGAGCACCTGGTGGATTTGAACCACTGACCTCTTGGTTAGCAGCTGTAGCACGTAACCGTTTACGCCACCAGGGTTTCCTTTTAATGTATATACATGGTTAAATATCATGGTTACAGTAATCGTGACAAAACCAAATTGGAGCAATACTGCTGTAAAATTATGGGAACAGTTACTGTTATTCGGGATACACTAGTATCCTGAACAAAAGGGTTTTTTTCAGAAATAACAAAATCTGATCATTTATCCTTCTTCCTGTTGTTTATGTTCGCCATTTTAAGCCATTTTTCATCGAAATGTGAAAAATAACCCACTTATATAGTCTGAGTCCAGACCAAAATCTTATTCCCCCCCCGAGATTTCATTATGAATAAAATACTAATTTGGAGTCTGTTCTAATGGTTATCATGACTTACTTCAGTGAGCATCATTCCTCCTTGTTTTCTTTTTCTTTCATGGATTTTAGGTGACAACTGGCTAACTGCAAACAAAGAACTAATTGACAAGACCAAGTTCACCATCACAGATCTGCCCACAGATGCAAAGATATACGTGCGCGTGAAGGCTATAAATGCCGCCGGCGCCAGTGAGCCCAAGTACTACTCACAGCCTATTCTCGTAAGACAAATCATAGGTAGGCAGCAATGCTTTAAAAATTATTGCTCCATTGTTTGCTTTTTTTTTTTTTTAACGTCTTTCTTTGTCAAAAACCTCCTATTTCTTTGTTCTTAGGTGCCATCGAGTTGATTTCGACTTATAGTGACCCCAGGTGACAGAGTAGAACTGCCCGATAGGGTTTTCTAGCCTGTAATCTATATGGGAGCAGAGTGCCAGGTCTGTCTCCCACAGAGCAGTTGAGTGGGTTTGAACCATCACTTTGGTTAGCAGCCAAGTGCTTCACTATTTTGCCACCAGGGCTCCCTCCTATTTCGTTGCTCCTTTGATATTTCCCTAATGCCTCCTGGGAGTTAGAAATGAACAAAACAGCTCTTTTCAGGCATAGTAAAAGATACTTTCCAAATATAATGTAGAACAGTGGATTTTAATAGCACAGAATTGAAAGTTTACTGATACAGTTTCAAATTCCACATTGCAGCTGACCTTTAAACAAACTACCATTTACCATGTTTTAGTGTAAAATCGAAGAGGAATACTCACAGTTAGCTGAAAAGTTGATTAAAATATTCCTCCCTTCTCCAACTACATATCTCTGTGAAGCTGGCTTTTCTTCATATGCTTCAACCAACTCAGCAGATTGAAGCAGACTGAATGCAGAAGCAGTTTGGAGAATCCAGCTGTCTTCTATTAAGTCAGATATTAAAGATATTTGCCAAAATATAAAATAATGCCACTCATCTCACTGATGTTTTATTAATGTAAAATAGTTATTTTTCATTAAAATGTTATATCGTTATAATTTTTAAATGAACAAATAAAGAGAAAAGCAAGTGTCTCAGTTACCTACTGCTGCTATAACAGAAATACCGCAAGTGGGTGGCTTTAACAAACAGAAATTTAGTTTCTCACAGTTTAAGAGGCCAGAAGTCCAAATTCAGGGTGTCAGCTCTAGAGGAAATCTTTGGGCTCTGGGGAAATGTCCTTGTCTCTTTTCAGCTTCTGTTTCCTGGCACCTTGGAGAGCTCATGTTGCCTAGCATCTGTCTTCCCTCCATCTCTGCCTGCTTGGTTCTTGCTCAATCTGCTCTTTTATACCTCAAAAGAGATTGACGGAAAACACACCCTACACTAATACTGCTTCATTAACATAATGAAGACAACCTTCCCAAATGGAATTATAACCACAGGTATAGTAGGATTTGGAGCCTTGGTGGCACAGTGGTTAAGTGCTTGGCTTCTAACTGAAAGGTCAGCAGTTTGAACCTACCAGCTGCTCCAAGGAAGGAGGATGTGGTGATCTGCTTCCATAAAGATCACAGCTTCGGAAATCCTATGGGGCAGTTCTACTCTGTCCTATAGGATCGCTGAGTCAGAATCGACCTGACAGCAATGGGAATAGTAGAATGTACAACACATATTTTGGGGGGACACAATTCAATCTACAACAGTAAGTGTGGGAGGTCAGCTCAGGTTTTTATAACGTGGTACTTTGAGGATCAGTTAACCTCACCAGGTTACATGAGCACCTCTGGCTGGGCTGCCTAGTCACATGGGAGAGAGGGCGTGTAAATGCAGCAGTGAAAACTATCCCTACAGCAGCAATATGGCTAAAATGGGTCTGCAAAATCAGAACCATTTTTATCATAATACAAATACATTATTGCCCTTTGCAATGTTTTGACATTTGCACTGATGATAAAAAAGTGATGGTGAATAAAATTTCTGGTGCCTTAGCACAAATCAAGTCAGTGACACCAAACTGCACTAGTAATCCTTGTATTCTTCCACCATGCACTCACTGTTAAAATAAGAGTGCTCAGTTTTGCCTTAGAATATTCTTGGTGAAGCAGTAAAATGTATTAAATTTATTATTATTATTATTAATTATACTAAATACTAGTTATTCTTAGCATTATTAATTTTATCAAATCTTGATCCTGAGTACATGTTTTTTCAGTATTGTATGTGATGGTGGAATGTGAAGTATGCATAAAACACTCCTGCTGCATGACACAGTATAATGCTTATTGCCAGGAAAAAAGAAATTTGTCATCAAGTCGGGTCCAATTCATAGGGACACTATAGGACAGGGTAGACCTGCCGCAGAGGGTTTCCAAGGAGTGGCTGGTGGATCTGAACTGCCAGCCTTTTTTAGTTAGCAGCTGAAAGCTTAATCACTGTACTACCAGGGCTCCTGTTGGCAGGAAACCAGTTTCCGTCCAGTCAGTTCCAACTCATAGTGACCCTATAGGACAGAGTAGAACTGCCCCATAGGGCTTCCAAGGAGCACCTGGTGGATTCGAACTACCGACCTTTTGGTTAGCAGCTGTAGCTCTTAACTGCTGCACCACCAGGGTTTCCATCACCAAGAAAGCACTTGTGAAATTGAGTTGGGGACTGAGTTAATGACTTTTCATGAAACTCCATTGTTACTTGAGAGAATGACTGAGAAACAAGCTGTGGTTAGTCAGGCTTGGGTATTTGGCAGACATTTTCTAGAAAAATGAAATACAGTGAGCCTGTCATTTCAAGGGAAGAATTTAGAGTGTTTGTTGTCAACTTGGAGGGTAGTGGTGGTTCAATGATAGAATTCTCAGGGCAATGGTGGTATGGTGGTAGAATTCTCACCTTCAATGCAAGAGACCTGAGTTCGATTCCTGGCCAATTCACCACATGCATAATCATCACCCATCCATCAGTGAAGGCTTGCATGTTGCAATGTTGCTGAGCAGGTTTCAGCAGAACTTCCAGACTAAGACAGACTAGGAAGAAAGGCCTGGTGATCTACATCTAAAAATCAGCCAGTGAAAACCCTGTGGATCACAATGGTCTAATCCACAACTGATCATGGGGATGGTAGAAGACCAGGCAGCGTTTCATTCCGTTGGGCATGGAGTCCCCATGATTTGGGGATTGACTCAAAGACAGCTAACAACAATAACTTCATAAAATGGCTGTGACACTAACTTAGTTCATTCATGTAAACATTTAGCCCAGTATCTGGTACATACTAAGCACTCAAGTAATGAGACCTGTTTTATCTCTGTGAGGCTATAAGCCTTTGACTCTCCACTCATGATGAGTTTGCAGCAACAAGTCATATTAGCCTCATGGTATTTTATTAATGAATATTAATTCACAGTAGGTTAGGGTCTCTTCTGCACTTCACCATAGCCACACAGGGAAAAAGTTTCTCTCAAATTTCAACAGAATTACCTAAATAGAAAGTGCTAGGTGCTTAAAGGAGCCCTGGTGGCACAGTGGTTAAGAGCTCAGCTGTTAACCAAAAGGTTGGCAGTTCGTATCCACCAGCTGCTCCTTGGAAACCCTAAAAGCAGTTCTACTCTGTCCTATAGGGTTGCTCTGAGTTGGAATCGACTTGACAGCAATGGATTTTTGGTAGGTGCTTAAAACTTTTTCCTCCTAATGAGAAAGAATGGGCAATCCCATCAGCTAAAGTCGCATCTGCTGATCTTTAATGGAATGTTCATTAAAGAATATACTCGCTGTTAGAAGCTAGAAAAATACATATATGGTCTTAAGAAAAAACATAGTGTTTTTCTGTGAAGTTCTTAACCATATACACTCTATTAGTGACACATCTAAGATTTAATTGCAGAGGCAAGACCACAAGAATAAATCCCAGAGAGCATTGTGCCATTATGTTTAGGTAAAGCTATTTCCAGTATACTGTGCTGATCGCAACATTTTGCTGTTTTACCCAGAGCCTCCAAAGATTCGTATCCCAAGGCACCTGAAACAAACCTACATCCGCAGAGTTGGAGAAGCCATCAATCTGGTTATACCTTTCCAGGTAATGTTCAGGGATTGCTCATTTTCTCTTTCCAGGGCTTGGGTGTTTAAGAGGTAGAGGGAGACACTGTAGCATCATGAGTGAGGATTTCCTCAGAGGGAGATTTGGTAAATAATGGAAGAGATTTGGGGGAATATTAAACAATCTCCTGCTGTGGAAATAGAGAAATCTCTTAAAAAAAAAAAATTTGTCATAGATTTTCCTTCTGCATGAGACAAATTAGGTCTAGTCTTGTCTGAAGCTGGGGGATTAGGGTGGGATAGGAAGGAAATGAGGAGCCCTGGTGGTGCAATGATTAAGCGCTAATAGAAAGGTCAGCAGTTTGAACTCATCAGTCGCTCTGTGAGAGGAAGGTCCCAGCGATCTACTCCCGTAAAGACGACAGCCGAGGCAGCCCTGTGGGACAGTTCTAGTCTGTCCTATAGGGTCAGTATGAGTTGGGATCAACTCAACAACAGGGAGGAAACAGCAAGAACCTACCAAAAGAGGAAATGCTTGAAGGTTCTTTCTAATCCTACAAACCTGTGAAACTCATCTTCATTTTAAGCAAAGGTCTTAGAGTAACATTCAGGAAAACGGCATGCGCTTCCTTCCCACAATTATCCAAATCAAACTAAACTCCAGTCAGAATAAGAGGGATGACTGAAATTTGAAACCTTGATGCTACTAACTGAAATATGCCGACATTATTAAATCATTGCTCCAGCAGAAGGTTCTGTTATTCACAAGATCAATCAGGCTTCACCTTCAATGATCAGTTTCAGCCCCTCACACACATCCCACTCCATCTTCTTAATCCTAGGGCTCCTTTTATGCCTCTAGACATCCCCATCTGATAGAATTTTCTGGAATGAGGGAAATGTTCTATGTATGCACTGTCCAACATGGTGGCTACTAGCTAAATGTGGCTAGCGAGCACTTGAAACATGTGAATAGGATCTAATATAACTGAGGAACAGAATTTTTAATTTTCTTTCATTTTGATTAATTTTAATTTTAATAGCCACATGTAGCTCATGGCTATTGTATGGAACAGCATGTCTCTAGAATGAGAATTTAGGTCTCTGTATACATGCAAACACAGAAAGAGAGAGAGAGCTCTGTTCAAACCCAGGGTCCCATGAAAACCAAACTAAAAAGAAAGTCAGTTCAGGCCACCCTCACCACACTCAAATCCCAAGCCTGAGAATAGGCTTCCCATATACCCATACCCATGCTTATACCCAAACCCATGCTCATACCCATTCCCATACCCTACTCATCATACCCATACCCATGCTTATACCCCTGTCCATATACATACTCATCATACTCATACCCATACTCATGCCCATACTCATCATACCCATGCTTATACCCGTACCCATACTCATCATACTCATACTCATAATACCCATACCCATGCCCATGCTCGTACCCATACACATACTCATCATACCCATACCCATACCTATACCCCTACACATAGTCATCATACCCATACCCATTCTCATACCCATACACAATCTCATACTTGCACTCGTACACATACTCATACTCACACTCATACACAGTCATCATTCCCATACCCATGCTCGTACCCATACATATACTCATCATACCAATACCCATACTCATACCCATACCCATACTCATACTCACACTCATACATATACTTATCATACCAGTACCCATGCTCATACCCATACACATACTCGTCACACCCATGCTCACACCCATACACATACTCGTCACACCCGTGCTCACACCCATACACATGCTCGTCACACCCGTGCTCACGCCCATACACATGCTCGTCACACCCGTGCTCACGCCCATACACATGCTCGTCACACCCGTGCTCACGCCCATACACATGCTCGTCACACCCGTGCTCACGCCCATACACATGCTCGTCACACCCGTGCTCACGCCCATACACATGCTCGTCACACCCGTGCTCACGCCCATACACATGCTCGTCACACCCATGCTCATACCCATACCCATACCCATACTCATCATATCCATGCTCGTACCCATACACATACACAGTGGAGAACACCAGGATGAAAGCCAAGGAGGATGCAAAGTGTGAACACAGCAGAGGAGGAAGGAGATGGCTTGGCAAGGTTCTTCCCACTTCTGTCCTCCCACAGCCTCAAATACAACCAGGAGTGAAACCAAGGCAGTGCTCAGTAGTCAGACCCAGCCCTGGACTGAAGCTGCTGAAATCACCCTCTAGTTGGAGCATCATTGCCACCACTAGGGCTAATCTGTGTTCCCTGATCTTGGAGATCAGGGAGTTTGAGAGAGGAAATGGAGAACAGGGACCACATAGACGTGGTTTTCCAGGGGCTGGTCAGCTGCCAGGAAGGGTAGTAATGAGGTTAGTGTGTCATGTTTGCATACTTATATAATATCTAAAGTTCTTGTAAACACTTTCTCATTTGATCCTCAGAAACACCCTGTGAGGAAGGCAGGGCAGATTTCCTTAGCTCTACCTGAGAAAGGAAAAAGCATACAGCAAGTAAATGGTAATGACAAAAAGCAGACTCTGTGTCACCTGACACCTAATCCACTGCTTTTCTCAATCCATTATGCTATTAGAGAACTCACTTTTTTCCCCCCTGTGGCTAAGGAAAAAGGACCTGGAACTATTTTTCTTTGTAACAATATTGTTCTCTACTTGCCATTTGTAAGTCTGAGCACCCCTACCATTCTTTAAGGGGTTTGATGTGTCTCCCACAGCCCTCATCATAACCAAAGCCGCTTGTCATAGAGTTGATTCTGACTCATGGTGACCCATGTGTGTCCGAGTAGAACTGTGCTCCATAGGGTTTTCAATGGTTGGTTTTTTGGAAGTCGATCACCAGGCCTTTCTTCCGAGGTGCCCCTGGTTGGACTTGAACCCCTCCAACCTTTTGGTTAGCGGCTGAGTGCATTAACTGTTTGCCCCACCTATGGACTCCCTTCTTATCCTAAGGGGTCACATAATCAACAAGCTACATTAGAAGCACATTAGGGAGGTATACCTATCCTGACAAGATTAATGCTTAGTTAGTTCCTGTCTGCAGGGGCATACCTGCAGGAATTATAGGAAATTCCTTCATAGTATAAACTAAAACTCATGTCCGTGAATGAGATCATAACTTTCAGCTGGAGAGGACAGACGGCATTCTAGACAAGTCTGAAACTAGCAGCACGGTACAGTCAGTGGTGTCACTAGGGTTGGTGTCACCCAGTGCAGTACCTCATGGTGTCACCCCCCCATGCTAATCACCACAATGTTGTCACTCGAACATCAGAAAATTAGACAAAATCAGCAACTACAAAAACACCACTGCATGCAAATGAAACCATGTGATTTGAAGTCATTGTAACTGGGTAAGAATGAGAGCTCTGACTGGAGCGCCTTAGAAGGTTCAAACGGTAAATTAGCACAGCGTTTTAGCCTTGTAAGCATATTGATACATGGACGCTGGGCTTACCAAAAATGTTTTTGTTGTTATAACTAACCACAGGGCTATTTTTATAAAAAGTAATAGATTTCTGCAGAAATGCTGCACAAAAATTTTATAGACAGTCATTTTGGTGTCAACCCCTCTGACAGTGTCACCCCGTGTGGTCTGCACCCCCTGTACCCCTTGAGTGACACCACTGAGTACAATAGAATGATAACCATTAATGTCTAGATAACCAGAAACCAAACCCGTGGCTGAGTCAATTCTGACTCAGCAACCGTATAGGACAGAGTAGGGTTTCCAAGGCTGTAATCCTTATGGAAGCAGACTGCCACATCTTTCACCCACCGAGAACCTGGTGGGTTTGAACTGCTGACCTTTCAGTTAGCAGCCGAGCATTTTAACCACTGTGCCACCAAGGCTCCTCATTATCAAGATAGTATTAATAAAAAAAAACACTGATGTGGTATTCCAAAACCTTTCTAAAGACTTCAGTCTTTATGACCATCTTGTGAGACAGATCCTATCCTTGTTCCCTTTTTCTGATTGGGGAAACCAAGACACAGAGAGTTTACTAGGTAACTTGCCCGGAGTCACAGACCTAATAAATGGTGGAGTCAGGATCCAAATACAGGCTCCATAGTCCCAGAGTCCATGCTCTTAACCGTTATGCTGTATCGTGCAGGCTTTAGAGCCTAGGAAACCTGGGTGTGAGACTTGGTTCCAGCACTTAGCTTCCAGACCTTAGGCAAGTCGTTTATCTCCTTTATCTAAAAAAATGAGAATAATGATACTTAATGTGAAGATTAAGGGAAATAATAACATATTCTTAACATAGCACCTTGCGCACAAATGCCATCAACAAGCAGCTGTGAGTATTGCTGTTACTGCCTGTAGTTGAACACTGCGAGATTGTTTTCTAGAATCACCTGGAATGTGTCAAGCCACTGTCATCTCTGTGATGCTGGGGGGAAAAAAAAACACCTTGGAACAATCTGATTCCCACCCTCTTGTATTTTTTCTGTCTGTCTTTTTAGGGAAAACCAAAACCAGAATTAGTTTGGAAGAAGGATGGTGTGGAAATTGATAAGAATCAAATAAATATTCGCAACTCTGAGACTGATACAATCATATTTATCAGAAAAGCGGAGAGGAGCCACTCTGGGAAGTATGAGCTGCATGTCAAAGTGGAAAAACTCATAGAAACGGCGACGATAGACATCCAGGTCGTTGGTAGGTTTGGAGGAAGGAACAAGGACATTCTGTCAAAGCAATATGGTGACTAACAGTCCTTGTCATTAAGGCGGGAGGAGGAATATTTGTTACACTGGCTGGACATAAAATTCTGAGTTTAAAAAAAAAAAGATGAAGTAAGATTTGTTAGCATTTCAAAATAATTCTTAACTGAATAAAAGGACTCATCATGGGAGACTTAGGGCATTTATTAAAGAAAATTAATGTATGTACTTTTTAGTGAAAACCGTCTCTACTGCTTTACATCCAGCTTCTCGCTTACTCTTCATCTCTCAACACCCTGATGATACAACTGTTTCCTGTGTTGAATTGTTGCATAAAAAAACCTCGTAAATTCTAGATATGGTTTCACATGTTTCCTACTACACCTAAAATTCACTGATAACGTTTTCACAGAGAATGAAGAATTTTTGTTAAATGTAAGGAAGACTTACCTAGACCAAGTTAAACAGTTAAACACTGAAGGGCTACCTATCTGCTTATCTGGCCAAATAATAAATAAGATTAGTTCTAACTTCCGTTCAGAGTTAGAATAGAGGAAGGATTCTTTACGGATAGACCTCTCTCACTTGAATGGTTCTGTAATTTTTACATTGTCAAGAAATAAATTCAAGAGCAGAGCTTAGGAGAAGCCTTGTTTCCAGTCATGTTTATTATATTTCAGCAAAGTTGTCAGATTCTCTAACCAAAGGGACAACTTCCTGTGGCAAGCATTCCTTTGGGTGAACGTTCGTGCCCCTTCAACTAAATATTCTTTTCCCATTTGGCTAAACCTTTTTGTTTTCTCTTAAGTCGAGAGGAGTGTGGTGACAGCTTTATGCCGTTGCATCTGACATGTTGCCATTCTAGTGGAAGGTGCAGGGTCTCAGAAGACCCCATGAGAAGTGTCTGGGAGGGCACTGCCTCCTGGAAGATAAGGAAAAACACAGTTGCCTTCAAGTCAATTCCAACTCAAGGCAGCCCCAAGCGTGTCAGAATAGAGCTGTGCTCCACAGGGTTTTCAATGGCTGATTTTTCAGAAGTGGATGGCCAGGCCTTTCTTCCAAAGAACCTTTTGACTGAACTTGAACATCCAACCTTTCGGTTAGCAGCTGATCACATTAACCATTTATTTGCACCACCCAGGTACTGTGTAATACAAGAAAGGACTTTAAAAAATATCCCCATGTAACAAGCTACAGGCTGGGAGGGGACGTAGCTTCACAGTGATACCGTGATTTTATGTTCGTAGACCGTCCTGGCCCACCTCAACTTGTGAAGATTGAAGATGTCTGGGGAGAGAATGTTGCTCTCACATGGTTACCACCAAGGGATGATGGGAATGCTACCATCACAGGGTACACGATCCAGAAGGCTGACAAGAAGAGCATGGTAAGGTTTGGCTCAGCAGCAGCAGCAAAGGGTTAAGCTTTCAAATAAGAAAAATTTCATTTCATCAGAGGTAAAGGGGGAGGCATGAGGTCTCTTCTGGCAAGGAAATCAATGGGGGCTGTGACATATTAGAAAGGGTAAGCCTTTGGAGCCACAGAGAGTTGGGTTTGAATCCCAGCATTGCCACTTAACAATTGTGTCCATGGACAGTCACTTAACCCCCTTGATCCCCATTTTCCTCTTCTATAAAATGGGGGCATACTTGTTGGTTATTATAAGGCCAAGTAAGGGGCACAAATACCTTGTTGGTTATTATAAAGCCAGAAATATAGAGGAGCTGGCGCAGTGCTCAGTGGGATTCAATAAATTCATTTATTCAGCAAATATTTACTTACTGTGGATTCTGACTCACATTTATACCCATGCAACTTTCTTTCTTCATGAAATAAATGTTGGATAATGTGGATTTATATATCAAAAAAAAAAGACACTACATAGAAAAGAAAGATCCCAAAGGGAGTAACATGTGCAAAGGCCTTGAGAAGGGAAAGAGCTTGGGGGTAATCAAGAAAAACCCAGCTGGAGTATAAATTATTATTTACCCCTGTTCTACAGATGAGGAAACTGAGGCTCAGAGAAATTAAAGGACTTACAGCTGCTAAGCAAACTGTTGGCAGTTTGAATCCACCAGGCGACCCTTGGAAACCCTCTCGGGCAGTTCTACTCTGTCCTATTGCTATGAGTCAGAATCGACTTGACAGCAGCGGGTTTGGTTTTTGGTTTTGGAGGTCACCAGCTTTTAAATGGCTCAGCTGGGGTCTCTTTCTGAATCAGAATTCATCCACTGTACCCTACTACTACTCAACCTGTTAGCAAGTGAAGGAATGAATGAGTGTTTGGACACACAATGGCAGAGAGGCATTTTTCATTCTTGCAGGAAGAGTTAAACATCATCCTTAATGATATTGATAGGAACTCTTTAGGTCTTTCTTTACACTAGTAGATCTTTGTTCATGAAACCACCTAAGATTATAGAAGAAGGGGAAAGAGTTGAAAAGGGCAGTCTAAGTAACAAGACTCATCATCAAGGGCTTTCAAGCCTCTCCTTTCCATAAGCTATTTTCAGCGCGTGTTTTTTTTTATTTTCCTGAATGGTTATTACATGACAAGATCAGATTTGGCATTTAAAGAGGCCTCTTTCATCTGGATGGCTTGAGAGCAGGACTGATGCATGACTCTGCCAGGGAACTACCTGAACACCTTGGACTTACTTAGCAGTGAAGGTTCCTTCTTGGACCTTAGACCTGACATTAGGAGTGAATCCATTGGTACCGTGTTTACTGTAAGGAGCCCTGGCAGTGTAGTGGCTGAGCACCTGGCTACTAACCAAAAAGTCAGCGGTTCAAACCCACCAGCTAGCTGCTCTGTGGGAGAATGATGTGTCAGTCTACTTCTGCAAAGATTACAGCCTTGGAAACCCAATGGGGCAGTTTTACTTTGTCTTATAGGATCACTATGAGCCAGAATTGACACTACAGCAACGGGAATGGTTACTATAGGAGGGCTCTTCAGGCAGCTCTCACTCCCATTCTTCCTCCCCATCAAACCTGCCCAACGTTTATCTTCTTAGAGATCCACTTAAATCCTGGTAAGCCAAGACTTTCCTGCTGTTTCATGTGACTAAGGTCTGCCTAATGATAGGTGATGATGCCCAACCCCTATATCCTGTGTTTCTATCGTGTTTCAGCAAGAGCAGGCTTCTAGAACAGAAGGTGCTCTCTGCCCCGTGCACTGCCCAGGACACCATCACACCATTGTATTGTGACTACACGTGCTATTCTTCACTTAAATTCCTATAATCGTTCATACCCCTCAAAAATGTTGTTTTTATTATGTGTGTCCAAACTTTCATTTATTCACACACTTACTATGTGGTGAGCACTGTTCTAGCTACCAAACCTTAAAAAAAAAAAGACAGCTCCTGTTCTTGAGGTACTCAGTCTAGTCAAGAAGACATAAAACCAAGTGATAATACATGTAGTAAATGTTGGAATAAAGGTTTGCATAAGATGCTCAGGGAATAGATGAGGGAGTAACTACATTTTCCTGGTGTCTTAAAAATCGCCAAAATACCCAGAAATCATGATGGTGCCTAAAAGTTCCAGAGAAAATGTGTTTCCTTTATTAACTTCATTAACTCAGTAAGTGGTATTAAACATACATTGGTGCAATGTGATTTTCCTGCTGGTTGCAAGATACACTTTGAAACCACTCTATTTCTTGGTGTGATGAGGAGAAAATTGAAAAAAGAGTTTAATGTAGCTTTAACTTCTCATTCATTCAAGCATTCTATAAATATTTATTGAGCACCTACTACATGCCAGGCTCTGTGACAGGCATTGAGAATATGAGAAGTGAGAAGAAAACGACAACCTCCACAATCATGGAATGTGCATTCCAGTGGGGAAGACAAGACAGTAAACAAGTAGTAAATATTAATATAATTTAAGGTAGCAAGTGCTGTGAAGAAAAATGAACCAGGCTAAGGTGATTTACCATGGACTGCCAAAAGAACGAACAAATCTATCTCGGAAGAAGTACAGCCGGAATACTCCTTAGAAGCTAGGATGGCAAGACTGCATCTTACATACTTTGGACATGTTGTCAGGAGGGATCAGTTCCTGGAGAAGGACATCATGCTTGGCAAAGTACAGGATCAGCAGAAAAAAAGGAAGACCCTCAACGAGGTGGATTGACGCCGTGGCTGCAACAGTGGGCTCAAGCATAACAACGATTGTAAGCACGGCGCAGGACAGGGCAGTGTTTCATTCTGTTGTGCGTAGGGTCGCTATGAGTCAGAACCAACTCAACAGCACCTAACAACGACAAGGCGATAAAGTGCATCCAAAACAGTGGGGAGGCATAGGGAGGAAGATCTCTGCTAGGAGGTGATATATCTGAGCAAAGATCTGAAAGACCCTAAGTTAATAATATTGTGCAAATTTATTGGACAATCTTAATTTTTCTCTAGTGAGTTTGTTTCCTCTCTTCTACATAATAGATAAGTTGGCATTAAAATTTTATGGATAGATAGATATAGACAGACAGTACAGTTATGAAGAAACTATACAAGTAATAGATTATAGCTAAGGTGTGAATTTAATGTAGAAATGGAGATTAAATTACATAGTATTTAATTTGTTTAATCTAAAGTGTTAATTATAAATATGTTAATTATATAAATATATTATGTAAGCACAAATAAATTATATAAATGTATTAATTATAATTTGTGGATTGCTGTTACTCTCACTGTAAAATGCTAATTCACTTGGTGCTTTTTTTTCCTTTTAGTTAATGAAGGGTTCCTGTTTTTATATGAAGCAACAGTTGGAAATTTTGTGTATTTTAATGTGATTTTCCTCAAATAATTAATTTTTTCCTTCAGGAATGGTTCACTGTCATTGAACATTATCACCGAACCAGTGCCACCATTACTGAACTGGTAATAGGAAATGAATATTATTTCCGGGTCTTTGCTGAAAACATGTGCGGCCTCAGTGAGGATGCAACAATGACTAAAGAGAGCGCCATGATCGCCAAGGACGGTGAGTGGACTGGGTATCTGGAAACCTTGGTTCCCAGTGACTAGGTAGAGAAGACCGAAAGGAAAAGTGATGTGGTGTAAGGGAATAAGAATATAATAAACCCACTTTAAAATTACGGTAAAAATGTTCAAGTAAAATCATAGTTTTCTAAGTAAAAAAATTCAAGTAAAACAATATTACTGTTACATTTTTTAAAACCTAAGCTTTAATTCATTCCAGCTTTCGAACAGTTGGCCTATAAATGACTGAAGTCACAAGGAAGGGAAAAAATAGGCATTTACTTCTTGAATTTCTGTTACTTTTATTCTTGGACACCTTCAATATAGCTACACATGGACCCAAGCTGCAATGAGAGAAGCTGAATTCCAACCTTACCGTTTCATTTCATCATAAATCACTCTCTTTAAAGTCCTTCCTTGTTACTTTCACATTAGTACACATTTCTGGTTAAAATACTCAGACACCAAATTCTTCTCAATATTTATTTTTCACTTAACCGCTCTGGCTTCCTGTGCCACATGTGACTGGCTATATATGTGTACCCTTCAAAATGTGTCCTGTGTGGCATTTGCTCATGTTTTTGCATGTTTTTCTAAGCTCAGGGAACTTTTAATAGTGACTGAAGTATGCCAAGAATAATATAATCTCAGGCCAACTTGGAGATGTTTCATGTTTGTTTTTAAGGTAAAGTCTACAAGAATCCAGTGTACGATGACTTCGATTTCACTGAGGCTCCCATGTTTACTCAGCCTTTGGTTAACACCTACGCTGTAGCTGGCTACAATGCCACCCTGAACTGCAGTGTGAGAGGAAATCCTAAGGTACCGTGGTTTTCTATCAAATTAATTAAATTTAAGAATTAACTCCAAACTCACTCTTTTGTATCTTCCGTGTTATAATTGTAAGTAATAATATAAACTGATCTTTCAGCTACTAGGGAGTCCTTGGGTGGTGCAAACGCTTAAGCAGCTCGGCTACTAACTGAAAGGTTGGTGGTTTAAACCCACCCAGAGGGATCTTGGAAGAAAGGCCTGGTGATCTATGTCCAGAAGGTCACAGCCATGAAAACCCTATGGAACACAGTTGTACTCTGATACACAGGGGGTCGCCATGAGTCGGAAGTGACTCTGCGGCAACGGGTTTTAGGATGAGTTAACATCATGGGTTCGTAGATTAGATTTAAATGCAACGGAATCCGTTTCAGAAGCTTGCCCTAGAGCTGTCCTCTGAACAAATCCGGCTGATTTCTCCAGGACTGCCCGTTTGCATGCTTGCCGAGCGCTAAATAGAATTTAATTCGAGAAGCACTCTTTAGTAGATACGCATTCTTCTTCGATGTCCTTCCTTTCTAAGCCAGGCTTTAAGATTCTGCCTCTGGTTCTGACAGTCTATTAATATGCTAAATACAAACATGTTTTGGCCTTTCTTCCATCTTAACTTCAGCCCAAAATAACCTGGATGAAAAACAAAGTTACTATTGTGGATGACCCACGATACAGAATGTTCAGCAACCAGGGCGTCTGCACCCTGGAGATTCGCAAGCCCAGCCCCTATGATGGTGGCACCTACAGCTGCAGAGCAGTCAATGATCTGGGGGCAGTGGAGATGGACTGCAAACTGGAGGTGAAAGGTATGATACCCAAGACCTCTTTATAGGTTAAAGTTAAAGAAAATCATTTTATTATTGTTCTTACTGCAGAAATCTAAATGGTTTGCCAAAGTGGTTGGGGAGAGAAGTTTTTACGTTTTGTATTCATCCTTATTTACTTGTTGAAAGCTACTTGATTATTTCAGTAGACTCTTTTTTTTTTTTTAATCCCTTGCAATTCTTTTTAACTAAAGGAATATTAATTTTCATTTGGATGCTATGTGCATAGCATGGTGAGAATAAATAAAGTCAGAGGGCAATACTTTGGTGGCGTAGTATCTGTAAAAGGATCCTAGTGCGAGAACTCAACTAATGAAACTGCAATTACAAGATTCACCCTCATTTTTAAATTAGTTTACTATTTTGTGAAGCTGGTGGCGTAGTGCTTAAGAGCTCAGGCTGCTAACCAAGAGGTCGGCAGTTCGAATCCACCAGCCGCTCCTTGGGAGCCGTAAGGGGCAGTTCTACTCTGTCCTATAGGGTTGCTATGAGCTGGAATCAACTTGATGGCAACAGGTTTGATTTGGTTGGGTTTTCAATATATGTTTGGATAAGTTTACTAATTTATTGTTTAATATTATAGAATATAGCATCCTATATTATAAACAATTGCTTCTAAAGTCTCACTAAGGAATATCCGTGTTGCAAGTAATTTAGACCAAGAAAACACATAAGGATTTATGTGGTAGAAACGTCGCAACAAACCTGCCATCTTAATTCATTTTTTTAATATTAATTGACTATAATTTTTTTTTTTTTTTTTTATGAAAACCCTGGTGGCATAGTGATTAAGAGCTACAGCTGCTAACTAAAAGGTTGGCTGTTCAAATCCATCAGGTGCTCCTTGGAAACCCAATGGGGCAGTTCTACTCTGTCCTATGGGTTGGTATGAGTTGGAATCAACTCAATGGCAATGGGTTTGGTTTGTTTTTTTGGTATAATTTTTATATTGAATTTTTTCTTGACAATCAAAACCTACTTTGGGATACCGTGAAAACTCCTGAACCTGCCAGAGTTACAGTGATGACGTGATAGGTGACAGAATCCCAATGTGTTTTCTCTTGTTCTTATTGTATCATATTGTCATTCTGTGCTAGCCAAAGTCTTTATTTTTTCTACCTCTCTATATGAAGAAATTATCTAAAAGTCAGAAAGGCTACGACATACAAAACTAATATAAGTAGTTATTTTAGGAAATCATGCTAAATGTTTAGAGTAGTTATGTAAAAAATAAATACTTTTTTAGTCCTAAGCGTGGTATAAATATGGCAGAGAAACTTCTTGAAACACAGAATTTTCTTTTATAGCTTTCAAAAACCAATATTCTCTCACTTATTCTCTCCTCAGATATACAGTATAGTAGATTCATAGTGCTAGGAAAACTTATTTTTCTTTTTCCTCTCAAATATAAAGTATATAATAATCTTAGAAAAGCTCAGCCCTTACTACTGAGATAGTTCTTACAAATGTAAATGTTATTTTTTTTCCAGTTGCCTTATTAGCTTTAAGTACAGCTTTAAGTCACAGTTGCAAATACATCTGGTTTCTATACCTGTAGTCTTATTTGGGAAACCCTGGTGGTGCAGTGGTTAAGAGCTTCGACTGCTAACCAAAAGGTCAGCAGTTGGAATCCACCAGCCGCTCCTTGGAAACCCTATGGGGCAGCTCTACTCTGTCCTACAGGGTCACAATGAGTTGGAATCGACTCGATGGCAAAGGGTTTGGTTTGGGTATTTTTAGTTAGTCTTATTTGGGAGCCCTGACTGCGTAGTAGTTAAGGGTTTGGCTGCTAACCAAAAGGTCGGCAGTTCAAATCCACCAACTGCTTCTTAGAAACTCTATAGGGCAGTTCTACTCTGTCCTGTAAGACCGTTATGAGTCGGAATCGACACAATGGCAATGGGTTTATGGGTTTTAGTCTTATTTGTTCCAAGGTATTGTTGATGTTTATGTTTCAATATACCTAAAAACCCCAAAACAATACCACTCGTAAGTGCTTTATTGCTGAATAACGTTCAATAACTGAATGTTGCTAATGATATAAAATGATGCTTTCATGGATGGTTCAAAATTCAGGTGGGGGGGACCTCCATGAAAGTGAACAATGTTATACATATAGATGATGTATTTTTATAGTGTGTAATTGAATTTAGTAACATGAATAATGTATTTTAATATGTAAGGTATCAACTGTGATATATTGGTAAAAGCTTTTGGTCCTAGAAATAAAGCTGAGATTGTTTATCATCAGATTGTTATCTGATAATAGGTGACTTGAATTAAGTTAAACTTTAAAAAAAAAAAGGTAAGAATGTCAACCGAGAATAAATAAATACTGGTACAAATATTCTAATTCTGCAGTGATATATCAAGGAGTAAATACCCCTGGACAACCAGTCTTCCTGGAGGGGCAGCAACAGGTTTAAAAAGTTCATATCCCACTGGATATTTCTACCTTCTGTTCCATTCCTCTTACATGAAAACGCATTTTGCATGTAAAGCTTGACTTTCTCATTTGCTTTTAATTGTATTTCTTAGCAGCTCATGGCATACGGTATTTATGCCATGGATAAGGAAGGCCAAATTATTCAAGGATATTAAGTAATTTAGGGACCAAATTTTGTCAGAAAACTAAGTACTTGACTGTAAAGCTAGAAAGCTATATTTAGGCATGATCTCATTTTTTGCGTAAGGCTATCAAAACCAGGGAATGAATGACATTTCTTTAAGATGTTCATTTTTCACATGTAGAGGGATACAGTCTTCCTTTAAGGCAGTTTCCAGTGTAGTTCCTTAGAATCACGTTGAAACTCGGAAAACTGAACATTTTTAAGTCGCTAAGTTTAAGAAAAAGTATTCTGGGTATTTTTGATGGGAACAGGACACAAAAATATATTTACTCTTTGGAAACTTTCACATTTAAGACTTTACAATTACAGATTAACTAGTAGCATGTTTGTAATGCATCTATCTGTTGGACATTTTCATGGGACTGAAATTTTTTCACATATTTATGAACCTAGTTAAAAGACCAGAAATCTCTAGGTCCTGTTACAAAATGTATAAAGCTAAAATTAGTCCTATCATATGTATATAATTCACACCCATTTGGAAGAGCAAATTAAAGAGTTCTTTCAGGCTGGGTGAACAACCCCATGTAAACTCTAATGAAGTAGATCCATGCCTCAGTTTACAGTGTTTGCTCTCTGAGTTCTCCAAGATGATGTCAGTTTTCCAACAAGGAATTAGAGCTCTCTTTAGAGTTTTGTAGATTATATATGTAATCACTTCGTAGCCTAAATTTGTTTAAGCCTTGTGTTTTAGATCAGTTATGTATAATCAGATTAGAATACAGTGTTATAGAATACTAGTTTAATATTTAGATCTACTTGATAATTTTGCCTTTTAGAATTTCAACATATATATATGTACACTAACGCTTTGTCTATTGTCTATGTTTTTCTTTTGTTGAAAAACACAATATATATATGTTGTAGGCTTTTGTTTCCCCCCTCCTTAAGCTAATGGTTTGGAAGCTCTTACCATAAATATTCACCGTACAATCAAATTGGCTCTGCCACCCGCTTAGACACAGTGGGGTAGAAACCAATTTATTGTGGTTGTGCATATTAATAAATTGTTTACATATTAATGTTCCTTCTGAAGTGACTGGATTCCTGCCCTTCACTCCATGTGCTTCTCTTTTCCTACACCTTTCACATGACTAAGGATTAATGAAATCACCTCATCATAATCGTGACTGTAATTTCATCCAACAAGTACTCAACTTTGGTGTTAGCACTTGTATTAATGCTTACAACTTCTCTCTCTCTCTCCCCCTCTCTTCCTTGGTTGTAGCACATTAAGGATTTTTGAATGTATATTGTCATCTAAGGTAAGCTTTCATATGGTTTTGGCATATGAAGCTTATGACTGTCATAAGCCATACAAAGCCTGTGGAGTATGGCATGATTTTCATTATGGAATCCAATGAAAATAGAGTCTTTAAAATCGCTAACTTTGTAGCTTTAATTTGTATTTCAGTATCTTGATATTAACGGCTAGTACTTTTTCCTCACGACAATCTCCTGTTGACATGAAGCAAGTTGTTGAATGCAATAAATAGAGCATGAGTGAAAGCATTTAATATAGATTAAAATGCCTGACAGCCAAGCATTCTGATGTCTTTGCATCAAGGAATGGACATGTACATAAATGGCATCATTTCTATCAATATGTGACTTGGATTTTTTTTTTAAAAAGAGAATGACGTTCTCAAATTTGCATTCAAGAAGTTTTAAGAATGTTCACATGGCATGCTGTTTTTGTCTGTACGTGAATTTATTAGCAAGTAGTGAAGCGCTTCTCTAAAGGACCATGAATTTTTATGGTTTCGTGGCTTCTCTCTTAAAGGGTACTTTTATGTTTTAAGTATAATTCAGAAACACGGAAGGTAAGTATGAAGTATCAATAGGTGTTTCTCTCACCTTCAGAAGATACTGGAGAGGTCTTATGATTTTTAACAAAATAGTTCCAATATTTTGCACTTTCGAGACTGTATTGAAGGTGCTATAGCCACAGTTAAAGGGCCGTTCTCTTTCTTCTTCTCCTATGTGCTTGAATTGGAACTCTGTGCTTAATTAAAACAGAATATTAACAAACTGGAAGCAAATCTTCCCGCTGATCCATAACCTGGTGTGCTTCATTCTGCCCCTGAATCACCTGTAGACAAATCACAAAACATCTTGAGGGGCAGTAAATGCTTCCCAACCATTAAGGAATTTAAACCACACTGAATAACAGTAGGGGAAGAAAAAAACAAAACAAACACAAAAAACCACTATGGGTCAGCTGGGAACTTGCTTTTCCTTCTAGATGCCAAGTGCTTTAAATTCTAAATGTACTAAAACCAGGAGGAGATTTCCAAGTAGGGACTGAATGAATCTTTGTCACTAACTAGAACATAATTAGTCATGTTTCCAGGGAGCTAATCAAAAAGCATTATCGCAGCAATTTTTTCACTTAGATGGTTTTGACTTTTCCTTTCCCTTTTTGTCCCTCTAGGTGGGCTTTCCTTCTGCAGACTCCTCTTGCAAGGTGTGCCTCCTAACATAATTGATGCATATTTGCGAGACGTACACTCAAGCACTCCTGAGGGATACTAAGGGCCTGGGCACTGCCTCGCTGCACGCCACTGCTTTGAAATCTGGTTGCAATGAGAAAGCATTTTCTGTTTTTCCACCAGGCATACCAAGTGTGGTTGTTTTCTTTCCTCCTAATGTTAAAAAAAAAAAAAAAAAAAGTTTGCCCGGATTGCTTAATTAAAAATTGCAAACAAAATTTCACATGAAGTCAGCACTTTGGTCATTGTCGTCTGTCCTTGGTCACTGGACTTTACAAAAAAAAAAAAGCTGTAGAATAAGCAAAAGCAGTTATTTTAAAAGTATTAAGCTGGAAATGCATTTTTCTCTCAGGGTGAAAAAACAGCACAACGCACCATGATAGAATATTGAAAACCCATCCTGCTATTGGCCTAATAGATTTTTCTAAGCAGGGCAGAGTTATTTCACACAGGGCCGCTTAACACCAGCAGCCTTTTTCTGTGCCTTTTTTCCATTTGCGTTTACTAAGAGACTTACTTCTTAAAGTCTAACTTTCAAACTAGTTCTCTCAACAAAAGGAAAAATGTATTCAGTTAATGGTACGATAAATCTGAAGTATATGACAAAATGACACAGTATTCGTTTATATGTTTGGGGTTGGGTGCTCAGACACAGAGCTGAAGACAAAAGGCTGGGAGGAAGATGCTACTAGATTCAGGCCTGGCCTCCATGGTGTCACGTATGTGGTCAAAACCGGTGGCCATCGAGTCGACTGCAACTCATGGTGATCCCATGTGTGTCAGAGTAGAACTGTGCTCCATAGGATTTTCAATGGCTGAGTTTTTTTGGAAGTAATCACCGGGCCTTTCTTCCAAGGCACCTCTGGGTTGAACTCGAACCTACAACCTTTTAGTTAGCAGCCGAGTTGCACCACCTTGGGAGTCCTGTTGTGGCATCCTGGCCAAATCCCTGACAGCTCCACCAAAATGACTGGTCATAGAAATCGAGGGCTATTGGAGACTACAGAGCAGTTACAGATTTAGGGTTTGCTGATGGCTCCCATTTAAATTAAAGGAAACCTTTTTAAAAATCTAGCAGCTGAGAAACATTTGTACTAGCCCGTAATTGTTTTAGCAGCTTCCTCCACTCTTCTTGATATTATGAAGTTTTGGTTAAGAGAGTAGAGTAGGAGCGTAAGGAGTTTTTCCTTCTTGATCTTTTGTTTCATGGGCTAAATACATTGTTATTTGTAGCTATCCGGGCAAGACATTTTAAAATATCTGCTTTTCTTCTTCACCAAATTGGAGCTGGGAAGTTGTGATGGTGGTCATGGATCTGGCTTGATGGGGGGGCACAGGAGTAGGGGTGAGATGGCTCAAAAAGAGAAGGGTAGTAGCACTACATTTGAGAATAGTGGAGGAAACTGAAGGAGCCCTGATGGTGCAGTGGTTAAGCTCTTGGCTGCTAACTGAACCAGCCAGCTGTTCTGCGGGAGAAAGACCTGATGCTCCTTAGGAAACCCTATGGGGCAGATCTGCTCTGTCCTATAGGGTCACTATGAGATGGAATCAACTCGATGGCACATTACAACAATGGGGAAACTCTACAGTTCCTGACCAAGCAATGGGGTGGCTTCTTTTTCTGTTCTGATTGGGTAGTGAACTTGCCTGACTGGTTGTTAAAATGTTGACCATCCCCTCTGTTCCTACACTCTCAACAACTCCACAACATTAATGTGTGCAATTCCTGTGCAAACACCTGTTTTACTCAGTGAGAAGCCTATTTACGCGTTATCAGCTAAGAGATTTTATATAAAGCAAGTCTGGCACATCTCCAAAGACGATAAGACTGTATCTCTATGTGCAAACCAAATAAATCACTGTGGCAAACTAATCAGGGTGACCCCTGCAGCCTGGCTTCTCCGTTCGGGCCACAATGCGGCAGCTGAGTTGGTTGCCTAACTCAAAGAAAATGCATGTGGACTAGTTTTGCCACATTATGGTCAAGGTTGTTAAGCCATTGTAAACCTGTTAAGCCTAAAAGTGACTATAGTGCCTCCTTACAAAATTTCAGCCCCCCCCGGTATGACTTAAGTTCTCTGACTGTATTTTCTACTGATAATGCTGTTTTTTTTACATCTGACCTCTCTTCATATTAAAGGTACCCCCACATCAGAAAGTTTCAATTAAGAGGAAAAAGCCCATTTTGAAACGGAAAAAGGGCAAAAAATATCAGAAGCTGTCATTTCTATTTTTTCCTGTATTTTTGTCCTCATTTTGCTTCAATTTCACTCCATTAAAGAAAAATAATATATTCTAGGAACTTACCAAACATTCCTTTTAGGGAACTAAACATTCATTGAAGTTTTTAAAGGATCACACGTATTAGCTGACTTTAAAAGAAAGTTTGATGGATGTTCTCATTTAAATTAATACAGAAGTAGAAAAAAAGCCTCCTAGTTCCAAAAAACATTGAAACAGAATAATAGGTCCTTAACCATTCATTTTTAAATTGAGTTCTGAAACATTCTATTCAGTTCAACAAATGAGTTTTTGACTGTCTGATGTGTGCCCAGCACTGTGATGCATTCAGCTAGGAACCCAATGATGAATAAGCTACTTCATGCCTTCAAGGAATTGGTCATGTGTAATATTAGTGCACAACGGGAAATGTATAAACAAGGTAGACTACCTATGTAATAAGAGAAATGCAAAGAGTGATACAAGGATTCAGAAGTTGAATAATGTGGTTTGTGTATTTATTATCATTGATGTATGTATCACAGCAGGATGAAGTATTGGACATGTTGCATTATTTTTCTAAGTCAAATTAAATATGACTCTGAGCTCCCCATAAGTCAGGGAGATCAAGAAATTCTGTCTTTTGGGGGGTCCTATTGCAGCCTTTGGGTCAACTGGAATCAGAGGGCTTTCCTGGTGCTTGCAAATGTAGAGAAGGAAAGGCTTCTGGTCTCTGTCTACACTAGTGACCACAGAGATGCTTGTGGTCCAACTGAGCATGACCAAAGAGGGGTGACTCTGAAACCTCCCTGAGTGTAGGCATAGGGTCTTTTGGCTGCCATTTTTAAAGATGTTCTCCATGGGAACACTGGACAGTTCCACCACTCAGTATCAGCCTTAGACCTGGGCAGGAAGGGCCTCTGCATTTCAGCGAGCCTCACTCTGGCCTTCCTCTAGCCTTGTCTCCCTCTGCATGGTAGGAGGTCCATGGAACCAAGTGGACATGCCCAGATTAAACTTGGATAACCTTGAATGAACAAGAGAAACAATCCCACAAATGGAACGACCAGTTCTCCTGAGCACTTTCATCACCTTGTTATACTCACCTGAGGATCTCTCACTATCCCCAAATGCACTGCCCAGAGAAATTCTTGCCTCGTCAAATATTTTTCTTCTATCTGGAGTAGATTACTTGGAACCTGATACCAGGGAGGTGGCAGAGGTGTTAGACACTGTCCAGAAAGGGGTCTCAGGAGGTAGCTTAGGGTTAAAAAAAAAAAAAAAAAAAGGGTACACGTTGATTATTAATAAGTCGTTAAGAAAAAAAACCCTTCCACTCAAGTGCATGATCAATCCTAACTTCTTTTTCTCCCAGACAATAGCTTTAGAAAGAGTCTTTCTTTTCTTTATAGAGAAGCACTTAACATAGCTGCCCACAGGTAAGAGATCCCCCCTTTTATTTCTCTGCTCTCATCTTCATCCCAGTCTTGGAGCCCAAGGAAATATCTTAAAGACAGTATATACCAATTTTAAAACTTTGGCTTAATGTTTTTAAAGTTAATTAAAAAAAATAACAACTAAGAGTTACTAGCAACCCTGTGGCAAGCAAAGGAACCATTATTCATATTTTGCAAGGTACCCCTCCCCGCCTTGGACGATTGCGACATTATCTAATTGGAAGGGACCCATGTTTCAAAATAAGCCAAAGCTGGTTAGAAATCATGTGCCCATTTGGAAATTCCAGGCAAAAGAGAGCCAAAATAATATATACCCTGCAGGTTATGGGAGGGAGTGCCATTTGGCTGGCCATCCCAGCTCCACTCCTGAATGCCCACTGGGAGGAGGGGGTCCTTGTCAATTCGGTTTCCATTCTGGTATTGGGAGGTACACTGAGCTGGAGGGAGCTGGGGTGATAGTGGAGGTTACCAAGGAGAGGCAGAGCCCCTCTTTGCAGGGTTATTTTTATGCACTTCCTAATAACTCATAAAAAAAATAATAACTCATAGTCAGGGCTTAATAAACAGTAGCTACATGATGCATTGTTCCCTGGGTTTTTCCATGCTTGTCAAGGCCTCAGAGTGGCAAGCATGAACTCTGGACCCAAAATCTGCCTTTAGTATCTCCACTTCTTCAAGAGTTAAATAAGTGATAGATTGGGGCGGGGGAGGGGAGCTGTGACAGAAGGGACTCAGTGCAAGGCCAAGCCCTAGGAGCACCAGCAAGCAGGAGGGAGGGAAGCAGGACAGACCAACACATTATTATTTGGGAAGGGCAGTCAAGAGCAGCCAAGGCAGATATGAAGTCAGAAACATCCTTACGGGGCAGGGAACTAAAGAAAGAGGGAACAGCAACAAGAGCCGGAAACCGCTACTAAGACCTTCAGATGTTTATTCTTTGAAATGTATCCACATGTTGTATTCTACTCCATGATGTACGAGTTTATTTCAATATAAAAACAGTTTAATCTTTCCAGATCCCCAAATGGATATTTGTTCCGTCAGGCACACTGTCAGGAGCTAAAATATCCCAGTTTGAGTATCACAGCATTAGATTAGAGAAGTCCCACCAACAAGCAACAGCCTCACCAACGAACAATTACTAAACATATAGACGTTATTATGCAATCTGTATGTACTGTGCAATCTGTATGTATATAACGATGTGATCTGTGTGCGCCTTACACACACACACACAAACACACACACACACACACACACACACACACACACACACATAAAAAATGGTCACCTTCCAGTCGATTCCAACCCGGGGAGACCCCAGTATGTCAGGGCAGGCCTGTGCCCCATAGAGTTTTCCGTGACTGATTTTTTTTTGTGAGTAGATCACCAAGCATTTCTTCTAAGGCACCTCTGGGTGGATTTGAACCTCCAACCTTTCAGTTACCAGCAAGTGCATTAATCGTTTGCACCACCCAAGCGTTCCTGTCATCTATCATGCGTACCCATGTATGTATGTGTGTGTATATACAGATAGATAGAGATAGATTGATATGTATTGTTGTCGGTAGTTGCCGGAGAGTCAGTTCTGACTCATAGCAACTCCTGTGTGCACAGTAGAACTGCTCCATAGGGTTTTTGTCTTAGTTATCTAGTACTGCTGTAACAGAAATACCCCAAATGGGTGGCTTGAAAAAACAGAAATTTATTTTCTCATAGTTTAGGAGGCTAGAAGTCTAAATTCAGAGCACTGGCTATAGGGGAAGGCTTTCCTTCTCTGTGGGCGCTGGAGAAAGGTCCTTGTCTCTTCAGCTGCTGCTTCCTGGTTCCTTGGAAGTCTCCATGTTTCTTGCATCTATCTTACCCCATCTCTCTCTGCTAGCTTATTTAATCTCTTTTCTATCTGAAAAGAGATTGATTGAAGATACACCCTACACTAATCCTGGCTCATTAACAATAACAAAGACAACCCATTCCCAAATGGGATTGTAACCACAGGCATAAAGGTTAGGGTTTACAGCACATGTTTTGAGGGGACATAATTCAATCTGTAACAGTTTTCAAGGCTGTGACCTTTAGAAGCAGATCACCAAGCCTGTTGCCCAAGGTGTTTCTAAATGGGTTTGAACCACCAACCTTTCAGCACTTTATCATTTGCACCACCCAGAAAAAACATATATATGTTTCTTCTTTGCCCTGAAAAGAACAGCTTTAAGTAAAATTAAGTGAGTCAAGCTGGTTGGTTTAGTTACCTAGTGCTGCTATAACAGAAATACCACAAGTACGTAGCTTTAACAAACAGAAATTTATTTTCTTACAGTTTAGAAGACTTGAAATCCAAATGCAGGGTGCTGGCTCTAGGGGAAGGCTCTCTCTCTCTGTCGACTCTGGAGGAAAGTCCTTGTCTCTTTTCAGCTTCTGCTCCCCAGCGATCTTCATGTGGCTTAGCATCTCTTTTCCCCCATCTCTGCTTGCTTGCTTACTTGCTTCATCTGCTTTTATATCTCAAAAGAGATTGATTTAAGGCACACCCTACCCTAATACTGCCTCATGAACATAACAAAGAAAACTCATTCCCAAATGGGATTATAACCAGAGGCATAGGGGTTAGGATTTACAACACATATTTGGGGGGGATAATTCGAACCATAACACTGGTCGTCTCATCCTTTAATTGCCCTCTGAGTCCTTTTTCTCTTCTTTCTACCCTGCCCCTCTTCCAGCTGGGGCTCAAGGGCCTTGCTCAGAGTGGTGCTCTCTCTCTGGAGCCTCTAAGACTGTGCTCTGTGTGCTTCAGTCCCTCCCGACTCAATACGTGGTCCAATGACCAGCAGTGTGGGCAGCACCTGGGAGCTTGGCTAGAAATGAAAACTTCAGGGCCTGCCCCAGACCCACTATGTCAGAACCTGCATTTTAACAGGATCTCCAGGTAATCTCTGTGCATATTCACGTCTGGGCGGGGGGCACCCATATAGCCTTCTTTCCCTCTTTTTCCCTGCATCCATATTTATTTGGGGCCTTTCTCAGACAGAATGATGTGTTCCAAAGGAAAGAGATTCTGAAAAACATATCTGTTATAAGGTATTCCTGATAACGACCTAATGTGTTAATCCTAAAAGCCCTAACGCAAAGACAGGAATAGCTCATGGGATTTCAGGCACCACAGGTTGCTAAAGGAATTTCTGAGGAAGGAGATTCCATCTAGTGTTCTTCAAATTATACCATGGACAACATTTGAAAGCAGTAGGACATGCACTCAGAAAATAAAAAGATAATAAATTAAAAATGGTCGAAGGATAGAGACAGAGTGCTAAGAACAGTGGCGGGGTAGGGAGGGTGGGAATCAGTTTCCTTCACCCTAAACTGCTTTCGCAATTCCAGATAAAGAAAAAAATCACCGTTACAACATCTCAGAGATTCTGTTTTGAAATTCTGTGTTGTGATCTTGTCCAGGAAATTAAGAGAGGAGAGCAAAAGTTTCAGTGAACCTATTACGGAATACCAGATATTTATTCGTGTGTCTTGTAAGCTACCATAGTTCCATAAAGTTTGGACTTTAGAGTCTCAAAGTCCAAAGCTATAAAAACACAAAGTAAATCAAAGCAAGTAACTGAAACTAAAGCATGTATTTGTACCACAGAACTATATGAATCTTATAAATACCCTACCTGCTGGTATAAAGCTCAGAATTCTAAACACAAGATAGTTTGACTACTAAAAACAAAAAAACCCGTTGCGTCAAGTCTGACCACCAGAAAGATAAAATTCTGCTATTCCGAAAGTCTAGCCAGGTGATTTCCTCATTACAACCTGTGCCTTTTTCCCAACCTTTCAAAATGAAATGGTATTGCACACACAGCTGCATTTCATCTGGTGATAAGAGAATGACTGTGGTGTTTTATAGAAACTTGGCCTAGATGTTGAGAATCCTAAGGAAGAAGATCTGAAATATGGATGCAAAATTGCACAAAAAGAGCCTGTAGCAAAACCATGAGCCTGGACCAAGATGTTCTTTCTTCTTTGGGAAAGGAATTCAATATAGCTAAACAATCAAGTAAAAATTTATGGATGCCTAAATGGCAACTGGAGCCTTGGTGGTGCAGTGGTTAAGAGCTCAGCTGCTAACCAAAAGGTCGGCTGTTGGAATCCACCAGCCACTCTTTGGAAACCCTATGGGGCAGCTCTACTCTGTCCTATAGGGTCGCTGTGAGTCAGAATTGACTCGGCAGCAACAAGACAGCAACTAACAACAACAACATTATACTACACATAAGTAAAATGTTACCATTGGGGGAAGCTGGGTGAAGGGTACAAGGGACCTCTCTGTACTATTTTTGCTACTTCCTATGAGTCTATAATTATTTCGAAATAAAATACTAAAAAAATAAAATAATAGATGTCTACTGGATGCCAGGCTTTGGGTAATACATTCAGCTCAGGGATGTGGTCCTGGTGCTCTGTGAGATGGGGCTAGGAAGCCAGATGGGCACATAAACAACACATCAAAGGCAGACCTGTTTACAAGGTTCAAAGGTACTCTGGTTGTGCAGGTGCAGGAATGATTAAATTGGAAGAATATGGGAGGTCTGAGAAGGTGTAATTTGTACTGAGTCTTGATTGATGGGCAGATGTTTTAGGGTAATTAAGGGAAGAAGGGACCTTCCAAGCACAGGGAAGGAATGAGGGGATGAAAATGTGATGGCTGTGTTTGGGAACAGCTAATGGACTACTGCAGATGGAGCATGGGACTTAGAGGACTGAAGGAACAGCTATTTGGGAGGTAAGACTGGGAAGGTAATGTGAGGCTTTGAATGCTGGACTAGGGAGTCTGGACTTTATTAAATCTTCTGAGGAGGGGAATATACCATCAGTTTTAGTAAATTTAGTATTGACAAAAATACTCATCTAAGTCCTATAATCAGTTGTTGTTATGCTGTTGTTAGGTGCTAATTGATTTCAACTCATAGCAACCCCATGTGACAGAGTAGAACTGCCCCACAGGGTTTTCTAGGCTGTAATCTTTACAGGAGCAGGTTGCTAGGTCTTTCTCCACAGTCACTGGGGGGGTTCTAACCACCAAATTTTTGGTTAGCAGCCTACCACTTAACCCTTGCACCTCCAGGGCTCCTTAGATACGGTGTATGAGGTAACATTTTGCAGTGGCTAGTATTGGCTCTGGAATCAGATTCCATGGGCTCAGATCCTGGATTCACCACTATACTAGCTGTGCAACCTTGGGCAAGTTATTTAACCTCATTGTGCTCCAATTTTCTTGTCTCCAAAATGGGGATAATAACGGTACCTACCTCATAGGATTCTTGTGAGGATCAACTGAAATAACTTGTGATGCTTAGAACAGTGCCCAGCATACAATAAAAAAAACAAAAACAAAAATAGGCACTCATAAATGTGAACTACCATGTTAGTTTCAGAAAAGAAAAATTATAGGTATCAATAACCATGATAATAGAAGAAAGCCATGATGCAATAGGTAAAATAATAGAGAATCCCTGGTCTACGTTTCTTTGACATTAGAATATATTATATGAGATATATGGAGCAGTAAGGTAGAAGAGACGGCATATGCCTTTGTAAGTCTTGAATTAATTTGAAATGTCCAAAAATTCACCGAAAAAAAAAACTTAGAGGAAAGTAGCTTAGGAGCATGGTGAGTGCTAAAGAAAATATTATTTTTATTTTTATTACTTTTTAATTATGAAATATTTCATATTTACAAAAGAAAATGACAATGTATATAAGGCATAAATAATAAAACAAACACCATGTTTTTACTTAGTTTAAAAATAGAGTATCATTGTGGTTGAGACTGCTAAATGGCCCTCCAATATCCACTCTTCCACTTTCCAATAGTAATAAAAATTTTAGTTGGGCAAATGGTTAGCCGGCTAAAGACTGTATGTCCAGCCTCCCCTGCAGCTAGCTGTAGCCATGTGATCAGGTTCTTTCTGGCCAACAGGATGAGAGCAGAAGTGATGTGTGCAACTTTCTTTAAAGGAAAGGAACACAGCATCCCCTTTTCTTTCTCCCCCTCCCAATTGGTTGCAAGTGGTAACCAGTCATTTTTGACCACAGGGACAAGGGCAACATCCTAAGGGTGGCAGATTAATAAAATGGCAGAAATTTTTGTTCCTGACACCATCAAGTTGCCATACCAGCCCTGAACTACCTAGACATTAGACAAGAGAAAAATAAGCTTTCCTATCTTGTTCAAGCCATTGTGTTTTCTCTAGCTGTATCCTACCTAATACAGTTACCAATACTTTTGAAGCCTCCTACACGCCCCGTCTACAATCCCATCTCCCTTCCTCTCTACCAGAGATAATCACTATCCCAAATTGTATTTATTATCATTTTTCCTTTTCTTTATACCTTTGCCACATATGCACATATACTTAAGTACAAAAGTCTTCCTTTTTTTTAAACTTTATATAAATGAAATCATCACTGTGCATTTTTTTGGTGACCTCCTTTTTCATCATTCAACATTATCACTTGAACATATACCGTACTGTTACACGAATAACACGGTTTTTTTTTTTTTTTTTTGCCAATTGTGCAAACCCCTCGAGCATTATTTTCCTAGGTACACTATCCACGTTACATGTACTGGTGCGTTATTTATGTGGGCGGGTTATTTGTGAAAAAATATGCCATTATGCTTGTACAATTCACCCACATTAGTAAGTGTAACTACAGTTCATTCATTCTTCACTGCTATATAAAGCATGTTATATTATGTGAAGAGATGGATGTTTAGATTATTTACAGCTTTTGGCTACTGTACATACAAAAACAAAAAAACCAAACCCACTGCTGTCAAGTCGATTCTGACTCATAGTGACCCCATAGGACAGAGTAGAACTGCCCCATTGGGTTTCCAAGGAGCACCTGGCAGATTCGAACTGCCAACCTCTTGGTTAGCAGCCGTAGCACTTAACCACTACGCCAGCAGGGTTATACAGAAGTGCTGTAAATATCCTTATAGCTGACTCCTGGGACACACGTACAAGAATTTCTCCAGGATATACTCCTGGATTAGAATTGTGGTGTCACAGGGTAGGTGTATCTTCAACTTTAACAAGTCAGATCACTTTTGAAAATAGTTGTGCCCATTTATTCTTGTGCCACAGTGTGTATAAGAACTCTGTTGTTCCTCATCTTTGCAAACACTTTTTCATTTTGGCCAATCTGGTGTGAAATGTATCTCATGTGATTTTAATTTGCATTTCCCTGATTACTAACGAGGACAAACACCTTTTTGCTTATATATGTATGTATGTTGTTGTTGTTAGGCGCCGTCTAGTCGGTTCCAGCTCATTATGACCGTATGTACAACAGAATGAAACACTGCCCATCCTGCACCCTCCTCACGATAGTTGTTATGCATAAGCCCATTTTTGCAGCCACTGTGTCAGTCCATCTTGATGAGGGTCTTTCTCTTTTTTGCTGAACCTCTACCAAGCGTGGTGTCTTTCTCCAGGGACTAGTCCCTGCTGATAAGATGTCCAAACTACGTAAGACGAAATATCGGATCCTTGCTTCTGTGGAGCATTCTGGCTGTACTTCTTCCAGGACACATGTGTTCATTCTCCTGGCAGCCTATGGCATATGCAATATTCTTTGCCAACATGATAATTCAAAGACATCAATTCTTCTTTGGTCTTCCTTATTCACAGTCCAGCTTTCATATGCATATGAGGTGGCTGAAAATACCATGGAGTGGGTGAGGTGCACCTAAGTCCTCAAAGTGACTTAACACTTTATAGAGGTCTTTCGCAGCATATTTGCCCAGTGCGATACTCATTTGATTTCTTGGCTGTTGCTTCCATGGGCTTATATCGTGGATCAGGTAAAACGAAATCCTTGACAACTTCAATCTTTTCTCCATTTATCATGATGTTGCTTATTGGTCCAGTTGTGAGGATCTTTGTTTTCTTTATGTTGAGGTGTAATCCATACTGAAGACTATAATCTTTGATCTTCATCAGTAAGTGCTTCAAACCCTCTTCCTTTCAGCAAGTAGGGTTGTGTCATCTGCATATTGAAGATTGTTAATGAGTATTCCTCCAATCCTGATGCCCTGCTTTTCTTCATATAGTCCAGTTTCTTGGATTATTTGCTCAGCATACAGACTGATTAAGTATGGTGATACACATCTTTCCTTATTTTAAACCACTCAGCATTCCCTTGTTCTGTTTGAATGCCTGCCTCTTTGTCTGTGTACAGGTTCTGCGTGAGCACAATCAAGTGTTCTGGAATTCCCATTCTTCACAATATTATGCATAATTTGTTATAATCCACACAAATGCCTTTGCATAGTCAATAAAATACAGGTAAGCATCTTTCTGGTATTCTCTGGTTTCAGTCAAGATCCATCTGACACCAACAGCGATATCCCTTGTTCCATGTCCTCTTCTCAATTCGGCTTAAATTTCTGGCAGTTCCCTGTGGATGTATTGCAACTGTTTTTGAATGATCTTCAGCAAAATTTTACTTGCATATGATATTACTGATATTGTTTGATAACTTCTAAATTCTGTTGGATAACCTTTCTCTGGAAGGAGTACAAATATAGATCTCTTCCAGTTGGTTGGCCAGATAGCTATCTTCCAAATGTCTTGTCATAGACAAGTGAGTGTGCCCAGCACTGAATCCGTTTGTTGAAACATTTCAATGGGTATTCCGTCAATTCCTGGAGCCTTGTTTTTGCCAATGCCTTCAGTGCAGCTTGGACTTCTTCCTTCAATACCATTGGTTCTTGATCATATGCTGCCTCTCGAAATGGCTGAATGTCAACCAATTCTTTTTTGTACAGTGACTGTGTATTCCTTCTATCTTCTTTTGATGCTTCCTGTGTTGTTCAGTATTTTTCCTGTTGTTGTTGTTGTTAGGTGCCGTCGAGTTGGTTCCGACTCATAGCAACCCCGTGCACAACAGAATGAAACACTGCCCGGTCCTGAGCTATCGTTACAATCATTGTTATCCTTGAGCCCATTGTTGTAGCCACGGTGTCAATCACCTCGTTGAGGGGCTTCCTCTTTTCCGCTGACCCTGTACTTTGCCAAGCATGATGTCCTTCTCCAGAGACTGATCCCTCCTGACAACATGTCCAAAGTATGTAAGACGCAGTCTCACCGTCCTCGCTTCTAAGGAGCATTCTGGCTGTACTTCTTCCAAGACAGATTTATTCGTTCTTCTGGCAGTCCATGGTATATTCAATATTCTTCTCCAACACCACAATTCAAAGGCATCAATTCTTCTTCGGTCTTCCTTATTCATTGTCCAGCTTTCACATGCATATGATGCGATTGAAAATACCATAGCTTGGTCAGGTGCACCTTAGTCTTCAAGGTGACATCTTTGCTTTTCAACACTTTAAAGAGGTACTTTGCAGCAGATTTACCCAATGCAATGCGTCTTTTGATTTCTTGACTGCTGCTTCCATGGCTGTTGATTGTGGATCCAAGCAAAACAAAATCCTTGACAACTTCAATCTTTTCTCCGTTTATCATTGGTCCAGTTATGAGGATTTTTGTTTTCTTTATGTTGAGGTGTAATCCATACTGAAGGCTGTGGTCTTTGATCTTCATTAGTAAGTGCTTCAAGTCCTTTTCACTTTCAGCAAGCAAGGTTGTGTCATCTGCATAACATAGGTTGTTAATGAGTCTTTCTCCAATCCTGATGCCCCTTTCTTCTTCATATAGTCCAGCTTCTCGGATTATTTGTTCAGCATACAGATTGAATAGGTATGGTGAAAGAATACAACCCTGACACACACCTTTCCTGACTTTAAACCAATCAGTATATCCCCTTGTTCTGTCCGAACAACTGCCTCTTGATCTATGTAAAGGTTCCTCATAAGCACAATTAAGTGTTCTGGAATTCCCATTCTTCGCAATGTTATCCATAATTTGTTAAGATCCACACAGTCGAATGCCTGTGCATAGTCAATAAAACACAGGTAAATATCCTTCTGGTATTCTCTGCTTTCAGCCAGGATCCATCTGACATCAGCAACAATATCCCTGGTTCCACATCCTCTTCTGAAACCAGCCTGAATTTCTGGCAGTTCCCTGTCGATATACTGCTGCAGCCATTTTTGAATGATCTTCAGCAGAATTTTGCTTGCGTGTGATATTAATGATATTGTTCTATAATTTCCACATTCGGTTGGATCGCCTTTCTTGGGAATAGACATAAATATGGATCTCCTTAGTGAGTTGGCCAGGAAGCTGTCTTCCATATTTCTCGGCATAGACAAGTGAGTACCTCCAGCGCTGCATGTGTTTGTTGAAACATCTCAATTGATATTCCATCAATTCCTGGAGCCTTGTTTTTTGCCAATGCCTTCAGAGCAGCTTGGACTTCTTCCTTCAGTACCATCGGTTCCTGATCATATGCCACCTCTTGAAATGGTTGAATATCGACTAATTCTTTTTGGTATAATGACTCTGTGTATTCCTTCCATCTTCTTTTGATGCTTCCCGCATTGTTTAATATTTTCCCCATTGAATCCTTCATTATTGCAACTCGAGGCTTGAATTTTTTTCTTCAGTTCTTTCAGCTTGAGAAACGCCAAGCGTGTTCTTCCCTTTTGGTTTTCCATCTCCAGCTCTTTGCACATGTCATTATAATACTTTACTTTGTCTTCTCGAGCCTCCCTTTAAAATTTTCTGTTCAGTTCTTTTACTTCGTCAATTCTTCCTTTTGCTTTAGCTCCTCGACATTCAAGAGCAAGTTTCAGAGTCTCCTCTGACATCCATCTTGGTCTTCTCTTTCTTTCCTGTCTTTTCTTCATGGATGATGTGTTTGATGTCATTCCACAACTCGTCTGGTCTTCGGTCACTAGTGTTCAATGCGTCTAACGTATTCTTCAGATGGTCTCAAAATTCAGGTGGGATATACTCAAGGTCATATTTTGACTCTCGTGGACTTGAAGAAAATCAGAGCAATAAAGACTAGGTGATACATACTCAGCGAAAGGCAGGGGTCGGCAAACTTATACCTCTTAAAGTGCCGGATAGTAAATATTCTAGGCTTTGTGAGCCATATGGTCTCCGTCACAACTACTGAACTTTGTAAACATTATGTATAGAATGATCACAACTGTGTTCCAATAAAACTTTACTCATGGCACTGAAATTTGAATTGCACGTAATTTCACAAGTCATGAAATATTATTCTTCTTTTGATTTTTTCCCATCATTTATGAAAATAAAATCCATTCTTAGCTCATGGGCTGTACAAAAGCAGGTGGTGGGCTGGGTGTGGCCTGCAGGCAGTAGTTTGCTGAGCCCTGCTCAAAGGTGTTGCAAAGAATCCTGTGGAACAAACTGCATCTGCTGATAAACGTTGCCCAAGACAACTATTTTGGACGCACTGTCTCAGCTTGCTCTATGTCTTAGAAAAGTGTTTACAGTCCCATGAATCGAAGAGCAAGGTAAGTGACAGGCCTACCTCAGATTATGCAACATACCATTTTTATGACAGAATGCTCCTTGTGTAAATGGGTGCATTGTGAGGTAAGGGGCTGCTGAACTATCATTGTGTGGCATGCCTCCTCAATGGTGGCAGTAAGAGGACACTCTATGGACTCTTGCCCTCTATTCTTAGGGAAGTGTGTGTGTGCAAATATCCACTGTCACTAGTATCAAATGCTCTGAAAAATAGGTCCCGTGTTACATAGTGTTTCCAAGTTCTGATTTTTGGCTTCAAAGCTCTGAACCTGCAGTGAGGGTTCCCTGGAGCTGATAACATGGCAGCGCCGATTTTCTCAGTGCTGGAGGGAAGAATCGGGCTTGAGTGCTTACCAAGCAGGACCTCTCCTCCGGCAGACAGATGGGGCCAAGGTGCTGGTGACCTAAGGCACACAAAATCATTTTCTCACACAAAAACACTCCAGGCTTTGCAGGCATCTTGGTGGTGCAGTGGGTAACCAAAGGCCAAAGCATGCGCAGACTAGGAGGATGGAACTGCAGGCGACTATAAATTAGAGGCACCAGCTTCAAAACTGTTGAGCCAGAGAGAAGACCTCGCTCAGGGGGGCATATCAGACGCCTGGGAGAAGAAATCGGGCCCTAAAGGCAGGTTCACTGGGCCCCTGGGGAAGTCAGAGCTTTGCAACTAATTACACAGTTCCCGTTTTTTGGGGGTCGTTGGCTGGGCCTTAAGGATGAGTTGCTGGCCCCAGTGGCCCGGTCCAACCTCCCTGACATCTCGCGGGCTCCTCCCCCTTTCCGCTCCTCCAAAGCCCCGCCCCCATCCTCGGGTCGCACCCGCGGCCTGGCCGCTTTGGGGGCGGGGGCCCCGGGACTAGGGGCGGCCCGGCCTGGCGGCGACCTCGGCCCCGCGGGCCCGGACGGCGGCGAGTCCCTGTCGGTCGGCGCAGGCCCCGCCGCGAGCCCCTCCCTCCGCTCTCCCCGCCCCGCCGGCGGCGCGGACCGCGTTTCCTCGCAGCCGCGGGGCCCGCAGGCGGCCATGGCGGCGGGCGCCGGGGCCAGGTCGGCGCCGCGCTGGCTGAAGACGCTGGCGGAGCCGCTGAGCGCGGCGCAGCTGCGGCGGCTGGAGGAGCACCGCTACAACGCTGCGGGCGTCTCGCTGCTCGAGCCGCCGCTGCAGCTCTACTGGACCTGGCTGCTCCAGTGGATCCCGCTGTGGATGGCCCCCAACTCCATCACCCTCCTCGGCCTCGCCGTCAACCTGCTCACCACGCTCGTGCTCATCTCCTACTGCCCCACGGCCACCGAGGAGGTAGGGCCCGCTGCCCGCCCGCCGCCGGCGTCTCCGAGGCGGCGGAGGGGCGCTCCCAACTGCTGTCTGCGCGCACCCCGGCCCCAGGTGCGCCGCGGCCCTGCCGCTGGAGGCGCCCGGGGAGGGGACGACCCACGCGCGGCTGAGCCACCCTCGGGGCCGCGGAGGGGCGCAGGCGGCCACTGCCCCACCCCGCGTCCGCCCGAGACTCCTACGGGCCGCCTAGAGGCTGCCACACCACTGCCCAGCCCGGGGTCCGTCCCGAGCCTCCCCGGGACCGCCGAGCCGCCGTCAAGGTCACGACCCCAGTCCCGTGGCGTCCCCGATCCTCTCCTGGGCCGCACATGGGCTGTCTCGACCACTACGAGCCGGGCCTGCCAGGCAGTCACCCTACCCCCGAGCCCAGGCTGCCAGGTGGACCAGTATTCGGTTACTCTACACCCTGGGCACTGACACCCTCTTCTTCCGTCCTGCCTGGCACAAGGACTTGTGGCCAGGTTGGCCAAGCCCGTGATGCCCTTTGGACACTTTTTATAATCGTACTCTTCTCAAAGGTTGTGCTAGTAATCCTGAAATTACTGGTAGCACTCAGCAGAGATAAGTTACTTTTTCATGATAAACACAGTGGGATGTTATCAAGGTGGTTATCCTTATCTTCAGGTCCCAGGGATAATAAAAGCCAGTAGATTTTATTAGCAACGAGTATTTGATCTGTGTCCACAATAAAAAGAGTAAATAATGTGGACCTTGGACATCTGTTAATCAGAATCATCCCTTGGGCCGAATGTGAAGGGGCTAGGGTGCAGAAGGCGGCTCACTTCCATCTATAGTTTTAGTACATGGAGTAAATACTATATTGCACTTTCTTTGATATTGTTTTGAGTGCCCTCCAAATAATGAAATCCCTTTATAATCATATTTGAGTATACGTCCTGGAGAGGACTAATTCAAGATGAGTTTGGATGGCAGGAATACAGTAGAAATATTTCATGCATATGGGATACATGCATTTGTTTTTTTCTTATGTTTGATGGAGCCTATGTTTTAACATATCTTGCCAGTTGATTGATATTTTTATTATATATGGTTTCTTCATAGATAGTCCCATTCTGAATTCATTTCCATACTGTTTGAAAAAGTCAGCTGATTTAGTTTCCATTTCTTCAGGCCTGTTTCCAGAATTCTCCAGAGACAATGTAGTAGAATTTCTGAGAAGTGGAGGACTTGGCTTCTAATCTAACTCTGCCATCCCACAGAGAAAACTTCCAGGTCCCTTCTGTGTGTCAAATGGAAAATAATACCTGGCGAACCAATGTCCCAAGGATGTAATGAGACCAGGACCAGGTGATATATTACATGCAGATAAATTTAGAATATTGTAAAGGGCTTAGCAAATTAAAGTATTAATGTTATTAATGCCCTGAGAACATGTAATAAATTTCATTTTTAATGAGTCTAGACTGAGCTAATAGCACCTGAATGTTTCTGATATTTGCCAGTTAAATTATAAACTTTTTAATATTATTATTAATTTAACCATAAAAGCCAAAACCCCTTGCCGTTGAGTTGATTCCAAGTCATAGAGCATAGTGACCCTATAGGACACAGTAGAACTGCCCCGTAGGCTTTCCAAGGAGTGGCTGGTGGATTCGAATTGCCAACTTTTTGGTTAGTAGCCGAGCTCTTAACCACTGTGCCATCTTTTTTTTTTTTTTTTCAGGGCTCCATTATTAACTTAAGAACCATTTATTGAACTTAAAATGAACAGGGCATACAAAGAAGTCCAATAGATTATATTAGGGGAGTCAAGAGTGGTCTGATGGAAGAGGTAAAATTACGATTAATTAGTTTTTAGGCTCAGCCTCCTTCCAAGAAAAAAAACGGGGATGGGGTGGGCGGGACCTGAGACCTTCCAAAAAAAAAAGAGTGGTCCAAAGAAGGGGAAAAGGATCAAAGTGGTGAGTTGAAACTAACCTAACCTAATCAGTTGCCATCTAGTCAGTTCTGACTCTTGAAGAGTTAATACACTGACACATATATCATTAGATGCTGCACAGGCTTCTAAATGGCTGAAGCAGTGAAGGGAAACACCGTTACAGGATTCACATTGCCAAGACTCAGACTGATAAAATCCCAGCAGAAGCAGGAAAGAACCACAGCAGTTTCTGCTCTTTTGCTTAAGGCCACAGAGCTAATGAATGACAGAACCAAGTAGGATTTAAATCTAAGAGGGCCTGACTCCAAAGTTCGTTTTCTTTTTACCATCTTGTTTGGAGTTCCCGCCTTTGTCTTTCTGCTATGTAGGAAAAACACCTTGTGTTTTGTATAACGCTTATCAGTGATATAAAAGGCTTTTGTGTTGATTTTGCATGTGTGTCTTATAACAACTCAAGGAAGTCGGCAAGTTTTTCCCATCCAAGAATGGCCTTCCCACCATCTCAGTGTTTCTTCTATCCATCCATCCTGAACTAAAAGTAGTATATATTTTTATAAGAGGAAATTGAAGCTCAGAGAGATTAAATAACTTTAATCTGGGTTGGAACTCTTTTTTTCTTTTTATTTTTGTTTTTTCTTTCCAGTTGCTTTCACGTCGACTCTGACTCATGGCAGCCCCACGTGTATCAGAGTAGAACTGTGCTCCATAGGGTTTTTAGTGGCTGATTTTTCGGAAGTAGATCTCCAGGCCTTTCTTTCGCAGTTCCTCTGGGTGGGCTCAAACCACCAACCTTTCAGTTGGCAGCTGAGCACGTTAATCAGACAGATTGCCTCCAGAAAGGGTCAGAAAAAACACATAAGGTTTTTAGATTTAGATGCTTGGGCTTACGTTACCCGTATATGCTATATAAGGAGACATGGTGGCGCAGTAGTTAAGAGCTATGGCCACTAACCAAAAGGTTGGCAGTTCAAGTCCACCAGCCACTCCTTGGAAACCTTATGGGGTAGTTCTGCTCTGCTCCATAGGGTCGCCATAAGTCAGACTTGACTCAATGGCAACAAGTTTGATTTTTGGTTATATGCTATAATGCTGACTACATATTTATATTGGTAATGTTTAATATTTATTTTTTTGACTACTATGACACGGCTGGGGATGAAGGGAAATTAATATAAAAAGTTTAAGTGACTTATATTAAGCTTCTATACTGGAGCTCTGAGCTGCTTTGCAAGCCACCGTTTCTATTATGGAACTTTCCACTCCAGCCAGGTTGAAACTACTTACTGTAGTAACAAAAATCCTCACAACTAGACCTAGAAGAAACATCGTGATAAACAGAGAAACTATTGCAATTGTCAAGGATTTCATTTTACTTGGATCCACAATCAGCGGCCTTGGAAGCAGCAGTCAAAAAATCAAATGACATATTGCATCGGGAAAATCTGCTGCAAAAAACCTCTTTAAAGTGTTAAAAAGCGAAGATGTCACCTTGAGGACTAAGGTGCACCACCACTCACCTCATACGCATGCGAAAGCTGGACAATGAGTAAGGAAGACTGAAGAAGAATTGATGTCTGGGAATTATGGTGTTGGCAAAGAATATTGAAAATATATCATAGACTGCCAGAAGAACAAACAAATCTGTCTTGGAGGAAGTACAGCGAGTATGCTCCTTAGAAGCAAGGATGGCAAGATTTCATCTCACCTACTTTGGATATGATATCAGGAGGGACCTTAAAATCTGTGGCCTAGACAGTGCTGCTCTGTACCCCATGGGGTCGCCATGAGTCAGAATCGACTCCACGGCAACTAGCAACAACAGGCGCCTTGCTTGCCTTACCTTAGTCCCCGGCCTGTCTAGAAGGAGCCTCTTCAGGTAACATGGCGTTGGCTTCCCTTTGAGGGTTGTCTCTTGAATTCCTGTGATTTAACTGTACTCGATTCCAGAGGAATAAGCCATTTCTCCTTTAAAGTTCTAGTTCAGGTGTGGATAAAATGTGGCATTGTGTGCATACATAACAGCTTGCAATCCCACTCCTGGTGTGTTTGACCTAGACTTAGGGCTGTGACCTAGACATAGGGTTTATGAACAGAGCAGATGTAAGGCACCCAGCACAACAAGTAACTTCACACCCCTCCTCCCTTCCTTGTTCCCCTTGGCACAGTGAGAGGTTGGCATCTTCAACAAGAACTTCAGTAAATACTGAAAGAGGGGAAAAAACAAAAAACAGAACTAGTCACATGAAATATAAAAAGAATGAAGCCGCCTTTCAAAGTTCGTATTTCTAATGTTTTTGAGAAAGTTCCTTTGGCCCTGAAGTGCTGGTTTAACTACACAAGCATACACTGCCTACTTCTCCACCCCTCCCGCCCCCCCCACCCCCCTGCCCCAGCTTGGAACCTGCTTTGTTTCCTGAAAAGAGGTGTGCTCCTCAGAAATACTAGCCCCTAACCCAAGCTGCAGGGAGCCCTGGTGGTGCAGTAGTGAAGTGCTGGGCTGCTAACAGACAGGTTGCTGGTTCAAACTCACCAGCAGCTGCATGGGAGAATGATGTGGCAGTCTGTTTCCATAAAGAGTACAGCCTTGGAAACCCTGTGGGATAGTTCTACTCTGTCCTATAGGGTCACTATGAATCAGAATCGACTTGAGGGCACACAGCAACAGCAACCACCTGAGTTGGGAGTCCCTGGTTAACATCTGGTTAACATGATTGGCCACTAACCGAAAGGTTAGCAGTTCGAGCCCACCCAGAGGCCCCTCAAGAAAGGCCTGGTGCTCAGCTGCCAAAAGGTCACAGCCTATGGAGTGCAGTTCTACCCTGTAACATGTGGGGTTGCCATCAGTCAGAATACACTCCACTGGCAGCTGTTTTTTATTTTGTTTTGTTTTTAACCTGAGCTGAGGCCAAAGGCCTGGGTTTAAACCGGCAATCCCCTAGGACCCGTCCTGAAGGTCCTGACTAAGAATGTTCATACCCTTCCTGACCACCAACTGCCTTCCGAGGCCTCAGCTGGGAACCCTCCCTCTGAAAACAAGGAAGTCCTTGTTTGTCAGTCACAGGCTCATAGTGTAACAGTGTCTTAACCCTGTCACAGGCACATAATATGGGTTAGTATAATTATACTCACAGAAGCAGTCGGTCATTTTTAATTGTTGTTCTTTCCAAAGTCAGATTAGCATCCTACTAGAAACTTGATGAATTCTTTTTAAAAAATTATTAGAATCAGCTGACTGGGTACAAAGATCGCCTTTTAATACCATACCTGCTTTACATTTCTTAGCATAGGTCCAATCTGTCTTCTGATTTTCTTTCTTCCTGCTTCTTAAAATTGCAGTTTTTATTTTCATGGAGGGAGGAGCCTATTGATATATGGATAGCTGAAATCTTGTTACCAGCTGATCTAATAGGTATTGGCTATGTAAATCCCTTTATGCATCTATGTCCACTTAGACCCAAGGCTATTAAAGTAAAGAGGTATTTTTAAGTATAAAAATTCATGTAATAGACATTGTATAATTCCAGTATTTCTCAAAGTTTAGTCTGCTAGTAAAATAGGAAACTTCTTGTTCATGTGTACCACCTATACTATTTTTATTTACAATTTTTCTTTTTACCAACTTTAACTCTCTTTTAAAAACTTAACCTCATCCTAAACTTTACAAAACGAAACAAAAATATTCAAACCCATTGCTGTCCAGTTGACTCTGACTCGATAGCAACCCCAGGTGTTACAGAGTAGAACTGCTGCATAGGGTTTTCTTGTCTGTAATCTTTTACAGAAGCAGATCGCCAGGCCTTTCTTCCTCAGTGCCGCTGGATGGGTTCAAATCGCCAACCTTTAGGTTAGTAGTTGAGTGCAAAGTGATTGCATCACCCAGGGACCTGTCGTAAACTTCAATATCTATAAAATCATAGATTTGTTATGCTGGCTATTTTTTCTCAAATTTCTGTATGCATATATCTTAAAATGGTTTACCCAGGAATCAGTTAGAATGACCTGATGTGGCATTAGTAATATTCACTGAGCCTTCTGCATATGCAGAGAACCTTTCCAGGCAGTGTACATGTAATGATACATTTAATTCTCACAGTGAACAGTGAGGTAGGTACAGTGATTATTCTCATTTTTCAAGTAGAGAGACTGAGGCATCGAGAGGCTGAGTAACTAGTCCAAATCAGTCAGTGGTAGAGCCAGAATCTGCATACAGGTTGAATAGCTCAAGTCCACATTCCTAACCCCTCTGCAAGAAAAACCCATGATGTTGTGGATTGAATTGTGTCTCCCCAGAATATCTGTCAACCTGGCTAGGTCATGATGCCCAGTATCGTAGTGATTGTCTACCATTTTGTCATCTGATGTGATTTCCCTGTGTTATAAACTCTATCACTGTGATGTTAATGGAATGGATTAGTGGCAGTTATATTGATGAGATCTGCAAAATTAAATAGCGTCCTAAGCCAATCTCTTTTGAGATATAAGTAAGCAGAGAGATGGGGGAACCTCATACCACTAAGAAAGCAGTACCAGGAGCAGAGTGCATCTGTTGGACCTGAGGTTCCTGCACAGAGAAGCTCCTAGACCAGGGGGAGATTGATGACAAGGACCTTCCTCCGGAGCTGACAGAGAGAAAGCCTTCCCCTGGAGCTGACACCCTAAATTTGAACTTCTAGCCTCCTAGACTGTGAGAAAATAAATTTCTCTTTGTTAAAGCCATCAACTTGTGGTATTTCTGTTATAGCAGCACTAAATGACTAAGACACATGACATGTGTTCTGCACTGTGGAAAACATTGCTGTACCCTGTCACCTGATAAAGGAGCCCTGATGGCACAGTGGTTAAGTGCTTGGCTGCTAATCGAAAGGTCAGCAGTTGAACCCAGCTGCAGCTCTGTGGGAGAAAGATGTGGCAGTCTGCTTCTGTAATGATTACAGCCTTGGAAGCCCTATGGGGCAGTTCTGCTGTGTTCTATAGGGTCACTATGAGTCAGAATAGACTCGACAGCAGTGGGTTCTTGTCACCTGATAGGAAACGTTTAGATTAGTTTAATCATCCATTTAACTAGTATGGTACGTACAGCAGATTTTAGAAATAGAAAGCAATGCATTTTTTCTGTGTTTCAGTCTGAGACCCGTCTTACTACTTACAAGCTCCTGGAAGCTCCTATTTGGGACTTCAGTTCTATAACCTGTCTAGCTGATTGGTACCATATACAGTCAGGGACACTAGTCCAGTGACAGAGATTGGTAGCATACAGTTATTCCATTACCGAGGCTTTGTGGCCCTTATTCTTAGGAACTCACTTTTCTCCTGTAATTTCTCTCTCTTGTCCTCTTGTTCTCCCCGGCAGTGACTCTCTCTTGTAGCAGGATAATGTTGGTGCTCTTTCTCCCCAGTCCCACTCCCGGCCCTGGACAGTCCCTGGGGTATTGTACTTCCCACTCAATACCTCTGTCTTCCCCAGTAAGCATGCACGCCCTGTGTCTTCTGCTTTGGAAGGCCATGTGAACCGTTAACATCCTCCCTCCTGGCTAACCGACCACTTGAGTGACTTAATTCATGGGCCACATGTCTCTCTCTTCAAAATAATTCACACTGTATTTTGAGAGAGACTATTTATGTGCCATTATGAAACCCAGTTGTTTGAGCACTAAGGAATTCGTTTTATGGCTGAAGTTCTACAGAGAGGTTCATTCCCCCAGGAAGTGAAACCAAGCCTATCTCTATGATACTTCCTGCCTTTCTCACTTTAAAGGGTTCCTGCCTGCCTTCATCGTGGGACCACCCCAGACACCACAGAGGCAGGAGTGCTGGTAACCCAGAGAATTGGCTTTCTCTTGTGTGCACCTTAGTGGTCAGTTAATGCTTATGATTGAGACCAGCTTGGAACCTCTCTTGTTCCTTTCTAAATCTCTTAATTCTGATCAAGGAACTCCAGTCTACTTTTCTTCTGGACCCTGAGAGACTGGTACCGGTTTGTTTCTGACGTTTCTTTCTTCATGGGATCCTGGTAACACTTAAACCAGGTATCTCTGCTGGCTTTCTTGTAAATTAAAACTGGTTTTAACCTAGTTATATTTGAATGTTAAAATACCTTATGGTTTATATTGACCAAGTAAAAGAAATATTTCCATCACGTTTCCTTTGAGGGCACTTCCTGCAAACGAGAATGAAGGAAGAGGAAAATTTGTTTATTTTTATTGTACACTTTAGGTGAAAGTTTATAGCTCAAGTTAATCTCTCATACAGATTTTTTATACGCATATTGTGTTATGATGCCAGCTGCAATCCCTACAATGTGGATAGCACACTCCCCCTTTCTATGCCCATCCATCCAGCTCCTGTCCAGGTAGAGGAAAATTTTTAAAATGAAGTAAAACCTAATTTTGGAAAATATTTTAAATTTTACAACTAAGGAGGAAAGTACGTATTCTTATATGTTGGAAAAACACAGGTGTTTTCTAAATTATCATTTAATTTTATGAAGTACCAGTAGCCGTCAAATTGATTCCAGCTCTTGGAGACCCCATGTGTGTCAGAAAGGGACTGCTCCATAGGGTTTTCAATGGTTGATTTTTCAGAGGTAAAGTGATTATTTTATTGAAGCATTGTTTACAGCAAAAGAAGGGAATTATCACTTTAAATGGAATAAAATAGAATATTACCATAATTCAATTTTCATTTGGTAGCTAAATTGATAAAGTAATTTAGTTTCCATCAATCTTACGATGAATAACATACATTTATATGATTATGAAGATAGGAATTTCCATATAAATAAGAGTTCAAGGTGGAAAACCTCTATTCCATAAGAATTTTCCACTTGTTTCTATTTTTAATTATAGATTAAAGATCTTAAAAAATTAATGACTGTTATGAATCTTGATCAAAAGGGGAAACATATAGAACAGGATTTCAAATTCCCATGGAATCCAGATTTTCTGGAGCCATGGACTGGATGAACCCTCGAAACTATTGCCCTGAAATAATCTTTAAACCTTAAACCGAAAATATCCCCCAAAGTCACCTTAAAACCTAACAGTAGTTTAGCTTAACTAGTAAAGAATATCTACCTTGAACATTATGCTTTCTTACGATCTACCCTACCGTATTTTTATGCAAATACCACACATGTTCTATGTTTGTCTGCCAGCCACACCCTCCCTCTGGGAGATTTTCGTAAGTGTGCTGTGCTGATTTTTTTTCAGAAACATATCTACATGGGATCAAATTGACATCAGCAATTCAAAAGATGAGATAGGAAACTTAGGGAGCAGTGAGTTTATGTTAATGGGGAAGAACAACTCAGAAAAGGAGGGTGAGAATGGCTGCACAACTTGAAGAACGTAATCAGTGTCACTAAATTGTACACGTAGAAACTGTTGAATTGTATGTTGTGTGTATATTCTCAACAACAAAGTATAAAAAAACTTAGTGTTATTTGAAGAAATGGCAGACCACGTTTCTGAAACCATGCAGCATCCCTTCCCTTGTTGAAATCTTTATCTAAGGAAGGTGATTTCAGAGCTTTGCATTTTTAACTTGTTTCTGCCACCTGTGAAATAATTTAAAACCAAGGAAACTATACCAAAGAAATAGAGGTGTTATAAAGTCATGAAAACCATCATTATGTAATTTCTTATATTTGTTTGCTTGAGATACCAGTGATCTAATGAGCATGCTTGGTACAACAGAAAAGCTATATGTTTGCAAAGGCTGCTTTAACACTGAAAAATAAATATTTGTAGAAGGTGTATTTTTTAAGTGATAAAGTTTGGAATATAGTAAGTGGAGATAAGTATGCTGGTGTCCTTTGATTTTTTCCTAGGTGAAGCTTAGTGAAGAAAGAGGCTTATCAGGTGGTCCTCAGAGGAGGTGGAATTTCAGTACTTGGCTGAATTGCGTGAGAAGAGTTTTAAAAAGGGAACGGCACTTTCTCAGTGGTGTAACTGGATTGATGGCAGATTTTTAAAAAACTAGGGGTCGTGATTGATTCTTAGTAATTATTTTATTTTCTGGAATAAACTTACATAACAACCTTTTGCAAGCTCATGTAAGAATCATCATTAGGGACATATTTAAATTTTGTACTGTGCAGTCATTAAAAAGGATGACGTGTAGATCTTTATGTTTAACCTGGAAAGATTTCTATGATATATTGTTAAATTCTGATCTTAAAGGATATAGTAGATACTGTAACAACTATATAATTAAAATTTTTAAGTTTTAGGAACTTAATATTACCTGGGGAACCCAGGTGGTGTAGTGGTTAAGAGCTATGACTCCTAACCAAATGGTCAGTAGTTCCAATCCACCAGGCACTCCTTGGAAATGCTGTGCTCTGTCCTGTAGGGTTGCTATGAGTCGGAATCGACTCGATGGCAACAGAACAGCTAATGTTACCTGGAGTAATTTAATTCCTACTTTTTGGAAGAGATTCCTTCTGTAGAATATATTGTTCATTACTTTATCATTCATAATCCAAGCCCAATTTTTTTTATCCTTACACGTAAAAGTTTTGACATTAAGTTCTCATGAAAACTAGAGTTGTCAGGGCAGCTCTGTATAGCCTGCTTCTTTCGGGAGTCTCTTCTGTAATTATTGTACCCTTTTTGAGAAGACTCCTAGAAGGAAGATGTCCTGCTGTGCCTGGCGGTAGAGGGGGACATGTAGGGTTAGTGAGGTGGATTCCCATGGTTTTCTCTGATGATGCATCATAAATACCATAAGAAAAGCTGAATGTGTTCTGCGCGATAACAGGTTAAAAGAGAAGTTGAAAAATTGCAAACTGCCTGTCTTAGTTATCTAGTGCTGCTGTAACAGAAATACCACAAGTGGATGGCTTTAACAAACAAATTTATTATCTTACAGTTTAGGCGGCAAGAAGTCAATTCAGGGTGCCAGCTCCTGGGGAAGGCTTTTTCTCTCTGTCACTTCTGGGGGAAGGTCCTTGTCATCAGACTTCCCCTGGTCTAGAAGCTTCTCAGCACAGGGACCCCAGATTCAAAGGACGCACCCTGCTCCTAGCACTTCTTTCTTGGTGGTGATGAGGTCTCTCTCATCTCTGTTCAATTTTCTCTTTTATATCTTAAAAGAGATTGACTCAAGACACAACCTAATCCCGTAGATTGAGTCCTGCCTCATTAATGTAACTGCCTCTAATCCTGCCTCATTAACATCATAGAGGTTAAGGATTTGCAACGCATGGAATAATCACATCAGATCACAAAACGGTGGAGAACCACACAACACTGGGAATCATGGCCTACGTAACCAAGCTGACGCACATTTTGCGGGGACACAATCCAATCCATAACACTGCCTGATAGCTTCTAGGTGGAAATGGAGGTGGAGACAGCAGGGAGAAGGAGAAAGTAGGTCAGGCTACTGAGACCTGGAAAAGTCTGGAAAAGGTGTGAATAGGGATAGGCCTAGGGCATATGACTGTGCCTTTCAGGGTTTAAGGGGAAGGAGGCCTCATGGGGCACAAAGCCATTTCCTGTAGCTCACTGTCACTTGAAATTGTGTCTTTAGAGCAGGGAAGTGCTTCTCCACAGGTTTGAGGCAAAATAGGTAGCTTGTGAAGTAAGAATTCAGGTGAGAAGCTCCACCCAGTCAGTGTAGTTTGTGGCATGGCCCATCACACTTCATAGCACAAGCCACAAGACTGGGTTTGATTCCTGGACCCTAGCTGCTTGATTTGATGTGAATTACCACACCTCCCTAAGTTTCACTTTGTTGTTTTTTTTTTTCACTTCTATGTTTAATAAAAAGAACGTGATGATAGCTGCCCTGCCTCTGTGAGTTGCTATATCAAATTAAATAATGCATTCGAAATGTCCTTTGTACATAGCTACACTGTTTTTAAGATAATGCTGTTTATTACCTTTCCAATTTTATCTTTTGTAATTCCCTTTGGATCTTCTGTTTCAAGAAAATGGATGTCACTGACTCATGAATAAGCCTTTCAGCTTCAGGCCCCTACCTTGGTTTTTGCTTACACTTCCTCTCCCCTTGCCTTTTTCTCTATTTAAATTTTAAACCTTAACTCCTCTGACATCCTAATGAAGTAGTTTTAAGCTAGTGGACCAGTCTTCATTGCCTTTTTCCAAATGAGGGGCAGGATGTAATTTCAGGCAGGGTGTACCCACCACTGTGGTGTCAAGGAGTAACAACAGAAGTTAACTGCCCTGACCTTTAGACTTGCCTTAGGCCAGTCTCTCAGAGGAGAGGCCAAATTTAAGCTTTTAATGAGGACCTTTGGAACCGCTTGAGAAGCTGCAGATGTTCAGTATAGAAAGTTGCTGTACATAGAGGGAGAAATGGAGATTCCTCAGATAGATGATTTACCCCCAGAAGTTACCATTTGAGGGAAGAGTATTTGACAGAAAATAGATGATGAGAAGAAAAATGACATTTTTATGTTGTCAAGTCAATTCTGACTCAGAGGGACCCTACAGGACAGAGTAGAATTGCCCCATAGGGTTTCTTAGGCTGTAATCTTGATGGGAACAGATCTGCTGGTGGGTTCCAGCTGCCAACTTTTCAGTTAGCGGTTGAGCATTTAACCATTGTGCTGCCAGGACTCCATCTGACGTTATATATCATTCCAGAAATTTTAGTAATTTCAGACATCTAATTTTACATATATTTGAAATATAGAAAAATAAGTAACAATTTGCTAGTGTGAAAAGGGTTAACAGGACTGTTCTCTATAAAACACTTTTGGATTCTTTCAAAAAATTCTAGGTTTTTAAAAAATTTTTGTACTGTATTGATGGTTTCTCAGTTCTTTGCTTTTTAGCCCTTTATTCAATTGCTTCATAGTTTCAAAATAAATCTTTAAAATTACGCTGATCAAAATGAAATGTGACATTTTATATTCATGTTCATACTTGGATTTATTCTATTCTTAAATTATTTCTAATTTATACTCCTCTTCTTTTAAATGAAACCCCTAGATGGCACAAACAGTTAAGCACTTGACTACTAACTGAACCACCAGGTTCAAATCCAGTCAGAGGTGCCTCAGAAGAAAGGCCTGGCAGTCTACTTCCTAAAAGTCACAGCGATTGGAAACCCTATGCGCAGTTCTAGCCTGAAACACATGGGGCGACTGGCTTTATTGCTGTCATTTTAAATAGCTTAAATAAAGCCCTTTATTAAGCAATTAGCATCAGAATCATTAGTACTGAGCATTTATAACAAACAATGAAACTTTTGTTAAAATTAGTTCAAAGTAAATTTCTATTTACTGAGAAAGACTGAGAAATGGGGTATTCAGGTTATTTGGAATTTACAGAATTACGTAAACCCTATGTAAGTTGGTATTTTAAAAAATTATATTTGTCACTAAAAGAATGCAAAACAAAATGTAATGACAATCACTAACCCTTAATTGAGCACTTACTGTGTAGGAGACTGTGTAAAGTGCTATCTAAGAAGTTTTCTATTAGGTACAATAATAGATATTCACATTACAAATGAGGTAACCAAGGCTTGAGGTTAAGTAAATTGCCCAAGGTCACCTGTCTTTTAATAAGTGACAGAACCAAGGACTCAAACATGATCTAACTTCAAAACCCTACTCCTAACCATTTTGCCACACTACCTCTCTAAGATGTATAATTCTAAGTTGAACATTCTCTTTCAACATTTTAGAAATGTTTTCTGCTTCCTTCTGGCAGCTACGGTTTCTGATGAGAAATTCAGTCATTTGAATTGTTCCCCTATACGTAATGTGTCATTTTTCTGTCTGCCTTCAAGACTTTTTGTTTTCGTGTTTGCAGAACTTTGATTATGCTGTCTCAGGGCGTGGATTTCTCAGGGCATGTGGCATTTGGGGTTCACTGAACTTTTTGAATCTGTAAGTTAATGTCTTGTGCTAATTTTGAGAAGTTTTCAGGCATTATTTCTTCAAATATTTTTTCTGCACCATACTCATTCCCCTCTCTTTTTGGAATGCAGTGACCTGAATGTTAGAAATTTTGCTATCCTAACACAGATTCCTGAGGCTCTGTGTATTTATTTATTTTTAATATTTTTTTCTCTCTTTTGTTCCAGTTAGATAATTTCTTTTGGTCTGTAAGTTTACTGACCTTTTCCTGTCTTCTATTTCACTGTAATTTTATTTCAGTTGTAATTTTCGATCCTAAAATTCCCATATGGTTCTTCTTTATATCCTCTGTCTTTCCTGAGACTTCTGTCTTCTCATTCACCTGAAAAGTGTTTGCCCTTTCTTATGGGAGCAATTTTATAGTAGCTGATGTAAAGTCTTTGTCAGATAATTCCAACATTGGCATTGTTGTCTTTAACCCTGTGAGTTGAGATTTTCCTGGTTCTTTGTATTCTGAGTAATTTTGCCTTTGTGTACTGGGCATTTTGAATATTTTATTAGGAGTCTCTGAGTTTTGGTTAAATCCAGTAGAGAATGTTGATATTTTTCTTTACCAGGCAATCAACTCAGTTTGAGCTGTGAGTTCTGACCAGCTTCCTACGGGTTGTGGTTTTAATGTCCGTCTTGTTTGCACAGTACTATTTTGGATCCGCCCCACGCGTGTACCACATTTTGCTCGGTCTGAGACCTGGGTGGTGGTCTGTCTCTTAGTTCAGTTCTCATAGTCTTCTATGCTGTTTAGCATCATATCTCTGCATGCTCCTTACTGGCCTGAGCCTAGGAGTTCATAAACAACATGATGGGGCTGCTTTCCTGAGCTCTTCCCTATCTGTGGTCTCCCTAGTACTTTCCAGAACTAGAAAACTTCCTGTGGAGCTCCCGCTGTCTGCAACCACATCCACTTTGTGTTTCAGTTCCATTTTAATATTTGCTCTAGAATTTTCAATATATGTACGACAGAGTAGAATTGCCCCATGTGGTTTCCACAGAGTGGCTGGTGGATTCGAACTGCTGACCTTTTGGTTAGCAGCCAAACACTTAACCGCTGTGCCACCAGGGCCCCTACTTTATCTTGGTGTGTCTTAAATAATGTTATACCACATCCAGTATAGTGTACGTACCTCACAACAGTATACTTCCATTACTTCCTTCCTGTCCTTTGTGCTGTTATTGTCGTATATTTTACATGTTATAAATTCCACAACCTGCTGTTACTATTTTTTGCTTTAAATAGCTAATTTTTTTAAAGAGTTTTTAAAATCAGAAAAATTGTCTCTATATTTACCCACTTATTTACCGTTTCCAGCATGTTTCATTTCGTGGTATTCAGTTTCCATCTGATGTACTTTCTCTTCTCTCTAGAACTTCACTAACCTTTCTTTATAGAGCAGATCTGCTGGTGTTGAATTGTTTCAGCTTGTTTCTCTGAAGCCTTCATTTTATGGCTTGCAGAATTTCTAATAAGTCTGATATCTTTATTATCTTTGTGTTTCTCTATGTAATGTTTCTTTTTTTTCTGCCTTATTTTAAGATTTTTTTCTTTATCATTTGTTTTTAGCAATTTAATTATGATATACCTTGGTGGGTGTCTTAGTTATCTAGTGCTGCTGTAACAGAAAGAACATAAGTGTGTGGCTTTAACAAACAGAAATTTATTTTCTCACAGGAGACTGGAAGTCCAAATTCAGGGTGCTGGCTCTAGGGAAGGCTTTCTCTCTCTGTAGGCTCTGGAGGAAGGTCCTTGTCTCTCCTGAGCGTCTCCTCCTGGGTGATCTTCATGTGGCTTGGCAGTTTCTCTTCCCTTATCTCTGCTTCTTTCCCTTGCTTGCTTAATCTTTTTTGTATCTTAAAAGAGATTGACTTAAGCCACACCCTACACGAATCCTGTCTCATTAACATCACAAAGACAACTCATTCCCAAATGGGATTTTACCCACAGGCATAAAACCCCAAAAAACCAAACCCACTGCCTTCGAGTCGATTTGGACTCATAGCCACCCTATATAGAGGTTAGGATTTGTAATACATATTTGGAGGGACACAATCCGTAACAGTGGGTTTTTTTTGTTTTATGTTTATTCTGCTTGGGGTTTGTTGAGCTTCATGGGTATGTGATTTATAGTTTTCATCAAAATTTGGAAAATTTTTTAGCAGTTATTTCTTGTCTTTTTCATGTTCTGTTCTCTCATCTCCAGTTACATGTGTTAGACTGCTTTCTGTCGTATGCCTGTTCAATTATTTATAGTCTTTTCTTTCCGTGTATCATTTTGAATAGTTTCCATTGTCAGTTTGCAAGTTCCCTGATCTTTTCTTCTGCAGTGTCTAATATACTTTTAATCTCATCCAGTATATTTTACATTTCAGATATTTTTCATTTCTAGAAGTTTCATTAGAGTCTTTTCTTCCATTTCTCTTCTCATAATTTTCATGTTTTTCTCTGCCTTCTTGATCATACAGAGCATATTTTTAATAGCTATTTTAATGTCCTTGCCTGCGAATTCCACTATCGCTGTCATTTCTGAATGGGAAAGTAAATCTGGACCCTGGTACTCTCATCATGACTGGGAATCAGGGGTCTACAGTTTCTGTTTAGAGTCTTTTTTTCTTAGCAAAGACTTAGTGAACTATTTCCAATCTAGTACCATTTGAGAAGTATTAGATCAAGAGAGCCATGGAGTAGGAATCAAGATCAGGGGCCAGTCCTTGCTCAGCTATGTTAATGCTGTGCTTCTTTCTCTCAATATAAACTTCTGTGGTCCTCTACCCAGATTACTTTGAGCATGTCGTATGATTTCTCAGTTCTCACCTGTAGAATGAGGGTTAGCATACTGGGGTGATCTAAAAGTGTGAAAACAAGAAAATGTGTTAATTGGTTCTGAGAGGTTGAGCTGTTTTCAAACAGAAGCTAATTTGTTATCACTTAACAGTCTTTATTGTCTACATTTGTTTTTAGGCACCATACTGGACATACCTTTTATGTGCCCTGGGACTCTTTATCTATCAGTCACTGGATGCTATTGATGGGAAACAAGCCAGAAGAACAAATTCTTGTTCTCCTTTAGGGGAACTCTTTGACCATGGCTGTGACTCTCTTTCCACAGGTAAACTAGTGAAGTTTTTGCTGTAGCCTTTGTTGTACAGATAGCTTAAAAACTAAAACTAAATCATGCATTGGGAACAATTTGCAGTGTGTTTAAAAAGTATATTCAAGAATTTACTTTTTAAGTGTACTTTATATTAATGCCACTAAAACTCTGTTTCTAAACAGTACAGGCAAATGTATCATTAATGTTTTCTAACTCTTAATGGGTCTTACACCTCGTTTCTTTCAGTATTTATGGCACTTGGAGCTTCAATTGCTGTTCGCTTAGGAACCCATCCTGACTGGTTGTTTTTCTGCTCATTTATTGGAATGTTCATGTTTTATTGTGCTCACTGGCAGACTTATGTTTCAGGCGTGTTGAGGTTCGGAAAGTAAGTATGCTTTTGTAAGTTGTAATTTTAAAAATGTAATTGAATTTATTTTCACAATCTGTTATGCTTCAACTATCCATAAAAGGGAGACAAAGCAGAAATCGATAAATTACCTTTTAATTTATCGTAGCATCCATAAATGCTACATTTAACTCTTTTAGGTATTCTGTATGTTATAATTCGATAAAAATTTTATTACTTTTCTCCCCATCTGCAGCTTACTCAGTAGTCCAGGAGTATAACAGTCATGAGAAAAATAAAAATGAGGGACCTGAATTATATAGAAAAAGGGTTGTTGTTGTTGTTGTTAGGTGCCACCGAGTCGGTTCCGACTCATAGCAACCCTGTGCACAACAGAACGAAACGCTGCCTGATCCTGCAACATCCTTACAATCGTTGTTATGCTTAAGCTCATTGTTGCAGCCACTGTGTCAATCCACCTCGCTGAGGGTCTTCCTCTTTTCCGCTGACCCTGTACTCTGCCAAGCATGATGTCCTTCTCCAGGGACTGATCCCTCCTGACAACATGTCCAAAGTATGTAAGACGCAGTCTTGCCATCCTTGCCTCTAAGGAGCATTCTGGCCGCACTTCTTCTAAGACAGATTTCTTCGTTCTTTTGACAGTCCATGGTATATTCAATATTCTTCGCCAACACCACAATTCAAAGGCGTCAACTCTTCTTCGGTCTTCCTTATTCATTCTCCAGCTTTCACATGCATATGATGCGATTGAAAATACCATGGCTCGGGTCAGGTGCACCTTAGTCTTCAGGGTGACATCTTTGCTCTTCAACACTTTGAAGAGGTCCTTTGCACCAGATTCGCCCAATGCAATGCGTCTTTTAATTTCTTGACTGCTGCTTCCATGGCTGTTGATTGTGGATCCAAGTAAAATGAAATCCTTGACAACTTCAGTCTTTTCTCCATTTATCATGATGTTGCTCATTGGACCAGTTGTGAGGATTTTTGTTTTCTTTATGTTGAGGTGTAATCCATACTGAAGGCTGTGGTCTTTGATCTTCATTAGTAAGTGCTTCAAGTCCTTTTCACTTTCAGCAAGCAAGGTTGTGTCATCTGTATGATGCAGGTTGTTAATGAGTCTTCCTCCAATCTTGATGCCCTGTTCTTCTTCATATAGTCCAGCTTCTCGGATTATTTGTTCAGCATACAGATTGAATAGGTATGGTGAAAGAATACAACCCTGACACACACCTTTCCTGACTTTAAACCAATCAGTATATCCCCTTGTTCTGTCCGAACAACTGCCTCTTGATCTATCTAAAGGTTCCTCATGAGCACAATTAAGTGTTCTGGAATTCCCATTCTTCGCAATGTTATCCATAGTTTGTTATGATCCACACAGCCGAATGCCTTTGCATAATCAATAAAACACAGGTAAATATCCTTCTGGTATTCTCTGCTTTCAGCCAGGATCCACCTGACATCAGCAATGATATCCCTGGTTCCATGTCCTCTTCTGAAACCAGCCTGAATTTCTGGCAGTTCCCTGTCGATATACTGCTGCAGCCATTTTTGAATGATCTTCAGCAGAATTTTGCTTGCGTGTGATATTAATGATATTGTTCTATAATTTCCACATTTGGTTGGATCGCCTTTCTTGGGAATAGGTATAAATATGGATCTCTTCCAATCGGTTGGCTAGGAAGCTGTCTTCCATATGTCTTGGCATAGAGGAATGAGCACCTCCAGCACTGCATGTGTTTGTTGAAACATCTCAATTGATATTGCATTAATTCCTGGAGCCTTGTTTTTTGCCAGTGCCATCAGAGCAGCTTGGACTTCTTTCAGTACCATCGGTTCCTGATCATATGCCACCTCTTGAAATGGTTGAATATCGACTAATTCTTTTTGGTATGACTCTGTGTATTCCTTCCATCTTCTTTTGATGCTTCCTGCATCATATAATATTTTCCCCATGGAATCCTTCAGTATTGCAACTTGAGGCTTGAATTTTTTCTTCAGTTCTTTCAGCTTGAGAAACGCCAAGCATGTTCTTCCCTTTGGGTTTTCCATGTCCAGCTCTTTGCACATGTCATTATAATACTCTACTTTGTCTTCTGGTGCTGCCCTTTGAAATCTTCTGTTCAGTTCTTTTTACTTCATGAATTCTTCCTTTCGCTTTAGCTGCTCAACACTCAAGAGCAAGTTTCAGAGTCTCCTCTGACATCCACCTTGGTCTTTTCTTTCTTTCCTGTCTTTTCAGTGACCTCTTGCTTTATTCATGGATGATGTCATTCCACAACTCGTCTGGTCTTCGGTCACTAGTGTTCAGTGCGTCAAATCTATTCTTGACATGGTCTCTAAATTCAGGTGGGATATACTCAAGGTCATATTTTGGGTCTCGTGGACTTGCTCTGATTTTCTTCAGTTTCAGCTTGAACTTGCATATGAGCAATTGATGGTCTGTTCCACAGTCGGCCCCTGGCCTTGTTCTGACTGATATTGAGCTTTTCCATTGTCTCTTTCCACAGATGTAATCAATTTGATTTCTGTGTGTTCCATCTGGTGAGGTCCATGTGTATCGTCACCATCTATGTTGGTGAAAGAAGGTATTTGCAATGAAGAAGTCGTTGGTTTTGCAAAATTCTATCATTCGATCTCTGGCATTGTTTCTGTCACCAAGGCCATATTTTCCAACTACTGATCCTTCTTCTTTGTTTCCAACTTTCACATTCCAATCGCCAGTAATTATCAATGCATCTTGATTTCATGTTCAATCAATTTCAGACTGCAGCACCTGATAAAAATCTTCTATTTCTTCATCTTTGGCGCTAGTGGTTGGTGCATAAATTTGAATAATAGTCGTATTTACTGGTCTTAGGCATATGGATATTATCCTATCACTGACAGCGTTGTACTTCAGTATAGATCTTGAAACGTTCTTTTTGACGATGAATGCAACACCATTCCTCTTCGAGTTGTCATTTCCAGCATAGTAGACTATATGATTGTCCAATTCAAAATGGCCAATACGGTCCATTTTAGCTCACTAATCCCTAGGATATCGATGTTTGTGCATTCCATTTCATTTTTGATGATTTCCGATTTTCCTAGATTCATACTTCGTACATTCCAGGTTCCGATTATTAATGGATGTCTGCAGCTGTTTCTTCTCATTTTGAGTTGTGCCACATTAGCAAATGAAGGTCCGGAAAGCTTTACTCCAGCCACGTCATTAAGGTTGACTCTACTTTGAGGAGGCAGCTCTTCCCCAGTTGTCTTTTGAATACCTTCCAACCTGGGGGGCTCATCTTCCAGCACTATATCAGACAATGTTCTGCTGCTATCATAAGGTTTTCACTGGCTAGTGCTTTTCAGAGGTAGACTGCCAGGTCCTTCTTCCTAGTCTTTGTTAGTCTGGAAGCTCAGCTGAAACCTGTCCTCCATGGGTGACCCTGCTGGTATCTGAATACTGGTGGCATAGCTTCCAGCATCACAGCAACACACAAGCCCCCACAGTATGACAAACTAACAGACACGTGGGGGAGAAAAAGGGTATGCAGTACTTAAATAAGCAGCAGTTAACTTGTTTAATAAAATGATGGGATATGGCATCTAAAGGCCCTTTTCTGAGCAAGTCTTCATGTGCTCAAAAAGGGGAATCCCCTTGACACCAGTCCCAACCATAGGTAATTGTGAGAACGCTCAGCTATGGTGGACAGTTGATAAGATAATGTGAAAGCACCTTGTAAATACTAGAGGTAAACATGAGTTGATATGTATGTCTTTGGTGCCTCTTTCTTAGATTGTTGTTGTATGCTGTTAATTCCAACTATAACAACCCTATATGACATAGTAGAACTGCCCCATAATGTTTCCTAGGTCATAATCTTTATGGGAGTAGATGGCCAGGTCTTTTCTTCCACGGAGAGGCTGGTGGGTTTGAACCACTGATCTTTAGGTTAGCAGCTGAGCACTTAACCATTGTGCCACCAGAGCCCCCCTTTCTTTTACCAGGAAATAGTGCACAAAGCAGGGCTTTGAACAGGTTTGTCCAAGTTCAAACCCCGGCTGAGAACTTGCACTTCACCCCCACCCACCCCCCAAAAAACCTGTTGCCATACAGTTGATTCCGACTCATAGCGACCCTATACGACAGAGCAGAACTGCCCCATAGGGTTTCCAAAGAGCAGCTGGTGGAATAGAACTGTTGACCTTTTGGTTAGCAGCCAGAGCTCTTAACCACTGTGCCACCAGGGCTCCCATTACACCCCAGGTATACTGAATTAGAATCTATATTTCAACAAGATCCCCAAGTTATTCTTATGTACCGTAAATTTTGGGAACCACTGCTCTGCAAATGGTTCTCAGAATTGGTCCCTAATCAGCAGCATCAGCATCACTTGTTAGACTTGCAAAATCTCAGTAGGGGTTCAGACCAGAACCAACTGGTTCGAGGCCCTAGCACAAAGTAGGAACACTCTTCTCTGTTCCTGTTTCCTCTATATCTCCCTCTCTGCCTGATCATTTAAGAACTTTCTGCCATTTGCTTGTTCTCGGCTTTCTTTTTGGTACATAGGGGAAATAGTACCTCTGGAAAAAAAAATCTCTGGTAATAGCAAATGGCAAGAAAAGCTCAAAACTAGGGTGAGTTTAGCAAAGGAAAGGCTTTAGCCAATTTTTCACGTTTATTCTAAATTATGGAATAATTACAGCTACCACCTATAGAGTGCTTGCACATCTCAGGCACCCTGCTCAGTGCTTTATATGTATTATCTCATTTATTCCTCACGTAACGCTGTAAGAGTACACATGAGGCTGAGAGTTTTGGTTGCTTTCTTATACTGCTAATATGTGGTAGAGCTAGGATTAAACTCAGGTCTATTTGACTCCAGACCAAACACTGTTAACAGCTGCTGTTCAGTACCGTGGGAAGGATACAGTATACATTCTAGATATAGCTCCTGCTTTTTTTAGGAACTATATAGTACACAGTATTAAAGAAAAGAGATTAACTTCTGTGACATTGCTAATACAGTCCATAAACAAGTGTAAAATGGCTTGGTTTAGGTTTGCATAATTACTGAAGAAATCCCAAGTAAAGAGAAGGTAATTGTAGGCTGCATTAATTTTGTCAGGAGCCAAGGATGAAAAAGGCTAGCTAAAAGTTCAACGCAGCCATGTAAAATTAAGTATCTGACCCTATTTATAGATTAAGATATGCTAACGTGAAAAGCAGGTTTGCAAAGTCCAGTGTCTTCTGATTTGCTGAACTGGCTATAGTAAACGGGAGTACTATAATACTGCAGTATTCAGTTGCTGTTGTTATTTAATGATTAACATTTCACCTTTTTGGCTTCTAATGTCATTAAAAATCTTTCCAAAATGAATTAGTTCACACCTGGCATAGTTGTAAATATTACATTCATTTGCTTTTTATCGAGAGCCTAATATGTGCTCAGAACTGGGGATCCAAAGATGAGTCGCCTGTGAGTAGGAGTATGCCAGGCAGACTGGGGTGAAAGCATACTAGGCAAAAGCATGAGAAAAGTACCGAGAACGCTAGGGGAATGGCTGTCATGGTTGAACACCAAGCACGTAGGGGAGTGGAAGAGATCCTCCAGTGCCCCAGAGGGTCAGCCATTTAAATACTAGCTCTTTGGCAGATGTCCTAAGCAGTATACTTGTCACTTTTCCAAAGTGAAAATACCATGGTGGATTGAGTAGGATAGATTAATGGTTCAATTCACACTACAAAACTGCAATACCCATTGCCACTGAGTTGATTCTGACTCTTAGTGACCCTGTAAAACAGAGTAGAACTGCCCCGTAGGGTTTCCAAGGAGCAGCTGGCAGATTCGAACTGCCAGCATTTTGTTTATCAGCAGCCGAGCTCTTAACCACTGTGCCACCAGGGCCTGGCAACACTACAACGGAGACATCAGCCAAACCCCTGGAAGTGCTTACAGACTGGGCTAGTGTCTCAGATGGGCTTCCTGAAAATCTGTCAATTATTTTAGAGGTTTTACTTTTATAATATTCATAGAATTGGAATACAGACGTATGAAACCTGGCTGAACAGTTTCAAGATATACTTAGAAGTTTGTTTTTTATGAATAAATTCTTGGTTTAAGGCTGTTTACATGGCTTCTTTTTTTTCTAGAAGACTGAAGAAAAAATATGCCAAATTAGGGTTTGCTTAGTTGGGGTAAAGATTTTATGTAAAATTTTACTTATATTACTATATTTCTACTACTTAATTTTTCTTCAATTTTCAGAACGCTTTACATTTATTTGGAAACCCTGGTGGCGTAGTGGTTAAGAGCTATGACTGCTAACCAAAAGGTCGGCGGTTCAGATCCACCAGCCACTCCTTGGAAACTCTATGGGCAGTTCTACTCTGTCTTCTAGGGTTGCTATGAGTCGGAATCAACTTGATGGCAACGGGTTTGGTTTTTGGTTGGTTTACATTTATATGTTAGTCAATATTGATTCTGCTTTAAGCCTACTTAAAAGCACAGGCTCTGGAATCAGACTGGATAGAATCAAATTCTAGCTCCAGCATACCAGTTGTGTGACCTTAAATAAGTTGTTTAACCTTAATTTCTTTATCTGTAAAATGGGGATACAGTACAACCTGTGAAAGCCAGAACCTGTGTAACACAGACACCTGTCAGAGAAGGAGAATTCAGGTATTTTCCATTAATAGAGAGTGATAGAAAAGTGGTAAGATTGCACCCTTTTAAAGGTAGAAAACTTGATAGACCCAGAAAAACAAGGCAGTCCTGTGAAGTTCTGGCTCTCACAGGTTTCTCAGTAACTGTCATAATTGTCTCAAAGGGCTATGGTAAAGATTAAAAAATGTTGTAAGTTGTAAAGGACTTAGTACAGAATCTAGAGCATAGAAGTACTCAGAAAAGTTATTATTATGCCATATGTTTTTATTTTAATTCAGCTTCTTTTGTATGTTTACTTCCTCATGAGTGAAATTAAAACTTACTAAAAATAGAAAAACAGGTGTCTTATATAGTAACTCATTCCATAAGGAAATAAGCATACAGAAGAAATTGAATTAGGATAAATTTGAGAATGAATAGTCAACAATAATTTGAATGATTTTTTTGAATAGTGATACAATATTTATACATTTGAATACTTTTGAAATATTTATTGAGCGTTCACTGTAAGCCAGGCTCTGTTTTAAGTGCTGAGGTAACAAGAGTTAACAGAACACAAAAATCTCTGCTTCCATAGAGCGTACATTCTAAAATGGAAAGCAGTCAGTAAAACAAGTAAAGTACTGCATAGCATGGTAGATGGTGGTAAGTGCAGTGCGTCAAGAACTGTACAGTGACTAGGATCTCACCCTACTCATAGGCTAACTAGCAAGCTTGTTACTGTTTCATGGATGCTGGCAGAAGACATCAAACACTTGGGTCAGAGGCAGAGGATGACTTCATTATTCATGGCAAATGCAGTGGGCAGAGCTTCATGTTTGTGCTAGGTCCCCACATCCCCCAAGTCCCATGGGAGCCAGGCTGGTGGGCCTACTTGGGCCCACATGCAGTGGGTTGCATTGCAGGAGAGGAACACTGAGAAGTCTATTGCTTTAAAGCAAGTGGAAGCAAGCCTACTCTTTATCTGGGGGGAAATGTTATACCATCCTTCAAGGTTGCTCACTGCAAACACAAACCTGAGAAATGGCCCAGGTAACAGAGATCAGGACCTTGGCTTCTTGGCATACCTGGCAAGAATGTACAGGGACGTCCAGGGCCCATGGCAGATTTTCTTGCCTAAGATTCTGAAGAAATACTAAGCAAGGCAGGAGGAGAGTGACTGTTTGAATAACTTCTATTTTAATTTTGAGTATAAAATACTGTCCTACACATGAGACTGTGGGCAGCTCCTGTCTGGAGGCAAGATGAGAAGGCAGAGGGGGTCAGGAGCTGGTTGAATGGACACAGGAAATACAGGGTGGAGAGAAGGAGTATGCTGTCACACTGTAGGGGGAGCAACTAGGGTCACATAACAATGTGTGTAAAAAGTTTTTGTATAAGAAACTGATTTGAATTGTAAACTTTCACATAAAGCACAAAAAAAAAAAAAAGCCAGATGTAAATTAAAAAGGAAAAAATACTGTCCTACACTGCTCCATAGAACAGAAATAGTGTTCTATTTGACTGGAGAATATTTTGTTATGTTTTATCTTTTGAAAATATGTAGATTTCAGTACAAATGTGAATTTGTTACCCTGAATTAGACACTTTAATCCACTATTTTTCAGGGATTCTAACCAGTTCAAACTGGTTCAGTGAGGGCTGGCAAAGTGAAACTGGAAGAGACCCAAATTTTTAAAGCTTGGGCAATCCAATATAATCAGAACGGGGAAAATTATGGGTCGAAGCCCTGGAATAGGTGACTTGGAAGAGGCGTAATGAGCACATTCAGGAGCCTGCTTTATCAGATTGGATTATTGGCAGGACTATGGGGAGCGAAAGACATTCAAAGTGGTGCAGTCAGCTGCCATCTTTGAGTGGGGCACTGCTGCTTCCCACTCTGCAAAATCTGTTGGGCAAGGGCTTTGGTTGCTACACAATAGGTATGCTGCACTTGTTAACAGTGAGATTAATTTTCTAGCAGGGCTTTGACCCGTAATTTTTGCCGTTTCAGTTATGGTTCCAGTTCACCCAAATTAAAAAAATTTGGGTCTATTTCGGGTTTTGCTTCCTCAGCCATGACTGAACCAGGAAGAACTGTTTCAAAACTCTGCTATTTTTAACCATAATCTTCAACTGTTAAAGATTGTTTTTAGCTAATCAGTGACACATCAGTTGGTATTTTTCTTGGCCCAGTTAGTGGGAAGATTTATAGGGTTATAGTTAAAATCCGTCCCTGCATTTACGCTTGTCATGTGAGATAAGACATTATTTATAGCATGTTTGTCCCATGTAGCCAAGGGCCTTGTGTAATTCAGTAGCACAAACAATGCTTTAAAAGCTTAATTTTAAGATCTAAACCAAGTATTTTTATCTTGAGTCCAATGTTAACTTCTATTTTGTGGTATTTTGCTATTTACGTGTGAATATTCAGACATGGTGTTAGCTTTCCTTTCAAAAACATGAGGATTTCCACACAGTATTAGATCCACAATGCAACAAACATGGTATTCAATCACTTAGGTAGACTTCTGTAGACCAGTACTTCTCAAACTACTGTTAAAGGACTAGTTTTTTTTTTTTTTCAATCCAACATAGACTATTAACATGCAATAAAAAAACAAAAACAAATAAAAATGTTGTTGTCGTTTGGTGCCGTTGAGTTGGTTCCGACTCATAGCGACCCTATGCACAACAGAACAAAACACTGCCTGGTCCTGCGGCATCCTTACAGTCGTTATTATGCTTGAGCTCATTGTTGTAGCCACTGTGTCAATCCACCTTGTTGAGGGTCTTCCTCTTTTCTGCTGACGCTGTACTCTGCCAAGCATGATGTCCTTCTCCAGGGACTCATCCCTCCTGACAACATGTCCAAAGTATGTAAGATGCAGTCTCGCCATCCTTGCTTCTAAGGAGCATTCTGGTTGTACTTCTTCTAAGACAGATTTGTTCGTTCTTTTGGCAGTCCGTGGTTCGCCAACACCACAATTCAAAGGCGTCAACTCTTCTTCGGTCTTCCTTATTGTCCAGCTTTCACATGCATATGATGCGATTGAAAATACCATGGCTTGGGTCAAGTGCACCTTAGTCTTCAGGATGACATCTTTGCTCTTCAACACTTTGAAGAGGTCCTTTGCAGCAGATTTACCCAATGCAATGCGTCTTTTGATCTCCTGACTGCTGCTTCCATGGCTATTGATTGTGGATCCAAGTAAAATGAAATCCTTGACAACTTCAATCTTTTCTCCATTTATCATGATGTTGCTCATTGGACCAGTTGTGAAGATTTTTGTTTTATGTTGAGATGTAATCCATACTGAAGGTTGTGGTCTTTGATCTTCATTAGTAAGTGCTTCAAGTTCTGTTCACTTTCAGTAAGCAAGGTTGTATCATCTGTATAACGCAGGTTGTTATTAAGTCTTCCTCCAATCCTGACGCCCCATTCTTCTTCTTATAGTCCAGCTTCTTGTATTATTTGTTCAGCATACAGATTGAATAGGTATGGTGAAAGAATACAACCCAAACGCACACCTTTCCTGATTTTAAACCAATCAGTATACCCTTGTTCTGTCTGAACAGCTGCCCCTTGATCTATCCAAAGGATCCTCATGAGCACAATTTTCTTGAATTCCCATTGTTCGCAATGTCATCTGTAATGATCCACACAGTTGAATGCCTTTGCATAATCAATAAAACACAGGTAAACATCCTTCTGGTATTCTCTGCTTTCAGCCAGGATCCATCTGACATCAGCAATGATATCCCTGGTTCCACATCCTCTTCTGAAACTGGCCTGAATTTCTGGCAGTTCCCTGTTGATATACTGCTGCAGCTGTATTTGAATGATCTTCAGCAAAATTTTGCTTGCGTGTGATATTAATGATATTGTTCTATAATTTCCACATTCGTTTGGATCACCTCTCTTGGGAATAGGCATAAATATGGATCTCTTCCAGTCAGTTGGCCAGGAAGCTGTCTTCCATATTTCTTGGTGTAGATGAATGAGCACCGCCAGCAGTGCATCCGTTTGTTGAAACGTCTCAATTGATATTCCATCAATTCCTGGAGCCTTGTTTTTTGCCAATGCCTTCAGAGCAGCTTGGACTTCTTCCTTCAGTACCATCGGTTCCCGATCATATGTCACCTCTTGAAATGGTTGAATATCGACTAATTCTTTTTGGTATAATGACTCTGTGGATTCCTTCCATCTTCTTTTGATGCTTCCTGTGTCATTTCATATTTTCCCCATAGAATCCTTCACTGTTGCAACTCGAGGCTTGAATTTTTTCTTCAGTTCTTTCAGCTTGAGAAACACTGGGTGTGTTCTTCCCTTTTGGTTTTCTATCTCCAGCTTTTTGGACATGTCATTATGATACTTTACTTTGTCTTCTAGAGAGGCCCTTTGAAATCTGTTCAGTTCTTTTACTTGATCAGTTTTTCCTTTTGCTTTAGCTGCTCGATGTTCGAGAGCAAGTTTCAGAGTCTCCTCTGATATCTATCTTGGTCTTTTCTTTCTTTCCTGTCTTTTCAATGACCTCGTGCTTTCTTCATGGATGATGTCCTTGATGTCATTCCACAATTTGTCTGGTCTTCGGTCACTAGTGTTCAGTGTGTCAAATGTATTCTTCAGGTGGTCTCTAAATTCAAGCGGGATATACTCAAGGTCGTATTTTGGCTCTCGTGGACTTGCCCTGATTTCCTTCAGTTTCGGCTTGCACTTTAATATGAGCAATTGATGGTCTGTTCCACAGTCAGCCCCTGGCCTTATTCTGACTGATGATACTGAGCTTTTCCATTGTCTCTTTCTACAGATGTAGTCAATTTGACTTATAAAAATATAGTCCCCAGTATTTAATTAGATTCAGCAGACGGAAAATTCCTCGATCAAATTGCCATAAAATTTCTAAATGCTTACTCAGTATTTATACTTAACTCTTTGCAGACTACTAACAAACCTTGTACCCCTTTGAATGCTTTTGGCTCCTAGCCCAAAGGTCAGCAGTTCGAATCTTCCAGCCACTCCTTGGAAACCCTGTGTGCCAGTTCTGCTCTGTCCTGTAGGATTACTATGAGTTGGAATCAGCTCAACAGCAATGGGTTTGATTTTTGTTTATTGTAGATTGTCCTTGATGGTAGCAGCCTGGGGAGTTAGGATACACCCACACTATATCCCCAATATCCATATTTCTTGCATTTTTAAAGCCCATTTTAAACCCGTTTTTTAAAAACTTAGACCCATTAATGAGTTCCCTAAGTTTTTGAATTGTTAGAGAAGTCTTCTGTTTGTCTTTCATATCTTTCAAACTTTAACTGCTGCTTTTTTTTCACAATTAGAGTATTTAAGAATTTGGTGAGTGATTCCATCCTTACTCTTCTCATAACCTTCATAATTTTATAGATTTTTATGACATCCTCTCAGCTTTCTTTTTTCAGACCAAGAATTATAATCTATTTAGTTTATTCTTAAAAAGCATAGAGAATGCAGCTGTGAGTTTGATTTAAAGACTGTAGTATGAGTGATGCATATGTGAAACCAAGATTCTTAGTTCAATCCACGTATGTGTCACTTAGTTTCAATTAGAGAAAGTTTCTTTTGTAATCCCTGTCAACTTTCCTAGTTGCTAATACCCTGTGAAAATTGTGGATTACCTAATGTAAATCTGCCACTATTACTGTAAAACAGACTGCAAAACTCTGAAAATGGGTCAAAATATAATAGGGAGTGTTGGCTCTGTCATTTTTCTCTAGCAGTATTCCAATACAGGCCTGCAAAATTTTTTATTTCCCTCTCCAATAAACAGGAATAGTCTCTAGCTCTAAGACATACAATAGAATCTCAGTAAATGTTAGTAATTTTCCCCCTTACCCTCCACAAAGTACCACACATTGTATTATGTTAACCTTTTTCAACTAACTTGACTGTTTTCCATGCAGCCTGGAGGCTTTGGTTTGCCTGCCACTCACTGATCTTGCAAATACTGGATGTGTTTATTCATAATTTGCTTTTATTTGTGGGTTAATGCTGAGTTCACCTTTTTCTCCTAACAAGAAGTCTTTTCTTCCATATCTGGTTTTATTTTATTACCTGATCCCTACATTTCTTATATTTGCAGAGCAGTTATGTATTCCTCTAGCATCTAAAGGCTCCTAGGGCATCCAAACAGATGTAAAGTAGGGAGACAGATGTAAAGATCTGGAGCTCAGAAAAAGCAATGTGGATTGGAGATACGAATATAGAGGTCAATAACATATAGATAAGTTTTAAGTATAGATAAATTGTTCAGAGAATATAAAAGAAGAAAAGATGGAGTTCTGGAAAGCAGTAGCATTTAAGATATGGGGGAAGAAGGAGTATAGGAAAAAGCCTGAGAAGAGCTTCCAGAAGGTAGGGGAATGAGTAGAGAACATGGGATACATCAAAACGTAGCAAAGCATTTCAAGAAAGAGGGCGTGATCGGCATTTTAAATACTGCAGAAAAGTTAAGTGAGATAAATTACCGAAATGTATTCTTTAGATTTGACAAATTCAGAGTCACTGTTTACCCTAAAATGTTTTAGCATAACAAAGGGGCCAAAAGCCAGACTACAATAGATTAAGTAGGTAAATACAAAAACCAAACCCACTGCCATCAAACAGATCCCGACTCCCAGTGACCCTACAGTACAGAGTAGAACTGCCCCATAGGGTTTCCGAGAAGCGCGTGGTGCATTCAAACTGCTGACCTTTTGGTTAGCAGCCGCAGTTCTTAACCACTACACTATTTAGGGTTTCTGGAAATAGAAGGAAATTACAAATATAAACTATTTTTCAGTTAGTTTATGGATGAAAGGATGAAGAGAGGTGCCAGTAGCTTCAGGCATTGCAGACTAAAGTGACCAATGTTGGATAGTGGGGTTTTTTGTGAAAAACTTAAGCATGTTTATGTATCAAAGGAGACATGTCTGTGGAGACCAAAAAACTGTAGTGACTGATTAAGAGCTTAAAGAAGACTATTGGGATTTTCCCTACTTTTTAAGTGAAATTGACTTGGGAGTGTTTAAGAATTTGCCTTAAGTCCTATGGTTGTTTTTATAATTTTTTCCTTATTACAAGAGTAACATATGATTGCTTAAATACAAAATTTCAAACTTTACAGAAGTATGTAAGTACAAAGTAGAAGTCTTCTGTAATCTTAGTGATAATTGCTGTTAGTAATTTGATGTATGCTGTACAAGCTTTTTCCCTCTTCACATGCTCATGTTTACCTGTATGTGAGTGTATGTTGTTTCACAGCCTTTTTCACTTAACAGTGTAGTCAGATGATAATGATGGAACGAAAGGTAAAAATAAACTCAGCCTATAGAGATTTCTACATCTTTAGTGTTTTTTTTTAGTGTTTAATAGATAATTAACTAACCTCCATATTCAGGAATTTATTTACAGACACTTTATTCTATGTCCTTCCTCTTTAGAGTGGATGTAACTGAAATTCAGGTAGCTTTAATAATCGTCTTTGTGTTGTCTACATTTGGAGGAGCAACAATGTGGGACTACACGGTAAATCTGAATATTTATATTTCTTTTAAGTACTTTACAAATATTTAGAAAAAATATTACTTTTCTTCAAAAATACCTGCATTTAATATTCATCTAATTTCTTAACCTTTCTCCTTCATTTTATAATTCTGTTATCCTGTGTACCTCATTACGGCATTTCCCTGTATACCTCATTATGGTGTTTCCCCTGTGTACCTCGTTACGGCATTTCCCCTGTGCAGGAATGTATCATATTACCACAGCAGCAAATGACCACCATTTCCCTGATACAAAATTAAATACACTAGTTGAACTACCTTTTCCAGGCCAAAGTTTGTCTCATGAAATACTTAAAAAAATAAATCTAGTAAGGTATTTTACATGTGAAACTTGTCTCTCAATATTAGGAAAGAAAAGCTGCTAGTTTGCACCTTTCATAAACCACTATGAGGTGAAGATTCCCATATTAAGGAATGTTTTTATTTTCTGCTTGGTTTGGGACCTCAGTATTTTGATAAAAAGGTGGTTCGTAGGAGGCCACTGTCACAAATTCGAGCTTTGCATAGGAAGAAAGTTCATGAAGAAAAAACTAAAGTCCACAACACTGGTTAACTGACTCAGCTTCATGCCCATAACGTTGAGAATAACAATGAGGATAATATCAATAGCCAACAAGTGGTATTTATTCAACACTTATTGTGTACCTAACATTTCACCGTCAGTGTTTCACCTGACACGTAGAACAAGCCTTTGAAATAGATACTATCATTATTCTGTTTTACAAATGAAGAAATTAAGGCTTAGAATGGTTAAGTAATTTGTCCAAGAGTTCACAGCTAGTAAATATTGGAACTAAGAATTAAGCAGATTGATTCCAGACTCTATTTTTAATCACTAAGCTATATAAAAAAATACCTCCAGTAAAAGCTAGTAAGAAATTTCCCTGTGGCATTTAATATTAGGATTACTAGTTGCAGTTCATTTCAGTAGGCTCAGAAATAGACGTGAAGTATATTTTTATGTAGTACATTTCCCTTGGCATTCCTATACCTTATCATGTAAAAATAAATAGAAAAAAAAAATGCTATAATAGGCCTATACAGTGTATCAGAGGAAATGTTTGTGTATCTTGGTACCTGCTCAGCTAGTAACCAGAAGAAGGTGAAAGTGGACCCAGAAGCAGTTAGGCAGGTCTGATCAGTAAGTCAGACACGGTTGTCTTAAATTTGGAATCCTCATTTAAGTATAATGATGTAAAACACTGGGGAAGAATTCAATTTAATCTTAAAATAATTTCATTCAAATTTTTGGCAATACCATAGGAAGAAAGCACACTATTCTCACCAAAGGACACCTGTTTTCAACAAAATTTTACTATTTTCAATAAAAATTTCAATACGAATTTGTTTTAACTGTAGTTTTCACAAATTTTGATATATTTCACAAGTCTAATTTCAAAAGGTAGTAGCCTACAGCTTCTGGCAATTCATTGTTACTTTGTTTTAAATCCTTTGCTGCCTTTGGAAGTTTTCTTGAACAGCAATTGACCAACAGGTAAATATATATTGCTAGAGATTTAATCCTGAGTATTAACTACACACAGTTTTTGCATGCACACACATTGTGATATTTTTTACATTTATAATGCAGATCTTAATGTCTGCCTTTCCCATGATTCCACTTTTTGAGGCTGTTGAATTCAAACAATCTATTCTTTCTCATGTTCCTTTTGAGGCAGGTGAAGATCTTGTGAGATTAAATATTTTATCATGATTATGTAAATGGACATAGCTGAATTTGTTCGATTCATTTTTCACTTAATGAATAAAACCACTTCAAGAAATGTTAGCACTTCAGCCTGCATTCCAGACATTGAAGGTTCAGTTACAAAAAAAGGACAGCTCATTGTACAGGGCCATAATAGAAATAGAAATTCCATTTTCTTAATGATTTGTTTCTTTCCTCTATTCCTAAAGATACCCATTCTAGAAATAAAATGGAAGATCTTTCCAGTTCTTGGAGTAGTGGGTGGAGCAATATTTTCCTGTTCAAATTATTTCCATGTTATCCTCCATGGTGGCGTTGGCAAGAATGGATCCACGATAGCAGTAAGGCATTAATTTTATCATCATACAGTACTAATTTTATGATAAATTTCCTTATCACCACCTATAAAGAGATACTAAAAAGATGCCAAAGTTTAAGAATAGGGAAGTGAACTAAATACCTTAAAGAATATATTTTAGGAACAATATAAAAGCAAGGAGGCCTGGTGGCGCGAACAGTGAAGCGCTTGGTTGTTAACCAGAAGGTTGGTGGTTCAAAACCCCTCAAAAACTCCTTGGGGGAATGACTTGGTGATCTGCTCCCATAAAGATTATAGCCTAGGAAATCCAATAGGGCAGTTCTACTGTATGTCACATGGGATTGCTGAGTTGAAATAGACTCAACAGCACCTAACAAAAACAGTATAAAATTTAAAAAGTTTGGACTGCTGACATTCCATTTAATTATCCAGTTTCCTTACTGTACGTAATTAAGACTTGCCGTTTGTTTTCTTGCATTTTGTAACTTGAGCTAATAGGAGGTACAGGAGGAATGAGTTCCTAATTGAATAGCAGGAAAGCAGCCGAGGTCAGTGATTTCACACGTGGGGCAGTTTATTATTCACTGAATAAATTTTATTGAAATTCCACTGAAATGTATTTGAAGAACTAATCTTTTTTAAAATTTAAAAATTTTAACCTTAAGTTGAATGAGTATACACCTTGTATTTGTGTTCTTTATACCTTGTTCATGTTATACTTTGGAGCCCTGGTGGGATAGTGGTCAAGAGCTATGGCTGCTAACCAAAAGGTCAGCAGTTCCAATTCACCAGCTCTCCCTAGAAACCCTACGGGGCAGTTCTGCGCTGTCCTTTAGGGGTGCTATGAGTCGGAATCAGTTCAATGGCAACAGGTTATGGGTTCATGCCATACTTTAATGTTTATTCACATTTTCTAAAACTTTGAAACTTTAAAGTTGGAAAGTTAGCATTCCTATCAAGATTTTTTTTTAAACAGATATGTCATTGATGTCTTTTTTTAAAAAGCCTGTTGTCATCTTCAAGCTAGTGGAACATAGGAAGATATGTACCTATTATAACATTGTTGGAATGCCTTTAAATGTTGATGGCCTTCAGTGTAATAAAACTTTGTACAGAATGAATCACATTATTTTTAGCTGGTTATTAGTTTATATTTGTATGTATGTGAAACTGAATCAGACATCTGTGGCACTGTATTACCTCTGCGTAACCCTAGGGTTTTGTGGAAGTTTGAAAAGCACAGCTCTGATCTGTATACGTCTTTAGTTCTCTAGTTCTTAGCACAAAATAGATACTGAAAAAATGTGTGCGGTATCATAGATATGTCAAAATATGATGCTGCTTTTCTGCTTTATCCTTTAGGGCACAAGTGTCTTGTCACCTGGACTCCACATAGGACTAATTATCATACTGGCAATAATGATCTATAAAAAGTCTGCAACTAATGTGTTTGAAAAACATCCTTGTCTTTATACCCTAATGTTTGGGTGTGTCTTTGCTAAAGTTGCACAAAAACTGGTGGTAAGAAATTCTCTTATGACTTATGATATAAATAATGCACTTGGTCCTCAAATACAAGGCTAGAAACAATTTCAAACAATGGGTAAGTTTTCTCTTGTGGTATCACTATAAATGGTTAGCTATTTGTGTTCCAGGTAAAACTGTGAAACTATGAGTCATTATTCTATTCAGGGTGACAGACTTGTAACTATATAGTAAGTTATTTTAATTATTAGTTTAGCTTTAATTATCAATTATAACTTTCTGATAGCAAGGAATTTAAATATTGAAAACTTTAATAGGCGACCAGTCATGAGTTGGAGAAGTTTCAGAATCAGTATTCCAATATGAAATGTGAAGTCAGTCTTTTTATCCTTACCTGTCTTAATATTGAAGTTACAATTATCAGTCCTGAAAATAAAAGCTAAAATATTTAAAACTTAATAGTGAAATGATTTTGTTTACTTTTTTATAGGTAGCTCACATGACCAAAAGTGAACTGTATCTTCAAGACACGGTGTTTATTGGGCCGGGTCTTTTATTTTTAGACCAGTACTTCAGTAATTTTGTTGACGAATATGTTGTCCTATGGATAGCAATGGTAAGTAAGCACATTTCTGCTGAGATTTTTTAACAGATGTCAGATAACACTATGCTTAAGGTCATCTTAGTGACATTAGTAGCCTCAGTATCTACAGTCTGTAAATATTTCTAAATTATATTTAAAATTACTTCTTTTAAGCTGTGAGTTATTTTGTTTATATAGAAATGGCCCACATATCTGGAGGTCAGGCTTCCAACAACTTAAATCCTTGAAAACACAACTGTGTACTTCAAAAATAATATTGAAGAGTTGCCACCGAATTGGTTTTGATACAGGCAAATCCATGCTTGTTGTAGTTGAACTGTGCTCCATAAGGTTTTAAATGGCTGATTTTTTTGAAGTAGATCGTCAAGCCTTTCTTGTGAGGCACCTCTGGGTGGAGCTGAACCTCCAACCTTTCTGTTAACAGTCGAGCACGTTAACCATTTGTGTCACACAGGAACTCCACCTCAAAACTCACTTCACTCTTAAAGGACTATAAATACTTATTAGTGTCTGGCTTTTACTTAAGCTTGTTAAGATTATAGAATTACTCCCATTTTACAGCAGATAACTGGCAAATTAGATGGGGTTCTTGCTGAGTGCCATCGAGTAGATTCCGACTCACAGCGACCTCCTGTGACAGAGTAGAACTGCCCCATAGGTTTTTCATGACTGTAATCTTCACAGAAGCGGACTGCTGTATCTTTCTCCCACAGTGTGGCCGGTGGGTTCAAACTGCTGAAAACTTAATTACTGTCCTACCATAGCTCCTTAGGTGGGGTTAGTGCTAGCAAATTAGATGGGATTAGTGCATCAAGAACTATCAGCTAATGTTGAGGAAACGGAACAGACAGTACTACCAAATTCAAGCTTCTGAGACCATTTTGTGCTAGAAGTAGGCAACCCTATGTGTCTTTATGGATATGGCATAGTTTTATTTCATAGCGATAACTGAGTTATCAAGCAATGGTTAAATTTTCATTGATTACATCCTGCTTAAGGGATGTGAGCTTATATATATATTTCTATTCAAAAGGTTATAAAATACAGAATTACGATGCTTAAAAGAGAGAAGCTTTAGCCATCTGAGGGAAAAAAAAATCACTGGTAATACTTCCACCACAATATTGGATAAATGAAGTATTACTGAACTTTTTTATTTTGTTGGGATATCTTTACGGTTGGTTTTCAGCTGATGGTGATTCCTCAATTTTGTATACATTACAATTTTGTGCATACCTTCTTTCAACTATGGTCTTTTCCAGGCCTTTTACCTTCCTACAACTAATCTCAAGGAATAAGAAATATATCTGATGGAATGAGTTCATTATAAGATAATGGCTGATAGCCCCATAAGTAGAAAATCTGAGGCTTCATTACACAGCAGAAAAGTGACCGAGTATAGAGTCAGAAGAACCAGGTTCTGTTAACTTCCTGGCTTTGGTATTTTAGTTTAGTTCTTTTACCTCTCTGAGCCACAGTTTCTGTAATTGTGAAATACCTTGCATATTCCAGAGGACTATAAAACCCACTGCTGTAGAGTCGATTCTAACTCATATTGACCTTGGTGGTGCAGTGCTGAAGCCCTTGGCTGTTAACCAAAAGGTCAGTGATTCAAACCCACAAGCTGCTCCACAGCAGATGTCAGTCTGCTGCCTTAAAGACTACAGCCTTGGAAACCCCATGGGGCAGTTCTCTGTCCTGCAGGGTGGCTGAGTGAGAGGACTATAAAAAAAAAATAAAACAAAAACCCTGCCTTGAGAGGACTATAGTGATGGTCAAATGTGCAACAGATGAATGTACTCTAAAACGTAATATTTTCAGTGAACTTTTTTTTTTTTTTTTTTTTAAAGGTTTGAGATTTGGGGGAAACAGAAAAATAGCTGCTGCTTCAGAAAAGACAGACCATAATACATACTTTCTTGTTTGTTTCCAAAGGTCATTGCTTCATTTGATATGATGACATACTTTAGTGCTTTGTGCCTGCAAATTTCAAGACACCTTCATTTAAGTATCTTCAAGACTTCATGTCACCAAGCACCTGAACAGGTTCACAAGCATATTGACTAATAGCCCAAGGAGAAGAGGAGAAGCAGTTAGGGGAACCTATGAGTGAAGGAAATCCCCCTTTGCAGGAGGCTAGTATACTATCAAATAAGGTTATATTTGAATATAAAACATAAGTCCTGCAGATTCCATTATGTCTATCTCAGTTATGAAGCCCTCATTGTATACCAGCATTTTTGATCACATATTATCAGAGTGAACGTGTAACAATCTACAAATTAATTAGAAACAAGACCAAAGAAAGAAATTTCAATCCTGAGGATAAGAAAGTGAGCTAGTGTAGCCTAAACAGCAGCAATCTGTCTCTGAGAAATATTTTAGGCATTTGGAGTTTTCACTACCAAATAATTACATAAAAATTCAGGACCTGAAGGATTTTATAGCTATCTCGAGAGTGATGCTTACTTTGATTGCTGAAAATTGAAAAGTGAGATCATAGTATACTGCATAAGTGCATAGCTTGTAATCCCATAATTGCTGCAACAATTTTATAAGAAATTATTTTTAACAGCCATTTTTCAAAAGGTGTTATTAAAAAATACTTATTTTGGTGTACAATTAGAATTTAAAGATCTAACTGGAATTTTCTATAATTTGTATTCAGTAACAGAAATTTGTCTTCCAGTTCAGAAAAACAAATCAATCTTTACATTGAGAGAAACTTGTTCTTTGATAATCTGAGTTAAACTTTCATTGCAATAAGAAAGAAGACATTAAACATTCTCTTATGAAAAATAAAACAGTAAAGCACAATTGAGATGTAAGAAAATTAGTAACTTAAAAAAACATGGCAAAAATATCTTTCCTTTAGCGTATCAGCCGAAGTTACTTTAAGTACACACACTCATTTGATATGGTTAAGAGGATAAAATATCAGCTATTGGACAACTCACTAAAACTAAGTGCCATCGAGTCGATTCCGACTCATAGCAACCCTACAGGACAGAGTAGAACTGCCCCATAGAGTTTTATTGGACAACTAAGTACATTATATACTAATTTTTACCTTTCCACTTTCACTTAAAATTTAGATTGCTCCTTATGAATACTGGAACTGTCACAAGGATCTTTGTGATTCAATCTTTAGACTCCCATCTGACCCTATTTTTAATTTTATGCAGTGGTTCTGTAGACCATATGCTGTATGATCAAATAATCAAAAAAGTACAGGAATAATAACATACTCTCATCTATCTTAAGAAAGAAAAAGGTTTATGAACAAAACAGTAAAAATTGATAATCCTTAAAAGTACACAGTGAACACTCTGGTCTAAAGTAGTTATTTTGCTTCTGTAACTGCTGGCAAAACTCAAATAAGGACCTTCTTAGATGCTTGAATAGTACTTAAAATTTATCTATATACCAACATACACTAAATGCAAAAATTTAGGAAGTAATCTGTCCCCTTTTTGTCAAGTATTAATGGTGAAGGACTAATTTCTTTCCAGTATTAAGTCATCACAGTTATAAAAAGAGAATCTGTATGGACTTTTAAAAATAACAGAAAACCTTAAAACTAAGAGAAGGGTGAATTGTAGACACAAGAATTAGAATTTAAAACTTGTGGAAAAACAGGAGAAAGTCACTCCTCTCCTCCTAATGGGCATATTTTTTGTTTTGAATGAGCCACTGAAATCAATTTCAGTAAAAAATAAGTTTAACTTATTTCAAATGCTGTAACAATTTAATATTTATTAGATCAAATGTTTCCAACTGAAGATTCCATGTTATTCTATGTTTTAAAACATACGCATTTTAAAAGACAAGGCGTAAGAATTGTCCAAGTTTGGAAATGAAGAATGTAAAATCAAATTTCCATATAGTCACTGAATACTAAGACTGAAGAGAACCTTCTGGGTAATTCAAAGACAGATGTGAAATATTTAAACCATAAGTAATTAAGTATGTTAATGAATGCTCGTAATCATTGCTAAGGGCAGTGTGTCATTTAATTGTGGACTAAACCCAATTAAATGGTATTTTGATATTTTTAGAAATGACATATTCACAAATCTGTGTCTTAAAACTGGTATTTATTTATCTTGTTAACGATTTTTAGCAGTTTAATTTATTCCAGAATACAAACTTAAGTTGCTCTTAATAAATTTTTTAAGTCAATAGTGTAGATTTTCTTCTGAACTCTTACATTTCATTAGCTTTGTAACTTAATGAGTGTATACAAAGAGATGTACATAGAAAATATTTTGTATTTTTTTTTTCTTAAAGAACAACAATGTAATCTTCCATACTGTGCTTTCTACCGTTTGGTACTGATATAAATCTACTGAAGCCAAAACCTAAAATAATCTTTATTGCTAAAGTTAATTGACATTGTTAGGGATAAAAATGCACTATGACTACCAAAGAGCTGAAAGCTTCATACTATAACTTTAGAATTGCTGCTACCCACGTTAACTGTTCAGATTTTATTTAAGGTTAACAGAAAAGGGGTCTTGTGCTTAACAAACAAGCTAATGAATAACAGGATATAATAATCTAAACTGGAATTTTTAAACTAAAGATGTGCCCTCAGCTAATGTTATAATTGTGTCATATTACTTAGGTTCAAGTTCTTTCTTCAAAGAGTCATCAGAATAACATGGACTGAAGAGACTTTCGAACACTTGCCATCTCTTGCTGTTGCTGTTATATGAAAAGAGATATTAAACATTTGTTTAATATTTAGTTAAGTGTTATGCATATTTCAGCAAATAAAGTATTTCAGTGTCTAATCTGTAGCTTTTCAGTTTTAAATATAACTACTTACAGTGTCCATCATAATTCTTTTTTGCAACATAGCCATTTCTTTTTTAAGTTCACTTTGTGTACCAGTAAAAAGATTATCATGGCTCTTCTCCAGGTCCTCCATAGTCTAAAACACAAAAGGTTAGTTCAGTCACAAACCACCACGTTTCATCTCAAGCTCTAAACTCGTACAATTAATTTTCAAAAATAAGAACTTTTTAATATTCAAGTAATGTTTTTTTATTCCAAATAAAATTCTAAGTCATATGTGAAGACCAAAATACCACTAAAGGAAGTTTTTAAAAGTGATATTTGAGTTGAATATAGGAGGTACAACAGTAGTATACTCTGCATAAAACAATGGGTTAATGAACTGTTCAGGTCAAGATGAAGCAAAAAATAGAAGTGCCATATCAATAAATACCAAAATTTTAAGAATCTATAATAACCCTTCTAAACACCAGGTAATAACCCATTTATGGGCTATGTGGGTTAGCCAATGTGACACGATTTCATCAGAGATAATAAAATGACCTGCACTATGACCTCTTTCAAGTTATGAAAAAATAGTTTTAAATCTTCACTCTTCATCCAACAAATAGTTATCTAGTGCCTACTATGTAAAAAATACTATGTTATGTGCTGTGGAGGAATTAAAAATGACTACACGATTGCCCCCATATACTAGTGAGAAAAAACTTTTAAAAAACAAATTTTGTATTAGGTATGGAAATGCAACTTGTAGCTATATAGTAGAAAATGGGAACTACTTCCAATTTAGCTAGCAAAAGAATAAGATTTCAATAGGTAAAGGAGTTTAAAAGTATTCTCAAGGAAGAGCCTAAGTAAAAGGATTGAAGTACATGGTCAGTTAGTTCAAAAAAAATTACTTTAAGGGGTGGGAGAAAAAGGTGGCAGTAAATGAAGCTAAATTAAAAGGGGTCATACAGTTTTTCAAGTGGGAAAGGATATGTTTTAGGAAGATAATATGGCAGATCTATAAAGGATGGATTAGAGAACAGACAGATCAGTTAAGAGTTTTAATAGTCCAAGCAAAGCTGATGAGGTCCCTGAACTAGGACGGTAGCAGTGGAATTTAAAAGAAAGTAAGTGAATAACCTCCGCAGAGATAAAAATTACAGTCTAGTAATAATGTGAAGAACAAGGGAGATACTGTCAAATACTAAAGATTCTACCCTAAGTGGTAACATTTAGTAAAAATCTTTCCCAGTTCTTTATCAAACCTTCACACAAATTAATAAATGGTTTTCAGGGAGCATTAGAGCAAGCCAACAAGCTCTACTAGGAAACACTTTTAAAGTAACTGTTTTTTGTTCATATGTGTGTGTGTGTGTGTGTGTGTGTGTGTGTGTGTGTGTAAAATTTTAAACAGGGCTTGGAACTGGTTCATTCCAGTTTGAGCCCCTGCTGAGAAATTTGCATCTCTAACAAGTTCCCAGCCAATGCTATGATTCTACCCCAGATAAACTGAATCAGAATCTGCATTTTAACAAAATCCCCATAAAATCTTAAGAATCTTCATACCTAAGAATCACCTGGGTAGCTAACAGATACATGAGGAAATGCTCACAATCATTAGCCATTAGAGAAATGCAAATCAAAACTACAATGAGATTTCATCTCACTCCAACAAGGCTGGCATTAATCCAAAAAACACAAAATAATAAATGTTGCAGAGGCTGTGGAGAAACGGGAACACTTTTACACTGCTGGTGGGAATGTCAAATGGTACAACCACTTTGGAAATTGATTTGGCACTTCCTTAGAAAGCCAGAAATAAACTACCATACAATCCAACAATCCCACTCCTTGGAATATATCCTGGAGAAATAGGAGCCTTTACACAAACAGATATATGCACACCCGTGTTTATTTCAGCACTGTTTACAATAGCAAAAAGATGGAAGCAACCAAGGTGCCCATCAACGGATGAATAGATAAATTATGGTATATTCACACAACGGAATACTACGCATCGATAAAGGACAGTGATGAATCTGTGAAACATTTCGTAACATGGAGGAATCTGGAAGGCATTATGCTGAATGAAATTAGTTGCAAAAGGACAAATATTGTATAAGACCACTATTATAAGAACTTGAGAAACAGTTTAAACAAAAAAAAATATTTGATGGTTACGAGGGGGAGGGAAGGAAGGTGGGAGAGGGGTATTCACTAATTAGATAGAAGATTAGAACTACTTTAGGTGACGGGAAAGAGAACACACAATACAGGAGAGGTCAGCACAACTGGACTAAACGAAAAGCAAATAAGTTTCCTGAATAAACTGAATGCTTCGAAGGCCACGATAGCAGAGGCAGGGATTTGGGGACTATGGTTTCAGGGGACATCTAACTGGTATAATCTAAGATAACATTCTGCATCCCACTTTGGAGAATGGCATCTGGGGTCTTAAATGCTGGCAAGAGGCCATCTGAGAGGCATGGATTGGTCTCAACCCACCTGGATCAAAGGAAAATGAAGACCACCAAGGATACAAGGTAATTACAAGCCCAAGAGACAGGGCCGCATAAGCCAGAGACTACACGGGCCTGAGACCGGAAGAACTAGATGATGCCTGGCTACAACCGGTGACTGGAACACAACAGAGAGCCCCTCGGGGAGCAGGAGAGCAGTGGGATGCAGACCCCAAATTCTCATAAAAAGACCAAACTTAACGGTCTGAGACTAGAAGGACCCCAGTGGTCATGGCCCCCAGACCTGTTGGCCCAGGACAGAAACCATTCTCAAAGCCAGCTCTTCAGACAGGGATTGGACTGGACAATGGGTTGCAGAGGGATGCTGGTGAGGAGTGAGCTTCTTGGATCAGGTGGACACCTAAGACTGTCGGCATCTCCTGCCTGGAGGGGGGATGAGAGGGTAGAGGGGGTTAGAAGCTGGTGAAATGGACACGAAAAAGACAGAGTGGAAGGAGAGAGTAGGCTGTCTCATTAGGGGGAAAATAATTGGGAGTATACAGCAAGATGTATATAAAGTTTCTGTGTGAGACTGACTTGACTTGTAAACTTTAAAGCACAATAAAAATAAAAAAAATTAAAGAATCACCTGGGGATCTTGTTAAAATGTAGAGGTAGAATCATTAGCATTGGCTGGTAACTTGTTACAAATGCAAATTTATCAGCAGGGGTTCAAACCAGAATGAACCAAGTCCAAGCCCTGATTTTAAAGTTCTTTTAAAAATATTTAAACTATTTTACTAGTTTACTCAAAGCATTCAATTACAGGTAGTTCCTGACTTATGACAGGGTTCCGTTATGATGACTCTGTCTTAAGTTGGTTCTCTGACATAAGTCAATTACCTCTCTTTTTGGTTTTCATTATTATTGCTTTTTATTATCAGTATCTTTATAAATCCAATAGTCTTTGGGACTTTAAAACATTACAAACAAACATCTGCAAATTATACACTGCATCATATGTAGTACATGTTACTAATGGTAAGATGTACCAAAAAAAAAAAAAGATGGTTTTAAGTGTGGTTCATCAGTTCTAAGTCTGGTTTGTAGTAACTCCAATACATCATAAATTGGGGACTACTGTACTTTAGAAGAGTGACATTTTAACATGTATTTGATTATTTAAAAGAATTCTCCCATTAAAAAAAAGTATATGCGGATTCCACCGAATGAATAGCTACTAAAAAATAAATGTGTATCTGTGTAAATAAGACATCAGCGTCACAGATATTTACTAATATGCACATGTGACAGGGAAGTTTCAATCCACAAAATTTTAATCCTCAAGGACTTTTTTATTATACATCTGGGCTCTCTTTTATGATTATCAGTTGACATATAAAGCCATTTTTTGTCACTTTAATAATTCTAGAAGCAAATATGCCATAAATACTTACACAATGAACCAAAAAAAAAAAAACCAAACCCGTTGCTGTCCAGTCAATTCCAACTCATAGCAACCCTAAAGGACAGAGAAGAACTGCCCCACAGGGTTTCCAAGGAGCACCTGGTGGATTCCAACTGTCGACCTTTTGGTTGACAGCTGTAGCTCTTAACCACTACGCCATCAGGGTTTCCACTTAGATAATACATTTGAAAATAAAAGATTCAGTATTTTAGTTGGGTATTTCCTATTTAATGAACAGTGGTGATACAAAGACAAATAGACTACCTAACCAAATCCAAACCCACTGCCATCGAGTCAATTCCGACTCATAGCGACCCTACAGGACAGAGCAGAACTGCCCCACAGAGTTTCCAAGGAGCGCCTGGTGGATTAGAGCTGCCAACCTTTACGGTTAGCAGCTGTAGCACTTAACCACTACGCTACCAGGGTTTCCATTAGTTGGGTATTTCCTGTTTAATGAACAGTGGTGATACAAAGACAAAATAATAGACTACCTAGAGGGTCGCTATGAGTCGGAATCGACTTGAAGGCTCTGGGTTCGGGTTAAAAAGGATTTACACTTTATATTTTCAATTATATATTTACTGCTGCTCTCCTAAAACACTGATTGTTAGAGAACTAAGATTAAAGTGTTAAAATATTAATTTTATGCATGATATACACATTTCTAGGTAAAATCTCCAATTTATCATTTTCTCTTTTAATTCCTACAAAACCATTAATGAATTCTAAAAGTAAAAATATATTTAACACATAAGTTAAATAAGGAATAATGAATTCAAGTGGAAAATGGATAAGAATTTAAAATGTATAAACCAAAATGTTTTTTCCTCATAGATTTGCAAAGAAAAAAAAAATTCCACTTCCATATATACACTATGTTTTATAAGAATGAATTGTGCTACCAAAATACAACAAACCTTTATGAACTGCTCATATAACTGTTTAATTGTTTTCAGTCTCTGGCTCTGAATAATTCTAGATTGTTGAAAGAATTTTTGTTGCTGTCGAAACATAGTCTACAAATATAAAAGGAAAAAGTGATAACACATTTGGGTAAAATTTTAAATTTAGCAAAAAAATAATTCTACATTAAAAGTATTAATTTTAAAATTAATACTTTTTTAACATTTTCTTTTTAACTATTAAGATCACATTTCATTAATCTGTGTTCACCACTAATATATAATAATCCTACCAGTTAAGTAGAAAATACTCTTTCTCAACAATATTCAAAATGTATCTTAATTCTTGGCGATTTCAATGTCCACACAGATGATCCTTCTGATAATGCTGGCCTTTCAGTTCCTTGACTTACTCTCCACCAATGATTTTTGTCTTTCACCCTATTTTAACCATTCTCTTACACTGTCTTACCCTAGATTTTGTCATTACCAATAACTATGACCAGTACACACTATTAATAATAGCAAAAACTTATATATTAACTGTGTCAGACAATGTTCTCAACCCCTATAAATTTATATATGAACTCATTTAATCCTCAAAACAACCCTGAGATACGTATTCTTATTACATCCCCTTTCACAGATGAGAAAACTGAAGTACAGAGATAATTTGTCCATGATTTGACAGCTAGCAATCGATCAAACCAGAATTTGATTCCAAATTTGATTCCACAGTCCAGTGTCTATAAACATTATATTTATACCGTCTCTCCATATATCCCATTAGTCAAACACTACCTCCCTGCCTCTTAAGCTCACTTAGTACTACAGCTCAATTACCTATCAGGACCTAAAATCCATTCATCCTACTACTTTTACCATCCCTTATCTTCAACCCCATGTCCTCATTTTTTCCCAGTTTAAATCCCATGGTTAAGCATTATAAATATTCTCATGCATATATACCTTGCCCTTTCTCACCATCACATTTGCTTGGCTAAACCCCAACCCTGGAAAATCTAATTCTCTAGGTACTCTGCAGCTATTCATAGTTACAGAAAAACCCACAACCATGTCGACGGGCCTCACTTTAAATTCATAATCGCTATGACCACTAACCTAAATTCGACCCTTAATGTTACCCGGCAATTACATTTCCTTAGTCCATTCACTGGCCCACACTCAGAAAACTATTTCATACTTTCTCCTCTGTCCTCAAAAGGTAACACCTCCCTCCACTAACTTTACTCTTAACTGGTGACCTTTTTTCACTAAACAAGTAGAAGCAATCCAAAGGTTACTTCTAGTCTCCCATCACATCTACCACCTACCTACATCCATCTGTGCTTGTATACTCTACCTTCTCTCCTACTTTTAAGCATGAACTATCCCTGTTCTTTACTAAGACCAACTTTTTCACTGGCCACCAGATCCCACCTATTCTCAGCAATGGTCCTTTTCAGCAGTGGTCCCTGTCCAGTATTTAAAAAATTTCCCTCTAGATTTTTCATATCAGCATACAAACATACCACTATTTAGCTAATCTTAAACAAAAACTATATTCCATTTCTCCTCAGGCTACCACCCCATTTTTTTCTTTGCCAATCCCCTACTCATTCCAGTCAGGCTTTTGCACTCACTCTTCCACCAAAATCATGCTTACAAAGATACCAATGACCTCCCCGTGGTCAAATCCACCTTATTTGGCCCATCAGCAGCATATGACAGTTAAAAGGCTTTCTTCACTTGGTTTTCTATTAGGCCACTAATTCTCACTCTCCTTAACTGGTTCCCCCTCATCTCCTGGAACAATGATGAAGTACTTCAGGGCACAGCCCTTAGACTTGTCTTTAACATTTATAATTCTTCCCTTGCTAAACTTATACACTTTCACAGCTTAAATTCTATCTTTATGCTGATAACCCCTAAGTGTCATATATCCAGTGATCTACTCAACACTGCCCCTTGGATGTTTTATGTACACTTCGAATTTAGTATTTCCCAAACTGAGATGATCAATCCCCCTTAAATTATTTTATATGAACAGTACGTTGGATCTTAGAGAAGAGATACATGATAATTTTACAGCTTTTAAATAAGAAATGTGTGATATTTTACAGCTCTTAGATAAAAAATGTGTGATAATTTTACAAACAATGCAAGGATGAAATAAAAGTAGAATGTAGTAGTTATGCAGGATATGGGCAGGGCTGACTTCCAGCCCTATAGGGATGGGCAGATGACAGCAAGTCTGACCATTACTAATAAACCATATCCTGACCACAATGACTAGTTCAGGAGGGGGCAAATGATCCAAACTAGATCAGTGATATATTCCAGAGGACTTTTCTGTCAGCGGTATTGAGGAAGACTGTCTTAATCGACCAGGGTTACAAAACTGGTGATAAGTCAAGGATTGCAAGAAGCTATCTTGCTTACTACATTAAGAGAACCTAATAAGAAATGGAGATAGAGCCCAGGTGACAATGCATCAGCAACCCTTCCCCTCCCCCATCTAGCTTTACCTAAAGCTAAACAGTTCTTGTGTGCTGTCAGTCCATTCCAACTCATAGCGACCCTAATAGGACAGAGTAGAACTGCCCCCACGGGGTTTCCAAGGCTGTAATCTTTACGGAAGCAGACTACCACATCTTTCTGCCTTGGAGCGGGTGGTAGGTTCGAACTGCTGCCTTCTCAGTTAGCAGCGGAGCACTTAACCACAGCACTACCAGGGCTCCTTACAGCTAAACTACCTAAATAAAATTATTATTTTGTGCTCTGGCAAATTTCTGTCACCTGGAACTATAAGAATCTCAACTAACGGGAAGCAAAGATTTTTATAAGTTTGATATATACCTATACTTCTGTGCTTTACAGTTCAGCAGGGCCAAAACACATAGCCAGCAATGGGTAACGGAACCTGGCAAAGTTCCATGGGTCTACTACAAGGCTAGGCTCTCCCTTCCTACTTGAGACTTGGTTACAACAGATTGATTATAAAGCTAAGCATGATACCAACAGCTAGTTTTTCTTCTTGTTCCTCAGCTTTCTGCACATCTGTATCCCACTGCTGAAACAAACTCAGAAACTGCTGAGAATATTCTTGGTTAAGCTTCTGCCTATAAAACATAATAATGAATATGAAAAGATGTTAACATTCAAAAACAAAAAATTTTTTTTTGACAATTTATACTACACAAAAAAGGAAATAATAGCAGCTTAAATCTGATGGGAAACCAAGAAGTAAAATTATCACCACTGGACTAAACCGAAAGCTAGGAAGTTTCCTGAACACAACCAAACACTTTGAGGGACAGTGTAGCAGGAGGAGGGGCCTGGAGACTATGGTTTCAGGGGACATCTGGGTCAACTGGCATAACAAAGTATATTAAGAAAATGTTCTGCATCCCACTTTGGTGAGTGGTGTCTGGGGTCTTAAAAGCTAACGAGTGGCCATCTAAGGTAACATCAATCGGTCCCAACCTACCTGGAGCAAAGAACAATGAAGAACACCAAAGACACAAGGAAATATTAGCCCGAGAGATAAAAGGGGCCATATAAACCAGACACTCCATCAGCCTGAGACCAGAAGAACTATGTGGTGCCTGACTATCACCAATGACTGCCTGACAAGGAACACAACAGAGAGTCCCTGATGGTGCAGGAGAAAAGTGGGTGCAGAATTTAAATTCTAGTAAAAAGACCAGACTTAACAGTCTGACTGAGACTGGAGGAATCCCAGAAAACATAGCGCCCGGATTCTCTGTTAACCCAGAACTAAAACCATTCCTGAAGGCAACTCTTCAAAGGACAGACTGGATTATAAGACATAAAATGATACTCGTAAACAGTGCGCTTTCTGGTTCAGGTAGACACACGAGACTAACAGGCAGCTCCTGTCTGGAGGCAAGATGAGACGGCAGAAAAGGACAGGAGCTGGTTGAATGGACACAGGAAATTCGAGGTGGAAAGGAAGAATGTACAATCACATTATGGGGATAGCAACTAGGATCACATAACAATACGTGTATAAATTTTTGAATGAGAAACTAACTTGAGCTGTAAACTTTCACCTAAAGCACAATTAAAAAAAAAAAGTAAAAACTATGATTCTCCTAACAAGCTAATAACAGAGACGCCCTCTCACATATCTTAGCCCTTAAAAACTAATGAAACTTTGTATGTATAAATTTTCCAGAAAAAACTTATTTTATTGCAAGTTTAATTTTCATGTTTTTCTACCGAATATATGTTCTGATATGATATTTAATGAGGTTATTTATCATATAGGGTTTATAAATAGAAATATTTCACTTAATTTTTTCCGCACTTTGACACAATAAAAGTTCTGTACAAGAAATAGTTAATTCAGCTAAAATACACAAATTATTTACCACGAGACTGACCTTTGTCTACACCAATGAATACAGTTAACTACCACAAGACTAATGGTTTATATACTTGTTACTCAGCTAGCGTATTTCTAGAATGAATATAAATTACTTTTATAGTAGGAAAAAAATGTTATTTGAAAGGGGAAAAAAAGGTAATCCTTATTGACTACTAGGATATATATCAATTCTATAAGAAGTGAAGTTTAGGTCTAAAGGATTTATCTGCTTAGAGAAAAATCAAGCCAAATATACTTTTGACTAATACTCCAATAAACAGAAGACAATAGTATTTTCATTAGTAATTTGCTTAGTAGCCCATGCATACTAATTAATGAAACAAATGTTGTACCTCTAAGAATACAACAAACTTACCTTTGCTCTTTTTGTGTTTTCCAAATACTTTCAATTTTCTGGTTACTGCTTTTGAGAGAAGCCTTAGTATACATTTCTAATCTTTTTCTCTTTGCAAGAAGAGCCTTGTTAATGTCAGCTATATTGGAAATATTCATTAAATTTAATTTTGAAGAAAATTATTTTGTTCCACATGTTCAAATTAATTATGAGTAAAGCTGATTCAACAATATTGGAAAGACATTTTAAATTAAATTGAAACATAGACATTTTAAAAAGCAAGATTATTTGCTCATTTCTTTATGCTAAGAAAATTTTCAGCTACTAGTATGGCAATTCTAATTTTCTGAACTTCAGATTTTTTTTTTTTTAGAGATTATAAAAACAGAAGTAATAAACAAAACAGTTTCTATTTTCCAAAATATGTATAAGGGATCTCAAGTACAGGTTTTAATTTTCTCATGTGAAAACACAAAAGCTAAATTTTTTTAAGTGTATAAAATTCCCTCTAATTAAATGGGCACATTTAGATGAATTATTGTTAGAACTCATTACATGAAACACACAAAAGTATTCTATAAAAAATTGAAATCCCAAAGAATTAAAAGTTACATAAGAAAATTATTTTTAAAAATATAGTGATACTTTTAAAGTGTCTTTTTTACTAAAAGAGACAAAGACCAAAGATAAAAAAAATTCTAGTTTCAGTAAATACCTAAATAAATTCAAGAACACTTTAAAATACTTCATTTTTTTTTTTTTTTTAGGGCATTTTCCCATAAGTACTGTACTTCATACAATACTTCAAATAATGCTTTGGTAAACATATGCTTTTATGTTATGGAGCTACACGCAATGGTTATTTTTTAGTAATCATAATGGAGCCGAACTATTATACAAATATTTTACACTTTAGTATCCATCTATAATAATGAATTTGTAAGACCATTCATAAAAAAAGCACTTTGTCACCACAAGTTAGAGCAAAGCTCCCAAAAAAGACTTGCTTGTGTGAATAATCCATATAGAGGAACCAAATATTGACTTTTTTTTTAATAGTAACCTCTAACAGTTAATTTATCTCATCTGACATACCATTTATAACTTACGAAATTTTGAATCTGAGTATGTATCTCTTACTAGACAGCAAAGTTGTCTTTAGCTCTCCATTACGTAATTTATTAACACAAAAATAGTGTTAATTTCAGACGCTTGAATTTATACTGCCCCTCCCTTGAAGAACACAGGGAAGTCACAGAAAATAACTGAATTGAGAAAAACTGAAATGTGTACACATGTGTGTAGTCACTTACCCTGTGAACACAGACATAGAGTTTTCCCATCCATTTTTCTTCTAATATTCCATAGTCCATTAAATTCACACATGTAGAAAACTACCATTCTTACCTCACCATTGTTAGGACCACTCTTACCCTTCACATCAACAATATGGAAAAGGTAAGAAAATCTATGAAGCTGAATTACACCACTTACGCATAATCCTATATATAAGAACAAGGCATTAATAACAGTCCTGTAGTCCACTGATTATCGTTTACTGTTACACAAGTCAAGGAGCCCTGTGGTACAAGGATTAAGTAATCAGCTGCTAACTGAAAGGCTGGTGATTGTAACTCATCAGCAGCTCTACAGAAGAAAAGATCTGGTGATCTGTCCTGTAAAGATTTACAGCCTAGGAAACCCTATGCAGCAGTTCTACTTGGTCATATAGGGTCACTGTAAGTCGAAAATCAATTCAATGGTACACATTAACATTTTAAAAGTCATGGTTTAAAGCAATTTTCTTTATATACAAATACCTTCTAAAACATACCTCCAAATCTTTCCAGCATATTCTGTACTTCACCCCTGTGAAGAAATTACATTAAGAACTTTTAACTAAAGGTACATAAAATACCATGCTTGTTTTGGGAAAAATATTACATGCCAAGTGTTTTACATACAACAATTGTAACCAAAGTAGAATTTTTTAAAAGTACTTCAACAGGCAAACGTTATTTTGAGCACATTACCCCACATCTTCCTGAACTATTCCTGTGGAAGGCCTTTTCTTCCCATGCTTATCAATTACTGGAGTCTTTCCTGCATTGACAATAAAAAAGAAAAGCATTCTTGAACATAAGTATGCTATTTTGGTAATTTTTAATGAAATAATTTTCATTTTGGGGTCTTGGTTTTTTGTAACAAAAATTTATAAACGCAGACTTATAGTTTAAAACATAGTGCGTCAAAAACAAATGAATTGTAGGACGTTGTTACTGCCAAGGAGGCCTGGTTGCACCGTGGTTAATACCTCGGCTGCTAACCAACAGGTCAGCAGTTCAAAACAACCAGGCACTCCTTGGAAACCCTATGAAGCAGTTCTACTCTACTCGCTGTGAGCTGGAATCTACTTGACTGCAATGGGTTTGGTTTTTTGGTTTGTCACTGCCCAAAGGTATTAGATATACTGTACCTTCAGTAATATCCTCCGCTGAACCACTTAAGTCCTTTTTATCTTCTCTGTCAAAGCCATATGCTCCTGTAACCTGATCCTCCATTGCTGGCTTCACAGATTTTCCAGTATGCTTTCTTCCAGAAGGCGCCATTGGTAGGTAGGTGTTTTCTGACTTTAAAAATAGATCTCTCAAAACTTATTTTAAATACACTATTTAAATATACTGGTAGATTTTACAATTAGGGATATCGAATGATTCGCTTGGTTAATTAAATTTTAAAAAACAAAGACTGTGAAGTTTCCTCATTTCTCTTAGAAAGTAGGCCAAAAAGGTAACAAAGATCACAGCATCAACCCTGACTCCAAGTTGGCGACGGAAAGTTGGATCTGGGAACTACTGGGTCTGAATTTTCACCTTGCCACTGCCAGATTCGTGCTGGTTAAATTTGGGCAAATCTAGTCTCTGCATCTCAGTCACAAAGTGAGAATGTGACTGTTGGGAAGACCAGTCGTGCACATGCCAACAATAAATTCACAGCAATACAAGTAAAATATAAAAACTCTGGAGGATTGGCCTCGGAAAATTAACTTCCACCTGAGATTTCCACAAAATATACATCGAGGAAAAACGAAGAGAAGCCCTTAGTTAATTTTAGTTTCTGAGGCGTTTGGGGGTGGGCGGGAGGGAGAGACAGACGAAGCCTCCCAGCGACTTTAGCCCTCGCATTCCACTCGCCGCTGCTAACCTCCCAAGAGCGACCTGACTTTCAATTTCAACCCTCCCCTCGCCCGCTCAGGCCCGGCCCTCAGTGAGGTTCGAGGCCTCCATTTTCCCGTCAGAGACCCCAGATAACACCACGGAGCAGTTTTACCTCACCCGCCACGAGCAGCCTCTGGGCCGGACTCCCGGGCTGTACAAACTCCTCCTCACGCCACAAAAAAACCCCAAAGGCTACAGACCACAGTTATCAATCTCCTGAGACATGACCCCGCAAGTCCAGCCTTCCCAAATCCCGCTCCTCACCTAAACCGCGCGCTTCTCCTCAGCGACGCTCGGCTGAGGTACCTCAGCGCTCGCGCGGGAGTAAAACCAGTCTCGCTCTCGCTGATTGGTCGGCGCGGACGCGCATGCGTGCTGCGAGGCGGCGGAGCCTGGCCCCTGTGAGACGGCGTCGCTCGAAGCCGCACGCCCAGAGCTTCTGCGCCGCTGCCCGTGGTTGGCTTGGCGCGTGTTGCTTTCCGGTTTTTGCTTTTAAGGTTTTTATAATACTTGAAAGTTACCAAAGAATGTGTAAGTTCTGAAACATGACGAACCGATCACGTAATTTGTAAGGTGGAACTTTACCAACACCCACTGAATCTCCTCGTGAAGTCCTTTCCATCCTGTGAGGCTTTCACCCGTCAGAGATATAATCCTTATACCAACTTTTGTAAATTATTCCTCCCTCCCATTTTCTAAGTTTTCATTACCACATTATGTCACTAGGAGAATCTAGGTTATTATTTGGAGCCATTGACAAGGTACCCTTGAGTTGACTCCCAATTCATAGCAACCCCATGTGTGACAGAGTAGAACATGCTCCATAAGGTTTACAGTGGCTTAGTTTTCTGAAGTAGATCACCAGGTCTTTCTTCTGAAGTGCCTGTAGGTGGAATCCAACTGTAGCCACAGTTCTTTCATTTTCATGGCTGTATAATATTCCACTGTGATACAATTCCATAATTCATCCATTTCCTTGTCCATGGACATCTGGATTGTTTCCAAAGTAGAACCTTTATAAATAATATGACTGTGAATAATCTCTTCCATCTATGCTAAATTCTGCTTTTATTAGGTTTTTCTGGCTATTTCACCTTAAGTCTCTTACAGTTTTTCCTTTATACCCTTCATAATGCCCTTCATCCAATTTTTCCTTACTTAGGTTCTTATTGAGACCATGGGTTGTGTATACTTCTTCCAGAGAGATTTCTGTTTCCTTCAGGCAGGTCTTAAGGGGGCACTGCTGAACAGGGACACTTTTCAAGGGTCTAGGTTTCATGTGGGAATCTCAGAGGAGTCTCCTCTACCCTGCAGTGGGCCTGAAAGCTTATTCTCTGACCCCAGCATTGGTATCAGCAATATTTGCTTTCATATTTGCTTATTGCGTACTGTTTTTGTTTTAAGTTTGTGTTTTTCTCCTTAGAGAGGTATGTTTTTATAATGAACATGGTTATATTGAAACAGGAGGGCTCTTCAGAGTATCTGACCTGTCAAAGTATTGAAAGTCCAAGAATTCCCTTTCTGTACTTAATTTTAAAATTAGGAAACTCCTCAGCTCTAATTATTACAGAACTCCTCAATATTTCTAAAACATATCCCCTCCTCTCTATCCCCACCTCACTATCCTAATTTACACCTTCATTATTTTTCAACTGCTTTGTTGCTAATTCTGCACCTTGCTGCTTGTGACCTTTCCAAAATAAAAACTTGATCATAGCCTCTAACGATGATGATGATAGCAATAATTATCATTAGCATAAAACCCGTTGCTGTCGAGTCGATTCTGACTTGTAGCGACCCTATATGTCAGAGTATATATCAAGTCCTTGTCATATAAAATGTGACCACTAAATGGCAGCTGCTATGCTAATGATTTTTTTGTGTGTGAAAAAAGATCATTAGCATAGCAGCTGCCATTTAGTGGCCACGTTTTATATGACAAGAACTTGTTACATACGCTAGTCCTCTCGAAAACCTACAAGAACAGTTACTTGTAAATGCCAGAGTAAACATTTCATCTCATATTTGTCAGACTCTAAGTTATTAGCTCTTTACCATGATGCCTAAGATTCATCAGTGGTTTCTCAGAGCCTCCATAGGAAAATCCAACCTACTCGTCTGTCATACAAGGAACTTTTTAGCCTTTTACGTTGTTTAACTCCCCTTTTCTCCATTCTGAGCTTCTTGCAGTTTTCCCAAGCACACCCTTGCTGTTTCATGCCACTAGGCCTTTGCACAATTCAGCTTTCTTCTCTGTAGAGTATTATTTATTCTGTTATCAGTATTTATTCTGTAGAGTAAAAAAAAAAAGCAAAGATGTCACTTTGAGGACTAAGGTGCACCTGACCCAAGCCACGGTATTTTCAATCACCTCATATGCATGGGAAAGCTGGGCAATGAATAAGGAACACCGAAGAAGAACTGATGCCTTTGAATTATGGTGGTGGCAAAGAATATTGATTATACCATGGACTGCCAGAATGAAGAAATCTGTCTTGGAAGAAGTATAGCCAGAATGCCCCTTAGAAGTGAGGGTGGCAAGAGTTTGTCTCACGTACTTTGGACATGTTATCAGGAGGGACCAGTCCCCGGAGAAGGACATCATGCTTGGTAAAGTAGAGCCTTTCTCCATTCACCACACTGTATTAAAATCATCTGCCAAAGAGACCTTACTATCCTGCCTCACTTTGACCATGCTAGAACACTGAATAATTATGACCAAGCCAATTTAGAACTCAATTGCTCATTATTTGACAAATAAAAACGTTGGTGTAAGCTTTACTGCCCTTTAAAAGTTTTCATAAAGATTCATTTAATTATCATAATAACCATTTGGATAGGAATTAGAGTAAACTCCCTCCATAATCTAAGAAACTGGGCATCTAAGAGGACAAATATTTACCCAAGATCACAGAGCTACACAGTAGAGCTAGGACAAAATCCTTGGTATTTTGACTCCATTGTTCTCCCCTGCCCATCACCTATCAGTGTTCTGTCTTACTTTGCTGCCCTTGAAATCAACCACATCTTCAGCTGTGAGTGGTGATCTTTAGTAGTGTTTGCATCTTCCAATAGTAAAGAAAATATTTTGTAGTGTTGACTATAGACATGAAAGCCCTTTATAAAGATGTTGTTTTCAAAATAAATTTCAAAATGACTTAACAAAGAAAAACATTGCCTTTGACATTTGGGGATGCAACTAAAAGTTATGAAACAATAAACCCGCTGAAGAGTTCATGCAGACCAGAATATGAAAAGAAAAAAGACCCTATCGCCTATATAGCATAGATCGGTAGTTCTCAAAACTCATAATAGTGTGCATCAAATTTCAGGCAGATTCTGATTCTTTAACTCTGGCGTGAGGACAGAAATATGTTAACATGTACTCCCAGGTGATTCTGATATGAGTGGTGAGGGGATCACACTGGCATAATTAGTAAAAATAATCTAAGTAAGCATCGTGGCAATTCCCAAATTTGCCTAACCATTCTATCTTCCAGCCCTACATTCTTAACCTTGATTCCCTTGCAGCTAGGGTTGGGCATATGACCCATTTCAGAAGCAGGGGCTGGCCATGTGATCCAGCAGAAGTTGCAGGTGGCATTCTGGGAAAGCGTTTATAATTGGGCAGACTGAGCTGGCATCCTCCTTTCGATTTTTCCCCTTCATCCTGCGTGGAACACAGATGCAACACTTGTGACCATAGAGAAAAAAAACCATATGCTAAGGATGGAAGAGCAAGAAGAGAGAACTTGTTCCTTGAATTGTGGCACCAGCCCTGGATTGCCTATTCCTAGTGCTTGTCACCTGAAAAAAAACACTATTTGAAATGCAGCCAAATGTAATTCTGAATGATATAACAGTGCATAACTGAAATTTATTTTTTACCCAGCTTGCATTAGCTAGGGTAGACTATTACTGCAACAGACAACCCTAGGCATGTATAATGATTTAAAAAAAAAAAAAAAAAAGCTTGTTTCTCCTGTAACAGTACTGGATAATTGACAGGTCCTCAGGGTGGCCTTCATCCATGCAGTCATTCAGGGACCCAGGCTGATGGAAATTCGCCATCATCTTCAACATGTGGCTTTCAAGATTGCTCTATGGAGTTCCTCTCCATTCCAGCCAGCTCGAAGGGAAAAAGGTTCATGAGGAGCACTAGTTAGGTGGTTTTTATGGTCTAGGTCTGGAAGTAACACATGTCATTTCTGCTTGCATTCCATTGATAGAACTCAGTAATATAGTCACACCTAACAGTAAGGAAGGCTCGAAAATGTTGCCTAGCTAAGGGCCCGGGAAGAAGAAAAGAACAAAGATTTAGTTGAAAGCTAGAAGTTGCTGCTACTTACTCCTTTCCAAAAAGCATTTTAGGAGAATAATGTTTTTCAAGGAGAAACTCATAAAAATGGTCTAAAGCATAAAATGAAAATTCAACGCAAAATTAAATTAAGCTCTGCAGTTCTTTAGACAGAACTAGAGGATATTGCCTGGTTTAAAGTCAGGGAAGATGTGCATCAGGATTGTATCCTTTCACCATACCTATTCAAACTGTGTGCTGAGCAAATAATCTGAGAAGCTGGACTATGTGAAGAAGACTGGGGCATCAGGATTGGAGGAGGACTCATCAACAACCTGTGATATGCAGATGACACAACCTTGCTTGCTGAAAGTGAAGAGGACTTGAAGGACTTACTGATGAAGATCAAAGACCACAGCCTTCAGTATGGATTATACCTCAACATAAAGAAAACAAAAATCCTCACAACTGGACCAATAAGCCACACCACGATAAACAAAGAAACGATTGAAGCTGCCAAGGATATCATTTTACTTGTATCCACAATCAACGCCCATGGAAGCAGCGGTCAAGAAATCATGAGACACATTGCATTGGGCAAATCCGCTGCAAAGGATGTCTTTTAAGTGTTGAAAGGCAGAGATGTCACCTTGAAGACTAAGGTGCGCCTGACCCAAGCCATGGTATTTTCAATTGCATCATATGCATGTGAAAGCTGGACAATGAGTAAGGAAGACGGAAAAACTATTGACACCTCTGAATTGTGGTATTGGCGAAGAATACTGAATATACTATAGACTGCGAAAAGAACGAACAAATCTGTCTTGGAAGGACAACAAGAATGCTCCTTAGAACAAGGATGGTGAGACTGCGTCTTACACACTTTGGACGTGTCATCAGGAGGGATCAGTCCCTGGAGAAGGACATCATGCTTGGTAAAGGACAAGGTCAGCAGAAAAGAGAAAGACCCTCAATGAGGTGGACTGACACAGTGGCTGCAACAATGGGCTCAAGCATAACAAGGATTATGAGGATGGTGCAGGACCGGGCAATATTCGTTCTACTATACATAAGGTTGATATGAGTCAGAACTGACTGAACTGCACCTAACAAAGTATCAGACATACTTAATAGCACAAAAAAATTGAAAATTTAATCTTCAGAATTAGAATTAATATTTTATTAACAATATGGATTTTAGATGGACAATATAACAGTTCTTTCAATTATTAGAATAATTTAGAATATATAAAATATCACAGGACATTTCTGAGCTTCAGTGAAGTATTAATATTTCTCAAAAAAGATCTAAGAAGTTTGGCAGCTATTGAAACAAAAGGAAAACTGGTCTGGTTTAGAAGGACCCTGTGGAGTCACTGTTGTCACGCTGCATTTGTCTTGAGACAACTCACATATCGCCTCTCCAATTCCGCCTGCATTTGGCAAATGATACTGATTTTGTTAAACGTTTTGTGGGGGGACACTTTGTACAACACACAGAAAAACCTCCCAGACATCCCCTTTAACCAAGCCTCCTCTGAAACCCCACAGCATAGCCTCATGGCAGTGGCCAGCCCTCTCCCCCTCTCTTACTTGCTTGCCTCTCCACTGCAGCTCTCCTCTATTTTTCCTTCTTCATGTTACCCAGAAGCTTCCTTTTTGTGTCTGTCACTTTCTAATACAAACAACATGACTTGCTCATGGTCTGTTTCATCCTCATCCATAACGCCACTTATCTCAGAATAAGGGTGCCTCTTTAGAAGGTTTGGAAGTGTCAAGATTATACATAACTAATTGATATTTTTGCAATCATATTTAAAAATTAATTGAAAAGAAATTAAAGTATAATTCGGAAAGTTAATCTAGGACGATGTCTCAAGCAGCCTGGTTATCTACCTCTTGGCCTGCCCTGTTCATTCACTAAACACTTCAGCATCTGGCAGTCTTCTCACACCAATACCTGCCCTCATCCTCTGATCTAGAATTCCTCAAGGTCCTCATTTACAGTGATCTGCCCCTACACTCCATTCAAAGTCTCCCAACCTGACCATACCTGAAACTACTCCCCCTTCAAAATTCCTCCTTCACACCTCCTCATCTTGAGCCATTACCATCTATCTTTCCAGTTCCCATAGTCGTCTGTCCCCACTATAACCATTTGCCAACCTCATCAGGACTTCCAATCCATTAACCTTTTTGCTTTTCCTCTATCCATGAGCCTCCTCCTGTCGTCTTAGATTCCAAGTCCATTATTTTAAGTCAGTCTCTTGCAAATAACTCCCTATGCTTTCATTTTATGTGTCTGGCAAAATCCTATTTCTGCAAAAAACCAACGATCTTTCTCTGTGCAGGCCCTAGCTCTTTTGCTTTGGGAGAGAATTACCCAAAGGGATGATGTTGTACCATTTTAAATGAATGATTACCAACCTCAATTGGCCTCTCCCTCAAATTCTCCCATTTCTCCTGGGTTAACATATTCTCCTCATTTGCCATTTAAAGCCTTTTTTATTCTATTCAACTTTCAACCCTGCTATATCTTCCCTCACAACTTTATTTTCAGCATTTTACCCTCTTCCTGAGAAAATAGTTCTGACTGAAACCATGAAAACTTCTACCATCAAACTTGTAATTTATCTGTATCTGTGTCCATGCTTTCTTCCTGTTAGAGTACGGGAGACGTCCCTCCTCCTGTGTTCTGGGTTCCATGATCTTTTGTTTTCCAGGACTCTTGCACTATCCATTATTTCTCTCTCTCTCCTGTATCTTCAGCCTACCTTTCTCTGCTGTACCCCTCCCATTAACATTTTCGAATATTCACATCTCTCACAACCTAAAAATTAACCTCTGTGCCTTATTTGCTCTCCCATCTTATCCCCTTACCAAAGTTCTAGAAAGTATTATCTAAGCTTATTGTCTCGGTTTCCCCACCTTCCATGTGCCCTTTAAACCACTCTAAGCTAACTTTGGCCCCTACCACGTCTCCAAAATGGCTCTCACTCTAAAGTCAATAGTGATCTCCATGTTGCTAAATCAGATGGACAGTCTCTGCTCCTCAACTCACTTGACTCTCAGGAGTATTCAACACTCTTGACTGCGCTTTTTTCTCCCTTGTTCTATCTTCCTTTGGCTCCCGTAACTACACATCCTTCTGTTATCCACTTATTGTTTTGTCAATTTCTCGTTATCTTTGCTACTTTTCCTCCTTCAGTGGACACTGACATATTCCCCGGGACTTGGTTTTACTCAGTTCTCAGTTTATAGATATTTTTCTGTAAATGTTTTCATGTATTCATATGGTTTCAAACATCAAAGTTTCTTAAAGTGTGGCTTGTGGACCAGCCTATATCAGGATCACTGGAAGGGGCAAGAAGGGCTGTGAGCAAAAATTGTAGCTTCCTGGGCCAAATCCAAGGCCTACAAAATTAATTTTGTGAGTGGGGACTAGGAATTGGCATTTTAAAATAACTTCTCTAGGTTATTTTCATGCCCACTAAAGATTGGAACCACAGTTTGTCAAGGACTGCCAGTCTGACGGAGCCCTGGTGGCACAGTGGTTAAAAGCTTCAGTTGCTAACCAAAAGGTCGGCAATTCAAATCCACCAGCAGCTCCTTGGAAACCGTATGGGGCAGTTCTACTCTGTCCTGTACAGTCGCTATGAGTCCGAATCAACTTGACAGCGACAGGTTTGGTTTTAGGTTGGCCAGCCCGACATTAACAAGGACAGCGCAACATCTCCATCTGGTGGCTTACTAACATCATTGCTTTATTTTCTTAAATGTTAAACTATTTAAAATTTGAGGGAAAAAAACGGAAAGAAATAAAGAACAAAGAGATTATCTGCTCCATGAACAGTCAATATTGGATTATACAACCCTTTGACTTTTCTAGAACTTGCCTATATTCAAGTTTCGAATTTTAATCCTCATCCAACTATATAAAAACACAGGAATGGGATGACTCTATCCTGTTCTATCACACCAAGTTTCTGATTTCTTACAGTGGTATGAAGGACATTTTAGAGATTTCAAAGTAAGCCTTCATGAGGAAATGGGTTATCTGCTCCATGAATAATCAAGAGTGGGTTATTCTCTGAATGCTTCAAAGGTCAGCAGAGCAAGGGCGGGGGTTTGGGGACTATGGCTTAAGGGAACTTTCAATTGGCAAAATAATTCTACTATGAAAACATTCTGCATCCCACTTTGAAATGTGGCGTCTGGGGTCTTAAATGCTAACAAGCGGCCATCTAAGATGCATCAATTGGTCTCAACCCACCTGGATCAAAGGAGAATTAAGAACACCAAGGTCACACGATAACTACGAGCCCAAGAGACAGAAAGGGCCACATGAACCAGAGACTTACATCATCCTGAGACCAGAAGAACTAGATGGTGCCCAGCCACAATCGATGACTGCCCTGACAGGGAACACAACAGAGAACCCCTGAGGGAGCAGGAGATCAGTGGGATGCAGACCCCAAATTCTCATAAAAAGACCAGACTTAATGGTCTGACTGAGACTAGAGGAATCCCGGTGGTCATGGTCCCCAAACCTTCTGTTGGCCCAGGACAAGAACCATTCCCGAAGACAACTCATCAGACATGGAAGGGACTAGACAATGGGTTGCAGAGAGATGCTGATGAAGAGTGAGCTACTTGTATCAGGTGGACACTTGAGACTGTACTGGCATCTCCTGTCTGGAGGGGAGATAGGAGGGTAGAGAGGGTTAGAAACTGGCAAAATTGTCATGAAAGGAGAGACTGGAAGGAGGGAGGGGGCTGACTCATTAGGGGGAGAGTAAGTGGGAGTATGGAGTAAGGTGTATATAAGCTTATATGTGACAGACTGACTTGATTTGTAAACTTTCACTTAAAGCACAATAAAAATTATTTTTAAAAAAGTGGGTTATTCTAATAGGTTAGCTAATAAGAGCATTCTACTTTCCACTAAAAATTTAATATAGGTCAGTATAAGATTACCTAAAATTTAATATTAAATTTTTGTTCTAATTACACACACACACATACATACCCATTGCCATCCAGTCGATTCCAACTCACGGCACACCTATACTTATACGAGTAATAAATATTTATGGTAAAACTTTTTTTTTATAGTTTATGAAGGAAATGAAATTTACCCATAATCTCACTACCCAGAGATAACACACAATTTTAAATCTGTAATTGTTGTTACTTGCTGCCGAGTCTATTCCAACTCATGGCAACCCCATGGGTTACAGAGTAGAACTGCTCCATAGGGTTTTCTTGGCTGTAATCTTAACAGAAGCAGATCACTAGGACTTTTCTTCCGCCGTACCACTGGGTAGGTTCAAACCAATGCAGTACAAACCATTTGCACCACCTAGGGCCTTAAGAAGCCTTGTGGTGCATTACTTATTTGGTTGTTAAACCAAAAGGTCAGCAGTTCAAACCCACCAGCAGCTCCTTGGGAACCCTATGGGGCAGTTCTACTCTGTCTTATGGGGTCCTTATGAATTGGAATCAACTCAATGGCAACAGGTACAGGTTAAAAAAAAATATATTTCCTTTAATCCTTTTTTTCTGTGCCTATATTTCCTCCTAAATCATATAAAAAATATATTTCAATTTTTGTACCAGTCTTTGTTACAAGCTCTACAATTTCTTTCTTCTGTTTTTAGTCATACATTTTAAGTCTTTTATTGAAGATTTGGCAAACAAAGGCTTAAGGATTTTGACTTCAGTCATAGTGTCAGACTACCTAGCTCAAAAAAAAAAAAAACAGCAATCCACCAATTGTCTTAGGCTGGGTTCTCTAGAGAAGCAAAACCAGTGAAGCATATATATAGATACAGATATATAGATTTATCTCAAGGAAATGCCTCATGTGGTTGTAGAGGCTTGCAAGTCCCAAGTCCCTGAGTGAGACGTCAGGCTGGAGGCTTCTCCTGACTCAAGTAGCTGCAGGGGATGATGAACCCAAGATCAGCAGGTCAGATAGCAGGCCGCTGGCTCACAGGTCACAGAGGCTAACAAATCCAATATCAGCAGGCAGTATGACAGGCCACTGGCTCAAGTCCCAAGAACTGGAGGCCAGATGATGATAAGCCAGATGCAGCACCCAGAGCAAGCCAGGGAGCTTTGCCAGAACGTCAGTATATATTGGAAGGGAGACACACTCCTGAGGAAATTCCCCCTTACAACTGATTTATCATAGCAGATCACATCATGCAACTCTGGAAGCACTCACCCATCTATGCCAAGATATTCGGAAAACAGCTAGCTGGCCAACCGACTGAGATACATCTTTGTGCCCTTTCCAAAGAAAGGTGATCCAACAAAAAGCAGAAACTATAGAGCAATATCATTAATATCACATACAAGTAAGATAATTTAAAAACAGTTGTAGGAGTACATCAACAAGGAACTGCCAGAAGTTCAAGACAAATTCAGAATACGATGTCGAATGAGGAAAATCATTGCTGATGTCAGATGGATCCTGGCTGAAAGCAGAGAATACTAGAAAGATGTTTACCTGTGTTTTATTGACTATGCAAAGGCATTCAACTGTGTGGATCATAACAAATTATGAATAACATTGTGAAGAAAGGGAATTCCAGAACACTTAATTCTGCTCATGAGGAACCTTTACATAGATCAAGAGGCAGTTGTTCAGACAGAACAAGGGGATACTGATTGGTTTAAAGTCAGGAAAGGCGTGCAGCAGGGTTGTATCCTTTCACCATACCTACTCAATGTGTACACCGAGCAAATAATCTGAGAAGCTAGACTATACGAAGAATGGGGCTTTGGGATTGGAGGTAGACTCATTAACAATCTGCGTTATGCAGATGACACAACCTTGCTCGCTGAAAGTGAAGAGGACTTGAAGCACTTACTGATAAAGATCAAAGGCTACAGCTTTCAATATGGATTAAACATAAAGGAAACAAAAATCCTCACGATTGGGCCAATGAGCAACATCATGACAAACAGAGAAAAGACTGAAGTTGTCAAGGATTTCCTTTTACTTGGATCCACAAGCAACACCCATGGAAGCAGCAAAAAATCAAATGATGCATTGCATTAGACAAATCTGCTGCAAAAGACCTCCTTAAAGTGTTAAAAGACAAATCTGCTGCAAAAGACCTCCTTAAAGTGTTAAAAGGCATAGATGTCACTTTTTTTTTTCCAAAATTTTTTTAATGTGCTTTAAGTGTTTACAGTTCAAGTCAGTTTTTCATACAAAAAATTATACACATATTGTTATGTGACCCTATTTGCTCTCCCTATAATGTGACAGCACACTCCTCCTTTCCACCCCCCAATTCCCCGTGTCCCTTCAACCAGGTCCTGCCTCCCTCCACCCTTTCATCTCGCCTCCGGACAGGAGCTGCCCATTTAGGCAAAGGTGTCAATTTCAGGAATGAGGTGCGCCTGACCCAAGCCATGGTACCTTTCAGTTGCCTCATATGTATGGTAAAGCTGGACTTCGAATAAAGAAGACCGAAGAGTAATTGATGCATTTTGAATTATGGTGTAGGCAAAGAACATTGAATAGACCATGGACTGCCAGAAGAATGAACAAATCTGTCTTGGAGGAAGTACAGCCAGAATGCTCCTTAGAAGCAAGGATGGCAAGACTTCATCTCTGGCACTTTGGACATGTTATTAGGAGGAGCCAGTCCCTGGGGAAGGACATCATGCTTGGTAAGGTAGAGAGGGTCAGCGAAAAAGAGAAAGACCCTCAAGTAGGTGGATCGATACAGTGGCTCCAACAACGGGCTCAAACACAGCAACAATTGTTAGGATGGCGCAGGACCTGGCAGTGTTTCATTCTGTTGTACACAGGGTCATTATGAGTTGGAACTAACTCAAAGGCACCTAACAAGTTCAACCATAGGTTCAAGGTAAACCTAATGTTTACTGTTTTGAATAGAATTCTCTTCCTTATGACTCTCAGATTTCATTGCCCTGTTTAAACATACCAAGATATTGGGTGAGGGATATTTGATGACCCTAGATCTCTTCCTATAATACACACTGCTCATTCATTTTACCATCATAAAAACAGTTGTTTTTTTTCCTACAGTGACTTTCCTGGAAATCCCCTATAATTTTTCTTTACAATTCATTTCATGGTAAAACTGTCCTAAGATTGATCTCCATCACTTTGGCATTTTACTACTGGAAAGAGCATATCATAATCCGAACAAATCTGAAGATTTCATCATGTGCTCTAACAGATAATTTATAATAGATACTTGTCTCAATGCTAATTCTTAGAACATAATGTTGGTAATATTTTACCACATAGCTCATTGCCTATTTAATTACCTGGATTCACTATAAAATATTTTCTCTTTTTTTAGTGTCTTGTGATGTACAATCTTTATCAAGGGCGTTTAAAAGCCTAAATATTAGATTCCTTGTTTCCTTATTCATAATCTCAAAAAACTCAAAGTGATATAATCAGGCTCTTAGAGAATTTTTCAGTAGACAAATTATTGCTGATGGGTCTTGGAGGTATGAATAAGAATTTAACAGATGAATTAGATAGGAAAAGACAGTTCAAGTCATAGTATCAGCAAGGGTACAAAGGCATAAAAGAGCAAACACAGCACATTTAGGAAAAAGAGATGTGGCTGATACAGTATGTGACCAGGGGTAGGGCTGGCAGGAAAGGCAGAAATAAGATCAGAAAGATAAATTGGGGACCAAATGTGAGCTGTAATGGCTATTTATGGAGCATTTATTATGTGGCAAGCACTGTACTAAGTGCTTTATAAATCTTTCTCTGAAACCTTTCAAAAATAAAATCCTTACAATTATAAAAATATGTTAAAATGGAGCCATAAGTTTCAGTATATCCTAATCTTCAGACATTTTGGTGTTCTCCAGCATGGCAGCTTACCTTCAACCTGTGTAATTCATCCAGGAACTTCATCTTCCACGTACATTCAGCCTTTATTCTGTGAAACTGGAGTGTTGTTTTTGTCAGCCCAGTCTCACCCCTTCTCCCCTTTCTGATAAGAGTCCCCATCATGCTGGCCACAGAACCCAGACTGAGCCAATTATAGCAACTTGTCCCCCACCAGATGGGAGCCAGAGAAAGAAGCTTCTTGCTTCTCTAGGATATTCGAGCCAGGAGCGGCCACCACTCCATCACGTGAGAAAGGCTGACATGCCAGAGGCAGGGATGAGTGGTGTTGCACAAGGGTCCTGCCAGGGCATCTGCCTCCTGCACCCCTTTTTTTTTTCTGTAAGCAGGTTGAGTGAAATTTGTCCTTGCGATGAAGTGTATCTTAGTGGCTAAGAATGAACTCTGGAGAGACTTGAACCAAAAAGCTGTTTCTGCCACTTCACAGCTGTGAGACCTTGGGGAAGATACTTAACCTAGTCAGGCCCTAGGTCCCTCCCTGGTAAGATGAGGGTATGGTGAGGGTAAAATGAGATTATAAAATACAAAGCATTTAGCACATAGAAAACTTGTTATTAGGGTAAGTGGGAAGAAGCAATTAGACTGATGGGGAGGCGGGCTCCTTCAGCCTCTCTTCCTTCTTAACAATTTCTGAAACTACTGCCTGTCTCCAATCCATTCCAGAGGATACCCTACCACAGTGAAACCTGTGAAAGCCAGAACTAGACAGGACTGCCTTATTTTTTCCAAGTCTTGTATGTTTTCTGTGTTTGACAGAGTATAGTCTTATCACTTTTCTATTGCTTGTTCTAGGGGAAAAATATTTGCATTTTCCTTCTCTGACAGGTTTCCGCCTTACAGGAGTTCCAGCTTTTGCAGGTTTTACTATATACATTATCAATGCTATTACTGGCCTACATTGGAAACCCTGGTGGTATAGTGGTTAAGTGCTACGGCTGCTAACCAAAAGGTCAGCAGTTTGAATCTACCAGGTGCTCCTTGGAAACTCTATGGGGCAGTTCTGCTCTGTCCTGCAGGGTTGCTATGAGTCGGAACCAGCTTGACAGCAATGGGTTTACTGGCCTACATTAGTGGCTTGTGAGATGGTTTTATACACAAAACATACACAGAATAAAACTGTTTGAAGACACTCAAATGAAGACATTACATATACAGTACTCTTTAAAATTCAAGTTTTAAATAAATAAAATAGGCAAAAACATTTTTTAATTAAAAAATGTATCACTTTCTTAGCTTAGGGCAAGGTATTTGTCTGATCCTGACTAGGCTAGAAACAATCCTTTACATAAATTTCCAACACCATCATCGTAATCAACATTACCAGCGAGGAATATTTGCCAGACACTGTACATTATGTGTGGCATTTCCTCTATTCATCACTGTAAGGCTATCAGGTAGATAGATATCAGTATTATACCTCCCATACTTCAGAATAAAAAGCTGAAAAGTAACAAGTAATGTCCAGGACCCTGGACTTGAACCCCAACAGTCTGACTGCAAAGCGTGCTTTTCACCCAGCTGTGCCACTCTGTCATGGGAGGCTGCGGTCTGGTGGGGAGCAGAAACAGAGACAGGCAACCTGGGCTCCAAGATAGGCAACCTGGGCTCCAATCCCACGGCTGCCTCTAACTGACTGGGAGACCTCCGGCAAGTCATGCGGTCTTTCTGGCCTTTGTTTCCTCATTGATAAAATGCAAGGCTTACCCCAACCAATAAAAAAAAACAGTCCCTTTCAAATTCTGCCTGCGAGCCCTTGGGTTTGGAGGCATTGCCTTGGGCAGACTGAGCAGCTTTCCTTCTTCTGTATTAAATACTGGCCTTCGGTGGATTTTATATGAATTAATGGTTCTGAGGCTTCAAAAATTTTGAGGACCATCAACTTCTGAACTTCCTGTTCTAAAATTCTATGATTCTATTATCCATCCCATTATCTATCAGGCTCTTAATTAGGTGTCAACTATGTTTACCTAAAGGAGCCCTGTCCCAAGTAGTGATGTGGTTAAGCACTCAGCTGCTAACTGAAAGGTCGGCTGTTCCAACCCACCAGCTACTCCACAGGAGAAAGATGTGGCAGTCTGCTTCCGTAAAGACTGCAGCCTTGAAAACCCTGTGGGGCAGTTCTACTCTGTCCTATAGGGTTGCTATGACCAAAACCAGTGAGTCGGAATCAATTCGTTGGCAATGTTTTTGTTTTGTTTGTTTATTCAACCACAGAAATTTCCACACCCAAATGTTCATTTCTCTATAACCTTTCTAGAATAAATTCTTTACTTCTAGAATGATATCCAGATGCCCCTTCCATTTTTATCATATGATAAATTTCATCAAACCCAGCCCACCCAGTGCCGTCGAATCGCTTCTGACTCATAGGGACCCTACAGGACAGAGTAGAACTGTCCCATAGAGTTTCCGAGGAGCACCTGGCAGATTCAAACATTAGAGCCTATTTTCTCCTTATAACCTTCTCCAGTATATTCTAATACTACCCTCTCTTTGCACTGTTTTCCGTTTAATTTTCTTATTGTTCGGTACAAATAGTCAAATTGTCTTGCACAGAACCTTACATACTGTATAGGCACTCAAGTGGTTACTGAATCTGGATAACAATAAACTCACTCTTCAACGATTTAAAAATCAAAGTTTCAGACAAAATAACTTTAGAAGATTTCAGTTTTTGAAATACACAACTTTTACAGCACAAACACAGTATTTACATTTCAAGTTCTTTTTACAAAATATGTATGCCATTTTGAAAGAATACTCGTGAGATCATGATCTAAAACACTTGTCGGAAAGCTCAAAGAGGACTCATGGTATCTGGTCTCCACAAATCCACTGTATAATGACATAAACAAAATATGGCTGAATGTCAGGGCTTCCCCATACATAAAAATACTAATTCTCTATACCAGGCGTCAGCAAACTATGGCCTGTGGCCTGTAGTGGCCTGTTTTTTATAGCAGCAAGCTAGACATGGTTTTTACATTTTTAAAAGGGCTGTTTAAAAAAAGGAAGAAAAATATGCAACAGAGACAGATGTGGCCTGCAGAGCCTAAAATATTTACTATCTGGCCTTCTAAGTCTGCTGACCCCTGTTCTTTATGAAAGGAGCCCTGGTGGCCCAGTGATTAAGCGCTCTGCTGCTAACCAATAGGTCAGTGGTTGGAACCCACTGGCTGCTCCGTGGGAGAAAGCTGTGGTGGTCTGCTTCAGTAAAGATTACAGCCTTGGAAACCCTATGGAGCAGTTCTACTCTGTCCTACAGGGTCGCTATGAGTCGGAATTGACTCCACAGCAATGGTAGTAACTCTTTATCATAATAACTGAGAGAGAGCACTACTGGAATACACTGATGAGCATTAAACAAACCACCACTGCAACGTACAGGTACCATTAGCAGGACTCATTTCTAAAATGAGGCACTTCTGTTTGAATATGTACATTTCTATGTTTTTTTTTTATAACATAATTACATCTGGAAAGTAGCACTGCTATTTAACTCTAGCCCTTTGTAGTTAGGTCTCCACATGAAATCACAGTATTCTTATGGGCTGAAATAAACAAGAACAAGCATTTCAGATATAAGTCACTGAGTTCTTCAGTAGCTGGACACCATTTACAGTTTTACACATTAATAAAAAAATCCATAATTTAGATATTGCCAATAAAAAGTGATATTGCTGCATTATTTAAATAACATCTATAAAAACATGTTCAGATATCCCAATTCATTATTCTCAGAAGTGAGAATAACTAGTTAACTTAGTAGCTACTTATTTAAAAAATGGGAAATAGAAAAGGGAAAAAAATAGCAAATGACTTTGGAACGCAAAGGCCGGGATCTCTGAGCAATTGCTCCCAAGCTGACCTGGGCTTCTCATATTAAAGTTTGCTTGCAATGGTTGCTATGGGAAATTAGCAGCTATCTCTTGTCAGTGAGCTTTTTTTTATAAAAAGGATGACAGGTCCATGAGCAAAGGCTTTTTAAAAGTAAAACCAGTTCAGAGCTGCTCAACGCACAAGTTTTCAAGGTATTGGTTAAACAATTCCTGGTCAGTGGGCTACAGTCACGCCACAAAACAAGTATTGTACTGGACATTATTCCTTCTTCAGGCCGAGCTGGCTAAGAATCACATCATGAAGACATCTTGGTGGCTCCAAGTTTTAAAACGCTCAGTAAACACTGAGGTAGACGATACTCAAATGAAGACCTTCTATACCCTGATTCGGTTGGGACTAGCTTCTTTGAGTATTCTCCTCCTGGGAAATATCTTCCGCTTAAGTGCAATTAACTAAATGATGAAAGATAGGAAATAAACTTTAATTCACCATGTGATCAAAAGAGTACATTAAATTTTCTTTCTGGAGAGCCATATGGCCTCAATTATTTCCATAGACTAATACATAAAAAAAAAAAAAAAAAGACTAACAATTCTCTATCATTCCTTCCCCAAAACAAAACCCAACCACTCATTTTGACTGGCTTTGCAGGGTCATTATGCTTAGTTATGTGCCCACAAGAGACCCACTTAACTTACAGTTAAGATTTTTACATAGTCATTACCATGCATATTTATTTTCAAGGAGATGTGTTTGCCAAGACTTTCTATTGAAAGGAAACTAAATGATGTTTAGCTATTAAGACACACCTTGGATTTGAAAATGACTAATTGTGTAACATAGGATTTTTTTTTTTTTTAACACTGTATTAAAAACCCTCTAATATTTTGTTCTATACTTGGGTTGTGATACAGGAGTTCATTTATAAATTAGCAGCTTGGAATTTGGATACTTTTTTCTTATAGAAACAGTTTACCCATGATACATCTGAAAAAGAAAAACTTCTCACCATTTTAATAAAGTTTCAATGAGGAAAAAAAAAGTGTTCTTTATGGTGGCAAAGTGGTTAAGAGCTTGGCTGCTAACCAAAAGGTTGACAGTTTGAATCCATCGAGCCGCTCCTTGGAAACCCTATGGGGCAGTTCTACTGTTTTACAGGGTCACACTATGAATCGGAATTGACTTGACAACAGGTTATTTACCTTGTCTTCCTTTTCTCAGGGCCAGCTACTCCTTCATCTAGAGGTAGACACAGGGCTTTGCCCAGGCATAAGCTACAATGGTTTGAATGATGAGCTAGGATTCTGGGGCAGAGGAATGAGCAGTGCTGACTATATTGGAGTGATGGGCAGGGGTGATGGGTGTGTTAAGAGTAAAGAGTTCGACCTGAGTAGGTAAAGAGCAGGGAGCTGGAGAGGAGAGGAAACTTGATCCTCCCTTCCTTTCTCTCTCCTCCTGGCCCTCTGGCTCCCAGTTATGAGATAGTATAAACAATAGGGATGGAAAAATGACCCTCCTGTTCCCTTTCCACTGCCACCAGCTGCTCCTTTTAGCCAGGGTCCCTCTCCTTCCCCATCCCCAGCCAGCGTATAGCAGACTCGCAGGTTCCTCAGTGGACTTCTATTCTAAAAGCAAGTACACACGCTTAGAGATTTTTTTTCCTTAGAGTCTGACCTGCCAGGAACAATGGCAAAAAATACCACAAACAAGGCTTATATTCCCCGGGAAGTAGATGAAGGCTAAACTGCAGTCCTGCTTGCCTGCCCAATCTCCATTTCCTGAATTTCCTTCCATTTGTAGCAGAAAGTCCCAAAAAACCAAACCAAACCCACTGCTGTCAAGTTGATTCCGACTCACAGTGATCCTGTAGAGTTCCCAAGGCTGTAAATCTTTCTCCGGCAGAGTGGCTGTTGGGTTCAAACCGCCAACCTTTCAGTTAACAGATGACTGCTTTTTTAACTACTGCACCACCAGTCTCTGTTTATCTCAGAACTTGGGCCTCCTCCTCCTCCTTGGTGTGATTCCTCTGAGTCACAGCTAGAAAAGCCCCACTTAACGGTTATCTTAAATGGAGGCCCAGGCAAGGCTCGCCTGCCCTGCCTAAGTCAGGTTAGTGAAGACCCTCATTCCCCTCCTTCTTCAATCCTTTTTTCTTCAGACTGCTTCATCCCTGCAGTCACTGAGGGATTCTCTTATCCTTTCTTTTTACTTCACAAATCTTTCTCCTACCAACTCAAGCCCTCTCTCTGCTTCTGGCCTCTCACCTCAAGAAGGCTGTATGTGGGTGGGGAGGGACTGATAGCTGAGAGGATGAGGGAGGATTCCCGGCAATTCACAGGAAAGGTAAGTGGGAGACTAAGTGTGTGTACCACATGCAATGCCACAGAACAGAGTAAGGTCTGAAGCCAAAATATCGCCATCACTTTTGGAAAGGAAGAACATTGACGACTCATAAAAAACCAGAATCAGACAAGGATCCTAAGTAGGTTCTTGGTGAAAAGTCCTTAGAGCGTTTTGGTTTTAGCCTGACAGCTGCAAGTTAATCTATTGAGTTCCAGGTAAAAAGAATACTGGTATTAGATTTAGAAGACGTGAATAAAGGCTGTTATGGCTGCTGCCTATTATTAAATATCCCTGAAATATTAACATGTAAGAAACAAAAGTAAAAATTAAAATTTTCTGGTTGTGAATTTATACCATTTTCTAAAATAATCAGATGCTAATGTATCAAGAATATCATTTAATAATTACATAAAATATAGAAAACTTACCTGTTCGGCAAAAAAAGAGAATACAGTAAACATAATCAATGTTGCTAGTACACAATGGGTCCAAAACTTCAATTTATCCCGATAAGCCCTCCTGTTCAGAGAGAGAAGAAAGCAAACATGTACCTCTGAGTATGGTTTTTCTGTCATTAGTGATAGTCATATATTAGTTTTGCAAAAAACAACACTGTGAAAAACAAAAAATATTGCTTGGAGGCAGTTCAAAAATGTTAACACAATATATATTCCCATCAGGAGCTCAGATTTTTCACTATATCACAGTAGACTTTATACTTTCATTAGAGAAAGTTATCCAGGGAGCAGAGAGGACCTCAAAAGAAAACTATCGCTAGGATTTAAACAAAACCACTCTTCCACTCATTTTTATTTATTCACTCATGTTCACTGGGTTGGGTTACTCATGTTTATTTCTTCCTTTACTCACTCACCCAATAAATGCTGTGGATACAAAGAGAAGAACAAGATAAGGTCACTGCCCTAACATGGAAAGTCACAGACATGCAGACAACAACCACCAGAGAACACAGAGACATAATACAAAAAAGCAAATTCTTGTGGAAAATTGCAGAGAAATGTGAAAGCACCAGAGAAATGATACTAATTCATTCAAGCTCTGAAGGGAATCGAGAAAGCACCCAGCCGAGGAAGGGAATGACCGGCAGCAGAGTCAGAGTCACAAGGTGAGTCCTGCAGGACTGAGCCAAGTTCGGGACATGAGCTGCAGTGGGCACCAAACCATGGAGGAGGCAGTGATTATGAACTGTGGTTGTTCTAGAAAATCATGCAATGGGATTTGGACTTAATACTCCAGCGGGGAAGGAGGTAAGATGGCAGGGGTGAGGGTGGGGGTAACACAATCAGGGTAAAAATGGTGGCCATTTGAAGGATGGATGGAGAAATGAGTCCAGTTAGTCTAGGTATGATGCAAGAATCAGGGGCTGGACTAGGGCAGCAGGAATGAAAACAAATATGCAACTGAGAGTAGAATCCATTGGATTTGGAGACTACAGGACACCGAGGATTAAGAGAGGCAGTACAGCAGTTTCCTCACCTGTAATTTGAAAATGGGTAATTTGTTATGAAGATTAAAAAAATACTTAGCATAAGGCCTGAAGATATGCTAATAACTACCAAATTCAGTCCTCTGTGCTGAGTTCCAGATTCTCATTTACAACTGTTCACTGTGGATAGCTCTACCTCAAATCACATGTTCAAAATCACACGTGTACTCTCTCACACACTGTTGTTCCTCCTGTATTTCCTAACTCTGTTAACAGGATCACAATTAGCTCACTCACAGCATCATTCAGAGCCCACATGCAATTTAAAGAGCTAATGAGCCACAGGCTACAGCACAGCTAATGTGACGCATCAGCAATCAGAGAACCCTATAACAGCTGGAGGTGAACTGAGGTTCCCTCAACCACCCATCCACTGAGCACCTACCAGGTGCTAGGGAGGCACTGTGAACTCAGCGACAGGTAAGACACAGTCTTTGCCCCTGAAGAGGACTCAGTCTACTAGGGAAGGCGAGCATAACCAGATGCACTAAGGGGGGAAGGAACAGGGTTCTATGGAGACAGGAAGAAAGCCAATGCAGGAAATAAGGAAAAGATAACAGGTGACTCAAGAGTGCAGGTTGTAAAAGTAAAGAGAAAAAGGAAAGTTTCTACAAAGCAGCATGGGATTGGTGGGTTAGCAGTGGGGCAGGGTTGTCAGAGAACTGGAGGCAGGGAGACAATTAATATGTATTACAACAGACCTAGAACCATGGACATAGCCCAGGGAATAAGGAGAAAGCAATAGGTGGACCTGAGAGAGATTTCAGAGGGGAAACTGGCAGAGCTTGGCAACTAGAACTCCTTGGTACCTTGGAGTTGGGTAAATTGCACAATTACCGTGTACTTTGCTGATATCTATATATTTTCATTTTTAAAAGGAAAGATTATTACTAAATCCTTAATATCCTGTATCTGATTCGTCTCATTTGCACAACTCAGAAATCAAGGTCTTCTCAAACTACTCCTATGCAATTGAGCCCTTAAGGTGAATGTAATGACAAAATGTATTTGAGGGAGATAATACTTGGGGCCATCTGAAGACCATTTTCCTCTACACTAAAGGAAAGTAAAAATTTGAGAATCCAATCCTTGCTATTTCTGAAAGACATCAAAAAATGTTATCCCTACCTCTGTGTCTCCCCTTGTCTTCATCCTTCACAACTCTATAATTTCTATACTATACAGCTCTTAACCAGATGCCAATTCTTTGCTCATTATCTATAAAGGTTTCCAGCTGGTTATAAAGGCTAACTAGACAATCTGGTTGTCAAGGCTCTGAATAAAATGGTTTCCAATGCATCTCCAGGCTTATCTCCCACAACTTCACTATAGGAATTCTCCAACTGAGCCAGGCTAGCCCCTAAAACTTCTGGATCATTCTACCTCCAAACCTTTGCTCAATGTTCCCTTAACATTTTCTGAAATTCTTGCTTCTGAATTTAGCCTAATTCCATTTTCCCAGAAGCCAAAAGCTCCATCACAGCTAATGCACTGCCCCAACAATCAAAGAATCCTATAATAGCTGGGCTTCCCTCAGCCACCCATCAACTGAGCACCTAATACCTTGACTATCAGCTCAGCCTACACCTACTCCTCATACCTCTCATTGTGTACGGAACAACATGCTCCTATGAATTGATATTCCCCGTCATCTATATACTCGGTCAGCAAGCAGTTGAATAAATGATTAAAGTTCCCACTAAATTCAAAGGAGCTCTGGTGGTGCAGTAAAAAGCCTGGCTGCTAACTGAAAAGGTGGTGGTTTGAATCCACCACCACTCCATGGGAGAAAAGACCTCATGATCTGCTCCCGTAAAGATTACCCAACCCAACCCAACCTCTGCCATCAAATTGGAATAGGAACCCTATAGGACAGAGCAGAACTGCCTCATAGGGTTTCTGCGGCTGTAAATCTTTACGGAAGTATACTGCCACATCTTTCCACCACGGAGTGGCTACTGGGTTTGAACCTCTAACGTTTTGGTTAGCAGTCCTCCTATAAAGATTACAGGCTTGGAAACTCTATGGGGCAGCTCTACTCCGTCCTAAAGGATCGCTGTGGGTTGGAATCAACTCAACAGCAGTGGGTTTTTGAAGAAGCCCTGGAGGTGCGGTGATTAAGTGCTAGCCTGCTAACCGAAAGGTCAGTGGTTTAAACCCACCAGCCACTCCTTGGGACAAAGATGTGGCAGTCTGCTTCTGTAAAGATTACAGCCTTAGAAACTCTACTCTGCCCTATGGGCTTGCTGTGACTCAGAATCGACTCTACTGCAATGGGGTAAACTGAAAGATTCTCAGTTAAATATTTTTTCAAATCCCTTAAAGTGCTAATAAGTGTCTTTCACATATTAAGCTCAATAAAAATGCGAACTGTATTTTTGCAAAGAAATTACAGAGCAAATAATAACACACTAAAGGTATTTCAACACTCTGAAATATAAATATATGAAATATATTTATATTTATATATAAATATATGAAATATGAGAACTTACCATTCTTGCAGCTCATGCATATGAAGGAAACGGTTGCGATACTCTCTTGGCAGCTCAAACTGGGATGGGATGGGGAACATGGATTCATAGAAGTCCCTGAGAACAGCCTTCACTGTCTGGGCATCTTTATGATTATGGTCAATGTTGTCATTCAAGCAAACAAATTTCCTGAAGTAACAGAGACCCAGGATTACTGATGATCATACGGATGATTGTGACCTAATAAGATAAGGAATGTGGATTCCAAATACATTTTAAACAAATTTATGCCCCCACGTTGGTGCATTTACCGATACAATTCTCTGCAGGAGTAATGTTCCATAAAATTATTCTTTAGCTATTCCTCGCTTGTAAACCATGAGAACTGGGGTAGACAATCTTAAATGTGCCTTCTAGCGATGTGAGTGAATTAACGATTTTTACTTAGTGTGTCCTCTAAGTGTTCAATCAATATAGTTAACTGACTGGAACATTCTGTTAGCAGCTGGGGAAAAAAATTAGTTGTCTCTATAACTGAGATCTATGAACTGATGGTTATATCATAAGAGCGGTCCCATAGAGAATTAAAACAGAGACAGTATGCTACAGCTACAGATTCTCTTAGTTTGCTGACTTCTACTTAATATGTCTTCAATCAAGTTAGAGTTCTGGCAAAAGTGATTATGGGTTGTGCTTCCCTACTTGTTTCAAGTTCCTTCAAGTCAAAAGTCATTACACTGAAGATGTATTAAAACAGCAGGTAAGTATGACACCACTTTTGAAGTTGTTGTTGTTGTTAGGTGCTGTCGAGTCGGTTCTGACTCATAGCGACCCTATGCACAACAGAATGAAACACTGCCCGGTACTGAGCCACCCTCGCAGTGGTTGTTACGCTTGAGCCCATTGTTGCAAACACTGTCAATCCATCTTGTTGAGGGTCTTCCTCTTTTCCACTGACCCTGTACTCTGCCAAGCATGATGTCCTTCTACAGGGACTCATCCCTCCTGACAACATGTCCAAAGTATGTAAGATGCAGTCTCGCCATCTTGCTTCTAAGGAGCATTCTGGTTGTACTTCTTCCGAGACAGATTTGTGCATTCTTTTGGCAGTCCGTGGTATATTCAATATTCTTCTCCAATACCACAATTCAAAGGCATCGATTCTTCTTTGGTCTTCCTTATTCATTGTCCAGCTTTCACATGCATATGAGGTGTGATTGAAAATACCATGGCTTGGGTCAGGCGTACCTTAGTCTTCAAGGTGACATTTTTGCTCTTCAACACTTTGAAGAGGTCCTTTGCACCAGATTTACCCAATGCAATGTGTCTTTTGATCTCCTGACTGCTGCTTCCATGGCTGTTGATTGTGGATCCAAGTAAAATGAAATCCCTGTCACCTTCAATCTTTTCTCCGTTTATCATGATGTTGCTCATTGGTCCAGTTGTGAGGATTTTTGTTTTCTTCATGTTGAGGTGTAATCCATACTGAAGGCTGTGGTCTTTGATCTTCATTAGTAAGTACTTCAAGTCCTCTTCACTTTCAGCAAGCAAGGTTGTGTCATATGCATAACGCAGGCTGTTAATGAGTCTTCCTCCAATCCTGGTGCCCTGTTCTTCTTCATATAGTCCAGCTTCTCGGATTATTTGCTCAGCATACAGATTGAATAGGTATGATGAAAGAATACAATCCTGACGCATGCTTTTCCTGACTTTAAACCAATCAGTATCCCCTTGTTCTGTCTGAACAACTGCCTCTTGATCTAAGCAAAGGTTCCTCATAAGCACAATTAAGTGTTCTGGAATTCCCATTCTTCGCAACGTTATTCATAATTTGTTATGATCCACACAGTCGAATGCCTTTGCATAGTCAATAAAACACAGGTAAACATCCTTCTGGTATTCTCTGCTTTCAGCCAGGATCCATCTGACATCAGCAATGATATCCCTGGTTCCACATACTCTTCTGAAACTGGCCTGAATTTCTGGCAGTTCCTTGTCGATATACTGCTGCAGCCATTTTTGAATGATCTTCAGCAAAATTTTGCTTGCATGTGATATTAATGATATTGTTCTATAATTTCCACATTTGGTTGGATCACCTTTCTTGGGAATAGGCATAAGTATGGATCTGTTCCAGTCAGTTGGCCAGGAAGCTGTCTTCCATATTTCTTGGCATAGACGAGTGAGCACCTCCAGGGCTGCATCTGTTTGTTGAAACATCTCAATTGATATTCCATCAATTCCTGGAGCCTTGTTTTTTGCCAATGCCTTCAGAGCAGCCAGGACTTCTTCCTTCAGTACCACCGGTTCCTGATCATATGCTACTTCTTGAAATGGTTGAACATCGACTAATTCTTTTTGGTAGATATACCAAAATTAAAAAAAAAAAAAAAAGATTTGATAAAGCCTTCAGATCTAACTACCAATGTACAGGAAATACAACAGACATAGAATAGGCTAAACGACTGGTATACAATTACAGAAATCCGAAGTATAGAAAAGCTACAGAATATACAATTAGATTTTTTGACACATATTGATCTTTTTTTTTATATAAAAAGATCAGTTAAAAAAAGAGAAATAGGGAAACCTATAAACTTAATTGCAATGAATGGACTTTACCAGATACCAATTTAACAAATTTAAAAACAGAAAATAAATGTTTATATAAGACAATTGAGGAAATGTGTACATTGACCAGAGAGTTGATCACATTAAGGAATTATTATTCATTTTTTTAGATGTGATAATGGTATTGTATTACGTTTTTAGGGGTCCTTATACTTTAGAGATACACACTGGAAAATTTACAATGAAAGGATACAATGTCTGAAGTTTACTTAAAAATAATTGGGAGATGGTAGTGAGGGAGAGTATTTAGGTGAAACAAGACCAACCATGAATCAGTTATTGTTGAAACTGAGTAATGAGTACACAAAGATTCATTATTCTATTCTCTAAACTTGGAGAATGCTTGAAATTAAAGGGTTCTAAAACCAAATGCGGGGCCTAAGCCTTCATTGTATCCTGGATCAAAAACAGACAGACAACTATAAAAGGCACTTGAGGGCAACTGGGCAAATTTTAATATAAACTGTGTATTACATGGTATTATTGAATCAAAATTTTAAAATGTGTGGTAATGGTCTTTGGTATAAAGCAGACTGTCTCTGTTTCGGAAAACATGATGAAATAATCGGATGTAAAGTGTGTGGATGTCTGCAGTGTATTTTCAAATGGTTCAGCCAAAAAGAAAAAATGTGTACACATGCATGCACATAGAGAGAGAGAGAGAAAGGAAATATGACAAAGTGTTGACAGTGAGAAAATCTAGATTATGGGTTTATGGGGGTTATTGTACTACTTTCCTAATTGAGGGAAAAATTAAAGCAAAAGTTTACGAATGAGACAAAGGGTACGTGTGGGCACAGGGTAGTTAAAGCTGACACTGCTGAGCGCTCGCCAAACACCACTGCACTCCCCAGTCCTTCCTTCCTAAGAGAACTTCCATTTTGTTCAGCATTCTCTGCCTCTGACCTGACTCAGGAGGGGTGAACCCCACTCCAACCTCAGAATTAGCCCTTGACTGGTCTAGGTGAATCTCTCCCCTTCGCAGTGTCTGCTAGAGGGAAAGAAACACAGGAAGAGGTGGCCCCTTTCTGCCTGGAAACAAGGCGACATCCACAAGTGACATCTAGGACTGCTGCAGCCATCCTAAGCATAAAACTCAGACACACAAGAATGTCCTTAAAGTTGAAGCCAGTGAGAAGTTTGATTTTCTGCTCTTAACTTAACAATGAGACCCCATTATAGTAAAACAAAACAAAGCAAACAAACAAGAGTTAAAAAATGATAAAACCTGTTCAAGTACACTCGAGGTAGCTGGGCCTGGCTGACACTGTTGGAGAAGCCCAACTCACCATGTAACCTTTTAATAACTCTGTCCTTTTATGTATCGTGAAGATGTCTATGAATTCTCTCATCCCAACAACTTTTCAAAGTGGCACAAATACATAAAAGTAATTGCAAATTCCCACAGATATTGCTATAGACCAATAATGACTAAATGGGGAGAACAATAAGAAAGTATCAAAAAAGACTTCCAAAAACATTTTGGTGGTTCCTCAAAAGGTAAAACATAGAACTACCATATGACCCAGCAATCCCACTCCTGGGTATATACCCAAAAGAACTCAAGGCAGGGACTGAGTATGTTTCTCTACATGCAGGACCTTCCGATCTTTCCCAAACTCCTACCTCTTGGTCAAGTCCAGCTCAGTCATTACCTCCCACTGTAAGGCCTTCCCATCTGCTCCAAAGAGATATAAATCGCTCCCTTCTCTCTGCTTTTTTAAAGCACTCGGCTGCTAACCAAAAGGTTGCTGGTTTGAATCCACCAGCCGCTCTGAGGGAGAAAGGTGTGGCTGTCTGCTTCTGTAAAGATTACAGCCTTGGAAACCCTATGCGGCAGCTCTGCTCTGTCCTATAGGGTTGCGATGAGTTGGAATTGGCTCACTGGCAATGGATTTGGGTTTTGGCTTTTTCTTTCTGTTTCTATTGCCCTTTATTGATATTTATTTGCAAAATTAAACGTAATTTAAGAAAACCAGTACCTGGGATTTTTCCTTATGTCATCGAGCTGGCCAACTACATGCGAAACGTTAGTACGGATCATTTTAAAAGCAATCTCTTCTTCTCCCATGATTTCAAACCTAATTATCAGAACATATTTTAAAAATTTACATGTTCATATGGATATGAAAAGCAAAACTTCAATGGAAAAAAAAAACTTTTTGAAAGGTTCGGTGGACCTGACATCCACAGAATTAAGTAATATTTCAACATTACTAAAGAAAACAATCCCATGTAATTTTTAAAAGAATTCTTAGTAGATAAGATATTGTCAAATTATGAAAATGCCAGACCTCTGCAATTATTCTTACACTAAATGAAAAGAATACGTATATACTACTTACCTATATTTGTTTTTGTCCTTATATGCTTTGTGGATTTTATCAGTTACTGGTTTACAGTTGGTAACTAGAGTCTTAGTGACTGGTGGCTGTGAGGAAATACAAGGAGGCCAGAGGTTACATCGGGGCCAGGGCTAGGGTGAAGCGAATAAGGCACTCACCTCAGTTACAAACCAAGAAAACTCAGTAATCAAGATAAATGATTTTTAATGCAATATTTTAAAAAATCTAATTGGCATACTACAGCTCACAGGCTGGCCACCTATTTTAATAAATAAAGTTTTATTTTAATTCCCATTTCCCACTGCCATCACATCGATTCCAACTCATGGCAGCCTCATGTGTTACAGAGTAGAACTGCTCCGTAGGGTTTTCTTGGCTGTAATCTTGATGGAGGCAGATTGCCAGGCCTTTCTTTCACAGTGCCAAAGGGTGGGCTCGAACCTCCAACCTTTTGGTTCATAGTGAAGCACAAACTGTTTGCACCACCCAGGGACTTCCATCACACATTACCCCATACTATATGTTACAACAGTCTTGTAAGTTATTGTTATACTTTTCTTCAGAAAGAAAATAAATTTCTAACACAAAATATAATGAAGTGGTCTATACTATACTCATAAGCTAACTTGTGATTCTTATAGTCTAATTAGAAAATACTTTATCTCATGTGTAATCACAGTTAATTACAAAAATAAAGCCAACACCTTGGCTAAGATAAAAGTTCACTCAAGCAATGTAACTAATGCTGCCAAAAGAACTAGTACTTATGCTTTAAAAGTTTATTTGTGTGAGCTTCAAAACACCAACTTAATTACTAGCAAAGCAGCTTTACTTAGTTCTTAGCTCTCTCCTAAGTGCTAATTCTAAATCTCATTCCAGAAATTTGGAAAACACTGAAATATTATTCTGCTAAAGAATGCAGACAGACATATTTCAAAAGAAAATTAAAATCTCTCAATAATCTCTCATCATACCTATAATAGCAAGATGAATGGCTATTTTATACAGGTATATCATCTTTCCTCAGAAAATAACCCACTTCTGCAAGTTCTATATACGTGTAGGAGTCTGTAAAGTCTCACTACGAATACAATGTCTGCAAGAGAAGGAAAGAACACTACAGGAGGAAAGAGACACGAGTGAAAGGACAGATGTGGAAATAAGGGTGGGTGAAAGAGAAGCCTTGAGAGAAAGCTAAAAATGCTCTACCCATAACGAAGTTCCCTGGACTTTGAGGCCTTAGGTGATCTTTCAGCACAACTACTGCATCGACCAGAAGAAAGCAAAGATCAAAGGGGATTGGTTAGGAAGAAAGGTTGAGGGGGAACCCAACATCATTTTTCCTTCCTCCCTCCCCTGTCTTAGCCACACTCAGGGGCTGCTGACCAGGAAGGCAGGGAAAGGACAGGTTAGGGCAGCCTGGAGTTCACAGGGGCCCACTTTCCCCCTAATGGAGGTAGAGTGTGCCTATATCCCTGACAACAGATAGAAACTACAGTATTCTTGACAAATACATAAACTTGGGGAAAAAAAGGATCTAAACCAGATCATCTACATCCGGGTGATTTAGAGTTGACTGAATTAGCTTTGTTATACTGCTCTGTTAACGCCAAATTTGGGGGAGGTAGAAGAGAGTTATCGATGTTTAAAAAGTCTTGTAACTGAGAACATCCTTCAGCCTATGCAATCTAATGTCTAATGTTTTTTTAGACTTCTTTCTGCAGGAAAGAATAAAAACCTATTGTGATTACAGATATACCTTTTTATTCATGAAAAACATAGCTGTAAACGATTATTAACATTTATATAGTAATCTAGACTTTACAAAGTATTTTTCACAAGCATAAAGTACTTTATCCAACGAGACTGTGCCAAAGATCCAGAAGAAACTGCTGAGGCCACAAGATGAGCTACTAATATGTTATCGGGCTGTGTGAGACCTCCCCTGAACCAACAACCCAGACCTAGTCTTATTCCTCGACCTATTGATTCATATCAACTGGTATGAACTGATTACAAAAGCAAAGCCCTGGTGGCGCAGTGGTTAAGAGTTCGGCTGCTAACCATAAGTCGGCAGTTCGAATCCACCAGTCGCTCCTTGCAAACCCTATGGGGCGGTTCTACTGTTCTATAGGGTCGCTACGAGCCAGAATTGACTCAACGGCAATGGGTTTAGTTTTTCTTAATTCATCACAGGATGTACCAAAAATCTACGTCGAAAAGAAAAGGATTAATAATTACCCTTGATTTAACTTGCTATCACATCATCTTTTCGTGTGTGTATGGGTGTGAGAGTTTTCTGTATTTCAAATCATACTGTGTCTACGGAGCTACATTCCTTTTTTTTCCACCTCATTTCATTTTGTAAGCATTTTTCTGTATACCAATAAAAATTACCTATAAACATGTTAATGGCTATTTTATCCCTTGTTTCTCCAATTCTAAGACGCATGGTTTTTTACATCTTCTCTGAAATCGGGATACATCTTAGAAGCCAGTCTTGCAATCACTTCAGCCTGGTGGCACCCCAGTGTTGTGTGCCGTCGTGTCAATTCAGACTCATAGCAACCCTATAGGACACAGTAGAACAGTCCCATAGGGTTTCCTAGGCTATAATCTTTATAGGAGCAGATTGCCAGGTTTATTCTCCCACAGAGCAGTTGGTGGGTTCGAACCTCGCCTAGCAGCTGAGCACTTAACCAATGCGCCACCAGGGCTTCATGGCATCCCAGTGTAGTTGTCTACAAATTATCCACCGACCCCTTCTGGTAAGATCAAGAAAGTGCCAGCGTGAAACATTTAGCTTTGATGAAAGATGGCACTTCGTCTGATGAATATTTCTTCCTTGGTTAATATTCAACCCCAGGATTGTTCTCCCAGGGCACTTAGAATGCTTTCAAGATATCTTCTGCCACATGTAGTGAACAGGATGTCTACCCATGGAATATAAGCAACCAATCTGAATATTAGCTTAAAATATCCATCAGGAGAAAAAAATATTCTACAGCAAGATATAAATGATTCTGGAGCATTTGTGCCACTACTTTCCACCAAACACACACATATAAAACTTGCCTGTTGTTTTTAAATGGTGTAAATGACACCTGATAAGTTGTTGTACAAATGGAGACCTGGTGGCACAAACTGTTAGGCGCTGGGCTGCTAACTGAAAGGTTGAAGGTTCGAATGTACCCAGCAGCTTTGTGGGGAAAAGACCGGTGATCTGCTTCTGTAAAGATTACAGCCAAGAAAACTCTATAAGGCAGTTCTACTCTGTCACATGCGGTCACTATGAGCTGGAATGGATTGAAAGCACACAACAACAAGCTGTTGTACACCCATACAATGTTTTGTTCTACAGAAAAGTAACTCATGCCACCTACCAGATTGGGATCATAGTATGCTTCCTGAGTTGGTGGAATATTGTTTAGCTGAGTGATATTGGCAGGAAGCATTTTGGAGCAATTTATTAACATATGTTCCAGACCTGTCAAATCCTAAAAAGCAAAATAAAAGAATAAACCTGTTATGTGTATTTAAATAATGACTGTGGTTTTACAAATAAAACTTGTATAGGTCTCCTTGAAGATAGTTTAAATACTATCTTCAAGGAGAATTTGACAATATATTCTTAAGATAAACATTAAGACATCCTAAAAAAAAAAAAAAAAGAGTAGAGTGAGACAATACAAATGTAAATATTTCACCCTTGTTTCAAAGTAGAACAAACTGCTCTGTGAGACACCATTTCACACAAGGTGGTCCAAAGGGGTCACCAGAGGGAATGCTATGAAGCCCTATTCATCTTGGTACTCTCCACTGGTGAGTTTGCTACTCCTGGAACTAGAGGAAGCCAGGATGGTGTGGATTGTACACTGTTAGGGGTCTGGCTGAGATCTTTAGCCAACCACACCTGAAGGGCCCCTAAACGGGCCTTCCACAAAATTCTTACATGCAGGTATACTCTGGCTCTTCTCCAAATAGCACAATATCAATCCCTGCTGAAAACCCTAAAAAGTAATCTCATAAAATACTAACTTGAAATTTAGTTTGAATTCTGGCATTAAAAACAGACTCATTGTAAACCCTCGCTAAATAATAAGAATTATTTTTAATTGCATTGAACTGAAATCTGTAAGGGAAAAAGAGAAACTGGCAAAATCAAAAATTTCATTTAAAATGTTGCAAAATTTAAGAAAAAAATATAATACCTGTAAACTTAAAGGCAGGTCGTGAATTCTGGTAGCCAGTGTTCGGATTTCTCTGTCAGATAAGATACCAGATTGGTCTGTATCCACTTCATCAAAAACTTGAGATATATTCAGTGGCTGGACTGCACTCATGAGATAATAAAAATAAGAGAAGGCAAACTGCATATCCTCAGAATGGCGGACTTTGTGAAATGACGTTTTGTCAAATTCTTCAGGGAACCTGTCCAAATATAAGACAGGATGAACTCTTCAGATTCAGAATATAAATAGTCCCTAACATTTGTGGGAATTGACGCCATTGAATTATGGTGCTGGAGAATAATACTGACTATACCATGGACTGATGGAAAAAACAACAAATCTGTCTTGGAAAAAATATAACCAGAAAACTCCTTAGAAGGGAGGATGGCAAGACTTTGTCTTACATACTTGGGAGTTATCAGGAAGGACTAGTCCCTGGAGAAGGATATCATTGTTAGTAAAGTAGAGGGTCAGCAAAAAAGAGAAAGACCCTCAATGAGATGGACTGACACATGCAAGCAACTCAAACACAAGCAAGACTCACATATCTTGCAGTTCTTGCATAACAATTCGGTCAATCATGTGAGGCATGTGTGCTGGGACTTTCCGAGACGTGAATCCAAATTTGCTGTTTAGAATTTTATTGACATAGCGGAGGGAATCTGCAAACGTATCTTTCAGTTGCCTCCCAGTATGCTTGCTATCGGTAAAATACGCCAATTGTGTCCTCAGTGATTCTTCTTCCTGAAAAGAGAGTTCCATGTATACACACCTTTACATTTAGTAATGTACTTTGTTAAGGAGCTCTGGTGGCAAAACAATTAAACACTAATTTGCTAACTAAAAGGTTAGCAGTTTGAACCCACCCAGCCACTCCAAGGCAGAAAGACTTGGCAATCTGCTCCCATAAAGATTACAGCCTAGAAAACCCTATGGAGCAGTTCTCCTCTGTCACCTGGGGTCACTGTGAGTCATAATTGACTCAACGGCGCCTAACAACAACAATGTACTTTGTAAATAAAGGCACCATCTTATATAATGTGGCAATAATTAGTCACTAACTGGAGCCCTGATGGTGCAGCAGTTAAGAGCTCAGGCTGCTGCCCAAAAGGTCAGTAGTTTGAATCCACCAGCCGCTCCTTGGAAACTTTATGGGGAAGTTCTACTCTGTCCTACAGGGTTGCTATGAGTTGGAATCGACTTGACCGGAACAAGTGTGGCTTTTTTTTGGTGACTGACCATGCGGGACAAATTAAATGAGCACTAACTTGAAGCATCCTAACAGTAGGACCGAACTGGATTCAGTGAAAGTCTGTCTCACCAACACTGGCTTGAGAACAAAAGCTGTGTGTTGAAGGTCTGTTTTCAGGGTATTCTTCATGCACTGGTCATTGGCCATGAGATTTCACAGCCAATTCGATGCAACATTTAAAAACGTATTTATAAACAAATCTGATATAATAATATCGAGCTATTTCTACCAGTGATGCCAAAGCAGAAAGCACCTGAGCTTGGAAGACAAGAACTGGAAACACATTTGGTGTCACCATATAATAGTGTTAATGATGCAAAGTATAAAGAATCCTGTCAAAACCAGTAAGAAGGAAAACGAAATGGCAAAGAAAATGAACACACTTTACAGGAGATGAAATTTTCTGTATGGAAACTTTTTTTTTTCTCGAACTGATAAAAAATGTAAAAAGATTGATATTAACTGGTATTGGTTAGCCTGTAGAGAAACATGTACTCTTATATACTGTTCATGGAAATAAACTTTATATACCAGCCACTTTAACCTAGCAATTCCACCTTCAGAAACAATTTACTCAAGTGTAAGGTACACATACAAAGATATTTACTGTAACATTTACAAGCATAAAAAAAGGAAGTAACTGTAGCTGTTGTAAAGAACAATGTACTGCTGTGGTTACTTTGCCCACTGTACTACTGAGTTACAAGGCAAAGGCAGAGCAATACATGCACAATATAAATTCACTGTTGAAAAACAAACTAGTTTATAGGTTTGCATATCTATCAAAAAAAGACTGGAAGGATATGTGGCCCTCTAAAATATATGTCGAATTCTTGGGCCTTATACCTGTGAATCTGACGCTGTTTGGAAATTGGGCCTTTTCTTTTGTTATGTTAATGAGGCCATCTCAGTGTAGGATGGATCCTAAACCTAATTGCTTCTGAGCAGGGCTTTGAACCCCTGCTGAGAATTTGCCTTTCTAACAAGTTCCCAGGAAGTTAGACCTAAGAATCACCTGAGGATCTTGTTAAAATGTAGATTCTGATTCAGTATATCTGGGGGTGGGAGCGCAAATTCTTAGCAAGGAACTTACTAGAAATGCAAATTCTCAGCAGGGGTTCAAAGCAGTTGGAAGTCCTACTTTTGAGTTATAAAAAGACCAGGATAGACTCAGAGACACAAGGGGGAAGACATGCCATGTGAGGGCTGTCTACAAGTCAAAGAGCCAAGGAATGGCCAAGGCTACTCACAAGGAAGGAATCAACGCAGCCAAGATCCTAATGTGGACTTTTAGTCTCCAGAACTATGAGAAAATAAATTTCTGTTCTTTAAACACTTGTGGTACTTGTGTTGAAGCAGCACTAGGTAACTAGGACAGACACCCACCAAACTATTAAGAGTGATTATCTCAAAGAGGATGACTGAAGAAGGAAGGAGGGAGGAAGAACCTTTGCCTTTTTACTGTATATTTTTGCACTGCCTGTCATTTTTACCACTAACCTATGGTGCTTTTGTAATTAAAAAAAAAAAAAAGGCAAAGCGAAGGGGGAAATAGTGAGGAAATAAACACAGGCAAAAACGCCTCAGTTCTTCACTAGACAATTAGTAAATGTCTAATATGCCAGACACAAGATACTTTCAGAGGACACTGAAGAATAAGATGTCATTCCCCCTTCACCCACTTTTCTCCAGCCTAACACCTACTCATGACTCCTCTTCTTCACCATCCAACCTACCCCACTATTTTTCTTGTACTGTCAACTCTTGCCCACCCTTCAAAGGTCAGCTCACAGGGCACTTCCTCTTGGATGTCTTCCCCAATTTCTCAAGGCAGAGTTAATCAATTCTCCCTCTGGAATTCTTGCCCATACCTCTACAGAGGCACTTGCTACATAACTACGATTGCTTATCCATGAATCTGTCTTCCCAGCTGGTCTCCAGGAGCAGTGACTGTCCAAATCACTCTGTACTCCCCAGCGGTTAGCACAGTGACGGCACTTTGGAGATGTTCAAATGACAGCATGGCAGAGTGGAGCCCGGGGTGTGAGGGAAGAGCACCCCAAGTTTGAAGCTTGGCCACACTGACCTGCTGCTGTGCTGCTGGAGAAGCTAATGCACTTATCTGAGCCTCAGTTTTTTAATCAATAAAACGGGAAAAATGTCAGACTGGACTAGCATAATGTACACAAAAGCATTTCTGAAATCACAACAAGCTGCATAAGGATAAGATCCCATCCCTGGCTAAATCTCTTAACTCACAGTAAGGCTGTTATCAAAACTGTAAAATGGGGACACAACAGTAAATACCCCTTGCAAGGTACTTTTATTATTAGGGTTATTGGGAAAAAATCAAATGAAACCATATAAGAAAAGCACTTAGTTCAGTGGTTTGCAGAAGACAGTATTTTGTAGATGGTAAACAAACAGACAAAAAAAAACCCAGTTACTGTCCAGTTGATTCCGACTCACAGTGACACTATGTGAGTCGGAGTAGAGATGTGCTTCATAGGGTTTTCAACAGCTGATTTGTCAAAAGTAGATCACCAGGCTTTTCTTTCGAGGAGCCTCTGGGCACACTAGAACATCCAACCTTTGGGTTAACAGCCGAGTACATTAACTGTTTACACCACCCAGGGTCCCGTATAGACCCTAGCTATCAGTACATTGGAAACCTTGTGGTGCAGTGGTTGAGAGTTCGGCTGCTAAACAAAAGGTCAGCAGTTCAAATCCACCAGGCGCTCTTGCAAACCCTATGGGACAGTTCTACTCTGTGCTATAGGGTTACTATGAGTCGGAGTTGACTCAACAGCAATGGGTTTTTTGGTTTTTATCATTACATTGTTATGAATCACAGGATCACCGTAATCTATTTTTCCTGAGCATGGGAAAGAATAAGACTGGATGTAACTTACATCAAGGATATCTTGGAAATACTTCTTTCTCTCCCATGGCAGAAAGCCCGGGTAAGCTTCTATATAATGCTGCAGTTTTCTTCCAGGTAATACTTCATTAACACCTATGTTATTTTTAGGATTTTCCTCCACTCTGTTTTTCTCTTCTTTTTTCCCTTTCTTTTCTTTTGTCACATGTGAGACAATCAGAGAGGAGAGCTTTGCATTTGATGCACCTCCGCCTCCTACTTTTTGTATCTCCAAGTCCTGGGGTAGATTCAGGCCCTGGGGGTGATCCTTCATCTTTGTCGTCACTGCTGGAAAAGTAGGCCTCTGTAATCTTTCAGATGCTAAGCTGTTTGCCAAGATGCTTTTGTGAATTTGTTTTTCCAGTGGGGCGTGCGAACTGTCATTTCTTTCATCTGTTAATTTAGCTTCACTTATTTTCGCTTGAGCGTCCTGTGAGTTCATCAGAAATGATCTCAGCAAAGCAGACTTGGACAGATTGTAGCCTTTCAAAGTGATATCTCCACGCTCTAGCTGCAAATCCAAGTTACTGAGACTTAGTTGGACCTGTTTTGGAAGAAGTGAAATATTGACCAGGGGGATTTTTGCCTCCTCTTGGGGGATCTCTGTTGTGTTACCATAACGTCTCTTGAACTTTGGAAAGCGTTTTCCCACAGGGACATCTTCAAACGGGATTTCCACCTCTGGAAGAAGTGTTATGGGGCTAACCAAATGCTTGTAAGACTTCTGGGTGGTAGAATTTAGTTTTGGCTCCTCTCTTGTGTCAACCTCTACTGTTATCTGGATTTTGAACTCGTCATTGTTTTTATTTTGAAATGTGAGGTTGAAATGTATTGTGGTCGCGTTCATTCCACTGTTCATTATCAGGTGGATGGTTTTCCATTTATTGGCAATAGAAGCATGTCGAATGATTGGATTGTCACTATAGGCACCTTCAAGTCCTCTTTTGGCTATTTCTGCAAAGCTGAAATAAGGTAGGCATTCACCTTTTGGAAGAACATAGTGAGTCTGGTTTGGGAGAAGTGTGACTTTATACAATTCATGAAAATGATCTAGAAGAAAAGACACAAACATGATTTTTTAGAAACGAGGCATTTTTCTTCTTTTTCTTTAATTATCTGAGCTTGAGGTTTCACTTTCTAAGACTGACTCTAAACTGATTTCAAAATAATGAGAACTTCTAATACAATAGCTACTAACTGAGGAAATCATCATCATGAACCCTGAATGCTAACTCTGACTCACGGTAGGGATATGACTCTGTTCTTCATAGAAAATTTCAATAATCAACTTCCACCTTTTTATCCATTTGAAAAAATACCATTTTCTGCCCAAATGACTTCCATTACTAAGCCATCAACAGGGGCCAGTATTTGAATCACCCTTATGTACTGAATTTTTGTTCTCCTTTCATTGTTTCCAAATTAAACCTTCACAGGCATTTTTAGCTAAAATAATTTGCTTATTCAGAAAAATCACACCGTAGCAACAACAGGGAAATACAGCGCTTTAGTGTATACTGTTTTCTAAAGATCTGTGCTCTGTTATTTTTCACTTACAACTGGTTTGGATGCAAGGCTAGAAAAAGTACTGTTGTTAAGGACTGAATTGTATTCCTTCCAAATATTTGTTGGAATCCTAACCCCTATACCTGTTGATGTAATCCTGTTTGGGAACAGGGTTATCTTTGGTATGTTAACGAGGTTCTATCAGTATAGGGTGTGTCCTAAACCTCATCACTTCTGAGTTATAAAAAGAATGGATCAGACACAGAAGCCAGCAAGCACAAATGGGTGCAGGTGGGATGTGGGAGATAGATTGCCAGGCAACCAGGGAACAATGGGGCAGATGGATCTTCCCCCAGAGCCGACAGAGAAAGAACCTTCCCCTAGAGCCTTGAATTCAGGCTTCTAGCCTCTTAACTGTGAAAAAATAAATTTGTTCTTTAAAGCTACCCACCTGTGGTATTTCTATTACAGCAGTATTAGGAACCTAGGCAGGTTTACGCAGAAAAACTAAGTAATAACAACCACCCCAAAGTCCTCCACTCATCGAAAATTTTTATTCCCTTATTTGTACGACGTTTTTATGGCAATAAATATACCTTGCCCACAGTCGCCAGCATCAAACCCACAGGACAAGACATTGCAGGCTTGGTCACAGAACTTATCAGCAAGCCAGGAATTTGCACATCCTTGATTACAGTAAGAGATACTGCTAATCCCTCCACCAAACTGCCAGGGCTGTCCAACTCCAATACTGCCGGTGCCCCCGCCTCCTGCACCATAGCGACTGCCTCCACTGTTACCTATAGAGGAAAGGAAAAAGACAGTGTGTCTTACCATGCTTGACTTTGAAAAAAAAAAAAAAAGATAGTTCCTTATTAATGTTTTCAGGGTTGATGAATGATTTCAGTTAGAAAAGGTTCATTTCATTCTTTAGTAGAAGATTTCACCTATCTGAAGACAAAAATAAACTGAAAAGGGACCATCACTTCAGTGAACAGGTCATGGGATGACCAGACCTTGGCACGTACGAGCTATGGAAGCCAGAAGTACAGGTTTCAAATATGCTCAAAGGGGCCACGTGCAGACAGGCGCAGGGAGCAGGAAAACAGGACGGGCAGATTATTTCAAAGACTGTAACTACTGTGCTGTTAAAAACGTGACCTGATACGGCTGCAAACCCTTGATCAACTACCTTCCTTTCATTATCTGACTTTAATATTCTACGAGGGGCTGGGTTCTCTGGACAGCACAGAGTTATTTATGTCTGCATTCTCTCCCTGCCACTGCATATATTTTTCAAATGTGCATCTGACAGGTCTGATGGGAACACAATGCAAAGCTTTGTTTTCTGCAATAGGCAACACTTTTTCAAGCCCATTTCCTCATATGTAATTTGGGGGTGATGATAACTACGTACATATTTTCTCTTTCTTAGGGGACTAGAAAATTCAAGCGGATAATGGCTAACGTGTGTGAAAACGCTTTATAAATTTAAAGGCAATAAATAAATGTAAAAAGTTGTTATCAAAAAGTCGAAATATAAGCATGTGAGAAAGGGAGAAGAAATGTTTACTACTCTTGCCTCCTTTAGTCATTCATTGACCGAGAGCAATCTACTGCTGAAAGCCACCAGCACAAGCTCCTATATAACCAGTCAGAGTGATTCCAGAGCTTGAGCTTCCATAATTAGGGGTACTGCAGATTTTCGTGTTTTAAATAATAAGAAAAGGCATTTTCAAGTGCAGGACCAACATGAGAAAATGTCTTCAACAAGGAATAAAAGGAGTAACTGGGCCACATGTCAACTCCAAACAGTCTCTGGATTACTGATTCAATATATGAAGAATGTTTATTACGTCTACGTGTATGTTCAATAATGTTGAAGAATGAAAACAGTCAGTAAACATGAACAAATTACATTTCAATACATCCTTACCAGAGCAATCACCACCATCCCAATCACAGGCCGAATTATTACAAGCCTTGTCGCAATAGCCATCTTTAATCCAGGAACCCGGGCAACCCTCGGCACAGTTTGGCACAGGCCAGGTCAAATAAACCTATGAGAAAACACCGGAGACGGTAAAAGGATTTCTGACACTTTTTTATACTCAAATTAACTGCTTAAAAAAGACAAAACAAAGAGCCCCCAGAAAAGGCTGAAATTTTCCAAGGGCTGATTGTTTACAGTCACGTGGGATATTTTGCTCAAAGTTCATCTGTACATACAGTGGTGTTGTAAGTCCTGCTGTGCTGGCAGTTCTTTCTGGGCAACACTATCCCTTCCCAGTTACTTGTATTAATCTCAGCAGAGTGAAGGGACTTTCTGAAATCTGGGCATTTCAGGGTGCCCCTATGTGAGAGAAGTCTGAAAGGCAGGCTCTGCTTAGTTGAATCTTAGTTCCAAGATGAGCTCTTTGCAGAATTAAGGGCATGGCAGGGGAGATTTGAACAAGGATCACCTTGATGGAAGCAAAGACTCAATTTGTGGATTAGTTTCTTACAACACGGTCTATAATCTATTTTTTAAATAGATTTCAAATGTCAGACTTAAAAGCAAATGTCTGAATATGAACCCATGTCAAAGCAAATGGGAAGTGTAATACAAGTCATTGCTTTTTTGTGACAACTATCAGTAATTCCCAAGTGTATTTCTGTATAATTTTATCTCAAGACTGAGAAACGCAGCAGATGAATTCTCAGTATCCTTATCTCCATGCATTAGATTAGGTGATAATTAATCAACACAGTGGTTTACAGTATTGTGAATTGCAAACCTGCCTGCTTTCAAAATGAGTGATACTCGTGGCTAACTTTTTTAATTAAAATTATTTTTAAAAAATACATCTGCCTCTTAAAACCTCCATGTTTCTGCACACTCTGTCTACCTGGAATGTCTTTCTTCATCTAATTAACTCTTACTTATTCTTCAACACTCAGTTCAGATGGGAACTCTTCCCTAACCCTATCTGATTTAAACCTCCTGTGCTCCTACTCCTTAGCACGAAGGCATGCACACCTGTCAGCCCTGAAATCACTGTACACAGTCATTGATTGTGTGTGTGTCTCCCCTGGTAAGCCACAAGCTCGTCTTGCAGCCCTACAACCTAGCACAGAGGCAGCAACAGAACAGGCAAATGGGAGAATGAGCACAGCTGGGTGGCATAAACAAGAACAGAAAAAAAAATAGCTCTGGGCTGTTAGCATTTAGTTACAGAGATGTATAACTTTACAAGCTTATGGTGATAAGTATCTAACTTATCACACAACCCTTCCAACAATGCTATGGGGATATTCGTACTTTCCCCGTTAGGCAGACGGGAAATGCAGACGATGAGAGGCCAAGTCCCCGCCCAGAGCTGGGAAGTGGTGGAGCCAGGATCTGCCCTAAGCAGCTGGTCCCTGCCTCTCTGCTCTTAACCACCTCTCCATCCTGTCTCTCAAACAAAACCAAGCAAGACTGGCTGTCTTAAACAAAATTTCATCCATGAAACTGAGCTACCTTTCTGTCTCAGCCATTTTGCTGACATCCTACCCATGATTTTGTGTTTCATAGAGATTCCGTTTCTTGTGCTGTTGTTGCAGTAGAAAATTTAGAGGGTCGGGGAAGAATGGGTTCTGGGTGTCTGAGAATGCAGGGAAGCAAATGTCCTTACTCCCTAATTGTTAGCTCTCCTGAGCTTGGCATTGAAAAACACTTACCTGATCAAATCTGAATATAGTATTATAATAGACTGATTTCCTGATTTCCCTTTTATAACTTCTAAGTGCTTTCCAAGCTAGGCATCCTTTCCTCTTAGGTACTTACCTTCTGGCCTTTAGAGTGGCTGTAAAAATCATCTGGCCAGACGTCCTTCCCAAACATGACATCATCGTTTAGGTAAATAAATTTCTGTGACAGCCCTTCAATGCGATGAATGTGACTTTCAATAGCAGGCGAACTAAAGGTAGGCAAGTGGCTCAAATTTTGAAAAACGTCCTTTTAATAGGAAAAAAAACGAGAGAAAGAGAGAGGGTGAATGAGAGGTTTTGGTTTGGTTTGGTTTGGAAAGGAAAAGAAAGGGAGAATTAAAGAAAGTAGGAATGGAGGTAAGGAGGGGAAGGGAAATGAAATCTCAGATACGTCTGAACCACAATAAAAGAACTGGAAAGGAACCCATGGCCTTGCCGTATTTGGAAAGTCATGTACCTGGTGTGTTACTATTGTTACTCGAGGGTTATCTAGGTTCAGCCAAGATGGAATCTGCCCATTGGTGACAATGAAAATATTCCGAACCCATGGTGCGTGCCTCTCGATAGATCGCAATGAGTATCTCAGCTCTTCGTTATCCTCAAAACGGCTGGCAGACACATCTTCATCCTGCTTAGACTGAGAAAAACAGTTGGGGCATGAGAAAGTAAAACATCCTCTTCTTCCTCTTTCCCCTCTGCTCTCAGGGTGCCTTGGCAGACTTTTCTTGTTGAGCATATTCCCAGCAGGACATACATTGATTCAATAACTTCTACATGTGCCATTCAATGACACTGATATTGATAACATTCTTCAACTTGTGCTCCGGCAGACTTTTAGAGACTGAGTCCTACTTTTAAATGTTACAAAAAATGCAAAAGACTCACCATATTTAAAAAAAAACAAAAACAAAAACCTCAAAGACACAGCATTTCTTTAAGCCACGTTATAGAAAATATTCTTGAGTTAACGTAATTCTATATCATTGCAATTACACGTAGTCTTCAACTTACGACATGTTCAAGTAACGATGAACTGCACTTATGTCTTTTTTTGTACATCTTATCATTAGAAATATGTACTACATAAAATGTTAAAATGTATCTGTAAGTTTATATGTAATATTTCCAACCCCCAAAGCCAAATAAAGATCAGATTTACAAGGATAACTATAACTAAAAGCAATAATAATGAAAACTTAAAAACAAAAAAAAAGTGAGGTACTTGACTTACGTCAGAACTGATTTACAATGGAGTCATTGGAACGGAACCCCATAGTAAGTCAGGGACTACCAATGGTAAAAATGGTAGTGGCTGGAAAATCAGAAAGGTCCACTCAGCTCACCTTTCTACAGGTCCTCTTCCTTCTCCTCACCTGATGACTTACAAATCCTTAACATTCTAAACCTTTGATTTGAGTTTTAAAAGAATCTCTGCACCCCTCACCTGGCTGATGGCACTCAGATCCCACAATAAGTATGCAGGACTTATGGTCAGTTCTTTTCCATCGATGGTCATGTTCTTCTTAGTTTGTTTATTCAGTTCTTGGAAACCCCTGGGGTTATTCAACTTTAGAAGTGCTACACTTGCATCTGAATATAACTGCAACTATAAAATAACAAGAGGGTTATATATACAAAACCTGAGCCCCAAAGAAGTAAACAAAACAAAACAAAACCTTAACCCACTGCTGTGAAGTCAATTCCAACTCATGGTGACTCCATGTGTGACACAGTAGAATTGCTCCATAGGGTTTTCCTGGCTATAATCTTTGCAAAAGCAGATTGCCAGGCTTTTTTTTCCGTGATGCCAATGGGTGGCTTCAAACCACCAACTTTTAGATTAGTAGCTGAGTGCAAACCGCTTGCATACCACCTCTGCAGACTTCCTGGAGTGGAAAAAAAATCACTATTCTCGAAACAAATAAATAATATACTGCACTTCAATATTCTGAACTTAATTTTAAGTTTATGAGGATAATATTTTTACCTTAATTTTGTCTACCCAAACTACTTTTATTCCAAAGAGGGGAACTATTTTGAAACTTCAAAGACATTTTAAAATTTCATGGTTTTTTAAAAATATTATTTAGGATACATTTAAAATCCAGAAAAGATCTGACACTGACATATTCCTGATATATGACAACACATTCAATTTTGATCTCTGATTTCCAACTCACAGCTAAGGTCATTTATTGTAGGAAATTATTTGTGTAGTATTTTTGTTGTTTTTACTGCCTAGGTACTGTTCATTACCCAGTGCCACCAAGTCATTAAAGGGAACCAATTTCACAGTAGCTATACATAAAATGATAACAAAAATAAAAGCTAAAAGTGCAACACATTACAGTTAAAAATCAACAAAGCTGACTTGCTTAACACATTTATATTTTAACTTGATTATATGTAGCAGCATTTTCACTTCAATTTCTACTACTCACTGGGTGCATACTATGTGCCAAACACTGCCCTAGGTGGTAAGTAAGTACCACAGCTGAAGACCCAAACTCAGATCTTCATGGCTCTAAACCTGGTATTTCTCTGCAAGTTTAGGCTTTTGACAATTCCTGGTGTCAGAAGTGAGATTCAAAGTGGATGACCAGAGTACCCCAGAGGTCTCATCGGACACAGGAATGGTACCTGCAAAAGCCCTTTTGGCTTACTCTCTCCATGAAGCATCTGGGTGTCATCCTGGTAAGCCCTCTTGGATTCTCAAGTTCCACTCTTTGCATTTTGAGCTTGAAACAGATATTTATTATGAGTTTGGTGCATTTGTTGTTTTGTTGCTGTTAAATCTGTCTTAAAATGGGGTCTCCCTAGGAAGCAGCAGATTTTCCTAGCAGAACTCTGGCTCACTACATGGCTAAGAGCTACAGGTCTAGGTCCTGTCTGTGTTTGGATTTATGGTTTGAGCTCACTAACATCAGTTTGCCAAATCAGTGATGACTTTGAGGTAGTTTTCAGTTGGAAAACTAGTATACCTAAGGTCTAAATTAGAAAACCATGGTGCCCAAACCATACAAAACAATGCCATGTTTATTTTGATTGGTATTCTGAGGCATCAAATGTATTCAGGATTCTAAAATACCCTCTTTGAAGGACACTGTTCCAAAATTGAACGAATATAACCTTAAACTCCTTAATGAAATTACTGCTTTACCAAAAAAGATACTCTGGTTCTTCTCTCCCTCTTTGCTGCTCTTTATTTGGCTTTACCTCCTTATTCTGATGAGTGCTCAAATCTCTCTGAGATACCCTTTGCTCACTCTGATCTCCTTTCAGATCCTAAACCTTCCAGGGCCCCTGTGCCCCAAATGACTTTTAAAATAAAATCCGGTGAAGAAGGGGAAAACAAGCCACCTGTCATTACTTTTACTCCATGGTATATAAGCAGAGTTAAGGACTACACAAAAGGAATTTGCTAACTCTGTAGAAAACCCAGAGAAATTCAGGATATTAACTGATGCCTACCAACGAGGACGCCCTGACTTACACCTGCTAATATGCATTTGGGTGAGTCCTGGGGAAGCCCCAAATTGGATCCGGTTAAAGGAGCGGGAAAATGCTGAACAAAGTTTAGAAGCTGGCACGGCAATGCCGGCTAAATTTTTAAACAACTTTAAGGCTTTTAGCTCATAAATTATCAGAAGCTATACAAAAAGTCTTTCCTAGAAAGATTCATTGCGCCAAAATTCAAGGCTGCCAAAAAGGACCAGGCAAAACTGTATACAACTTCCTAGAACACTTAACGAAATCTTTCTCTGAACACGCTGGTCTAGAAATAAAAGGTGCCAGAAAAGCTTTTAACTCTATGTTTGTTAATGGCCTTAAGCCTGAACTAGCCATCCTTGTCGAACGACATAGTTTAGACTGGGACATGGGTCCAATAGTGGAACTAGCACACTCAATTGAACAATTGGCTCAGATACTTCAAACTGATAAGACAAATAAGCACAATCACCTCATGACTTTACAACTTCAACAGCTTCAATCTTCTAGCACCTGACCTGGCAATCCCCTAGTTGTTACACATGCTGGAATTTGCTATTACTGAAAAAAATCCTGGGCACTGGAAAAAAGAATGCCAGAAAGTACAGACAAAACTCCCAAGGACTGCCCCTGACGAGGATCTGAGGAAGTTGTCAGGCTGCAACTGGCTCTGCCCCTTAATTCTCAAGGTGAAGCTATATTACTAATTAATGGTGAACCACACACCTTTTTAATCAATACTGGTACTACCTTGTCTGCAATTAACCCCACTTCTTTATCACAGACTACTCCATGGAGTAAAAAAAACTATTGATATAGTGGAGGTTTCTAACATTACTCAGCACGTCATCCAGTCCCTTCCCATTTCAGTTTCTGTAGGGTCAGTGACCAACTGCCACTCATTACTTTTATGTGACACAGCCCCTATAAATCTCTTGGGAAGAGATCTACTGGGGAAAATGAGACAGTACTATAACCTTTAGGAGAAAAGGACAGAGTTCTTCAACTTCCAGAAAACCCTATGCCCAAACTAATTTGTCACTTAGAGGCCTTACATCTGCCAGAGGAAAGGGTACATTTGGAGACAGGTGTCCACTACTACCTACTATTCTTCCTCAACTGTGGGCAATCTCTTCTACTGATATTTGGAAAATACCAAGTGCCCAACCTATTAAAGTCCAAATTAACCCTCTAAACACCACTGAAATTTGAGGCCATTAAAGGTGTAACCCCTATAATTAGGGGTTTCCTAGACAAGAAACTCATCATGCCTTGTACTAGTTCTTGCAACACACCCATCCTGCCTGTTAAAAAGCTCCATGGCAACTTCTGGGCAACCTGGCACCACAGACAGAAGCACCACGCTGTCCCTCCACAGCAAAGACCCAAAAACCTAAGTAAAACAAAGACAAACATCACTCCTGGAACCCGAAGTGTCAAACAAAGAAATAAAGAACTCAGCCAAACACCAAATAGAATAAGAAACTGACAGAGGACTGAGAGTGAGGAAACATACTTGCTGAGATTCCTTTACAGCAAATGCAGCAGGGATTTGCCATCTTGGACTCCTGTCGGAGATCAGCTGGCAGGGAGCATGGGAAAGCAGCTTCACGGAGCTCTCAGCAGGAGACAGAACAACTGGTAACCAGCAATGCATACTTTCCCACTGCCCCCATCCTCTTCCTGTTCTTCTACCTCCAAGCTTCCTGGCTAGCTGCAGTGGATCAACCAGCTGCGAAGTGCAGTGTCCATGCTGCTTGAATTTGCCCCACCCACATCAGAGACAGGCGAACAGGAAGTACGGGAAAGCAACTTCACGAAGTTCCCAGCAGGAGACAGAGCACCCAATAACGAATGATATGCGGTTTCCTAACCCCTCTCCTTGTTCCCTTCCCACTTCGGCCTCCTCTGCTTCCCGCCAGCTTCAGATTCTTGGCCAGGAAGCAACTGCTTCCACCCCAGGCTGCTTGGATTCCCCCGTCCATACTGACTGGGTCCCTAAGCTGGTGTAGCTTCTTTCTGTCTTTTAGTTTCTTCTGTGCCTCCTACCATCTCCCCCTCCTCTCCCTTAAACACCTGGCTCCGTGCGCATCTTTGCTTCTTCTTGAAAGGCTGTGAAGCCCTGCATAACTGGGGATCACTACCCCGGCCCATGACACCACGCTGGTGGGATCTCTGGGACTTTTTTTTTGCTTGTTTTGTTTTGCTTTGATCTGTTTTATTTTGTTTCTTTCTCTTTTCACACTTGGGAGCCCCTTCTAGCCAGGGTGCACTGCATGAGCTAGGAGGCACTCCCCCCATCTGTGTAGCCACGTATGCGGGATCCCTGGGGCCATTTCTTTTCTCTTTTTTATTTCCTTTTACTTCTCTTTTTCCCTTTCTTTCCTTATTTCTCGGTTCTTGTCTGTCTATACTTTCTCTCCAGTTTCCTGAGTACCTGGCACTGTGTAACATCTATATACCCTCTAGCCAGGCTGTACTACACAAACTGGGAAACTTCCCCAGTCTTCGCAGCCACACTGGTGGGAACCCTGAAGGCTTTTTTTTTTTTAAATACATTTCCTTTTCTTTTCCAAATTTTTAATCTATTTTTTTTTTTTCCATTTTCCTTTTTTATTTTTTTTCCTTTTCCCTACTCTCCATTTCCCGGGTTCTCATCTCTCCACTCCAACAACCAGCTCCCATTGCACTTTTTTCTTCTGGTGGATTTTTTTTCCCTTTGTTTTTAGTTCCTGCTTCTCTCTCCTCTTTCCCATACCAATTTTAGCTCCATACATCACAACCTGCCCCCTCTTTCCTACCTACCTGCACCATGTACTGAACACCGCACCTCTGAGAAGCACAGGAAAGGAATACCAGAACCTGCCTGGCACTAATTCCTGGTCCACCCTGTCAGCCTTAGTATGTGCCACCAATAACCCATCCCAGCCCCTCCCCTTCAGCTGGACTTGCCCTGCTGCATCATAGCTGAGTGACTGGCCCCACCCACTGGACAAGGAGGTAAAAAGTATTACAACTACAAACAAGCAAACAACAAAAAAAAGCACAGTCTTCCTGCTGAGACATAACCAGATAAAACAAAAAACCAGGACAAAACAAATCTACAATCAAGAAATGAAGAAAATAACTAATGAATGCCCTGGAGACAGCAGACAATATCAACACATATCTAAAAAAAAAAAAAAAGACAGGATGGTTTCAGTAGGCATCTAAAATAAATTAGCAGATGACTTTCCAGTAGAAGAAAAATCACTAGAACTACCTGACAGGGAATTCAAATCTGTAATATTCAGAGCTATCCAAGAGTTGAAGCAAAAAATAGATCAAAATGAGGAAAAAAAGACAAATTTATGGAAAAGACAAATTCATAGAAAATACACACAAAAAAATGGAATTCAGGAAATAATACAGAAACAAAATGTCAAAATAAATTCACAACTAGAAATCATACAAAAATAACATTTACAAATCCAAAAGATAAACAAGATTAAAGAAATGGATGGTGTCATAGAAGATCTGAGGAGAAGGTTTGAAATGACGGAAGACAGGATCAGTGAAATTGAAGACAAGCACTTGCATACAACTCAGGTTGAGAAAAATCAGAAAAAAGAACTAAGAAAAACGAGGAAACCCTGAGAAATATGTGGGATACAGTCAAAAGCAAAAATTTGCAAGTGATTGGAGTTCCAGAACAGGGAGAGAAAACGGAAAACAGAGAGAGGATCACTGATGAACTGCTTAAACTTCCCAAATATCATGAAAGATGAAAAGATGACCATCCAAGAAGCTCAACAAACCCCATATAGGACAGGTCCTGTCATGGATTGAATTATGTCCCCCAAAAATGTGTGATTCCCAGTATTCTGTGGTTGTCCTCTATTTCGTGACTGTAATTTTATGTTGAGAGGATTACAGTGGGATTGTAACACCACCCTTACTTAGGGCACTTCCCTAATCCAATGTAAAGGGAATTTACCTGGGGTGTGGCCTACACCACCTTTTCTCTCTTAAAAGATAAAAGGGAAGGGAAACAAGCAGAGAGTTGGGGACCTCATACCACCAAGAAAGCAGCACCAGGAGCAGAGCACGTCCTTGGGACACAAGGTCCCTGTGCCTGAGAAGCTCCTCGACCAGGCGAAGATTAAGGACAAAGACCTTGCTCCAGAACCAATGGAGAGAGAAAGTCTTCCCCTGGAGCCGAAGCCCTTAATTAGGACTTGGCACCTACTAGATTGTGAGAAAATAAATTTCACTTTGTTAAAGCCATCCACTTGTGGTACTTCTCCTTAGCAGCACTAGATGACTCAGACCCCAAAGGAAAAACACCAAGGCATATCATAATCACACTCACTAAAACCACAGACAGAGAAAACATCCTGCAAGCAGCTCAAGAAAAACAAAAAGTCACATACGCTAAACTCTGACTATTCAGCAGAAACACATAACACTAAACTCTGATTATTTGGCAGAAACCATGCAGGCAAGAAGGCAATGGGATGATTTATATAAAACCTTGAAAGAAAAACATTGCCAACCATGAATAATATATCCAGCAAAACTTTTGTTCAAATATGATGGCGAAATTAGGACATTTCCAGATAAACAGAAATTAAGGGACTATGTACAAACCAAACCAAACCTACAAGAATTATTAAAGGGAGTCCTTCAGTCTGAGAACAAACAAGCTTGTACCAGCCAGATACCAATATAGGAAATAAACTCTCAAGGATTATCTAAAACCAAAAGAATTGCAACAGGGAACCAGAGAGGTTTATCTATAAATGACAACAATGTCAGAACAATAAGAGAGGGAATAAATGGTGAAGGTACAGAACTTTGTAATGGAGAGGAAGGCAAGGCAATAACAAGTAATAATAGACTGGTTCAAACCTAGGAAGATAAGGGTAAATTTCAAGGTAACCTCAGAGAAAGTTAGCAAACCTACTTATCAAGATAAAACCTACAAAAACAAAAGAAATCCGCTAACAAAAGGAACTCAGCACAGGAGAGAGTAAGAGGAACAAAAAAAAAATGTTAGCATCACCAAAAAAAAGCACTACAAAAGGATAGCAATAATCTCACACCTATCAATAATTACACAGAATGTAAATGGCCGAAATGCACCCACACAGACACACAAAGTGACAGAATGAGTAAAAAAACAAAACAGGATCCATCAATATGCTGTCTAAAAGAGACACAACTTAGAAACAAAGATGCAACTTTATTAAAAATCAAAGAATGGAAAAAAATATATCAAGCAAATAACTACCAAAAAAGAGCAGGAGCAGCAATTCTGATCTCAGATAAAATACACTTTAAAACAAAATCCAACATAAAAGACAAATCACTATATAATGATTAAAGGGACAATCCATCATGAAGACAACAACAATAAAAATCTATGCACCCAATGACAGGGCTCCAAAATACATAAAACAAGCTCTAACATCACTGAAAAGAGAAATCGACAGTTCTACAATAATCGTAGGAAACTTCAACACGCCATTCTCAATAAAGGACAAAACATCTAGAAAGAAACTCAACAAAGATACAGAAGAGCTAAAGAGCACAATCAGTCAACTTGGCCTCACAGACATATACAGAACAAGTCACTGAACAGCTGCAAAGTAAAAATTCTTTTCCAAAGCACATGAAACATTCACCAGAATAGACCACATCTTAGGCCACATGGCAATCCTCAATAAAATCCAAAACACTGAGATAATACAAAGAATCTTCTCTGACAGCAATGCCATCAAAGGAGAAATTAACAACAGGAAGAGTAAGGAAAAAAAAAAAAACGATTACATGGAAACTGCATAACACCCTGCTTTTTTTAAAAACCACTGGGTAATAGAAGAAATCAGAGGTGGAATCAAAAAATTCCTAGAAACAAATGAGAATGGAAACACATCATACCAAAACCTTTGGGACACAGCAAAGACAGTCCTCAGAGGTCAATTTATAGCAGTAGATGCACACATCAAAAAAGAAGGGACAAAATCAAAACATTAGCCCTACAACTAGAACAAATATAAAGAGAACAGCAAAAGAAGCCCACAGCCACCAGAAGAAAGGAAATAAACAGAACAGAAATAAATGAAATAGAAAATAGAAAGAATCAACAAAACCAAAAGTTGGTTCTCTGAAAGGATCAACAAAATTGAAAAACCACTAGCCAAACTGACAAAAGAAAACAAGGAGAGGATGTAAATAACCCAAATAAGAAATGAAACGGGATACATTACAACAGACTCAACCGAAATAAAGACAATCATAACAGGGTATCACAAAAAACTATACTCCAAAAAATTTGAAAACCTAGAGGAAATGGACACATTTCTAGAAACACACTACCTGCCCAAACTAACAAAAAATTATCTTGAAAATCTGAACAACCCCATAAAAAGATATTGAAAAATGTAATAAAAAAAACTCCAAACAAAAAAAGCCCTGGCCCAGATGGCTTTACTGGAGAATTTTACCAGATATTCAGAGAAGAGCTTACACCAGTACAACTCAAACTATTTCAGAACACAGAAAAGGAAGAGATACTTCCAAATTCATTCTATGAAGCCAGCATAGTTGATACCAAAACCAGGCAAAGACACCACAAAAAAAGAAAATTACAGATCAACCTCTCAACAAAATTCTACCCAATAGAGTTCAGGATCATATCAAAAAAAATAATATACGACAACCAAGTATGATTCATACCAGGTATGCAAGGATGGTTCAACATTAGAAAATTACTTATAATTCACCACATAAATAAAAAGAAAGAAAAGAAGCACATGAGCATCTCAATTGACACGGAAAAGGCATTCGAGAAAGTCCAAAACCCATTCCTGATAAAAACTCTCAATACAATAGGTATAGAAGGAAAATTTCTCAACATAGTAAACGGCATCTATGCAAAACCAATGGCCAAGACCATTCTTAATAGAGGCTGAAAACATTCCCCTTGAGAACACGAACAAGACAAGAATGCCCTTTATCACCACTCCTATTTAACACTGTGCTGGAAGTTCTACCTAGAGCAATAAACCAAGGAGAAAGAGCGAGCATCCAAATTGGTAAGGAGGAAGTTAAACTCTCCCTATTTACAGATGATACGATGCTATGCATAGGTAACCCAAAAGACTCCACAAGAAAACTACTGGAACTAACAGAAAGATTCAGTAGAGTTGAAAGATACAAGATAAACATACAAAAATCAGTTGGATTCCTATATGCCAATAACAAGAAGGATGAAAAGGAAATTAGGAAAACCATTACATTTATAAAACCAAAAAAACCAAGCCCAGTGCCTCAACTCGATTCCGACTCATAGTGACCCTATAGGACAGGGTAGAACTGCCCCATAGTTTCCAAGGAGCACCTGGCGGATTCAAACTGCCGACCCTTTGGTTAGCAGCCATAGCACTTAACCGCTACGCCACCAGGATTTCCATACCATTTATAATAGTCCTTAAAAAAAATAAAATACTTAGGAATAAATCTAACCAGGGATGTAAAACACCTATAGAAAGAAAACTATGAAACACTACTGCAAGAAACCAAAAGACATGTATATAAATGGAAAAATATACCATGCTCATGGATAGGTAGACTTGTTGTTATGTGCTGTCAAGTTGGTTCTGACTCATAGCGACCCTGTGCACAACAGAACGAAACGCTGCCTGATCCTGCAACATCCTTACAATCGTTGTTATGCTTAAGCTCATTGTTGCAGCCACTGCGTCAATCCACCTCGTTGAGGGTCTTCCTCTTTTCCGCTGACCCTGTACTCTGCCAAGCATGATGTCCTTCTACAGGGACTGATCCATCCTGACAACATGTCCAAAGTATGTAAGACGCAGTCTCGCCATCCTTGCCTCTAAGGAGCATTCTTGCCACACTTCTTCCAAGACAGATTTGTTCATTCTTTTGGCAGTCCATGGTATATTCCATACTCTTCACCACCACCACAATTCAAAGGCGTCAACTCTTCTTCGGTCTTCCTTATTCATTGTCCAGCTTTCACATGCATATGATGTGATTGGAAATACCATGGTTTGGGTCAGGCACAGCTTAGTCTTCAAGGTGACATTTTTGCTCTTCAACACTTTGAAGAGGTCCTTTGCAGCAGATTTGCACAATGCAATACGTCTTTTGATTTCTTGACTGCTGCTTCCATGGGTGTTGACTGTGGATCCAAGTAAAATGAAATCCTTGACAACTTCAATCTTTTCTCCGTTTATCATGTTGCTCATTGATCCAGTTGTGAGGGTTTTTGTTTTCTTTATGTTGAGGTGTAATCTGCACTGAAGGCTGTGGTCTTTGATCTTCATTAGTAAGTGCTTCAAGTCCTCTTCACTTTCAGCAAGCAAGGTTGTGTCATATGCATAACGCAGGTTGTTAACGAGTCTTCCTCCAATCCTGATGCCCCGTTCTTCTTCATATAGTCCAGCTTCTCGGATTATTTGTTCAGCATACAGATTCAATAGGTATGGTGAAGGAACACAATCCTGACGCACGCCTTTCCTGACTTTGAACCAATCAGTATCCCCTTGTTCTATCCGAACAACTGCTCTTGATCTATGTACAGGTTTCTCATAAGCACAATTAAATGTTCTGGAATTCCCATTCCTCGCAACGTTATCCATAATTTGTTATGATCCACACAGTCGAATGCCTCTGCATAGTCAATAAAACACAGGTAAACATCCTTCTGGTATTCTCTGCTTTCAGCCAGGATCCATCTGACAGCAACAATGATATCCCTGGTTCCATGTCCTCTTCTGAAACCGGCCTGAATTTCTGGCAGTTCCCTGTGAATATACTACTGCAGCGGTTTTTGAATGATCTTCAGCAAAATTTTCCTTGTGTGTGATATTAATCACATTGTTCTATCATTTCCACATTCGGTTGGATCACCTTTCTCGGCAACAGGCATAAATATGGATCTGTTCCAGTCAGTTGGCCAGGAAGCTGTCTTCCATATTTCTTGGCATAGATGGGTGAGCACCTCCAGTGCTGCATGTGTTTGTTAAAACATCTCAATTGATATTCCATCAATTCCTGGAGCCTTGTTTTTCGCCAGTGCCTTCAGAGCAGCTTGGACTTCTTCCTTCAGTACCATTGGTTCCTGATCATATGCCACCTCTTGAAATGGCTGAATACAGACTAATTCTTTTTGGTATAATGACTCTGTGTATTCCTTCCATCTTCTTTTGATGCTTCCTGTGTCGTTTAATATTTTCCCCATGGAATCCTTCACTATTGCAACTCGAGGCTTGAATAGGTAGACTAAACATGTGAAAATGACAATTCTACCCAAAGCAATTTACGAATACAATACAATCCCAATCCAAATACCAACAACATTTTTTAGAGATGGAAAAACTTATCATTAACTTTACATGGAAAGGGAAGAAGCCCCAGACAAGGAAAACACTTCTGAAGAAGCATAAAGTAGGAGGACTCCCACTACCTGACCTCAGAACCTACTATACAGCTACAGTAGTCAAAACAGCCTGGTTACTGGTACAAGGACAGATACATTGACCAATGGAACAGAAATGAGAACCCAGATGTAAATCCATCCATCTGTCTTCAACAAGGGCCCAAAGTCCATTAGATGGGGAAAAGACAGTCTTTTTGACAAATGGTGCTGGAAAAACTGGATGTTCATCTGCAAAAAAGAAAAAAGAAACAGGACCCCTATCTCACACCATATATAAAAACTAATTCAAAATGGATCAAAAACCTAAATATAAAGCCAAAAACCATGAAGTTCACAAAACAAAAAATAAGATTAATGCTAGAGGTCCTAATACACGTCATTAACAGGATACAAACCACAACCAACAACACACAAGCTCTAGAGGATAAGCTAAGTAACTGGGATCTTCTAAAAATTAAAACACTTATGCACATTAAAAGACTTCACCAAAAGAATAAAAAGAGAACCCAGAGGCTGGGAAAAAATTCTTGGGTAGTACAAATCAGACAAAGGTCCAATCTCTAAAATCTACAAGGAAATCCAATACCTCTACAACAAAAAGACAACTAATCCAATTAAAAAAATGGGCAAAGGAAATGAACAGACCCTTCACCAAAGAAGACATTCAAGTAACCAACAGACCCATAAGGAAATGCTCAGTATCTCTAGCCATTAGAGAAATGCAAATCAAAACCACAATGAAATACCATCTCGCCCTGGCATTACTAGCACAGGAAATAACAGATGTTGGAGAGACTATGGGGAGATCGAGCTCTTATGCACTGCTGCTAGGAATGCAAAATGATACACCCATTTTGGAAAATGATATGGCATGTCCTTAGAAAGCTATAAATAGAAACACCATATGATCCAGCACTCTCACTCCTAAGAATATATCCTAGAGAAATGAGTCATCACATGGACAGTCATATACACACTCATGTTCACTGCAGAATTGTTCACAATAGCAAAAAGATGGCAACAACCTAGATGCCCATCAACAGATGAATGGATAAACAAACTGTGGTACATACACACAATGAAGTGTTACACACAATAATGAATCTGAAGCATCTATTTCATAACATGGATGGATCTGGAGGACATTATGATGAGTAAAACAAGTCAATTACAAAAGGACAAATATTGTATGAGACCATTACTGTAAATACTCATGAAAAGGTTTACATACAAAAACAATCTTTGATGGTTATGCTGGAGGGGAGGGGTGGAGATGGAAAAACACTTAATACAGAAGATAGGTAAGTGGTGACATTAGTGAAGGGTAAGATAGTGCACAATACTGGGGAAGCAAGCACAACCTGTACAAGGCAAGGTTATGGTAGCTCTATAGACACATCCAAACTATCTGAAGGACCGAATTGCTGGGCTGAGGGTTGTGAGGACCATGATCTCAGGGCATATCTAGCTCAAAACTGGCATAACATAGTTTATAAAGAATATGTTCTACATTCTCCTTTGGTGAGTAGCATCTAGGGTCTTAAAAGCCTGTAAGCAGCCACCTAGAATACTCCGCTTGTCTCACACCATCAGGAGCAAAGAAGAATGAAGAAAACCAATGACAAAAGGGAATGATTAGTCCAAAGGACAAATGGACCACATCTACCACGGCCTTCACAAGACTGTGTCCAGTACAATGAGATGGTACTCAGCTACCACCACTGACTGCTCTGACAGGGATCATAAGAGAGGGTCCCAGACAGAGCTGGAGAAAAACACAGAGCATAATTCTAACTCGAAAGGAAAGACCAGACTTGCTGGCCTGACAGAGAATGGAGAAACCCTGAGAGTATGGCCCCTGGGCACCCTTTCAGCTCAGTATGAGGTCACCCCTGAGGTTCAGCCTTCAGCCAAAGACTGAACAGGTCCATGGAACAAAACAAGACTAAAGGCGCGTACCAGCCTTGGGGCAGGAACTGGAAGGCAGGAGGAAACAGGAAAGCTTTCCTCCCAGACACTCCGGGGATGGGTGTCAGCCCCCTGCCTTGTTCAGAGCATGACCCCCTGCTGCAACAAGATACCTGTACCTACACCAATCACCCCTGCCCCTCTAAGACTGTAGGAGAGAGCCTGGAACACACAGCTGATGACCAACTACCTGGACACCTGAGCTGAATCCACACAAGAAAAGTGAATGGACTCCTAGGCTCATATACCTGGTAACAGCTCTAGCCATCTGGTGACAGGATGTTAGGGCTTCGAAGGCAAAAATAATCAAGCTACCTCACTCAAGCAGCCTATTTAGGCATATCAAAACAAAACAAAGCAAGAAGCTAGGATACAGTAAGCAAACATAAATTAATGCAATAACTTAGAGATGGCTCGAAGACAACAGTCAATGTCAAAACACATGAAGAAGCAGACCACGATCACTTCAACAAGCTCTCAAAACAAAGACTCAAGGAATCTTCTGGATGAATCTGTATTCCTGGAAGTACGAGATGCAGAATACAAAAGATAAATATACAGAACTCTTCAAGACATCAGGAATGGTATCAGGCAAAATGCAGAACAAACCAAGGAACACACAGATAAAGCAGTTGAAGAAATTAAAAAGGTTACTCAGGAACATACTGAAAAATTTAATAAGCTACAAGAATCCATAAAGAGACAGCAATCAGAAATTCAGAAGATTAACAATAAAATTACAGAATTAGACAATGTAATAGAAAGTCAGAGGAGCTGAACTGAGGATGTGGAAGGCAGGATTAGTGAGATTAAGGTAAAACACTTAGCACCAATGTATTTGAAGAAAAATCAGATTAAAGAATTAAAAAAATTGAAGAAACCCTAAGAATCATGTAGGTCTCTATCAAGAGAAATAACCTATAAGTGATTGGAGTACCAGAACAGGGAGGGATAACAGAAAACACAGAGAGAATTGTTGAAGATTTGTTAGCAGAAAACTTCCCTAGTATCATGAAAGATGAAAAGATATCTATCAAAGATGCTCACCGAACTCCACATAAGGTAGATCTCAAAATAAAGTCACCAAGACATATTATAATCAAACTTGCCAAAACCAAAAATAGAGAAAATTTTAAGGGCAGCTGAGGATAAACGAAGTCACCTACAAAAGAGAGTCAATAAGAATAGGCTCGGACTACTTGGCAGAAACTATGCAGGCATGAAGGCAGTGGTATGACTTATACAAAGCACTGAAGGAAAAAAATTGCCAGCCAATAATCACATATCCAGCAAAATTGTCTCTCAAATATGAAGGCAAAATGAGGACATTTCCAGATGAACAAAAGTTTGGGGAATTTTTAAAAACCAAACCCAAACTACAAGAAATACTAAAGGGAGTTCTCTGGTTAAAAAATCAATAATATCGGATATCAACCCAGGACTAGAACACAGAACAGTGCAACCAGATACCAACCCAGATAGAGAAATCACAAAAATAAATCAAGATAAAAAAATGCTCAAAACAGGGAAACACCAATGTCATCAATATAAAAGAAGACAACATTAAAACAATAAAGTGGGGCTAAGAATTTTTTTTTTTTTAAGAAATATAGTCATAGCTCTTTCATATGAAAAGGAAGTCAAGGCGATATAAATGAGTAAAAGTCAGGTTTAAACTTAGAAAAATTGGGGTAAATATTAAGGTACCACAAAGGAGCCTAACAATCCTACTCATCAAAATAAAATACATGTAAAAAATACTCAGCAAAAACAAAACCAACAACAACGAATAAGAGAAAAAATATATAAACTACTAAACAGTGGGTTTAAGCACAAAAAATTAAGTGGGCAAAACAAACTCAACAACGTACAAAAGAAGACATTAAAATGACAGCATACCTATCCGTAATTACACTGAACGTAAATGGACTAAATGCACCAATAAAGAGACAAAGAGTGGCAGAATGGATAAAAAAAACATGAATCGTCTATATGCTGCCTACAAGAGACACACCTTAGACTTAGAGACACAAACTAAAACTCAAAGGATGGAAAAAAATATATCAAGCAAACAACAATCAAAATAGAGCAGGAGTGGCAGTATTAATTTCTGACAAAATAGACTTTAAAGTTAAATCCACCACAAAGGATAAGGAAGAACACTATATAATGATTAAAGGGACAATATAGCAGGAGGATATAACCATATTAAATATTTATGCACCCAATGACAAGGCTGCAAGATACATAAAATAAACTCTAACAGCATTGGAAACTGAGACAGACAGCTCCACAATAATAGTAGGAGACGTCAACACACCACTTTCGGTGAAGGACAGAATGCCCAAAAGAAGCTCAATAAAGACACGGAAGATCTAGATGCCACAATCAACCAATTTGACCTCATAGACATATGCAGACATATACAGAACACTCCACCCAACAGCAGCCAAGTATACTTTCTCTTCCAACGCACATGGAACATTCTCCAGAATAGACCACATTTAGGTCATAAAGCAAGCCTTGGGCAGAATCCAAAACATCAAAATACTACAAAGCATCTTCTCTAACCATAAAGCCATAAAACTAGAAATCAATAACAGAAAAAGCAGGGAAAAGAAATCAAACATTGGAAACTAAACAACACCTCGCTCAAAAACCACTGGGTTATAGAAGAAATTAAGGACAGAATAAAGGAATTCATAGAATCCAATGAGGATGAAAACACTTCCTAACAGAACCTTTGGGACACAGCTAAAGCAGTGCTCAGAGGTCAATTTATAGCAATAAATGCATGCATACCATTGGCCAAACTGGCAAAAGAAAAACAGGAGAGGAAGTAAAAACCCAAATAAGAAACGAGATGGGCGATATCACAAAGACTCAACTGAAATTAAAGGAGTCATATCAGATTACTATAAAAAATTGTACTCTAACAAATTTGAAAACTTAGAATAAATGGATGAGTTTCTAGAAACACACTAACACAAACTAACACAAACAGAGGCAGAACAACTAAATAAACCCATAACAAAAGAAGAGATTGAAAAGGTAATTTAAAAACTCCCAACAACAAAATAAAAGCCCTGTCCCAGATGGCTTCACTGGAGAGTTCTATCAAACTTTCAGAGAAGAGTTACACCACTACTACTAAAGGTATTTCAGAGCATAGAAGAGGAATGCTCCCAAACTCATTTTATGAAGCCAGCATATCCCTGATACCAAAACCAGGTAACGACACCACAACAACAACAACAACAAAAAAAAGCAGACCTAGAGAATTTGGATTTCTTCTGTAAGCCCATCCTCATTCAGTATGTGGATGACTTACTGATTTGTTCCAAGTGTAAGGAAAGTTCTGAATACAATTCTGTTTATTTGCTAGATCAGCTGGCTTACAAGAGGCATAAAATATCTAAAGACAAATTATAATTTGCCCTGCCACAAGTTTAATACCAAGGATTATTTCCTTACTAGTCAAGGTATTCAACTGGAGCCTGCTCACTTAAAAACCACTTGTGACTTTCCTTTGTCCCATAAGAGGAAACAGCTTAGAGGGTTCCTGGCCTGTGTGGTTACTGCCATACTTGGATTCCCAATTTTTCTCTCATGGACCAACCCCTTTATGCCTATTGAAAACTGAAACCCCTGAACGTCTTGTTTGGACTAAAGAAAGGAAACATCAGTTCCAGGAGCTAAAAAGGGCCCTATCTGCACCCCCAGGCCTGAGAATACCTAATTACAAAAGAAACAGAAAGGCACTAGGTGTTCTGATTCAAAAACATGGAAGTCAGAGGAGACCTACTGTTTATTATAGCCTCCAGCTTGACCCTGTGGCCTATGTCTATCCTCCCTGTTTATGAATGGTAGCTGGCACTGCTAAATTAGTAGAGGTCACTGCAGATATAGTGATGGGGAATGATTTGGAAGTTCCTGACCCTCATTCCGTAGAGACTTTACTTAACTCTGCTTTAATCCAGCATCTATCTACCAGCTGATTTTCCTCTTATGACATTCTTTTACTTTCTTCATCTCATCTGCATTCACAGATGCCACCTTCTTAACCCTGCTTCTCTCCTTTCGCTAGCTGATGAAGGTGAACCACATCCTGACTGTCTAGACTTGACTGAACAACTGTTGACTCCCATAGCTGACTTAAAGGATACTCCTCCTACTCACGAACCACGATCTCATTGTCTGTACTGATGGTTCTTATTTAGTACCCCAGAAAACTATAGGGTTAAGTATGTTGTCACTACTGATACTGAAATGTTGGAACAGCATTCTCTACCAGAGGCTAAGTCCCACACAACTAGCAGGATTAATAGCCCTAACCCATGCAAGGAGTCCTGGTGATGCAGTAGTTAAGCGCTCACCTGCTAACTGAAAGGTCAGCAATTTGAACCCAGCAGCTGCTCCGTGGGAAAAAGACGTGGCAGTATGCTTCCAAAAAAATTAGAGCCTTGGAAACCCTACGGGGCAGTTCTACTCTGTCCTATAGGGTTGCTATAAGTCAGAATCAACTCAATGGCAACAAGTTTGGTTTTCTGAACCCATGCACACCAGTTTGCTCAGAACTCAACTGTCAATGTATATACAGATTCCAGGTATACTTATATGAGGATTCTTAACCTCATCAGGGCACAAAATAAAGAGCCCAAATTAATCACCTGCTTGGTGCTCTTCTTTTGCCCAAAGAAATCACTACCATTAAAGTTGAAGCCCATACTAGTAAACAAAGTACTGAACATGGAGAGATGTATTAGTCGATAAAGCTGCAAAAGCTGCATCCAGTTTAAATAAGATCATTTCTACTTATACGTGTAGGATGAGTTAAACTCTGCCTGCTGCTCCTCAAAAATTAAAAACCCAGCAAAGTCTCATTCCAGACACTGAAAGGGAGCAGTGGGAAGCCCAAGGATACTGTCTGGATCAGGGATCAGTTCTTTGTGTCAAACCTAAACACAAAACAGTATTACCCCCAATTTAATGACCCTCATGGTCAGTGCTTTACATTCCCTAAATTCATTCTGCAGTAACAAAATGATCCAGATTGTGGAGAAACATTGGTAGAGAAAGTTTCTCCCCACTGTCAAACAAGTTTATACTTCATGCCAACCTGCCACAAACATAATGCAGGGAAGCCATTAAAGGTTTCCCCTGGAAATGATAGTCTTTTTAACAAATGGTGCTGGCATAACTGGATATCCATTTGCAAAAGAATGAAACAGGACCTATGCCTCACACCATGCACAAAAACTAACTCCAAATGGATCAAAGACCTAAACATAAAGACTAAAACGATAAAGATCATGGAAGAAAAAATAGGGACAACCCTAGGAGCCCTAATACAGGGCATAAACAGAATACAAAACATTACCAAAAATGATGAAGAGAAACCAGATAACTGGGAGCTCCTAAAAATCAAACACCTATGCTCATCTAAAGACTTCACCAAAAGAGTAAAAAGACCACCTACAGACTGGGAAAGAATTTTCAGCTATGACATCTCAGACCAGCGCCTGATCTCTAAAATCTACATGATTCTGTCAAAACTCAACCACAAAAAGACAAACAACCCAATCAAGAAGTGGGCAAAGGATATGAACATACATTTCACTAAAGAAGGTATTCAGGCAGCCAACAGATACATGAGAAAATGCTCCCGATCATTAGCCATTAGAGAAATGCAAATTAAAACTACGATGAGATTCCATCTCACACCAACTAGACTGGCATTAATCCAAAAAACACAAAATAATAAATGTTGGAGAGGCTGCGGAGAGATTGGAACTCTCATACACTGCTGGTGGGATTGTAAAATGGTACAACCACTTTGGAAATCCATCTGGCGTTATCTTAAACAGTTAGAAATATAGAACTACCACACAACCCAGAAATCCCACTCCTCGGAATATACCCTAGAGATACAAGAGCCTTCACACAAACAGACATATGCACACCCATGTTTATTGCAGCTCTGTTTACAATAGCAAAAAGCTGGAAGCAACCAAGATGTCCGTCAACGGATGAATGGGTAAATAAATTGTGGTATATTCACACAATGGAATACTACGCATCGATAAAGAACAGTGACGAATCTCTGAAACATTTCATAACATGGAGGAATCTGGAAGACATTATGCTGAGCGAAATGAGTCAGAGGCAAAAGGACAAATATTGTATAAGACCACTATTATAAGATCTTGAGAAATAGAAAAAACGGAGAAGAACACATACTTTTGTGGTTACAAAGGGGGGAGGGAGGGAGAGGGTTTTTTATTGATCAATCAGTAGATAAGAACTGCTTTGGGTGAAGGGAAAGACAACACACAATACAAGGAAGGTCAGCCTAACTGGACTAGACTAAAAGCAAAGAGGTTTCCGGGATAAAATGAATGCTTCAAAGGTCAGCGGAGCAGGGGCTGGGGTCTGGGGAACATGGTTTGAGGAGACTTCTAAGTCAACGGGCAAAATAATTCTATTATGAAAACATTCTGCATCCCACTTTGAATTGTGGCGCCTGGGGTCCTAAATGCCAACAAGCGGCCATCTAAGATACATCAATTGGTCTCAACCCACCTGGAGCAAAGGCAAAGGAAGAACACCAAGGTCACACGACAACTAAGAACCCAAGAGACAGAAAGGGCCACATGAACCAGAGACCTACATTACCCTGAGACCAGAAGAACTAGTTGGTGCCCAGCCACAATCGATATCTGCCCTGACAGGGAGCACAACAGACAACTCCTGAGGGAGCAGGAGGCCAATGGGATACAGACCCCAAATTCTCATAAAAAGACCATACCTAATGATATGAATGTGACTAGAGGAATCCCAGAGACAATGCTCCCCAGAACTTCTGATGGCACAGGACAGGAACCATCCCCGAAGACAACTCATCAGGCATGAAAAGGACTGGTCGGTGGGGGGAAGACAGATGCTGATGAAGAGTGAGCCAATTAAATTAGGTGGACACTGGAGAGTGTGTTGGCAACTCTTGACTGGAGGGGGGATGGGAAGATAGAGAGAGAGGGAAGATGGCAAAATTGGCACGAAACGAGAGACTGAAAGGGCTGACTCAATAGGGGGAGAGCAAGTGGGAGAAGGGAGTAAGATGTATGTAAACCTACATGTGACAGACTGATTGGAATGGTAAATGTTCACTTGAAGCTTAATAAAAATTAATTAAAAAAAAAAAAGGTTTCCCCTGGGCAATTTCCCCCACCCATTGGACCGATGAGGGAATGACAGATGGATTTCATTCAGCTCCCTTCTTCTATGTCAAACAAATATGTTTTAATCCTTATCTGTATGTATTCACATGGGCCTAAAGCTTACCCCTGTTGAAAAGCAACTGCCACCTTCACTGCCAAAGAATTGTGTGAGGACATCATTCCTTCTTGGGGTACACACACCACGCTGCACAGTGATTGGGGAACTCATTTCACTGGACAATCAAAGAAATTTGCCAAATACTTCTAATTACTCAACATTCACACACCCTATATCACCTCCAATCATCTGGATTCGTTGAAATAACAAATGATATTATTATAAAGCAACAGCTAGCTAAATTAACTGAAACACTACATCTGCCATGACCTAAGATACTGGCTCTGGCTTTACTCAACCTTAAATCCACCCCTTTTGGAAAACATAAATTAACTCCTCCTGAGCTTGTGACTAGGCGACCCTTACTTTTAAGTCACACAACTTATACTGATCCGCAATTAGTTAATGCTGATATTCTGAACTACTGTGAACTACTGTATGCAAAGGCTTAATGACATACGCTCAAACTTGTATTTCACACCTGGAACAAACTTCTGCCAAAAAAATAAAAGGATCACCGCAATTTTGAAAACAACTCCCTGTTGGCACCAAGAGATCTAGTATGTTGGAAAACTTCCCACTGCAACGCTCTTTGGAACCTTGCTGGAAAAGACATGTCTCTTCCATGTCATGGACTGAACCGTGTACCCCCAAAATATGTGTCAACTCGGTTAGGCCATGATTCCCAGTATTGTGTGGTTGTCCTCAATTTTGTGATTATAATTTTATGTTAAAGTGGATTAGGGTGAGACTGTAACACCCTTACTAAGGTCACATCCCTGATTCAATGTAAATGGAGTTTCCCTGAAATATGGCCTGCACCATCTTTTACCTTAAGAGATAAAAGAAAAAGGAAGCAAGCAGAGAGTGGGGTCCTCACACCATCAAGAAAGCAATGCCAGGGGCAGAGCGCGTCCTTTGGACCCACAGCTCCTGTGTGGAAAAGTTCCTAGTCCAGGGGAATATTGATAAGGACCTTCCTCCAGAGCTGACAGAGAGAGAAAGCCTTCTCCTGGAGCTGATACCCTGAATTTAGACTTCTAGCCTACCAGACTGTGAGGAGATAAATTTCTCTTTGTTAAAGCCAACCACTTGTGGTATTTCTGTTATAGCAGCACTAGATGACTAAGACACCAACCAATGTGCAATCAAACTTGAAGGAGTAAAACTCTGGGTACACATTTTGCAGCCTAAAAGCGCTCCACCGAACCCTTGGACAAGTGCAGTTGCCAGGATCCTCTGCCTTCATCTTTGCCGAGGATGACCCGAAGCAGACAATGTCTAAGACAGAGAAAGCTATTCCAAGACCACTGAATCAAGATTCTATCTAAACAAGTTTTTTTTTCCCCCTCCTCTTTTTCTTTTCCTTTCCCTTCTTCTGTCCTCAGTGAAAGTAACCTCCTTTTTCTTGTATTTTTCCCTGATGATTCCTTTTATATACCCTTGGAGAAGCAATGTTTTTATTCAATGGGCTCATTTATTTGTACAAACATTAAATCAAAAAAATTGCTGGATCTGTGACGTTATGCCCATGTCCAGCTCCTCTGGGATTCCCTGGTGGGTCTCTCCCCTGCAAGGGAAAGACTGGGCCTCTCCTGCCAAGTTTATACTTGAGGAAAAATAGGAATTTATCGTACTAAATTTATCCATAACTCTAGATAATCCTTATTTGTTCATACCCTGAACAAACCTGGTAATGGATACACTTTCTTTCTCAGCTGTCTCATACAAATGGCCAGAGAAACTGCTAAAAATGCTCCCAGAAACAGAACTACCAGACCATTTGGTACTGTCTGGCAGTTATGAGATGGGTTTATATGGCTAACTCCAGGATACAGTTCCCGAAGCACTACTGCCCCTCTTTATTGGGAAGAACATAATCACTCTAGACAACAGATAGAGTCCATCAAATATGATGGTTACTTGCCACCACATTATCATCTTACATGAGTCTGAATGGTATGGTACCAGCTGGTCTCATTGGCCTGGCACATTCTGGGTACCTACCATTGGCACACAATGGACTTGTGGCTCTAACCTTTGGCCTTCGTTCCCTCCTGGATAGCTAGGAAGCTGTACGGCAGGGTTTGCGTGGGCTCAAGGCTGTGTTGTGTACACCTTAGGCCCCACTGCTAATACCACTTCAACTGGAGCCAGATGGATTCATTCTGTTTTTCACTGGTATGACCATTTAGCCATTCTATTCATATCCTCTCGGAAACCCTGGAGGCGTAGTGTTTAAGAGCTACAGCTGCTAACCAAAAGGCTGGCAGTTTGAATCCACCAGGCACTCCTTGGAAACCCTATGGGGCAGTTCTACTCTGTCCTATAGGGTCCCTATGAGTCAGAATTGACTCAGCGGCAACGAGTTTGGTTTTTTGGTTTTATTCGTACCCTCTACTGGGTTAGAAGATGTTATAGCACACATTGAAACTCTAAACATGTTAACTCAATTAGCCTTAAAAGATAGTGCTAACAGTATTCTGACTCTAAACACTGAAAACACCCAAATGAGGAAGTCTGTCCATCAGAATTGAGTGGCTTTAGTGATCCTCACTGCAGCCTAAGGAAGAACTTGTACTATAATTAAAACTGAATGTTGTAGTCACTGATGAAATCTAGTAATGTTACCTAATACATGTCACACATGAAGAATGTAATTAACCAAATGTCTGATCCTACTTCCAGTCTAGGTAAGCTATTCCAACAATGGTTTTCAAGTTGTGGATTCTGGAAGAAATCTCCATCTTTGTCTGCATAGTTATCATCCTATTATGCTTATATTGTTGCTTATCATGTTTCTGTTCTTTTATTCAGACTGCTCAACAATTTTGCTACAAACCAACTGTTCCCAGATCTATGCAACACTCGATGGGCCCTGAGGAGTCACCTCTCAGCCTTTGACTTAACCTTTTTCTGTTAAAACCAGCACTGTTCCTACAGTTCTGCCCAAGTCTACACTAGACACCAACTCATGAGTGTAAAGCTACAGCACAGTTGTCGTTAGGTGCCACTGAGTCAGTTCCGACTCATAGCGACCTGATGTACAACAGATCGAATCACTGCCTGGTCCTGCACCACCATCTCATGATCATTGTTATGCCTGAGCCCATTGTTGTAGCCACTTTGTCAATCCATCCCTTTGAGGATCTTCCTCTCTTTTGCGGATGCTCTACTTTACCAAGCATGACATCCTTCTCCAGGGACTGATCCCTCCTGATAACATGTCCAAAGTATGTGAGATGAAGTCTTACCATCCTTGCTTCTAAGGAACATTCCGGCTGTATTTGTTCCAAGTCAGATTTGTTTGTTCTTTTGGCAGTCCATGGTATATTCAATATTCTTTGCCAATACCATATTTCAGAGGCGTCAATTCTTCTTCAGTTTTTCTTATTCATTATCCAGCTTTCGCATGCAGATGAGGCGAATGAAAGCACCATGGCATGAGTAAGGCACATCTTAGTCTTCAAGGTGACATCTTTGCTTTTTAACACAGACGCATGAGGGATGGCAGAGTAGATTCAAAGACATGTAAGCACTCAATGAATTGATGAGACCTGGTCACTCTAATGATTGGAAGTCTATGTAGAAGAAATACTCACCAAGCTTAAAGTGATAATAAATCTCATTTGAGATACTGATCAAAAGGGGGGAAGTGTGGATACCCCAAAATCCTAAATAGGTTGTGCTGGGCTAGCTGAAAGAGAAAAATTCCTTAACGATTAAATTTCCAGATGTTCTTCGATATATGGCGTGTCCTTAATGACTCTGTTTTCACAACTGCCTGACCCTGAAACCTACACATGCTCTGATTCTATCTCTTGAGAAACCAACATTAAAGGAATTTACAATTACCTTCAGAAGACTACCCTGCCCAAGCCCCAATACCTTAAATTCTTAAGAACTGACCACCTTGAGGATCAATGCACATGATTCTTGACAAACAAACGCCGTCATGTTATATCCAAAGGTCACCCGATGAAAACCTGTTGCCTATATAACCCGCTTTCACTGTCATCTCTTCGGAGCACCTTCTGGTTTGGTGCTGCCTGATTTGAATTGCATCTACTCACAAGAAGTATTTTCTGTCACGCTGATTTCTGGTATTTCTCTGCACGTTTAGGTTTTTGACACCTCTATACTCACCCCCTGCAGGTCCACAACAGACACGTAGCATGTCTGAGAAATAAACTTTGTTATTTTTAAGCCACTGAGATTTTGCGATATTTGTTAGGGCAGCATTACCTAGAATAACCTGATACGTCTGTATGTGGAAATATGTGACAAGGAAGAGAGAGGTAGAACAAAGTGGTGCCCAAGAACAGGACTTGGGTAAACTATAATAAATGAGCAACAGATGGAAGAATTTTAGTCAGTGAAAGACAACACAAATGATAATCAGGAGCGCTGCAGAAACCAAGGAGAAAAAAAGGTTTCACAAGGAAAATGTTAATTCAGTCAAATGCTAAAGATAAATAACACGCATCAAAATTAAGGGACAAGAAACCAGTGGGTTTGATAATCAGCAGGTCAACAGAGACCTTATTGAGAGTTGTTTCAATGTGGTGATAGAAATGGAAACCGGAGCTCAAGGACTTTACTCTTAATAGCTAAACTACTAGGTACTGTTTGTAATATTAGAATGAAAGTAACACTTTATAGTTTGTATAGTACATGAAATAAGGCAGAGAAGAGAAAACAGTCACAGGACATTCACTTACAAACCTAAACTCAGAATTACACTCACCAAATCATAACATATAATAATAGCTAACAAATACAACTTTGAATGCATGATTTTAAGTCAACTAAAAGTAAGACAATTGCAGAAGAAAAATTACCCTTTTAAGGCAAGCCTTAATTTAAAATAATGGTATCAAACTGATCATTTTTAAAAGCTGAGAAGAAAGGTTGTGCCAAAAAAAAAAAAGTTACTATCGAGTTGATTGAGACTTATAGCGAACCTATAGGACAGAGTAGAACTGCCCCACAGGTTTCTGAGGAATGCCTGGTAGATTCAAACTGCTGACCTTTTGGTTAGCAGGTATAGCTCTTAACCACTACACTACCAGTGTTTTCGTTTAAACCACTGGGACCTGAAAACACTACTTCTAGGACAGTGCTTTACACTATATTTAGCAAAGTCTAGAGACATTTTAGGTTGTCCCAATGAGGACAGAGTGCTACTGACATCTAGAGGGTAGAGACCTGGGATGCTGGTAAACATCCTACAATGCACAGGAGAGTCCCCTAAAGCAAAGTACTATCTGGCTCAAAATTTCAATAATGTAGAGATTGTGAAAACCTGTTCTAGAACATGCAAATCCAAAATGATGGCAAAGGCTTTCCTGTAAAAAGCTATGTCCCCAACATCGTTAAAGTGTTCACAAATTCAAAAGATCTAATTATTTTTTACTTTGGATCAACTTGATTCAAAGTCATTAAGAATCCTTAAGGAAAAAGCATGTTTGCTAAAACCAGCTGAAAAACAAATTAGCTCCTTCTAGTGACTTGACAGGAGTCCCTATGTGGTGCAAGTGGTTGAGAGTTCAACCATTAACCAAAAGGCTGGTGGTTCAAACCCACCCAGGTGCATTTCAGAAGAATGGCCTGGCAATCTGCTTCTGAAAGGTCACAGCCTTGAAAGCCCTATGGATCAGTTCTACTCTGCAACACAAGGGGTCACTGTAAGCCAGAGCTGACTCAGTAGCAGCTGGTTTAGTTTGTTTTGGTTTAGTGACGACAACTCAAGGCTACTGGGTCTTACTTAACATGTTCTGGTGGTTTTCTAAAACTTAAATCAGTTGAGAGTTGCTTGTTTTATCAACTTTTTAGAAACAAAACCAAAAGAAAGGGTGCTACACTTTAAAAGGGCAGGCGTATGAGATGGTTTTCAGGGAAGTCATTCAAGAAAGGACCAAAACTCATTGCCATTGAGTGGATTTGCAGTCATAGCTCTTAACCACTGAGCCACCAGGGCACCAGCAAGGAAGGACATTAGTACAATATTACCACAGTTTGCTGTTACCTTAAATATACCCTAAACAGAGGTTAGAGGTGGCAGAAAGTCCAGGAAGGACAATATGCTGTTTCCATCCAGCCTGCACTGTCCTTCCTGTCTATGCACTTTCTACCTGTTGAGCCTTCAAGGACCGGTTTACAGCCAGCCTCTTTTTTTTTTTTTTTTTTGGAGACCTTTTGCACTTCCCTAATCCCCATCTAAACCTTTCCTGTCTCTTAATGTCAATTCTAACTATTGGTACTACTCTCCTCAACATCTGTTTAATCTTATACCATCTCGTTTTGCTACCCAAATACTACGTATGTGCACACTCTGTCTCCAAAATGTCCAAAACATAGGTCGAGGACGGGGTCCACGGCCTCTACTTCTTTTGCACATCTTCTCAACAACCACTATAACTGAATTAAACCAAATGTGAGAATTCACTTGAGGGCTTCTGAGACGGTTCACCTGCTGTAACATACATCAAAGAAGAAGTAAACAGAATAAAAAAAGAACTCACCGTGAATGAAAATGTCTAAAGATACTGAATGACTAATAGTGAGATGAAAATAAAGACTAATGGATAATACGATTGCTCAGAAGATGAATTCTGTGCCCATCATCTAAAAAAATTCTACTTCATAAAACAGATACATTAGAAGATAATTAAAAAAAAAAACAAAACAACTCACCGCCATCAAGTCGATTCCAACCCATAGCAACCCTATAGGACAGGGTAGAACTGCCCCCATAGGGCTTCCAAAGAGCATCTGGTGGATTTGAACTGCTGACCCTTTGGCTAGCAGTCGAGCTCCTAACCACTGCACCACCAGGGTTCCAGGAGATAATTAAGCAGAGCATAAAAAGGACTCACCTCACAGTATCTCAAAGTAGAAAGTCTCTAGTAAAAGAAAAAAAAGATTATTTGATTTATAAGACTATGTTGTTACAGTTGTTAGGTGCCATCGAGTTGGTCCTGACTCATAGCGACCCTATGTACAACAGAACAAAACACAGCCAGGTCCTGTGCCATGTTCACAATCATTACGCTTAAGCCCAATGTTGCAGCCACTGTGTCAATCCAACTAGCTGAGGGTCTTCCTCTTTCCCGCTGACTGTGTACTTTACCAAGCATGATGTCCTTCCTTCTCCAGGGACTGATCCAAAGTATGTAAGACGGAGTCTCGCCATCCTTGCTTGTAAGGAGCATTCTGGTTGCACTTCTTCCAAGGCAGATTTGTTCCATTCTTTTGGCAGTTCATGGTATATTAAACATTCTTTGACAACACCACAATTCAAAGGTGTCAATTCTTCTTTGGTCTTCCTTACTTGTTGTCCAGTTTTCACATGCATATGTTGCAACTGAAAATACCATGGCTTGGGTCAGGTGCACCTTAGTCTTCAAGGTGACATCTTTGCTTTTCAATACTTTAAAGAGGACCTTTGCAGCAGATATGCCCAATGCAATACATCTTTTGATTTCTTGACTGCTGCTTCCAAGGGTGTTGATTATGGATCCAAGTAAAATGAAATCCTTGATAACTTCAATCTTTTCTCTGTTAATCATGATGTTGCTTATTGGTCCAGCTGACTATAGTCAACGGAAGAAGGTCTAGGAATCCAGATCTATTATCTTGCAAATGAAACCATTTTCACATCCCACCTCCCCTCCTGAGGTGGGGGACAGGAAGTGAGGAATCCAGGTCTTGCTGTAAACAGGGCATTAAAGGCAAAGTTGCTGTATGTATACAACAATGTATAAAAGCACATTTCAAATACCAAAGAACCGAAGAGACTCGTGTGAATAATCACACTGATGAGAGTTCCCCTTTATATCCTAAGACACTGTATATGGCTGGTGTGTTCACAGTCACAGACTTTCTTCTGGCTCATTCCTTCAACAAGCATTTCTTAAGCACCCTGTAAGCACCTGGCCCCAATGTAATCATTACAAAGGTAAACAGGGTACAAAGGTGAACAGGGCAAAGCCTGTTCTGAGAAGCTCACAGCCCAGGTAGCATCTTTGGAGCAGAAGTGGGCCCAGGATGGCTTGGAGGGCCATGCCAAAACCAAACCAAATTCATTGCCGTCGAGTTGATTCTGACTCAAACTGACTCAAAGTGACCCTACTGGCCTTGGCGAAGGCCTCCCACAGAGGAGTCGGAGGTGGGAGTAGTTCAGCTTTCAGGTCCTGGAGCGCCTAACGGCCCTTTCCTCCCACACACCGCAAAACATCCCTAACGTAACATATGTCAAACTGAGCTCTGGGTTTCCTTCCCAAAACACTTCCTCCTCCCACTGAAGCCGTGAGTGTGGCTAATGCCACCGCTTCCATCTGCACTGAAACATCCACTCGCTCTTTCATTCTTCCTTCCCTCTCCCCCAACTGAACTATGCTGAGCATCACTCTCAGATGTTTCTGGAGCCATTCTCATCACTTGAATTTCACTGCCAAGGTCCTCCTTGAAAGTCAAATGTCTTGCTGGGTTATGACAGCAGCAGCTGAACTGGTTTTCAAGCCTCCTCTTGTCTAACCCAAGTCTAACTGCTCCACCCTCCCCTATGATGTTCCTTAGAAACAGATTAGACAGTGTTCTCCTCCTGCTAAAGACTCTCCCAGCCTCCAGGATAAAGTCTAGGCTCCTCAACACAGCATACAAGACCTTGATCTGTGTTCCTAACCAATCTCATCACCAGCAAAATTACAGCCAGTGCTTTGGTTCCCAGGAAAAACCATTTACCTTCAAGCTTCTAACCCTTTGCTCAGGCTGTTCCCTCTGCTTGGTATGGTCTTTCCCATTCCCTTCTCTGCTGCAAGAATGGCTATTTTGTTCTAGGCCCAGCTAAAATGCTTCCTATTCTGCAAAGCCTTCCTTGGCTTCCAGTACACCTATGGCCCATATGGTCTCACACCACTTTGTATAAACTTCTATTTGGAGCTGATCACACAGGGGTAAAAAAAAAAAAAAAAAAAAAAAGGCTGAAGTGCTGATCCCTAGCACAGCCCCTGGGCACACAGTAGGCATTTAATAAACGCTCACTAACCAAATCGACTGGGAACCCAATCATAGGAAACTTTATCACAGAGTATTCATAATAAGGAAACCCTGGTGGTGTAGTGGTTAAGTGCTATGGGTGCTCACCGAAAGGTTGGCAGTTCAAATCCACCAGGCGCTCCTTGGAAACTCTATGGGGCAGCTCTACTTTGTCCTATAGGGTCGCTATGAGTCGGAATCGACTCGACGGAACTGGGTTTGGTTTGGTTTTTTGGTTATTCATAATAAAACCAGGAAGCAGAACCTAAGGAAAGAAAGTCACTTGAAGAACTGAACTCTAATGCAAACACACTCCTCCTCTGTTCTTCCTCTTCCTCATTCTCTCTCTAGCCTCCAAAAATCAGCAGCCCTAGTCTGGAAGTTGATCACTGGTGATGGAATCATGGAAATGAATGCTATGAATTCTAAGGAGGTGCTGACCTCCATAAAGACAAGCCTGGGAATCGAAATAAACCTCCAACTGATTTAGAGGAAATGTGCAACAGGGTATTAGCAAGCATGGAGCCTGCTGGTGCTCCTTGTCCAATTCAAAGAACTTCTCACCCTACCTCTGCCTGCACAGGCCATACCATGCCACCCAAAAAGTTTGCTGAAGGATCAAACACTGCTTGGGGTTGGCACGTTCTGGCATGGCAGCAAGCACCCACCTGCCCAGCAACAGATGTATCAAAAGCAGTCGGCAGGCAAGGAGATCTGGGATATTCAAACCTGACTGGAGAAGGAACCTTCTTTCCTTTAGAAAATTATTATGGTTAGAATTATATAAACAGAATCAAGAATGTCATCTGAGCTGCCAGTCAGAAGTACAGATATAAATATATGTCTGTAATTCTGGTACTATTAAGTAGGAAGCCAAACCAAAAAACAAACAAACAAATCCATTGCTGTCAAGCCAATTCTGACTCATACATTGGCTGAAATGAATACTAACCTAGGGTTTTATCAGCCCAAATCAGTACTGAAAATAACTCAGAGGAAGAAGTGTAGAATATCTACTTTTAAATAACTGCAGATTAAAAACAAATTCAATCCTAACCTAGCTGAGCACTACCAATTTCTAGGTACCACCAAGAAAGTTACAGGTGAAAACATGAGGAAAAAAACCAAAAATATCACTACCACCACCAATGAACTGTGACAATAATTAAATATATCTTAAAACTTATGGAGGAAAACAAACAAGTTAAAGGGAATTTGGGGGGGTGGGGGTGGGTAGAGATTAAAAAAAAAAAAACAGAAATTACATCCGAATGCCCGAGTCACTGCTCTCTCCCACCACTATCTCCATCTCTACCCTTTCATGCGCTAAACTGTTCAGTCTGTGCAACAGGAGAAGGAAGGAAGAGCCATGTGAAAAATAAACACATTAGTCAGGTCTCAACTAAGCTAAGTCCACTGGCAGAACTTAAGGCACATTTCTTTGTAGAATCAAGAAACTAGAGCCTAACTGGTTTATGCCTAGCTTAATGCCCTCTACTCTAAGAGAAAAGATATTCATGTTTTATGACCCGAATATTTCTGACAGAAGAGCAGACACCTTGACATAATGTCAAGTAGAAAGTACACCTACATGGACTATTCTTGAACTCCGTCAGGCAAATGGCTCTGAAAACAATCAGGGTAAAGTAAGAAAGCATGGCCATTCTCTAATCTAAAGTCAACCCTAACAAATGGCATCAATGGTCAAACCTAGAGAGTTAATAAATAAAAACTTTAAAAAGTATATTAATACCTCAATTGGCTATTAATGAATGATGGTTGTACATCATCAGACTTTCCAAATATCTTAAGTTATTTGCAAGTGTACTCCCTCTGAGTGAAAACATTTTATAAATACACATGTTGGAGTATGTGTATACTTAACTATATACATGAATTTCCTCCATCTCCTTCCCTTCCATGCTTTCATTTCCTTACACCGTAAGTTCCGTGTCCACTAATGTATCCCCAGCAGGTATAAAAACAGCGCCTAACACACAGAAGGAACCCTGGTGGTGCAGTGGTTGAGAACTCAGCTGCTAGCCAAAAGGCTGTGGCGGTTCTGATCTACCAGATGCTCCTTGGAAACTCTACGGGACAGTTCTACTCGGTCCCATAGGGTTGTTATGAGTTGTAATCGACTGACTCGATGGCAACGGGTAATACATATGAGTTCATTTGTTAAGCAAATGAGTCCTGTTTCTATCTGAGAAACCAGCAAACCAAATTAAGACTCTTATAACTTTGCCTAAAATCAAATTTTGCCCAAAATGAAGACTTTCAATAAATAAAGAGTTGCCTTTATGACAACATAATGGGGCAGGAATAGAGACTCTGTTTCTTATGATTGTTGGCTCTTCATGGAATGAAATGAAGGGTCACACGTTAAAAGAGACAGGTTATATTGGTTGCTCTATTCGCTATGTTCTTACCAGTTTTATTTTAGAAGAAAGATTTTCTGGCAATTTTGTTTTGAGTTGATTTGTTTCCTTGAATGTTGGTGGAAATCCACTCAGGAAAGCCAAATCTTGCATTAGCACTAACCCAGGGACTTCTTTATCAGTTGTCTGAAATAAAAGGGGGAAAATAACCACAACTCACTTTCCACATCATGTGGCTGGTGAAAACGCACAGTCAGGAGAAGTAGTAAAGATATATTGCATTACACAATCTTCAAAATAAGAATGTCAAGATTACTTAAATCAACACTCATTAATACTAGTAAGCTAGCCTTAGAGAAAAAGTAAACATTCAAAAAACTTCTCAAAGTAAAACACTATTATAGTATAATTACTATATTAGTTACTACTCATTCTTTTATTCCAGTACACTGCAAACCTACAATTAAGTTTAAAATAACATACCAAATAGCCCCTCCAAACTGTCTGTCTGCTGTTTACTTTAGGCATTCCAGCATGGGCATCTTCAACTACAAAATACAATAATTACAAAATACAAAATTAAAGAATACAATAAACAAGCATATTTTTAATGAATACTTAACTACAATGCCTGGCAGGACGCTGTGTAAAGCATTTTGAGAGATACTAAGGTAGTATAACATATACAGTCTCAAAAAAAGGTAGTTGGAGGAAACAAAATGAACACATACAACAAAAGGGAAACAACAAAGTCAATGTACAATTAAATGTTAAATTCTACAAATACTGAGGGAGAGATCTGTGTGGGCAGCGGACATACTGAATGCTTCATAGAAGCAGTGGTATTTGAGCTGGATCTCAAAGGAGGAAATGACAGAATGACGGAAATCAGAGATGCAAGAAAAAACACGCATATGCTTGAGATGAGAAAGTAAAAAAAAAGAATGGTTTGATTAGAGTGAAACATTTGGGAGTGTTGAGTAGGAGGAAAAAAGGGTAACACGGCCAAGGGTGCCTTGGAAGCCAAGAAGAGGCATTTAAGTTAACAGCAAGGAGTCACTGTAGATCTTATGGTTCTTTAAGAGTCACAGTGACAATGGCCTCCTAAGGTCCATCAGGTAATGCTGAATAAAAAAAAAAAAAATTTTTTTTTTTCTTTTAGAGCAGGTTAAATGGCGGAGAGAGGAGGGTATGAAACACAACTGGGAGAGCTTCTAGAGTGATCAGGACAAGTAATATTACCAAACTTGCTGCTCACATTCAGGGGTTGTGGAAAACAGGAAAGAGGTAAGAAAGCTGCCATTCTGATCTTCGAAATGGGCAAAGAAAGCAGATTCTGAAGATTATAGCCTGGCGAGATGGCTATCAATCCTGGGCAAGAGTTTCACATGTACCATAAAAATATAGTTGGTGAGTACTGGAGAAAAAGCCTTTACAATTTATTGTTTACCTTTAGAGGGGGCATTGCACACCAAGAGTACAAGTTCATTGCAAATAAATTTACCATATACACCTCTCTCTCTGTCTCTTTTGATATGGTGAGTTCCAGCTCTGTAAAACCAAAACCAAACCAAACTCACAGCTGTCGAGTCGATTCTGACTCATAGCGACCCTATAGGACAGAGTAGAGCTGTCCCATAGAGTTTCCAAGGAGCACCTGGCAGATTTGAACTGCCAACCTCTCGGTTAGCAGCTGTAGCACTTAACCACTATGCTGCCAGGGTTTCCTCTAGTTCTGTAGACCTAAACTTTTTAAAAAGCAAAGATGTTATTTTGATGACTAAGGCGTGCCTGACCCAAGCCATGGTCTTTTCAATTGCTCCATATACATACAAAAGCTGGACAATGAAAAGGTGGACAGAAGAACTGATGCATTTTAACTGTGGTGTTGGCAAAGCATACTGATTATATCATGGACTTTGAGACCAAAAAAAAAGCCCGTTGCCCATCGAGTCAATTCCGACTCATAGCGACCCTATAAATCAGAGTAGAACTGCCCCATAGAGTTTCCAAGGAGTGCCTGGTGGATTTGAACTGCCAACCTTTTGGTTAGCAGCCATAGCACTTAACCACTACACCACCAGGACTTTCATGAACTGCAAGAAGAACAAACAAATCAGCCTTAGAAGAAATACAATTAGAATGCTTCTTAGACACAAGGATCCTGAGACTTTGGATCACTTACTTTGGACATATCATCAGCAAAGACCAATTGCTGGAAAAAGCATCATGGCTGGTAAAGGTGAGAGAGGACCTTAGCGAAATGGACTGACATAGTGACCAAAACAACAGACTCAAACATAGCAAATATCATGAAGATAGGCAACGTTTCACTGTTTCATTTATAGCAACCTTATGGTTGCTATGAGTTGGAGCTGACTCAAAAACAACTAACAGCCCAGTAGATCAGAGAAATCTAATAGATGACACACCCACATACAAACATCATAGTCTGAGCAAGAAAGCTGACAACATCTCATGTCATCTTCATGGATAAAGCAGAGACATATGGGCTAGATGTTCATTTAGGTGGAATATAACCTAACCATGGCTGCCTGGAGAGTGTTGAACTTTAAAGACACAATATACCTACAGAGAGATCTTAGAGGTTTGTCATAGGTCTGTCTTTCTGAACCGTCCTATCAAGGATTTGGGGAACCCTGACACAGTGGTTAAGAATTTGGCTGCTAATCAAAAAGGTCAGCAGTTTGAATTCACGAACCACTTTTTGGAAACCCTATGAGACAGTTCTACTCTGTCCTACAGGGTTGCTATGAGTCAGAATTGATTCGATGGCACCAGGTTTGGTTTGGTCTTTTTGGTTATCGAGGATTTGGGAAATAAAAGCCATCCTTGTGAAATCTGTGAGTTCATACAAAGGTGACAGAGAAGCTATTACCCTGAGTAACTAATGAAGGATTCCCAAAATTTCTGGCTCTTTGGAGCAATGAGTCAAATCTAGCAAAATAAAATCTCCTACAAAGGCAAGATCTTTAACTTAGCACCAAAAAATCAACTACACAAACATAAATTAAAAGTGGTATTTAGTACATATAAATTAAAAAAAAAAAAGACTTAGGAGTTTTAGCTGACAGTGAGTTCAGTACAAGTCTACCATGTGCTGTGGCTGTATAATCACTCCTCACTTATGAACATGATTAGGTTCCAAAGACCAGGTCATTATGTGAAAATTGGTGTTATGTGAAAACAGAAGATGACCACATCAGATCACAAAATGGAAGATGACTACATTAATACATAACTGCCAAATTACATCATTACACATCTGCCAAACCACTGAAAATCATGGCCCAGCCAAGTTGACACATATAACGTTAATTATCACAGCTATAGTTACTCTTGCCTTGTACTCTGGTGTTCGTTACTGCCAGACTTATGTCATTAACGGGCAAAATAGTCAGATAGTAGATTTTTACTATTGTTGCTAAGAGCAAAATGTTGAATAACGAGGGAGTTGATAAGTGAGGGGAAGGTGTACTGTATTTCCATAGCATGGCTGGGCTTCTAAACAAAAGTTCAGTACTCAGAATAAGAAAGTTGGATGACCCATCAGGAAACCCTGTTGAGTTGACCTTCCAAATATCTAGACTCCAACCACTTCTTACCATCTTCACTGCATCTCCCTGATCCAAGCCACCTTCCCCTTGCCTAAATTACAACTTTAGCCCCTTACAGTCTATTCCCACCACAGCAGCCAGCCTGATCCTTTCAGAACATAAGTCAGATCACACTGCTCCGCTACTCAAAACCCCCCAATGACTCCTCATCATACTCCCAAGTTGAAGCCAAAGTCCCTGTTATGGCTACCAGGGCCTACACCTTTTGGTCCCCTCATTACTTCTCTGGGTTCATCTCCTGCCACCCTCTCCCTTCCTCACTCCATTCCAGCCACACATGTGTGTGAAGACACTGACAGATGCAATGTGATGGGTGGGAGGGTAGGGGTGCATGAATTAATGGGCAAGGTCAAGGCAATTAAAGATGAGTTCAGAACACCAGAAGAGGACTTTGATCTACATGAAAAGCAAATATAGACTACTACATTATTCTCTTCAGAAAGAGAATGAACCAATGAAATCAGAATTTTCAGATTTATTTGACAATTTTGTGCTAGACAGACTGAAGGAAAATTTTATAGGCAGTCAGAGCAACTGGGAGCCTATTACTGGAGGCTGTCTGAGGGAATTCAGTCTGGTGGAAAGGATATGAGATGAGCAAGCAAGGTAAGAATCTAAGAATCACTTGCAAAAATAAAAGCAAGCAATACGTGAGGTTAGTTATCAGTACAAAGGTAAGCAGCAAGTACGAGTCAAAGATGGGTCAAAGATTTAAGCTAAGGAGTACGACACTGACAAAATGGGAAACTGAAAACAGGACTCAGTATTGCAAGGGGAACATGACATCTAAACTAAAGAAAATAACCTTGCTGAGGAGTTATATGGTAGAAAAAATAACCTTCAAGAATAACTCAGAGCCAAAAGAATGAGGTAGTTGGGAGTGCCTGATTTAAGATCCTTGCCATGGCACAGAAAGGTATGTGTATTACACAGAAAAAAGCACACACCTTCTCTTTCTGAGGATAGGGCTGAAATACAAAGAGCTGAAATAGCTATTCTGCTTCTCTCTGTGCGCTTTTAGATCCTCAACTTCAGTGGCATTATCTTGAAAACTAAATCATTTCCATTCGGTTCAAAATTCTGTTATTCAAACATCCAACAATAATCTGATTTCAAAAAAACCAATAAAAAGAGCTTACCATCCTTAGAGCTGTCGAAAACGACAACTGAGACATTAGTGGAGGGGTTTTTTGGTTTGGCAACATTGAATATGTCACTGGCAGAATGAAAAGAAGGATGGAGAGACGGCAGGTCCTTTAGTGTGATGTTAGCTGGCAGGGCTGGATCCAGGATGAGCATTGGCACCTTAATGCAGTGGGTCAGCAAACACTCTAATTGCTTCTCACTGGAAAAAAAAAAAAAAAGCCAACATGCTTATTGCTACATTCTTGAAAATTTAATCAGGATAGAAAAGCTTGTTGATGCTACTAAATTTTTCAGATTTTTCACAAAGACAAGGAAGCGCATCCCAAAATCATAAAATTTTAAGTCAGGTAGCAAGTATCATATAAAATTATTTAGGCTAACTCTAGAGATACAGCTTTCAATCAACTTTATTCTATTAATAAACTAAGATTGCCATAAAAATTTACACTAAAGTGTGTAAGAAATTTATTAGCATTATTTATAAGCTTATTCATAATTCCAGTGAATCTCATGATCAGGTAGATTAGGCAGTAGGAAAATTCTGGTTAACAGAGTGCTGTTTTACCAGATACAATTTACCAATTTCAATTAAAATACAATTAGATACAATTAAATTCAATTAGATACAATTAAATATACTGGACATGAAACTACACTGAAAGAAACAAAAGCAAATACGAAGCAAATATGACAACATGCCAATATAAGATAATTTCATCTAAATATAAGAAACAGCTAGAGAGTCCAACAAGGGAGTAAAGAACATGGCTAGATGATTCACGAAATGGGAACTAAAAATAACTAACATAAAATTGTTCAACATCAGTGATGAATCTGTGAAACATTTCATAACATGGAGGAACCTAGAAGGCATTATGCTGAGTGAAATTAGTCAGATGCAAAAGGACAAATATTGTATAAGACCACTATTCTAAGATCTTGAGAAATAGTTTAAACTGAGAAGAACACATTCTTTTGTGGTTATGAGAGGGGGGAGGGAGGGAGGGTGGGAAAGGGTATTTACTGATTAGATAGTAGATAAGAACTACTTTAGGTGAAGGAAAGGACAACACTCAATACAGGGAAGGTCAGCTCAACTGGACTGGACCAAAAGCAAAGAAGTTTCCTGAATAAATTGAATGCTTTGAAGGTCAGCGGAGCAAGGACGGGGGTTTGGGGACTATGGCTTCAGGGGACATCTAAGTCAATTGGCAAAATAAATTCTATTAAGAAAACATTCTGCATCCCACTTTGAAGTGTGGAGTCTGGGGTCTTAAATGCTAACAAGCGGCCATCTAAGATGCATCAATTGGTCTCAACCCTCCTGGATCAAAGGAAAATGAAGAACACCAAGGTCACCAGATAATTATGACCCCAAGAGACAGAAAGGGCCACATGAACTAGAGACTTACATTATCCTGAGGCCAGAAGAACTAGATGGTGTCTGGCCACAACCGATGACTGCCCGGACAGGGAACACAGCAGAGAACCCCTGAGAGAGCAGGAGAACAGTGGGATGCAGACCCCAAATTCTCACAAAAAGACCAGACTTAATGGTTTGACTGAGACTAGAAAAATCCCGGTGGTCATGGTCCCCAAACCTTCTGTTGGCCCAGGACGGGAACCATTCCCGAAGATAACTCATCAGACATGGATTGGACTGGACAATGGGTTGGAGAGAGATGCTGATGAGGAGTGAGCTACTTGTATCAGGTGGACACTTGAGACTGTGTTGGCATCTCCTGTCTAGAAGGGAGATGGGAGGGTAGAGAGGGTTAGAAACTGGCAAAATGGTCATGAAAGAAAAGACTGGAAGGAGGGAGCGGGTTGACCCATTAGAGGGAGAATAAATGGGAGTGTGTAGTAAGGTGTATATACGTTTATATGTGAGAGACTGACTTGATTTGTAAACTTTCACTTAAAGCACAATAAAAATTATTTTTAAAAAAATTGTTCAACATTGCTACACAATGCAATTTAAAACAATGAGGTATTATCTTTTATTTACTAAATTAGCACTCCTAAAAAAGTGTTACTGTAGATATAGTAAACCTAATTCCTCTCAAACACTGCTGGTGTCATTCCTAATTGGTACATGCTAGATATGTGCCTGCCACACGGCCTTTGCATAGGCTGTTCCCTTTCCTGGGACCATGCTTCCCCCACTTACTCATACAGCAAAAGCAATCTGGCAATATGTATACCCAGATCCATAAAAACATACAAATGCTTTGACTCAATAATTCTACTTCCAAGAATCTTGTCCAAGCAAGGGGAGAGAAACAAACCAACTTACACAGAAAAATTGCCATAGAACCAAAAAGAAATATTACAATGAAAATGTGGAAATGTACAACATGCAGTAAATTATAGTGACTTTATGGAATATTATGCAACTATTAAAATGGAAAACTATGAAACATGAAGATTATATATCAATATGGAAATATATATGATAACGTAAATTAAAAAAGTAGGGTACAAATTTGCATAGAATGTAACTGTGAAAATATACATGAAAAGAAGGGAGTAATAAAAATGACAATAGTGTTGTATTAGGGTTATTTTTATGTGAGTTATAATTATGTGAATTATTTCTTTTTACTTTCCCCTCAATTGTTCTGTAATGTTGCTTTATTCCTTTTAAATAACTGTTAAATCATTTTAAAAAACAGTATTAATATTAGTAAAGTTTATAAATAAAGCTACATAATTAACATAAGGAGATGATCCAGAAGGCAGTTCTGGATCTTAAAATTCCTCAGCATCACTTCTATGACTGTTTTGTTTGTTTGTTTTGTTTTAACAGTTATAGAGTCTATTTCTGGAAAAAAAGGCCAGTGAAAGCTTTATGAACAGCAGCAGAACACTGTCTGGTATAGTGCCAGAAGATGAGCACCCCAGGTTGGAAGGCACTCAAAATATGACCGGGGGAGAGCTGCCTCCTCAAAGTAGAGTTGACCTTAATGACGCAGATGGAGTCAAAATTTTGGGGCCTTCATTTGCTGAGGTGGCACGACTCAAAACAAAAAGAAACAGCTGCAAACATCCATTAGTAATCAGAATGTGAAACGTATGAAGTATGAATCTAAACAGAGGAAGCCCTTCAACGAGACGGACTGACACAATGGCTGCAATGATGGGCTCAAGCATAACAACGACTGTGAGGATGGGGCAGGACTAGGCCGTGTTTTGTTCTGTTGTACACAGGGTCACTATGAGTCGGAACCGACTTGCTGGTACCTAACAACAACATAGAGGAGAAGGAGCCCTGGTGGCACAGCGGTTAAGAGCTCAGCTGCTAACCAAAAGGTCAGTGGTTCGAATCCACCAGCCACTCCTCGGAAACCCTATGCGGCAGTTCCACTCTGTCCTATTTAGGGTTACTATGAGTCAGAATCTACACAGCAATGAGTTTTATAGAGAAGAAAAACCTGGTACCCTAATCCTCCCCCCAAATGATAAAGCTTTGGTTAGCCAGAACCTGAAAAACCACAGTTCCCAATGAGCTATGCCTTCCACACTGCAAAATTTCCCCTTTAACAGTTGCACTTAATTTGGGGGCTAGAAGAAAGATCAAACACGAGCAATAGAGTACCTGCAAAATACTGGGTACCCAATAAACACAAAGGATAATCTATAATTTTCATTTCAATCCTTCACTTTTTTTCCTAAGAGGAAAATCAAAATGCGTACCTCTTTTTAGTTGGTTCTGTTGTGTTCTTCCCAAGGATCTCTCTAATGAAAAACAAATACAGATTATTACACATGCATAGGCTAGTGCTAGCCCTAAACATGAATAAGTGTGGGTCTTACTAGTTACTCTGCTGAAACTAATCTATTGTTAGAAGGTACTACAATGATTACAACTTTTAAAATGCATAATAAACTACATGTTTCAATGAAACAGTTTTATCAACGAAGTTTGTCAACCAAGACAGTTTACTTAAGAGAAGTTTTTACATTTTACTAGAAAAACATGGTACCAGGCTGTCCAAGCCATTTTTGTGCATTTGGAAGGTTTTATATCCTCTAAAAAGAGAGAAAGAGACAATCCGTTGAAGTATGAAGTGGCCAGTGATCTACAACAGGGTGTACGCGTAACATTGATAAAGAGATAAATGGGGAAGTTCCCAGCAAACACTCCTAAGGAATCAGAGAGGAAGCTACATCGGCGAAGGCCCTAGATCTGAGGGCTCCCGGCATCCCATTCTACCCTACCTGGATAAAGTAAATGAAACGAGCAAAATGGCGTGTTAAAAAAAAAAGTTCTCAATTCCGTAGTGTACTATTTGATACTAAAAGGGGAAAAAAGAATACACTCTTCCACTGCCTTTTTCAAATGGAAAGAAAACTAGGTCTACAGGCCCATTTTATTTCTCAAGGAATATATCTGTCTTACTGTGAAGTTGTTTCTCATAAGGAAAGCATATTTCACGAAGATATCATCAGCCTGGGACTCAGACTCTGCAAGCAGGAAGCACCTATAGGCCCCTCGGAGACAATGCCATCGCTACAGCCCAACGTTCACATCTAACAAAGGCCAGGACCTCCCAGAAGTGGCTGAGTCCTCCTCATGCAACAAGAAACAAGGGTCAGACAGGTGACTGTCAAAATCTGGAAATGGCATGAATTTGAGACACAGACTTTTGTTTGGGTAGCATGGTGGATATCACCTGATCCTTCTCAAATGCTTTGTTACTTGTATAGTAGGACTTTTTGCATTTTAGTTTTGAAAAATCAGTTTTACCTCATTGCTTTCTGCTCCTCCTCCATCTGTTCTCTGACTTGCTTTAGTTCCTTTAGCAGTTCAAGATCGGTGCCGTTGACCCAGGTGTAGACCACATCAATTGGCATGGGCAGACAGAGCCTAGGACAAACCCGAAAGTCTTCCAGGTTAAGTGCATTTCTTCCAGTATATTTGGGAATAAGAGTATCACACAAGGTTTAAACTGAAAAGCCATTTTTAAAACTCAGTGTAAAGGTAATCCAACCACGGCATGTACCACAGAGTTACATGCTTTCAAACGGGAGCCAGAGGGCTAATATCTGTCACCTCCTCTGAGCTGCATTATGTACCCTAGATACTCTGTCATTTGCATCATTTGATCCTCACAACCACCTTGTAAGGAGGTTGGTATCACTCCATTTTAAAAATTGACAGGGAGGGTGGTCTCGGAAGCTCGTTAGATTAGATAAATTGCTACAGTTTCATAGTCTAGGAAAAGGTGGAGCTGGGATACAAATGCAGCCAAAAATAGAAAAGAAATTAAAAGCTTAAAGAACAAAATAAAAGTTACCACAACAGTCCCCAATGAAGACCTTGCCCGATTTCATGCTGCAGCTTTGCCCAGCCATGCCCAGGTGTCCCAATCCTCACTCTGATCCTCTTTTTTCTTTTCTACCATAACGCTTACACTTTTCTAACATGCTAATTAACTTGTCACCTACTCTGTTAATGATCTGTGTCCTTCCCCTAGAATGTAAGCTTCAAGAGGGCAGAAAAGCCTTCATCTGTTTGGTTTCCTCAATTGTCCAAGCACTCTGAAGAGTGCCTGGCACACAGGTCCTTGATAGATACTTGTTTAAATGAATCGATGCTCTACTAGCACAGAAGACTTTCCTGAATCTACTTGATTTTTTTTCTTATGTCCTTATTCACAAAATAAGGAGTCAGGTAGGTTTACAGTTCTCAAGTATCCTGTTTAAGCCTCACCTTAGTGTTTCTGGTTTTACCCCTGCCTAAAGCATTCTTCAAGGCGCCCTGGTGGCACAGTGGTTAAGCACTTGGCTGCTAACCAAAAGCTTGGCGGTTTGAACCCCCCAGTCGCTCTGCAGGAGAAAGATGTGGTGGTCTGCTTCAATAAAGATTATGGCCTTGGAAACTGTATTGGACAGGTCTATTCTGTCCTATGGGGTCACTTGACGGTAGTGGGTTTGGTTTAGAAAAGCATTCTTCCTCTTCCTGTCACCGGTTTATCAAAATTCTAGCTATCAGGGTTCACGCCCATGTTACTCCAATCTATGACACAGGAGTTTAAATCTGGGTACTAGTATTACTTTAGATTATTCTGCTTCAAGTTTGGTATTTGCTAAGGAACTGCACAGTTCTTTTTAGGCCAATGACCAAAGCTTACCCTACTTTTGTCCTCATACCCAGACACAGGATCAGGCCCACTGCAGCTATAAAGGGTTCCAGAGACTAACCAAAAGATTGTGTCTTTGCTTTTAGCTGGATTCACATCAGTCAGTGCAGGGTTAATTACCTCAAGTTAAAATAAATGCAGTTTGGTTAGATAAATCTTTCAAATTATGGAGGGAAAAAATAAATGATAAAAGCTGAAAAGAACTAAGATAATGGTATAAAAGGAATGTTTAGTCATTCATTGAAAAAATATTTACTGAGCACTTTGTATATGCCAGGCACTATTTTGTGTACTGGAGATTCAGCAGTAAATAAAACAGACTCAAGCTGAAATTTGACAAACGCTTTTGATTTTCTTGGAATCCAGATTCTGGGGCCTCTGGAGTAGGCGTGATCCACCCAGGCCACTGCCCTGAGAGCTTCTTTCAAATCTTGAGCCTTGAGCAGACTGATCTCCTAAAAACCAAAAAGAAAATAAAAAACCCACTGTTGTCGAGTGGATTCCGACTCATAGCGATCCTACAGGACAGAGTAAAACTGCCCCATAGGTTTCCAAGGAGCCGCTGGTGAATTCAAACTGCCAACCTTTTAGTTAGCAGCCAAAAAAACGCTTAACCACTTGGGCCACCAGGGCTCCACGGTCTCCTAAAAGTCAAACAATTTTGCTCATTAGTAAAGACAGTTTTGCCTTGGGCATTGTGCCCTTTTAAAGAATTCAGTCAGTTTCAGGCAACAGAAACTCCAGGGTTGGACTGGAAGCTGTGTTTTAGGATAAATTGTTATTATGAAAACACTGTTCTGGCCTCACTTCCACAGCAATGTCAGTAAGATGGGATATAAAAATCTTTGGAGAGTCTTCTTTGCAACATTTTTGACTCTCTAGTTGAAATATTACCCCTATAAATGTCAATCAATTTCTATTATTGGCTTACTATGATTTTTGTTTTAACACATTATAGAAGGGTAAAGACAGGAAATTAAATAGTAGTAAACAAAAACTGAATACCTGTTGCCATCGAGTCGATTCTGACTCATAGTGACCCTGAAGGGCAGAGCAGAACTGTCCCATAGGGTTTCGAAGGATCCTCTCGTGGATTCAAATGCTGACCTTTTGGTTAGCAGCTTAACTGTTAACCACTGTGCCACTAGGGCTTTGAAATACATAGTAATATATATGTAAAAATCAGCTGATGTTAAGTGCTATGGAGAAAATAAAGCAGATAATGTGTCTGTGTTGGGGTCAGTTTTAGATAGAGAGATCAGAGGTGGCCTCACTGAGAAGGTAGTATTTCAGCAAAGACCTAAACGAGGTAAGGAAGCAAGCCATGTGGGTAATTGGGGGAAGAATGGCCCCAGGAAATGAAACAGTCTGTGCAAAGGCCCTGAGGCAGGCACATATCTAGCATGTTCAAGGAGCAAGAGGCCAATGTGGTAGAGACAAAGGAAGCAAAGGGAAGAGTATAATAGGAGATGAAGGCTAAGAAGGTAACAGGGACCCAGAGCTACAGTAGGAAAACGAGAAATCGCCTATGCTTAGGCATATGTGGTATCTCAGTATCTAACAACTTTCTTGTCTAAGTTGACCACTACCTGCAGAATAAAGTCTAAACTCCCCCATAATCTGCACCTGGTGCTCCAAACCCAAAACGAAAAACCCAGTGCCGTCGAGTCGATTCCGACTCATAGCGACCATATAGGACAGAGTAGAACTGCCCCATAGAGTTTCCAAGGAGTGCCTGGCAGATCTGAACTGCCGACCCTTTGGTTTGCAGCCGTAGCACTTAACCACTACGCCACCAGGGTTTCCGACGTGGTGCTCCAGACACTCAAATTGTGTACTCTTACCCAAACATGATAAGAACTTGCAACCTTTTGTGCCTTTTCCCTCTGCCTAGAATGTCTTCTTTCTTGCCTCCTTTACCCACCTCCTCCTTCCCTAAACCTCTTCCTCCTTTACCCATCCACAAAGAGAATTACAGCTTAACATGCAGCTTCCATAAACCAAACCAAACCCATTGCCATAGAGTGGACTCCAATCCACAGCTTCCACAGTACTCTGAAACCCTAAGGAGTCATGGCACACTATGTTATCCTATTTTTTATGCATGTTATCTCCCACTAGATGGAGTATCTCTGGTCAGGAATGGTCTTATTCTGTGCACTGATTCACTAAATATTTTCTCTTTCTTATAACTCCAGGCTCACTCCATGTAATACTATGTAAAAGCTTCTCTGGTTAGCTTTTTCTGCATTTATCTGTATCAACGGTTTTCAAATTTTAGCAGGCATCGGAATTACCCAAAAGCCTTGTGAAAGAGATTGTTGGGTTCTGCCCCAAGGGTTTCAGATACAGTAAGTCTGAAATGGGGCCCAGGAATTTGCATTTCTAACAATATTCCAGGTAAGACTGATGCTGCTGGTCTGGGAATTACACCTCGGTAACTGCTGATTTATATGTTCACATTTTTAAAAAAAGTTTCCCCCACTAAAATGTTGGCTCTATGAGTTCATTTTGTTCACCATTATATACCTATGGCCTAGAATAGTGCCTGGTACATGGGTGGGGTTCAATAAGTATTTGTTAGATAAACAACTACTGGCTCACACCCTCGACATGCACATCAGTCTAACTGTCTCACATTACTCCTGTGTAAATTATACAAGGTCATCATGCTTCTAACTTACCAAGTGGTCTGTGTTCAGACTAAAAATTAATTTTAAAACTTGCTCTTCAAAAAAGAAGTTTAAGGGGGGGGGAGAATTATACATTCTGAAACTTTCCTGTAAACATAATTACCTGCTATTAAAGATATTTTAATAGAATCAAGAGATAGCCATACATGTTCAATTGAGGGAAACAACGAAAGTATGTAATTCATTTATGTGTTGGCTCTTCTATTAATAAGGCTGTATTTCATGATCAATTTAATTCTCTGGTGTAAACTAACAACCCTAAAGAGATCATGAGATCTGTTCGAGGTCAGTGAGTCAGTTGTTTTCTACTATTAGCCATGGTCACACAGACTGAGTGTTTGCTTCTAACCACTAGATCGCTATCTTGGTTCACAGATGAGAAGGAAGACTATCTTAGTGGTGAAAACTCAGTCATGACTCAGATCCAAAGCAGTGGTGACTCTGATACAGCTTTTATCTTAGTCACCGTTTAGTTTAAGTGAACATTAAAGTCACTTAATTTTGCTCTACAATCTATGAAGTAGATAACAAAACTTAAATACCTATACCTCAGAACCAAAGAGTTGGAAGAGGTTTTACACTTAATCTAATATTCACATTTCACAGATGACAAAATCAAGCCCAGACTAACCAAGTGCCTCACAATGATAGCAGCAGATAGCTTACATATTCACTTGCTACTGGCATAAAAAAACAAAAACCAAACCCACTGCCATCAAGTTGATTCGACTCATAGTGACCCTATAGGACAGAGTAGAACTGTCCCTAGGGTTTACAAGGAGCCCCTGGTAGATTATAGAACAGGGTTTTTTTTTCATTTGGGGCAAAAACACATTAGAAAGATTTGTAGAGAAATACAGTATTTTAAAAGATATGATATATATGATCTGTTTGTCAGAAAAATTAAGCAATTCTGAATATCTCTACATAAAAATCAAGCTACATTTTAACGCAATCTAAAATTTGGAGAAGAAATATTTAACACAAAAAGAAAAAAACACTTTAGAATGTAAACAAAAGTATTTGATTAAATCTACTGACCTCAATATTTGGATTTTCTGAGCCAGGGTTTTCTTTCTGAAAGGTTGAAGCTCCTTCGGAACAGCAATTTATGTACCGGCGCACCATCAGGAAACCCTGGTGGCATAGTGGTTAAGTGCTACGGCTGCTAACCAAAGGGTCAGCAGTTCGAATCTGCCAGGTGCTCCTTGGAAACTCTATGGGGCAGTTCTACTCTGTCCTATAGGGTCGCTATGAGTCGGAATCGACTCGACGGCACTGGGTGTGGTTTTGGTTTGGGTGCACCATCAGGACTTTACACAACTCATGGCACAACTCAATAAATGCTTGAGAAAAAAAGTCAATCAACTTTCAATTTTTCTTAGGGAATTCAGCAGTTGTTCAACTGAAAATCAGAGCAACTAGGAAAGTTGTATTTCATTAAGAATCTTTTAATGCAGTAGATCTCTGAGTACAGTCACCACACCAGTAGCTTCAGTATCACCAGAGACCTTGTTAGAAATGCAAATTCTTGGTGCCTCTCTAAAACCTACAGGCTCAGAAACTCTGGGGTGGGGCCCAAGCAATCTGTTACCACAAGCCCTCCAGTGGGTTCTGCTGCAGGCTCAAGTTTGAGATTACTATTTTAAGGCAACAGCTCTCAAACATTTTACCCTCAGGACTCTTAAAAATGATTAAAGACCTCAAGGAGCTTTTGTTTATAGGTTATAAGTATCAAAATTTGCCATATTAGTAACTAAAACTGAGACATTTTAAAAGATTAGTTCATTTTTAAATAATAAACCACTTCACAATTAACAGGCATAATTTTTTTTTTAATGAAAATACGTATATTTTCAAAAAAAATTTTTTTTTAATGAGAGGCATTGTTTTACATTTCTGCAAATCTCTTTCAATGTCTGGCTTAATAAAACAGATAATTAATAAATAATTCTCCTATCTGCTTCTGCATTTAATCTGGTTCCATGTTGTTTTGGTTGAGATATGTGAAGAAAATGCAGTCAGCCTCATACAGTAGTTGGAAAGCTTTAAGGGATTCTAACTAAGAGAGAGAGCTAAGGAGCCCTGGTGGCACAATAGCTAAGTGCTTGGGTGTTAGTCCAAAGATTGGCAGTTCAAACCCACCCAGCAGCTCCATGGGAGAAAAAACCCACTGCCGCCGAGTCAATTCTGGCTCATAGCGACCCTATAGGACAGAGTAGAGCTGCCCCATAGAGTTTCCAAGGAGCACCTGAGAACGACCTGGAAATCTGCTTCTGTAAAGATTATAGCCAAGACAACCCTATGAGACAGTTCTACTCTGTCGCACGGGGTTGCTACGAGCTGGAATCAACTCGACAGTACCCAACTACAACAAAAAGGGAGAGAACCAATTCCCTTATTAGCTACTTGTTTAGAAGCTATTTCCCTTACTAGACTATTCTTCACTGCAGATAGTTGTATCTCAGGGTCTCAAACAGGTTAAGGCTCAAAGATATGACACTAAATCCTTGCTGAAAGAGCAAGGTCAGGGACACCATTCATACCTAGTGTTGCTTTAAGGACCAAAGCACAGGGTAAAGACTTGGGTCAACTCAAGGAATCCCATGGCCCTTCATTACTGAGACGTTAGGGACTATGTTTATCATCATACTCTAATTAGCATGGTTATTTTAAAAACTACTTATTTGATTGATAGAAACCACCCAGGTACATAAGGAAGTGCCTCTGAGTAGGGGACAGGGACTCCAAGAGAAATGATGATACACAGTCTGGAGGTTCCCAGAAAACTCACACGCTACTAAGACGGCACCTGAATTGACACCAATTATCATCTGCAGTTTAACTAGGCTTTCTGGTTCAGTGGGAGTAGAGGGAAGAGCTGATGAGACCTGTCATCAGGGAAAATTGGACAGTCAGGATGCAAGGACCTTCCACTTATGGCCTCAGCATGGAGTCAGGACATTTAGACAAAGGTCCTTAGTGAGATTAGCCACCTTTGCTAACTAAAAAAAAAAAAAAACTACTCCATGTTTATTCTGGTCACCTGCTGCTCCTTACCTGGTCATGATTAGCTGTACACCATTACAGTGAAAAGGGGAGTCCATCGATACTGCATAAAGTGGCTGAATCAAGGCGAGTACTCAATTTATTTTGTAAAGTTAGAATGACGATCACCAGACGCATGCAAAATAAATTCTTTAACAGTAGCTTCCCTGAGTGAATGATCATTGGGAATGGAATGAAGTGGCTTTTAGTTTTTATTTTATTTTTCTGTATTGTTGGAACTGTTTTCAACCATAGACATCTATTGCTTTTGTGACATAAAACTGTGATAATTAAAAACAAAAACCAAAAGGACTCATGAAATTGAACCTAGTTGCAAGAAGGCAAGGAGAATTTTGAAAGACTGATTTCATTCTGAGGCTTGTCTTGTGAGGGAGGAGAAAATCCCGAAGGAAAAGAAAAAGTGAAGGCAGCATTCAAGAGTGACTACACTCGAGGAGTGCACAGACTTAAGGAAAGGGCCAAGCTGTGAGGTTGTTTGCTCCTTCCCCACAGTGTGGCAGGGGATATGTCACCACAGGAACGGGTCTAGCACCAGTGGTTACCATGGGAGCAGCCCTGGTTAACAGAACAATGTGACCGGAAGAAAACTGACTAGCCAGGGCTTACCCTACAGAGGATGAAATTACCTTTATCTCACAGACCTGGAGCGATGATTAAATGATATCACGTAACTGAAAGTGCTTGATAAACTGCAAGGCAGGATTACTCTTTGGCTTCTGTTTCTTTACCCATAAAATGTGGGGCTGAGCTATAAGGTTTCTTCCAATGGGAGTAGTCTTGTTTTATTTTTTATTTTTAATAATTTATTTTATTTTTGTTGTTGTGTTTAGAGTATATACAGAACACACACCAACTCAACCATTTCTACATATACAATTCAGTAACACTGACTACATTCTTTAAGCTGTGCGGCCATTTTCGCCCTCCTTTTCTAAGTTGTTCCTCCCCCATTTAACATAAACTCACTGACTCTTAAGTTTCCTACCTAATCTTCTGAGTTTCTGTCATCAATTTGATCCCATCAATTTGATCCTGTATAGATAGATCTTAAAAGAGCACAACACTCAAGGCAGACATTCTTTACTAGTTAAGCTAAACTACTGTTTGGTTTTAAGAAGACTTCAGGGGATACTTGTGGTATAAAGTTAAAGACTATCTCCGGGCAACAGTTTCAGGGGTTCATCCAATGGGAGTAGTCTTGAATAAGTTAAACGATACCTACAATTTGGAAAGAGCCCTTCAATGGTTGTATTTTAACAGGGGTGGTTTCATGAGTCATCATTTAAATCCAAATAACAGATACTCTCCAAAATATTTTTTTCTCACCGATTCTGAAAGGACTTTCCAGCAATATTGTCTCTATAAGAATCAAACAAAACGTGGTATTGATCCCGGCTCCATTCCAGAACCACCTATTAAAAAAAAGAAGAAACAATGTTTTCTTGCATCAAAAATCAAGAGTATATAACTTTCATTTTAATTTCATTAGGAATTGCTAAAGGAACAGATACAGCAATCGAAATTCATTCGTTCACTTAGTGCCTGCCATACACCAGACACTGTGCTAGAGCCAGATAAACAAGCAACAGCTCCTGCCCTTGGCAGCCTAAAAGAACACTTGTGCTGGGGAAGGGTGGGGGAATCAAAGATGCTTAAGAGGATGTGACGATATCTGAATTGGATACTGCAGAATGAGCAGGAGCTCACCAGGTAGGGAGAAAACGGCCGGGCCAGCCAACAGGAAAAGCATGTTCAAATGATTAAAAAGCAGCCGATACAAATTATTTGGGGGCAATGGCATAGCTGGTCATGGCTAGAGCACAGGTAGATAACTGGGGACAAAAGAGGCTTGCAAGGGAAGCTGGGCTCAGACTGTGAAACAATCCATGGGGAATCAGAGGCTCTGAAGGGCTTTAAGGCAGCTGCACAATCTGTCCAATGCTTGGAAAAGACTCTTCTCACAGCATATGGAAACATGAACTGAAACGTAAGAGGCTGACAAGATCTGGGGGATAAAACCTATGAGGTCTCAGCTTATAAACCTGCTGACCATTTCAGGAGAAAATTAGATAGGAGCTCCCTCATGTCTGCATCCCATCTCTATAAACCTGCCCACACACCTATGCCAAATTCTTCTTCACTCCTTTTACCACAGAGGAAGTGCCCCTTTTCCTTGCAAGCATCCATTTGCTCTGGATCTCCTCACCTCTCAGCTTCTCAAGTCCTTGCTTCTTTTCTCTTTCCCTCTCAAATAGGATTATTCCCGTCAGTATACAAACACCTTCTAGTATCTTGGGAAAACCTTCCCTTCATTCCATGTGCTTCCAGTCAGACCCCTTTTCCCAATTCTCTACCCCTTTCAAAGGAGCCCTGGTGGTGCAGTGGTTAAGCATTCGGCTGCCAATCAAAAGGTTGGCAGTTCAAATCCACCAGCCACTCTTTGGAAACACTATGGGGAAGTACTACTCTGTCCTATAGCATCACTATGAATTGGAATCGACTCGACTGCAACGGGTTTGGGTTTTTTGGGGGGTTTTTTCAAGGTCAAATATCTTTTAAGTCATCTCCTACTCTCCCATTTACCCTCGAGCCCACTCAATATCACTTCTGCCCTCATCACTTCAATGGCCTTATCAAGGCCTCAATGATGTCAAATCCAATGATACTTTCTCAATCTCCACCTTACTCAATTCATAGTAGATGCCCAATTCCTCCCTCTTTAAAGAATTTATTTCTTGGTTTCCTTCTTGAAACACTCACCCACTTTTCCTTCATCCTGGTAGTTCCTTTTCAGTCTCCTTTGCCAGTTCATCCTCTTCAACCTGACCTTTAACTGTGTTCGTTCATTCTGCCCTTCTTCCTGGAACACCTTCCTTTGTGTCAAGCACCCAGGCTTTTTCCACCTTCCTATCACGCCACCCTAGGACGTGGTCCCACTACATACAGATGGCTGTGGGAGTTCCAGTCACTTGATTTGCATCCCAGCCAGCAAAAAGGAGAAAAAGGGAAAGACATGCCTCCTTTACAGAGACTTCTTGGAAAGTATACCTACCACTTGTTTTCACTGGCCAGACCTGGTCACATGGCTACATGACTGGAGGGTGGGGGTAGCCGTACGGACCCATGTGCCCAGCTACACATCCTCATTTCTTTTCATAGCATTCAGACCCTTCATGGTCTGTCTCTGTCTACCTTTTACCATCTGACTTCACTGGGGTAGTTCATAAATACTACAAATTAAACTAATTATTATCTCAATCAATGTATTTATTTAAAAACATTCACTGAGGGTATAATGTACCCAGTACTGGGTTTACAAAGGGCAATAAGCTAAGTTCTTTGGCTTCAAGGAACCATACCAATTACTTTTAAATAAATTACTGCCAGGTATAGCTGCATTGAAGAAAGAGCACCTCTCCCTTCTGAGAAGTACCGGAAAGACTTACTATAAGAAGCAATGTTTGAACAGAGTCTTAAAGGTTAAACGGGAGTCTGTTAGCAGTTCAGGTGGAGAACAGGGATGTGTTAAGGGGACATGCTACCACACTGGATAGGGAGTGAAGGAGAGGAAGAAAGCCGAGGATGATTGCTAGCTTATCAGTTTTTAGTATGAACAACCAAAGGGATGGTGGGGCCATTTAAAGATATAACAGGAACAGGGATAGTGGGGGTGAGAGATGGCTCAGATCCAAGGATTCCATTTTAGTTATGGCAAATTTGAAGTTATATGTGCATACAACTAGCCTTTCTAACGAGACTGTAAACTCCTGGAATAGAGGGAATGAGCTCTACCTTTGCTATCGCACATGGCATAAAACCCAATGACAGCCACATAGCTATAAAGTGCCATCTGTTTGCTAAATATAGAATATTATCAATTTCAAATAATTTTAAATCAATCATACAATTGTATCAATTTACTGAAGGAGTCATGGTGGCATAATGGTTTAAGTGCTTGGCTGCTAACCAAAAGGTTGGTGGTTCAAAAACACCCGGCTGTTCCATGGGATAGAGACCTGTTGATCTGCTCCTATAAAGACTGCAGCCTAGAACACCTACTGGGGCAGTTATACTCTGCCACATGGAGTCGCTATGAGTCAAAAATCAACTCGACAGCACGCAACAACACTTTATTGAGTACATACAAACGGTGACTCTCCATCAGGATCTTTGTGTAGTCTGCAAAAGGACAACCAGTATACCCATTATTTTTGTAAAGAAGAATACAGAAAATAAGCTTAGTAGGATGACTAAGATAAAAAAGAAAATAACAAATGTTGGTGAGGATGTGGGAAAATTGTAATCCTTATCCATTGCCGGTGGGAATGCAAAACGGTACAGCCCTGTGGAAAACAGTGTGGTCATTCCTCAGAAAACTAAAAATAGAACTAACATATGACCCAGCAATTCCACTCGTAGGTATATACCCAAAAAACTTGAAAGCAGGCTCAAACAGAGACTTGTACACTGTCCTAGTTATCTCGTGCTGTTATAATAGAAATACCACAAATGGATGGCTTTAACAAAGAGAAATTTATTCTCTCAGAGTCTAGGAGGCCAGGAGTCCTAATTCAGGGTGTCAGTTCTCTCTATTGATTCTGAAGGAAGGCCCTTGTCATCGATCTTCCCCAGGTCCAGGAGCTTCTCAGCACAAGGACCCCAGAGTCCAAATGACATACTCCATTCCTAGCACTTCTCTCTTGGCGGCATGAGGCACCCCTCTCCTCTCTACCCAATTATCTCTTTTATATCTAAAAGAGATTAACTCAAGGTATAAACTAATCCTGTTGATTGAGCTGTGTGTCATAACGTAACTGCCTCTAATTCTGCCTCATTAATATCGTAGAAGTTAGGATTTACAACACATAGTCACATCAGATCACAAAATGCTGGACAGCCACACAATACTGGGAATTATGGCCTAGTCAAGTTGATACACATTTTGGGGAGGGACATAATTCAATCTACAACATACACCAGTGTTCATTACAGCACTATTCACACTAGCTAAAAAGTGGAAACAACCTAAATGCCCATCAACAAATGAACAGATAAAATGTGGAACATACACACAATTGAATACTACTTAGCCAGTAGGAGAAACGGTGTCTTGATACATACTACAATACGAATGAAGCTCAAAGACATCATGCTGAGTGAATTAAGTCCATCACAAAAGGACAAATATTACATGATCTCACTTATACAAAAAGACAAGGAAAGACAAGTGTATAGAGACCAAAGTTTATTGGTGGGTAACAGGGGTGGGAGGAGGAGGGAAAGAGGGGATTAATGGTGATAGAAAAATCACATTGAATAAGGGTAGGGTTGTATAGCCAATCACTGTAACTGCTGTCAATAAGTTGCATATCTATAAAAAGTTGAATTGGCAAAAGTAGTGTGATATATTTTTAAAAACGACCAACAACAACAACAACAATAGAGGAGCTGCTGAGGCTGCTTATGAACAACCAAAAAGCTCAGGTTGTTTGGGTCCTTGGTCTGGAGGCTTAAGTTCATAGTTTCATGGGACATCCCAGTTCATTAGCCTAAAAACTTGTTTAGCACTTCTGTTCTACCTCCTAGCTCATGGTGTAGCGCCTGAGGTCTTAAAAGGTTGCAGGTGGCCATCTAAAGTAGAACAATTGGTCTCTATTTGCCTGGAGCAACAGAGGAAGGAGAGAAAGGAACTGGAAGAGGATATGGAATATGTGGCTAAGTGCCTCCATGAACAACTGCCACCTCTGCCATGGGGCCAGAAGAACTGGACTGTGCTAGGCTACCATCACTGAACGTTTTGATAAAAAACTCTATAGAAGAATCCTGATGAAAAGGGGGAAAGAACAGAACTTCACATTCTCGTGGAATCCAGACTTTCTAGAGCTATGAAGGCTGGATGAACCCCTGAAACTACTGCCCTGAAACAGTATTTAAACTTTAAATAAAAATTTTCCCTAAAGTCTTCTTAAAACCAAACAATAGTCTAGCATACCGAGTAAAAAATGTCTACCTTAAGCATTATGCTCTTTTAAGAACTATGTATACAGGATCTAAGCGACCACAGCAATTCAAAAGATTAGACAGGCAATGTAGGGAGCAGTGAGTTTATGTTAATGGGGAAGAGTAACTCAGAAAATGAGTGAAAATGGTTGCACAACTCAAAGAACGTAATCAATGTCACTGAATTATACATGTAGAAATGGTTGAATTGGCGTATGTCTGATTCTCTGTATATAATCAACAACAACAAAATAAAAAGAAAAGAAGCTCAATAAAGTCGTTCTTGGCTGGTGCGGTTAACCAGATGGGGAGAGAGCATCAGAGACAGGACACTTCACAAGCAGGTGAGAAACGCTGACATGTTATATGTTGATATAACCTGTCTTCCTTCAACAGATAAGTTAATCTCACCATCTCCAAAACACTCCTGTGTATCAGCAAAAACAGTAACAACAGCAGAGCGTTCTTTTCCTACCCATTTAGGAACATTCCTACTAGTGTAGAGCTCTACAAACTTAGATCTCAGCAGAAGTGGTAGGACTGCTAGGTTATGAGTCGGGAGACGTAGGTTTTCAGGTCAACTCTGCCATTTTTATGTGAGACCTATTAGTTTCTTCATTTGTACAATGAAGGGGTCTGACCAAATCATCCTGAAATCCTTCCAGACCTAAAATTATATGACTACAAGAGTCGCAGAATTGTGCGGCTGCTGGCCAGGTTTCCTCCCTGTGCCTACATGCCAACTCCACGAGGCCATGGTATTTCTTCCTGTCTTCAGGATTCCTCTGGGTCTTTTCTCCCTGGTCTGGACTCATCACCACTGGAACTTGATTCTCTTCCATCACAACTATTTCCGTTTTCTGCTTAATTCCAACCATTAACTAGGCCTTAGTATGGAAATCTTGCCAAGCTCCTTTTTATTTGAGTAATGTGCTATATGAGAAAAAGAGCAGAAGACCGTATTGACAGAAAAAAATAATAAACCATTATGTCAGTATATGCTGTGGTGGTTGTTAGGTGGCTTTGAGTTGGTTCCAACTTACAGCTACCCCTACATACAACAGAAGGAAACACTGTTTGGTCCTGTGCCATCTTCATAATCGCTGTTATGCTTGAGTCCACTGTCGCAGCCACTGTGCCAATTCATCTCGTTGAGGGTCATCCTCCTTTTTGCTAACCTTCTACTTTACCAAGCATGATGTCCTTCTTCAAGGACTGGTCTCTCCTGATAACGTGTCCAAAGTATGTCAAACAAAATCCTGCCATCCTTGCTTCTAATGAGCATTCTGGCTCTAGTTCTTCCAAGACAGATTTGTTCACTCTTCTAGCAGTCCATGGTATATTCAATATTCTTCACCAACACCATAATTCAAAGGTGTCAATTCTTGTTCAGTCTTCCTTATTCATTGTCCAGCTTTCACATGCATATGAGGCAACTGAAAACACCATGGGTGGTTGGATCAGGTGCACCTTAGTCCTCAAACTGACATCTTTGCTTGTTAACACTTTAAAGGAGGTCTTTTGCAGATCTGTCCAGTGCAATACGTGGTTTGATTTCTTGACTGCCGCTTCCATGGGCATTGATTGTGGATCCAAGTAAAATGAAATCCTTGACATATTTTCTCCATTTATCATGATGTCACTTTTTGGTCGGTCCAGGGGTGAGGATTTTTGTTTCCTTTATGTTCAGGTGCAATCCACACTGAAGGATGTAGTTCTTCATATAGTCCAGATTCTTGGATTATTTGCTAAGCATACAGATTGAATAAGTATGGTGAAAGGATACAATCCTGACGCACACCTTTCCTGACCTTAAACCATGCAGTGTCCTCTTGTTCTGTTCGAACGACTGCCTTTTGGTCTATGTACAGTTTCCTCATGAGCACAATTAAGTGTTCTGAAATTCCTATTCTTTGCAATGTTATTCATTATCTGTCATGATCCACACAGTCGAATACCTCTGCAGTCAATAAAACACAGGTAAACATCTTTCATGCATTCTTGGCTTTCAGCCGAGATCCATCTGATCTCAGCCATTATATCCCTTGTTCCACGTCCTCTTCTGAATTCAGCTTGAACTTCGGAGAGATCCCTGTTGATATACTGCTGCAACAGCTTTTGAATGGTCTTCCACAACATTTTACTTGTGTGTGATAGTAATGATATTGTTAGATAATTTCCGCATTCTGTTGGATCACCTTTCTTTGGAATGAGCACAAATATGGATCTCTTCCGGTCGGTTAACCAGGAGGTTGTCTTCCAAATTTCTTGGCATAAAAAAGTGAGCACTGCCAGCACTGCATCCATTTGCCAAAACATCTCATTTGGTACTCTGTCAATTCCTGGAGGCTTATTTTTTGCCACTGTCTTCGGCGTAGCTTGAACTTCTTCCTTCAGGACCATCGGTTCTTGATCATGTGCTACCCTCCTGAAATGGCTGAATGTTGACCAATTATTTTTGGTACAGTAACTCTGTGTATTCCTTTCATCTTCTTTTGATGCTTCCTGTGTCATTCAATATTTCCCCCCATAGTATCCTTTAGTATTGCAACAGGAGGCCTGAATTTTTTCTTTGGTTCTTTCAGCTTGAGAAATGCCAACTGTGTTCCTCTCTTTTGGTTTTCTAACTCCAGGTCTTGGCACATTTCATTATAATACTTTACTTTGTCTTCTCAAACTTCTATTTGAAATCTTCTGTTCAGCCTTTTTACTTCATCATTTCTTCCTTTCGCTTTAGCTACTCGATGTTCAAGAGGAAGTTCAGAGCCTCTTCTGACATTCATTTTCGTCTTTTCTTTCCTGTCTTTTTAATGACCACTTGTTTTCTTCAAATATGATATACCTGATGACATTCCACAACTTGTCTGGTCTTTGGTCATTAGTATTCAATGTGCCAAATCTATTCTTGAGGTGGTCTCTAAATTCAGGCGGAATATACTCAAGGTCATATTTCGGCTCTCGTAAACTTGTTCCAAGTTTCTTTAGCTTCAACTTGAACTTGCATGTGAGCAATTGATGGTCTGTTCTGCAGTCGGCCCCTGGCCTTACTCTAAATAATGATATTGAGCTTCTCCACTGCCTCTTTCCACAGACATAGAAAATTTGATTCCTGCGTATTCCATCTGGTGAGGTCCATACGTGTATAGCGGCCGTTTATGTTGTTGAAAAAAGGTATCTGCAATGAAGAAGTCGTTGGTCTTGCAAAATTCCATCATGCAATATCAGTGTCGTTTCTATCACCAAGGCCATATTTTCTAAGTACCAGTCTTTCTTCTTTGTTTCCAACTTTTGCATTCCAATCACCAGTAATTACCAATGCATCTTGATTGCATGTTTGATCAATTCAGGCTACAGAAACTGGTAAAAATCTTCAATTTCTTCATCTTTGGCATGGTTGGTGCGTAAATTTGAATAACAGTTGTATTAACTGGTCTTCCTTGTGGATGTAAAGATATTACCCTATCACTGACAGGACTGTACTTCAGGATTGATCATGAAATGTTCTTTTTGACAGTGAATGTAACATTATTTCTCTTCAATTTGTTGTTTCTCGCATAGTAAGCCATATGATTGTCCTATTTAAAATGGCCAGTATCAGTCCATTTCAACTTACTAATGCCTAAGATGTTAATCTTTATGTATACATTTCATTTTTGATAACTTTCAATTTTCCTAGGTTCCCCACATGTCTGTCAGTTTGTCATACTATGGTGGTTTGTGTGTTGCTGTGATGTTGGAAGCCATACCACTGGTATTTCAAATACCAGCAGGGTCACCCATAGTGGACAGGTTTCAGCAGAGCTTCCAGACAAGACAGACTGGGAAGAAGGATCTCAAGGCCTACTTCTGAAAATACTGGCCAGCGTGCCTTGTAAAATCAAATAAAATTCATCAAAGGGTTAGTGTCAGATCATGGTCTTTATACTATCGAGAATGGAAAATATCAGAAATTTGCAGAGGTAATAATCAAATAATTTATTCTGCGGTAAGCTGTAAAAATACAAACACCTTCTAAAAGAACAAAGAAGCCAAATACAGACTCAAATTTGTTACCAGATATTATTTTCAACCATCATCAGCAATAAACAAAAGACCTCAGGAAAAGGTTGGAGAAACACTAACTGCTGTAAAATCAAATTCCTTCTACAAAGCTTGTCCATGTTCTTCAGCCCAGCCCTCCTGCTCTCTTCTCAGAACTCTGGATAACTTTTCTCTCTATCACTTACTTGGAAAGTAGTTACCCACTGCCTTGTGACGTTTTTTTTGCCTTGCATCATTTAGTTTTTTTTTGTTACTTACCTTTTTTCCCCAAGCAATCAATTTATAAATGGAGGACAGAGAGCTGCATACATTTCTATTTAACATTCAACTCATAGCCAGCACGGTTTGTTACACACCATCTTCTTAAATACTATCTGGTTATGGAAGGAGTGGCATAAGGAAAGGCAACTGGATTTGGGAATTTGGGACACCTTCTGGGAGAACTTCCCAGTTCTCCTACTTAGTATCTGTATAGCCTTGGTCAGGTCACAAACGTTCAGGCCTCAATTTCCTCAGCAATAAACTGGGTACAATATGTATTTCATTGGTTTGTTGTGTTGCTGTAGTAGGACAGTGATGCCCACGTCAAGTGGGTGAATAAAGGGTTCCAGGAGTGTGCTCAGCATACTAGAAGTCATGGGTAAGCAAAGCATACGTTCCTAAACCATCATTTTTTTAATGGTAAGACATTTAAAACATTATATTTATAGTAACATAAATGCAAAATTGTTATGGAGAAAAACAAAAAATCCATGTGATTTTTACAAATACAATGTTGAACTTCAAAAAGATTTCCTACTTGCCAACTTGGAACTATTTCCTCAGGCGTCTCCTCAGAGTATTTACTTTTCTCTGCTATCAAGAGTACTTTGTTAGGGAAGTTTAGAGATACAATGAGCTAAGATACTATTTATTAAAATACTAAATGAGCTATGAAATGCATATTAACAATGCATTATTAATAAAGGATTATAAACAACATCTGAAGATACTAGTTAAAAATGTTTATCACTTCTAAGACTCCATTTTAATAATCATGGCAATCAAGGTACTCAAGATGAATTGTTGGTTGATTTCCACAAAATGGTAGCCAAAGTCGGTCTTAATTTGTTGACCCCAAGGAAGGGGCACGTGCACACCACCTTCACCAAGCACCATCATAACAGGTGCTCTACCCAGCACTGAATCCCCATAACAAGGTACAAACTGTGAGGCAGATAACAGGAAGGCTCATTTTATACAATGAGGCCTCAGAGCATGTAGCTGTTGTGTGGTGCGGTGAAGATCTGAATCAGCTCCAGGGCCTATGCTTCTGTTTGGCTTAGCTTAGTCTCTCTCAGCTTCACCAGGCTGCCTCCTCTGACATTTACACAGAGCTAGCTTTGTCAAGTACACACTTATCAATGTGGTCATTCAACCAACTCTGAAACTGCTGTGTTTACCCTTAATTCAATGAGCCAGAACTGTTTCCCTGGCACGTTTATAACTGAACACAGGTCAGATAAGAATTTTGTTTTTTCATCAGCATTTTTAGAATGTCTAGTAGTCCTTTAACCGGTTTGCACCCACAAATGTTAAAATCTTCTGATAAAAAACTTTTTAGGATTATGAAACTGGGACACATTTTTAAGACTTTTATGATCCCGGTGCAGGATCAAATGTGTGCTTGTGGCAGAATAGTAAGTAATGAGATGCAGGCGCCATAATCGTGTATATCAGAGGAGCTCCACAGTGAAGGAAAGAATGGAAGGTAATTTTTAAGAAAAAATCTGGCACACAGAGGAAAGATCGTAAGATTTATAATCAGAAAACATGAGTTTAAATTTGGTACTTATCAGTAGTATAAATCTAGGGTACTTCTCTATTTTTAATTTCTTCTTTTGTGGAACGACGATATTAATACCACCTCTTTCACAAGATTGGCCTGATGAGTAAATGAGATGTGCAAATCAGGCAGGGCTGTATAACACTGCTGATATGCACACTGCTCACATGTCTCCTAAAGACAGCACTTAGAATGCTGCAATATCATTTACCTGCTTAAATGTCTGTCTATGCCTTTTGGGCAACTCAAGACCAGGGACTTGATCTCTTGTTTTTATTCCCAGAACCTTGCACTGTGCCTGGCATGAGATCAATAAACATTCTCAGAATGAATAAATAAGGCTACAGGTTTTGCACAGCAAACATCCTGGAACAGCCCAACACTCCATTGTTTCTCTCCAGAACTTTCTGCTTTCAGATCCATTCCATGATAGTCAAGGTACATGCTAAAGTTATAAAGAGATCATAACAGGCCTAGGCACAGAGTGCATAAAATTTCTTACTAAAAAGCACATGTCCCTTGAATATTACCAACTTTTAAGCATAGCAGGAATGTGGCCTGTTGTCAGCTCTAACTCACGGTAACGTAATGTATAACAGAACAGAGTATTGCCTGGTCCAGCAACATCTTCGTCATCATTGGTATGTTTGAGTCCATTGTTGAGGCCACTGTGTCAATCCATCTCATTGAGTGTTTCCCTCACCTTCAATGGCCCTTTACTTTACCCATTGTGATGTCCTTTTCTAATGACTGGTCTTTTCTGATGATGTGTCCAAAATAAGTGAGCTGAAGTCTCGCCATCCTCACTTTAAAGGAGCACTCTGGTTTTATTTCTTCTAAGACTGATTTGTTCATTCTTCTGGCAGTCCATGGACTGCCCTGTAAAACTTAGTTGTTGAGGCACTTCAGCTTCAAGGAAGAACTCTAACACTGACAGACCTTTTCATACACTGATGATCACATCAGAAATGTATAGTGTTCCTAGCTTACAAACAGTTCATGGTTTCTGAAAATAAAATTTGTTTTGCATTAAAAGACACTAAAAGAGAGATCAAGATATAAAAATGTTCTAAGCTCTATCTTTCCTGCTAACCCTCCATCATCTCCTTTGATACCAATCAGGAAGTCAAATCTGCTCATCACCAGCAGCATTTTCTAACCACATCTAATTAAGAGCACTGACTTTCCCAGTGCAAAATGCCGTGTGATCAGCACGAGAAAGCAGTACTCAACAAATAAAAAAAATAACTGACCATGTTAGGAACTGAGTGGTTATTAAAACTGGGGTGACTCCCCCCCTTCACATAAATTAAAGGAAATGATTCAAACCCAGATGCATAATCACTAAGTATTCAAACACTAGTTGAGCTCAAGGGCACGTTTCTAGACTGTTTCTACCTTCTTTGAATCCTTTACAGTGTTAGACACATAACATATTTTTTAAGTAGATTTTTAAGAAGCACAAAATAGAAACCAGAGCTCTGCCCTCAAAGAACTGACATCCCTGTTAAGGACTAATCATTTATTTGCATGAGATGGCTTAGGAGTACTTCTAATAAGTAAAGATTAAAATAACAACACTGTCAGAAAAAAGGAGCGATCCAGGGTAGGGTTAATCGCTATAGACTTTTCCTAGGATAAAACGCTGAGACGTTAAGGAAATATAAGAGTTGAAGAAAAGAAAAAATTTTTCGCCACTTGGGGAGCAAGAGATATAATAAAGAAGAAAATGGTATTAAAAGGCAGACAAGAATTTGACAGTATACTGTATGAAAGGTGTATTACCTAAAAGGAAGAAAAAACACCTCTGGCAACCCAACTTGGCTAAAAGGAGTGGAAAAAAAAAAAAAAAAACTACCAAAGATATCTTCAAAACATACACAACCAGACTTTCTGGGTCTATCTAGTTTTGCTTGTTGTACTGTTCAGAGTTTAAAGAATCACAAAATTCTATAGGAAGGGCCTGAAGCCCACTGTCCTACTCTGCGGTCAGTTTTTAAATCCTTGCTATAATCTTCTGGCAAGCAGTCGCTCTACCCACGAGCTTAGACCTTCAGGGTTCAGTGTGACACCCAACAGTGTCGTACCCAATAGACATATGTAGCTATTTAAATGTAAATGAATTAAAATTAAATACAACAAAAAACTCAGTACATCAGTCTAACTGACCACATTTTAAGTCCTCAATAGGCACAGACTTGAGATTCTTTGGCAAGAAGGCAAAAGCAGCTGGTGACAAACAAGGCCAGTGTGCCTGAGCAGTTAAATTCTATGGAAGGTACAAGGTGATTTCTACAATATAAGACCAAAGACGAAAGGCAATTTTTGTAGATTAATTCCACCACCTCAATTATAAACCCTTCTTTGAAGAACATAACTCTAAACTGCTAATGTTATACACCATTCAACTAAGATTGCATTGATTTTATAATGAATTCTATCCTTAAGAACTTCTAACTCTCTTACAATGTGTATAGGTCTTTATGTAACTTGAACTTAACAAGTCAGGTGCACAGAATTATAAATGGCATAAGAATGATGAGCAGGTGCCATTTCTGGACTTCAACACAATCACTAGTCTCCTATGATGCATCAGTGACTCCTACCTTCTAATCCAGTTACTTTCTAAATGTGGTATGATAACAGTGGAAACAACATGAAACCAGAGCCAGGAGACTTGGGCTCCACTTCCACCTCTGCAATTGGATCATTATGCATAAGACAAATCCTCAATTTTCTCATCCTTAAAATAAGGATAATAACCGTACCCCTCTCTAACACGCAAGAATACAATGAAATTCAAACAAAATCTAAACAAAGATGCTTCCGATATGCACTGGCATTTTAAAAGAACAAATGCATGAAACCATTAAATTTCTCAAATGATTTACCTAACACTTTTAACAAGTAAACTAGTTTTTTTTCATGACTTATAAAGGTAACAGGTGCTCATTTTAGAAAATTAGGAACATAAAGATATGCATAAAGAAAACAAAACTACCCATAATCCCACCACCCGGAAAAAAACATTATGAACAGTTTGCTGTATTTCCTTCCAACTTTTGTTCTCTGTTTATATGCTTATACAGATATACACACACTTTAAACAAAAGAAGCATTGTATTCTCGGTTTTGTATCCTGATATCTTTTTCCACTTAGCATATCATGAGCATTGTCACACGTTATAAACACCTCTAATGTAAATTTTTTACTGGCATCATGGTCTATGCTATGTTGTTGGGTGCCATCAAGTTGATTCTGACTCACGGCGACCCCACGTGTTACAGAGCAAAACTGCCCCCGCTGGGTTATTATCATGGCTATAATCTTTACGGCAGCAGATCACTAGGTCTTTCTCTCAAGGTGCAGCTGACTGCGTGGGTTCGCACACCCAACCTTTCAGTTAACAACCAAGCACTTAACCGTTCACGCCACCTGGGCTCCTTGTCTATGCTACAGACATAGCATTAATGATTTACCATTCCCCTTTTTTTTGTGAGGTCATTCCTATTTCTTCATTATAAATGCCTCCATGAAATTCTTAAACACAGATGCAGAGAGATGCATCTCTGAGTATTTATTTTCTTAGGGCAAATTTCTAGAAGTAGAAATATACAGAACTGGAGAAATACCACGCAACCCAGCCCTCCAAAAGGTGTTTTTTTAAAAAGAGGGTTTAAGGATCATGTGAAAAGGAGCTGGGATGGAAGCCACGGAGGTGAATGTGATCACTGTGAGGCAGTAGCATTATATGAACTACAAAGACTAATGTTCAAATCCTAGTTTTGAATTTTGAAAAGTAACACATAGAAAATTCATAAAGCATATGTAGTTTAATTACTTAACAATTATAATGTTAACATCCATGTAACGGCTACAGGGTAGAAACATTTTAAAAGCTCATCCCTATGCATAAAAAATAAAATAAACTTAAAAAACAAACCAATATTAACACTTTCATAAAAGTGTTACGCCAAAGAGATGATTTAGTAAAGATCTAACATAAATCAATGAGGAAAATAATCATATCTAAATAGGAAAATGGGCTGAAGGCACAACAATTCATAGAAGAAACACAAACGGTTAATGAAAACATGGCAAAACTCACCAATAATTAAAGAAGCGCCAATTACTAAAATAAAATACAATTCTACAGATTGGTACACAATTGTTTAATCAGCAGCAGTGTACAAAGTAGGCTTTTCGATACACTACTGGTAGAAGTATAATTTGTTACCATCTTTCTAGAAAAAAAAAATATTTCTGTAAAAAGCATCACTGGCCTTATTCAGTTTGCTTTTTAAATGTGAAACAAATTTAAAATTACAAGGAGAAATTAATAAACCTAATGTATCTGTTTATAAACAATATTATACAGTTCCTCTATAAGCCAACGGAACCAGTCCAGGACGAAGGACACTGTAACAAGCTTTACAAGCAAAGGAATCATGGCTCGGCAGATGACTCTGCTCCCTAGACATCAACTAACTCATCCCCAAACTCCCAGAATCATTTTAGCCCAGCAGGCAATGAATGTCGTTGGACCAAGTCTGAAAAACAGACCTTCATGCATTCACTCCAATCTCAGTCTCATTCCTAAAATCCTCAAAGATGCCGATAACTCAGGTATTTTAAGCTAAGTAAGAGAGTGACAACTGTCAACAATGGCGACACAAATCTAGCCCCAGAATCTGAGATATAGAAGACCAATACCCAAACCTTACACTCAAGTTGAGGAACCTAAGACTCACCAAGGGTTCTCAACCTGGAGTCTGTGGACTTCCCCCCAAAATCCATGATAGAATTCAGGGGGTTTGCGGACTTGAATGGGAAAAAAGCTGTTTTTATTTTCACTTACCTCTGAGTGAAATTTATCATTTCCTCCATCTCAGTAATATTAGTAGTGCCTGTAACTCTACTATCAAAAGAAATCACAGATAATTTCATAGCAAATACTACTGTTGCAGATATCTTGAAATATATACCCTTCACTACTCACAAATCAGGACAGGTATTAGACACCTTTCCACACTAGGTTTTGTTATCTGTGTTAATAAAAAAGCATATTACCATACTGAATATTTGATTTTTAGAATTTTGATTATTTTATTTTACCATAATAGCTTTCCTTTGTAATCCTGTGCATCTTAAGAGAAGGGATCCATAGACTTCATCAAACTGTCACAGGGACAATAATACAAAAAAGATCAAGGATCCCTGATAATCCTAGGGCTGTCTAGCTCTCAGTCCATCCCATTCCTTTATGCTCACCATGATTCCTGTATCTCTAGCCCATTGCAGCTTTTACCTCACTAACCTGCAATAGGTCATCTGTATGTCTACCGCCGTCACTAATCCACAAGCTTCTGAGGGCAAAGGCTGACTATGTCTCTTATCTTTGAATCATCATCACAGTCTCTGGCATTTCACAGGCATTCAACAAATACTTGGTGAATTAAAGAAGGATGGAAGGAGAAGACAGTTTAATAATATCTCCTCCTTTTCGAGCCCTAGCAGGTGCCGTGGTTAAGAGCTATGGCTACTAACCAAAAGGTTAGCAGTTCGAATCCACCAGCCACTCCTTGGAAACCCTACGGGGCAGTTCTAGTCTGTCCCATAGGGTCACTATGAGTCAGAATCGACTCCATGGCAACGGGGTTTGTTTTGTTTTGTTTTTCCCCACCACTCTAGCAAACCTGAGGCTTATGTTGTTGTTGTTGTTAGGTGCCACTGAGTCGGCTCTGACTCATACTGACCCTATATACAACAGATCGAAACGTTGCCCCGACCTGTGCCATCCTCCCAATAGTTGCTGTGTTTGAGCTCATTGTTTGATTTTGTTGAGGGTCTCCCTCTTTTTTGCTGAACCTCTTACTCTACCAAACACGATGCCCTTCTCTAGGGACTGGTCCCTCCTAACACAGCCAAAGTAAGTAAGACAAAGTCTCGCCATCATTGGCTTCTAAGTAACATTCTGGCTGCACTTCTTCCAAGACAGATTCGTTAGTTCTTCTGTCAGTCCATGGTACGTTCAATATCCTTTGCCAACACCATAATTCAAATGCATCAATTTGGTCTTCCTTTTTCATTGCCCAGCTTTCCCATGATATGAGGTCATCACGGTTTGGGTCAGGTGCACTTTAGTCCTCAGAGTAACATCTTTGCATTTTAAGATTTTAAAGAGGTCTTTTGCAGCAGATTTCCCCAATGCAATACATCGTTTGACTTCTCCACTGCTGCTTCCGTGGGCATTGATTGTGAATCCAGATAGGATGAAATTCTTGACAACTTCAGTATTTTCTCCGTTTATCATGATGCTGCTTATCGGTCCAGTTGTGAGGATTTTTGTTTTCTTTATGTTGAGGTGCAATTCATACTGAAGGCTATAGTCTTTGATCTTCGTCAGTAAGTACTTCAGGTCCCTTTCACTTGCAACAAGCAAGGTTGTGTTATCTGCATATAGCAGGTTGTCAATGAGTCTTCCGCCCATCCTAATGCTGCGTTCTTCTTTATACAGTCCAGCTTCTAGGATTATTTGCTCAGCATACAGACAAATGAATAAATATGGTAAAAGGATACAACCCTGATGCACACCTTTTCTGATTTTAAACCACATAATATCTCTTTGTTCTGCTCGAATGACTGCCTCTTAGTCTACATACAGGTTCCTCATGAGCACTGTTAAGTGTTCTGGAATTCCCATTCTTCACAAAGCTATCCACAATCTGTTATGATCCACACAGTCAAATGCCTTTGGGTAGTCAATAAAACACAGGTAAACATTTTTCTGGTATCCTCTGCTTTCAGCCAAGATCCATGTGATATCAATAATGATATCCCTCATTCCATGTTCTCTTCTGAATCTGGCTTGAGTTTCTGGTAGCTAATCTCTAAAATGTCACCTATCTTTACAACTTGTGTAATCAATCTGGAATCATCATCAACTCTTTTATATTAGAAATGAATTTCTAAAAATTTCCCCCAAGTGAAGTTTTCAGAAATACACACACACACACGCTAAATGTAGGCATGTATATGTAGGTATGTACTACTAAGAAGTAGTACGTAGTTTTTCTGTAATCTCTAATAGTCTTGGAAATACACTGAGTCTTGGAAACCCTGGTGGAGTAGTGGTTAGAAGCTACAGCTGCTAACCAAAAGCTCGGCAGTTCAATTCCACCAGGTGCTCCTTGGAAACCCCATGGGGCAGTTCTACTCTGTCCTATAGGGTCACTATATGTTGGAACTGACGCGACAGCAACAGGTTTGGTTTGGTTTCTTATAATAGTCACTGATTATATAATTTTATTTTCTAATTAAACAAAATAGGAACAAGATACTTTCTTGTTATACTGGTTCTGCAAGTTATTTCTAAATAAGCTTAACAGTCAAAAAAAGGTTCCATTAAAAAGAAAGTCACATGCTCAGTCTAACAAAAGTTGAATAGTAATCTCATACTTGTAAAAGCTGTATATATATATAGTTAAGAAGGAAAAACGTATGTGGCACCACATTAAATCATTAAGTCAAACACAGTTCATGCTGATTAGATACTCAGCCTTTTCATTTAGCATAATAACCCTGGACAGATTCTCAGTAGTACAAAGCAGGAACCAAATTGAGGAAAGGTACAAAAATGGAAAATGCTATATAAGAAGGAAGACAAACTGGATAATCGGGCTAGACTACTAGGAACTGGCAGCCCCTAGAAGCCAGCCTTCTCTCTCCATCATACCCACATAACCAACAGTCATAGAATCAGAGTTGAAAGGAACTCTATCTTTCAAATTTCCATTTGGAGTAGAAACTCCTTGATGAGTGACCTTCACAGATGGTTATCTGGCCTCTAATACTTCCAGGGAGGATGCACTATCAGCTGCAGCAGTTCCAAGGAATTCATTCATTCGCCACATAGCTACTGAGCACCTACTGTGTGCCAGGCACTGTTCTAGGTGTTGAGGATACAAACATCCCCGACCTCATGGAGCTTATATTTTAGTATGCAGAGAAAAACAGGATCTTAATAAGTAAAATACATAGTATCTCAGATGGTGACTAGTGCAATGGAGAAAATAAGGAAGGGAAGGCGGGGGGAGATGTCTTGGGGTAGAAGGTGCCAGGGAGTTGCAATTTTACGTAGGGTAGGAAGGCCTCACTAAGAAGGTAGTATTTGAGCAAAGATGTGAAGACAGTAAGGAACAAGCCACACAGGTATCTTGGTGAGAAGCATTCCATGCAGAGCCAAGAGCCCATGCCTGGAGGTTTGCAGAATGTGCAAGGGGAGAGGAGAAGGCAGGTCAGCAAAGAATCCAGGCCTCGATGACATGGGCCTTGTGGTCCACACTAAGGGTTGTGCTTTTTACTGAGTGAGATGGGAAATCAATGGAAGATTAATGCAACAGCTGGACAGCTTCAATTATGAGCTGATGCTTTATCTCATCTATAACTAGACTTTCATTACAGAGCAAAGGCAAAAAGAATGAAATCACTATTTTACGTTACTGTTGCAAAAATTAAAACACTCTGAAATACCAACTTAGCCCACATACTTTCTGTTACAGTTAATTTAGAAACCGTTCACCACAAGTGACTTTTCCACATCATCGAAGTGACACGAGAACACGTTTCAGATACCAGGAAAAGGTATTCCTGTGCTCAACTGACTTCTACGTGCTAGCCTCGGTTCTAGTGGCTGGGGATACAGTGGTGAATGAGACAGAGTAGCCCCTGTTCCCACAGAGCTTATATTTTCATGGAGCGAGATAAGACATTAAGAAAACATGTGTGCACACAATCTCAGACTGACACTAAGTATTTAAAAACAGGGTAATGTGCTAAGGAGTGAGCTGACGGGAGAGCCTGCTTTAGGTTGGGTGGTAGGGAAGGCCCATCTGGGAAGGTGTTACCGAGCTGAGCCTACAGTAGAAGCTAGTGACATGTTAAGGAGTCCTGTGGTGCAATGGTTAAACGTGTTATGAAATATTATTCTTCTTTTAATTTTTTTAACCATTTAAAAATGTAAAAACCATTCTTACACTAAACTGTACATGTGAAGATTGCTGAAATGGCAAAAACATGGGACAATTTGCGCCAAGAAAGATTACAGCCTAGGAAACCCTATGGGGCAGTCCTACTCTGTCACATACAGTCACTATGAGTCAGAATTGACTTGACAGCATACAACAGTGACATGATGATCTGGGGCAGTGCTCTCCAGGCTGAGGAACGGCGAGCACAAATGTCCTAAGGTAGGAAGAAGCTTGATTTGTTCAAGGAAGAAAAAGGAGAAGGTAACTGCACCGTTTTCAGCCTAGACCTCAGGAAGGCTTGCAAGTATTCACCTGATGTTTTGTGCCTTTATCTTTGCTTTAAGAACATGTCCAGGTGGATCCACTGCTCCCAGGAAGATGAGAAACATGGGGAGCAGAGCCAATCAAGTCCAGCCTAGATCAGCTAAGCCCAGCTGACCCACACACCTCTGAGAATGAGAAATTGCCATTTTAGGCCAAGGGCTGGCAAACTTATTCTGTAAAGGAACAAGCAGTAAACATCTTAGGCTTTGCAGGCCACATGATTTATGCCACAATTATTCAGCTCTGCTATTGTAAAGCTAAATCAGCCCTCTAATCTAACCTGTTGAACTCGTTGCTGTTCCAACTCAAAGCGACCATACAGGACAGAGTAGAACTGCCCCATAGGGTTTCCAAGGAGTGGCTGGTGGATTCCATCTACCACCCTTTTGGTTAGCAGCCAAGCTCTTAACCACTGTGCCGGCACGGCTCCAAAATCAGACATAGGCAATACATAAATGAATAGGCATGACAGTGTTCATATAAAAATTGATTTAGGGACACTAATATTGAATTTCATATAATCTTCACGTGTTATGAAATATAATTCTTCTTTTAATTTTTTTAACCATTTAAAAATGTAAAACCATTCTTACGCTAAACCGTACATGTGAAGATTGTTGAAGTGGCAAATGTTTTTTACCTATATATTTACCACAATTAAAAAAATGTAGCCCGCTACAACCGATGACTGCCCTGACACAACAGAGAACCCCTGAGGGGGCAGGAGAGCAGTGGGATGCAGACCCCAAATTCTCATAAGACCAGACTTAATGGTCTGACTGAGACTAGAAGGACCCCGGTGGTCATGGCCCCCAGACCTTCTGTTGGCCCAGGACAGGAACCATTCCCGAAGCCAACTCTTCAGACATGGATTGGACTGGACAATGGGTTAGAGAGGGATGCCGGTGAGGAGTGAGCTTCTTGGATCAGGTGCACACTTGAGACTATGTTGGGCATCTCCTGCCTGGAGGGGAGATGAGAGGGTGGAGGGGGTTAGAAGCTGGCAAAAACGACATGAAAAGAGAGAGTAGAGGGAGAGAGCGGACTGTCTCATTAGGGGGAGAGTAATTGGGAGTGTGTAGCAAGGTGTATATGGGTTTTTGTGTGAGAGACTGACTTGATTTGTAAACGTTCACTTAAAGCACAATAAAAATTATTCTTAAAAAAATGTAAAAAAAATAAAAATGATCAAATCGTTCTCAGCTCATGAGCCATACAAAAGCAGGAGCAGTTTGCAATTTTCATCAGAAAATTTTGGAATGATTTGTTATACAACATTTTTGTAGCAATACTTACATGATACACAATCGTATCATGGAACTCACAGAAGTGGACAGGGCCAGCATATTTAGGGAGCCCTAGTAGCACACTGGTTAAAGCGCTTGGCTGCTAACCAAAAGGTAAGCAGTTTGAACCCACCAGCCACTCCACAGAGAAAAACGTGGCAATCTGCTTCTGTGAAGATTTACAGCCTTGGAAACCTTATGGGGCAGTTCTACTCTGTCCTATAGGGTCACTATGAGTTGGAATCGACTCGATGGCAGCGGGTTTGGATTTTATACATGCTATTTTTTTATTGGAAGAAGTTTGGATTTTCTACCATGTTCAGTTGGTGTCATATAATGTTTCACATTTTAAAAAACACTCCTGTTGCAGTGTGGAGCCTGGATTATAACCGAGCAAGAATGGTGAGAGAAGATGGTGGCTTATCTTTGTATCTGCATGATAGAGGTAACACATCTTTCTTGCTAAATTCTCAGAGCAGTAGGTCTCAAAATTTTTGTCTCAGAAGCTTTCCACACTTAAAAATTACTAGAAGATTCCTAAGAGTTTTCTAAAATGGATTATGTCTATTGATATTTCTGTATTAAAATATTTAAAAAATTTTAAAAATACTCATTTAAAAATAAACCCATTACACACCATGTTCATTGCAGCACTGTTTACAACAGCAAAAAGATGGAAGCAACCATGGTGCCCATCAATGGATGAATGGATAAATAAATTATGGTATAGTCACACAATGGAATACTACATATCAATAAAGAACAATGACAAATCCATGAAACATTTCATAACATAGTGGAATCTGGAAGGCATTACGCTGAGTGAAATTAGTCAGTTGCAAAAGGACAAATATTGTATGAGACCACTATTATAAGAACGTGAAAAATAGTGTAAACAGAGAAGAAAATATTCTTTGATGGTTATGCGAGCAGGGAGGGAGGGAGAGGGGTTTTCACTAATTAGTAGATAAGAACTATTTTAGGTGAAGGGAAAGACACACAATACAGGAGAGGTCAGCACAACTGGACTAAACCAAAAGCAAAGAAGTTTCCTGAAAAAACTGAACACTTTGAAGGCTAGTGTAGCAGGGGTGGGGGTTTGGGGACCATGGTTGCAGGGGACGTCTAAGTCAACTGGCATGATAAAATCTATTAGGAAAACATTCTGCATCCCACTTTAGAGAGTGGCGTCTGGGGTCTTAACTGTTAGTAAGCAGACATCCAAGATGCATCAATTGGTCTCAACCCACCTGGACCAAAGGAGAATGAAGAACACCAAAGACACAAGGTAATTAGGAACCCAAGAGATAGAAAGGACCACATAAACCAGAGACTACATCAGCCTGAGACCAGAACTAGATGGTGCCTGGCTACAGCCAATGACTGCCCTGACAGGAAACACAATAGAGAACCCCTGAGGGAGCAGAAGAGCAGTGAGAGGCAGACCTCAAATTCTCGTAAAAAAGACCAGGCTTAATGGTCTGACTGAGACTAGAAGGACCCCAGAGGTCATGGTCCCCAGACCTTCTGTTAGCCCAAGACAGGAACCATTCCCAAAGCCAACTCTTCAGACAGGGATTGGACTGGACTATGGGATAGAAAATGATACTGGCAAAGAGTGCGCTTCTTGGATCAAGTAGACACGAGACTATGTGGGCAGCTCCTGTCTGGAAAGGAGATGAGAGGGCAGAGGGGATCAGGAGCTGGCCGAATGGACAGGAAAATAGAGAGTGAAGGGTAGGAGTGTGCTGTCTCATTAGAGAGAGAATAGGAGTATACAGCAAGGTGTATATAAGTTTTTGTCTGAGAGACTGACTTGGTCTGTAAACTTTCACTTAAAGCACAATAAAAATTTAAAAAAATAAAAAAATAAACCCATTACAGGTTACCATAAATATTTTTATGAAAAATAACTATATTAACAAAAATTATAAGACAGAAACTTTTTTTGCTTGTTTGTTTCAAATCTCTTTAATGTCTGATTTAACAGAAGACACGTGGAATATTTGTCTGTTCTGCAGTCAGCTGCAATGTCACATGCCAAGTAGGTCTCTGGAAAACTCCACTGTACACTCATGAGAGAATCAAAGTAAAAAGGCAAATAATGTCTTAATATTATAATAAAAATAGTTCTGACCTTCAGAATCACTGGAAAAAGGTTTTGGGCACCACCAGAAGTCCCAAGACTACACTTTGAGAACTGCTGGCTTAGGATAATAACAGCTTATTTTAAATGCTAGGCTCTCAGTGGTTTTGAAGTTACTTTGTGGTAAGTTATTTACTTTAAATACTATATAATAAGGACAATTTTAAAATAAAGAGACTTGCCCAAAGTCAAACAATAAATCAGCAATAGATAAGGCTAGTTTCCAAAAGCAAAGGTACCTTGCTTTCAGGCCACTGTACAATTCTAAATATCAAAATTCAAAGCCTGCTGATTCTGAAGCATTGCACTCAATGTGGAATCTTTCCCTACTACAACTCATAGTTTTCCACCTGCAATTTATCTTCCACATTACTTCCAGAGCAATTATCCTAAAACACAGTTCGATTCTATCACTCCTTTGCTTAAAATCAGGAGCCCTGATGGCACTGTGGTTAAAACGCTTGGCTGCTAACCGAAAAGGTTGGCAGTTTGAACCCTCCAGCCACTCTCCGGGAGAAAGATGTGGCAATCTGCTTCCATAAAGATGTACAGCCTTGGAAACCCTATGGGACAGTTCTACTTTGTCCTTTAGGGTTGCTACGAGTTGAAATCAACTCCATGGCAACGGGTTTCTGGTTTACTTAAAATTCTTTGATGGTCCCCATTTTCTTCAGGATGAACCTAAATTCCTTAGCATCACCAAAAAAAAAAAAAAAACAAACGCTCTGCCATCGAGTCGATTCTGACTCATAGTGACCCTATAGGTCAGGGCAGAACTGTCCCAGTGGGTTTCCAAGGAACGCCTGGTGGATTCCAGCTGCCAACATTTTGGTTAGCAGCCATAGCTCTTAACTACTATGCCACAAGGGTTTCCGCATCACCAACGAGGCAAGTCCTAAACTGGCCTGTGTCTGCCTCTCCATCTTTAAGCTCCAAAACCAAAAACCAACAACACTGCTGTCGAGTTGATTCCGACTCATAACAACCCTATGGGGCACAGCAGAACTGACTCATAGGCTTTTCAAGGAGTGGCTGGTGGGGTCGAATTGCCGACCTTTTTTGGTCAGCAGCTGAGCTCTTAATCACTGTACCACCAGGGCTCCCTTTAAGCCCCACTACCCACGTAATAAGGATCTCTGGTGGTACAGTGATCAAGCACTTTGCTGCTAACTGAAAGGTTGATGGTTCAAACCTACCAGCCGCTCCACGGCAGAAAGATGTGGCAGTCTGTTTCCGTAAAGATCACAGCCTTGAAAACCCTATGGGGCAGTTCTACATTGTCCTATAGGGTCGACAGCAGTGGGTTTGGTTTTTTACCCCCGTGATGCTGCATCCTTCAGAATTACTTCTGTTCCTAGAAAGTGACAGTATCTCTCATTATCCATACCTTTACACCTATGGCACCCTTCGCTTTAAAAAGAAAAAAAAAAAAAAGTCCCCTCAGCCATCTCCTTCAAGATCCGGCTAAGATGTCACCTGTCTGGGAAGCCCTGCCTGACACCCATGCCTATCTCTACAGTTTCATTTTTCAAAATGTGTTTTAATTGTCTATTTGCTTGTCCTGTCTGAACCATGAGTTCCTCAAGAGCAAAAAAAAAAAACTGCATGCCTACTATCTCGCACAGAGTGAATACCTCGGTAAATCTCTGTTGAATAAACAACTTCTGGAAATTTAGTAAAGGTGCTTTACCCAATTTGGAATGAATGATAGACAGAAATGAAGTTAAGGGAATGAGGTCATGAAGAAAAGAGTATACCAAAAGGGAAAGATAAACCAAGAAGAAGCTATTTCAAGAAACAATTTTAAAGCAGGCAACATGGTTTTCATCTGATTACAGAGTACATCCCACTCTCCTTAGTCTGCTGTAACATTTTTGAAAGATCACTTCTTTTTCTGCTTAATTTAGTGCAGGTATGAATCACACAGAGGCTGACTAATCACCTGCCAAAAATACTGCATCTGGATCAGAAGACTGGAACAACCAATCTAAAGACAAGTTGGAATTTAAAAAGAACATGAATACATGTAATCTATTGCAGTAATACTTGTTCATAACAGTTTAAAAGAAATTAAAGAGGAAGACTACAAAAGTTATTATAAAGCACGAAAACCAAAACCAAACCCCTTGCTGTCAAGTATGACTCATAGAAACCCTACAGGACAGAGCAGAACTGCCCCACAGGGTTTCCAAGGAGCAGGTGGTAGATTCAACCACCAATCTTTCGATTAGCAGCTGAGCTCTTAACCACTGTGCCACCAAGGCTCCTTATAAAGTACAAGCTGTGATCAGTAAAGCAGCCTGCCCCCTCTGCTTTCATATCAACCATAATAAATCACACTGGGTTAAAGAACACTGCATTTTTCTACTGTGTCTCTAAAGATCAACATATCCCTCAGTGTGATCTCAGGCATCAGTCCAGAGGGCAGGCCTCCTGCTCCTGTCTTCAGGAGCACTATGGCCAAGGGGAGAACAGCCCTAAGATGGGACCTTAGAGCTTAATTAGCATCTGCTGGACACCCTGTTGACAGATTAATTAGCAATAAAATAATAAAAATAGAAGCAGCCCACTATTAAGACTTCTAGAACAAGAGGAAGGGCAAACAGCAAACACAGTCACAATGTCAACGTCAAGGCTAAGGAAAGGAAATGGGCTTTGACTCAACTAGGACATCTGTTGCTCTAGCCCTTCTTTTGATAATACCCTTGTGATCCTCCTCTGGGAAACCAGTGGCCCCCCTCAGTTCATGTGGTTCAGCTGTGACTGACAGCCCTGACCACTTCCCCACCTCCAGGAATGGGCATGTGACCCAGGTGGTTCACAAGGGCATAACAAGGGTGCTCACTCCCCTCGCCAAGCAGGCAGCCTGGGTTTAGGCGGCATTAATGAGAAAAATCAGCTCTCTTTTGGCTGGGCTCACTCAAGTGGTGAAAGAGAAGCTGGAGTTGCTTGGCAGCAATCTTTGTTCCCATATGGGGAGAGTTTGCCTGAGAACGAAGTCAGCAAAGCTGGAGGACAGTACAGGATGAGATTCTTGAAGATGTCATTTGAGTACCTCGATCTAAGCCCACCTGAAGTTTCACTTATATATTTCAATTACACGGGTCAATAAATTACTTTTTTGCTTAAGCCAAGGTCTAAGCTAAGATTCTGTCACTTGCAACCAAGTGCTTCTGACTAATACCAGCAGCAATTTTTAAACCATTAATAATTCAAAAAGAAAAAAGGACCATAAACTTTTCTGATATTACCAAGTTTATACTCAAATTATTCCCCTCACAGCCTAAAACCTTCTTTCCTTCCGTCTCCTCTATTTAGAGTCCTACTCCTCTTTAAGCTTCCCCTAAGGCTTTTGCCTCCCTGTGATGGTCTCTGAACCTCCTCTAGGCTGTTTCAATCCACCAATTTCTTCCCTTTTCTGTGACTTTCTAAGCTCTTACTGTGTACGTACTCAAGTATTCAACTACAAAGTCCTCACATGTTTATCAATGTCTCATCGTAACTAGATAAAGACAGTCAAAGGCATGAGCTATAATTCTCTGTCCATCTGAGAGCCCCCCTACCGTACAGAGTACATTCTAAGAGCAGGCCTCAGGTTTTCTGAGAAAGCTACCAGCACAGTACTAGAATGACTTTCAGAGCATGGAGACCAATCATGTCTGAGAAATAAAATGTAATTACAGATGATCTTTGATGACTGTGATGCACCTGACCCAAGTCATGGTCTTTTCAAGCACCTGATATACATGTGAAAGGTGGGAAACAGAAGAGTTGATCGGTGGTGCTGGCAAAGAATACTGAATATGCCATGGACTGCCAGAAGAACCAACAAATTAGCCATAGAAGAAACACAACCATAATGCTCCTCAGAAGCGAGGATGGAAAGCCTTAGACTTGCATACTTTGAACACATCATCAGAAAGACTAATCACTAGAAAAGGACATCATGGTTAGCAAAAGCAGAGGGTCAAAAAAAACAAAGGAAACACTCAATGAGATAGAATGACATAACGGCCAAAACTATGGACTCAAACATGTCAACAATCATGAAGATGGCTTAGGACCAGGCAACACTTCATTCTGTTATACAAGAGATTGCCATGAGTTGGAGATGACTTGAGGACAACAATAACAATAACAACAGATGGTTTTAAGACAGGGAACAGAGGGCCCCCCAAATCTACAAAGTTACAAGAAATGGGCCAGGGCGCAGAAACAAAGCCATTCCCCAGAACAATGGGGCAGGGTATCAGAAAATAGCGGGCAAACTTCTTTAGTCTTGCAGATGCTGCTGGAGAAAACCAGCCCCAGGCACATGCGCAGAACATCCACCTGTGACTGCTGTGTGACCTTCCACCAAGGGCAGCGAGGGGCTGCAGCAGCAGCCGGAAGACTGCACAGGTGCGACACCCCATAATAAGTCCTGCTACGAATCCCAGAGGCCTCCAGGAGAGGAGCCATCTTGGAAAGCCGCTGTGAGGACACCGTAGTTAACACATCCCCACCTACGCCTGGGAATAAACATGAATCTTTTCCCGCCCAAGAACTTTTAAAAGCCCAGGCTAGTCTTTTGTTCTCTGAGAGGAGGGTAAGCGTTGCTCTAGACCCTCCTTGTCTCTGCTTACAAGCCTATTCAGTAAAGCTTTGCTCATGTGGAAAATTCTGCATGCCTTACCTGTTCATTCTTGACCAGGGAGAGGCAAGAACCTTATTCCAGTAACAGTTTAAGTCAGAGAGCAGAAAACTTTTTACTGGAAATGAGCTTGAAAGAATGCCAGTTAAAATCACTCAATTCATTTATTCATTCATTCAGCAAGTATTTATTTGGCATCTGCTGGGTACTTGGTACTCTAAGTACTAAGCATACAGCAGGGAATAAGACAAGGTCCCTGCTCTGACAGTTAGCTGGGCCACATATCCCTCTCAAATCCCCCAAAAGAAAAAGACCACTTAAAAAGGGCTCTCTGAGGCCACTGACATTTTCTCAGTAGCACATGCTCCATTACGTTGTAGATCCTGCTTTCTCCTATGAAGCATTCAATGAATGTATATTCACAGAACATTAAAGCTAAAAGCAGTCTCAGAAATCTAGTTTAGCAGTTTTAAGATATTATTTTTTAACAAGAAAACGTTGTCCCCAAAAGACATCTATACAAAACAAGAGTGGCCCTCACAGCCAGGCGCAGCACAGAGTAACAGTTTGGGAACAGGTCAGTATCAGTCTGTGAGGGAGCTAGAATCCAACCAGAGGCTGTCTTTGACTCCTAGGCCAGGTGTTTCAACTTTGCCTATTTGTTGCCTTCGGCAAAGAACACACTCAAAATATATGTTTAATGAGTGAACTAATCAAATACAAACCTGATAAATAAATTTCTTTCTTGCAATTGGGCCAGCATGAGAAATTAGTCACTGAGGCTGAACAGAACTCGAGCTCAGCCCAGCTTTCAATCCTTACCGAACAATATCTGACTAAGCCAAAATGGGGAGCCCTGATGGTGTGGTGGTTAAGTGTTCGGCTGCTAACCAAAAGGCTGGCAGTTCGAATCCACCAGCCGCTCCTTGGAAACACTGTGGGGTAGTTCTACGCTGTCCTACAGGGTCTCTTTGAGTTGGAATCAACTCGACCGCAGTGGGTTTGGTTTTTTGGCTGAAATCCAAAATAGCAATGGAAGGTAGGAGACCAAAAGGGAGCAGGGAGGCCAAGGAAAAGTTACTATTCAGTATGGATAGAATCTAACTGAACCTCTGACTTCTTTATGCAAATTAATTCTGGGATGATTCTTTCTTTCCATATTTTATGCACATAAGAAGTCATGCATTTTACATGCATACACCACTCATCCACACGCGCACAGATACACATATACACCACAGATCTACAATCCTTTATCTGCAATCCTGAAATCCAAAAAGCTCTGAAAATTGAAGGTCTTTCTGTACTTAGCAAAACTTGACCTGACTGGAACTCATTTGGTGGCAAAACCTGACTTAAACTGACCTGAACCTATTTATAGTCCATTTATCTCATTGAATAGGAGTACTCATACATTTCACTATAAAAAAAATATTGCTATTTAATTATAAGGCAATGCAGCAGTTCTAAAGGTTTTAGAAAAAAAAATTGTGGACTTGTATATAAATGCCTCAACTAAATTACAACAGCCCTGAAATAATTTTTTTACCTTGAAAGCACAAGTTTGAATGGTTATACAGTACCAAATAGTAGAATATTTAAAAACGGAAATTCCTCAAGTTTCAGGTCCTAAAAGGAGAGTTAACCTAGCGTCCTCATTTGTACTTGAGAAAACTGAGGCTCCTAGAGGCCATGTGATTTGCCCAAGGCAACTAGTCCATCACCCACAAAAGCTCCACCCTGCCATCCTTACCATCAGGACGCCCTGCTGGAATGTCACTTTTGGATACATTTCAGCTTTGTTTGGTCAGGTAATTCCCAAGCATTCTCCAGAAAGTACTTCACTCACTCAACTTGAGGAAACAAAAATACATATTTGGAGCTCTGGTGGTGCAGTGGTTAAGAGTTCAGCTGCTAACCAAAAGGCTGGCAGTTCAAATCTACCTGTCGCTCCTTGGAAATCCTATGGGGCAGTTCTACTCTGTTGTATACAGTGGTTATGAGTCAGAATTGACTTGACGACAACGGGCTTGGGTTTTGTTTTGTTTGTTTTTTTTTTTTTTACTCAACTCCACTTTTTACCCTCAAAATTTGTCTGCGTATACAAATAGCTTATCAAAAGGCAGCAGTCAATACCTCTAACATATTACATATAAAAAGATAACAATATAAATGATAACAGTGATGATGTTAGTCCTTAGTAAACTTATCAACAAATTGATGACATTAACTGGGGAACATATTCTATTTCAAGGGTATATTCCAAAATACACACTAAGGATACAAAAATAGCTGATAATAATTATAACACTAGCAGTTGATGTTGTGTCATGTCAACTAGTAGCAACCCTATATGACAGAGTAGATCTACCCCATAGGGTTTCCTAGGCTGTACTCCTTAAGGAGCCCTGTTGGCACAACGCACTGTGCTGCTAACCATAAAGGTCGGAGGTTCGAGCCCACCCAGCAGCTCCACGGGAGAAAAGACCTGGCGATCTGCTCCTATATAGATTACAGCCTAGGAAACCCTGTGGGGCAGTTCTACTCTGTCACATAGGGATGCTACGAATCAGAATCGACTCGAGGGCGCACAACAAAAAAAATCTTTACTGGAGCAGATTGCCAGGTCTTTTTCCCCATGGGACAGCTGGTAGGTTCAAACTGCATATCTTTTGGTTAACAGCTGAGTGCTTAACCATTGCGCCACCACGGCTCCTTACAGTAGCAGCATAAACCAAAACAAACCAAATCCATTGCTATTGAGTCGATTCTGACTCATAGCAACCCTAAAGGACAGAGTAGAACTGCCCCATAGGCTTTCCAAGGAGCGCCTGGTGGATCCGAACTACCAACCTTTTGGTTAACAGCCATAGCTCTTAACCACGTCACCACCAGTGTTACCATTTATTGAGGGTCTATTATGTGCCAGAACTGTCCTAGGTGCTTTACATACAGGTCTCATTTAATCCTCACCATCAATCCTACGAGGAAAGTTTTTCTGCCTCCATTTTAAAGATGAAGAAGCTGAGGCTCAGAGAGGTTAAGAGCTCTTCCCAAGATCATGTAAGGGACAGCCTGAGGTCTTCGAGAGATGGTAAAGATATGTGCTTTAAGAACACAGCTCTAGAACTAGACCGCCTGGGGTTGAAGCCCAGATCTGCCACAAACTAGCTGGATGAACTTTTACAAGTGACCCAGCTTCTATACATCAGCTCCATCACCGGTAAAGTGAGTATACTCACAGCACCTACCTCACAGGGGTGATGCTGTCAGGGTTAAACAAACCAAAAACCATCGCCGCAGAGCTGATTCTGACTCACAGCGAATGTACAGGACAGAGAGCTGCCCATAGGGTTTCCAAGGCTATAAATCTTTACCGGAAACCCTGGTGGCGTAATGATTAAGAGCTACAGCTGCTAACCAAAAGGTCAGCAGTTCAAATCCACCAGGTGCTCCTTGGAAACCCTATGGGACAGTTCTACTCTGACCTATAGGGTCCCTGTGAGTCAGAATCGACTCGACGGTAATAGGTTTTTAAATCTTTACAGAAGCAGATTGACATATCCGTACCCTGTGGAACAGTTGGTGAGTTCCCGCTGCTGATGTTTTTTTGGTTAGCAACCAGAGCTTTTAACCACTATACCACCAGGGCTTCTTCACTGTCAGGATTAAATGAGTTAATGCATATAAAAAACCCATTGCCATCGAGTCGATTTCTACTCATGGCGACCCTATAGAACAGAATAGCACTGGCCCCTAGGGTTTCCAAGGGGCAGCTGGTGGATTTGAACTGCCAGCCTTTTAGTTAGCAGCCATAGCTCTTAACCACTACGCCAATATATATAAGACACTTAAGTATATTAGGGGAGTACCTAGGCACATGGTAAGCGCTATGTCACTATGTGAGCATTAGCTATTATCGTGATTATTACTGGAGTCTACATTCAAACCCATGTCTGCAGAACCCTTCTCCTCCTCCTCTTGTTTTCCACCGCACTGGACAAGTTAACCACAGGTGATACGTTAGTGGTACTGAGTCAGCTGCCTCCACCTCACATGCCACCTGCTGACATTCTTTACTCCTGGTTTCCTTTCTCCATTCCAAACTTTAAGATCTGTGACCATTTCAAGACATCTTTCTTTTTGGTACGTGAATAACCAGGCATGAAATAAAAGGAAAAAGGATAAAGAATGAAAAACTCTAACAACTGATGCCTTTAAGTCACCTTCACACTAAGCAGGAGTTACTAAACAGCTAGCTTAAAATTAATCAAGGGCAAAAATCTTCCAAAGGCAATAAGGCACTTAACTATGCATAGATACATTCATTGTATTAGCTGCAAAATACGAAACAAAGACAGAACAGCAGGTGTAGAATATTAAGTACCTATTGCACTTTTCCAAGTTTAGGGCATCTTCTCACCCTTATCCTATAAGACTTTTTTTTTCCCCCATTCCCTAGAAACAAGAACTACCAAAAGCATACACTTGGAAATCATGCCATATAACTCATTCTTTCATTAAGCAAACACTCAGACTGCCTACTCTGTACCTGGCACTGTGCTTGGGCCAGGGCTGCAGTAGCTAACGATACAGTAGGGGTACAGACTTCAAGCAAATATACACGGTGGCATTTCTAAAAACCATTCTGTTAAATTTAAAACATTTTGTGTTGGGACGCGGTGAGTTTCTGCTTGCGGTAATGGGAAATTTGGCAACACTTATGGGTGAGGGTTGCACAGCATGATTAACGTAATTAATATCACTATACTGTCCAAAAAAAAAAACCAAACCCGTTGCCGTCAAGTCGATTCCGACTCAACGACCATACAGGACAGAGTAGAACTGCACCACAGTTTCCAAGGAGCGCCTGGTGGATTCGAACTGCTGACCTTTAGGTTAGCAGCTGTGGCACTTAACCACTATACTGTGCACCTGAAAAATACTGAATTGGCAAATGTCGTTATATATATTTTTACAGCAGAAAATAAATAAAACCTTTTGTGACCTCCTATCGAAAGAAAAATTAGAACAAGGAGACAGATTTCAAACATCTTGAAAATACAGCTTTTCCCCTAGCTGCTGTAGACATTTAATTTTAAAAGTGGTGTTCTCTAACATATATTTTCATGTGATTTTATTCCAGTTCTAACCTGGTCATGTTTTCTATATACTTGTTTATGATAACGAATATCTTATTAGACTGCCAATAATGAAATAATACTGCTAAACCTAACCCAAAGAGCTGTATCATTCAACAAGATGTTTAAGGTATATATCCAAAGGGGCATACAACCTATTAAATCCAGTTGTTTCCACGTCGTAAACAACTTGCCTGGACCCTGAAGAGTTTACAGCCTAACATAACGACTTTATTGCACATTACAAGCAGCTCAAGATGGCTGGGCTTGTGTGATCTGAAAACTATACTACGAGCTTATCCCATGACCCAAGGGCTTGTCCTGGCTCCCAGGATGTCAAATGCTGGAGTCCAGGGCACTTGCCTGTTCTCGGTCACGTGAAGGGGACCCTAGCCTTGGCTGATCCCGGAATAGGGACATGGGTTTGGAGCTGCCAAGAAATCTTTCACGTCAGTGTGCCCAGACCTACCAGTAGAACCTCTAGGGACTACCAGATGTACAGTTGTCCAAAATAACAGACCAAAAGCGCAAAAAGCCCCCTTCACACCTAAATCCTTTCAATTCTGGCCCAGTACACTCTCCCCACTGCAAAATTCACACGCAAACAACACATGCCTCTTGGACAAAAGTTTTTGCGATCCGGGAAAAATGAGATTAAGAATATAAGGTTCTTTTGTCAAAGGTGAAAGGATTAGAAAAGTGTCACAGAAGAGAAAAACTGCAGGAGGGGCAGGGAACAAGAATTTAAGAATGCTTTGGAAGAACAGGAGAAGACACAAACTCTAAGTCCCGGGGAGAGGATCTGAAAGTAGGGGTGGGGGAGGGAGGACAAGGCCTGAGGAAGACACTCCAATAACGTGAGGACCCTGAAGAAAGCACCTGCAAGGAAGAAGCGTCGGCAGAAGGACCACCTATCCCCCCAAACAGTCGGGAGGATGAGATGTCGACCCCAGATGCTGAAACGGGAGCCCGGGGAGAGGATTCCGGCTCTCGGCGCCTACGGCGAAAGGGTAGGCTCCGGAGCTGGTCCCCGGTGCTGCAGGGAAGATGGGAAGGCGAAAGCCAGCGCGCCAGGACTCGGGGCACCGCGAGGGCAACGGCTGGGGGGCGCCCTGAGGGTCCTGCGGGTTCAGGGAAGGGCGCACTGGCTGGGGCTCCAGCGCCGGTACTCACCTCTCCGAACTGGAAGGCGGAGACGATGGTGACAACGATGCCCACGAAGCAGACGTAGAGCCCATACCTGTGGGACAGGCAGGTATAGGTCTGTCTCTGTAGAAGCTTGAGTAGCATCACTCCGGCCGCCGCCACGCCACGCCCGGAGGAGCCGCCACCGCCTCAGCGAGCCGCCATTCAGCGACCCCTGCAGGGCCGCCGGACTCAGGTCACAGCCTCCAGCCGCCGCGCATTGCTGCGCCGGGAACCGAAGCCTGCTCGGCTCCGCGCCACGGCCGCCGCTTCCGGGAGCCCGGAGCCCACGCCCTCAGCGCAGCGGAGGCGGACCCGCAGCCCACGAGGCAGCCAGCACCGCCCCGGCCCGGCTCCGCTAGAAGCGTGGTGGCTGCGGCTGCGGCGGGCCCTCCAGCGCCACCTAGAGGGCGGAGGGGCCGAGGGACGACAAGGCGCCTTCCCCTTCTGCGCGTGCGCGACTGTCTCTCCGGCCGGGGTAGGATCTGTTTACAGGGTTTGGTCAGGCAATCCAGAGGCTGTTTGTACCCCAGCTACAAGGATGGCCTAGACGACTGTTCAGGGCCAGCCCCTACATCAAGACTGTGCCACAGACTGTGCTAGATTGCCATGAATATTTTTGTGCATAAAGTCTTCTCTGCATTGACAATAGTTGGGAATTTTTTTTTTTTTTTTCTAAGTCCCCAGAGGTTCCCTATGGGGCTCCTTCCCTCCAAACCATATTGTTTGGGCTGAATGTGCTAACCCTAAATTCATTCATTCGTATATTCATTAAATATGTATCTAATGCCTGGTGTCTAGCATAATAATGCTAAGGGTCAAAAATGAACTAGACAAACATGTAAACCACTAAGTACAGAGTAGTTATGACAGAAATCCTGAGATGTACAGGAGTGGAAGCAATGCAGAAATGGTCAATTGTACCTTGACACCAAGTTATTTCCAGGAGGTCCTCCTCTTGGCACCATTGACAAAGAGAGGTTTTTTTTCTCCCAATGTTGTTGTGAGGTGCGATCAAGTTGGTTCCAAATCCTAGCAACCTTACGTACTACAGAACAAAACACTGCCTGGTCCTGTGCCATCCTCACAATCGTTGCTATGCTTGAGCCCATTGTTGTAGTCACTGTGTCAGTCCAGCTAATTGAGCATCTTCCTTTTTTTTCCACTGACTGTCTGCTTTACCAAGCATGATGTCCTTCTCCAGGGACTTGATCCTCCTGACAACACGTCCAAAGTACAGGAGACAAAGCCTCACCATACTTGATTCTAAGGAGCGGTCTGGCTTTACTTCTTCCAAGGCAGACTTGGTCGTTCTTCTGGCAGTCCATAGTTATTTGATATTCTCCGCCAGCACTACAATTCAAAGGAATCAATTCTTCCATTGTCCTTATTCATCGTTCAGCTTTCACATGCACGTCAGGCGATTGAAAACACCATGGTTTCGGTCAGGCACACCTTAGTCCTCAAAGTGCCGTCTTTGCTTTTTAACACTTTAAAGAGGTCTTTTGCAGCAGATTTACCCAATGCAATATATCATTTGATTTCTTGACTGATGCATTCCAGTAAAATGAAATCCTTGCCCAAAACCAAAAAACAAGTCCCTTGCCATCCAATCAATTATAGCAAAGACTAGAACTGCCCCATAGGGTTTTCAAGGAGCACTTGATGGATTCCGGCGGCCAAGCTTTTAGTTAGCAGCCAAGCTCTTAACCACTGCATCACCAGGATTCTACAACTTTCATAACTTCTCCCTTTATCATGATGTTACTTATGGGTCCAGTTGTGAGGATTTTTTTTTTTAATGTTGAGGTGTAATCCATACTGAAGGTTGTCGTTTTTGATCTTCATCAGTAAGTACTTCAAGTCCTCTTCTCTTTCAGCAAGGTTATGTCATCTGCATATGTTGTTACCAAATCTTCTCCAATCCTGATGCCATGTTCTTCTTCATATTGTGAGGCTTCTTGGATTATTTGCTCAGTATACTGATGGAATAAGTATGTAGAAAGGATACAACCCTGACACATACCTTTTCTGATTTTAAACCACGCTGTATCCCCTTGTTCTGTTCAAACAACTGCCTCTTGGCCTATGTACAGGTTCCTCATGAGCACAATTAAGTGTTCTGGAATTCCCATTCTCTTCAATGTTATCCATAATTTGATCCACACAGTTGAATGCCTTTGTGTAGTCAATAAAATACAAGTAAAGATCTTGCTGGTATTCTCTGCTTTTAGCCAGGATCCATCTGACATTAGCAATGATATCCCTCATTTCATGTCCTCTTCCAAATAAAGCCTGAACTTATGGCAGTTCCTTGTCAACATATTGCTGCAAACATTTTTGAATTACCTTCAGCAAAATTTTACTTGCATGTGATACTGATGACATTGTTTGATAATTTCTGCATTCCATTGAATCACCTTTCTTCGGAATGGGCACAAATATAGATTTCTTCCAGTCCTTTGGCCAGATAGCCATCTTCCAAATTTCTTCGCATAGACGAGTGAGCACCTCCCAAGCTGCCTCCATTTGTCGAAACATTTCAATTGGTATTCCATCAATTCCTGGAGCCTTGTGTTTTGCCATTCCCTTCAGTGCAGCTTGGACTTCTTCCTTCAGTACCATTGGTTCTTGATTATATGCTACCTCCTGAAATGGTTGAATGGTGACCAATTCTTTTTGATACAGTGACTCCGTGTATTCCTTCTACCTTCATTTGATGCTTCCTGCATCATTGAATATTTTCCTCATAGAATCCTTCAGTGTTGCAATTCAAGGCTTGAATTTTTTATTTACTCCTTTTACCTTGAGAAATGCTGGGCATGTTCTACCCTTTTTGATTTTCCAACTCTAGGTCTTCACACATTTCATTATGATACTTTACTTTGTCTTCTCAAGCTGCCTTTTGAAACCTTCTGTTCAGCTCCTTTACTTCACCATGTCTTCTATGCGCTTTAGCTACTCTGCATTCAAGGGCAAGTTTCAGAGTCTCTTCTAACGTCCATTTTGGTCTTTTTTTTTTTCCTATCTTTTTAATGAACTCTTGCTTTCTTCATGTATGATATCCTCGATGTCAATCCACAACTTACGTGGTCTTCAATCATTACTGTTCAATGCATCAAATCAATTCTTGACAGGGCCTCTGAATTCAGGTGGGATATACTCAAGGTCCTACTTTGGCTGTCATGAACTAGTTTCAATTTTCTTCTACTGATTTTGCATGTGAGCAACTGATAGTCTGTTCTGCAGGTGGCCCCTGGCATTGTTCTGATATTGAGCTTCTCCACCGTATTTTCCCACAAATGTAGCCGATTTGGTCAGTTAATACGACCATCATTTAAATTTACGCACCAATCATTAAGGCCCCAGATGAAGAAATTCAAGATTTTTACCACCTTCTGCAAGCTGAAATGGATCGAACATGCAATCAGGTTGCAATGATAATTGGTGACTGGAATGCAAAACTTGGAAACAAAGAAGAAGGATCAGTACTTAGAAAATATGTCCTTGGTGATAGAAATGATGCCAGAGATCCCATGATAGAATTTTGCAAGACCAACTACTTCTTCATTGCAAATACCTTTTTACACCACCATAAAGGGCAACTATCAACAACAATGTGTCTGTCAGTTTGTCATACTGTGGGGGCTTGCGTGTTGCTGGTGCTGGAAGCTATGCCTCCAGTATTCAGATACCAGCAGGGTCACCCATGTAGGACAGATTTCAGCTGAGCTTCCAGACTAAGACAGACTAGGAAGAAGGACTTGGCAGTCTACTTCTGAAAAGCATTAGCCAGTGAAAACCTTATGAATAGCAGCAGAACATTCTCTGATATAGTGCTGTAAGATGAGCCCCCCAGGATGGAAAGCACTCAAAAGATGACTGGGAAAGAGCTGCCTCCTCAAAGTAGAGCTCACCTTAATGACGTGGATGGAGTAAAGCTTTCGGGACCTTCATTTGTTGATGTGGTGTGACTCAAAATGAGAAGAAACAGCTGCAAACATCCATTAGTAATCAGAACCTGGAATGTATGAAGTATGAATCTAGGAAAACTGGAAATAGTAAAAAATGAAATGGAACGCATAAACATAGATATCCTAGGTATTAGTGAGCTGAAATGGACTGGTATTGGCCATTTTGAATCGGACAATCATATAGTCTACTATGCTGAGAATGACAACTTGAAGAGGAATGGTGTTGCATTCATCATCAAAAAGAACGTTTCAAGATCTATCCTAAAGTACAACGCTATCAGTGATAGGATAATATCCATATGCCTACAAGGAAGACCAGTTAATATGGCTATTATTCAAATTTACGCACCAACAACTAGGACCAAAGATGAAGAAACATAAGATTTTTATCTGCTGCAGTCCGAAATTGATCGGACATGCAGTCAAGATGCATTGATAATTACTGGTGATTGGAATGCGAAAGTTGAAAACAAAGAAGAAGGATCAGTAGTCGGAAAACGTGGACTTGGTGATAGAAACAATGATGGAGATCGAATTATAGAATTTTGCAAGACCAACCACTTCTTCATTGCAAATACTTTCTTTCACCAACATAAACGGTGACTGTACACGTTTTATACACATGGACCTCGCCAGATGAAACACACAGAAATCAAATTGACTACATCTGTGGAAAGAGACGATGGAAAAGCTCAATATCATCAGTCAGAACAAGGCCAGGGGCCGACTGTGGAACAGACCATCAATTGCTCATATGCAAGTTCAAGCTGAAACTGAAGAAAATCAGAGCAAATCCACGAGAACCAAAAAATGACCTTGAGTACATCCCACCTGAATTTAGAGACCATCTTAAGAATAGATTTGATATATTGAACACTAATGACTGAAGACCAGATGAGTTGTGGAATGACATCAAAGACATCATACATGAAGAAAGCAAGAAGTCATTGAAAAGTCAGGAAAGAAATAAAAGACCAAGATGGATGTCAGAGGAGACTCTGAAACTTGCTCTGAATGTGAAGCAGCTAAAGCAAAAAGAATTGAAGAAGTAAAAGAACTGAACAGAAGATTTCAAAGAGCGTCTCGAGAAGACAAAGTAAAGTATTATAATGACATGTGCAAAGAGCTGGAGATAGAAAACCAAAAGGGAAGAAGACACCCAGCGTTTCTCAAGCTGAAAGAACTGAAGAAAAAAATGCAAGCCCCGAGTGAAGGATTCTATGTGGAAAATATTTAACAATGCAGGAAGCATCAGAAGAAGATGGAAGGAATACACAGAGTCATTATACCAAGAAGAATTAGTCAATGTTCAACCATTTCAAGAGGTGGCACATGATCAGGAACTGATGGTACTGAAGGAAGAAGTCCAAGCTGCTCTGAAGGCATTGGTGAAAAACAAGACTAGAGGAACTGATGGAATATCAATTGAGATGTTTCAAAAAACAGATGCAGCACTGGAGGTACTCACTCGTCTATGCCAAGAAATATGGAAGACAGCTTCCTAGCCAACTGACTGGAGAGATCCATATTTATGCCTATTCCCAAGAAACGTGATCCAGCTGAATGCAGAAATTATAGAACAATATCATTAATATCACATGCAAGCAAAATTCTGCTGAAGATCATTCAAAAATGGCTGCAGCAGAAATTCGGGCTGGTTTCAGAAGAGAATGTGGAACCAGGGATATCATTGCTGATGTCAGACGGATCTTGGCTGAAATTAGAGAATACCAGAAAGATGTTTACTTGTGTTTTACTGACTATGCAAAGACATTCAACTATGTGACTCATAACAAATTATTGATAACATTGCAAAGAGTGGGAATTCCAGAACACTTAACTGTGCTCATGATGAACCTGCACATAGATCAAGAGGTAGTTGTTCAAACAGAACAAGGAGATACTGCCTGGTTTAAAGTCAGGAAAGGTGTGTGTCAGGGTTGTATCCTTTCACCATACTTATTCAATCTGTATGCTGAGCAACTAATCTTAGAAGCTGGACTGTATGAAGAAGAACAGGACATCAGAATTGGAGGAAACTCATTAACAACCTGCGTTATACAGATGACACAACCTTGCTTGCTGAAAGTGAAGAGCGTTTGAAGTACTTACTGATGAAGATCAAAGATCACAGCCTTCAGTATGGATTACACCTTAACATAAAACAAAAATCCTCACAACTGGACCAATAAGCAACATCATTATAAACGGGGAAAAGATTGAAGTTGTCAAGGATTTCATTTTACTTGGACCTACAATCAACACCCACAGAAGCAGCAGTCAAGAAATCAGAAGACACATCGTGTTGGGCAAATCTGCCGTGAAAGACCTTTTTAAAGTGTTGAAAAGCAAAGATGTCACCTTGAAGACTAAGTTGTGCCTGACCCAAGCCATGGTATTTTCAATCACATCATATGCATGCGAAAGCTGGACAATGAACAAGGAGGATCAAAGAAAGATTGATGCCTTTAAATTGCGGTTTTTGCAGAGAATATTGAATATACCATGGACTACAGAAGAACAAACAAATCTGTCTTGGAAGAAGTACAACCAGGATGAGCCTTAGAAGCAAGGATGGCGAGACTAGGTCTTACATACTTTGGACATTTAATCAGGAAGGATCAGTCACTGGAGAAGGATGTCATACTTAGTAAAGTACAGGGTCAGCAAAGAAGAGGAAGACCCCCAACAAGATGGATCAACACAGTGGCTGCAACAATGGGCTGAAGCATAAGAACGATTACGAGCATGGCGCAGGACCAGGCAGTGTTTTGTCCTGTAGTACATAGGGTTGCTATGAGTCAGAGCCGACTCAGTGGCATCTAACAACAACAATAACAGTCAGTTTGATTGCTGTGTATTCCATCCGGTGAGGTCACCATCTATGTTGTTGTAAAAAGACATTTCCGATGAATAAGTCATTGGCCTTGCAAAATTCTATCATGCAATCTCCTGCATTGTTTGTATCGCCAATGCCATATTTTCCAAATACTGATCCCTCTTGGTTTCCAGCCTTCGCATTCCAATCACCAGTAGTAACTGTTAGTGCATCTCGATAGCATGTTTGATCAATTTCAGACTGCAAAAGTTGGTAAAAATCAAAACACTTAATAGACAATAGATACATGGAAACTTTGGTGAAGGGTAAGACAATACACAATACTGGGAAAGGCAGCACGACCTGTACAAAGCAAGGTCACAGAAGCTCCACAGATACATCTAAACTCCCTAAGGGACTGAACTGCTGGGCTGAGGGCTGTGGGGACCATAATCTTGGGGAATATGTAGCTCAATTGACATAACATAGTTTACAAAGAAGATGTTTTAAATTCTACTTTGGTGAGTAGCGTCTGAGGTCTTAAAAGCCTGTGAGCGGCCATCTAGGATACTCCACTGGTCTCACCTCTTTGGGAGTAAGGAATAATGAAGAAAACTAAAGATACAAGGGAATGATTATCCCAAAGGACTAATGGACCACATCTACCATGGCCTCCGCCAGACTGAGTCCAGAACAACGAGATGGTGCCCGGCTACCACCGCTGACTGCTCTGACAGGGATCATAGAAGAGAGTCCCGGACAGAGCTGGAGAGAAATGTAGAACAAAATTCTAACTCAAAAAGAAGGGCAAGACTTGCTGGCCTGACAGAGACTGGAGAAACCCTGAGAGTATGGCCCTTTCCCCTCAGTAATGAAGTCATTCCTGAGGTTTGCCCTTCAGCCAAAGACTGAACAGACCCATGGAACAAAACAAGACTGAAGGGGCCCACTAGCCCTACGGCAGGGACTGGAAGGTGATGGTGGGGTAGGGGTTGGGATGGGGACAGGAAAGCTAGTAATAGGGAACCCAGGGTTGAGAAGGGAGAGTGTTGACATGTCATGAGGTTGTTAACCCATGTTGTAGAACGATGTGTGTACTGTTTGATGAGAAACTGGTATGTTCAGTAAACCTTCATCTAAAATACAATTTAAAAAAATTTTTTTTAAAGTTTGTAAAAATCTTCGATTTCTTCATCTTTAGCATCCTTATAGGCATTTGACTCTTATCCTATCACTGACAACATTGTACTTCAGGATAGGTCTTGGAATCTTTTTGACAATGGATATGAATCTGTTCCCCTTCAACTTGTCATTCCCAGAATAGTATACCACATGATTTTCCAATTCAAAATGGCCAATACCAGTCCACTTCAGCTTGTTCATGCCTAGGATATTGATCTGCAAGCATTCCATTTCATTTTTGACAACTTTCAATTTTCCTAGATCCAAACGTCATACAGTCCATGTTCCGGTTATTAGTGGATGTTTGTAGCTGTTTCTTTTCATTTTGAGTTTTGCCACATCAGCAAATGAAGGTCTTGAAAGCTTTACTCCATCCACGTCATTAAGGTCAACTCTACTTTGAGGAGGCAGCTCTTCCCCAGTTGTAATTTGAGTGCCTTCCAATCTGAGAGGCTCATCTGCCAGTACTATGTCAGATAGTGTTCTGCTGCTATCCATAAGGTTTTCACTGGCAAATTTCTCCTAGATCTCTGAGTCCTTCTTTCTAGTCTGTCTTAGTCTGGAAGCTCGGCTGAAACCTGGCCACCATGGGTGACCCTGCTGGTATTTGAAATACCTGTAGCATAGCTTCTAGCATCACAGCAACATGCAAGCCACCACAGTATGATAAACTGACAGATAAGTGGTAGTCTTTTCCAATACACCCTGGTTAATATAACCAAATCATTGTTGTTTTAAATCTAGTCACCTTGGGAAACAATACACAATGCAATGTTGCCATCTTTTAGAACATTTTTAGAAGCATCTTCCTAACCAACTTCAAGAAACACTCAAAATATGCACCCTAAGCTTGACGGTCATTGGCTACACCATGCAAACCAAATAGATGGAATTAACAGAACTGCAAAAGCGATTAACTTTGTTCCAAGATGAGGTGAGGTTTTTGTGATTTTCCATCAATGTCTTAGACTGGGTTCTCTAGAGGAGCAAAACCAGTGATGCATGTATATAAATACATAGAGAGAGATTTATTTCAAGGAAATGGCTCGCACAGTTGTGGAGGCCAATAAGTCCCAAATTTGTGGGTTAGGCATCAGGCCGGAGGCTTCTCCTGACTCACATGGTTGCAGGGGTCGAGGAACCCAAAATTGGCAGGGCATGAAGAAGGCCACTGGCTCATGGGGTTGCAGGAGCTGCTGAATCCCAAAATCTGAAGGTCAGACGGTAGGCTTCTGCCTTATGTCCCAAGAACCAGAGGTCAGAGCAGGACGAGTTGGATGCAGGATCAAGAGAAGGCAAGCTTTGCCAGCTCATCCATATATATTGAATGCAGGCCATACCCCCCAAGGAAACCCCCCTTTCAACTGACTGGCTGCTCACATCAGATTGCAAAATGGAGGATGATTACATAATATCTGCCAGACCACTGAGATTCGTGGCCTAACCAAATTGATATATAACCTTAACCATCACACCTTCTTTAGAAGAAGTTGATATTAATGCTATATGTACAAGACAAAGATAGTAGCAGTAGTACAAGGCACTTGTACAATTCTGAGGTCTTTTCAAGCATGATGACAGATAAAAAACCATTTATCATTCAACAGCTCTCTCTTATGACATTTGTTTTGATGACAATTATGGCCAACATTACTTAAAAAAAAGCCAGTGCCGTTGAGTCGATTCCAACTCGCTTAGTATCTACAATATGTCACAACAACATTATGAGACAGAGATCATTATTATTCCCATTCTACAGACAAAGAAACTAAGGGACCAGAAGGGTAAATAACATCACACAACTAGTAAATGACAGAATTAAGATTTGAATCAGGTACTCAGGCTCTAGAACAAGGACAGTAATCCCCAAACAAAAAAACCTCAGTAGCAGGAGGTAAATGAGGTAAACCCTACAAGTGAAGGATAAGATTCTGTTTTTATTTTAAATTTTGGTATTTTGTTCATCATGCATTTTTTGCATTGACTTTTAAGAGAACTATTGTATTAAAATATTATTTATCTTGATTACTGATTTTTTGGCTTCTCCTTAAGTTTTACATCCAAGCATGTGCCTTGCTGACCTGACCCTAGTCCTGGCCCTGCCCTGAAACTCCATGTCTTTAAAAAGTATGTTCTGTTGTAGCGAAAGTTACCTTAATATTTTTTTCTCTTTTTATATTCTAACAGAAAACCTCAAGGTAGTCAGGAACTTTTCAAGTCATTTCTTCTGGAGCACTTATTCTTAATTGTCTTCCAAATTTCTTGGCATAGACAAGGGAGTGCTTCCAGTGTTGCATGATGTGATCCGACATGATCAACCAATCAGTTGTAAAATGAGTTTCCTAGGGGGTACAGCCCGTAACCAGTGTATATGTGGATGTTTTGGCAAAGCTCTCTGGCTCCTTCTGGATCCAGCACCTAGCTTGTCATCTCTGACCTCTGGTTCTTGGGACTTGAGCCAGCAGCCTACCGTCTGACCTGCTAATCTTGGATTCATCAGCCCCTGAGTTTGACCTACTAATCTTGGATTCATCAGCCCCTGAACCTATGTGAGTCAGGAGAAACCTCCAGCTTGACACCTGACCCATGGGACTGCATAAGCCATTTCCTTGAGATAAATCTCTTTCTCTCTCTTTCTCTCTCTCGATGTATATATATGCTTCACTGCTTTTGCTTCTCTAGAGAACCCAGCCTAAGACATTTGGTGGATTGCTTGAACTAGGCAGTCTGAAAGTGTGACCAAAGTCAAAATCCTGAAGCCTTTGTTTGCCCAATCTTCGATAAAAGCGGTAAAACGTATGATTAAAAACAGAAGAGGAAAAGTTGCAGAGCTGGTAGTAAACAAAGGCAGATACAAAAATTGAAATATATTTTTAATTGATTTAGGGGAAATATATACAGGCATAGAAAAAGGATTAAAGGAAATAATACCTCAAATTTAAGGTCTCTAAGTGGTGTAAATGGTTTGTATTTCACTGCTACCTTAAAAGTTGGTGGTTTGAGCCCAAGACACAAACCATTCCCAAACCCAACTCTTCAGACAGGGGTTGGACTGGACTATGGGATAGAAAATGATACTGGTGAAGAATGAGCCTCTTGAATCAAGTAGACACATGAGACTATGTTGGCATCTCCTGTCTGAAGGGGAGATGAGAGGGTAGAGAGGGTCAGAAGCTGACGGAATGGACACAACAAGAGAGAGTGGAGGGAAGGAGTGTGCTGTTTCATTAGGGAGAGAGCAATTAGGAGTATATAGCAAGGTGTTTATAAATTTTTGTATGAGAGTCCAACTTGATTTGTAAACTTTCTCTTACAGCACAATAAAAAAAAAAAAATGTTGGTGGTTTGAACCCTCCCAGCAGTATGGCAGAAGAAAAGGCCTATTGATCTGATTCTGTTAAGATAACAGCCAAGAAAACCATATGCTAGCTCTCAGGAGGTGAAGTGCTGGAGTCCAAGATACTTATTCTGTTCTCAGTCATGGGAAGAGGACCCTAGCCTTGGCTGATCCTGGAATAAGGACATGGATTTGGAGCTGCCAAGAAATCTTTCACTTCAGTGTGTGCACACCTACCAGTAGAACCTCTAGGGACTATAAGATGCACAGTTGTCCAAAGTAACAGAGCAAGAGTGCAAAAAGCCCCCTTCACACCTAAATCCTTTCAATTCTGGCCCAGAACACTCTCCCCACTGCAAATTCATGTGCAAAAACACATGCCCCTTGGGCAAAAGTTTTGCAATCTGGGAAAAAGTGAGATTAAGAAAATAGGTCCTTTTGTCAAAGGTAAAAAGATTAGAAAGTGACACGGAGGAGAAAAATTCAGGAGGGGCAGGGAATAAGAACGTAAGAATGCTATGGAGGAACAGGAAAAGGCACAAACTCTAGGTCCTGGGAGAGGAGCTAAAAGTGGGGATGGGGAGAACAAGGCCTGAGGGAGATACTCCAGTAATGTGAGGACCCTGAAGAAAGCACCTGGAAGGAAGAGGAGTAGGCAGGAGGACCACCTATCCCCTCAAACAGTCAGGAGGATGAGATGTTGACCCCAGATCCTGAAACGGGAGCCTGGGGAGTGGATTCTGGATCTAAGCGCCTATGGCGACCCCACTGCTGCAGAAAAAATGAGGAGGCAAAATCCAGCATTCCAGGACTCAGGACACTGCGAGGGCAAGGGCTGCAGGTGCCCTGAGGGTTGCTCAGGTGCACGTTGGGAACTTGGGTGTCACTGTGGGTGTGAGGGTTGGGGCACACAGTGTCCATATCAAGGGAACTGCAACAAAGTGGCCACCAGGCCTAGGCCAGGGATGCCAAGTGTCTTAGTCATCTAGTGCTGCTGTAACAGAAATACCACAAGTAGATGGCTTTAACAAAGAAAAATTTATTCTCTCATAGTCTAGGAGGCTAAAAGTCCAAATTCAGGGTGCCATTTCCAGGCAAAAGCTTTCTCTCTGTGTCGGCTCTGGGGAAGGTCCTTGTCATCAATCCTCTCTGGTTGAGGAGCTTCTCAGTGCAGGGACCCAGGGTCCAAAGGATGTGCTATTTTCCTAGCTATTGTTTCTTGGTAGTATGAGGTTCCCATGTCTCTCTTTTATATTTCAAAAGAGATTGACTTAAAACAAAACCTAATCTTGTAGATTGTGTCCTTTCTCATTAGCATAACTGCCATTAATCCTACCTCATCAACATTATGGAGAGAGGATTTACAACACATAGGAAAATCACATCAGATGACATAAAGGTGGACAATCACACAATACTGGGAATCTTGGCCAAGCCAAGTTGACACATTTTTGGGGAATGCAATTGAACCCATGACACAAGGTCACTGAGAGACTATGCAATCTGGGTACAAGTATGATGTTGTGATGTTGAACTTTGCCAGTAGAGGAAGCTGGAGAGCTACTTCTGGAAGAAGGTTCTTCTTCCTGATTCTAGTGTGTGTTCTTTTGTTTTTCTTCCTCTTGTATTATGGAGGGTTAAAAAAAAACACAGCTGCCATCAAGTACATTCTGATTTACTGTCAGATTAGAACTGTGGTCCATAGGATTTTCTATAGCTAAAATTTTGGAAGTCCATCACCAGGCCTTTTTTCTGAGGCACCTCTGCATTAACCCAAACCTCCAACCTTTCAGTTATAAGCCAAGCACTTGATCATTTTCATAACCCAGAGACACCCATGCTGGGTTAATTCCTGAGTATGTGAAGAGCAGCCTTCTTCCAGCAATAGCTCTCCAGCTCCCTCTAATGCCCAAGCTCAACATCACAACATCATACTTGGTATAAAGGAGAAACACTTAGAGTACAAGTCCTTCATTGCAGAGCAGGTTCATAAGGGTGAATGTACAGCCAAGAGACAATCATTGATAAGTGGCATATCCCTGAAGTTAGGGTTCCAGATGTGATTTGTTGTTGCTGTTGTTAGGTGCCATTGAAGCGAATCTGACTCATAGTCACCCTATGTACAACAGAATGAAACACTACTTCTAAGCCATCCTCACAATTGTTATGGTTGAGCCCACTGTTGCAGTCACTGTGTCAATCCATCTCATTGACGGTCTTCCTCTTTTTCACTAACCCTCCACAATACCAAACATGATGTCCTGTTCCAGGGACTAGTCCCTCCTGATAACATGTTTAAAGTATGTGAGACGAAGTTTCTCCATCCTTGCTTCTAAGGAACATTCTGGCTGTACTTTTCCCAGACAGATTTGTCTGTTTTTCTAGCAGTCCATGGTATATTCGATATTCTTCGCCAACACCATAATCCAAAGGCATCAATTCTTTTTCAGTCTTCTTTATTCATTGTCCAGCTTTCACATGCATATGAGGTGATTGAAAACACCATGGCTTGCTTGGGTCAGGCGCACCTTAGTCCTTCAAGTGACATCTTTGCTTTTTACCACTTTAAAGAAGTCTTTTGCAGCAGATTTGCCCAATGCATTGCATCATTTGATTTCTTGACTGCTGCTTCCATGGGCGTTGATTGTAGAGCCAAATAAAATGAAACTGTTGACAACTTCAATCTTTTCTCTGTTTATCATAATGTTGCTTATCGGACTAGTCGTGAGGATTTTTGTTTCCTTTATGTTGGGGTGTAATCAACATGGAAGGCTGTTGTCTTTGATGTTCATCAGTAAGTGCTTCAAGTCCTCTTCACTTTCAGCAAGAAAGGTTGTGTCATCTGCATAACGCAGGTTGTTAATGAGTTTCCTCCAATACTGATGCTGCATTCTTCTTCATATAGTCCAGCTTCTCGTGTTATTTGCTCAGCATACAGACTGAGTAAGTATGGTGAAAGGATACGACCCTGACACACACCTTCCCTGACATTTAACCAGGCAGTATCCCCTTGTTCTGTTTGAACAATTGCCTCTTTTTCTGTGTACAGATTCCTCATGAGCACAATCAAGTGTTCTGGAATTCCCACTCTTTGCAATGTTACCTACAATTTGTTATGATTCATACAGTCAAATGTCTTTGCGTAATCAATAAAACACAGGTAAACATCTTTCTGGTATTCTCTGCTTTCAGCCAAGATCCATCTGATGCTATGATAAATGGAGAAAAGATTGAAGTTGTCAAGGATTTCATTTTGCTTGGATCCAAAATCAACAACCATGGAAGCCGCAATCAAGAAATCAGACGAAGCATTGCATTGGGCAAAGAGATCTCTTTAAAGTGTTAAAAAAGTAAAGATGTTACTTTAAGGACTAAAGTGCCTGACTCAATCACTTCATAATGAATACAGAAGACCGTAGAAGAATTGACACCTTTGAATTATGGTGTTGGCGAAGAATACTGAATGTAGCATGGACTGCCAGAAGAATGAACAAATCTGTTTTGGAAGACGTACTGCCAGAAAGCTCATTAGAAGCAACGATGGTGAGACTGCATCTCATGTACCTTGGACATGTTATCAGGAGGGACCAGTCCCTTGAGAAGGGCATCATTCATGGTAAAACAGAGGGTTAGCGAAAAACAGGAAAACTTTAACAAAATTAATTGACACAATGGTCGCAAAAATAGGCTCCAACATAGCAACGATTGTGAGGATGGCACAGGACTGGACAGTGTTTCGTTCTGTTGTATATAGGGTTGCTGTGAGTCAACGGCATCTAAGAACAATATCCCTTGTTCCACGTCCTTTTCTGAATATGGCTTGAATTTCTGGCAGTTCGCTGTTGATGAATAATGTTGAATAATGTTCAGCAAAATTTTACTTGTGTGTGATATTGAAGATACTGTTGCATAATTTCCACATTCTGTTGGATCACCTTTCTTTGGAATGGGCACAAATATGGATCTTTTCCAGTCAATTGGCCAGGTAGCTATCTTCCAAATTTCTTGGAATAGATGAGTGAGCGCTTCCAGCGCTGTATCCATTTTTGAAACATCTCAATTGGTTTTCTGTCAATTCCTGGGGTCTCTTTTTTTCTCCACCATATCCTTCAGTGCACCTTGGACTTCTTTCTTCAGTACCACTGGTTCTTCATCATATCCTACCTCCTGATACGGCTGAATGTCAACCAATTCTTTTTGGTACAGTGATTCTGTGTATTTCTTCCAACTTCTTTTGATGCTTCCTGCATTGTTTAACATTTTCCCCAGGGAATCCTTCACTATTGCAACTCAAGGCTTGAATTTTTTCTTCAGTTCCTTCAGCTCAAGAAACACCAAGTGTGCTCTTTCCATTTGGTTTTCTATCTCCAGCTCTTTGCAGGTGTCATTATAATACTTCACTTTGTCTTCTCGAGCTGCCCTTTGAAATCTTCCGTTCAGCTCTTTTACTTCATCATTTCTTCCTTTTGCTTTAGCTACTGGGCTTTCAAGAGGAAATTTCGGGGCCTCTTCTGACATTCATTCTGGTCTTTTCTTTCTTTCAAAAAAATTTTTTTATTGTGTTTTAAGTGAAAATTCACAGTTCTAGTTTCTCATATAAAAATTTATACACACATTATTATGTGACACTAGTTGCTCTCCCTATAATGTGACAGCACACTCCTCCTTTCCACCCCAGATTTCCCATGTCCATTCACCCAGCTCTTTTCCGTTTTTGCCTTCTCATCTTGCCTCCAGACAGGAGCTGCCCATTTAGTCTCATGTATCCATTTGAGCTAAGACGCACTCTCTTCACGAGTATCATTTTATGTCTTATGGTTCAGTCTAATCTTTGTCTGAAGAGTTGGCTTCAGGAATGCTTTCAGTTCTGGACTAACAGAGTCCAGGGGCCATGTCTTATGGGATCCCTCCAGTCTCAGTCAGACCATTAAGTCTGGTCTTTTTACTAGAATTTGAGTTCTGCACCCCACTTTCCTCCTGCTCAATCAGGGACTCTCTGCTTTATTCCCTGTCAGGGTGGTCATTGGCGGTAGCTGGGCACCACCTAGTTCATCTGGTCTCAGGCTGATGGAGTCTGTGGTTTATGTGGCCCTTTCTGTCTCTTGGGCTCATATTTTCCTTGTGTCTTTGGTGTTCTTCATTCTCCTTTGCTCCAGGTGGGTTGGGACCAACTTATGCATCTTCGATGGTGGCTCGTTAGCTTTTAAGACCCCAGACGCCACTCATCAAAGTGGGATGCAGAATGTTTTCTCTTCTTTTTTTTTTTTTTTTTAAATAATTTTTACTGTGCTTTAAGTGAAAGTTTACAAATCAAGTCAGTATCTCACACAAAAACTTATATACATGCTCCCAATTACTCTCCCCCAATGATATAGCCCGCTCCCTCCCTCCACTCTCTCTTTTCGTATCCATTTTGCTAGCTTCTAACCCCCTCTACCCTCTCACCTCCCCTCCAGGCAGGAGATACCAACATAGTCTCAAGTGTCCACCTGATCTAAGAAGCTCACTCCTCACCAGCATCCCTCTCCAAGCCATTGTCCAGTCCAATCCATGTCTGAAGAGTTGGCTTCGGGAATGGTTCCTGTCTTGGGCCAACAGAAGGTCTAGTGGCCATGACCACTGGGGTCCTTCCAGTCTCAGTCAGACCATTAAGTCTGGTCTTTTTATGAGAATTTGGGATCTGCATCCCACTGCTCTCCTGCTCCCTCAGAGGTTCTATCTTTTGCTCCCTGTCAGGGCAGTCATCGGTTGTAGGCAGGCACCATCTAGTTCCTCTGGTCTCAGAATGATATAGTCTCTGGAAGAACATTTTCTTAATAAACTTTGTTATGCCAATAGGCCTAGATGTCCCCTGAAACCATGGCTCCCAGACCTCCACCCCTGCTACTCTGTCCCTGGATGTGTTTGGTTATATTCAGGAAACTGGTTTAGTCCAGTTGTGCTGATTCCTCTGTATTGTGTGTTGTCCTTCCTTTCACCTAATTCTTGTCTACTATCTATTTAGTGAATACCTCTCTTCCTCCCTCCCCACCCTCACAACCATCAAAGAATGTTTTCTTCTGTATTTAAACCTTTTCTTGAGTTCTTATAATAGTGGTCTCATACAGTATTTGTCCTTTTGTGACTGACTAATTTCACATAGCATGATGCCTTCCAGATTCATCCATGTTATGAGATGTTTCGTGGATTCATCATTGTTCTTTATCATTGGGTAGTATTTCATTGTGTGAATATACCATAATATGTTTCCTTCTTTTTGCTACTGTGAACAGTGCACAGCGCTGCAATGAACATGGGTGTGCATATACCTATTTGTGTGACAGCTCTTATTTCTCTAGGATGTATTCCAAGGAGTGGGATTGAGGGATTGTATGGTACTTCTATTTCTAGCTTTTTAAGGAAGCACCAAATTGATTTCCAAAGTGGTTGTGCCATTTTACAATCCTACCAGCAGTGTTTGTGTTCCAGTCTCTCCACAGTATCTCCAACATTTATTATTTTGTGTTTTTTGAATTAATGCTAGCTTTCTTGGGTGAGATGGTGTCTCCTTGTAGTTTTGATTTGCATTACTCTAATGACTAACGATCATGAGCATTTCCTCATGTATCTGGTAGTCACCTGAATGTCTTCTTTGGTGAAGTGTCTGCTCATATCCTTTGCCCATTTTTAATTGGGTTATTTGTCTTTTTGTTGTTGAAGTTTTACAGGATCTTGTAGATTTTAGAGATTAGATCCTGATTAGATTTGTCATACGCAAAAATTCTTTCCCAGTCTGTAGGTTGTCTTTTTACTCTTTTAGTGAAGTCTTTCAATGAGCATAAGTGTTTGATTTTTAGGCGCTCCCAGTTATCTAGTTTCTCTTCTGGTGTTTGTGGATCATTAGTAATGTTTTGTATTTCTTGCCTGTCTTTTTAATGGCCTCTTATTTTCTTCACTTTTAATGTCCTTGATGTCATTCCACAGCATGTCTGGTCTTTGGTCATTAGTGTTTAGTGAGTCAAATCTATTCTTGAGATGGTCTCTAAACTCAGGTGGAATATACTCAAGGTTGTACTTTGAGTCTTGTGGACTTGTTCTAAGTTTCTTCAGCTTCAGCTTGAACTCACATATGAGCTATTGATGGTTTGTTCTGCAGGCGGAGGTCTCTGACCTTATTCTGACTGAAAGTATTGAAATTTTCCATCATCTCTTTCCACAGATGTAGTCAGTTTGATTCCTGTGTATTTCATCTGGCAAGGTCCATGTGTATAGTTGCTGTTTATGTTGTTGAAAGAAGGTATTTGCAATGAAGAAGTCATTGGTCTTGTAAAATTCTCTCATGCCATCTCCGGTGTCATGTCTATCACAAGGTCATATTTTCCAATTACTCCTTCTTCTTTGTTTCCAACTTCTGCATTCCAATCACCAGTAATTATCAATACATCTTGATTGCATATTTGATCAATTTCAGACTGCAGAAGTTGGTAAAAATCTCCAATTTCCTCATTTTTGGCATTAGTGGTTGGTGTGTAAATTTGAATAATAGTCTAATTAACTGGTCTTTTTGTAGGCATATGGATATTAGCCTATCACTGACAGCATTCTACTTCAGGATAGATCTTGAAATTTTCTTTTTGATGATGCCATTCCTCTTCAATTTGTCATTCCTGACATAGTATACCATATGCTTGTCTGATTTGAAAGGACCAATACCAGTCCATTTCAGCTCACTAATGCCTAGGATATTAATCTTTATGTGTTCCATTTCATTTCTGACGACTTTCAATTATGCTAGATCCATTCTTTGTACATTCCACATTCCAAATATTAACGGATATGTGTAGCTGTTTCTTCTCATTTTGAGTTGTGTTGCATCAGCAAATGAAGGCCCTAAAAGCTTGACTGCATCCACATCATTAAGGTTGACTCTACTTTGAGGAGGCAACTCTTCCCCAGTCGTCTTTTGAGTGCCTTCCAACCAGAGGAGCTCTTCTTCCAGCACTATACCAGACAATGTTCCACTGCTATTCATAAGGTTTTCACAGGCTAATTTTTTCAGAAGTAGACCACCAGGTCCTTCTTTCTAGTATGTGTTAGTCTGGAAGCTTGGCTGAAATTGGCCCTCCATGGGTGCTGCTGCTGGTATTTGAAATACCAGTAGCATGTCTTCCAGTTTCACAGCAATACACAAGCCACCACAGTACGACAAACTGACAGACGTGTGGAGGATGTTGTTTAGGTCCCCCAATTCATAAAAGATTTTAATCTGGAACTTAGTTATATGGGGAGAGAGGAAGAGCAAAGGGAAGACATGTTTGTTAGTGTGAGTCAGACACACAGGAGGTTTTGGTTCTGGAGTCAGCACTGCTGGAAGTGACTTCCTGTTTCTTTTCCTGATCTGAGCAGAGATAGCAGCTCTCTTGGCAGCTCACTTCAGCTGAGGTTTTGGAGCTATTCCTACAAACTCAACCTAAAGTCTACTTGTTCAGTCCTCCTAATGGTTGGTGGGTGTACCAACTGAATCCATTTTGGCTTAAATCAGTAAGAACGGTTTCTTTTACCCACAAATAATTACTCTGATCAAATCCCAGTAAGAGAACATATTTTGTATGAAGTTGATTCTTTGGAATTCATTGAGGTGTCCTTTGTTGCCTAGTCCATGGTCAGCTTTTGAGAAGGCTTCAGCTTTGCTCAAAAAGAACATATTCTCTCTCTGTTTGTAATATTTATTACTTCTCTTTCTGAGTTCTCACAAGTCATTCATTTGACAATAGGTTCTAGCATATTTCTCAGGAACAATTTCAAGCCTACCATGATATAGTTTGCGGGCTCTACCTATTTACAAAAGCTAACGCCTACCCTTATGTTTGAAAGTTGAATTAACTTCCTGACCTTTAAGCCTTTCTGATCTCTATGATTTTTCTTATTGGTTTTTAGCTTTCTGCTCTTTAGAGCCAAAGAAATACTAGTACATAGTGGGCACTCGGTATATATATATTGTCAATAAACACTGTTTATGCAACTCATTGCAATGTTAAATGCATAATTAAACAGAAAGACTTTTGCGTAGTCTGCTATGATGGTTGTTTGTCAACTTGGCTGGGCCATGATTCTTGGTGGTTTGGCAGTTAAGAAGTAGTTTAGCAGTTATGTAATGATGTAATCAACTCCATGATGGGATTTGCTTTGAGCAGCCTATCAGTTGAAAGGGATTTTCCTTGGGAGTGTGGCTTGCCTCCAGTATATAAATGGACATTCCAGCAAGGCTTTTATTCTGAATCCTGCACCCGGCTCATCATCATCTGACCCCTGGTTTTTGGAACTTGAGCTAGCAGCTTACCTGCTGAACTTGGTATTCACCAGCCTCTGCAGCCTGAGAACAAGCAGCCTGCTGTCTGACCTGCTGATCTTGAGTTGGTCAGCCCCTGCAGCTATGTGAGTCAGAAGAAGCCTCCAGGCTGATACCTGACCCACAGACTTGGCACTTGCCAATCTCTATACCCGTGTGAACCATTTCCTTGAGATAAATCTCTCTCTCTTCACTCATTTTGGTTCTCTAGAGAACCCAGCCTGAGATATTTGCTTTCTACAAGACTGTCAGGGATACTGTGATATTTTGCTATAACACTTTGGCAATTCTCCAACTTTATTATAGCCACTGTAATCAATCCTATGGAAACAGTATACATCCAAGTGACGCCAACTATGTAATACAGATTAAAAAAAAATAATAATAAGGGTACTAAATTCTAGACTTAGTTTATATAAAGTGCAAATGTCATAGTAAAGGACTAATAGAATTTGTAGTATGTTGAATGCCGTCCCTCTAAATGAGTAATCTCTTTTATAAGGATCAGCATAAATCTGATTCCTGTAAGGCAAAGGTTAAAGGTGTATCAAATGTCCAACTTTTCCAAACTACTATACCACTCCATCATCCCTGACATCAACTACTCCTTCTCCCCTCAGTACTCTCCCTCCTGTCTTTGGGTTAGGTAACTTGCTGCAATGTCTCACAAAACTCATGAACCATCTTTATAGCTAAGTGGTTTATTAGGGAAGTAAGAGTACAACTCAGATTTGGGATCAACTTGGAAGTAATAGGAACAACTCAGGATGCAGTGCCTTGATCAGGAAAGCTTCTGTTGCCACCATGCCCTGCTGGGGCCTTCTCGGGCAAGTGTTACACCTCGTAGCTCTGTGGGTCGGCAAGCCCCACCACAGCCATCTCACACTCGTCTCCTGATTCCTGCCGCTCTGTCTTCCCTGTTACAGCTCCTCCCTCCCTCTCTCTTCATGTCTCTCTTTAAGCCTAATGGGATGGCAAAACTGACCAATCACCTTGTTAGGGTTCCATACACCTTATTTGCATGGTCTCACCCCCACAAGTGTGCCATGCACCTTATTTACATTATTAGCCAGCTATCTAGCCCTCTTGGTGGATCACAAGAACCTCATTTGCATAGTTTCACCCAGTCATTTGGTGGGAATTACAAAGACTATGGCTAGAAAGAAGGAGCCCTGGTGGCACAGTGGTTAAGTGCTAGGCTGCTAACCAAAAGATTGGAGGTTTGAGCCCACCAGCTGCTCCATGGGAGAAAGATGTGGCAGTTTGCTTTCGTAAAGATTTACAGCCTTGGAAACCCTATGGGGCAGTTCTACTCTGTCCTACAGGGTCACTGTGAGTCGAAATTGACTCAACAGCAATGGGTATGGCTAGAAGGAACCCTGACAGTATAGTGGTTAAGAGCTTGGCTGCTAACCAAAAGGTCAGCAGTGCAAATCCACCAGCTGCTCCTTGGAGACACTTTGAGGCAGTTCTTCTCTGTCCTCTAGGGTCGCTATGTATTGGAATCAACTCAACAGCAATGGGTTTATGTCTAGAAGGGCCATATTAATTCACTGTACCTCACCCTCCAAAATTCATTTCTACCCAAAACTTCAAAATGTGACCTTATCTGGAAATAAAGCCTTTGCAAATGTGATTAGTTAAGGATCTCAAGATGAAATTTGAATTTAGGTGAGCTCTAAATCAAATATATGGTGTCGTTATAAGAAAAGGAGAGGATACAGACAGTCACGTGGAGAAGGAAGCCACGTGAAGACGGAGGCAGGGAATGGAGCGATGCTCCCACAAATCAAGGAGCACCTGGGGCCAACAGTTGCTGGGACAGAAAAGGAAGTATTTTTCCCTACAGCCATAAGAGGAAACATGGCCCTGACAACTCCCTGATTTCTGACTTCGAGGCTCCAGAGCTGTGAGAGAATAAATTTCTGTTGTTTTAAGCCACTCAGTTTGTGGCACTTTGTCATGGAAGTCCTAGGAAACTAATATGTAACTGTTGTCTCTGGCCTCTCAGGCTAATACAGGTGAGGCAATGCCTATGGTAAGAATCTCTAGAATGTACCAAAGAGAAGGATGGATACTTATTAGATAGTGTGGCTAGAAGGAAGCTCAAGAAAAAGGAAACAAATTTATCTTCTTCTGTCTTTTCTTCTATCATGAAGCACATTCTAGCTGTAAACTTACCTGAATTTTACCATTATGAGGTACATTGAAATAAAAAGGTCCTAAAAGCTACGTTTAAAAATTAGTTCCCTCACAATGTGGATGTTTCTATCCCTTCAGGGGCAGATACACTGAGTTCTTAATTGTATTAGTGGCATTAAAATTGCAATTGGGATAAAGTTGCATTAGTTTTACTTGTTTCACTTCTCACTTCATGTTGATATAGATTCAGTAGGTAAAGTGCCATTGGTCTTGGTTTGCTTTCATTTCACAATGTATACATTCACTGCAAATTAGGGAATTCTCTTCTGGGTAAGCTAGAAACATGCTTTTATGCTGTGACACATTTCTCTTAAAGGTTAAATAAATATGAAATCATGTGCCACAATTGGACTAAACCAAAAGCAAAGAAGTTTCCTGAATAAACTGAATGCTTCGAAAGCCAGTGTAGCAGGTGCAGGAGTCTCGGGACCATGGTTTCAGGGGACATCTAAGTCAATTGGCATAATAAAATCCATTTAGAAAACATTCTGCATCCCACATTGTAGAGTGGCGTCTGGGGTCTTAAACGCTAGCAAGCAGCCATCTAAGATGTATCAATTGGTCTCAACCCAGCTGGATCAAAGGAGAATGAAGAACACCAAGGACACAAGGTCATTACAAGCCCAAGAGACAGAAAGGGCCACACGAACCAGAGACTACATCATCCTGAGACCAGAAGAACTAGATGATGCCTGGCTACATCCAATGACTGCCCTGATAGGAAACACAACAGAGAACCCCTGAGGGAGCAGAAGAGCAGTGGGATGCAGACCCCAAATTCTCATAAGACCAGACTTAATGGTCTGACTGAGACCGGAAGGACCCCGGTGGTCATGGCCGCCAGACCTTCTGTTGGCCCAGGACAGGAACCATTTCCGAAGCCAACTCTTCAGACACGTATTGGACTGGACAATGGGTTGGAGAGGGATGCTGGTAAGGAGTGAGCTTCTTGGATCAGGTGGACACTTGAGACTATGTTGGTATCTCCTGCCTGGAGGGAAGATGAGAGGGTGGAGGGGCTTAGAAGCTGGCGAAAAGGACACAAAAAGAGAGAGTGGAGGGAGAGAGCGGGCTGTCTCATTAGGAGGAGAGTATAATTGGGAGTGTGTAGCAAGGTGTATATGGGTTTTTGTGTGAGAGACTAACTTGATTTGTAAATTTTCACTTAAAGCACAATAAAAATCATTTCAAAAAAAAAAAAAAAAGATGATTTAATCATGTGCCAAATCTCAGTGTCTGTTAAGCAACCACATAATAATGTTTGTTTCTAGTTTAATTTACTGTCCAAATTCTTTTTATTTCAAGTTTTTTTTATATTCCTGATTTAAACTTTAAAAAAACAAAACAAAACAAAAAAAACCTTTATAATTTAACCAGTTGCTGTCAAGTCAATTCCAGCTCATGGCAATTCCATGTATGTCAGAGTAGCACTGTGCTCCACAGGGTTTCAGTGGCTGATTTTTCAGAAGTAGATCACCAGCTCTAGCTTCTCAGGTGTTTCTGGGTGGATCTGAACCTCTAACCCTTTGGTTAGTAGCTAAGCACGTGAACTGTTGGCACCACCCAGGGATTCCTCCACGGATGTAGAGGTTAGAATTCCAGCACATATTTTTGGGGAGCACAACTTAAGCCATAACACATGGTGTTTCTAGGTTCACAGAGAAGAACTGCCTAAATTCCTTGTCCAAATTATAGTTTGACGATATATAGTCAACACATTTCACACTGAGTGGCAGCATCCATAATGATAATTTTCAAGGATGCTGCAACACCAGGAAACGCATCACTGAGGCTTCAATGAACATAGTAACAAGAGTCTGATAAGAACATAACATGTATTTTCATTACAAATGAATTACATTCTGAGCAGAATGAGTTACTCTTCAAATAATATCTAATAAATATGATTAAGAATTAAAAATGTCTAACAGCAAATATTTGCCTTGATACATCATTTATATGAATTTTAATATTTTTAAATAAAGTTTAGTTTTCTTATTATGAAAATACTATATATTCTCAGAACAAAACAGGTAAAAGAAGGGAAAATCTTCTCTTCTTCCTGTTGTGTTTTCTCTGTAATTATTTTGTTTTTTTTTTTCTTTTGCAAATTGCCTTTAAATTGTAGTGTTCCAAAACAGTTCATGCTCATGAAAAATAAGAACAGTAAAAGGTGTATAAAGTTAAAAGTTAAAGTCTTCCTTCTCTCCAGGGCCTTGCTCCCACTCCCAAGGAACAGGGTAACCGCTGTTAAACAATGTGATGTGTGTTCTTCTGGATAATTATTTTCTGCAACCTTAATTGTGTTTAAAAAGTTTAAACAATTCTTATTACAAGTATAGCACAATTAATATTCTCTGCCTCTCAGTTTCTTTCCCTCTAAAATGAAACTGCATAGCTGAATCTTTGTTACCAGTTTGATATGGAGTCCAATTCTCAACACTTGTTGTTAGGCGCTGTCCAGTCAGTTCCCACTCAAAACTACCCTATGTACAACATGACGAAACACTGCCCCGTCCTGTACCATCCTCATGATCGTTGCTTTGCTTGAGCCCATTGTTGTAGCCACTGTGTCAATCCATCTTGTTGAGGGTCTTCCTCTTTTTTGCTGGCCCTCCACTTTACCAAGCACGATGTCCTTCTCCAGACACTGGTCCCTTCTAAAAATATGTCCAAAGTACATAAGATGTAGTCTTGTCATCCTCGCTTCCAAGGAGCATTCGGGCTGTACTTCTTCCAAGACAAATTTATTTTCAACACTGAAGCATTTGCAAATTGTGTGAGAGCATTTTTGGTTGTCACAGTGTCAAGAGAGCACTACTGGCCCTTGAGGGCACAGTGCTCAAGGAAACCAACAACTTTGGAATGGCCAGGGGGATCCCACATGAGAAAACATTGTGCCACTAGTACCCCTGATGAGAAGACACACACGCACACACACAGAGCCTTTTTTCATTCATATAGAAAGTTGGAAGGATTGTATAGTGAAGTTCTCATTATACCAACATTTACAATCTACTATTAACATTTTGCCTTATTTGCTTGCAAGCAACTGGTTTTCCTGTCTAATTAGGAAATTGTTATAGCACTGTAGCCACCCTGCATAGTCATGGGTATACTCTGTAGGGTGGTATTCTCTGCTTCAAAGCAAGAAGTCAGGCCAAAGCCCCTTTTGCATTTGATTTTCTCCTCAACGCAACCGTGGTGTTCCTTTCTCCTAATCAGCAACCCCTGGAATTTCAACAGGGAACAGGAGCTGTGTGCCTAAGGGTCTTGGGGTTTAATCTCTTCCCCTACATCTTCCGCACACAGCTTCCCTCCGGGGAGATTTCCTTTTTAGAAAATCTTCCTTAACCTAAAGTTAGCTCTGCCCCTTCCTTTCCCTGAGGCAGTAAACCTCTCCTAGCCTTGAAGGTAGGAAAGTTTTAAGGGAAAGAATCAGATTACTGAGAACAAACTTATTTGGGGAAGTATTTCCACAATATTACACCAATTATGGAGTCTCTGGGTGGTGCAAAGAGTTCACCCAGAGATGCCTTGGAAAAAAGACCTATCTACTTTCGAAAAACCAACCATTGAAAACCCTATGGAACACAGTTCTGTAAGGGAGAAGGGGAGAGCTTGCACTCAGGAAGAGGAAGAGACAGGGGGTAGTGACATTCCTCAATAAGACAGTCCCTACAAAGAAAAGACAAGGGGTGGTGACACTCCTCAGTAAGATGGTCCCTACAGAGTTAAACTTTAAGCCAAGGAAATAGTCTCCATAGGTGGTCCTGTCCTGGCTTTTAAATGTTAACAGAGACAGATAAGTGACAAGAAGGGCATAAAATCCTAAGAAAAGGATTATCGGGGCTCTCAAATTCTCTCTATATCTGAGTAGCCCACTTGACACTCCCTAGTCAAGTGTACTTTTACTACTAACCCTCTGCTTGCTTATAAACCTCTGCTCCCTTGGGCACTATTTGTCTCAGTGTTTGAATTCTTTCCTACACGGATGACAAGAGTCGAGGCCATTCTCCAGTAACAATTCTACTCTGACATACATAGGGCGGCCCTGAGTTGGAATTGACCCAACAGCAACCAGTTATACCGTCCTTTCACTAGCAAGTATGAGTGTCCTTCCACCCCTCACCACCACCTCCAATTTTTAGATTAATTATGTAAAGTCAAATAGCTATACAGTTTTGCATAGCTGAGATACATTTAAATAAAACATGAAAGGTAAATAAATATTAGGGAAGAAGATGACAATGACAATTATAATGGAGCTGAGCAAAAACACAGCAAACTGGATTTGGCAGGAATCAGAATGTCCATCACTTGAGATTTTGGTCTGCTCATGAGTTCTTTGAGTTAATTTTCAAAAGGCTTCTCTTTTTTTACTTCCCGAACCAAAATAAGGTGAGGGCAAATGTCCTGGAAGAGATTATGAAACCCAGTGTCTTAGTTATCTAGTGCTGCTGTAACACAAACACCACAAGAACAGAAATTTATTTTCTCGCAGTTCTGGAGGCTAAAAGTCTAAACCAGGGTCTCAGTGCTGTGGACGCTTTCCTTGTGGGTAGCTCCAGGAGTTCCTTGGTGAGGCTCACATGCCATCTGTCTTTCCCAGTGCGTGTGCTCACTTGTCTGCGTTTAATCTGCTCTTTTTCTAACTCAGAAGTGATTAGGTTTATGACACACCCTACCCCAGTATGGCATCATTAACATAACAAGGAAATTCTATTTCCAAACAGGATTACATCCACAGGTATAGGGGTTAGGATTCCAATACATATTTTGGAGGGACACAATTTAATCCTTAATACTGGGGTTATGACTCTGTCAGAACATCGACATTTGAGTTTGGACACTTTACCCCTCTGATTTTACAGCTTCTTTGCACAAGTCTAAGGGATTACACCAGATAATCTCTAAGGAATTTCTCCAACTCAAGCATCAGTGTGGGTCTATGATTTCCTGAAATACTCAGGCAATTCACTGTCCGTAATTGTGCCATTCATGGGTCACAAGTCAACACCCGAAAGGAATGTGAATACATCACATTGCTATTATGCAACCTTCCAGCCCTTTAGGGTGTGGGTTATTAACATCGGCCAGAATGGAAAGAACCTCTGAAAGGTATGTCCAGTTTAACTGCACAGGGACGGATATAATGTGGCTGAAACTAACAAAAAAAGCAAAACTCCAGAAGACTGAACACATTTTTATTCCTATTCACTTTCTCCTCTGTGACCTTGTGTCATCATTCACTTTCTCTGCTAGCGATTCTTCACATTCTTTCTCAGACAGGATTCTGTCCATTTTGTCTTCTTGCCATTCTTTTCTTCTTCACCTAACATCTTGGGATGGAATTCTGAACCTACTGCCTTTGCAGCTAGGTCTAAAACACTGCTCTACTGAAATTATTCTTATAAAGACTGACAGTGACTGCTTATCTGTCCACAGCAATCTTTTCTTTTCTCATTGTGCTTGATGTTACTGGAGCACTTGCTCCCTCAGTGATCTCACCAGGTCTAACGGTGTACAGGTGTCCTTGGGTGGCTCAAACAGTTAAGCACTTCACTACCAGCTGAAAAGTTTGGCATTTCGAACTCACTCAGTGGATCCCTGGAAGACAGGCCTGGCAATCTGCTTCTGAAAGGCCACAGCCTTCAAAGCCCTATGGAGCAGTTCTACTCTGCACCCATGGAGTCGCCATGAGTCAGAATCGACTTGACAGCAACCAGCAACAATGGTGTGCTACCCCTGTCCCCTGATGCTTCCCAAGTCGACTTCTAACTACCTACCTTCACCTATATAATGACTCTGTGTATTCCTTCCATCTTCTTTTGATGCTTCCTGCATCACTTAACATTTTCCCCATAGAATCCTTCACTATTGCAACTCGAGGCTTGAATTTGTTCTTCAGTTCTTTCAGCTTGAGAAACACCAAGTGTGTTCCTCCCTTTTGGTTTTCCATCTCCAGCTCTTTACACATGTCATTATAATATTTTACTCTATCTTCTCGAGACGCCCTTTGAAATCTTCTGTTCAGTTCTTTTACTTCATCATTTCTTCCTTTTGCTTTAGCTGCTCGATGTTTGAGAGCAAATTTCAGAGTCTCCTCTGACATTCATCTTGGTCTTTTCTTTCTTTCCTGTCTTTTCAATGGCCTCTTGCTTTCTTCATGTATGATGTCCTTCCACAACTCCTCTGGTCTCTGGTCATTAGTGTTCAACGTGTCAAATCTATTCTTGAGATGGTCTCTAAATTCAGGTGGGATACACTCCAAGTCTTATTTTGGCTCTCTTGGACGTGTTCTGATTTTCTTCAGTTTCAGCTTGAACTTGCATAAGAGCAATTGATGGTCTGTTCCACAGTCGGTCCTTGGCCTTGTTTTGACTGATGATACTCAGCTTTTCCATCGTCTCTTTCCACAGATTAGTCAATTTGATTCCTGTGTGTTCCATTTGGCAAGGTCCATGTGTATAGTTGCCATTTATGTTGGTGAAAAAAGGTATTTGCAACAAAGAAGTCATTGATCTTGCAAAATTCGATCTCCGGCATTCTTTCTATCACCAAGGTCATTTTTTCCAACTACTGATCCTCCTTCTTCGTTTCCAACTTTCGCATTCCAATCACCAGTAATTATCAGTGCATTCTGGTTGCATGTTCCATCAATTTCAGACTGCAGAAGTTGGTAAAAATCTTCCATTTCTTCATCTTTGGCTTTAGTGGTTGGTGCATAAATTTGAATAATAGTCGTATTAACTGGTTTTCCTTATAGGCACATGGATATTATCCTATCATTGACAACGTTGTACTTCAGGAGAGATCTTGAAATATTCTTTTTGATGATGAAGCAACACCATTCCTCTTCCAGCTGTCATTCCTGGCATAGTAGACTATATGGTTGTCTGATTCAAAATTGCCAATACCGGTCCACTTCAGATCACTAAAGTCCAGGCTAACGATGTTTATGCATTCTTTTTCACTTCTGACAATTTCCAATTTTCCTAGATTCATACTTCCTACATTCCAGGTTCCGATTATTAATGAATGTTTGCAGCTGTTTCTTCTCATTTTGAGTTGAGCCACGTCAACAAATGAAGGTCCTGAAAGCATTACTCCATTCACATCATTAAGATCAACTCTCTTCTGAGGAGGCAGCTCTTCTCCAGTTGTCTTTTGAGTGCCTTCCAACCTGGGAGGCTCATCTTCCAGCACTATATCAGACAATGTTCCACTGCTATTCATAAGGCTTTCACTGGCTAATTCTTTTCAGAAGTAGACTGCTAGGTCCTTCTTCCTAGTCTGTCTTGGTCTGGAAGCTCAGCTGAAACTTGTCCTCCATGGATGACCCTGTTGGTATCGGAATACACAGAGTCATTATATGAAAAAGAACTAGTCGACGTTCAACCATTTCAAAAGGTAGCATATGGTCAGGAACCGATGTACTGAAGGAAGCAGTCCAGCTGCGCTGACGGTATTGGTGAAAAACAAGGCTCCAGGAACTGATGGAATATCAACTGAGATGTTTCAACAAATGGATGCAGTGCTGGAAGTGCTTACTCATCTACGCCAAGAAATATGGAAGACAGCTTCCTGGCCAACTGACTGGAAGCGATCCATATTTATGCCTATTCCCAAGAAAGGTGATCCAACCAAATGTGGAAATTATAGAACAATTTTGCTGAAGATGATTCAAAAAGTGGCTGCAGCAGTATATCGACAGGGAACTGCCAGAAATTCAGGCTGGATTCAGAAGAGGGCATGGAGCCAGGGATATGATTGCTGATGTCAGATGGATCCTGGCTGAGAGCAGAGAATACCCAAAGGATGTTTACCTGTGTTTTATTGACTATGCAAAGGCATTCGACTGTGTGGATCATTACAAATTATGGATGACATTGCGAAGAATGGGAATTCCAGAGCACTTAATTGTGCTTATGAGGAACCTGTACATAGATCAAGAGGCAGTTGTTCGGACAGAACAAGGGGATTCTGAGTGGTTTAAAGTCAGGAAAGGTGTGAGTCAGGGTTGTATCCTTTCACCATACCTATTCAATGTGTATGCTGAGTAAATAATCCCAGACACTGCACTATATGAAGAAGAATGGGGTGTCAGGATTGGAGGAATATGCATTAACAACCTGCATTATGCAGATCACACAACCTTGCTCGCTGAAAGTGAAGAGGACTTGAAGCACTTACTAATGAAGATCAAAGACCACAGCCTTCAGTATGGATTGCACCTCAACATAAAGAAAACAAAAATCCTCACAACTGGACCAATAAGCCACATCACGATAAACGGAGAAAAGATTGAAGTTATCAATGATTTCATTTTACTTGGATCTACAACCAACACCCATGGAAGCAGCAGTCAAGAAATCAAATGACGCATTGCATTGGGCAAATCTTTTGCAAAGGATCTCTTTAAAGTATTGAAAAGCAAAGATGTCACCTCGAAGACTATGGTGTGCCTGACCCAAGCCATGGTATTTTCAATCAGCTCATACGCATGTGAAAGCTGGACAATGAATAAGGAAGACTGAAGAAGAATTGATGCCTTTGAATTGTGGTGCTGGCAAAGAATATTGAATATACCATGGACTGCCAAAAGAATGAACAAATCTGTCATGGAAGAAGTACAACCAGAATGCTCCTTGGAAGCAAGAATAGCGAGACTGAGTCTTACATACATACACATCGTCAGGAGGGATCAGTCCCTGGAGAAGGACATCATGCTTGGTAAAGTACAGGGTCAGTGAAAAAGAGAAAGTCCCTTAACGAGGTGGATTGACACAGTGGCTGCAACAATGGGCTCAAGCATAACAATGATTGTAAGGATGGCACAGGGCTGGGCAGTGTTTCGTTCTGTTGTGCATAGGGTTGCTATGAGTCAGAACTGGCTCAAATGCACTTAACAACAACACCTTCACCTAGGTATTCTATAGGCATCTCATACTGTTGATTAGACTGTTGGACGTCTAAACAAACTCGTACTTCTCCATACTTCTTCTATTCCCTGGCTTAATTAATGATTAACATGCACTGAGCTTTTCAAACTGGAAATCAACTCCATCTCATCTTCAATCAATTTCATCTCTTTTATTGCATACACCCATTTAGCCACCAAATTATCCGTCCATAATCCACTGCCTAAGGTTAGGTCTTTAGCATTTCTTAAGGGACCCACCTGCCATTAATCTCCACTTCCATCTCCAGTTCACCCACCCAAAGGCTGCTGGGGTTGCCATCATAAAAAAAAATCTGATAGTGATACCATCTTAGTCATGAACTTTCACTGTCTCCTGTTGCTTCCAGAGTAAAGTCTAATTTCCTTAGCATGTTATACAAGGCCTTTCATGATGTCATCCCAACAATTTCTTCCTCCTTACCTCCATGTGTTCCATCCACATTGGACACTTATCATACCCTAAACAAGCCAAGTTCATCTGAACCCTCTGACCTTCCCGATTCCAGGCACTAAGGGTTCTCTTTCTATATCTTTAATCACACAGCCCTATGTCTGACAAATTGTATATTCTCAATCAGTGTTTGTGGAATTGGTGAACCAAAAACGCTGGGTGATGCCTTGATAAAAATGTTGATTAATTATTAATTAAAAGCATCATAAAACAAATCTCTTTTTCAAAAAAATTGCTTATTGGGGGGAAGGACACAAACAATAGCCTTTTGATCTGACATTTCTGTCATTTTTTCAGCCATTTTCTAATCTTGTCCAACTCATGTCAGACTATCCAAAAAGCAACAGGCTGACAAAGACGCCTTCTTCCCTTCTGAAATATCTTTAGTATGTTGAGAAATAACTCAGTGAGATAATTGTAAATGCAGATATCATACCCTCATTTTTCCATAGATGAGGACAACTACAGCATGAACTGCACCTCCTAAGAAAATCCTATCCTATATAGGATTGTAGAAGTAAATGCATAGAGACTTAAGATTAGGTAAATTGAGAAAGACAGATCATATGAGTTCGTATATGTCCAGTAAATTTAGAAATTATTCATAAGGGGAAGGAAGAAGAAGAAAAAACCCCTTATTTCATAAAACTTAAAAAGAAATTCTCGCTTGTGCTTGTTATATGGAAATTCCCAAATTTCTCAAGTTCATTCTTTCTTCTTCATCTCTGATAGCATAAAAGCATCTGCCAGAAAAGATTAGGAAACTAAAGAAGTATCTGCTGCCATTGTCCAGACCTGTAATAATTTATAACTGTCACTATCACAGGGCATCTGCACAGCAGTCAGGCATGCTTCCCACGAAGGGCACTGGTGCTATCTCCTTTGAAATAAACAAAATCTCTAAACCTTTACTGCTTCTGAATTCTGTATTCAAAGCCATGGGGTTAACAGTGACTCTGATGAGAATGGACGTGGGAAATCAGGGGTGGAAAGGAGGAGTGTGTGGTCACTTTATAGGGATAGCAGCTGGGGTCATATAACAATGTAATATAAATTTTTGTATGAGAAACTAACTTGAGCTGTGAACTTTCATCTAAAGCACACACACACACACACACACACACAATCAGTGTGAAACAAGGGAACCTTAGAGGATAATCATATCCTTTGGCTCACAAAATCATAAATGTTTGTGCAAAATCATTGTAGTACATGTATTAGAGCAAATAAAATTGATGAAATTGTTTAAAAAAGGCTCAAGGTTCAAAAGGACACCTACGGTGACTTTGACTTTAGAAAAACCAGTTCATCAAGGGCTCAAAAGGACACCCAAGGGCAAATGGCCTGGGTGGGCCACTCGAACTCCATGGACCCCAGAAATCTGGACTCCAAGAGAATTAAAATGGTTTCTCACCCTCTAAAATGTGTGTTGGAATTCTAACCCCTATACCGCCATGGGTCTGTCAGTTTGTCATACTGTGGTGCCTGGCATGTTGCTGTGATGCTGAAAGATATGCCATTGGTATGTCAAATACCAGCAGGGTCACCCTTGATGGACACTGTTCAGCAAAGCTTCCAGACTAAGATAGACTAGGAGGAAGGACCTGGTGGTCTACTTTTGAAAAAACTGGCCAGTGAAAACCTTATGAATAGCAGCAGAACATTGACTGAGCGCTTGAAGATGAACCCCTTAGGTTGGAAGGCACTGAAAATACAACTGGGGAAGAGCTGCCTCCTTAGAGTTGACCTTAATGACATGGATGGAGTCAAGCTTTCAGGACCTTCATTTTATGATGTGGCACGACTCAAAATGAGAAGAAGCAGCTTCAAGCATCCATTAATAACAGGAATGTGGAATGTACACGGCATGAATCTAGAAAAATTGGAAGTTGTCCAAAATGAAATGGAGCCTATCAAGATGGATATGTAGGCATTAGTAAGTTGAAATGGGCTGGCATTGGCCATCCTGAATCAGACAACCATGTGGTCTACTATGCCAGGAATGACAAATTGAAGGGGAATGGCATACAATTCATCACCAAAAGTTGTGGGGCCCATGCTTTCGGGGAACATCTAGATCAATTGGCATAACACAGTTTATAAAGAAAATGTTTTACATTCTAGTTTGGTGAGTAGTGTCTGGCATCTTAAAAGCTTGTGAGTGGCCATCTAAGATACTCCATTGGTCTCACCCCTTTGGTAGCTAAAGATACAGGAGAAAGATTAGTCGAAAGAACTAATGGACCACAAGTACCACCGCCTCCACCAGACCAAGTCCAGTATAACTAGATGGTGCCCAGCTACCACCACCAACTTCTCTGACAGGAATCACAATAGAGGGTCCCAGACAAAGCTGGAGAAAAATATAGAACAAAATTCTAACTCACAAAAAAGGCCAGACTTACTGGCCTGACAGAGACTGGAGAAACCCTGAGAGTATGGCCCCTGGACACCCTTTTTGCTCAGTAATGAAATCATTCCTGAGGTTCACCCTTCAGCCACAGATTAGACAGGACCATAAACCAAAACGAGACTAAAGGGGCACACCAGTCCAGGGGCAAGAACTAGAAGGCAGGAGTGGGCAGGAAAGCTGGTAATAGGGAACCCAAGGTTGACGAGGGGGAGTGTTGACATGTTGTGGGGTTGGTAACCAATGTCACAAAACAATATGTGTACTAACTGTTTAATGAGAAGCTAGTTTGTTCTGTAAACCTTCACCTAAAGTACGATTAAAAAAAAAAAGCAGCACCAGGAGCCAAGTGTGTTCTTTGGACCCAGGGTTCCCGCACAGAGAAGCTCCTAGTCCAGGGGAAGACGGAAGAGAAGGACCTTCCTCCAGTACCAACAGAGAGAGAAAGCCCTCCCCTGGAGCTGACACCCTAAATTTGGACTTCTAGCCTACTAGGCTGTGAGAAAATAAATTTCTCTTTGTTAAAGTCAGTATATACATACATACATACATATAAGTAAAACAAAAATAAAGATCTATCCTGAAGTACAATGCTGACAGTGATAAAATAATATTCATATGCCTTCAAGGAAGACCAGTTAATATGACTATTATTCAAATTTACACACCAACCACTAAGGCCAAAGATGAAGAAACTGAAGATTTTTACCAACTTCTGCAGTCTGAAATCAATCAAACATGCAATCAAGATGCATTGATAATTACTGGTGATTGGAATGTGAAAAGCTGGAAATGAAGAAGGATCAGTAGTTGGAAAATATGGCCTTGGTTATAGAAATGACACTGGAGATCGAATGATAGAATTTTGCAAGACTCACTCATTGCAAATAGCTTTTTCAACAACACAAACCGCAACTATACATGTGGACCTCACTGGATGGAAAACGCAGGAATCAGATTAACTACGGCTATGGAAAGAGACAATGGAAAAACTCAATATCATCACCAGTCAGAACAAGGCTAGGGGGCGACTGCAGAACAGACCATCAGTTGCTCATATAGAAATTCAAGTTGAAGCTGAAAAAAATCAAAACCAGTTCAAGAGAGCCAAAATACGACCTTGAGTATATTCCACCTGAATTTGGAGACCATCTCAAGAATAGATTTGATGCACTGAATACTAATGACAGAATACCAGATGAGTTGTGGGAAGATATCATACATGAAGAAAGCAAGAGATCATTAAAAAAGACAACCTGTAATATGCAGATGACACAATCTTGCTTGCTGAAAGCTAAGAAGGCTTGAAGCACTTAACTGCTGAAGATCAAAGACTATGCCCTTCAGTATGGATTATACTTCAACATAAAGAAAACAAAAATCTTCACAAGTGGATCAGTAAGCAACATCATGATAAACGGAGAAATGACTGAAGTTGTCAAGGATTTCATTTTACCTGGATTCACCATAAACGCCCATGGAAGCAGCAGTCAAGGAATCAAACGATGTATTGCGTTGGGCACATCTGCTGCAAAAGACCTCTTTAAAGTGTTAAAAAGCAAAGATGTCACTTTGAGGACTAAGGTGCATCTGACCTAAGCCATGGTATTTTCAATTATCTCATATGCATGTGAAAGCTGGACAATGAATAAGGAAGATCAAAGAAGAACTGATGCATTTGAATTATGATACTGGCGAAGAATATTGAATATACCACGGGCTGCCAGAAGAATGAACAAGTCTGTCTTGCAAGCAGTATCGCCAGAGTGCTCCTTGGAAGTGAGGATGGCAAGATTTTGTCTTAGGTACCTTAGATATGTTATCAGGAAGGACCAGTTCCTGGAGGGGGAGTGTCTTAGTCATCTAGTGCTGCTGTAACAGAAACACCACCAATGGATGGCTTTAACAAGAGAAATCTATTTCCTCACAGTAACGTAGGGTAAAAGTCCAAATTCAGGGCATCAGCTCCAGGGGAAGGCTTTCTCTCTCTGTTGGCTCTGGAGGAAGGTTCTTGTCCTCAATCTTCCCCTGGCCGCAGGCACAGGGACCCCGTGTCCAAAGGAAGTGCTCTGGTCCTGGAGCTGCTTTCTTGGTGGTATGAGGTCCCCAACTCTCTGCTTGCTTCTCTTTCTTTTTTATCTCTTGAGAGACAAAAGGTGGTGCAGGCCACTCTAGGGAAACTTCCATTACCTTGGATCAGGGAGGTGACCTGAGTAAGGATGGTGTTACAATCCCATCCTCATCCTCTTAACATAAAATTACAATCACAAAATGGAGGACAACAACACAATACTGGGAATCATGGCCTAACCAGGTTGACACATATTTTTGGGGGAACACAATTCAATCCATGACAACTGCCTATTGGTCTATGTACAGGTTCCTCATGAGTACAGTTAACTGTTCTGGAATTCTCATTCTTCGCAATCTTATTTATAATTTGTTATGATCCACACAGTCAAATGCCTGTGCATAGTCAATAAAACACATGTAAACATCTTCCTGATAGTCTCTGCTTTCAGCCAAGATCCATCTGACATCAGCAATGATATCCTTTGGTCTACACCCTCTTCTGAATCTGGTTTGAATTTCTGGCAGTTACTGTCAATATACTGCTGCAACCTCTTCTGAATGATATTCAGCAAAATTTTACTTCTGTGTGATATTAATGATATACTTTGATAATTTCTGCATTCGGTTGGATCGCCTTTCTTTTGGAATGGGCACAAATATAGATCTCTTCCGGTCATTTGGCCAGGTAGCTGTCTTCCAAATTTCTTGACACAGACGAGTGAACACCTCCAGTGCTGCATTCCTTTGTTGAAACATCTTAATTACTATTCCATCAATTCCCGGAGCCTTGTTTTTCGCCAGTGCCTTCAGTGCAGCTTGGACCTCTTCCTTCAATACCATTGTTTCTTGGTTATATGCTACCTCCTGAAATGGTTGAATGTCAACCAATCCTTTTTGTTACAGTGACTCTGTATTTTTTCCATCTTCTTTTGATGTTCCCTTTGTTATTCAATATGTCCCCCGTAGAATCCTTCACTATTGCGACTCGAGGCTTGAATTTTTTCTTCAGTTTTTTCGGCTTGAGGAACGCTGAGCGCGTTCCTCTCTTTTGGTTTTCTAACTCCAGGTCTTTGCACATGTCATTATATTTTACTTCCCCTTCTTGAGCCACCCTTTGAAAAAATCTTCTGTTCAGCTCTTCTAGGTGATTTCTTCCATTTGCTTTAGCCACTAAGTTCAAGAGCAAGTTTCAGAGTCTCTTCTGACATGCACTCTGGTCTTTTCTTTCTTTCCTGTCTTTTTAATGACCTTTTGCTGTCTTCATGTATGATGTCCTTGATGTCATTCCACAGCTCATCTGGTCTTTGGACATTAGTGTTCAATGCATCAAATCTATTCCTGAGATGGTCTCTAAATTCAAGTGGGATATATTCAAGGTTGTATTTTGGCTCTTGTGGACTTGTTCTAGTTTTCTTCATCTTCAACTTGAACTTGCTTATGAGCACCTGACGGTTTGTTCCTCAGTTGGCCCCAGCCTTGTTCTAACTGATGATATTGAACTTTTCCATTGTCTCTTTCCACAGATGTAGTTGACTTGATTCTGAGTATTTCATCTTGCAAGGTCCATACGTATGTTGTTGTTGTTGTTAGGTGCCATCGAGTTGCTCCTGTCTCACAGCAACCCTATGTACAACAGAAAGAAACACCGCCCAGTCCTGTGCCATCCTCACTATTGTTGTTTTGCTTGAGCATATTGTTGCAGCCACTGTGTCAGTCCATCTCCTTGAGGGTCTTCCTCTTTTTGGCTGACCCTCTATTTTACCAAGTATGATGTCCTTTTCCAGGGACTGATCCCTCCTGAGAACATGTCCAAAGTATGTAAGGTGTAGTCTGGCCATCCACGCTTCTAACGAGCTTTCTGGTTGTAATTCTTCCAAGGCAGATTTGTTTGTTCTTTTGGCAGTCCACGGTGTATTCAATATCCTTTGCTAACACAATTCAAGGGCATCAGTTCTTCTGCGGTCTTCCTTACGCACTACCCAGCTTTTGCATGCATATGAGACGACTGAAAACACCATGGCTTGGGTCAGGCACACCTTAGTCTTCCAGGTGACACCTTCGATTTTCAACACTTTGAAGAAGTCTTTTGCAGCTGATTTGCCCAATGCAATGCAACTTTTGATTTCTTGACTGCTGCTTCCATGGGTGTTGAATGTGGATCCAAGTAAAATGAAATCCTTGACAACCTCAATCTTTCCTCCATTTATCATGGTGTTGCTTATTGGTTCAGTTGCGAGAATTTTTGTTTTCTTTATGTTGAGGTGTAATCCATACCAAAGGCTGTGGTCTTTGATCTTCATCAGAAAGTGCTTCAAGTCCTCTTCACTTTCAGCAAGCAAGGTTGTGTCATCTGCATAACGCAGGTTGTTAATGACTGTTCGAATGTATAGTCGTCTTCTATGTTGTTGAAAAAAGGTATTTGCAATGAACTGGTCTTGCATGATTCTATCATTTGATCTCAGGCTTTTCTATCACCAAGGCCATATTTTCCAACAGCAGATCCTTCTTTGTTTCCAACTTTCAAATTCGAATCACCAGTAATTATCAATGCATCTTGATTGCATGTTTGATCAATCTCAGACTGCAGGAGTTGGTAAAAATCTTCAATGTCATTATCTTTGGCATCAGAAGTTGGTGTGTAAATTTGAATAATAGTCCTATTAACTGATCTTCCTCGTAGGTGTAGGAATATTAACCTATCACTGTCAGTATTGTACTTCAGGATAGATCTTAAAATGTTCTTTTTGAGGATGAATGTGACACCATTCTTCTTCAATTTGTCACTCCCAGCATAGTTTACATATGATTGCCCAATTCAAAATGGCAATATTAGGGCTGCTTAGAGGGTTCCTGATAAGGGTCTTGTGTCATGACCCTCCCTTAGGAATATTCTTTCCATATCTTTACTGTAATTTAGCCACAGAGAAAAACGTTCCCTTTATTATGCAGTGAAGTCCACCTAAGGGTTTGAAGGTTGCAGGAGAAATCCCTTGTTATGTACTTAAGTTCGACTAATGGTTTGAAGGTTCAAGGGAAATTCTTTGTTACTACTTAAGTTTGACTAAAGGTTTAACAGTTGCAGGAGAAATAAGCAAAAGCTAAGATGGAGCTGGGGCTCAGACCTAGGCTTATCATTGTGATATAGGCATCTCAATTTTGGAACCCACAAATGTTAAAGGTCACAAGCTTTGGAGTCAGATAGACCTGAATTCAAACTCTTCACCTCTATTCACTGGAAACTCTGTTGGTGTAGTGATTAAGAGCTACGGCTGCTAACCAAAAGGTCAGCAGTTCTATTCCACTGGGTACTCCTTGGAAACTCTACGGGGCAGTTGTATGTCCTACAGGGTCGCAATGAGTTGGAATCGACTCGACAGCAATGGGCTTTTTTTTTTTTCCTATTCAGTATGTATATGACCTCAAGCCTCAGTTTGTTCATCTATAAAAAGGGGACAACAATGTCTGAGTGCTGGTGTGCAGATTAAATTAGAACATGGGGGCACACCGCCTTTTAATAAACAGTGGCCACCAAGGAAAAATGACTTCGTCTTCAAAAGGACATTTCATCCAGACCCTTACTTTATTCTTTACTTAAGGATCCTGGTTCTGTAGTGGTGACAGTTTTTGGCTGCTAACCGAAAGGTTGGCCATTTGAATACAATAGCGGCTCCACAGGAGAAATAAATGTGGCAGTCAGCTCATGTAAGGATGACTGCCTTGGAAATCCTATAAGGCAGTTCTACTTTGTCCTGTAGGGGTGCTGTGTGTTGGAATCCACTTGACAGCAACAGGTTTGGTTTTGGTTTTTACTCTTTACTATGTCAAAGAGAAATCCTCAATGAGTTGGATTGACACAGTGGTTATAAGAATGGGCTCAAACATATTGTGAAGAAGGTGCGGGACGGGGCCACCTCTCGTTCTGTTATACATAGGGTCGCTATAAGTTGGAACTGACTCAACGGCACCTAACAAAACAATTGTAAAAGCTGGCCTCTCAGTGACTTGGCCTCGGCCTACCTATGGGGAATCAATGCAAGGGGAGACGCGCAGTTTTTATTATATATCTAAAGGTACTTAGCATCAAAGTTGTCTTCCAGAACCTTTGCTTTTTTTAGCGTTATAAACCTTACTGTTCCAAGGACAGGGTGTTTCAGGATCATTGATATGGAAAACTTTTAGAAGGGAAAGTAGCATTGTGCTTCTCAGGGATGTTGACACTATACCTATAGTTACTTAAACCTGTTGCTGCTGAGTCAATTCCTACTCATACTGACCCTATAGAACAGAGTAGAACTACCCCATAGGGTTTCCAAGGAGCTGCTGGTGAATTCCAACTGCAAACCTTTTGGTTAGCAGCTGAAATCTTAACCACTGAGCTACTAAGGCCCCTACAGTTACTTATTTACAGTATTTAAAATATACCTATTTTAAATACATACTTACCTTATGTATACATAAAACCAAAAAAAAGCCCACTGCAGTGGAGTCGATTCGGACTCATAGAGACCCTATAGGACAGAGTAGAACCGCCCGATAGTTTCCAAGGAGCGCCTGGCGGATTCGAACTGCCGACCTCTTGGTTAGCAGCCGTAGCACTTAACCACTACGCTACCAGGGTTTCCTATGTATACATATTTACTTTAAACAAAATATCTAATTCCATTATAGGCAGACAACTTTTATAATTATAACCAAAAACCAAACCCATTGCTGTTGAGTGGATTCTGAATCATAACGACCTTATAGGACAGAGTAGAACTGCCCCACAGTGTTTCTAGAGTGGCTGGTGGCTTTGAACTGCTGACCTTTTGATTAGCAGCCATAGATCTTAATCACTGAGCCACCAGGGCCCCTCTTGTAATTATATTTGGATTAAAAAGTTATTAGCCAATTGGATTGCGTAGGGGAATTACCTAAGTAGCACAAAGGTAAAATGAATAGGTGGATTCCTTTTGATGTCATAATTCCTCTGCCTAAGGGAGGCTTTTTCAATAAGATGCATCAGTAGCAGAGTAGGAAAGGAGAAAGGGGAGGAGATGGGGAAAGAGGAAGTAAGAGTGGTTTTCAGAAGACAGAAACCTACGTAGAGATGTACAATGGGTCAGTAAGGATGATAGCTTTCGCACTTTCTAAAAAGCCTTAAAGCTTCTGGTTTATTCAATATGGTGGAATCAAATTGTGGGCAATCACCCAACAGCCACAATGATCTCCTGAAATACGAGTCTGTTAATATTTCTTGCTTAAAACACCTTAATGACTCTTATCACTACCAAATAAAATCCAAGGTTCTTATTTGGGCTCTCAGTGACTTGGCCTCAGGCCACCTGTCTATTCCCTGCCTAGCACTTAACAATTTCACAATCTATGCATTTTCTCCTTGACCTGGAAAGCTAGACTCATCTTTGTTTGCCTGATTAGCAATGATTTACTTTTCAAAAACGCCGTTATCTGCCAGGAAACCTTTCCTGGTCCCATATCCATCCCAGGGCCACCCCCTGCCCTCCTCAGCTTTGTATAGATCTTTTCTTTTCTTTTTTAAATCCATTTAATAGTCCATATAAATTTGTTTTATTTTGATGTGTCAGTCTCCTAGTCCTAATGGTGCTATGTAATCCTTGTATTCTCAGCCTCTGTCCCTGGGTGGTATAAACTGTTAACATGCTCAGCTGCTAACCCCAAAGTTGGAGGTTTGAGGGTCAAGTCCACCCAAAGGCACCTTGCAGGAAAGGACTGGTGATCTACTTTGGAAAAATCAGCTACCGAAAACTCTACGTGGTGCAGTTCTACCCTGCCACACATGGGGTTGCCATGAGTCGTAGTCCACTGAACCACAACTGGTCATTCTGAACCCCTACTCCCTGGGTGGCTCAAACAATTAAGAGCTTCTCTACTAGCAGAAAGGTCGGTGGTTCAAACCCACCCAGAGGCCTCGGAAGACAGGCCTGTTCCCAAAAGTCACAGGCTTGAACGCCCTATGGAGCAGTTCTACTCTGCAACAGGTGGGATTTGAAGGCAACCAACCACAAGCAGGGTGCACCACCTGTCCAACATTTGTGTGGCTGAAATAAACGGCATTTGGTTACCAGTGACCCAACGACCTCAAAACATGCCTGGGGCTTAGAATCCATAAAGCACACTTCCAAATCGCAATGCTTGGAAGCACCCCCAGAACACAGATCACCTTTGCAAGGCTTTAAATGTATCAAGTCACCGTTAGTCATTTTAGGACATGATTCCAAGTCTGGGCTAATCCAGATCTGCGTGGAGACAAAGGGAAATCTAATTTCTAGGAAACCAATACTAAAACTTCACTCTGACTAAAAACAGAACGAGCAGTCCCACCCTGATCCCACCCCCACCTGCATCTGCAGAGTTCTGGTTTCCAGGTGTTCACTATCCAGGTTTGCACCACATCTCTGTCCCGTGGCCTGTGGAACGTCATCGAACACTTCTGCCCGGATCCCCGCATCCCCGCAGCAGCAGCCGCCGGACGGCGGGATGGGATGGGTGTGACCACGCGGTGGCCACCCCTCCCCCAGCACTTGCCGGCGGCTGTTCCTCGGAGAGGTGGCCCTCAGGGTTCGAAGGCTCGTACCCCGGAAACCCCGAGGAAAGGAGGGGGCGGGAGGAGTTAATCCATTTCTCGCGAGTTGAGCAGGCCGGGCCGGGCCGGGGTGGGGCGCCAGGGCCGGTATTACCGCCGCTCCCCCCGGGCTGCCCACCGCGCCACCCACGCGGTGTCCGAACCAAAAGTGAAAGGAGCGGTCCGCCGCGTCCCTTCAGCCCTGGCGTCGCGTCCGCGGGGGGGTCGCCGCTCGCCTCCAAGGTGGTGGGGCCGCCGCTTTGTGACTTCACCCGTTTCGCAACAAGCCGGGGCCGCCCGCGCCCCACCCACCCCCGGCCCGGCCGCCTAGCCGTCCGCGCTTCGCTTGGCTTTTCGCGCTTCCCCTCCCTCCGGGGCCGGGCCTGCCCCGACGGCCGCGCACCTTCCGTCCGGCCGCCCGCTGCTGTCGCTCGGTGGCCGCCGCCCGGCAGGCTTGGCACGTGCGCGGCCCCGGCCCCCCGGCAGCCAGGCGCACCCGGCGCCCCGGCCCGGCTGAGCTCAGCGCCTTCCCGGCGGCGGCGGCGGCGGCGGGGTCGCGATGCTGTGCTTCTTGAGGGGCATGGCCTTCGTCCCCTTCCTCCTGGTGACCTGGTCGTCCGCTGCATTCATCATCTCCTACGTGGTCGCCGTGCTCAATGGGCACGTCAACCCCTTCCTCCCCTACATCAGGTGAGGGGCAGGGTGGGCGGCAGGGGGCCAGGGATCAAGCAGAAGGACCACAGCGCAGCGTGGCTAATGGGGAGGGAAGGGGTCTAGACGCTGCTGGGGCATCTTGGGGAAAGACCGAGAGCCCGGCAGTAGGGAGGCCCAGGATGTATAGGGAGGTTGGGGCTACCGAGCTGAGTTAGCACTCAACAGTACTCTGAACACTGTTCATTACCCTGGACACAGAACAGCGTGGCATCAGAAGGGGGTTCAGGATAGGTGGTAGAACTTTCAGACTGGGTATGGGACAGAATCTTGGGAAGACACTTTTTTGGCCATGTTGGGATAAGTGTAGGTCATGATAAAAAACCAAACCAAACCCATTGCCGTCAAGTCAATTCTGACTCACAGCGACCCTACAGGACAGAGTAGAACTGCCCTGCAGGGTTTCCAAGGAGCGCCTGGCGGATTCGAACTGCTGATCTTTTGGTTAGCATCCGTAGCACTTAACCATTACGCCACCAAGATTTCCATGAAAGACGTCATTTATTGAGCACAGATACGTCAAAGCACTGTGCTAAACAGCTCATGTATTTCAAGTGTGCCACCCAACACACCCATGAAGTGGGTATCTAGCCTCATTTTTCATGCAGGGAGGCTGAGATTTAAACAGGTGACAAATGTCATCAGTGTGATGCTGATGTCGCAGCTAATAAGTGATGGAGGCAAGAAGAACTCATACCTAGTTCTGTCCCACGCCAAAGACAACACTGTCAAGATCCTAGGGAGTGTGGCTTATGCTTTTCCTGAGTGGAGCAGCCCAAGCCCCTGCTGGGCACTGTGTGCTCAAAGTCAGAGCTCTCAACTTGTCAAATCATTTCTGACATCTCTTGTGCAGCCATTTTACTGTTTTACTTTCCGTTTGTTTTGGCTTCCACCTTTCCTGAGGGTCACTTCCTCAGTGCCAGGGTCATGCCCTGATCCTCTTTCCGTAGCAGCCAGCTCTATGCCTTGTCCATCGAGGACATTGCTTAAATATCAGGACTCATCCTCATCTAAGTTGAGTCGATTCCGACTCTTGACCACGCCATATGTGGCAGAGTAGAACAGTGTCCCACAGGGCTTTCGGCGGCTGATTTTTGCTAAGGAGATCAACCGGCCTTTCTTCCAAGGTGCGTCTGGGTGAACCTCAAACCTTGAGAATTAGCAGCCAAGCGTGTTAACTGTTTGTACTACCCAGGGATTCACAGCCTTACCTAAGTGGTATGAAACTCCTAGATCTGCACTAGTTGGTGAGGGAAAGGTGATGCCCAAGGTTTTTACCTCTTTATGGCAGAGATTAAAGGGCCAGTCCCTCCCCGCAGCCTTTCCACTGTGAACCATGTTCTGTACTTTGTGTGTCCAGGAGGAGGGGGAAGAGGGAAAAAGAGGTAAGGCAAGAGAGGAATAGAGTTTCAAGATACAAAAAAGAGCAATATAGAGAATAGTGTACGGAGGAGTCTGCAGAAACGGTTGTGGTTTTGCCCATACGAGAAGAGATGTTCCATACTTGGAGGAGACTTTCCTATCAGGCCTTTCGCCCCTGTAGTTTCTCATTGGTTTCTCATTGGCACATCTCAGTCCCAAGTGACAAGTCTTGCTTCTCTCCTTTCTGAAGCAAGGTAGATCCTCTTAGAAAGAGCTGCTCTCTGCAACACTTTTTATTGAGAAAACAATAGCTGAAAGTCATGGCAAATACTTGATACTCATTGGCCAACCTGTCAGAGGCTGGGTTTGGGTCTTTGTTAGGTGCCTGATGCATTTGTTATGAACTTCACCTCAAGGTAAACTTGAAATGTAAGTCATTCGGAAATGGGGAAATAAGCTGACAAGGCTAATGTCTCTTGTGAGATGCTAAAATCACAGGTACTGCAAGGAAGGGATTTCAAATTTAGCGAGGTGAGGAAGCCTAGGAAAAGCAGACACGGGATTGTCCCCTTGTTGCCAGGAGCCATCAACCAAAAACAACAAACACAGATATTGATCATGCCTGGGGCTTTTGGATCTTCTGCTCTCTGCTTCCTTGAGCAGCTCAAGCTGGATTTCTTCTGCCCTTCCTGGAAAACCAAGTCAGTATAGCAAGGGCAAGATGTATATAAGAACAAAAAACATCAGGTAGTAATGGGAGTGATGTCCCAGGCCAGTGCCAGAGCTGGGAGTACTCAGAGATTTCTCCATTTGGTCTACAAGTGTTTGACCTTATCTCCTACAACTCACCTTTGATCTCACTGCTGACGCAGACTTCTATCCCCACCCCTGGGCTTCAACCACGCAGGTCACCTGGCTGTCTTGAATATACCAGGCACATCTCATGGCATTTGCACAGGCTGTTCCTTTTGCCCCAGTGCTCTTCCAGAAGGCTTTCTCCCTTATCTCCTTCATGTCTTTGTTCAAATCTCTCTCTCTGAGATCTGCCCTGATCAGTCTGCTTAAAATTCTACCACAGCACTTCTGAGCCTCCATATCTAGTCTTCTTATCTACCTCCCAACCAACTGTATGATTTATTTCCTTGTTATGTTGGTTGTCTTCTCAAACTGAAAGGTAAGATCTATGAAGGCTCTCAATAAATATTTGTCAAATGAATATTTCTTGAGCACTCACCAGTTGCTGAGGAGTTAACTCGGACTCAAGGCGACCCCACGTGTGTCAGAGTAGAACTGTGCTCTAAAGGATTTTCAATGGCTGATTTTTCTTAAGTAGATTGCCAGGCCTTTCTTTCAGGAGTGCCTCTAGGTGGACTCTTAACAGCTTGCACCACCCAGTCCTTGAGCACTCACTATGGGTATGGATGTCAAACCTTTTCTCCAGGGCAGGGCACGCCCCTTTGGGGGAAAACTTGGTAAGATCTACATTTGGTGGTTGGTCCTTGATTTGAATGGTTCTCAGAATAAGCCCCCTTTTACATGCTGACATCAATGTGATGTTGTTCTTATCTTTTTTAGCATGGTTGAACTGTTTAAGCCAGAACCACAAGGAGAACCACCCTGTATTATGACATTGGAATTCATCTTCCTTGTCAGATACTTCTCTTTTTGTTACCTTGCTTTTCTTCAGAATACTGGATAAATAGACAAGTGGCTCTTGGACTTGAAAAGATGCTCAACCTTGTGAATAGGAAGAAAAGTTCAACTTAAAACTTCACTAATGCCATTTTTCATCTATGACAATGTAGGACTGCCCCATAGGGCTTCCAAGGAGCGACTGGTGGATTCAAACTGCCAACCTTTTGGTTAGCAGCTATAGCTCTTAACTACTACGCCACCAGGGCTCCGCTGGATTGGCAGAGATCCACGCTCTATGGGTGAGACTTTAGGGAAACAGGCTTTCTCATACATACATTGCTGGTGGGAATATAAATTGATTCAGTTTTTGATTGCTCTGAGGGGACCTTGGTAATATCTGTCAGAATCACAAATATATATATGTGTGTATGCGAGGATGGTGAGACTTTGTCTCGCTTACTTTGTACATATTATCAGGAAGGACCAGTCTTTGGAGGACATCATTCTTGGTTAAGTAGAGTGCAAAAAAGAGGAAGACCGTCAATGAAATGGATTGACACAGTGGCTGCAACAGCGGGCTCAAACATGTTTACTATTGTGAGAATGGCACACAGGACCACTACGCAATGTTTCATTCTGTTGTACATGGGGTCACTATGGGTTGGAACCGACTGGAGAGAATGTGTGTGTGTTTATTTTTTTTTGATACATATATTTCCTCTCTTGTGAAGAATGGCATATCTGCAAGATTACTAATTGTAGCAAAAGATTGGGAACAATACAAATGTCCACCAGTAGAAGACTGGTTAAATAAATGTCGTTTATTTAAAGTATTCCTTAAGCAAAAGATCTCTATACATATCCAGCTCATAGCGACCCCGTAGGACAGAGTAGAGCTTCCCCATAAGGTTCCAAGACTGTAAATCTTTACTGAAGCAGCTGGTGGATTTGAACTGCCAAACTTTCACTTAGCAGCTGAGCAGTTAACCACTGCACCACCAGGGCACCTTTTTTTATACATAGTATACTCTATGTGTCAATAAACTGGTATGAAAAAATCTCCGAGATACGTTGTTACTTACAAAAAAGCAAGATGCAGAACAAAGTAAGTGAGAAAAAAAAAGTGGAGAAAAATAATACATTTTTGTATTTGCCTGCATGAAGAAATCAATAGAAGTTTATCCGTATATGGTGGAGGGAGGAGGAGGTCACACTCAGTGAGCCCTGAGCAGATGAGGAATAAGGGTGGGAATAAGGCTGTTGCTGGCATACCTTTTTATATGTATTTTTTAGCAAATGTATGGGTTTCTTATCAGAAAATTAGATTTAAAACGTGGTATTCAAACAGCCAGTAAATTTAGCAAGCAGGAAGAACATAATGTGAAACTCTTTAGGCAAGGGATGTCAAAACCTAGGACAAATAAAAGTAAACCTCAAAGGATTAGTTCAGATCTTTATAAGGGCATGCCCACGCTCTCCAGCACACTCATTCTTAATTTGTCGAATCAACTTTATTGATTAACTCCTTTGGCTAATAGATATCTCTTCGTCGACATATGTCACATCCTTCCAGAATATTTTGTGGCCCTTAATGCTTAAAGTTTTATTAATTCTGAACCCTGGCATTCTGAACACTCATCTTACCTTTTGGGCCAAGTACGGTTTTGCTGGATGGGTAATGATCTTTGGTCATCCTCCTTAGGACCACGATCCTTGCTCAGTGATTGGTGGCAGAAAAACAGGTCAACTAGAACCAAGTCACTTTACAAAGGGGGCCAACATTTCATGCTAAATAAAGAGAGGTTTGGTTGGATCTTTAATTTGAAAATGAATCTAAAATCAGGAAAACACTCTATCTTACATTTAGTTAGTTAACAATCACAAAATTTAGGTTATAGTTGCAACTACGCGTCTATCTAATTTTTACTATGAACAAAGAGTGGTTCAGGTACTGATTTCTTTAAGTGGAGGTGCATATTTTTTCCAATAGTTTTATGATTGCATGATATAAAGTCCTCTATTTCACATTTAAGGAGCTCTGGTGTCCCAGTGGTTAAGTGCTCTGGTGCTAATCAAAAGGTCAGTGGTTCAAACCCATGGTTCTAACCCACTAGCTGTTCTGTGGGAGAAAGTTGTGGCAGTTTGCTTCTGTAAAGATTACAGCCTTGGAGACCCTATGGGGCAGTTCTACTCTGCCCTATAGGGTTGCTATGAGTAGGAATTGACTTGATGGCAGTGGGTGGGTATTTCACATTTGGCTTTTTTTTTTAATTTTTTAAAATTGTGGTAATATGTATGTAACAAAACATTTGCCTTTTCAGCAGTCCTCACGTGTGATTAATTATGTTTATCATTTTGTCCAGCCATCACCCTTATCCTTTCCCAAAGTTTTCCATTAGCACTTGGCTTTTGAAGGAGAATATGAAAAGGTTCATTTTTGCAAAAAATGTTTGATAACTTCAGTTTTTCCAAGGGTCATTCTTTATCTATCTGTCAGGATAGTGATGTTTATGGTCTGTCTCTTACAGAGAATAAATATAAGCTCCATGAGTGTAGAGATTTGGTGTTTGTTCAAGGCTGTATCCCCAGTACCTACAACAGTGGGTGGCACATTGTGGGAGCTCAGTAAATACTGGTTTAATGTTCAATAAGATCATTTATACCACATGGGCCTCTTTTATTAACCTTGTCAGTTTTCTCCTCAATCGTTAACTGATTCTTCTAGCTCCCTCTTTGTTCATTGACTTTGGTTGCAATTCTGCCTGTTCCCCAACACCACTTCCAGTGACTTCATGAAATCCTCCATGTTTTACAAGACTTGAAATTTCACTTTGTGTTTAATTTGACTTGTATTGTTAGATATTTACAACATTTGATCATCATAGTGAGGGGGATCACAGTGTCAGGGTTCAGAGCAACAGCTATTGAACAGACAGTCCAGGTTAGAATACTACTCCATCACATACCCCATGAGAAAGACCCTCAATGAGATGGATTGACACAGTGACTGCAACAGTGCTCAAGCATAACGATGACTGTGAGGGTGGCGCAGGACCAGGCAAGGTTTTGTTCTGTTGTACATAGGCTCAGTATGAGTCGGCACCTAACAACAACATGTGCCCCAGTTATAGGACTTTGAACAAGTTACTTGACCTCTCTCTGCTTCTCTCTGGGTTAATAATAGCACCTACCTCATGAATTAATGTATGAACTCACTTAGAATTCATTAACACCCTGGTCCAAGAACATAATAAGTTCTGTATAAGCGTTTGCTCTTAACGTTACCAAGGAGTGCTGGTGGCACAGTGGTTAAGTGATCAGCTGCTAACCCAGAGGTTATCAGTTTGAACCCACCAGCCACTACGTGGGAGAAGGATGTGACAATCTGCTTCTGTAAAGATTACAGTCTTAAAAGCCCTGTGAGGCAGTTCTACTCTGCCCTATATGGGTCTCTGTGAGTTGGAATGGCCTCAAAGGCACACCACAACAACATTGGTATTATCCATGGACCAGTCAGTACACACGGGTCTGGATAGATGTGCTAGTGTTAAATGGGAAAGGATGCTTCATTGGTGGCTAATTTTATCAGTGATAGGTTTATTGGTGAAGATAGCAGAAACTCTCTTAACCAAACCAGTTGCTGTTGAGTTGACTCAGATTCATGGCGACTACATGAGTGTCAGAGTAGAACTGTGCCCCATAGGTTTTTCAATGGCTGATTTTTTTAGAAGTAGATTGCCAGGCCTTTCTTCCAAGGTGCCTCTGGGTGGACTTGAACCTCCAACCTTTCAGTTAGCAGCCCAGTGCATTAACTGCTTGCACCACCCAGGGGCTCCTCTCTTAACCAGTTCACCTTAATCAACTTGCTGAGTTAACAGATAACCTCCACTTTCTTAAAAACATTGACCAAAGCCAGTGGCCCCGAAGACCTTTCCCAGCCTGATGGCCACTCTCTGGGCTGCTTGCTTGTTTCTCCTCCCACCTGTTTTACTCTATGCTTATCAGTTGTCACCTGTGTTCGTTCCAAATGTGTTTATGATAGTTGTATTTTTTATTGCAGTTGTGTGATTTATTTTTTAAAATTTTTATTGTGCTTTAAGTAAAAGTTTACAAATCAAATCAGTCTGTTACACAGAAACTTATATATAGCTTGCTACATACTCCCAATTGCTCTCCCCCTAATGAGACAGCCCGCTCCCTCCCTCCGCTCTCTCTTTTCGTGTCCATTTCACCAGCTTCAGACCCCCTGTACCCTCTCATCTCCCCTTCAGGGAGGAGATGCCAACATAGTCTCAAGTGTCCACCTGATCCAAGAAGCTCACTCCTCACCAGCATCCGTCTCCAACCAATTGTCCAGTCCAATCCTTGTCTGAAGAGTTGGCTTTGCAGTTGTGTCATTTAACCAAATACACATAAACTGTCAAAGGTAAAAAAAAAAAGAGAGAGAGAATTATGATTTTCTAAGAAAACTCAGTTGAATGCTTTGGAAAGATTCAGAAAAGAACAAGTTATCAAAAACTGCTGTTCATTTGGTAGTGGATATGGCAACTGTAGGAACAAGATTTAGAAAAACTTATTTAAAAAAAAAAACTGGAAAGATTCTGTACCCAAATTGCTTCAAAAGTGTTAAGAATTTTGAAAGAAACACAAAGCTGGAAATGAGATGACTCAGAGTGGATGTGGTTTATATGCCAGGAAGCCGTACAGTGGACCTGTGCTCATCTGTCAGCCTTGGTCCTGCACCAACACAAGGGCAAATGAATGAAGATTTGTCTTAGTCATCTAGCGCTGCCATAACAGAAATACCACAAGTGGATGGCTTTAAGAAAGAGAAATTTCTTTTCTCACAGTCTAGTAAGTTACGAGTCCAAATTTAGGACGTAGGCTCTAGGGGACAGCTTTCTCTCACTGTTGGCTCTGGGGGAAGGTCCTTGTCCTCAATGTTCCCCTGGTCGAGGAGCTTCTCAGGCGCAGAGACCCCGGGTCCAAAGGATGCGCTCTGCTACTGGTGCGGCTGTCTTGGTGGTATGAGATCCCTAGCTCTCTGATGCTTCCCTTTCCTTTTATCTCTTAAGAGAGAAAAGCTGATGCAGGCCACACCCCAGGGAAACTCCCTTTACCTTGGATCAGGGAGGTGACCTGGGTAAGGGTGGTGTTACAATCGCCCCCTAATCCTCTCAACATACAGTCACAAAATGGAGGACAACCACACGATACTTGGAATCACGGCCTAACCAAGTTGATACAGACATTTTTTGGGGGATATAATTCAATCGATGACAACATTTATATGCTTTAAGTTAAAATGTTTGTGGTGTGAATGTATGCATATACCTCTTAATGATTTCCTGCTTAAACCACCTTTTTATTTTCCAGGAACAAATAATATTTATTAAAAAACCAAGCAAAAACTTACTGTAATACACACATGATGCTAACAGTTAGGTGATTTGGGGAATCATTTAATGTATTTTGTATTGTTAAGTAAACCAGATGCTGGACTTCTGAAATAACAGTTACGCTTCAGCATAACAGCCTTTTTGTATATATTTCTCTTCGTGATGCTTGTTCCTCCAGTTTACCTGGAATCCATGAATCTCAGCTGGGAGAGGCAGACCTGGGCCTGCTTCAGCCTTGTCACCACCCCAGCTGCAAGCCAACCACGTCACCATAGCAACTAAACCTTCCTAAACCAACGTTTTTTGATTATTGACTACATTGAACCTTCGGCAGTGGTGATATTTGCTTTCTTATGGTTAACTCCTCAGCTGCTAACTAAAAGTTCGGCAGTTTGAATGCACCAGCTGCTCCTTGGAAACCCTGTGGGGCAGTTCTACTCTGACTTACACAGTTTGAATCCTTGGAAACCCTATGAGGCAGTTCTACTCTGACTTATAGGGTCGCTATGGGTTGGGATTGACTCGACTGACAGTGGATTTTATTCAACTGTAAGGGCTGCCTGGGTAGCACAAAAGGTTAAGTGATTGACTACTAAATGAAATGTTGGCAGTTCTAACCCACCCAGAGGTGCCTCAGAAAAAAGGCCTGGCAATCTACTTTAGAAAAATCAGCTATTGAGAACTTTATGGAGCACAGCTCTACTCTGACTCACATTGGGTCACCGTGAGTTGAAAATGACTTGACGGCAACTAGTTTGGTTTCGGTCTTTATTGAGCTGTAACAATAGGGACTGAGATGGTCAATATTTAGTTGCGTCTGTTGTAATGTCCCCCATTTTGTTTCTTATTTGGGTTATTTGCATCCTTGCCTGTTTTTCTTTTGTCAGTTTTGTCAGTGGTTTGTTGATTTTGTTGATCCTTTCAAAGAACCAACTTTGGGTTTTGTTAATTCTTTCTGCTGTTTTTCTATTCTCTATTTCATTTATTTCTGCTCTGATCTTTATTATTTCCTTTCTTCTGCTGGTTGTGGGCTTCTTTTGCTGTTCTCTTTTCACTTTGTTCAAGTTGTGTAGCTAATGTATTGATTTTGTCCTTTTTTTGATGTGTGCGTCCAATGCTATAAATTGACCTCTGAGCTCTGCCTTTGCTGTGTCCTGAACGTTTTGGCATGCTTTGTTCTCATTCTTGGAATCTTTTGATTCTGTCTTTCATCTCTTCTATTACCCAATGGTTTTTAAGCACAGCGTTATTCAGTTTCCATGTATTTGATTTTTTTTCCCTTGCTCTTCCCGTTACTAATTTCTACTTTGATGGCATTGTGACCAGAGTAGATACTTTTTATTATTATAGTGTTTTGGATTTTGTTGAGGGTTGCTTTGTGGCCTAAAATGTGGTCTATTCTGGAAAATGTTGCACGTGCATTGGAAAAGAATGTGTACTTTGCTGCTGTTGGGTGGATTGTTCTTTGTATGTCTATGAGGTCAAGTTGGTTGATTGTGGCCTGTAGATCTTCTGTATCTTTGTTGAGTTTCTTTCTAGATGTTCTGTCCTTTACCGAGGGTGATGTGTTGAAGTCTACTACTATGATTGTGGAACTGTTAATTTCTCTTTTCAGAGCTGTTAGAGTTTGTTTTATATATTCTGGAGCCCTGTCACTGGGTGTGTAGATATTTATTGTGGTTATGTTTTCATGGTGGATTGTCTTTTTAATCACTATATAATGCCCTTCTTTGTCTTTTATGGTAGATTTTTGTTTTAAAGTGTATTTTATCTGAGATTAGTATTGCTACTCTTACCCTTTTTTGGTAGCTGTTGGTTGATGGAAACCCTGGTGGCGTAGTGGTTAAGTGCTATGGCTGTTAACCAAGAGGCCGGCAGTTCGAATGCGCCAGGCATCCTTGGAAACTCTGTGGGGCAGTTCTACCCTGTCCTATAGGGTCGCCGTGAGTCGGAATTGACTTGATGGCAGTGGGTTAGTTTTTTAGTTGGCTCGATATATTTTTTTCCACCCTTTGATTTTTAGTAAATTTATGTCTTTGTTTCTAAGGTGTGTCTCTTGTAGACAGAATATTGATGAGTCCTGTTTTTTTATCCATTCTGTCACTGTCTGTCTCTTTATGGGTATGTTTAAGTGATTTACATTCAGTGTAATTATTGATAGGTGTGAGTTTATTGCTGTCATTTTGTAGTACTTTTTCTGTGGTGCTGACGTTTTCTTTGTTCCTTTTACTCTTCTGTGCTGAATTCCTTTTGTTTGTGTATTTCTTTTTTTGAATTCATTTCATTTTTGTAGATTTTGTGTTTACTGAGACTATATGTTTTTCTTCCAATTTTGATGAGTAGATTTGTTAACTTTCTTTGTGATTACCTTGAAATTTATCCCATCTTCCTAAGTTCAAAGCAGTCTTTTATTACTTGGTAATGTTTTGATTTCCTCTCCATTTCAAAGTTCTATACCTACACCATTTATTTCCTCTTTTATTGTTCTGATGTTGTCATTTACAGATTGACATCTCTGGTTCCCTGTTGTAAATTTTTTAGTTTTGTTTTATCCTTTAGAGTTCATTATATAGGTTGGTATCTGGCTGATGCTGTCTTATGTGTTAGATTCAGGTTGTTGTCTGATGTTGGTTCTCTAAATGAAGGACTCCCTTTAATAATTTTTGTAAGTTTGGTTTGGATTTTACATATTCCCTTAATTTCTGTTTATCTGGAAATGTCCTAATTTTGCCATCATATTTGAGAGAGCTTTGCAGGATCTATTATTCTTGACTGGCAGTTTTTTCCTTCAAGATTTTATTTATGTCATCCCATTGCCTTCTTGCCTGCATGGTTTCTGCTGAGTAACCAGAGCCTAGTCATATTGTTTTCCCTGTGTATGTGACTTTTCATTTTTCTCGAGCTACTCTCAGGATTCTTTCTCTTTGGTTTTAGTGAGTATGTCTTGATGTTTTTCTTTTGGGGTCTATCCTATATGGGGTTGGTTGAGTTTCTTGAATACTCAGCTTTTCATCTTTCATAATATTAGGGACCTTTTCTGTGAACAAATTTTCAGTCATCCTCTCTGTGTTTTCCATTTTTCCCCCTATTCTGGAACTCCAATCACACGCAAATGTTAGTTTTTGATTGTATCCCATATTGTTCTTTTCTCTGATTTTTTTCTTAAACAAAGTGATATCCAAGGATTTGTCTTCACTTTTGCTGATTCTGTCCATTGTTTTAAATTTGTGCTTAAGACCTATATTGCACTATTCATTCCTGAAATCTTGTTAATTTTTTGGATTTCTAATTGCTGTTTTTGTATGATTTCTAATTGTTTATTATATTTTGATATTTTGTTCCTGCATCATTTTCCTGATTTATTCCATTGTTTTGTCTGTCTGTTCCATGATTTTGTCTGTCTTTTCCATGATTTTGCCTATTTTTTCCTTATTTTTGTCAGCATTTTCCTTCGTCTGTTGGAGAACCCTGAATTCAGAATTCCATATCAGGTTTTTCCAGTGCCTTTTCTTCTAGCAGAAGGTCATCTGATGTTTTGTTTTGGTTGCTTTCTGGAGCCATCCTCTCCTGTTTTTATTTTTTATTGTACTTTAGATGAAGGTTTACAGCACAAACTAGCTTTTCATTAAACAGTTAGTACACATATTGTTTTGTGACATTGGTTGCCAACCTCACGACATGTCTCCCCTTCTCGACCTTGGGTTCCTATTACCAGCTTTCCTGTCCCTTCCTTCCTTCTAGTTCTTGCCCCTGGGCTGGTGATCCCCTTTAGTCTCTTTCATGGGCCTGTTTAATCTTTGGCTGAAGGGTGAGCCTCAGGAATGACTTCATTACGGAGCTAAAGGGGTGTCTGGGGGCCATACTCTCGGGGTTTCTCCAGCCTGTGTCAGACCAGTAAGTCTCATTTTTTTTTTAATGAGTTAGAATTTTGTTCTACATTTTTCTCCAGCTCTGCCTGGGACCCTCTATTGTGATCTCTGTCAGAGTTGGCAGTGGTGGCCAGGCACCATCTAGTTGTGCTGGACTCATTCTGATGTCTCCTGTTTTTTTATGTTTTGATTTTGTCTGCTGTCTCTGAGACATTCAGGAATTATTTCATTCATTTATTGATTGTAGATTTGATTATTTTGTCCTGCTTTTTTGTTTCATTTGGTTATGTCTGAAAGGTGGGCTGGGCATGTTTTGGTGCTTGTTTGCCTGTGGGCATGATACTTCTCACCACCTTGTCCAAGTGGACAGCTATGGTGCAGCAGGGCAGGTCCAGTGACGGTGGAAGGGTGGGGATGGGTATTTTGTGGCACAAACTGGGGGTGATGGGGCGGGGCTGGGGGATAGTGCAGGGTGGGGCCTGGGGGACTGTATTGGTACTGCTTGTGAGTGTGGCACTCCATGCATGGTGCAGATAGGCAGGAGGGAAAGAAGAGGATGTGATGTGCGGAGATAAGTGGGTGGGTGAAAGGAGAGAAAAACAAAGGTAAAAAAAAAAAAGAAAAACAAAAATGAAGTAGAACAAAAGTAAGTAAAATGGTGGTGTGGTAGGATTTGGTGGATGGGTTCAGGGTAGACCCAGCAAGACTGTGTGCTGCTGGCTCTCTAGCCTAGTGGTATGACTTGGCCTGTTGAGAAGCAGTGTGGGTGGCAGATGGGGCTAGGTGGGCAGGAGAAAGGAAAAGAAAGAGGAGAAGGAGAAGAAACCATCAATCAAACAAATGAATAAAAACAACAACAAAAAAAGTGGGGGCACCAGCTGTTGGGGGGACAGAATTGGGGTGGCGGCAAACTGATGTCTTTCTTGCCAGCTGTTACAGCATGGCCCTTCAGGAAGGGGCAGAGACAGCACAGGGCCTAGGTGGGAGGGAGAAAGAAAAGGAGAAGGGAAAAGATAAGTATAAAATATGGTGCTGAGGGAGCTGGCCTGTAAGGCCAGCACAGATCGGGGAGCCCTTGTGCCAGAGGCTCTCCAGCCAAGTGGTACAGAACAGCCCATTAAGAATTGGGGGCGGCATACAGGGCTGGGTGGATGAGGGAAAGGAAAGGGGGGCGGGGAGAGAAGAAACAACAACAACAACAACAAAAAAAAGACCAAAACAAACAAAAATAAACAAAATGGCACAGAAGGAGCTGGTTGGTGACCATGGTGCAGACCCAAGGAGGCCATGAGCAGTGACTGTCCAACTGAACTGTGCAGCATGGCCCCTCCAGAAGGGGTAGGGGTTCTGCACAAGGCTGGGTGGGTGGGAGAAAGGAAAGTTGAGAGAGAAGAAACAGAAAAAAAGAAGAAGGAAAAAAAAAAAACCAAGCGAACAAACCCCAAAAATCACAGCCCATCAAGAAGTTGAGGGAATGGCACATCGGGCTATCTGGGCAGAAGAAAGGAAAGGAAAGAAGGGAAAAAGACACAACAGGGGAAGCCCCCCCCCAAAAATAAAAAACCAAACAAATAAACAACAAACAAACAAACAAAAAGCGAACAAAACAAAACAAAAAAATCAGAGCCTCTCAAGAAGAGGAGGGGATGGGACAAAGGGCTAGCTCAGCGGGAGAAAGAAAAAGGAGGAAGGGAGAGAGACAAAAACAACAAAAAAAGTCAAAAATGAAAAAGCCCCAAAGCAAACAGGCCAAAAAATCAGAGCCTGTCAAGAAGGGGAAGGGATGGCACATGGGGCTACCTGGGCAGGAGAAAGAAAAGGGAGAGAAGCAAAAAATAAAAATAAACAAACAAATACAAACCAAACAAGAAATGGCACTGAAGGGGCTGGCCATTGGGGGTGGGATGGACCTCAGTGCAAGTCAGATAGTGTTTCTCTGACTGAGCAAGCAGTGGAGGCCACATAGAGGGAAAAGGATGTGGTGGGGGGGGAAGCGTGTATCCCAGGTTACGTGGTGCTTTGTCTCCTGCTGGGAGCTCTGTGAAGTTCCCTTCCTATATTCACTAGTCTGGAGTTCTTTGGCAGCTGTAGCCCAAGATGGTGAATTCTGGCAGCAGTGAGTTGGTGGTATCTCTCAAGCTGAGTGACTGTGGCCTGTTCGCAGGGAGCCAAGGTCTTGCACAGGGAAGAAAAGTGTAGGGTGGGAAAGTGTATCCCTGGTTACTGGGTGCTCTGTCTCCTGTTGGGAGCTCCGTGAATTTGTCTTCCTGTACTCTCTGTCTGAGTTCTTTGGTGACTGAGGCCCAAGATAGTGAACCTGGCCTTGTTAGCTGGTATAGGGTCTCCACTCCTAGCTCTCCTCGTTCTTTGTTCTCTTTCAGTTTCTTATCCCATTTGGTGCTTGATCGAGTTCTTTGTTCCTTTGTTTGGTAATTAGGGTTCCAGGATTGACGTTTGCATCTGTTTTAGTTTTTTGGGTCTTTGCTGCAGAGGGATGGTGTGATGATTGTCTGTTGTACCATGTTAGCTCTGCCTCCTCTGAGATAGTGTTTAGATAGTGATGTCTGTGTGCAAGAAAACATATATTCTGACACGATTTTAATGACATTTTAGTCTTTGCAGTACAGTAATTATCCTTCATTAACTCATACCTCTAAACCATAGTGTCATGAGAATGAAAAGTTGGACATGCTATTTAAAATTTATTTCTAGAAAAGGACCACCCTTGAAGTGAAAATTTGAAATGTACTATTTTATTCAAAAAAAGCATAACGCAAATAGTTAATGCTTTGAAATACATCCTAAGAAAATTGAAGATCTCAAACTTTCACAGCCTGAGACTTAATGGAGGTAGTGGGTAAAGTATTATCTGGCTGCTGAGCTAACTGTAAATATATTATTTCTCCTCCGTTTAATGGAAATTTTCCTTTGTCGTTTGAGTGCTTCAGATTCCTTTTTTTCACTAAATTAAATTGTGACCTTTTTTCTTATTCCTACTAAAAGGCATTAGTTTGAGTATTACTCAAACGCCTTGACTGATGTGGGGCTGCCAGCTTTCAGATATAAGGGCATAATCCCAATTTAATTAAGAGTCTTCTTTACCTGAGATCAGTTGCATTCCAGGCAATCAAGGACTTGCATAGAAGAGTTATGGTATGCCCAGGACAACTTAGAGAGGCTCCAGAGGGACAGCTGATTCACACCTGATTGTAGATGCACAGTACTTTAAACCCAAATGAAAGTGTTAGGTAATAGGCTTAAAGGAACATAATACGCCACTATAAAGAAGAGTTCTTAAGTTATGCCCATTGAATCAGACAGCTCTAGATGTATGGCCGAAGCCCTGGTGGTGCAGTGGTTAAGTGCTCTTTTATTAACTGAAAGGTCAGCGGCTTGAACCCAACCAACCTCTCTGTGAGAGAAAGATGTGGCAATCTTCTTTCATAAAGACTACAGCCTAGGAAACACTATGGGGCAGTTCTACTCTGTCCTGTGGGGTCGCTAGGAGTTAGAATCGACTTGGCAGCAAGGAGTTAAGATGTATAGCCTGGCTTCCCCTTTTACTATCTGTGTTACCTTGGGCAATTTACTTTTCTAAGACTCAGGTTCTTTATCTTTGAGATGGGGACACAATATGTATCTTCCTTGTAATGTTGTGAAGATTAAATAAGATGTGCCTTGCACAGTGTAACTGAGGAAAATGTTAATTACTTTTTTTTTTTTTTTTGTAGCAGTAGTAGCTGTAGTCCAAGCAGGGGTGGTTTCTAGAACCTACCCTTAAAAATCTTCCCCAAATCTGACCACTTTTCACGTCGTTCTTCATTACCACCCTGATCCAAGCCGCTGTCATTTCTTGACAGACTACTGAAATAGCTTCCCAGTGGTCTGCCTGATTCCACAGTTGTCCCCCACAATCTCTTTGCAACATCCTTTAAAATAGGCAATCAACGTCCATCACTTCCCTGCTGTCAGCCCTCAGTGACCTCCCATAGTGCTTAGAATGACATTCAGAGCCCTTAGCATGACTCTTCATGACCCCCTCATGTGCACGCACACATCCTCCTCTTCTCTGAGCTCATACTGCTCCAGCCACACTGGCCTCCTTGCTCTCTTCCCCTAACATACTGTGCCATTTCACGACTTTGCACTTAACCGTTCCCTCTGCTTGTCATTTTCCCGGCTCAGATGATCCAGTGCTTACTCCTCCACTTCATTCAGGTCTCTGTTCAAAGCGGCCTTTCCACATTACTCTGTCTAAAGGCAGCAGCAGGTCACCCATCTCTTTCTGTCTCCCTGTCTGGCTTTATTTTTCTTCCCAGCATTCATCACTACTAGGTAATAGATTTTTATTGCCTCTGCTTACTTACAACAATCTAAGTTCTGTGAGAGAGGGACGTTTTCTGTATTGTTCACGGCTATAGTCCCTGTGCCTACAAAATTACTTATTATGTGGAAGGTATTCATTAACTTCATGTTGAATCAATTCATCTTTAAATTACTTGTTAGATATTAAGATTTTTGAAGGTAGTGAATTGTTATCTTTTCATCTCTACTTTGCTGGGAACTCTGGGTTCTACTTGGCGCGACTTCATCCAGGGCCAAAATGACAGATACTGAGTTGGAGAGAACGAGAGGCTACTTTATTGGTTTGACCAAGCAAGGAGACAGTCGGGCTAAGGGCCTCGTAAGACTGCTCGCAGGCAGCTTGTCGAGGCTGGTTTATACAGGCAGGATCAGTATCAGAATACAAAATTGTTTTAGAATGAGTAATCATTTTCTAAGGCCCGGGTTTGATTCCCTACATAGGAGGAAGTTAGCCATTTTTGTTCATTAGCATGTTAGCGGTCTACCCAGGGACAGAGCATCTACCGTGCATGTGGCAATTAAGGAAACCCTGGTGGCATAGTGGTTAAGAGCTGTGGCTGATAACTGAAAGGTTGGCAGTTCAAATCTACAAGGCACTCCTTGGAAACCCTATGGGGCAGTTCTACTCTGTCCTACAGGGTCGCTATGAATTGGTGTTAGGGGACAGCCCCAGCAAGGAAAGACCCTCACTGTGCGTCCTGGCAGATAATCCGAAGAACTGACACATAGCCCTTTCCAGATTTACGCGTTTATTCAGGGAAACTTCCTTACACAGACAAGCATCTGCTCTCTAGTGGTGGCCAGCTGCAGTATTTTCCACAACCACCTAGCAAGTGACACAGGCTTATATACCATTCCAGCTGGGACCAAGGCTCATCATTTTTCTCCCACGTCCTTGGGTAGTCAGTGTTCCCAGGGACTTAACATCCAGGCCCAGATGTTTTCCTTCTTGTTGCTAAGGCATTCCTTGGCCTTGGCTGCTGGCCCAGTCATGCCACTCCCAGCCTTGTACCTTAGCCTGAGTCCATCCCGAATTCATCCCCAGCATGGTTCAGGGGAGAGCAAGGCTGATTCCATTAGGGAGGGCATGCATACAGCTGAATAGCATTACCCTACAGTCGGAATCAACTCAACGGCAATTGGTTTGGTTTTTGGTTTTTCTGAGGCAGTTAATGAGCTATAAAGGTCATTTGGAGTGCCGGGATGGAGGGCAGGATCTATTTCAGCCAATTCTGGCTAGTTGGTGGCAGTTTCTTTTCAAACAAGTTCTGAGGAGAAAAACAACTTCAGGAACTGGGCTGGGTGTGGGGCTGTGCTGAGGAGACGATGATATTAAGAAAATGGCTTTAGCCTTTAATTATAGCACCATTACCTAGCAGAGTTCCTGATACTTAGTTGTCCTTGAGGATTTTTGTTGGCTAATTTTCAGAAGAGGAAACCCTGGTGGTGTAGTGGTTAAGTGCTATGGCTGCTAACCATAAGGGTCAGCAGTTTGAATCTGCAAGGTGCTCCTTGGAAACCCTATGGGGCAGGTCTACTCTGTCCTATAGGGTCGCTATGAGTCGGAATCGACTTGACGGCACTGGGTTTGGTTTATTTTTTGATTAATTTTCAGAAGTAGATCAACATACCTTTCTTTCTGGTTTGTATTAGTCTGAAACTGTTGAAATCTGTTCACCATGGGCAACTCTGCTGGTATTTGAGACTGATGGAGTAGCTTCCAACATCATAGTAGTACTCAAGTCATCACAGTATGACAAACATGCAGATGAGTGGTGGTCCTGACACTTCCGAAAAACGGAAACCCACTGCCGTCGAATCAATTCTGACCCATAGCAACCCTATAGGGCAGAGTAGAACTGCCCCCTAGGGTTTCCAAGGCTGTAAATCTTTACGGAAGCTGACTGCCTTGTCTGTCTCCCGTGGAGCGGCTGATGATTTGAACTGCGACCTTTTGGTTAGCAGCTGAATGCTTATGAGGTGCTTAATTAAATTTTTTTTTTGATGAGTGGACTTGGATTGATGGAAAATGGGCAAATTGCATATGGATAATGTGAGAAAAGAGCAAGTTGTTTGCATTTTTTCTTTTTTTAATTGTAAAATATAGCACAAAGGTTTTTCATATTTATGAGCAGGAAATTCTTTTTACATTTAAAAGTAGTAGCTATAGTTGTATGGTGTCTTCCAGTGTTGAATAATCAGCATCAAGTGAAACTACCAAAAAGGTAGCCCTAATCAAAGTACCTAATACAAGGAGCCCTGGTGGCACGACAATAAAGCACTTGTTTGCTAACTGAATGATTGGCAGTTGGAACCCACCCATCTGATCTGTGGGAGAAAGACCTGGCCATCTGCTCCCATAAAGGTTGTTATTGTTGTTGTGTGCTGTTGAGTTGATTCCAACTCACAGTGACCCTATAGGACAGAGCAGCACTGCCCCGTAGGGTTTCCATAGGCTGTAAATCTTTACAGAAGCAGACTGCCACATTTTTCTCCCCTGGTGCAGCTGGTGGGTTCAGACTGCTGACTTTTCAGGTAGCAGTTGATCACTTAACCACTGTGCCACCAGGGTTTCTTTCTAGAAAACCTTATGGGGCAGTTCTACTCTGTCAGATGGGGTTGTTATGAGTTGAAAATTGACTCGACGGCACCTAACAAAATTAAAATGTAGCACGATATTATTATGAAACATTCCTTTAAAATAATACTCTTTGGGGCAGTTCTACTCTGTCCTATAGGGTTGCTATGAGTCGGAATCAACTCGATGGCACTGGGTATTTAAATATTGTGATGATAAAGGAAGTAATGGTTTCCTCTTACTGGTGCATTAAGTTTTTTAGGTTCTAAGTACTGAGTTTTAGGACAATTTAATCAGCCATAGACTGGGGACACAGATAATGTTGTCAGCATCTTGTCAGCATATAAGCCCCTCCAGTACATCTTAACTCCAGGCTCTGGAGTAATGGAATCACATGTGTCTGAAGATTTTAAGAACAGAGTTTGACCAAGTATGGGAAAGGCTGACATTAATTAGCAGGCATGTTTTCTTAAGATTGTTTTCATTCCTTAGAGCATCAAGTGATTCTGCACTAGCCTACCTCATAAATTAGGCCAGGGAAGGATGTTATAGGAACTACTTGGAATTTTCCACGGTCGGCTTGCTTTGTAGAAGTGTAAATACAGGAAATGTGGACATAAACTGATTTCCTAGGCATAGCCTACCCTAGAAACAGCTCTAAACATAATAGCTTCTAAACCACAAGCAAATGAACAATTAGCTTTTCTTATCCCTGAAGCAGTTCCCTGAGTCTTTGGTGTTCTTCATTCGCCTTTGCTCCAGGTGGGTTGGGACCAATTGATGCATCTTAATTTGCTGCTTGACAGCTTTTAAGACCTCAGACACCACTCACTAAAGTGGGATGCAGAACATTTTCTTCATAAACTGTGCTATGCCAAGTGACCTAGATGTCCCTGATTTGATTTCTTAACTGCTGTTTCCATGGCCATCGATTGTGGATCCAAGTAAAATGAAATCCTTGACAACTGCAATTTTTTCTGCATTTATCATGATGTTGTTTATTGGTCAGTCCAGTTACGAGGATTTTTGTTTTCTTTATGTTGAGGTGTAATTCATACTGAAGGCTGTAGCCTTTGATTTTCATCAGTGCATACTTAAAGCCCTCTTCGCTTACAGCAAACAAGGTTGTGTCATCTGCATGTCACAGGTTGTTAAACATTGTGAAGAATGGGGATTCCAGAACACTAAATTGTGCTCATGAGGAATGTGTACATAGACCAAGAGGCAGTCATTCTAATAGAACAAGGGGGTACTGCATGGTTTAGAATCAGGAAAGGTATGCGTCAGTGCTGTATCCTTTCACCATACTTTTTCAATCTTTATGCTGAGCAAATAATCCAAGAAGCTGGGCTATATGAAGAAGATCGAAGGAACAGGATTAGAGGAAAACTCATTAACAACTTGTGTTATGCAAATGACACAACCTTACTTACTGAAAGGGAAGAGGACTTGAAGCACTTACTGACAAACATCAAAGACTACAGCCTTCAGTATGGATTACACCTCAACATAAAGAAAACAAAAATCCTCACAAGTGTATCAATAAGCAACATCATGATAAATGGAGAAAAGATTGAAGTTGTAAAGGATTTCGTTTTACTTGGATCCAAAATCAACACTCATGGAAGCAGCAGTCAAGAAATCAAATGAGTATTGCATTGGGCAAATCTGGTGCAGAAGACCTCTTTAAAGTGTTATTAAGCAAAGATATCACTTTAAGGACTAAGGTGCACCTGACCCAAGCCACAGTATTTGTTGCCCCATATTATGCATGAGAAAGCTGGACAGTGAATAAGGAAGACCAAAGAAGAATTGATGCTTTTATGGTGTTGATGAATATTGAGTATACCATGGACTGCCAGAAGAACAAGCAAATCTGTCTTCGAATAAGTATAGCCAGAATGCTCCGTAGAAGCAAGGATGGTGAGACTTCGTCTTATGTACTTTGGACATGTTATCAGAAGGGACCAGTCCCTGGAGAAGGACATCATGCTTGGTAAAGTATAGGGTCAGTGAAAAAGAGGAAGACCCTCAATGAGATGGATTGACACAGTGGCTGCAACAATGGGCTCAAACATAACAACAATCATGAGGATGGTGCAGGTACAGACAGAGTTTCGTTCTGCTGTACATAGGGTCACTGTGAGTCAGAACCAACTCGAAGGCACGTAACAACAACAGGAAGTTTCCGTAACTGTGTCCCCTATGTGCTCTATTATACATATGAATGTATATATAGCACATACAAATACTTGTATGCAAATGTTCATATGAGTCTAGTCATATTCTCATTTCCTGTTGGAGCACCTTTTTCCCCCCACCTACCTACCCTCCTAAGTATCCTTTTTGCTCTTCCATTTCCTTTTTCTCCACAACAAGCAAACAGTCATCTTCCTTGCACGTCTCTCTCTCCTCCAACTCCTGGCATGTGGCATGTGTGAGGTGGCAGGTTACTCTTAGACTGTGGTTGCAAGTGCAGGTAGTCCCCAACTACGATGGGGTTCCATTCATAAGTCGGTTGTGACATAAGTAGAATACCTCTTTTTTTTTTTTTTTAGTTTTCATTATTATTGCCTTTTATTACCAGTATCTTTGTAAATCAAAGCTTTATTTTTTTTCTTCGGGAGTTGGAAACTTTACATATAAGCTTACAGGTATATTTTAATATAAACGTACATATATAAAAAATACACAAATCATAAAAATTTACTCCCAGCGAAGAAGAAGGGTTGGACCACATTGGCATTTTGTCAGTTGCAGTAATAACTCCACATGTGGAAGTTTCTGGATCATTTGTTTTATCCCTGGGAATGGATATAACATTTCTAGTCAGTAACTCCAGCTAATCCTCTTACTCTAAAATGTTTTGACAACTTCTCTCCTTCCTCTTCTCCGTTGTTTCTTCTTCAACATTTCTTTCCTCTTCAAAATCCAGCAAGTCCTGATCTGTCAATTTCCCTTCTTCATGATCTATGTCCTGTTCTATATCGGCAATATCAAGTTCTAAATTCACTGTTCTTGCCATATGGACGATTTTTCCACCAGTCTCTTCCATGTTATCATGATCAGATGCTTGGAGCATGTTCACATAACTCAGCAATTTTTTTTTCCATATCCACCACATGCATTTTCCCATAACTTCCTCCTAGGAAGATGCGATGTTCCAGGTACACTGATGGTCCTGCGCGTGTGGTTTGTCATGACTTGAATACAGCGTAAGTCAGGGGCTACCTGTACTCTAGGATGAGTCACCTAGTAGCAGCTCTTTTATACCCTGAGACCAAAAGAGGGAGACTTGATTTCCCTGGGAAAGTTAACCTTCTGGTAAAAGCATAGCCCAAGGATATGAGCTACCTGGTCTCTCTGCCTTCTTCCCGTTACTGGTTCCTATCCCTGCCTCAGTGCCCACTTGGCACCACATGCTGCTCAGAGGGGCATCTTGTACATTGGGCAGCCTTTTTCACCTCAGCATTCCTGTAGCGTGAAAAATGGTTATTGTAGGAAAAGTAATGTTCAGTACTAAATCCTTCAGATTCTTACAGGTTATAAACGATGCTGTGATTGAAATAATTGGCAATGAAGGCGTTTGTTGTAAGGGGAATATTAACTTCTTTATGTTGTTAGTTGCTGTCCAGTCAGGTCTGACTCAGGGCGACCTTATGTATAACAGAATGAAATGTTGCCAGATCCTCTACCATCTTCACCATCGTTGGTATGTTTGAGTCCATTATTGTGGCTGTTGTGTTGATCCATCACATTGAGGGTTTTCCTCATTTTTGCTGACCCTCTACTTCATCAGACATGGTGTTCTTTTCTAGTAATTGTCTTTCTTGATGACATGTCTAAAGTAAGCATTCCAAGGGCACAGCATTCTCACTTCTAAGGAGCGTTCTGGTTATATTCCTTGTATTTCTTCAAACTCCTCCTTTAGTATTATGTGCTCATGAAACTTAAAGCTTCCTGTTTTCTGCACAGACAGGTTTCTGATGCAAGCTTCAACCACTGATGCGTGCCTTCTCGTTGTGGTCAGTTTTTCATACTTAAATTCCAGAGTTGTTTTTAAATGTGGAAACACTCAAACCAGGTACAAGTTGCTTCATGCTGGGAGCTCTTTTGCCATCCATTTAAGACTAGAAAAGTTGCTCTATGTGAGCAACCTGGAACTGTAAAAGATTAAAACTTTGCATTAATGAATAGAAAAAAGCATATCAAATGCAACTTCCAACTGTACCTGAAGATGCTTTATAGAAACTGTTTCTTTGCTAAAATAATTGTTAGCTGCTGTTGAGTCGGCTCCTGACGCATGGCAACCCCATGTGTTACAGAATAGAATTACTCTATAGGGTTTTCTTGGCTGTAATCTTTATGCAAGCAGTTTGCCAGGCCTTTCTTCTATGAAGCCATAAGATGGTTCGAACTGCCAACCTTTAGGTTAGCCTCAGATGGCAAACTGCTTGCTCCACCCGGGCTCCTTCATTAAAATAATTACTCCATCACAATTAGTATATAGTTGATTCTCTGTTGTTTCTACAAAGTACTGATATTATTGTTGTGTGCCGTCAAGTCGATTCCACTCATAGCCACCCTATAGGACAGAGTAGAACTACCGGGTAGGGTTTCCAAGTCTGTAAATCTCTATGGAAGCAGACTGCCACACAGGGCAGATTATCCAATAGACATGGTCAGCACAGTGCTTTCCTTGCTTACCAGATCATCTGTAGTGAAATCGTTCACTACAGATTAATAAGTAAGCACAAGAAAGCCCGTGTTTACCTTGCTTATTGGGTCACCTGCCCCATCAGGGACTGTAAATTTGCAAAGATGCTTTGATTCTGTAGGAAGGTGCTATGGGGTTGGGCAAGAGACAGATGCCAGCCGCACCTAGAAGCAGAATCTTTCATGTGGTGAAAAATGTGAAATTGTTCCCTACAGGTAATCTGGTGATCAGCCTCCTGTCACATCTTTCTCCCACAGAGTGGCTGCTGGGTTTGAACCACCAACCTTTCTCTCAGCAGCCAAATACTTAACCACTGTACCACCAGGGCTCCTAAAGTACTGACGGCAATCAATATATTACTCAGGTTTTCATCAGTATATTTTCAGCAATGCAAACTCTTGTCTTAAAATTTAGTTAAAAAAATTAAAATGATGTTTATGTGTATGTTGTTGGTTGCCATTGAGCTGCCTCTGACTGATTGCAACCTTATGTATAGCAGAACAAAACGTTGCCTGGTTCTGTGCCGTCTTCATGATCATTGGTATATTTGAGTCCATTGTTGGAGCCGCTGTATCAAGCCATCTCATTTAGGGTTTTCCATGTTAGGAATTGTCAAACATGATCTTATATCAGTTTCTTTCTTTCTTTTTTTAAGCAGTCACACTCAGTTCTTCCCTGAGAACTGAACACACAGGAGGTTTTATCAAGTCCATCATTTGAGAAACACCAACACCACTCACCTTTAACACCTCCTGGCTTTTTACTATAAAGAAAAAAAAAAGTAATCTCTTGTGGTAGGAAAATGAATTTTAGATTTTTGAGAGCTGAGATGAAAATGGCTTTAGAACAAAATCAGACCAGATCTTCGGAATTCAAAGTGGCCAAGCACTCAGTTGGACAGTGTCCAACCTGTCCATCCCATGCCTGCCCAGAGTTCTGAACTAGAATTCCTTTGTAATAACCTGGACATTTCTTTTGTAGTGACACAGGGACAACACCTCCAGAGAGTGGTATTTTTGGATTCATGATAAACTTCTCTGCATTTCTTGGTAAGTGCATAACCATCGTTACAAATAAATGAAAGTTTACAATCCCATGTAAAGTAAAACGTGTTAGTTATGGTTTTTGTGTGGTTCTTTTAAAGTATAGCCTTCCCATTTAGAATTTTGCCATACTTTAAGAAACTTATCTGACTAAAAATCCAGTCTTATTTTATGGCTTCATTATGGAACGCTTCTTCACTTTATCTGATAATTTTTCACAGGATTTGCTATAAAAACCAAACCCATTGCCATCGAGTTGATTCCGACTCATAGTGACCCTATAGGACAGAGTAGAACTGCCCCATAGAGTTTCCAAGGAGCGCCTGGTGGATTTGAACGCCGACCTTTTGGTTAGCAGCCACAGCACTTATCCACTACACCACCAGGGTTTCCAGGATTTGCTATAGATGGTTTTAAATACCAAATTCTTCAAATGAATTTAAAATGCACTGTGATTTTTTTAAATGGTGATTTACATCCAAAGACACACAATCCATACCAAAAACCAGACTAAATCTGTTGCCGTCAAGTCGATTACAACTCATAGGGACCCTATAGGACAGAGCAGAGTTTCCCGCTAAGATTTCCAAGGAGCAGCTGGTGGATTCAAACTGCCGACCTTTTGGTTAGCAGCCTAACGCTTAACCACAATGTTTTTCAAAGTGTGTCCTGAAGGCAGCTTACATTGAACTCATATGGAGTGCTGGTTAAAATGCATGTTCCCAGGCCCTGTGGCAGAGCTACTCAGTCAGAAATTTTGGCAGTGAGGCCCAAGAATATGTATTGTAAACAAGCACTCTAGACGACTTGGATGATGACTGAAGCCTGACAACCATTAACAAAGGCATTATCCCACCTGTTAGAGAAAGGGCAAAAATAAAGTAAGAAAGTTTGTCTCCAAAGAAAAATAAGATTTTTCTTTTCAGTTGCCTAAATGCACACTGTGACTCCATCACCTGAGAGGCAGTGGACATGATCCAACCTATCATGAGCCAATTAACTGTAAGGGATGAAAAGCTCAGCCTGCCATGGCGATCTGGATGTATCGATGTAGGCCTCTTTCTCTTACTCCTTCCACAATTCCCTACTCTATGGAGCAATTAAATGTTTGCCAAGAGCCTCTCATGTAACCAGCAGAGGTGCTGAAAACCCTGGTTAGTGACCTAGCGTCTTTGGAATTTGTTCATCCTCCTTGGTAGAGACTGTTTGACCCTGTTACCACTGTGGTACCCAAGGTTTGTGAAGCAAGTAAGGGGAAATAGAAATATGCAGTCAGTAAAGCCCTCTTACACCACCATTGCCAAGAGTCCAGAACTGGAAAATGGATTATTTTATCATGAACAAGTGTTAAATAAGGCTATTTGCTTCCAGGCAAGGCAGAATCTGACATAAACATATTAGTTGAAGCAGGGAGAAAAGATTGTTTCTGTGCAAGCCTATATATTTATATGTTTTATTTTTTAAAAGGTTTTATTGTAGTGAAACATATATAACAAAACCTTTGCCCAGTTATTTTTATGCATATAATTCAGTGACATTATATGACATCCTGTATAAGCATTGCCACTATCCATTTCCAAAGTTTACCACCCTAAACAGACATTCATACGCCTTAACAATACTCCTCCTTTCCCCTCTCACGCACCCCTTGTAACCACTGATAAACTTTGGTCTCTGTACGTTTGCCTGTGCTAGGTATTTCATATAAGTGAGATCATACAATATTTGTCTTTTTGTGTCTGACTGATTTCACTCAGCGTAATGTTTTCAAGGTTCTTCAGTGTCATAGCATGCATCAAAACTTTGTTTCTCTTTATGGCTGAATAATATTCCATCATATGTATACTCAAGGAACCCTAACGGTGCAGTGGTGAAAATGCTCAGCTGCTAACCAGAAGGTCAGCAGTTCGAATCCACCAGCCACTCCTCAGGAGGGAGATGTGGCAGTCTGCTTCTGTAAAGATTACAGCCTAGGAAACCCTATGGGGGCAGTTCTACTCTGTCCTACAGGATTGCTCTGAGTTGGAATCTCGACAGCACACACACACGCACATACACACAAATAAATGATTAATAACCTTGAGAATCTTTTCATGTGCTTGTTGTCCATTTGTATATCTTCTATGGTGAAATGTCTATTCAAGTTTGCCTTTTTTTTAATTGGATTGTTTGTCTTTTTGTTGTTGAGTTGTAGTTCTTTATATATTCTGGATATTAAGCCCTTATGGTTCCCAAATATTTTCTCCCATTCTGTGGGCAGCCACTTCACTTCCTTGATAAAGTCCTTTTGGTGCACAAAAGTTTTTATTTTTAATGAAATCCGATGTATCTCTTTAATTGCTTTAGCTTTTGGTATCATAGATAAGAACCCATTATTGAAAACTAAGTCCTGAAACATTACTTCTAAGTTTTGTTCTAACGGTTTTATGGTTTTAGCTTTTATATTTAGGGCATTGATCCATTTTGAGTCAATTCTCATGTGGTGTGAGGTAGGCATCCGACTTCACTCTTTTGTATGTGGAGATCCAGTTGTCCCAGCACCATTTATTGAAGAGATTAGTCTTTACCCATTGAATGGACTTAGCTCCCTTTTTGAAAATCAGTTTGACCAAAGATATATGGGTTTATTTCTGGACTCTCAATTTTATTCCATTGGTCTGTGTGTCTACTATTATACTAATACCAAATTGTTTTGATTGCTGTAGCTTTATATTTCTTTTTTAAATATTTTATTTTGTTGTTGTTGAGAATATACACAGCAAAACCATACAACAATTCAAGTTTTTACGTGTACAATTCAGTCATGTTGATTATATTCTTTTCTGCGTCGTTCCTCCCCCATTAACATAAACTCACTGTCCCCTAAGTTTCACTGTCCCATAAGTTTCTTATCTAATCTTTCGAGTTGCTGTTGTCAGTTTGATCCTATATAGATAGTTCTTAAAAGAGCAGTGCTCAAGGCAGACATTAAGTTAAGCTAAATTATTGTTTGGTTTTAAGAAGACTTCAGGGGATATTTTTGGTTTAAAGTTTAAAGATGATCTCAGAGCAATAGTTTCAGGGGTTCATTCAGCCTCCATGGCCCAGAAAATCTGGATTCCATGAGACTTTGAAATTCTTTTTTTCATTTTCCCCTTTTTGATCAGGATTCTTCTATAGAATCTTTGATGAAAATGCTCAGTTATGGTAGTTGGGCGGCACATCCAGTTCTGGTCTCATGGCAAAGGGGCAGTCGCTCATGGAGGCAGTTAGCCACACGTTCCTTTCTTCGTCCTATTCCTGAATCTCCTTCCTCTGTTGCTTCAGGGAAAGTAGAAATCTTTTTAAAGTGATACAAAACTGCTTCTGTGTTTTTCGTTCTAAAAAATCACATGATGAAAGTTCATCAAAGTGTCTTTCTTTTTCAGGTGCAGCCACGATGTACACAAGATATAAAATAGTAGAGAAGCAAAATGAAACTTGGTATTTCAACACTCCTGTTTTTAACCTGGTGTCGTTAGTTCTTGGATTAGTGGGATGTATCGGAATGGGCATTGTAGCCAATTTTCAGGTATGATGGGAGATGTTTTTGGTTATCGGGGGTGATTAAGTATATGTGTCTGGGGAGTGAAGCAGAAATACAAGAGAGATGCTCGAGAGCTCAAAAGTGAGCATGGAGGTCATTGCTGAGCCTAGATTTGTGATCTTGACCCAATACTTTCTTTTCCACGTTAATACTAGTAGGAAACCCTGGTGGCATAGTGGTTAAGAGCCATAGCTGCTAACCGAAAGGTCGGCAGTTGGAATCCACTGGGTGCTCCTTGGAAACCCTATCGGGCAGTTCTGCTCTGTCCTATACAGTTGCTATGAGTTGGAATCGACTGGATGGCAACGGGTTTAAATTGTCGATGAGTTTATAAAAATGGGAAAGTCAGTCCTGCCTGGTACATTGGAGAGATGGGTGAGCATGTTTGTACAGTTATAAGAGAATGTGCTTCCAGCAGGCTGCAGTGCGCCACATTTTTGTTGATACGGTTTGATGTGTTGAGAGAGCTACTTCTGCCATTGTTATGGTTTTGCTAAGTGTGAAAATACATGTGTGCATGACTGTGAGTTTATGTGAGAATATGTATTGATAGTACGTGTGAACATACGTAAGCATGTGGTGTGTGTAAGGGTGTGGTGTGAGTGTGTCTCTGTGTGAGAGTGTGTGTTAACATGTGTATAAGTGGGTGTGAGAGCATGTGTCAGTATTAGTGTGCGTATGTGTGTGTGTTATTTGCAGATTCTACCACTTGAGCCTCTGGCATCTAATTTGGAGAGCAGTACCTGATCTCTGCCATTCACAGGTGAGGGTATGGGTGCATGGAGGTGAAACAGCTTGCTTAGGGTTCCTTAGCTAATGGGTGGCAGAGTCAAAATATGGTCCCACTCGAGAGAATTAATTTGTATGACAATGCCAGCGGAGTCTGCTCTATGTCTTCTCACTGTGTCAAGTGTTTAGAAAAACCCTTCATTATTCTAACTTGTGGATTCCTCTTGTTCATCTCCTAGTCTCTTTCTGGAAGGCATGGAACCTGTTTGTCTCTGGAGACAATACTTTATATTTCAAAAATATTTAATTGCTGTATTTCCAATGAATACTAACTATACTAATGCCCACCTCATCGGGTTATTGCAGAGAGTCAAGGAGATTAGGTACAGCACTCATGGTCAGTAGTTGATGCCATCATGGGCATTATCAGCTCACCATTAGAGGTTCACATGACTGCAGGCCTGCCTGCCCCATTGCCTACTGTCTCTATAGGTATCCCTGGTGGTGGAAACATTTAACTTGCTAGGCTGCTAACCAAGGGTTGGAGGTTCAAGTCCACCCAGAGACACCGTGGAAGAAAGGCCCGGTGATCTACCTCTGAAAATTCAGCCGTTCAAAATCTCGTGTGGAGCACAGGTTTACCCTGACACACATGGCGTCACCATGCATCAGAGTTGATTCGAGAGTGACCAGTTTATTGTCTCTATGCGAGAGCAGAACAGAAGTAACTCCCTGGGGGAATTGTGGTTCTGGTCTGGGGTACCCCTTTCACTTTCTTCGTGACAGAGGTGGGGTGATCTGGTGTGGTGCTTATTTTCATCTCTCCCACTTAGCTGACTGGTAAAGTACGCATCTGTACGCTGAAGCAGCAGCGTGAGGGGCTGCATCCAGGTGTTGATCTGGTAGTAAAATAACCTCAGGCCATTTGCCTTCACAGTCTGTTTCCATCCATTCTCTGATGTCCGCTCCTGCATGAAGTCCGCTCCTGCGTGAAGTCAGACCATCATTAGAGAGTCCTGTCTGACCTGAACCAGGAGGGGCCTCCTGTCATCTGTCTATAGGGAGGGATACTGTAATAAAGTGCTGTGTTTACTGAGTGGTCAGGGGGAAGAGCCCTTCACTATGTTACACAATATCTTCTTTAGAACCACCCACCTAAAAAACCAAGACACCAGTTGCCATGGAGTCGATTGCGACTCATGGTGACCCATGTGTGTCAGAGTGGAACTGTGCTCCGTAGGGTTCTCAGTAGGTGATTTTTCAGAAGTAGATTGCCAGGCATTTCTTCCGAGGCACCTCTGGGTAGACTGGAACCTCCAATCCTTCGGTTAGAAGCTGAGCAGATTAACTGTGCTGGGGCTCTGAACTACCCACAGGTCAGGGATGTTCTCTTAGGTCTCAGGGCCAACCGGTTTTAGTTTTCAGACACTGTAAATCTTATGATTATTAGTGTTTCTTTTGGGAGACTATCAAGGTGAGAGCCACATTTGTTGCTGCCCTGAGGCAAGTGTAGAGGAATTCATGGAAGGCACCTCCAGAACCAGTTTGCCCCTGGCTCCATTTTACTTTCCCACCCCCGTTGTCTCATTATGAGGAAATAAGAGGTAAACACAGAGTGCTGCAGGGCATGGTGGCTGGTGACATTTGTCACATGATAGAAGCTCTTTAGAGGAGCCCTGGTGGCACAGTGGTTAAGCACTCAACTGCTAACCAAAAGGTCGGCAGTTCGAACCCACCAGCGGCTCCAGGAGAGAAAGATGTGGCAGTCTGCTTCTGTAAAGATTACAGCCTTGGAAAGCCTATGGGGCAGTTCTGCTCTGTACTGTAGAGTCGCTAGGAGTTGGAATTGACAGCAGCGGGCTTGGCTTTTTTAGTTTAGAGGTTCCTTGTGACATTTGCTCCTATTTTGTGATAGGATGCATTTTGTTTTTCATAACACTTATTGGAAATGTTCTGTGTCAGACATGTTTATGAAAGTGTTCCATTCTTTGACCCGTATTATTCTAATGACAACCCTGTGACAGCTATTGTCGATCCATTTATGCATGAAGAAATAGAGGCCCAGAGAGGTTAGTAACTTGCTCAACCAAGATCATATGAGTAATGCCCGCCAGAGTTGGGTTTCGAATTGGGACACTGTGTCTCGTGTGTCCAGAGCCTGTGGGATGAGGAAATCTCTTTGAGAAAAACAGCATGGCCACAACTCATAGTTCTAGAGCCGGAAAGCACAATGTGGGGCGGGGGGGAAACAAAAACAAACTGGGAGATCTAGAATGAAACAATTTGTCTCCAACAGTGTAGAGCTGAGTTATCTGGTAGGGACTAGTATGCCCTTTATCATACTGTATCACTTCATTCTCTGAATAACTCAACATCAGAAGACAGGCAGATGCCACATGTTAAACCCTAAAGGCTAGGCTGTAACGTTAGGAGGAAAACTGATGGTTAGAAAGTTAAACTTTTGGTTATTTTCAAGGCATCTGTGAAATGACTAAATAGTTTACGAAAACGAGAACTATAATCTTTAACTTGTCTGGGAGCAAAGTGTTTGCCTTGTCATTGTTCCCATAAATAGATCTTGTTCAAAGTCCTGTAATTCATTTTCAGCATGCCTTGAGCAAACCAACTCGAGCTGTTGACGCAAGAAGGGTTAAGAGACATGAGAGCAAAGGAGCGTTGACGCTCTCTGGTGGCTTTCCTTGAGCGGCAGTGCGTGACATTTATCACGAGTTCACAGTTAATTCTCTTCCCTGAACTGCTGGGTGTGGTGGCTGCCTTCCGGTGTATCTTCAGAAATGTGTCAGTGCTTTATTTCCCCTCAAAAAGTTTCCTTGGCAGAAAAGGCAAGTTTTCCAAGGTTTGACCCTCCCAACATTCTAGTTTTTTCTATCTTTGTTGTTGTTGTTAGGTGCCATGGCGTGGAGTCGGTTCCAACACATAGCAACCCTGTATACAACTGAAGGAAACACTGCCCAGTCCTGCACCATCCTCACAATCTTTACTGTCTTTTAAATTAACAGGAGAGTTTCTAATATGGGGTCCGAAAAGGGTGCAAAGTTTCGTACTTTATCACCCGTCCAAAATTTATGTCTGATCAGAATTGTTTCCCTTCTAAAGGACTTCTTTGATGAGAGTACACAATGCTGGTGAAAAAGACCTATCACAAATACAACCCCTGCTGAATGAAGGGCCTTTGGATCTGATAATGTCAGGGTTAATGGGGGAGTGGGGGCATGAAGTTCGCAGATTAAGATCCTAAAGGATATGCTGAATTGGCCGGGGTTGAGGAAGCAAATTCCCAGACAGGGGAGTGGGAGGAAAGAAGGTACATAAATCCAGGGTGTAGATTTACTTAGCTTGAAAAGAAAATGGAGAGTGGAAAGCACGAGGAATCTTGGAAGATTTTTCTTCAAGACGACTCATTAGTAGACGACTTGCCTTTTGTTGAATTGCCTTTGCCCAGCATGCTCACCTTCAAGGAAGGAAAGGGATTTATTTTCCTTAATTCTTTAAGTACTTTGAGGTGTGCACACATTTTCAAGGGGATAGAATGTATTTTATGTCTCATCTATGATCTCCCTAAATCTATGCTCCTGCGCTTCAGACAGGATTTACACCTAAACAGTAGGTAATTGATAAGACGTTTATATACCTATTTATACACTGAAATAAATGCCAGGAATGTGGCTCTTGCACAGCAGACCTGGGTAGGTGGGATGAGGAAAGAATGAAGTCTACCTTACAGGTGGGAAAGTTGGGGATGGTGGGCTTTGGAATCTGGCCAACCTGGATAAAAATCCCCATAGAATGTTAAAACCAAAACCAAACCCGCTGCCATCTAGTCGACTCCAACTCATGGCGGTGCTATAGGACAGGGTAGAACTGCCCCATAGAGTTTCCAAGGAGCACCTGGTGGATTTGAACTGCTGACCCTTTGGTTAGCAGCCATAGCTCTTAACCAGTATGCCACCAGGATTTCCAATAGAATGTTAATGCAGCCATATTTGAGTATAACTCAAATCAAGTAATGGATTTCTTCTTCCTTTCCTGAATTTGAACCAGGAAATTTTCTTAGAAAATAATTTTAAAGGTTTTGTTTTGCTCTCCCTTTCCTATATGGAGAATAAAGAATATCAATTTCTTCATGCTCCAGTTTGAGATTGAACAGCCTGGATGGAAAACATTCTGGTGGTTGGAGAAGCATGGGTGGCCTCGGATCAGAAATAGTCTGAGGAATGAGGGTGTGGACAATACCTTGGGGCCAACTGGGGTCCTGTGGCCAAAAACAGGCAATATGTTAACTTACTCTTTTACAGACTTGCATTTTCAAGTTGAAACCAAAATTCAGTTGTTGTGTGTCATCGAGTCAATTCCAACTCATGGCGACCCCGTAGAGCAGCGTAGAACTGCCCTATTGGGTTTCCAAGGAGCAGCTGGTGGATTCGAGCAGCTGTAGCTCTTAACTAAATGTTGTTGTTGTGCCAGAAGGTAGGTGCACATTGGAAGGGAGCCTACTACGATGAGGTTCCTTGGTGGGTCAGTCCTGAGCACGGCCAGGGTCAACATCAGACTTCCTGCATAGACTGGGCACAGGGGCTGCCGTCTGGTTGAAATGGTGGTGAGAGGGTGGTGGGGGGCTGGGTGCTTGTTCTGAAGTTGCCTTTGTGTCTCAAGAGCAGTGTTTTCACTTAGATTTGTGTGCTCGCTTGGGGTAGCTCGGGAAGGATTAATGGAGACCACTGGGAAGCAGGGGTCCTAAAGACCCCAAGCCACCCTTGGCCCCATCTGTACTTTTATATGGAATTTATCGTATAATCTTCACAGCAAGGCTGCACCCAGCAAGGCAGGAATTATTATCCCCATTTTACAGATAGAGAAGTTGAGGTTTTAGGTTAAGATGACAGAGCCTAGTGGTGGAGTTGGGATTTTTATCCAGGTTGGGCCAGACCTTAAAGCCAACTCTTCCACCCCTGAGGTAGACTTCATTCTTTCCTTGTCCCACATGCCCAGGCGTGTTGTACAACAACCACATTCTTGGCCTTTATTTCCACGTAGCACACACCACTCACTGCCGTCGAGTCGATTTTGACTCATAGCGACCCTATAGGACAGAGTAGAACTGCCCCATAGAGCTTCCAGGGAGTGCCTGGCAGATTTGAACTGCTGACCTCTTAAATTAGCAACCGTAGCACTTAACCAGTATACCACCAGGGTTTCCTCGTATGGAAGGTTTTTCTCTTTGTAGTCTCCTGTCTCTTTCTGCGGTTGCCATTTAGTAGACTCTGATAGACTTAAGTATAACTGTACTCCATAGCGTTTTCAATGGCTGTGATCTTTCAGAAGTAGATCGCCAGGCCTTTCTTCTGAGGGCCTCTGGGTAGACTTGAACCTCCAATCTAAGCAGCTCCATTTTCCAAGAAGTGATGCATCTCTGACGCCTGATGGTTTTGAAAGGCACAGAGTGAGGGCTTAGGTGTTGATGCGGACAGAACCATTAAGAGTAACTTCGTATTTGTGGTTTCTCTGCAGGAGCTAGCTGTCCCGGTAGTCCACGATGGGGGTGCCCTTTTGGCCTTTGTCTGCGGTGTTGTGTACACGCTGCTGCAGTCCATCATCTCTTACAAATCATGTCCCCAGTGGAACAGCCTCACGACGTGTCACGTACGCATGGCCATTTCTGCCGTTTCCTGTGCAGCTGTCGTCCCCAGTATCCTTTTCATATTTGTCTACGTCCTTGCAAATTTGACCACCACCGCCCCCCCGCAAAAAAAAGCATGAAAAAAGCAAAGGTTAACAAGCAAGTTTCCACATGCTTCAGAAGAACAATTGGGAGAAAAGTGTAAATGATTAAGAAAATATCTCAACATTGTCTGGTTAGATCAAAAGAATGTTTGGGGGAGAGAATGGCCTTGAAAGGAGGGTGGAAAAAATGTAGGAACACTTCAGTCTCTGTTGACTTTCCTTCATATAGGGTCGGTTTCATGAGTCATTTGAAAATATTTAGTTTTCTCTGTAGTACTTGCTAAAGACACCAAATATTGATATTGTACTTAAAGTAATAGCTCTATGAACTCTCAAGAGGCCAGGTTCTCCCCTCTCCCTGTACTTGGGTAATAAAGAGAAAGTTTAATTTATGCATCCATACTAAGAGACTTTAATGAGCTCTATGTCATTATTACTAAGTCATTTAAGATACGTTTAGGCTTTTCTTTTTACAATCAAGAACCTGGGTGGTGCAAGCAATTTGTGATTGGCTGCTAACCTAAAGGTTGGTGGTTTGAACCCATCCCGCAGCTTCTCAGAAGAATGGCCTGGTGATCTGCTTCTGTCAAGATTGCAGCTGAGGAAGCCCTATGGAGCAGTTCCACCCTGTAACTCATGGGGTCACCATGAGTCGGAACTGACTTGATAGCATTGGGTTTTTTATAATCACTGATTTCATTTTACGTTTTAATTCAACAATATGAAGAGAAGAGAAACATTTATCATGCTTGTGTATTCTGATTTAGACAAAATGGAAGGCCTTTCTTTCCTCTCTCTCAGCAGATATTTAACAATATAAAAAAACCTGTGGTCTTTAAGGGGTGGAAAGTTTCCCATCTTTCAAAATACTGTCTATAGTCATATCAGGAAAAGTTGCAAAGTCTTTAAAAAGCAAAGAAACAGTGACTAGTGTCAGACTATGGGAAAATGGAAACGATTTGATCAGAGGCAGTTTTGTTAGTCCGGATTGGGTTATTTCAAAACCGGCAAAACTGAGAGAAAGCGTATCCTGTGCTTCTCTGAGTCTTAAGCTTTGTGTTTCTCTTTAAAATAGAAACTACTCAAAGTGCGAAGTCTTAAGTATGGCTTGGGGGTATTTTCTCATCTTAGGGCAGGGAAATTTTCATTACACAATTTCCAGGCACAGAGGAACCAAATCCTAGTATTGAGAAATACAACAACCAAGTATATACCCATGTTCCTAAGATAGTTCTTTCTCAGTTTCCTTGTGCTGTTTAGGACATGGTTTCTCTCCGAATTCACCTCTTGAAAACTTTTAGCTTCTGTCAATTGTCAAATTTACAGTAGAAGTGTTAAAAATAAAGTTTCTTGGTGTAGGAAACCCTTGCTTTCAACTTTGGAGCCAGATCTCTAAATATTAAAATCAGAGAGTTTTCTCAGAATAAGCATTTCAGACCTCTCAGAGTTTCACATGCTAATAGTTCCTGTTTCCAGCAGGGGCAGCGTTCCCAAACAGAAATGACTTGTGTCCCTGTGTCGAATTGACTTGAATGAATTCGGTCCTGTGAAAAAGTCTTTTGTCTTAAACCAAAAAAAAAAAAAAAAAAAAAAAGGCTTGCTATTTATTGAGTTGATTCTGATCCCCTAGCCACCCTATAGGGCAGAGTAGAACTGCTCCACAGGGTTTCCAAGGAGCACCTGGTGGATTCGAACTTACGACTTTTTGGTTAGCAGCCATAGCACTTAACCACTGCACCACCAGGGATTCCCCATAAGCATGCAGTTTCTATTTCCTTACAAAGAATTTAAAGCGTATGTTAAAATTCCCTTGATTCTCCTTACTATACATAACATTTCTGTGAAATGGCCTCATTTTACTACTGAGGGAACTGAGCCACAAGAGTTGTGAGAATTGAGCTTCTAAGCCTTTCCTGCTAAGCCCAGTTTCTAGGGCTTTCTGAAGCCTCCCAAAGTCACTGACAGGTTCCCGTGCATGAGACACGGGATCTGGGGCTGCCTAGCTCTTCACCTTCATTTGCACGCTTCCTCCGTCTTAGTTTGCTAAGGCTGTCGTAACAGAAATACCACTAATAGCTGGTTGTAAAGAACAGAATTTTATTTTCTCACAATTTTGGAGGCTAGAAGTCCGAATTCAGGGTGTCAGCTCAGTGACACCGTGTACTCTGTTTAAAATGACAGTAAAGAGACTTTTTGAGAGCAAAGACACCTCGAGCCGGGGACATGTTGGATCTCACAAAGTGAAAACCAGCACTCCGAAAAGCTATAGTCACATGGGTTTAGTTACATGGCTAAATTAGGAACTTAGCTTACAATATTCTGATTGGTAGGCGAGCAATTAGGAAAGTGGAAGACGGGATATCTTGAAGCGGGGCTTTGGTTTGCATTGGTTAACAGCGTATATGTGGGTTAAGGGGATTGGGCACACTCACATAATTGTGGAGGTATGTGCTCACAAGGGGGGGGTCACAGGATGATTGATAGGGGGCCAAGGTCTGCTGGATCCACCCAGCCACAGGCCCAAGGTCATGTGCATATGAATGGGAAGAAGTCAGTTGGCTGGTTCCACTTAGCCAGAGGCCCAGGACCATATTCATATGAAGAAGTCAAGGTTACAGTCTCGGGAATGGAGAAGCAGAAGTCACAAAATGGGGTCAGGCCTACACCTGGGGCCTATACCTGAGCCAGCCACTCTAGGTATGGCAGGCACCTCAGTTTTGGAACCCTTGCATAAGGAGAAGTTCCTTCTTTGTCTCTTTCAGCTTCCAGTAAAAAAAAAAAAAAAATTTTTTTTTTTTTTTTCCTGGGTTTATAGATTCATCCGTCTCAGTCTTCACAGGGCATCTCCCGCTGTGTGTGTATGTGTGTGTCTTTCTGTGTTTGTACTCTCCTTTATAAAACACCATTGGGAAAGGATTAGGTTTAGGACCCACCCTGCTCCTGGATGACCTCATTAACATAACGAAAGAAAACTCCTATTTTCAAATAGGGTCGCATTCATAGGTACAGGGGTTAGGCTTAAACATATACTTTTGGGGGACACGGTTCAGTCTGTAACACTTCCATAGGCGAGGCTGTTTCCTGCATTTATACTCATTCCCCTCCCTTGATAGTCAGTCATTCTCCACCTTGTCTTTTTAGAGCTGAGCTGTATCTCTAATACGGTAGCCAAGGGGCCCTGGTGGTGCAATAGTTAAGCGCTCAGCTGCTAACCAGAAGGGTGGCAGTTCAAACCCACGAGCCACTCCGCGGGAGAAAAGACCTGCCAATCCGCTCCTGTGAAGATTACAGCCTAGGAAACCTTATGGGACAGTTCTTCTCTGTCCCATAGAGTTGCCATGAGTCAGAATCAACTCGATGGCACACAACAACAGTGGTGCAAATGGTTAAGCGCTCGACTAGTAGTCAAAAGGTTGGCCGTTTAACCCACCCGGAGGTGCCTTGGAAGACAATCTGCTTCCGAAAGTCACGGCCTGGAAAACCCAGTGGAGCAGTTCTACTCTGCACACATGGGGTGGCCAAGAGTAAGAACTGACTCGGTGGCAACTACGACAGCAGCCACCTGTGGCTATTGTGCGCTTAAAATGCCGTCAGTCCCAATTGAGATGGGCTGTAAGTGTAAAATGCACAACACATTTCAAAGACTTGATAATAAAAAAAGAGGAATGTAAAATATGTCAATAATTTTTTACATTATTTTGAAATAATAAATTTGACATTGGGTTAAATAAAATATAAAAATTCATTTCACCTGGTTCTTTTTAAATACGTGGCTACCAGAAAATTTAAAATTACACGTGTGGCTTGCACAATAATTCTGTGGGGTGGAGCATTTCTTGAGAGGTCCTCAAACTCTGCCATTCACAGCCTACCTGGACACCCCAACCCCAGTCCTGTTCTGAATTTATGATTTTCCCTCTGGACCATCACACACCCTTTTCTTCTAACACTGCGTGTTCCCCTGGCCTTCTTCTGAAGAGGCAGTGATCTGATTGCTGAGACCAAGTCTGATTCCCTAGGTTCTCCCCACCCTGCCACTACTCCAGGTGGAACTAAAGAACAAGTTAATGAAAGAATTAAAAGACTTTTAAACTATTAGAAACAAAGGTAGGGTAATGAAATGGCCTTAGAGTCTTCTCTGCTTTCTACTTCGTTTTAGTTTGAGGAACCTAGAAGTGTTTGGTATTGCAAAATGCACGGGGATGGGGAGGGGGAGGGGGAGGCAGAGATGGGAGAGGAGGTGTTGACTCAGCATTTAGAGGAGGCTGCATTCACTCCAGACTTTACATTCATTTTTCGTAAAGCCTTTTTAGAACATCCCTTTTGCCTCTACCTTTCTCTTTTGCTTCCCTAGTTCAATCAAAATGGTTGTCACCACCCTTGTGCAGACAGTATTGCCCGTGGAAGGATGTAGCCTCATTTCCTAGAATTATAAGGTTGGCTTGGACTGAGGCTTGTCATTCATCTCCAGGTCTGATGTAGGGGATATCTTTTGGATTTATAAGCCCTTTAGGTAGGGTAGGAAAGACCCCACTTACCCAACAAAAACCTGTGTTTCAGAGATAACCCTTGGAATTCCTGTGGCTTGTTTTTGCATGGCTACCCATGTGTGTCAGAGTAGAACTTTTGGTGGCTTGTTTTTTCAGAAGTAGATCATCAGGCCTTTCTTCTGAGGCACCACTGGGCAGGCTCAAACCTCCAACCTTTTAGTTAACAGCGTGTTAACTGTTTGCACCACATGGGGTCATTATGAGTTGGAATTGACTTGATGGCAACTGGGGTTTTTTGTTTTTGTATATGAGAATTGGTACTTGATAATGCTAAATTTTCTTTAAAGCTGCTATCTTGGAAATAGTATTTTAGGGAGAAAGTATTTTCATTCAGAAGCAAGCAAAAATAATGCATCTAGGGCTTCTTTGTCACCTATTTCGACCTAATTTAAACAGCTAGCTGAACTGGAAACGTCCAGACAGATGCACCAAAAAAAAAAACCAAAAAAACCCATTTATGTCCAGTTGATTTTGTCATAGAAAGATGTACAGTAGAGCAAAAACGTCAACTCAGGTTAAAATTTTGCTCTATACCTAATTGAAAAAGAGGATTGCTAAGGAATGACTGTATTTCTGTGTTGTAATTTAACTGCTGTCATAACCGAACTTAAGATTAGAGCTTCTAGGAAGCTAATATAGCTGGTTTGACTGCAGAAATGTCAATATTAACATATTTTAACACGGTGTAGTGATTATATTATTAGAAGGATAACCTGGTCTCAACATTAAAGGACCTATTTTCTTCAGTATTTTTCTTAACAGTTTTTTTTTTTCTTTAAGTGATTGCCTGTGCGTCACTAATTTCTATAACCAAACTGGAGTGGAATCCAAAAGAAAAGGTAAAATTTAAATCGCTTTCAGTATGATCTTCAAACCTGGTTATTTGAGACTGTGACTGGGTGAAGCCTAGAAAAGGGCACTGCCATTTCTTCAGGCACATTGCAAAATATGCAGTAAATATGTTATATATCAACTTCTTGTTGTTTGGTGCCATCGAGTTGGCCCCTGACTCATGGTGAACCCATGGACAGTGGAAAAAATGCTTCCCAGTCCTGTGCCATCCCCATCAATTGTGGATAGGAACATTGTGATCCGTAGAGTCTTCGTTGGCAGATTTTTGGAAGTAGATGGCCATGCCTTTCTACCTGGTTTCTCTTAGTCTGGAAGCTCCACTTAAACCTGTTTCGCACCGTAGCAACACACAGTCTACCACGGACAGATGGTGGCTATGCATGAGGTGCACTGGCTGGAATCGAACCTGGGTCTTCTGTGTTCTACCACTGAACCACCACTGTCCTGTATGTGGTGGCAACATTCAACGTGCTTGGCTGCTAACTGAAGGGTTGGAGGTTCGTGTCAACCCAGAGGTGCCTCGAAAGAAAGGCCTGGTGATTCTATTTCCAAAAAATGAGCCATTGAAAGCCCTATAGAGCATAGCTCTACTCTTATGCACATGGGGTCACCCTGAGTCAAAGTTGACCTAATGGCAACTGGTTATAGTCAAAAAAAAAAAACAAAAAAAACTTACCATCCAATTATTTGGCAATGTGTATGTAGTAATTGGAGTCCTTAGATGGTGTAAATGGTTAAGCACTTGACTACTAGCTGGACGGTTCAAAACCACCTGGAGGCACCTTAGAAGAAAAGGCCTGGTGGTCTGCTTCTGAAAGGCCACAGCCTTGAATACCCATGGAGCAGTTCTACTCTGCACACATACAGTCACCATGAGGTGGAATCGACTTGATGGCGAAACCAACAACCATGACAACAACAATATGTAATAATTAGCTATCAGGGTAGTTATGGTTCTGGGGATTATATTTCAAATTCTTGAATTGCTAATTCTCTTCTTTGACGCTTCAACCGTCTATGCTTAGTAAAGAGGTTGAACATTTAAGGGTAGGGAAACAATGTGAATGAAGGTGTATGGAGGCTGTTAAAAAAAAAAAAAAAAAAGAGGCATGGGGGCAGAGTCTGACCTCCTCTTGTTGCCCGGAACTCTGGGTTCTGCTAGGCGTAACTCCATCAGGGCCAAAAACACAGGGACCCAGCTGGGGAGAACGAAAGGCAGCTTTATTGATTGACCAAGCAAGGAGGTGTACCTGACTCAAACCGTGGTATATTCAGTCACCTCATATGCATGCGAAAGCTGGACAGTGAATAAGGAAGGCTGAAGAGGAACTGATGCCTTTCAGTTGTGGTATTGGCAAGGAATATTGCATATACCATGGAGAGCCAGAGGAATGAACAAATTTGTCTTGGAAGAAGTACAACCAGAATGCTCCTTAGAAGCAAGAATGGCGAGACTGCGTCTTACATACTTTGGACATGTTATCAGAAGGTATCAGTCCCTGGAGAAGAACATCATGCTTGATAACGTATAGGGTCAAAGTAAAAAGAGGAAGACCCTCGACAAAATGTAGTGACACAGTGGCTGCAACAGTGGGCTCAAGTGTAGTGGTTGTGAGGATAGTGCAGGACCGGGCAGTGTTTCATTCTGTTGTACGTAGGGTTGCTATGACTTGGAGTCGACTCGACTAACCTAACAACAACAGCAAGCAAGGAGTCAGACAGCTGCGCACCATCCAAGATTCTCAGGCAGCTTGTTGAGGCTGGTTTATATAGGCAGGATCAGTTTCAGAATACAAAACGGCACGCGCACAGGCTCAGAGCATTTTAGAATGAAATGAAAAAGCATTTTCTGAGACCCAGGTTTGAGTCCCTGTGCAGGAGGAACTTAGTAATTTTTGGTCATTAGCATTTCATTTCTCTACCCAGCAGCGGAGAGTTTACCGCGCATGAAGCAGTGAGCTAAAGGTCATCTGGAATGCCTGATGAAGAGCTAGCCCGTGGCTGTTTGTCTTTAAGGAGGTTCTGAGGAGGGAAAGAAAGAACTCTAGGAAATTGGCTGGGCAAGGGGCTGTCTTGAGGCTAAGAAAAATACTCTATGGCTCTAGCCCTGTCTTACTCTCTCTTCACAAGGGGGAAAGGGAATCAAGATCAACAGCCCAAGGCTGATTCCTAGGAGGTAGAGGCCAGGCATGCTTCCTCTCTCCGCCCTCTTGACCAATTCTGACACCAGCCATCCCTCCCACTCAAAACAAAAACCAAACCCACTGCCGTTGAGTCGATTCCGACTCATAGCAACCCAGTAGGACAGAGTAAAACTGCCCCATAGAGTTTCCAAGGAGACCCTGGCGGATTCGAACTGCCGACCTTTTGGTTAGCAGCCGTGGCACTTAACCACTACGCCACCAGGGTTTCCATCCCTCCCACAGCACTCTCTAATTCTCTGCTGGGTTGGATAGTTTCACTGCAATGACCACACAGAACTCATAGACCATAACTCACGGTTATAAAGTTTATTAGGGAGGTAACAGTTCACAGTTCAGGCTCAGGAACAGTCAGGACACAGTTTTTCCATCAGGACAGACTCTTTTCGACCCAGGCCTCTGCCTTGCTCAGGTAAGTGTTACAAAGCTCTTTTAGCCCCTGCCAATAAGTAACCAAAGGTGCCCCAAGCATTCACTCAGCTTTCTTGATTCTTGGGCCCATCTCTCCTGCTGGCCTTTCTCCTGCCACCAATTCTCGAGAGCTCTCCCCGCACCCCCCCTCCATCTCCTGGTTCTAGGAGCTGCTCTTTGCAGAGATCCCGGTCCAAAGGATATGGTCTCCACTCCTGGATGTTCTTCCTTGGTGGTGGTGGGATCTTCTCTCTCTCACCAGTTGGGTGGCTCATTTCAAGCCCAGCAGCATGGCAAAACTGACCAGTCCCCTTGGTGGGCCATAATTACGCTATCTACACAGTCCCACCCAGTCACCTGGGTGGGAGTTACAAGGCCATGGCTAGAAAGGCCACACAAAAATGATCCATTGTGCCAAAGGAAGCACAGAATGGTAAGGAGAGGGGACAAGGCCAGCTCGAGTATAATGGATAGTTCATTTTAGGGAAGGATGAGAAATAAACATGATCAGGGATGAATTTGCCAAGGAGTAGTTTCTGCAGGGCTTTAAGAGACAGACAGGTCTCCTACCTGATTTAGATGATGAGAGCGAGCTCGAGGGCTTTTGAACAGGAAAGTGAAGTGTGTTACTGGAGAGGTAGTAGTCGCAGCAACACTTTTGGGATAGATTGAAGAGGAGAAAGCCGGGAGTTAGGAGGGCAAGGAGAAGGCTGTTTTACCAATTCAGATTTCAAACAAATATTTGCCTAGGTTGGAAGTCATAGGGGGAAAATTATTTATTTATTGTGCTCTAAGTGAAAGCTGACAAATCAAGTCAGTCTCATACAAAGTTACGCACACCTTGCTGTGTACTCCTGGCTGCTCTACCTCTAATGAGGTAGCACATTCCTCCTCTTCACCCTGTGTTCCCCGTGTCCATTCAACCAGCACCTGTCCCCCTCTTCCTTCTCATCTCACCTCCAGACAGGAGTTACCCACGTAGTCTCGTGTCTGCTTGAGCCAAGAAGCTGACTCCTCACCAGTATGATCTAATAGTCCAGTCCAACCCCTGTCTGGAGAGTTGGCTTCAGAAACGGTTGTAATATTAGGCTAACAAAAGGTCTGCGGACCATGACCTCCAGGGTACCTCTAGTCTCAGTCAGACCATTAAGCCTGGTCTTTTTACGAGAATTTGAGATCTGCATCCCACTGTTCTTCTGCCGGGTATTCTCTTTTGTTTTCCCTGTCAGGGCAGTGATTGGTGGTAGCCGGGTACCATCTAGTTCTTCCGGTCTCAGGCTGATGGAGTCTCTGATTTATGTGGCCCTTTCTGTCTCTTGGGCTCACAGTTACCTTATGTCTTTGGTGTTCTTCATTCTCGTTTGCTCCAGGTGGGTTGAGACCAATTGAAGCATCTTAGATAGCCGCTTGCTAGCGTTTAATACATTTTGTTATGCCAGTTGACCTAGATACCCCCTGAAACCATGGTCTCCAAACCTAGGGGGAAATTTTTGATGGGTGCTGGGAAGCAACTCACTTCAGAATGAAGGGGTGTGATGAACCCAAGGGGACTTCCAAATTCCTGTTTTGGGAGAACCAAACAGTAAGTTGTTAGAAACAGAGAGATAAGTCCCCTACCCTACTAGGGATAGGTGATTTCATAGGGGGAGTGGATGAGTTTGGTATTAGAATCACTGCTTCTGAGGCTCTGGTGGGGCATCAAGAAGGAATATCTGGCTAGGAATGTAGGACCATGATTCCTGGTGAGACTGAGTACCATCAGAGGATAGAGCAGAACAACTCATGTTTACCAGACCTAACATCAGAGCACAGGGGACTGAATGGAACTGCGATTGACTCATACAGTTAGATACCTACAGTGCTGGTTCATCAGGTACCATAAAGAGATATGACTGATGCCCCAGGAGAGGACAGAGTTAGCAAGAGAACAGCAGGAGATGTGTTTCCAAGGGGGCAGGTGAAGAAATGCCTCTAGCAAAGGAGAAATAAAGGGGAGAAATCACTAAGTGAAGAAAAGAACCAGAGGTGGACTGTGTAGTCGACCTCATTGACTGAGTCTCTACCTTGAGCAGGACTCTGCTGGGGGCAGGTGGGAGGGAAGAGTGGCCATGGCACGTAGGGTCCCTGCCCTCAGGAGGCTTATAGTTCAGTGGGACAGGGAGCCAGTTGTTGACTGCAAAATGTAATACTGTGAAGAATAAAAGAAATTCTGTACTCGAGTAGGAACATCGTACTATGGAAATACAGAAGCAATAGCAATTCATTCTTACTAAGGAATGAGAGAAGATATTGATTATCCCAGGGGCTAAGGGAAGAGCATTTTAAGGGAAAAGGAAATGATTAACCACAGCATGTGTAGCTGAACAGTCTTTAAGAATGAGGTCTCAGCATCTGGCAATGAGGGAGTCACCGATGTTTTTCAAAAAAGCAGTTTCAGTAGTGTTGGGGTTCGAAACCTTTTGCAGGAAGTTAAAATGGTGGGAGAAAATGGTTCATTCATCAATCAATCAAATGTTTACTGAGTTCTATTCTGGATTGGAGGTGAGAGGAGCAGGAGAAATAAGATGGTGGCTAGAGGGGACAATGGGACCAAACCATCCAAAAAAAAACCAAACCCATTGCCGTTGAGTCAATTCTGATTCAGTGACCCTGTAGGACAGAGTAGAACTGCCCCATAGGGTTTCTAAGGAGCACCTGGTGGATTTGAACTGCCAACCTTTGGTTAGCAGCTGAACGCGTAACCACTACGCCACCAGGGTTCCCACATCGGGACCAGGGGAAGGATTTTTCCCCAGATAGAGGGTTTCAGCAGGCCATGGAAACCACTAGAGAACGAGAGACAGAAGATGATGGTGAGAATGATCCAGAAGAGAGTTCAAAAAAGTGCTTCCATCGAATGTAACTTTAAAATAGCCAAATCATCCAGTAGGTTAGAATGAGACAAAAGGCAAGTCTCTGAGGTGTCGGGAATTAGCCTGGCTTTTTTTTTGAAGGGTGTTCAGTTCCAAAATCTGACAGCAGAGCAGCCCGAGGTGTATTTCACTGTATAGCCACCAGGGGGAGACCTTCCACCACAAATCAAGCACAAATCAGCTGCTGGGAAGAGTACATCAAAGAGTATCCAGGCAGTTAAAAATTCTTTTCACTCAATTTTCCATTTTAAAAGTGTGAAAAGAACCAGGTTTTCTATTCATTCCATAACTCACCGTGCCAGTCTTGTACTGTCTTTTGTTCTAGATATCAATGAATGCAAAGAAAGCCTTTTACATTAATTTATTGAATAAAATAATCATTAAAAAGGAGTCCATAAAATCAAACCAAACCCCGTGCCGTCAAGTTGATTCCGACCCATAGCGACCCTATAGAACAGAGTAGAACTGCTCCATAGAGTTTCCAAGGAACACCTGGCGAATTCGAACTGCTGACCCTTTGGTTGGCAGCCATAGCACTTAACCACTAGGCCACCAGGGTTTCCAAGGAGTCCATGGGTGGTGTAAATTATTAAGCTCTTGACTACTAGCTGAAAGGTTGGCGGTTCAAACTCATTCAGGCACCATGAAAGAGGCCTGCGATCAGCATCTGAAAGGTCACAGTCTTCAAAAACGTGTAGAGCACAGTTCTACTCTGCACACGTGGGATTGCCATGAGTCGGAATTGACTCGATGGCAAACAGCAACAATTGCCACCACCAACAGTGTCCTAGAACTTCTACAGCACATTCTATGTATTGGCTTACCTGGTAGGGAGGGCAAGAAGCATCAGGCCATTGTCTCGTATGTAACAAGATTTAGAGCTTAAACCGCATTCACGTGCATGTAGTGGAAGGGTTAGGACCAAAAGTAAAGTCTTTGACTCCTGCTAGTTCAGAGCTTTTTCATTTAATATGTTGAAGAAATTTGCCCCAAATTTCTGTCTCTATTTTTATAAGCTCTTTGCTGTCCTGGGTTGATATGGGATTGATCCCCGGGTGTTGTCACTGTCACGAAGAGCCCTCTGGCCAGTTTCTCCTCGTTGTGGCCTGGGATGAGAACTGTGGATGGGTGAGGACATCCATGAATAGAACAAGGAGTGACGTCTGTGAGAGTTGATGTGGCTCAGTGCAATCTCTGGATGAAAATGGATCAAATGAAACAACTGTCACCAGAGGACTGACCTGCGGTCCAGCACATTTGTTTCTTCGCACTAATAATCTATAACAGAACAAAGTGTAGTAAAGAAAAGAAATTAAGTCCTCATTTGAGATCGGAGGTGGCAAACTAACAGGCCAGAGGCCTCACTCGGCATGTGGGTTGAAGTCAGATTACGAATGGGCATTTATAGTTTATATCATGTTTAAGTGGTTAAGAGCTTAGCTGCTAACCTAAAGGTTGGCAGTTCAAATCCACCGGTCGCTTCTTGGAAACCCTCTGGGGCAGTTCTGCTCTGTCCTATAGAGTCGCTATGAGTCAGAATTGACTCGATGGCAATGGGTTATCATGTTTAAAATGTTTTCAAATTAGTTTCCAGCATTTTTTAAAAAGGAGATCACACACACAGACAGAGGCTTTTTTATTTCTGTTGAAGCCACACAGGGCCACTTTTGTGTTTGGTGAAAATGAAAGTGAGCCAATGAGGCACGGCCTCCCCATCTTCTCCCTCTTCAAAACTGTAAGTTTTTAGCACTTTTATTCATAGTCTGGCCTCACTACGCAGCTGAGTTTGGAACCCCTGCTTAAAGCCATTTTCATTTTCCCACCGCCAAGAAGATACAGACACAGTTAACATGTAGATACCAAACCAAACCCATTGCTGTTGAGTTGATTCCAACTCACAGCAACCTTATAGGACAGAGTAGAACTGCCCCATAGGGTTACCAAGGAGCGCTTGGTGGATTTGAACTGCCGACCTCTTGGTTAGCAGCCCCGGCTGTTAATCACTATGCCACCAGGGTTTCCAGTGTGTAGATATCTCATTATTAATGTTAAACAGCAATATTTTCTAAGCTGAATGGTGACAGCCAGTTTCATCTAGATGCCTTCACTCCTTCTTTGGAAAAACAGCACAAGTGCTAATTTGTTACTTTTTAAGCGTTTTCTTCAACTTTGAGGCTCCAGCAGTCCTAGAGCAAGTCGTGTCTTGTATGGAAGGTTCTCTCTTCTGTTGAGCCCAAGTTTGCTTCCCTGTCTCAGTTATTTTGTAGTCCTTTTTCTGCCTTTTGAAGTTAGACTATCTTAAAACCCGAGTGGGTTACAGCCAGAAAGAATGTCCTGAATAATTGCATTCAACGTCTAAATTGTGCAGTGCTCTGAACATTTACCTACGTTGCTTTGCCAGATTTTCAGGTGTGTCTTTCTGCTTGGTAGACAGCTTCTCCCCTGGTCTGACTTTATTATTCGTTCAGTACATATGCTAATTTGTTTATTTATCATTACTTTTAGGATTATGTGTATCACGTGGTGAGTGCAATCTGTGAATGGACAGTGGCCTTTGGTTTTATTTTCTACTTCCTAACCTTCATCCAAGATTTCCAGGTAGGTATTTATCAATTTGAATGTTATAAATCGCTGTCAGTTAGGATTAGTAAAAAATTCCTTGCGTTAAAAAAAAAAAAAGAACCCTGTCTTCTTTTTTCTAAAAAATATTTTTTAGAGCAATTTTAGGTTTACAAAAAAATTGTGCAGGAAGTTCAGAGTTCCTATATATCACCCTCCCGCCTGTACACAGTTTCTCCTATTAACACCTTGCATTTCTGAGGGTACCTTTGTTACAGTTGATGAGCCAATAGTGATGTGTTTTTAATAAATGAAGGGTCTGTGAAAAAGAAGAAGACCCTCAACAAGATGGATTAACACAGTGGCTGCAACAATGGGCTCGAGCATAACAATGATTGTGAGGATGGTGCAGGACCAGGCAGCGTTTCGTTCTGTTGTACATAGGGTCACTATGAGTTGGAACTGACTCAACGTCACCTAACAACAACAACAAAACCCATAGTTTACATTAGGGTTCAGTCTTTGTGTTGTACAATCCTGTGGGTTTTGAGAAATACATAATGTCATGTGTCCACCATTACAATATCATAGAGAATAGTTTCATTGCCCTCAAATGCTGTATGCTCCACGTTCTTCCTTTTTTCTCATGTTTTTGAAAAAAAAGTATAAGTATTGTGCAACTTAATTTGTTCTTGAAGGGAAGTATCTCTAACAGCTCTCTAAATCAATGAAATTTTCATACGTTCTCTGTGGTGTTTATAGTCATATATCCTGGTCATTTTCTTTTTGAGAAGGTCATACTCACTAGATCCAAATAATACAACATGTATCTTTTTGAAAAATAAAAGTGTATTGTTGGAAGTTTATTAAGAAAATATTCTGCATCCCACTTTGGTGAGTGGCATCTAGTGTCTTAAAAGGTTGCAACTGGCCATCTAAGATGCATCAATTTGTCCCAACCCACCTGGAGCAAAAGAGAATGAAGAACACCAAAGATGCAAGGAAAATATTAGCCCAAGAGACAGAAAGGGCCACATAAACCAGAGTCTCCATCAGCTTGAGACCAGATGAACTAGCTGGTGCCCAGCTACCACCAATGATCTCCCTGACAGGGAACACAACAGAGTCCCTGACTGAGCAGGAGAAAAATGGGGTGCAGAACTCAAATTCTAGTAAAAAGACCAGCCTGAGACTGGAGGGACTCTAGAAGACATGGCCCTGGACTCTCTGTTAGCCCAAAACTAAAACCACTCTCAAAACCAACTCTTCAGATAAATATTAGACTGGACTATAAGACATAAAATGATACTTGTGAAGAGTGTGCTCCTTAGTTCAAGTAGATAAGTGAGACTAAATGGGCAGCTCCTGCCCAGAGGCGAGATGAGCAGGCAGAAGGGGACAGGAGCTGGTTGAATGGACATGGGAAATCCAAGGTAGAAAGGAGGAGTGTGCTGTCACATTATAGGGAGATCAACTAGGGTCACATAACGATGTGTATATAAACTTTTCTATGAGAAACTAACTTTAACTTAAAGCACAATTTAAAAAGAGAAATGTTGGAAAAAAATGTTCTCAAGGCAGAGAGAAGATGGCCCTTATCAAATCTGGAAATAGAGAAAACCTTACATTTTGGAACAAGTGATTTATTAGCTAAAGGATATAGAAAGCCAAGAAAATTCTTTAGAACCCAACTCAAGCATAGCACAAACCATCCCTAGTGAGATGGTCTTTCTCTTTAAAAAAAAAAATTATTATTTTTTGTTGTTGTTGAGATTATACACAGTAAAAAATACAGTAATTCAAGTTTCTACATGTACTCTTTGGTGACACAGATTCCATTGTTCAAGTTGTGCAACCATTCTCACCCTCCTTTTCTACGTTGTTCCTCCCCCATTAACAAACTCACCACCCCCCTAAGTTTCTTATCTAATCTTCTGAGTTGCTATTGTCAGTTTGTCCGGTGATACATCTTAAAAGAGCACAATGTTCAAGGCATTCTTTACTAGTTAAGCTAAGGTATTGTTTGGTTTTAAGAAAACTTCAGGGAATATTTTTGATTTAGGTTTAAAGATGATCTCAGGGCAATAGTTTTGGGGGTGTCAGATGGTCTCTTGGGTGCAAAGTTGTTGGGAGAGTTTCAGCGTTGGCACTGGAATTGTTTACCTTCTTTGAAACTTTTTTTTTCTTTTTTGTTTAAAGAGTGTCACCTTAAAAATATCCACAGAAATCAATGATGACATATGAAGAAAGAAGAATTATATCTCGGTCAGTCAATGTCAGAGACAGTTTCCAAAGTGGTACAGAGGACAGACAGGGTTTTGAAGCTGACCTGATTCCAGTGCGTCTGTAGCATGTCCAGGACTTGAAACTCATTAAGAAAGAATTCCCAGTAGTTGTACTATTTCCAAAGGTATGTTTTCCTAGAGAATGTAGAGAATTTATAACACTGTAGCAGTATTTTATAATTTTCTAAATAGATGCTTTTTTTATATTAACAAATTTCATATCAAAAAGATAAAGGTGTTACTGAAAATGAAGAGCTCTTATTTTTGTACAGATTTGGTTTTATTTTGTGTGATTTATGGAAATAGACTAAACGAGGAGTTTTAAGTTTAGGACGTTCATTTAAAAGTAAAATCGGGGAAGGTATCATTTGTAAATTTTGTTTTCGGAGAATGAACTGTATCATTTTATATCATGAGAGCATTTATATAAAGTTCAATTTATAATGGTCACGTACTCAAATCATGAAGGTTTAGCTAATAAATAGACACTAATTAAGGTAGTCTGATTTTTAGATGGACTAAGCAAAATGCTCCCATTCAGAAGCCTTAATACCTCTGTGCATATTAATGCTAAGTGAACACCCACGACCTTGATTTTGAAACCTCTCTCCCTCTGCCTTCCTGCTCATGGGGCCACACCCTTGACCCTTGCTGCTAATTACCAGTCCTCAGGGGGAGTAATTCCAGTGGGATGAAGTCAGCAAAAGGCAGATTAGACATAAAAAGCCTTGGAACAACAGGCCGGTGACTGGCTAACAGGAAAATCTCCTTTGCCAGGTAGGCAAGGAGGCAAAGATCTGTCAGCGTGTCTCAGGTTTGTGGCAGGCCCGGCTGTGGAAATGAGACTTGTTTATCAATACTAAAGCTCTGCAAAAGCCCGACCTGTGAAAAGCATTAAAAATACCATTTCTAAAACCACCCTTTATTGTTACTGGCGTAACTCAAGATGCTAAAGCTCAGTCTTGATTTCATTTTATGTCAGCGAATGTGTCGGAGAGAACATAGGGCCAAGGGAGACAAAGAGAAGGGAGAGAGAGCTGAGGAAACTTCCGGGTTCAGGGTGCCGTTTATTTGCTCCTATTTTTAATGCCCGTGGCCAAGTGCACCGCACACCAAAGAGTGTGTGTCAGGCCCGTTGCTTTAAGCAGGACATACAGTCTCCACTTTTTCACTCAAATGATGAGGGAACACATGAAAAGCAAGTCATTCTGGGGGAAGAACGGGTGCTTGAAATCCAAGGCTTGAATCAAGGCTTGGGTTTGAATGTTGAAGAGAAGGAACTCTCCTTCATGGACTCCCAGACCACAAACCTGTGTCTGGCCTAATGGGGCTGCACCGTGAGGGCTTGTACCAAGCAGAGCAGCCCATTTGGACAGCCTTGGAGGGAAGCTAAGGATGTAACTATGTGTAGCTCCTTAGTAATTATTTGAGTGAGTGAAGGGGTGAGACCCAGCCAGCCACAGTCAGCTTCCTTAGCAGTGATAAATTGTGTCTCCCCTAAGTGTTCAACAGTGGAAACCTGATAACCATTCCTGGGTCCATTGTAACTTGCAATAATGCTGCAGGTCCCCATTGTGACACTGGAACCAAAGACCAGCAATAAAGGCTGTGTCAAATGTTCATTACTTGAAAAGGAGGAGGAGGAATGCTACATACTCTTTCCGTGGAACCTGTGATAGAACAAATCTCTGGTTGTGTTTTGCTTTGCACAAACTTTTGTTATCAGCACTTTTAACAATGCACTGCCATTCTTCATTTCCATATCTGTCAGCACAATTAGACTGAAAGCTCCTTGAGGGCAGAGGATGTGCCTTAATCTTAATCTTTGTAACCCCAGCATTTAACACGGTGCCTCCTGGTACATAGTAGGTGCTTCATAAATACTCACTGATTGTATGAAGTGTTGCATAATGGGACTTGCTCTGATTTACTAGTGAGTTTTACTGATAAATGTCTGTATCACCAAGAAATGTTGACTGTTTTGCTTTGTATACTGTAAATGTTTCAGTTGTCTGGCTTCACCATTCTGTGACAACTCATCAACCTGGACAGTTACCACAGAAACTGTTACCTGGGCTAGACAAAACGGTACACCTGGCGTGCCAAACTGAGAAGGCCCAAAGTCACTCCAGACAACCACATTCCGCCGATACCATCCAGCCTCTAAAGCTGGCCTTATTCATGTTTTGGTATCATTTCTAATTTCCATGAAGTTGCATTTCCTTGGGCCTCATGGCTGAAAAAGTTAAATAAAATGAAATATTTATTTTAGTAATTTGTGTCTCTGTTAAGTTACAAAACACGCTGGGTACTCCTATGAAGTGTATTTACCTGGGAGATGATCACAGCTCCCCATGGACTTTATAGAGTTTAAACCTTGTATTTTCTTATTTTATGTTGCTTTGCACGTAAGCACAGTTGGTGTATCTTTGTAGAGGTTTTCAAGCATGAGTATCAGAAATTTGCATCAGACTCTGATAATTGAGGGCATCAGGAATCCAGATCAGATTTATAGATAGAAAAAAGAGCATCTGCTGACTAGATATCTGACAAGTCCAGGGTAGAGTTGGCGGTAGAGATGGCTGGATATGAGAAGTGCCACCAGGACACACTTATTCTCTCCTTCCCTCAGCTTTGCTTTCCTTTCTGTTAGCATCACTCTTAGGTAGGCGTTCCCTTGGTGGGAGTAAGATTGTTTCTAGAAGCCCCAGGCTGCAAACCTATTTGGCGAAAAGAGAGGACTTCTTAAAATTGCAGCAACAGGCCAGGAATTATAACTCATTGTCTTTCATTAGGTGGCGTGGATCATGTGTTGCATCAGTTTCCTAGCGCTGCCATAACAAAGTAGCACAAAGTGAGTGGCTTATAAAACCCCAGTGCCCTCGAGTCGATTCCAAATCATAGCGACCCGATAGGACAGAGTAGAACTGCCCCATAGAGTTTCCGAGGAGCGCCTGACGGATTCGAACTGCCGACCCTTTGGTTAGCAGCCATAGCACTTAACCACAATGCCACACCAGGGTTTCCGAGTGGCTTATAAGAATAGAAATTCATTGTCTCACAGTTCTGGAGGCTAGAAAGCCAAAATTAGGGTGTCAGTTGTGTTGATTCCTTCTGAGATTTTGAAGGAGCATCTGTTCCGTGCTTCTCTCCTAGCTTCTAGTAGCTGTGGGCATCCCTTGGCTTGCAGCTCCAATCTCTGCCTCCATAGGCACATGGTTGCCTTGCTTCTGTGTCGTCTTTTTTTTTTTTTTAAATCGTTTATTTATGGCAAGTAGTGAGTATAATAATTGCTTTATACTTAGCCAACAGAGAAGCATGCAACTAAGTGTCAAAACGTGCACAGCAAAAATTGGCTCCAGGGATGATCATCATTGTGTTTTGTTAATTTTATTAATTTTGTTCTTGTTGAGGATGTATAGAGCAAAACATACACCAATCCACAGTTTCTATGTATACAATTCAGTGACATTGATTACATCCTTTGAGTTATGTACCCATTCTCACCCTCCTTCTCTGAGTTGTTCTTCCCCCATCTTCTCCTCTTTTATAAGGACACCACACCTATTGGACTGGTTGTGCAAATGGTTAATGGGCTCAGCTGCTAATTGAAAGGTTGGAGGTTTTGGTCCAGCCAGCAGTCCTCGGAAGAAAGGCCTGGTGATCTACTTCCCAAAAAATCAGCCATTGGAAACCCCACAGAGCACAGTCCTTCCTACTCTGACACACATGAGTTGAAATTGGCTGAACAGCACTTGGTCATATCAAATAGGACCCATCCTATGCTCGTATGTCCTCATGGTAACTGAGAACGTCTTCAAAGTCCCTGTTTCTAAACAAGGCCACATTCACAGGTGCAGGAGGTCAGGGCTTCGACATATCTTTTTGGGGACACAACTCAATCCATGACACATGCCCGTCCCTGAATTAATCATTGTGTCGCCGGGAGACGTGATGCTCTGATTAGTCAGATCTGAGTCACATCTCACCCCTGGAGCAGAGAGAGGGTCAGCACCACCCAGACTACAGGATGGTGAACACAGGTTGTTTTTCAGAAGAAGAGAGTGAGAAGCAGCTCCTGGACAGGCACAAATCAGCAGCTTCTGCTGTCGCCTGAAAGCCCCCCTCACCAAAAGAGCCATCCTGACTTGTCTCAGAGTAAACCAGATTATACTTGTTGAACCTTCTGGGGGGGGGGTGGGGGGGTAGGGGGTGGGAAGTAAAGGTAAGCTATTTAAGTAATAAAAATGTTAATTTCAGAGTTGTTCTGATCCTTTTTCCAGGCTCTTGTGTTCTTATTTAACCTCTGTGAGGTTGTCAGGCAGAGTTAATTCTTGTCTTTTTCAGATGAGGGAACTAAGACAAAGAGAGGCTCAGTGACCTGCAAGAGATCCTTCAGCCAGATGGCAATGAATTCCAGTCTGGGACTCTGTTTTCCTGATTCCTAATCCAGTGGGTCTTGCTTTTTTTTTTTTTTTAACACTAACAGAGGATTCCATAGAAATTGCATTTCACAAACCAAATTAAGTACATCAGTGTTGTGCTGTTTGGGTTTCCTAACATCCTTACATGTGGCCTTGTCCCGTGTTCCCATTTTTTACTCTGTTGGAGACATCGCGGTCTGGTGTTTGGGCCTGGAATGAGGAAGGGGGAGTGGGAGGGAGATAAGTGCTATCCCGTTCTCTCCCACTCCCTGGTTCTGGCAAGCCGGGAAGCCCAGCCGTCTCCCCACACACATACTCTTGGTCTGGCTCAGAACGTCCCACATTCTCCAATCCAGAGTGTCATGCGCCTGCGTTGTGTCTGTTGCACAAGAGAGCAACCGCAGCTTCAAGCCCTGGAGGGGAAGCTTCTGACTTTTCTTGACCACCCCCCGCAGACTCCATCAAAATGAAGTTTGGGATCCTGGCAGGATCTCAAACTCATATCGGGGATGGCAGCAACCTCCCAAATCAGACTTTTGCATGATTGGAGACACCGGCAACCTGCTTTGTGATGTAAGGAGTCAGGGGTCCACGAGTGCCTAGTAAACCTGCAGCTGAGATAGTCCGCCAGCAAGGAGCAATCCTCTGTGCCCTGCCATCCTCAAAGCCAGTCCCATCTCTGGGTTTTTTTTTTTTTTTTAAGTCAATAGAGTCCTTTTTTTTTTTTAGTTTTATTGTGGTGAAGTACATATAACAAAACATTTGCCATTTCAACCATTTTTAAGTGTACAGTTCATTGACATTAATTATGTTCACCATTGTGCAACCATTACCACTATCCTTTCCAGATTTTTCCGTCACTCTTAACAGAAACTCATACCGCTTGCACAATACCTCCCTGTTTCTCCCTCCCACCTGTCCCTGGTAACCACGAATAAACTTTGGTCTCTATGCATTTGTCTAGATATTTCATATAAGTGGAATCAGGCAGTATTTGTCCTTTTGTGTCTGGCTTATTTCACTCAGCATAATGTTCATCCATGTTGTAACATGTATCAGGACTTCATTTCTCTTTATGGCTGAATGACATTCCATTGTATGGATATACCACATTTTGGGTATCCATTGATCTGTTGAAGGACACTTGGGTAGTTTCCATCTTTTGGCCATTGTGAACAATGCTGCAGTGAACACTGATGTACAAACTATCTTTTTGAATCTCTGCTTTCAGTTCTTTTGTGTATGTACCTAGGATTGGGATGGCTGGGAGCTATGGTAGTTCTCTGTTTAACTTTTTGAGGAATTGCCAAAGTGTATTCCACAGCGGTGGCGCCATTTCACATTCCCACCAGCAGTGGATGGGGGGTCTTAATTTCTCCACATCCTCTGTAACACTTGTTACTTCCTGTTTTTCTGATGATCGTTATCCTCGTGGGAACAGACTCCCTTTTTAAATTCAGTCAACTTAAGCTGAACCTCTGATGCTTATACCTGCGAGCCCTGACCGATACCAATGCCCAAGAATTCCTTAATACATAAATACAATAAACTTCTGTTGCCTGGAACCACAAGTGTCGGATGTGAGGATTCAACTGCCCCCACTTATAACCCTGACTTTTAGAACCATTTGTTATTTTTTAATTTTGAATCGGTAATAGATTGACATGATTCAAAAATCAAAACAGCGTTAAAAGGTATGCTGTGAAACCTGGTTATTTTCCTCTACTGTCATCTATTCAGTTCACCCCTCCCTTGCACTTTTTATCCAATTTTTATCAAAATTTAAGCAAAACAAACATTTAAAAATGTTTTCCTTTTTTTACCCAAAAGTAACATGCTGTACAATTTTGAACCTTTTTTTTTTTTTTTTTTTTTTGACTTAGCAATCTATCTTGGACATGTTCCTTATCAATACACTGAGAGCTTCCTCCTTGGTTTCTTTGACACCTGTATAGCATCCCATTGTATGGCTGTGGCATCGTTTATTTATCAAGTCCCCTATTGATGAACAAGTGTGTGGCTTCCAAGCTTTTGCAATGACAAGTGAGTGACCTTGTACATATGTCATTTCACACAGGTACAAGGAAACCTATAAGAGAAAATCCCATAATTGGGATGCTGGAACAAAGAGGAAACTACATATGTAATTTGACAGATGGTCATCTTTCCCTAGAACCTATCTACTTGAACGGTTTTGTTGGAAATCCTTCAAAGTATTACACATTCCTCTCCAAAATGAGGATACTGAATATGTTTACCTTTTCCCGATGACTCAGTCATCAGTGTGAGCACCTGTGACTGAAGACGCAGGCAGAGTTTATACTTTCCAGTGGCTGCTGTAAATGAAGAACCGCAGGCTGGGTGGCTTAAACAACAGAAATTTGTTCTCTCACAGTTCAGGAGGCCAAAAGTCCAAAATCAAGGTGTGGGCAGGGCCGTGATCCCTCCGGAGGCTCTAGGGGAGAACCCTTCCTCGCCTCTTCCTGCTTCTGGTGGTACAGGTATTCCTTGGCTTGTGGCCACATCTCTGCAGCCTCTGCCTGTCTTCACATGGCCTTCTCTGTGGGTCTCTGTCTTCCCCTTTTCTGCCTCAAGTTCCTCTCTGCTTTTCTCTTATGAGGACTCTTGCAATTGGATTTAGACCCCACCTGGATAATCCAGGAAGATCTCCTCATCTGAAGATCCTTAATACATCTGCAAGGACTGTTTAAAAAAAAAAAAAAAAGGCACATTCACAGGTTCCAGGACTCAGGATGCTGGCATACCATGTTGGGGGCCACCACTCAGCCCACTTCGGGAGGCATCATGGTTTTATTTTTCCAGTTCCAGGTGTTCAGGGACATTTGCTTAACCCCCAAGGGCATTTCTTTACTGTTTGCATTATCACTCAGGTTCTGTTAACATTGATTGAGCATTGGCCATATGGCAAACACTGTGAGAAAAGGAGTGCCTCATAGTTCTCTCCATTTTGCTAATGAGGAAATAAAGGGGCAGTGAGGTTGTCCCCAGGTACCAAATCATGAGGCTGGGAGCCAAACCTAGGGCTTTGCTACATTCAACTTTTTCCATACTGCTAACAGGAGTATTCCACCATCAGTCAGTTTATCATACTATGATAACTTGCATGTTGCTACCTTGCTGGAAGCTATACCACCAGTATTTTGAATACCAGTAGGGTCACCCATGGTGGACAGGTTTCAGCAGAGTTTTCAGACTAAAACAGACTAGGAAGAAAGGCCTGGTGATCTGAGAATTACCCAATGAAAACCCTATAGATCATGACAGAATATTGTCCAGTGTATGGGAAGGGCCCACACAATTGTTGCAACAATGGGCTGAAACATGCCAATGATCATGAAGATAGCACAGGACTGGGCAATGTTTTCTTATGCTGTGCACAAGGTCAACGTGAGTTGGGGGCTGACTTGACGGCAGCTAACAACAACAATGTGATTATCGACTGTTATCATATGAGTATGAATTCATTTGTCTGCTTTTCTAGGCTCATGTAATAACAGAGCCTGAAGGAATGGAACCCCTAAACTGGCAAGTTTAGAAAAACGAATGAAATGTCTCGGTTGCTGCTTCGAAAATGTGGGGTCCTGGTTGGACTCTCGGCTCCTAAGTGGTGAGGGAGGAGGAAGGTAGTGGGAATCAGGAGAAGATGCATCATAAAGAGAGGTCTTGTATGACACCCCTGAGCTTTGATGAGAGTTCAGGATTGCCTCCGCCACACCCCTATGCCACCTCTGAGGGTGTCTTAGTCATCTAGTGCTTCCATAACAGAAATACCACAAGTGGATGGGTTTAACAAAGAGAAATTTATTTTCTCACAGTCTTAACCAAACCCAAACCCACTGCCGTCAAGTCGATTCCAACTCATAGCGACCCTATAGGACAGAGTAGAACTGCCCCATAGAGTTTCCAAGGAGCGCCTGGCGGATGTGAACTCCCAACCTTTTGGTTAGCAGCCATAGCACTTAACCACTACGCCACCAGGGTTCTCTCACAGTCTAGTAGGTTACAAGTCCAAATTCAGGGCGTCGGCTCCAGGGGAAGACTTTCTCTGTCAGCTCTGTAGGAAGGTCCTTGTCCTCAATCTTCCCCGGTTGAGGAGCTTCTCAGGCGCCGGAATCCCAGGTCCAAACGATGCACTCTGCTCCTGGTGCTGCTTTCTTGGTGGTATGAGGTCCCCAACTCTCTGCTTGCTTCCCTTTCCTTTTTATCTCTTGAGAGAGAAAAGGTGGTGCAGGCCACACCCGAGGGAAATTCCCTTTACTTTGGGTCACAGATCTGACCTCAGTAAGGGTAGTGTTACAATCCCACCCTAATCCTTTTAACATAAAATTACAGTCACAAAATGGAGAACAGCCACAGAATACTGGGAAGCATGGCCTAACCAAGTTGACACATATTTTGGGGGGGGACACAATTCAATCCATGACAGAAGGGAAGGACTGTAATGGCCAAGGATTCTACTGGGAGGTGAAGTTGGGAGTGGAGGCCTTTCAGTATGATTAAGGCTCTGGTGGCTGCATGTGTAGTTTTTTAGGACTTTTGTGTCTTAGTATCTTTTGCTTCCAGTTGGTGCAGTAAGATGAATTGGGGGCTGTTTCCTGTGTGGAAAGAAACAATCTGCTTTGGATTTCTCAAGGGGAAAGTCATGGTGGAGTTCCGGGGAAAGATGGCATCCTTAATACCATTCAGACTGCCACTGGGCTGGATAAAAGAATTCCTCAGCATTCACACTTGCCCAAAGTATGCGTTTGGCATCAGAGCTCCAGCATGTAATACAGTCTTCTCTGAGAGTGTTGTGTTTTGTTGAACATAGGGTCACTATGGGTTGGAACCAACTCGGCAGCACCTAACAACAACCGAGACTGAGACACTGCAAGAAGCAGTAAAAGACTTAATGTCCTGGGTTCTAGCTGTGTTGCTCTCTATTGCACATCAGGTAATTGTAGCCCAAGTGTCAGGAAAGCCTGAAGGACAGATTTCACCTTCTTTAACAATCCTTTTGCTCAGGGTCAGCCCAGAGTAGCAAGTCTCAGGTACCAACCAAGACATCTGATTTATGGTGAAGAGTGATGTGTTCAGAGTGAGCCAACACCTTGACAGCTGCTAACACAACCTTTAACACATGGATTAAAATTAATTCTGAGCTTAATTCAGTCTGTCATTTCCTCTTAATACTTGAAAAGCCACAGTTCTGTTTGAAAATTCTCTCCAAAGGCCCTAGTGGGTGAATTTATTCTTCCGCTTGACTGCATTTGGAACCCTTGAGTATGAGCCACCTTGAAATTGAAGCTGGGAAAGTCCCAGGTCCCTCTCGCCAAGAGAAGAAGCAAAGGTATGTTCTGAGGTTTAGTAAGTAATTACTGAGTTGTTGACATGTTGTGGTCAGAGGAAGAAAACAGAGGTGTTGGCAAGTATGAACAGAGATTAGTAAGGATCTTGGGTCATGAGGTTATAAATGAAGTAGAACATTTTTCTGTTCTTGACCTTTGGCTCAGGCCAGTGAAACCAGAATATGCATCCTTCCAACTCAATGAACCAGGCGTTGGCGTGGTACATCATTATTTTCACTGTCTCAGTGACCATGGTCAGTGGTGATCCAGTTTATTCTGAAGACAGTCAAAAGTCCTTGGTTGTCTGGAACAGAAGCAGCAGTGACTTGAAGGGGAGAAAGTGAAGAGGAAGAACCAACAGCCAGGATTAATTGGCCATTTCCACACCATCTGCAGTTGGTTGGAACAGCAGATAGGGCAGATTTCCCAATGTACTGACTTGGTCTGGGTCTAAGTCATTGAGACCCTTAGGGAAGGAGGATGTTCTCAATTTGCTGATAACCTTCAGCGAGGGTTCCCAAAGCCTCAGCCATTTGTGTGCCACACCTTCTCAGTTTTTTTCATGTGATGTGTTGCAATTTATACTTGTCCATGACTCAGTTTTTAACCAAAATATCTGTATTTTAAAGAGAAACTTCCCCTCCCATCACCTACCCCTTTCCTCGAAGCACTGCTTCACCTCCTGGATTCCCTGGCTTGGTGAATGGGTGTTACCATCTACCGGGTCACCCAGTGCAGAAACTTGAGTCATTCTAGACTCCTCACTCTCCTTCTACCCACCCCCCCGCCATGTTCTATTAACTTTATCACCTATGTATAGGGGGACCAAATAATTATCATCCCAACAAGTGCATTTTGGGGAATGAAAGGGACACTATTAATAATTTTGTTGTTGTTGGGTGCCATCGAGTTGATTTCAATTCATACTGACCCCATGCGACGGAGTAGATCTACTCCATAGGGTTTTCTAGGCTGTAATCTTTACAGGAGCACATCACCAAGGTGCTTCTCCCACGGAGGCACTGGCAGGGTTCAAACCACCAACCTTTTTGTTAGCAGCCATGCGTTTAACCGTTGCACCACCAGGGCTCCTTATTAATTAATTAATTACACCTGGATATATGTAAACTGGAAGCCCTGGTGGCACAGTGGTTAAGAGCTTAGATGCCAACCAAAAGGTTAACAGTTCAAATCCACCAGCCGCTCCTTGGAAACCCTATAGGGCAGTTCTACTCTGTCCTATAGGGTTGCTATGAGTTAAAATTGACTTGATGGCAATTTTTTTTTTTTTTTAAGTGTGTATAAAGTGAGGTAGCCCTGGTGGTGAAAATGGATAAACACTCAGCTGCTATCTGAAAGCTTGGCTGTTAGAACCCACCCAGAGGAACCTCAGAAGAAAGTCACGGCAGTCTGCACCTGAAAGGTCACAGCCATGAAAACCCTGTGGAGCGCAGTTCTGCTCTGAGACAGACGGGGCTGCCACGAGTTGGAATCAACTTTAAGGCAACTAGTTACTGGTTATATATACATTGGAGTCCCTGAGTGGTGCACATGGTTAATGTGATTGCTTAATAACCAAGAGGTTGGAGGTTCAAGTCCACCCAGAGGCACCTCAGAAGAAAGGCTTGGTGATCCACTTCTGGAAAAATCAGCCATTGGAAATCCCGTGGAGCACAGTTCTACTCCGATGCACATTGGGTCGCGGTGAGTAAGAGTCGACTAAATGGCAACTGTTTTGTTTTGTTTTTTATATAAACTGAATCTGTTATAAGCTAGCAGGGGTGTGTGGTCTCAAATCCTCTTAACTTTTCTCCATTCCCATCACCACTAACTTAGTTCAGGCCTTCATGACTATTTACTTGGATTAGAACGGCAATTTGCTACTGTTTCCATGACTTCAGTGTTGTTTCTTTCCAACACATTTTACATACTGCAGAGGGTGAGCTTTCTAAACACAAACTTGATACATCACCTTTTTTTTTTTTTTTTTTTAAATTGTGGTAAGTGTATATATATAAGCAGCCCTGGTGGTGGAACACTTGAGTGCTTGGCTACTAACCAAAAGGTTGATGGTTTGAATCTACCCAGTGCCTCCATGGGAGAAAGACCTGGCAATCTGTTCCTGTAAAGGTTAAAGCCTAGAAAACCCTATGGGGCAGTTTTACTCTGTCATGTGGGGTCACTATGAATCAACTTCAAGACACTTAACAACAAATTATTGTATATATAAACCAAATACCCATTGAGTTGATTCTGACTCATAGTGACCCTGTAGGACAGAGTAGACCGGTCCCATAGGGCTTCCAAGGAGCACCTGGTGGATTCCAACTGCCACCTTTTGGTTTGCAGCTGTAGCTCTTAACAACTACATCACCAGAGTTTCATATATATATATATATATATATAGATATATATATAGTGGACCCCTGGTGGCACAGAGGTTAAAAGCTTGGCTGCTAACTAAAAGGTTGGCAGTTGGAATCCACCAGCCACTCCTTGGTAGCCCTGTGGGGGAGTTCTATTCTGTCCTGTAAGGTCACTATGAATCAGAATATATATAAATATATATAAAAAACAAAACATTTGCCATTTCAACATTTTTTACATGTACAATCCAGTGACATTAATTATCCATTGTGTTTGATATATCATTTTCTTACTTAAAATCCTTCAGTGGATCCCCATAACCTAGAGAGCTTTGTAAAACCCCAACTCACTGAACAGTTAAGTCAGAATTCCTGGAACTGGGCCAGAAGCATCATTTCAGGTGACTCCAATGCGCATCCAAGGCTGAGAACCACTTCCGTAGCGGTGGCCCACCAACATGACATGCATTAAAACCATCTGGAGGTCCAGGTAAAACAGTGCCTGGGCTCTAAGCCCCAGAGTTTCAAGCTCGATAGATTAGGAGATGAGCATAAGAATTTACATTTCTAACAAGTTCCCAGGTGATGCTGACCCTGCTGCTCTGGGGAACACCCTTTGAGAACCACTGGTCAATAGCCTCATTTGGTCTGTCCATTTCTTTAATATTTTCCCATCTTCTAACAGGCTTATGTCCTAAAAACAAAACAGCCCTCCACTGTGGCTCTTTTGTTTGTGGTTTGTATTGTTTTACCCGTTTCCTAACCTCTTCCAGACCTGTTACTCTACTGAAGTTTTTCTTGAAAACATTTGCCAGTGGCTGTCTTCATGCCAATGAATGGTCTCAGTATTCTTGAGCCTGCTCTTCTGGCTTGAGACACAGTTGATCATGTCAGTAATTTCCCTCCTTTGGATTCAGAGCCACTACTCTTTGGATTTTCCTTATTTCTCTTCCCACCCTCCTCCCTTCCCTGCTTGGAAGTAGGGCTTCCCATGCAGGACTCCCATGTCCATTTTCTTGGGTCCTTACATTTATCCGTTAAAAAAAGGACAGTCTTTGGACCGAGACAGACATGAATTTGTACTTTGTATTTAAACACTTCGCTCAAATTCTCTGAACCTCAGTTTCCTTCACTGGTAAGTCAAGGGTGATGATAATAGTACCTCCTGTAAAAAAAAAAAAGAAAAGAAAAAGAAAACATCTATGGCACATAGCCCTCAAGAATCAGCTATTATATGTTTCACCTTTCCAAAAAAGGTAAACTCTTACCTCAAAGAGTCTATGGGATGCAGAGAGCAGAGCCAGGGATATAAAAAACAGCATGGAGGAACAAAGCCAGGATTTATTCAGACACAAGGCGATGGTCCCAATCAAAGATTTTCCAGGGGGGCTGGACAGAGGTAAGGGTGACAGATGGGATCCCCTGTGACTATATAAAGTGTGAGGTCACAGGCTAACATATGCACAAAACCAGTTGCCATCAAGTTGACCCTGACTCCAACTCATGATTACCCCATGTGTTGCAGAGTAGAGGATTTTCAATTGCAGCGAGCTTTTGGAAGTAGATTGCCAGGTCTTTCTTCTGAAGTGCCTCTGGGTGATCCAACTGCCAACCTTTTGCTTAGTAGCTCAGCACTTAACCATTTGTGCCACCCAGGGACTCCTACCAATGCACAAAACCTGCTGAACCAAACCCGTTGCTGTCAAGTCGATTCCAACTCATAGCGACCCTATGAGTTAGACAGAGTAGAACTGTTCCATAGGGTTTCCAAGGAGCAGCTGGTGGGCTCGAACTGTTGACCTTTTGGTTAGCAGCCATAGCTCTTAACCACTGTGCCACCAGGTCTCCAAGGGAGGGTGTTATTAGCCATGCTAGGAAGGGCTATGGAATGGCCCCAGAGGAAACCCACAAGAGATTTCAACCCTGTCAGTGTGGAATTTGGTCACGTTGGCAAGAAACAGAATGATAACGAACCAGTTAAGGTTTGTGCCATTTCTTATAGACGGATGCAAAACATGACCGCGGGGTGTTACACAGAGCTCTCATTTCCAGATAAGGTCTCCGAGTGCTGTTTTCCTTCCCTGATGTTATTCAGCAGGATGGCTCACATGTTGAAATTTGATACCCCTTGGGTGAAAAATCCCTTTGCAGGTTGTACCAGATGTTGCTTGTATAGCTCCCCAAGCCCAGAAAGATGAGTTAATCCTGGAAGGAAATTATTTTGAACTTGCATCAAACTCAGAGGCTTTGATCCAACAGGCCACGACAATTAAAAACAAGGCTACAGAAGAACGGTGGGTGAGATAGTCCTGTCTTTGAGAAATGAACAGGGCCACTGGCCCACGACCACATTCCAGAACCCTCCAGATGCAGACAGCCTTGAGGCCTCACTTGGTGTGAAGTTGTGAAAATACTGCACTTAACCACATGTAGTCATAAACAAAAACCTCCTTACTCTTTAAAGATCCTGCCTAAGCATCACCCTGTCCAAGATGATTCCCCTGACTGCTCTAGCCACCCCCGATCTCATTTACCTCGAAACTTCTCTTACCCTCATCAGCCATAGCACAGAGCTTAACACTTGTTTATTCTCCAAATACATACCTCGATCTTTCTCCAGTTACATGGTAAGCTCCTAAAAAAAAGCTCCTAAAAAAAAAAAAAAGCTCCTAGAGGTCCTAAATTAAGTATATTTTATATTTCCGTGTTTCTAGCACTCTGAGAGACACAAAATAGGAAAAGATTCATATTCATCTTTGTGTCTCTAAGATCTAGCTCAGTACATAGTAGATACTTACAGGGGTGGGTTAACCAGTAAGCAAGGTATGCATCGGCTTACATTAAGGAAGGTGTGCGTGGGATTCCTTGTGCTTACTTACTGATCTGTAGTGAACAATTATCACCTGTTTTTCACAACAAATCATGGTGGAAAACAGGTGAAATTGTTCACTACAGGTTAGTAAGTACGCACAAGTAAGCCTGTGTGTACCTTGCTTGTTGGGTAATTTGGCCCTGGTACTCGATAAGTGCTTATTAAATGAGTGATTGAAATTGCTGATTGGTAGCTACACTGGGTTGGCATGAAAAAATAAATAAGGGAAAGATGTAACCGGCATCTCTTGTTTTCTTTCCCCAGCACCTCACCCTCCTTCTTCTAGAAATTTCCCCTCCCCTAACCCCAGCCCTGTGGTTCCCACAGGAGTTGCTATGTTGTTTTCCTGACTTTCTGACTACAGGGAATTAGTTGTTCCAAAGTTGACCTGACTCAAATTGCTTCAATGAGGCTTTCTTTGGGACTTTTGCATTGGAACCAGAGAGGATGTTAAGATAGTCTTTTTCTAGTGACAAAGGCTATAAGATGTACTGGTAAATTTGGGAACTTTGGGCCTTGATGTTTTTTACTATGTGGAAAAAGCTGATCTCTAGGCAGAGGGAAGAATGAAGCTAATGGAGACAGTGAATGGAGCCACAAAGACAAGAAGAGAGAATCCTGACGGTGTTTGAGTCCTGGTTTCAGGTGTTCCTGTGCTGTAGGCATGTTCTCGTCTTTGGGTATTAGGGACATCACATTATCCCTTATAATAACTCCCACTTTTGATTAAATGAATTTGAGTTCGGTCTTTGTCGTTTGCAACACAAGTCCTAACTAATGCAGAAATGCCTGCTGCATGGTAGACACTCAATAAAAAAGTGAACAAAATCTCATTATGCCAAGTTATGAAGTTTTGTAAACATGAATTTTTCAAGACTTCCCATCCTTGTTTGTGGTTTTAATAACTACCTCTTTGCTATCCCTCTCAAAACTAGTATAGTACTGAGTAGAGAGGAGATACACAGTATATATGGAAGCTACAGTTTCTGGCAGATTGACTTTTCATTTTCAATGACTTTTTTCCATGTGTGCATTTGCTGAGAATCTCAGATGCTTAGGGCCACAGTACCATCTGTGCATGATGGAAAACAGTTTTAAGGGTTCCCTAAAGTCCAGAGCGATGGGCTTCAAAGAGCAGCCACAGAGTTTAACACCAAAAGATGGTCTTCGCCAGCAAAGGCTGTGAGAAAGAGCCTTTGAATAGCTCCATGGTACAGAAGATGGCACTAGAGACTTAATGGTGTCCACATTTTCCAAACCTCAAATCCAGGCACATGGCTCAATGCATATGTGAGAATTTATGGGAACAGTGGAAGCAGTTTATTTGATGTTGGTTGACTGGCTTGGCATCTCTGGTTACCATTTTTATAAAGCTAATCTTTAGCATCAAACCCTTCTCTGGACAGGCTTGTTTACTTATTGCCCCCCACCCCCAATAGGCCTTCTGTGTTTTATCCTTGCCACATTTGCTCACAAAATTCCTGGTGCCAGATACCTCTCCGTTCCCTGCTTCATATCCTTTCATTCATACTCTACCCATTCTCCAGGGGCAGCTACTCTACCTCCTCTGGAAAGGAGCATTCTAATAGACACACCTGGCGTTTTATCCTTCATTCCAAGAATGGTAAATATACACCGTACAACCACATATCCACACTCCCTACTCCTGTGACAAAGATGACTAATTGTTCTTGGTGGTCTTTCCCTTCACAGCTGGCAATAACTGCTTAACTTTTCCAATATCCTTGCCTGAAGAATTTGCCATTCCACAAATAAACATGCTTTGTGGATAGAGAAATTCTGGAGAGCATCTTAAGGAGAGACACCCTGATGAAGGAGAAGGTCTATGAGATTGGGAGCCTTTTGACCAGGGTCCTCACATGGCTGTACCCCCATCAAGTCACCAGAAACACTCTGGGATTCGATTTCCCAGTTTGTAAAACAATTCATTTGGATACACCAGCACGTCCCAAGTGTATTCCCTGGAATATTGATCATATAAGAAATTTATATAAAAAGGAGTTTGTGGTGCAAATGGTTAACTCATTCAGCTGCTGTCCAAAAGGTTGGAGGTTGGAGTCCATCCAGAGGCACTTCGGAAGGAAGGTGCAGTGATCTACTTCCGAGAAAAGTGCCATTGAAAATCCTGTGGAGCACAATTTTAATCTGACACACATGGAGCCACCATGAGTTGGAATGGACTCAATGGCAACTGGGTGGTTACTGAAGGCCATTTGCAATTGGGAAATTGCATTTTACCTTGTAAGATACACAATTCTTTATTGCTGGCTCTGAGAATGCTAGCAATAAAGAACCTGCTTATTTTTTGTTTACTTAATGTTTATTTAACCCAGCATTTCCCACCCCCCTTTGGTTTCAGATAATAACTGTGAGTATGTCTCAGAGCTAATGTCCACACTTGGTAAAAACAGTTGGCTAAATATTTTCTGAGGATCCTTCCTAAGGTTCTGAGTCTATGAAATAATCATGTAATTTGATTATAAAACCAAAAAAAATCCATTGCCATCGATTAGATTCCCACTCATAGCGACCCTATAGAACAGAGTAGAACTGTCCCATAGGGTTTCCAAGGAGCAGCTGGTGGATTCGAACTGCTGACCTGTTGGTTAGCAGCTGAACTCTTAACCACCGCATCCTAAACTGCCCCTTAATTAATTAAAGATGGAGTCACAATTTCAAATTTCTGAGATCTTTGTCAAAAAATATTAGAGGGTTTTAAAATAAGGCTCCTTCTGCCCTATTAGTTTCCAGAAATGGGCAATAGGGGACACTATTGTGAAATGCAGTAATGACCACCCCTCCTCAAACGCAGCAGGAAAGGGCAAACCCAAGTTCCAGCAACCAGAGGGACTTCAGCAATTCCCTTTCCAGCTGAATAGAAAGCTACTGACATCAAACTCCTCTTCCTGGTGGGTCTGTCTCTTCCAAGAGACAGAGAAAAAAAGGATAGAACAGGATCGGTGACCTCTTACTTTTTGCCTCTTAGCATCATAGAAGCCCTGGTGGTGCAGTGGTTAAGAGCTTAGCTAACCAAAAGGTTGGCAATTTGAATCCACCAGCCACTCCTTGGAAACCCTATGGGGCAGTTCTAGTCTGTCCTATACGGTTGATATGAGTCAAAACCGACTCAATGGCATCTAACAGCAACAACATGAGAGAGAGAAAATCACATGAAGTAACTACAACTGCTTGTAGATGGTTTGTGTTTACTCGGGACAGCTACATTTGACAGTGGGGGTTCTTATTGGACTAAACATAGAATCTATGAATTGAATAAGAAATTCTTTCTTTCCTTCACCAGTTATAGCATTTTAAATAAAAAAAAAAAAATGGTACTGTTGGGGAAAATAACAAACTTCGTTAGGATATGTCCCTTAAATTTTTTTTTTCCTCGACTTTGGGCACAAGCCCTACACAATAGGATTCTTTAATGATGTGGCAGACCACAAAGGGCTTGGAGGCTACAGGGAAAAATGCAGCTTTTTCTTACTGATCAGCTCTTTGCCTTGTGTGTGTGTGTGTGTGTGTGTGTGTGTGTGTGTGTGAGGTGGAACGGGGCAGGCAGGCCTCTATCCAAGTCAAACCCAAGAGATTTATGGAGTTACTGGTTCTAAGGAGATACCGTCAGCATTTGAAAGGCCGGGTGGGAAATGTACATAGCTGAAATGTGGCTGAACCAGAACTTGACCCTCAAACCTTTGCTCTTCACCAGTATGGCGCACTGTCTTGCTCTTCTTTGTACTGTCCAACTAGCGCAGAGCTAGGTGTACAACCAACCACAAATTGCCACAGAGTCAACTCCAGCTCATGGTGACCCCATGTGTATCAGGGTAGAACTGTGCTCCATAGGGTTTTCAACGGTGATTTGTTTTTCAGAAGTAGATCACCAGGCCTTTCTTCCAAGGTGCCTCTAGGTGGACTTGAACCTCCAACCTTTCAGCTAGCAGCTTAGTGCATTTACTGTTTGAAGCATCCAGGGGCTCCCATGTGTGTATAATAGGTGCTTAATAAATATTTGTTGAATAACAGCCTTTTATAAAACAATGAAGGTCTTCACAAGAGACAGAAATTGAGTTGAATACCCCTCAACAATACTGCCCTAACACAGAGCCCCCCACTTAGGAAAGAAGCATTTACATAGAATTTTAAAGTTTTTCCTCAAGAGAATGTGTAAACAAGATTTAAAATTATGGGCTACAGAGGCCCATGGAGGACAGAGAAGTCACTTTCCACTGATAGAAATTTTCTACATCACAGGCTCAGAGGAACTTTGTGCTTGGAGGGTCTTCTGCAGTCACTTAATCTTACACTTTAGTTCTACACCAGAGGAGACCAGGGTCCTCAAGCCATGTAGGGAGGTACCAGCTCAGCCAGTGCTTGAGCTGACCACCTGCCCTCCAAAGCATTGTCCTTCCCAGTGCCCTGCACTGGGCCCCAGGTTGGAGACCTCAGGTGCTCCCCTCCAGAGGCAGCATGGTGTAAGCAATAGCCACATCTGACCTTAATTCTGCACACCGCCCAAAGCGTCTTCTTTCTGACATTCTCATTCCTTTCCCAATGAGAACAGTGGTGGAAACGGACTGCAACTGGGGCCTATTGGACCAAAAACCCACTGCCATCGAGTCTATTCTGACTCATAGTGACCTTATAGGACAGAGTAGAACCGCCCCATAGAGTTTCCAAGGAGCGCCTCGTGGATTCAAACTGCCAACGTTTTTGTTAACAGCTGTAGCACTTAGCTACTGCGCCACCAGGGTTTCCTGTATTGGACCAGCAAAGAAAAATAAAACAAAAGCGGTTACCATCAAGCTGATTCCGGCTCCACCTTGTGTGTTATCAGTAGAACTACCCTCTGGAGAGTTTTCATGCAGATCGTTAGGCCTGCCTCCAAATGCCTCTGGCAGGGTTTGAACCACTGACCTTTCCATTGGTAGCTGAGCGCCTGACCATTTGTACCACCCAAGGACTCCTGCAAGTGAAGTCCAATTCGTCTGGCTGACTTCTGACCTGTCTCTACCACTCACCTCTCACAAAAGTAATACAGGGCGAGCTCAGAACTGGAAATTAAGCAGTTTAAGGTCTTTGGAAAGTTCCTTAGAATTCCAGGAAGTACTGCATCATAGAGTCACAGAGTAGGAAAGGATTCATGAGGAAAGGACATGAACATTTGTTAAACACCTCCCATGTTATTAGACATATTTCAGCCTCACCATCACTCTCAGACGTGGGTATACTGTGCTCTCCTTTGTAGCAAGGGGAAAACCGAGGATCAGAGTGGTTCAGGAAATTGGCCCAAACCTTTCAACTACTAAATTAGGATTTGAACTCAAGGCTGTTTTAAATGAGGAAACCACTGCTTAAAATCATACACCATATCCTCCATCTGTAATTTTTTTTTTTCCTGTGCTTTCTTCAAATTCTCACAGAGAGCAATGTTTTACAACCACATTTGTGTCTGCCTTTCAGAACTATTAGGATGAGCAAGTTCTTCCCAGGGTCTAACTTAAATCCTCCCAGCTGCAATGATAGCCACTGGCCCTGCCCTCAGGGAACATGGAAAATGGCTACAACATTCCAGTTAGCAGCAGTTTCCCAGCCCTGGTTCCAAACTGCTTCTGTTACAAGAATTGCCAATTCAAAACACATGCGCTGTCCTGAAGCTTCACTCCTGCCCATACACTCTGTTTTTCTTTGGACCCCTTTCAGGGGGAAACATCACTCAGAATCAGGCCCCGTTGTCTGGATTGCAATCAAGGTGGATCAAGCTTTTCCTCTATCCCCGTTTCTGAGCTGAGTCCTGACAATCAAAGTATATTCCAGGGCTAACATTTTGACCAAATGAAGAGCGTATTCGCATCACAGCTGTGTCTGGGACTGCCCAAAATCCCAAACCCATTGTCGTCGAGTCAATTCAGACTCATAGTTACCCTATAGGACAGAGTGGAACTGCCCTGTAGAGTTTCCAAGGAGTGCCTGGTGGATTCAAACTGCTAACCTTTTGGTTAGCAGCTGTAGCACTTAACCACTACACCACCACGGTTTCCATGTCTAGTACCAGAAACTATAATCTTTTACATGGGGAATTGGGATACCCTCTTTGATTCTTCTTACATGAGGAATTGGGATACCCTTTTTGATTCTTTACTAATAGAAAATTCTAGCTTGGGAATCACTTTGCAAAAATGTATGAGTGCAGGGCATGATAGAAAAGTGCACAGCAGTACAACAACTTGCTTTTAAGAACAAGTGAAGCTAATAAGGATAGGGTTGCACAGCTGATTGATTGCTCTCAATAAGTTGTATGCCTGTAAAAGCTGAATTGGAAAAAGTTGTGTGATAAATATATTAACAACAATGACAAAAAAAAAAAAAAAGAGTAGCTGCTCAGGTTGCTTGCTTATACCCAAATGCCTCGTGGGACTTCGTTTCTTGGTTTGGAGGTTTAGAGTGATAGTTCCATGGGGCATCCCAGTTATTTAGCTAGTATCATGTTTAGGGCTTCTGTTCTACCTCTAGTTCATTGAGTAACACCTAGGGTCTTAAAGGCTTGCAAACAGTCATCCAAGTTACAGCAATTGGTCTTTATTCAATTGGAGCAACAGAGGAAAAAGGAGAGTCAGGAATAGGAGAAGAAAATGGAGTGTGCAGCTAATCGCCTCCATGAACAACTGTCACCTTTGCCATGAGACCAGAAGAACTGGATGGTGCACTATTGAATACTGTAATCAAAGATTCTATAGAATTCCTGATCCAAAGGGGGAAAATGTAAAACAGAATTTCAAATTCTCATGCAGTCTAGATTTTTCAGAGCCGTGGAGGCTGAATGAACCCCTGAAACTATTGCTGTAAGATAATTTTTAAACGAAAAATATCCCCCAAAGTCTTCTTAAAACCAAATAGTTTACCATAACTAGTAAAGAATGTCTGCCTTGAGCATTATGCTCTTTTAAGATCTATCCATATGGGATCAAATTGACAATAATTTTGAAAGGTTAGATAGGAAACTCAGGGGGCAGTGAGTTTATGTTAATGGAGGAGAACAACTCAGAAAAGAAGGGTGAGAATGGTTGCACAACTCAAAGAATGTAATCAGTGTCACTGAATTGTACATGTAGAAAACTTGAATTGGTATATGTTTTTACTGTGTATATTATCAACAGCAAAACAATGAATTATTAAAAACAGAAAAAAAAAAGTGAAGATTTCTGGAAAAATGCAGGGTGTTTGGAGGTGAAAGATCTTGGTTTGAATCCCACTGCAGCACCTTACAAGCTTTGTGATCTTTGTAAGTTATTTTCTTCTCTGTGAAATGCAGGTAATAATAGATATCTCATACGGTTGTTGAAAAGATTCTTGCAAAGTGCATCATTCAAATTTTATAGGTACTATTATTGGCATTAAAGAAGTCTACCTTTGATTTAAGAAAAGAATAAACTTCAATCTTGGTCCTTTTGGGTACACCTTTATTCCTTACACATTTTAAGAGCTGATTTTTTTAATAGTTCACATTTATTTGGGCACTTACTATGTGGCAGGCTGTGCATGTCTCAAGTTTTACATGTATTTGTTCATTCCTAACAACAATCCTAAAATGAGAAGCATCCTCATTTTACAGCCAAGTCATACAAAAACAAAAATAAACTGTTTGCCATCCAGTCGATTCCAACTCATAGTGACCCTATAGGACAGAGTAGAAATGCCCCGCAGAGTTTCCAAGCAGCAGCTGGTGGATTTGAACTGTCAACCTTTTGTTAGCAGCTTGGATCTCTTAACCACTGCACCACGAGGACCCAAGACATATAAAGTGAAGGAAATTACCTAAGGCTGTGAGCTAACAAGTGATGGAGCCAGACTTTGAACCTAGGCATTCTGATTCCAGAATCCATGCTCCTAAGCACTAAATTAGTTAGGATTTGTTTTTGGCTGTGAGTAACAGAAACCCAAAATAACAGTGGCTTCAAAAAAAAAATTTTTTTTTTCAACTAGATGGAAGTTTATTGCCCTCTTATGTAAAAGTCCAGAAGTTGATAGTTAAAGACTAGACTAGAGGTTCAGCTCCAAACAGTGGTCGGGGCTCCATGTTCCTCCTGCTTTCTAATCTAAAAAAAACACTCCTAAAATGTAGTCTTGGAGGCATGGGTGGTTCAGTGGTAGCATTCTTGCCTTTCACACGGGAGACCAGAGTTCAACTCTCAGCCAGTGTACCTCATGCACAGCCACAAACCTCTCTGTCAGACCTGGAGATTTATTTCCGAAAATCAGCCAATGAAAACCCTATGTATCAAAATGTCTGATCCTTAAGTGATCATGGGGATGGCCCATGACCAGGCAACATTTCACTCCATTGTGCATGGGATTGCCATGATTTAGGAGCCAAGTTGATGGCAGCTAACAATAATATGCAGCCTTATCCTCAGCACCCAAAATAGCTGCTAGAGCTTCAGCCATCCAGTCTATATTGCAAGGAGCAGGATAGAGGAAGTGACTGGACAGAAAAGGGGCGAAGACACATGCCAGTTGTGTATTATGGACTGTTTCTGGATGCAGCCATGTGTCTTTTCTGCTTACATCTCACCCTAATCATGACTTAGTCACAAGGTCAGACCTAGCAGCAAGGGGGTGAGAAATGTAGTCATTATTCTGGGTGGCCTTGTGACCAATTCAAAACTGGAGGATTTTATTAAGGAAAGATGAGGAGAAGTAGTCAGGGGCTAGGCGGAGCTGTGGGAGAGTAGTGGGAGATGAAGCTGGAGAGGTGGGCACTGGCTGGGTGGATTCCACTGAGGAGAATGTCCAGTGATGAAAACTTACCAAGACTCCACATTTATCATTCTAGTCTTTGCCTGTGTTTATCTCCTATTTCAGTAGGTACCAATGGAAGGCAGGGCTGTCCCCTGAGAACCATCCCCTGAGAACCCCTGAAGCCTTTTAAATAGGCCACTCCCAGAACACCAACACAGGTGACTGCCTTGGTGATGGACTTGAGGCTGGTTCTGTCCTGGGACCCATAAGCCCATTAGGTTAAGAGGGGAAGTGGGTGATTTCTGACCCACACCTCCAGGGAGTCCAGAAAAAGGAGGTGGGATGGCAAGGCACCATGATGGACCACAGTCTCTGAGTGGTCCTTGGCTGGCTTCTCTTAACCTCTAAAAGGATCCTGGGGTCACACACTGGAGAGTAATTTCATAGTTTCCAAAGCTCTACTTCCCTTGAAATACACAAAAAGTTGTTCTGCCTTTTCACAAAGGTGCCTGATGATTCTCATGCTCAAATAAGTTTGGGAAACACTGTGCTCAGGGTGGTGAGTGATATGGGAGGATCTACCTAGAGTGACAGATGAATCATGAGACAATGAACTCCCTGTTGTTAGGAGTTCTGTGTTTCAACACCCATGCTGTGTCTCTGTACTTGACACATTGTAGATATTCAAATATCTGGTGAATGAATGAATGAAGACAAGCTTAAGCATCCCCAGCCTTCTTGAATCCTCTTTCCTTTACTTCCATGGGGTAATCCTAAAAGGAACTCACATTTTTATACTCTTAACACCCACAAGGTAGGAGATAGATACTATTATTACCCCCATTTTACAGATGTAGAAACTTAGGTTAAGTGACTTGCCCAAGGTTATACAGATAGTAAGCACTAGAACCAGGATTCAAACTCTGTCACTTTAATGTTATACTTTCTTGTTTATCTAATAGGGAATAACTATTTATTTCATTTCAGTAGATTTACCATAGCTCAACTCATTCCCCATGAAACAGAAGAAGTCCATTCAGTAGTTATTTAATATAACAGGTAACCTAATACACAGATGTGAGTACTGTCATTCAACACCAACGTTATAGAAAAGTTCCACTCTACTCCATAGACTATTTGCTCATATTGAAATGCCAAATGAGATTGGTGGAGAGGAATGTATATTGACCTTGAATGTTTATCTTACTCCTGAGCACACTCGTCTGTTTTTGTTAATAGGAATGAAGGCAATTCAGAGCAAATATTCTTGATGGTGGAATTCTTTCTCCATCTATGAATTCTTATCATCCCTCGGGCTGAAGAGTAGGTTGTCAGTTTAGACAGTGAACCCAGAGGCTTCTGGGCTCTTCTGTCTTTCAAAAGATGCATTGTTTCTTCAGGACCTTTAGCTGAAGTTGAACCTTAGAAGATTTGTGATTCTGTGGTGGATTAACTACATCACAAGGACCCCAAGTAGGCTTAGAAGTATAAAACAGCAATATGGGGCCCCATGTAAAAACCCCTCTCTTTTCCAGTGACAAATACAAAGTACAAGAGCTGACCCCTTTTCTGATCTGCCTTCTTAGTCCCCACCTCCCGCACCATTCCTCTCCCCACTTTTCTGTCCACTGCCCTAGTGCTGGCATGTGTGGAGGAGGGGAGGCTACCCACATTGGGAATGGTTTCCATTTCTGTCCTTTGTTGACATTCCTTTAGAGAAGACATAACACACACAGATTGCGCTAGCAAATCCTGCCTCATGACATGTTTGGCATTAGTAGCCTTCATGTGGTTTCTAGTCAGTTCTTCATTAGTCTTAGATGCAGGCAACCCAGCCCGTGCATTGTTTGGCAACTTCTCGCTTTTGCAGGTTTTACTACACTATCTCCCAAGGTATAGCCCTTTAAGACTTCCCAACTAACAGCCTGACGTATTTACCAGGACCCCTGGTAGATCCTGGGGAATGTATTGCAGTGAGCCCAGCATTGCTATCTTTTTTCCAGGAATTTGTGTGTAACTGGTATGGAATCAGGAATCTAAAGAGAAAATGATGGCTCAGAGAAGTTGGGAATCTCATGGGTCTTAGGAGGAAAATATTAGTTTATAGGTCAAGGCAGCTAGGACTTAAGGAACTAAGATCTTGGAGAAAAGGAAAATTCAGAGAAAAGAGTTCAGCATTCTGTTGAACAGACTTTTCAATAGAAACAAACTAGAAGAAAATACAGTGACAACTTTAAAGTGACAAAAATAATTGCCAATGAAGAATTCTACACCCAGTGATAGTATTTCTTTAAAGTAAAGATGAAATAAGGATGTTTTCTGATAAACTAAAACTCAATGATTTTATTGGCAAGAGACAACAATTTTCAAGTATTAAAATCACATAAAATATGTTCTCTGACCACAGCTGAATTAAGCTAGAAATCAATGGCAAAGACATAACTTAAAAATCCGCATATGATTGGATATTTAGAAATACACTCATCCATAACACATATGTCAAAGAAAAAAATTACATGGAAACATTTTAACGGAATAAAAATATGAATAGCAAAATTTGCAGTATAGAATTAAAGCTGTGCTTAGAGGAAAATTTATAGGTCAAAAGTACATACAGATTAAAAGAAGAAAGGCTGAAAATCAGTGATCTATTTTCTACTTCAAGAAGTTGGAAAATGACAATAAATTAAATCCAAAGAAAGTCAAAGATGGCACATAATTTGGTAATTATAAAGAGGCTTAAATTTTGACCCAGTAATTCTCCTTCCAACAATGTATTATAATGAAATAATCAGAACCTTAGATAAAATGGTTATGCACAAAGATGTTTGTGGTAGTGTTATTTATAATTATAATAAATTGGCCACATTGTGATTCTAACAATAAGAAAATGGTTAAATCCATAAGATTTAATATTGAGGTAGTCATTAAGAATTATAGGGAATATCATGGGCCCCTCATCTTCCAGGCATATGGTGTAATTACACTTCCCTTCCAGCTGAAATTAGATATGAATAGCCTTAGCCTTGGTGGCACAGTTCAAGCCCACTGGCCACTCCACGGGAAAAAGATGTGGCAGTCGCCTTTGGTAAAGATTTACAGCCTTGGAAACCCTATGGGGGCAGTTCTACTCTGTCCTATAGGGTTGCTATGAGTCAGAATGGACTCCATGGCAGTGGGTTTGGTTTTTTTGTTTATAAGATTTAGGGTCGCTATAAGCCGGAATCAACAAAATGGAAATGGGTTTTTTTTTTTTTTAATAAACCAGCTCTTGCCGCATACCAAACCACCCCCAAAATTTAGTGGCTTAAAATAATCTCAGTGTTCTGTGGCTTGGCTGGTTGGCTCTTCTGGTCTGGACTGGCTCAGCTGGGGCTGAATGGTTGAGGATGGCCTCACATGCCTTGAACAGCTGGGCCTCTCTCTCCAGTTGCTATCCAGCTCAAGTTCTGGGTTCCGCCCAGCGTGACTTTGGCCAGTAAAGACAACGCCAGAGTGAGGAACAAAGAGAGGATTTATTCCAAGCTTGTGCACAAGTTGAGGCAGAGAGGAATGCAGTCCTCAGATTCTGCCTGCCTTGGGTTACATAGGTCAGATCTTTTATACTCTGAGGAGGAAGGAAGTTCTTAGCAAATCCTACAACTACAGGTTTTTATATTTTCCAACATACTACTTAAGCACAATACAGTCCTAATCTCATTGTAATGTTAGTGTATCTCATTATCCTGTTCAATCTTTGCCTGTTAAAAACCAGTTGCTGTTACAGGGGAGTGATTTTTACTATGTTAATGAACGCTTTTCTGACCTTAGGGCTCCAGATTCTGGTGTAATGGTTAATATTTGACAGGTGGCCTCTTGTGGTTATTCTGAAAGTTTAACAAGGGTTTGCTGTTTTGTTCTTAGCAAGCTTTATGTAACTAGGCTCTTTCAGGACATATGGATGGTATCAGTGTGGTCTCTCACCCGCTAAGAAGTCAACCTTGGACTCTACTAAAAACATTAAGAGAGAGCAAGCCCCAACACACAAGTACTCTTCAAGGCTCTGCTTACTTACATTTGCTAACGTCTCATTAGCCAAAACAAGTGCCATGGCCAAGCTCAGAGTCAAGGGGTAGAGAAATAGACTCAGCCTCTAGATTGGAGGATCTGCAAGATATTGTGGTTGATTAAAAAAAACTATCACACCATGTGACTCACACTGGCTAATAAAATGTGAAAGCTTTTGAGGCACACATTTTGAGAGGCAACACATGTTTTCCTACATTCCCCTTTCCCTCAACTAGACGCATTTGAAATGGCGGCTGCTCCATGTGCCTTAGTTCCACAATGATCAAGATGAGCGGAGCCTTGGTGCCAACTTGCACTGGACTTGCAGCTTGAATGAGAAATAAACCTTTGTTTGATGCCACACATCAAAGTTGAGAACCATTTGTTATTGCTGCAAACCTATTATAGCCAGACTACTACAAATATTATGCAGACACTAAACTGACCCTACAGATCACAATTGTCCAATCCTCTGGTACCTGGGATGCCATGATTTTGGGGCTGACTCAATGGCAGCTAGCAAGAACAACAACAAAATGATATTTTAAAAGAATATTTATGAGAGAAACAGTTCAATATATAATTTTAGATAAGCAAGCAGCCTCTAAGCAGGAATACACTTGTATGTATTATATAATCCTAAATTTGTCAGAACAAGCAAACGCACAACACATATCATGAAAGAAAATATATCAAAATGTTAACAGTGAGATTACAGGTAATTTTTATTTTCTTCTGTAAACGTCTCTATATTGTCCAAATTGTATCATCGCAGTAGAGTACGTTATTTTTTCTATTACTCCTTACCCTCCTCTACAAGAGGATTTTTCATCCCCACCCACTGTCATGTGAAGGATTTATGGAAGGAGTTTTTATCCCCACTTCATTGGATTTGCCCTTGGCCATGTGACATGCTTGACCAATGAAATGTGAGTAAATATAACATTCCCCACTTTGGAGCAGTAGGCTAGGCTTAAGATACATCTTAAGTTTCTCCCAGCTTTCTTGCTCCTTCCCAGGCATGTTCCCCACAGGGGTTGTTCCTCCAGTCTGGGTCTGGAAATGAGAAGACAGAGCAGAGCCAGGACCAGGCCGGCCTGGTACAGAGCCATGGCCCACTGCAACGTGCATGTAACACGAGGGAGAAATAGACCATTGTTATAAGTCATTGAGATTTGAGGTTGTCTGTTAACATAGCAAAGCTCATTAATATAAATTACTTTTTTAATTTCACAAACATAACCAAAAATATGGCCATCAGTGACTCAGAAGCAGCCAAATTTTAAGTCCTACCCATAAAGGATCCTGCTTTCTTCTTAATCCTGCACGATTTGCTCTTTTTCTCCTTCGATTTCAAGGTAGGATGCTACAAAATCAGGTTGTCCTCAAGTAAGCCAGTTCATAGATCCAAGTATTACCTCCGTGATAAGGCAGCAGTCCATGTTCCCATTTTCAGCAGATGTACCAGGAGTTGCCACTTCTTTGGACCTGAAGACAGCTAAAGACAGAGCTCACCTTTCCTTTTGCTGTTAAGTGCCCTCAAGTTGGTTCCAACTCATAGCGACTGTATGTACAACAGAACAAAACAGTACCCAGTCCTGCTCCATCTTCACGATCGTTATGCTTGAGCCCATTGTTGCAGCCACTGTGTCAACACATCTTGTTGAGGATCTTCTTCTTTTTTGCTGACCCTCCACTTTACCAAGCATGATGTTCTTCTCCAACGACTGGTCCCTCCTGATAACATGTCTAAAGTATAAGAGACGAAGTCTCGCCATCCTTGCTTCTAAGGCTCATTCTGGGCTGTACTTCTTCTAAGACATGTTTATTTGTTCTTCTGGCAGTCCATGCCAACACCATAATTCAAAGGCATCAATTCTTCTTCGGCCTTCCTTATTCATCATCCAGCTTTCACATGCATATGAGGCAATTGAAAAACACCATGCTTAGGTCAGGTGTAGCTTAGTCTGTAAAGTGACATCTTTGCCTTTTAACACCTTAAAGAGGTCCTTTGCAGCATATTTGCCCAATGCAATGCGTCTTTTGATTTCTTGACTGCTGCTTCCATGGGTGTTGATTGTAGATCCAAGTAAAATGAAATCCTGTACAACTTCAATCTTTTCTCCTTTATCACGATGTTGCTTATTGGTTCAGCTATGAGAATTTTTGTTTTCTTTATGTTGAGGTGCAATCCATACTGAAGGCTGCCAAACCCATTGCCATCGAGTCAATTCGGTCTCATAGAAGGAATCAAGAAGTCTTTGATATTCACCAGTAAGTTCTTCAAGTCCTCCTCACTTTCAGTAAGCAAGGTTGCGTCATCTGCACCGTGGGGAGTATGACATGCTTCAGAAGTCACCAAACAGCATGGAATCTTTGGCGTTCAGTATTAACATAGAAGTGTTTCATCAAAAACCTGGCCAGAGTCTGGGGCCTTAAAAGCTAGCAAGCAGCCATTAAGATACATCAATTTGTTTCAACCCACCTGGAGCAAAGGAGAATGAAGAACACCAAAGACAAAAGGAAAATATGAGCCCAAGAGACAGAAAGGGCCACATAAACCACAGACTCCGTCAGCCTGAGACCAGAAGAACTAGATGGTACCTGGCTACTACAAATGACCTCCCTGACAGGGAACACAACAGAGAATCCCTGACAGAGCGGGAGAAACATGGGATGCAGAACTCAAATTCTAGTAAAAGGACCAGACTTAATGGTCTGACTGAGACTGGAGGGATCCCAGAGAACATGGCCTTTGGACTCTCTGTTAGACCAAAACTAAAACCATTCCCGAAGCCAACTGTTCAGGCAAAGATTGGACTGGACTATAAGACACAAAATGATACTGATGAGGAGTATGATTTTTAGCTCAAGTAGACATATGAGACTATGTGGGCAGCTTTTGTCCGGAAGTGAGATGAGAAGGCAGAGGCAGACAGGAGCTGGCTGAATGGACACAGGATATACAGGGTAGAGAGGAGGAGTGTGCTGTCACATTATAGGGAGAGCAATTAGGGTCACATAACAATGTGTGCATAAGTTTTTGTATGAAAAACTGGCTTGAATTGTAAACTTTCACTTAAAGTACAATAAAAAAAAAAAGAAAAAAAAAAAACCTGGCAAGAAATATTCATAAACCACATTTAGAGGGGTTGATCATTCACATACAATATAGTCATTTATTCAAAGAAACCGTAGCTTTCTTGTTTTTTTTGTCATTGTTGCTAGTTGCCGTCAAGTTGGCTCTAACTCATGGCTACCTTATATATAACAGAACGAACATTATCTGGTCCTGTGCCGTTGTCACAGTCTTTGCTATGTTTGAGCCCATTGTTGCAGCTACCATGTCCATCCATCTAATGGAGGGTTTGTCTTGTTTTCACTGACCCTGTAATTTACTAAGCATGATGTCCTTCTCTAGGGACTGATCCCTCCTGATAACATGTCCAAAGTACGTGAGACAAAGTCTCGCCATTTTTGCTTCTAAGGAGCATTTTGGCTATACTTCCTCCAAGACAGATTTGCTTGTTTTTCTGGCAGTCCATGGTGTATTCAATATTCTTCTCCAATGCCACAATTCAAATTCAAATGTGTCAATTCTCCTTCGATCTCACTTTCTCATTGTCCAGCTCTCATATACATATGAGATGATTGAAAAGACCATGGTTTGTGTCAGGCACACCTTAGTCATCAAAGTGACATCTATGCTTTTCAACCCTTTAAAGAGGTCTTCTGCTACAGATTTGCCCAATGCAATACATTGCTTGACTTCTTGACTGCTGCTTCCATGGGCTTTGATTGTTGAACCAAGTAGAATGAAATCGTTGACAACTTTCTTTGCCATTTATCATGATATCTTTCTATACATTACCCAATCTTCCCTATGAGCCCCATCCTGCTAAATAACAGGGAAATGTGAATTTAAGTATCTCAGTATTTCCTCCCTGTCCTCTCTTCTCTTAGTACATGAGTTTGCTTATTGTATCTCCTTGATGGTGGGTAGTGGAAATGCTGATCTGTGTGCCAGCGCATGCTGCTCCCTGGGTCTTCACTGTCTTAGAAGAAATAATGTTCCCTTTCCACCTGGTTGCTCCTTGATCTACGGGCATCTTCTGCAGCATTTGTGGCCGGACTACTCAAGGTCTGCTCTCTCTCAGCTCAGTCAGGACCTGGGGGCCTCCTGGCTAACTTTGCCTCACCTCAGCTCTCCAAGGCTGTATATTGTTTTAGATTATGGCCAGGACTCCCATTTGATCCCCATCACAGATCGTATGCCCTGTAGCCACCACTTTGGTAACCTTCTGCAAAGCTTTCCAGTCAACACCTTCAAAATGCTTCACTGGGCCCTTGGGAATTTCTGGACAGTCTTCACACCACAAGGGAGCTAAGGACCACTGGGCTCCACTGTGCCCAATGTGGCAGCCCCAGATTGGTAGAGGGGACACTGTTTCATTTTAATTACTGCCCTTGTGCAGTAGGAGAGAAGAGAAATTTTCTGCCCGACTACAATGAGGTGAGCTAGATAGACTTCCTGCCTTTGGTCTTGGGTGAAGGTCATAGAAGGAAGTGGGCTATATACCCCAGGGTTTGGAAGTAAGGGATCTGTGGGCTCCTTAGACTGGAGTGAGATTCTCTCCTGCCTCTCCGAGGGCTATGCTTGGGCCGTGTTTGGGAGCATTTTCCCCATCTGTTTTTTATTTTTGTAGCATGGATGTGGGAGGCCAGGATCACAGAACATTCCTTCTCGTTCCCAAGATGCCTCTGAACTCCCTTCCTTGAATTTTTTGCTTCTATCCATGCTGAATTACTTGAATGGCTCCCAGCACACACCATGCTATTTCATACTTCTCAGGCTTTGCCCATGCTATCTTTTCTGCCCAGGTTGCCCTTCTAAAGCCCATTTTTCTTGGAAAACATCTATTCATTCCCAAGACACTGCCAAGATTCTTCCTCCAAGATGCTCCCTTCTCTCTTGGCACTTCGCAAAACAAATTCCATCAAAAAGATCTTCTGTGTCTGTCTTCATCACAAGAATATAAGGTCCAGAGGAGCAGGGTCCCATCTGAGCATCTTTGTTTTCCTGATGCCTGGCCCAGAAAAAGTGCTTAATAAATACTGGTTCAAGAAAACAAATCTTGGGTAAAGGGTACATGGGATTGCTCTGAATTTTGTTTAAATTTTATTTGGTTGTTGTTGAGAATATACACAGCAAAACATACACCAATTCAACCATTTCTACATGTACAGTTCAGTGGCATTGATCACATTCTTCTAGTTGTGCAACAACTCTCACTGCTTTTCTGAGTTGTTCCTCCCCATTAACATAAACAGGCTGCACTCTGAATTATTTCTTACAACTGCATTTGAATCTACAATTATCTCAAAATAAAAAGGTTAATTAAAAAAAAACAAAACCCTAAATGAATGGGACCAACAATTTTCTAAAACTCCCTAGTCACCCCCTCGGAGACCAGTGTCCAAATGAGGTCCAAGTCCTTTACTAAGTTACCATTTCTAATTATGGGATAAATGCTTCAAGCTACTAATACTTGGGTGCTCTGCACCCCGCTTACCCTCAGAACCATCAAGTTATAAAAAACCGTTAGGGAATTTGGAGCACCTGCTAGCACATATAGATAATGCGAATTATAAAAACGTACTCCTCTGGAGAGATGAATTAGGAAAAGTGGCCTCCTCTAGGCTTAGCAGGTAGATAGTGTCTTAGAGTGAAATAGAAATATGGTGCCCCTTCCTCTGGGCTGCTCCACCCATCCACACACACAGGCTTAAGAGAAGAATGTAGGCCAGATTTCAGCACCCCTTTAGCTCTGCCCAGCTCGCTTGTGTAAGGCATAACTTGAACATAGCAGCATAGACCTGAGAATTTTCCCAGGTTTGCCATCTCATTTGAAAGGGCCAACTGCCATGTTTTCATCCACTTGGAGTGTCTTCTCATGTTCAAACACTAATTGCAGCAAAAAGTTAGTATTGTCTGTTAATTTTCTTAAATGAGTTAGTGTAAGCAAAGAGTATATGGCTCATTCTCCATGAAAATTAGTTCCCCTTTAGTGATTATCTCCTCCTTTTGGATTTGTTCTTAGTGGAAATTCTTGTCAGGATACAGTCCTCTGTTGGGGCTTCTTCTTTCCCTGGAGAGTGAAAGTGGGGGTCCAGGAGCCAGTCTGAGCCCCTTTATGTATCACAAAGGCGTAGCCTTACAGGACTTCACTAAGGGGGGCAGAATTATGCACCTAGTTAAGATTATGGAAAACCTGGCAACATAGTGGTTAAGTGCTATGGCTGCTAACCAAAAGGTCGGCAGTTTGAATCCACCAGGTGCTCCTTGGGAACTCTATGGGGCATTTCTACTCTGTCCTATAGGGTTGCTATGAGTTGGCATCGACTCGACAGTAACACGTTTGGTTTTTTGGTTAGTTAAGATTATAACAGCTGCATGCCCATTTGCTGCCTGGGGGTCAGGTGGAGTAACAGCCAGTCGAAGTTCCTTCTTACCTTAGGTGTCTGTAAGTATATTTACATCTATTCATGCCCTATTTTTTTCCCTGGGTGGTACAAAGGGTTAACATACTCATCTGCTAACCAAAAGGTTGGAGTCCACCCAGAAGTGCCTTGGGAGAAAGGCCTGGTGATCTATTTCTGAAAAATAAGCCATTGAAAACCCTATGGGACACAGTTCTTTACTCTGATCCACATAAACCAAAAACCAAACCCACTGCTGTTCCGTGGTTCCTACTCATAGCAACCCTATAGTCATAAGTTGGAATCGACTCAATGGGCAACTGTTTTTTTTTTTTTTTTTTCCTTTTCTTTTCTTTTCCACAAGACTGTGAACTCCGGTGCATTGAGACCTTTTGTCCTTCCTGTCTGCATCCTGGCTGCATTGCTGAGGCATCATGCTGTCACGCCAAGGTGGCAGAGGCACACATACAACTAGCAACTTGCAGCAGAAAGTGAAGTAAAGTTTACTGGGACAGTTTACCCATAGGAAGGCAGCAGGATGCATGGGCACCCTGGGATGCTGTAGAAATTGTATGAGGGAGGCGTCTGACCATCTCTAAGTTCACTAAGGGGAAAGAGAATCAAGATCAACAGCCCAAGGCTGATTCCTATGAGGCGGATGTTAGACATGCCTCCTCCCCCATCTTTACCAATTCTGACACCAACTGTCCCTCCCATGGCACTCTCTACTTCTCTGCTGGGTTTGATAATTCATTACAAAGGCCACACAGAACTCACAGACAATACTCACAATTATGGGATTTATTAGGGAAGTAACAGGTTACAATTCAGGTTCAGGAACCCTTAGGATACAGTTCTTCCTTTAGGACAGCCTCTTCTCAGCTGTGCCCACAGGCATGCCTCTCTCTGGCCTTCAGCCTCTGTCATGCTCTGGTAAGTGTTACAAAGCTCTTTTAGCTCTGCCTGCACAACACTCTGCCAGTAAACCTTGGCCTGAAGGTGCTCAGCTCTACCTCTGTGGGTCAGGAAACCTAGCTCTACCAAATGCCCAAGGCACCTGGTTTCTTGTGCTGTGGACTGGGAAGCCCACTGTGCTGTCTCCTGCTGGTCTCTCTTGCCACCACTTGTCACTGTCTTCAGTGTTACAGCTATCTCTCTCTCTCTCTCGGTCTCCTGGTTCCAGAAGTTTCTCAGCACAGGGATCCCAGGTCCAAAGGATGTGCTCCACTCCTGGCTCTTCTTTCTTGGTAATGGTGAGATCCTCTCCTCCTCCCTCTGGGATGGCTCATTTTAAGCCTAGCAGGATGGCAAAACTAACCAATCCCCTCATTAGGGTTCCATATACCTTATTAGCATGGTCCCACCAGATCATTTGGTGGGAGTTACAAAGGCTGTGGCTAAAAGGACCATATTAAGTAATTCATTGCACTGCAGGTGCAATCATCTGACAGAGAGGCGTGTGCTTGGTCAGCAGAGCTGAACACACCCTGAAATGGCTCCAGGGGAAGGACTCATTCCTGTACTATGCTACGTATCATAAGAAAGTGATGGCAGAGAATGTCAAGTAAGCACGCTAGGTAATATTGGGAACTTGCCGATTGGGGAAATGGCCCCGTTAGAAGATGGAGGTGCAGAGATTAGCCTCTGGCATCAGGCTGCTCTTCCCTTGAGCTAACTCAGACCTGCTCAGCCAGCTTCTTGCCAGGCTACCAAAGGGGCTGCTGGCATTCATCCCTCCTCTGTCACCAAATAGGTACTTGGCATTTGGTAAGTGTTAGATGAATAGAACTATTATTGTTAGCAGGATATGTGTGTTTCTTTTAAATTTGCTCTCCATACACAAGCTGGATATGGGAAGGCCCCTTAGGGGTGGATGAGCTGGGGGGATTAGGTGGGATTCTCTGTGCCTGTCCACTTTATAGGGAAGGCGGTGGGCGGATTGGCTACCACCAGTTCTTTTTGCACCTGGATTCCTAGGATGGAAACCAAGCAAGCTTCTTTCTCCTGCTGTTTAGGAGAGGCAGCCACCAAAGGAGGGAAGGTAAAGAGCCACCAGGAAGGCATAGCTTTCTGCCCCACGTCACTGTTTGGACAGAGAAGCTCCCATTGTGCCAAGCCTTCTGGAGAACCTCACGACCATTCTAGAGAGGGGTCTGTGTAGGTATGGCAATCATGTTGTCTCAGCCCAAACATCAGGGCATGTGGTGTCCATACAATAATTGTGAGGGCTCTTGGAGACAAATGTTTGAAATCAGGGCTGTCCTGGGGGCGGGGAGCGGGGGGGTGGTGGTGGATCCAGGATCCATTAGAAATATGAGTTTCTTGTGAGCTCTGAAGGATCTAACATCATTGGAAGTTCCTGATCTGCTTCTCCTGAACGTAACATTCAGCTCCTGCTGAAACTGAAGGGACAGAGTGGGTGGGAAGAGTCTATATCCAGGGTGCAAGCTTCCACCTTATATGAAGAAGAATATGGCATCAGAATTGGAGGAAGACTGATTAACATCCTGCAATATGCAGATGACACAGCCTTGCTTGCTGAAAGTAAAGAGGATTTGAAGCACTTACTGATGAAGATTAAAGACTACAGCCCTCGGTATGAATTGCAACTCAACATAAAGAAAACAAAAATCCTCACAACTGGACCAATAAGCAACATTATGATAAATGGAGAAAATATTGGAGTTGTCAAGGATTTCATTTTACTTGGATCCACAATCAATGCCATGGGAGCAGGAGTCAAGAAATCAAATGATGTATTGCATTGGGCAAATCTGCTGCAGAAGACCTCTTTAAAGTGTTAAAAAGCACACTAAAGTGTGCCTGACTCAAGCCATGGTATTTTCAATTGCCTTTTATGTATGTGAAAAGTGGACATTGAATAAGGAAGACTGAAGGAGAATTGATGCCTTTGAATTATGGTGTTGGCAAAGAATATTGAATATGCCATGGACTGCAAGAGGAATGAACCAATCTGTCTTGGAGGAAGTACAGCCCTAATGCTCCTTAGAAGCAAGGACGACGAGACTTCATCCCACATACTTTGGACCTGTTATCAGGAGGGACCAATCCCTGGAGAAGGACATCATGCTTAGTGGATTAGAGGTTCAACGAAAAAGAGGAAGACCCTCAGCGAGATGGATTGACACAGTGGCTGCAACAATGGGCTCAAACATAACAGTGATTGTGAGGATGGAGCAGGACTGGGCAACATTTTACTCTGATTAACACAACATTGCTAAGAATTGGAACCTAGTCTATGGCACCTAACAACAATACAGCAGGCTTCCACAGCCACAGCAACTGATGGGAGGCCTCAGGGGTGACAAGATAGCTGCATTTTTGGGGTCAGAAATGTCAGGGTTTGGGTAGTGTGAGGGATCCTCTCCACAGTGGGGCTAGCAACTGAACTGTACTGGGCTACTGGGGAATTAAGAGGTGCATTTCTTTCTGTGGGCAGCAGGAGGCACTGCAGCTTTGGAAGGCAGAGGATGCATTTCCAAGCACCAGGCAAGTCTTTTTTTTTCTTGCCCACAAACTGAGAGACTCCCAAGGGAAGATGGTTGGATCTAAGACCTCCTAGTGACAGCTGGACCCATAAACTTGTAACACCAAGGATGAGGAAACTTAGCCTTTTCTGCTGATGGCCAGTGTAGCTCTTCTTCTCCTCCTCCTCATCCTTATTCTTCTTCTTCCCCCTCCTCCCTCTCCTCTTCTTCTACTACTACTATTTCTACCTCTACTATTACCTCTACTGGCTATTGATTGGGTCCTTTGTTAAAAATACTACAAGGTTTTTTTTTTAAATGTTTTTCTTTTTTCATTTAATCCTTGAAATAACCCTATAAGGTAAGTACTACTGTAATGTAGAAATCTGAAGCTCAGTGAGGCCAAGTAAAATGTCCACGATAAAACACCTTGGAATGGTAAAGCCTAGATCAGAACAGTTAACCCAGATTCTGGAGTTTACAAGTGTTTTTTTTAGTTAAAGTCTGTATTGTGTGTGCCTCAAATGTCTCAACAATATGCCACCAAGATATCTTCCTGCAATAAGTGCCACGTGGTAGGAATCGTGTTTATCCTGTTCACCACTGTGGTCTCAATGCCTAGCATAGTGCTTGGCCCACAGTAGGCACTAGATAATTATTTGTGGAAAGGCAACAGGGATGTGCATGTAGCAGAAAACCTACAGTTTGTACTGAGTCTTCTTCATGAAGTGAGCTGTGAATCATATTCCCATACCAGCTCAAGGGAAGGAGGCTGTAGACCATTAGGTTATTTGTGCTTTCAATATTTCACATTCGAAACAAGCATTGTTTTATGATCAAAATGAATTATCCTGACATTCTATCACATCTTATCAAACTCTTCTTTATTCAAAGTGTTGTTGGTACTATTACTTAATAAACTGGAGCAAGCAATAAATTCCACTGGTCTACAGAGACTGTGGTTGGGTTCCCAGTACCAAAATGATTTTGATTATTGAGTTGGCATATACCCCTAAACATTCCTAAATCAGTGGTTGGCAGCGGCAAGATTCTGAGAGAAAGAGAAAAAAAAAAAAAAAAAAAGCGCTCACACACACACAAATATAGCAGCTTCAAAGCCTCTTACAGATTAATCAATTCCTTATGGATTACATTGCTGTAATTTTGAAAGATGACACAGAACCTTATTTCTTTAAACAAAAAATTAAAAAAAAAGATATTCCTTTGAAAAAGTCCACTTTTCTGAAGAGAGTAGGGGAAAAAACCTAACATAATGGAACTCTTAAAAATGTGTGTCAGCACTACAATAGGAAACCAGAATAAATGTAGACAAGGCAACCACATGAAGCCAATTGCAGAGTGCGTTTGTACTCTACCAGCAAACCTAGATGGAGAAAACAAACAGCAGAGGAGAGAGTAATAAGGGTGAGAATGCCAACTCATAGTAAGAGGGCCAGTAGGTGGGGGCAAAGGTGAGGTTTGGGGAGGAACATTCTAGAATCCGAAACAACAGACTATTCATATCATATTCCTAAAATCTGTATAATGAAACATGTTTATACTATCCTTAAATTAATTGTTCGATGTTCAAATTTCAGTGTTCCGGCCAATGACCCACCAACAATTTCCTTGTTCATAACATGTTCTTTTCTTGGTTCCTTGAAAAAAATAACGAATGAATTTCTCTATTTATAAAGCTGCTCTGAAATTTCTTCTTACGTCATGAAGACTGGAAGGTCATCTTGGGACACTGGATGTAATGGGGGACCCTTGGGCTGGGGACCAGGAGTTTTTTGTGATCGTGAGGCAATTTCTGATCCCATTAGCTGATGCCTGACTGACATTTTGGAACAAGATTTTGCAAGAGACTGGGGAAAGGAAAAGAAGGAGCATGGGAAGAAGGCACTTAAAATACTGAAATAGCAGGAATGAGCTGAGTGCTCCCAGATTCGAGGAGGATTTTATTATTGGATGCAGATCTGTGGTAAGCTTTCAGCCAGGATCCTGGAGGCCCGGCTCGAGGGGCCTCATTTGGGTTTTCCTATCATCTCTGTGCTGATCTTACCAACCAAACTGCCTTTGTGAGAAAGGTTAACTTCTCACTTATAAATTAAGCAGCATTGTATACAGTCATGAGGGCTCCCTTTCTAGAGGGTTGAAGTAATGTTTTTGAGAAAATATTATTTCCCAAAGAAGTGACTTTGTGAGAAAAGGTGAGTTAAAATATAAGACATACTAAAAATAACTAGTTTCATGAATGTTTTATCTATATTCCTTGGGACTATATTTGTAATAATTTATTATTAGAAATGAAGGATGTTGGGGGATGTTCTTAAATCTTCCTCAGTATTTCTGTCAGAGGCAGAATATTGGTTGGCTTGAATAGAATCTGATGAACATGTAATTTCTCATTGACAACAGTGGGAAAACTTTGGAAGACCTCTGCACACCCCGCTGTCCAAAGTATATAGAATGGTTTAAAAAAAAAAAAAAATGCTTCGCAGACAGCCAGGGATTTGAAGCCCACTTGCATTGCCTCCTGGCTGTATAACCTTGGGTAAATTACTTAGCCCCTCTGAACCTCAGCTCAAGGATGAAGATGAAAACATGTGCCTAACAAAGCTTCTGTGAAGATCAAGAGGGAACATATATGTGAAAACCTAGCATAGTAGGTGCCTGTTAAATGTTAGTTCCATTTATTTTCTTTACCCTCCTTTTCTCCCCAGCCCCATCACCTCCTATACTCACATCTGCTTTTATTCTTGAAACTCCTTTAAGTAGCAACAAAGCCTTTCCTTGCATGATTAAAAATAATAATGATAATTAGCATTTGGGTTTTCTTACTATCTGCCAGGCATAGCACTAAGCACTTGCCACATATTTAATCTCATTTGGTTCTTGAACAATTCTACGAAACAGGTGCCATTATTGATCCCATTTTACAGGAGACAACTCCAAATCTTAGTGAGGTTAAATACTGTTTCAGCTATCTCTTGCCTCATAACAAACATGGGGCGTCATAACAGAGTGGGAAGTAAACCCTGGTGGCACAGCAGTTAAGAGTTTGGCTGCTAACCATAAGGTAGGCAGTTCAGATCCACCAGGGGCTCCTTGGAAACCCTGTGGAGCAGTTCTACTCTGTCCTATAGGGTTGCTGAGTCAGAATTGACTCGATGGCAATGGGTTTGGTTTGGTTTTAACAGAGCGGGTACCAAAACTTAGTGACTGAAAACAGCAATCGTTATTATCTTTCAAGATTCTGTTAGTTGACTGGGCTCAGCTGGGCAGTTCTTCTGCTCCACATGATGTTGTCTGGGGCTGCAGTTATCTGGAGGGTTGGCTTGGCTGGAAAGGCCAAGATGGCTCACTCACATGGCTGGCACTTGGTACTGGCTGTTAGCTGGGCACATACCTAAAAGCATATCCATTGCCCCCTCCCATATGCTTTTTACAGGATGGCAGCTGAGTTTCAAGAAGGAGTGTTCCAACAGGAAAGAAGTGGAAGCTACCACTCTTCTTAAAGCCTGGACTCAGAATGTCACTTCTGCCACAATCTACTAACAAAGCAGTCACAGGGCCATCCCAGATTTAAGGGGAGGGGTAATGAATTTCAGCTCTCAATGGAAGAGTGGCATGAATGTACAGGGAGGAAGGAATGGATAATGGCCATGTGTGGAGACTGACATGGATTGAATTGTGTCCCCCCAAAATATGTGTCAAGTTGGTTAGGCCATGATTCCCAATATTGTGTAATTGTCCTCCGTTTTGTGATTTTCACTTAACCTTTGTTATAATCTCTGCCTTTGGTTAAAGAAGATTAGGGTGGGATGTAACACCCTTGCTCAAGTCACATCCCAAATCCAATGTAAAGGGAGTTTCCCTGGGGTGTGGCCTGCACCACCTTTTATCTTACAAGTTATAAAAGGAAAGGTAAGCAAGCAGAGAGTGGGGGACCTCATACCACCAAGAAAGCAGTGCCGGGAGCAGAGCACGCCCTTTGACCCTTGGGTTCCTGTGTGGAGAAGTTCCTAGTCCAGGGGAAGATTGAGGAGAAAGACCTTCCTCCAGAGCCGACAGAGAGAGAAAGACTTCCCCTGGAGCTGATACCCTGAATTTGGGCTTCTAGCCCACTAGACTGTGAGAAAATAAATTTCTCTTTGTTAAAGCCATCCACTTGTGATATTTCTGTTGTACAGCACTAGATGACCAAGACAGAAGCTATCTACCATGAATGAAAATGAATGTTGCTGTTGTTATTTTTACCAATAAGATTCTGACTCAGTGACCCTGAGTATGCAGAGTAGAGCTGCAATCCACAGTTTTCAAGGCTGTGGCCTTTTGGAAGCAGATCACCAGGCCTTACTTCCAAGGCATCCCTAAGTGGGTTTGAACAGCCAATCTTTTGGCTAGTAATCCGGTGCTTAACAATGTGTGCCACCCAGGGACTCCTTTCTACCATGAAAACTTTGCCCAAAGTCACAGAGCTAGTCAGTGTATGAGTCAAGATTCCAGCCACATCAATCTGACTTCAGCATCCATGTGCTCCGCCATATGCATTAAGCATATGCATACATGTATACAACTAAATGCCATAATGTATGGTCAACACAATAAATGCAATATAATTTCAGATGAGAGATCAGCACAAAATTAAGAACTTTAAGGATCCTAAACTGAAAAGACATTATGTTATCCTCATGCCCCTCGACCCCATGTAATGAGGCATAAAGTGTTATTTCTTAAAATGTCATGAAACTTACATATGCTAAAGTTAAAATGAATTCTTTCTAGATTTGTAAATTTCAAAATTCTGGGTATATGCATTAAAACTAACGTTCTCTCTGTCTCTGTCTTTCTCTGTGGTGAGGCAGTGGCGGGGATGGAAGTGGGGTGGGGCGAGACCCCTGACTTACAGGTGCTCTAAGTATGTACTCAGTCTGCCTACTGAGTAACCCATCTTTGGGTGGGAGAGATCAGAGAAGGCAAGAGTTGGCAGAGGGAGCTTCTTGGTAGAGGCAGAATTGAGCCTGGCTCTGAAGTCTGATTGGGGTTTGAATTCAAGAAGGGAAAAGAGAGAGAAAAGGAAGGGAAAATATGAACAAAGACATGGAGTTGGAAATGAGCACTGAGTAGCCAGAGGATAGAAGAAAGGACCAGGCTGAAGTAAAAGGGTATGGATGTGGAAATGGGATGGCCTGTTAACAATTCCTTTGATGACTCTGAGCTAAATTGGCTCCCTATCTTCAAAGGTATCCCAAAGTGGCACAGGAAGTCAGATTACAAAGAAAGAAGAGCCTCCTGAAACCCAGGCCCAGCTACCACACTGTGTTGAGCCTTGGTCTTGCTGAACACAGATGCCTGAGGAGCCCTTGTGGGGATGGGGTGGAGACAGTACTGCTGAGGATCTCCCAGGGACATCCAGGCTCACACCAACTATCTTCCCAGCTTCATCTGGAAATGAATTTATAAGCATATAGCAAACCCAGTCCCTAGAACCCTTCTTATACTACTTTCCAGAGAGTTCATTAACCTAAATCTCTCTCATGTGGCATACCTATCAGTCCTTCTCAAAGAAACAAAGAATTTGGGGGACATCACTGGGTAATTCTGAGCAGGCACCATCATCAGACTGTTTTCCTACTAAGGTGGCTTCTATCATCCTCATTTGCAAAACCTTTTCTCCTTTTTCACATTTGAAAGAAACCCAGTATGACTGTTGTAATTTTTTTCATGTAAATTACAAATATTTAGAATCCCTGTCAAGGGAATGAAATAAAAGCAGATGTTTTCCCTTATGCTGGTCTCAAGTAATACCACATTAGAAAATAGAGTATTTTCAAGTCTAGTTAAAAAATATTTCAGGAAAATAAACATTTTTTAAATGCAAACAAGAACAGATTATGGAATTTTTAATATCAATATGGAATTCAGAGCTAAGGAGTCTGAGGCCCAGAGAGACTGAGTGACTTGTTTTAAGGTCACAGAGTGAGTTTGCAGCCAAGCTAGAATTTGAACTCAGGTCTCTCAAGTCCCAGCCAGGTGTGTTTTCCATACTATACATCGTAGATGGCAAAGAATTCTTTGCAATTCTGTATGCCTCCCTGTATCCATACCCTTTGCAATATGACTTTCCTGCTCCTCCCATCTCAAGGTAGGCTCTCCATTTCCCCACCCCTTGAATCTGGGCTGACCTTGTGACTTGCTTTGAGCAATAGAATGATGGTGTGCCACTTCTGAGCCTAGGCCTCAACAAGTCTTGTGTGCTTCTGCCTAGTCTATTAGAATCCTATTACCGCTATACGAACAAGCCTAAGCTGGCCCATTTGTTGTTGCTGATAGCTGCTGTTGAGTTGGACCCTGACTCATGGTGACACCATGCATAATGGAATAAAACACTGTCTGGTCCTGTGCCATCCCCATGATTGGTTGTGGGCCCGACCATTGTGATCCATAGGGTTTTTTTTTTTTTAATGTTTAAATGTTGAAAAGCAAAACTTCATCTTGAAAACTAAGGTGTGCCTGACCCAAGCCATGGTATTTTCAGTTGCATCATATGCATGTGAAAGCTGGAAAATGAATAACGAAGACCAAAGAAAGACTGACACCTTTGAATATACCATGCACTACCGGAAGAACAAACAAATCTGTCTCAGAAGAAGTACAACCAGGATGCTCCTTAGAGGCAAGGATAGCAAGACTGCATCTTACATACTTTGGACATGTTGTCAGGAGGGATCAGTCCCTGGAGAAGGACATCATGTTTGGCAGAGTACAGGGTCAGCGGAAAAGAGGAAGACCCTCAACGAGGTGGATTGACACAGTGGCTGCAACAACGAGCTCAAGCATAACAACGATTGTAAGGATGGCGCAGGACCGGGCAGTGTTTCGTTCTGTTGTGCATAGGGTCGCTATGAGTTGGAACCGACAGGATGGCACCTAACAACAACAACATAGGTTACAAAACATGTGCCATTTCAACCATCTTCACATGCACAGTTCTGTGACACTAAATGTACTCATCGTGTTGGTCAACCATCACTATTACTTGTTTCTGAATTTTTCCAATCCATAGAGTTTTCACTGGCTGATTTCAGAAGTAGGTTGCCAGGCCTTTTTCCTAGTCTGTCTTAGTCTGGAAGCTCTGCTGAAACCAGTTCAGCATCATAACAACATGTAAGCTCCACTGACAGATGGGTGGTGGTTACTCATGGGCACATTGGTCGGGAGTCAAACCCGAGGTCTCCCACATGGAAGGTGGGAACTCTACCACTGAAGCTAGCCTGCTAACCAAAACCAAACCCAGTGCCGTCAAGTCGATTCCGACTCATAGAGACCCTATAAGACAGAGTAGAGCTGCCCCATAGAGTTTCCAAGGAGCGCCTGGTGGATTCGAACTGCCGAACCTTTGGTTAGCAGCTGTAGCACTTAACCACTACACCACCAGGGTTTCCGCTGGCCTGCTAGACAATGAAAAATCACAGAAGAAGATTCCACTTACTCCAGTTAAGGCCATCCTAGACCAGCAGACAACCAATCAGATATGAGAAAGCCTATCCGAGATCAACAGAGATCCTTACCCAACTCACAGCTGATCACAGAGGCATGAGTAAGCCCATCTGATACCAGAACAACTACCCAGTTGACTCATGAGCAATAATATATAGTTATTCTTTTAAGCATATTTCGGCAAACTTTTTTGAAAGGGCCAGATAGCAAATATTTTAGGTTCACAAGCCATGTCATCTCTGTCACAGCTCCTTTCTGCTACTGTAGTATAAAAAATAGTCAGAATTCCCTGTGGAACTTATTAAAAATTCAGAATCATAATAGCCATATTTTGAGAAAGCTCCTCAGGTGACTTTGATGAACACCCCTGTAGAAGACAGTATTTTCTAAAGTTGGACCCAAAACACCTCCCATCCTACCTGGCTTTCTGCAATGTGACTGTACCATTCCCCCATGAAAAGGTAGGGTCTATTTCTCAACCCCCTTGAATATGGGTGGGTCCTGTGACATCTTTGACCAACAGAATATGACAGAAGTAACACTGTGTCAGCTCCAGGCATGGCCCTTTACTGACCTGGAAGCTTTTACTTCCTGCCTCTTGGAAGTCAGACTCATTGTAACAAGTGTGATTACCTTGAGACCACCATCCTATGAGAAGCCCAAGCCATAGAGAGAGGCCCCATGTGTTGAGCACCGTAGCACTTTATATGTGAGCAAAGAAATCATCTTGGCAGTGGATCCTATATGCTCAGCCACTACAACCAACACCATGTGAAATAAAGCTGCCTAGCCAAGCCCTTCCCAAATTCCTGACCCACAAAACTGAGAGTAAAATAAACCTGTGGTTGTGGTTTTTTTTTAATTATTATGATAAAATATATTTAACAAAAGTTTGGTGTTTTAGCCATTTTTGTTTGTTTTTTGCCTTTAACAGAGATAAATTTATTCTCTCATTGTCTTGGAGGCTAGAAGTTCGAGTTCAGGGCACCAGCTTAGGGGAAGGCTTTTTCCTCTCTGTCGGTTCTGGGAGAAGGTCCTTGTCATCAATCTTCCCTGACTGATGAGCTTCTCAGCACAGGGACCCCGGGTCCAAAGGACGCGATCCACTCCTAGAGCTTCTTTCTTGGTGGCATGAGGTCCTGGTGGCATGAGGTCCCTCTCCTCTCTGCTCACTTCTCTCTTTCATGTCTCAAAAGAGATTGACTCAAGATACAACCTAATCCTGTAGATTGAGTTCTGTCTCATTAACATAAAAAAAAATGCCTCATTAATATCATAGAGGTTACGATTTACAATACATAGGAAAATCACATCAGGTGACAAAATGGTGGGCAATCACACTATACTGGGAATCATGGTCTATACAAGTTGGTACACATTTTTGGGAGACACAATTCAATCCATGACGCTCAGTCTCTGACAGTAGGAGCCAAGATGCAGGTACGGCACTGTAAAAATGGAGTAGGGAGCAGCATCTGGCCTCCTTTCTCTGGCCCTAGGCCTCTACCCCGCTCAGGAAAGTGTTACAAAGTCTTTGAGCCCCTGTCAATAAGTCCCCAGAAGCACCCCAGGCACTCAGCTTTCTTGCTCCGTGGGTCGGGAAGCCTGCTGCACTGTCTTGGCTGCCGGTCTTTCCTGCCACTTCTTCTCGCCACTCTCAGAGTTACAGCTCACTCTCTATCTTCTGGGGCCAGGAGCTTCTCAGCACGGGGATCTTGGGTCCAAAGAATGCACTCTCCATTCCTGGCTCTTCTTCCTTTGTGGTAGTGGGATCCTCTCTTTCCTGCCTCTGGGGCGCCTCATTTCAAGCCTATCAGGATGGCAAAACTGACCAATCCCCTTGGTGGGCCACAATTACCCTATCACACAGTCTTGCCCAATCACTTGGATGGGAGTTACAACACCATGGCTAAAAAGGCCACACAAAATGATGCATTGCACTGCAGGCCACGCCCTGGCTTTTCAGCCAGTTCTTTCCTATTTGTTTTTTGGTTGTTGTTGTTTTTAATTATTGTACTTTAGAGGAAGGTTTACAGAACAAACTAGCTTCTCATTAAATAATTAGTACACATATTGTTTTGTGGCATTTGTTACCAATCCCACAACATGTTAACACACTCCCCTTGTCAATCATGGGTTCCCTATTACCAGCTTTCCTGTTCCCTCCTGCCTTCTAGTCCTTGCCCCTGGGCTGGTATGCTCCTTTAGTCTAGTGTTGTTTTATGAGCCTGTCTAATCTTTGGCTGAAGGGTGAACCTTAGGTGTGACTTCATTACTGAGCTAAAAGAGTATCTGGGAGCCATGCTCTCAGGGTTTCTCCAGTCTCTGTCAGACCAGTAATTCTGGTCTATTTTTTTTGTCTGTGTGAGTTAGAGTTTTGTTCTACATTTTTCTCCAGCTCTGTCCAGGACCCTCTATTGTGATCCCTGTCAGAGCAGTTGGTGGCGGTAGCCGGGCACCATCTAGCTGTGCTGGACTCAGTCTGGCGGAGGCTGTAGTACTTGTGGTCCATCAGCCCTTTGGACTAATCTTTCCTTTGTGTCTTTGGTTTTCTTCATTCTCCTTTGCTCCAGGTGGGGTGAGACCAGTGGAGTATCTTAGATGGCCGCTTACAAACTTTGAAGACCCCAGACACTACTCACCAAAGTAAAATATAGAATGTTTTCTTTATAAACTATCTTATGCCAGTTGAGCTAGATGTTCCCTGAGACCATGGTCCCCACAGCCCTCAGCCCAGTAATTCGGTCCCTAGGGGAGTTTGGAAGTGTCTATGGAGCTTCCATGACCTTGTTTTGGACAAGCTGTGCTGGCTTCCCCAGCATTGTGTACTGTCTTCACCAAAGTTATCATTTATCTATTGCATTTTAGCCATTTTTAAGACAATTCAATGACATTATTTACATAAGTTATATGTAAGGTTTATGTTAATACCTGAAGTTATATATAAGGTCACCATGAGTTGGAGCCGAATAGACAGCAATGAACATCAACATTTACTTTCACTTTGTTGTGCTAACATTGCCACTATTCATTTCTAAAAGTTTTATGTTTCCCCAAACAGAAAGTCAGAAATGCCTATTTTAAGTCATTAAGTTATGAGGTAGTTTATTTGTTACTCAATACTGGATAAACCAGAACAGCCCTCCCACCCCTAAACACACAGACACAGACACAGACACAGACACAGACACAGACACAGACACAGACACAGGCACAGGCACAGGCACAGGCACAGGCACAGGCACAGGCACAGGCACAGACACAGACACAGGCACAGGCACAGGCACAGGCACAGACACACACAGACACACACGATGTTAAGAAACATTGTCCTATACTATCATATGATTTTAGCCACTATTCATGGGCTGATAGTTCAGAAATCTGTGCTTCACCTCATAATAAGCTGTGTATCTGACATTTATGTAGATGTCCTGGCGGCATCTCAAACTCAATACATACTGTTTTGGATTGAATTGTGTCCCCCAGGAATATCTGTTGTAAATACTAACCCCTATACCTGTGGTTATAATCCCATTCAGGAATTTTTTTTTTTTTTATTACATTAATGAGATAGTGTAGGGTGTGTCTTAAATCAGTCTCCTTTGAGATATAAAAAGAGATGATTAAGCAAGGAAATAAAGCAAACAGAGATGGGTGAAGATAGATGCCACACCACAGGAAGATCAGCAAGGAGCCAAGGAACAAGGACTTTCCCCTGGCGCCAACGAAGAGAGAAAGCTTTCCCCTAGAGTTGATGCCCTGACTTCAGACTTCCAACCTCCTAAACTGTGAGAAAATAAATTTCTGCTTGTTAAAGGCACCCACCTGTGGTATTTCTGTTATAGCAGCACTAGATAATTAAGACATGTACTAAACATTATTTTATTGCCCCACTGTCTTCCAAGTCACCTGTTGGAGTGATTTTTTCATTCCTGTCACCTGGAACCCTGGTTAAAGACAGTGGTTAAGAGCTCGGCTGCTATCCAAAAGGTCAGCAGTTCAACTCTACCAGCTGCTCCTTGGAAATCCTATGGAACAATTCTACTCTGTCCTATAGGGTCGCTATGAGTCACAATCGACTCCATGGCAACAGGTTTGGTCACCTGGAACAGCCAATAAATCACAATGTCTTTTTTGTCCTCTGCTTTCTCTCCACTTCGTCACTGTCCTAATTAGGTCTTTATCATCTCTCAGTTGAAGTATGGCGGTAGTAGCCTCCTCAGTGGTCTCCCTGTCTTTCTTTTCTCCAGTCCACCTTCCTCCTAAAACACAGGTGGTGGTTGTTGTTATTAGGTGCCGTGGAGTCATTTATTATTCATAACAACCCCATGTAACAGAGTAGAACTACCCCATAGGGTTTCCAAGGCTATAATCTTTACAGGAGCAGATCACCAGTTCTTTTCCCCTGCTGAGGGACTTGGTGGGTTCGAATCAGGAACCTTTGGTTAGCAACTGAGTGCTGAATCATTGCGCCACCAGCCCATTACCTCGAGTCGATTTCAACTTACAGTGGCCCTATAGGGCAGAGTAGGACTGACCTTTAGGGTTCACATCTTTCGTGCTCCGAGCAGCTGGTGGGTTCAAATTGCTCACCTTTCGATTTGTTGCCAAGTGCTTAACCACTGTATCACCAGGGATTCTTAATTTTTTTTTTTTAAAACATGGGTAGACTCACCTTTTTTCCTTCCTTCCAAAGTAGCAATAACACCTAAATGTTTACCGGAAACACTTCACACTTCTCAGTATGGCAATCAACCCCCTTCATTACTGATTGACAAAGTAACTTCTCTGCCTTTTATGTAGCCTACGCCCAGCTATCTGATATACTAGGTGACTTTCCAGGGCTCTGGTCCTCTACAGACTCTCTCCTCAGTCTGGAATACCCTTGCTCTCCTTCTCCACAAGTAGAAATCCTTTGTATACCTCAGAGCCCAGTTCAATTTCTATATTCTCCTGAATGCATTTTCTGATCACTCTTTCCCCCAGAGCCGCCACATGCACCTGCGCAGGTTATCTGGCACACATTGCTAAGAGATGTCACTCACAGTAACTGCAATGTGGACTGCACCTTCTCCTGGAGTTGTGCAGTCCACAGCTTATAAACCCCGGTCATCAGGGATTATGTACTCCCTCAACATAGTTCTTTGTTCATTTAAAAAACATTTCCATAATACCTAATATATGCTAGCTACTAACTAAAGACCAGGGATACAAAGATGAATATGATCAGGTCTTGGTCTTGAGAGGCTTAAATATAATCAAATGTATACTACAAAAGACTTGCAGCTCTGTTTTATTTTTCCTTTATTCTTCCCTGTACTAGAGTTGGTGGAGAACTCTAATGTAAAATCCTTGAGGGCAGAGGTCATGTCTTATTTAGAACAGTCTACAATTAATACTTGGCTTTGCACCACATAGGAGCCCTGGTAGCGCAGTGGTTAAGTATTTGGCTGCTAACCAAAAGGTCAGAAGTTCAAATCTACCATCTGCTCCTTGCAAACCCTACAAGGCATTTCTACTTTGTCCTATAGGGTCACTCTATAGCAACGGGTTTGGTTTTGGTTTTGCACCACATAAGGTCTCAAATAATGGTTATTAACTTGTATCAGAGGTACCAATAGTACCACGAGCAATGACTTAGTGGCCCTTTACTTAGTACATTGCTACCCCTACAACGCTGGATGGGAGGTATGCATTTCTAGCTGTGGCAGAGACTGCTATGTGTCCACCCTACCCCATTTCCTTTTCTTGTTGGCTACTCAGCTAGACTACATTTGCCAGCCTTCCTTGTAATTGTGTGTGGCCGAGTGACCGAGTTCTGGGCAGAAGTGACGTATATCATTTCTGTTGTTAGTTGTTGTAGAGTGGGTTCTGATACATGGAGACCTTATGTAAAAAACAGAACGAAATATTTCCTGGTCCTGTACCATCTTCATGATTGCTGGTATGTTTGAGTCCATCATCGTGGGTGTTGTGTCAATCCATGTCATTGAAGATTTCTTTCATTTTCATTGGCCTTCTACTTTACCAAATATGATGTCCTTAGCAATTAGTCTTTCTTGATAACATGTCTATATCAGATAATATTCTGTTGTGACCCATGAGATTTTCATTGGCTAATTTTCAGAAGTAGATTGCCAGGCCTTTCTTCCTAGTCTGTCAGCCTGGAAGCTCCACTGAAACCTGTCCACTATGGGTGACCCTGCTGGTATTTGAAATACTGGTGGCATAGCTTTCAGCATCACAACAACACATAAGCTACCACATTGCAACAAACTGACAGATTGGTGATGGGTATCACTTCTAAGCCTGGCTTATAAGAGCCTTCTGCTTACTTTTCCACATTCTCTTCTCATCCTGCACCTTAATGGAGAGGACTCTGAAGAACTAGAGGAGATGGAACTACAGCATGGAAGGAGCCTCAACCCCTGAATTGCTACTTGGGGGATCATTGACGGGCCAAGAATACCTGCATTGTAGAACTGCATGAATTAGAAAGAAATGTTATCGTGTAAAGCCTCTGAAATTTTGGGGCTTCTTGCTACAGCTATTACCTTACCTTGATTAACACAAATGCTAAGTTTAATGCCATCTTCCCAGACTGATCATGATTATCTACCTTTGAAAAGAGTACCCAGTGAAGGAGATTCCAAAACTGCATTTATTACCCCACTTAAGTAGGAGTTCTTTCATCATATCAGAAATCAATGGCCTTGTTCGAGCTCTCACTTTTGTAGTCCTCAGAACTTAAATGAGTGGTAATAATAACAAGGAGCTGATCAACTTTTCTTAAAATATACATTAATAATCCCAGAGAAAACCCTTATGTGTAGAGTAACAAAAGGTCCCAGGTATCCCTGCCACCAGTCAGGAGTGTGTTCGAGCCTCTTGCTGTCATGGGAGGGGAAGAAGATGTCCAGATTCACTCACATTTGGAAAAGAAATAGGGGGGCTAAGCTTTGATTTATTTGAGGATTCAGACCCAGTTTGGCACTTGTCACAACTCTGGGATTTGTATTCATGTGACAACCTTACCACTTCCTGCTTTGATTCAGACAAAGAGCTTCTAGTAAAGAGGCCACAAAGCTGTAGGAGGCCCAGCATGCCCTTTCAGCTTCCATTGTCTCACTATACATTTACTGAGTACTTTACTATGTGCACGGCCTATGTGTGTGTGTGTGTGTGTGTGTGAGGAGGTGGTTTTAAATACACTTAACAAACAATATTTTCTTCCAGGGAAGTTTTTAGACTGCTGGCATTTGACAAGGCAAACAGCTGCTTGACAGGCAGTATAGTGTAAAAAAGGGCATTGACTTTGGACAGACAGACCTGGATTCAAATTCTGACTCCATCAATTACTGTGGTTTGAACTTGGGTATCTACTTACCCATTGCGGTCGAGTCAAGTCCGATTCATAGTGACCCTTAGGACAGAGTAGGGTTTCCAAGGAGCAGCTGCTGGATTTGAACTGCTGACCTTTTGGTTAGCAGCCGAGCTCCTAACCACGGTACCACCAGAGCTCTGGTATCTATTTAGCATTACTGAAATTCAGTTGACTCACCTATAATTTTTCAGGATTGTTTTAAGAATTAGAGATCATAAACATAAATTCCCTAGCCTGGTGCCTGGCAAATAGTAGGTACTTCCTAAGCGATAGCTATTCCTATACACAGAGAGAAGGCACACACATGACCAGTTGGATATATGAGGAAATTACAAATAAAAGGCACAAACAAGAAAAAAAAAAGGACAATAATGGAGGAGGGAAATCACATTGGGCTGGAATAGATGAAATAGGTCATTAATTTTTCTTAATCAACACTTCCTGTTAGAACATTTTTCATTTCTAATCTAATATGGATGCCAGAACTAAATATACAACTCTTACGCAGGCATCACCAAAAAAGGTATAGAAGGTGAGAGGAATTCATTGTTTTAGAACAAAGTTCCGGTATTGGATGAAAAGATTCACAGCAGGCACAGCTGTGCGTGTGTGTGTGTGTGTGTGTGAAATACGTATGCTACATACATGAGGAGTAAGTCATAAAATAGTTCATATGTTCAGGAACAAGAAGTTATGATTTCTAAAATTGCAGTGACCAAGAGCCAGAATGGGATTTTTAATCCAAAGCAATCATTTTACAATTGACATAATAGACTCAAAGAGGTCAAATGACTTGTCCATGGCAACACAATGGCTGAGCCAGGACTCAGCCATGATGAATCTCCATCTCCTGGATTTACAGCCTGGGGTTCTTACCACTAATTCCTTTTCAGTCGAGGCCTGAGGAGCTATCCCATGATGCCACTGGGAAGAGCTTCTTGGAGGTTTTTATTCCAGGGAGTGAAGACATCCCCAAAAAACAATACTATGGTCAGAGATGAGGACTGAACAAATACTCTATTAAGGGATTCCACAAAATAGTTAAAAACAGCCCTCACTTTTTGAGTACTTGTGATGTGGCAGGCACTGTGCTAAACGCTTTACATACTTAATTCATTTATTCATTCACTTAAACTTTGTGTCTACAACTTTGCATCTATGCTACATGCTGGGGTACAACAGTGAAAAGACACACAGGGTTCCTGCCCTCATGGAACGTGTATCCTTCCCCACAACAATTCCAAGTTGTTGTTGTTAGGTGCTGTCAACTCATAACAGGCCCTATGTGACAAAGCAGAACTGCCTCATTGGATTTCCTAGGAAATACCGTATTTTTATACAAATAAAGTGCTTGTTATACATTTTTTTGGCCAACAGTACTCTCCCCGCCCCCCTGCAGAGGTATTTTCATAAATATGCTATGCTATTTTTTAATATATAATATTTTATTGTGTTTTCTGTGAAAGTTTACACAGCAAATTAGACTCCCATTTAACATTTTCTATGCAAATTGTTCAGTGACATTGGTTACGTTTTTCACAATGTGTTAGCATTACCATTATTTCCGTTCTGGTTTTTCCATTTCCATTAATCTAGTTTCCCTGCCCCCCATTACCTTCTCATCTTTGCTTTAGAGTAAATGTTGACCATTTGGTCTCATATAGGTGATTTTTTTAAAGAAGTACAGTACTCACAGGTGATAGTGCTTATTTAATGAGCCAATCTGTTGTTTAGCTGAAAGGTGACCTCTGGGAGTAGTTTCAGTTCAAAGTTTAAAAGGGTTCTAAGGGCGATAGTCTAGGGGGTTTGGCTAGTCTCCATTCGTCCAGTAACTCTGGACTTTTTAAGAATTTGAGTTTTGTTCTACATTTTTTCCCCATTTTATCAGGGTTCATCTATTGTGACCCTGATCAGAATGGTTGGAAGTGGAGCTGGGCACCACCTAGTTCTGGTCTTCTAGGCTATAATCTTTAAGGGAGCAGATCACCAGGTCTTTTCTCCTGTGGAGTGGCTAGGTGGATTCAAACCACCAAATTTTTTGGTTAGCAGCCAAATGCTTAACCATTGTGCCACCGGGGTTCCTTCAACAATTTCATAGGGTTTGTTTATTTATTTATTGCCTCCACTTTACAGGTGAGGAAAACAAGTCTCAGAGAAAAATAATGATGGCTACCACATATTGGGAGTCCCTGGGTGGTGCAAACAGTTAACTCACTCAGCTGCTAACTGAAAGGTTAGAGGTTCTAGTCAACCCAGAGGCGCTTCAGAAGAAAAGCCTGGAAATCTACTTCTGAAAAATCAGTCATTGAAAACCCTATGGAGCACAGTTCTACTCTGATACACATAAGGTTGCTATGAGTAGGAATCTACTTGACGACAACTGGTTCCCATATATTGATCACCAACCCCATGCAAGCACTGTTCCAAACATTCTCAGAATTAACCCTCACAATAGCTCTATGAGATAGGGAAACGGAGGCACAGAAAGATTAAGCCTATGTGTTCAAGATTGCTTTGGGAGTAAGCGGTAGGGTCGAGAAGGGGTTGGAATCAAGGCTGTCTGGTACCAATGCCTGTGATCATAATTGGCACATTATACTGAGAGTTTGGACTCCTGCTTTTATTCTTGTCTCTAAAAGATGATGCATATTATGTCAAAACTCTGCTAGTGAGAGCTGGGTTCCCAGGGAGCACAAATAAATTAGTCTACAGATATATCTGTGTTCTCACCAGACTTGAGTAGATAATAATATTTGCTTGAGTCCTTACCATGTGTTAATGCGTTATGTGTGAATTAAGCCATTTAGTCTTCACAGCAGGCCAGGTACCATCATTGAATAGGTAGGTTCGATCATTGTACTCATTTGCAGGTGAGTTAATAAAGGCAGAGAGAGGTTAATAAAATTGCCCAGTACCTCTCAGCTAGGTAGCGTCTGAGTTTGGATTTAAATGTAGGCTGTCTGCCTGCACGGTCTGAGCCTTTAACCACTGCACATATGACTGCCAGGTAAAGTACCCAGCACAGTGCTGGCCCTTAGTGAGTCCTCAATATAGTAGGGAAATGGTAAGTTGTAGGAATAAATAAGTGAGGCTAGAAAGAACCTGGAAGTTATTAAGGAGTGAGGATGCTGGTAGCAATATTGGCGTATCTGCATGGACAAAAATATGTCTGCATTTCTGCAAGGCTAGGTTGGCTTCATTTAAATATAGAAATAGCAAGTATTGTCATAAACTTTCACACACCTGTTAGAAAAAGAGGTAATTTCTGCAGAATTTTATATGTCAGCCATAAAATTTATTGCATAATACGATTTACCCATCTGTTTAAGCCATCCTTTTGCAAGGCATGGACACACTCCTGGAGAATAAAAAACAGACTTGAACAATTTTCAGTTTCGTGTACATTTCATTAAAAGAGAATAAAGCAGTGTAATCACAAAATGTCTCCGTTCTCTTCCGCCATATGGGTTTCTTTGAGGTTTAATAATATTATAAATAAATCAGCTCTGAGATGAAACACAAAACAGTGAACAACAATTTAGAAACATTTCGAAGAAGCAAGTATTACATCCCAGTGTTGCCAGGCCTTCAGCGTAAGCAGGACAGAAAGCAGAGCGAGGCTCTTATTTGTTCTATCAAGAAAGCATAAATATGGCCCTGTATTTTTTTATTAAGCCAGCCTCTTGCAGCTGTACACCAGGTTTCAACTATTAAAAAGATTCTTAAACTCCCAGGGAAACAAAAATCAATTTCAGCCATACAAGTCTGTATATAAATCTATTGTGCTTTATTCCAAATATTTTCTCAGCAAGCAAGGAGTTTGGAACAAAAAAAAAAAAAAATTTTTTTTTTTTTTTTGAAAGAGAGAAGTCTCCAGTTCACCCAATACACTATTAAAAATATTTGAATGGCTTCCAGTAACTTAGCTTAGAAAATGTCAATGTCCACATGTCAATGACAGCTCAGCATTCATGTCAATATATTTCATTATTTGGCAAAACAATCACTCCTAGCAATAGATTGGAATTCTGATTGCCATTTTGATATATTATATTTCACTTTTGTCGCAAGCACACTGGGTGGTTGCTCTTGCCCTCTTGGCAAATGCATTCATTTCTGGGTTTATATTAAAAAATCTGTTTTATCTGTTAAGGCTTAGTATGAGCTAAGTGATTACTGTTTTAATCCCAAATCAATATGTGTAGTCAGGTCTTGAAAGAATTCCAATCACTCTAGCTCTTGTTCATATTTTAGATGGATAATAATGCTATTGGGTCATTTTCTTTGGAGCTCATTTTATGTACTCTGTAGGAACAAGTCACGGGTTCAGTGACTTGTTCATATGGGCACAAAGAAAGAAACGGATGTGATATCAATTGTATGGGTTTTATAAGACTCTGCATGGGCAAAGTGAGATGTGACACATATTTGCGAAAGTTTGGAGAAATGGGGTAGAATTGAGACGTGCTCCTCGAACATTCATGTATATTAGTTTCACCTGCACAGCTGGTGCAAAGGACTGTGAGTCTCGCCACCAGATACTCTGATTCAGTAGGTCTGGGTGGGGCTGGAGACTTTGATTTACAACAAGCTCCCAGGTGATGCTGATGCTGTCCGTCCAAGTACCACCCTTTGAGGAACAGTAGAAGAGAATGGAGTGGTTAATTGCAAAAGTTTTGGAGTTAAATGGTCTTGGATTCAAATCCTGCCTTTGCCATTTACAGGTTTGTTGACTTTGGGTAATTTACTTAACCTATTTTTGACCCTTAGTTTCTTCATCTGCTCAATAGGGGTTTTGTAAGGAATAGATAAAAATTATGTCTATGCAGCACTTTCCATAGCACTGAACACACCTGGTCAGTGCTTAATAAATGATAGCCATGGTTATTAGAAATGATGTACTTTCCTTTTCCAGGACCCATCTGGTTGAATACGCAGTGCTTCTGCTTCATATCCTAGTATAGTTGGCAAATTGTTAAGTACTGCCTAGATTAGGAGTTATCTGATTTAGTGGTCTAGCAGCTATTCAGGACTCGAATGGCTCAGGTGGGCCCTCAAATATTTAAATATTTTTACCCTTGGGCCCGAACTCCAACTAAATACCATATTGAATATTTGCTTGAGTCTCTGTCCTTTGGATTTTTTTTTTTGTTTGAATAGTTTCATAGTTCCATGGTTATGTCTCCTTATGAATGATCTTTTAAAAAACAACATGAGTTTATTTTCAAAATCAAACTCAAGTCTTTGGAGACTAATATCCTTTCTCTCCATATTTTGCTATTAAGAGGCCTAGTGTTCTGCCAAGGCAACATATTAATAAATTTAAGCTTGAGATTTTCATTGTCATGTGAACATTGAAATTGGCTCCCAATTACACAAAGCAGCCAATTCAACAGGATACGTGTATTGGATTTACAACGAACATGTCTGTGAAAGAATTACTTTAAAACCCCCGATTTTGTGGTTTGTTTTTAATCTGTGAAAAAAGCATGATCTACCAGACACAAGAATCTCAGCCAATTCAGGCCAAGTTTATTTTGACAAATATATAATTTTACTTTAGTTAAGTGTTAATGAATTTGTCTTGCATTCAAACATTCATTCAACAAATGTTTACTAGGTCCCATCGCTCAGTAGGTACTGGGCTAGACACTAAGGAAAAAACACCCTGCTCTCCCAGTACTTACAGTCCAGTGAAGAGGTTCGAAGCACAATTATCAGAACCTAATTTTAAAAGGCTGATAAATCCCCAGTCTTTAACAGTTAACAAACTTATTATTTGTGTTTATAATCAATTACTCATTAATCAGTTAACCATCACCCAAAGCTTCAGACACATCCACAGCACTGGCTGATCTCTTCTGAAAGTAGGATCCTCAAAACTTCTAATCAATCCAAAGGAGAACTTTACATTTTCTATGGTTTTACTTGTAAAATGAACTTCTGCTGCTATTGAGTCGATTCCAACTCATAGTGATCCTACGGGACAGAGTAGAACTGCCCTATAGGGTTTCCAAGGAGTGGTTGGTGGATTCTAACTACTGACCTTTTTGTTAGCAGCCAAGCTCTTAACCCTTGCGCCACCAGGGCTCCACAATGAACTTAGAGAAAGCAAATAATTCAAGTCAGCTTTGCAGCTCACTGTTACATAAACATTCTAGCAATTACTTCTTTGGAGGAAAGTGACATAAACATTAAAACAAAATAACATGATTGAAGACAGAGTACCAGTTTGTATACCAAACTTAATTATTTGAGCTTTTCAAACAATGTAGGAATTTACATTCATATGACTTTAGAAAGATCACAGAGAATTGTACAAAACTATGGAAATGCTCCAAACTTATCTCTTACTATTCCCAAACAGGCCCCTCTGGCCCAGCCTGCCAGGCTGGCTCTTTACCATTGCCTGCTCACAATTTGCTCTTTCTTGCCTGGAGTATGCACTCCTTCTTGGAATATTTTCTTTACCTGAAATGCCCTCCCCAGATCTTCCATTTCTGGCTCAAAAGCTCATCACTAAGAAATCTTTCCTGATTAGCCCCACTCCTTTCCCAGACAGTTCTTCATTACAAAGCTTGTGTTTCACCATGCACTTACTTGCAATTCATTCTGTTGTGTCCTCGTGTTGGTTCAAGGATGTAGGTCCTATCTCTGCAACTTGACCTTGAGCTCCCCCAAGAGAAGTTTAAGGTCGAGATTTTTCAAAACTTTTGTGACCTCTATTGGCCCTCTTAGGGTATTGTGCAAATAAAATGGGAATAAAACTTACTGAATGAAAACTGAACTAGATTCTGAGAGCCAACAAATGTTCTGAGGCAAAATGAATCAAGCAATGCAAGGAAGTACAATAAAATCCTGGCTCCAGGGCCAGGGAGAAAGGGTGGGGGGCAGTCATTCTGGATAAGTGAGTTTAATAGATGGCTGAAGATTTATCCTTTTAAACACCAAAAGTTTTAATTATCTTGGATGGAAGTATTTCCAATATATTAATTTTCCCTACCTTTTAAAATAGTGCATTAGAAACATAATCCAGCTTGATGACTTGGGTTGTCATTAAATGTAGTCTTGTGCTATAATACTGACAAGTCCTCAGGCCCTTCGAAGGTATGCAGAACTGTTTGTCCCTATTCTAAATAGCTGCAGATAGCTGTGGTTTTATTGTTGTTTTTCTTTTTAGCTTTTCTAGGTCCTCCCTTGCTGCTGCACCGTCAATCTCCTTGATATCCTTGTGACTGACTGCCATTTCTACTCCCGGCTCCTAACGTGCTGCTTCTCATCCAAGGTCAGTTTGGAAATCAAATGCCCAAGCTCACTGTGGTGGATGTCAGGATTATTGTGTGATAAATGTGTGTAAACTGAGAGCAAAGGGCTCTGTGTGAAGACTTGCCAGGGTCTCCAGGGCTGAACTGTGCAAGAGTTAAATGCACGGGTGTTGTGACCTCCTAGTTTGGTTGCTCTGAAGCCTTTTTGATTTACTTCCTATTCTTATTTTTCTGTTCTGAGAATGGAGCTTTCCAGATATATGTTTTCCAGAAAAACTAGAAATTTGGCCAACTACTCAAAAAATAATCACTGAGTGGCTACAAAGTACATGATAAATGTTAGGTGTGGTAGGAGAGATGGCAGTGCCGGCCCTCTAGAATGGGTGCTCTTTTTTGCTTAGTGTTTTCTCTATCATACTAGCACATAGTAGGCACTCAATAAATACTTGTCAAATGAATGAAATGAAGTTTATAATCTTAATAGAGATAATAAGATGTTGGCATACACACACACACACACAACAACCTTACAATGTAAACTGTACTAAACCCATTTTCACTGAGTCTATTCTGACTCACAGTGAGCCTATAGGACAGAGTAGAACTGTCCCCATAGGGTTTCCTAGGCTGTAATCTTTACAAAAGCAGACTGCTACATCTTTTTCCCATGGAACAGCTGGTGGGTTCGAATTGCCAATCTTTTGGTTAGCAGCCAAGTGCTTAATCACAACACCTCCAAGGCTCCTAAACTATAGTAAAGGTCATAATAAAGATACACATAAAGTATAAATGAGGACCAAAAGATCATTTCCTGTTGGAGAATCTAGAGGGACTTTATGGAAGAGGTAGTACTTTCGGTTGGGACTACCAAGACTGGGATCATATTTCAATCAGCAAGAAGTTAGGAAAGTAAGAAAAAACTAGAAGGCCAGGAACAAAGCCCAGATGCTGAAATGGACAGTGTGTATTTAGAGATGATTAGTACATTTTGGCTAGAGTACATGTAGGGGTGTAGGAGGAGATAGATTATAACATTATGTTGGGGTCAGAGCATGGGTGGGCCTTGAATGTCAGGCTAAAGAATTTGGACTTTATTAGGAAATGGGGAGGAACTGAGGGGTTTTGAGCTGGGAGGTGGCATGCCTAGAGCTTGGGGTTCCTGGAATTTAGGAGTTGAAGGGAAACAAGACTGGAGGTGATTCCAAGATATAGGTGAGAGGAAATATGGGCCTTAGCTAGGATGCTGGCAGTGGAAACAGCAGGGATGGAAAGATGTCAGAGATGCTGCAGAAATAAATGAAAAGGGCTTGGCAACTGATTTGTTACCAGGGTGATAAAGAAGGACACAATGAATATAACTCCAAGTGATGTCCTTTCTAGAACTTAACAAATTCGGAAGAAGAGGCTTTAGAAAGCTGGTGATGAGTTTGATTTGGAACATGCTGAGGTGTGAGAGTGAATTTTTGATAACTCTGAGGTAAAAAGTATGAACGGAAAACTGCACTGAAAAATACTAAAGGGATAGCAAACATAAAACAAGTGCTTATGTGGATTCAGCCCAGAAAAAGGAGTTAAAATGTGCACATCTTATTTTTAATCCCTTCTTGACATGACTATACATTTTAAAAAATAATTCTTCTTTTCAAATAGATTTCAAGTGAATATTTTTAAAAAAGCTTTTACTTGTTTTTCCTGAGAAATTACTTTTGTAGGATCGGGGCATTAATACTATCAAAAGTTGGAGCACTATTAGACTTTCTCATGGAAGTAGAAGTAGCTCCTCGCTGAAGCACGCCTATTAGCAAGAAAAACAAACTGAAGAAACACTTTCCTAAAACAAAAAGATGGATCTTGACTCCATCATCAGAATCAAAGGTATTTGCAGACTAGCAGGCAACTCTGCACAGAATAAACAGGGAAGCTGGGACACTAAATCAGATTTTATAGAATGGATTAGCAAGATTTTGACATGTAGACAAGAGGGGAAAAGTGCAATCTAGGCAAAAGAAATAGTGTATCCTGACAAGTAACAATGAGATGTGGCATGGCAGAGGGTGAAAAGAAGCTACTCGTGTGTGGTTGCACTACGTGCAGAGGGGAGGTGGGAGAGATGCCATGAGATCAGGGAACTCGATGGAGGTGTTGCTTGAGAAATGGGTAAAGGGCAGGTGCAGATGGATCTCATATGCTATGCTACAGAGTTTGTACTCGATTGGCAGTGGGGAGCCATGTCAGAGGTCCACAAGGGAAGCAGAACAATTAGCTCTGTTCAAGAAAGGTCTCTCTGCTGGATCTATGGAGGATGGGCTGAGAGTTGGGGAGAAAGAGAGATCAGGGTGCTGCTGAAGTGCTGCGGAAAGCAAATGAGGACCTGCGCTAATCAGGTTCTGAACTAAACCAATGCTTGGCCCGTGGCAGGCACCGAATGTGTGTTGGTTGACAGGCTGTTCAGGCTGACAATCGTTGCTGGCTCATCAGAATTGCATGAGGTTCTTCTTGGGTTCAAATCAGCTTCAGCAGTAGGTTGCTAGGCCACAGGCCCGAAAGTAGGAAAGGTCCCAGAAGATTAATACTGTAGCCAGAAGCCAAGATTCACTTTTGATTTGGGGTACAATGTTGATATAGAAGACCCAGGGAAGCAAAATACTGTCTGGTTCTGGTGGGCTTGCTTCCTTGTACCATGTGCAGCACCCTGAGGCATAATCATCTGGACTGGAACATATCAGTTCCTGGGATGTAAGGGGGCAACATAGCCTCTAAGCAAGACCAAGGGGAAAACTGCAAGGGCTCTCCATTAAAGAGATTGTATTTCTTTTAAAAATACAATAAATATTTATTAACCAAAAACCAAACCCACTGCCGTCGAGTCGATTCCAACTGATAGTGACCCTATAGGACAAAGTAGAACTGCCCCACAGAGTTTCCAAGGGGCGCCTGATGAATTTGAACGGCCAACCTTCTGGTCAGCAGCCGTCATGCTTAACCACTACGCCACCCTTAAGCCCACTGCTGTCGAGTCAACTCCGACTCATAGCGACCCTGTAGAGCAGAGTAGAATTGCCCCATAGAGTTTCCAAGGAGCACCTGGTAGATTCGAACTGCTGACCTTTTGTTTAGTAGCCATAGCACTTAGCCACTATGCCACAGGGTTTCCAGATATCTATTACTCTATAGAATTACTCTGTCCATCACGGTAGCCACTACCCACATGTGGCTATTGAGCACTTGAAGTTTGACTAGTCCAAATCCAGATTTGCCGTGGGTGTAAAACACTCACAAGATTTCTAAGACTTAGTATGAGAAAAAGAATATAAAATATCTCATTAATACTTTTTGTTTTGGTTACATGTTGAAGTGATAATATTTAAGATATATTGAGTTAAATAAATATTTAATTATTATTTAAATATTTACTAAAATCGATTTCATGTTTCTTTTTCCTTTTTCAAAAAAAATATGGCCACTAAAACCAAAAACAACACAAGCCTGTTGCTGTCGAGTTGGTTCTGACTCATAGTAACCCTTTAGGACAAAGCAGAACTGCCCCATAGGGTTTCGAAGGAGAGGCTGGTGGATTTGAACTACCAGTTTTTTGGTTAGCATCAGAACACTTAATCACAGCGCCACCTTTGGCCACTAGGATATTTAAAATCATGTATGTGGTTCATATTATTGTTCTATTGGGCAGGAATTTTTTTTTTCTATTTTAATAATAAAATAATTTTATCTTCTCCGACTTTTCTCCTTGTAAGGAACTTGCCAACATGTGCAATAGGAAAGAATTAAAACAGGTTAATGCATTTTGTTTATTGTCCAGGATTGCTTATTTTCATTTCAATGTTTCCATGGAGATTACCACAAATGCAGGCTTCTTTTAATGGGCCTGGCTTTCTATGTAGCTTGCATACTACAAAGATCATTTAAAAAACAAAAAGTTTGAAAGGATTCATCATTTAGGGACATTAAAAAACAAGACAGAAGAGGAGGGAAAAAGGTCTCTCAAATTAATAATGTTCATATCAAAGCATGTTGTAGTCTGACATGTTCAAATAAACTCAGCCTTTCTAAAGAAGAGGCTGTTGTAAAATTCTCCTCTCCTGCAAAGCGATTGGAGCCAGTATCTCTATTAGAACATCAAATAACAATTGCAAATTCTCAAACACCAGAGTATGTGAAGGATTATTTTGCTTTCACATTGGTGAACAGTGAGTAACTGTTCAGAAAGGGTATTCCTGGATTCAACTGCAGGGCTTCCAATTCTTTATTTTTTTCCTTGGGGGCTAGTGGGAATTATAATGTTTGATCATAACACTCACCTTAACTTAATCTGCCGTAAGCTTGCAGAACTTTCCTGCTTCATACCAACAATCTCCTATGATTATACAAATTTGGTGTGTTTTAGCATTTAACAGAATGTTAAATAGGCTCAAGGATTCTCGACCAAATGGAACTGATTATACAATGAAAATAAACTTAAGGAACGATCTGAGACATCATGTAAAGCATTTTACTATGTTTTGCAAGGCTCTTCCCATTTAGGAACCCAGTAAGTTTGTTTTTAAATAAAAGTGTTCTCTTTTAAAAAAGCAAAACCTTATTCACTGTCTTTGAAGTATAAGCAAGCAAAAAAGAAAGAAAGAAATGATGATTATGAAATCCAAAGGGGGAGAGTTATAACCTGAGGCGTGCCTGTCACACAGAGGGTCTGCTGTGCTTCAGAGCACTTGGGGGCAGTTTAGTTATGTATGTGGACAGTGTGATAGTAATGGGTAGACAGTGGACCTTTTGGATAGAACAAGCAGTTCTTAAATACCTGTCACCAGCATTATATTGCCGACCAAGATGGAACTCAAAGATTCTCAGGTCAAGCCTTTTATATCAGTACAACAAAAATGACTTCATCTGTGCAGTTAATGAACAAGCTGTTCCCACTCACGTAACAGCTCCAGAAGGAGAAACTTATTTTAACTTTGATTTGCACCATTTTTTCCTGCACACTGAATGTTGCAACCTTATGATTTGCACCATTTTTTCCTGCACACTGAATGTTGCAACCTTATGTTGACTACAATCTACTAATTACAGCCAACAATGAAAAATGCTGCCCTCAAATTATTAATACAAATAAAAGGAGGGAAAAATAAACTCAACCCTTTCGTCCCCATGGTACAGATGACATCTACCTGCCCCTTAGAAGTTCTGTGGTCAAAATGTTTCAGCACGTCTTCATCTGTAAAATCAAACTAAATTTCTGCTTAATAAGTTAACTTGACATAGTTATATTTTGCTACGATCATCACTGTTTTATTGATAAAGCAATTGCTGTGGCAGCATATTCCATAAAGTTGAAAATAATTAAGTTCTGTTACTTAAAGAAAAGAAACTAAGAGAAGAGATTCCCCTTTTCCTTAATCAGTTTCAACTGTTTAAGGAGAGAGGACTCAAAAGAGACATGTACTTCTAGACACGTACAGCTATTACAATGCCCGTGCATATGTGAAACACATAGTGTCTAGAATATCTTATCCAGAAGAAAACTTTCAGATATTAACATACTAACCATTTGACTTCAAGCTGACTCATGGCAACCCCATGTGTGTCAGGGTAGAACTGCACTCCATGGGGTTTTCAATGGCTGATTTTTCCAAAGTAGATTGCCAGGCCTTCCTTCCGAGGCAACTCTGGGTGTACTCAAACCACCAACCTTTTGGTTAGCAGCCGTTTGCACCACCCAGGGACTCCATTAACATATTACATCTCAGAAAATGGGTTATGTGCGTTTTTTCAACGGGGAGTTTAAATAAGCAGCCCCATTGCTCTTCTTCATCAATAGCTGAAAAGACAGGTCCAAAAATCTTTTTAAACATATCATTTTCCAGGATTAAGTTATTTTGCTAGGGACAAGCCCCAGGAGTCTAAGGACTATCAGCAATATTGTATAAACGATGCCAATTTATTACAGGACCTAAAGATCTGGATTGATTATTCCAAAGTGAAAAGTGAATGTAGAGCAAAGGTGTTAAGTCAGGAACTGCTCCCTTTAAAAGCAGCAGTAATTAGCCATTTATGCTGTGACTTGTCAGGTAGCATTCTTACCATATGCTATATTACATTATATTGAGGAAAACACATAAGCAAATTATTTTTACTTAAAAATGTGTTTCCAAATTAAAAAAAAAAAGTGTTTCCATTTAATTCCTCATCTGACTTTAAAATAATGGGTTTTTTTTTTTTCCTTCTTTGTGCTGGAATGATATGTATAGTCCCATTATTGTCATGCCGTTCTACTTTTCAAAAGGGCAAATGTACTAAGAGGGGTGAAAGAAGGTGAGCCACAAGAATGATGGAGAAAGCTCAAATGCCCACTAAGTGCTAGTACAGTGATTAACTTTGAACTGGATTTATTTTATTCTTCTAAAAAAGGATCTGATTTAGGGGATGGTTCATCCAAGAATTTTTTTTTAGCACTTAGCCTGGTACCCTGGAAGAGACAGAGTCAATGTGCCAATACCATCCATTTCTCAGCACTTTCAGTCCTCAGGCCATAAATTTGAGTGCTAGACCAGGGCAAACCAAAAAAACAAAACAAAACTCAGTGCCGTCGAGTCATTCTGACTCATAGTGACCCTATAGAACAGAGTAGAACAGCCCCATAGAGTTTTCAAGGAGTGCCTGGTGGATTCAAACTGGCGACTCTTTGGCTAGCAGCCGTAGCACTTAACCACTATGCCACCAGGGTTTCCAGACCAGGGCAAAGTTACATTATTTTGGCAGATGAGACATACGGGGCACTTTGAGGAAAATTTAGGCCATTGGATGAGACCATAGTTTAATGGGTATACAACGGATGAGAGATTCTGCTCAAGAAGTTATCATCAGCAGGTTAAGTCATGAACCAGAGGAATCTACAGTTAGGTAGGTCCTCTCCAGAGATCTTTTCGTTTTTAAAAAACATCTTTAGAGGCGGAGCCAAGATGGCAGAATAGACAGATGCTTCTGTCAAGCCCTCTTTACAACAAAGACCCCAAAAAAACAAGTGAAACGAGTATATTTGTGACAAACTGGGAGCCCTGAGCATCAAAGGAAAGCTTAGACAACGAACTGAGGGGCAGGGGGAGGAAGAGGCCGTTCAGAAGCAGAGGAGTTACCGGACCTGAATCGCTGGGAGGCCTCAGGCACCATTCCCGGAGTGGCGGCGGCTGCAGCAGCAGCAGCTGGCTGGTCCTAGCATTGGGCCACAGTTACCTCAGGGAGAAGCAGCCAGCCACACAGCCCACTCACACCTCCAGAACCTGAGGAGAAGGGTGCTCTCGGCAAAAGCTAAGTACTTGCGTATATTTTACCACGCCCCCCCCCCCCCCCCCACCCAGAAGCCAGCTTCAGCAGCTGAATCCCTAGGCCTGAGATAGACCGTGGTGAGCACCTGGAGCCGTCCTCCCAGCCTTGGGGAATGAAAAAATTTGCAACTGCTGGGAAAAGATAATTTGCTAGCTCCATTAACTGGGGGAGCTCAGGACAGAAGTGGCTCCTGTCCAGGCATAAACCATCCATGGACCTTGAGCACCTTTCCCTTCTGCATGGACCCTACTTCGGGAGAATAAGCCTTTGTTGGCAGACTCCAACCATTTCAGCTGTGTGGTGCAGAGGTGGGTGTTTGATGTTTGGCATTGCTTTGCCTATTAAACAAGGTCCTCACCTACCCACAACAGGGGCCTAAGGACTGGTGGCTCCACTTGGGTCACTCAGCCACCTGCAACAGGGGTCCAGGGATAATGGGTACCTCCGAGTCCTTACAACAAAAACTTTGGGTGCCCATGGTCCCTCTGCAGAACCCACCCACCAGCACGCTCTAGGGAACAGAGATGCATTTTCCTCAGAGACACTTGGGGGTTGGTTCTCAGCTCCCTGCCTTGTTCAGAGCATGATCCCCTGCTGCAACCAAATACCGGTATATACGCCAAACACCCCTGTCCCTCTAAGACTGTAGGACAGAGCCTGTACCACACACTTGATATCAGCTACCTGGAAACCTGAGCTGAATTCATACAAGAAAACTGAATGGACTCCTAGACTGATATACCTGATAACAGCTCTAGCCAGCTGGGGACAGGACACCAGAGCTCCAAAGGTGAAAATAATCAAGCTAGCTCACTCAAGCAACCCATAGGGGTATACCAAAATAAAACAAAGCAAGCAGCTATGACACAGTAAGCAAGCATAAACTAATACAATAACTTATAGATGGCTCAGAGACAACAGTCAATATCAAGTCACATAAAGAAACAGGCCATGATCACCTCAACAGGCTCTCAAAACAAAGGATCCAGGGATCTTCTACATGAAAGTGCATTCCTGGAATTACCAGATGCAGAATACAAAAGTTTAATATACAGAACCCTTCAAGACATCAGGAAGGAAATGAAGCAATACGCAGAACAAGCCAAGGAACAGACAGATAAAGCAACTGAAGAAATCAGAAAGATTATTCAGGAACATAATGAAAAGTTTAATAAGCTGGAAAAATCCATAGACAGACAGCAATCAGAAATTCAGGAGGTTAACAATAAAATTACAGAATTAGATAACTCAATAGAAAGTCAGAGGAGCAGAATTGAGCAAGTAGAAGCTAGAATTTCTGAACTCAAAGATAAATCACTTGGCACTAATATATTTGAAGAAAAATCAGATAAAAGAATTAAAAAAAAATGAAGAAATCTTAAGAATCATGTGGGACTCTATCAAGAGAAATAACCTATGAGTGATTGGGGTACTAGAACAGGGAGGGATAACAGAAAACACAGAGAAAATTGTTGAGGATTTGTTGGCAGAAAATTTCCCTGATATTGTGAAAGTTGAGAAGATATCTATCCAAGATGCTCATCAAACTCCCCATAAGGTAGATCTTAAAAGGTCACCAAGACATATAATAATCAAGCTTGCCAAAACCAAAGATAAAGAGACAATTATAAGAGCAGTGAGGGATAAAAGAAAAGTCACCTACAAGGGAGAGCCAATAAGAATAAGCTCAGACTACTCAGCAGAAACCATGCAGGCAAGAAGGCAATGGGATGGCATATTTAAAAAACTGAAGGAAAAAAATTGCCTGCCAAGAATCATATACCCATCAAAACTGTCTCTTAAATATGAAGGTGAAATTAAGACATTTCCAGATAAACACAATTTGAGGGAATTCGTAAAAACCGAACCAAAACTACAAGAAATACTAAAGGGAGTTCTTTGGTTTGAAAATCAATAATATCAGGTATCAACCCAAGACTAGAATACTGGGCAAAGCAACCGGAAGTCAACCCAGACAGGGAAATCCAAAACAAAAAAACAAAGCAAGATTAAAAAAAAAAAAGCCCAACACAGGGTAACGGCGATGTTATTATATAAAAGAAGACAACCTTAAAATAATAAAGAGGGACTAAGAAATGTAATAATACACCTTCCATATGGAGAGGGAGATACGGCGATACAAAGAAATAAAAGTTAGTTTTAAATTTAGAAAAATAGGGGTAAATAATAAGGTAACCACAAAGGAGACAAACCATCCTACTCATCAAAATAAAATACAAGGGAAAATACAGACTCAGCAGAAACAAAATCAACAACAACAAATATGAGGAAAGGACAATACATAAAGAAAATCTACTCAGCACATAAAATCAGGTGGGAAAAAGAAGCTGACCACACACACAAAAAGACATCAAAATGATAGCACTAAATTCATACCTATCCATAATTACCCTGAATGTAAATGGACTAAATGCACCAATAAAGAGACAAAGAGTGGCAGAATGGATTAAAAAACAAGATCCGTCTATATGCTGCCTACAAGAGACACACCTTAGACTTAGAGACACAAACTAAAACTCAAAGGATGGAAAAAATATATCAAGCAAACAACAATCAAAAAAGAGCAGGAGTGGCAATATTAATTTCTGACAAAACAGACTTTAAAGTTAAATCCATCAGAAAAGGAAGGACATTAAATAATGATTAAAGGGACAATACACCAAGAAGATATAACCAAACTAAATATTTATGCACCCAATGACAGGGCTGCAAGATACATAAAACACTCTATCAGAATTGAAAAGTGAGATAGACAGCTCCACAATAATAGTAGGAGACTTCAACACACTGCTTTCGGTGAAGGATAGGACATCCAGAAAGAAGCTCAATAAAGACACGGAAGATCTAAGTGCCACAATCAACCAACTTGACCTCGTAGACATATACAGAATACTCCACCCAACAGCAACAAACTATACTTTCTTTTCTAGTGCACATGGAACATTCTCTAGAATAGGCCACATATTAAGTCATAAAGCAAGCCTTAGCAGAATCCAAAACACTGAAATATTACAAAGTATCTTCTCTGACCTTAAGGGCATAAAAGTGGAAATCAATAACGGGAAAAGAAATAAAACACTTGGAAACTGAACAATACCCTTCTCAAAAAAGACTGGATTATAGAAGACATTAAGGATGGAATAAAGAAATTCATAGAATCCAATGAGAATGAAAACACTTCCTATCAGAACCTCTGGGACACAGCAAAAGCGGTGCTAAGAGGCCAATTTATATCAATAAATGCACACATCCAAAAAGAAGAAAGGGCCAAAATCAAAGAACTGTCCCTACAACTTGAATAAATAGAAAGAGAGCAACAAAAGAAACCCACAGGCACCCGAAGAAAACAAATAATAAAAATTAGAGCTGAAGTAAATGAAATAGAAAACAGAAAAACAATTGAAAGAATTAACAAGACCAAAAGCTGTTTTTTTGAAAAACTCAACAAAATTGATAAACCATTGGCCAAACTGGAAAAAAAAAAAAAACAGGAGAGGAAGCAAATAACCCGGATAAGAAATTAGATGGGCGATACTACAACAGACCCAACTGAAATTAAAAGAATCATATCAGATTACTATGAAAAACTATACTCAAACAAATTTGAAAACCTAGAAGAAATGGATGAATTCCTAGAAACACACTACCTACCTACACTAACACAAACACAAGGTAGAACAACTAAATAGACCCATAACAAAAGAAGAGTTGAGAAGGTAATCAAAAAACTCCCAACAACATAAAAAGCCCTGGTCTGGATGGCTTCACTGCAGAGTTATACCAAACTTTAAGAGAAGAGGTAACACCACTACTAGTAAAGGTATTTCAGAGCATAAAAAAGGATGGAATACTACCAAATTCATTCTATGAAGCCACCATATCCCTGATACCAAAACCAGGTAAAGACACTAGAAGAAAAGTATAGATCTATATCCCTCATGAATTTAGACACAAAAATCCTCAACAAAATTCTAGCCAATAGAATTTAACAACATATCAAAAAAAAATAATTCACCATGACCAAATGGGAGTCATACCAGGTATGCAGGGATGGTTCAACATTAGAAAAACAATTAATGTAATCCACCACATAAATAAAACAAAAGATAAGAATCACATGATTTTATCAGTTGATGCAGAAAAGGCATTTGACAAAGTTCAACACTCATTCATGACAAAAACTCTAAGCAAAATAGGAATAGAAGAAAAATTTCTCAGCATAATAAAGGGCATTTATACAAAGCCAACAGCTAACATCACCCTAAATGGAGAGAGCCTGAAAACATTCCCACTGAAATCAGGAACCAGACAAGGATGCCCTTTATCACCACTCTTATTCTATTCTACCAGAAGCGATCTATACATTTAATGCAATTCCGATCCAAATCCCAAGGACATTCTTTAATGAGATGGAGAAACAAATTCCCAATTTCATATGGAAGGGAAAGAGGCCCCGGATAAATAAGGCATTACTGAAAAAGAAGAACAAAGTGGGAGGCCTTACTTTATCTGATTTTAGAACCTATTATACAGCCACAGTAGTCAAAACAGCCTGGTACTGGTACAACAACAGATACATGGACCAATGGAACAGAATTGAGAATCCAGGCATAAATCCATCCACATATGAACAGCTGATATTTGACAAAAGCCCCAAATTAGATAAGTGGGGAAAAGATAGTCTTTTTAACCAATGGTGCTGGCATAACTGGATATCCATCTGCAAAAAAATGAAACAAGACCCATACCTCACTCCATGCACAAAAACTAACTCAAAATGGATTAAGGACCTAAATATAAAATCTAAAACGATAAAGATCATGGAAGAAAAAATAGGGACAAGGTTAGGAGCCCTAATACATGGCATAAACAGTATACAAAACATTATTAAGAATGCAGAAGAAAAACTAGATAACTGGGAGCTCCTAAAAATCAAACACCTATGCTCATCCAAAGACTTCACCAAAAGAGTAAAAAGACTACCTACAGACTGGGGAAAACGTTTTTAGCTATGACATTTCTGAACAGCGCCTGATCTCTAAAATCTACATGATACTGTAGAAACTCAACTGCAAAAAGACAACCCATTAAAAAAATGGGCAAAAGATATGAATAGACATTTCACTAAAGAAGACATTCAGGTAGCTAACAGATATATGAAGAAATGTTCATGATCTTTAGCCATTAGAGAAATGCAGATCAAAACTACAATGAGATTTCATCTCACTTCAACAAACCAAAAAAAAAACCAAACCCAGTGCCGTTGAGTCGATTCCAACTCATAGCAACCCTATAGGACAGAGCAGAACTGCCCCATAGAGTTTCCCAGGAGTGCCTGGTGGATTCGAACTGCCAACCCTTTGGCTAGTAGCTATGGCACTTAACCACTACACCACCAAGGTTTCCTCACTCCAACAAGGCTGGCATTAATCCAAAAAACACAAAATAATAAACGTTGGAGAGGCTGTGGAGAGATTGGAACACTTCTACACTGCTGGTGGGAATGTCAATTGGTACAACCACTTTGGAAATTGATTTGGCACTTCCTTAAAAAGTTAGAAATAGAACTACCATATGATCCAGCAATCCCACTCCTTGGAATATATCCTAGAGAAAAAAGAGCCTTTACACGAACAGATATATGCACACCCATGTTTATTGCAGCACTGTTTACAATAGCAAAAACATGGAAGCAACCAAGATGCCCATCAACAGTTGAATGGGTAAATAAATTATGGTATATTCACACAATGGAATACTACGCATTGATAAGGAACAGTGAGGAATCTGTGAAGCATTTCATAATTTGGAGGAACCTGGAAGGCATTATGCTGAGTGAAATTAGTCAGTTGCAGAAGGACAAATATTGTATAAGACCACTATTATAAGAACTTGAGAAATAGTTTAAACTGAGAAGAAAACATTCTTTTGTAGTTACAAGAGGGGGGAGGGAGGCAGGGTGGGAGAGGGGTACTCACTAATTAGATAGTAGATAAAAACTATTTTAGATGAAGGGAAAGACAGCACACAATACAGGGGAGGCCAGCACAATTGTACTAAACCAAAAGCAAAGAAGTTTCCTGAATAAACTGAATACTTCGAAGGCCAGCATAACAGGGGCATTGGTCTGGGGACCATGGTTTCAGGGGACATCTAAGTCAATTGGCATAATAAAATCTATTAACAAAACATTCTGCATCCCACTTTGAAGAGTGGCATCTGGGATCTTAAACGCTAGCAAGCAGCCATCTAAGATGCATCAATTGGTCTCAACCTACCTGGATCAAAGGAGAATGAAGAAAATCAAGGACACAAGGCAATTACGAGCCCAAGAGACAGAAAGGACCACATGAACCAGCGACTACATCATCCTGAGACCAGAAGAACTGGATGGTGCCCGGCTACAACCGATGACTGCCCTGACAGGGAACACAACAGAGAACCCCCGAGGGAGCAGGAGAGCAGCGGGATGCAGACCCCAAATTCTCATAAGACCAGACTTAATGGTCTGACTGAGACTGGAAGGACCCCAGTGGTCACGGTCCCCAGACCTTCTGTTGCCCCAGGACAGGAACCATTCCAGAAGCCAACTCTTCAGACATAGATTGGAGTGGACAATGGGTTGGAGAGGGATGCTAGTGAAGAGTGAGCTTCTTGGATCAGGTGGACACTGGAGACTAGGTTGGAATCTCCTGCCTGGAGGGGAGGTGAGAGGGTGGAGGGGGTTAGAAGCTGGCGAAAAGGACACGAAAAGAGTGGAGGGAGAGAGCGGGCTGTCTCATTAAAAAAAAAAAAGTCTCATTAGGGGGAGAGTAATTGGGAGTGTGTAGCAAGGTGTATATGGGTTTTTGTGTGAGAAACTGACTTGATTTGTAAACTTTCACTTAAAGCACAATAAAAATTATTTAAAAAAAAAACCCACTTAAAAAAAAATCTTTAGAAATAAGAGGGAAGTGCTTTAACTACACCAAGATACATTTAGAAAAGGAAAGCCAACATTTTGGCAGATAGAATCAGAATTGATAATGTTCTTGGTATATTAGGGAAATGATTAAAATTAAAAGAAAAAAAAAACTTTATTAAGGAAACGCTGAGAGGAAACTGGGCTTCATTAATTCTAAAACATTTTTGTTGAAAGTCTATTATGTGCCAGGCTCCGTTTTGTTGCTAGTAGTAAAAAAGACAGACAAGGTCCTTGATTTCAAGGAGCTCACATTCTAATTAAATTTAAGAGTCTTATTAAATTTAGAGCATTGAATTTCCCTTTGTAGCCACGATAGGGTAAAAGGGATCAAATTTACCTTCCCTCCTTAAACACCTAAAAACCTGGACAAAAACTATCAAACAACAGTTTTCAGACATTGGAAAACAGGCAGCGCAGGACAGTGATTCCTGAAAGAAGGGGAAAAAACAAGATGATCCTAATAACTGCCCCTGCTTACTGCCTGAAGAATTTCCAGGCCATTTCACAGGAAAGGGAAACCCAGCAGAGGTCGGGGATCTTCCTTAGTTGAAGAGACAGTTGAAAGTTGAAAGTCAGGCAGAATGTCATGGATTGAATTGTGTCCCTCAAAAATATGTGTCAGCTTGGTTAGCCCATGATTCCCAGTATCATGTGGTTGTCCTCCATTTTGTGATTATAATTTTATGTTAAAGAGGATTACGGTAGGATTGTAACACCCTTACTTAAGTCACATCCCTGATCCAATGTAAAGGGAGTTTCCCTGGAGTGTGGCCTGCACCACCTTTTATCTTTCAAGACATGAAAGGAAAGGGAAGTAAACAGAGAGTGGAGACCTCATACCACCAAGAGAGCAGCGCCAGGAGTGGTATGCATCCTTTAGACCTGAGGTTCCTGTGCTGAGATGCTCCCAGACCAGGGGAAGATTGATGAGAAGGACCTTCCTCCAGAGTCGACAGAGAAAGAAAACCTTCCCCTGGAGCTGACGCCTTGAATTTGGACTTCTTGCTTACTAGACTGTGAGAAAATAAATTTCTCTTTGTTAAAGCCATCCACTTGTGGTATTTCTGTTATAGCAGCACTAGATAACTAAGACACAGGCCAATGCAGCCAGAATGCATGGGGCAAAATGCCACACAGGGGAAAGCGGTGAGGAGAGAGAGCTCTAAATATCTGCAGAGGGTCCCCTTGAGTTCTTAGGTGAGTAGGGATCGGTGCATGCATTTGAGAAGGAGCCACTGGAAAGGAGCAGGTGAAACAATTCTTGGAGCACAAACAGGGCTGTTCATTTTCCTATTAGCCAGAGTAGAAAGATTTCCTAACACATAAGGAACTGAGTATAGCCTTCAGAAGGGTTTTGCCTTAATTAAAAAAAAAAAAAATTAAAAAAAAAAGAAAACTGTTGCTGTCAAGTCAATCCTGACTCACGGTGACCCTATAGAGTAGAACTGACCCATACAGTTTCCAAGGAGAGCCTGGTAGATTCAAACTGCCAACTTTTTGGTTAGCAGCCGTAGCTCTTAACCACTAAGTAGGGTTAAATTAGCCCTAGATGAAAGGTTGTTCTGACTTACCCAGGTTGAGCTTAGGTGCAAGTCTCAAAAACATCAAACTGTTTCCAAGTAATTTAACTATATACCAGTACGTGATCATTATGGTTGTGTGTCAACTTAGCTGGGCCATGATTCTCAGTGATTTGGCAGTTATGATATAGCTTGGCAGTAGTATGAGGAGGTGATCACTTCCATGATGAGATTTGATTTAATGTGATCACCTCCATGACGGGATCTGCTGTGAGCAGCCAATCAGTTGAAAGGGAGTTTCTCTGTGCGTGTAGCCTACATTGAAAATAAGTGGACATTCCGGCCAGGCCTGTGGGCTTTTGCTCACTCTGGATCCTGCAGCTGGCTCCTCTTCATCTGACCTCTAGTTCTTGAGACTTGAGCTAACAGCTTACCTGCAGTCTTGCCTGCTGATCTTGGGATTCATCAGTCTTCGAAGCCTGTGAGCAAGGGCCCTGCTGTTTGACTTACCGATCTTGGGTTCACCAGCCCCTGTGGCTACATGAATCAGGAGAAGCCTTCAGCCTGACCCACAGATTTGGGACATTCCAGCCTCTACAACTGTGTAACTATAAATAACTACATAGTTATATACTTTACTGGTTTTGTTTCTCTAGAGAACCCAGCCTAAGACACAGCACAAAGCCCAAAAATATTTAAAAGATTACAAAACTATCCAGGCCCCCAAAATGTTAAACTTACAACATTCAATAAAACAATACTAGGAATGTAAAGAAGCAGGAATATTGAAATATAATGAGGAGAAAAATCAATCAATAGAAACAGACTTAGAAATGATGAAATTAATAGACAAAGACATTAAAACAGCTATTATAGGTATATCCCATAAGTTTAAAGAGGAAGAGAAAAGCAAGGACACAAATAGAAGATACATAAAAAGATCTCCATCTAACATCTAGGGTTGAAAATTTCACTGGATGGGGTTGGGATTAAGAGCAGATTACGTATCACTAGAAGAAAAAAAAAAAAAGAAGAAGAAAAGACTGGTGAATTTGTAGACCACAGTAGAAACTATCCAAAATGAAACACAAAGATAAGGAAGACTAGAAAAAATGAATAGAACATCAGGGACCTGGGGGACAATACCACATTGTCTAACATATGTGTAATGGAGTCCCAGGAGGGGAGGAGATGAAAAATATTTAAAGAAATAATGGCTGAAATTATCTACATTTGATAAATTTGAAGAATGGTTTGAAGAAGATGCAGCAGTTCTCTCTCTCTCTTTTTTTTTGATTTGCAAAGCACTACCTCTGTAGTCCTTTCATCTAGAAAGCCCTCCCTCTGCTTCTCCATTTGTTCATAGCTAACACACACTTAGACCCTGCTCAAGTCCTCCATAAAGCATTCCCAGGCCTAGCTGAGTGATTTCACTCTCTCCCGAACTTCTTTCAAACAGTTGTTTGACAATTATTATGCAATGACTGAGGAAATGTCTTGCACAGTTGTTTCTATTCTTACCTTTTTTTATTTGTACTCAGCTACTCACATTCTCCCCTTCCTCTAGTCCATGCTATGGATTTTGTCTCCTCCCCATTCCAGAGCATACTTTCTCCATCAACTCTCCCGTTTTCCTATTCAGGTCTCCACTACGTTTAAAAAAGAAAAGTAAAAGATTTAAAGACCACGTTTCTCAAAAAGTTGAACATAGAATTATCATATGACCCCAAAATCCCAGTCCTAAATATATACATAGAAGAAATGAAGGCAGGAATGCAAACAGAAACCTGTACATCAACGGTCATCACAGCACTTTTCACAGTAGTCAAAAGGTGGAAACAACTGAAATGTCCATCAACAATGAATGGATACAAAAAATGGGTTATATACAGACAATGGAATATTACATAGTAAAAATAAATCAAGTTCTGATGCATGCCACAACATGGATGAACCCTGAAAACATTCTGAGTGAAATCCCAGAAACCCAGTGCCATCAAGTCAATTCCGACTCATAGTGACCCCATAGGACAGAGTAGAACTGCCCCATAGAGTTTCTGAGGAGCGCCTGGCAGATTCGAACAGTCGACCTCTTGGTTAGCAGCTGTAGCACTTAACCACTATGCCACCAGGGTTTTCCTGAGTGAAATAGATCAAGTCAAAAAAGGACAAATACTGTACAGTATGATCTCACTTATATAAAATACGCAAAAGATTTTTAATGGTTACCAGTGGTGGGATGAAGGGAGAGTTTTTGCTTGGGAGGCACTGAGTTTTTGTCAATGGTGGTGGAATATTTTAGAAAAGGATAGCAATAACGGTAGTACAACATGAAAAATATAATCAATGTCACTGAATTGTAAACGTGCAAACCGTTGTATTGGCAAATGTTTTGGTGGGTGTATTTGTGCCACGATAGAATAAAAAAATAAAAATTTAAAGACCAAAAACTTCCCATGACCCTTCCATTCTACTTGACTTCTAGCTGTTGTCTTATACTTTCCCCCTTCACAACCAAGCCTCTGAAAACATCCTTTTTCTCACCTTCCGTTTAAACCTCAACCCACTGCTATATGGCTTCCACCACTACCATTCCCCTAAAATTGTTCTCATCAAGGTCACCAGTGACATATTTGACACCAAATGCAATGGATTCTCGTAGCTTTAATCTTTGTTTGTTTATCCAACAAAGTATTTGTTAGGCATTTGCTGTGTGGCATGTAGTACCTGGAGCTGGGGATATGAGGGTAAGAAATACTAATGCACTCCCAGAGCTCAATTTAGCAAAAAAGTCAAACTATTAAGTAATAAACAAACAAACCTGTTGCCATCGAGTCGATTCCAACTCGTAGCGACCTTATGGGTCAGAGTAGAATTGCCTCATAGAGTTTCTAAGGAGAACCTGGTGGATTCGAACTGCCGACCTTTTGGCTAGCAGCTGTAGCTTATAACCACTACGCCACCAGGGTTTCCAATAATGTGTGATAAATGCTATCTGAATTTGGTATGGTGGCTACTTCTTCCCACTTGAACTGCTCTCAGACTTTCCCTTCTGTGACACTACCCTCTTCTCCTCACTCTGACCATGTCTTACCAGCCCTTTGTTCTGTGCTACTCTTCCTATACCTGCCCCATGAGTTAAGTGTTTTCTCCATGGCTTCTTCCTTGGCCTTCTTCCCACTCTATACCTCAACTTTCCTTTATGATCTCAGTTTGTCAAGTTCTATATAAAAGTCTTTTGAGATTTTGATTTGGATTGCATTGAATCTATAGATCAGTTTGTTGAGATTTGGCATCTTAATAATGAGGAATTTTCCAATCCATGGGTACAGTAAATAATTTCATTTATTTAGGTCTTCTTTAATTTCTCAATAACGTAGTTTTTTGACATCTTTGTTAAGATTTATCCCTTAGAATTTCATATGTTTACGCTATTGTAAATGGTATTATTTTCTTTAAAATTTCAGTTTCTGATTGTTCATTATTAGCATAAATAAATACAATTTATATTCTGTATATTGATCTTGTATCCCGCAACCTCGCTAAACTCATTTATTAATTCTATTAACTTTTTTGTAGATGCCAATGAATTTTCTACAGAGATAATCATGCCATCCATGCATAAAGATAATTTTACTTCTTCCTTCCAACTGCACGTTTTTTCTTTCTTTTCTTGCTTTAATGCCCTGGCTAGCATCTCCAGTGCAATGTTGAACAGAAGTGATGAGAGAAGACTTCTTGACATGTTCCTACTCTTCGGGAAAAACATTCAGGCTTTCACCACGAGGTGTTACGTCGGCTGGAGGGTTGTTGTAGACATTCAGGCTCTCGCCACGAAGTGTCACGTCGGCTGCAGGGTTGTTGTAGACATTCAGGCTCTCGCCACGAAGTGTCACGTCGGCTGCAGGGTTGTTGTAGACATTCAGGCTCTAGCCCCGAAGTGTCACGTCGGCTGCAGGGTTGTTGTAGACATTCAGGCTCTCGCCCCGAAGTGTCACGTCGGCTGGAGGGTTGTTGTAGACCCCCTTTATCAGGCTGAGGAGACTTACCTCTATTTCTCGTTTGTTGTGAGTTTTTATCAGGAACGAACATTAGATTTTATCAGATGTTTTTCTCTTCCTGTTGAGATTATCATTCGGTTTTTCTTTTATATTTGTTAATATAATAAATTTAGTTTGTTTTAGTTTGTTAATATAACAAATTACATTGATTGATTTTCAAGTTTTAAACCAACCTTGCATTCCTGGAATAAACCCCACTTGAATATGAATTTTTTTAAAAAATTCATAGATTTTATTTTTTAGTAAAGTTTTAGATTTACAGAATAATCAAAAAGATAGTACACAGAGTTCTACATTTCCACCTCACTTCCCTCACACATGTCCCCCTGTTATTAATATCTGGCATTAAGGTGGTACATCTGTTACAATCAGTGAACCAATATTGATGTATTATTTTTGACTATCGTCCATACAGTACATTAATGAGCTCTCTGTGTGTGGTATAGTTCTATGGGTTTCGACAAATGCATGTTGACATGTACACAACACTACCACTGCATACAGAATAGTTCACCACCCTAAAGATCCCCTCCTTTGCTTACTTACTCCTTCCCTCTCTGCCCTCAAGCTCCAGTCACCAATCTTTTTGCTGTCTCTATAGTTTTGCCTTTTCCAAAACGTCATATAGATGCAGTCACACAGTATGTAGCCTTTTAGACTGATTTTTTTTCACTTAGTGAGACTCATTTAAGGTATCTCTACGTCTTTTTGAGGCTTGATAGCTTATTTTTATCGCTGAATATTTCTTTGTATGGGGGTGCCACAGTTTATCCATTCACTTACTGGAGAGCATCTTGGTTGCTTCCAGTTTGTAGGGATTATGAGTAAAGCTGCTATTAACATTCATAAGTAGGTTTCTCTGTCAACATAAATTTAACTCAGTTGGATAAATACCTAGGAGCACAACTGCTGGATTGTATGGTAAGCCTATATTTAGCTTTGAAAGACAGCATCAGCGAGAATTCCTGTTGCTCCATGTCCTTGCCAGCACTTGGTGTTGTGTTTTTTTTTTTTTAATTAAAAAAATTTTTAACCATGCTAATAGGTATGTAGTAGTGTTTTTTTTTTTTTTTTTTTTTTTTAGTGTTTTATAAATGAGCTGAAGATAAACTCTGTATATTGGCCCCAAGTTGTTAACTTCATAGCAAGCTGAGGCTCACTAGCCCAAAACCCACTGGCTCCAAACTCAATGTTGTACACATCCATTTGTTTTAAAAATAGCCCAGCAGATTTTTAGCCACTTACAGCCCGCCTGCTTTACACTGCAAAACTGTATCCAACATCGTCTAGTCTTAATAAGACAAAGCTTGTAGTTATAAGGACCTTAGGATGCTGCTGTCCTTCAGAACCCTCTGACCAGAGATTTCACCCTTGCTCCAGGAGGACATCGCCTAGGAACATGTAAGTTTTCCCCCTTCTCTTCTCCTCTTCTCAGGGGTTTTCCATGCCCTCTTTCCCTTTTGATGACTCCCTGCATTGCTTGCCTCTGGAAGACCTCCTGCCATGGGGGACTGCCCCCTATCTTGGTCATAAATGCATCAGCCCCAGCAAATAGTTTGTTGTACAACACTGGTATCTCATGGTCTTAACTTTTCTCTTGATCAACCCCCAATTCCCTCAAACAAACTACAAGTACATCTCATCATTGGTTTCATATGCAATTCTTTAATGACATTTGATGATGAATATATTTTCATATGCTTATTTGCCATCTGTTTATCTTTTTTGATATTGCTGGATTCGACTTGCTAATTTTTTTAAATAATACTTGCTTCTTTTCATATTGGTTTATAGTTTTCTTGTAATGTCTGTAGGATTTTGGTATCAGATTAATGTTGGCCTCATAGAATGAACTGGGGAGCAGTTTCTTTTAAATTTCAAATTTGTGTAGAATTAATATTGTTTCTTTCATAAATGTTTGGTAGGATTGACCAGTGAAACCATCTTGATGTCCAGTTTTCTTTATGGGAATATTTTTAACTATAAATTCAATTTCTTTTATAGATAAGGGCTCCTCAGATTATCTATTTCTTTTTGAGTGATTTTTTGGTGGCTTATGTATTTCACAGAATTTGTCCATTTCATGTAAGTTCTTGAATTTATTGGCATAACTTTTTTTTTTTATTATTATTATCCTTTTAAAAGGACAGAGATGATGTCACCTTTCCCATTTCTAGTATTGGTAATTTGTTTCTTCTCTTTATTTTTTTTTTCTTACGATTAACCTGGTTAGAGGTTTTCAATTATTGATCTTCTTATAGACCAGTTTTTGGTTTCATTCATTTTCTGTTATTTTTCTATTTGCTTCCTTCTACTTACTTTGGGTTTAGTTTGCTTTTCTTTTGTCTAGTTTTTTTAATGTGGAAGGTGAGATCATTGATTCAGGACCTTTCTTTTCTAAGAAGGGCATTTAATGTTATAAAATTTCACCTAAGTATTGTTTTAGTGATATTAATGATATTGTTCTATAATTTCCACATTCAGTTGGATCACCTTTCTTGGGAATAGGCATAAAAATGGATCGCTTCCAGTCAGTTGGCCAGGAAGCTGTCTTCCATATTTCTTGGCATAGATGAGTGAGCACCTCCAGTGCTGCATCTGTTTGTTGAAACATCTCAGTTGATATTCCATCAATTCCTGGAGCCTTGTTTTTCACCAATGCCTTCAGAGCAGCTTGGACTTCTTCCTTCAGTACCATTGGTTCCTGATCACATGCCACCTCTTGAACATCGATGGATGAACATCAACTGATTCTTTTTGGTATAATGACTCTGTGTATTCCTTCCATCTTCTTTTGATCCTTCCTGCGTCATTTAATATTTTCCCCATAGAATGCTTCACTATTGCAACTCAAGGCTTGAATTTTTTCTTCAGTTCTTTCAGCTTAAGAAACGCTGAGCGTGTTTTTCCCTTTTGGTTTTCCATCTCCAGGTCTTCGCACATGTCATTATAATACTTCTCTAGAAGCCCTTTGAAATCTTCTGCTCAGTTCTTTTACTTCATCAATTCTTCTTTTTGTTTTAGCTGCTCGACTTTTGAGAGCAAGTTTGAGTCTCCTCGGACATCCATCTTGGTCTTTTCTTTTTTTCCAATGACATCTTGCTTTCTTCATGTATGATGTCCTTGATGTCATTCCACAACTTGTCTGGTCTTTGGTCACTAGTGTTCAATGTGTCAAATCTATTCTTCAGATGGTCTCTAAATTCAGGTGGGATATACTCGAGGTCAGATTTTGGCTCTCATGGACTTGCTCTGATTTTCTTCAGTTTCAGCTTGAACTTGCATAGAAGCAAGGTGATTCAACCAAATGTGGAAATTATAGAACAATATCATTAAATCACACGCAAGCAAAATTTTGCTGAAGATCATTAAAAAATGGCTGTATCAGTATATCAACAGGGAACTGCCAGAAATTCAGGCCCGGTTTCAGAAAAGGACGTGAAGCCAGGGATATCATTGCTGATGCCAGATGGATCCTGGCTGAAAGCTAAGAATACCAGAAGGATGTTTACCTGTATTTTAGTGACTATGCAAAGGCATTCGGCTGTGTGGATCATAACAAGCTATGGATAGCACTGCGAAGAATGGCAATTCCAGAACACTTAACTGTGCTCCTGAGGAACCTTTACACAGATCAAGAGGCAGTTGTTCGGACAGAACAAGGGGACACTGCCTGGTTTAAGTCAGGAAAGGTATGCGTCAGGGATGTATTCTTTCACCATACCTATTCAATCTGTATGCTGAGCAAATAATCCGAGAAGCTGGACTGTATGAAGAAGAACAGGGCATCAGGATTGGAGGAAGACTCATTAATAACCTGCGTTATGCAGATGGCACAACCTTGCTTGCTGAAAGTGAAGAGGACTTGAAGCACTTACTAATGAAGATCAAAGACCACAGCCTTCAGTATGGATTACACCTCAACATAAAGAAAACAAAAATCCTCACAACTGGACCAATAAGCAACATCATGATAAATGGAGAAAAGATTGAAGTTGTCAAGGATTTCATTTTACTTGGATCCACAATCAACAGCCATGGAAGCAGCAGTCAAGAAATCAAAAGATGCATTACATTGGGTAAATCTGCTGCAAAGGACCTCTTTAAAGTGTTGAAGAGCAAAGATGTCACCTTGAAGACTAAGGTGCGCCTCATCTAAGCCATGGTATTTTCAATCACATCATGTGCATGTGAAAGCTGGACAATGAATACGGAAGACTGAAGGATTGACGCCTTTGAATTGTGGTGTTGGAGAAGAATATTGAATATACCATGGACTGCCAAAAGAATGAACAAATCCGTCTTAGAAGAAGTACAATCAGAATGATCCTTAGAAACAAGGGTGGCCAGACTGCATTTTACATGCTTTGGACATGTTATCAGGAGGGATCAGTCCCTGGAGAAGGACATCATGCTTGGCAGAGTACAGGGTCAGCAGAAAAGAGGAAGACCTTCAACGAGGTGGATTGACACAGTGGCTGCAACAATGAGCTCATGCATAACAACGATTGTGAGGAGGGCTCAGGACTGGGCAGTGTTTCATTCTGTTGTGCATAGTGTCGCTATGAGTTGGAATGGACTTGACGGCAGCTAACAACAGCAACATGCATTATTTAAACCGCAAACCAAACCCAATGATGTCGAGTCGATTCGGACTCATAGAGACCTCATAGGTTTTCTGAGGCGAGGGTGGCGAGACTTTGTCTCACATACTTTTGACATGTTCAGGAGTGACCAGTCCCTGGAGAAGTCTAACACAGTGGCTGCACCAATGGGCTCAAGCATAACAACAATTGTGAGGATGGCACAGGACCGGGAGGTGTTTCATTCTATCATACATGGGGTTACCATGAGTTGGAACCAACTCTACAACACCTAACAACAACAAAAAAATTGAGGCAATTAGACTAGATATTTTCTAAGATTGCTTCTAGATTGTAAAATGCTATTTTTCCAATTCTTAGTACTGAAACCCTGGTGGCATAGTGATTAAGTGCTACGGCCGCTAACCATAAACGTTGGCAGTTCGAATCCGCCGGGCGCTCTTTGGGAACTCTGTGGGGCAGTTCTACTCTGTCCTATAGGGTCCCTATGAGTTGGAATCCAATCGACGGCAGTGGGTTAGTACTGATTGCAAAAAATGTTTTTGCAATGTTAACTGTGAAACAATGTGTTTAGCTCTAAAGTGTTTTAATTTTATCAGTTTGAACATACGTATACACAGATGCCTTGTAAGTAATTTGTAGTTATCATAAAATGAGTTTTTTCCAAGTTTATTTATTTAAAAGCTGCCAATCTAAAGTAATATTATTGTCTTGAGAAGAGAGGAACTGGAGTCACAAATAAAATTTTTACTACTCAAGTTCCAAAGGAAGATAAATGTCTCTTGTTTAAGCTATCTATTCAAAATCAAAGTCAGAGTGACACTTGCTCTAGCGTTAGTCCTTTTGTTTATTAATCTTACCAACAAGAAAGGTAAAAGTGAATGTATTTGAAAAGACACCTTGGCACTGTTGTAGGAGATGTTAAACTACAGGATTAAACCGTGTGAATTTAAGTGCTTCATGAGTCCTGGAAACCAAGCTTGTTTTGGTGAAGAACTTGATCAGAAACAATTTTACTGAACACTATGTTGTCTGGGCACTCTTCAAGAGCACATGGACACAATTTATTCTTTAACAGGAGCCATGCTTTGATTCAGATATAAAAGTTTCACAGAAAAACTCTGTGGGGTTATGTGTAAAAGGAAACTTAAAAATTGCATTATAATTGCAACAGACTATAAAGATATAGATTTTTGTCATTGTTTATCCTTTCCTCATTCTTGGCAGTTTTTAAAAACTAAATTTAAATGAAAAAGTTCTGGACGTCTTGAGCATAGCTTACCATCCAATTTGTCTTAATAGGTAAGAAAAAAATTCTACATTTTAAATAAAGGTAAGTTCAGGTCAATTTGATGTTTTGGAAGCAGCTATGTCTGTGGCTGCTAAATTATAATTCCTTGGCTCACCTTGGATTTCAGCCACAGCTGCAGTGAAGATGTCCATACAATGCTAGGTACATTTTATGGTAACAGCAACCCATCTCAGTTGGGTGCCCCATTTCCCACTTTTTACTTTTAATTGTGGTTTAAGTGAAAGTTTACAATTCAATTCAGTTTCTCATACAAAAACTTATATACACATTGCTATGTGACCCTAGTTGCTCTCCCTATAGTGTGACAGCACACTCCTCCTCTCCACCCTGTATTTCCCATGTCCATTCAACCAGCTCCTGTCCCCTTCTCCCTTCTCATCTCACCTCCAGACAGGAGCAGCCAATTTAGTCTCGTGTATCTACTTGAGCCAAGAAGCACACTCTTCACCAGTATCACTTTATGTCTGATAGTCCAGCCTAATCTTTGTCTGAAGAGTTGGCTTTGGGAATGGTTTTAGTTCTGGGCTAACAGAGAGTCTGGGGCCCATGTCTTCTGGGGTCCCTCCAGTCTCAGTCAGACCATCAAATCTATTTACTAGAATTTGAATTCTGTACCTCACTTTTCTCCCACTCCGTCAGGGACTCTCTGTTGTGTTCCCTGTCAGGGCAGTCATTGGTGGTAGCCAGGTACCATCTAGTTCATCTGGTTTCAGGCTGATGGAGTCTCTGGTTTACGTGGTCCTTTCTGTCTTTTGGGCTCATATTTTCCTCATGTCTTTGGTATACTTAATTTTCCTTTGCTCCAGGCGGGTTGAGAAAAATTGGTGCATCTTAGATGGCCGATTGCTATCTTTTAGGACCCCAGATGCCACTCACCAAAGTGGGATGCAGAACTCTTTCTTAATCAACTTTGTTATGCCAGTTGACCTAGATGTCCCGCCCCTGCTACTCTGTCCCGCCCAATATTTGGTTGTATTCAGGAAACATCTTTGCTTTTGGTTTAGTCCTGTTGTGTTAACTTCCCCTGTATTGTGTGTTGTCCTTCCCCTCACCTGAAATAATTCTTGTCTACTATTTATCTGATTAGTGAATATCCCTCTCCCTCCCTCCTCACCCTCATAACCATCAAAGAATGTTTTCTTCTGTGTTTAAGCCTTTTCTTGAGTTCTTAAAATAGTGGTCTCATACAGTATTTGTCCTTTTGCAACTGACTAATTTCACTCAGCATAATACCTTCCAGATTCATCCATGTTGTGAGATGTTTTGCAGATTCATCGTTGTTCTGTTTCATTGGGTAGTATTCCATTGTATGAATATACCATAATTTGTTTATCCATTCATCCGTTCATGGGCACCTAGGTTGTTTCCATCTTTTTGCTATTCTGAACAATGCTGCAGTGAACATGGGTGTGCATATATCTATTCGTGTGAGGACTCTTCTCTAGGATATATTCCAAGGAGTAGGATTGGTACTTACTATATTTCTAGCTTTTTTTTTTAAAAAAAGAAGCACCAAATCAATTTCCACAGTGGTTGTACCATTTTATATTCCCACCAGCAGTGTGTAAGTATTCCAGTCTCTCCACAACCTCTCCAACATTTATTATTTTGTGTTTTTTGGATTAATGCCAACCTTGTTGGGGTGAGACAGTATCTCATTGTAGTTTTGATTTGGATTTCTCTAATGGGTAATGATTGTGAGCATTTCTTCATGTATCTTTTAGTCACCTGAATGTCCTCCTTTGTAAAGTGCCTGTTCACATCCTTTGCCCATTTTTTTAATGGGGTTATTTGTCTTTTTATTGTTGAAGTTTTGCCATATCTTGTAGATTTTAGAGATCATGTGCTGATCAGACTTGTTGTAGCCAAAAGTTTTTTTTCCCAGTCTGTTGTAGGTTGTCTTTTTACTCTTTTAGGGAAGTCTTTGGATGAGGATAAGTGTTTGATTTTTAGGAGCTCCCAGTTATCTAGTTTCCCTTCTGGCGTTTATGCATTGTTAGTAATGTTTTGTATTCTGTTTATACAGTGTATTAGAGCTCCTAGAATTGTCCCTATTTTTTCTTCCATGATCCTTATCATTTTAGATTTTATATTTAGATCTTTGATTCATTTTGAGTTAGTTTTCGTGCACGGTGTGAGGTATGGGTCTTGTTTCATTTTTTTGCAGATGGATATCCGGTTATGCGAGCACCATTTGTTAAAGAGACTGTCTTTTCCCCAACTAATGGACTTTGGGCCCTTGTCAAATATCAGCTGCTCATAGGTGTATGATTCTACATCTGGATTCTCAACTCTGTTCCACTGGTCTATGTATCTGTTGTTCCAGTACCAGGCTGTTTTGACTACTGTGGCATTATAATTGGTTCTAAAATCAGGTAGTGTGAGGCTTATCTGGGGTCTCTTCTTTTTCTACATGAAGTTGGTGATTTGTTTCTCCATGTCATTAAAAAATGTCACTGGAATTTGGATTGGGATTGAATTGTATCTATAGATCACTTTGGGTAGAATAGACATTTTCACACTGTTGAGTCTTCCTACCCATGAGCAAGGTATGTTTTTCCGCTCATGTAGGTCTCTTTCGGTTTCTTGCAGTAGTGTCCTGTAGAGTTCTTTGTATAGGTCTTTTAGTCTCTGGTTAGACTTATTCCTAAGTATTTCATCTTCTTGGGGGCTATTGTAAATGGTATTGATTTGGTGATTTCCTCTTCAACTTTCTTTGTTGGCGTAGAGGAATCCAACTGATTTTTGTATGTTTATCTTGTATCCTGTTGCTGAACTCTTCTATTCATTTCAGTAGTTTTCTTGTGAATTCTTTAGGGTTTCCTGTGTATAAGATCATATCATCTGCAAATAGAGATACTTTTACTTCTTCCTTACCAATTTGGACACCCTTTGTTTCTTTATCTAGCCTAATTGCTCTGGTCAGAACCTCCAGCACAAGGTTGAGTAAGAGTGGTGATAAGGGGCATCCTTGTCTGGTTCCCATACTCAAGTGGAATGTTTTCAGACTCTCTCCATTTAGGATGATGTAGGCTATTGGCTTTGTCTAAATGCCCTTTATAATGTTGAGGAATTTTCCTTCTAGTCCTATTTTGCTGAGAGTTTGTATCATGAATAGGTGTTGAACTTTGTCAGATGCCTTTTCTGCATCAATTCATAAGATCATGTGGTTCTTGTCTTTTGTTTTATTTATGTGATGGATTACACTGATTGTTTTTCTAATGTTGAACCATCCCTGCATACCTGGTATGCATCCCACTTGGTCATGGTGAATTATTTTTTGTTATGTTGTTGAATTCTATTGGCTAGAATTTTGCTGAAGATTTTTGTCTCTAAATTCATGAGGGATATTGGTCTGTAATTTTTTTTTGTGGTGTCTTTACCTGGTCTTGGTATCAGGGTTATGCTGGCTTCACAGAGTAAGTTTGGAAGTATTCCATCCTTTTCTATGCTCTGAAATACCCTTAGTAGTAGTTTGTGTTAACTCTTCTCTGAAAGTTTGGTAGAATTCTCCAGTGAAGCCATCAGGGCCAGGGCTTTTTTTGTTGGGAGTTTTTAAATTACCTTCTCAATCTTTTCTTTTGTTATAGGTTTATTTAGTTATTCTACCTCTGTTTGTGTTAGTTTAGGTAGTGTGTTTCTAGAAATTTATCCATTTCCTCTAGGTTTTCAAATTTGTTAGAGTATAATTTTTCATAGTATTCTGTTATGACTCTTTTAATTTCAGTTGGGACTATTGTGATATTGCCCATCTCATTTCTTACTCAGCTTATTTTCTTCCTCTCCTGTATTTCTGTTGTCAGTTTCACTAATGGTTTATCCATTTTGTTGATCTTTTCAAAAACACCAACTTTTGGTCTTGTTAACTCTTTCAATTGTTTTTTTAGTCTCTATTTCATTTAATTCTGCCCTAATTTTTATTATTTGCTTTCTTCTGGTGCCTGAGGGCTTCTTTTGCTGCTGTCTATTTGTTCAAGTTGTAGGGTTACTCTTTTGATTTTGGCCCTTTTGGATGTGTGCATTTATTGCTATAAGTTGACCTACAAGCACTGCTTTTGCTATGTCCCAAAAGTTCTGGTAGGATGTGTTTTCCTTCTTATTTGATTCTGTGAATTTCTTTATTCTGTCCTTAATTTCTTCTATAACCCAGTAGTTTTTGAGCAAGGTGTCGTTCAGTTTCACAAGTTTGGTTTTTTTTTTTATTTGCTTTTTCTGTTATTGATCTCTACTTTTATGGCTTTATGGTCAGAAAAGATGCTTTGTAATATTTTGATGCTTTGGATTCTATGAAGGCTTGTTTTATGGTCTAATATGTGGTCTATTTTGGAGAATGTTCCCTGTGAGCTGGAAAAGAAAGTATACTTGGCTGCTGTTGGGGGCAGTGTTCTGTATACGTCTATGAGGTCAAGTTGGTTGATTGTGGCATTTAGATCTTCTGTCTTTATTTAGCTTCTTTCTGGATATTCTGTCCTTCACCTAAAGTGGTGTGTTGAAGTCCCCTACTATTATTGTGGAGCTGTCTATCTCTCTTTTCAATGCTGTTAGAGTTTGTTTTATGTGTTTTAGAGCCCTGTCGTTGGGTGCCTAAATATTATGGATATGTCTTCCTCGTGACCCTTTAATCATTATATAGTGTCCTTCCTTATCCTTTGTTGTGGATTTCACTTTAAAGTCTATTTTTTCAGCGATTTATATTGCCACTCCTGCTGTTTTTTGATTGTTGCTTCCTTGATACATTTTTTCCATCTTTTGAGTTTTAGTTTGTGTCTTTAAGTCTAAGGTGTGTCTATTGTAGGCAGCGTATAGATGGATTTTTTTTTTTTTATCCACTCTGCTACTCTCTGCTTCTTTACTGGTGCATTTAGTCCATTTATATTCAGTGTAATTATTGATAGGTATAAGGTTAGTGCTGTCAGTTTTATGTCTTTTTTTGTGTGTTGTTTACAGTTTCTTTGTTCCATTTAATTTTCTGTGCTGTCATTTTTCTTTATGTATTTTCATTGTTCTTGATTTTTTATTTGCTGAGTCTTTGTTTTTTATTTTGATGTGTAGGATTGTTAGTTGCCTTTGTGGTTACCTTAATATTTACCCTATTTTTCTAAGTTTAAACCAGTCTTTTATCTCTTTATATCATTTTGATTGCCTGTCCATATGAAAGATCTATGACTACATTTTTTAGTCCCTCTTTTTTGTTTTGTCATCTTTTACATAATGACATCTGTTTCTGTATTTTCAGTATTTTAGTTTTGATTTATTTTTGTGATTTCCATATCTGGGTTGATATATGGTTGGTCTGTCCTGGGTTCTAGTCTTGGGTTGTTATCTGATGTTACTGATTTTCTAACCAGAGGACTCCCTTTAGTATTTCTTGTAATTTTAGTTTCATTTTTGCAAATTCCCTAAATGTCTGTTTATCTGGAAATGTCCTGATGTTGCCATCACATTTGGGAGACAGTTTTGCTGGATATATAGTTCTTGGCTGGCAATTTTTTTCCTTCTTTTTATATGTCATCCTATTGCCTTCTTGCCTGCATGGTTTCTGATGAGTAGTCTGAGCTTAGTCTTACTTTGTAGGTGGCTTTTTGTGTTATCCCTAGCTGCTCTTAAAATTCTCTCTTTGCCTTTGATTTTAGTAAGTTTTATTATAATATGTTTTGGTGACTTTCTTTTGGGATCTACCTTGTGTGGGGTTCGATGAGCATCTTGGATAGATACCTTCTCATCTTTCATGATATCAGGGAAGTTTTCTTCCAATAAATCTTCAACAATTCTCTGTTATTTTCTGTTATCCCTCCCCTCCCCCGCTCTGGTACTCCAATCACTGATAGGTTATTCCTCTTGATAGAGTTCCATGTAATTCATTTTTTTGTAATTGTTTTATCTGACTTTTCCTCAAATATGTTGGTGCCAAGTGCTTTATCTTCAATCTCACTAATTCTGACTTCCATTGCCTCAATTCTGCTCCTATGACTTTCTATTGAGTTGTCTAATTCTGAAATTTTTTTATAGTTAATCTTCTGGATATCTGTTTGCTGTCTCTCTATGGATTCTTGCAGCCTGTTAAATTTGTCATTATGCTCTTTTCTAATCTTCTTAAGTTCCTCTATTGTTTTGTCTGTGTGTTCCTTGGCTTGTTCTGCATTTTGCCTGATCTCCTTCCTGATCTCTTGAAGAGTTCTGCATATTAATATTTTGTATTCTACCTCCAATTCCAGAAAATTCTCTTCATCTGGAAGATTTCTTGAATCTTTGTTTTGGGAGCTTGCTGAATCCAACATGCTCTGCCTCTTTATGTGATTTGATATTGACTTTTGTCTCTGAGCCATCAATAAGTTATTGTATTTATTTTATGTTTGCTGTGTCCTAGCTTTTTGTTTTGTTTTGATATGCCCAAATAGGCTGCTTGTGTGAGCTAGTTTGATTATTGGCACATTTGAAGCTCTAACATCCTGTCACTAGGTGGTTAGAGCTGTTAATAGGTATGTGAGCCCAGGAGTCATTCATTTTTCTTGTATGGATTCATCTCAAGTGTTCAGGTGGTCAGTCAGTCACCAAGTGTGTGATGCATGCTCTCACCTACTGTCCTAGACAGGCAAGGGTGATTGGTGTAGGCACAGGTGTCTGGATGCTGTAGGGGGTCATGCACTGAGCAAGGCAGGGGGCTGACAGCTGCCCGAGTGTCTTGGAGGAAAAAAAAAAAAAAAAAGGAGGAAAGCATGTCCTTTATCCCTTGGACCCCTGTTGCAGATGGCTAGGTGGTGTGGGTGGAGCCACCAGTCCTCAGGCCCCTGATGTGGGTAGGTGAGGTCCCTGCTTGATAGGCAGAGTGGTGTCAAATGTCGTGAACTTGCCACAGCTGTTGAAATGGGACCACACAGTTTTCTACAGGGGTGAAAGGTATTCAGAGTCTGTGGAGCCCTGATGCCTGTGCCTAAGCAAAGGAGCTGTTCCTGCCCAGAGTTCCCAGGTTAGGTGAGCTGGCAGATTATTTTTTCCTGTTTGTTAATTTGTTCCCTCTCCAAGGCTGGAGAATGGCTCAGGGCATATGGTGGGTTGTACTTCCTGCCCAGGGGATGTGACAATCTTTGAAGCTGGCTCAGACTCAGTGCAGAGCAGGAAGGGGGTAGGCAAACGGGAGAGAGGTTTTCCCCAAAGGGGTGTTTTTTGATCTGTGTAGTAGGTCAGACACATGTATTATCTTCTGCGGATTAAGCACTGCTCTTCACTGGTTCTGGAGGTATGATTTCTCCTGATGTGGAAAATGTATCCTGAATGCCACTGTTTATATCAACACACTCATGCCAGTGGATCCAGTCTGCTGGGTGCCGGTTCCTGCTGGGTCAGGTCTGACAACTCCTCGCTGCTTCTGAACCATCTCTCCCTCCCCCTGCCACTCAGGCCAATTCCTCAACTTTGCCTTTCATGTTCAGGGGTCCTAGATTGTCATATAAAATCGATTCACTTGTTTTTTTTCGGGACTTTGTATTAAGAGTGACTACAGGAAGCATCTGACTACTCCGCCTTCTTGGCTCCACCTCCCCATTTCTTCACTTTTTGACCCAGTGTCTCTTCCAGTGCCATGGGAACCCCCTAAGCCTATATGCAACTGCATCCCAGAAGTGTGGGGGACTAATAGTCTCAACCAATGGGTTCGGGGCTGGTGACCAAATACTCCAGCTTCCAGTCCTTCTGGTGGACAGGAGGTCTGGTCCTGAAATCAAGCCCCAGGTACCCAGGATGGCAATCTTGATAATATACCCTTGAATTGGATTTTCTTTCTTCCCTATCTCATCCTCCCCACTCTCTCACTCCTACTTCCTGGGGTAGTCTGGCCTTTGTTAACTGTCTTAAAACCCCTGAAAAAGAAGAGTCCGGCACAGATCAGCCAACTCTCAACTTAGGGTACAATGTGAAAACAAAAGGCCTCTCCGGCAGTGTTTAAAGAGACCATAATCTCCTCAGCCACAGGGCAGCTGTGCTGAAAAACTGGCCCATAATTTAACTGTAAATCAATTAAATCAGGATGAAAATTAGAATTTAATTGTAAGGGTAGAAGAGCTGCAAAGGAGATGAAATCTGCAGCTTCAACAAATCTCCTTTTCCTAAAGTTAGGGTCTTGATATCCAAAGAGTGAGATCTGGAATGAGAAAATTTGGGTGAATGTGGTTGAATAGCTTTAATTCTTGGTTTCCTCTGAACTCTTCATGCCAGCCAAAGTGATTCTTTCTCCCTTAACCAGAGACCAAGCAAAGTGTTCACCTGAGGTTGTTATTGGGTGCCGTTGAGTCAGTTGTGGCTCATAGCGACCCCATGCACATCAGAACAAAACACTGCCTGGCTCCGCACCATCCCATAATTGTTATGCTTGACCCACTGTTGCAGCCACTGTGTCAATCCAACTTGTTGAGAGTCTTCCTCTTTTTCTCTGATTCTCTACTTTACCATGCATGATGTCTTTCTCCAGGAACTGGCCCCTCCTGATAACATGTCCAAAGTATATGAGACAAAGTCTTGTCATCCTTGCTTCTAAGGAGCATTCTGACTGCAATTCTTCTAAGATGGACTTTTTTGTTCTTCTGGCAGTCCCGGGTATATTCAATATTCTTCTCTAACACCTTAATTCAAGGGTACCAATTCTTCTTTGGTCTTTCTTATTCATTGTCCAGCTTTTACATGCATATCAGGCAATTTAAAACACCATGGCTTGAGTCAGGTGCACCTTTGTGACATCTTTGCTTTTTAATACTTTAAAGAGGTCTTTTGCAGCAGACTTGCCTAATGCAGGAAACCCTGGTGGTGTAGTGGTTAAGAGCTATGTCTGCTAACCAAAAGGTTGGCAGTTCAAATCCACCAGGCAGTCCTTGGAAACTCTATGGCACAGTTCTACTCTAGGGTAGAGTATGAGTCAGAATCAACTAGACGGCAATGGGTTTCTGGTTTTGTCTAATGCAATGCATCATTTGATTTCTTGATTCCTGCTTCCATGGGTGTTGGCTGTGATCCAAGTAAAATGAAATCCTTGACAATTTCAATCTTTTCTCTGTTTATCATGATGTTGCTTACTGGTCCAGTTGTGAGGATTTTTGTTTTCCTTATGTTGAGGTGTAATCCATACTGGAGGTTGTAGTCTTTGATCTTCCTCAGTAAGTGCTTCAAGTCCTCTTCATTTTCAGCAAGGTTGTGTCATCTGCATATCGCAGGTTGTTGATGAGTCTTCCTTCAATTCTGATGCTGCATTCTTCTTCATATAGTCCAGCTTCTCAGATTATTTGCTCAGCATATAGATTAAGTATGGTGAAAGGATACAACCCGGATGCACACCTTTCTTAACTTTAAATCACGCAGTATCCCCTTGTTCTGTTTGAACGACTGCTTCTTGGCCTAAGTACAGGTTCCTCGTGAGCACAATTAAGTGTTCTGGGATCCCCATTCTTCGCAATGTTATCCATAATCTGGTATGATCCACCCAGTAGAATGCCTTTGCATAGTCAATAAAACACAGGTAAATGTCTTTCTGGTATTCTCTGCTTTCAGCCAGGATCCATCTGACTTCAGCAATGATATCCCTCATTCCACATCCTCTTCTGAATCTGGCTTGACTTTCTGGCAGTTCCCTGTCGATGTACTACTGAAGCTGGTTTTGAATGACTGTCAGCAAAATTTTGCTGCCTGTGATATTAATAATATTGTTCAATAATGTCCACCTTCTGTTGGATCACCTTTTTTTGGGATGGGTACAAATATGGATCTCTTCCAGTTGGTTGGCCAGGTAGCTATCTTCCACATTTCTTGGCACAGACAAGTGAGCACTTCCAGCGCTGGCTAATAAATACTGGTAGGAAGCTGGAGTAATATGTGGGAATAGGTCTTCAGCATGCTGGATGAGAGAGGCAGAACATAAGACTAAGTAGAGGAGAGTTTATTGACATGGAAGCACTCTCCAATGACTCAAGATTTAAGATCCTCATTAAGGACACATGGAACTAGTCTTAACAGGCTGTTGAAATGGTATCTTAAAAAACTTGGTTATGATGATGGCCTACAGTAAATGAGGCAAAGATGCTGGAATTACTTAGTTAAAGTATTGAAGAAGAGGTCAGAGGCTCAGTGAGGAGGGAATGTTACAATGGATTTATTTCATGTGTCAAGAGGATAAGCTTGCTGTTTTCCCAGGAAGGGTCCAGACAGCACTCTTTACTAAGGTCATACAGAATGTACTAACAAGGGTGTCACTTTGGGGACTAACGTATGCTTGACTCAAGCCATGATATTTTCCATTGCCTCATATGCATGTGAAAGCTGGACAATGAATAAGGAAGACTGAAGAATCAACGCCTTTGAATTACAGTGTTGGTGAAGAATATTGAATATACCAGGGACTGCCAAAAAACCAACACATCTGTCTTTGAAGAAGTCTCCTTAGATGTGAGGATGGAGAGACCTTATCTCTCGTACTTTGGACATGTTATCAGGAGGGGCTAGTCTCTGGAGAAGGACATCATGCCTGGTAAACAGAGGAACACCGAAAAAGAGGAAGACCCTCAATGAGATGGACTGATACAGTTGCTGCACCAATAGGTCAAGTACAACAACAATTGTGGAGATGGCGCAGGACTAGGCAGTGTTTCGTTCTGTTGAACAAAGGGACACTAAGAGTCAGAACTGACTCAGCAGCACCTAACAACAACAACAATGAGGATGTCCATAACATCTTTGAGAAGATCAGTGGTAGCTCTATTCTGTAAGCTAGGATTCACAGGAGGATATGATATCATGGAATCAGACTCTCTATATTAATTGAGATGATGTGTTGAAACTGAGATGATAGGATTCCATAAAGGCAGAGAACAGGTATAATGGCAGAAGACACTTTGCCTCAACCATTAGAGGCAAAGTGGCAGCAAGGTTGAGATGGTAACCAAGGTTCCTCAGGTTGCAGAGATCTATGGTGGTGTCTGGTACACCATGGTGTACTTGGTGCCCAAAGTAGACAGGTAGTAGATTAGAAGGTAGGTTTATTTGTATAACCAGAAAAAGCAAGAGATGGTGAGCAGGTTGATGTCAGCTGCTACAATGGAAAACTATTATAACAATTATGTTCATCAATTGAAACGCAGGCCAAAGCCTTTTAAAGAGTGCCACCTATGCCGTCACAATTATGTACAATAAATGATTACACCATCTTTCTCCAAAGGGCCTTAAACCACTTATCAAAGTAAATAAACACTGCAGAAAGGGGAATACTCAGTTATTTCAAAGCTTGTTGGATACAGGATTGAGCTAACTTAATACCAAGTGACCTAAGATGTTATCATTGCCCCTAAGTAAAGACTCACGGAGACTAGGTAATAAATGCAGCACTGTTTCCAGTCCATCTCACAGCAGTTTCAAGGGGTCGAGATGGGTCCCATGATTATTGCCCTGGTCCGAGTGCATAAGTGGGAGAGCTATTCTTAACAGACTCACATTGGTTCCCTGACCTATGGAATAAAATCCACTGTGGTAGGGAGAATAAAGTGGAAATCCCTGAAATTGCATCCCCTATTCCAGCCAGGAGTGATTTTATCCCAGCCAAGACAGTAAACCAGGCACAATATAGAATCGTGAGCGGAATCAGAGATCAGCATCACCTTCGAAGATTTTAAGAATGAAGAGGTGGGAGCAAGCACCCTCTGCATTCACCTGTATGACACCTGCTAAAACCAGATGGACCATGGTGGATGACAAGGACAACCATAAACTTAACAAAGTTGTGGCATCAACCACAGCTGCTATGCCAGACATGGTACCTTTCTTGGAAGTGATCGACACAGGCTCTGGCACTTGGAATGTGGATGTCAATCTGGCAAACTTGTTTTTTTTCCCCAAATCATTAAAAACATCAAAAGCATTTATAAGGAAAGGATAGTAATGTGTATTTACCATCTTGCTGCATGGCTACGTTAACTCTTCTGCTCTCTCACAGTATAATCTCCAGGGACCTTGTTCATCCTGACATTCCACAGATCATTGTGCTGGTCCTCTATATGGATAATATCAGGATAATCAGATCTGATGGAGAGCAAGTTCTTGGTGCCCTATAAGATAACATACAAGCCAGAAGATGGAAAATTCAAGGCCCTGCCACATTGGTGCAGGTTCTAGGAGTCCAGTGGTCTGGAGAATGCTGGGACATCCCCACAAAGGTAAAGGACAAGTTATCGAACTTAAACTCTCTACCATTATGAAAGAGGTACAGCATGTTGGGCACTTCTTTGGCTTTTGAAAGTATCATATACTTTCTTAGAAACAGTGCTCTGACTCATTTATGGGATGACTTGGAAGGCTGCCAGTGTCAAGTGCAGTGCAGAGCAAGAGAGGGCTCTGCTGCAGGCTCAGCTGTGATGCAAACTGTCTTCTGTTTGAACTACATGACTCAGCCTATCCATTGAGCTAGAATATCTGTGGTAGATAAGAACGTTGTGTAGCATCTCTGGCAATCCCCGATAGATTCTTGCTCCTAGGGTTCTAGAGCATGGTCATATCTTCTCACTGTTTGAAAAGCAACCCAAGGGATACCTCTGTGCCTGGTAGAAACTGAGAACCTGAACATATGACACCAAGTGATTAACTGGAGCTGCCCACGATGAGCTGGGTGTTATCAGACACCAAATGATAAAATCGGATAGTCAAAGTAACAATCCATCGTTCAGTGGAAATTGTACATCTGAGTTCAAGGCTGAGCAAGTCCAGAGGGCACACGCAAGTTACATAAACAAGCGACCTAGATTCTCAAATCATTTACCTCTCCTGCACTAATGCATCTTCTTCAACCTACTCCTACGATGTCATGGGGAGTTCCCTATGATGGGCTGTGATCAGTTATTTATTACCACAATAATGCTGTATAATAAGCAACCAAAAATATCTTAATGACAATCAACAATGAGCATTTATTACTCACACATTTACAACCAACTGGAAATTGGCTAAGCAGATTTCCTGATCTTGGCTGGGCTTGCTCACATGTTTTAGAATTGGCCTGTGGTGACCAGGGCAACTTGGCTCTGCTCCACCAGTTCTTATGTCAGTGGCAGAAGCACAAGAGAGGGCAAGACCAATCACCCAACCAATTTGTAAGCCTCTGCTTGGATCACATTTGCTGAAATTCCACTAGCCCAAAGCAAAACACGTGGCTGAACTAGAGTTAAGGGGTGAGGCAGAGTGCCCCACGAGAGTGGGCAGGCAATGTAAAATTAAGTGGCAAAGGTCATGGATATAGGAAGAAGTGAAGAATCAGGGCTATTTTTTCCAATATTTGCACACCAGCTGACAGAAGAGGCAAAAGTGGACCTTGTTCATGGATGGACCAGCTTGATATTTGGTGTGAGCTAAACATGGCTGCCTACTATCATCTCTCTCAGAGGTGGCCCTAAAGGTTAGTGATGAGGGAAGAGTCTTCCTGATGGACAGAGCGGCAAGCAGTACACTTGGTCATCCATGTTGATGGAGAAAGACATGGCCTTAGTTAAGAATACACACAGACTTCTAATCAGTGGCAACTGGCTTGACTGGTTGGTCAGGGGCATGGAAGGAGCAAGACTGAAAGACTGGAGAAAGATCTGAGGATGAGACATGTAGACAAAACTATGGATATGTGTACAAAGTGTAAAGATCTTTGATCACAGAATGCCAATAAGACAGCAACCATCAGAGGAGGCAAAGGTTAGGTGAACAGGGTGATTCCTTCAGTAGATGTCAGCCAGCCTTGTCCTTGACCACTTCTGGCTTATGCAATGGGCCGTGAATGGAATAATCATGGTGGCAGAGAGAGATGGAGGCTATGCATGGGCCCATCAGCTTGGATTTCCTCCCACTAAGGCTGATTTGGAAACCCTGGTGGTGTAGTGGCTAAGTGCTATGGCTGCTAACCAAAAGTGCAGCAGTTCAAATCCACTGGGCACTCTGTGGAAACTCTATGGGGCAGTTCTACTCTGTCCTATAAGATCACTGTGAGTTGGAATCAATTCAGTGGCAATGGGTTTGGGTTTTTTTGTTAAGGCTGATTTAGTTACTACCACTGCTGAATATCTGATTTGTCAGTCCAGAAAAAACGCAGTAACCCAGTGTCGTTGTCAGCAGCAGAGACTAATGCTGAGTCCTTGATTTCACACTATTCCTCTAGGAGTTAACCAGCCACTAGATAGCAAGTTGTTTATATTAAATATTTTCTATGCAGAAGAGGAGGCAATTCTTTCCTATAATTAATTTCTACTCTGAATATGAGCTTGCTTCCCTTGCAGCAGTACCCCTGTCAGCATTACTATACGATAGCCTACAGAATGTCTATTACCAACATGGTATCCTGCATTACAAGGGGCCATGGTGGTGCAGTGGTTAAGTGCTCAGCTACTAACCCAAAGGTTGATGAATCGAACCCACCAGCCACTCTAAGGGGGAAAGATGTGGCAGTCTGCTTCCATGAAGATTATAGCCTTGGAAACCCTACAGAGCAGTTCTATTCTGACCTATAGGTCACTATGAGTCAGAACTGACTCAACAGCAGTGGGTTCAGGTTTTTTTTTTCTAATCCTGCATTACAGTGCCTCACACCAAGACAATTTTGCAGCAAATGAGAAGCAACAATAGATGCATGACCATTAGATCCTAACCGAAACCAAACCTGTTGGCATCAATTCCGACTCTCAGAGACCCTACAGGACACAGCAGAACTGCCCCATAGGGTTTCCAAGGAGCGGCTGGTGGATTCTAACTGCCAACCTTTTGGTTGGCGGCTGTAACTCTTAACCACTACACCATCAGGGCCCCATTAGGTCCACTGGTCCCATTACTTAACAACTGTCCAGTAGAGCTGTGGCTGATGACAGAAGTGAGCAAGGGCATGTGATTATGAGGCAAGATAGCCATGGATAATCAGCATTATTCGGAAGCAGCCTACCTAACAGAACAATGAAATGACCCATTAAAAGCCCAGCTAGGGCACCACCTCAGAGATAACACCTTGCAGGGTTAGGGTGCTGTTCTTCAGGATGTAGTATACGTACTATACCAATGGCTAGTATATGATGCCATGTCCCCGACTGCTAGAATAGATGAGTCCAGGAACAAAGATGATAGAAGTAGTATTGGACCTTCTTATCACTATTCCCAGCGACCCAGTTGCAGAATTGTGCTTCCCATCCCTCCCACCTTATGCTGTGCTGGATTGGAGGTTCTGGTTTCCAGACAGGGTAGGCAGAAGGAGCTGGCACACTTCCACCAGTGAGCACAGTAAAGGCTGCATTAAACTGAACCATCTCTGCCAATTGGTCACTTTGGGTTAATCATAAAGGAGAATGGACCAAAAAAGGTGTTAATATGTTGATTAACATGAACAGCTAGGGTTGCGACTATTAAATGGAATAGGGAGTATGTCTGGAACTTGAATGATTCATTGGGACATATCTTAGTGCTTTCATACATGGTGTAAACAGCACACAGGCAACTGTGACAATCACAGCTTAAAAAGGACAAAGTAGCCAAGGCCTTAAACCCTTTACGGGATGAAGATCTGGGTCACTCTACCAGGCAGCCAACCTAGATCAATTGAATTTCTGGCAGAGAACAAGAGAAATCTAAACTGGGTGATGGAGGAAGGAGATGAAGAATATCACTTTTGGCTTTGGATTCAGTTGCAGCAACAGGAACTGTAGTTTGTCTCACTAATCCTCCTGTGAAGTCTTTTACAGAGACCGTGCCTGGTCATCACCTTAAAGACATGGTGACAGGGTAGATTTAACATATGGCTCACACATTTCTGAAGAGTCAAGGGGTTAAAAAAAAAATCCTGTTGCCATTGAATTGATTCAGACTCATAGCGACCTTATAGGACAGAGCAGAACTACCCCATAGGGTTTCCAAGGAGCAGCTCATGGATTTGAACTGCTGACCTTTTGGTTAGCAGCCGAGCTAACCACTGTGCCCTGAAGGTTCTCTTGCCCCACATAATCACATCCCCTTGCTCACATCTGATATCAGCCACAACTATACTGGACAGTTGTTAAGCGAGCACATATTGTCTTTTGCTAGTGAAATCCCACCACAACCTTGAGTCTTGTTCTGTCTCAAGGGCTTCTCAACATTGGGGGAGCCTACTTTTCCACACATAAACATGGCCCAGAAGTGAAGGGACAGATAATGCCCCTGAGGGCAACTTTCAACTACACAAATAACACATACCTTATATATTTTTTGCCACCCGCACCCTCCCCCTATGAGGTATTTTCATAAGCACCGCTAAGCCAATTTTTTTTACATGTTGCTGTAAAAAAATTAGCATAGTGTGCTTGTGAAAAGTCTGGGAGGCGGGGTGGTGAGGGCGTGGCTGGCAAACAAATGTAGAAGGTACGCATTATTTGCGTAAAAATAATGGGGGTAAGAGGGGATGGAAACCAATTAAAAAATGATCCCATCTCTGTCCTTAGAACCTTAGCTTTTGGAAACCCTGGTAGTGTAGTGGTTAAGTGCTACAGCTGCTAACCAAGGGGCTGGCAGTTTGAATCTGCCAGGTGCTCCTTGGAAACTCTATCGGGCAGTTCTACTCTGTCCTATAGGGTCGCTATGAGTCAGAATTGACTTGATGACAGTGGGTTTGGTGGTTTTTGGTCTGTCCGTTAGGTAGATGAACAATTCTGGGAGGCATTCTGTAAGCTTCTAAGGTCTTGGAGCACTTAAGCTCACAAAGGCAAGCTTGATAATACACATTTATACTGGTTTCTCTCTCTCACCCTCCCTGTTCTCTAACTCCTGCTTCTTGGGATCACCTCACAAACAGCCTGTGGACACCCAGTCCTTTTCTCAGTCTCTACTTTTCGGTGATCTAAACTGAGTATCACCATTCAAACACATTTGTATATCTGTTATGGATTGACCCTCCCAAAAGATACACTGATGTCCTAACCCAGGTACCTGTGAACGTGACCCTGTTTTGAAATAGGGTTTTTCTTTTGCTGTCAGGTAAATTAAAGGAGGACATACTGGAATAGGGTGGGTCCTAGTCCTAATCCCTTTTGAGTGGTGTCTTACAAAAGGGAAGAACAGACACAGGAACACACACACACACACAAGGGGAAGGCACCACATCTACAAAGATACATCTACAAGCGAAGGAACACCAAGAAACACTTGGGGCTACGAGAAGCTGAGACAAGGAACGATGTTCCATTTGAGCTGACACACAGGGCTATACTCTGTGGATGCCTTGAATTCGAACTAGCCTGCAAAACTGAGAAACAATAAATTTTTGTTCCTTCAAACTACCCACTTTGTGGTATTTTATTATGGCAGTCCTAGGAAATATTTTTGTATGTATTTTAATGACTTTCTAACTATATGCAAATAATTATTTATGAAGTATTATTTGCAAGATGAGGTGAGAAAAACATTTTAAACCTGTGCATATTAAATTTTTTTTTCTGTTTAGGCAATAGTTACTAGTTGACGACAATGATGGTTGCCCAGTCTGACTCATACTGAAACTACCTTCAATTTAATTTCTACCTGATAATAAATATAATAAAAATACCTGACTTTGATAATATATCTACATGAACTAATGGCCAAGTGGTAAAAAGCTCTATATGCTAATAAATACTATCAGTAAGTTCCATATTCACAATATATAACCTTCAAGTTTTCAGAGAAAATTTCAATCCAATCTTATTCTCTGCTAGAAATTTCTTTAACAAGTCTTAGGATATGAATATACATACTTTTCATGCTAAAATATTCACAAAAACATTGAATGATTCACTTAGCCATTTTACTTTTTTTAGACTGAGTGATCAAAAGTTTACTTATTTCAGGGATATTTCTGGGATACAACGAGCATTAAAAATGAAGTCAGTTTACTTTGAGTTTAGTGATCAAAAGTTTACTAAACTCAAAGTAAACTGACTTCATTTTCAATGCTCGTTGTATCCCTGAAATATTTCATCTCAGTCTTTGTAACATTAATTGTACTTAGGTTATTTTATTTTTCAGCTTAGGGCTCTTTATTTTGGTAATAAGACATACTGCCAGGTTATAAACATTTTATTTTTAGAGAAAAAGCGGTGGTGGGTATGTGGTCATTTGATGTTTTTATGACTAAGAGTTTGAGTTTAGGTTCTCTCTCTTATAGAATGTAAATGTACACGTACACACGTATATGAAATTCTTATCAAAATTAAGCTTAGTCACTAAAAGAAGATTCACTATCTGAACTTTCTTCTGCATTTTTTTCACCTTCACCATCAGGCACTGGAGCATCTGGTCGCCTGAAAGAGAAGAAGGAAAAAAATTTTAAAGTTTTCCAGTTGAAAAAAGCACTTACTAACTGTAAATTAAGTTCATCTTAGAATATCGCTGCTAATAAATCAGCCAAGTCTGCCGTCCGTAACTGAGGGAGTCTCCCGCTCTCCACCACGGCATCGTTCTCTCTGGCTTCTTCAGCGTCATGGGGATTAAGTGCAGAGGCCAAGACACTGTTTTCTCTTGCCAGTTCCTGCATACTGTGCTACTTCAGCACTTTCTGCTGCTTGTTACCATGGAGACCTAACTACAGACAGAGATGTGATGTGTAGAGGCTGGCATGACAAGTGCTAAAACCCTGCAGCCTCCAAGGGCAGATGAGGTACAGAGAAAGGAAAGCTAGAAATGGAAAGAAAAGGAAAACTTTGATGTTTAGGAAAGCTGCAGGGAGAAATTCAGAAGAGACAGGGAGCTCAAGAATGGCTATTAAGAACCAAAGGCAATACAGAAATTTTGAGGGGAAGGAGTGTGTCAGGTCAAAGCAGGTTCTTAATGTTCACTGATTGTTTTCACTTACATGTTTTATCTTTAGAGAATGATAAGGAAAAAGTATGAGGACTACACAACTGAGTTGGTAAAAATACTGCTCCAAGATTCCCAGGCACAACAAGGAGGTATGAGAATGGTGAAACTACAACTTTACGTGAAGGTGCTCTAATAAACCAAAATGAAATTTTAATGTCATTAAAATAGTCAATTAGATGGGCCTAATAGAGTTTGTGCCAGTAAATGTTTAATCAATACAGTAACACACTCGGCCTCTATTTACTCTTTCCAAGAAAGCTGAATTAAGCAAGGAAAATATGCTTTTGGGGAAGCTAAGAGGAAAAGGAGACATTATAGTTGCCATGTCTTAATAATTAAAAACTACCAGATTTTTTCTCCCCTAGGCTCCTTGAACGTTATTAAAGATTTAGGGCACTCAACAAATAAAACTTCTTTTTTGCCATAAATACAAATTACCATTACTTAAAATAAGAAAATACACAGTCTACCATTTACTTTGAGTTATTAAAACTATGGCTTATTTTTGGCTTTTATATATATATATTTACTGTGGTAAAAATATATATAACAAAGCATTTCCCATCTCAACATTTCTTAAGTGTACAATTCAGTGATGTGAGCTATGTTCACTATGCTGTGCAATGATCACTACTATCAGTTTCCAAATTTTCCCATCACCCTTAACAGAAACTTTGTGCCCCTTAAGCAATGACTGGTTTATATTTTTTATATCATATTTGACATGTGACAAAAAAAGGAAGAAATGCTGGCATTGCTCTCTAGCTTTCAAATATAAACCCAATTCTCTGCTGTACAATTTTAGATTATACCTATGAGGAAACTATAGGGACCCAAAACAGTAAATTTTAAAACTGAGTACAGCATGAGTGGTTTCTAGGTTTTGACTCATACTCCATCTGCCCAAAATACTAACATGGGACCATAGTCTTCACAGGTCTTTGTAGAAGCAATAACCCCAGAAGTAGTAGGCATAAATACCTAGCACATTTTCCTCAGTAAATTTTGCTTTGCTATATAGTTGATTTCTTACTGTATCCATCTTAAGAAAAAGGAAAAAATTACCAGAGGGAATTATTTGAATATCACCATCAACATTACATTAGTATCTATGGCAACCCAAACAAATCTAATGGACACAACTCCCAAAAAGCCATCCTAGTTAAGAAAAGGGTAAAAACAGCTTAGGTTTAAAACAAATTAAAATTATAAAGTTCATTAATTTATGTGTTTAACCATTTATTGATATATGTGATACTGTATAGCACTATGGTTAAGAACACAGACTCTGGAGTCATACTGCTTGGGTTCATATCCAAGCCTTGGCACCTACTCATTGAATAACCTTGAGAAAGTTAGGTAATCACTTTGTGCTCAACTAACTGGACTGTCATGATGATTAAATGAATTAATAAATGCAAAATTTCTTGAGTAATAGCCGGCATATGGTAAACACTAAGTAAATCTTATCACCATCATGCACCTACTATTTGCTAGGAACTGTGTTAGCTATTGGGGATATAGAGATGGATAACAAGTAGTTCAGCTAGTAACAGCTGATATTTTAGTGGAGAAAACACAATTGCAAAGAAATTATTGTCATACAATGTGATATATACTATGCTGGTATGATAAGAAAGAGGAATCAACTCTACTAGGGTTGATTAGAGAAGACTCCAGATAGGTGAAGATACTTGTGAAGGGTTTTGAGATATGAATACAAGCTTACCAGGAAAAGAAGAGGTGGGATTAAGTGAGGATGAGAATATTCAGGGTAAAGAAAAAAATGTGAATGGTGTGGCATGCTGCTTTTGGGAATTATAAGTCATTTGGTAGCTGGAGTGTAAGATATTCGTTAGGGTGTAACAGTAGATGAGTTTAGACCAACTGTCAGGAGCAACAAGGGGTAGGTGGGAAGTTCTATGAAATTGTTTTCATTGAAATAGCACAACTAAGCTTGGAGCTCCTTTCATTTATTTATTTTAAATGAGATACAGCCCATATACCATAAAATTAACCATTTTAAAGTGTACAATTCAGTGATTTTTAGTATATTCATAAAGTTGTACAGCCATCACCATGATCTAATATTAGAACATTTTTATCAAGCCCAACAGAAACCCTGTATCCATTAGCAGTCACTCTCCATTTCTCACTACCCCCAGCCCCTGGCAACCACTAATCTACTTTCTGTGGTTATGATTTACCTATCTGGACATTTCATACAAATGTAACCTTTGTGTTTGGCTTCTTTCACTTAGCATATATTCTCAAGGCTCATCCATGTTGTATCATGTATCAGTACTTCATTCTTTTTTATAGCTGAATAATATCCCACTGTATATCCATACCACATTTTGTTTATCCATTCATCTCTTGATGAACATTTTGATTGTTTCCACTTTTTGGCAGTTACAAATAATGCTTCTATGAACATTTATGTACAAGTTTGCCTGGGAACGTATGCTTTCAATTTGCTTAGGTATATATTAAGGAGTGGAATTGCTGGATCATGTGGTAATTCTATGTTTAATCTTTTGAGAAACTGCCAAACAGTCTTCTACCTGGCTGCACCATTTTACATTCCCAAGAGCAGGGTATACCAATTTCCACAAATCTTTGCCAACACTTCTTATTGTCTGTCCTCATTCATTTTAAAATAAATTCTATGCTATTTGAATTGGAATCACTATGTGAACAATAGAAAAAAATACACACTAGTTGTCTTAGGATATTAAAAAGAGAAAAACTTTAAGAAACCATGAGGGTCAAATGAGGTAATATATAGAAAAGCATCTTATAAGTTATAAAGCCTTAAATCCACTGCCATCAAGCTGATTGCAACTCATAGCTACCCTACAGGGCAGAGCAGGACTGCCCCACAGGGTTTCCAAGGCTGGAAATCTCTAACTACTGTGCCACCCCCTGACACAAATGTTAATGGTAATACTAAAACTCACAACAATACCATCATTTCCAACCTGGATATTTACTCTCTGGGGAAACAGAAATTTGCCTTTTTATGTTATGATCAGAGTGCTCTTATTTGTTCCTACATATAAACCTTTTAAGATTTTTTCATGGAAATAAGTTTGAAAAGGTTGCTACTGAAAACCTCTTAGAAAGGAACAGAAGAAGGACTAAGTATACACAAATTAGTACTTTTTAGCATACCAGATGCTGTGGGCATATGATATTTCTGGCAGACACATCCTTCTCCCATTTTATGTGGATCAAGTAAAGTTGTCAACCATAATCCCTGTGGCCCTCACTCCTTCCCTACCCGCTTCCTTGCTGCAGCCACATGATCCTGGCCTGGACAATCACTGGGATCTCTTCCCCTGGAGAGAGAGATCCATTCAAAGGAAGGCATATAACCCAAGCAAGGCAATTCAGAATGTTTCCCTAGAGATGAGCTGTGGATTATGGAGATCTCTTTCACTTGGGGGTTGCAAAATAGGCAATATTAAAGCCTTTAATTGCTGGAGGCTACATTCCCTAGCTTTAGAGAAGAAGCCTAGCAACAGGAAGAGAGACTTAGATTATTACAAGAAGGAAGTAAAGGTGAAGTGAGGTGGTAGGGAGAAAGGGAAGAGTGAAGTGAGGTGGTAGGGAGAAAGGGAAGTAGAGCACCAGCCAGCCAGCCCTGATGACATGGAACCCCCAGGTCTTACCCTACTTAGACTTCTCAGCTATATGAGTTAATAAGTTGTTTTTTTTTTTTTTTTGCTTAAGCTAGTCTGAGTTGGTCTCTGTGATCTGGAACAACAAAAGAGTCCCAAAATACAAATATTATTGCTTTAGTTTTTCATTAAATGGAGATTTATATTTGTGCTTAAACCCTTAGCCATTTTAAGGATCCAAAAACCATATAAACATTCTTCAGAAAAACATTTATTTATGTAGGTAAATAGTTTAAAAACATTTTTCATCTGTTTTAAACTTAAAACAGTTCAATTTAAAACAGATGAAGTACCAAAAACTTTGTTAGTAAAAATATTGCTGAGCGGGGGATGGTGGAGAGGGTGCTGTGTTCATCATTCAAATCACTTTCAGTGTCAACTAGAACATATACTAAGGTTATTAATTTATATTTTAAAATAGTAAAACTGTAAAAATGAAACGGAAGAAGTACATTTACTTCATTAGGTATATTAACCCACTGCTGTCGAGTCGATTCCGACTCATAGCAGCCCTATAGGACAGAGTAGAACTGCCCCATGGGGCTCCCAAGGAGCGCCTGGTAGATTCGAACTGCCAACCTTTTGTTTAGCAGCCCTAGCTCTTAACCACTATGCCACTGGGGTTTCCTTAGGTATATTAGGGTTGAATTAATATCTTAATATGTGAATATTAATATAATATTAATATCTTAATATATCTGTAAGTAGTACACACATTTACAAACATTAGAAAGCAGATTTGGGGAAAGAAGACAAGTATCACATGACATCATTTTTGTCAATTAGTGGTGTTTTGTCAGCTCTACGTGATGGCGACAGGTGTTAAGGAAAGAGCAAAACACTACGATTTCTGAACACAGACTGTATTAACTACATAAGGATCTCTAGGGAAGTTATAAATATAACAATTTCAACCTTGAAATTATAGTAGCTGAGTCCCTGGGTGGTATAAACAGTTAATGAGCTTGGCTGCTAACAGAAAGGTTGGTGGTTCAAGTCCACCCAAAGGTGCCTTGGAAGAAAGGCCTGGCAATCTACTTCCAAAAAAATCAGCCACTGAAAACCCTATGGAGCACAGTTCTACTCTGACACACCTGGGGTTGCTATTAATCAAAAGCAATTTTACAACTGGTTTGGTTTGGGTATTATAGTAGCTAATTTATCATTACACTTAAACTATAGATGCTTTGGCTTTTTCTCTTCTGAATGCCTATCAAGATGGGTATATCCTGTTCCTGTCTTGGTAAGTGAACTCTTGCAACCAGGGAAATAATTTAATGCCTAATATCATAAAGAAAGAGAAACCAATCTATCCTAGGAAAGACTGGCATCTGCCATTGAACTTGGGAGCCTCTGTTTCCCAGAAGTTCTGCTATCTCTTCGCTGCTAGCCATTGGGAGACCATAACTGCTTTTTTAACACCACCTCTTTGATATTTGTATTCTCTCTCTCTTGTGGTCAAGGTTCCCAATCACAGTTTTCCAATCACAATTTTTGGCATTGTTTTTACCTGTACAGTAATTTATAGACAAGGTTTGCCAGCTAGTGGTTGAGGACTGGGAGTTACATTGAATGGGAACCCAGGTCAGCAAGAACTAAAAAAATGGGGCCAATAATAACTGCGAATTTTCCAGTTGGGGGATTGAGGTCTACTCTATCTTCAACCAGCCAGAAACCAACCCTTAATCTATTATGTCGTTGTGTATTGGGAGGTAGACAAATATATATGACTAGTAGATAAGGAATTTCCTTAGAGTGCAGGAAAATCCTCTGTACATGTTTTAAGTTACAGTCAATAAAGTTTTCCTGCTTTCCACTATCGTTTTGGTCAACCCTAATAAAGAGGAGTCTCGTCTCAGAGATAAGTAGGCTGAGGTGCTTACTTTTATTTCTGGCAACCACAAGAGTGATCACTGCACAGCTTGGGAGAAGGGTATAAATATCTTTTGGTACATACCTCCAGGACAAATGTCATTTGGGCTGGTTCTGTTCAAAAGCCTGAACAGTACTTTGAACTCAATGACATGCCTTCTTCAGCTAAATCAATGTGCTGCAAACCGCACCCTCCCACTAAGATTGTGACCAGCTGAATTTCAACGTCAGAAGTCTGTTCTTTACTATGAAGCTGAAAATACAGATTTTCAATTTAAGAATACAGAATATAATTTAAAAGGATATTTTGTGCACGTTAAATATGTCTTTGTTGAAATCACAATGGTATATGGGCGACCACAGAATTATAAACAAATTGTGATTTAAAAGCTTGGTAAATCCATTGTTTAGAACTTGTTAAATATTCCTCCATTAAAACATTCATAAATCACAACTAACATTTATTGAACATTTACTGCTTGTCCAGAGCTGTGCTAATTGCTTACATCATTTTCTTACTTAATCTGAACAGCTCTATGAGGGTTGAACTCTTCTATTTCTCATTTTAGGCATGGGAAAACTGATGCACACAGTAGGTTAGCTAATTAATTCAGAGTCACACAGCTAGAAGGTGGCAGGGCAGAATCTGAACCCAAGCAAGCAGAGTATCTCCAAAGTCTGCCTTAGTCTGAAGCTTAACTATCCTGAATCCAATCTCTTGTTGACTGGCAGGTCCAGAGGCTACTTGTCCCAGAGCAGTAAAAGCAGTCATTACTAGCTAGTAACAGTAATTTGAGTCCTGGAACATGAATTCAAGAAGAAAACTTTTTTCCCTGTTAAGGAAATCTAGGTACTGAATGAATGAATTTATAAGGCATGATTTACCTGGTCTATATTGCTGAAAGCAAAATTAAAACAGATTAACCTTTAGACAAATTAAAAATTTTCATTTTGTTTTCCCTTAAACTCCTTTGAGTTTGCTGGTCACAAAAGTGTCCCTTCACGTACCTTTTTATTTCATTGACAATGGAAACCTATTTTGTATAAGCTAACGAGGACTTAATTCTTGATTATATAAAAATGATTCTTACTTTTAAAAACTTGGATTTTTTAAAAGAATTAAACCACCACTTAGAAGTATCAAACAAATACTATTTATTTGGTAGTTATCAGGCATTTCTTCAGTTTTATAGACTTTCTAAACTTCTTTGATAATTATTTTTCTAGGAAATTTCTAGGTTCTTTCCCACCTTATCACGTAAGTTTTCTTAGTTTCAAATTTTGTACTCTTAAATTCTAAAATTTTATTTTCAGATAGGCCAATCAAATAACAATGTATTTTCTGATCAGTATTTATTTCTAAATCAACCTGAGTTCTGCTCTTTGCTCAGTGCAGACAAATCTAAACTATTTCTTCCAAGAGTTGTATGAGTTTGTCTTACTACCTAAGGTTAATAAAAAGAATGTGTACATTTAGACTTTAAAAAAGAAAACAGAATAATCTTTACGGAAACTTCTTCGCTGAGGTTTAAGAGGTACCTAAGGCTCTAAGTAAAATACTTAGTGCCTCCTTCAGATGGCACATTTTCTTCTCTTCCATCATCATACTTTTCTGCCAAAGTGAGACGCCATAACTTTAAACATGATTTCAAAAGTGCCAGAATTCCTCTGTTAACAAGGCGATTGATTTTACTTATCATATCTTGCTGAATGTAGTTAGAGCTGGTTTGCTAGTAGTGGTGATAGGTTACAGTGAGTCACCCTGACTCCAACCAGTGCCCCCGGTGACCAATGGCTTGTACTTATGAGGTAATGGGTCAGAATTCAGGCTCCAAGCTGTGGTTGAGGAGCAGCTTTTCTGTAAGACAATGTTAACTGTTACTGGAATTCTACCCTAAAACTTGGCACCACCTTGCAACTGAATGCTTCCCAACATTTACAGACAATGACATACCCTCAAACTTGCTAAGTGAGACCCATCAAGGAGCATTAGGGGTGGTGGGGGTCCTCCCTAGTAATCACCCATGGACTTCCTAAGATGGTGATACCTAAGGGAAGTCTTGAAGAATAAAAAACTAGGCAGGCCAATAAAATGTGGGAAGGGAGTTCCACGCATGCAGAGGAAAGAAAACATTCAAATTCACCAAAGGGAATAAAAGAATGAACCGTTCACGGAACTGTAAGTAGTTTGTATGACAGACACGTGTGGAAGAGTAGGAAGGGATGAAGCTAAAGAAAGAAACTGGGTCTTGATAAAAGCACTTATATACTGAAGGCAGTTGAGAATCAGAGAAAGATGTGATGCAAGAATGAAGTATGAACAGATCCTCTCAGGCTTTAATGGATGGATTGAAAGAGAACAGGGAAATCAATCATGAGGTTACTATAATAATTCTGGTGAGAAATGATGAAAGCCTCAGCTAAGCAGCAATGGATATGGAGGCATGTGGTCAGATTTGAGAAATATTAAAAATGAGGGAATAGTGACTGACGTAGTGGAAGGTGGGGAAGAGGGCAGAAATTAGGACAGCTTCCAAGTTGCTAGTGTGGGTAGTTGGTTGAAGTAAAGGATTATGAAGCAGGTTTGGGTTGAACAGGGGATGAAATAAAGCCAGTAATGGATAAAGGGACTGGATAGCTAACATATGCTGACACTTATAAGGCTGTGAGTTTTCCATTTATTACACTTTCTCTAGAGAGAAAGATCATCATTTTAAAGGTCATTATAGCCCTCTGTTATTATAGAAGGTGTACTGTGTATTTCCAGAAGCTAAAATGAGGATGGTCAATGTTAAATATAACATGTACTCCAACGAGTACCAGAATGGATTAAACCCATATGTTCAATTCACATTAAAATATATGTCACAATCCATCTGCTTTTATGTCTGCATCAGAAACAATTTCCAGAACAAATGCCAAATATGCTGGTGATTCTTTATTTCAAACTACCAAGCCATGCCATTGTACTTGAACTGTTTGATACTTAGATAAATATCGAATGTAGAGTTAGGCTGGAAATCTGTTCTTGCAGAGTTCTAAAAAATTCTTAAATTTCATATTTTAGAATATAAAAGAAAAAGACTGATGGTATTTTACTCCAGAATGCTCACTTCTTCTTGAGAGGTTGAGCACCAAGAAAAATTCCAAAATATACGGCTAGTAGAGTATGATTACCCAGACAACACAGCTAAATACATTGGGATGAACTAAAACCCAAACTGGAAAGACTATAAGTATCTAGATACTTGCAAAACAGAATAATTCTGAAGAATTCATTAAGATATATTTTACCCTGGATGAACTATGACGATATATTTTAGCCAAGTTTACTTGGGTGGAATGAATTATTGTCAAATTTCTGAGCCACAATTTTTTAGCATTCCTCAAGAAATATTTAATAAAACTCATACAAACCAGTATCTATTTTCGTAATAACTATTAATGTGGACCTAGAGTAGCTTTACCCTATTTACTTATCAATCTGGCTCAACCAAGACCATGACAGAAGCAAATTCCAACATTCTAGGGTTTTTATAGTGTTTAAAAAGCAGAGATGTCACATTGAGGACTAAGGTGTGCCTGACTCAAGCTACGATATTTTCAATCACCCCATAGACATGTGAAAGCTGGACAATGAATAAGGAAAATCAAAGAACTGATGCCTTTGAATTATGGTGTTGGTGAAAAATACTGAATATAATCCTATGGTCTGCCAGAAGAATGAACAAATCTGTCTTGGAAGAAGTACAGTGAGAATGCTCCTTAGAAGCAAGGATGGCGAGACTTCATCTCATGGACTTTTGAACATGTCATCAGGACGGACCAGTCTCTGAAGAAGGACACCATGTTTGGTAAGGTTGAGGGTCAGCAAAAAAGAGGAAGGCTCTCAACAGCATGGACTGATACAGTGGCTTCAAGAATGGACTCAAACATAGCAACAATTGTGAGGATAGCGCAGTGTGGGTAGTAGTTCATTCTGCTGAACAGAGATAGAACAGACTCAATGGCACCTACAACGACAACGTCTTAAATGAAAAGTTAGTAGGTAACAGAAGTACTAAGAAATGACCCTGCTTCTCATAAATACTGCACCCATGCCACGAAAACTGTCATCAAATTCCACCTCCTTTGAACATCCAGATTCATCAATGACCTAAAATGTGCTATGGCTGGTTTTAGTAACAGATTTTTTTAAACACAGTAGCAACATTATTTAGGAAGATGGTTTCCTCAACCATAAAACACTGTATAGAAACATATGTGTGTGGGTATTTAAAGTTACATGTTAACTTTATATTGTTTATAACTTATAAATTCAATATCTTGACCGTAATATTATATTAGAAGAATGACTTACTCAATAAGATCCGGGTCTAGTCCTTCAGATATCATTTTGTTTCTTATTGCCAACACTGGAACACCCTAAGCAAAAGACACAATAATAATTAGATCATTAAAAATGCTTCCTTTATACGTCTCTGTATAAGACCCAAAACAAGACCTTTAGATGCCTCATTATTTAAAATAGTTTTTATTTTGTCTTTATATACGTGTACAGCACTTGAATAATAAGGTACACATTTTACACTGACTTAATGGGATTAGTGGTATATGCAACACTGCATAAGTAAAAAAAAAAAATCATAAGGCACCAGAACAATGAAAACATTGGTAACTCAAAGACTAAAGTGCTTGAGTGGCATCTATGAGTACTTATAACAATATGAATAAGATATCTTTTTATAAAGATTTCAGGGCTTTCTACTCTTTAAATAGCTATGTTTAATAAGCATATGGTCCAATTTTATTTGGACACATTAGGCATAAAGGGTAAAAAAGAATTCAAGAACCTTCTTGGCACTATGTATCTTCCCTACACCAATATAAACACTAAAAAAAAAACCAAAAAAACCCAGTGCCATCGAGTCAATTCCAACTCACAGTGACCCTATAGGACAGGGTAGAACTGCCCCATAGAGTTTCCAAGGAGTGCCTGGCGGATTTGAACTGCTGGCCCTTTGGTTAGCAGCCGTAGCACTTAACCACTATGCCACCAGGGTTTCCATATAAACACTAAGTAATAATAATTCTAGAAGTGTACAAGTTGCAAAAACATTGAGAACATGTGAATTTCAAAGTACTGGTTAAGAACATCAAGATAGAAGAAAAGGATACATCAGAAATAAATATATATTTTCTTGAGAAGGGAATGGATCTGATGAATGAACATTCATTGAAAGCTCACTTGTAAAGCTCTAGGGGGAAAAGGTGCAATCAAGTCTCTTTGTCAACTCTCCCACTTCTCACCATCTCAACACTGAGGAAATACAAATTTGACCAGTTAAATTTGGGGACACTGATCATATCACCTTCAAAAGCACGTATGGGCCGCTGTGTGTTATATCTCTTCATCCCATGTGACAGAAGGGGTAAGATAAGCCGGGGCCCACGTGGGACAAAGACCAATCACCTCTCTTTTTTTGTTGTATACTCTTCCCTTTGGTCCTCTCATGCCACTAGCAGTTGTGACATTCAGTATTGAACTTGAAGATACAGAAGCGGCCCTTAGGAGCTCTGATGCTCCAGTCCAGTTTCTCAGAGCACCTCCCTGAAATTTCTGGGCACCAGCCCTGCTAATTTTTCTCTGCTTTCTTTTGCAATTTTTCCTTGTGTTTTCTGGCCTCAGGGATCTTATAGGGTGGTTAGCAGTACATTTACTGTGGTTAGCAGTAAAATTCTGATTCATCAAAATCCCACAACTCAATCTTTAACATCACCGTGGCAGCACAACAATTTATGCTAAGAAAATAAACACATAATTGGCCCTTGCCTTCAGGGAGCGCACAGTTTAACAGACGTGCAAACAGATGATTATGACACAATGGCAACATTCTTAATAGAGGCCTGCACAAAGGGCAATGTTAGACCAGAGGAAAGGCAGGCTGGGCTTAAGGACCAGTGAAGAACTGAGCTGAGTCTTGAAGATAGGAGTTTGTTTAAAATGAAAAACATGAAGACTTAGAAATATACACAAATCTTTAAATAGTCTATCACGTATAAGCTCAAAGGCATTTCTTTTAAGAATAAGTATATACATGTCCAGATATTCCCTTCCCCAAAATGCTGATTTTATTTTACATTTCACCAAAAAAAAAAAAACACCAAAAAACGGAGTTTAAGTCTAAGCAAGCACATGTACAAATATGAGAGCCAAATGGATTACAAATTCAATATAATGTCTTCAAAGTTAATGACCATGTATCTGTCATAGAATGCTGATCATGTCAAATTAAGTTTACATCATTATTAACCATAATTTTTATTTATTAAATAAAAATCTTATTAAAAATTAAATTCCTATTTACCTTTTTTTCTTATTTGTCCAGGAAAGACAGTTATAGAAGGAGTTAGGAGATGCTTCCTACAATCATAATCTCCTATTTTGACTACGGAGGAGAAAAAAAACGCAAGTCCTCTTACAGCTTGCTACATTAAAGGAGGATGGGAAAGCAATGGCTTTCTTTCAAATTTACAGGTTACTCAGAAGAATCTATTTCATGAGAGGCAATAAAAGCAAGGCTGTCACATACAGGCCCATTTATACATTTATCTCCATAACCATCGTGTATTATAAATTAGTAAAATTTAATCTGTAAGACTCAGATAAGAATGGATACTTAAATGCATCCTAAATGTTGCTGTTGTTAGTTGCCGTCAGGTCGACTCTGACTCATGGTGATGCCATGTACAACAGAAACGTTGCCAGGTCTTGCACCATCTTCATCATCACTGGTATGCTCAAGTCCATTACTGCAGCCACTGTGTATTTTGAGTGCTTTCCAACCTAGGAGACTCATCCCCTAGCACTGTACCAGACAATATGCTGTTGTGATCCACAGGGCTTTCATTGACTAATTTTCAGAAGTAGATCGCCAGGAGTTTCTCCTTACCTAAGTCTGGAAGCTCTGGTGAAACCTGTCCACCATGGGTGACCCTGCTGGCATTTGAAATACTGGTGGCATAGCTTCCAGTATCATAGCAACACTCAAGCCACCACAGTACAACAAACTGACATCGATGGGTGGTGGTCCTAAATATTGGATGGATGAAAATAAATAGCACCACAATAGAATTCTCCTCAAAATTATGCCCCTGAAAGCAACACTTTTCAATGGGGACAATCTTTAAGGTGTTCTGAAAAGTGAAATACGGTAGGTTTGGAAGACAAAGAAGGTGGGAGATAACATTTTTGGCAGTTTGTTAAGTATTAAGTTCAAGGACAAATGAAGAACAAAAAAGCAGTTACTTGCTTAGGCACATCCAATCTGAACAGAACCCTCATGTTTGGAATAAAGTAAGCACGAGATTATAAAACTAGTACCACTTTTAAAATAGATTACCTTGGGCTAAGACATGAGCGTATTAAATACGTTTAAAAATAAAATTTGCTTAATAATTAATAATTTTATTTAATTTTAATACCAGAGGAGAAAATTAACTACTTGAATGAAAAGGTTGGGCATTTCACTTGAAAATTAAATGCCATTCAACTATTTAGGATAATGGGAAAGCTAGGGGCTTGGCACATATTAAAAAACACTGAAGTGCTAAGGAGAAAAGGAAAAAGAGCAGAGTTAACATCATACTTCTTTAAAAAGACCTCTCAACTTCTATTAACTATGGTTTGATGGTATACGGTCTTTCTGCAAACTCAACTATGTGATTTATTTTGACTTTAGCATAATCCACAGGATGTCGTTGGAAAGGTTATACAAATAAGTTACAAAACTTAGAAAACAGAAGATAGGAGAATCGGGTGGTTGAAAAGTTTCCTAAAATATAGCAAAGAACATGTGTATGGAGTAGGGATGGGGGGTGGGAAGGAGGAATGGGGAACAAGGAAGTTAGATTAATGGAATTGGTTATAGTACAAGACTAACAGAATCCTCAATCTCTAAGCTTCATATTTTACCTTAGCTTCTTGGAACTGGTTACAGCACAAGAGCATAAATATGCTTCAAATTTGGTGGGTCTTTAGTCATTTCTGTATATGGATATAAAGGAAAAGATACACAACTTCTAATGCTTTATCCTATTAGAGACTTTACTATTATCGTCATCACCTTGATACCAAAGGAGAATTTGGCCCATGTTTCAAAGGATGCATTCCAGAGGGATTTGCTGCTATGTTTCCAGTGATGCTGCTTAGACAATTTGTTGTTTTGCTATATTCTTCCTCAGAGGTCAAGGAACAGAGTCTGGTTTTGTTGAACATCAAAAAGAAGTGTCCAATTTCTGATCTCCCAGGGACAAAGCTACTGGTGGTCTAAAGAGGACATGAGAGACCTCAAAACTGAAGTCTACTGAACTGTGGGATTTTTTTTGGCAAGTGATAATGATAGTTTGTCCAACATAAGTAAAGAAGAAGGGAGAAGGCAGCCATAAGTCTGATGTTCCAAAAAATCACGTCTGTATTTGCGTCACTGGAGAAAGTGTGTAAAGAAGCCACACTAATGAAATTATGATGGCAGCACTAATAGTCAAATGCTAGTTTCTTATATCACAAAAACTGTTTGGAGGTCTATAGGCCTGCCAATATTTACACGTGTTTATTTGTATTAATGAAAGCCAAGCTACTAAATTCCTTTATAAGCTATGTTGAAATTTTTCTAAAGTTTTAGATTAGAAGGAAAAAAAAAAAACAAAGCAAAACCTCTTACTCAACAGAGATAAATGACTCTCCTTTTAAAAAATAACACAAAAAATACTCCTTATATTTTAGAATTTTTCCTCTCCATTTATGAGCTTGAATTATAACATTTTAGTTATGAAAGATGAAATAGGAAGTTTTCTTTTCCCCCTCCTAGGGCAACAAGAAAGATCTATTGAGTCGATAGGTAGATAGTGTCTTTTTAATTTGCACGAAAGGCAGGACAACCTAGAAACTGAAAGGATGCTATGGGTTGGAAAAAGGCAGCCAAGCCAGTCCTCCAGTCCAACTCCTTTTACTTAAATTTTAATTAAGTGAAATGGTTCAACTATTTCTTTGCCTTTTCACTTTCAATACTGCTATCTTTAAAATGGAGTCCTGGTGGCGCAGCGATTGAGAGCTCAGCTGCTAACCAAAATGTTGGCAGTTCGAATCCATCAGCCAATCCTTGGAAGCCCTATGGGGCAGTTCTACTCTGTCCTATAGGGTCGCTATGAGTCAGAATTGACTCAATGGCAATGGGTTCATCTTTAAAATAGCTATACTATATTTTATTAAATATATAAGCAGGGTATTATATTTAAGATAAAATTTCAGATGAAATATTCTATATGATAATATAGGTTTACTGAACAAATCATAACACAAAAGAAAATACATGATTTTTTCTCTTTCTGGAAGCTTCCAGCAAAAAGATACAAAATGAATTCAAACAAACCTCTTGTTAGGTTCTAAGGAGCACTCTGGCTGTACTTCCTCCAAGACAGATTTGTTCCTTCTTTTGGCAGTCCATGGTATAATCAATATTCTTCGACAACACAATTCAAAGGTGTGAATTCTTCAGTCTTCCTTATTCATCGTCCAGCTTTCACATGCATATGAGGCAAGTGAAAATATTATGGCTTGGGTCAGGTGCATGTTAGTCCTCAATGTGACATCTTTGTTTTTTAAACACTTTAAAGGTCTTTTGCAGCACACCTGCCCATTGCAATACATTGTTTGATTTCTTGACTGCTGCTTCCATGTGTGCTTGATTGTGGATCCAAGTAAAATGAAATCCTTGACAACTTCAGTCTTTTCTCTGTTTATCATGATGTTGCTTATTGGTCCAGTTGTGAGGATTTCTGTTTTCTTTATGTTGAGGTGTAATCCATACCGAAGGCTGTAGTCTTTGATCTTTATCATTAAGTGCTGTAAGTCCTCTTCATTTTCAGCAACCGAGGCTGTGTTACCTGCATATTGCAGGTTGTTCACGAGTCTTTCTCCAACCTTGATGCCCCATTCTTCTTCATATAGTCCAGCTTCTTGGATAATTTGCTCAGCATACAGATTGAATAAGAATAGTGAAAGGATACAACCCTCATGCACATCCCTCCTGAGTTTAAGCTACCCAATATCCCCTTGTTCTGTTCGAAAGACTGCCTCTTGGTTTATGTACAGGTTCCTCATGAGCACAATAAGGTGTTCTGGAATTCTGATTCTTCACAAGGTTATCCATAATTTGTTATGATCCACATATAGTTGAATGTCTTTGCACAGTCAACAAAACACACATAAACATCTTTCTGGTATTCATTGCTTTCAGCCAAGATCCATCTGACATCAGAAGAAACAACAAAGTAAAAGACTGGAGCAGAAGATTCAAAAAGTGGCTCAAGAAAACAAAGTAAAGTATTATAATGACATGTGCAAAGATTGTGAGATAGAAAACCAAATGGGAAGAACATGCTCAGCATTTCTCAAGCTTAAAGAAATGAAGAAAAACTTCAAGGCTCAAGTTGCAATATTGAGGGATTCTACCAGAAAAATATGGAACGATGCAGAAAGCAACAAAAGAAGATAGAAGGAATACATAGTCACTGTACCAAAAAGAACTGGTCGACATTCAACCATATCAGGTGGTAGTATTTGATCAAGAACTGATGGTACTGAAGGAAGAAGCCCAAGCTGCACAAAAAATAAGGCTCCAGGAACTGACAGAATACTAATTGAGAGGTTTCAACAAATGGATGCAGTGCTAGAGGTGTTCATTCACCTATGCCAAGAAATTTGGAGGGCAGCAACCTGGCCAAACGACTGGAAGAGATCCATATGTGTGTCCATTCCAAAGAAAGATGATCCAAAAGAACGCGGAAATTATCGAAAAATATCATTAATATCACACAGAAGTAAAACTTTGCTGCAGATCATCCAAAAGCAGTTGGAGCAGCACATCAAAAGGCAGTTGCCAGAAATTCAAGCCAGATTCAAGAGGACATGGAAGGAGGGATATCAAGCAAACTTCTTAATCACTGTAAAGTGAATATGGCAATCTCTATGGCAACTAACAACAACATCTAAAAAAAAAAAGCTTTATTTGTAATGGCTTGTGCATATCTAAATTTGTACGTATTCAGAAAATGCTAGACTCTGATATTAACTCTGCTATTGTTACCGGAAACTCTGGTGGCATAGTGGTTAAGTGCTACGGCTGCTAATCAAAGGGTCGGGAGTTCAAACCCACCAGGTGCTCCTTGGAAACTCTATGGGGCAGTTCTACTCTGTCCTATAGGGTTGCTATGAGTCAGAATTGACTCGACAGCACTGGGTTTGGTTTTTTGGTTTTTACTGTTGTTACCAAAGGTTGTTAACTTCAACCTAAATATATGGATTAAAAAGAGGCTCACAAATTTTGACTAATAGTGTATACACAGTGCTTTCTCTGAGACCTAATATTAACTTATTCATTTTACAAGAATTACTTCAAGAGGTCAGTTTCACAGTAAGAAAGTATGGCTCTCTGGCTGCCATCAGACATCTTTAAAAGTGAAGGCAAAAATCACATGTTAAAATGGACAAAAATGACACTGGTCATGACCAGGGCCGCAGGAAGTTGGTAAGGCTGTTACTTTATTCATAAAACGAATACATGCTGGAAGCTCCGCAAGTGCTTTTTAGGGATGGGAACTAAGGTTAACCAAAATGCATAAGAAGAAAACACTTCAGGGAAATTATTTTAAAAAATGAAGAATCTACTGTTAGAAGACAATTCAAAATACAGCTGCATCAATTTCCCCATGTGATTTGACTTTTTTTCCTGGGAAAACACTCTTGTAACACGATAACCAGTAGGTGTTTCGTGACCAAAAGAAGTGCAGAGCATTTTCTTTGCATTTTGTAGCTACTCACCTATTTGTGGATTTAAGGGCAATTTGTTGCTATTATAGTCATCCCTTCAATAAATATGCAAAGAAAAACAAACAAGAGTTTGGTGCTGTAGAAGATTCATTTTCCTCCCTTCATTATAACACACACACACACACAAATATCTAAAATTTAAAGATTTGCTTTGTTAAGCTAATTAATAATAGAACTCCATTATGAATACTGCAGCTATATTACAGCTTTGCTAAACCTCATTTCATTCAAATAGTACTTGTTTGCTGAAAGAAAACATATTAATTAGAATTTTCTAAATTTAATTACACTTTTACCTTATAGGAATAAAAAGTCTAAAAGAATCTTTATAGCAAACAACTTTGGAATTTCCTACCTAAATTGTAAGTGTAGTAAGTTCAGATTTTCTCTTGTTCACTTTTTAAAAGCCAATATGGTGATGTGTTTGAACTTATGTACTATTATTCTCTCACTCAATGCCCTTAACAGTCCATAAGCAGCAATTTATAGAGGAATGGCCAGGATTAGGCATGCCTCGCAGCTATAGAACAACAAAGGTCCCTGAATCTGACAACAGTGTCTCATGAGCGTATGCTCTAACCAACCAACTGAATAAAAGTCATTCCAGAACACGGGCTAGAAAAAAAGGTAAGAAAAAAGTTGGGATACTGTATTATATCATGAAAAACTTCAATAAATTCTATTTAAGTCTGGAGATATCAAAAAATTTACAGTATTAAGATAAATAAAAAGATACAGATATCTTCAGGTAGAGGAATAGGTCATTTTCATTCAATAGTTTTTCCTAATAAAATTCAATATTCTGAAATCTACTTTATTTCCTTTCAAAACATACAATTAACATCTTAGCATTTCCTCCAAATTGTAAAATAATCATCACCAAAAGACTACCTTACAAATGAATTATGTCAGTTGTCCCATCTTACATGCTGTGACCCACTCAACACAAATTATCTTCTGCACCAGGACCATCTACCCCATTACGAATGCTTATATTATCTGAGATCCTTGTCAGAAAAAGGTGCTAAAAATACCTTCCTCAAGGTGAAGGTCTCTAAAACTTCTAAGGCACTTCTCTCCCTTCTGGGGTGAGCCCTATTTTTATAATAGCTCATTTGCTCCTTTGGTACTCACTTTTTCTCCTGTTACTTAACCACAATCTTAGACAAAGACATTTATACTTAAAGTCAGAATCACAGCATATCTAAAAAGTAAATCTAAATTACTACTTAATTTACATGACTGTTATTTCCTCCTCACCAATTTGGAAAACCTTTATGTGAGGGCCCCTCTGATTTCCGTGATAGTGGGAAAGAGACGGTCAGTGTGAAAGAAGATAGAAGGGCACTTAAAAACCAAAGTTCAATAAATAAAAAATTATAGTTGCATCAGAATAAAAGACCTATACCGCACAATTCAGTAAGCATAAAAACTTGTTAATGTCTATCTCTAAGAGCCTCCTATGAGCCTTAAGAGTAAAATTCAGTTCCTTTGGTCAAAACTTCTAAAATAAGAGGTAAGGAGCTGTTTAAGCTAGTTGGAATGAAAGATATGGAAGCTGAAAGTTAAAACACTTTCCTGCTAAATGCCCTAGTCTTTGTTGGTTACCATTTCCCCTCCCCTGTGTTTACTGGCCTGCATGTGCTTCTCCATCTTTGTTTTTCTTTCTTTTGTAGGGAGGAAGGTACATAGGTATAGTGTTATAGGGGATTTATGGCAGATGAGCTGAATTTTATTGGCTCTTAGCAAAACAAACGGAACTGAAATCAAGAATTAAAGATTTTAGCTTGGAAGGACTGTTTCAGACAAACCATCCTACACATTACCTGAATTATTTAATTATAATACCAATGACACAAAAATATGATATGGAAAATAAATTCTTACAGAAATATGTTCTCTTCAAACACATTTTTCTACTTAACAAAAACTGATACAACATACTTAGCATTCTAAATTTATTACCTTCAATTATTTAAAACTTAAAAAACGTAACTTTGCACAAGTCACTTACTCCCCTCGTTTTTAATTAAAAATTGATTTCTATAATGATCTGGTATGTTACAAAAAACACAGAACTCAAGTACATAGTAGCCAAGTATTCTTCTGCAACTAGAATGAAGAGTGGCATCTGTGTACATCAGCTTATTATGTGTAACTACTTTTTTAAATATTCCTGAGAATCCCAAACCCTCCTAAGGTTCACAGCCCAAAATATATTTCCCAGAGACTGCAAGTACTATAAATAAAAATAGATGTGGTAAACATCTAGCTCCTAGAAACAAATTATTACCTATTAAGGTAAAATTAACACTTTCATCGCAGTTGCATGCCACCTAAGGGTAGGTATAATGAAAAAAATAGTTGATATCAGTATTAAAATATTCTGAGCTGTATGAGTATGTCAAGTATAATTAAATATTTATAATTATGATTATATTAACAAAGAAGAATTGATGGGAAATAGATAAAACCAAGGGGGACACACATAAAACTACCAAATGGTTATTAACAATCATATAACTTAGTAGTATGTGTCCATGACACAACTTTCCGTCATTCTTCTAACTTCATCTTACATGAGGACAAATTTAAAATATGAGCTTAGCGATATCATTGCTCAATGGCAATGGGTTGGGTTAGCAACTACATAAAAGAAAAATAAAACAGCAAGAAATAAGCAAAAGGACAAATACATCATTTAAAAAAATACCTCTAAAGATTAAATTTGTGTGTATTACTGGTTCTGAACTCCCTTTCATGGCAACTTGAGGAGGGTTTAAAAGGCAGCTAAAATGATACAAAAACATCATCATCTGTAAAACTGACATAATAATTATTCCTTAGAGGCCAGTTCACTGACTTTCACAGAGAATAAGTAATTTTTATAGTTTTTTTTGCCAAAAATATGACAAAAAGTAATCTGCATCTAGGTCTCTGGATACCCAGGCCGTGGCAAAGTACAGGCAACACTGCAGAGGCTTCTACTTGGTGGCTAATTGCCATGCTTTTCTGCCTTCGGAAAAATCTCAATCCAAACCTTCTTACATCTGCGATAATACAGAATACAGAGGAAGGAGGATTAACTATCCAAAGCCACTTGATTTCCATTTATCTCTACTCAAAGTTACTACTCAGACAGTCTACCATTCTGCTAAGCTTTGCTTCTTTCTTTACTTGTAGTCAAATAGACCTGTCTGGCCATTTAATTGATGGGACGGATAACCATTTAGTTAACAGGAGATACAAATATTTTTCCCTTTTCAATTCTCAAAGTTGGCTAAATGATGCAATTAATTGAATAAACAATTGTTCCACTTACTTTCTTTATCCGCTCTCATGTGTGTGGGAAATCCAGGCATTGGACATGCAGCTTTTATCTTCAGCGAACACTGCAAAGCTAAAATACCCTAAAAAGTGGCCCCCCTCAAGCCTTCACATCCTTAAAAAACACTGACCTTGATATTGATTATTAAGCTTTAGGTATTATAAAAGAAACAAATACATATTAATATTATAATACCTACACAGAAAAAATGAAAAAAGAAGTAATAAACTAAATCCATACCAATGTTTTTCACAGTTGTGATTATGTTTGAACCAGTAGCTCCTACTCTTGACTATACTGTTTATTAGTCAATGACCAGGAACCTACCCTGGAGCTATCCAGACCATGGACAGCCACACTGAGATCACGTCCAAAAAAAGGTTTGTAAGGACTTTAACTACCCTTAAATAACTACATCCTGCTTGATATCTGAAGAGTAATCAATTTCATGCTTGATTAGTTTCACCCAGTCCAAGGTGCATAAGCTCTTGATGAACGTCTTTAATTGTCATTTGGAGCCTCTTCATCCTTAGGTAATGGAAGTCACATTTCTCTAGGCCAACATCCACTGCTGGCAACAGATGCATCAGAACCACCGTAACCAAGGAGATTATTCAATTCACATTTAAACCAGCCAAAAAAAATAGAACTTTAAAAAAGTCTAAGTGTCCGAAGAGACTGTTTTGGCAAATATGTTTAAAAAAAATACAAGTCATTAGCTTCTTAATGTAGAAGTCGGACTTTCCCAATGCACAATTTATTACTGGCAAAAGATTCACCAAGCTCTGCCAGTAGAAAGGGGAGAATTGTTGGAAAAGTGATCTATGCATACAATTCCAGTTAAGTTATAAAAGCAATACGTAATTTAGTAAAGGCTTCTGCTGTACTATTATGACAACAAACATTAAATCAGAATCAATTATCTGCCACATTTGGAACATAACTGTATTACTCACTGTATAAAATTTCCCTTAAGAAGAAAGAAACTAATCAGAGAATGCCAGCAGGTATTCCAAGAATATTCATTAATAATGAGATCCAAATTTGGGGATCAATGAATTGATCATAAATCTGGAAGGAACTTGCGATTTCATTTTATGGATGAGGGCACAGAGGCCTTGAAAGGTGACACATTCTGAACATGGGCACACAAGGAGTATATGAAAAAGCTAAAAAACTATACTATGGTATACCCCTGAAGTATATATGGTAAAGATCCGGATGTCCTCCTAGGTATGCAAATTGTCTCACATAGAAAAAAGTCTTTTCTGAAACTCTAATCATTCTTACATCTCAAAAACCCTTTGCCATCAAGTTGGTTCCGACTCCCAGCTACCTTACAGGACAGAGTAGAACTGCCTCATAGGGTTTCCAAGGTTGTACTCTTTATGGGAATAGACTTCCACATCTTTCTCCTGAGGAGCAGCTGGTGGGTTCGGATTGCCAGCCTTTCGGTTAGCAACAGGGGTTTAACCACTGTGCCACCAGGGCTCCTCACAAAGGGTGATACTAATTCAGGAGTGGTAGAAAAAGGTACAGAGGTCAAAAAGCAAGGTAGTGCTATTACTCTGTGAACTGGTACTTGTGACAAGCGAAGGGTTCTGTGGCTTCTGTTCAAAGGAGTTTATACTAACTGAACAGTTTTAATTACCTACCTCTCAAAAGGCAGGTAATTACAAGTGTGTGACAAAGTGAGTAAATACAAATATAAAAGCAGTACATTTCAGAAGATAGCTAGGGCCCAGGAAGAGTAAGTTTTCACAGCAGCTTAGGGAGAAAGCCACCAAAGATTACAGTTCATCCTGAGATCCTGGAAGCCTTTAAAAAAAAAAAAAAACTGCTTTTGTAACCTGTACAACTTTCTGTCTTCCTATCTGAAGTCAGTGATCACCACGTGGGTATTCTGCAGATTCATGCTTTCTACATACTAGAAAAGAAGCTGAAAGGTCTTGAGGAACATTTGTCTACATTCTATCTTATTACAGAGGACAAAATGAAGGGAATTCAGAAAGGAATCCATGAAAAAAGATTATAAGAGAGTTGAGGGACTATTAAGAAAAGATGCTACTGAATGGAAGAATATTACACTTTAGAAAAAGAGAAACTCAGCATAAGTAGAATTATAGGTATAAGATTCTGCTTATGGAGCAGCAACTCATATTTTTAAATGACAAGAACTAAAGGCAACTGAAAATAAAAGAAATTCTATTATCCCCAAAAGGTGAGACAGCTTATTAATTGCCTAATGAGGCTAAATAAAACAAAAACAAACCTGTTGCCGTCAAGTCGATTCTGACTCACAGAGACTCTACAGGACAGAGTAGAACTACCCCACAGGGTTTCCAAGGCTGTAATCTTTAAGGGAGTAGACTGCCAGAGATTTTCCCCACCGAGCAGCCAGTGGGTTCAAACTGCCGAACCTCCTGTTAGCAGCCAAGCACTTAACCACTGCACCATCAGGGTTCCTTCCATTTAGGTTATACCAAACCAAATTCATTGCCATCGAGTCGATTCCGACTCAATAGGCTATAGAGATGACTATTTTTAGGATCTTAGGAATACATTTTTATACTGTTAGTATAAATACAGTGGTTTTTCCAGAAAAACAGTTTGTATTGAAACCATGCTACCTACCCTTTTGTTAGCACAAACAATTCTTTAAATTCCTGAATGTAGACTTCCAAAACCTGTAGGAATGGGTACCCTGAGTGGTAAACTATTCAAGATCCTATCAATAGGCAAAGTATAAGTCATTTGATAAATTATGCTGATACTGGTCTTTACAATAACAACTAAAACTAAATTTTGAGTGATGGGTAAGTAAGGAACACCTTCTGAAGTCAAGAAAAATTGGGTATTTTAATAAAAATCTATAATCTTGCTGGGGAAGGACACTTTTCACTATTGATAAGGCAATCTATAATGCATCTGCACTCTATACAATTAGCTGGGATTAGGCTCCTGCTTGTAGGAAGTGGTTAAGCTTGTTTTTCTTTCTATCTATATCCTTCCATATCCCTGTTTGTTTTCAATCACACTCAAGGAACTGAGCTACCTTAGCAGCATGAATAGCCAATTAAAAGAGTGACACAAAAAATAAGAAAGCACACAACATCTTGAAGTAAGGGGATACAAAGCTACCTAGATTCTTCCCACAATGATGACAGAAACTGAATAATTCCATGATACGGACTGTAAGGAGACTCTAATGACTCCTCTTCATTTCTGATGATTCAATGATAGTGTTCAAAGGAATGTCTAGGGGAGACAAGGTATTTTCTAAAGCAGGTGTTCTTCCAGTTAAAAGTTGTAGCTTTGTAATGGAATGGACACAGGAAACACAACTAGCTGTGTAGATATTGCTGAAGAACAATATTTTAGGTGATGACTTATGGCACTATAACGATTGTACTGCTGAAAAAGTGCTAAATAGTTCAGAAGAACCAAAAGATAACGCTTAGCAAGACCCATAGGTATGATTAAGAAGACTTTAAACTGAAATCAAAGGCCAAAAAATTCTCAAAGTTGTAAGACTACATCTATAAATAACAATAATATGATGGGTGGAAGAAGAGAGTGGAACAACTAGCAGGTAATTATTAGGAGTAAAAGTGTAAAATAAAATAAATCCAACAGCCTAAAAAAAAAAAAGTGTCTGTGTGTATACAGCAAACCTCAAATTTTATAATAAGTAAATTTCAGAAACCGTTAACACTTAGTGGGAAGTAACTCATGAATGGGAACTGGCATTTGAGAAGACTGTCTTAGAAAAACTTTGTTTTAAAGTTTACAAATAGAAGAAGGAAGATAATTATAAATGCATATACACATACACAGAAATTTTTGAACCCAAGATAAAAGAAACTCCCAAGTAAGGCTAAAAGAAGGTAAAAGTTGGAACATAATTTTTGGGCATCTGACCAGATGGTACACATGGGGCTTTCCTAAAACATGTTGCAAACACAGAGATAAGGAGACCTCACCTATTTTGCCCAGATCAGAGTATCTGGCAAGTCCCTAAGTTCTCTTGCTGAAAATTTCATCCTTCAACAGATAAAGAAAGCAACGAAGGGAACTGATTATTTAGTACTCAGCTTCAACAAAAAGGAAGAACTGAAGGATGGTGCAGAATAGATGGAACTCTGGTAGTGACCATGTAAAGGCACTACAATCCTGGGCATTATCAAACATGTAGCCTACATTTGTGGTTGGACATTTTCACAAAGTTACTTCAGATATACCAGAGAAACAGGAGAAATGGTGGATTTACAGATGGTTAAATAAGCATAATAAAAAAAGACTGGCAGACTTAGGTCAACCTTGAGGAATGCCTCTATTTGATCTATTCTTGATTTGGTCCTACAAAACAATAAAAATCAATACCTTGAAGAAATGGAAGGCATACTTACACAATGCCAGGTGACACAAAGCTGGGAAGGAGAGTTAAGGGGTAGGATTAAATAGTCCACTAAACAATTATTTATTGAGCACCTCTGTAGGTAAGGTGTTAAGTGAAAACAAAGATGAATCAAAGGTAAAGTTCTTCCTCTCTTGGTTCCTTTTTCAACAGGGGGGATAAAAATATGTATAAATAATCACAGAACAAGGTATGAGGTGATAAATTCCATAAAGAACACAGATAAAGTGGTTGGAAAGGTCAATGAAGGTAGATATTAGTTCTAGCATTACGTATTGGTGGGTCCAGAATCTGGGATGATTTAGTGGAAATGTTCATAGGAACATGTTGAAGGAGGAGAATTTGGATATGTAGTAATGAAGAGAAGGGGAATCTAGATTCAGAGGTGGAAAAGCACGGAGCTTTATGGGGAAGGGTTTGTGGTTTTGTCTGACTGCAGGGTGGAATGCAGGACAGGGAACAGTAGGAAATAGAAGTTGGGTAATATGATTCTGGGATACAGGTTGGCATAATAAACCAAAAACAATAAAATCAAATTTAATTTGGATGAACTTCCAAGTTTTAGGATGTCAGTGTGAAGATGTTGCTCCCTATTTCTTCTTAAATATCACCCCCAACAATAAGGTGAAAAGAAACAGAACCTGACCTCCACTTTAATGACTAAGAAGCATATATGAACCACAATACATGAAAATTAAAAGCAGATAGAGGAATGATTGATGACTTAGCATAACAGAGGAAGGCCAAGTCCATGTGCCTACAGAAGGGGATACCACAAAGAAGCAAGATGATTTGCCTTCCAAGAACCCTGGAAATGCTTAGGAATTAGAAGGACCAGTACCAAAGGCAGGAGGGAGGCACAGGGCTGAAAGCAGGGAAATTGGGCTAAAAACAGTAAAAGTCAGAGGCAGAAGAAACTGAACCCCTGCTCATACTCAGAGATACCAAGCAAAAAGGCTAGGCAGGAACTAAGTGCTAGAACTGTTAGGGTGTTACATATTTTATTTTTTAAAGGAAACTTATTTATTTATTCTTCCTTCAATGTTTTTAATAAAAATTATTCTAATGTTATAACATAGGTTCAAATATTCTTTTCTAAATTTTATTTATTTTGTTGTTGGTGAGAATATACACAGCAAAACATACACCAATTCAACAATTTCTACATGTACAATTTAGTGAGATTGAGTACATTCTTCCAGTTGGGCAATCATTCTCCCCCTCCTTTTCTGAGTTGTCCCTCCCTCATTAACATAAGCCCAGTGCCCCCTAAGGTTCCTATCTAATCTCTCGAGTTGCTGTTGCAGTTTAAAATGTTTTTACACAGCTCTTAGTTGGAAGAGTTTCCCCCCCCCAAAAATACATATGCTAAAACTCCAAATCCTAATCCCAGAGATTCTAATTTAGTAGGGTGGGGCCCGGATACCTGTATTTTGACAATTTCTCAGTCTGAAAACCACTGTGCTAATGTAAAAATGAAATCTATCTTCAAAACCCATAAAAAGATAAAACGGCATAGAGAAAATATAGGCATTTTCATTCATAAGTAAATACTATGTACCAGGTATTGTTCTAGGGACTAAGAATAGTACAGTACACAAAAAATTCCTTGCCCTTATATAGAGGAAGAGATACAAACAAAATAAATACCTAAAATATGTACTATGTTGGAAGTTGATATGAAGAAAAATACAGCAGGGAAGGAATAAAGGGAATGGGGTCAGAGGAAACTGCAATTTAAAATAAGGTGGCTAGGGAAGGCTTTACTGAGAAGGTAATTTTGAGTAAAGATTTAAAGAAAGTGATGGAGCAAACCATGAATGTATGAGGGAAAAAGCATTTCAGGCAAAGAGAACAGCTAATGCAAAGACCTGAGGCAGAAAACTGTCCATATACTGAACGAACATTAAGGACGCCAGCGGAGCCGGAGCAGAGTCAATGAGGATATGAGATTAGAAAGGTAACTGAAGCTGAAGTGTGTAGGGCCTCATGACCCTATGAAGGGCTTTGGCTTTTACTCCTAGTGAGATGGTAAGCCATATGATTAGAAAACTAAATATTTCATTTAAAGGGTAATTAAAAATATACATATATGCGTGTGTGTATGTATATAAGTTATCTAAAAAACAATGAAACTTGTCTAAGTAATTAGTAACAAAAGTAAAAATTTCAAGTGGTATCTGGAAACCTTAGCTGGATAGATTAATGCAGACAAGACCTAATATAGTATCTTAAATAAAGTGTTGAATAAATATTCGTGGAACAAATGGATGTGGATTTATACTGAAAGGAAAATGAAGTTTTTAAGTTCTTGGAAAATCAGAGACAATGTATCAGAAATATAACAGTTATCCTAAGAAACAGTTTTTATCAAATATATCAGGGCATTCTTACACACATCAGCAAGTTGATTTCCCTATTTAATATTTTATATACATCAGGCAAGAAGAGATTAACGCAAAAAGCCTTCCAGAGTCATTTCTGAAGCTTCTCCTCTTTTGTTTGAGACACTAACAGATTTTGATGGTCTATCTTTCAACCTTGAGCTTTCCTCACTTCCAACTTTAAAAATTTATCATGATTCATAGTCCAACTGGTTCTACATTATTCATTAGTTAAAGAACTTTCTATATTTTCACCCCCAAAGTCTGATTTATTTTTTAATTAATTTCTATTGTGCGTTAAGTGAAAGTTTACAAATCAGGTCAGTCTCTCATACAAAAATTTAGATACAGCTTACTGTACACTCCTAATTGCTCTCCCCCTAATGAGACAGCACGCTCCTTCCCTCCACTCTCTCTCGTCGTGTCCATTCAGCCAGCTTCTGGCTCCCTCTGCCCTCTCATCTCTCCTCCAGATAGAAGATGCCAACATAGTCTCATGTGTCTACTTGATCCAAAAAGCTCATTCTTCACCAATATCACTTTCCATCCCATATTCCAGTCCAATCCCTGTCTGAAGAGCTGGCTTTGGGAATGGATCCTTTCTTGGGCTAACAAAAGGGTCTGGGGACCATGGCCTCCAAGGTCCTTCTAGTCCCAGTCTGACCATTAAGTCTGGTCTTTTTATGAGAATTTGGGGTCTGCATCCGAATGCTCTCCTGCTTCTTCAGGGGTTCTCTGTTGTGTTCCCTGTCAGGGCAGTCATTGGTTGTGGCCAGGCACCATCTAGTTCTTCTGGTCTCAGGATGATGCAGTCTCTGGTTTATATGGTCCTTTCTGTCTCTTAGGCTCATAACTACCTTGTGTCTTTGGTGTTCTTCATTCTTCCTTTCCTTGCTCCAGGTGGGTTGAGATCAATTGATGCATCTAAGATGGCTGCTTGCTAGCACTTAAGATCCCAGATGCCACTCTCCAAAGTGGGATGCAGAATGTTTTCTTAATAGATTTTATTATGCCAATTGACTTAGACATCCCCTAAAGCCATGGTCCCCAAACCCCCACCCCTGCTACGCTGGCCTTCGAAGCGTTCAGTTTATTCAGGAAACTTCTTTGTTTTTGGTTTAGTCCAGTTGTGTTGACCTCTTCCGTATTGTGTGTTGTCTTTCCCTTCACCTATAACAAAACTTATCTACTATCTAATTAGTGAAAACCCCTCTGGCTCCCTTCCCTTCCCCCTCTCGTAACCATCAAAGAATATTTCCTTCTCTGTTTAAACTATTTCTCCAGTTCTTATTAATAGTGGTCTTACACAATATTTGTCCTTTTGCAACTGATTAATTTCACTCAGCATAAATGTGTTCCAGGTTTCTCCATGTTATGACATGTTTCATGGATTCATCATTGTTCTTTATCGATGCATACTATTCCATTGTGTGAATATACCATAATTTACTTATGCATTCACCCGTTGATAGGCACCTTGGTTGCTTCCATCTTTTTGCTATTGTAAACGCTGCTGCAGTAAACGTGGGTGTACACATATTTGTTCATGTAAAGGCTCTTATTTCTCTAGGATATATTCCAAGGAGTGGGATTGCTGGATTGTATGGTAGTTCTATTTCTAGCTTTTTAAGGACGCGCCAAATCAATTTCCAAAGTGGATGTACCATTTTATATTCCCACTGGCAGTGTATAAGTGTTCCAGTCTCTCCACAACCTCACCAACATTTATTATTATGTGTTTTTTGGATTAATGCCACCCTTGTTGGAGTGAGATGGAATCTCATTGTAGTTTTGATTTGCATTTCTCTAAATTTTTTTTTTTTAATGGCTAAGATCATGAGCATTTCCTCATTGATCTGTTAGCAGCCTGAAAGTATTCTTTAGTGAAGTGCTTGTTCATATCCTTTGCCCATTTTTTTAATTGGGTTATTTGTCTTTTCGTAGTTGAGTTTTTGCAGAATCATGTAGATTTTAGAGATCAGGCCCTGATCGGAAATGTCATAGCTAAAAACTTTTTTCCAGTCTGTAGGTAGTCTTTTTACTCTTTTGGTGGTCTTTAGATGAGCATAGGTGTTTGATTTTTAGGAGCTCCCAGTTAACTGGTTTCTCTTCTGTATTTTTAGTAATGTTTTGATACTGCTTATGCCATGTATTAGGGCTCCTAAAGTTGTCCCTATTTTTTCTTCCATGATCTTTATTGTTTTAGATTTTATGTTGAGGTCTTTGATCTATTTTGAGTTAGTTTTTGTGCACGGTGTGAGATATGGGTCTTGTTTCATTTTTTTGCAGATGGATATACAGTTATGCCAGCACCGTTTGTTAAAAAGACTGTCTTTTCCCCAACTAACTGACTTCGGGCCTTTGTCAAATATTAGCTGCTCATATGTGGATAGATTTATGTCTGGATTCTCAATTCTGTTCCATCTATGTATCTGTTGTTGCACCAGTACCAGGTTGTTTTGACTACTGTGGTGGTATAATAGGTTCTAAAATAGGCCTTCCATTTTGTTTTTCTTTTTCAGTAATGCTTTACTTATCTGGGGTCTCTTGCCCTTCCATATGAAGTTGGCGATTTGTTTCTCTATCTCATTAGAAAAAGTCATTGGAATTTGGATTGGAATTGCATTGTATCTATAGATGGCTTTTGGTAGAATAGACATTTTTACAATGTTGAAGTCCTCCTATCCAAGAGCAAGGTATGTTTTTCCACTTGGTTTCTTGCAGTAGTGTCTTGTAGTTTTCTTTGTATAGGTCTTTTACATCTCTAGTAAAATTTATTCCTGAGTATTTTATCTTCTTGGGGGCTACTGTAAATGGTATTGATTTGGTGATTTCCTCTTTGATAACCAATCCGGATGCCCTTTATTTCTTTATCTAGCCTAATTGCTCTGGCTAGGACCTACAGCACAATGCTGAACAAGAGTGGTGATCAGGGGCATCCTTGTCTGGTTCCCATTCTCAAGGGGAATGCTTTCAGAATGTCTCCATTTAGGATGATGTTGACTGTTGGCTTTGTATAAATGCCCTTTATTATGCTGAGGAATTTTCCTTCTATTCCTATTTTGCGGAGAGTTTTTATCATGAATGGGTGTTGAACTTTGTCAAATGCCTTTTCTGCATCAACTGAAAAAATCATGTGATTCTTATTTATATGGTAGATTACATTAACTGTTTTTCTAATGTTGAACCATCCCTGCATACCTGGTATGAATCCCACTTGGTCATGGTGAATTGTTTTTTGATATATTGTTGAATTCTATTGGCTAGAATTTTGTTGAGGATTTCTGCATCTAAATTCATGAAGGATATAGGTCTGTAATTTTCTTTTTTCGTGGTGTCGCTACCTGGTTTTGGTATCAGGGATATGCTGGATTCATAGAACGAGTTTGGGAGTATTCCGTCCTTTTCTATGCTCTGAAATACCTGTAGTGGTAATGGTCTTAATTCTTCTCTGAAAAAAAAAAAAAAAGTTTGGTAGAAATCTGCAGTGAAGCCGTCTGGGCCAGGGCGTTTTTTTGTTGGGAGTTTTGTCGGAATCGACTCAAAGGCACTGGGTTTGGTTTTTTTTTTTTTGCTTACCTCTTCAATCTCTTGTTATGGGTCTATTTAGTTGTTCTACCTCTGTGTTCGTTTAGGTAGGTGGTGTGTTTCTAGGAATTCATCCATTTCTTCTAGGTTTTCAAATTTGTTAGAGTATAATTTTTTATAGTAATCTGATATGATTCTTTTAATTTCAGTTGGGTCTGGTGTGATATCGTCCATCTCATTTCTTATTCAGGTTATCTGTTTCCTTTCCTGTTTTTCTTTTGTCAGTCTGGCCAATGGTTTATCAATTTTGTTAATTTTTTCAAAGAACCAGCTTTTGGTCTTGTTAATTCTTTCAATTGTTTTTCTGTTCTAATTCATTTAATTCTGCTCTAATTTTTATTATTTGCTTTCTTCTGGTGTCTGAGGGTTTCTTTTGTTGCTCTCTTTCTATTTGTTCACTTTGTAGGGGCAGTTCTTTGATTTTGGCCCTTTCTTCTTTTTGGATGTGTGCATTTATCGATATAAATTGACCTCTGAGCACTGCTTTCTCTGTGTCCCTAAGGTTCTGATAGGAAGTGTTTTCATTCTCATTCCATTCTATGAATTTCTTTATTCCATCCTTCATGTGTTCCTTAATCCAGTCTTTTTGGAGCAGGGTATTGTTCAGTTTCTAAGTATCTGATTTCTTTTCCATGCTTTTTCTGTTATGGATTTCTACTTTTATGGCCATATGGTCTGAAAAGATGCTTTGTAATATTTCAATGTTTGGGATTTTGCAAAGGCTTCCTTTATGACCTAACATGTGGTCTATTCTAGAGAATGTTCCATGTGCACTAGAAAAGAAAGTATACTTTGCAGCTGTTGGGTGAAGTGTTCTTTATATGTCTATGAGGTCAAGTTGGTTAACTGTGGCATTTATATCTTCTATGTCTTTATTGAACTTGTTACTAGATGTCCTGTCCTTCATGTCTTTATTGAGCTTGTTACTAGATGTCCTGTCCTTCACCGAAAATGGTGTGTTGAAGTTCCCTACTATAATTGTGGAGCTGTCTATTTCACTTTTCAGTGCTGTTAGTGTTTGTTTTATGTATCTTGCAGCCCTGTCACTGGGTGCATAAATATTTAGTATGGTTATACCTTCCTGGTAAATTGTCCCTTTATTCATTATATAGTGTCCTTCCTTATCCTTTGTGGAGGATTTTACTTTAAAGTCTATTTTGTCAGAAATTAATATTGCCACTCCTGCTCGTTTTAGATTGTCTGCTTGATATATTTTTTCCATCCTTTGAGTTTTAGTTTGTTTGTGTCTCCAAGTCTAAGATGTGTCTCTTGTAGGCAGCATATACCTAGATTATGTTTTTTTATCCAATGTGCAACTCTCTGTCTCTTTATTGGTGCACTTAATCCATTTACATTCAGTGTAATTACAGATAGGTATGAGTTTAGTGCTGTCCTCTGGTTGCCTTTTTTGTGTGTTGTTGACAGTTTCATTTTTCCACTTACTTTTTTGTGCTGAGAAGTTTTTCTTTGTAAATTGTGTGTTCCTCTTTTTCACTGCAGCTGAATTTGTTTTTGCTGAGTCTTATATTTATGTTGGTTTTTGTTTTGAAGTATGGGATTGTTAGTCTTCTTTGTGGTTACCTTAATATTTACCCCTATTTTTCTAAGTATAAACCTAACCTGTATCTCCCTATATTGCCTTGATTTCCTCTCCACATGGAAGGTCTATGTGTACTGTATTTAGTCCCTCTTTATTGATTATTGTCATCTTTTACATGATGACATTGGTGATTCCCTGTTTTGAGTGTTTTTTTTTTTTTTAATTTTTATCTTATTTCATTTTTGTGATTTCCCCATCTAAGTTGATATCAGGATGCTCTGTGCCCTAGTGTTGTGCTGATATCTGACATTATTTATTTTCTAAGCAGAGAATTCCCTTTAGTATTTCTTGTAGTCTTGGTTTGGTTTTTGCAAACGCTCTAAGCTTGTGATTATCTGTAAATGACTTAATTTCAGCTTCATATCTGAAAGACAGTTTTGCTGGATATATGATTCTTGGCTGGCAGTTTTTCTCCTTCAATGCTCTATATATGTCATCTCATTGCCTTCTTGCCTGCATGGTTTCTGCTGAGTAGTTTGAACTTACTCTTATTGATTCTTCTTTGAAGGTGACTTTTCGCTTATCCCTGGCTGCTCTTAAAATTTTCTCTTTATCTTTGGTTTTGGCATGTTTGATGACAATATGTCTTGGTGACTTCCTTTTGGGATCTACCTTGTATGGTGTTCGATGAGCATCTTGTATAGATATCCTTTCATCTTTCACGATGTCAGGGAAGTTTTCTGCCAACAAATCTTCAGCAACTGTCTCTGTATTTTCTGCTATCCCTTCCTGTTCTGAAATTCCAATCACTTGCAAGTTATTCTTCTTGATACAGTCCCACATGATTCTTAGGGTTCCTTCATTTTTTAAAAATTCTTTTACCTGGTTATTCGTCAAATATATTGGTGTCAAGTGCCTTATCTTCCATCTCCCCAATTCTGCATTCCAATTCCTCAATATTGCTCCTCTGACTTTCTATTGAGTTGTCTAATTCTGTAATTTTATTGTTAAGTCTTTTGAATTTCTGAATGCTGTCTCTCTATGGATTCTTGCAGCTTATTAAATTTTTCATTATTTTCTTGAATAATCTTTTCAATTTCTTCAACTGCTTTTTCTGTGTGTTCCTTGGCTTTTTCTGTACATTGCCTGATTTTGTTCCTAATGTCTTAAAGCATTCTGTATATCAGTCCATTGTATTCTATACCTGGCAATTCCAGGAATACATCTTCATCTGGGAGAGACTTTGATTCTCTGTTTTGGTAGTTTGTAGAAGCAATCACGGTCTGCTTCTTTATGTGGTTTGATATCAACTGCTGTCTCCAAGCCACCTATAAGTTATTGTAATAATTCATTTTATGTTTGCTCACTGTATCCAATCTTCTTGCTTTGTTTTGTTTCAATATACCCAGATAGGCTACTAGAGTGCACTAACTTGATTATTGGAGCTTTTGAAGCACTAATGTCCTGTTACCAGATGGTTAGAACTGTTACCAGGTATATGAGCCTATGAGTCCATTCACTATTCTTGAATAGATTCAGCTCAGGTGTCCTGATAGTTGGTCAGCTAGTGTGTGGTATAGGGTCTCACCTACTTTCTTAGAGGAGTAGCGGTGATGGCTGTATGCACTGGTTTCTGGTAGTGGCAGGGGGTCACACTCTGAGGAGGGCAGGGTGCTGACAGGCTTCCCCCACGTGTCAGTGAGGAAGGAGTGTCTCTGTTCTCTAGAGTGCTCTGGTGTGTGGGCTCTGCAGCTGTACGTGAGGCACCCAATGCTTATACCTGTAAAGACTGGTAGGCACCACTATCCTAACACCCCTTTCGCGGGTGACTAGGTGGCATGGATGGAGCCTCAGTCCTCAGCTCCCTGCTGTGGGTAGGTGAGGGCTCTGTTTAATAGGTGGAGTGGTATCAGACCTCCAAAAACTGCCTCTCCACTGCTCAGGGTTCGTAGGTTGTCATATATGTAATCAATTCATTTTTTTTGGGTCTTTGTTGCAAGAGCGTTCAGCACAAGCTTCTGGCTAGTTAGCCACTTGGCCCCACCCAGTCTGATTTATTTTTTTCTGAGCTTAATGCCTAGGATGCTGTCAATCCAAGAATTTTGAAAATGACAAGTCAATTTCTGACAGCTATGGAAAATGAATATATTTTCTCATCTCCACAGGCACCACTGTAGTTTTTAAATATTGTTGTTGTATGCCGCGGAGTAGATTCTGACTCATAGAGACCCTATAGGACAGACGAGAACTGTCACATATCGTTTCCCAAACTGTAGTCTTTACGGGAACCGATCGCCCAGTCTTTTCTCCCACAGAAAAGCTGATGGGTTCAAACTGACAATCTTTCAGTTAGCAGCCGAGCGCTTAACCATTGTACCACCAGGGCTCCTTAGTCTTTAAATGAGCCAAGAGAAAGTATTACAATGAAATGTGCAAAGATCTGCAGTTAGAAAATCAAAAGGGAAGAACACACTCAGAACGAACTGAAGAAAAAACTCAAGCCTCAAGTTGAAATATTAAAGGATTCTATGGGCAAAATGTTGAATGACGCAGGAAACATCAAATGAAGATAGAAAGAATACACAGAATCACTGTACCAAAAAGAACTGGTCAATGTTCAACCATTTCAGGGGAAGCATATGATCAAGAACCGATGATACTGAAGGAAGAAGTCCAAGTTGCACTGAAGGCATTGGTGAAAAATAAGGCTCCGGGAACTGATGGAATATCAATTGAGATGTTTCAACAAATGGATGAAATGCTGGAAACACTCATTCATGTATGCAAAGAAATCTGGAAGACAGCTACCTGGCCAACTGATTAGATGAGATCCATATCCATGCCCATTCCAAAGAAAGGTGATCCAACAGAATGTGGAAATTCTTAAACAATATCATTAATATCACATACAAATAAAATTTGCTGAAGATAGCTGCCATACATTGACAGGGAACTGCCAGAAATTCATGCCAGATTCAGAAGAGGACACGGAACAAGGGATATCATTATGTCAGATGGTATTAGTCAAAAGCAGAGAATACCAGAATGATGGTTACCTGTGTTTTCTTGAATATGCAAAAGCATTAGACTGTGTGGGCCATAACAAATTATGGATAACATTGCGAAGAATGGGAATTCCAGAACACTTAATTGGGATCAAGAGAACCCATACATAGATCTAGAGCCAGTTGTTTGAACAGAACAAGGGGGTACTGCATGGCTTAATATCAGAAGAGGTGTGTGTCAAGGATGTATCCTTTCACCATACTTATTCAATCTGTAAACTGCGCACATAATTCAGGAAGCTGGCCTATATGAAGAACACAGCATCAAAATAGGAAGAAGGTTTATTAATAACCTGCAATATGCAGATGTCAGAATCTTGCTTGTTGAACTTGAAGAAAAATTGAAGCACTTCCTGATGAAGATAAAAAAAAACTTCAGCCTTGAATATGGATTATACTTCAACATAAAGCAAACAAAAATCTTCAAAAATGGGCCAATAAGCAACATCATGACAAATGGAGAAAATATTGAAGTTTTTAAGAATTTCATTTTACTTGGATCAACAATGAATGCCCACAGAAGCAGCAGTCAAGAAATCATCAAAGGACATACTGCATTAGATAAATATGCTACAAAAGACCTCTTTAGAATCTCAAAAATCACAGATGTCACTCTGGTGAATAAGGTGCACCTGACCCAAGCCATGGTATTTTTGATCACTTCATATGCATGTGAAAGCTGGACAATGAAAAAGAAAGAAGAATTGATCCATTTGAATTACAGTGTTGGTGAAGAATACTGAATATACCACGGACTGCCACAAGAACGAACAAATCTGTCTTGCAAGAAGTACAGCCAAAACGTTCCTTAGAGCGAGGATGAGGAGACTTTGTCCCGTTTACTTTGGACATGTTATCAGGAGAGACCAATCTCTGGAGAAGGACACCATGCTTGATAAACTAGAAGGTCAGCGAAAAAGAGGGAGACCCTCAATGAGATGGACTGACACAGGGGCTGCAACAATGGGCTCAAACACAGCCACGATTGTGAGGATGGCACAGGACCCGGTAAAGTTTTGTTCTGTTATACACAGGGTCACTGCAAGTTGGAGCCAACTCAACAGCACCTAACAGCAGCAACAACAACATTCTTTCTGCTTATCAGGGATTATTGGTTTTTAAATTTTTCTGGTGATAAACAATGCCATGAAGAGCAAAACAAATCTGTTCTACTTTATTATTGGTAGTTGTTTTGTCTGATAATAGAATTTTATATATGTATTAACTTTTTGATTAATAGAAAAAAAATGGACATACAGTTCCTTCAATCACTGTAAGAGGACTCTATAGAAATGAAAAGCAATTAGCTTCTACTGTTACAGATAACTGCAAATATTTTTGATATCATGCCATGTTATGATTCCTTAGGAAAAATATGAATTCTGATGTCATATAGTATTAAACACATTATTTTACATAGCCGAGGGACTTATGCTTCTTTCTAGAAACCAAATCATTGGTTGATGAACATCAGAATGGAAATACAAAAAACACATTCTAACTCACAGAGACCCTATAGGACAGAGCAGAACTGCCCTATAGCGTATCCAGTGCAACTGGTGAATTCGAACTGCCGACCTTCTGGTTAGCAGCCGAGCCCTTAACCACTGTGCCATCAGGGTTCCTTATTTGTGCTTATATATGGGAATTAAGTTAAAGTACACGATTTACCAAATGAACAGTCCACTTTCATTCCTCTTTCTGATACATCCAAGATTTGCATTGATAGCTTTGGGTAAAGCAAAAAAAAAATCACATAAATCTATATTAAATCAAAAACTATGTTAATTTGAAATGTGAAATCAATTTTAATTAGAAAGATTTGACTTCTGGTTACTTTTTATTAGGGTAAAATTAAGCACAGGAAAGAAGAGAGTAGAAACTTGGTTGCTCAGTTTAGCAGTTTTCTCAGATTGAAAAAACAACAATAAAACTTCGAGGGTTAAGAATTTTAAATGAGGCTGCTAGACAGAGAAGACAGACCAAATTCGCTTACCACTTGAACCATTTTGAGATATCTGGCATATCTTGGATCCTTGGCTACAGTTAAGATATTTTCTGCTGCTACTTCACCTTCCCGTGGTCCAGAGTCTTGTACACTGTTCTGCTGTAGAGAGTACTATGTGTAAATCTTCAGACAATTCACAAAAGAAGTCCATCATGTTACTTAAAAGGGATATTTCTTTTTATAACTCTAAAGCATTCAATATCAGAAAAAAATCATATTCTAAATTTGAGTACCAATAATTTAATTATGGAATACATGTTTCCAAATAGCTACAAATGCTTAAATATTACCTCAGAGGAAGCTACATTTACTATCAACACTACTTGTTCCTTAAAACGCATATATTCATGGCAGTAAAAAAATTAAAATCCTGCTTTACTTGTCCCCAGAGCGCTGGTATAAAACATGAACTACAGGTGGACATATTATCTAAAAAAAACCTTTAATAAAGCTAATCAAACCATTTAGTTTACACTTAACAGGCAATGACTGATTTCCTAGGTATCTACCAGACTTAACCTCTCATTTATTAAATTATCTTAATCTAAGTGGGCATGGCTATTCTGACTTCTTAGAAAGCAATGTCTGCAGAATTTTTAGAAGAGAAACCTATTTCTCAACAAAATGATCTATTTTTTAAAATTTCAGCTGCAGATGGAACTCTTAGTGGTGACACTGTCCAATGAGTGGTGAAGATTAAATACTAAGTACTACTTACAACAAAGAATACTGAGGAATGGTCTTTTTTGATAAAAATGCTTTTGTATTACAAGCAGTCCTTATTTTGCAGAGTATGGTCTTAACTGAAACTTGTCGATATTGGAACTGTGCCCTTGCTTAAGTACAAATCAAGGGCTGTCTGTATACAGTACTTGATTTTTCTAACGAATTCAGCACTTATAATACATTATAATACATAACATAATACATTTGTGAATCTCACTCAACATCTGTGTATCAGCATTAGGAGGAATTTCCTTAACAGAATGAAATCGATATTATGTCTATTATCTATACTGCAATGTAGAAAAATCAAGAAATATCTTAAAGTCTTCACAGTCTTTAGAATATGAATGCAAATTGTAGCTGTGAAGATTTTTCCTCAGATAATTCAAATATAAATTAAATATGTCAAAAATTCTGAAGCAAATAAAAATGCAAAAATCTTTTAGATTTCTCCTCCTAATATGATACCATTAAGTATTTCAAAACTGAGTATATATATATTACACATAAATACAAAAAGTCCAAGACATTGTTAATTAAATAAAAAAGTTTAAACTAGACCCAAGTACATTACTAAAAAATTTATGAGCAATAAATTCATACAACAGCACAATGGAGCAAATGCAAGTTATATATACTGGCCTAATGGATTTCCAACTTTCAACTGTTAACTCTTCCTTATAACCAGACCTCAACAAGGTTTAATTACGACCCATTAAATGCTTTATCATATCTCTCAACTGTCCTTCATTTTATTCTCAAATTAGTATCAACCGGTACAATTAGATCCTCTACTGTGAATAATGATAAAATCTGAACCATGAATTAAAGTTGCAGAAAAATCAGTATACAAACCTTAAGTCTTTGACTCATATACAGGTTACAGGTTGTGATAAATAATTTTTTTTTAAAAAGTGCATTATTACCCTTTATCTGATAATTGAATTGACGGTAACGTCAATGGGAACTCTGTGTTAAGCAAATACTTAAGTTCATTTCAAAACAATGACAGATAATATACCTATTTATAAACAATGAAGAAGAAACAAGATGTTGATTTATATATTAAGAACACGCTGAACAGTTATTTTCACTGAGCTAATCAATAAAGAGCTTTACCATAAAAACTTGGGAAGTCAACAGGATTTCATCAATCCTCCAAGTGAATTAATATACGGTTTTTACATAAGCGCTTGCCCAGAGATATACCCGTTCATTCTAAATTTGCAAGGCAAGTTATAAAATTCAGCGTGATTAGTGGTAATCAATGTTTTGGGGCCTTAAATAGGCAAAGGCCAACACAACTGCATAAATTAGGTTTTAAAATACATATAGATGGCATTCATAAGAGCACCTGGAAAATTAATATTCAAAGCTAGACAGATATCACTTAAAAATTTTATAGAAACATTTTATGACAACTAGTGTCCGACAAAGAATAACTACTAATGCAAAGACTTTCTTAATATCCTTTACAGATATCTTGTTTTCAAAGAAGGGTGTCCTTTAGATTTGCTATGTGTCAGAATCAACTGGATGGCAATTTTTTTTTTTGTATATTTAATTGAAAGAATCTTCTAAAGTTAAAATTCTCAACAACATCTGGATTTCCTCTTACATATTATATATACTTCAGCGGCCATCATAGTGGAATTTGCTATATTAATTATATGAATACTAAATTTTCTAATATCTAATTGTTAAGTGAATAATCATCTAATTCATCCCCAAAATACATACTATATCTAAATATACGGCTCCTCTTACAGGGTCTTGCACCGCATATGTTCAGTATGTTTAATAAATTGGACACAAGCACTGAAGACAGTGTAGTTTAATGTTGTCAAGTGCAGTGTTTTGTGTAGTGTGGTGTGTAAGTGCGAGGACTATTGGCACCAGACTGCATGGGTTAAAATTTTCACTCTTACAGTTACTGTTTGACTTTAAACAAATTCTAAACTTTTTTATACCTTATTCTGGCAAGTCCTGGTGGTGTAATAATTAGGCGCTCAGCTATAACGGAAAAGTTGGAACCCATCAGCCACTCCAAGGGAGAAAAGACCTGGTGACCTGCTCCCGCAAAGATTTCAGCCTGGGAAACCCTATGGGGTAGTTCTATTCTGTCCTATAGGGTCGCTATGAGTCAGAATCGACTCCATGGCACACAACAACACGCCTCATTTGACGTACTATCTATAAAGTAGGAGTAATAGTATAGTACTTACCTCATAGGGCTGTTGTGAGGATATGAGTTAATTTATGAAAAGCAACTATAATCATGCCTGGGACTTAGTAAGCACTCTTTAAGTGTTAGCTATTTTCATCATCATTAAACCTAGAAAATATCTGGTGAAAAGTACCTCTATATACAAATGCAGAATTCCACACAGATAGGAAGGTTATTTGTTTAGTACTACTTTGTTTGGCCAGCATTTTAGTGATTGTTTTTATTTGAATTTTAATACCTCGTTGAGACATACTAGAATATCTTCTCAAACAATGAAGCCTTTTTTATTTTCTTGAGGTTAAAAAAAATAACTCAAATTTCTACAGAAGCAGAAATGAACATGAAGACATAATGAAACCCAAACCAAATTCACTGCTGCGGAGATGATTCCAACTCATAGAGACCCTACGGGACAGAGCAGAACTACTCCACAGGGTTTCCAAGGCTGTAAATCTCTATGGAGGCAGGCTGTCACATCTTTCTCCCCGAGAGTGACTGGTGGGTTTGAACCACCAGCCTTTTAGCAGCCAAGTGTTTTAACCACTTGCTTCTCAAGACATGATAACCAATTGTAAAGCATGGCCTTTACTTTACTTGGATGCTGAATTAAACAAATTAGCTGTAAAAAGATACTTTTTAGAGAACTGGTATATAATAGGACATTACTTCTCAAAGTTCAAGACCCTATGAATCACCTAGGGGTCTTGTTAAAATGTAGACTCTGACTCACAGGCCTGGGGTGAAGCCTCAGATTCTCATTACCAACGAGTCCTCAGGTGATGCCAAAGCCACTAGAGGATACCAAGGAATTACTGATAATTATACTGTACATAATAAAGGCACTGTGGTTATATAAGAAGAGGTCAAGCCTTTTCAGAGCTATTCACGGAATTATACAAGGGTGAAATGAAATGTTGTCTGGAATTCACTTCAGTAGGGACAATTTGCAATTGTGCAAATCTTAATAACTGATGAATCTGGGTAATTGGTATGTGGGTGTTCACTGCACTATTTTTGTATATGTTCAAAAATTTTATGGTAAAATATTTTAAAGTACATTTCTTACAAGAACTTGGAAAATTTCCATAATAAACTTGAAGGAAATAATTATATTTAACTTTTCCCTAGTCCTGTATAAATCAAGTTTATGAATATTAATTTCAGGAAGCCCTGTCAAAATAACAAACTAAAACAGCTAATTTTTTTCAAACTTCATTTTCTATCTTACTTAAGATTTTAAATTTTTACTATTAAAATTTTTACATTTTTAGTTTTCTTCCTTCCTTCCAAATCTGCTGGTTGGGTCCATCAAGCAACCAAGAAGATGTGCTTATGTTTCCTGGAACTTAAACACTTACCCGTGATTGCACTGAAGTGGCTTCAGACTGTGGTCCATTTTTGACACTATTGACACTTACAGCAGGTACTTCAAATGTGACATCATCTAATCCTGGAATAGATGACAACTGAAAAAAAAAAATTAGTGTTAGAATATGCGAGTGAAGGTAGGTTCATAAATAAACACTATATGTTTCTAGGTTTGTTATTTTCAAACAGCTGTCTTATATTAAATTTGAAGCCCCCAGGAGATGTAGTTAAAGTGCTTGGCTGCTAACAGAAAGGCTGGCCATTTGAGTCCACCCAAAGGTGCCTCGAGAGAAATGCCTGGTGATCTACTTCCAAAAAATCAGTCAGTGAAAACTCTATGGAGCACAGTTCTATTCTGACACACGTGGGGTCCCTGTGAGTTGGCAGTGTCTCGATGGCAACTGTTTGTTTGCTTTTTGTTTTTAATTATGGTGAAAACATACATACCAAAATATTCACCAGTTCAACAACTTCCACATTTACAATTCAATGACATTGATTACATTTTTATGTTGTTCTACCGATATTGTTGTCCTTTTCCAAAATACTGCACCACCATTAGCATAAACTCAATGCCCCCAAACAAAAACTTTCCTTTTCCCCTCCCTCCCAATTCTGGTAGCCATTTAATAACCTTTGGTTTCTATGTACCTAATTTTACGGAGATAACACGAGCCCTCTGTGTTTGTTTGCCAGCTACGCCCTCCCCCCACAAGTCACCCTCACAAGTGCTGCCATGCCAATTTTCTTCCACATAATGCTGTAAAAAAATTTAGCACAGCGTGTTTACAAAAATGCCTCAAAGGGGGAGGGCGAGGCTGGCAAACAAATACAGAAAGTGTGTGTTACCTGCGTAAAAATATGGTATTTACTCATTTCATGTGAGATCATACAGCATCTGTCCTTGTGCAACTGATTTATTTCACTCAGCATAACGTTTGAAATTTGAGAAGTACTGTTCTATTAATTACCAGCTGCCTAAGAAGTGCCTTTTTAGAGCTGAATTGTTTGATTCGGCATCCCAGGTTCATCTATGTCAAGGTCCATCTTTATTGTGGCATGCACCAGAACTTCATTTCTCTTTACAGTTGCATAACATTCCATTATATGTATATACCACATTTTGTTTATTCATTAACCTGCTGATAGACATTTCAGATGTTTCCATCTTTTGGCTACTGTAAAAAGTTCTGCAATGAACACTGGTGTACAGGCTTCCATTTGTGTTCCTTTCTTCACTTCTGGGTATATACCTAGGATTGGGATTGCTGGGTCACATGGTAGTTCTATGTTCAACTTCTTGAGGAACTGCCGAACTGTTTTCCATAGTGGCTGCACCATTTTACATTCCCATCAGCAATGGAGGAGTGTTTTAGTTTCTCCAAAACCTCACCAACGCCTGTTGTTTTCCATGTTTTTTAATCATTACCATCCTTACGGGGGTGAGGTGATATCTCATTATGATTTGATTTGCAACTCCCTAACTGCTAATAGGAAACCCTGGTGGCGTAGTGGTTAAGTGCTACAGCTGCTAACCAAAAGGTCAGCAGTTCGAATCCACCAGGCGCTCCTTGGAAACTCTATGGGGCAGTTCTACTCTGTCCTATAGGGTCGCTATGAGTTGGAATCGACTTGGCGGCAGTGGGTTTGGTTTGGTTTGGTTAACTGCTGATAAGAAACCCTGGTGCTGTAGTGGTTAAGTGCTATAGCTGCTAACCAAAGGTCAGCAGTTCAAATCCACCAGGTGCTCCTTGGTGGATTCCGAAAATTTTCTCCCAATTTGTAGGTTGTCTTTTCACTTTGTTAAGCACTCTGAAATGTATAAAAGTATTTAATTTTTATAAGGTTCTATTTATCTATTTTGTCTTTTATTGCTCAAACTTTTCTTGTCATATCTGATAATCTATTGGTAAACACCAGGTTCTAAAATATCGCCCCTACATTTTCTTCTAAGAATTTCATGGTTTTAGTTTTCATATTTAGGTCCTTGATCTACTGATTTTTTATGCAAATAATGTGCACCTTCTGCATTTGTTTGCCAGCTGTGCCCTCCCCTGGCAAGGTAGTTTTCTAGGTGCACTACACTAATCTTTTTTTTTTTTACAGCAACGTGTGGAAGAGGATTGGCACGGTGGTGCTTGTGAGGGTGCCTTGTGATGAAGGGTGCTATAGGCAAAGGGATGCAGAAGGCGTGCATTATTTGTGTAAAAACACAGTATCTTCAATTGGTTTTTGTGTATGGTATGAGGCATAGATCTTCATTCTTCTGGATGTGGAAATCCAATCTTCCCAGCACCATTTATTTATTTATCGTACTTTAGATGAAGGTTTACAGAGGTAGCTTCTCATTGAACAGTACACATATCGTTTTATAACAGTGATTAACAACCCCACAACATGTCAACACTCTCCCTTTTCCACCTTGGGTTCCCTATTACCAACTTTCCTGTCCTCTCCTGCCTTCTAGTCCTTGCCCCTGGGCTGTTGTGCCCCTTTAGTCTCATTTTGTTTTATGGGCCTGTCTCATCTTTGCCTGAGGGTGAACCTCAGGAGTGACTTCATTGCTGAGCTAAAAGGGTGCCTGGGAGCCATACTCTCGGGGTTTCTCCAGTCTCTGTCAGGCCAGTAAGTCTGGTCTTTTTTTGTGAGTTAGAATTTTGTTCCATATTTTTCTCCAGCTCTGTCCAGGACCCTCTATTGTCATCCCTATCAGAGCAGTCAGTAGTGGTAGCCAGGCACTATCTAGTTATACTAGACTCAGTCTGGTGGAGGCCGTGGTAGATGTGGTCCATAGTCCTTTGGACTAATCTTTTCCTTGTATGTTTAGTTTTCTTCAATCTTCCTTGCTCCTGAAGAGGCCCAGCACCATTTATTGAAGAGATTCTTCCTTCCCCATTGAATGGAGTTACCAACCCTGTCAAAAATCAGTTGACCGTAGATGTATGGATTTATTTCTGGACTTTTAATTCTATTCCATTTGTCTATATGTCTATTATTATACCAGTACTGTGCTGTTCTAATTACTGTAGCTGTACAGTATGTTTTAAAATGAGGAAGTGTGAGTCCTCCTACTTTATTCAAGATTGCTTTAGCTATTTGGTGTCCCTTAGCCTGTACATAGGTCAAGAGACAGTTTTTATCCTTCGGTATAAATTTGAAGAATGGTTTTTCCATTTCTGCAAAGAAAGCTACTTGAATTATGATACGGACTGCACTGAATTTATAGATTGCTTTTTTTTTTTGGGTAGTACTGACATCTTAACTATATTAAGCCTTCCAATCCATGAATATGCAATGTCCTTCCATTTATTTAGCATTTTTCTTTTTTGTTGTTGTGTTTATTGTGTTTTAGATGAAGGTTTATAGAGCAAATTAGTTTCTCATTAAACAATAAATACACATATCGTTTTGTGACAATGGTTGCCAACCCTGTGATGTGTCAACACTCTCCCCTTCGCGACACTGGTTTCCTCATTTCCATTCACCCAGCTTTCCTGTCCCCTCCTGCTTTCTCATCCTTGCCCCTGGGCTGGTTTGCTCTTTTAGTCTCATGTACATGGTTGAGCTACATGTATTATTGTTTGTTTTATGGGCCTATCTAATCTTTGGCTGAAGGATGAACCTCAGGAGTGACTTCCATATTGAGTTGTAAAGGTGTCCTGGGGCCATACTGTCTAGATTTCACCAGTCTCTTTCAGACCAGTAAGTCTGTTCTTTTTTCGTGAGTTTGAATTTTGTTCTACGTTTTTCTCCACCTATGTCCAGGGCCCTCTATTGTGATCCCTGTAAGAGCAGTTGGTGGTGGTAGCTGAGCACCATCTAGTTGTGCCAGAGTCAGTCCGGTGGAAGCTGCGAGAGTTGTGGTCTTTTATTCCTTTGGACTAATCTTTCCCTTGTATCTTTGGTTTTCTTCATTCTCTCTTGCTCCAGATGGGGGTGGAAGCAGTGGAGTATCTTAGACGGCCACTCACAAGCTTTTAAGACCCCAGACGGTATTCACCAAACTAGGATACAGAACATTTTCTTTATAAACTATTTTATACCAACTGAACTAGATGTCCCCTGAGACCATGGTCCCCAGCCCTCAGCCCAGTAATTCAGTCCCTCAGGGGGAGCTTCTTTAATTTCTTTTAGTGCTGTTTTGTAATTTCTATATATGTCTTCACCCTCTTGGTTAAATTAATTCCTAGGTACTTTATTCTTTAGATATTATTGTAAATAATGTTTGCTTAATTTCTTTTTCTACTTGCTCACTGCTGATATATAGAAACCTAACTGATTTTTGCGTGTTGATCTTGTGCCCTGCCACTTTGTTGAATTAATTTCCTAACTCCAATAGGTTTCTTCTATATTCTTTGGGTTTTTCTATGTTTAGGATCATGCCGTCTGTGAAAAGGAATAGTTTTACTTCCTCCTTTCCGATTTGAACACCTCTTATTTTTCTAACCTAACTGCTGGCTAGGACTTCCAGAATGATGTTGAGTAGCAGTGGTGAGAGTAGGCATCCCTGTCCAGTTTCTGATCTTAATGAGAAAGCTCTTGGTCTTTCCCCATTGAGTATGATGTTAGCTGTGGGCAACTGGTTTTTATATTAAGTTTTATGACTATGGAAATAGGTCTATAAAACCTCAAATTTGGTGTGGGAAATTCTCCACGCCATAGATATTTAAAAGTGAAAGACATTCAGAAACAAAATACTTTAAGAATTTATCAAAAATATAATTTAATTTATAACCACTCTTTTTCCAGAAATTATTTTTAAAATACATAGAATCATACTGTAAGGATCGAGAACATGGGCTTTGGAGTCAAACTGCCCAGGTTTAAGCCCTACTTCTACCTCTCATAAGCTGTATGACCTTGTACCAACCTCCCTATGCCTCAATTCTCTCATCGGTAAAATGGAGATAAGAAAACTTACCTTATAAAATTGTTATAAAAATATTTTTTATCAAAAGTGTTCTGTAGCACATTTTAAGTCTGAATTATCTGGTAAATTACACAACTCTTGACTTCACATATTAATGTATGACTTTTTACTTTTTTTCAAACAGTCCTCAATGGAATGTTACTGAAACGTGTTGTTTTTCATACAGAAAAGATGGGCATGCTGTCAGTGGTTAAGCATTTCAGTTTGGATTTGCCAGATCCATGCAAACCCTTTCTCTGATTTCATACTGATATCCAAATTATGCTGTCAAATAATGTTTGGCTCAGTTTAGGGGTTAATGCTATGGGCATGGAAATGACTAAGGTTAACTTGTCTATCTGGTAACTTCACTTATGACCTTGGACTCTAACTTGGTCCTCAAACATTAAAATGAGATACATACCCATAATAAAGGATAATGAAAAAAACCAATGGTAATAAGCTCTCAAGCAGCAATATTCATTGAGAACTGTTGACTGATGACAGTACTTAGACAATGGCTATGGTCCAAATAGTTTCAAGTGGGTATAACTGGTAGAAGAATATCTTGAAAATGTTCAAGACCAGGTATCCTAATTGTTTTCAGCTAGAGAAATATTCTGAGAAAAACACAGTTGCTCAAGTCCACAAGGAGATGTACAAACTAAGTATTTGGTTCTTATTCTAAAATATTAATGTCATTTCTATTCCTCACAGTCAATAAATATTTTTTCAAGTCATTTTTTTTTTTTTTTTTGGTAAAAGGACAAAGTCACAAAAATATACTAGTGTGTCCAGTACATTATAAATAGGAAAAACACAGGTATCAAGTTAAATCTAAGTATGTCACTGTTATTTATCAAAATCTTTTAAGTTTTCAAATCAAAAAACCTGTTTTTCCTAATTATTGCTTTCAGCTTCTGACATCAAAACCTGTTCTCTTCATTAGCATTTTAACGTATCTGAAAAACAGCTGGTACTGTCTCCAGATTTTTATCTGGAGATATCTAAATTTAATGTAATTTTCTTACTGTGTTATCAAATGATAACTACTAAAATAATTTTGAATTTCCCATCAAATGAAGTAAACTATGTAACAGGTCAATTTGTTAAAACATTACTCACATTACACTTTTGACAAGTAGTGAAAGAAACCTCAATCCATCTCTATATTTTTTAAAACTTTATTTACTTTTTTATTGTGGTGAGTATATACTTAGAAAATTTGCCATTTCAACATTTTTAATATGTATAATTCAGAGGCATTAATTACCTTCATCATGTTGTTCAGCCATCACCACTATCTGTTTCCAAATTTTTCCATCACCCTTAAGAGAAGCTCTGTGTCTCCCAAGCAATGACTCTTTCTTTTCCCCTCTCTTCCACCCTTGGGTAACCACTAGTAGACTTTGTTCTCTACATATTTGCCTATTCTAGATATTTCACATAAGTGGGATCATACAATATTTGTCCTTTTGAGATTTACTTCACTCAGCATAATGTTTTCAAGGTTCATCCATGTTGTCGCATGTATCGGGACTTCATTTCTCTTTAAGGCAGAGTAACACTCCATTATGTGTATGTACCACATTTTGTTTATTCATTCATTTATTGAAGCATTTAGGTTGTTTCCACCTTTTGGCTAGTGTGACTACTACTGCAACGAACACTGTATCCATGTCTACATTTGAACAGGCTCAGTTAACTGTTCATAACGAATACCATTTCCTTTGTAATTATAGTGAATTTTGAAATAACAACCACAAGTGCCACCTCATGCATGCAGAAAAAAAAAAAAAAACCCACTGCCGTGAAGATACCCTGAATTCACTCTCAAATGCAATTAAAGTTAAGTAGGATTGAGAAAGTTGGTATACGCACAATAAAATTTATACTATAAATTATTCAGGAATACAAACCTTTGCATCTAAAATATTGAGAGTTGTTTCAATTTGTTGGATACGAAGAGAAAGGTCTGCCAGTTTCTGAAAAAGAAAGATTAGATACATCAGAATAAAGTCTCTGATTAAAATAAACCGTTAACAACAAAGGACAGATTTGAAAATAATAAAAACTGTTGTATATGTGGATAACCTGGTGGCGTAGCGGTTAAGTGCTACAGCTGCCAACCAAAAGGTCAGTAGTTCAAATCCACTAGGTGCTCCTTGGAAACCCTATGGGACAGTTCTACTCTGTCCTACAGGGTCGTTATGAGCTGGGTTTGGTTTTGGTAGTATATGTATTTATCATTTTTTAATACACTACTTCTGTTATGTACTTAGGTAGGAATGGGAACTCGAGTGTTCTACTATCTTCATTAGCATGCTTCACAGTTATTTTATTAAATTGTATTCACAGAAAAAAAAGTTGTAATTTCATTCTTATCAAACTCATTATCAGAGCAATAAATAATCACTGGGACCAGAATGTGAACTCCCTGAGTACAGAGTCTTTTGTTCATTGCTGTATCCGAGTGCCCAGAACAGTACCTGACAGTTAACAGGAGCTTAATAATTATTTTTGATGAATGAAGAAATTCTTCATAGAAAAGCAAGAGAAAGAATAAAAATTAGCCAAAGACAGTCTGGGACAGGATCTGCCTTTATAAATTACTTAAACATAATGAGCATATACAATTGGTCTCAAATTGAAACTTTTTAAGTTTGAAAAGCAAAAGGGATGAATTGGAAGATGAGTGGTTCATGTGAGAAAGAATTAAAAGACAAAAAATTAAAATGAGTACTGAAAAACCAAAAAGAAGCAATCTACTATCAAAAGCCGAGATAAACCAGAATGAAGAGTTTACCATGCTCTAGTTACTCTGAACAATTAAGTAATCTATAGATAGATAATTTATAGATAGAGATATACGCGCACATACAAATAAAAGAAACAAAGTATTTATATAAGAACTTTTATTTAAAAGCCCTATTCCTAAACACTATTATACTCAGTCCCACAGTCCAAGAAGCAGTTAGCCAGTTTATGAGTTGGCAGATGAGCATGCAGCATTCTGACTGCTTTCTGGGATATTAACAAAATCCTGACTAACGCATAAACAGAACTTTAACACCCTGAGGACAGTCATTTTGCCAACATTAAGAGGGGGAAAAACTGAAAAAAACCCAAAGTAGTCAGTGCTCCTTCACAGGACACTTATTTTTAAGATGAGCATGTTGGTATCTACGAAGAATATAATTTAGAAATAAAACATCAGAATCTAGTTTTAATGGCATTCAAAGTGAACAATCAGGCTAAGTTTAACTTTGACATCCAGGATTTGTTCACACAAGGTTTATGGAAACATAAAAACAGGTTTATAAAACGTAGACAGAGGAATTCCTCTCTAAATTATAGGAGTATTACTGAAAACCATGGGAATAAAATTTAGGCAAATTTAATCAATCTTTTAATTCATTAAAGTAGCTTAGAAATTGAAGAAATCCTACAGCAAATTTGTAAAGTGAATGGTAATTTATAATTTGTTTTAAAAATGCACACATTAGTTTGATTAAAGTTAAGTGAATACAGAAAAAGGCAAAATTGAATTTTTAAAAAATCAATTTTTGTCTTTACATGCCTATGTCAGTATATACTTTTAAGCAATAATCATCATTGAAACATTTGAGCATTTACCTTACACGCTATCCTGTACACGCAACGTAATAATTGAATTCTCACACCAAATCTATGAAGTAGGAATATATGCTAATCTTAAAGATAAGAAAACTGTATCATCACATAAATTAAATAATCTGAACTCAAATACTCCAACTCCACAGCCAATACTCTTCAGATGCTACTTTTGAAACAATGTTACATTTTTGAAACATGATGGAAAATTCCTGGGTATTGCCTAGGCACAAATTTTGTTATTCAAGGCCAACAAATAATCAATTTGCTTCTCATTAAGACTAAGATGCTACTGTGCTAAATACTGAGAATCAAATTTTTCTGACCGTGGTAAATCTCCTAACACAGGTGTTGTTTTTCTGAAATTATTTTTAAAAAATGGCTTAAAAAACATTTCAGGGTAATAGCATAAAACTAACTTGTCCCTAATTCCAATGGGCACTCAATGATTCAGACAGGGTAAGACTGAAATACAGATCTTAGTAAATAAGAACTAAGGATGAGAATGTTTATTTGGAAAACTATGAAAATTTAAAGAGGCTTGGAGAAATAAGTTATACTTTCTAGAGCAGTGATTCTCATATTTTGAGGGGTGCAGATTAGTCTGGTATAACTATTTTTTTGCTTTGCCACTCACCTTACCTATTTTCATCCACCATAATAAAAACCTCACCAAAATGAAATGACTTTATTTTTTTTAAAAATCAAGATTATATGAATGATTTAACTATGTGAGACATGAAAGATGCTGATTTATTGTAAACATCAATATATTTTAATTTATAAAACATTATCTAAATATCCTTGATACTGGTTTGAGAATAATTTTTTTTTTTAATTTAAAGTAATTATAAGGATTGGTATTTTAAGCAGTAGCTTTTTGCTTCATACTGCTACTATCACCCTATTTTATAATGAGATTGACAAATGTAAAGAAGATTTCAGGAACAAACTGAGTTTTATAATATGTCCAAAATAGTCTAATTGTTAATTTACAAATTCTTGTAGGGATGCTGGGTATGTTATGCAATGATTTTCAAATGTTTCAATACGTAACATTAAAAAAAAATTTTTTTTTTTTTTTAGGATGTATTTTATATTTTCAGATAACACATTTAATATTTTAGAACCTCAAAAACCAGCTCTAGAGAACATGGATAATGCCTTCATGGATAATAAAATAACAACACAATTTATTACAACATAGATCTTCCCAAGCCAAGAGGAAAGCCTGTTGTTGATATGATTTTGAGAAAATCACCTACCCAGTCTTTCTAAACCTGGGGTCCATGAACCTGGCTGGGTGAAAAAAAACTACATCTCTATTTTTATTTATCTCTGACTTAAATTTAGCATTTTCTTCAACTTTAAACTTAATCAACAGGATTACAGTAGTATTAGGACATATAGCTTTGTCACCCATAGAAATCACAGATTTTTTTTATCACATTACAATTGCTGCAGATTTTTCAATTATTTACATTTGTCATAATTCACAGTTAGTCATTATTAGACACGCCACTCACATATTTAATGCTTTAATAAAGGATGTGTTACCATAATTTTGAGTTTTTAAAAGTATTTTGATGATATTTCATCGCTTCTTTTGTAATCCTACGTATTTTATTTTATGCACTTAAAAACAGTAATTTGGCTTTACTGGACTGCTAAAAGGTCCACAGCACAATTCAGAACCTCTGCTCTTCAAAGATAATCCAGCATAAACAAATGGTTTTGAGCCCATTTCCATGTAATCACCTCTATCACATACATGAATATATATATTTCTTCCCAGCCAAAACCAAACTCACTGCCATCGAGTCGATTCCAACTCATAGCGACCCTATAGGACAGTCGAACTGCCCTGTAGAGTTTCCAAGGAGTGCCTGGCGGATTCGAACTGCCAACTTTTTGGTTAGCAGCCACAGCACTTAACCTCTACTCCACCAGGGTTTCCATACATATTTCTTAAAAAAAGCTATTATCAAATGACAATGAGCCTGGTTTCATTTATGGGCTACTGACGTTCATTTCTAAGATGTTTACGCCTTCTTCATTTTCCTTCTGCAACTCCCAGATCCCTCTAATGTAGAGTTTCTTAACCTGGGCTCCACTGACATTTTGGACTGGTTATTATTTGTTGTGTGAAGCTGTCCTATGTACTGTAGGATGTTTAGCAGTATGTCTGGCATCCACCCACTAAGTGCCTGTAGCACCCCTCAGTTGTGACAACCAAAAATGTCTATTAAAAAAAAAAAAACAAACAGTTTGACTTGATTTGTAAACGTTCACTTGAAGCTCAATAAAAGTTAATTAAAAAAAAAATTTTTTTTTATAGACAATGCCAAATGTCCCCTGGTTGAAACCACTGTTCTAAAGTATGAATGACTATGGATATGGTATAAGTAACATGATCAATGATAGTAACTGTCCCCACCCCTGAAAGTTTTAGCAAACAGGGAATGGAAAGGTAATGGTCTTTTCCATTACCATCCTTTCATTTCTGGAATAATTTGAAATAAATCTGAAATGCCTTGGCTTGGGATAACGGGCAAAACTACAATGTACCTGAAATTTTTCAGATAAACTGAGAACTTCTTGATTTATCACCTACCTATTTCTAAGGCAAAACATTTTATTAAAGTGAAAAAGAAGACAAAAGGAAGAAATATGGAACCACTAGTTGAACATGGAAAGAAAAATAAAGAGTGGTTTTTCAGGGTCATAAAATATCCAGTTTGCATATCTACGTCTCTAAAAGAGAAACCATATTTTTAAATAATGGATCTCTTGCTATACACCACTGGGTTGTATATGTCCTAGAAACCAGAACGGAAAGCAATCAACAGTTTTGTTAAGCTTCATCTGACACTTAAGCTCAGCAGTTGTAAAATATGTGGCAGCAAACAAGGGTTTTAAGAAAAACATTATCTGGTTGAAGGTTAAGTCTGATGGCTGGCTTAAATACTGGATGTAGACGATAAACCAAAACCCACTGCCACTGAGTCAATTCCGACTCATAGCGACCCCATAGGGTTTCCAAGGCTGTAAATCTTTATGGAAGCACACTGCCACATCTTTCTCCAGTGGAGTCACTGGTAGTTTCGAACCGCTGATGTTTCAGTTAGCAGTCAAGCACCTTAACCACTGCGCCACCAGGGCTCCCTGCCATAAATATTTTCAGTTCATGTGAGAATTCACAGCACTTTTCCCTGTACTTGAAGATTTTTGAAAAAAAAATTTTAGAATATTAAAAAACGATTAAAAGTCCAGTATGCTATGCATGTTACAAGTCTGAGTCATAATAGCACATCTGACTGTGATCTATTTAGAGAGTATCTTTGACTTTACAATTCACCAAACTCAGTTTTACCTGCAATAGCCATAGAGCTTGTGCTACCCTCCATTTTGTAAATTTGCAGTCCCAGTGGAAAACCATAAGATTTTACTGACTAGGGTCAGGACACAAGTGCTTACTAGGATATTTGTGAAGGAAGAAAAGATGACCCTAAGTAATTCTGTAACTTGCATCTGATTCAACTACTTTCCCTTCTCTGCCTTCTAACCTTTCTACTACTCTAGTGCCTGTCATTAGAAGAGTGACAAAGTAGCACAGTATAGCATGCATAAAGTATAGAAAGTTTAGATCTTCAGGGTTTCTCCTTATTATAGAACTCTAAACACAGCACTATTAATGAAGAAACTGCTCTAGCAATTTGTTTCAAATTCAATTCCAGCATGAGTTTAACTGCTATAGTTTTGGTTTGGTTCAAACCAAATCCTGTGAGGAAAAAAGTTTTTTTTTTTTTTCGTAAACCCTCTGACCCCTCTGCTCTCCACCAATTCAAAAAATAAAAGTTGACATTCATTTTTTGAGGAGGGAAACATAGTCATTTTGGTTCCTGTTTAAGGTTTTAAGTAAACAAGGACTACAGGTCGTAACGTTATTATCAACAAATTAAAAATCATTTTGAAATACCATATTGATTCTAGCTCAGGAGAAAATGGCACTTTATGCTTGAATACATATATCTTTGGAATTTATCGTATCAAAAAGATGTTACATCAAAAAGACAAGACACAGCAAAGAAAAGTAACCTTAAAAACAGATTATGAAATAACTATAAAGAAAGCACTGCACTCTCTCACTGAAAAATGATGCAACCAAACTTCTTTTTCAGAACAGAAGGTATAATGTAACCGGGTAGTAAGATGTTTTTGGCTTTTCAAGTTAATAGACCAGAGATGGAATCCCAGCTCTGTTACTTTCTAGCTGTGTGGCTGTGGGCAAGTTATACAGCAGCCAGTGATGAATGAATGAATGAACAAACAAATGAATAAATGTCTAAGCAAATGATTTAAGCCTTTCTACAGCTCAGTTTCTGTATAACTGGGATAACTGAACCTCTCTCAAATGGCTGGGCTGTGATGATGATCACGTAAAGCACTTAGTACAATGCCTAATACAGAATAATCACATGATAAATATTAGTTATTGTCTTTACGGAAACCCTGGTGGCATAGTAAAGAGCTACAGCTGCTAACCAAAAGGTTGGCAGTTTGAATCTATCAGGTGCTCCTTGGAAACTCTATGGGACAGTTCTACTCTGTCCTATAGGGTCACTATGAGTTGGAATTGACTCGACAGCAACAGGTTTGGTTTTTTCCTTACTGTCATCACATTGAGCAAACATATCTATAACTGACACAATTATCCAAGCCTCTAAAGTGAATTGTAAAATAGACTTACAATCAACCACAGGTTATCATCCTTAGGAGAAAGAGGCAAACTACTTTAAACTTATTGAGTTTTTGGTCAATAAGCTTTTTCTCAGAGTTCACGAAGAACTAGGAAGTAGTGACATAGCCAAAACAGTTGGGGGAGAAGCTGAGAGAGGAACAGATGGGGGAAACTTGTGAAGCATGAGGCTTAAAAGCAATCAGTAAGTAAGTGATGATTATTGTTATCTTTGCTTTAGCTGTCAAACAGACAACACTCTCCAGGCTTTGAAAATTGTTAGGTACTACAATGAGGAGGGGTTATCCCTGCCTTAGAGCAGCTCAATCAAGTTGCTTTCACAAGAGTGTTTACTTCTTGTTTTGTTGTTGTTTATTCTATTTTTTAATCTGGTGATGAAGCATATAGGGATGGAGTATCTGCTCCTCTCTATTAACAATCCTGAGATACTCCCCACCTAGATACTTCACCCTACTCTGGTATAAAAAGTGAAGGGCTAAATCCTTGGCTTACTGCTTTTTATTCAGTCAATTCTATCTCCAATTAGAAAGGCACAGTACAAAATAAAATACATGGAAGCAAGCACCTAGGCTCTGGACCTGCTGTTAGATAAAACACACTGTTTTGATCCCCTGACTCTATCAACTGGCATATCATACCATACTTTATTTTCTTTTGTCTTAATGAGACGGTAAAAAGATTTTGATAAGTAGGCAAAAACAACAGCAGGAATCTTATCCGCTGAAAACAGTTTTCCTATCTCCATAAAAATTGTAGTAACAATAATACACGTAACACTCTACTAGCTAAGGCTATTTACCTCATATGAAACAGAATGAACTTCAAATTGTTTAATCAATCAACTCACCTAACTATCTAAGCCCCAGTGAATTATCTAATCCCCCTGATTTACCTCTCTCTCTTCTTTCTTAAACTTAATTTCAAGCCATGTTTCCAATTTGCCTTACCCATCTTTTTTTTAAGAACAAGAATCCCTGGATTTGGTACCTACTCCTTAATCTGGTACTTAATCCTCACTTATGAGTTATCTGCAGAAAATATTCTTATTTCCATAATGACATCTGATGCCAAAGTTAGCTTTCTAGGCTACCTCTCCAGGGCATCTTTTGGATCAAACCAAACCAAACCTGTTGCTGTCCAGTGGATTTAGATTGATGGGGACCCCACAGGGCAGAGTAAAACTGCCCCATAGGGTTTCCAAGGAGCAGCTGGTGGATTTGAACTGTTAACCTTATGGTTAACAGCCAAGCTTTTAACACTGCACCACCAGGGCTCCAGTTTGGATCAAGGAATGTAAAACAATTTGAAGATAAACTGAAACAATATATACTTAAAAATGTAAATATCTGGGTAAGAGCACATGTAACAAATTTCAAAATCACAAGTGTTTTCAACTATGAAATCTTGGAATTCCTTTTATTCTCTTTAATCACAATAAGCTTTTTTTTTTTTTAACCACAATAAGTCTTACTGAACTATCTTCCAAAGACCTTTAAAACACTATTCAGCAGAGGTGGAGTGCAGGACTGACTTTAGCTTAACAAAACAACTGGGTGACAAGAGGCCAATCTGAACAGAGTGATTCTTCTTTAACTCCATTTGCCATCCTCAAAAAAAGCAAAGTGATTTCTAGGCTACTCTATAAACCAACATCACAGGACCTACCTCCTCACAAATTGTAGAAAAGTGGTTGAGGAACTGTACTGTGTGCACCACAAATTGGTTTAGAAATGCCACCGTTCTTTTCTGTTGAATAGCTGGCACCTGTGTTATGTAAAAACAAACATGATTCGTACCGGAGGAACGTACACAGTGCAATTCCTTTGACATATGGGCATAGGAACAGGGCGTCTTGCTGTGTGATATGAGTTTCTTGAAGTATTGACAATCGTCATTAACTTGTTTTCATAAACTGTGAGGTGGGGGGTCCGAAGACGATAGAAGCTACATAAAATTTTGAGAATTGACTCCGGATTCACAAATTTTACAGGTAAAGGCAACACAGGTAAACACACAAAAACACGTGGGGGCCGAATCAAAGAGGTAGGGTTAAGAGGTCGCAACGGGCCCAAGTCGCCAGTCGCTCGTCTCCGGGCACAGAGACACGTTACCCGGGAAGCGAAGGCTGGGAGAGGCACAACATCCCCTTAATCAGCTCTGGAGGGACCCCTTTTCAAGGTGAAAGGTGAAGACTCCCTCCCGAGGCCAGCAGAAGAGGGGCCCGGGGCCAGGTACAAGGTGGGGCCTGGCGAAGTGGGGTCTTTCTGGGAACGGGGCGTCCCTTCCTCGTCCTCCTCCCCGGTCTCCAGAAGTTCAACTCCGTCTTTTACAAACCTTGGTCAAGTCTATGCCCGACCCCATGAGAGGAAGCCCGTCCTCATCCATCTCCTCAGCTGGCGGTGAACCCAGGGCTCTCTTCCAGACCCCTCCCAGACAGGGCCCGCCCAACCCGGTAATAGCGCCCAGACACCTCCACAAATCCCCGCCTCCTCAGCCCTTCCGCCGGAAGAAAATGCCTCCGCTCGCCAATCACTCGGCGACTCCCCGCGAGCCCGCCCCTGAGCTCAGCATTCTGGGATTGGTAGTTCTAGGTCCAGATTGTGACGTCAGACTGGGGGCCGCAGGGTTGAACCAGGCTGAGGTTTTGGTGGTAAAATCTTGAAAAGGGGGCCAAAAAAAAAAAAAAAAAAAATCAGGAATTGCATTCTTACAGTGATCTGGAAAGAGCTTTGCACTCTTGCACACTTAGAAATGAGAGGTGGAAGTGAAGATGGATAGGATGAAGAATACTTTTAAATGCTTATCGTTTCATTGGTTTTTTTGGGGTTCATGTCCATAACTAGTTGAGTATCATCGAATATTTTTAATTGTTGTCTTTCAGCAAATCTGTTGAGTCCCTCTCATGTTCTAGTACTCTACTGGGACTTGTTAGGTGCTGTCAAGTTGATTCAGACTCATAGCGACCCCATGTACAACATAATGAAACACTGACCAAACACTGTGTGGTCCTGTGCCATCCTCACAATCATTGCTATAGTTTTGAGCCCATCGTTGCAGCGACTGTGTCAATCCATCTTGTTGACCGTCTTCCTCTCTCTCTTGCAGACTCTCTACCAAGCATGATGTCTTTCTTCAGGGACTGGTCCATCCTGATAACATTTCTAAAGTACATGAGACAAGTCTTGCCCTCCTCACTTGTAAGAAGCAGCCTAGCTGTACTTCTTCCAAGACAGATTTATTCATTCTTCTCGCAGTCCGTGGTATATTCAGTATTCTTCACCATCATTCAAATGGGTAAATTCTTCTTCGTTCTTTTTCATTGTCCAGCTTTCACATGCTTATGAAGTGATTGAAAATACCATGGCTTGGGTCAGATACACCTTAGTCACCAGAGTAACATCTGTGATTTTTAAGATTTTAAAGTGGTCTTTTGCAACACATTTGCCCAATGCAATATGTCCTTCGATTTCTTGACTGCTGCTTCTATGGGCGTTTTTTGTTGGTCCAAGTAAAATGAAATCTTTGACAATTTCAGTCTTTTCTCCATTTGTCATGATGTTGCTTATTGGTCCAGTTGTGAAGATTTTTGTTTTCTTTATCTTGAGGTGTACCGCATACTGAAGGCTGTAGTCTTTGATCTTCATCAGTAAGTGCTTCACATCCTCTTCACTTTGAGCAAGCAAGGTATCATTAGCATAATGCAGGCTGTTAATTAGTCTTCCTCCAGTCCAGATGCTGCATTCTTCATATAGTCCAGCTTCTCATATTATTTTCTCAGCATACAGATTGAGCAAGTATGGTGAAAGGATACCATCTTGACGCACACCTTCCCTGATTTTAAACCACACAGTATCCCTTTTTTCTGTTCAAATGACTGCCTCTTGGTCTATGTACAAGTTCCTTAGGAGGACAATTAAGGGTTCTGGAGTACTGAGACTACAACTATAAATAAGATAAATAGTGTGACAGTTGTAGGCAACTGTATTGTTTTGTCTTTTCACCTTGATAAGGTCTACATGAGCCTAAATTTTTCCATTAGACTGTAAATTCTTTGAAGGATTTTCTTCATTTCTTATGACTCCTCAATTAGTACCAGCTGCTCTGCTTTGCAATGAAAACTCATTAATAATTTTAATACACAGTTTTGAGGTTCTACTATGATCCAACTATGGTATCAAGCACTGAAGATTCATCCACCCATCCATTCTTTGAACAGATGTTCCCTACAATGTGCCACCAAAACCAAACCAAACCCACTGCTGTCAAGTTAATTCCGACTCATAGTGACCCCGTAGGGTTTCCAAAACTATAAATCTCTATGGAAGCAGACTGCCACATCTTTCTCCCACAGAGCCACTGATGGTATCGAACCGCTAACCTTTCAGTTAGCAGTGAATCACTTTAACCACTGAGCCACCAGGGCACTATGATATGAGTTGGGAATACAACAGTTAACAGAACACACAATTCCTGCCTTCACGTAGATAAACAGAAAATAAACAAGTTAACAAACAGATACTAAGTTGTCCAGGAAGAGAGACAGAAAAATGAAAAAAAAAAAAAAATTTAGTGTGATAAAAACTAGGCTAAAATACGCCCCAAAGAGGAGCACCTAACCCAGGCTGGTGAAATTAGGGGTGACTTCCTGAAGGAGTTGATGCATGAGCTGAGTTTTGAAGATGCAAACATAAGCAAGATGAAGAAGATTGGGAGGAACATTCCACAGAGAGTATCAACATGTGTGAAGGCACTGATGTTTGAGCCCCAGAGACCTACATTTCCCCTGTAAAAGCACCCCTCCGTTGGTTTCCACCCCATCTTTAATAGGAGCAAGGATTCCCACTGAACTCGTTCCAGAGCTCTGCTTGCTCCTGGCGAGTCTTCACCCTTTCCTCCTCCACTATCACTCTGCACTTTGAGATCATCATAATTATTCCTGGACTCCTAAGTTATCTCTCAGACGTCCAACCTCATATTGATTTCTACAAGCCTTTTCTTGCCTCTCACCAGCTCAACAAATCCTTTCACAATGCCCTCTGGAACTCAGTCATTAGCAAAATCCCCATTTTCTCAATGTCTTCTTTGACCATTCCTCTCTTTCTGCTCTAACTTGCCTGTTTATTAAGGATACTGCTTCCTGTGCAGCCTGTAGTTGTTTTCTTGCCCACATCCCTGAATCATTAGTTTAGGAGGTGTTTTTGTTCATCCTCACTGCTTCCATACCATTGCTTTTCCTTCCCCTAAAAATGCCCCACAGCTCTGAGTTCATGCTATCCTATATAGAAAGATACCTTGTAGCATCCCTCTACAGACCTTTAGGTCACTGCTACTCTTTCCTTGGAGTCCTTACTTTTTGTCTCACTGCCACTGTTTCTTAACACTATTATCATAACTTGTGGGATTTCAATATCTGCGAACATAATCTTTCTGGTACCGTGGTGTCATGGATTGAATTGTGTTCCCCCCAAATATCTGTCAATTTGGCTAGTAGGCCATGATTCCCAGTATTGTATGACTGTCTATCATTTTGTCATCTGATGTGATTTCTCTATGCGTTGTAAATCCTATCACTATGATGTTAATGAGATGAATTAGTGGCAGTTATACTGATGAGATCTACAAGATTAGATAGTGTCTTAAGCCAATCTCTTTTAAGATATAAAAGAGAGGAGCAAGCAGAGAGACATGGGGATCTCATACTACCGAGAAAGCAGTGCCGGGAGCAGAGCGCGTCCTTGGACCTAAGGTTCCTGCGCAAAGAAGCTCCTAGACCAAGAAAAGGTTGATTAAAAAAAAAGACCTTCCTCCAGAGCTAACAGAGAGAAAAAGCCTTCCCCTGGAGCTGACACCCTGAATTTGTAGTTGTAGCCTACTGGACTGTAAGAGAATAAATTTCTCTTTGTTGAAGCCATCCACTTGTCGTATTTCTGTTACAGCAGCACTAGATAACTAAGACACTTGGTCTCACAGTTCCTTGAACTCCTGTCCTTTAGTGCTCTTGTCCTCCATTTTCTTATTTCAGCCACACTCACTCTTCCGTGGGCATTCTCCAGAACTTTTCATTGCCAAATATCTTCACTCTCTCCATAATCTTAATTTGAAGGATCCTTTGTCTGGTCGGTACTTTCGATCTTTTGAGCTCATTCTCTCTGTTATCTTGACTTTAACAGTTCTTCGAGCCATCACGAGAAAGCTTTTTCACTGTACCATAACCTCATTATATCCTCACTTCCTTTTTTACCCAGTTTAGATCTTATGATTCATTATAATCACCCAATAAATTTTTCCCTCCCTCCCTTCATCATACTTACCTGGCAAAAACGTAGTAAATGGAATGTTCTGTCTCTTCTGTACCAATTGTATACAATTAATACTGGTTGGCCTCAACCAGACCCTGTTTCACTTTAAATTCATGCTCTCTTGAGGTTATACCGTCACAAGCTCCCACTGCCACATCTCTTTTCAACCCACATCTGAGCCCTGAAACCTTGCCTTTCCTACAATTACTATGGATAATCTCTCCTACTATATAAAGCCAATTCCTCTAGTTGTGTACTAGATACTATTCCTTCTCACCTACTTGAGAACAAAACAAAAACATCACTCCAGTGATTGCCCCCACTCTCTCCTCTATCGTCAATGTTTCCGTTTTCTTTGGATCATTCCCAGCTGAATACGAACATGCTATTATTTCACTGGTCTTAACATAAATGTCTTGACTCTACTTCCTTCCCTTTCCAGCTACCCTTTTCAGAAAGATTCCTCAAGATTGTCCACCATCACTCCCTTCGATTTCTCTCCTCCCAGTCTCTCCTAAACCTACTCCAGTTAGCCCACTATGCCATAAAAACTGGTGATCTCAAGGCCACCAATAACCTTCATAATGCTAAATCCTTTGATCATTTCTTTCTTCTTATTTAGCTTGGATAAGCAACATGTGACAAAGTTAATCACCTTCTCCTGCCTGAAAATTTCATTTTCCTTCCAGGATATTACTCTTTTCTGGTTTTCCTTTTATCACTCTGGCTACTTCTTCTCATTTTCCTTTGGCTGGTTTCTCCTCATTTTCCCAATCTGTAATGTTTTTTACATTTATATATCCAGCCCAAATCTCACACTGGAAGCCAGTGTGGCTGAAGCAAAGTGTACAAGAAGGGGAGTTGAAGGAGATGAGGTCTGAAAGGTATGTGGGGACCTGATTATATACGGCTTTGTAGGCCATTGTAAGGGTTGGCTTTCATTCTGGGTGAGGTGGGAAGTCATGGAAGATCTCAAGATCAGGAATGATGGGAGCTACTTAAGAGCCTTAAGCAGGGAAGTGGCATTATCAAAATTGTATTTTAGGACTTTCTGTTTGGCACAAAGTAACTGGAATTATTGATGAGGATGGGTAGGTGAGCCTGGAAAAGTTAAATAGCTACTATAGTCACCCTTTACATTTTCTCCCTTTCACAGCCTGTATTTTTTGGCTCCTAAACAACTTGAGTTCCTCTGTAACTCTCCATCCAAGCTCTGTCAGCATTCTCTTATGCCTGGATTACTGCAAGAGCCTCCTTCTGCCTCCATTTTGTGTTTCTGCAATCTATTCTAAATATTGTAGCCATAGTGACTTTTTACAGAGACAAATCTGATCATGTTATCCAGGATATAATTTAAAAAACAAACAAATAAAAAAAAAACAACCCATTGCCATCAAGTTGATTTCAACTCATAGTGACCTTATAGGGCAGAGTAGAAGGCCCATAGGTTTTCCAAGGAACAGATGGTGGATATGAACTGCCTACCTTTTAGATGGCAGCCTAGCTCTTAACAAGTAGGCCACCAGGGCTCCAGGGTATAACTATGCTTCCCATTTCCCCAGCTTAATGTGCTTACAAGGCCCTCTTTATGGCCTTGCTCACTGCTCTAACCTCACCTCTCACTAATCTTTCTAACCCTCCATTTTAATTCCAAAGACTTTCTTTCAATTTCCGGAACCACTTGCTGTGAGCCTATAAAAATGTTACCTCTTCTGACTGGAACAATCTCTCTTTCTCTCTGACTACCCTGTCTGAATAACTCCTACTCATCCCTCACAACTCTTGTGTTTGGTTTTCAACAGTTTGAATATAATGTGCTTGGGCATGATTTCCTTTGTATTTATCCTGCTTGAGGTTTGCTGAGCTTCTTGGATATTAAAAGAGGTTGGTTTTTAAATTAAATTGGAAAGATTTTTGGTTATTAATTCTTCAAAAAAAATTATTTTCTGTCACATCTTCTCTTTCTGGGATTCCAGAGACACACGAGTTTTATGATTCCTTGCTATTGTCCCACAGGTCGTTGATGCCCTGCTCGTTATTTTTTTCCTAAAGATTTTTCTCTCCCTGTGTTTCAGTGTGGTTAATTCCTAACAAATACCTTCAAGTTCACTGATACTTTTTTTCCTAGTGTCTGATTTATTATAAAGCTTGTACAATGAACTTTTGATTTCAAATATTATGTTTTTCACTTCTAAAATATCCATTTTTTTTGGAGTTTCTTTTTTCCCCCTAAAATTCCCTTTGCCCATTAAGTTTATCTTCTCTTGCATAAAAAACAAACTTAGAATAGTTACTTTAATGTCCTTATCTAATAATCACAATATCTGGTTCATTTATATTTCTATTGAGTGCTTGCTTTTTGGCCTCTCTCATAATTTTTTATGCTCGGCACTGTGAAATAGAGAATAATGGAAAGTTAAGTGAGGGGCTGAGCATTCATCTTCCTTCACAAATTGAGGTGAACTGATACTGTGCTGCGGCTCTAACTAGATTGAGTTTCCGTCCAATTAGCCTAACTCCTGACCTCCTGCAGGACTGAACTCTTTGATCTTCTCAATGTTTGAATGATCATTTTGATTTATCTTTGGATTCAACTTTGACAGGACCCAGTCCAATCACCATGAGAATGCACGAATTCTTTTTACTTACCAAAGCCCTTTCTCCACTCTTGCTTTCTTAGTAATCTTGGAGATGGAGTATAGGCCTACGTGATTTATTTTTGCAGTTGGGGTCCTTCCAGACCCAAGTCTGTTCCACCACTTCCTGCTATTGGCAAAGTCTCAGCCAATTTCTTCTTGTCTCAGCAAAATCTCCCAGAGTGTGGCAGGCTTGCTCTTCTACCCACTTGCACTCTGACTGGGCCTTTCTCCCCAGGTATAGTAATGCCACAGCTCTCTACTCACCTATGTCCTTCTAGAATTCAGTTCATCAAGGCCTTCTTACATCTACTGCTTTTCAATAGCCTTATGAAAAAGTATGATTTTTACTTTGTCTTTACTACTTGTTACTACCACAGAGGTGAAAGGCTTTTTCTCATCTTTCTACATTCTAACCAGTAGCAGAAGTCTCATCATCCTTCCTTGGAGTTTTCCCTGGCTCCAACAAGACTAGATTAACTGTCTGTCCTAATATATGCTTCCAGAGCATCCTCTGCTTAACCTTATCTTAGTATGAATTATACTTGCCTGTTTGTTTAGATTATTGATTGAGGGCAGAGACTCTACCTTGTTCACTATTAAGGCTCAAGCCCAGTGTCTGACCTATAGTAAACCCTCCATAAGTATCTGTTGAATTACTTTTGGGCCTAATGATCCCTTGATCATCTATGAACCCCTGATTGTGACTGGACCCACAACTCTGGGTAAACTCACTCATTTAGCCTTCCTGAGCAAAAACTTCAACTGGCCAACCTAGTCTTTTTCCATGTGCCTCCTAGCTAGGGAAAAAACCAAAAAGCAAGACAGTTATCTAATGATTAAGTACAAGTAGCAAAATAAAATGAAACTGTAGTAACATGAACTTGTTCTCAGTTGGTCCACTGACAAAGAAATTTTCAAAAGCGGTTTGGTTTCTTAAAAAAAAAAAAAAAAGACAAATATAATGCTAGAAGACGTGAAAGAAGAGTAGAAGTGTGGCAGTTTCTCTCTGCCTCCTAGGATCCTTGATGATTACCGTTCATCTCATCCATAGCTCCTGACAGCATCATTCACATTTTAATAACTGAATTTCCAGTACTATTAACAACAACCTATAGCTGGAAGACTTGGCCCACTGCCAGAATCTTCTGACCTATGTACTCTCTCTTCCAGGCTTTCTCTCACTGGAAATGTATTACAAGATTTCATTTACTATAGTGAAATTCTGAGGGAAAACAAGTAGATTCTAATGAATTCTGATTTCAAAGGGCAGCCTAATATATGCCACCTGCATATCTTAATTCAATTAAAAAAAAAACCTTCAGAATTTTTCAGTATCTTTGTTTTCGTAGCAGGTTACTATAATATTGCTATTAATTTTACCATGAATAAATTCTTATGTAGGGGAGAATGATGAGAACTGGGTTCCCATTTTTCTTTTGTTTCTTCCCACTCTGCTTCAGGGTGGAAGCTTTAGATAAGAGGCATGGGGTAGTTCATAATAGTGGGAAAACATAAATAAATTTCCTCTATCCCTACCCTGCCTCCATCCCCCCAGGAGTGATACAAATCATCTGGTGGGATTTGGCAAGTGGAGGAATTCTAGTCTAGTTAAATCAGTTGTGTTAAGAATTCACTTTTCAGGCTGTTTCTTTTAATTGCTCTGGCTATGTTAACTTCACTCAGAAAGCTGGCTTATGGGCTCTATTCTCTAGTCAGGAGATTGGATTCCTTTCTAGAAAACTGACTACACCTCAAGAGACCTGAAGATATTTAGCTAGGGGTGGTTGTTGTTAGGTGCCATAGAGTCGGTTCCGACTCACAGCAACCCAATAGGACAGAGTAGAACTGCCCCACAGGGTTTCCAAGGAGCGACTGGTGGATTTGAACTGCCCACCTTTTAGTTTGCAACCTGAGCTCTTATCCCCTGCACTACCAGACCTCCTACAGTTAAGAGGTCCCCAGTAAAACAGCAGATGTCCTAATGATTATCCTGCTTTCTTTGAAACGGTTGGCAAAAGGTCTCACCTTTCCATATGTGGACTTTCAAGTACTACCTTGGTTTCAGTAAGGCACCTCACCCCTGAGCTTAGAGTCTCAATGGTTCAGTTTCTCAAGAAGTGATCCCAGGGGAAGGGGTAGCTGCATGGCTATGCAAGCCAGGGGGAGGGCATTCATGGGGGGTGTATAACCGTTCCTCATCCAAACTGTCAATCAACACTCCTGTTTTTGCAATCCCTGAAACACTACACCCCACTTCAGAGGAACTGGTGCCCCAATTCCTCAACAGGTATGTGCTGTAGAAACCCATAACTTCTTAACTTTCCTGTCTTGGAAGATCAAGACCGTGAACATACCCTTCTTCTTTTAATCTTTATAACATTCCTTCCTTGCTCACTCATTTGATACCTAGTAGATGCTACTTTTTTTTGTGACCATTTGGTATTGCCAACCTCATTGTAATTACTTCAAGGTCAGAGTCCTTAGTTATCATTTCATTATATTTCCTTACACCTATTTTAGAGCATTAAATGTCTCTGGGAGGTACAAATGATTTGCACTTGACTACTAACCTCAAGGTTGATGGTTCAAACTCACCCAGTGGCACCGTGGAAGAAAGGCCTAGCAATCTGCTTCTTTGTAAAAAAAAATTTTTTTTTTTAATTTTAGAGCCAAGAAAACCCTATGGAGCAGTTCTACTCTATAACACAAGGGGTCCACCATGAGTTAGAATCAACTCAATAGCAATGGGTTTGGTGTTTGGTTCATTAGAGCCTTGAACATCGTAGATAATATCTGCTTGTTTTCAAATTAAAAAAATATAATATAAAAGCAAAACATCATGGAAAACTAAAAAGTAAGGAAAAATGTGTAGGAGGGAAACATATCACCCATGTCACACCTCTTAGAAGTAACCATTACCTTTTTTATAGAGCTAAGGTGCTTTGCAAACCATGGTGGCATAGTGGTTAAGGGCTATGATTGCTAACAAAAAGGTCAGCAGTTGGAATCCACCAGGTGCTCCTTGGAAACTCTATGGGGCAGTTCTACTCTGTCCTATAGGGTCACTATGAGTTGGAATCGACTCAACAGCAAGTTTGGTTTTATGATGCTTTATCTTGAATTCACCAAGTCAGATTTTTCCCGCTTTGATAGGGACATAAATGAGGTAAACTTAAGAGTCATGAATTTTTGCTTAACTTTGCACACTTTCTGTAGCTCTCACTCCTCTTTAGAGAGTAAGCCTTTCCATTTATTAAAATTTAAAAAGGGGGGGGGGTGGACAGTAAATGATGCCACTATCAGCTGCTTCTGATTAGCCTCCCCTGGCTGCTTCAGTAAATGATTCAGCACCTGGACTTCTGAAAGCAGGTTATTTTGACTCACAACCACACAAAATCACTTAACACTACGCTGGAAGTTCAACAACAACATTTCTTCTGTAGCTTTGTTTCTAGAGTCCAAAATGATCATGTTGGAGCCTTTGCTATTACCTTTTAAAAGGTGACTGGGCCAGAAGCTCTGAGCCAGTCTATTTAGAAAAGTGGTTTGCAATGTTTTCCACTATGAGAAGTCTTTTTTAATATAATAAATTTTGAGGAACCCCAGATGATTGTGGCTGGACATTCAATACTGAGCCAATACATACACATTGCTGAGGGAAATCTACAAGAGGAATATTAAATGGAAATGAGCGAACTAAATTGGGAAATTCTTCTTCAAATCCCAAATTTTAGTTCAAGGATATATTTCCCTCCCTTTTATTTTCCAGGCTACTTTCTATAATATATATGAAACACAAAACCAAACCAGCTGCCTTGGAGTTGATTTCAACTCATGGCAACCCCATGTGTCAGAGTAGAACTGTGGCTCATAGGGTACCAATGGCTGGCTTTTTAGAAGTAGATGGCCAGGCTTTTCTTCTGAGGTGACTCTGAGTAGACTCAAACCTCTAACCTTTTGATTAGCAGGTGAGTGCTTAGCTGCTTGATTCTCCTAGGGACTCCATAATAATACATATGTCTATACATATATCTATCCGTACATAATATATAAGGAGTCCTGGTGGCCCAGTGGTTCAGGGCTTGGCTGCTGGTAGAAGATTGGTGGTTTAAACACACCCAGTGGCTCTGCAGGAGAAAGACCTGGTGATATGCTCCTGTAAAGATTACAGCCTGGAAAACCCTTTGGGGGTAGTTCTGCTGTGTCACATTGGGTTGCTGTGAGTCAAAGTTGACTTGACGGCACTTATCATCACCAACAGCATACATAACATACCTATAATACATCCTGCCTTAGAAAGCCTTCCCTCCTATATATCACATAGGCGGGAATGGTTAACATACATCATTTTGCTCTTTACCTGAACTCCAGAGCTGAACCTGGGGGCACATAATAGATATTAAGTTGACAGGCACACCTGGATATATTGGGAACTTTTTAGTCCTCTCAAGATTGCTGAATGAGATTCCTAAAAACCACTGTCTCTGAGTGAGAGTTCCATTGATAGACTCATTCCTTCTGCTACATGTTATGGTGCTTTGGGGCAGGAGTTGGCAGATGACAATTTACGGGGAATCTACTGGATACCTGAAGTCAATATCTTCTAGAATTATGAGAGCAAGTTCGGTTTTTGGGGATGCTTTTCTCTGTATTATTCTAGGATCCCATAGAGGTCATGGCTTTTAAGGGGACAGAGTGTTCTGATAATGGTATAATTATGAATATAATTTTGAGAAACTCTTGCAATAACTCTAGATTCTCTCAGTATTTGCTGTTAATAGGTTGGGAAGCACTGGCCTGGGGTTTTATAAACACTATATGTACATGTGAACACATCTTAGGTATTGAGACAGGTGTTGGAATGAATAGGTTAAAATCAGTCAGGATTCTAGACTTGCTCCATAGGCTTAGGGTTTCGTGTATCTGTGGGTTATGTCTGGGATGCAGTTGAATGTCTGAAGCAGCTCTACGTATGACCAGGTCCTGCACTTCCTCAAAACCAAGTGCCAGGGAAATCTTATTAGAACTCTGTAGACTTCAGGTGAAGGATATTCCCCACAGATGATCTCCTTGGTACTGGCAATTTGGAGAGAAATGTATCCTAAGCTGTACACCACACAGCTTGAGGCACTAATGTTCAACTTTCAGGAGAATAGGTCCTATAAAACATTTGGCAAAGGGTCTAAAATCCCAGAGTCTATATCTTAATAAAAAAAGTTACTTTTTGTAACCTAGAAACATAAAAATAAGCCCTTATAAAAGAATTACAATAAAGTATGTCTGAGTTATTCTATCTGTAATAAATACTTAGTTTTCATTAGTATTAGTGGAAAAAAGAACTAGCAATTAATCAAAGAAATATTAAATTAAAAAAGATGGTTGAGAAGTTCTTTAAAAAGTAAGTTATATTGGTCTGATTTAAACTTAATGCCAACTGAAGAAAATCATCTCTTACATTATAGCCTAAGTAAAAATGAAGTATTTTGTGGAGTCTGCACCTTCTTTATTACTGTGGTATAATTTATCACTAGTTGCCTCTGGCTTGCTTTAGAGGTTAGTTGTCTGGGGCTTATTTCTATTATAACACTGCCTCTACAAATAGAGGTTTCCTAAAACAATATTAGAAAACTCTTGAGATGGTTTCAAAGATTAACATTAATTTTGGCTGGAATCTAATCTTATCTGGATTTGGCTCAATGATAGAACAACAGCTGTGTTTATAACAAAGATCAAAGTTTTGTGTTTAATCACCAGTAGGAGCAAAGATACCAGCAGCATTTATTGTCTTTTACTACAAAGAAAAGAAATATGCACTGAACTCAATACAACAATACAAATGTGATTAGTAGACATGCTTACATTGTATAAAAATAGAACTTTAAATCTATTGGGTTACTCAAATTGTTTGCAAAGGCTGAGAAACCTGGTAGCTTCCCCTTTTATCACTGTTCATATGGATTTTATAAGCTTATATAAAGGTTATGTGTTGATTTGTGTCCCCCCCCAAAATACATGTCATAAATCCTAACCCCTATGCCTGTGGTTGCGAAGGGTGGGAACTCCAGAGCACCTAATCATGCTCATTATGAACCTGTACATAGACCAAGAGGCAGTCTTTTGAACAGAACAAGGGCATACCGCATGGTTTAAAGTCAGGAAAGGTATGGGTCAGGGTTGAGTCCTTTCACCATACTGATTAAATCTGTATGCGGAGCAAATAATCCAAGAAGCTGGACTATATGAAGAAGAATGAGGCATCAGGATTGGAGCAAGATGCATTAATAACCTGCAATATGCAAATAACACAATTTTGCTTGCCGAAAGTGAAGAGGACTTGAAGCACTTACTGATGAAAATCAAAGATTGTCTTTTGTTCTTCATTATGGAATGCACATCTACATAAAGAAAACAAAAATTCTCACAACTAGACCTATAAGCAACATGATCAACAGAGAAAAGATTGAAGTTGTCAAGGATCTCCTTTAACTTGGATTCACAATCAACGCCCATAGAAGCAGCCGTTAAGAAATCAGACGATGTGTTGCAAATCTGCTTCAAAAAACCTCTTTCAAGTGTTGAACAGTAAGGATGTCATTTTAAGGACTAAGGTGCATCTGACCCAAGCCACGGTGTTTTCAATTGCCTCATGCGCATGGGAAAGCTGGAATAATGAAGACTGGAGAAGAATTGATGCCTTTGAATTACGGTGTTGGTGAAGAATATTGAATATACCATGAACTGGGCCAGAAGAACGAACAAATCTGTCTTGGGAGAAGTACAGCCAGAATGCTACTTAGAAGCAAGGATGCTGAGACCTACTTTGGACATGTTATCAGGAGGGACCAGTCCCTGGAAAGGCACATCATGCTTGTTAAAGTAGAGTGTCAGTAAAAAAGAGGAAGACCCTCAACAAGATAGATTGACACAGTGGCTGCAACAATGGGCTCAAGCATAGCAAAGATAGTGAGGATGGTGCCAGACCAGGCACTGTTTAGATTGTTGTACACAGGGCCACTATGAGTCAGAACCAACTCGGCAGCACCTAACAACAACAACATGCCTGTGGTTACAATCCCATTTGGTAATGGGTTTTCTTTGTTTTGTTAAGGAGACATTATTAGGGTAGGGTGTGTGAGCTGACCTCTCCTGTATTGTGTGCTGTCTTTCCCTTCAAGTAATATAGTTCTTGTCTACTATGTAATTAGTGAATACCCCTCTCCCTCGCTTCCTCCCCACTCTCATAACCATCAAAGCATATTTTCTTGTGTGTTTAAACTTTTTCTTGAGTTCTTATAATAGTGGTCTCATACAATATTTGTCCTTTTGCGACTGACTAATTTCACTCAGCATAATGCCTTCCAGATTCCTCCATGTTATGAGATGTTTCACGGATTCATTGTTGTTCTGTATCATTGTGTAGTATTCCATTGTGTGAATATACCATAATTTATCCATTCATCCATTGATGGGCACCTTCGTTGTTTCCATTTTTTTGCTGTTGTAAACAGTGCTGCAATGAACATGGGTGTGTATATATCTGTTTGTGTGAAGGCTCTTATTTCTCTAGGATATATTCCAAGGAATGGGATTGCTGGATCTTATGGTAGTTCTATCTCTTGCTTTTTAAGTAAGCACCAAATCGATTTCCAAAGTGGTTGTACCATTTTACATCCCCACCAGCAATGTATACGTGTTCCAGTCCCTCCTTAATCTCTCCAACATTTCTTATTTTGGGTTTTTTGAATTAATGCCAGCCTTTTTGGAGTGAGACGGTATCTCATTGCAGTTTTGATTTGCATTTCTCTAATGGCTAATGGCTAATGGCTATGAGCATTTCCTCATATATTCGATAGCTGGCTGAATGTCCTCTTTGGTGAAGTGCCTGTTCATACACTTTGCCCATTTTTTAATTGGGCTATTTGTCTTTTTGTTGTTAAGTTTTTGCAGTATCATGTAGATTTTAGAGATGAGACACTGATCAGAATTGTCATAGCTAAAAATTTTTTCCCTGTCCCTAGGTAATCTTTCTACTCTTTTGGTAAAGTCTTTGGATGATTTTAAGGAGCTCCCAGCTATCTAGTTTCTCTTCTGGTGTTTGTGCATCACTAATGTTTTGTATACTGTTTATGTGATGTATTAGGGCTCCTAGTGTTGTCCCTATTTTTTCTTCCATGATCTTTATCATTTTAGATTTTATATTTAGGTCTTTGGTCCATTTTGAGTTAGTTTTTGTGCATGGTGTGAGGTATGGGTCTTGTTTCATTTTTTTGCAGATGGATATGCAGTTATGCCAGCACCATTTGTTAAAGAGATTGTCTTTTCCTCACTTAACAGACTTTGGGCCTTTGTAAAATAGCTGCTCATATATGGATGGACTTAAGTCTGGATTCTGAATTCTGTTCCATTGGTTTATGTATCTGTTGTGGTACCAGTACCAGGCTGTTTTGACTACTGTGGCAGTATAATAGGTTCTGAAATCAGGTAGTGTGAGGCCTCCCACTTTGTTCCTCTTTTTCTTTATCTGGGGCTTCTCTCCCTTCCATATGAAGTTGGTGATTTCTTTCTCTACCTCATTAAAAAATGGCATTGGAATTTGGATCAGAATTGCGTTGTATCTATAGATCGCTTTTGATAGAATAGGTATTTTTATAACGTTGAGCCTTCATATCCATGAGGAAGGTATGTTTTTCCACTTACGTAGATAGATTTCTTTTAGTTTCTTGCAGTAGCATCTTGTACTTTTCTTTGTATAGGTCTTTTATGTCTCTGGTTAGATTTAATCTTAAGTATTTTATCTTTTGGGGGCCTATTGTAAATGGTATTGATTTGGTGATTTCCTTTTCGACATTCTCTTTGTTGGTGTAGAGGAGTCCAACTGATTTTTTATGTTTATCTTGTATCCTGATGCTCTGCTGAACTCTTCTATCAGTTTCAGTAGTTTTCTTGAGGATTCTATAGGGTTTCTGTGTATAAGATCATGTCATCTGTAAATAGGGATACTTTTACTTCTTCCTTTCCAATTTGGATGCCCTTTATTTATTTATGGAGCCTAATTTCTCTGGCTAGAACCTCCAGCACAACGTTGAATAAGAGTGGTGATAAAGGGCATCCTTGTCTGGTTCCCGATCTCAAGGAGAATGCTTTCAGACTCTCTCCATTTAGGATGATGTTGGCTGTTGGCTTTGTGTAAATGCCCTTTATTATGTGGAGGAATTTCCCTTCTATTTCTATTTTGCTGATAGTTTTTATCATGAATCAGTGTTGCATTTTATCAAATGCCTTTTCTGCATCAATTGATGAGATCATGTGATTCTTGTCTTTTGTTTTATTTATGCGGTGGATTACATTAGTTGTTTTTCTAATGTTTAACCATCCCTGCATACCTGGTATGAATCCCACTTGGTCATGGTGAATTCTTTTTTTTTGATGTGTTGTTGAATTCTGCTGGCTAGAATTTATTGAGGATTTCTGCATCTAAATTCATGAAGGATATAGGTCTGTAATTTTCTTATTTCATGGTGTTGTTACCTGGTTTTGGTATCAGAGGTATGCGTTTCTCAGGCTGAAAGAACTGAAGAAAAAATTCAAGCTTCGAGTTGCAATAGTGAAGGATTCCATGGGGAAAATATTAAATGATGCAGGAAGCGTCAAAAGAAGACAGAAGAAATACACAGAGTCATTATACCAAAAAGAATTAGTCGATATTCAGCCATTTCAAGAGGTGGTATATGATCAGGAACTGACGGTACTGAAGGACTAAGTCCAAGCTGCTCTGAAGGCATTGGCAAAAAACAAGCCTCCAGGAATTGATGGGATATCAATTGAGATGTTTCAACAAACAGATGCAGCACTGGAGGTGCTCACTCATCTATGCCAAGAAATATGGAAGACAGCTTCCTGGCCAACTGATTGGAAGAGACCCATATTTATGCCTATTCCCAAGAAAGGTGATTCAATCTAATGTGGAAATTATAGAACAATATCATTAATATCAGAGGCAAGCAAAATTCTGCTGAAGATCATTCAAAAACAGTGGCAGCAGTGTAATGACAGGGAATTGCCAGAAATTCAGGCTGGTTTTAGGAGAGGATGTGGAACCAGGGATATCATTGCTGATGTCAAATGGATCCTGGCTGAAAGCAAAGAATACCAGAAGGATGTTTACCTGTGTTTTATTGATTATGCAAAGGCATTTGACTGTGTGGATCATAACAAACTATGGATAACACTGTGAAGAATGGGAATTCCAGAACACTTAATTGTGCTCATGAGGAACCTTTAGATAGATCAAGAGGCAGTTGTTCAGACAGAACAAGGGGATACTGATTGGTTTAAAGTCAGGAAAGGTATCCATCAGGGTTGTATTCTTTTGCCATACCTATTTAATCTGTATGCTGAACAAATAATATGAGAAGCTGGACTATATGAGGAAGAACAGGGCACCAGCATTGGAGGAAGACTTATTAACAACCTGTGTTATGCAGATGACACAACTTTGCTTGCTGAAACTGAAGAGGACTTGAAGTACTTACTAACAAATATCAAAGACCACAGCCTTCAGTATGGATTACACCTCAACATAAAGAAAACAAAAATCCTCACAACTGGACCAATAAGCAACATCATGATAAATGGAGAAAAGATTGAAGTTGTCAAGGATTTCATTTTACTTGGATCCACAATCAATAGCCATGGAAGCAGCAGTCAAGAAATCAAAAGACGCATCACATTGGGCAAATCGGCTGCAAAGGACCTCTTCAAAGTATTGAAGAGCAAAGATGTTACCCTGAAGACTAAGGTGCGCCTGACCCAAGCCATGGTATTTTCAATTGCATCATATGCATGTGAAAGCTGGACAATGAATAAGGAAGACTGAAGAAGAGCTGACGCCTTTGAATTGTGGTGTTGGTGAAGGATATTGAATATAGCATCGACTGCCAAAAGAACGAACAAATCTGTCTTAGAAGAAGAACAACCAGAATGCTCCTCAGAAGCAAGGATGGCGAGACTGTGTCTTACATACTTTGGACATGTTGTCAGGAGGGATCAGTCCCTGGAGAAGGACATCATGCTTGGCAAAGTACAGGGTCAGCAGAAAAGAGGAAGACCCTCAACGAGGTGGATTGACGCAGTGGCTGCAACAATGAGCTCAAGCATAACAATGATTGTAAGGTTGGTGCAGGACCGGGCAGTGTTTCATTCTGTTGTGCATAGGGTCACTGAGTCAGAACCAAGTCGATGGCACCTAACAACAACAATAACAACATTTTTTTTCCATCCTTTGAGTTTTAGTTTGTGTCTCTAAGTCTAAGGTGTGTCTCTTGTAGGCCGCATATAGACGGATCATGTTTTTTAATCCATTCTGCCACTGTCTCTTTACTGGTGCATTTAGTCCATTTACATTCAGCATAAGTATGGATAGGTATGAATTTAGTGCTTTTTGATGTCTTTTTTTTTGTGTGTTGACAATTTATTTTTCCCACTTAATTTTTTGTGCTGAGTAGTTTATATATTGTCTTTTCCTCTTATTCGTTGTTGTTGATTTTGTTTCTGCTGAATCTCTATTTTTTTCTTAAATATGTATTTTTTGATGTGTAGCATAGCTTGTCTCCTTTGTGTTTACCTTAATATTTACCCCTATTTTTCTAAATTTAAACCTAACTTGTATTTCTTTATATTATCGTCTTCCTCTCCATATGAAAGATCTATGACTACATTTCTTAGTTCCTCTTTATTGTTTTAATGTCACCTTCTTTCACATAAAAACATTGCTGTTTCCCTTTTTTGAGCATTTTTTAATCTTATTTTTGTGATTTCCCTGTCTGGTTGACATCTGATTGCTCTGTCCAGTGTTCTATTCTTTGTTGGTACCTGATATTGATTTTCTAACCAAAGAACTCACTTTAGTATTTCTTGTAGTTTTGGTTTGGTTTTTGTGAATTCTCTAAACTTCTGTTTATTTGGATATGTCCTAATTTCATCTTTATATTAGAGACAGTTTTGCTGGATATATGATTCTTAGCTGGCAATTTTTTTCTATCAATGCTTTATATACGTTATCCCACTTACCTCTTGCCTGCATGGTTTCTGCCGAGTAGTCCGAGCTTATTCTTATTGACTCTCCTTTGTAGGTGACTTTTCATTTATTCCTAGCTGCTCTTAAAATTCTCTCTTTATCTTTGGTTTTGGCAAGTTTGATTATAATATGTCTTCGTAACTTTCTTTTGAAATCTACCTTATGTGGAGTTCGATGAGCATCTTGGATAGATGTCTTCTCATCTTTCAAGATATCAGGAACATTTTCTGCCAACAAATCTTCAACAATTCTTTCTGTATTTTCTGTTACCCCTCCCTGTTCTAGTACTCCAATCACTCGTAGGTTATTTCTCTTGATGGAGTCCCACATGATTCTTAAGGTTTCTTCAATTTTTCAAATTCTGTTATCTGATTTTTCTTCGAATATATTGGTGCCAAGTGCTTTATCTTCAAGTTCACAAAATCTGCCTTCCACTTGCTCAATTCTGGTCCTCTGACTTTCTATTGAGTTGTCTACTTCTGTAATTTTATTGTTAATCTTCTGAATTTCTGATGACTGTCTACGGATTTTTCCAGCTTATTAAATTGTTCATTATGTTCCTGAATAACCTTTTTAATTTGTTCAACTGGTTTATCTGTGTGTTCCTTGGCTTGTTCTGCTTATTGCCTGATTTCCTTCCTGATGTCTTCAAGGGGTCTGTATATTAATCTTTTTTATTCTGTTTCTAGTAATTCCAGGAAGGCACTTTCATCTAGAAGATCCCTTGATACTTTGTTTTGAGAGCTTGTTGAGGTGATTATTGTCTGTTTCTTCTTTACGTGACTGGATTTTGACTGTTGTCTCCAAGCCATCCATAAGTTATTGTATTAGTTTATTTTATGTTTGCTTACTGTATGGTAGATTCTTGCTTTGTTTTGTTTGATATGCCCAAATGGGTTGCTTGAGTGAGCTAGCTTCATTATTTTTGCCTTTGGAGCTCTGATGTCCTGTCCCTAGATGGCTAGAGCTGTTACCAGGTATATCAGTCTAGGAGTCCATTTACTTTTCTTGTATGAATTCAGCTCAGGCGTCCAGGTAGCTGATCAAGTGTGTGATACAGGCTCTGTCCTACAGTCTTAGAGGGGCATGGGTGATTGGCGTATGTACCGGTATCTGGGTGCAGGAGGGGGTCATGCTCTGACCAAGGCAGAGGGCTGAGAATCGTCCCCCAAGTGTCTCTGAGAAAAGTGTGTCCTTCTTCCCTAGAGCATACAGGTGGGTGGGTTCTGCAGATGGGCCAAGTGTACCCAATACTTTTGGTTGTAAGGACTGGGAGGTACCAGTTATCCTTGGACCCCTGTTGCAGTTGGCTGGGTGATCCAAGCGGAGCCACCAGTCTTCAGGCCCCTGCTGTGGGCAGGTGAGGACCCTGTTTAATAGCAAAGTGGTGTCAAACATCAAACACCAACCTCTCCACCACACAGCTGAAACAGCTGCAGTCTGCCAACAAAGGCCTGTTCTCCTGAAATAGGCCCACACAGGTCCATGCAGTAGGGGAAAGGTACTCAAAGTTCATGTACCATTTATGTCTGGACAGGAGCTGCTTCTGTCCTGAGCTCCCCCGGTTAGTGGAGCTGGCAAATTATCTTTTCCCCCAACTGAGAATTCATTCCTTCTCCAAGGCTGGGAGGATGGGTCTAGGCGCTCAGCAGGACGTATCTCAGGCCCAGGGAAATTAGCAGCCACTGAAGCCGGCTTGAGTGCAGGGGGTACAGTAAAATATACGCAAGTACTTAGCTTTTGCCAAAAACGGTGTTGTTCTCTGGTTCTGGAGGGGTGAGTAGGCTGTGTGGAAGGGTGCTTCTCTCTGAGGCAACTGCAGCTGAATGCTAGTATTAGCCCACCACAGCCACTCCTGGAAATGGTGCCTGAGGGCTCCCAGCGATTCAGGTCCGGTAACTTCTCTCCACTTCTGAACCGTCTCTTCCTCCCCTGCCACTTAGTTTGCTTTCTAACTTTGCTTTTGATGTTCAGGGCTCCTAGCTTTTCATAAATATACTCGTTTCACTTGTTTTTTCAGGTCTTTGCTTAAGAGGGCTTGCCGGAAGCTTCTGTCGATTCCGCCACCTTGGTCCCACCTCTGCTACTCTATTTTTTTGTCATTGTTGTAAATATACCTATCACACAACTTTTGCCAATTCAGCTTTTCACAGGTGCACAACTTATTGTCAGCAATTATAATTGGCTGTGCAACCCTACCCTTAACCAATGCAATTTTTCCATCACCATTAGTCCCTTCCCCTCTCCAGCCAGGCCTGGTAACCACTAACAAACTTTGGCTTCTAAACATTTGCCTTTTCATGTCTTTTTATATAAGGTTATATAATGTTTGTCCTTTTGTGATTGGTTTCTTTCACTTAGCATAGTATTTTCAAGCTCCATCCATACTGTAGCATGTATCAAGACTTCATTTCTCTTACTGGTTTAGTAATATTTCATTGTACGTATGTACCACATCTTGTTTATCCATTCATCTGTTGATGGGCATTAGGTTATTTCCATCTTTTGGGTATTGTGAAAGTGATGCAATGAACATTGGTGTACAGATGTCTGTTTCAGTCTCTTCTTTTCAGGTGCTTTGGGTATATACCTAGGAGTGGAATTGCAAGGTCATATGGTAGTTCTATTTTTAGTTTTTTGAGGAACTGTCACACTGTTTTCCAGAATGGTTGTGCCATTTTGCATTTCCACCAGCAATGGACAAGAGTTTCAATTTCCCTGCATCCTTGGCAACACTTGTTATTTTCTGTTTATTTTATGTATTTGCCATCCTAGTGGGAGTGAAATGGTATCTCATTTTGGTTTTGATTTGAGCCTCTCTAATAGCCAATGATGCTGAGCATCTTTTCATGTGTTTGGCGGCCATTTGAATGTCCTCTTTGGTGAAATGTCTAAGTCCTTTGCCCATTTATAATTGGGTTATTTGTGTTTTTGTTGTCATGTTATCGAACTTTTATATGCACTTTTGTTATTATATTCTTCTGAGATATATGGTTTCCGAAGATATTCTCCCACTTGTTAGCTTTTCTTTTCACTGTTTTTTGTTAAGTTTTTTGATGAACTGAAGTTTTGAATTTTTATGAGGTCCCATTTGTCTTTTGCTGTTTGTGTTTTTGTTATTAGATAATTCATTGTTGAAAGGTAGGCCTGTCGGTGTTGCCCCTGCTTGTTCTTTTAAGAATTTTATGGGTTTTCTTTGCACATTTAGGTACTTAGTCCATTTTGAATTTGTTTTTGTGTATGGTGTGAGGCATGGATAATTTTTCATTTTTCTGCATGTGGAAATCTGATTTTCCCAGCACCACTTATTGAAGAGACTCTTCTTTCCCCATCGAATGGACTTAGCACTCTTGTCAAAAATCAGTTGACCATAGATGTGTGACTGTATTCTGGACTCTCAATTCTATTCCATTGGCCTATGTGTCTATTGTTATACCAGTACCAGGCTGTTTTGATTACTGGAGCTGTATAGTATATTTTAAAATAAGAAAGTGTGGGTTCTCATATTTGTTCTTCTCTTTCAACATTGCTTTAGCTGTTCAAGGCCTCTTGCCATTCAATATAAAGTTGAGGGTTGGTTTTCCTATTTCTGTAAAGGCGGCTGTTGGAATTTTGATTGGTATCACATTGAATCTACAGACCACTTTGGGTAGTACTGACATTTCAACAATATTAAAGTCTTCCAATCTATGAACACAGATCATCTTTCCATTTGTTTGTCTTCTTTAATCTCTTTTAGCAGTGTTCTATAGTTTTTATTGTATGGTCCTTCATGTCCCTCATTAGATTTATTCCTAGGTATTTTATTCTCTTAGATGCTATTGTAAATGGAATTGTTTCCCTAATTTCCCTTTTGGATTTCTCACTGTTAGTGTATAGAAACCCAACTGATTTTTGTTTGTTGACCTTGTACCCTGCAATGTAGCTAAATTCCTCTATTAGCTCTAGAAGCTTTATTGTGGATTTTGGGATTTTCCATATATAGGATCACATGATCCACAAATAGATAATTTTACTTCTTCTTTTCCAATCTGGATACCTTTATTTCTTTTCTTGTCTTATCGTTCTGGCTAGGACTTCTAATACAATATTGAATAGAAATGGTGAGAGCGGGCACACTTGTTTCTGATTTCATGGGGAAACCACTCAGTCTTTCTCCATTAAGTATAATGTTAGCTGTTGGATTTTCATATATGCCCTGAATGATATCAAGGAATTTCCCTCCTATTCCAATCTTCCTTATGGTTTTCATCAAGCAAGGGTGTTGGATTTTATCAAATGCTTTTTTTTTTTTTGCATCCATAGAGAGAATCATGTGGTTCTTTTACTTGTTCTATTGATGCACCGATGGATTTTCTAAAGTCGAACCATCCTTGCATTCTTGGAATGAATCCCACTTGGTCATGGTGTATGACTCTTTTAATGCTGTTGGATTCTGTTTGCTAGTATTTTGTTGAGGATTTTTGCATCTATATTGTATTCATAAGAGATATTTGTCTATAGTTTTCTTTTCTTGTGGTGTCTTTGGTTTTGGCATCAGTTATGTTTACTTCATAGAACGAATTAGGGAGTATTCCTTCCTTCTCTATCTTTTGGAAGAGTTTAAACAGTGGTATTGTCTAATCTCAAAATTTTGTTAGAATTTCCCAGTAAAGCCATGTGGTCTTGGCCTTTTTTTTTGTTGGCAGGTTTTGATCACTATAACAGTCATTTTTACTTTGCAACTTTCATTTGGGCTCAGAACTAAGGCTATTACTGGTATGGTATAAAGTTGAATTAAATTGAGTTTAACTTTTTGAGCTACAGAAAAAGATGAGAAACATTTTGGAGCAACTACTTTTTCTCTCCTCAGAACTATTAGAATTAATCTTGGGCACAATACTTCCTTATAACTTCCCAATCAACATGCCTTAGTTACCTAGTGCTGCTATAACAAAAATACAACAACTGATGGACTTACAAAAAACAAATTTATTTTCTCACAGTTTAGGAGGCTAGAAGTCTAAATTCAGGGCGCCAACTCTAGGGGAAGGCCTTCTCTCTGTTGGCTCTGGATGAGGGTCCTTGTCTCTTGAGTTTCTGCACCTGGGCAGTCTTCATATGCTTGGCATCTGTCTTTCCCCAACTCCCCTGCTATCTCGCACCTTAATCTCTTTTATATCTCAAATGAGATTGACTCAAGATACGGTCTACACTAATCCTGCCTCATTAACACAAGAAATTCTCAAATGGGATTATAAGCACAGGCATAAAAATTAGGATTTACAACACATATTTTTGGGGAACACAATTCAGTCTGTAACATTTTCCCCTTTGGCTCCCCCAAAATTCATGCCATTGCCACATGCAAAACACATTCACACAATCACATTATCCCAAAAGTTTTAAATCAACTCCAAGTCCAAAATCTCATCTTCTGAATCATCTAAATCAAATACTGGCGAGACTTTAGATGTATTCCATCCTGAGGCAAAATTCCTCTTCATCTGTGAACTTATGAAATATAGATTACAAGTTATCTTTCCAAAGTACAATCGTGAAATAGGCCCCAGGTAGAAATTTCCACTACAAATGGGAGAAATTGGAGTGAAAGAAGGGATAACAGGCACCAAGCAAGTCCAAATTTACATTAGTTCTCAAGGTTTGAAAATAACCCTCTGTTCTCTGAGACCATCTGGGCAGTGGCCCTGCGCTCCAGACTCTGGATGTTGGCCACATCCTCTGGATTCTAGTGAAGGGCCCTTGGCTTCAGCTCCCTCTTCCAGGCCCTCTACAACTGCAACTCTGCTCCCTCAGCTACTGGTAGCCCCATCTCCTAGTCCATTTGAGTGGTGCTTTACACCGTTGGCCCTGGCTAGCTCTGTTCTTCTGCCCTGTGGGCATAGCAGCCCCACCTCAGCTTTGGGTGGTGTCCCCATCTCTCTGGCACATCTAAAGGGCAGCCGTACACTCCAGAACCCAGTTGGGAAAGATTCTACTCTTTGAAACCTAGAAAGCTGTGGTACCATGCTTTGAGACCCACGAGACCGTGACCCCACCCTTTGAAACTAGGAAGGCCCTGCTTTCCGTGATTCTTCCAACAGTTCTGCTGATCTCTGTGCTGCTCCAGGGATGGTCATTTTCTTTTCCTGGAGGAGAATAGATGTAGTTCCTTTGGCCTATTTCATGACTATAAATTTCCAAGAGGCAGTGTTCTTTCCTTTTGTTCTTTCTCTGTTTCCTTCAGATTAAGCTGATGGGTATTCTGTTGTGGTAGTTGGCTAGATCTACTAGGTACAGGCTTAACTTCCTTAACAAAAGATTGTGTAGCCCACTTTCTTGGTGAACATTCTAGGATATGTGTGTCCAGAAGTTTCCAAATCTTTAGGTTCTGCTTTCATTTTGTGCAACTCATTTTAAAGTCTGTCTCTTTCCCCTCACATTTTACTGTAAGAGGCAAGGAGAAACCATGTGGCCCCTTTAAAATCTTGCTTAGAAATCTCATTAGCCAGGTATTTTCAAGTTCATCACTTACAAGTTCTACCTTTCACCAAACATTTGAACATAATTCAGACAAGTTCTTTTCCACTGAATAAAAAGCTTTGCCTTTCCTCCATTGTCCAATCATGTTCATCATTTTCTCTTAAAGCCTCAGCAGAAAAACTTTAACATCCATGTTTCTAGCAACGTTCCATTGCTGGCATCATATATATTCTCTGAGATGATACCGACTTTCTCTATAGCTCTCCTCACTTCCTTCTGAGCCCTCATCAGAATTGCCTTTGACATCAGTAATCTACCAGCTGTTTCTTCAAGGCTGTCTAGGTTTTACTGTTAGACACCTTAAAACTCTTCCAGCCTCTACCCATTACCCAGTTTTAAAAACTGCTTTCACATTTTAGGTATCTGTTAGAGCAGCACCTCACTCTTGTATCAAATTCTGTTTTAGTTATCTAGTGCTGCTGTAACAGAAATATCACAAGTGGATGTCTTTAAGAAACAATTTTATTTTCTTACAACTAGAAGTCTGAATTCAGGGCACTGTCTGGAAGGCTTTCTTTCTCTCTCTGTTGGCTCTGGAGGAAGGTCCTTATTTCTTCTGAGCTTCTGCTCCTAGGCAATTATAATGTGCTTGGCATCTCTCTTCCTGTCTGCCCTTGCTAGCTTGCATTTAATCCCTCTTGTATCTCAAAAGAGATTGACTCAAAATTATACTAATCCTGCCTCATTAATATAGCAAAGACAACCCATTCCCAAATGGATTATAAGTACAGGCACAGAGGTTAGGATTTACAACATATATTTTTGGGGGACACATTTCAATCCATAACACAGCATTTCTGGGATAATGTAAGACTTTGGATAGTTACAAAAAAACAGGCACAAATGTGCAAACCAGACTTCAATTTTTGCTCCGCTGACATGAGATTTAAAACAGCAACAGGAACATTTCTAGGTCAGTGTCAATATGTATTCACAAATTACCAAAGAAACAAACTGGAGTACATGGGTGTGTGATTTTGTTTTGGCATAGGAGAGACACTGAATTATTCACAACATACAAGCCAAATCATAAAAATAAAATGAGACTTATGATCCCATCATTTTGAAAGAGTAGGATTTAGCTCTGACATCTTACAGATTTGTGATATCCTGACTTTTGCTTCAACAGTCCTAAATTACACAAGTTCTAGAACATAAGTACTTTTTTTCTTTTCCACAATGTTTGTAAGTGAAGCAATCCTGAGAAAAGGTTATTTCCAACAGAAGAAGAACTCTTTTACATGTATTTATTAACAAACATGGAATAATTAAAACTGAGACATACACTCAGATTTCATGTTATTTATCAGGAATTAGGAAGTGATGACCAATAAGTAATTCCTCATTTAAATGTTTTCTCTTGTCTTTTTCTTCAATTTAAATACACTTAAAAGAACAAAGTTTACTAAGGAAAAAGAATATTATTCTACCACTTCAAAGTAATTGAAGTTGGAAAACAGTACTATAGAGTATATGTAACATGTAAACAAAGAAAAGGAGGGTTAGAGTTCTCCACGCTTACTCAGGATAAAGTGTATTCTACTCCTGAAACTAAGAGATAAGGGAATCCCTTACATTTCTTGAGAATGTCTCATCTTACATTAACTTATATAGTTGCCTAATGATGATTCACAAATGGAACCACTGTTTCCCGCGTATAACACTTTCTGTCTCTTTTTAACACAACAGTATTTTTATCACCATCAGCAATTACCTTTTTTGAGGACAGCTTCCCATAATAATAGATAGCAGTCCTAAAGGTAATTTCACCAGATTACATTTTGGCCAAGTCTTTATTCCAGAGAATCCATTTCCTAGACACCTAAGTCTGACTTATCATCTCCCCAGTCTTCATCCTGAAACACAACCCACTCTATTTTGAAGTCAATTTTTCTAAGCATGAGACAACAATTTCAAACCCACTGACCCAAGGGATGACCTACTTATTTTCTGGATACATCCTGAAATGAAAAATTCTGATCTATTGATGCTATATTCCTTTGACCTACCCTATTAAAAGGAACAATATCCAAACTTCCTGCCTTTTGCTTTTCTCTTTTTAAGGTTAAATTTGCTTATGAAGGAGTAAACTACTTATGTTATTTGGCAATAACATTTACTGTACTGAATGAATGCCTTGGAAATTGATATCAATTTTTTATCTGTACTTTAAAGCATGCAACAATTTATACGGAACATCTGAACTACTACAAAATTCCACTGAATTCATTACTACCTGAAAAATGTCTGTGTCTCAAAGATAATTTTCTTGATTCAATAAGATTCTTGAGCAAAAAATATTTATTGGCACTATTAATTGAAACCAAATCTTCGAATCCTCCAAAATAACTATACATCTCTGAGAAACATCAATAATATCTACAAAGCCCTGACCTGTAAGGTGGACACATGCTCATTGTTTTCATTCACCTTTATTTACTTCTCACAGCAACTCAAGGAGACAACGATTCCTATCTCTATCTTACAAGAGGAAATGGAGACTCAGAGTGGGCATTAAATTGCAAGAACGCACAGCTTGTAGGAAGTGATATAACTCTATACTCGACTGACAAGCAGAACTATAATCTCATACTATTCTGACTACATTATAACGCATCACAGAAATATAGTATGTCTGTCTTACGTAAAGTGGATTTCAATTATCTTTGAGAGGGTGAATATAGTCCTAGATGCTACTGCAAAACAGTTAAGTTTCCCAAAAATATCCCTTGAAGTCTTCTTAAAACCAATAGTTTAGCTTAACTAATAAAGAATGACTGCCTTGAGCACTGTGCTCTTTTAAGATCTATCCATATGGGAACTCTGAAAGTTGCTCTTGAACAGAGAGTAGCTACAGTGAACGGAAGAAACAATGAAGTAAAAGAGCTGAACAGAAGATTTCAAAGGGCAGCTAGAGAAGACAAAGTAAAGTAGATAAAAAGCCTAGAGGGAAGAACATGCTTGGCATTCCTCAAGCTGAAGGAACTGAATGAAAAATTCAAGGCTCAAGTTGCAATATGGAAGGATTCTATGGGGAAAACACTGAACTACCCAGGAAGCATCAAAAGAAGACGGAAGGAATACACAGAGTCACTGTACCAAAAAGAATTGGCCAACATCCAGCCATTTCAGGAGGTAGCATATAATTAGGAGCTGATGGTACTGAAGGAAAAGGTCCAACCTGCACTGAAGGCATTTCTGAAAAACAAGACTCCACAGGAATTGACGGAATACCAATTGAGTGTTTGAACAAATGGATGCAGCGCTAGAGGCGCTCACTTGTCTATGCCAAGAAATCTGGAATAGAGCTACCTGGACAACCAACTGGAAGAGATCCATATTTGTACCCATTCCAAAGAAAAGTGATTCAAAAGAATGCAGAAATTATCGAACAATATCATTAATATCACACACAAGTAAAATTTTGCTGAAGATCATTCAAAAGTGGTTACAGCAGTACACTGAAAGGCAACCGCCAGAAATTCAAGCCAGATTCAGAAGAGGATGTGTAACAAGGAATATCATTGTTGATGTCAGATGGATCCTGGCTGAAAGCAGAGGATACCAGAAAGATAGAAAGATAGTTACCTGTTTTTTATTGACTATGCAAAGGCATTTTACTGTGTGGATCATAACAAATTATGGCTAACATTTCCAAGAATGGCAATTCCAGAACACTTAATTATTCTCATGAGGAACCTGTTCTTAGACCAATAGGCAGTTGTTTGAACAGGACAAGGAATACTGTGTGGATTAATGTCCAGGAAAGGTGTGCTTCAGGGTTGCATACTCTCACCACACCTATTCAATCTGTATGCTGAGCAAATAATCCAAGAAGCTGGACTATATAAAAAAGAATGGAGCATCAAGATTGGAGGAAGACTCATTAACAACCTGCGATACGCAGATGACACAACCTTGCTTGCTGAAGGTGAAGAGGTCTTGAAGCACTTATTGGTGAAGGTCAAAGACCACAGCCTTCAGTATGGATTGCACCTCAACATAAAGAAGACAAAAATCCTCACAACTGGACCAATAAGCAATATCATGATAAATGGACAAAAGACTGAAGTTGTCAAAGATTTCATTTTACTTGGATCTACAATCAACACCCATGGAAGCAGCAGTCAAGAAATCAAATGATGTATTGCATTGGGCAAATCTGCTGCAAAAGATCTCTTTAATGTGTTAAAAAGCAAAGACGTCACTTTGAGGATCAAGGTGCGCCTGACCCAAGCCATGTTGTTTTCAATTGTCTCATATGCATGGTAAAGCTGGACAATGAACAAGGAAAACCAAAGAAGAATAGACACCTTTGAACTATGGTGCTGGTGAAGACTATTGAATATACTATGGACTGCCAGAAGAATAAACAAATCTGCCTTGGAAGAAGTACAGTCAGAATGTTTCTTAGAAGTGAGGATGGCGAGACTTTGTCTCACATATTTTGGATACCTTATTAGGAAAGACCAGTCCCGGGAGAAGGACATCATGCTGGGTAAAGTAGAGGGTCAGCAAAAAAGAGGAAGACCCTCAACATGGTAGACTGACACTGGCTGCAACAATGGGCTCCAGCATAACAATGATTATGAGGATGGTGCGGGACCGGGTAGTGTTTTTTTCTGTTGTACATAGGGTTGCTATGAGTTGGAACTGACTCAACGACACCTACCTACAGCAACATCTATATGGTATCAAATTTATAGCAGCAACTCGAAAGACTAGATAGGAAACTTAGGGGGCAGTGAGTTTATGTTAATGGAGGAGGGACAACTCAGAAAAAGATGGTGAGAATGGCTGCACAACATGAAGAATGTAATCAATGTCACTGAAATGTACATGTAGAAACTGTTGAATTGGTGTATGTTCTGCTATGTATATTCTCAACAAAACAAAAAGCCAATTAAAAAAAAACATTTAAGTTTTTCCATAAGAGTGGTGAAGATTCATAAAAGAAGTTGTTAAAGGCATTAAACTGTAACTCATTTTCCGAGGTAAGCTTAATTCCATATACCAGATATTCTGAGAATGTTGAGGAATCCAGTCAGAAAGTAATATGCTTATGGTAAACAGTAGTGACTAACATAATCAATTATATTTTTCTGCAATTGCAAACCGTATTTTTTTTGGAAATATTAAATTGAATAATATTCCTTTATAATTATTGAGGAAGTTATATCAATATAAATATAGATTATTAAAGAAAATGTATACACACACGTACATTCAACCATTGCCAGGGTAACACTGAAAGGAGAGACCTTTTCATCTTCATGTAAATGTTTGTGTCCCTGAGAATTTGGAAAATAGCAAATATTCACCAAAATATATACACTTTCAAGAATCCTGTGATAAATCAAAAGTATTATTTTTCCTTAGGCCTCTCTTCTTTGGGGCTGGTTCGCTGAGTCAATTACACAGTCTTAAAAGGTGGAAAAAAGCAGAGACGACAGAGTAGGAAAAAAATTTTTCGAGCCATGAAGATTTTATTTAACAAAAGCAACAAATGAGACTTTTCTAAATCTTATTGTGTACTTAATATAAAAATAAGGAATTCTCTAAAATCTGTACTAAAAATACAAACTTTATGGGCCTAAAGTACAGAGAAAATTTATTTTACATCTCAGTCACCCAAAACAGCAGCTTGTGGTCTCCTCCAATTGCACACAGTGGGAGAGTTCTATGCCAGGAGAGACCAGATCCAACAGGTACAGAACCAATGAGGATGGGCTACAAAATATGTGAAGAATTAAAGAAGCTCAATAAATCTCCAGAGTTAATAAATAAAAACTACTTTCAAAATTAAGAAATGCATTGATCGGTTAACTTTCTTTATAGTGGAAACATAATTTAAAAATACACTCCCTCATAGGTAAAATACACATTATTTACAGGTGGCTGGAGTAAAGGACACAATTAATCTATGAATAACTACAGTTCAGGTTTAAACATTTCTGTAGTCTACACCAACCAAGCAGGTATAATTAAATTAATAAAAGAGGAAATAAGAAAACAGAAGAAATAAAATGCTTCTTCAATGCATATTGGTAAAAAATATGTTGCCGCTGGTGAATTTAAGTATCAAAAAAAGCCTTCTTTCCAATTTAAGCAGATAGCAGGCATTCATAAACGTCTTTAGTTACAAATTTAAAAATTAGAGGCCGTGGGTGGAAAAGCTGAAAAGACTAATTAAAAAATACACATATCACAAAACGTTTCCACATTACCTGAGGGTGTCCTAAATGATGAATTTGAAACTGGCTTGTCATTTTGCCAGGGTAGCCAGTTGTTGCAAACAAGTTTTCATTAATTGTGGACCACCTAAGACAAAAGACAGAATAAAAACAGATATGGTTTCCTACAGATAAGCACAAGCTTTTCTGCAACAGGACATTTCTTCTTGTACAAAAACAATAATTTTATAACTCTAAATTTGTGAGGATGGCGTAGGACCGGGCAGTGTTTTGTTCTGTTGTACACAGGGTCACTGTGAGTTGGCACCGACTCCACGGCACTTAATAACAACAACAAATTTGTTAATCTGGTTTTACAATTAGATTGGTAATAATAAATCAATTCCAGGGAAGTTAGTTAAAAATTTTTTCTCATCTGCAAATATTTTCAAGTGCTTACGTTGTGTTACTTTGTTAAGTAACACAGGTACACAAGGATAACATGGCCCCTTTCTTATAACCAAAGGGCTTAAACTTACAGAGCGTTGGGCAACACAAACATGTCATTACCCACTGCCGTCGAGTCGATTCCGACTCACAGCGACCCTAGAGGACAGAGTAGAACTGCCCCATAGAGCTTCTGAGGAGCACCTGGAGGATTTGAACTGCCGACCTCTTGCTTAGCAGCCATAGCATTTAACCACTACGCCACCAGGGTTTCCAAACATGTCATTAGACAGATATAAAATATTTCCAAGAACAATACATTTAAAAAGCAGTTAACATTCTTATTGATACTTGTTATAAAGTTAGTGATACACTCATGTACTTAAATTCCTTGGGATGACATAAACACCTAGAATAGTTAAGCATCCAAGAGTCAGTCTCAGGATTGGTCTAGCATTCATCAGTGCAGTCAAGTTGGGATTCCTGTTACTTAAAGCTGAAAGTAGTCTAATGAATATACAGTATGTGATGGTTAAGGTTATGTAGCAACTTGGCTAGGCCATGGTTCTCAGAGACATCACAGCAACAAATCAATTAGTCAACAAATGTTTACAATGCTCCAGTGATATGCCCAGGACTGTACTAAACACAGTAGGGGTAATCCAGTTGATATTTTTATGTGTGGCACATACTACTGTCTACTGTACAACAGCCATCTGCTCTTCTTCCATGTTAACTGAATCCTAACTTTGTTTAGGTGGCTGTGTGTCCAACCCCAGGAGACGAGAAACAAAGGTGAAATCAGGATGCTTTTCACAATCTATGATGACTTTCTTACATTTAGTTGAATATATTTTCATTTTAGGGGTACATAAAATATGCTCTTCCCAAGCCCTATAATTTTATAGGAGATAATTTAAATTTGATAAAATATATTAAAAAAATATAGTATATAATAAATATTCCACTGGTTTTGGTCAGTGCTAGTTGGGATTTCTGTTACTCAAAGCTGAAAGAAGCCTAATGAATATATAGGACGTGATGATTAAGGTTATGTGCCAACTTGGCTAGGCCATGATTCTCAGTGGTTTGGCAGATATTATGTAATCATTCTCCATTTTGTGATCTGATGTGAGCAGCCAATCAGTTGAAAGGAGGGTTTCCTTGGGGTGTGGCCTACACCCAATATATACACATGTTCTGGCAAAGCTCACTCTCTGGATCCTGCATCTGACTCATCATCCTCTGACCTCCAGTTCTTGGGAAGCGAGCCAGCAGCCTGTTATCTGCTACAGATTTGGGGTTCGTCAGCCCCTGCAACCATGTGAATCAGGGGGAAGCCTCCAGCCTGATGTCCGACTTATGGATTTGGGACTTGTCAGCCTCCACAACTTGAAATAAATCTCTCTCTCTTTCTATATGCTTCACTTGTGTTTCTCCTCTGGAGGACCCAGCCTAAGATCCCATACAATGTAATATTACACAAAAATGAAAAAGAACAAGGTAGACTCGTATGTTAAGTGAAATAAGAAGTCAGACATATAAAGCATGTTCTCATTTAAAATACAACAATCAAGTTTATATGAATATACATGGATATACCTACATTTACATCTTTATCAGCATAGAAAATAAGAGGAAGGATATGCTCAATTATTGGGGTAGTACTGGTGAAATGGCAACATTTTTTTTAATAAAAATTTTCAAGGAAAATATTAGAAAACAAATCACTCCCTCCCCCAGACCAAAAGACAAAAGCAAACACTTAGGAAAGCAAAATGACCATTTATGAAACAATTAGAAAAAAAATCCAGTACAAAAGGAAGGATGGGAAAAGTATTCCAGGTGGTGGCATGGTACAAAGTAACCAAACTCAAACAATGGGATTATAACTCCAACAGAAAAGATATACTACCTGAATAAGAAGGCTCGATCTAAGTGGACAGGTCTCTTCTCTTGAGGATAACTAAAAGAAAGTATTTTGCATTTTATGAGTTATGTCTTAGACTCAAGTAAACTTACATTAAGACTGAAAAGGTATTTTCTCTTTAAAGGACACAATGCCCAATGAATCTAAACTGTAATGAAATTTCAAATAAGCATTACATTAAAAGAGATATAAACATGACTTAGCAATACAGGACACCATCACTCAACAGGGTCAGTGTTTTTCTTTCGTTCCTAAGATAAATAAACATTGCTTAGCTCAAAGATTTCCTTCTCTGCATTGTCTCTTCTGAGTTACTCCCAAGTAAATCTGTAAAGCATGGATGCCCATCTCTGTTATGTAAAAACCCACAGCTCTGGCTCTTTTCCAGGGAGAGACTTGATTTTGCTCTACTTTGAGGCTCGGGTTTACAAGGACAGCCCAGTGGATCATCCAGCAATAGTGCCTGATTTCTTTTAATAAAACAAATATACTAAGCAAGTACCTGGACTGGGTGATGTCCCAAATTAACCAATCATTCCCTGCAACAGCTCCAACTTTGAAGGTGTTTTTTAAGCACCAGTGTGCTGACATTAGTGGCATCTGTTCTGATTCAAGAGACAAAATAGCCTGTTGGGCAATAAGGTCATAGAATCGGATTGTTCCATTCTTCTCTGCAACCATCAGCTGAAAGACAGTAAAATAAAACTGAACCATCTATCTAACTAGCCAGATCTGAGAAGTAGGCAGAGATTCAATGTTACACAATAAACTCTAAGCATCTGCGTATGTACAAATAGGAGATCAAATGCAAAGGAAATTAAGAGCAACCTATATAAAAATATACTCTCTGAAAAATCTTAAGAGAAAACTGGCAAAAGAAAGACTCAAGAAAGTTAAGTGCCATTTTAAGTGATGATGTATGCTTACTAGAAAGATCAGCCTCAGATCCATTTCGGGAAAAGTTACCATCAAGTTACATTGTCTAGAAAGGACAACCAAGTATGAGTTTCTCAACAGTGGCGTATTTATGTGTTACACATCCTAATGCAGTTTAAGTCTGTGTCCAGAATGGAAGGCAGCCTGGCATAATGAAAGAACACTGACAGGCCTAGGGAGCAGGCTGCCTCTTACACTTAAAAGCTCAGTGAATCTGCCAAGTTCCAGGGTCTTGATTGGCAGTTTCCTCATTTCTAAAATGGAGATGTAAGGATAAGAATAGCTAGCTTACAGGGTTGCTGTGATGATTAAATGTGTAATATATGTAATGTAAAGCATCTAGTACAATGCATGATACATAGGTGCCACTCACTTAATCGATAGTAGCTACGATTACTTCAGTATTTCCTTAACTCTAAGATACCACCGCAGTTCCTGGGTGGTGCTAAGGGTTAATGTGCTCAGCTGCTAACCAAAAGGTTGGAAGTTTGAGCCCACCCAGAGGTGCCTCGGAAGAAAGGCCTGGTGACCTACTTCCAAAAAATCAGCCACTGAAAGCCCTATGGGCACAGTTCTACTCTGACACACATGGGGTCTCTATACCATCGATTTAAGATGTTCAAATGAATTAATCACAGGTTTTATATCTATCTCTCTGGAAAATACACAAATTATGGCAAACCATTAAATGCACAATTACAAAGTAAATCCAAATTTTACAATAAGATAAATTCCAAATTTACAAACCCAGTTATAGGGGCATGATTCCTTTAGGGCTTTTCAGAGACACGGAACAGTATTATGCGCTAAAAGAAGAAATAGCTTAAGTTGCACAGAACAGTGTAGTATTAGACCCAGATTGAGTTCAAATCTATGACTACATGACCTTGGGCAAATTACTTCATCTTTTGGTGCTTTTGTTATTTCTTCTATACAACGGACTGAATAATGCCACCCACCTCAAAGTGTTGTTGTGGGTGTTAAATGAGAGGATATAGGTAACACATTCAGCACAGTTCCTGGCATAGGGAAAAAATGTTGGTTGTTAAAACTCACTTCATTCAGCCACTCTCTACCTTCTTTCCTCTTAGAATCTGAGACTGAGATGTCTTCAGTTCAACTCTCTGGTCCTGTGACATCCTAGACCCTTGCTTCTGTTATTTTTACCTACTGAAATCTTAGCTCCACTTGTGGTTTACAGGATTTGAGGGCTCAGTTTCTGGAGGTCCTTTGACTCCTGTATCTCTTATATTTGTTTTTGGCTTTCCAGTTTGTATGGCTCTTTCATATACTTTGCATCTAACCGGATTTTCATAAGAATTCTGAGATAGTAGCCAAGGATCCATGTCGCTATTCCTTTCTGGCTTTACCTGTCGGCTTTATTTTCATTAAGGTCAAGGATAACAGAACAAAACTCTGAGCTTGATCTGATATGGCAGACCAATGAAAACCACTGGATTGTTATAGTAGTTATAATAGTGTAGACAATCACAACAATGATAAGCAGCTAAAATTGATTACGTGCTTATTATGTTCCAGGTACTCTTTTAAGGACTTTGTAGTGTTTTTACTCACTTAATACCTGTAACCATCCATTTTACAGGTTGAGGAAGTCATGTTCGTGAGTGATAAAGTGCCTGAGACCACAGAGCTAGTAAGAGGTGGGACTGGGATTTGACTCTAGGCAGCTAACACAAAACTCCATACCCTAAAGTACTTCTCTGTGTTGCCTCTTCGTATTCTAGGTCTCTGAATTTAATAGTAACATGATGAAACTGGTCTTTTAAGAAGATTTGTTGTTGTTAGCTGCCACTGAGTCAGCTCCCACTAAACGTGACCTCATATGTGACAGAACAAAACATTGCCAGGTCCTATGCCATCCTCACAATTGTTGGTATATCTGAGCCCATTGTTCGAAGATTAGTATAACTAACGTAGGCAAGAAGGATCAGAGAGCGGAGAGCTAAAGACTTGAAACAAGCTAAGTACTAGCAAGAGTTAGCTGTGAGAAAAGGGGAAGAATGCACCCTAATGACACAAGAGAAATGTACTCTAGTGAAAATGAAGGAAAAATTAAAAGACCTGGAAAGGTTTGTATGTAGGGAAGAAAGATATGAAAGATGATTTTAGGATTCTGAATTTGTATTATTTAGAGCAAGGACTTCCAAATGTTCTGAAGTTATGGGGAAAGAGACACTGAAGTTGAAAGGTATACATGATGGGTTTAAGACTTTTAGAAATAAAAGATGTGAAGAAGATAGTTTAAGGGGAGGCAGGAGAGTGTAATGGTTAAGAGCAAGAACTATAGAAATAGGCTTGTTGTTTTTGTTGGTGTTAGGTGCTGCTGAGTTGGTTCCAACTCATAGTGATCCTACATAAAACAAAACAAAACATCATTTTCATACAGTGTTTCTGCACCACCCTCACAATCTTTGCTATGTTTGATTGCACTGTTGCAGCCACCGTGTCGATCCATCTTGTTTGAGGGTTGTGCTCTTATTTGCTGACCCTCTGCTTTACCAAGTATGATGTCCTTCTCCAGTGACTGGTCTCTCCTGATAACACGCCCAAAATATGTTGAGACGAAGTCTCACCATCCTCATTTCTAAGGAGCATTATGGCTTACTTCTTCTAAGACAGATTTATTTGTTTTTCTGGCAGTCCATGATATACTTAATATTCTTTGTCAATGCCATAATTCAAATGCATCAGTCCTTCAGTCTTCCTTATCCTTTGTCCAGCTTTCCCATGCATGAGAGGAGACTGAAATCCCATGGCTTGGGTCAGTCGCGTGTTAGCCCTCAAAGTGACATCTTTGCTTTTTAACACTTTGAAAAGGTCTTTTGCAGCAGATCTGCCTAATGCAATGGGTAGTTTGATTTCTTGACTACTGCTTCCACAGGTGTTGATTGTGGATCTAAGTAAAATGAAATCCTTGACAACTTCAGTCTTTTCTGTTTATCATGATGTTGCTTATTGGTCCACTTGCAAGGATTTTTGCTTTCTTTACATTGAGGTAAGAAGTAGGTTGCTTGGGTTCAAATGCCAATTCTTCTACTTGCTAGCTGGTAACTTTGGGTAAGTTACTTCTCTGAGCTTTGGTTTCCTTATTTATGTGAAACAATAATATATATGAAATGCTGACAAAGGGGGTGGCATATAGTAAGCATTATGTAAATGTTGAGGAGCCCTGGTGGTGCAGTGGTTAAGTGTTTGGCTGCTAACCAAAAGGTCAGAGGTTTGAACCCACCAGCCTCTACACAGGAGAAAGATGTAGCAGTCTGCTTCTGTAATGCCTTGGAAACCCTATGGGGCAGTTCTACCCTGTCCTATTGGGTCACTCACTATGAGTTGGAATCCACTTCATGGCACCGAGTTTGGCTTTTTATTTTTATGTAAATGTTTACTATGATTAATCAAGCCTATCGTTTTTGTACAAGTCCGAGGACAAGAAACAGTAGAGGAAAAGAAAGCCAACAAGAAGAAGTAGGAAGACATTAGAGGGATGTGAAAGTAGGGTGCCGCAGGAACCTGCACGAACTCTAGAGGACAGTTGATGGATTAACTTTAAGATGCACATGTAGGGAAAGAGACAATAAAAAGAATGATGCACGATCTGACAAATGAGGATGCCCTGTTGAATGGCTTCTATCTCCCCAATGAAATAATAAGGCCATCTACTGATAATAACTCATAGTATATTTTTAGTGTTTTAGAAAGTTCTACCCTGAATAGGAACAGAACACTACCACAGCTAGGATAGATTTTTCTTATGCAACTGATGCTTTCTGTTTACACATGTGAATTTAACTTTTTTTTTTTTTTAATTAAATACTAGAATACTGCTACTAGATAGTTTCTCATCAGTTTTTGGAATGTAATCTACCAAAGGGCAGGAAAAAGAAACTCTGAATAAATGACATCTGGGGATGATGGCTGTCAAGTCAAAACAATTACAGAGAAACTTTCAAGGTACACATTTCTGGAGTAATCCAAAGGCAATTTGTGCCAATTAGAATCTCTGAGGTGGAAAAGTCATTTGCTTTTCTCCTGCAGGTGTGTATGTATCACATTTGCGCATGTCTTTAGGCGTGATAAAAGAAACTGAAGTTATAAATATCAACCTTGTAAGTTTCTTCAGGATGCCAGCACACACTCATTCCAGGGGAATGAAGAGCAAAATGAGCTGTCTGAACTCCTTCCAAGTCCCAAATCCTAATAAAAGAGCAGGAGAATAATGTCAAATATTTTGATGTATCACTACTAAAAAAAATCAAATTTTCATGAATTTATTCAAAGTTAATAACCAGATATTTTAAGGTAGACATTTGTACTTGAAGTACATCTTTTGTACAAAATTATAATACTGCTTTTAGAAAATGTGGAAGTAGTATGAAGAATTTAAAGTTTACCATACTCAGTAATGGAAAAAGGAGTCTTACACACATTCTCTGCAATTAATGTAACATACCAACACTGTAATACAGTAACCAAATTAGATTCTGCATATACTTTATTTTGTGGGCTAAATCTTGGAACGTCTAGGTCACTCATCAGTGGCATCCCTACTTCAGTACTCATTTCAACTAACAATAATTTTTACCACTGGTACTTAAAAAAAAAAATTGTGCTCCCATTTTCAAAATAACATATAAGAAATCTGATATGAGGTGATGCCAATTTGGGGAGAGAGCCATTTTCCTTAGCTGGTTATTCCTTCTACCTTTGGCCTTCCACTCCAGTCTCTACTTCCTCTCTTATACCTTTTCTCTTCTGGCTCACTTCCCTGATGTTCTCCCCCAAAGGAGGCCAGGCATGATAGCTGCCAGGTCAAAGGTGGGTTAAAGGAATAGGTGCCTGGTTCCTGTCATTCTCCCTTCCCTCAACACTTAAAAATTCAAGGTAACAAGGACCAGGTTACTCACTGATACATCTCTACCATCCCAATTTCTTTCCTATTCCTAGAGTGGGGATCAGGACTCAGAGGTCTTAGTCAGGGCACTTTGTTGTCAGAAATACTGTCACCAACCCAGAATGTTTTCCAGCCCATTCTTTACACTCAGCCACTGTCATACCTTGCTGTCACAGAGTGTGACACAGAGTTAGCACGGCAAGAGACTGTAAGTTGGTGGGGGGCTGGCCAAGTACACATAGAATTCTGGTCCTTAACAACTGAACACATTCCTTAGAATATCTTGATCTTTTTCTTTGAGGTTTTACAGTTCGTATGTCATTAGAGATCATAAAACAATTTCAATAAGTTTAAAGAATATATTTTAAAGTTAAAAAACCCAGTAATGGCAAAAGCTTATCTCAGAGAAAGTAAACATTTATGGGACAATGCTTCTACTCTGTGCCAAACCACAATTTTTAAAACATTTTTCTTCCTTGTAGAAATTATAGGGTATCCAATCCTGAAATATCATGGTTACATATAAACTAACAAAAACATTCTAAAAATGATCATCTATTTGCTTAAATAATTTAGAAGCACACTCTTTTCTCTTGCCAAATCAACACTTTTCATCTTTATTTACTATCAAGAGAGACGATTACAATTGAAGAGAAGAATCACATTTACCAAGGGTTTATGCAATTGTGTTTCACCCCTCCATGAATGAGATTATTAATTATGACAACTGAATATTTCTTTTCTATTAATTTTTTTATAATAAAGTACTACACTAGCATATATTTTACCATTATTGAACTAGAGGAATTTGTCTTGCAAATTCAGTGATTGCCAGGAGAGGATGGTTTAAAAAAAAAAACCCATTCTTATGATCTTATTCTAATATGTATGATTTTTGTTGGCTATTATATTTCATAAATTCAGCAAATACATACCAGAATTTTTTTTCCTTTCAAGTGAAGAGAACAAAAGAGGGCGAAGTTGGAAAATATGGATGTTGTTGTTGTTCGGTGCCGTCGAGTCAATTCTGACTCATAGCAACCTGTGTACAACAGAACAGAACACTGCCCGGTCCAGCGCCATCCTCACAATTGTTCTTATGCTCAGCCTACTGTTGCAGCCACTGTGTCAATCCATCACGTTGAGGGTCTTCCTCTTTTTCACTGAGCCTCTACTTTACCAAGCATGATATCCTTCTCCAGGGATTGATCCCTCCTGACAACACAGCCAAAGAACGTGAGACATAGTCTGCCATCCTTGCTTCCAAGGAGCATTCTGGTCACACTTCTTCCAAGACAGATTTGTTCACTCTTTTGGCAGCCCTTGGTATACTCAATACTCTTCTCCAACACCACAATTCAAAGGAATCAAACCTTCTCTCGTCTTTATCATCCAGCTTTCACATATGAGGAGAATGGAAACACCATGGCTTGGGTCAAGCATACCTTAGTCTTCAAGGTGGTATCTGCTTTTCAACACTTTAAAGGGAGCAGATTTGCCCAATGCAACGTGTCTTTTGATTTCCCGACTCCTGCTTCCAGGAGTGTTGATTGTGGATCCAAGTTAAATGAAATCCTTGACAACTTCAACCTTTCCTCCATTTATCACGATACTGCTTATTGGTCCAGTTGTGAGGATTTTTGTTTTCTTTATGTTGAGGTGTAATCCATACTGGAGGCTGTGGTCTTTGATCTTCATTAGTAAGTGCTTCAAGTCCTCTTCATTTTCAGCAACCAAGGTTGTGTCATCTGTATAATGCAGGTTGTTAATGAGTCATCTTCCAATCCTGATACGCTGTTCTTCATACAGTCCAGCTTCTCGGATTATTTGTTCAGCATACACATTGAATAGGTATGGTGAAATGATACAACCCTGATGCACACCTTTCCTGACTTTAAACCATGCAGTATCCCCCTTGTTCTGTTCCAACAACTGCCTCTTGATCTATGTACAGGTTCCTCATGAGCACAGTTAAGTGTTCTGGAATTCCTGTTCATCGCAATGTTATCTGTAATTTGTTATGATCCACACGGTCGAATGCCTTTGCATAGTCAATAAAACACAGGTAAACATATTCTCTGCTTTCAAGCTAGATCTACCTGACATCAGCAATATCCCTGGTTCCATGTCCTCTTCTGAGTCTGGCTTGAATTTCTGGCAGTGCCCTGTTGATATACTGCTGCAGCCGCTTTTGAACGATTTTCAGCAAAATTTTACTTGTGTATATTAATGCTATTGTTTGATAATTTCCACATTTGGTTGGATTACCTTTCTTGGGAATAGGCATAAATATGGATTTCTTTCAGTCAGCTGGCCAGGTAACTGTCTTCCAAATTTCTTGGCATAAATGAGTGAGCATTTCCAGAAAGGTGTTATATAAAAGCAGATCAATTATTTAAGTGTATTCTTGCCCAATGAACCAAATTTTAGTCTAATTTTTAAGCAGTGTTTTATCCAGAATAATACGTGGTACTTTTCCTTTTAAACTAACTTAAAAATGAGGAAGGTGATCTAGATTACTTTTCAGAGGACCAGGATGATTTATGGTTTATAATTACATACTTATTCAATAATTCTCACTAGTTGCATAATCTAAATAATCTAAATACTAAACGTGCAAAATATAACAAACTAGGGTGAAATGAGTTATCATAACTATATTAGACACCGATTGTACAATTTAAGTCGTGTTTCCCTTTTTTGATAGATTCCATAATTAAGTGCTTCTCAAATCCTTTTTGAAGTCTAATTCATTTCTCTGTGTCTTTAGCATATGGCTCAGTTAATATTACTTCCATCAGATAAAGTCACTTTTTTTTTTATAATTTTTTAAAAGTACACCTTACAAAATAGAAATACACAAATTATGAGTGTACAGCTCAAAGAGAACATACTCAAAGGGAAGTGGACCCAAATCAAGAAACAGAATATTTCCAGAACATAAAGAAATCGTCTTGTGCTCCCTTCCAGTCGTATTTCCTTGCCCTCTCACGAAATGTACCCACTCTCTGACTTCTAACACTATAGCTTAGTTTTGCATGTTTTTGATCATAAAAATGGAAATCATATAGAAACCTCTCCCCTCCCCAAAAATGGAAATCATATGGTGTGTATTTTTCTTTTTGGTCTGGTTTCTTTCATTCAATATAAGGTTTAGTGACATTTACAAACATTGCTGCATGTTTCGTACTCTGTTCATCCTCAGTGCCGTATACAGTATTCCACTGATTAAGGACACTGCAATGTACTTATTTATTCTACAGTTGAAAGACATTTAGGGCGCTTCCAATGTTTGGTCATTGCAAATAATGTCACTACAAATCTTATACATATCTTTTAGTGAACACACACACACACACACACACACACACACACACATCCCTGTTTGGTACATACAGGAATTGGAATTGTTGGATCACACATTACGAATATGTTCAGTTTTAGAAGATATTGTCAAATAGTTTTCCAAATTGGCTATACCTCACATTTTTTTCCTTTTTTTATTGTGCTTTAAGTGAAAGTTTACAATTCAAGTCAGTTTCTCATACAAAAACTTATACACACATTGCAAAGTGACCCTAGTTGCTCTTCAATGTGACAGCATGCTCCTCCTCTCCACCCTGTATTTCCCCTGTCCATTCAACCAGCTCCTTTCCCCCTCTGCCTTCTCATCTCGCCACCGGACAGGAGCTGCCCACATAGTCTCATGTGTCTACTTGATCCAAGAAGCTCACTCCTCGCCAGTACCGTTTTCTGTCTAATAGTACAGTCTAATCTTTGTCTGCAGGGTTGGCTTCAGGAATGGTTTTAGTTTTGGGTTAACAGAGTCCAGGGGCCATGTCACCTGGGGTTCTTCCAGTCTCAGTCAGACCATTAAGTCTGGTCTTTTTACTAGAATTTGAGTTCTGCATCCCACTTTTCTCCTGCTCCATCCTCCTGCTCTGTTGTATTCCCTGTCAGGGCAGTCATTGGTGATAGCCGGGCACCATCTAGTTCTTCCAGTCTCAGGCTGATGGTGTCTGTGGTTTATGTGGCCCTTTCTGTCTCTTGAGCTCATATTTTCCTTGTGTCTTTGGTGTTCTTCATTCTTCTTTGCTCCAGGTGGGTTAAGGTCAATTGATGCATCTTAGATGGCTGCTTGCTAGCTTTAAAGACCCCAGATGCCACTCATCGAAGTGGCAGAACATTTTTTTAATACACTTTGTTACGCCAATTGACCTATTTGTCCCCTGAAACGATGGTCCCCAGACCCTTCCCCTGCTACTCTGTCCCTTCAAGTGTTTGGCTGTATTCAGGAAACATCTTAGCTTTTGGTTTAGTCCAGTTGTGCTGACTTCCTTTGTATTATGTGTTGTGTTTTCCTTCACCTAAAATAATTCTCTTCTACTGTCTAGTTATTGCATACCCTTCTCCCTCCCTCCACACCCTAACCATAAAAGAATGTTTTCTTCTGTGTTAAACCTTTTCTTGAGTTCTTATAATAGTGGTCTCACACAATATTTGTCCTTCTACAACTAATTTCACTCAGCAAAATGCCTTCCAGATTCCTCCATGATATGAGTTCTTTATTGTTGCATAGTATTCCATTGTGTGACTATACCATAATTTATCTATTCATCCATAGATGGGCACCTTGGTTGTTTCCATCCTTTTGCTATTGTAAACAGTGCTGCAATGAACATGGGTGTGCGTATATCTACTCATGTGAGGGCTTTCACTTCTCTACAGTATATTCTAAGGAGTGGGATTGCTGGATCATATGGCAGTTCTATTTCTTGCTTTTTAAGGAAGTGCCAAATCGATTTCCAAAGTGGTTGTACCATTTTATATTCCCACCAGCAGTGTGTAAGTGTCCCAGTCTCTCCACAACCTCTCCAACATTTATTATTTTGGGTTTTTTGGATTAACGCTAGCCACCCTGGTGGTGTAGTAGTTAAGTGCTATGGCTGCTAACCAAAAGGTCAGCAGTTCAAACCCGCCTGGCGCTCCTTGGACACTCTATGGGGCAGTTCTACTCTGTCCTATAGGGTTGCTATGAGTCGGAATTGACTCGACAGCAGTGGGTTTGGTTTGGTTTTTGTTGGGGTGAGATAGTATCCCATTGTAGTTTTTTTTTGCATTTCTCTAACGGCTAATGATAGTGAGCATTTCCTCATGTATCTGCTAGCCACCTGAATGTCTTCTTTGGTAAGGAGCCTCTTTATATCCTTTGCCCATTTTTAAACTGGGTTATTTGTCTTTTTGTTGAGGTTTTGCAGTGTCTTGTAGATTTTGGAGATTAAATGCTGATCGGACTTGTCAAAGCCAAAAAATTTTTCCCAGCTTGTAGGTTGTCTTTTGACTCTCTTGGTGAAGTTTTTGGATGAGCATAAGTGATTTTTAGGAGCTCCCGGATATCTAATTTCTCTTCTGGTGTTTGTGCACTGTTAGTAATGTTTTGTATACTGTTTATGCTGTGTATTAGGGCTCTTAGCATTGTCCCTATTTTTTCTTCTGTGATCTTTATCGTTTTAGATTTTATATTTAGATCTTTGATCCATTTTGAATTAGTTTTTGTGCATGGTGTGAGGTATGAGTCTTGTTTATCACTTTTTTGCAGATGGATATCCAGTTACGCCAGCACCATTTGTTAAAGAGGCTGTCTTTTCCACAATTAATGAGCTTTGGAGCTTTGTCAAATATCAGCTGCTCATAAGTGGATGAATTTACATCTGGATTCTCAATTCTGTTCCGCTGGCCTATGTATCTGTTTTGTACCACTACAAGGCTATTGGGCTGCTTTGACTACCATGGTGGTATAACAGGTTCTAAAATCAGGTAGTGTGAGGCTTCCCATTTTGTTCGTCAGTAATGCTTTACTTATCCAAGGCCTCTTTCCTTTTGCTATGAAGTTGGTGATTTGTTTCTCCATCACATTAAATAATGTCAGTGGAATCTGGATCGGAATTGCACTGTATCTATAGATTGCTTTGGGCAGAATAGACATTTTCACAATGTTGAGTCTTCTATCCATAAGCAAGGTATGTTTTTCTACTATGTAGGTCTCTTTTGGTTTCTTGCAGTATTGTCCTGTAGTTTTCTTTGTATAGGTCTTTTATGTCTCTGGTTAGATTTATTCCTAAGTATTTTATCTTCTTGGGGGCTATTGTAAATGGTATTGATTTGGTGGTTTCTTTTTTTTTTTTCCTTTGGTGTTCTCTGTTGGTGCAGAGGAATTCAACTGATTTTTTGTATGTTTATCTTGTATCCTGATAATCTGCTGAACTCTTCTATCAGTTCCAGTAGCTTTCTTGTGGGTTCTTTAGGGTTTTTCTGTGTATAAGATCCTATCATCTGCAAATAGAGATACTATTACTTTTTCCTGACCGATTTGGATGCCTTTTATTTCTTTTTCTAGCCTAACTGCTCTGGCTAGGACCTCCAACACAATGTTGAATAAGAATGGTGATAAAAGGCATCCTTGTCTGGTTCCCGATCTCAAGTGGAATGCTTTCGGACTCTCTCCATTTAAGATGATATTGGCTGTTGGCTTTTTATAAATTCCCTTTTTCATGCTGAGGAATTTCCCTTCTACTCCTATTTTGCTGAGAGGTTTTTTTTTTTTAATCATGAATGGGTGTTGGACTTTGTCAAATGCCTTTTCTGCATCATTTGATAAGATCATGTGGTTCTCATCTTTTATTTATCACATTTCTTTTTAATTATCAAATGCAAAAGCCTGAACTTTCTCTTACTTTCCAACAAAAGCAATCTTAAATCCATCACTTGACTGACTAGCAAAAGGTATAGCTTTTCAATTGATCTCATTTATAAGGTAGATTTCTCAAATTACCTGTTTTTTTCCATGTTATTTTCACATATCTACGTGTAGATAAATATGAATGTTTCAAAATACAGTGAACACAATGAATAGTAAAAAGCTCTCTTAATTCATCTCTCTGTAATATTCTTTTTTCCTTCTTGTAGAAGTGACAAGAATGAGAAAGCTATTTCTTAATATGCCAATATGCCCACATATGCATTTGTTGTATGCTTATCAAGAGGGAGTGGGTCTTTAGTCATCCTTGACTTGCTACTGTAATTACATATTACATATGAAAGATGAATGTGAAAGAGCTGTTTCAATGACACTAAGTTGATGGCAACTAATTAAAGTTTCCAAAAAGAAAAAAAACCTACCCAAATTTGGTATGTACAGTAGTTATAAAAGATCAATAAAAATCTAGATGCATTCTGACTGCAGACTGTTGTGCAAATGTCTTTTCCATTGGAGATATTGTACGATGGCTTGGGTTCTTCCAAGAAAGATGACAGTCTAATCAATGGACTAATGACCTAAGGGGGAGGGGGGGAATCTTGACCTAATATCTAAAGATTTGCAAATAGACGTTCATTTACATGTTGTACATTAAAATATACTAGGTAGGCTTTCTTTCAAAATGATTTCATGAGTTTACTGACTTTTTGACTGTTTAAGAAACTACTACTGGTCTAGATCACATTCAATAAGAGAGTTTACACTGTAAGAGGAAAAAAATCCATAAAATTGAAAATTCAGGTTTTAATATTTTTAAGTGTATTTCCCTATAAATTTATTTGTTTATAATAAATAAAATTTATAAAAATCAACTACAACCACTGAGGCATAATCTCGAAAAAAGTGGTGTGTCACAGAAAGAGCAAAGCTTTGAGGGACCACAGTCTTCTCAATATACATAATCAAACACATGGAAAGATAATAGGCCATTTAAAAAAGTATAAAAAATTAATGTTATCAGGTTAAACCACTTAGACCAAGAATCAAGAGCTATATGAAAAGTATATATCTGCCTATCTAAATGTGTGTAAGGTAAGTTTTCAAAGGAAAAACTTCTAAGGTAAAGTTAATCTGTGGACATATTAAGGAGTGAATAACAGTCACAGATTGAATTGTTTCCCCCCAAAGTATGTCAACTTGGCTATGTCATGATTCCCAGTAATGCGTGATTTTTTAACATTTTGCCATCTGATATGATTTCCCTATCTGTTTAAATCTTATCAGTATGATGTAATGAGATGGATTAATGGTAGTTATACTGATGAGATCTACAAGATTAGATAGTGTCTTAAACTACTCTCTTTTGAGATATAAAAGAGAGAAGGGAGCAGAGAGACATGGGGACCTCATACCACCAAGAAAGCGGTGCCAGGAGGAGAGGGTGTCCTTTGGACCTGAGGTTCCTGTGCGGAGAAGCTCCTACACCAAGGGAAGATTGATGACATGGACCTTTCTCCAGAGCCAACGGAGAAAGCCTTCCCCTGGAGCTGACGCCCTGAATTTGCACTTGTAGCCTATCAGACTGTGAGAAAATAAATTTCAGCATCAGATGACTATGACAATAACTAAATCAAAGAGCACTGAATGAGTACAGCATTACTCTTCAAGTAAAATAAAACGACAGTTTTGATCCAATTTGATTATAACAAAAATCCCCACCTTTCCAACTCTTTGGTCCTAATAGAATCCAGAGATTTAGCTGTAAAATAATGGGATTAAACTCAATGCCTGAAGAGGCATCCAGATCTAAGATTATGAATTACACGCCTTTACTTTTAGTATTGTTAAAATGATTGCCTCATTTCAAGCTGAGTGCCTTTTAGTAGAACATTTAGTACCCCTACCATTTGGTATTTAAAAAAAAAAATTTTTTTTTTTTCTTTAGTCTCATTTAATTAATAAAAAGATCCCATAAATTGGGTGCTGGCATACTGGAGATACCCTTGATATTCTCAGGGGTCTTTTAAATTGACAATTGGGACAGAGAGATGTTCCCTTGGATAACTTAAAAAGGAAATTTTCTGGTTAATATTCTGTTCTTTTTGTTTGTTCTCAATTTTTAATTGGCAACTCTTTGTCTGCTAGGGAGTTTATTGTAGAAGGAAATTTCTACTACCAAATGTTTTTGACAATACAGACAAAAGAAAGAATGGATGACATTAAATGACACATCTGTATCCATTTGGCCTTCTCTAGCTCGTAAAGCAAAAAATACAAACCACAATCTTGCTAGAAGACATGGCTAGATCACATGAATCAGTACACTGACTAATTAAATACGAAAGCAAGAACAAAAGTAATACAGAAATGTAGTTATAAGGATGAGAAGGCACTTTACATTGTTGTTGAGTGCAAGAAAGAGACCTCCAACATTCTTAGAGGAGAAACATGTTTTTCACTGATTCTTTGATATCAAAATGCTGATCTTTCCTCTCATTTCCAAATAATTAGCCACTAAGTTACTCATCATGCTATGGATGATTCAAAAAAGGGTAAAATATGGTATATTTCCTTACTAAATAGGTACCCAATAAGAAAAAAAAGCCAAAAATGACAAAAAATGTAGTGCTAAATAACTGGTTTTAAGTGCAAAAGGAGTTCAGAGGTGGGGAACCATATAATTGAAAGCATGAATCTAGGGATTCAATTGACAAACGTTGACAGTGGATATGGTATGTTAGAGTGGTTAATAAATAAACTTTGTCAGCTTGTGGCTCAGATCATAGAGTGCCTTGATAGGTACATAAAAGCCTTAAAATTGGAGGTAACAAAATGGCATGATAGTTTGAATTATGAATTTTGTACGGGGTACTTTCAGTATGTGTCAGTGTTTCAAAAATATTCAGAAAATAGGATTAGACTAATTCTGATTTTATTTTCTTAATACCTGAGATGACTAAGTCAAGTAGTGGTAGTATTAACATACTAGCAGTGGTATTAATTACAAAAAAATAGATTACTACAAGTTTTAATGACTTGAGAGTAAGAATTAAAAGGTAAAATATTAGATAGCTGTATATGCTTATTATTTTATCTTTCAAAAATTAATAAAAATGAGCCAAAGACAAAGTTGATAATCTAAGTAAGCAGCTTTTTTTGGGGGGGGGGAAGGAGATGAGGAAGTAACCTCTTTCACATGTAACACTAATAAACCAACTACTGTATTTTTATGCAAATAACATGCCCCTTCCCCTTCCCCTTTTGTTTGCAAACTGCTCCCTCAGTGAGGTATTCTCATAAGTGCTGCTAGGGTTTTTTTTTTTTTTTTTACACGTTGCTATAAAAAAAATTAGCATAGCGTGCTTACAAAAATGCCTCATGGGTGGAGGGAGGAGTTGGTGAACAAATGTAGAAGGTATATGTTATTTGCGTAAAAATATGGTATGCCATCTTAGAAAAAAATCTACTATTGTACATCTTCATGATGCCTTGAAGGGGATAAAGCAATCTTATTAAGTTTATAAGCTGATGCTTTTCATTTTAATTTCTTGAAATTAGAACATTCAGTAGACATTACAAATTTAGTATCATAGAGGTGAGAAGCTACCTGAGGCTACCTCAGAGAATTGTTAACATCTTTTTTAACTTATATAAACAGATATATTTTTGAAGGATGGGAATTGTGAGAAATTTCATCACATTTAAAAATAAACCTCAAAATTAAACACCCAACTGCAAAGAAATACCATATGGTAGATTTCAAATTGATCATACGTAATGATTTCACCTTCAAGGAATTCAGAGTAAAAGGACTTCTCCTTTAACTAACATAAGCCTTAACACAAACATCAGTAATGCTACCCAGGAAATATTAGCATTACATTATTTCCAAAGAAAAATACAACTTAATATTGGACTATGTGCTGAACACTAAAGCTAGAAATGAGGGAAGGCACTCCTTATCATTCACATCAGTAGGCTCTGAAAATAAAACTGAAAAATGTTTCTGGATATGATTTCCATTTATGCAATTCGCTTACTGTAACCACATGAGGGCCACAGAAAGCAAGCTTATATTACTGCAATAATGGACATGGCAACAAACTTTATTAAGTGCTGGTTTTATACTTCATCTACAAGGGCACATAAGAGAGAACAGAGAGTTGAATTCTAGTGAGTGATATTACCAGTACACAATTATGTAAAATTTTAGAAAATTCTTTCATCATTTTGCAGTCTTTTATGCTATTATAAACTTTTTTTTTTTAATATACTATTTCATTGCATTGAAATAAAAAAGGCCTGAAAATGAAATCAACAGGTTTTGGTATAATTTTTGAATAGTTCTTATAAAGATACAGAATTCTATGTTCCGTTCACTGGAGGTAAAGTATTACCAAACTCAACATAAACTGTCAATTTTATCTCACTCTTAAAGCCCTTGTTACAACTCAATAACTGATCTTGATTCAAAATGTTATAACAAATCAGAGGGACTTTACAAGACAAGCTATTTTCTGAATTATTTAACGATAACATTATAATTGACAATACAAATTCTCCTGATTTCACTTTGTACCTGCAATTATTTAAGCATAGTTTATTTATTAATTCCCCAAGAAATTCTGTTCCATTGGCCTACCTTGAGAAGGGTTTCAGCCTCCTCTTCCTGTTTCCCATAAGGACAATTTTAAAATAGATAATATATCTTGTGACTCCAGATAGGGCTGAGCAGGAAGGGGGGATAACTCCACCTTAATGATGGACCTTGAAGACTCTCAAGCGTATATACACAGAGGTAATATGGAAAAGAACTTAGCCAATATGTGGTAAATGGAAGACTTTTGATAAACATTCTTCTTTCTCTAGAAAAATTTTTCAAAGAACTATGCTTACTGGCTTAGTGAATGTCTTAGGTAATTTAGTATCCTCTCATTCAGTGATTTGATTATATTCCATGAAAAAAAAATCTTGTTTATTTTTTATACCCTACCCCCTTCTCCCATTCTTTAAGAAATTTTTTTCACAGCTAGAACATGGCAACTACTGATAGCTCATCTTTTACAGACAAAGCCAATGGCACATTACACGCCATTTATTTTAGTTTTAAACTCAGAATTCCTTGGTTTCTAGAAGCTGATTTTCTTTTACCATAAATTTTTATCTAACAATTTAAAAGATTATTGGGGAATGGGAGGAGAAAAGGGATTTACATCTGACATCTTCTGCAGTTATGGGGAGTACTGGGTCTTTGATTTCTTTTGTATCCCTCAAAGACTAAATGTTGGCTATACTAAATGTGTTTAATGAATATTTGTTGATCTCACTTGCTCTTACAGAACGGTACTGTTTCTAATATACAAGAACATCTGTTATTTGGCAACGAATAGGAATGAGATGCTCTGTATTAGTGAGTTTTTAAAATAAGCTTAACCCATTAAATACTTAAACACTATTTTTTACCTGGGCTTTTTGGAGATAGGGGGATCATAAATCTTTCTAAATAAATATGTACATCTCCGACTTTTTTGACAATGCTGGGCTATAAATACGAACATGATTATATCTTCCCGTGCATGTATGTGTATGCACACACATAAATATGTATACACACACACACGCGCACACGCGCACACGCGCACACACACACACACATCTGGAAACCCTGGCGGCGTAGTGGTTAAGTGCTATGACTGCTAACCAAAGGGCTGGCCATTCAAATCCACTAGGTACTCCTTGGAAACTCTATGGGGCAGTTTTACTTTGTCCTATGGGGTCGCTATGAGTCGGAATCGACGCCATGGCACTGGGTTTTTGTTTTTAACATATAATATACACACATACATACATACATATATATATATGGTGGAGATGATAAGGGACCATGAAGGAAATGGTATGGAACATGAGGTTGAACAGCTACAATTTACTTGAGAAATGACTTTCTTAAATATATCTCCTGTCAGTTGCTTTTCTTGGTAACTGCACCTTTTTTAACAAAGATGGGGTGACAGATATATAGTTATATTCATTCCTTCACCCACCCAGTCACTGAGTACGTACAAGTGTACTCTTTTAGATCCTGTGATGACCTCTAAGGCAGTAAAGCACGGTTGACTTGACAAAATACCTTATTAATGAAAGGCCAAAGCAGTCTACTGCAGAATAATTTTCTGCATTCTCTAGAAAAGGCTGCTTCTCAGCAGCAATCAAACCCTGTGTTACTCAGGCATCACAGACACCATGGAGCTCCCTTTACTCTTCTTCCACATCTGCAATAATTTGGATTATGGGGTTTTGAGGACCATGACACCTTCATTTCAACAATAGGTGCTAGGGTGTTTCGGCAAAGGTATCTTTCAAAAATTATAAACTTTTCATGAGCAGTAGAAGATGACATTTCTAAAGATATGACTCTGAAGTAAAAATTTTTGTCAATTTTATTAATCGCTATGTAATAATTGGTTTTAATCAGTACCAAATATGAACATCTTAAATTTTCAATAATATATTATCTATATGTTATATAACACATAAATAATATATACATAATATATGCTTTTCAGTTTAAAAAAAAAAAAAAACTTCTTAAAAAAGAACCTTAAAGTAAAACACAATATAGTGTAGTGCTGCTTAAGAGCCAAACTGCTTGGGTTCTTCATCTATTAAAGAGTAAAAATGAAACCGCCTACTGTAAAGGGTTTTATGAGGATTCATATAAAGCAATTCACAAATTCACAGAGAAGCACTCAGGATAGTGCCTGGTCACACACTGTTGTTATCTAAATCAGTGGCTGTCAACAGGCAGTAGCTCCAGCACCTAGACCATTGCTATGGATAGAAATGTATCCCCCCAATATATGTGGTGGAATCCTAACCCCCACTCCTGTGGATGTAATCCTATTTGGAAAGAGAGTCTTCTTTGCTATGTTAATGGGGCCATAGCTGTGTAGGGTGTATCCTAGACCTAATAATTTCTGAGTTATGAAAAGAGCACACGAGACACAGATGCAAGCACAAATGAGGGATGAGGGGTGGGAGACTGATGCAACCTGAAGGTCATCTATAAGCCCAGGAATCAAGGACACTCAGCGCTTCCCATAAGGAAGTGATCAACAAGGCTGAGACTCTGATTTGGACTTAAAGCTTCCAGAACTGTGAGGAAAAAAGTTTTTTTCTTTAATACCATCTACCCGTGGAATTTGTGTTACAGCAGCACTAGCTAACCAAGACAAGGGTATTTCTGACTGTCCCAGGGGCTGGGGTGCTACAGGCATTTAGTGGATAACACAGAGATGCTAGACATTCTACGTCCTACATGAAGTTTGAATGTCTCAGTGGACTTTAGAGATACCTCCAAAGGTCGGGAAATTTCAGTACTACTCTGGGTCAGAATGGACTCAACAGCAAAGGATTTGGTGTTTTTGGTTATACATATAAAAACTGGCTAGTTTGCAAGAATAGTATTATTATTTCAAGTTAACATTCAATAATTTGTTTCATCATGTTATTCCTATTTTGATTAACATTATTTCCTTCTTTTTCTTTTTATCATTTCGTTCTATTAGTATTAGCAGGAGCTTTTATTCTTATAACTGTAGTTCTGCTCAGAGCTGAGACATTTTAGGACTCCAGAGGACACTGCATACATTGCACTCTATACAAATGATGTCCCTGGAAATGTGCAACTTGCCAGCCTTGCCTCTACTCTTGCATTTTCCTGTTATCTTATTTTTCTGACATCCAAACTTATTCATTATAAAGAGGTACAAAGACCACTTCACTGTCTTCTAATGTAGCTGTACCTGAGCATGTACATGTTGTACTGTTATTCATAACAATTTAGTTTCCTTTTATACGAATGTGTAATACAATTAGGACATTATAATTAAAAAAATTGTTTCACAGGTTAAATTATCTATGAGTTTCATTTCAAGATTGTATAGGAGGCACTATAAAATGTGAAGTCAAAGGAGTATTGGGACTGATAAAGAACCACTGACTTAAATGAGAATTAAATTTTATTATAAACTTGCACAGATCACAAAATACTAAAACTGGATAGAATCTTAGACAAAACTTTATCATATTCTGTAACATTTCATATTATGGGTAGTGCTTTGATTTACAGTTTGAATTAATAAAGTTACTATAGAGTATATGGAAGAAAGAAAGATCCAAAATATTCTTAGATACAAATACCATCCTCTCAGGATGAACCTGAAAATTGTCCTTCAGGCAGAAGAGTGAGTAAGCCTTTGAGTGCCACAGCCAGACTGCCTGATAATCCTGTGCCTTCACTAACAGGTGAGTCATCTTCCAAAATTTACTTAGCCTCCCTAGCCCTTGTTTCCCCACCTGTAAAATGGAAATAAAAATAGTACCTATCTCACAGAGTTGTTGTAAAAGTTAAAAAAAATTTATATAGGTAAAGAACTTAAGAATTGTGACTAGCATATAGTAAAGTGCTCAATAAAACATTAACACTGAGGAGCCTCAGTGGCGCAGTGGTTAAGAACTCAACCACAAAAGGTCAGCAGTTCGAATCTACCAGCTGCTCCCTGGAAACCCTGTGGGGCAGTTCTACTTTGTCATATAGGGTTGCTATGACTCAGAATTGACTCGACGGCAACAGGTTTGATTTGGCTGGTTTTATTAATACTGAAGTTCATTTATAGAAAATAAAATAGCTTTGTCAGTCTCAAAGAAGCCTAAAATGGTTCTGAAATGCTGTTCACAGGTTTAAAAATAAATCAGTGATTAGTGAGCCCCTAGCACATCACCTGGCACACAGCAGACATTCGATGTTTGCTAACTGGATGAACTAGTCTACACATTAATATACCCAGTTACATTTGTTTGTTTTCTATAACAACAGATATACAAATCACAACTTTGAAAATTCTAGAAGCATCAGAGACTTTATTTAATAGACAAACTAACATACTAGAATAAGTGAGAACTAACTTTATTCTGCTTGATTTAGCTTTTTGCAATTTTCAATAAAATACATAAATTTCCTGAATCTGCTCAGGAGACAGATTGTCTTGAAATGGCTTCCCTACAGCCACAAATCTGCTAGTTGATTCTAATACTGTGTGTCTCTCAGAAATACCAAACTCAAACATCAGAAAATAAGAATAGATCAGCATACTGAATTTTTAAAACAACTTAATTGTTACTGGGCCAGAGGAAATTTTCATTCTGCTCATCTTATAAAGAATGTTAAGAATCTATACTGTAGGACCACTTATATGTTAATAGTTTCTTTCATTATAAATTTGTAATAATGTAATATTCTTCTGCACGGGCTATAATATTTTACATATTAAAGCTTAGCATTTTTTTCTTTTTGTGGTAGAATACACGTAATTCACCATTTTAACTATTTTAAAGTACACAACTCAGTGGCATTTAGTACATTCATAATGTTAACCATAACCACTATCTAGCTCCAGAACGTTTTCATCACCCTGAAAGGAAATCTCGTGCCCGCTAAGCAGTCACTCCCCATTCTCTCCTCCCTCCAGTCACTGAGAGTCGCTTACCTGCTTTCTGTTTTTATGGATTTGCCTATTCTGGATGTTTCATATAAATAGAATCATATGTGGTCTCTTGTATTTGGCTTCTTTCAATTCATGTATTGCTTTCGAGGTTCACCCATGTTGTAGCATGTATCAGTACAGCACTTCATTCCTTTTTATGGATTCCATTGCATGGATGTACTGCATTTTGTTTATCCATTCATCTGCTGATGGACATTTGGGTTGTGTGTCTCTTCTGGCTAAAATGCTGCAATGAACACTGGTGTACAATTATCTGTTTGAGTCCCTGCTTTCAAGTCTTTTGGGCATATACCTTGGAGGGGGTCATACAGTAATTTTATATTTAACTTTTTGAGAAACTGCCAGTTTTTCACACTGACTGAACTATTTTATATTCCCACCACATTTTTGCCAACACTCATTATTGTCTGTTTTTTTTGAGCATAGCCATCGTAGTAGGTGTGAAGTGGTATCTTAGTGTAGTTTTGATTTGCATTTTCCTAGTAACTAATGATGTTAAACGTCTTTTCATGGCTTGCTGGCCTTTTAAAATCTTCTTTGGAGAAATGTCTATTCAAGTCCTTTGTCCATTTTTTAACTGGGTTGTTTGTCTTTTTGTTGTTGAGTTGTAGTATACTTCATATATTCTGGAATGGAGACCTTTATCAGATATATGATTTGCAAATATTTTTGTCCCATTCTGAGTTGACTTTTCAATTCTCTTCATAGTACCCTTTGATACCCCAAGGTTTTTAATTTTGACAAAGTCCAACTTACTATTTTTCCTTTTGTTGTTTGTACATTTGTGTCATATCTAAGAAACCACTCTCAAGTCCAAGGTGATGAAGATTTACCCTAGGTTTTCTTCTAAGTTTTCTAGATTTAACCACATATTGTTGAGGAATTTTGCATCTATATTCATAAGGGATTTTGGTCTGTAGTTTTCTTATCTTTGTTTGGATTTGGTACCAGGGTAATTACTGGCCTCAAAGAATGAGTTAGAAAATGTTCCTCCTATCTTCTGGAAGAATTTGAAAGGGCTGGTGTTAATTCTTCTTTAGATATTTGGTACAATTCAAGTTAGCCATCTGGTCCTGGGCTTTTCTTTGTTTTCCATCTCTTCTTGAGTCAGCTTTGGTAGTTTGTATGTTTCTAGAAATTTGTCCATTTCATTCAGGTTACCTAATTTGTTGGTGTGTAATTGTTCATAGCATTCTCTTATAATCCTTTTTATTTCTGTAAGGTCAGTAGTGATACCCCCACTTTCATTTCTAATTTTACTAATTTGAATACTCTTTTTTTCTTAGTCTTTTTAGGTAAAGTTTGCCAGTTTTCTTGATCTTTTCAAAGAATCAACTTTTGGTTTCATTTATTTTCTTGTCTCTATTTCATTTACCTCTGTTCTAATTTCTATTATTTCCTTCCTTCTGCAAGCTATGGGTTTAGCTTACACTTCTTTTTCTAGTTCCTTAAGGTCTAAAGTTAGGCTACTGATTTGAAATCTTTTTTTTTTAATGTAGGCATACACAGCCATAAATTTTCCCTCTGAGCACTGCCTTTACTGCATTCCATTAGTTTTGGTACGTTATGTTTTCATTTTTATTTGCCTCAAAGTATTTTCTAATTTCCCCTGTGATTTCTTTTTTGAACCATTGGTTGTTTAAAAAAAAAAAAAAATTTTTTTTTTTTTTTATTGGTTGTTTAGGAATATGTTAATTTCCACATACTGGTGTTTCTAGGTTTTCTTCTGTTATTGATTTCTATTGTGGCCAGAGAAAATACTCTGTATGACTTCAGTCTTTTAAAATGTATTGAGACTTGATTTGTAGCCTAAGAGGTGGTTTATTATAGAGAATGTCCCATGTACACTTGAGAAGACTGTGTATTCTGCTATTGCTGGATGGCAGGTTCTGTATATGTCTGTTAGGTATAGCTGGTTATAACATTGTTGAAGCTTTCTATTTTATTACTGATCATTGGTCTTGTCATATTTAGCATGATTCTTTAACATGGTATCATCTGCATACAAAATTACTCCTAATATGACACAGGCTTTGTCATAATTAGGATTTGACAAACATTTTACCAATGCACCCCTACCACCAACATGCAGACCCAGCCTATGGTTGGCATTAATTTAGTACAGTGAAAGCAGTGATCCCTAGGATGTAAATGGCTATTTCCTCTGTCCAAATTGCATTGTAGTTGCCATTTGGCTGGTATATCTGTAAACTGGCAATCTCATCCTTTGAGTTAATGAAGATGATTATACTGAGAAGTTTTTCTATTAAAGTCTATCCCTTCAGAATTCCTTTCTTTACTGCTTTGAGAGTATACTATACTCACTATTCTTCCTTACTTTAAACTTGTTTTACTTATATTTTATTTCTTTATTATATCTATATCATTCAGTTTTTGGCCCAAGAGGCTTGACTTTAATAGCCAATCGGAATTCTCTTTTACTTCTGATAGTTGAATTAAGCTGAAGAATTCTAAATTCAGTTTCCCAGCTATTACTACAGTGATGTTGTATGTCAATCTCCAAATACCAGTGGCTTACAAAAATAAGCAAATATTTCTTCTTCATGAATCTGTGGGAAGCACTATTTCATAATGCCATAATGGTCCATGTCAGCTCCATGTATCTCTAATTCTGGGACCAGTGGCTATCCAGGGCATACTCACTTTATAGCAGATGATATAGCACAGAAGGCCAAGTCAAATCAGGTATAAAATTTTAAGGTTTTTGCTCACATCACATTTGCTAACATTACACTAGCTAAGTCCAACATCAATGAGATGGGAAAATTTTCTCCTTCCATGGTAGTGAGGGTGGGAAAGTAAATATTTACTGAACAATAGCATCAGCTGCAGCCTAGCAAAAGGAGATATTAGGAGCAATGCACTGAGTTTTTTAAAAAGTTAAATGTATTTAAAGAACTTACTCTGAAGTTAAGCCCTTTATACTGCTTAGAAAAACAGTGTTCTTTCTTTTATAAAGTGATGTTAACAGAAGGTGCTAGATTTTAAAAATTGTTATTATTTGACAAATTAAAAATTTGGCAACCCTGTATTGTCCCCAAAATTTTTGGAAAACTTTACTAATCTACAAAAATCTCGAAGTCTACTATAAGGAAAAAAAAAAAAAAAAAAATCATAGACCACTGAGTGTAATCCCTGGTCTATCTGGTAGTTGTTCATTACTCAGAGGCTATTCTTCAGTTTGCAAAGACACTAATTTCCCCCTTTTCAGATTTCTTTATTCCAAATGTTTGTGATAAGAAAAGTTCATGTTTTAGAGAATTGAAATGCCACTATTCATTTCTAGTGATCAAATCTAACTTTTACCTTAAAAATGGTCCCATTTACTCTTTGCGTCTTTATACAGGCTTGGTTTTACAACACTTGGGGCCCTTTCAAAAGAAAGGATTCTGAATACACGAGAATTTTTTTTTTTTTTAATTGTTTGAGGCGAAAGTTTACAGGGAAAATTAGTTTCCTATTTGATAGTTTGTATATAAAGTATTTCATGACCTTGGTTTCATTCCCCATAGTATGTCAGCATTCTCCCCATTTCTGCCCTGTTTCCCCATTTTCTTTGGCCCTGATTATCTACTCCTTCCTGCCTTCTCATCTTATAATGATTATTCTAAGCAGTACGTTCCTATCGGGTGTCATTGTTTATTTTTATACATGAGAATCTTAATGTTATATAAATCTTTCATGTCCCTGACATGAAAAATGGAATAAATGGTAAATAAAAGGTAATGGTCCATGACTCTCTAACTTTAAAAGGATGAGCTACATCAAGATTAAAACAAAAAATGCAGCTAGCAGCTTTACTTCCATTGTGAAAGCACACTATGTAATTGTTTTCTACATACACAAGTGTTAATAAATACTGACAATTTTGACACGGATTTATCAAAACATTACAACTATGCAAAATTATCAGAGCAGTGTTTTGTCTTTGGTCACAGTATTGTTAAAGCAAATCAAGCAACTGACACTCTTCTAATGACGGATTCACTCACTTCACTCCTGACTCCTCAGTTTATTTCTACCTCCTACTCTTGTTCTTCGTCTTATTCTTTACTTGTGATATTCTCTGCTTTATGTATTACTGAAGTATTACAGATACCTCATCTGTTCCAAATGAGGGGGTGGGATTAAAGAACATGATACTGAAATGTATCTACTGAAAATCTTATATACAGACTTTTGAATTTGTCAAAATACTACATTTTCCATGAATCTCACTTAGCAAATCAGAGTCACAGTTTGTTGTCTACGTTCATCATCAAACACTGACTTATTGTATAGGATCTGTGAAGTAACTTCGCAATATTACAACTTATTCTGTTGATCTTATCCAATATTGGAGAACTTGACCCAAGATATGTTTACATTTCATAAATGTGCAAATCTAAAAAAAAGAGGGAGAGAGGCACTCATGAATCAGCAAGGGAAGCTTCTATTAACTGGGATGAGAACTCACTGGTTTTGAAACTCATGTTTGTGTCATACTTACAATTTAAGTTATTATGCATACCTACAATTTAAATAAGTACGCTTCTTTTACAATACTTCGTGGTGCTTATATAAGTTACATTTGCTCTCATTTTAAAAATGTAAACCTCATTAAAATAAAACAAACTCAAAAATTTGGTTTTAACATAACCAACGTACCTGCAGGTATGATCGTCACTCACAGTTGCAATTTCTTGGCCTTCTTTGGGATCGAACACCAAACCATTAATAAAATCTGAATGGCCCTCTAAAACCTGACATACAGGAAAAAATTAATAAACAAAAAAGCAAAACCCCTCCCCCGAGGAAAATAATCTACATTTCTACCTAAAATTTTTATTTCATTGCCTTTAAAGCTTTCACTGCATGCTTCTCTTTTTCTATAAATATTGCTTAAGAAATCTGCCATTTTTAAAGCATGATTTTATATACCCACTTTTCTGGAACGTTTATCTTGGAAAGAAGTTGATCATTCAACACACTGCTATAAGCTTGATTTTTTTTTTCTAGTATGCATTTCTCATAAAAACACTTTTTTTTTTTTTGCTGTAACTGTTCTCACATCACCTCCTTTCTCACTTTTTACACAAAGCTTAAGTAAAAAATAAAGCTAGAAAAACATTTTAGGGGCTCTGAGATAAGAGTCCCTCTTTGCTTTTTTACTTCATACTTGCTGTTCTACACACTTGCTACTACCTAATAAACACACACAGTATGGACTTCACCTTCCATTGCCTTTATCCACTTGTTTATTGTGACTGCTAGCACTGTAGACAGCTAGTATATTAAGCCCATAGGCACAATCAACCCAGAAATCTTATGGCTATAGAGGCAGCAAATGGGAAGTTGGAAGGTGGAACACTATGTAAACAGGCAAGGTTCACTGGTCCAAATCTTTATAGCTGAAATTCTAAACGGATCTCTTTCTTTCTCTACTATTTCCTCTCTCTCTTCCTTCCCTTCCCTTTGTTCCTTCTGCCCCTTTTTTCCTGCCAAAATAAATTCAAATATGTTCTCTGTTCAAACATTAATAAAGTGGTTCTACATTGTACTGTTTACTATATAGAATTGTATCACAAGGGGAAAAAAAAAAGGAGGGATTTGGTTTAAACATTCCTGCAAGCTTTAAAAAATCCAGGTCCTCCAAGTCAATCTCCAAAGCTTCTGCCACAGCCTACAAGGCAAACTATATTAACATTAAATGTTTAATTTCCATTATGAATAGCTTATTAACTTTTGATAGGTCAAAATTTTATGTGCCATATGCCACTCAGATATTCATGGGTATACCTTAATCACTATGTACAGCATATAAGTCCACTGTATATAGCTTAATTTAGGGCATAAATTTTATTAATTTTTCAATGATTGAAAATGTTTACAGTTTATCTTTGTTTTACAATACTATTCATATTTTTGACTTACTAGAATGTCAAGAAAGCAATACTGTTCTAAGAAAATATATGCAACTTCAATCCAAACTGAAGGTTATTAATTATATTAACAACAAATACACATATGGGGCTTACTATGTATGAAGCTTGGTTCTAAGTGTTTTACATGAATTAGCTCAGTCAATGCTCATAATTCTATGAGACAGATGCTATGACTAACTCCATTTTACAGATGAGAAAATGAACACAAAGTTCTCCAAAGTCACATTGCTACTATATGGTTGAGCTGGGCTTCAAACCCAAGCAGTCTGGCTCCTGTGTCTGTGTTCTTAGCCACTTTGAAATCTTGCCTCCCACCAGAGGTGGATTATTCAATAAGCAAGGTAAGCACGAGCTTACTTGTGCTTACTTATGCATCTGTAGTGAACAGTTTCACGTGGTATGTGATCATTTATTCCCTTGAAGCTCGACTCTTACTCTATGTGTGTTCACATCTATTATTCTCTTACTATACCCAACTGTGAATTTCTATTTCTCCCCCATTTGCTATGTCTGCCTAATTTTAATTAATTTAATAAATGTGATTAGCTTTATAATCTATAGCCATTACTAAGAATCTAGTTCCTACACCCTGAAATAAGATCCTAACTTACATATGTTAAAGATCACCATAAAAAGGCATTTTTAACTGGGAAAAATCCAATTAAAAAGGCAAAAAAACAAAAAACAAGAATATATCTTTTAAAATAAGTTCTAAAGGTTTACAAGTTATACTTGCCAACATACTTTGTAGTCATTTTTATCCTGAAGATCTGAAGTAAATAATCTGATTCTCATGTCAGCAGCTGAAGTACAAAATCTGGAAGCAAAAAAAATTAAAATCAAAATAAAATAATTATCTCCCTCTATAAGTGAAATGTCCCCCACCCCACCAACCGAAAAAAAGCCAAAATCACCAAGTTCACAGTCACGCTTTTTCTGCGGTAGCGGGGAATACTGTGGATCTGCAGTGAAACCATTAGTCACTACTGAAAGTAGGAAGTGCTTTAAACATTTTATTGTAAGAATACACACAAAAACCCCAAATATTCTGGAGTTGTCTTCTCAATAATAAAATTTAGAATTTTAAAATAAATCAGCAAGTAAATTGAATTTTAAACTTTTTCTTAGAAGTATAAAAGGATGGAGTAAGAAAGTATATTTTAGGCAGGTCAATAAGAGATATTGAAAATACTGTTATACATCTACCTTAGTCTTCGATTTCTTCAGTTATCCATAAGCTTCCTTACTTTTTCTATTTCTCCAAATAAACTTAATTAGATAAAAGAAGATGCTCTTTTAAAATCTGGTATATTTGCACCTATTAAAAGCTGCACTATTAACTTATCCTGACCCTAAACGTTCAAAACATTTTTTTCATCATCCATTTTTCATCAATGGATGCTACATTAAAAAATAAAATCAAAGCATCAAACAGCTATTTATTAACTAGTTCCCCTCCAACTCTAAAATTTCTGCTTTCTCAGCACATCAGATTATGATTTAAGAAGAAATAATTATACACTGAAAAAGTTTATTTCCAATTCTTCTCTGATAAGCAGCATATTGTAGGGATCTAAATTTCTCCTTTAGTTCTGACTACATTAAAACGAACCACTTCTCGTCAGCTAATAAATTTAAGGACCTCTCTAAGGCAAGGGTTCTAACCTATAAAAAAAAAATAGGCTGGCATATATTGGTACATCTCTGCTACCACACCCTTTTTCAGTGATTTGGCAAGAGTCACAGAAGGAAACAGACCAAAGCTAGCAGAGAAATTCTCTCCAAAGTTTTCTCAGAAGTGAAATTAAAAGTAGGACAAAAGTTTAAAAATAAGAAACATAAACTTTAATGAAAGCTATTTCTTAATTTGATTCTTAAAGAGTTAATATGAAAGGGTACTCTCTACACTACATTAGTACATAGTTTATTATGTATTTTTTGTATATTCATACAACACTTAAGAAAGTCACACCACCTGTTGTGGGTTGAATACTGGCCCCACAAAGATATGCCAAGTCCTAGGCTCCTTGTTGCTAGGTTCTGTCAGATAGATTTTCGACTCATAGCAACCCCATGTAACAGAAAAGAACTGCCCCACAGGATTTTTCAGGCTGTGATCTTTAAGTGAGCAGATTGCTAGGTCTTCCTCCCACAGAACTGCTGGGTGGATTTATTCCGCCAACTTTTCGGCTAGTAGTTGAACACCTAATCATTATGTCACCAGGGCTCCTTTGATTTAATCTAGCCAATACCTATATTCAATTAAAAATGAATTAGGAAAATGAGTGCTTTGATTTGGGACATTTTGAGTAGGAGAAAAAAAAGAGAGGACCAAAAACCAGCCAGGTCCACTCTATAACTACGATTCTGGTTGCAACTAATACATTTCTGGGAGGAAAAAACATCACCCTTTGTGCTCTCTTTGGCACACACATGGTATCACAGGTTGCTAAGATTTGATACCAGGGCATTTCCCAATTCAGTCCAACACCTCAATCTAGGCTAGTCAACTTTCCTTTGGTTCAGTTTCTTCAGCTCATCTCCCTATCCATTCTTCACACCTCTCTTGCAGGTACAAGAGACAAGATAGAGGGGTAGAGGAGGAGAAAAAGGAAGTCTAAGAAATACTGAATAGTTGTATGCCAGCTGGTACAGAGAAAGTACATTATGAATACAACCAGTATTTACTAAATACATATTTAAAGAAATGTGAGCACATACAACCAGGATATAGGTAACAGGAATGTTCACAGCTGCATTACTCATAAATCGCCCCAAACAAGAAACCTAGTTGTTAGGTGCTATCGAGTCATCAAGTCGGTTCTGACTCACAGCAACCCTATGTACCACAAAACAAAACGATGCCCAGTCCTGCGCCATCCTTATAATCATTGTTATGCTTGAGCCCATTGTTGCAGCCGCTGTGTCAATACATCTCCTTGAGGGTCTTTCTCTATTCTGCTGACCCTGTACTTTGCCAAGCATGATGTCCTTCTCCAGGGACTGATTCCTCCTGACAACACGTCCAAAGTATGTAAGACACAGTCTCGCCATCCTTGCTTCTAAGGAGCATTCTAGTTGTACTTCTTCCAAGACAGATGTTTGTTTTTTTTGGCAGACCACGATATATTCAATATTCTTCGCCAACACCATAATTTGAAGACGTCAATTCTCCTTTGGTCTTCCTTATTCTTGTCCAGCTTTTGGATCCATACGATGCAACTGAAAATACCACGGCTTGGGTCAGGTGCATCTCAGTCTTCAAGCTGATATCTTTGCGTTTCAACATATCAAAGAGGTCCTTTGCAGCAGATGTGCCCTATGCAACGCATCTCTTGCTTTTTTGACTCCTGGTTCCATGGATGTTGATTGTGGATCCAAGTCAAATGAAATCCTTGACAATTTCAATCTTTTCTCGATTTATCATGATGTTGCTTATTGGTCCAGTTGTGAGGATTTTTGTTTTATGTTGAGGCATACTCCATACCGAAGGCTGTAGTCTTTGATCTTCATCAGGAAATGCTTCAAGTCCTTTTCACTTTTAGGAAGCAAAGTTGTGTCATCTGCATAACACAGGTTGTGAATAAGCCTCCCTCCAATCCTGATGCCCCATTCTTCTTCAAACAGTCCAGCTTCCTGGATTATTTGCTCAGCATTCAGACTGAATAGGTATGGTGAAAGGATACAACCCTGACGCACACCTTTCCTAACTTTAAACCACGCAGTATCCCCTTGTTCTGTCTGAATAACTGCCTCTTGATCTATGTACAGGTTCCTCATGAGCACAATTAGGTGTTCTGGAATTTTCATTCTTCGCAATGTTATCTATAACTTGTTACGATCCACACAGTTGAATGCCTCTGTATAGTCAATAAAACACAGGTAAACATCCTTCTGGTATTCTCTTTCAGCCAGGATCCATTTAACATCAGGAATGATATCCCTGGTTCCACATCCTCTTCTGAATCCAGCCTGAATTTCCGGCAGTTCCCTATTGATATACTGCTGCAGCTGCTTTTGAATGATAGTAATGGTATTGTTCAATAATTTCCACGTTCAGCTGGATCATCTTTCTTGGGAACAGGCAAAAATATGGATCTCTTCCAGTTGGTTGGCCAGGTAGCTGTCTTCCAAATTTCTTGGCATAGATGAGTGAGCATTTCCGGCACTGCATCTGTTTGTTGAAACATCTCAATTGATATTCCATCAATTCCTGGAGCCTTGTTTTTTTTGCCAATGCCTTCAGTGCAACCTAGACTTCTTCTTTTAGTACCATCGTTTCTGATCATACAGTACCTCTTAAAATGGTTGAATGTCGATCGACTCTTTTTGGTATAATGACTGTGTATTCCTTCCATCTTTTTTTGATGCTTCCTATGTTGTTTAATATTTTCCCCCATAGAATCCTCCAGGATTGCTACTCGAGGCTTTAATTTTTTCTTCAGTTCTCTCAGCTTGAGAAACGCCGAGCACGTTCTTCCCTTTTGGTTTTGTATCTCCAGGTCTTTGCACGTGTCATTATAAATACTTTGTCTTCTCAAGCCATCCTTTGAAATTTTCTGTTCAGTTCTTTTACTTCATCATATCTTCCTCCTGCTTTAGCTGCTCGATGTATAAAAACAAGTTTCACAGTCTCTTCTAATACCCATTTTGGTCTTTTCTTTCTTTCCTGTCTTTTTAATGACTTCTTGCTTTCTTCATGTATGATGTCCTTGACGTCATTCCACAACTTGTCTGGCCTTTGGTCAATTAGTGTTCATTTCAAATCTATTTTTGAGATGGTCTCTAACTTTAGGTGGGATATACTCAAGGTTGTACTTTGGCTCTCGTGGACTTGTTCTCATTTTCTTCAGTTTCAACTTGAACTTGCATATGAGCAACTGATGGTCTGTTCCACAGTCGGCCCTGGCCTTGTTCTGACAGATGATACTGAACTTTTCCATCATCTCTTTCCACAAATGTAGTCAATTTGATTCTTATGTATTCCATTTGGCGAGGTCCATTTGTACAGTTGCCGTTTATGTTGGTGAAAAAAAGCATTTGCAAAGAAAAAGTCATTGGTCTTGCAAAACTCTATCATGTGATCTCTGGCATCGTTTCTATTACCAAGGCTGTATTTTCCAACTACCAATCCTTCTTTGTTTCCAACTTTTGCATTCCAATAACCAGTAATTATCAATACATTCTGATTGCATGTTTGATCAATTTCAGACTGCAGAAGATGGTAAAAAATCTTCAATTTCTTCATCTTTGGCCTCAGTGTTTGGTGCGTAAATTTGTGTAACAGTCGTATTAACTGGTTTTCCTTGTAGGCGTATGGATATTATCCTATCACTGACAGCGTTGTACTTCAGGCAAGATCTGGAAATGTTCTTTTTGACAATGAATGCAATGCCATTCCTCTTCAAGTTGTTATTCCAGCATAGTAAACCATACGATTGTCTGATTCAAAATGGCCAAGACCAGTCCATTTAAGCTCACTAATGCCTAGGATATCGATGTTTATGCTTTTCATTTCATTTCTGACAATTTCCAATTTTCCTAGATTCAAACTTCTTACATTCCACGTTCCGATTACTAATGGATGTTTGCAGCTTTCTTCTCATTTTAGGTCACGCCACATCAGCAAATAAAGGTCCTGAAAGCTTGACTCCATCCACATCATCGTGAAAACACAGCACAATGGATAAATTACAGTATATTCACAATGAAATACTATGCAACAATATATAGTAAAACCTGTGAAAGCCAGAACATGAGTAAGGCGGAAACCTGTCAGAGAAGGAAAACGTAAGTATTTTCCAGTAATAGCGACAGAAAAGTAGTAAGAATGCACCCTGTGAAAGGCAGAAAACTTGCCAGACTCGGAAAAACAAGGCAGTCCTGTCAAATTTGGGCTCTCACAGGTTTCAGTGTAGACGAATAAATAGAGCTACAAGCAGAAGAAACATGATGAATCTCAAACACAAAGTATGGCAAGAAATTTAAAAGTAGGCAAAACTAAACTATATTGTTTAGGGATGTATGAAAAGCTGATAAACGTATAATGAAAGGCAAGAAAATGATTATCATAATAATCATGAGAATGATTACCTTTAACTAAGGGGAAGGCAGGTTATGATTAGGAAGGGGTACATGGAGGACCTGATAATTTGTTATAGCAATCCTAGGAAGCTAATACTGTTGTTAGTTGCTGTTGAGTTAATTCTGACTCATGGAGACCCCACATGTTCTATTTCTTAACCTGGGTGATGATTACATGGACGTTAGTGTTTCAGTAATCATGTTAAGCTGTACATGTATATTTTATGAACTTTTTGGCATGTATGCTATATTTCATAATGCAAAAAAAAGAGAAGAAAAACTAAAAAACAAAGCTTATTCTACTAATTTTTCTCCCTTGAATTTGTCCCATTATCGTTTTTGGTATTCATTATTTTCCCACTCATAGCAAATTCTAGAATAAATTTGCTACTAACATTGAGGGTCTCCTAAAGTAGATTTCCTCAAATTTATATTATAAAGAAATTTAAAATCTTCATTCAAAATGGTATCTCTAAAATAGATAAAGGTATTTTAGAAGGTTTTAAAAGAAAGATACCAAGTAAGGGGGTTGAAAAGGAGGTATTACTGGTAAAAGAGGTCAAGTTCAGTAAAAATGTCAGATAGTAGAGGAGTTAAGAATACTACTTAAAAAAAAAAAAAAAAAAGGAATCTTGCTAGGATTAAAAAAACAAACAAAAAAACTCCACAAAATTATTTTATGGCCAGCCCTGTGTCGTCCTACTTTTTTCCAAATCTTTGCTTTAGTTTATGCTTTAAGAAAAACCAAACCCATTGCTGCTGAGTTTTTTTCTAACTCACAGCGATTCTATGGAACAGAATAGAACTGCCTCATAGGGTTTCCAAGGCTGTAAAATCTTTAGTGAAGTAGACTGCCAGATCTTTCTCTTGCTAAGCGGCTGGTGGATTCAAACCAGTTAGCAGCCAAGCACTTAACCACTGTGCTACCTCATCATTTTAATAAAAATCACAAAACCTCTGAGAACCCAAGTAAGGCAAACAGTTTATTCTCCAGCCGTTGTGAAACAAAAGCAAGTGGTTATGGAAATGAGTACAAAGGCAGAAAGAGACAGACTAGGGTTTAAGGAAACGAAATGTTAAGGATAAATCATCAGCAAGAGTTTCTAACGGAAAGATAAAAGTTAATGATGCTAAGGGATACTAAGTTAAACCTCAGTCATCTTAATAGATCAATATGTAGTCATCAAAAAATATTATCTATTTTGGAATATCATGAAAAAATGTACAGTTAAAAAAGTATATAAACTTGCATATATAGTCCAGTCACAATTGTGAAAAATGATTAAAAAAAATGGAAAGGGTTTTCCTGTTGAGTTGATTCTGACTCATAGTGACCCCATGTGTTATGGAATATATAGATGGCATGTTTTCCTCTTATTATACTTCTGTGTTTTCCAAATTTTATATTGCAAGCATATACTATTTTTGTAATAAAAATATATAATTTATTTGAAAGTAACAAAATTGTGCTGTCAGCTTGCTCTAAAAATATTGTCTTTAAAATTAATGGCTGGCCAATGTTTTCTGAATTTATTATTTACATTTGTCTAATTCTAAAAAGGATTTGAGCCAGCTTACCAAAAGGAAAAAAGAAAAAGAAACAAACAAAAAAAACCCAAAAAACTAATGAACTTAACTCAGACTCAGCAGAAGAGATGGATTACATACCTTTCAAATTCTGCTAAAGACTGTAAAGAAGCTGACTCTTGTTTAGGCACAGATTCTGTAAACATTTCATTTTAATAGAAAGGGAAACGAATAGCACACTAACCATATGATCATACTGGCCATACAATTATATATACATTATTCACATGGTCATTCTTTACACTGAAATATCCTCAAAGCCCAGAACATAATTTTAAATGTAGTTTTGTGAAGACATTTCTACAGACAGCGAATGTAACTGGGTCTACCTTTACAGTTTTCTGGGAATCCAATTTAAGGTCAACTAAAAGAATCAAGAGGAATAAAGTATATGACAACTATTCTCTAATGTCAATTGTCTCTGTTTGGCTACTGACAAGAGCTGTTGTATAGATTATTCAAAATTAAGTTAGCCAAAATCTATAAAAGCTTCTAGAAAAAGATACAGGAGAATATTTTCATAACCTTGTTGTAGGCAAGGATTTCTTAGGATACAGATAGCACTAACCATAAAAGAAACAGGACTTTACCAATACTAAAAACTTCTCATCAAAAGACACTATGAAGAAAACAAATAGGCAAGCCATATATTGGAAGAAAATATTCATAACAGACATATGACAAAGGACTTATATCCAGAATATATAAATAACAAGACAAATAATCCAATTAAGAAATGAGCAAAAGACTTGGGCAGACACTTCATAAAACACATACAAAAGGCCAATGGTGATATGAAAAGTATTCAACATCATTAGTTGTCAGGGAAACGTCATTGGGGTAAAATGGCAAAAATTAAAAATAATGACAGTAAATGTTGGAGAGTAGGTAGAGCAACTAGGACATCTTTAGATTATTGCTGGGAGTGTGACACGTTACAATCACTTTGGAAACTGACACTTTCTAAAAATATTAAGTGTACATCTACCCTCTGACTCAGGAAACCTACTCTTAAGAGAAATAAAAGCATATAACCATCAAAAGTTGTACACAGGAATGCTCTAAGAAACTTTTGTCAGAATAGCTAAAAAATGGAAATTGGTCAGGTGCCCATTAACAGGAGAATGGATAAACAAACTAAGGGATATTCATATGAATGTCATGGAATACTATCCAAAAATAAAAATAAGTGAACCACTGGTATACACAACAACATGGATAAATCTTAAAAACATTAAGCCAGACACAAAAAAAGTATATATTCTACATGACTGAATTTATATGGAGTTCTAAAATAGGCAAAACTAATTTCTGGTAATAGAAATCAATCAGTTCAATGGTTGCTTTGGTGAGGGGCAGGGTACAGGAATTGACTGGGAAGAAGCACGAAGGAACTTTTTGGGTGACAGAAATGCTGTTTTTAAACAGGGTATGGGTTATACAAGTACACATATTTATCAAAATTGATTAAACTGTACCCTTTAGATCTGAGCATTTCACTGTATGTAAATTATCTCTTGATCAAAAAAAAAATTAGGTTAGTTTGGTGGAGGCAAACTTATGGCTGCTAAGAAGTGTTTACTAGAAGAAGACATAGGGTACCTTTTAGATTCAACAACTGTAAAAAGCAAACTTGTAACAACTACAAACCTTAGTTGTTACAAACCTTAAATAATCTGACATATTCTTGCCCTTGTGAATAAGGCAGGTAAAGATTTTTCTAATGATCATTCTTTTTAAATGCTTCCACAAAAACCAAAGCCCAAGGACTAAAACTACAGATTTATACACCATAAAACATGAAAATGTGACCTTGATCTACATATGAGGCAGAAAAGCTGATTAATGCCTCAACTCAATTTAGTTATTTTAAGAGTTGTGCTTTTAATAATTAAGGCGGTAAACTCAATCAAGAATCTGTAAAGACTTCAAATCCATCTGAATCTCAGGTAAAGAGCTTTGTAGTTAGGCCCAAATGTGTTGTCAAGGCTCCACTGCCATGGTTGCCTATTTAAATCCAAATCCAGATGATAAAGCTAAGTTATGAAATAAAAGCAAATGTCAAAATAATATCTAGAGCTGGGGAAAATGGAAATGGAACATCCAGGAGGGGAGGGAAGGAGGAAATCTTTATGATCAAAGACTTGAGATCATTTATCACCATTAAAGGACATTAATAAATTCTGCATAAAAATAATTTCAAACTTACTTGATTACTGGAGGCAATGTATCAAGTCTAGTTTCTGGGCTCCAAGCTATGCCATCTACCCTGACTCCATGGTGAAATTTTTGTAGTGTTTTATACTGAATTCCTTCAACGTCTGCTTCTTCCTCCTAAGCACGCAGAGTAAATGGTTTAGTAAGTTATAAGAAAGAATAATTTGTATATCATTACAATGAAGAATTTAGCAGGTCACATATTTGTTTTTGAGAAATTCAAATGCATATTAGATATTCAGATTTAACTAGTTCATCGAAATAAAAAACCACCACCAACACAAAAGCTAAAGGCTCACAAAATAAGTCAAAAGCAACTAAAATCAAACAATAAACACGTTACACTTTATCTCAATTAGGAGATATTTTATTCCTAATAGTAAACATATTTCACAAACTCAATGAAAAAGGATTGTTCTGAGAATCTGAATAGTCTACATAAATGAATTACTACACTTGGATTATGAAATGACAAAGATTTGGAATAAAAAAAACAAAAACTAAGCTGAACATAAAATTTTGATTATGTAGAAGATACTCTGGGACCTTATGTTGCTTCAGAGTCATTATAATAATATCAACGATTTTCAAATATTATATATAGCAGTATACAAGCATAAGATGTTACAAATAGGTCATCTGTACTATTACAGTCTGTGAATAATGAACATGCACATAATCTGGTTAGTCTTTTGGACATTTGATTCTGGGTAAAAATGCTTAGTAAAGACAGTTCATTTACCCAGTTTGTACTACTAAAATGATTTCAGTTGTATTCTCATGGGAAGAGAGAAAGATGAATTCTAAAAAGCCAAGCCTTCCCTATGCTTAGCAATATGGACAATAACCTGAAATGCTCTCCCACACAAAAATAATGCAAAAATCCAAACCTAGAAAATAACTGGGAATTGAAGCACACAGTTGCCTTAACAGCATTTGCCTGTATTCAAATGACCTAGAGCTTCAGTCTGTAAGGGATAGGAGACAAAGCTTAGTGCCTGCACAAGGAAGGATGCCAGACCAGAGGCCTCTGTAGAACTCCAAGACCCTTAAAGGTGAAGTGGGGGATGGGAGGGGGTAACCGCTATGGAAAATACCTATCACGGCTCTGGGTGAATGCCAAGAGAAAGAAAAAGACACTCCTGAGGAATACCAACCATTGGCTCGAGGCTTGAATTCACGTCTAGAAAATAACAAAGAATTTATTTCAAAGTGGTCATATGTTGGTAGCGGCCCCCAGCAACTAACAGAATCAAAGGCAAATTCTCTCTGGGTGAACTACCTCTACCTAGCCTTCAAGAAGTTCCCACAGATAAGTACCATGAACACAGACAACAAAATAGCAGAATTGAACCTGCAAAGGCATCAGAGAAAAAAAATGATCAGATGCAAAATACTGGCCATATAAAACAATATCTAATTTGTTGGTTAAAATGATAGAAAACAAAAATGCTAGACAACAATATAACTTTGGAGGGAGTGGTAACAGTTCAAAGGTTCAAAGGCCCTTGTCTTATTCATAAAGAAGATAAAGAGAATAATTTTTTGCCTAATTAAGCATGCATGTTAAAACGCCTTTGGTAACTACTAAAAAGTGAGGAATAGCACATAAAACTTCCACTAACAGAGGGAAAAAATAAACAAGGGGGTAAAAAACACAAGTGGCAGACATTATAAGAATCATTAGCAATGTTCTCGATAGTAAAAAAACGAAAGTAACCCCAATATTGATCAATAGGAGAGTGGATACATTGTGGTATACTCACATTACCAGATCATACAGCAGTGAAAATAAATTAACCTCAGCTTGAAGGAATCTCAGAAATATATTAAGCAATAGCAACAAACTACAGAAGAACAGAATACAGAATAATTTCATTGATACAAAACTGAAAACATGAAAAACAACTGACTGACTTGGGATACTGACACATATGCCAACATTATAAACAAAAGCGAGCAATGACAAACACAACATTTTAGACATGGCTACCTCTCTTGGTGGCCAGAAAGCAGTAAGCGAATAAAACCCAAGGGGCTTCAAAGGAACTGCTAATGCTTTACTTTTTAAGCTGGCTAGGTAGTAGGGACTCATTATTATTATTTATACTTTATACATGCAATACATACTTTTATAAGCATAAAATATTGCAATTTAAATAATGAATAATTACCCAAGGTATTCTCTACATTAAGTGACTATAGTTATCTTCTACAAAAAGCTCATGGGGTTATAAAAGTCTATCAGAGAAAAAAATCCAGAGCAGGTGAAACTTGCTATTAAATGGAATACATATGTATATAGATGGTAATTATCTGAAGTCCCAGTCTAATAAGCTGGATTTCATTCAGCTGGAATCGAAATGGAAAGTTTTATAATGTATGTTCTAACTGAATTCAGGCGGATGTGTTGATTTTCCCAGGAGAGCCTTTGGGATCCTAGCAAAGTCGCTGCACAGATACGTTACATGTGTCTTTCTCTACGTAATTCAGATACCCTTTGAAAGCTACTTTAAATTCAGATGAACTTAGGGTTAACAGCAAAAGTTTTTCCATAAGTGAAAAAAGGAAACAGAAATACATTTATCAAGGAAACAAAAATGCTGCCAATTTCTATTACTTTCATAATTTGTATGTATAATAGCCATATACCTAACAGCCAAACTTGCCAAGGCAGCAACCACTAAGCAATTTTAAAGTAAGTTTAGGAGCCTAATCATAAATTGACTTCATAGTTTGAGTTAGTTCTCCTTTTCCACACTTGAGAAATCAATCTTCTGAGAAATGAAGTTTTTACATTATAACACACATTATTTTGCTACTGTAACCATAGTGGTGACAATTAGGTACTGTAATTTGTTACTCAAATTACAGATGGAATTATTGGGTGGTGACGGAGAGAGGGGATAAAGAAATCCCAGGGACTGTACAGCCTGAGCTTTATGTATTACCAGTGAAGCTTTTTTTCCTGGCAGCAACATTTGCCACTGAGCCAACTAAAAGGGCAGGGTGTGTATGTGTGTGGTATAGGCAGAGATGAATGCTATTTTGGGTTTTGTGTGGGGTGTAGGCAGTATTGTATAGGCAGGAAATGAAGACTCTTTGGAAAACTTGCTATAATACAAATGATTACACAAGGCTCTAGCATATTTGAGGTTGACGCGAAACCAGGTCGATGGAAGGGTTATTTTAAGGGTTTGAAATTGGCAAGCTGTCCCACCATACCCATTTAAGGCCAAATACAGAATTTCAGATTTAGATGAGACTGTAAACTTTATTTACTTCAATTCTTTCATCTAATGCTTGACTCTCTGGTAAAATGTCTGTAAAAAAAGGTGCAACCCCCTCCAAACGTCTTCTGTGAGTGGGACCTAGCTGTTTCTCGGGGAAGCTTATATAATTTGGGGATAGATCTGATTATTAGAAAAGTTCTCCTTATGCCAAAATCTGCTTCCATGTAAATTCTACTCATTGGCCCACGTTCTGCTCTTGGCATCATACGGAGTAAGACTAATTTAGTGATGGCAAACAACTGGCCACAGCTGATCTCCCTCAGGTAAACACACTCAAGGAAGCACATTCAACATCAGCACACACTCTAAGCAGCAATTCCAATCAAAGAGAGTTAATAAATAATATAAAATCCACTTATCATTCCTAGTCTAATCCCTCTTTCACAAGACAGTTTTAAATATTTTAGTACTATTTTAAAATCTGTCTTCAAATACATTATCTCTTCTGAATTATAATGCACCCCTGAGAGCTAATTACTTATTATCGGCTATTTACAGAAGAGGGTACAGCGCTGCATTGACCAATATGGTAGCCACTAGCCACATATGGCTATTAAGCACTTGAAATGTAGCTAGTTCAAACGGAGATGTGCTATAAAGTATGAAATATACACCAGATATCCAAGACTTAGTACAAAAAGTATATAAAATATCTCATTAATTTTCTTATACTGGTTATATGCTAATATGTTTTATAAATACCAGGTCTAATATATTGTCAAATTACACCCGATTTTTACTTTTTATACTGTGGCTACTACACTTACTTTGTGACTCATATTTCTATTGAACCTTGCCAAATGAGCCCCCTTTGGTAGTCTAATCATTACAGAGACTCATGGTGAACACTCAGGTGAGTAAAAACTCTAAGTCACATTTCTTCCTTCCAGCTCTCAGAGTTCATCATTTTAAGACTTTATGTGTATTCACCGTTACTAAATTTTAGCTTGTTCAACTTGGCCTACTAATCCAATCTATGAAACAAGGTTAGGATTCTAGCAGAGCAGGTACTCAATAAATACTTAACTGAAGTCTGTCATCCAAAGTATTAGGTATTCTTCTCAGCTTTGTGTTCCATATAAGTTGAATGTGTTTGCCTAAATCAATGCTCTCATCCAAGTACTAATGAATATGTTGGGGGGTGGGGGGGAGACAAAGCTCTGTACCACCAGAGGCCTCAATTCATTATGAAGATCCTTTGAATAGACTTACAAACTTTCACACTCTCTCTGACCCTTACACATAGGGCTTTTATAGACATTGCCCCGTTTTACATTTAAAATCTCCTAAATAAGGGTCCCTGCTTTTTTAAAAAATGTGTCATCAGTTCCCGGCACCTAGTGTGTACTCAAGAAGTCCCTGGGTGTCACAAATGGTTAAGCTCGTAAGTACCAGCCAAAAGTTTGGCAGATTGAACCCACCCAGAAGTGCCTTGGAGGACAGGCCTGGCGATCTGCTTCTGAAAGGTCACAGTTTTGAAAATCCTATGGAGCAGTTCTACTCTGCACACATGGGGCCGCTAAGAGTTGGAATTGACTCGATAGCAACTAATAACGAATAACAATACGGTAGTCCAGCTGAAGCCAAACAGTCATTTTATAGCCTAAAAACCAGAAATTCTCATCCCCACCCTAAGAGACAATGGGGGATAATATAAGAGCTTTCGTATTCTACTCAGACCTCAACGAACTGAAACCTTTAACTCATTCTTTTCTTGTAGGGTAAATATAAATGCAGTCCAATTTTATATAACTTTATACATTGTACTTTAAAATGCTAAATTGCATTTACGATGTTGAAACACTTTAAAATGCTGAACTGCCCCAAGTAAAGACGAAATAATGCTTGCAATTTTAGTGAGAAAGTTGTTTTAAATCTTTTAAACCTGGTCACAGCCAAATTACCTAATCAAATAATCATAATTTGAGAAATAAGATTCTATGAATAATACTCTTATAAACAAAGGATTAACCAAGATTCCTGAGGATTAAACCCTCATTGTTCAAAGTCTCTCTCACATGGAGAACTAGCTTTCCTGTAAGAAAACATGGTGTGTGCTCACCATAAATCAATCTTACTTTGGCAATTTAAATATGGGACTGTGCCTGTGTGTCACCATTGTCCAAACCAATGTCCAAAGAAAACTTAGGCATTCTGGCTCCAGAGTTCATGCTCTTAATGAGCATGCTAGACAGCCTGCTCAAATAGTATAATTTCATACTTTGTATATTCTAATTGTATGCTTTAGATGTGTAAAAAGTATGAGAGTACATTAATAGAAAAGTGGAATCTTACAAAAGCTACAAAATGCCCTGGAGGACTGATTTGTAGGCTCTCAATAGGAGCTTGTTTTCTATGTCAAAGGGGAAAGAAGAAAAATTGTGATAAATTGCGTCATCCCATTTAATTGGAGTTTTGTCATCACCTCTGTAATGTTTATTCAATCTCAAACATATATGATTACGAATGCCCTTTTCTGTGGTTCTTTGTATCTTTTTTTTTTTTTTTTACATTCAAACTCAGTATAATTTCAAAGTTCAGCTCTGGTTTGTATACATTTTCTTATCAGTGAAATATCCTCATTGTCATTCACTGCAGTTTTGTAGACTAACCTGAAAAGTACAAGTGCCAATGACCACATAATTATTGCCACCATATGCAACTAGGTTTCCTGAATTGCCACTCTCAAAAGGATTAAATTCTACCACATGCACATAATCTTCACAATTCACAGTGTAGGCAGCATTTCTTGTAGCATCTTGCTTCATCTTGTATGTCAAAACTTGAGAGGTTGTAGAAATAAAATAGCCTTCTACTGGGCAAGGTCACCAAACTGTAGAGTATAGCACAAACAGAATTAGAAATGGTCAAAATGTTATTCAGCAAATGAATCACAGTAAAAATGTGGCATCCACTGCCACAGAAGGCTCAAAAAGAACGAAACATTTAAAGCACTTATCACAGAAATGGCAGGAAAATAATTTAATCAAATTATTAATGGTGCAATACCTGCTTTACAGTTTTCCACATTTGTGAATGATACCTGCAGAGTAAATTATGGTAAAATTGTGTTTGGACTATCTAAAAGACATGGCGAATGCTTGAAAATGCAATCAGTTTAATACGTTCATAAAAATTAATAATAGGTGTACCCTGGTGGCACAGCGGTTAAGTGCTACGGCTGCTAACCAAAAGGTCAGCAGTTGGAAACCGCCAGGTGCTCCTTGGAAACTCTACTGGGCAGTTCTACTCTGTCCTGTAGGGTCGCTATGAGTCGGAATCGACTTGACGGCAGTGGGTTTGGTTTTTTCGGTTAACATTTACTGAGCACTATTTGTAGGCATCACACTAAGTACACTATGGGCATTATCACATTTAATATTTGCACAAGAGGCCAAGTACTATTTACGGTTCTCCTTTTACAGATCAAGAAATTGAAGCTTTAGGTTAAGTAACTTGTCAAGCTCCAAAGGGGCGCCAGGATTTGAAAAAGATTTTTCTATATCTTGGGCGTCAATGATAGGGAAGAAAAACACAGGAGGCCACAATCCAAGGACAGTTATGACCCGGCGTGAAAAACGACTATAATAGAAGTACATACAAAATATGATAGAATCTGGAGGGAGTGCCAAAATGTGTCATAAAAAAACAACATTCATAAAACCAGACACAAAACTTCAACGAACCAGTCTGGGCCTAATGTGCATTCTGGAAATAGGATTCCCAAATGTAAATTGTGGATTCTAAAGAGTTTTTTTTGTTGTTGTTTTTACAATTAGACAAGAGTTTTATGCACCTAAAAACACCTCGGTTCAGCAACAAACACATCAAACACCCGATGGGTATTACTAACAATCAGTTAAGATGAAACCCACTTCAGAGACCGAATAAATTAGTAACCTTACGGTGGGCATCCGGAACTGGACACTTGTTAAGAGTAACCAGCAGTTGAGATGCCCGGCAGAACGGTGTGGGAAACCCTGAAGATTCGAGGAAAACTCCGTCCCGGCTTCGAACCTACGGCTCATTAAACAGTACCCCATCTTACTACACTTCTTAGGGACTCACTGTACACAGCGGCCCAGACTAAAACTGGAAGGGTAGAGAAAGAGGGTGGGGAGCAAGGGAAGTCCCTGCAACTAGCCCCGACGTCTCTCCCCGGGACAGGCGCGTCCCATGAGAACCTGCTCCAGCTTCCCCAGACCTGCGGTCGGAGGGAAAAAGAGTGGGAACAGCCGGGAGAGAGGAGGAAGTCTAGGGGACAGAGCGGGGGCGATGGGCTGCCGGCAGCAAAGCCGCACCGTCCCTTATACGCCACGCGCCATACGCACCGGAGGGCGCCGGGCCGCGGCCAGATGGAAGCTGGTCTCCGCTGGGGGCCGCAGCAGCATGCTCCGGCTCTGCTTCCGGGTCGGAGGGCGAGCGCGCTGATTGGCTCTCGGGCCCTCCCGCGAGATTTGAAATGTAACCTGCAGCGGCCAAAGCAGTCGAGAGCGGGTTACCTTGCATGCAGGACGTTTTACCGGTCAAGTCTGCTCTCCCGGTGGTCTCGCTCGAGCCAGGTGAGTCTCGCCTCGCCCCTGCCCGCGTGTCGTACTTTCAGTGATGATTCAAGCTGGGGCTATTGAGGGCGTTTCTCTAACAGCCAAGAGTCATGTGACCATGTAGGGGTGTTATTTGTGCAGTTGCTTCGCGCTGGAGTCTGGGGGTGTCGGACAGAGTTCACAGTATCTAGTGATGGCGTCGGAAGGTCCTGAGGTAGCGCCTGCAGATTGGGATACTGAAGCCCAGAGAGGGCGGCCTGCTTACCAGGAAACCAGAGTTCCAGCCCTAGCACGGACGCTGACTCCAAATTCTTTTGACTCCCATCATGTCCTTCCAAGAAACATATAGGACCTGAATTTTGACAACAATAACAGCAACAACTGTCATTTTTTTATTGAGCACCATTAGGTGACCGGCACAAGGTGTATTACGTACTTGTCTCATTAAAGTCTCATAACAATTCTGTGAGGTAGGAATTATCTTCGCCCTTTTATAGATGAAGAGACTGAAACCCTGTCGGAGATTTTACATACTGGAGGACATGCAGCTAATAAAAGGGAGAACCCTGGTGTATCTGATTCGAAAGTATAGTACTTTTCAGCCATCGCGCACCGCCTCCCCAGTGACAATCTCCTACAATATCTGCTCAGGTGCAGCTTTGAATCCAATTAAAAAAAAGTGGAAAAGATACGTAACAAAACATTTGCCATTTCAACCATTTTTACTTGCACAATTCAGTAACATTAATTACGTTCACCATGTTGCACAGTCATCCCCACTTAGAATCCAATTTTTTAAAACAAATATTTATTATTGCTACCACCTTTTACTGTTTTTGTATAGCGCAGCCTGCCATTCAGAGTGCTTGTTTTTCGTTATCTCATTGAGTCCTCACAACTTGTTTGGAAGGTAAATAGAGTGAATAGTGTTCCTGTTCTCATTGTGACGATACTTTTACTTAGGCAGCCAAATGTAAATCTTATCCCCTAGGTTCACACAGTCAGCTGCTGGAAGAGCTGGGACTAGACCAGGAGTTGGCAAACCGTCTGTGCTGCCTGCTTTTGTGCAGCCAGCTCCTGAGCTAAAATTGGATTTTACATGTTTAAATGATTGGAAAAACCAAAAGAAGAGTACCATTTTGTGACGTGTGAAAACTATATGAAACTCATATTTCAATGTCCGTAAATAAAATTTTATTGGAGTGTGCTCCAGCTGAGCCGCAGTCACTCATTTATATATTGTTCATGGCTCTTTTCATGCTACAGGGGCAAGTAGAGTAGTTGCGGCAGAGACCCTGTGGCCTGCAAAGCCTCAAATATTTAGTATTTGGCTCTTTCCAAAATGACCTTTGGAAGAGACTGTTTCCTGTTTCCAATAATAATGCTCTTTCAGTTTTAACTCAGAACAACTTAGAAACTCTTAATGTATGATAATAGCTAACATTCAATGTGCTCTTACCTGTGCCAGGCACTATTCTAAAAGTTTTATTTGTATTTATCTCATTTGCTTTTCACAAAACCCTGTAAGATTGGAGCTGTCATTATTTTCATTTTCAAGATGAGTAAACTGAGGCAGGGAGAGATGACATAACTTGGCCAAGACCTCAACGTCTGTTAAGTGGTGGACCCAGGATTCAGAACAGTCTAATTCTGAAAGAGTCTTCATTCTTAGCAATGTGGACTCATAATACCTGTGAAGCCAGTAAATAATTTATTGGCAAAGATTTATTTTAGGCAAAGTGATCATATTGCCCAGGCTGAAGCTTTGTCTTCACCCTTTTTTTTCTTTTAAAAGGTGAAGGTGACATTTTGAAAGGAAATGTAACTCTTAGCTTTTTATGAGGAGTTATATTTATGTAGACATTTTCCATCTGTATCTTTAAATTGTATTACTGATTATGTCTATATTTAAACTCTTTATCAATTTTAACTAAACTCGTTTTGTAAATGGCATGTGCCCTTTTTATTCATACAAACCCAAGATGTTTAGTAAGCCTATGGGATTCTGCTTATGCCACATAAAAGTAGAAGAAGAGGATGCTAGAAGGAGTCAGTAAATAGGATATATACAGTATAATATCCACAATGGAGATGTGAATATGTCGGAGACTGGTATATTTAAAGAAGAAAAGTGTTCAGTAGGCATATCTATAAACTCAGTGAAAAGAATTTGCTTGGTTATACAAAACATTGGAACTACAGCTTTCTGAAAGGTTTTGTCTGATCAGGAGAGGCTATGTAATATAGTGGTTTGAGAGCACAGTTTATGGAGTTAGGCATCTTGGGTTTAGGTCTGGTTAGACCATTTGCTTCCTGAGTGACATGGGGCATCAATGTTTTCACAGGTAGAATGTAAAGTGAGAATAATAATACCCACCACGTAGGACTTTGGTGAGGATTAAATGAGTTAATAAATATTAAGCTTTTGAAAAGTATCTGGTACCAAGTAAGAGCTCCTAAATATTAGCAAGTATATTGGTTATCTCTTGCTGTGTAATGAGCCACTCCAAAAATTAGGAGCTTAAAGCAACAGTCATTTTATTTGCTTATGATTCTGTGGATCAGCAGTTTTAGCTGGGTTGAGCTAAGTGGTTCTACTGCTGGTCGTGAGCCTAGGATTACTCATGTGGCTGCAGTTCATCTGGTAAGTTCACTGGGGCTATGTAGTCTAAGTTAGTCCCACTCACTTATCTGTGAATTGGTGTTGGTTGTCATTTGGAGTGCCTCAGTTCTCTTCCACATGGTACCTCCAGCAGGCTAGCTTGTACTTCTTCCCATGGCCATCTGAGTGTAGCGAGAGAGTGAGAGCAAGGCCTCTCGTTAGGAGGTTCCCAAGACCACCTCTGGGTTGGATGACTTGCTGAGATGACTCACAGGACTTAGCGTAAAGTCATACTCACAGCTCTGATTTATTACAGCAGAAGGATATAAAGCAAAAAAAAAAAAAAAAACCAAAAAACAAAAAACTAAACCCACTGCCATCGAGTCCATTCCGACTCATAGTGACCCTATAGGACAGAGTAGAACTGCCCCGTAGAGTTTCCAAGGAGCGCCTGGCAGATTTGAACTGCCGACCTTTTGCTTAGCAGCCATAGCACTTAACCACTACACCACCAGGGTTTCCAAAAAGGGAAAAGTCGCATGGGGAGAAGTCTAGGGGAAACCAGGTACAAGCTTCCTAGGGTCCTCTTTCAGTGGAGTCACACACCAAAAAAAAAAAAAAATTATTATTATTATTTTTTAATGCTTAATTCCCCCAGCAACAAGTGTGACAGCACGTTTGAAATGTTGCCAACCAAGGAAGCTCTTAAGAGGCTCTGTGCCCAGGGCTTATATTGTGGGCTGAATACCTAGGTAGCCTCTGGCAAAATTCCAGACTCCCAGAAGGAAAGCGGATGTTCAGGGTAAACTATATTGGTATTGTTTGTGCAGCTTAGCCATAGTGAGTCATTGTTATCAATTAATGGTAGCGGGAACCCTCCTGAAATCCAAGTTCCCAGACGCCAGCCAATGAATGACCAACTATGTAAGAAGTCCTTTCAAAGACAGTCGTCAGGCCTGCTGTGTTAACCCTTTTCTGCCCAGGCCTCTTGAGGCCTAGACTTGGGACCTCTGTAGTGTCATTTTCCTCACATTCTATTGGCCAAAGCAAGGCATGAGGATGGCCCATATTTAAATAGGGGAAAAATGCACCACTTCTTTGGCAGGGAGGGAAGAGCACGTAGGGATGGAAGGAATTTGGCTGTTTTTCTTTTTTTTTTTTTTGCAATTTACCAGATATTACCATGTATTGAAAACAAAAATTTTTTTTTAAATATAGCTTTTTTTTTTTAATTAGTTATTCCTTTGTCTATAATTATAAGTTTGCAGAATCTACGTATGTTTTGCATGGTTTTTCAGATTAAGGGTTGGATTTTGTTATTTCGAAAGATTTGAGTTAAAATTAACTGAGAGGAAGATATGGTTGCACAGGAGTTGTATTGTTATTCTGTTTTCCTAAATTTAATTAAAGGTGGTCTTGGTCAATATAAAATGACCTCTTGTCCGCTCTTTATTTTTTCTCTAACTCTGGTTGTTTACACATCTTAGATGTTAATTTCCAATTAAAATAATGCAACTTAACATTGTATCCTGTCCTACTTTAAGAGGATGGCTGTGCTTTACCAGACGTCCGTCTTGGATATGATCAAAGAGTTTAGACGGAATTGGCACACTCTTTGTAGCTCTGAGCGAACTACTGTATGTGGTGCAGACTTCATGCTCTTGGCATTGCAGCTTTCCATGGCAGAGAACAACAAACAGGTTAGTAAACTATAATTGGGTTACCTTTTTTTTTTTTTTTTTAACTATTTGGTTGTTGCTCATTTTAACAAGCTTAATTACATTAATTTTTTGAAATATATGGTCTCCTATGGTATTATCAGTATGCTGTTTTTGAAAATGCCTTTGCGTACCTGTGACTCAAGATATTAAGATTGTTTTTGAATGATTTATTTCAAAATTAGGGCCTTCGGATGTACAATTTGACATGGGACAATGCATATTTGATGTTTACTGAAGACTTTTAAGATAAACATGCAGATCATGGTTATTATGGTTAAAAAAATTTTTTTTAATATAAGACTTCTTTCTCTAAAAGAAGTTCTAGAAGGCACACATTAATAATGTTTATTTAAATGTAGCCACAAAGTACTTTATGACTGGTTTTAGACTTTGTGGTATAGATAGTCGTTCTCAGGCCAGTCTGTGAATGAGAGTCATTTGAGGACACATTAAAGAAAATACTGATGCCTGTGTCCCAATCCTGGAAAGTCTGATTCTCCTGATCTCCACTGAGATCTTGAAAAAAAAATTTTTTTTTTTAATCTTCACAGAGTCACTTTTATGTAGTTAGCTTGATGCTAGCTAGTGTTTGGAATGAGCCCCAGCTAAAAGGATAGGGGTATTCAGATGAGAGAAGGATGAACATAGGCTGGAGTGGCAAGGAAAGCGTTCTTAGATTTTAGACAGTGTACTTTTTTTTTTTACTTAAAGGAAGGGACGCCTTTGGATGGGAAGAATTTAGGAGAGAAATGAAGGAAGGGGAAAGTCAGTTCAGAAGAAGGGTCCAGGGCGATAAAAATCATGATGGTTTGAAGATGGTAAGGAGACCAGCTTGACTATACAAGAGAAATTTTGAAGGTTAGAATTGTTTTCAATAGGTTTGTTAGGCTAGATTGTGTAGTAAGATAAATATTAAGATGTATATTAAGATAAATTTTGAATATAGAAAATTTGAGAAAATTTTATTTTGCATTGTTATATGTAGCCAGTCGTTCTTTCAAAAAATATCTGTTGAGTTTTTACTGTGTCCTAGAAGTTATTTTAAGCATTGGGAATACAGCACTGAAGAAAATCCCCACCCTTAGGGAGTTAATATTCTAGTGGGAAGAGACAGATAATACTCTAATAAGTAAGATATTTAGTATTTTAGGGCATAGTAAATGCTGCAGAAAAAATAAAGAGATGGATCTGACAAATGTATAGAGGTTGGGGCAGAAGAGTTGTTGCAGTTTGGAGTAGGATGTTCAAAGAAGGCCTCATCTAGAAGATGTCATTTAAGCAAACACTTGAAAGAGGAGAAGGAGCTAGCCATTGGAATTTTTGTGGGAAGAGACTGCCAGGCAGAAGGAACAGTGGATGCAAGGGCCCTGAGGTGGGAATATGTCTGGCGTGTTCAAGGAATAGCAAGGAGGCCAATGTAAATGTTAGTTTTCTTCCTTCCTTCCACAGATTTTTTTTCTTTGAGCTTTTATGCGCCAGGTATTGTGATAGGTGGGGTTAAAATGGTGAGAAAAAACAGTCATGGCTGCTGCTTTTATGAAGCTTATTGCCTAGTAGGTGAGAAAGGCATGAGGTAGAGAATCACAGAAACAAATGTAAAATTTTAGCTATGAGAAGAAGAGGTATATGATGCTATGAGACCAAGGAGTTGACCTGGTCAGGGAGATGAAGTTGAGCAACAAAGGAAGGAGTGGGGTTAAGTAGGCAAAGGTGGGGGAGGGGGCGGGGAATGGGCAAGATGAGGATGGGAATAGCATATGCAAAGACCCTGTGGCAGAAGAGTACCGGTAGAGTTTGAGAAAATGCAAAAGGGCCAGTGTGATTGAAGGGGGAAGTTATGTATCCAGTGTGTTCTGTTCTTTAGTTTAAATCACCAAAAAAAAACAAAAACAAAAAACCACCAAACCAAGCACATTGTCACCAACTCGATTCCGACTCATAGTGATCCTATGGCATGGAGTAGAACTGCCCCATAGGGTTTCCAAGAAGTGGCTGATGGATTCAAACTGCTGACCTTTTGCTGACCACATGTGCATCATTATTCTCAGTCTCTCTCTTTGTATCCATCACTTTTTGAATACTTCTTTAATTTAAGGCACAAGATGTCCCTGTCTTATCTTGTTCTTTTTCTGCCCTAAACCTAGAATTAGCCATTTCTCCAAAGAGCCTTGGTTCCTTTTGGTAGGGAACGTTATTTACCAACCAAGATAACTGTCTCTAGGTGTATTCATTGCTGCTGTTCTGTGCTGTCAGGATGATTCCCACTCATAGTGACTCTATAGGACAGAGTAGAATGGCCCCATAGGGTTTTCTAGGCAGTAATTTTTACAGGAACATATTGCCAGGTCTTTTCTCCTATGGTGTGGCTGGTAGGTTTGAACAGCTAACCTTTTGATTAGCAGCTAAACACTTAACCATTGTGCCACCAGGGCTGCTTATACTCATTGCTACTGGGGTGTTATTATTTCTAGGCTCTTCCAGCAGACAGAGCTAGGAATTATATTTTTTAAAAAAAAAATCAAGAGTTTATACTTCCAACTCTAATTCCAGTCTAACACAGTAATATATATATATTTTATCTTCCCCCATTCCATATTGTATCTACCTCCCATTTCCCTTGGAAACAATGCCCTTGATGCTGATTTCATTTAATGCTCTTTCATTCAATTCGGCATATATCGGATGAATTGGAAAATTAAATTAAGAACAACAGACTCCATTTTATGAGAACAGTAAGCCAAGTACCTAGATAGCAAGGATTGCAGGAAGATGAATGTGGGGCACACCTATATATCTCAGGGTCTTTGCTTATCCAACAGGGAGCAGCTAGGAATTCATTTGAAAGGGGATTTAGCAGGCAGCAGCATCTCTGAGGGGTGACATTTGGGCAGCAATGCTATAGATCATGCAAAAGAATATAGAAGTTATTGACCAGGGAATGGCATGATGAAAGTAATATTTGAGGAGTATAAACCTAGTGAGAAGACTGTAGAAATCAGGGGATCATTAGGAAGCTATCCCAAATCCAGGCATGAGATTATAATGGTCTGGGCTACAGTCATGGCAGTCAGAACAACAGAAGAAACGGATTCGAGAAGTATTCCAAGAAAAGGTTGGTAAGACTGGTTGTCTGATCAAACATAGTGAATTAAAAAAGTCAGAATTAGAGATGATGCTTAGATCGTTTGAATAGCTTAGAGAATAGTTTTGCAGTTGCCACTGCAAAAATGAGAACAGCAGGAAAGGAAATCTTTGTTTTTTATTTTGAGTTGCAGTGGTGGTGGTGAAGGTGAGGGGGAGGTGGGGAAATTTAATTTGAAATAATAATAGAATTCAAGTGGGAATATTTGTGTTTTCCAGGAGATTCTGCAGTATCCCTTGATAACATACTCCAATACCTGAGAATCCTTATAAGCAGAAATTATCTTTTTTTTTCCTTGTTAGTTCACTGATTTCCAGGTTCCCAAATCAGTGGTAAGAATATAGGCCAAGTTGTAAGATGTTTGTGTTTACTCATGATTTTAAGTTAAATTCTGAGTTACTTAAATAATATAATAGCACTTGTCTCTAAACTAAATAAATGAAGCGAATCTATGAAAAGGCAGCTCAGAGAAGATAGTTTTTAAGTTCAAGGTCATGAAATGGTCCGTAAGTTGTTCCAAATATAAATGATTTCTATTACAAAAGTTATTTTTTATATGTTGGCTGAAATCTGGAATCCAGTCTACTGAGGAAACAGTGATGTAAGTGATAATTAGGTTCCTAGACAATTCCACAAAAATCTTATCTTAAAACCAAAATGTAGATGGAATATATATGTTTATAAGGAGAAGTCAGTGGAAGCATTGCTGTCACTGTACTAATAATTCAGCAGAACATTTGAATCAGGACTTCAAAAGAGCTTAAACCAGTTCAATCATGACTGAAGAAGCAGAATCAGAATAGACTCAAATTTTTTAACATTTTTAAAATTTTTTAAAAATTTAAGTGAAGCAAAACAATAAGCGAAATGGGAAAAATTATGAATTGAAGCTCTAGAATGGGAGATTTAGAAGAGGCATAGTGAGCCCTTTCAGGAGCCTGATGCTGGAGAATGGATTATTTCCGGGACTGTGGATAGCAGCACACATTCAAAGCAGTGCCCATCGGCCACCATCTTCAAGTGGGGCACAGCTGTTTCCAACTCTGCCAGTCAAGAGATTTGTACAACACACATGCTGCCCTTGTTTTCTAAGAGGGAGATTAATTTCCTAGCAGGGCTTCTACTTGTAGTTTTTCCCATCCCGTTTATTGTTCCGCTTCACCCACATTTTTATAGTTTGGATCTGTTAGGGCTTCACTTTGTCGGCCATGACTGAACCAGGCAGAACCAGTTTGGAGCATTGGCTTGAGTTCAGAAAGAAGTGGTTTTTTTTTTAATTATGAGCTAACTTTTGAGGAAAAAGCAAGTTTATTTAGAAGATGGTTAGGTAGACTTTGTAGGAATTTTTGTGAGGACTGCTTGAGACTTTAATGTTAAATGGCAATGATTCCTTTTCTCTTTTTTAAACACAATAAAAAATCTTTATCAAAGTTAAGCGTGCACATATTTAAGGAGTCAGATGGTTTTCCATAAAGGTTGGTATGAAAAAAACAGCAATTCCTTGGACTCCACTCTGTTTCCCAAGCTCCCCATTTCTTGCTCCTTAGAGACCAAGCCCAAGCCCACTGCCATCGAGTCGATTCCCACTCATAGCGACCCTATAGGACAGAGTAGAACTGCCTGATAGAGTTTCCAAGGAGTGCCTGGCAGATTCAAACTGCCAATCTCTTGGTTAGCAGCTGTAGCACTTAACCACAATACCACCAGGATTTCTTCCTTAGAGACAACCACTCTCAATTTTTAACTAATTCTTTTGGTGTTCATTCATCAAGTGTTTAGTGGTATGGATGAACCTTGAAGACATTATGTTAAGGAAATAATCCAGACACAAAAGGACACATATTGTATGAAACAGTAAATCCATCAAGACAAAAGAAAGATTGGTAGTTACCAGAGGGTGGAGGAGGGGGGATGGGAAAAGAACAGCAGCATGTCCACTCAAAATTGGTGAATTGTATTTCACGTGAATTATTCCTTATCAAAGAATTTTAAAAAGAGTTTTTATTAGATCACTACTGTGTGATAAGCATAATTCTATGTACTGTGGATATTACAGTGAATGAAACACATGAAAATCTCTGTTCTTTCTTTCTTTCATACAGTGTTGTACCCACCACAGTATGACCACTTTTTTGTCCACCCACTTGTCCCTTCCTCCCAATATAGTTATATTGTAATTTTGATTAAGACAGCTTTCATTGTTGTCCACTAAATGTTATTAGTAGCATTTTTTTCTTGGGTCATTATTTTTTCCCCTAGAGTTAATACTATTTAATTTTTTTTTGTTTGCTTAGATTTCTATATATTCTTTACTAATTGTCTCCAAAGTTTCTCCAGTTACATAAATTTCTTCTCAATATATTTTTTTTAAAAAAGTATTCTATCTCGAATCTCTTTGGAGATATCTTTTCTGGACTCTTCTGACCTACTTCAGTCTGGGTTGGTTGATCCCTAGGCCAGCTCCCATCTTTCTTTATCATGATCATTCTTACAATCCCCTATATCTTTCTTCTCTTTTGTACACCTTGTTGCTGGACCCATGTTTTACTCTTTCTTGATTTGCTCTCATGGTTTGATGGAGAACATTTGCCAGTAGCTTCCTGAGAAGGAGCTTAAGGGCATTAAGTTTTTAGAGACCTCGAATACCTGAAACTATATGTTACTCTTATACTTGTATGATCTTTGTTCTTATATGATGGCTTGGTTCTCAATTATAATTATTCCTTAGAATTTTGTCATTCTAAGTTTTGGTCATTTGTATGAATTTTTTTTTCCCTTTCTGGAGGTTGGTAGGTCTTACTCTTTGTTTCTAGTTTTGTTGAGCACTCAGAGGGGGCTTTTCAATCTGGGAATGCATGTCCTTTGTTCTTGGAAACTTTTGATTTTTTAAAAAATTTGTTTGCTTTTCTTCTTTTGGAATTCCTGGTAAATGGCAAACTTCCCTTTTATTGAAACTTTTAATTTTCTTATTTTTGCTCTTCTGTTTTCCCTTCTTTGGTTCTTCTACTTTTGTTCTAGTTTCTTCTTCTGTTCTACTTCCTGCATTTTTATTCTACGTTTTGTTTTCCTTTATCTTCCAACCAATATTCTATAAGATATTCAATGTTAAATAGTTTAGTGAATTTTCTGCTATTATCATCTTTACTTCCAAGGCCTCTTTTTTGTTCTTTCTCTTTTTAAACCCGCATCCTGTTCTTCCTTATAAGATGCAATATTTCTTCCTCCTTTTCTAAGAATACTAAATAATACTTTTTTCTGAGAATATTAATGATACTTATGAGGTTTTCTTCTTGCATGTTGTTTCCTTCAAGTTCTTTGTTTCTGCTAGTTTTACTTGGGAGGGTTTTTTTCCTTCCTATTGGAAATTTTTCTCATGATGATCGTTGGCCATCTACATAAATGGAGCACTAAAATGCTTATTGAAAGTGCTGACTACAGGCTTGTCTACCTGACCTGGCTGGGTCATTTGGTTGGGGAACCTCTGATGTCACTATCTTAAGATATCCTTTTTGGGTAGACAGGTTCCTCAGAAAAGAGCTTTTTTTCCTCCTGCCTGAATGGTGTAAAGCGTAGCTGACAGTGTTTTGGGGACCCAGTGGGAGTGCTATAATTCATAATACAAACTCGCACGTAATTCCTGTAGTTGTCAAATTAGGGTACTCTTGCCCTCAACTCTACTCTTTAGTTCACAGACTCTAAGTTTTATACTCTTCCAGGAATGTTGTTGTTAGTTGCAGTTGAGTTGATTCCAACTCATGACAACCCCACGTGTGTCAGAGTAGAACTGCTTCGTAGGATTGTCAAGGCTGTGATCCTTTGGAAGCAGATCATCAATCCTGTTTTCTGAGGTACCTCTGGGGGAGTTCGAACTGTCAGCCTTTTGGTTAGTAGTCTAGAGCTTAAAGGTTGTGCCACCCAGGAACTCCTGGAAATAAACTTCCAATTTTCTGCTCTCTCTTACCTCAGCAGAAATTAATTATTAGGCAAAAATCTCACTGAAGATCACTCAGAGAGGTAAGCACAATACTGAAGCTACTTCAAAAACCACTTCACTGGCTGTCGTCTCCACCCTCACCTCTCCTGGGCAGATTCTTTTTCTAGTGTATGTACTAAGATTGTTGGCCTTTAAGGGGCTTTGGCTTTTATATGATGGATTACATAGGGACGGTCTCTGATCTAGCTTCCTACCTTTCTTAGGCTTAGCTTTGGCTCTTAAACTTTGTGCTCAGGGTTCATGAAAACCAGGGGCTTGAGTACCACTGAGTGGTAGATGCCCTCAAGCAAACACAGGCTCCACCACGTATTTACCCCTCTGTATTGGCCCTTTGGAGCCCTGGTGGCATAGTGGTTAAGAGTTATGACTGCTGACCAAAAGGTGAGCAGTTCAGCAATCCGAATCCACCAGCTGCTCATTGGAAGGCGTTGGAAAGCCTACTCTGTTCTATAGGATTGCTATGAGTCAGAATCGACTCGATGGCTGCGGGTTTGGTTTTTGTCTTATGGGTTTCCTGGCAGTTTCTCATTATTTCTGACACCTTGGAGTTTCCCTTCTCTTCTGGACAATACAGTCATGCTTAAAAAAGAATTTTCTCCTGTAGTTTTATGTGTTCTCCACATTCAGTCTGCCAAATTGTCCTGTTAGTGAAATATGTCTATTTTTAAATTATAACAGATGGTATACATATTTTTATGCATCTTGTTTTTTTCAGTGAGCATTGTTTCCAGAACTTCTTCAGGTACTGTGGACAGAAAAGTGATCTCATTTATTCATTTTAACATTTTTATATCTTCCATTGTATGACTGATGAATTTTATTCGCTGGTGGATCTTTAGGTTGTTTGAAGTTATTTGCTGTTCCAAACAGCTCTACATTGAAAGGAGGTGTCTGTGCACCGAGCAAGGGGTTCTCTAGGGCCCGTACCTTACTGGTCACATGATAGATACAGCTTTAATTTGACTTGATACTACCATACTGCTTCAAAGTGGCTGTGAGAATTTACATTTATGTCAGCAGTATACAGGAGTACCATTTTCATGTCTCTCTCTCTTTTTTTTTTTCTATATTAGATGTTGTCAAACTTTATCAGAAAATAGAAAAAATGTTATTTCATTTTAATTTGTATTTTTTCTGATAACTAGAGCATTTAAAGTGCTTTTTTAAATGCTTATTTGACTGCGCAGATCTCTTCTTGAACTGTCCATATTCTTTTCTTATTTTACTACTGAGTTGTATTTGTCTCTTTCTTACTCTTTGAAAGATTATGTATATATAAATGTATATATTAATTTATTAACTCTTTATTATTCGTTTTGCTGATCTTGTATCATAGTGTGCTTCATTTTACTGACTTCTACTGAATTTTTTCTTTTATGTTGTTTCTCCAGCACTTTTATATGCCAGACCCCTGTACTGAGTCTTAGATTGGTAAGATTAATTAGTTGCTGGACGTCTTTACTTTGATGTTCCATTATCATGACCAGATCAATTTTTAAAAATAGAGCATACAGTTTGCTTCCTTATTCTACCTTCCTGTTCATATTCTTGATCTCAATGGCACCATTGTTCATTCAGCCACCAAAGTTAGATACCTGAGGGTCATCCTTGAGTCTCTTTTCTTTGCTCTTTATTGCAGTCCATTACCAAGTCCTGCTAGTTTTACTGCCTGAGGGTTTTAAAAATTTTTTATCATTAGTTTTTTTTAATCTGTCCTTTTGTTGTAGTCTGAAGAAATGCTACTAAGATAAGTAATAGATTCTGAGGTTATTTTATAAATAGAACCGACTAGCCGAGAACTAAACTTTGATGATCAGCCATAGGAAAATATGGAGAGAGAGAAATTTCAGAATACCCTGTCAGGTGTGTAACTTAATAGCCTATTAATTTTCTCACCTTTAATTTTTGTGTGTGTGTGTGTGTGAGATAAAAGTCATAGCAAAGAAGAGATTGGTGCCTGATGTCTGTGTCATAAATTGAGGCAATTATTAAGAATCAGTATTGTATAAAATTAAAGGGTATAGTTTTGGAGTCATACAGGCCATGTTCCAATCACTTCCTTTTATGTATGTATGTATGAATGAATGAATTACTTTTAAAGAAGTAAATATATTTTATTAAAAAGCTAAGTGAAATGTATCCTGAAAAAATTTCAGTTCTCATTGTAAGAAATTTGACGTATAGAAATATGCAGTCCAAGTCAGTTTTTCTTTAGGACTTGTTTATAGAGCAGCCAGTCAGAGTCTCATTTGTGGAAAACTCTCTATTTGCTGATGCACTTAATTCACTGTGAAAGTTCAGACTCTGGGTAGGAAGGAAGAGGAGAGGTGAGTTGCAACTGAGCTTTTCCCAGTTTGTGTACGTGTGTGTGTGATGGAGATGGTGGGTGGCCATTTAATTTTACTTCACCTCCCCATGTACAGAGTTAGCTCAGGTGTCCTTAGCTGCACAGACTTCCAAGTCACTCAGCAAAGTGAAACAAAATATACATGTGCCCGCAGGTGCATTCATAATGAGCAAGCAGTAATAAAATGGTGGAGTTGGTTGTCTATATATGTTTCACCTGTTTTCTCATCTCATGTTTGGGCTCTATTCAAGCTTTTAATTCTTTGAAATTTGAGAACGTGAGTCCTAAAGTATAATCCTTTCAACTGAATTTAATTACAGTAAAATTTCTGAATAACTATGTAGTAGAGTTAGTCTGTCTAATGGCTTCATTTCTTAACTGTTTAAACCAGTAACCCAGTTGCTGGAGAGTCACCTCTGCCTCATGGCTATCCCACGTGTGTCAGGTAGAGCTGTTCTGCACAGGGTTTTAAAGGGCTAATTTTTCAGAAGTAGATTGCCAAGCCTTTCTTCCACGGTGCCTCTGGATGGGCTTTTAGTTAGCAGCTGAGTATGTTAACTGTTTCCATCACCTACAGACTCTACTTAACTGCTTAAGTGGGAAAAAATAAAGGATACATTAAAATAATCTTTGAGTTTTAGTTTTTGGCATGTTTTCTGAGAGGGAGAGTATTTTAGCTTGAATGTGGTAACATCTCTCAAGCAGAGTTTTTTTTTTTTATTGTAAAAATATTTATTTCAAGCAGTTTTTACTCTTGTGATTTAACCTACTTATAGATACGTTAAGGGCTATGGCATTTATTTTCCTTATGACTTCCTTAGTTGGTTAATTTTTTCGGAATTGGCTTTATAGTTTGAATCTGTGTGGCGATTTTGTTATATAGGATATTCTTTGCCCTTAAATAGCTTTGTTTAGAAGGTTACAAATGTTCCACTAGATAAAACAAATGAGTATATAAATTTTGTAACTTCATGGAAAATAATCATAGCACCTGCATTTGATGTTCAGATGTTAAAGTGACCTAACAGTGACCTAACAAATAAGAAGAGACAGTTTTAAAAATTGTATTCCATCTCCCTCCCTGCCCACACGCACACAAACAGACTTACAATTATTTTACTTTGACTATGGAAAAAGAAAGGAAATGGACCTCTCATTACCTACCATTATCAGGTGTTATTTAATATGTACAATCTCAGTTTTTAACTAGGGAAACTGACTCCAAGGGGTTTCAGTATCTTACCCAGAGGCATATAGCCCATTCAAAAACCAATTAGTTAATTATGTGAATTTTATTTAAAATTTTGAATTTTTATAAAAACTAACTTTGGTACAAGTACTCTGAAAAATGTGTAACTCCTGCTTTTCTCATTTTATTCTTATGAAATGCAATCCGTATATCCATCCGAGAATTGAAGTGTTGAACATTTTGAACTTCCTTCAGATATTAGCCAGCTGGCGTGTTTTCCTAGCAAAACATTTCTGATTTGACCACAGACTCTCAATCAGTTGTTACTGGTTTGAATAATAGAATATGCTGTCTTGGTGTGCACCTGATCATAAAAACTGATTATCTGGAGTGCATATTTATTTGGCTTTAAAGTGTTTTTACAGTCTGAGAATAAACACTGTTAATCTAGTCAAAACCTTTTCTCACAAGATCAAGAGCTTGCAGAGTTTTACTTCAACTAGTTACAGTCAAACAGTGCGAGGATAAATTGTACATTTTCATTAGGCAGAATCTTAGTTTATTTTTAACATGGTGTCATACTAAAAATAGTCCTAGGAATTTTTAAGATAAAACTCTTTAGTTTTATACTGTAAATAATTGGACTTATTTAAATACCATTTGGAAACTTTATGGTGTGAGATCTTTGTGGAATTGGGAAATAAAGTATATAATTTTTGATGCAATGTTGGGAAATTACAAATTTGTCTTACGTTTGGGTTATGGATCCAAGATTTGAGAGTTGCTGATTTTGTTTTGTTTATTGAACTAATTTCATGAAATATCTTAATCTTAATAATTATGACGTAACAGGTTCCTACCCTCAGGATAATGAGAATAGTTTTCTTAGTTGCCTCCTTGGATGAATAAAGAGCTAATTAAGGCAGTTAAGATACTTTGTCTTAAATTTGGGTACCCTCTGCTGTCGAGTTGATTCTGACTCATAGCGACCGTATAGGACAGAGTAGAACTGCCCATAGAGTTTCCAAGGAGCGCCTGGTGGATTCAAACTTTCCACCCTTCAGTTAGCAGCCATAGCTCTGAACCACTACACCAGCAGGGTTTCCCAAATTTGGCTAGTCAGTAAAAAATTTGGCTGTTATGAAAGATAGAAAGGTAGAGATTTTAAAGAATCAAATATATAAAAAACCAAACCCATTGCCGTTGAGTCGATTCCGACTCATAGCAACCTTATAGAACAGAGTAGAACTGCCCAGAGAGTTTCCAAGTAGCGCCTGGTGGATTCGAACTGCCGACTTCTTGGTCAGCAGCTGTAGCACTTAACCACTATGCCACCAGGGTTTCCCAAATATATATATACATATATATAAAAACCCAGTGCCGTCGAGTCGATTCCGACTCATAGTGACCCTATGGGACAGAGTAGAACTGCCCCATAGAGTTACCAAGGAGCGCCTGGCGGATTTGAACTGCCGACCCTTTGGTTAGCAGCCGTAGCACTTAACCACTACGCCACCAGGGCTTCCTCCCAAATATGTAGATGATAGTATATTATTTGGCTCTCCTTGATTTCTTTTTATTATTGTTCATTGGGTAAAGACAGATGTTACAGTTTAGTTCAAATAATTATAGCGTAACCAGTTGCCAGCGAGTTGATTCTGACTCCTAGCGACCCTCTAAGATGGAGTAAAACTGTCCCATAGGGTGTCCAGGCCTGCGATCTTTACAGAAGCAGACTGCCACATCTTTCTCCCATGGAGCAGCTGGCAGGTTCAAACTGTTGACCTTTCTGTTAGCAGCTGAGCGCTTAACCATTTCACCACCAGGGCTTCTGAATTATAAAAAAAAAAAAAAACCCACTGCCATTGAGTCCATTCTGACTCACAGTGACCCTACAGGATAGAGTAGAGCTGCCCCAGTGGGTTTCCAGGGAGTGGCTGGTGAATTTGAACTGCCAACGGTTTGGTAGTAGTTGAGCTCTTAACCACAGTACCACCAGCGCTCTGAATTATAGTATAGTTCTACTTAAATACCTACCTACCCAGAAAACCCAGTGCCGTTGAGTTGATTCCGACTCATATAAAATACCCACCTACCCATCTTTAAATGCAGTTGATGGGAAGATCTTAGTGTTAGTAGAAAGTAACCCATTGCTCTTCAGTAGATTCCAACTCATAGCGACCTTACACGACAGAGTAGAGCTGCCACATAGGATTTCCGAGGCTGTAGTCTATGGAAGCAGACTGTTACATCTTTCTCCCGTAGAGCGGCTGGTGGGTTTGAATCTCCAATTCTTCAGTTAGCAGCTAAGTGCTTAATCACAGAGCCACCAGGGCTCCTTAAAGGAACGGAACTGTGGAGGGGAGCAGCATATTACATTTCACAAAACCACATATGGATACTTAAAGATATTTGTTACTCATACTTCATTGGAAAGGAGTAGCTAGAATTTTTTATTGAATTAAGGCTGGCATTTTTTGGAGGGCACCATTATTAATGTCTGGAATATTAATGTGGGGGCAGAATGCAATCAATACAAGAGCCTTCGGCATGTTTACTGAGAGAATTTATCATGTGGTTATTGAGGAAGAGACCTTAAAGAAAACTATAGTTACATAAAATATTGACACGCAGGAATCTTGGTAACATTAGTGAGTCTGTAAGCAACTCTGTGTCACTACGGCCAGATTACAATCTGTTCTATTTCTCCTGGGAAAAAATAGCAAGCCAGTCAAAAAACAAAGGGAAAAAAAATTAAAAAAAGAACAACTTTGCCTGATGAGTAACATCTGACAACTTTTAGAAAGAAACCTGGCTATGGCTTTTTAACGCTTGTTTGTTACAGTTGAGCGTGTTCACGAACAGGGAAGATTCAGAATTATTCTCTGGACCATGGTTTTAGCTCTGGTGTTTTGCTTTCCCTGGAACAGTAATGAAATGAAATATAATTTTCAAAAAGTAATCTGTAGGATTGTTTTAAGACTTGCATTTGGAATAGTGTGGGATGTGAGAATTCACTATGGCACAGACAATTCTAAATAAGAGATTAAAAGTACATTAGCTAAAAAAACTGAAAGGAACTAAATACTAAGAGAGTCAAATTTTTCCCCAATCAGTAGTACTTAAATATTGCTTTACCCTCCGCTCCCACCTTCGGGTGGAAGAAATTTAGTGAACTTCGGGAAATAATAAGACAACGATTATATATTTGGCAGTTTGTCATGTGCAAACTTGCCTTGTTGTGTGACTACGAGTTGATTCCAACTCAAAGTGACCATGTATGACAGAACAGAATTGCCCCATAGGGTTTCCTAGGCTCTAATCTTTATGGGGAAACCCTGGTGGCTTAGTAGTTAAGAGCTGCAGTTGCTAACCAAAAGGTTGGTAGTTTGAATCCCTCAGGAGCTCCTTGGAAACCCTATGGGGCAGTTCTACTCTGTGCTATAGGGTCACTATAGGTTGGAATTGACTTGACAGCAGAGGATGGGTATAATCCTTACGGGAGCAGATTGCCAAGTCTTTTCTCCCATGGAGTGCTGTTGGGTTCGAATAGCCAACTATTTGGTTGACAGCTGAGTGCTTAACCGTTGCACCGCCAGGACTTCTCAAAGTTGGCTTAGTTTTTCATATTTTAAAAATCACCAAAACCTTTCCCTTTATATCTGGTTTCTCTGAAATTATTCCCTAGCTCAACTTGTATGTTCTTTTCAAACCCACAAGAATTCATTGTTGATTTTATTATAACAATTCAATTTGTACTTTCTGTCTGAATTATAAATTAAATACATAGCACACAACTTTACCTTTTCATTTTTGTTATCTCTTCCAGCACAGTGGAGAATTTTCAGTCTCTCTAAGTGATGTATTATTGACCTGGAAATACTTACTACATGAGAAATTGAACTTACCAGTTGAAAATATGGAAGTGACTGGCCATTATGAGGACATTAGGAAGTCTTACGATGATTTCTTGAAGAATAGTAATATGTTAGATCTGATTGATGTTTATCAAAAATGTAGGATTTTGACTTCTAATTGTGAAAAGAATGACAAGATATCCCCTGTAAGTATTTCTTCACAGTTCTATTTGAATCAGACTTAATTCTGCTAGATTGATCTCTATTGTAAGCTGTAGCATCGCCAGGTATAGGAACTTGATTATGCTTTTGCTTTTGGGGTCATGTTAGAGTGGAAACTTCAGTACCTGAAAGAAAGATTTCGGTGGTAAATTTTGTTGGACTTGTGTTATTGTTATTTGGTTGAAATGGAAGAATAGCTTTTTATTAGATGAAAAATTTTTAACAAAGAAATCAGTCCCAGATGCCTGATTTCTTTCTGAATTACGGCAGTTTTTCTTGGTTTAATGTGCATCTGTTCACTTGGCATTTGTTACATGACTTTCTGTAGTTTAGTAATACATGTTATTATTTTACTGAGATAGGGTTATTGCTTATTTAATGAGAACGGTACTATACAGTATATAGGATAATAGACTTCATTGGACTATTTCTTTTTTTTGGACATACATATCAAAAATAGCCTTAATTTTTTTATAGGATGTAAATTTAAAAATTAAGTGGAGTAGCATCCTTTGCAGTTTGGTTTTGTCCACATTACAATAAAGTGTTTTAGGATGTATTTGGACATATCTAGATTTTGTTTAAAGTGTCAAAATTATTTTTATCTTAACATTTACTGAGTGCCAACAAATAGTAATAGTGATAATAGCTAGTAATTGCAGCCGGAATTAGAAGGAAATGCTTATTGTATCCTCTAAGGTATTCAAACATGTTATTTTTTACATAAGACTCAGGAAGAGTGTTTTGGCCACTTTTAATAGAAACCTCCGCAATAGCAGTGGTTTAAAGAAAGTGAAAGTTTATTTCTCTCATCTATAAAAGATGTCTAAAGGCAAGTAACACAAGACTGGTATAATAGCTCAGGGTTTATCAGAGACCCAGGCTTTTTCAGTCATTCTGTTCTATCATCTTAATGCTTGATCTCTACCCTCAAGATTATCTCATGCTCCAAGATGGCTGTTGGAGTTCCAGACATTATGCTGATATTCTTTGCAGCGGGAAGTAGTTAGGGAGAACAGCACTCCCTTTCTTATTACGGATGCTTAACTTTTTTTGTTTTTATTTCATTGTCTAAAGCAACAACCACACCAAGCTGTCAAGGAGGGTGGAGAATATAGTCTTTATTCTAGATAGACATATGCTAGGAAAAAAAAAAAGGAAGAAGGGGAGGATAGGTATTGGCAGGCAGTTTTGATCTCTGCCTCATTGGGCCAGAATGGAGACCTTTGCCCTGTAGTGATTTTCTCAGAACACACATGTGTATGCCCACACATTTGATAAGGATATTTGTGAGCTAAAATACTTTTTATTATTCTTCTGTAGCTCTATTTCGTTTGCTTACTTGTGTCACATAGTTAATTTAGAGAGGATAATCAAACGTTTTAAGTATTAGATTGTAGGAACAACAAAGAAAATCTTCTGATAAGCCAATGAGAGTATGACCTACGTGAAGTATTTGGGGCACAATGTTTTCATCCTACTCTTTGCCTTCAACTAAGTCTCCTCATTTAAGTGAATCATCTTACAGTATGCGCTATACAAGGGTATACATAAAGCAAAATAGATAGTTGCATGGGTAGTATTATTTAAGATAATTCTATGTGGCAGGCTGTCTCCAAATGTCAACATGGCTTCTTTTGCAGAACATCAGGAATGAAATTGAAGTGCCTAAGATGATACTGTATGAAGTAAAAAGTGTTCTGCATTTAAACCCTGGAAGCTAACAATTTGATCTCTAATACCTACTTTTCCTCTCAGGAAATTTCCAGTGAGAAGAAAGCTGGCAGAAAAACACATCCCTAGATTAATTTCTCAAAAACTAAGTATGACCCTAGCTTATGCTAAAAGTGCCTTTAAACATATATATATCAGAAAATTCCACATACTTGTGAATTTCATGATCCTAAATTTTCATGAACTTGATAAACTTGTCTTTTTGTGTGTCTTAGTTGTTGTAGCCTAAGTAAGGTAGGGATTATGAGGAATTAAGATAAAATTAAGATGGGAATTCTGGGAACATGGTAACTTGAACACATCCCTCTTCCCTTTGCTCCCTACTTTATAATTCCTCTCCTGAGGAAAATGGGTGCTGGGTCCATGAGCATCTGGAAGCAAATAAGGCCTTGTATTTTTCTTATTCTAACTGGAGTCTAAGTAGAGAGAATTGGTACAGGGCTTGCTTTCTCATGAAATGGGTGAAACCTGAGGTGAAGAGCAGAAATGATAGGTCCTGAGAACAGTTTAGCAGCTCTTAGAGATCTGTGGACCTCTGGGAAAAGTCTCCAAATGCTCTCTGTGAGTGTGCCGGGATTCCCAGAAGTAGCTGAATAGGCACACTTCTTCCTTTTGATGAGGGATGCGAGACTATGAGAAGACTTTTTTTTTTCTTGATGTAAGCAGGTGACTGGCAGCCCATTTGTTTCTATACTGCAGGTCCGTAGAGGTGGGGATCATTTCAACTTCTGTTACTTGTAGGGCTGTCATTACTTAAGGTACCTCAGTAGTCAGAGCTGATCCCAGAGAGCCAATGTAGGAAAACAGTGGACCATCTAAGGGGTTCCAGCAGCTAGAGAAAGATGAGTCAGCCAGTAACACATGTGCCCAACAAAGTAGATCTGCTAGAGGGGAATGACAACAACTTGCTTTAAAAAAAAAAAAAAGAATACTTAAGGAAATTGAGGGACAATGCCTAAACATAAGGCTTTCTAGATACGTAAAAATTGAAGAGAGGAAAATATTTCCCAATGCAGCAGATCAGTAGATGAATTCAGGCCCAAATTAACCAAAAAAACCAAACCCATTGCCATCAAGTTGATTCTGACTCATAGCGACCCTATAGGATACAGTAGACCTGCCCCGTAGGTTTCCAAGGCTGTAAATCTTTATAGAAGCTGACTACCACATCTTCCTCTCATAGAGTGGCTGGCAGGTTCGAACTGCCAACTTTTTTGGTTAGCAGTCAAGCGCTTAGCCACTGAGCCACGAAGGCTTCTTTAGACCCAAATTTGTATCCTGAATATCAAGCACAATAAATAAAGCACAGGAAAAAAAAATAATAATAAAGAAATCATGAGGGAAAAGCTAAGAAACTTGGAAGTTAAATCCAGAAGGCTTAACATGCAATAGATAGTCTCAGAAGGAGAAAAAGAACAGATGGAGGTCATAATCACTCAAGTAGTAAAAGAATATTTCCTTTCACCGAAAAGAAGCCTGAGTTTGCTGATTGAGAGTTTTTACCAAGTTTCAGCGTCTGTATTGGTAAGAAATACCTAGGCGTATCCTGGAAAAATTTCTGAACTCTTAAGGATAAAGACAAATATTCTAAATTTCCTGACAAAAAGAACAAGTTATTTAAAAGGAACAAAAAATTAAATAGCATGTCCAGACTCCTGAAAAAAGAGGACAGTGACCTAAGAATCTTGTCCTCAACGAAATGTCATTTATCAGTTAAGTTAAAGGAAGAAGTCAGGATATGCAGAATTTGAGAGCGTCATCCCTATGACTTGTCTAAGGAAAATAGTTTTCAAAAAAAAGACCCTAATAATTAAACAACAGATGAACCAGAACAGGTATCTATTTAGGGGAAAATGTAATAAGCAATGGAATATGTGTTTGCCTATGTAGTTAAAATGTTAATGATGGACTGGGAATAATGGAAGTGCTAAAATGGAAGGCTTATTCTAAGGGAGATTCTGATACTAGTTTAGAATTAAAACTGCTAAACATTGTAGTTTGTTGGGAGAAGTAGCAGCCAATATCATTTTTAAATAATAATAGAGGCATACAAGTCTGGTTTGAGTGCAGGAAAAGGGACGGTAGCCATTAGTGGAATGGAAAAGTATAGTAGATATTCCAAGTAAATAAGAGGGTAAAAATAGAATGAGTAGTGTGTAGTATAGAATTTGCCTGGCTTTGTCCCTGGTTCTGGAGATAGCTTTTAAACCATTCAAAATTCTGGAGTGATTGAGTATCTGTTATTCATGGTGAGCCCCTCAGATCACACCTGATAGTTTATTCTCTGAGGTAACTCATGGTGGGCCCCTTGATATTTTATGCTAATAAGATGACACAGGTTGGGGGCTAGCCATGCCAGAAAGACTAACCACATTTGATTAGAGTTGGAACTTTGAGTCAGGTAATATGAGTCTGAGCTCCAGGGAGAGGAGAGGGGAACTGAAGATTGAGTTCAATCTCATGGCCAGTGACTCAATCAATCATACCTGCATAATGACACCTTAGTGAAATCTCTGGACACCAAGGCTCAGGTTGTGCTTCCCTAGTTGGCAATATTCTGCACGTTGCCACACATTAATGTTCTGGGAGGTTGACACATCCCTTAGGACAATGGGAACTTCATACTTGGGACCTTCCCAGACACGCTGCCCTGTGCATCTCCCTTTGGCTGGATCTGATTTATATCTTTTTACTATAATAAAACTGGATCATAGTATAACACCTTCCTTCTGTGAGTCATTCTGGCACATTATGGAATCTGAGCCTGTGGTTGGTGTCTGAAGTGAGGGCAGTCTTGTGGAGGACTATGTCCTTAACCTGTGAAGTTTGGCCAAACTCTGGGTATTTAGTGTCAGAAGTCATTTGCAGGTATCAATTTATCAAATCAGTAAGGTACAAATCAGTAAAATTAATAGTGTATCACTTCAGATATATTGGAATTTTTATGGTTACCCCAGAAAGCTTTACACTATATTTTCTAGAGTCCTGGTTGTCAAATATTTTGGTCTTAGGACCCATTTTCACTTTTAAAAATTATTTAGTATCATAAAGAGATTTTGTTTATATGGATTATATTTATCATATTAAAATGGAAATTGAGAAATGTTTAAAATATTTATCAATTTATTAAAAACCCTGATAACAAACATTAAATTTAATGTAAATAACATTGTTATGAAAAATAACTGTATTTTCCAAAAGTAAAGAAAACATTTTGAGAAGAGTTACATTGTTTTACATTTTTGTAAATTCTTTAATGTCTTATATAGTAGAAAATAGCCATATTTTGATGTTCGCATCTCTTCAATATGTTGTTTTGATTGAAGTATATGAAGTAAATTTGGCTTCACATCGACCTGTAGGTGAAAGTGAAAGGGGGAAGACCTCATTGATGCCCTGAAAGGTTCTTGAGTTCCTGGACCATATTTTGAGATCTAGAATAATCAAGTCTAAATATAATTAAATATGAAAATAGTTTTAACCCTAGGTAATCTCACATTTTTAAAAATAACATTTTGTTTATGGAAAATAAATTTTTGTTTTCAGCTTCTCTTCTGAAAACATCAACCTCAAGTGTGAGAACTACCACATTTTTATGCAAATTACTGTGCGTTATACATTTTTTGCCAACTGCACAACCCCCTTGGGCATTATTTTCCTAGGTGTGCCATGTGGTTATTATTATATGTGTGGGCGCATCATTATTTACCAAAAAATACGGCACCTCTATTAAAAATTTAAGTAGTAAATTCTTTTTTCAGTGAACTCTAATTTTGAGATTGGAAGATTATATATATTATGAACAACAAAATTCTAGGTTTTCTAATTTTTTTTTTCTCTTATGGTTAATTCTTCACGAGTACCAGCTCATGGTATCAGCAGAATTGTGGCAAATCATATTACTCTTTAAGTAATATTTATTGGTAAGTTATTTTAGTTATAGCTTTGCGATAAAAAATAGCTGAGAGTAAAAGTGGTTTGAGATCTCATTGTCGTTGTTAGGTGTCATGGAGTTGATTTTGAATCCTGGTGACCCCATGTGACAGAGCAGAACTCCTCCATAGGGTTTTCTAGGCTGTAACCTTTATGGGAGCAGATCTCCAAGTGTTTCTGCCTTGGAGCTGCTCGGTTAGGAGCCAAGTGCATAACCGTTAGGCTACCAGGGCCCTTTGAAATTTCATTGGGCTTTATTAATTTAGTTTGTACCTTTCCTTCAGATTAACTCATCAGGAATAGTGTGTGTGTGTGTGCGTGTGTGCATGCGTGTGTGCCTGAATGTATATATGATACTAGCTCACTTAGAGTACATGGCATAATATAGAAATATTGAATAATGGGGCAGAGTGAAAGCAAATATCTTTTTATAAATTATCTTTTCATGGAAACTTTGCTGTTTTGTTTGAAATTGTGTTGTTTCCATGCCAAGTTTGCTTATGTACATTCCAAAATGAAACATTTATTGTGGGTTATCTGAAGATTTAGAGTGTTTTTACCACCACTTCTTCACTAGTTCACACACTTTAAGTATCTACAACTAGTGTTCTTAAAACCAGTTAATCTCGTCAGATTCTAAATCATTAATAACATGAGATGATAAAATTTTTACCTATCATGGGACCTCAGGTAAGATTTTCTTTGTCTTTCATTTTTTTCTTCCTTAAAATAAAAGGGTCAGACTAAATTTCCAAGGTCTTTTAACTCAAAACTTGTAAAATTCTTTGAGTATAGGTGCCACTGGAAACAGAGTGAAATGTTTTCTTATGAAGTTTAATTCCATGTATACTTATGGACTGCCAAGCACGTGTCAGGTAATGTGCTGTGTCCTGGAACATCGTTGGCATGAAGTGGAGCTAGGTCTGAAATATTTTTCATAGTCAGTGTAACAATTTATTAGTAATACTCTTCATTTCCTACAGAGTCAACTACGGGATTTTCTGTCTGGCAGACAGTATGCAGTAGATGACGAAACCAATCTTTGTGTGCCGACATCACCAAGGAGTAAACCCAACCAGGATAATGAAAAGGTACTGATAAATTGTGAGTAAATTAAAGCAGAATATGACCCCTCAAATCACAATATAAATTTGATGGTACATTAGCGTTAATACTAATTTTTTTTAAGAGTTTTTAGTTTATTTAAATAAAAATATATTTGCAAAGAGTAATATATTGGAGACTGATAATCAGGTTCTTTGTGGTTCTGGGCCATGGTAACAGACACTGAGTTGAAGAAGGTATCACTCTAAGTACTAGAACAGTAGTTGAAGGTCTAGGTTGCCAAAGCTATTTGAATCTTTGTATTTGGTAAATCTCACAGTTAATTATTTTAGATGGTTGGGTCTTAGGAGAATATATACAACTGAAAAACCTGTGCCTTTTGATGCAGTAGTTGAGCAACTGTATCAAGAATTCTGATAACAGAGTTTGTTGTGTAAACAACCCATAGAAAGTAGTGCCAAAGAGAGGTTTGGTCTAATATAATTTACCTGCAGCTAAATACTATGTTAGCTACCTAATTAATTACAGTAACCCCACACTAACTTTGAGTTATGTTTAAGAAAGTTTCCATGGTTAGTAAAACCACCACTGGCAAGATCAAATTTAAGAGTGTTGGAAAAAGCAGTAAAATTACATTCAACATACTTAAAAAGCATGGTATGTAAAAGGTCTAGAATGTACCTACTTCCAAAACCAAGTGCTTCAGTAAGCAACCCATTTGGGCTGAAACACATCCTCCTGTAAATCCCATGTTGTACAGATTGCATTTTTAAAAGTTCATTTTATCATTGCCCTCAAATAGTCACTGTATACCTACTTCCTAGATTTAATAATTGGCTTTATATCCACATCTAATATTTTTTCTGTTTTATTTGAAAGTAAGTTGCTGACTTCTGGGCACTACTCTAAGATTCTTCAGCATACATTTCTTGAAGATAAGGATAAAACCTACAGTATTATTATCATACATAAGAGCACTTAAGCAAGCACTCATTAGTATCATTTAGTATCTTTCATATTCTTATTACTTTAGTTGTTCCCAAATGGTTTTTATGTCTCTTTAGACTCTTTAATCCAGAAGAATTCCCCTCCATCTTTTTCTTTCATTCTTTTTGTCTGATTGATTCCTAGTGGTATCATTTAACTTGTTCTTCTATTTCCTGTAACTGGAAATTACATCTGAAAGCTTGCTTAGATTGAGGTTAACACTTCATAAAAAGTGACTATAGGAATTTTATGGTTTTGGTTTTCAGATTTAGATCTTTTAATACATTTTGAATTTGTTTTTGTGTGTGGTATGAGGCATATATCTTGTTTCATGGTCTGTCCTTCTCCAGTGCCTGGTCCTCCTGATAAACACCTCCAAAGTACATGAGACATCATAATTCAAAGTCATCAATTCTTCTTCTGTCTTCTTTTATCATTGTCTAGCTTTCGTATACATATAAAGTGATTGAAAATACCATGCTTGGGTCAGTCTCACCTTAGTCCTTAAAGTGACATCTTTGCTTTTAATAACACTTTAAAGAGGTCTTTTGCAGCAGATTTGCCCAATATAATACATCTTCTGGTTTCTTGACTGCTGCTTCTAAGGGTGTTGATGGTGGATCCAAGTAAAATGAACTCTTTGACAACTTCAGTCTTTTCTCCATCTATCATGATGTTGCTTCTTGGTCCAGTTGTGAGGAGATTTGTTTTATGCTGACATGTAATCCATACTGAAGGCTGTAGTCTTCGATCTTCATCAGTAAGTGCTTCAAATCCTCTTCACTTTCAGCAAGCAAGGTTGTGTCATCTGCATGTCGCAAGTTGTTAGTAAATCTTCCCCCAATCCTGTTGCTACATTCTTCTTCATACAATCCAGGTTCTTGCATTATTTGTTCAGCATACAGATTGGATAAGTATGGTGAAAGGATACAACCCTGATGCACACCGTTCCTGATTTTAAACCATGCAGTATCCCCTTGTTCCGCTTGAACGACTGACTCTTGGTCTACATACAGGTTTTGCATGGGCACATGAGCTCATGTGGAACCTGTTTTCTCTTTGCTCTCAGAAATATATGTGGGGTGATACTTTGATGCTGTGCAAATACCCTGTTTCCTAATAACCTTTCACCTCTGGTTTTAAGCATGCGTTGATAATCCTTGTCTGAATCAGTTATTTCTTTGGGGTTTGCAAAGTTTTTAATTCTGTCATATCTTTACATTAATTAGCTGCCAGTTCTCAGTAGAGAACAACTTTATCTTATCAACTGAGATGAACTACAATTCTCTGAAAATGACAGGGTCACTCCTGAACTCTTTCCTTTTAATTACTGATTTAGGAGTTGATATAACAGTTATTTATCATATAGGAGACACATTAAATATTTTTTCTATTTATCTTTCTCTTTTCTGTGTGTGTGTATTGCTGTACATTCATGGATTTTTATTTAGTGTTTTGAAATCAATTAAAGTCATTAATCTTTGATGCTAAAATAGGGGCGGCCTCTTCAAGGTGGCTGCTATGTTTTTTAATATACTTTATTAGACTTTTGAGTGTTCCCTTCTTTTCTGGTGAAAGAAAATACCCGGGCCTTCCTTCGAATGTTGCCTGCTTCATACCTGGTTCCTTTTAGTAGAGAATGATGTGTAACTATTTTCCTGTGCTTGAAACTAGTTTTTCTCTTATAATCTTGTTGTTGACAAAATGCTTACCAAATAGCTCTTTCTTTCCTTAGTGGTACTTAAGAAATACTTCAAGAGGGTGTGTCACTTACATCTCTTCTCTCTGATCTATCCTGCATATTCTATAGGGAGAAAAGAGTAATTATTATTGTTCCCTTTGATTAAGAGGAATATACTAGTAACTTGTATATGTGAAAAGACCTATCTTTTGGAGATTTTTACTTATGGTTATAAAACAACATTACCTTAAAGGGATATCCATGACAAGGAATTATAATATATAGAAACTGATCGGTCTCCATTGTAAGCATATAGTTTCCTCATTTAAAAAACACTGAAAGTTTTGTTGTGTTACTCCTCTATGGTCCCTTGGTTGCATAAATGCTTTGTGGCCGACTCCTCATCCAAAGATTGGTGGTTTGATTCCACGCAGTGGCACCATGGAAGAAAGGCTTGGCCAGCAAAGAAAGCCCATGGAGCAGTTCTACTGTGTAACACATTAATCCTCTACTTTTTATCTTTTGCTTTCTGTGATTGTATTTTCTAAGAGAGTTTTATCTGCTAGCTAGCTGATAGATTAGATTTTCTGAGGATTGTTAAAGTAGCACCTATTCTCTTATGCATTCCTCTATTACTTGCAGGGAAACCCTAGTGGCGTAGTGGTTAAGAGCTATGGCTGCTAACCAAAAGGTCAGCAGTTCGAATCTACCAGGTGCTCCTTGGAAACGCTATGGGGCAGTTCTACTCTGTCTTATATGGTCACAATGAGTCAGAATCGACTTGTCAGCAACAGTTTATTTTTTGGTTACTTGCAGTCTTCTAATTTTCCTTTTTACAAACTATTTTTGGACAATATATTTCTATTAATATTTTAAAGTGACTTTTGTGCTGTGGTCTTGCAAAGATATGTTTTGGTCACTATGTATGCTTACTAACGCCACACTGGAGTCTTCAAGTAGATTGTCATGGATTGAATCGTGTCCCCCAAAAATATCTGTCAGCTTGGCTAGGTCATGATTCCCAGTATTGTATGGTTGTCTACCATTTTGTCGTCTGATGTGATCTCCCTATATGTTGTAAATAATATCACTGTGATGTAATGAGATGGATTAGTGGCACTTACATTGATGAGATCTACAAGATTAGATAGTGTTTTAAGTCAGTTTCTTTTGAGATATAAAGAGAAGTGAGCAGAGAGACATGGGGACCTCATACCAACCAAGGAAGCAGCACTGGGAGCAGAGCATTTTCTTTGGACCCGAGGTTCCTGCGTGGAGAAGCTCCTTGACCAAGGAGAGACTGATGACAAAGACCTTCCTCAAGAGCTGACAGAGAGAGAAAGCCCTCTCCTAGAGCTGGCACCCTGAATTTGGACGTCTAGCCTACTGGACTGTAAGAGAATAAACTTCTCTTTGTTAAAGCCATCCATTTGTGGTTATTTGTGGCAGCACTAGATAATTAAGACAGAGATGAATGTGTTTGAGAAACAGTTTTTTAATTTTATTTGATTTCATTTTACTTTTGCTAAGGTACTAAATTACTGCTTTAGAAATTCTGAAGTAATGAAGAGAAAAATGGAATAAAGGCCCCAAAAGAAAATTATCAGTCTAATAAAAAGCTTTACGGGTATATTAGCTCTTATCCTTTTTTTTTTTTAGTCATTATATGTAAGTATTTATATACTGGCAAAGAATATAAAAAAGTATCTGTATAAATTGTTAGTCTTCTCAATGTAGCAAAACTGACTTTCTTCAAACTGAGATTGAATATCTGTATCTCTCTAATAACTAAGGGATAGAAGGAAAAAAACAAACTTGGAATTGTCAGAAAGCTTAAATAAAATTGTACAACTTCTAAACAAACATTGCAAATACTTTGTGGTATGGATCGTATCAGTTTGTTTGTTGAACAAATAAACAGAACAGTATCCTTATTTCTGGTGTCTTGGTAAAAGCTTCAATCTTGTGGATTTTTTCAATTTAGGCCCTTGCTCCTGGACCTCATACTTACACTTATGCGGACTGCATTTTCAGAGAGCCTCTTTAAAACCCACTTGCAAATACAAGAACAGGGAAACCATAACTGCCATGTTATCTGACCATAATGATAGGCATAGATTTCCAGTTGCTGCCATGAGTTAAAAGAAACACTCTAATTGTGAGGACTCCAAGATATTTTTGCCTGATGTTTGTCTAGCGTGGCAGATCAGAAGGACAGAATTTACTAACCTTAAGAGCAAGTTATAGATGTGGATGCCTAAGCCCTGGTTTTGTACCCAGCAAGGATCAGGTAAATCCAGGGGATAGGCAAGAAGGTAAATCCTTATTATTTAGGGGGCAGCAGAAGCATAGCAAAATAGATACTGTATTAAATTAAATGCCAAAAGAGTAGAAAATAAAGTTTTGATTACTATGTGAATGTAATTACTTCTTCTCTGCTTTGATTTTTGGCAAATTGTATTATTCCCAAATGTCAGAGAGATGAAGAGATTCATGTTTTAGACAGACTTGGAGCCTTGGTGGCACAGTGGTTAAGAGCTATGGCTGCTAACCAAAAGGTCGACATTTTGAATCCATCAGCTCTTCCTTGGAAACCATATGGGGCAGTTCTGCTCTGTCTTATAGGGTTGCTATGAGTTGGAATCAACTTGACTGCAACGAGTTTGGTTTGGGTTTTATACGGAGAGCTATAACAGGATGGTAACAGTTTGTGAATGGCTAATTTAGATTGGGAAATCAGGGAGCCCTTCTGAAAAGGTAACATTTAGGTGGTATCTTTAATAGTTAAGGGGATAAGTTTCTTAAGTTAATCTCTAAACTTTATTCTGCTTTAATTAGTTTTGCTTAAATTATATCTCAAGTCCACATGTGAGGTAACCTTTTCCTGTCTGATGAATTTTTTTAAATTGACCCCGACTGTCAACCATGTCTTTCACATGAAAATTTAAGTAATCCAAGAGCATGTTATCTATAACATTGTATCTCATATTTATATGAACTTAAGACTTGCTTAAGGTGCGCCTGACCCAAGCCATGGTATTTTCAATCGCATTATATGCATGTGAAAGCTGGACAGTGGATAAGGAAGACCAAAGAAGAGCTGATGCCTTTGCATTGTGGCATTGGCGAAGAATATTGAATATACCATGGACTGCCAAAAGAATGAACAAATCTGTCTTAGAAGTACAACCAGAATGATCCTTAGAAGCAAGGATGGCAAGACTGCGTCTTACATACTTAGGACATGTTGTCAGGAGGGATCAGTCCCTGGAGAAGGACATCATGCTTGGCAGAGTATAGGGTCAGCGGAAAAAAGAAAGACCCTCAATGAGGTGGATTGACACACTGGCTGCAACAACGAGCTCAAGCACAACAACGATTGCAAGGATGGCTCAGGACCGGGCATTGTTTCATTCTGTTGTGCACAGAGTCACTATGAGTTGGAACCAACTTGACGGCACCTAACAATAACAACAAGATTTGGTTAATAATTAAGAGGCTTCTTAATGATCTATGCCTTTTTGACTACTATTTTGTTACTTTCTTTTATGCTTCGGAATTTTAAACGTGACTAGATAGAATATGAGGAAATTTTAATAGAGAAAATATTTTCTTAGAGTCTACAGGTATCAGTCACCGAAGGATTCATGGATATCATATGTTTGGTGAGTGAATTGAGTTTAGAATTTGTGAGTCCATTTATCCAAGGGAGTAGGCAAAATGAAGATTCCAAGTGAACAGTCTGGAAACAACATGTAAGAGTTAGAAACAAATAGAATTGCAGAGTTGGGGTAGACTAGTTGAGAGAGTGAGAACAGGAAAAAAATTCCACATAGGGAATTTAATTTTCATGAAATCCACTTCAATCTTTTTTTTTTTTTTTTTTAATGGATTGTGCTTTTGTTATCATGCATATGAACTCTTTGCCTGATCTGAGGTCATGAATATTTTCTCCTAAAAGTTTTGCAGTTTTATATTTTACATTTAGATCAACACCCCAATTTGTTTTAATTTTTATAAAAGATGTAGGGTTTAGGGTGAGATTCATTCATATTGCGTATGGGTGACTAATTGCTCTGACACCAATTTTTGGAAAGACTGTCCTTTATCCACTGGTGTTTTTTTTTTTGCACCTTTGTCAAAAATCAAATGGCCATATCTGTGTGGGTCTATTTCTGCACTCTTTTTTTATTCTGTTCCATTTATCTGAGTGTCTGTCCCTTCACTAATATCACTGCACTGCCTTCATTGCTGTAGTTCTACAGTAATTCTTTAAAATAATTTCTCAACACTTTAAATGCTTTTTTACTGTTTTCTATCTTACATACTTTAAAAAAATGTACTGTGGTGAAATATATATTTAAAAAAGTTTGCCATTGTGACCTTTTTAAGTGTACTATTCAGTGACATTAATTACATTTGCTATGTTACTATGTTGTTCTATAATCACTACTATCCATTTCTAAAAGTTTTGCATCACCTGAAACAGAAACTCAGTACCCCTTAAGCAATAACTCCCCATTCCCCCCTAGCTTGTGGTAACCACCAATAACCTTTTGTCTCTATGCATTTGCCTATTCTAGATATTTCGTACGTTGTTGTTGTTAGGTGCCATGGAGTTGGTTCCAACTCACAGCGACCCTATGCACGACAGAATGAAACACTGCTTGGTCCTGTGCCATCCTCACAATTGTGTTTATGCTTGAGCCCACTGTTGCAGCCATTTTGTCAGTCCATCTTATCGAGGGTCTTCCTCTTTTTTGTTGACCCGCTAATTTACCAACCATGATGTCCTTCTCTAAGGGTTGATCCCTTCTGATTACATGTCCAAGTACGTGAGACGAAGTCTCACCATCCTTGCTTCTAAGGAGCATGCTAGCTGTACTTGTTCCAAGACAGATTTATTCGTCCTTCTGGCAGTCCATGGTATGTTCAGCATTCTTCGCCAACACCATAACTCAAAGGCATCAGTTCTTCTTCGGTCTTCCTTATTCATTGTCCAGCTTTTGCATGCATATGAGGTGGTTGAAAACACCATGGCTTGGGTCAGGTGCACCTTGATCCTTAAAGTGACATCTTTGCTTTTTAACACTTTAAATGGATCTTTTGCAGCAGATTTGCTCAATGCTGTATGTCATTTGATTTCTTGACTGCTGCTTCCATGGGTGTTGATTGTGGATGCAAGTAAAATGAAATCCTCGACAACTTCAGTCTTTTCTTCATTTATCATGCTGTTGCTTATTGGTCCAGTTGTGAGGATTTTTGTTTCATGTAAGTAAGGTCATATAATATTTGTCCTTTTGTGTCTGATTTATCTCACTCAGCTTAATGTTTTCAAGATTTATTCATGTCATAGCTTCTAGACAGAAATTCACTTCTCTTTATGACTGAATAATGTTCCATTGTATGGATATACCCCATTTTGTTTATCCATTCATCTGTTGATGGACACTTGAGTTGTCTTTTGGTTATTGTGAATAATGCTACAGTGAACACTGTTGTACAAGCATTTCTTTGAGTTCCTACTTTCAAGTCACTTGGGTATATATACCTAGGAATAGAATTGCTGGGTCTTATGGTAATTCTATATTATGCTATTTGAGGGCTTATGTAGCCTTTTGATGAGAAGCCATCTGTTAATGTACATTGTTTTCCTGTTTTTTGTGTAGAAAATATTAGTTTGCACTGGCTGCCTTCAAGATTTTCTCTCACCTTTGGCTGTCAGCATTTGGACTACATTATGTCTAGGAGTGATTTTTTTGTTTTGTTTTACAACTTGCATACTTTTTGGATTTGTAAATTAATGTTTTCAACAAAATTTGAAATGGTTTTGGGCATTATGCCATCAAATAGTTTTCTGCTTTCTCTCCTCTTGAGGGATTCCAGTTACATGTATGTTGGACCTCTTTAAATTGTGTCACATAGATCTTAAATTTTTCATTTTGTTTTTCTTCCTCCTTTGTTCTTCAGATTTGGTAATTTCTATTGATATGTCTTAAAGTTCACTGATTGTTTCTTTTGTTGTCTCTGTGGTGCTGTTGAGCTCACCCAGCAAATTTTGTTTATTATTGTACTTTTCATGTCTGGAATTTACTTACTTTTTCATTTTTTGTTGTTGTGGAGATTTCCTCTTATTCATAGATAACATTTTCTTTAATTTATTGAATATATTTTCTTTTATCTCTTTGAACATATTTATAGTAGCTACTTTGATGTTTTGATTGCTAAATCCAATATCTGGGTCCTCTTGGTGACAATTTCTATTGATTTTTTAATTTTAGTAGGTTGCCATATTTTCTTTTTTCTTGACTAGTAATTTTTGGATGAAAAACAGACATTATGGATAAATTTCGTAGGAATTCTGGAGTCATGTTCTTCTGGGGGAAATTGGGTTCTTATTCTAGTAAGCATTTTATTTGCCTGAATTCAACATGTGTACTCTGTTTCCCTGTAGCTGCTAATATCTGTTTTTATGAATTCCCATTGCTACCCTTTTTGTCTTGGCTTTTGTAGCTTTCCCCACTGCCTGCCAAATTTGGCAGTCAGCCAAAGATTTGGACAGGAGATTTAGCCCATTCTCTCTGTGATTTCCTTTCTTTTAAGGATTTTCTCAAAGTTTTCAACTGCTATGCCAGCTTCAGGCCTTTTACTCTTTAACACTTCAAGCCTGTCTAGCTTCAGCTTTTTGCCACTTGAGGTACACAATTGAGTATACTCAGTTAAACAAACCTTCAAATCCATAGCTTTGGTTCCTCGTAGCTCAATCTTTCTATAGTATATTTCATTCTGATTTCTTCCTGTGTTTTTGATGGGTTCCCTGCTTCCTCTCCTACACTTGTGTAGTTTAGCTATCAGCCAGGGAGTTGGGTTATTTATGCTCTGAATTACTGCTAGGATTTCGCCTTTAAATTTCCAGCTTTTTTCCCATCCCTTAAGTCTAATTTCTGGCATCTTTAGCTAACCCTGTTTTCTGCAGCCATTACCACGAAGCTTTGGCAGTACGCTCAGGCCATTAAGCTTGTGATGTACCGAGTGAAATAATCACACAGTGTAGAGCTTTTTGGATCAAAATGAGTAATCACACTACTCACTGACGTGGTCACAAGACAGTGATAGATGGAGTAGGGTATATCAAGAGCCAGGCTCTCCCAAAAGGCTCCAATCTAAGGGTGTGTTATTTGATTACGTCCATGCATGCCCCTTGGTGTGTCGTGGATGAGACAGCAAATGGACAAAGGAACCCAAGGCTTATATGCAGGGACAGATTACCCAATAAGCAAGGTACAAAATGGGCTTAATTGTGGTTAATTACTAATCTTTAATGGGCAATCGTAGTGCACAATTAAACTGTCCTCTAATTTCTGTTTGCCTTTTATATGTTTTCCAGTATCCTTATAATTTTTTAAAAATTTTATCTAATTTTTTATAGTTGTTATCTTGGGGGTTCACACAATCACTTCTCTCCCAGTACAAGAAGTTGCAAGGCCTTGAGTAACTATAAATAGCTAATTTTAAGAATAATATTAAACACATTGGTTTATGTTGCATGCATGGAGGAAAGTATAATAAACATAAAAGATCTGATGCCCATGTCAATTTTTCCCAAATACTATCCATCTTATTGAATGGCCTGTAGCTCTGTTTTAGGCCACTTAATGTCGACATCAGCTACATGGCTGTGTTGCTGTTATTTGCTTAATATATGGTTGAATCTCTTCACTTGACTCCTTAGTTGGTTTCCTGGTATTGTCACAGTAAGTATCTAGTATTTCTCAAAAAATTTAACTATCTAATTTCAGCCCTTAGAGATACTGGTGTGGGACCAAATAGATCTAGTTGGCCCATGCCCTAAACTTCAGGAGGCTTCATTATTGACTACTATTTATCGACAGAGGTATACAGGGGAATGATATGAGGCCTCATCACAAATACATACTTAAACGATATCTTTTGTATACTTGTCTAAGAACCATTTTTCCAACAGCTATGATAGTTATGGAAACCCTGGTGGTGTGGTGGTTAAGTGCTACGGCTGTTAACCAAATGTCAGCAGCTTGAATCCTCCAGGTGCTCCCTGGAAACTCTACAGGGCAGTTCTACTCTGCCCTATAGGGTTGCTATAAGTCGGAATCGACTCGATGGCAGCGGGTTTGGGTTTTTTTTGGTTATGACAGTTATCATTTACTCACAGTTTCTTATTGGAGCCAAGTTGATTTTATGGGTAGAGGATATGTTGATTATCCCACCTGAGCTTTCTGTCTATTTAGCAATTCTCTGTACCCAAAAAAAAACAGAGCGAGATATTATCATTGGATGATCATATATATTTTTGCTACATGTATAAAAAATTGTTTTTATGGATTTAGAATAACTGTAATAAATATTAGCCCAAGAGACAAAAGGTTCACATAAACCAGAGACTCCATCAGCCTGAGACCAGGTGGTTTCCAGCTACCATCAATGACCGCCCTGACAGGGAACATGACAGAGTCTTGAATGGAGCAGGAGAAAAGCGTGGAACAGAACTCACATTCACGTAAAAAGACCAGACTTAATGGTCTGACTGAGACTGGAGGAACTTCCGAAGCAGTGGCCCCTGAACACTCTGTTAACCCAGAACTAAAACAATTCCCGAAGCCCACTCTTCAGACAAAGATTAGGCTGGACTATAAAACATAAAATAATACTTGTGAAGAGTGTGCTTCTTAGTTCAGTCAGATACACAAGATCAAATGGGCGACTCCTGTCTGGAGGCAGGATGAGAAGGCATGAAGGGACAAGAACTGGTTGAATGGGTACAAGAAACCTGGGGTGAAAAGGGGGAGTGTGCTGTCACATTGTAGGATTGCAACTAATGTAAAAAGAAAAATACAGAACTGTAATGAAGAGAATAACTGGGTATTTTATTGTGTATTTTATTATATAGATGCGATTACTAGCCAAGAAAATTATCTGTTCATATTTGAGCCTACTAGTCAATTCGAAGAATGACCTGGCTTTGGCTCACATTCTTAATATTCCTGATAGAGGACTTGGAAGAGAAGCCTTCACAGACCTGAAGCATGCTGCTCAAGAGAAACAGATGTCTATCTTTTTGGTATGGACATGATACGTTTTCAAGATTGTTTAAAGCCTGTTTTTGAACAGAAGAACCATGTTCTTTATTGTAGAGCTGTTATAACTATAATGAAACAACTTTTAAATTATTTTCTGCCTGTTTATTTGAAATCCATGGTATTTTTATTTTCTGCTGTATCCTTCAAATTTGGCAATGCGGCATTTCTCTGAAGCAGTGTTTCTATAGATGTGCTCTGTATGTTAAATACTCCTTGTATGTTTTTAAGGGCAAAAAGTCCCTGTTAAATGCCTTTTAATAAATGATTACAAGAGCAAAAAACTTGGGGATAATATATACCCCTCTTGGATATCCATAATGTGTGTTTGTATTTCAAAAGGTTGGAGAAGTTATGCCATAGAGAAATCTATTTCATTTTTTAATGCATTGTTTCCTAAGTTACTTGACCGTGGAACCTTCCCCCACATTATTAAATTATTGATATTTCATAGAATTTGTCTTTCTTAGGACACACTCTGGAAAATACTCCTTTTGAGCATTTACCCTTTGATGGAGGTGCTTATGTATAACCATCACAAATGTATCCTTATCATTGTAAGAGCAAGACCTTTTTAACTTTATGTGATCAAATAATCCTAGGATATGATTTAGTGATTATCTGGTCTCAATCTTCAGTTTACAGGTAAAGAAGCTAAGGTTGAATTACTTATTGGGTCAATTCATTTACTTACTGTAACAAATCAGTTAACCGTAAAAACCCGTTTGTTCCATATAACAATTCCAATAGCAACTAGTCACTCTATATAAGAATTTTTTCATAACATAACTCTTTGTAGTTAATGATACATTTTTGTGAATATGTCCTTTTTACATTAGTTTGTCCCCCTAACTTGGCTCTTCAGCTTTTACCTACAGCTGGGTGTTAATGCCATCACTGTTACTGACATGTCACCTGTTGATTTTGTTATTTCCTTCTGATTCAGAGTGTGGTATGAGTTATAAAACGTGCTCCACTTCAACTGTATATCCCGAATTCATGTAGATGTACTCAGCTTCATAAAGTAGATTTTAATTTTAATTTACTAAATCATTAAATATAACTTAATCATTTATTTTAATTCATAGGTGGCCACGTCATTCATTCGAACAATACAGCTTGGGGGGAAAGGATATGCACCATCACTCTCTGATCCTTTAAGGACACATGTAAAGGGATTGTCTAATTTTATTAATTTCATTGACATATTAGGTGAGATTCTTGGAGAAATCCCAAATCCAAGGTAATGACTTTTCATAAATTACAAATGTGCGTTGTTAATGTGTCTTTGAAACTTCACAGAATCAGAGGTAGAAATATAAGAGATAATGAAATGAACAAGATCCGACCAAGCGGCAGGAAGAACTAACAAAATAATCTAGATGCAGAAAGTATAATCACTTGATCTTTGTTCCTAAATTTTTGCATAGCTCTGTTTCTAAGAGTTTTACCAAAGTCAAAAGGTATGTTCAAATTAAATTTGATTGGAAAAGCGTGTTTGCCATTTATCTTTATCTGGAAAAGGAGATTTTTTTGGGAACTGGAAATGACCTAATAATTTCTTTAAACTTTTTATTTAACTAAAAAGGAAACTGATATTAAGAACAAAGAAGGAAATTTACAGAGATATGATGAGTACCCATTCTGTTTTGTTAGTTTTTTGTATTTTCTTACATGTAAATCTTTGATTCATTTGGAATTTGTGTTTATATTGTATTAGAGGCAAGAGGTTTTTCTTATCTGATGGACATTTGTATTATGGGTGTATTGGATGGTGAATAATTTTTCAATAAATTTTTCAGGGCGAAAGTGGGTTATATATGCTAGCACACATGGTAGATCTCTGTCAGTTTGGTTGGTAAGCCATAGCATGTTACTAATAAAAATAGCTGACATTTATTGAACCACCTATATGTGTCAGAAAAGGAGCCCTGGTGGTGCAGTGGTTTAAGTGCTTGGCTGCTAACTGAAAAGTCAGCAGCTCAAACTCACCAGCTGCTCCAAGAGAGACAGTTATGGCCATCTGCTTCTGTAATGATTACAGTCTGGGAAACCCTATGGGGCAGTTCTAATCTGTCTTATGGGGTCGCTATGAATTTGGAGTCGACTCGACGGCAGTGAGTTTGGTTTTTGTTTTATTATGTGTGAGACGAGTCCCAGGATAGCAAAAATGATTAAGTGATTGACTACTAACTGAAGGGTTGGAGGTTCTAATTAATCAGAGGTTCCTCAGAAGACAGGCCTGGCAATCTACTTTTGAAAGTCCACTGCCTTGAAAACCCTATGGATCAGTTCTACTCGGCGCTCATGGTGTCACCATGAGTTGGAATAGACTTAATGGCAACTAACAACAACATCAGCAATACACTGTCTACACTCAGACTTTCATCTTTCCTTGCTTGGACTATGTCACTTGTCTCTGAGCTGTCCATTCTTGTCTCCAGTCTTACATTGGCCCATCCTCTTGTCCTCACTGCTGCCAGAGTGATCTTTCTAGAACTGCAAATACTATTTTCTTGATTACAACCCTTCAATGTTTCCATACTAGGTATAGGATAAAACTATAGAAACCTCAGTATAATATACAAAATTCTAAATGATCTAACTCTTGCCTGTCTATTACCCTGGCCTCTTCATTTGTCAATCTTAAAACATAGAGATAAAAATGCATTGAACTCTTATGTCTGAGGATAAGGTTCTATTACTTGTCTTATTATAGGGTGATATGGCCAGGAATCACAACAATCACTGAGCACAAGGAAAGATGGAGAATAGTTGGGGAAGAAATACAAGATAATTGATTCTCACATTCCTCTCCCCACTGCCAGCTGTTCTTTAGGCCATCTTAGCTTTAGTTTGTTTGCATTTGCACACTTTGCCAGTAGGTGCCTCCACAAAATTCATACTACACTTTCACCTGAAAGTGTCTTAAATTAGAGGTTTTGGGTTGTGTAGGGTTGCTATAAGTTAGAACTGACTTGACAGCAATGTTTTTTTTTTTCCCCTGTTGTTTTAGGTTATATAGATTAGTTCGCTATCACCTATAAGTTAAAAATTTTATATTTCAAGTTTATTACACAACAAAATTTTTAATGTGCACTTAATAGATTAAATATCATGCATGTATAGAATGTATGTTGTTGAAATTATCTAATCCAATCTCCAAATGTTACAAATTTTCTTATTTAAGGATATTTCAGAAGCATTTTTGCTACATTTTATGTGACATCTTTAATCATATTTAATTTTTTTAAAGCTAAAATTAATTTAGCAAATAGTTACCAAATTCTTGAAGAAAGTAGGGAAAAGCAGTCGCTTTGTGGTGGTACTAACAGTTAATACCCTCAGCTGCTAACTGAAAGGTGGGAGGTTTGAGCCCACCCAGAGGCACCTCTGAAGAAAGGCCTGGTGATCTCCTTTGAAAAATCAGCCATTGAAAACCCTGTGGAACACATTTTACTCTGACACACTTGGGATTGCTGTGAGTCAGAATCAGCTGGATGGCAGCTGCTTACTGACTTATTTAATACTGTGAAGGTAGTCAATTTTTTTTAGTCAATAATCGCGCTGACATATTCCCAATCTTTTCTCTGTGTTACTGAGTATTATCTTCTAGTTATTTTGGTACAAGCTTGAGAATTTTTTTTTTCCTCCCTCTATAGTCTCATTCTTCTGGTGTGCTGCAGTTAGGAGTCAGAAGCTGCAGTTTATCTTTTTCTCACCTAAACACTCCTATTAAAGTTTATCTAGACCAGTCATTATGTACCTTTTGGGAAGCATTCCTGAATACCTGCTTGTTCCCTCTACCTCCTTCCCCACTCAAACTCCCTCCATACATTTAGTTCATATACCAAAAAAAAAAACCCACTGCTGTTGAGTCGATTCCAACTCATAGATGAATTAGTTCATATAGTATCACAGAAATTGTGACCTTTCAAAGAGAAAGGTTTTTAATTTATTTTGTATCCCTGGTGCCTAGCACAAACACTTTCCTGTCTAGGCTCTAGGAGCAAGAGTTTTAATTAAGCCCCCATGGAAGAAAGACCTGGTGATCTGCTTCTGTAAAGATTACAGCTAAGAAAATGCTATGGAACAGTTCTACTCTGTAACACAAGGGGTCACCAGGAGTCAGAATAGACTCGATGGCAATGGGTTTGGTTTTGGTTCTGGTTGCTGAGCAGAGGATCCCTGGGTGGTGCGTACAGTTTGCCATTGACTAGTAACTGAAAGGTTGGCAGTTCAAACCCACTCAGCTATGCCATGGAAGAAAGGCCTGGTAATCAGCTCCTGTAAAGTTTACAGCCAAGGAAACCCTGTGGAGCAGGGGTACTCTGTAATGCATGGGCTCGCCACGAGTCCACATTGACTTGCAGGCAATGGGTTTAGTATTGATTTTTTGGTTGCTGAGTGGGGTATTAAAAGAACCGACTGTTGACTGTGACAGTGAATGTGTAGCAACACACTGGTGATAGCACTGGTGTTCGGGGTTTTTCCAGGGGTCAGAATGTGAACCTTGGCAAGTATCAGAGAGAAAAGTTTTATAATTTTTTTCTAAACAGAATTCAATCAGTGAATTAAAATTTGGCAAATTTGTTCCTGTAAATGAAATGAGAAAAAGGGGGAGGAGATAACTGTTTCCTAATATCATTTGAAGTGCCTTTTTCTGGTTCTTGTAATTGACATTAAGATACTCTTTCATATTTTATTATGATTTTGAATCTTTCCCAGTGTACTTTTCCATTAGAGATCAATTCCCAGAAAAAGTACAAAAAGTACGTAGTGTTAATTATATTTTCATTTTGGCTCCTTTTCATGCAATTCATTTCTGTGCTTTTAACTGAAAATTAAGAAAATAATAGACAAAAAAGATAGTGGCTCTGTATGTAAATGGATTCTTAGAGTCTTCTCACGCTTCTGATTATAGAGGTCCCTGATTGACCCTTCCGCTGAAAATAATGTAAAATGCCAAGTGACATTTTTAAAATGCATCTTAAATACGTGGATAAGCAGGCAAATGTAAGAAAAATACAGGCCACAAACTAGGTGAAGTAGGAAAGCCAGAAAGGGAAGTCAAACAAAGAAGTCAGCTTTTGTTTTGAAGGCATTTGCCGAATTTGGTGCATTTGAGCTTCTGTTTTTATAGCCTCTGAATTCTGTCCACCAAAAATATGTCTTATAAAACCTAACCCCTATACCTGTGGTTGGAAATCCTAGTGGCCTAGTGGTTAAAAGCTATGGCTGCTAACCTAAAGGTTGGCAGTTCGAATCCACCAGCTGCTCCTTGGAAACTCTATGGGGCAATTCTACTCTGTTCTATAGGGTTGCTATGAGTTGAAATTGACTCAGTGGCAATGGGTTTTTTAGTAGGGCTTCCAAGGCTGTAATTTTTACAAAAGCTGACTGGCACCTCTTTCTCCCATGGAATAGCTGGTGGGTTTGAACAGTTAGCAGCTAAGCACTTCCACTATGCTACCATGGGCCCTTCTTTTTTTGTATTGCTAGTACTAATAATATGAATAATGATAAAATATACATCTTTTGTCTCACTATTAAAAATTTCAGATTGTTACATGTGATATTGGTCATTCATTCAGTGTTTATTAATCAACTCTTCTTTGTGCCAAGTGTAAACTGGTAATATAAAAGATAAATAAAATATGGTTCCTTTCCCCAGGGGCTCATTTTTTCATGCTTATTATTTTATCATAATTTTTATTATTAGTTTACCTAAGTATAAGAATCACCTGTGGTACTTTTGAAAAAACACAGATATCCAGTGCCCTTCTCTGGGGATTGTGATTCAAGTAGGGAGGAATCTGGAGCTGATGTTTTAAACAAATGCCGAGCATGACTCTGACAATCAGGCAAATTTGGGAGACAATGGCCTAATGCAACATCATACATTAAGTCTCTCTGCGATTCTCTGCTAACGTTTCTTTTCTACTTGGACCAGCTATTTAAGAGTGAATAGTTAATGTTTCCAATGCTTGTTAGGGAACCTGGCTTCTTCCCTAAAACATAAAACATGGCTTGCTTGCTAAAATATAAAACCTAGCAATAAGGCAGTGAGAATGAAAACTTCAATTCATAATTTCTTTTATGCCATTACAAGAGTGGTTCAGACTCTAGCATACAAAATAAAGATTCCTGGGTGCTACCTCCAGAGTTTCTGATTTAGTAAGTCTGGTATAGGGCCTGAGAATTTGTACTTCTTACAAGTTTCCTGGTGATACTGATGCTGCTGGCCCAGCGACCATGCTTTCAGAACCATTGCACGGCAGAATCAGAACAGACTGAAAGGAAACCTTGTGATTTGTGACAGTTGTTTGTTTAAGTGGGCTCTCCAAAGTAGATAATATCATCACTTGTATAAACACAGTACATTGTCATTGTTGAGATATCATTCTAAATTCATTATATAACATAAGCCAATAAAACTAACTTCTAAGTAAAAACTTTATTTTAAATTTAAAATGATTTGACTCAGTCAAGACATTTTATCAGTGGCTTGGTTTTTAGGATAAATTTTCCTGTACTGTACTATTTTTTAGTAGGTGGTTAAAAATTTGGGGTAAGAGATATTTTCCCCTTATTTTTCAGTTGCAGTTAATACAATTTTTTTTTAATGAATAGCTTTCAATAATGAAGGTTTAGAAATAAATAATATCTCTTAATGAGATACAAGTGCTTTGTACAAACTCCTGAATGGAAGTACCTATAATGACATAAATTTATAATTTGTATTGTTCTGTATTTGCTCATGTCTAGCCATGTGTCTGTCAGCTGTCATACTGTGGGGGCTTCCATGTTGCTCTGATGAGAAGCTATGCCACTGGTATTTAAATACCAGCAGGGTCACCCATGGCGGACAGATCTCAGCTGAGCTTCCAGACTGAGACAGATTAGGAAGAAGGGCCCAGTGGTTTACTTCTGAGAACAGTTAGCCAGTGAAAGCCTTATGAATAGCAGTGGGACATTGATATAGTGCGGGAAGATGAGCCCCTCAGATTGGAAGGCATTCAAAAGATGACTGGGGAAGAGCTGCCTTCTCAAAGTAGAGTTGATCTTACTGACACGGATGGAGTCAAGCTTTTGGGACCTTCATTTGCTGATGTGGCACAACTCAAAATGAGAAGAAACAGCTGCAAACACCCATTAATAATTGGAACGTGGAATGTACAAAGTAGGAATCTATGAAAATTGGAAATCACCAAAAATGAAATGGAACACATAGACATCGATACCCTAGGCATTAGTGAACTGAAATGGACTGGTATTGGCCATTTTGAATTGGACAATCATGTGGGGTACTATGTCAGGAATGACAGCTTAAAGAGGAATGGTGTTGTATTCATCGTCAAAAAGAGCATTTCAAGATCTATCCTGAAGTACAACGCTGTCAGTGATGGGATAATATCCATATGCCTACAAGGGAGGCCAGTTAATACAACTGTTACTCAAATTTACACACGAACCACTAAGGCCAAAATCCAAAACCCCATTGCTGCCGAGTTGATTCCAACTCATAGCAACCCTATAGGACAGAATAGAACTGCCCCGTAGAGTTTCCAAGGAGTGCTTGGTGGATTCAAACTGCTGACCTTTTGGTTAGCAGCCATAGCACTTAACCACTACACCACCAGGGTTTCCTCCAAGGCCAAAGATGAAGAAATTGAAGATTTTTACCAAATTCTGCAGTCTGAAATTGATGTAACTTGCAGTCAGGATGCATTGATAATTACTGGTGATAGAACATGAAAGTTTGAGACAAAGGAGAAAGATCAGTAGTTGGAAAATATGGCCTTGGTGATAGAAACGATGTTGGAGATCACATGATAGAATTTTGCAAGACTAACAACTCCTTCAATGCAAATACCTTTTTCAGCAATATAAATGGTGACAGTACACCCGTACATTGCCAGATGGAATACAGAGGTATCAAATCAACTACATCTGTGGAAAGAAATGGTGGAAAAGCTGAATATCATCAGTCAGAATAAGGCCAAGGGCCAACTGTGAAACAGACCATCAGTTGCTCCTGTGCAAGTTCAAGTTGAAACTGAACAAAATTAGAAGTCCGTGAAAGCCAAAGTACGACCTTGAGTATATCCCACCTGAATTTAGAGATCATATTAATAAAACAAAAACAAAAAAAAAATTTTTTTTTTTTTTTTATTAAGAATAGATTTGACCTGTTGAATGCTAATGACCAAAGACCAGAGGAGTTGTCTAATGACATTAAGGACATCATGCACAAAGAAAGCAAGAAGACTTTAAAAAGACAAGAGAGAAAGAAAAGACCAAAGTGAATGTCAGAAGAGACTCTGGAACTTGCTCTTGAACGTCAAGTAGCTAAAGTGAAAGGAAGAAATGATGAAGTAAAAGAGCTGAATAGAAGATTTCAAAGGGCGGCTCAAGAAGACAAAGAAAAGTATTATAATGACATGTGCAAAGACCTGGAGGTAGAAAACCAGTAGGGAAGAACACTCTTGGCATTTCTTAAGCTGAAAGAACTGAAGAAAAAATTCAGGCCTTGAGTTGCAATATTGAAGGATTCTATGCGGGAAAAATATTAAGCAACGCAGGAAGAATCGAAAGAAGATGGAAGGAATATGCAGAGTCACTATGCCAAAAAGAATTGGTCGATGTTCAACCATTACAGTAGGTAGCGTATGATGAAGAACCGATGATAACGAAGGAAGAAGTTCAAGCTGCACTAAAGGCATGGACAAAAAACAAGGCTCCAGGAATTGACGGAATACCAATTGAGATGTTTCAAAAAACGGATACGGCACTGTAGGTGCTCACTTGTCTATGCCAAGAAATTTGGAAGACAGCTGCTTGGCCAACTGAGTGGAAGAGGTCCGTATTTATGACTATTCCCGAGAAGGGTGATCCAACCAAGTGCAGAAATTATCGAACAATATCGTTAATATCACACGCAAGCAAAATTTTGCTGAAGATCATTCAAAAACGGCTGCAGCAGTATATTGACAGGGAACTGCCAGAAATTCAAGCCAGATTCAGATGAGGATGTGGAACCAGGGATATCATTGCTGATGTCAGATGGATCCTGGCTGAAGGCAGAGAATACCGGAAAGATGCTTACTTGTGTTTTATTGACTATTCAAAGGCATTCGACTGTGTGGATCATAACAAATTATGGATAACATTGTGAAGAATGGGAATTCCGGAACACTTAATTGTGCTCATGAGGAACCTGTACATAGATCAAGTTATTTGAACAGAACAAGGAAATACTGCATGGTTTAATGTCCAGAAAGGTGTGCGTCAGGGTTGTATCCTTTCCTCATACCTATTCAGTCTGTATGCTGAACAAATAATCTGAGAAGCTGAACTATATGAAGAAGAATGGGGCATCAGGATTGGAGGAAGACTCATTAACAACCTTGCTTGCTGAAAGTGAAGAGGACTTGAGATGAAGATCAAAGACCACAGCCTTCAGTATGGATTACCCCTCGGCATTAAAATAAAAATCCTCACAACCGGACTAATAAGCAACATGATAAACGGAGAAGAGATTGAAGTTGTCAAGGGTTTCATTTTATTTGGATCCACAGTCAACGCCCATGGAAGCAGCAGTCAAGAAATCAAAAGACACATTTCATTTGGCAAATCCGTTGCAAAAGACCTCTGAAGTGTTGAAAAGCAAAGATGTCACCTTGAAGACTAAGGTGCACCTGACCCAAGCCGTGGTGTTTTCAGTCGCCTCATATGCATGCAAAAGATGGATGATGAATAAGGAAAACTGAAGAATTGAGGCCTTCAAATTGTTGGCAAAGAATGTTGAATATACCATGGACTACCAAAAGAAGGCACACACCTGTCTTGGAAGAAGTGCAGCCAGGATGCTCCTTAGAAGCAAGGTTAGCGAGACTGCATCTTATATGCTTTGGACATGTTATCAGGTGAGATCAGTCTCTGGAGAAGGACATCATGCTTGGTAAAGTAGAGGGTCAGCAGAAAAGAGAAGAACCTCAACGAGACGGATTGACACAGTGGCTGCAATAATGGGCTCAATCATGACAATGATTGTGAGCATGGCGCGGAACCGGGCCGTGTTTTGTTCTGTGGTACATAGGGTTGCTATAAGTCGGAATTGACTCAAGGGCACCTAATAACAACAACAACACACAATAGATGCTGAGATAAGGAGCTTACAAAGAGTATGGGAAACAGACAAGTAAACTGGTAATTGTAATAATGTGTCTTGAGCGCTAGGACGGGGGCACATGGACACCAATGAATAAAAACAGAAGCTGCAAAACATAATTTTCTGTATTATAAATAACATTTTAACTACTCAATGTATTCTAATTGGATAGGTCGGTTACTACAGGTAAGCCTTTTTTTATAAATTAGAATGTATAGCATTCAGTAGTATGTTTTTGGCTATTGAGCATCCATATTCCCTCCCTGTTTGAGCCAGATGTGTAGTAGTAAAACTTGCGAAAGCCAGAATCTATGTAAGAGAAGGAAAACTCAAATATTTTCCACTAATAGGGAAAGAAAAGTGGTAAGGCTACACCCTGTCAAAGGTGGAAAATTTCGAGACGTGGAAAAACAAGGCAGTCCTATTGACTTCTGGCTCTCACAGGTTTCACTGTACCTTATTCCTGCCCAGGAGCCCTGGTGGCACACTGGCTAAGAGCTCATATGCTAACCAAAAGTTGGCAGTTCGAATCTACCAGCCAGTCCTTGGAAACCTTAGGGGGCAGTTCTACTCTGTCGTGTAGGGTCACTATAAGTTGGAATCGATTCGACAGCAATGGGTTTTTTTTTTTTTAATTTCTGTTCAGCTGGGCACGCGGAGACTCTCAGCACATAATAAGGCTTGGTCAATCAGAAATTTCCGCCTGGGACTTCAGATCTTGGGACAGCAAAGAAAAAACATCAGGATAGTTATTATTCAAGACAGCAGCAGTGGAGTAGAGAATACAGTAAAGACAGTGTCAAGTACTGTGCCAGTTACTGTATCCCAACCAGATTGTTACTGTGGCATAACCTTGGCTGAGTTCTCTCTTACCTAGGTCTCCTTGGCTTCTGCCAGTTTTCCAAACTTGGTTCTTCAGCCTTCCCATTAATTATCATTCCAATAAATCTCATTTCTGTTCAAGTTTGTAATAAAGGCACTGACAGTTACAGAGTTTCTAAAAAGTAGACTACGAATAAATTTGTTGTAGTTGAACCATATTTTTAAACTTCTAGGGCAGTGCTATCTAATAGAATTTTCTGTAATGATGAAGATGTACTAGGTATGCGCCGTCTGATGCAGCAGCGACTAGCCACACGTGGCTATTGAGCAGTTGGGATATGGCGTGTGAGACTGAGGAACTGAAGTTTTAATTTCATTTAATTTTAAATTTATTGAGCAGTTCAGCTGTAGGGAATTCATTATCTTTTTTTTTTTTTTTATAATAACTTTTATTAAGCTTCAAGTGAACGTTTACAAATCCAATCAGTCTGTCACATATAAGTTTACATACATCTCACTCCCTACTCCCACTTACTCTTCCCGTCTTGAGTCAGCCCTTTCAGTCTCTCCTTTCTTGACAATTTTGCCGGCTTCCCTCTCTCTCTATCCTCCCATCCCCCCTCCAGACAAGAGTTGCCAACACAATCTCAAGTGTCCACCTGATATAATCAGCTCACTCTTCATCAGCGTCTCTCTCCCACCCGCTGACCAGTCCCTTTCATTTCTGATGAGTTGTCTTCGGGGATGGTTCCTGTCCTGTGTCAACTGAAGGTCTGGGGACCATGGCCGCTGGGATTCCTCCAGTCTCAGTCAGACCATTAAGTTTGGTCTTCTTATGAGAATTTGAATTCATTATCTTTTGTAAAACAAAGAATCACATCTTAGTTTAATAAGTTTGTAAGGTGGTTTTTCATATGTCAGAATAATTTAAGAAGTGAAATGGCACATATCTCTATCAATATTCCCCATTTAATAAATAAAATGAAGGACTTAATATTCAGGACAAAATTCGTTTAATATATTTTACCTTCTTTCTGGGAAAGAATTCCAGTTTATTATATAGATATACTTCTAGCTACAGTGATGAAAGGAAAACTTTTTCATACTTTGCCCAGAATTCCTATAAACAGACCAAGGCATGAAGTTGTAATATTAACAGTTGTGTTTTAAATTTAAGATGCTTTATTTTGTATCAGGATACAACAAAGGGATAAATATGTTAATCCTTGTTGTACCAAGGGCATACCTTGAATTTTCCTGATTATCAATCAGTAGTCTATCTTACGTATTAGATTACGAATATTTTGGCCATGTAAAGTAAAAGTATTCGGATAATTGCTTAGCTATAGAGTGATTTTGCAAATTTACCACTTCTTTGCTTTTAGTGGCATGTTGTTGTTGCTAGGTACTGTCGAGTCCGTTCTGACTCAGAGGGACCCTATGCACTACAGAAGAAACACCGCCCCATCCTGCGCCATCTTCACAATCGTTACACAGCCTCCGTGTCAATTCATCTTGTTGAGGGTCTTCCTTTTTTTGAGATGTTTGAAATCTTCTGTTCAGTTCTTTTACTTCATCATTTTTTCCTCTTGCTTTAGCTGTTCAACATTCAAGAGCAATTTTCAGAGTCTCTTCTGACATCCATTTTGATCTTTTCTTTCTTTCCTCTCTTTTTAATGACCCTTTGCTTTCTTCATGTATGATGCCCTTCCACAACTCTTCTGGTTTGCAGTCATCAGTGTTCAACTCGTCAAGTCTGTTCTTGAGTTGGTCCCTAAATTCACGTCAGATATACTTAAGGTCGTACTTTGGCCCTCATGGACTTCTAATTTTCTTCAGTTTCAACTTGAACTTGCATATGAGCAATTGATGATCTGTTCCACAGTCAGCCCCTGGCCTTGTTCTGACTGATGATATTGAGCTTTTCCACCATCTCTTTCCACAGATGTAGTCTGTTTGATTCCTATATATTCCATCTGGTGAGGTCCATGTGTATAGTTGCCATTTATGTTGATGAAAAAAGGCATTTGCAATGAAGAAGTCGGTGATCTTGCAAAAGTCTGTCATGCAATCTCCGGCATTGTTTCTATCACCAAGGCCATAGTTTCCAACTTCTGCTCCTTCTTTGTTTCCAGTTTTCACATGCCAATCACCAGTAATTATCAATGCACCCTGATTGCATGTTTGCTCAATTTCAGACTGTAGGAGCTGGTAAAAATCTTCAATTTCTTTGTCTTTGGCCTTAGTGGTTAGTGTGTAAATTTGAATAATAGGCATATTAACTGGTCTTCCTTGTAGGCATACGGATATTATCCTATCACTGACAGCTCTGTACATCAGGATAGACCTTGAAATGTTTTTTTTGACGATGAATACAGTGCCATTCCTCTTCAAGTTGTCATTCCTGGCATAGTAGACCGTATGATTGTCCAATTCAAAATGGCCATTACCATTCCATTTCAGCTTACTGATGCCTAGGATATTGATGTTTATGCATTCCATTTCATTTTTGATGATTTCCAATTTTCCTAGATTCATACATTGTAGATTCTGTGTTCCGATTATTAATGGATGTTTGCAGCTGTTTCTTCTCATTTTGAGTCGTGCCACATCAGCAAATGAAGGTCCTGAAAGCTTGACTCCATCCTTGTCCTTAAGGTGACCTCTACTTTGAGGAGGCAGCTCTTCTTCAGTCATCTTTTGAGTGCCTTCCAACCTGGAGGGCTCATCTTCTGGCACTGTATCAGACAACGTTGCACTGCTATTTATAAGGTTTTCACTGGCTAATTCTTTTCATAAGTAGACTGCCGGGTCCTTCTTCCTAGTCTTAGTCTGGAAGCTCAGCTGATACCTTTCTGCCATGGGCGACCCTGCTGGTATCTGAATACCGGTGACATAGCTTCCAGCATCACAGCAACACGCAAACCCCACAGTCTGACAGACTGACACACATGTAGAGTGTGACAAACTGACAGACATGTAGGGGATCTATTATGTAGATGCTTAATAAATTAAACTTCAGCCTGTGAAGGGAAGAAAAAGTGGTCTATTTACTGAGAAACAAAAGTGGACTTTATCTCATTGTTTTATCCTTAAAATATTTGTTTTCTTATCATTAGTAAGGAAGAGAACTAGATAGCAAACATGTATGTGATGATTTTAAATTAGTATGTTTATTTTAATTTTGGTCAACAAGTTATGGCATAATTACAGATTATTAGTAGATATATTCAGTATGTCAATATAATAATACTATAGTATAAAATCTCACTTATTGAGAAACTATTAATTCAGAATTTGTGGTCTTCTTAAAACACACTTCGACTTCAAATTCTTTAAAGGATGTGCATTGCTTTTATGATAAAGGCCAAATCTTAACCTGGCTGACAAAGACTTGAATGTGCCGGCCCTTGACTTTATCTCTAGTCTCATCTTGCATCATCCGTTTATACATTAATCCTTTTAACAAGTATTTATTGAGTACTTACCATGTATTTGCCACTGTTCTAAGAACCGGAGATATATTTATGAATAAAACCGATAAAACACCTTGACTTTACCTTCTCCTGGGGGTGAGGGAGCTGGATAATAAACAAATAAATATAAAGCAGAATAAGGGTGATTAGTGTGCTGGGGGTGAGGATGTAGAGAGGAATACCGTTTTATACAGCGTAGAAAGGGAGAGCCTTGTTGATAAGGTAATATTTGAGAAGAGATCTGAAGGAAGTGAAGAGAATGAGACATTCAGATATCTAGTTGAACAGCAAATGTTGGGAGGTAGGAATATGCTGGGCGCGCTTCATCAACAAGGAGTCCTAGGTAGCTAGAGTGAAGTAGATTGTGCTGGGGGAGAGTGGTACAAGATAAAGCCAGGGGATGGAGGGTGAGAAGCAGAATATGTAGTGACTGGTAGCATGTTAAGGACTTTGGCTTTCATTCTGAATGAGGTACAAAGCTAGCATAGAGTTTTGGGCAGACCAGAGATGTGTTGCCTTGAGTTTAAAAAAAATCACTCTGGTGAATGTGTAGTGAATAGGTGGTAGGAAGTAGAAGCAGGAGACAATTTAGATGATTGCAGTACTGCACATGAGATATACTGGTGGCGCTTGGTCTAAGTGACAGTGGTGGAAGTGCCAACTGGATTTGCTAATGGCTTGACTGTAGGACGTCAGAGAAAGAGAGGAATCAAGCATGACTCCAAAGATTTTGGCCAGAGCAGCTGGTAGAATGAAGGTGCCACTTATTGAAATGGGGGAAAAATATAGTAGGAGTAATTAGAGCTTTGATTTGGTAAGATGCCTGTTAATCATCCAAGTGGAGACTTTGTGTGTGTAGTTGGATGCATAAACCTGGAATTCAGGGCAGCAGTTGGGGCTGTAGTTATAATTTGGGAACTGTCTGTGTAGAGATGGTAATTATAGCTATAGGACTGGATGAGATCACCAACGGAGTGTGCATAGGGAAGAGGAGATGTTTATAAATGGAGGAGATGAGAAGGAAGCAGCAGAGGGGGCCGGAGAAGTAGGACAGTTCAGGTCGGAGGAGAGCCAAGTGAAAGTGGTACCCACGCTCCCTGTTGCTTTCTCTGGTCCAACCACACTAACTTTCACTCTATTTCATACTTGCCAAAGCTCCTTTTGACTCAGGAGCCCTTTGCCTTCTGTGCTCTCTGCATCCTTTATGTCTTAGATTAAGTGCAGATTGTTTCAAGATGTATTTCTTGATTCTGACTAGGCTGAGTTTCACTGTGCTTCTCTTTTGTAGCATTTATCACAATGTAAATATATAATGTTATACTTTTGTAATATTTGCCTCCTCCAAAAGATTGTATAAGCCCCAAGACTTGTCGGCTTGTGTACTGCTGTATTCCTAACATCTAACACAGTATGCATAGTTGGTGTATAATAATGAGGATGATCAGAAAATTTTAATGAATATTAACAGAATACAAGCTTGTGCTTTGTAAGCAAGTTCATTTTGAATAGATAGAAGAAATCTTGGGGGAAATATTTAAGATCATAATGAATAAAATTTCAAAACTGTAAAAGCATTATAATAGTTACAGATGTTATATTGAGTAAACCAATACCGAGTAAAGTCAAATTTCTAACATGCTCTAACATCGCATAATTTATTATATGTAAAATTAGTTCAAAATTCTTATGTTAATGAGTACATTACCAAGTATAAAACTTTCTGCCTTTTTGACTTTATTGTTACCTTACCTTAAAAAGATCCTACAATATAGGATCCCAGAATCCTTGATTACCTTAGAGATAATCTAGTAATATTTAATAACGCCAACTGTTGCAGCCAATATTCTAATTGTTTTACTTGTATAAATTAATTTCTTCCTCATGACAGTCCTATGTGATAGATATGTGCTGCAGTTACTCCATTTTACAGATGCAAAAACTGAGTAACAGAGAGGTAAAACAACTTACCTGAGGTAGGAAGTGACAGAGCTGTGAGTTGAGTTCAGGCAGTCAGATTGCAGAGCCCATACTTTTCATACCACCTTCTCATTTGGCACTTTGCAGTCTTTCCAGGGATACAGGTATCCCTGGACACCTTCAGTTTCTTCCTTGTAATAGACCAAAATCCTCTTAGATATTTCTCACCTTGGTTCTGGTTTAGTTCTCTAGAGTGGGGACTGCAACCCAGATTCTTTCCAGGCAGGCTAGGTATAAAGAAATAGTGATTTCAGGGTTTTTTTTTTTAAACTCATCTGTTGGCCATATTTAGTCTAATACCTTGTTTGTTTTAGATCAGTGCTAGCTAGCTTAATTTCCTTTTTTGTGTAATAAAGATGTATTAGAATGCAATATTATATGTCTCCGGTCGCTCTCTTTCCTCACCCCCTCGCCCCAGCCTAGAACACTGCGTGTTCTGGGACAAGCTGTCTGACCTTGTTGAGACTGGGTTTTCTCATCTGTGATTACCAGTTACCAGCTGCTGTAGAGTCGACTCAGACCCAGGGCAACCCCAATGTGCCAGAGTAGAACTGCTCCGTAGGGTTTTCAGTGGCTGATTTTTTAGTAGTTCACCAGATCTTTCTTCCGAGGTGCCTCTGGGTGGACTTGAACATTTTTATTGGCATCAGAGCATGTGAACCATTTGCATCACCCAGGACCTCCCATCTGTGTCTAAGGGGTGGTCATACCTACTTATTAGATTGACTTTAAGATTAAATTAAAATCATATAAGTAGTCTAAGTATTCAAAGAGAGGTGGCTGTTTTGTTATCTTTGTTGTATTTAAGAGTATGTATTTTTGGCATATTGCTTGCGTATAACTATATCTGAATTTGTTATCCTATTTCATGTATAACTGAATTATTTCCTTTCAGCTTTCAAATTAAGGAAGAAGTAACCCACCATGTTGAAATAACTTTTAGAGAAACTTTCTGTTTTTGTTTTTAGTGGTTCTTATCTCTGTCTTAAATGCGCTACTGTTTGATTTATAAGATCAAAGCTGTTTTCTTTGAAAGGTGACGATTAACATCAAGAATTATATTTTCAAGCTGTAAACATGTTGTCTTTTCTAATACTCTTATATAGGATGATCTCGTTTCTATTTTCAGCATTGCAGGGGGTCGGATACTCTCAGTGATAAAGACGCAGCTTATTAAAGGCCAGGACAGCAGGGATCCTTTCAGTAAGTCAGTAGAGGAAGTTGCTCAGGATTTGGATTTGAGGATTAAAAATATTATTGATTCTCAACAAGGAGATGTAGCTGTTCACACCACTGACATCAGCCCTGCACGGGTAATGAGCTTTTTATTTCATCGTCCTTCTTTACAAAACATCATCTCTTTTATTTACTGTAGAAATGGTTTTTTATTGCCACTTAAGTCAGAAGAATGTGTTTCCTGTGTTCAAAGATGTTGTTGAAAATTTACATTTTTTAACAGGATTATGTAGGATTATGGAGCCTCCATAAATCACAAAAACAACAACAACAAAACAGAATAGATCCTAATCCTAACTACAGTAGTATGGGGGAACTTGACTAGCATGTTTTTAGCCCTAGAATAGAATTCTGGAGTCTATGTTATGTTCCACTGATTGTGGTTTAATTACCCAAGTATCAAAAGCCCCTTTTCATTAGGTATGATTGTAATAGCCATATATGAAGAAAGACATTTGCTCTGTTTTTATTTATTATGTATTTGTTGGTCGATTGATTTCCTAGTCCTTGGGCAGCATTTTTAGCTATTTTTCTAAAATAATTCATGGTTTTAGTTTTACTTTCAAGGCAGGGCAAGGGGGCTTGTGGGGTGTTACCCCATATATTTCACATGTGTTAATAGCTCCTGAGACTAACTTGGCCCAAACGACAACCAGGTTACTACTGTAAGAGCATAGATCAAGAACTGGCACAGTTTCAGATAATTAAGAACACCAACCTTTCCCATTTCCTGATGCTTAATTTTGTTTTTAACCAAATCAGAAATATTTGAAACTTTAAATAGTCTAAGGAAGCATACAAACAAATAAAACTCAATGAAGTTGTTGTTATACAGTATAGAATTCTCTGGTATGGGGGGGTGCATTTTAAGGAGTGGTTTGTGATAGACAACTTGTTATAATTCCAGTGTAGCTGTGTGTTATAGTTCACCTGGTAGCCTAAGTCTGTCAAGTAGAGAAAGTAAGTGAAAATATTGGTGAAAGCTGAGAAAACCGGCCCAGGTAGAGCTGATGTCCCAGAAAGGGCAGCTTTGATATCTAGGCACAGTGTCCAGCAGCCGTATGCATTAGGCACTGTTCCTTACCTCTGTTTTACCAGTGAATTTAACTGCAGCAATGAGAGGTTAAGTGGCTTCCGCAGAGTTATGCAGCATACATAACTAATAAATTGAAAGTAAACCCAGCCAGATGCCTTCAGAGTTTGTGTCTCTTTTTCTGCACATCGCCTGGCTACTGGTATTCTTCCTCCTTTGCACACTTCTTAGATGTTAGCTTTCTCCTGGGTCCTCTTTAGTTTGACATAATTTTCTGGGAAACTTTGTATATACCCATATGTATTCTTATGCTGCTGAATATATATCTCTCTTACCTCTTATTAAGCTCTGGACCTGAATATCTAGTTGACTACTGGAAGTTTCTAGTTGGGTGTCCCAGAGATACCTCAAATGTAAAAGGTTCCCTTGTTTCTCCCCTTTCTTCCTAGCCTCCTAAATGTGGTCCATCTTCTATAATGAATACCCATGTATTCATAATTTGAAGTTTAGGAACAGTTGTAGATTTTTCCCTTTCCCTTCTTCCTCTGTCTAGTCACTAAGTTTCCAATTCTGCCCCCTTTTAATCTGCTTTTTCATTATCTTCACTGCCACTATCTTAGTTCAGATCTTCTTTTCTAACCTGGACTAGTACCGTCTCTTGTGAAATTATCTCCAGATTTGATAACATTCTTACCCTGGAATTTACTTCACACATTGCCTTCAGTACTTTTTCTGAAATCTAAATAGGATTATTCATATGAACCCAAGAGACAGAAAGGGCCACATAAACCAGAGGCTGCATCAGCCTGAGACCTGAAGAACTAGGTGGTGCCCAGCCACCACCAATGACTGCCCTGACAGGGAACACAACAAAGAGTTCCTGATGGAGCAGGAGAACAGTGGGGTGCAGAACTCAAATTCTAGGAAAAAGACCAGGCTTAATGGTCTGACTGAGACTAGAGGGACCCCAGAGGACATGGCCCCCAATTCTCTGTTAGTCTAAAACTAAAACCATTTCCAAAGCCAACTCTTCAGACAAAGATTAGACTGGATTGTAAGGCAGAAAATGATACTGGTGAGGAGGATACTTCTTAGTTCAAGTTGACACATGAGTCTAAGTGGGCAGCTCCTGTCCAGAGGCAAGATGGGAAGGCAGAGGGGGACGGGAGCTGGTTGAATGGACATGGGAAATACAGGGTAGAGAGGAGTAGTGTGCTGTCACATTGAAGAGCAACTAGCTTCACGTAACAATGTGTATATAAGTTTTTGTATGAGAAACTGACTTGAATTGTAAACTCTCATTTAAAACACAATTAAAAAAAGTATAAATAGAATTATTTGACTTTCTTGCTTAATAAAGAGATTTTTTTAACCCTGTAGCAGACTGGATCTGCTACAGTCTGAATTAAAAAAGGGCCCTGGTGATGAAGTGGTTAAGCACTTGGCTGCTAACCAAAAGGTTGGTGGCTTGAATCCACTAGCCCCCGTGCAGTAGAAAGATGTGGCAGTCTGCTCCCTTAAAGATTACAGCCTTGGAAACCATATGGCGCAGCTCTGCTGTGTCCAGTAGGGTCACTGTGAGTCAAAATTGACTAGATGGCAATGGGGTTTTTTTTTTTTTTTTGGTTTAGCAGACTGAGTGAAATCTCCATTTCTTTGTTTGATATACAAAGCTTTCGCAGGGTTATTTCACATGTTCCTTTTTACCCTGTTCTTCAGCCATGTCCCTGAAAGTGCATGTTCTCTCCTACCTCTGTGTTTCTTTTCTTCTGTGAAGCCGTCCTTGACTCTGAGTTAAATTGGTCACTCCCTGTTGTGTGGTTCCACTGTATCATGTGTGTATGTACCTCTCTTTGAAATAGCACTTAGCACTTTGTAGTACAATTATTTGGTTACTTGTTTATCATATCGAGTAGACTGTGGGTTCCTTGAAGGCAGTGGTATTCACCTTTGTAGCTAGTTTTAGACATAGTGCATTACTAAGTAGATACTTATTAATGATTATTGAATGAATGAAAGTCAACTAGCTTCTTTTAATTTTTGCATTTGATTAAATATTTACAATTATTGTGATGTTGGTATTCAGATCTCCAGAACCCCATCTCTCTTTTCAATAAATGAGAAAAAAATACACAGAGAAGTTAAATCATGAGACTGAGGTCGTAGTAGCTAAAACTTTCTGACTCAGAGCCTAGTGGTGTTTTAACCAGAATCCAAGGCCTTTCTTTGATGATACTATTTTCTGTATTTTTCTGTGCATCTAGAAAATTGATAAGGTTGCTTATAGTATGGCTTAAAAGAGAAATATTCACATGCCTTTATACAGGCTTCTCAGAGTTTATTTTCTATTACTTAAGCAATAGAGGAGAAAGGAGAGCAGTGGCACATGACATGGAAAAGTGTGACTGATAGACCCAGCTAGGGTGATTCTCACATTTACTTATTCTTTCTTCTAGCCAAAATCACATGCCATAAACCATGGCACAGCCTACTGTGGCAGAGAGACTGTGAAAACTTTACTAGTTCTTTTAGATGAAGAAGCTGCTGAAGCTCCTTCCAGAAACAAAGCAGAACTCTTATATGGTGATGAAAGTAGAGTTCGTTATAATGGAACTTCTATTCTTACCCTTTTCAGGTAAGTAATGTGGAAGCTATATGTATATACTTGTTTAGTCTGTAAAGAGAAATTTTTAAAAATACCTTTGATTACAGAAGAAACATAGGCTTATGGTAGGAAATTTGGAAACTGTGGGAACTATAGAATACTATAAAGAAAGAAAAATTAGTTAAAGAGAGATTGAGCTTTTGAATGTGAAGAAATTGTATGTGAGAATATATAGGTATTTTTTATTGAGAGTTTGTTTTTTACAATATTTATTTGCCTCTCTATGTGTCAAGAACCTTGCTAAATGCTTTCACATTTATTATCTCAGCCCTCACAAAAACGCTTTTTAATAATATCTCTTCCGGGCCACTTTATAAGTGAGTAATTGAGCACCTGAGAGAGAGATTAAGTAATTTGCCTAGGAGAGTGAAGTTAGCTAATAGCGAGTGTGTATTTCTCCAAAGCTTAAATTTGTGCTGGTATTATGTGTAAGACTTGATACTCTCCAGTTTTAATAACAGTTAGGTCAATAACAATTAAAAAAAAATTAGGTTGATGATATTTTAAATTATGTGATATATATGATTTAAATGTATATTACACATGTATAATATATATATTTTTTATAATATATATTATATAATATATATTTTAATTACACAATACCTTTACATATTTATGCAAACATTAAAACAGTTACAATAATAATTTTAAAATGTATTTTAGTGCATTGTGGAGAATTTTTATGAAACCATTCTGTTTGATCTTTTCTGTTTTCTATTTAAGCTACTTTTTAGAAATATGATTTTTGTCTAAAATTGTTCATGTCTATCTACGATTGCTCTAAGTACTCTCTCTTTTTTGTGCTTCACTTTTATGGCCTACATTCAACATTGTTATCTAATTCTTGAAGTTTCTTCTTCCCCAGCTTTCCATCATTGTTCTTTTCTACCTGTGGATGATACAATTCTTTACCACTCTAGCTCAGAAATACCGAATATTTTTCTACCAGTGAAAACTTCTGTTATCAATGTATATTTATTTATACCTGTGCTAAGCCCCAGAAAAAAAAAATCTAAGGAAAAAGGACTTTTCTTTTTTCTTCTTTTATTGTCTCTTACAAAGTTTACTTTTAGGTAGAAATATGAATGATTTTAACTTTTTCTCAGATTGAATTCTCCTGTTTTTTTTTAGAGAAAGTTATTTTCTGTTTATAGAACTCCTTTTAAACAAAACTAATTCCCAAATACACTTTAAAAATTTTTTTTTTTTTTTTTACTTCATCATGTTGTCAAACACATTTAAATTGTTTGCAGTTTGGATTCTACATTAGTGTTTCCAATTGTCACTATGCAGACTAGTACCAGTCCGAGGAGCCCTTCTGGCTCTTAACCAAAAGATTGGCAGTTCGAACTTACCAGCTACTCCTTGGAAACCCTATGTGGCAGTTCTGCTCGGTCCTGTGGGGTTGCTATGAGTCAGAATTGACTCGATGGCAATGGATTTGGATTTTGGAAACCCTTGTGGCATAGTGGTTAAGAGTTCCGTTGGTAACCAAAAGGTAGGCAGTTTGTATCCGCCAGGTGCTCTTTGGAAAACCTATGGGGCAGTTCTACTCTGTCCTATGATAAAGTTAATTTTTAATGGTCTGCATTGAAATGATCAAATTAAGGACAATGCAGAGTTTGAACATAGGTCAGTGTAAGGTGGTCAGCTCTTCTTCCTGAGGGAAACAAATCAAACTCATTGCCATCAAGTTGATTCTCACTCATAGTGACCCTATAGGACAGAGTAGAACTGCCCCAGAGGGTTCCCAAGGAGTGCCTGGTAGATTCAAACTGCCAACCTTTTTGTTAGCAGCCAAACTCTTAACTACTATGGCAACAGGCTTTCTTCCTTAGGAAAGATTTATTATTATATAATGGCCTTTTGAGTCAATGGGATTCAGAGTCTGGCTCTGTTAAGCCAAAAAGGAATTTACTGAGGAAGCCAGATTGTTCTGGCAGCACAGCTTCAGGGTCTTCTTTTCCATTGTGCCTTCTCTGACCCTCCTACTATGGAAATTATGGGTGAATACAGGTAGTCCCCAACTTGTGATGGGGTTCCTTTCTGATGACTCTGTTGTAAGTTGATTTTTACATAAGCCGAATACCTTTTTTTTCTTAGTTTTCATTATTATTGCCTTTTATTATCAGTATCTTTATAAATCTCATCATTATTTGTCTTTGGAGGTTGGAAACATTACTTATAAACTTACAGATATATTTTAATACATACATACATTAAAAAAACATGTAAATCATAAAATTTGCCCCAGTGATGAGGAAGAGTTGAATGGCCGTGGCATTTTGTCAGTTGCAGTAATAACTCCGTTTGTGGAAGATACCTGATTATCTCAATTATCCTGGGAATGGGGACGGTGTTTTTAGTCAGAAAATTAGAGAGTTGTCTATATGGTCCTTTTCTTTTTTTCTTTGTGTATCTCTTGGTAATATCTCACTGCTTCCCTCATCTGCCTATTAAATTTAGCAAAGTGATCAGCATTTGGGTCCATGTTTTTGAGTCACTGAAGCCCTTGATTTAGTGTAGAAAACTAAATATGACAGTGCTTTGAACAGTAAATCATGAAATTGAATATCTGTGAGTGAACATCTGAGAATGATAACACCAGCATTTTATGTAGGAAACAAAAGGATGGTGGGAAGTGTGGTTCTTTATAACTCGAATACGTTGTAAGTTAGGGGCTACCTGTACTTATATTCCTGCCGTAGCACTTGTCGTTGTCTATTTTGAATTTTAGCCATGTGGATGTCTTATTTTCTTTTCTTAAACTTCAGGATACCTGAATCCATGGTTGATGTATGAATCAACTTTTTATGCCTTATAATATCTTGTATATTATATTGCTTTATAAGAAGTAGAATCTCAAATATTTAGTGACTGAATTAACTAATCAAATTATTACTATTTAGAACTCTCAGAACACTTTTATTTAGTACTATAAACAACTAGGAGCCCTGACGGTGCAGTGGTTAAGTGTTCAGTTGCTAACTGAAAGGTCGGCATTTTGAACACACCAGCTCCTCTGTGGGAGAAAAGACCGGGTGATCTACTCCTGTAAAGATTTCAGCCTAAGAAATCCTATGGGGCAGTTCTGTTCTGTACCATAGGACTCCTATAGGGTCATTATGAGCTGGGATTGACTCAATGGCAAACAGCAATAACAACAATGTAAACAACTAAGTTATCTTTTAGCTGTACTTTTTTTTTTATTATTTTTTACTCGATGGCAAACAGCAATAACAACAATGTAAACAACTAAGTTATCTTTTAGCTGTACTTTTTTTTTTTTTTTGGTTAGGGAAGAAGGGGAGCTAGTTTAAAAGCTACTTTTATTCCTAAGTTTTTGCTTTTTTTGGGCTTAGATCTCCTACACAAGTGAATAATTCATCGATGAAACCCCTAAGAGAACGCATCCAGAAGTCAATGCAAGAGAAGAAAGTTAAGGTATAATTTAATGTGCTATTATGGAAATGATAAAATTGTTTTATTTCTAGAAGAAATATGTACAGGTGATCTGGATATTATAAATATACATTATACTTGCAACAACATGAATTAAATGGAAAATAAGTTATGACTATTGGCATGAAGAAACTTTCTTTTATATAACCTTGACCAATCTCTCTCTGGCTTATTCAATACCCACCCAAACCCACTGCCGTCGAGTCGATTCCGACTCATAGCGACCCTACAGGACAGAGTAGAACCGCCCCATAGGGTTTCCAAGGAGCGCCTCCTGGATTCAAACTGCTGACCTTTTGGTTAGCAGCTGTAGCTTTTAACCACTACGCCACCAGGGTTTGCTTTATTCAATATACTGAACCTAAAAGAAGGAGAGGAATAAGCACCTGGAGCCCTGGTGGTGCAGTGGGTAAGAGTTCAGGCTCCTAACCAAAAGGTCAGCAGTTCCTTAGAAACCCTATCGGGGAGTTCTACTCTGTCCTATGAGTAGAATCGCTATGAGTCGGAATCGACTTGACAGCAACAGGTTTTTTTTTATGGTAAGCGTTCAATAATATCTGTTGAATGAATGATAGAGAAAATAAAGAAGACATGGCTTTTTCATTTACATTTCCAGTATTTTAAACTGAATCTTGAGAGGCAAACTGTATAATTTAAAATCTGTTCCTGCTGAAGATATAATCGCAGAATATAATTAATTTGTAGATGGGGGGAACATTTCACATTTTCCATTGACTAGAGCTGTTGTTTATATTTTCATTTGGTTTGGACTAAGTTTTTCTGTCCTTATTAGAAACACTTATGCCTGTAAGTAGTCAGTAATGTGTTTATGCAATTGTATGAAATTTTTTTTGTTCTTATTTTTCAAATAGACTTGGTCTTAATCTCGTCATTTATTCAACATATAGTTATTGAGTACCTACTCCGTGCCAGACTCTGTTCTATGGTTGGGAATTCATTCATTCATTCAACAAAATTTTTATGTAAAATTTATAATAATTACCCTTAAATCAAGAGATGATTATTTACCATGATACAACTAAAAAGAGAACTCTAATGTATATGCTCTTTGTTTTCTCATTTGGAAATATAAACCTGATGAGCAGGGATTTTAATTATCACCTATTTTATCTACATACCTCAAACCCATTTAGCTTATTTATTAATGAGCCTTACCTTTCTATTTGCCATTAGTAGTTGTTAGTAATTAATGTCTGTGGAATACATCTTTGAGTTTTATAAAATTTTTCTGTGAATAAAATTTGTCAATTCTTTGTTATATTAAGTACTTATAGTCCAAGAACAAGGAACCCTGGTCGTGCAGTGGTTAAGCACTTGGCTGCTAACCAAAAGGTCAACGGTTTGAACCCACCAGTGGCTCTGTGGGAGAAAAGACCTGGTGATCTTCTCCCATGAAGATAACAACCTAGGAAAACCTATGGGGGCAGTTCTACTCTGTCCTCTAGAGTTGCTGTGAGTCAGAGCTGACTTGACGGTACACAGCAGAAACAGTTCCAGAACAAGATCTTTTTAAAAAACTTATCCTTTGAACTTGCAATAGAAACAAATGTAATGCGTGAGTTCTCTAATTTTCCCCTGCTGTGGGTATTGATAAACTTCTTAATATTTTGATTAAAAGATCATTGGAATATTTTGTTAGAACTAAGCAAATAAAAAATGATAAAAATCTATCTGTAGGATGAGAAAATCTTTATTAGGAAATGGTTAAGGGTCAACTAATTAATATAAAATACATGGACAAATTTAGAAAGTTTTAGAAGGTAGAAATCATCTAATCTGATCTCATTTGCAGATGAGGAAATCAAAACCCCAAGAAAGTACCTTATCCAAGATCTTATAAGTGCTTTGAAATATTTATGCCAGTGTACACAACCATGGTTAAATACCAGTAACATTATAATTACATTGTTTCCATTACTTAATAGTGGAGCTGGCTTAGTCTACATTGCTCTGAAGCAAAATGGCAATAGATAACTGAAGGCATTGGTGTTTATGATTATGTTTCACACACAGTACAGTTCAATTTAAAAAAGCAAGTGTGAAAATAACTAGTTTATCCTGGTATTCAACTGAACCAAGAAAATAGCCAGGCAGAGTACTTGTTGGAAATACAAAAAATGTTGCTAGTATTTACTACCAAAGTAACTATGGAAAAGTAGGCTAGCAGCTTATTACCTTGTTACTTTTTTATCTTTCGGTATACAGTTATTTTCTTTAGCCATGGAGAGAATGTATGATTTACACTTGAAGTGCTATTTTGGAAAAAGCATTTTAAAAGTAGAAAATAATAGAGAACTTAGAATTTTAGTGTTGTAGATGATGCTTATTTGTGAAATATCCATGCCATACTATATGGGGCAAATTAACTTTTCTTAGATTTTAGTTTCCTCATTTTTAAATGCAAATAGAGTCCTCCTGATTAGAAAATCCTATGAAATCACTTTGGAAACTGTTCATTAACATACTCATGTAAAGCCCTCAAGTTTTATTTCCTACTGTAGCTTATTAGGAAACGTACCTGTGATAATCAAATAAACGGCCCTATGAAGGAATTCTGAAGATTCTTCCTAAACCTTAATGGTTTTGGTAAAAATGCTTAGAGAATTTTTCCTCTCTACTCTTGCCCCCAATTTACAGGCACTTTATAAGCTATCTCAAGCATCTTTATACTTTTTCATTAAAAGCTTTTTCAAGAAGGAGTTTGTCCCCTTACATTCTTGTAATACAATAAACTTCAAAAGTTTGGCCAAGGAAAGAAACTGGAGATTTCAGAGTAAAGGGGCACAATGTGACTTAGCTCCTGACGCAGTTCTGGTTCCCAGATACCATAATAGTGAATTGACAGAATTTTGAGAATTATCTCCAATATTTCCAGAAGTAGAAGCTAACTAAATGTGTGTTCTTATTTTTAGTTTTTCTCTTTCCTGTCAGAGAAATAGTAGAAGTGATAACTGGATAGTAATGTGGATAAAACGTGGAAAATGAACCCTGGGGTTTACGCTCTGACAGAAGTGAAGGCTCTTAGTGCAACATACTGAATTGGGGAAATTATCCAAATGGACTCCCTCCCATTTGAATGAAGTTCAGTCCCGAACTAGATGGAGAGAACCCTCTAATAGTACGTATAATATATAATAAACTTTTAGGAGAGAATATGGAATCCAGAAGTTTCTTCAGACTGCAGATCTCCTCAGCTGAACCTGTACGCTTACCTCCACCTATCCTTAGGCTACAGAAAAAGAGGGATAACAGAAAATATAGCCTTCAAAATGTAACTCTGAGGAGAAAGTAAAATGCTCTTAGATAGGGAGGGAACCGAATCAAGAAGTTACTGCTATACCTGGAGACTTCTCTTTCTAACTAGAATATAGTAGGTCATGGCAGAATACCATTTCTGCTGCAGTAACAAAATAAGAGGCAGATAAATTGGGGAAAATATGGTTTTAAAATATAGGATAGTTATGGAAGCTATGGAAGCAAAGCAGCCAGATAAACTAAAAATCTGGAGAGGGCAAAATCCTTCTGAGGTGTGCAGCCTATTATTAGCCATTTATTTATTTTTTGTTAGTTTTGGGTGTGAGCTGAGAATTGGTGTTGGTCCATGCAAGAACTCTACTGAGGGAAAGAGAAACCAGCAAATCTTCTGAGTGTTTTGAGGAGCTGGCAACAATTCTGAAACTTCAGTTTCAGAATGCACACTTATTTTTAACCTAGGGCATATTTACTGAAATCAAGCTGTGTGGGGAGGCTAGGGAGCCTCGATACAGTAGACTAAAATCGCACGTGATCTTGTGGTATTTAGAAGACGAGGCTGTGCTTGAGGAGTGGGACCTGCCTCAAACAGGTGGCTGTTCTCCTCAGAATATTTGCTACATTTGTATATAATTATGAGGTTCAAATATGTGAGAAAAGTGAGGTGGAATTGGAGGCCAAAGAGCAAAGGCACACTGAATCCCTCTTCCCCTCACTATCACCACGCCCACCCCCTACCCCCCACACACACTTTCAAGGCAGAGGCTGTAGAGATCCACAGGCTCAGTTGAAAGCTGGGTAGGTACATAACCTGAGGAAGAGGTATGTACCCAGAAATTGAATGGGGGTTGTGAAAACTGCAATCCAGCCCTTATCAAGCTGCATCCTGACTGCATTGATGTTATTAGCCATTCAGTCTGTCTGCCTGAGAAAAGGGGAACCCTTCCTGGTGGAAGATATCATCTGGAGCCTCTACATTTCCTTTATACACAATGTGCAACATGAAAGAAAATATACTAAATGTGAAAAGATGCAGTAAGATTTGTCTTGTAAGTAAAGGAAGCAGACTCAACAAAAGATCCAGATATTGGAATTAGCTGGCAAGGAATTAATTTTGTTTTTTTTGTTAACATGTTAAAGAAATTAGAAGAAAGAATGAATAAAATAGATGAATAATTGAGAAATTCAAAAAGGTAATAGAAATCCATAAAAAAGAACCAGATAGATATTTGAGAACTGTAAAAACATATAAAATCAAGAACTTTTTGGGTGGATTTAACAGCAGACTGGATATAGCATTAGGCAGGATGCATGGACTTAAAGACAGGGCATTTGAAAAATTTCCAAACTGTATAAAGGTGAGACTGAAGGCTGAAAGAAGAGAATACCAGAAAGATGCTTACTTGTGTTTCATTAAGTACGCAAAGGCATTTAACTGTGTGGATCGTAACAAATTATGTGTAACATTGCAAAGAATGGGAATTCCCAGACACTTCATTGCACTCATGAGGAACCTGTACGTAGATCAAGAGGCAGACGCTTGAAAAAAACAAGGGGATACTGAGTGATTTAAAGTCAGGAAAGTTGTGCGTCAGGGTTGTATCCTTTCACCATACCTATTCAATCTTTATGCTAAGCAAATAATCCAAGAAGCTGGACTATATGTAGAAGAATGGGGCATCAGGATTGGTGGAAGCCTCATTAACAACCTGTGTTATGCAGATGACACAACCTTGTTTGCTGAAAGTGAAGAGGACTTGAAGCACTTACTGATGATCAAAGACCACAGCCTTCAGTATGGATTACACCTCAACATGAAGAAAACAAAAATCCTCACAACTGGACCAATAAGACACATCATGATAAATGGAGAAAAGATTGAAGTTGTCAAGGATTTCATTTTACTTGGGTCCACAATCGACATCCATGGAAGCAGCAGTCAAGAAATCAAAAGACTCATTGCACTGGGCAAATGTGCTGCAAAAGACCTCTTTAAAGTGTTGAAAAGCAAAGATGTCACCTTGAAGACTAAGGTGCGCCTGACCCAAGCCGTGGTATTTTCAGTAGGATATTCATGCAAAAGCTGGACAATAAGGAAGGAAGACAAGAAGAATTGGTGCCTTTGAATTGTGTTGGCGAAGAATATTGAATATACAATGGACTGTAAAAACAGCAGACAAATCTGTCTTGGAAGAAGCAAACCAGAATGCTTCTTAGAAGCAAGGATGGCGAGACTACATCTTACATAGGACATGTCAAGAGAAATCAGTCTCTGGAGAAGGACATCATGCTTGGTAAAGTATAGGATCGACAAACAAAAGGAAGACCCTCAACGAGATGGATTGATACAGTGGCTGGAACAGTGGGCTCAAGCACACCAACAATTGTAGGTGTGGCAAAGGACCAGGCAGTGTTTTGTTCTGTGGTACATAGGGTCACTATGAGTCGGAACTGACTTGATGGTGCCTAAGAACAACAGCGAAAAATGGGAAAGCAAAAGAGAAGGACAGCACACACACAAAGGTCTAATATATGGCTAATTGGAGTTCCAGAAGGAGTGGAGAGAATACAGTAGAAACAATATTTAAAAAGATAATGGTTGTGGGCGGAGCCAAGATGGTGGAATAGACAGATGCTTCCAGCGAGCCCTCTTTACAACAAAGACCCGAAGAAACAAGTGAAATGAGTATATTTGTGACAAGCTGGGAGCCCTGAGCATCAAAGGCAAGCTTAGACAACGAACTGAGGGGCAGGGGGAGGAAGAGACCGTTCAGAAGCAGAGGAGTTACCGGACCTGAATCGCGGGGAGCCCTCAGGCACCATTCCTGGCGTGGTGGCGGTGGCTGTGGCGGTGGTGGTGGCAGGTGTAGCGTTCGGCCACAGTTTCCTCAGGAAGAAGCAGCCAGCCACATAGCCTACTCACACCTCTGGAACCTGAGGAGAACGGGGCTCTTGGCAAAAGCTAAGTACTTGTGTATATTTTACCGCACCCCCCACACCCCCAAGCTGGCTTCAGCGGCTGAATCCCTGGGCCTGAGATAGACCCTGGTGAGCACCTAGAGCCATCCTCCTGGCCCTGGGGAAGGAAAAAATTTGCAACTGCGGGGAAAAGGTAATTTGCTAGCTCCAATACCCGGGGGAGCTCAGGATAGAAGCAGCTTCTGTCCAAGAATAAACTGTCCATGGACCTTGAGTACCTTTCCCTTCCGCATGGACCTGTGTGGGCCTATGTTGGGAGAATAGGCCCTTGTTGGCAGACTCTAACCATTTCAGCTGTGCGGTGGAGAGGGGTGCTTGACGTTTGGCATTGCTTTGCCTGTTAAACAAGGTCCTTACCTACCCACATCAGGGACCTAAGGACTGGTACCTCTACTAAGGTCACCCAGCCACCCACGACAAGGGTCCAGAGATAACTGGTACCTCCCAGTCCATACAACCAAAAACATTGGGTGCCCATGGTCCCTCTGCAGAACCCACCCAACAACATGCCCTAGGGAACAGAGATGCATTTTCCTCAGAGACACTTGGGGGTCAGTTCTTAGCCCCCCTGCCTTGTTCAGAGCATGACCCCCTGCTGAAACCAGGTACCAGTATATACGCCAACCACCCCGGCCCCTCTAAGACTGTAGGACAGAGCCCGTACGACACACTTGATGATCAGCTACCTGGAAACCTGAGCTGAATTCCTACAAGAAAACTGAATGGATTCCTAGACTGATATACCTGGTAACAGCTCTAGCCAGCTGGGGACAGGACACCAGAGCTCCAAAGGTGAAAATAAGCTAGCTCACTCAAGCAACCCATAGGGATATACCAAAACAAAACAAAGCAAGGAGCTACGACACAGTAAGCAAGCATAAACTAATACAATAACTTATAGATGGCTCAGAGACAACAGTCAATATCAAGTCACATAAAGAAACAGACCATGATCACCTCAACAGGCTCTCAAAACAAAGAATCCAGGGATCTTTTAGATGAAAGTGCATTCCTGGAATTACCAGATACAGAATACAAAAGTTTAATATACAGAACCCTTCAAGACATCAGGAAGGAAATGAAGCAATACACAGAAGAAGCCAAGGAACACACAGATGAAGCAACTAAAGAAATTAGAAAGATTATTCAGGAACATAATGAAAAGTTTAATAAGCTGGAAAAATCCATAGAGAGACAAAAAACAAATCAAACCCACTGCTATGAATCGATTCCAACTCATAGCGACTGTATAGACCGACAGCAATCAGAAATTCAGAAGATTAACAATAAAATTACAGATTTAGAGAATAGAAAGTCAGGGGAGCAGAATGGACCAAGTAGAAGCTAGAATTTCTGAACAAGAAGATAAATCACTTGGCACTAATATATGTGAAGAAAAATCAGATAAAAGAATTTTAAAAAAATGAAGAAATCTTAAGAATCGTGTGGGACTCTACCCAAAGAAATAACCTACGAATGATTGGAGTACCAGAACAGGGAGGGATAACAGAAAATACAGAGCCAATTGTTGAAGATTTGTGGGCAGGAAACTTCCCTGATATTGTGAAAGATGAAAAGATACCTATCGAAGATGCTCATCGAACTCCACATAAGGTAGATGTTAAAAGAAAGTCACCAAGACATATTATAATCAAACTTGCCAAAACCAAAGATAAAGAGAGAATTATAAGAGCAGCGAGGGATAAATGAAAAGTCACCTACAAAGGAGAGCCAATAAGAATAAGCTCAGACTACTCGGCAGAAACCATTCAGGCAAGAAGGCAATGGGATGACATATTTAAAAAATTGAAGGAAAAAAATTGCCTGCCAAGAAGCATATATCCATCAAAACTGTCTCTTAAATATGAATTAAGACGTTTCCAGATAAGCACAAGTTGAGGCAATTTGTGAAAACCAAACCAAAACTGCAAGAAATACTAAAGGGAGTTCTTTGGTTTGAAAATCAATAATATCAGGTGTCAACCCAAGACTAGAACACTGGGCAGAGCAACCAGAAGTCAACCCAGACAGGGAAATCCAAAAAAACAAAGCAAGATTTAAAAAAAAAAAAGCCCAACACAGGGTAACAGTGATGTTATTATATAAAAGAAGACAACATTAGAATAATAAAGAGGGACTAAGAAATGTAATCATACACCTTCCATATGGAGAGGAAGATAGGGCGATATAAAGAAATTAAAAGTATGTTTTAAATTTAGAAAAATAGGGGTAAATAATAAGGTAACCACAAAGGAGATAAACTATCCTACTCATCAAAATAAAATACAAGGGAAAAATAGAGACTCAGCTGAAACAAAATCAACAACAAAAAATATGAGGAAAGGACAATATATAAAGATAATCTACTCAGCATATAAAATCAAGTGGGTGAAAGAAACTGTCAACACACAAAAAAAGATATAAAAATGATAGCACTAAATTCATACCTATCCATAATTACCCTGAATGTAAATGGACTAAATGCACCAATAAAGAGACAGAGAGTGGCAGAATGGATTAAAAAACAAGATCTGTCTATATGCTGCCTACAAGAGACACACCTTAGACTTAGAGACACAAACTAAAACTCAAAGGATGGAAAAAAGTATATCAAGCAAACAACAATCAAAAAAGAGCAGGAGTGGCAATATTAATTTCTGACAAAATGGACTTTAAAGTTAAATCCATCAGAATGGATAAGGAAGGACATTATATAATGATTAAAGGGACAATACACCAAGAAGATATAACCATATTAAATATTTATGCACCCAATGACAGGGCTGCAAGATACATAAAATACTCTATCACCCTTGAAAAGTGAGATAGACAGCTCCACAATAATAGTAGGAGACTTCAACACACTGCTTTCGGTGAAGGACAGGACATCCAGAAAGAAGCTCCATGAAGACATGGAAGATCTAAATGCCACAATCAACCAACTTTACCTCGTGGACATATGCAGAACACTTCACCCAACAACAACCAACTATACTTCCTTTTCTAGTGCACACGGAACATTCTCTAGAATAGATCACAGATTAGGTCATAAAGCAAGCCTTAGCAGAATCCAAAACATTGAAATATTACAAAGCATTTTCTCTGACCATGAGGGCATAAAAGTGGAAATCAATAACGGAAAAAGCAGGGAAAAGAAATCAAACACTTGGAAACCAAACAATTCCCTGCTCAAAAAATACTGGATTATGGAAGACATTAAGGATGGAATAAAGAAATTCATAGAATCCAATAAGAATGAAAACAATTCCTATCAGAACCTTTGGGGTACGGCAAAAGCGGTGCTCAGAGACCAATTTTTATCAATAAATGCACACATCCATAAAGAATAAAGGGCTTAAATCAAAGAATTATCCCTACAACTTGAACAAATAGAGAGCAACAAAAGAAACCCACAGGCACCAGAAGAAAACAAATAATAAAAGTTAGAGCTGAACTTAATGAAATAGAAAACAGAAAAACAATTGGAAGAATTAACAAGACCAAAAGCTGGTTTTTTGAAAAAATCAAAATTGATAAACCACTGGCCAAACTGACAAAAGAAAAACAGGAGAGGAAGCAAATAACCCGAATAAGAAATGAGAGGGGTGATATTACAACACACCCAGCTGAAATTAAAAGAAGCATATCAGATAACTATGAAAAACTATACTCAAAGAAATTTGGAAACCTAGAAGTGGATGAATTCCTAGAAACACACTACCTCCCTAAACTAACACAAACAGAGGTAGAACAACTAAATAGACCCGTAACAAAAGAAGAGATTGAGAAGGTAATCAAAAAACTCCCAGCAAAAAAAACGCCCTGATCTGGAGGGTTTCACTGCAGAGTTCTACCAAACTTTCAGAGAAGAGTTAACACCACTACTCCTAAAGGTATTTCAGAGCATAGAAAAAGATGTAATACTACCAAACCCATTCTATGGAGCCACCATATCCCTGATACCAAAACCAGGTAAAGACGCCACAAGAAAAGAAAATTATAGACCTATAAAAAAAAAAAACAACCTATATCCCTCATGAATTTAGATGCAAAAATCCTCAACAAAATTCTAGCCAATAGAATTGAACAACATATCAAAAAAGTAATTCAACATGACCAAGTGGGATTCATACCAGGTATGCAGGGATGATTCAACATTAGAAAAACAATTAATGTAATCCACCACATAAATAAAACAAGACAAGAATCACATGATTTTATCAATTGATGCAGAAAAGGTATTTGACAAAGTTCAACACTCATTCATGATAAAACCTCTAAGCAAAATAGGAATAGAAGGAAAATTCCTGAACATAATAAAGGGCATTTATACAAAGCCAATAGCCAACATTACCCTAAATGGTGAAAGCCTGAAAGCATTCTGCTTGAGATTGGGAACTAGACAAGGATGCCCTTTATTACCACTCTTATTCAACACTGTGCTGAAAGTCCTAGCCAGAGCAATTAGGCTAGATAAAGAAATAAAGGTCATCCAGTTTGGGAAGGAAGAAGTAAAAGTGTCTCTCTTTGCAGATGGCATGATCTTATACACAGAAAACCCTAAGGAATCCTCCAGAAAATTACTGAAACTAATAGAAGAATTCAGCAGAGCATCGGGATACAAGATAAACATACAAAAATCAGTTGGATTTCTCTACGCCAACAAAAAGATCATTGAAGAGGAAATCACCAAACCAGTGCCATTTACAGTAGCCCCCAAGAAAATATAATACTTAGGAATAAATCTTACCAGAGTTGTAAAAGACTTATACAAAGAAAACTACAGTAAGTACACTTCTGCAAGAAACCAAAAGAGACTTACCTAAGTGGAAAACATACCTTGCTCGTTGGTCAAATGCTCATGGATAGGAAGACTTAACATAAAAATATCTATTCTACTAAAAGCGATCTATACATTTAATGCAATTCCGATCCAAATCCCAACGACGTTCTTTAATGAGATGGAGAAACAAATCACGAACTTCATATGGAAGGGAAAGAGGCCCCGGATAATTAAGGCATTACTGAAAAAGAAGAACAAAATGGGAGGCCTTACTTTACCTGATTTTAGAACCTATTATACCGCCACAGTAGTCAAAACAGCCTGGTACTGGTACAACAACAGATACATGGACCAATGGAAAAGAATTGAGAATCCCAACATAAATCCATCCACATATGAGCAGTTGATATTTGACAAAGGCCCCAAAACAGTTAAATGGGGAAAAGACAGTCTTTTTAATAAATGGTGCTGGCATAACTGGATATCCATCTGCAAAAAAAGAAACAAGACCCATACCTCACTCCATGCAGACAAACTAACTCAAAATGGATCAAAGACCTAAATATAAAATTTTAAAACGATAAAGATCATGAAATTAAAAATAGGGACAATGTTAGGAGTCCTAATACATGGCATAAACAGTATACAAAACATTATAAAGAATGTAGAAGAAAAACTAGATAACTGGGAGCTCCTAAAAATCAAACGCCTGTGCTCATCCAAAGACTTCACCAAAAGAGTAAAAAGACTACCTACAGACTGGGAAAAAGGTTTTAGCTATGACATTTCTGATCAGCGCCTGATCTCTAAAATCTACATGATACTGCAAGAAGACAAAGTACCCAATTAAAAAATGGGCAAAAGATATGAATAGACACTTCTCTAAAGAAGACATTCAGGTAGCTAACAGATATATGAAGAAATGTTCATGATCATTAGCCATTAGAGCAATGCAGATCGAAACTACAGTGAGATTTCATTTCACTCCAACAAGGCTGGCATTAATCCAAAAAACACAAAATAATAAATGTTGGGTAGTCTGTGGAGAGATTGGAACCCTTATACACTGCTGCTGGGAATGTAAAATGGTACAGCCACTTTGGAAATCGATTTGGCGCTTCCTTAAGAAGCTAAAAATAGAACTATCATACGATCCAGCAATCCCACTCCTTGGAATGTATCCTAGAGAAATAAGAGTCTTTACACGAACAGATATATGCACACCCATGTTTACTGCAGCACTGTTTACAATAGCAAAAAGATGGAAGCAACCACAGTGCCCATCAATGGATGAATGGATAAATAAATTGTGATATATTCACACAATGGAATACTATGCATCGATAAAGAACAATGAGGAATTTGTGAAACATTTCATAACATGAAGGAACCTGGAAGTAATTATGCTGAGTGAAATTAGTTGCAAATAACAAATATTGTATAAGACCACTATTATAAGAACTTGAGAAATAGTTTAAACTGAGAAGAAAACATTCTTTTCTGGTTATGAGAGTGGGTAGGGAGGGAAGGTGGGAGGGGGCATTCACTAATTAGATAGTAGATAGGAACTACTTTAGGTGAAGGGAAAGACAGCACACAATACAGGGGAGATCAGCACAATTGGACTAAACTAAAAGCAAAGAAGTTTCCTGAACAAACTGAATGCTTTGAAGGTTAGCGTAGCAGGGGCAGAGGTATGGGCACCGTGGTTTCAGGGGACATCTAAGTCAATTGGCATAATAAAATCTATTAAGAAAATATTCTGCATCCCACTTTGAAGAGTGACATCTGGGGTCTTAAACACAAGGAAGCAGCTGTCTAAGATGCATCAATTGGTCTCAACCCACCTGGGTCAAAGGAGAATGAAGAACACCAAGGACACAAGGTGATTACTAGCCCAAGAGACAGAAAGAGCCACATGAACTGAGACTACCTCATCCTGAGACCAGAAGAACTAGATGGTGCCCGGCTACAACCCATGACTGCCCTGACAGGGAACACAACAGAGAAGCCCTGAGGGAGCAGGAGAGCAGTGGGATGCAGACCCCAAATTCTCATAAGACCAGACTGAATGGTCTGACTGAGACTAGAAGGACCCCAGTTGTCACGGCCCCCAGACATTCTGTTGGCCCAGGACAGGAACCCTTCCCGAAGCCAACTCTTCAGACATGGATTGGACTGGACAATTTGTCGGAGAGGAATGCTGGTGAGGAGTGAGCTTCTTGGATCAGGTGGATACTTGAGACTATGTTGGCATCTCCTGCCTAGAGGGGAGATGAGAGGGTGGAGGGGGTTAGAAGCTGGTGACATGGACACGAAAAGAGAGAGTGGTGGGATAGAGCGGGCTGTCTCATTAGGGGGAGAGTAATTGGGAGTGTCGCTATGAGTCGGAATCGACTCAACAGCAGTGGGTTTAGTTTAATTGGGAGTTTGTACCAAGGTGTATATGGGTTTTTGTGTGAGAAACTGACTCAATTTGTAAACTTTCACTTAAAGCACAATAAAAATTAAAAAAAAAAAAAAAAGATAATGGTTGTGATTTTTTTCAAAGCTTAATTGCTCCTTTCACATTAGGTTCTCAGAGAGTAGCTAGAAGATGTGAGTAATAGATGCAAGATTTTGTTTACTAATTTGAAGTTGCATATGTGCTCGGATCGTATGGACCTAGGAAACTAAAAAATATTCCAGAGTTCTTTGAGAATCCGTCTGCAGCACATAAATGTGCCACAAGACACAGATTATAAAACTCTTTCCTAGAGCAGTGTTGTCCAGTAGACCTTTTTGTATACAGGGGTTTTAAATGTTCTTTGTTTGTACTGTCCAGTGCTGTAGGCTCTTACCACATTGGTCTCCTGAGCGCTTGAAATGTGTCTACTGCACTGAGGAACTGGATTTTAAAATTTTACTTAAATTTCACATTTGGCTAGTATCTTCCATATTAAAGAGTACGGTTCTATAGGATTAAAGATACAGTGCAACAAATGTTGTTAGGTGCCATCGAGTCAGTTCCAACTCATAGTGACCCTATGAACAGCAGAAGAAACACTGCCCGGTCCTTCATCTTTGGCATTAGTGGTTGGTGTGTAAATTGGAGTAATAGTCCTATAAACTGGTCTTTCTTGTAGGCGTATGGCTGACAGTGTTGTACTTCAGGATAGTTCTTGAAATGTTCTTTTTGACAGAAATGTGATGTCATTCCTCTTCAATTTGTTATTCCCAGCACAGTAGACCATATGATTGTCTGATTCAAAATGGCCAATACCAGTCCCTTTCAGCTAATGTCTGGAATATTGATCTTCAAGTGTTCCATTTCATTTTTGACAACTTTCAGTTTTCCTGGATTCATACTTCGTATATTCCATGTTCTGATTATTAGTGAATGTTTGCTGCTGTTTCTTCTCATTTTGAGTCTTGCCACATCAGCAAATGAAGGTCCTGAAAGCTTTACTCCAAGCATGTCATTAAGGTTGACCCTACTTTGAGGAGACAGCTCTTGAATGCCTACTAAATATCAAGTATTATACTGGACATTTTACATCTCTCATCCCAGTTAATTCTTGCTCAACTCTAAAAGACCTCATTTTCCAGACCACTCAGCTAGTAAGTAGCAGAGTAAGAGTTCTTATTTGGGTGCCAGACTTCAGAGTTTATGCTTCCTCCTAAGAGTAAATAAAGGCATAGTAATTATAATTGGGAGTCATAAAAAAAAGGGAAATGCTGCTACTTAGGTTGAAAATATCTTCCTACTATTTAGCAAAATAATTGGAATTTCACTGATGAAGAAATGAGTCAGTTGATATGGCAGAGTAGTGGTTAAGTGTTTGGCTGCTGTCCTAAAGGTTGGCAGTTTGAATCCACCAGCCGCTCCTTAGAAACCCTATGGTGCAGTGGTACTCTGCCCTATAGGGTCACTTTGAGTCGAAATCGACTCAACGGCAATGGGTGGGTAAGGGTAGCAAATCTGTTTTTTTGAAAATGTCAAAATGAAAAGATAAATTTAGAATAATTACGTATTTAATACACATGTTGAAAATGATTTCCATTTTCAAAGTTGATATGTTTGCTGGTATAATGAGGGCTTAGAACTTTGATTTTCTTATGAATATACCCATCATGGATTGACTTATGTCCTCCCAAAAATGTGTATATTAACTGGCTTAGGCCATGATTCCCAGTATTCTGTGGTTGTCCTCTGTTTTGTGATTTTCCTATGTTTTATAAACCATAATCTCTGCCTGTGGTTAAAAAGGATTAGGGTAGGGTGTAACACCCTTGCTCAGGCCATGTTCCTGATCCAATGTAAAGGTATTTTCCCTGGGATGTGGCCTGGACCACCTTTTCTCTCTAAAGAGATAAAAGCAAAGGGAAGCAAGTAGAGTTGGGAACCTCACACCACTAAGAAAGCAGTGCCGGGAGCAGAACACATCTGTCCTTTGGACCTGAGGTTCCTGCACTGAGATTCTCCCAGACCAAGGGAAGACTGATGACAAGGACCTTCCTCCAGAGCCGACAAAGAAAGCCTTACCCTGGAGCCAGCACCTAGAATTCAGACTTCTAGCCTACTGGATTGTGAGAGAATACACTTCTCTTTGTTAAAGCCATCCACTTGTGGTATTTCTGTTATAGCAGCAGTAGATGACTAAGACAATACCTAACTCTGAAAATGTCTGTGACGTTTTGATATTTTGACTCATTTGCCTGAACTTAACTGGAGTCAGGCTTTCCTATGTGAAGTATTATTTTCCTCAAACTGGGAACCTACTAATAATTTCAATTTAAAAAGAGTTGTGGCAAAAGGACTTTTCCAATTCTTGGCAAGTTTGAAGTTCACTGCAATTTTACTGTGAATAGAAATCTTTCCAAAGGGGGAAATCACTCTACAAAGGAAAAATTTCAATATGTTCTCTCATTGACTTGAACATAAAATGATTTTAACAGTCATGTATGAATCTGGACGTTATTCTCAGTTGTTTAGTACTTCAAAAGCACTTTGAAGAGGAATTGTTTTGCTTATTTGTGATTCCAAATCAAATACACACAGAGATTTGGAAGATTTGAAACAGGAAGTAATCTCAATTCTATGTAGCCACTAATCTTGTGCAGAAAAATTAAACTTTTCTGAACAAAGGGAAAGCAATCTCTTTTAAGCTATAAATACAAACCAGTGTAGCTTGCATTGTTTTAATAACTAAAATGAAGAAGGTATTTTAAGTTCATTCTTTTTTTGAGCTGCTTACCTAGAGTCATCTTGGAGTTGACTTGTCCTGGGCAATCGGATTTAACAGATCTCTTACTATAGGAATCCCTTCTTTGTATGTGTACATTACTTCAATAATAACTCATATCTGCATAGTACTTTAGAGTACTATATAGCCCTTAATAATAACTCATATCTGCATAGTACTTTAGAGTACTATATAGCCCTTTCATACTTTTTACTTCATTTAATCCTGACAGCTCTGTGAGGTAAATATTCTTCCCAATTGTGTGTGGGTAAGTGAGAAGTTCACTGGTTTGCCCAAGGCCATCTAGTTAATAAGTGGTTGGGCCAATAGTGGGAACCAGGTTTTTGACTGCAAATTTGATGCTTTTCCTACCACATGTCTTTCTGTACTGCTCTCTTAGCAGGACATCACACTGTTGACTCCAGTCAAGTTCATGACCGCTTAATACCTCTAGGTCTTTTTCATATGTTGTTTTTAAGTCAGGTTCTCCTCATCCTGTACATCTGTAATTGATACTTTTGAACTTAAATACAGGGCTTTGTTATTTCATTTTCATCTTATTATTTTCTACTTATGGTTCTAGCCTTTTGAGATCTTTTCAGTCTTGATTCTGTTATCCAATTTATTTGTTATTCCTTCCAGCTGTACGCCAATAGCAAATTTTTTAAAGCAGAAGTCTTTGTGATTGTAGAAGCCATCTTAGTAATCTTTTCTAGCATACTGTGTGCCTGTCAAGTAGTTGGAACTTAATAAGTGGTAATTGATGAAAAAGATTTTTTATATAGGGCTGAGGAAAGAAAACCCATATGTAATCTTTTCTAAAAAGGAAAAAATCTTCAATATAACTGCCCTCAGTTATTTATTTTGAATATAATTATTCCAAGAGCACTATAGAACTGTTGTGGTTCTTATGTTTTGATATGCTTTTAAATAATATTTTCATGGTAAATAAAGTAGTTAACTATCTTTTACATCTGAACTTTTCTTAGTATTTTAAGAATCCATTGCTTTGTAACTCTAGTTTTCTGAAATTGGCTTAGGGTTACTATTGTTGTTGTTAGGTGCTGTTGAGCCAGTTCCAACTTATAGCAACCCTGTGCACAATAAAACAAAATACTGCCTGGTCCTGTGCCATCTTCACAATCCTTATGCTTGAGCCCATTGTTGCAGCCACCGTGTCAGTCCATCTCATTGAAGGTCTTCCTTTTTTTTGCTGACCCTCTTCTTTACCAAGCTTGTCCTTCTGCAGGGACTGATCCCTCCTGATAACATGTCCAAAGTATATGAGATGCAGTCTCACCATCCTTGCCTCTAAGGAGCATTCTGCCTGTACTTCTTCCAAGATAGATTTGTTTGTTCTTTTGACAGCCCATGGTATATTCAATATTCTTCACCAGTACCGTATTTGAAAAGCATCAATTCTTTTTCGGTCTTCCTTATTCATTGTCCAGGGTTACTAGAGTTACTTAAAAAAATAACAAAACTATTGCCATTGAGTCGATTCCAACTCATAGTGACCCTATAGGACAGAGTAGAACTTCCCCATGGGGTTTTCAAGGAGTGCCCGGTGGATTCGAACTGCTAGCCTTTTGGTAAGTAGCCGAACTCTTAACCACAATGCCACCAGGGTTTCCACTAGGGTTACTAAAAAACTGGGCCCTAGAAATTCTTTACAGGGGAGCCTGAAGACAGGAAATCCAGTTGGAGAGAGGCCTATGGGATTTATTTTGTACTGCATTTACATAGCAAACAAAGGTTTTTACTTCGACTGTATGTTAAAAATAAAAATAATACCACTTTCTGAAGAAATTTTTATTCATACCAAACTTGAGATTGAGAAAACATTATTTGTCTTACTAAAGAATATGATTATTGTGTTTTTAATTAGAGTGTTTTATGGGTGGTGGTGGTGATGAAGATTTTTAGGTGGTGGGGGGAGGGATGGCTAAAGCTTCTTCATGTCACCCATAGGTGCCATCACCGTGTGTGTACTCAGGGAGTGATCCTAACCAGCCACTTAGCATCTACTTCCCTACAAGGTCTTACTCTCCTCTTTATAACTCTTTATATGCAGTATCTCTGGTGAAATGAAAGAAACTTTCTGTAAAAAGATAATTTCAGTGATTAGTAATGGTTTTGCAGATGAAAATCTCTGTGGATAATGCTATTGTAGTAGTGATGTGATGTAATATAATGCAGAGTTTATTACATTAATTAAACTTTATTTTAATGGCTTTATCAATTGTTTACTTCTGTATTTATGGAATTAATAAGGTCTGGAAAGTGCTACTTGAAACCTACAGTTATATTTTAGGGCATCTCATGGTGGAAGCTGTATGACAGGAGTTGAGTGCATGAGGCTTCATGGAGGTATTGGGTTGTAAGGAGCCTTAGTGGAGCAGTGGTTAAGCGGTTAGCTTGGCTGCTAACTGAAATGTTGGGTTTGGAACCCACCGCCTGCTCCATGGGTTCCCATAAAGATTACAGCCTAGGAAACTATGGGGCACTTCTGCTCTGTCACATGGGGTAGCTATGAGTTGGAATCAACTTGACGGCAAACACCACCACACAAAATCACCATTTTGTATTATCTCTTAGTTTATTTCTTTGCTAGCTTTCTATTTTTGTTTTTTATGCCCTCTCTTATTTCTCTTTTTTGTCTTAATGTTTCTCCCTTCCTCCATTCCTCTGATTTTTTTAAAATTCCATATGCTACTTTTTTTTCCCCTCAAAGAGTTGTGCACTGTGTAGTTCTTAGGAGGAAGAACTTGAATTTTTGTACGGCTGTGTATATCATGTATGTTATTAGTTCACTTATAATAAAACTCACTTTCCAAAGCAGCCAAGATGCAGGCCTCTGAAGAGCCCAAAATTAAATTTCTTATAACTGTCACAAAAAGATGTCAAACATATACATAAAGCTGATAGTACTAAAAAGAACCAAAATGTTAGCTATAGCAGTGAATGAGTTTGCATGTTATGAAACATCAAGGGTTGAAAGTTCCCAATGAATAACAAAATTTTTAGGGAAATTTTTATACCTTGATTACTATAGGGTGTGCATCTATTTAGATGATAAAGAATAAATTGTGTATTTTCTTTGTTTTTGTTACCAGGTAAAGCAAACCTTAATTAGATCCCAGTTTGCTTGTACTTACAAAGATGAGTGCATGATAAGCAAGGATAAATGGAATAGTGTTAATTCAGCATCAAAGCCCCTATGTGTTCTTCGCATGGAAAATGACCCTCCTGGTAAATTGACCTTATTTAAGCAATTAAATAACAATTTAATTCTAGTCTACTAATTGGTTTTAATTAAAACTAGGTTTTGTTTGCAAAGTGCTATGAAGGTAAAGGTTTATATTCTTAAAGATCTGAGTTTATTTAAATAGCTAAATCTAAGTGCAGATTTATGGAAGAGATAGGACACAGTTTGATTTAACTAAATGTAGTCGCTATGAGTGGGACGTGACTCGATAGCAACGGTTTGTTTATGGGTTATTTAAGACATAATTTTTAGCTTTTGCTTAAGGATTAAATGTCATGCATTCAAACAAAGCAAATATTTTTTGGTAAGTTTGAGAGGTGATATGGTAAAATCAAAAGTAATGTGATAGTAATGTAGCTCCATTTGTTAGTCATATAATTTATAGCATTCTTTTATTGTAAATCATAAGTTTTCACTGTTGTTTAGCTATTGTTAAAGTTTATCATAAAATATTCATGAGTAATAATATTAAATATTATATAATTCTCTCCCCTTTTCGTCTTACATAACAGAAGGTGTAAATTCATCTGTTGGAAGACCAACAATTGGAACAAGTTCTGGAAATGTTCATTTGGACAGAAGTAAAAATAAAAAAATACAAAAAAAATCAAGTAGTCAGACAGGAAATGAGAACTCAAAAAGGAAACAGGTGGATTTGGATGGCGAACATGTTTTCTGTGATAATGGAAATGAATTACTTCAACAGAAAAATACTAAGATACCTAAGACATCAAAGGATTCGCAGAATACATTGGATGGCAAACTAGCTCGAACAGCAAAAGGCAACAAGTGTACCGCCAGGGAGAAATTGATTGCTGGCCAGACAAAGTTAACTCAGTTTTTTAGACTATGAATTTGTCTTTTATATGTATTAGATTTATGTATATGTAAAACCAAAGGCATATACTTGATTTTTAAAAGGTCAAGGTGTAAATTACCCTGATTCTTTTTTTATTTTGATCTGGAGTGTATTTAAGGTTAGTGTGTTAAACATTGTTCAAAAATACTAGTAAGTCGTAATCATGCAGAATTTTCATGAAGTTTAATGCACAGAAAAAACATCATTTACATTACTGATGTATCATAGTACTTCCTTTTAAAACATGTTAAGATAATACATAGTAGCATAATAAAGTTACAGTAACATTAAGGGCTTTTTCCTTAACTGGCAATTAAATGATTTTGTCTTCCTCTGAAAAGATGATGTGAACCAAAAAGTATCAGACTTGCCAACAAGGTCGGTAGACTCTTCCCAGCATACACCTGAGCACTGAAAGGAAAAAAAAAAGTTTAAATTGTTTAAAGAACTATTATTACCATAAAATGTATTAGAAATAAAAGGATGGACCTAGTAGAGCTAATTCTGAGTAAATGAATATTATGAAAACTAATCAAGTGATTTTTTACCCCACATTTTTCTGGGGGTTTGCTTTATGTTATTGACTGTAATTGAACCATGGTCTTATTTGATTCTGTTATGATTGACTCAAACTTCAGTTCAAGCCAGAGTCTTATTTTATGGAATTAAGATGTAAGAATTGAATTTTAAAAGATTACTCACTGTCAAAATCTCTCCTTCCTATAGGAAATTTAGCTGAGTTTTCTTCATCCCCAATTTCTCTCTTTTCCTGTGTTGATTCAGTATTCTGAACTCCATTCTCAGCTGGAAAAGCTACAGATCCCTTTAGTGCAAGATAAGGTTTTATAGCCAGATTCAGTGGGAGACCATGATTTAAGAAATTATGTTTGAAGCCTGCATTCTGTAAAGAAAAGGTCAATTTATGTTTTAGCTGTTCCATTAGGAATGGAACTATAATACAATTATATAATATTCTTATTGTATCAATTCAGAGATGCTCTGTACTGTTTTTTGATTCTTTAAAAAAAATCTTAGATACAAGTTTATTAGGGGAAAAAAAAACTTTTGGATGAGAGATTTTCTCCAAGATGGAAAAACCAACTGGAATGCATAAAATTTCATCAGTTGTTCTAATGCACATTATGTGACTATTTGCACATAGTTCTGTTTATAAAACTAAAATGATACATTTTCCATTTTACTTTTCAAAGGACTTGTAAAAATTATTTAAATTCCCACTGAAATAAAGAGCAAATCACATTACCACTTACCTTTGAATTTCTGTTTCCCTCTTCGTTCATGAAACTGCTCTCATCGCTTTTATATTGTTCCAGGGAAGGAGCAACGACTGATTTTTCTGCAGTATCTTCCTTCTGGAAGGCTTTCCCGAGCCTAAATGTATTAAATACCATGTCATCTTCTAAATTTCTTATGGACTTTGCCGAAAGTAAAATACCTTGAGAAAACAAAAAAAAGGTTAGTATAAATGTATAGGACGAGAGACTCATTTTAGCCATTCTTAGTTTGATGTTTGCATAGAGTCAAAGATGTATAAAATGAAGTAAAATTTCTGGGTCAGCCTGCTTCATAAATGAGTCCCACCTTTATATATTTTCCAGTTTGAATAGAAAACACTTCAAAGTCTTACATTTCCCTCATTTTAGAAATGACTCATCAGGTATAAACTAACCTCTTCTGAGGCTGCTAATACCTACATTGTTTTGGTTTTAGTGGCATACTGTTTATTCTTGAATATGAGTTTCTCAGAATCTGATTAAGACCACTGGTAGAACGCTTTCTGTTGAGGAGATTATAGTCTCTTGAAAATGGGTTGTTATTAAGAAAGACCACAGGACATCAGGCTTTCTATATACTCTTGTTGTTTCCTTCTGTGTATTTTTGGATTAAGATATTAAAACAAAATTATTTCACTCAAGGATGATAAGGATAAAAGTTTTATTTATCTTTAATCCTGATTAACTTGAAAAAATCTTCAAAAAGGATTTTTCTTACATCAATACTTCATATAGTTTTTGGTGATTATTTGTATATAGTATTTGGTGATATGCCTGTCAGTTTGAAAAAAAGTCATTCATGCTGTATGTAAAACTGAATTGTCAAGTATGGGTATTTTATCTCTGCACTTATAAAAGGATAATACTGACATTTACGATGGCAGCGGGTTATTAACGGTTAATGAATAACAAGTCTGTACAAGCTTTTTTTCATAGATAATATTTTTGGATGATGAGAGTAGGTTGTATGATTTTTAATTAAACATTTAAGAGTTAATTCCTAATTTTAATCCCAGTGAATAAAAGAATGTACTCATGGTCATGTCTTTTAATATACATGTGTAAGTTTTTTTTAGGGTATATTTCTAGGTATGGAATTGTGGGGTCATGGAGTATGTTGCATGTTTTACAAAATAGTACTAACCAATTTATGCTCCCACCCAGTAGGGTATGAGAGTTCCTATTGCTCCATATCCTAGCCAACGGTTGGGTATTTATTTTCCTTTTAATTTGTATCTCCTGTCATGAGTTGGGGGTTGACTCCATGACAGCTAACAATGATCACCGAAGAGGTTCAGTGTTTTTTCATATGTTTAGAGCCATTTATCTTTCCTCTTGTGTAAAGTGCCTTATTATTATTATTTTGGTCTTCGTCTATTTTTTGATTGTGGTTTTTGTCATTTTTGTATTGATTCATGAACTCTTTATATATTCTGGATATTAAGTTTTTGTCAGTTACATGTGTTACCTTTCATGACCATTTATCTTTTTTTCTGAAGTACACACTTTAGATGCTAACTTAGTTATAAACTCGGGTTTAAAAAAATTTTTTTAGTGTCATTATTTTACCATTGTTCTTGAAAAATAGTTTCAGTAAATATACAATTATTCAGTTGACAGTTATTTTCTTTCAGCACTTTATTAATATTTCAGTGTCTTCTGGGTTTTGTTGATATTGCTGAGTATTCAGCTGTCAGTTTTAATCATGGTTCTTCACAGGTAGTCTGTATTCTATCTGCTTTTAAAATCTCTTTATCTTTGTTGTTCTGTAGTTTCACATGATGTACCTGGGTACTGATTTATTTTCGTTTATGCTGGCTTAGATTCATTGGTGTTTCTCGTGAATTTTGGAAGATCATTAGCTGTTATCTCTTAGAGTATTGCCTCTTTCCCATTCCATTTTCTCTTTTGGGAATTCCCACCCAGTGGTGTAGTGGTTAAGTGCTACAGCTGCTAACCAAGAGGTTGGCAGTTCACATCCCCCAGGTGCTCCTTGGAAACTCTGTGGGGCAGTTCTACTCTGTCCTGTGGGGTCGCTATGAGTCGGAATCGACTCGACGGCAGTGAGTTTTTTATGTATTGGACTTGTTCACCCATCTCCTGTAGCTCTTAACCATACGTTCCTATTTTCTATCTCTTTCTGTTCCCATGCTGTATTTTAAATCAGTTTTTCATTTCACTCGTGTACTTTCACTTATGTATAATCTGCTCTTTAACTTGTCTATTGAGTTTTTAAATTTTATTGTATTTTTTATTTTTAAAGGTTATAGTTGGTTCCTTTTCAGTTTTGATTTTTTTTTTTCCTGCAGCACGTTTACAATTTCTTCTTTGTTTTAGACCTATTGAACATTGTTTATATTTGTATCTGATTTTTCCAATGTTGGCTGTCTTTCATTCTGTAGTTTTGCTATTTCTGCTGATTCTGGTTCATAATGTCTTCTTCATGCGTTTAGTGAATTTTAATTTTTTGCATATGTTCTTGGAACTGTATCCAAGGAATTCTTAGAATTCTGATGTTCTACCTTCAGAGAAGATTTGTGTTTGTTTCTGTTAGACACCTGGGGGTACTACCAGTCCAGTGGCCCTTTAAATGAAATTTTTGGCTTAGGACCGAGTTTGTGATTAGGAATTCCCAGGATGATGTATTTTCTTTTTCACCCCACTCTTCCCGGAGTCATTCCTCAGACAGGCACGGTTCTCTCTACTAGCTGAGCTTTTCTAGCTCCCAGCTCTGTATGGGAGTTTCTGACTTGACCTTTGATTTTTACTGGGGCCCTAAGCTTTGCCTTCTGTCCCAACACACAAAGGTCATTAAAACCAGGCTCTAGGCCACCAGGAATTCATAGAAGCTGTCAGAGCAAATGCTGGCTGTAGTCCTTGTTAACCCCTGTGGAATATTGCACTTTCTCATTTCTGGCCTCCTTTGGTTTCCTTTACTGCCAGCTCAGCCATGCACACACAAAGGATGTTTTCATCTAGCAGTTTCAGGTGTTTTTTACTGAGAGGAGTTCTCTGCACAGTAGTCTGCTGTATCACTGGAAATGGAAGCCTCAATCCATTTTTTCATGGAAAATTCTCTCTGCAAGGGAATTTGAATCATTTGAATAAAATTTCTATGTATTGTGTATTAAATTATTTCTTCTTTTAAAACTACCTGGTTATAGGACTGTATTTCAAATTGTTTAAATCTCTGATTTCTTTTTAAGTGTAGTGAAAATATACTTAATGAAATACATCTCAACAATTTCCTCATTTACAGAAATCTCTGATTCCTTTAAGAACATTTTATCAGAGGTAGGGGGCAGTTAAGAGCTGATTCTCTTAGGGGCTATTTAAATCTTATTAGACAAATGCTTTCTGAGCGTGTATTTGTAAACAAAGACTCTAAAATCCTCTGACTCCTTTGATTTTAGAGACTCCTTACCTTTTTAATGTTGTTAGTTGCACTTTGATTTCCTTCTTAGGGTTTGAACCTGCCTTGCAGCTGCCAGTTTAATCTATAAAAGGCCTTGTTAACTGGTAACCTCTTTTCTTAGCTGCTGTTCTTGAAATATAATAAATATTAGTAATTATGTATTTGTTTTAAATTTCCACTGGGTAAATTGGTTTGGCTGATCTTTACCCCAAATCAGGACCAACTCCAAACCATTTTGATGGTTTAGAAAAGTTAATGTTTTCCTCTTTTTTGCTTAAGCTGTTGTAAGCCTCTGGACATTATGAGGTTTTCCCATAACCTTTTAATTATGAAGATATTTTCCAGTTTTTTTTTAATGATAACTTAAAAAAAAAAAACATTGGTTACTCTGATGTGCAGTAGAGCATAGTAGATTTCTTTCTCATTGATGCTGAAAATTAAGTGTCCCCAAGTGGTAGGAAGGAACTTTGAAGAAAAACTATTGCCAGATGGGCTTGGGTGGTTCAGAAAGTCTTGGAAAGACAAAAGTTTTATATCAGATGTGATCCATGTTTTCTGAAGAACTACTAATAATACCGTATATTTGTAAATCACTTTGTCAAACTTCTCTTCCCCTCCAAGTAACATATATTTGCTTCATGATACCAGTAAATTCAGTACAAATCAAATGGTGATTGGTCATTGGTTTCCTGAGAACTCTGAGTTTCTTAATGACTTATTTTAAGTCTAAAAGCCAAGATTGTGATGAACCTACAAAACATCTTACAACATGGATGAATCTGGACAGCATTATGCTGAGTGAAATAAGTCAGTCATTAAAGGACAAATACTGTATGAGACCACTCTTTTAAAAACTCAGGAAAAGGTTTACACATAGAAATAGACAATCTTTGATGGTAACTTGGGAGGGTGTGGGACAGGAAAAACACTAAATAGACAGCAGTTAAGTAGTAACCTTGGTGAAGGGTATGGCAGTACACAATACTGGGGAAGTTGAACCAACTTGACCAAGGCAAGGTCATGGAAGCTTCACAGATACATCCACACTCCCTGCAGGACTGAATTACTGGGCTGAGGGCTCTGGGGACATCTAGTTCAATTGGTATAAAATAGTTTATAATATTCTACAACCTACTTTGGTGAGTAGTGTTTGGGGTCTTAAAAGCTTGTGAGCTAAGAGACTCTACTGGTTCCATCTCATCTGAAGCAAGGGAGAATGAAGAAAACCAGACACAAGGGAAAGATTAGTCCAAAGGACTAATGGCCACAACTACCATAGGCTCCACCAGACTTGAGTCCAGCACAACTAGATGATGCCCAGCTACCACCACTGACTGCTCTGATAGGGTTCACAATAGAGGGTCCCGGGCAGAGCTGGAGAAAAGGTGTACTCACAAAAAAAGACCAGACTTACTGGTCTGACAGAGACTGGAGAAACCCTGAGAATATGGCCCTGGATACCCTTTTAACTCAGTACTGAAGTTACTCCTGAGGTTCACCCTTCAGCCAAAGATTAGACAGGTCCATAAAACAAAACGAGACTAAATGGGCACATCAGCTCAGAGGAAAGGATGAGAAGGCAGGAGGGTACAGGAAAACTGGTAACAGGAAACCCAAAGTTGAGAAGGGAAAAGTGTTGACATGTTGTAGCGTTGGCAGCCAATGTCACAAAACAATATGTGTGTTAATTGTTTAATGAGAAATTTGCTCTGTAAACCTTCATCTAAAGTACAATTAAACTAAAAGCCAGGATTGTTTGCTTACATTATCAAAAGGTATAAGAAAACTTAGAAGTCATTCTCAACTTTTTCTGCTAAAGAACCCCTAACTACATAAAAAAAAGTGAATGTATAGTTCTGATTCAGAGGGTATAGCCAAAGCAGTCATGGCAAGTGAGAAGTTGGAATTTCATTGACACTGCTATCTTATTTTTAAAAATCCAGCATTGAAAGCATTCTATTATAAAATGTTGGCTTAAATATGGAAACAATTCATTAAATGTGCACTGTGGTAGAAAGTACTGGGAATATAATTTTGAACAAGAAAGACATGCTCTCTTACCTCGCAGATTTTAGTCTAGTTAGGAAGACAAGAGGGAGTCCTGGTGGTGCAGTGGTTAAGCACTCGGCCGCTAACTGAACCCACCAGATGTAGCAGTCTGCTTCCATAAAGATTACAGCCTTGGAAACCCTATGGGGCAGTTCTCCTCTGTCCTATAGGGTCTCTATGAGTGGGAATCCACTCTGGCACACAACACATTAAAAAAGAAAAATTGGTAAAATTAATTTTAACAATCTATTTAATCTGCTAACAAAATAATTTCAGCATGTAAACCAGTTGCCGCTGAGTTGATCCCAATTCCTAGCGACTCTGTCAGAGTAGAACTGCCCCATAGGGTTTCCAAGGAGCCACTGGTGGATTCCAACTGCTGACCTTGGTTAGCTGCCGAGCTCTTAACTATTGTACCGCCAGGGCTCCTTCAACATGTCAATATAAAAACTATTAATGAGATATTTTATAAGTCTGAAATCAAGTATGTATTTTACACTTACAGCCTGTCTTAATTCAGACTAGCCACATTTCAAGTGCTCGATAGGTTTTCCCTTGGTGATATTGAACAGTAAAGGCCCGTGGCATCAGAGAAGGGCTTTCTGAGGGGGGAAAAAAAAAACACTTAAGCTGAGATCTGAAGGATGAGTAAGAAATGATCTGAGTGGGGAGCAGTGCAGCATATGGCAATATGTGGGGAGTATGAGGAATTTAAAAATCAGTTTAATTTCCAGAGGTTGATTCCAAGTGACTCCATAAAATGTCTGCCATTAAACCATTTTAAGTTCATAGCTTCAGGAGTCTCTTGTCACACTACTGTGTACTCGTAGGCATATGCCTACATAAGAAACAAAAACTACTAACAAAATGATATTAACTAATGACAGTAACATTAGGGCATTGTTACTGTTAGTTGCTGTTGAGTTGGCTCCAAGTCGTGGCGACCTTATGTATAACAAAACAAAATGTTGACCGGTCATGTGCCATCTTCACGATTGTTGGTGTTTGAGCCCATTGTTGTGGATATTGTGTCAGTCCATCTCACTGAGGGTTTCCCTTGTTTTCGCTGGTCCTCTGCTGTACCAAACATGATGTCCTTTTCTAGCAATCGGTCTTTCCTGATGATGTGTCCAAAGTGAGCGAGCTGAAGTCTCACCATCCTCACTTCTAAGGAACATTCTGGTTGTATTTCTTATAAGACTGGTTTGTTTGTTCTCTGGCAGTCCACAATAGTTCCACTAAAAGCAGCTAATCAATCTAAAGATAACATGATGAAATTGGAGACCTAATATTTATGCAAAAAAATTAAAATATAGCACTACCTAAAAAAAGGAAACATGGGTACATAATCCCTCATCCACAATTCCTGAATCCCCAAAGCTCTGAAGACGGAAAGTGTTTTTGTAGTTCGTTTCTGACCTGAAATGACAAGGCTATTTCTACTCTATTCCCCTTAGTGTGACTATTCATATGTTTCCCTGCTGAGGTATTAATGTGTTTGGTTAGAGGGTGCTGCTGCAGATCTTGCTCACAGTGTTCAGTAATATATGGATATGTACCTTATTATCTTTCTCAAATTTGAAGAAGTCTCTTTTGAAACATCTGTTTCCAAGGGTTTCAGATTAGGGATTGTTGACTGGTGTTATGAGAACATTGAAATGCTTATTTAGTTGGAAACCTTCTAGGTTGATAAAACAAATAAGCACCAGTGGTTCATCTTTAAAGGGGTGTATCATAAAGTTTGTTTTAGCAAAACTACAATTATGATAAATGTTTTAGATTTTCTTTTAAATAATTTTTAAAAATCTTGAAATATAATCAGTTTGGCTTTTGTCAGGCAGATCATGTTTCATAAGTACTTTGGAAATAAGAGTTCAGTGTAGGATTTAGGAGTTACACAGATTTTGGAAGCATGGGGGAGTAAAAGTCAGGGAAATGATGTGGAAAGTCAGGAAAGTTTCATCAAATGGTTTGGGGAAGCAGACACCAAAGTCCTCAGTCAGAAGTACTAAAGGTCTCTTCGCTAGAAAATGGTGAAACCGGTATTCAAATTCAGGCAGATGTTTCCGGAATCTTTTCTTACCACTAAATTGTAATCATTCTCTTCCTTTAATCTCACCCTCTCTTTTCATGGAATTTCTTTTAGCTTCCTGACCAAGGTATGCTGTTTTCTTTCCTCTGAGCTTTTCAGTGTACCTTCGTTCTTTGCCTGAAGTTGCCCTTATGTGTTTCTGTCTTTGTCTAACTCCTTTTCTCCTTTAAAGTTCATTTGTCATTTATTTCTTGAAAATCTTCTTTGATCTGAGGCTTTAAATGCCTTTCTCCTTTGCTATTGCTCTCATAGCATCCTGTGCGTATCTCTCTCATTACCCTTATCAAAAATATTGTAGTAATCTGTGTTTAAGTTTTCTGCTTAGGCTATGAGTTCCTCAAGGGCAGGGCTGGTCATCTGTCTTTATTTCCTCGGTATATACCACTGTAAAGAGCTCATTGTAGCTGTTCAATGTTGTTTTCTGTGTAAAAAATTGCATAATAACTATTTGGCTTGTAGCTAAAGCAGATTATTTCCAGAACATGATGTATAAGGCTATCTGCCTTAGAAATTTCTGTTTTTTTTTTTTTTTTTTGAAAAATTTGGTCAAGAAGTTATCCTAGTGCAGTGGTTCTCAAAATATGACTTTGAGATGCCTGGGGGTCCTTAACATGCTTACAGTGGGACAGAGAGATCACATTTATTTTTCTAGTAATACTAATACATTTTTTTAACCTTTCACTGTGTTGACATTTTCACTGATGGTGAAAAAGCAATAGTGGGTAAAACTCCTGGCGCCTTAGCACAAACGAAGGCAACAACAAGAAACAACCCGTTGCCACTGAGTCGATTCTGATTCATAGCGACCATAAAGGACAGAGTAGAACTTCCTCTTAGGGTTTCCAAGGAGCGGCTGGTGGATTTGAACTGCCGACCTTTTAGTTAGCAACCAAGCTCTTAACCACTGCCCCACCAGGGCTCCAAACGAAGGCAGTGGCCCCTAAAGGTAAGTCATTGTACTCTCCACAGTCATGCTTATAAGGGGAAAAAAGCCAGTTTCACTTAAGAATGCCCTTGATGAAACACTATTAATAATTTTATTAAATCTTGATCCTTAAGTATGTATCTTTTTAATATTCTTTGTGATAAAATGAGAGGAACACAAAGCACTTCAACTGCATACAAAGTTATGATGGTTGTTTGATGGATATTTAGTTGCAAGCTGCACTACCAGTTTTTTTCACGGAACATCATTTTTACATGAAAGAATCATTGAAAAACTATGGTTATTCAGACTTCAGTATTTGGCAGATGTTTTCTAAAAGGTGATCAAAGTGACCCTGTCACTTCAATGAAAACAATGGATGGTGTTTGTTACCACTGATAAAATTTGAGACTTCAAGAGAAAATTGGAGTTTTGGGAATCTTTTCACCTGTCACCAAGAGCTTGACAGAATTGTAAATGCTTACAGGTTTGTCTGATGAGATTTGTGGTGATACTAACAAATACATCCTCTCCTCACTTATCGACATTGTTACATTCCAAAACCAGGTCATTATGTGAAATCAGCATTGTGCAAAAATGGAGGATCACCATATCAGATCACAAAATGGAGGTTGACTACATCATTGCATAATTTCCAAATTTCGTCATTGCCTTACTGCCAAATTACATCATTATGTAACTGCCAAATTACATCATGACATAACTGCCAAACTGCTGAGAATCATGGCCCAGCCAAGTTGACACACAACCTTAACCGTCACAGCCCGTGTTACTCCCACCTTACACCTTGGTGTTTGTTACTGCCAGATGTACGTCATTAATGCACAAATTAGTCAGATAGTAGATTTTTTACTATTGTAAATGGGAAATGTCGAATAAAGAGATAGTCGATAAATGAGGACAAGGTGTATTATTTTTCAATTATTGTTTAATAAAATATGTTAATATTTGGAAGATGTCCATTACTCGGTGAACTAATATTTTTCAAATGACTAATACATGATGTAAAATCAGAGATGGGTAGAAAGGTCCATTCAAAGGCTAGATATTGTTGTTAGATGTTGTTGAGTGGGCTCCAGGTCATAGTGACCCTACGTACAACAGAACGAAACACTGCCTAGTCCTGTGCCATCCTCACAGTTGTTGCAGTGTTTGAGCCCATTGTTGCAGCCACTGTGACAAACCATCTTGTTGAGGGTCTTCCTCTTTTTCATTGACCCTCACTTTACCAAGCATGATGTCCTTCTCCAGGGACTGGTCCGCCCTAATAACATGTCCAAAGTACATGGGAGAAGTCTTGCCACCCTCGCTTCTAAGGAGCGTTCTGGCTGTACGTCTTTCAAGACAGATTTGTTCGTTCTTCTGGCAGTCCATGGTAAAGTGCAAGATAGACCAATAGATTTTAATGTAACAGAATACGAAAAGTTCATAGATGTGATTTCAGATGCCATATTGCAGCTAACCTTTAAAAGATTGCTGCTTGTTTAGTTTTGGAGTAGTATTAAAGAAGAATATCTACAATGTATTAAAATATCCCTCCCTTTCCAAATATACATCTGCATGAAGATGGATTTTTCATGTGCTTTTATGAAAACAATATATTACAACGGATTGAATGTAGAAGCAATTTTGAGACTCCAGCTGCTTCTGTTAAGCCAGAGATTTGCAAAAATGTAAAACAGTGCCTCTTTTCTCTAGTATTTCTTGTTTTGTAAAATATTATTTTTCACAAAGAATGTTATCTATATTAACATGTAATGGGATCATTACAATTTTAAATGAATGAACCAATATTTTAAAATTTTCTCAGTTTGAATTTTGAATATTGTAAATATTGGTAGCTATTTTTTTTTTTTTTTATAGCCCACAATAACAAAAGATTTTTGGGGTCCTTAATTTTTAAGAGTATAAAGAGATCTTGGACCAAAAAAGCTTGAGAACGCCTGTCCTAGGGAACCTATAGCTTCATTATTTTATCAAACTAGCCTTTGTACCAAAGAGACTGTAAAAACTGTAAAAGCATACAAAACAACCATTTGAAGACACTGGAGAAGAACCAACACAGGCAGGACTGAGGGGCTGCTATCTTTGAGAAAAGGGGGGAGCACATGAGATGAGTTGAACATTCACCCATCTCATTTGTTGGGAGACATTTTTCAAGCCACAGGTTTTTTTTTTTTTTTTTTAGAATAGAGACCAAGCCAAATACTAGTAGTCTGACTGGGCTGAGAAGAATGAGGTCACATCGTGGCACCACCAAAGTGACTGGATCTTAAATGGCAAAATCTCAGATATGAGATGTATTACTTTCCTATTTCTTTTGTAACAAATTACCACAAACTTAGTGGCTTGAAACAACACAAATTTATTACAGTTTGGGAAGTCAGAAGTCAGAAATAGGTCTTACTAGGCTAAAATTAAGGTGTTGGCAGGGCCACATTCCTTCTGGAATCTTTAGGGGAGAATCCCTTTTCTTGTCTTTTCCAGCTTCTAGAGACCCCCTTGACTCTTGGCTCCTTCCTCTGACTTCACAGCCAGTGGCATAGCTGACTCTTCTCCCTCCCTCTTCTGCATTTAAAAGACCCTTGTAATTATGTTGGACCCACCTGGATAGTCTAGGGTTATCTTCTTTTAGGATCAGCTGACTAGTGACCTTAGTTCCATCTGCAGTGTTAATCCCCTCTTGGCAAATAAATATTCACTGGTGATTAGACCATGGACATCTTTTGGGGAGCATTATTCTGCTTATTGCAGGAGGGGGCCTCAGAGAACTCCACATTCTGCATACAAAAGTCCCCTCATGTTACTGGCTATCTCCTAAACTACTTAGGCTTGTTGAAACCCAGCAGAAATAGCAATTGGTAGTCTTAATTATTGTAGCTTTATTTTTTTATAGTAATATAAGTAATACTAATGTAAATAATAATACCAGGAAGATGTTTACCTGTGTTTTATTGACTACACAAAAGCATTCAGCTGCGTGGGTCACAACAAATTAATGGGTGAACACTGTGAACATTGGGAATTCCAGAACACTTAATTGTGGAGTAAGGAACCTGTACATACACCAAGAGGCAATTGTTCAAACAGAACAAGGCGATACTGTATGGTTAAAATAAGAAGTGGTGTGTATTAGGGTTGTATCCTTCACCATACTTATTCAGTCTGTATGCTGAGCAAATAATCTGAGAAGCTGTGCTGTATGAAGAGGAATGTGGCATCAGGATTGGAGAAAGACTCATTAACAACCTGCGATATGCAGATGACACAGCCTTGCTTGCTGAAAGCAAAGAAGACTTGAAACACTGATGAAGATCAAAGGCTACAACCTTCAGTATAGATTACACCTCAACATAAAATTAAAATTTAGAGCAAATTAAAAGTATCGAGATCCTAGAAATGAAAATGGAAAAGTCATCACAGGTAATCCCTGAATTACGATGGGGTTCCATTCTGACTACTCCGTTGTAAGTTGGCTTTGACGTAAATCAAATACCTCTTTTTTTTTTTTTTTTTAGTTTTCATTATTATTGCCTTTTATTATCAGTGTCTTTATCAATCAGTCCTTATTAGTTTTTGGAGGTTAGAAACATTACATCTGAGAATGATAATATCAGCAAATTACAGGCTACAACACTGTATGTAGTACATTTTACTAACTATAAACCAAAACCCAAAACCAAACCCGTTGCCTTTGAGTTGATTCCAACCCATAGTGACCCTATAGGGCAGAGTAGAACTGCCCCTTAGGGTTTCCAAAGAACAGCTGGTGGATTCAAACTGCCAACCTTTTGGTTAGTGGCCAAGCTCTTAACCACTGCACTACCAGGGCTCCACTAAATATAAGATGTACAAAAAAAAAGGACAGTCCTAAGTGCAGCTTGTTGTAACTCGGGTATGTCATAAGTCAGGTAATACCTGCTCATTTGACATGATTGTAGAAAATTCAAAAGAATCTATCAAAAACTATTAAAGTGTTACATCAAACCAGTCCAGGAAGGTTGGTCCAAAAAATCTCAGCTTCCCCTCCCTGGTCAGTTCAGACCCTACCTGCCACTGCAGCCATTTTTTCACATTCTTATTCACCCCTGGCCAGGTCAAGTGATACCAGTCCCTTCTCTATTTCTTAGGTCTTAATAATCCAACAGATTAACTCACAAACTGCAGGGAAATGACTATCTTTAATCTAGGGAAAAAAAGGACACAGAAAAGGGAGGTCCAGGAGGGGTCTTGGCACAGAGCTTCCATGTCCTTCAGAGACGGTTACTCTCCCCAGAGCAGAATATTCGCTCCCTCTAATCTGGAAGTTCCAGTTAGCCTCTGTCTTCTAAGGCCTACCACATGGCCATGATACGTTACATCATGAGTAATCATAAGCCTACTAAGGCTTAGTCAGCATCTGGCCCCCAGGTGGTCCTTCTAGTTCTGGTCAGCCCCCACTCATTGGCCTTAGGTGTGGTCAGGCTCATAGGAACCAGGACCAAAGGCCAAATTGTTACTGCAAAGTGGTTCCAGACCTCGCAAAAAGTGAATTTAACAAGGCTGCTAGATGAAAAAAAAAATTGCATTTTATATATTAAATAATTAGAAAATAAAGTTTTAAAAATTTCACATATAGAAACATTAAAAACATAAAATAAGTAGAATCGTGTCCAGCAATAGGCACACTGGACCTCTATACTGACAACTACAAAATATTTCTCAGAAAAAGAAGACCTGAATAAATGGACACATGTACAATGTTCATGGATTAGACTATTTAATTTTTAAGATGTCAGTTCTTCTCAAATTGATCTATAAATTTAATGTAATCTAAATCATTATTTCAGGTTATATTTTTGTGGAAATTAACAAGTTTGTTCTAAAAATTAATGGAAATTCAGTGGTCTCAGAATAATCAAGGTAATCTTAAAGAACAGTGCTGGTGTACTTACCTACCAGGTATTAAGACTTGTTTTAAAGCTGCTGACATTAAGACTGTGGGACTTGTACAGAGGTAAATAGACCAATTAAAGAAAACAGAATGTACAGAAATATACCAGTGCTTATGTGGTTAACTAACTTTTGACGAAAGAGTTATTGCAATTTGATGGGAACTATGATCTTTCCTATAAATTGTGTCGAGTCAGTTGTGCATCTATGTGGGAAAAAAACTATGAAATATAACCCTTTCTTCACATCATTAATTAATTCTAGGGGAATCATAGACTTAAGTGTGAAAAGCTTATCGGTAAATCTAGAAGAAAAGAATCTCTTCATGATTTTGGAGCAAAGATTTCTAAAGTAGGAGACAAAAAGCACTAACTATAAAAAAAGATTGAATATTAAAATTAAGAACTGCTCATCAAAATATACCATTAAGAGAGTGAAAGGGCAAAACACAGACTGGTAGAAAATACTTAAAATACATATATTCAACAAAGGATCCATACCTAGAATATAATCAAGAACTCCTATGAATCAATAAGAACTCCTATAAATCACTAAGAACAATTATAATAGAACAATGAGCAGAAGACCTAAACAGTCACTTCTCAAAATAAGATGTTCAGGTGACCAGTAAAGATACAAAAAGGTGCTCGACATTGTTAGTCATCAGAGAAAAACAAATTAAAGCCACAGTGAGAAATCAATGTATCTCAACCCAAACGGCTAAAATTAAACCAATTGACAACACCCGTGTTGGCAAGGCTGTGCTGCACCTGAAATTTTTATACATTGCTTTTGGGGTACATATTCCAATATGTGGAAAATAAGATGAGTAGCATCTCACAGATCTAAACATACGTACACCCTTGTTGTTAGCTGCTGTCTAGTCGATTCTAACTCCTAGAGACCCTATAGGACAGAATAGAACTGCCCCATGGAGTTTTCTAGTAGCAGCTGGTGGATTTGAACTGCCGACCTTTTGGTTAGCAGCCGAACTCTTAACCACTACACCACCAGGGCTCCATGTACACCCTATGATCTAGCAGTTCCACTCCTGGATATGTAACCAACAGGAATGAGTGCCTTTGTCTACCAAAGGACAGTACAAGAATGTTTGTAGTAACCCTATTTATAATAGCCAAAAACCTTGACACAACCCAAATGCCTATCAACAGTAGAATCAGTAAATAAATTGTGGAATATTTGTATAATGAAATCCTACACAGCATAAAAAGAATGAACTGTTACGTGAACAATATGGAGGAGTCTCACACAGACATAATGTTGAGTGAAAGAAGCTACACACAAAATACTATCTACTGTATTATTCCATTTATTTGACGTTTAAGAGCAGAAATGAAGTTTAAGAGCAAGAAAAACAAATTCGAAGTCAAGAGTAGTGATCAGGTGTGCCAATGCTGCTGGGTGAGTAAGACGAGTACTGACAACTGATCTTTGATTTGGCAATGTGGAAGTCGGTGGTGATCTTGATGAAGCAGTTTCAGTGAAACTGGTAGGGACTGAACCCTGATAGGAGTGAAGAAAAAATGGGAAGAGAGTAAGTAGAGATGGTGAACATAATAAACAACATGCCAACAATTTATGCAATTTATGCAGAGACATTGGGTTGTGGATGGAAAAGGCTGTGACACCAAGGGAAGTGTTTTTTTGTTTGTTTTAAAGACGGAAGACATTATAGCATAATGATAAGGAAAAGAGGGGGTGTTGCTGAATGTTCTGGGACATAACATTCAAATAGGTTTTACATGCTTCTGAGACTTTGGAGTAGAAACAATATCCATCTCATTCCTCAGCCCTTACGTGTATGTGGTAATAAGAAAAATCAGTGAAATGGGGAAGGTGTAAGGGAGTTTGATAAGCAGAGGTATAGTACAAAGATTGGAGAGAGAAGAGAGGGGAAGCACAGATCTGCTTGGAGATGAGCAGGTGGGGAAGACAGATACCTGGAGGGGCTCACATCTGGATGAAGATCAAGGGCAACAGAACATGTGGCATGGTGGATTTGACTGGCAAGAGAACTAGCCCCGGCACTCCCCTTAGAAGAGCGTTGTGTTTGTGTGTTGTGTTTCTGTGTGTGCTGTGTTTATATAGTTGGCAGAGGAGGTTGGCTACTGGTCATCATTTAGGACACTTAGAATTTAGCATGGACGTGGGAGGTTACACTTCTGAGAGAGCTTAAATCTGGTTGATGAGGAGACTCCAGTCCTGGGATGAATCAATTTGAGTCTGTCTTTAATATGAAGGCTCAGAAGAGAGATCCAAAGCTTCTAGCACACAGGCTTGTAGTGATTGGAGATTCAACAGGAATATGGGGCCAGCTTAGAGTTGTAGAACCAGTAAAGCTTTTTCATTTTGCCCTCACAATGGGTGTGAGGAAGGGTATCCTCTCACCATGCTTAATGCAGTGAGTTTGAGGGGTGGCAGTGTGGGAGGAGTGGCAAGACTTGGTGATGCTCTACTGTAATTAGTCCAGTGAATTTGAGACCAGGTGGTAGGAATATTAGCATCCTAGAGCCTTGTTCCATGGTTATAGCTGCTAAACGTAGGTTAATTCATCAATATTTCTATTGCTACAATATGTGTTTTAATTATGATCCTGCCTTGCATATGGATTTCTTTCTTCAGCTAATTGTATAAGGGTTTGAATTCGTCTCTGACTATGAAAGCTAGTGGGTCTCATTTCCTGGGTCGCATTACTAGAGACTATGTTGTTATTAATTAATCCTGTAAGCACATCACCAGATTTTAGAACCTTAGACTAATAGTTTGAGACTTGCCTTAAAATTTTATTGGCGTAAATCAAAATATAAGCTACTTCAAGAGTTACACGAACAACTTGAGACTATATTCAGGTCAAATTTTTCCATTGCCTTGCAAAGATATTTCTTGGATATTGTTTGGATTCTTAGCAATTTTGGAGTCATCTGATAGCATGCTCCCAGAATAACAATCTGATGATAGCTTTCAACTTTGGGTTACCAACAAGGATTGTTATATCGTATACATTGATTCATAATTTCAGGTTTCTTCACCATTATGGTAAAGACTGCATTGATTCTTCATTGTCACACATGTTAGGAATCTTATGTTTGTACTCTCATGGCTGTCTTCAACCCTCAGACATTCCTTGTTATCACGCTAAGAATTCTAAACTCTCAAAGCATTTTGAAATGTAGCGGTTTCTTCATACGTAGAATGAATGTGTGATTCACTAGTTCTACTTTATTTTCTTCTAGTTTATGATAGATACTGGCCCAGATGGAAACACCTTGACAGTGGTACTCATGCTAGTCTTTTCATTCCATGTATGTGTAGTGTTCTTTCCTGCAATTGTAACTTTGTTCGCGATATTCCCTATACTTAAAATCCCCTTATCTTGTCTATCTAAATCTAAAATATCCTTCAAGACCCTTCCCTTTGCAGTTTTCCCTGGAGAGTACCACAGCCAGACCCTCTTTTCTGAGCTCCCACAGCATTTGTGATACATTGTCACCCTATTTAGAAAATAATTGCTTGTTACATCCACTAGTTTATCAAGCCACGTGTCTGTCAGTTTGTCATACTGTTGGGGCTTGTGTGTTGCTCTGATGCTGGCAGCTATGCCACCAGCATCCAGATACCAGCAGAGTCACTCATGGAGGACAGGTTTCAGCAGAAGGGTGATCCAACCGAATGTGGAAATTATAGAACAATATCATTAATATATCACAGGCAAGCAAAATTTTGCTGAAGATCATTCAAAAATGGCTGTGGCAGTATATCGACAGGGAACTGCCAGCAATTCAGGCCGGTTTCAGAAGAGGCTGTGGAACCAGGGATATCATTGCTGATGTCAGATGGATCCTGGCTGAAAGCAGAGAATACCAGAAGGATGTTCACCTGTGTTTTACTGACTATGCAAAGGTACTTGACTGTGTAGATCATAACAAATTATGGATAACATTGCGAAGAATGAGAATTCCAGAACACTTGATTGTGCTCATGAGGAAACTTTACATAGATCAAGAGGCAGTTGTTCGGCAGAACAAGGGGATACTGATTGGTTTAAAGTCAGGAAAGGTGTGTGTCAGGGTTGTATTCTTTCACCATACCTATTCAATCTGTATGCTGAGCAAATAATACGAGAAGCTGGACTATATGAAGAAGAACGGGCATCAGGATTGGAGGAAGACTTATTAACAACCTGTGTTATGCAGATGACACAATGTTGCTTGCTAAAAGTGAAAAGGACTTGAAGTACTTACTAATGAAGATCAAAGACCACAGCCTTCAGTATGGATTACACCTCAACATAAAGAAAACAAAAATCCTCACAACTGGACCAATGAGCAACATCAAGATAAACGGAGAAAAGATTGAACTTGTCAAGGATTTCATTATACTTGGATCCACAATCAACAGCTGTGAAAGCAGCAGTCAAGAAATCAAAAGACGTATTGCATTGGGTAAATCTGCTGCAAAGGACTTCTTTAAAGTGTTGAAGAGCAAAGATGTCACCTTGAAGACTAAGGTTCGCCTGACCCAAGCCAGAGTATTTTCAACCGCATCATATGCATGTGAAAGCTGGACAATGAATAAGGAAGACTGAAGAAGAATCGATGCTGTTGAATTGTGTTGACGAAGAGTATTGAATATACCATGGACCCCCAAAAGAACAAATCTGTATTAGAAGTACAACCAGAATGCTCCTTAGAAGAAAGGATGGCCAGACTGTGTCTTACATACTTCGGACATGTTATCAGGAGGGATCAGTCCCTGGAGAAGGACATCATGCTTGGCAAAGCACAGAGTCAGTGGAAAAGAGGAAGACCCTCAACAAGGTGGATTGACACAGTGGCTGCAAGGATGAGCTCAAGCATAACAACGATTGTAAGGATGGCTCAGGACGGGCAGTGTTTTGTTCTGTTGTGCATAGAGTCGCTATGAGTCCGAAACGACTGGACGGCACCTAATAGCAACACCAACAGTTTATCAAGGCCCTACATGTCTTCAGATACTTACCTTGATAGCTTCAATTTTTCACCATTTCCGTGTAACTTTGCAGGGTCTTTCCAAGTGGACAAGATAACCTGCCTACCCCTTGACTCTGGCTTCAGGTATGTGACTTGCTTTAGATAATGAAATGTTATCAGATACCATGGAAACAGAGGGTTGAAATGGCCTTGGACGTTAGGGATTACCTCTTGAACCTCTGCCATCACCACGAGAACATTCTCCACTAGCCTGTTAGAGAGGGCCACGTGGAGCAGAGCCATATTAAACTCCCTTCGCCACAGCTGAAGCAGTCCCTGATCAATCCCCAGACATTCAAGCAGGTACAGCTGAGGTCAGCAGAGCTTTGTAGCTGACTCCCAGCTGACCCCAGAAGCATAGCCATAAATCTTTATTGTAGTATGCCTCTGAAGTTTGTGTGTTTTGTTATACAGCATTTTTGTGGCAGTAGGTAACTGATACAATGTTTTATGTGGCCTGGCCCATGCCTTCTTTGTTACCTCTTGCTGTTCTCTCCCTCTTTTCATCACTCTTCAGTCATGTTAGCCATTTGGTTGCTCCAATACTCCAAAATGACTTCTGGCTCAAAACTTTGTGCTGCTGTTCCCTTTGCCAGGAGCATCTTCCTTGTGTTACTTGTCTGAGTGTTTACTACTAACATTGTACAGCTTAACTCAGTTGCCATGGTTTCTGAGGGTACCTCCTCGGCCCCACTTTTAAGGAGTCCCCTTCCCAGTCATTTCCTATTTCATTTCATTCTTTGTTTTCTTCAGTATGCCTATCATCGTCAAAAATTATCTTATTGGTTTAAATGTTTATTGTTCATATCCTCCTTGTCCATGAGGGCCAGGATTTTGTTTTGTTTACCTTTATATTCCCAGCATCAAGAACAAAGCCTTGCACATAGTAGAATTTCAATAAATGTGAGATAAGTTTATGAATTTTTTTTTGTTAAATCAAGAGAACAGATAGTAGGAGGTATTCTGGGACCACATTAAAAACCCATTGTCGTTGAGTCCATTCTGACTCATAGCCATCCTATAGGATAGAGTAGAACTGCCCCATAGGGTTTACAAGAAGTGGCTTATGGATTCCAGCTGCCGACCTTTTAGTATTCTGATAGATTCTATAATATGATAAAGAGCCCTGGTGGTGCAATGGTTAAGTGCTTGGCTGCTAACCAAAATGTTGGTGGTTCAAACTCACAAGACTTTCCACAGGAGGAAAGACCTGGTGATCTGATCTTGTAAAGATTACAGCCCATGAAAGCATATGGGGCCATTCTACTCTGTCCCATAGAGTTGCTCTGGGTTGGATCTCCATTTCGCAGGGAGGAAATAAGCACAGAGAGGTTAGGAGCATGGTCATGTGCACACAGCAAGTTGCAGAGCTGAAGTTCCATAGCCCACACTCTTAAACTATGCTGTTCTGCCTCCCAACTGCTAGAGTTTATCATATTCATACTCTATCATATTGTGTTGCTGTTTTGGCTCCACGTCACACATCTAACAAATGGTGGAGGTAAGATTGAAGCCCAGGCATTCTGGCTCCAGGATCTGTGTTCTGAATCACCCCATATATGGCTTCTCCGTATGTTGCCACTGCTATTTGAAAGTAATTGCTGTTATTATTTGTGATTATTAACATTTCCAGGAACACCAGAGGTTTCTGGGTGACGTGTGAATCACAGAGTAGAAATCATAAATCTTTAGAGCCTTGTTTTAAATTGACCTCCTTTTGGTAATATAATAGTTTATCAGGGCCTTTTTTGAGATACATCGTGAATTGACTGGGAAAAATTGTGGAGACACCACCTCTTCAGAGTTTGAACTATGTAGAACCATTAGCTAGCCTCTTCTTGTCTCTCATCTTGGCAATTGAGAAGACACTTGATGTATGTCCATCAGAAACCCTTGCTTACCTACTGTTTTGTTGTTGTTGTTACAGGGGTCCATTGGACCAGCTTTTAACAAGTTATATATGTTGTTTAATTAAAAAGCTAAATTAAGAAGAGTCTTTTGCCACAACTACCACGGCCTCCATCAGACTGAGTCCAGTACAACTAGATGGTGCCCAGCTACTACCACTGACTGCTCTAACAGGGATCACGATAGAGGGTCCTGGACAGAGCTGGAGAAAAATGTAGAACAAAATTCTAACTCACAAAAAAAGACCAGACTTAGTGACCTGATAAAGACTGGAGAAACCCAGAGTTTAGCCCCCAGATACCCTTTTAGCTCAGTAGTGAAGTCACTCCAGAGGTTCACCCTTCAGCCAAAGATTAGACAGGCCCATAAAACAAACGAGTCTAAAGGGGCACACCAGCCCAGGGGCAAGGACAAGAAGGCAGGAGGGGACAGGAAAGCTGGGAATAGGGAATCCAAAGTTGAGGAGAGAGTGTTGACATGTTGTGGGGTTGTTAACCAATGTCATAAAACATTGTGTGTATTGTTTAATAAGAAGCTTGTTTGTTCCCTAAACCTTCATCTAAAGTACAACTATTAAAAAAAAAAAAAAAAGAAGAAGAAGAGTCCTTTGTAAGGTTCAGTAGTACCTGCTTCTGGTCATTAAAATGTAAGATTAGGATGTAAGCTAACCGAAGGCAAGAAATTTTGTCAGTTTAGTTCCATCTTCCCCTTTGCCCCCAAACATTCTCTTTTCAATATAGCATCCATAGTGGACCTTTGGAAACACAAGTCTCATAACATCACTTGTCCATTCAGAACCCCCTGAAGGTTTTCTGTCATCCTTAGAGTTATGGTTGAGGCCCTTACAGTGGTCTCTGAGTCTCTCCTTGATCCGGCACCCCCTCTGCTTTTCTGATCTCTTCTTCTACCACTCCTACACTTGCTTACTCAGATCCAAGCACTTTGACCTATTTGCTGTTCTTTGGGCATGTAAGTTCTTTGAACTTGCTGTTTCCTTGCTTGAAACTGTCTTTCCTCAGATACCTTTCTGCTTGCCCCTTTACCTTCAAGTCTGGTCCCAAATATCATCTTTTCAGTGAGGCCTTCTCTGACCAGCTCCTTCCCTCCCTGAATGCTCTGTCTCCCTACCTAGCTTTCATTTTCTCCATAGGACTTATTCGTTTTATAGGAAATATGGTATATATTTTACTTATTGGTTTGTTTATTTGCTATCTCTGTCCTCCAAAATGTAAACTCTATGAGGACAGGGATTTTATCAGTTTGTATCTAGTGCTTTGCACAGTGCCTGGCATGGAGTAAACACTCAGTAAATATGTATCGAATAATGGAATGTATGGTCTGCAGTGTGATAGTCTATTTAGCCGTCTCACATTTCTTGGTCTGCGATATTGTCTACCTATCTAGCACTATTATGAAGATAGTATTTTTGTGTATTTATTTGTATTCTAAATGTTTGACTTTGGAATCCTAACTTTTGATAATTGTATATCTCAAATGCTGTTAGTTCTCTATATAGCTAAAAAATATATATATATATATAATATATAGCTAATGATGGCTAAATCATTTTTTATCCTTCCTTTAACTAGAACTGGGAAGAATATAATTTCCATGCAAACAACTTACTAACCATCTCTGTGGATTTCCTTTGGTTGTGTATGCTTTTTGGGTGGTGGCAGTGGGAGAAAAGTGATCTGTCAATAGCAAAGCATATGTTAGGATTTTGCATTCTCTACTTTAGACTCCAAGAAAGTCTTGACTGAATTTTTAATAAACTTAACTGAGGCTACATAGGATACGATGAGAATAGGGTAGTCTAGTATATTTGCACTAGCCACATTTCAAGAGCTCAGTCACCACATGTATGGCTAGAGGCTCTTATGCTAGTGCAGATACAGAACGTTTCCACTGTTGCAGAAAGTTCTCTTGGACAGTGCTGTTCTACACAGTGGCAACTGTGAAGACTAAGCTACATAATAAGACAAAATTATTTTATATTTTTTCTCCCCACTGGGGAAATGTAATTAATTGTGTCTTGTAATTCTGTGGTATCTATATTCATTCAATAAACATTTATTGTGTATTTAATAATACATGCCAGGCACTGTGCTAGGCACTAGGGGTTCAGTGCTGACCAAGTAGCCTCAGGCTCTTCTGTATGGAGCTTATATTCTAATATAGGGGAAATAGCATAATCTGCATAGTGCTGGTTGTATACTCACTGCCATGGTGTTGATTCCAACTCATAGCGACCCTACAGGACAGAGTAGAACTGCTGCCATAGGATTTCCAAGGCTGTAAGTCTTTATGGAAGCAGACTGCCGCATCTTTCTCCCGCAGAGCAGCTGGTGAGTTCAAATTGCCAACCTATTGGTTAGGAGCTGAGTGCTTTAACCACTGTACCACTAGAAACCCTGCTGGTTGTAGAAAGCCAAAATAAACCAAACCTTTTGCTGTTGAGTTGATTCCAACTCATAGTGACCCTATAGATAGAGTAGAACTGTCCCATAGTGTTTCCAAGGAACGGCTGGTGGATTTGAACTGCTGATATTTTTGGTTAGCAGCTGAACTATTAACCACTGTGCCACCGGGGTTCCAATGTTGGTTGTATAGTAGCTGTTTAAATGTCTCTTGATTAATTTGTGCACAGTCCCACTAGCTTTGTAGATTCTGACAAACAGTATGCTTTTTAAAGTTACGTAGTAATTTATAGTTAAGGTCTACAGACAATATCAAAAGTTGCAGCACAGTCAATAAATTTAGTAATGTTCAGGCTATTTTCTGTATTTTTCTTATTTCTTACATAGAACAAAGATTATGTCAGTTGAGCTGCCTTGTGGTTTAAAGCCACAGTTATTCTGGGAATACACAGTTGCCATCGTTGAGCAGTAGCAGATCCAAAAGAATTCTAGCCAAGGTCTTGCCAATGATGGAAAGAAATGATGTGTCTTAGCAGTTGCCAAAAATTATATTTCTCTTGTTAATGGCGATGATCGCACCTTCGAACACTGCCCTTCATGTGTTGTGACATGTGAATATATGAATGCTCCCTGGGAGGCAGAGATCATTCTGCCCAATTCTTCCAAACAGTACGTACCTGTGTATAATTTGCAGTTATATAGGTGCTGCTGCTGCTGATGTTCTATAGAAAATTTCAGAATATAACCCACGCAGAAGATAAACATGAAGATTGGTACTGTACCATTGTTTATTTTTTTGACTTAGTTTCTCCTTTCAACTTATCAAGTCTTGCTTATAGTAAGTGCTAGCAATTCTTTAATATGAAAGAGGATATGAAGTTTAATTTCCACCTCTGAGGATTATTGTTGTTATTTTTGATGACGTCTGCCACTTCATCTAGACTTCTCTAAAATGGAGTATCTATGCTTGCTTTTTATTGTTGGAGGCCTATGCTCAGTAATCTTAATAATCTAAGGTTTGTTGTAAAAAAAAAGGTTTGTTGTATTAGTTAATAATTGCTTGAGAGTAATGAAGATGCACAATTGAGGCACTTAAACATATTGGATGATTTAGTTTTCTTATGCGAAGAGGAGTGTTGGGATAATCAGTGCGATCCAGTGTGGTAGCTCCATGGATCACCAGCGACACAATTCACTCTGTTTTTCTTTTTGGCCATACTTAGTGCTAGCTTCCATTTTGAAAGTCACCCTAATGGTTGCTGCAAGAATCATCACATCTGTATTCCCGACGGGAGGAATGTGGAAAGGTAGAAAGGCAAAGGGGTACTGGCCAGCTGAATCAGCAGCTTCTTCTAAAGAGCTTTTTGGAAAGTCCCACAAGTGATTCTGCCTACCTCTCATACAATCAGCCCTAACTGCAAAGGAAGCCAGGAAGTGTTTTTTAGCTGGATCAAATTGGCACCCAAAATACCGTTGTGGTTGTGTCTTTTCTCCTGCAGAGCAGCTGGTGGGTTTGAACTGTGAACCTTTTGGTTAGCAGCCTAGTACTTAAACATTGTACCACCAGGGCTCCTCCTGAGGTGGTATTAGTAAGGAAAATTAGGGGTATGGCTATTGTGTTTGTAGCTAACAGTCTTGGCCATGGCCTAGCAACTATCATCGTTGGTAAGCTGCACCAAAAAACTAAAACATCTGTTGCTGTCGAGTCGATTCTGACTCATAGCAACTCTATAGGGCAGAGTAGAACTGCTTCATAGGGGTTCTAAGAACCAGCTGTTGGATTTGAACTGCTTACCTTTCGGTCAGCAGCTAAACGCTTAACCACCGCATCACCAGAGTTCCTGGTAAACAGTGAGTAGGTGGAAAAACTTTGCTGCTTTAAGAGGGAGACTGCTGAGAAGCATTCATGAATATGATTTAAATTTAGCTATATAGAAAGCTAGAAAAACACACTTCCTAGCTTTCTGAAGGAAAAACTGGTTAGGTTAATGAAGGACTTTTGGTAATTTTTTTTTAGCCATAATCAGCTAAATATTTCCTGTGACCTAAAGGATCGTTTATCATTTAGTCAGGAAAGAAAAACCAGGCATATAGTCCCATTACCTGTGGCCATGGAGTGGGTTCCGATTCATAGTGACCCTATAGGACAGGGTAGAGCTTCCCCATAGGGTTTCCAAGGCTGTAATCTTTATGGAAGCAGGTTGCCACATCTGTCTCCCGTGGAGCGGCTGGTAAGTTTGAACCACTGACTTTTTGGTTAGCTGCGGAGCACTTAACCACTGCGTTACCATGGCTCCTTAGGCACATGGTAGGTACCTCATACATTCTACTGAAATGAATCAGATTGACCTATATTTCTTCAGCAGAAGTCCATTCTGTGGTTTCCTTATTAATCCAGAATAACATTACACAAGTGTGGATGATTAATGCCGTTTGATGATGGGTGTCATCATGCACACTAGAATCATTTCTTTGTAGTTGAGATTTCTTGTTTTAAAACATGAGTTCAACATTTGCTAAGTACCCATTTTAATAAAGTAATTCATACTGAGTGAGAGATCTAAGTCCTCTTTTTTGCTGACTGTACTTTACCAAGCGTGATGTCCTTCTCCAGGCACTGGTCCCTCCTGATAACATGTCCAGAGTATGTGAGATGAAGTCTCGCCATCCTTGCTTCCAAGGAGCATACTGGCTATACTTCTTCCAAGGCAGATTTGTTTGTTCTTCTGGCAGTCCATGGTATATTCAGTATTCTTTGCCAATACCATAATTCAAGGCATTAATTCTTCAGTCGTTATTCATTGTCCAGCTTTCACATGTGTATGAAGTGATTGAAAGTACCATGGCTTGAGTTAGGCACACCTTAGTCCTCAAAATGACATCTTTGCTTTTTAACATGGAGAGGAGAAGGACTTCATTACCGCCAAGCAAGAAGAGCCAGGAGTGGAGTGTGTCCTTTGGACCTGGAGTCCCTGTGCTAGGAACTCATAGGCCCAGGGGAAGACTGATGACAAGAACCTTCCCCAAGAGCTGACAGAAGGAGAAAGCCCTCCCCTGGAGCCTTTCTTCTAACTTCCTAGAGTGTGAGGGAATAAATTTTTGTTTGTTAAAGCAATCCACTTGTGGTATTTCTGTTATAGCAGCACTAGATAACTAAGATAAGTAGTTACTTTTGGGGGTAAGTGGGTGTAGAGATTAAGACCAGGCACACAGAGTTTAGGGTGGCTACAGAAGTTCTATTTCTTGATCTAGGTGGTGGTTGTTTTACCTTACAGCGACTCATTAAGCTATACAGTTGTGCGTGTGTGTGTGTGTGTTTTCTTGCACTTCTGTTTTTTTTACAATAAAAAAGCAAAAAAAAAAAAACTACCAGATATTTATTTCCATATATGTGTATTGGTAAAATATGAATTCCTTTATTAAGATGTGTACTTAACAAATGTTGAACTAATGTTTTCAAACAAGAAAACTGAACGATAAAGAAATGATTCTAGTGTGCATGATGACATCCTTCATCAGATAGCATTAATCATTCATGCTTGTGTAATGTTAATTTTCCCTTTTGCCACGACCCTAGAACTCTCCATACCTGATGATTGCCCTATGATCATTATTGTTTGAACATGTTCCTTTCCAGAGAGTAGGCTTTGGATAGTCATGACTGCTGAAGATAATATTTACAAAGATTTGAACAGAAGATATTTTTATCTCCAAATATATGGGGAAAGGAGGAGGTTAAGAATCTGAAGCTGAAGAATTGGCCTGGTTTTAGTCAAGCTATTTAGAATTTCAGGTAAGAGTAATGTCCAGGCTTGTTTGGTTATGGCCATTCTATTGGGTACATTGGTGGTTTAGTGGAAGAATTCTCACCTTCCGTGAGGAGGCCTGGTTCCATTCCTGGGCAATGCCCCTCATACTCATGTGCAGCCATCATCTGTCTGTCAGTGGAGGCTTAAGTGTTGTTACAATGCTGAACATATTTCAACAGAGCTTTCAGAGTAAGATGGACTAGGAAGAAAAGTCTGATGCTCTACTTCTGAAAATCCGCCAATGAAAATCCTGTGATCACAATGGTCCGATCCGAAACCAATTATGGGGATGATGCAGCACCCAACAGTGTGTCTTTGTGTTGTGCATGGGGTTGCCATGAGTCAGGGGCCAACTTGATGATGGCTAACAACAGCAACAACAACAACATGGGGGCAAAGAGAAGGCCTAGGTCCCAGTCCTTCCAAGATGAGGATGTTCAGTAGGCTTCCAGGGACATCTTTCAGAATTTTGCTTGCTCTCAAGCAACCGTCTTTATGTTTTCTAAGAAAGGCTCTGACTAGGCAGCGTGGTGTTGCCTTGTAAACAAAAGCTCATGCCAAACAACTTCAGACACATTTGACTTTGTATTAATAGCCACAGTGTAGATTTCTGTAAGGGCAACTCACCCATCACAGTAATGAAAAATGAGAAAGTGCCAGTGATGCTGTGGTTACCATTGATTTTTTTCCTCTTTAATTTGAGAGGATCGTTCTTTCTGGAGACTCCCCCTTGACATGGACCATCAGTATGGAACTCTGAAGCTCTTCATTGATGGAGTTGGTCTCCGAGCTGGCATCCACCCAAGCCAGGAATAGACTGCAGTACATTTATTGAGAATGACACAGTCCTTGATTGTATGTCTAATCCTTGACCTGCATTGTTTCCACCACACCAAATGGCTCTGCCTTGAAGTATTATTTCTCCTACTTCCTCTGCTTCTTGTAAAACTTCTTTTCCTCATACAATTTCACTTTGTTCTGGAGGATTTGTAGAATTCAATGACTCTTCCAAGCCCAAAGACTTAAATCTGGGCATCCCTCTCTCTTCCGTTCAGTTCCTTTTTCGAGATAGCATTGAGGCTACCACCACGTTTGCTTAATACTTAGTTATAATTGTTATGGCGGGTAATGGTTATTTTATTTCAATCTTGACTTATATATATATTTTTTATTCTGACTATATTTTTTAGGAATACAGCATTCTAGTTTTGTAACAGAATACTTTAAGTGGGAGGTATTAGGACAATAGAATGTAAGAGATAACCTTAGAAAGAATAATAGTTCTAAGTTGACCATCTCACTATATTCATATATAGGCCTACTTTCTTTCTATGTAGTTAAGTTACAACACTTGGAGTGCTACTTATAACGTTAACACCAAAGAGGTCAGTTTTTCCACACTGTCTCCCAGAAAAGATCAGGAAGTGCAGTTAAGGTTCATGAAAATTTAAGCTTGAAGTTTAGAAAACTCAAAACAACCCAAACCCTCAAACATTCAGTTTGGTTTGAATCTTGGACAAAGGTTTGCTATGCAGCGAGTGGAGTCATTCCAGTTTAAGGGCTGTAGTAACTTCATTTCAGGGCTAGTGATGGGGAAATTATGAAACCATAACTTGGATCACATTTTAACAAAACCAAGAAACAAAAACACTTACTGGGGATTCTGCATGGGAAAGGGGGCCTACCTCGCTCCAATTGCTGCTATTTTACTGTGGCAGCTCCTTTTACTATAGGAATTATGAAACTGTTCTTTCCAATTTCTTCAGAGAGTGTTGACTTTTGAAAGCAATTTCGTTGCCTGCGTCCAATTTATAAGCCTCCTGATGTGCACAACAGGGAAAGATCTTTCATAGGTGATTAAATCCAACGGGGTTAAGGCCTGTCGTAGTGTTCTTCGTGGTCAGCTTTTCATTTCAAAAGTCATCCCAGGAGAACAACTTTAGTTCTTTACCTAGTTGACTTCTGAAACAAATTTCCACTTCAAAGAGAGCCTGATGATTTTAGACCCTATCCTTTTTGGATACAATTTATTTGTTCCAGGGATAAGAATTCAATTTAATGACGATTTATTGAGTGACTTCGTTATATCTGGCACAAGAGAATATATTTCAGGCAGGGGGTATACAACATAGAAAAAAAAAGTCTTCAATAAGTTTATAGACGAGTCCATAGTAAACAAAGAAAACGTCTTAAGACAAATACAAAAACCAATATAAAAAGGATTCATTCTGAAATAATTTCAAAAACTTCAGTTGATCTCTAAACATACCCAGTTGGATATCTCACTTCATTTACAGTTGCTCTCTTATCAGATACACTGGAGAGGAAAATGAGATTGAGCTCCCACTCTGCAGATGTGGAAGACAGCTTTGAGGAGGAGAGAGTCACCAAGGTCTGTGGAAGTTCCAAAACACAACAATGGCAAAGAATTTTAGAAAGATTTGAGGTCTCAGAGCACCCAGAGATACTGAGAAGCTAATACTATGCATATTCTTATTTAGGTAGAGACTTTGATTTGCCAGATATGGAAGTGACCCAACTGACAGTGTTCTAGTTAGCAAGTAGCATAAATATCCCACAAGATATCCAGATTCTTACCAACCGAATGGTTGTCTTCATTGTGAATATTTTTAGTCAGCAACGTTAGTTGAATTACATCAAGGATTCGCTCTAATTTTAAGTGGTTGTTTCTGCTAATCCATGAAATCACGTTGCTGTGAAATTTGAACTAATTCACATGAAATTTGATGTGACTCACAAGCCAATGAAATGTGGTTCATGATGTTTGTTGTAACTTGAAAATTTTCTTTCTTGCATTTCTTTTGGAATTAAATATTGTTTTAAACATCTTTCCTTAATGACACCAATATCTGGTTCCTTTCCTCCTTTATATTTGTACTTTAGAACTATAGGAAGCAAAAGTCTGTTTCTTAGAATGTAAATAAACCCAGTTAACTTTCCAAAATTTGGAGATTTCCTAGAACAATTTTATGAACTAATAATGATGTAATAATGACTATAGTTAGCAGTGGAACTATAGGAGTATTACAGTCTTTAATAACTTGTGATTTTGTAGTTTGATTCTCAATATTTATAAAAGCTATTAATGGACAATCAATACTGTACAGGTTCCTGTGCTTAAGGAGTTAACCAATGACTGATGAGATGAAATAAACTTGAGCATTTAAATGCCTACTAAGTGGCAGGAAATATAATTTCCAGATGGGATGGTCAGAGGACTCATGGAGGATGTGTGACTTGTGTTGGCTTTTGAAGGGTATTAGAATTTGGAGAAGAGTGAGTAGGCTGTTTTGGATGTGAGAGATTTTTGCGTCAGAGACAGGAAAATGCAAGGCATGTGCAGGGAACAGTGAGAAGATACCTTTCCTGTGCTTAAACATATAGTTAATGTAGGAAAGTCGTGGAAATTGGAATTTGAAAGGTAGGAAGAAACCAACATCTAAAACTGAACTTACGATCTTCCCCCACCCTACACCCCAACCGACTACAAAAACAGAACGTAAATAGACAACAACCAGGTCCTCTCTGGTGTTCTCTGTTTCAATAAATGACATGACTCACTACCCAGCTGTTCATGTTGGAAAACTTGGGGTCATCATTGACATCTCTTTTGTCTTCATTTCTTTTGTTTCATCCTTCACCAAATCTTGTGGACATACTTCTCTCTATATCCACTGCCCACCGTAGTTGAAGCCACTGACACCTCTTATATTGCTACCTGAAATAACTTAATAACTTCTCAAGTGGTCCCTTTGTATCTGCTCTTGCCCCCAACAACAGCCCGAGTGACCCTTTAAATCCACAGATCTGACCCCTGCCACTCCCCTGTTCAACATCTTCCAGTGGCCTCTTGTTTTGTTTAAGCCCAAATCCAAACTCTGTAACAGAAGTGCCATTTCCCTTAAGGCTATGGTCTGCCCGCTGCATACTCCTCCAGCCCCATTTCAGACCACTCCTCATGCTCACTGAGCTCCATACTTTCAGGCCTATTTTCAGTTGAAGACGCCAAGTCTCTTTCAACTCTGGGTCAAAGTTTAATGTTACTCCCTCAGGAAAGCCTTCCCTGACCATCCCTAACCCTGACTATTTTTCTTTGATAACACCTGTCATAACTGTCATGAAATGATTAGTGTCTTTTAATATCCCTCTCACACTAGGCTCTAAACTCCATGAGGGCAGGGGTTGCGTGCTTTCTTCATTATTTCATCAAGTCAGAATCAGGCTCGGTCTCTAGAATACAGTAAGGATAAAGGGAAGTAATTTGTTATTTGAGTGTTGTTTAAAAGCTTAAGAGATCTGTGTATATTTGAAGACAAGAGGGAAGGGGCCTATAGAAAGAAAAAAGAATGAAGGTACTGTGGTAGAAAGAAAACCTTAGAAGTTGGAAGCTCAAGACAATGAGATCAGGAACATAGGGTATTTTTACAGCATCTAAGTGAAGTGTGTAAGCCTCTATTATAAACTGGATTATCAGTGTATGTCACAATGAGTATTATAATTGTCAACTAAATGTTCATGATCTCTGGTTGTAATTTTCTTCACCTGTAGTTAAAAAAAAAAAATCCATTGCCATCAAGTTGATTCTGACTCATAGCGACCCCATAGGACAGAGTAGAACTGTACTGTAGGGTTTCTAAGGAGCAGCCGGTAGATTCGAACTGCCAATCTTTTGGTTAGTGATCGATCTCTTAACCACTGCGCCACCAGGGCTCCTCACCTGTAGTAAGTATACACAAAAACATAATTGCAATTTGAAGGGTGGAGAGCATCACACTGTGGGCTTTCTCTTCACGATAGGGATCCATCAATCTCAGGATGGAGTGAGTTTCTGGGCTTACAATATCTTGTCAGTTTGATAACCTTTTCTTTAAATATATTATGATCATTGATTGTGTTTTTGTCTGATCTTACTTTCAGCTTGAGTCAACTCTGTCTCTTTAAGATGTTGGCAAATACATAGTCTTATGTATTACATGCTGCTTTTACTTGTCAAGGTTGTCAGAAATATGGGATTATTTGCTGGTTCCTCTGAATAAGTTGACCACATTCCTTAGCTGGCCCTACTTGGTCTAGATTTATATATTTTTTTCTGGTGTAATTATTAGTAGCTCTCTTTTCCTCTTTCAGGAGTCTCAGTTTGGATGATAAATTATATGGTCACTGAGTTGTGAGAATATATATATGAAGATTATTTGCAGTAAAGTGCAAAAGAAAATATGTTCATTTGTTTCTAGTCATTCATTATAAGCATTGATTGAATGCCAGTTGTTTATCATTGAGCCCTGGTGGTGCAGAGGTTAAAGTGCTTGGCGGCCACCCAAAAGGCCAGCAGTTCGAACCCACTAGTGCTCCCTGGGAGGGAGATGTGGCAGTCTGCATCCGTGAGGGTTACAGCCTTGGAAACCCTATGGGGCAATTCTTCTCTGTCCTGTAGGGTTGCTATGAATCAGAATTGACTTGACAGCAGTGGGTTTGGTTTGGGTTTAGGTGCTATGGACTGGGCATTCAAAGATCATTAACCCCTACCTTTGAGACATTCAATAAACTGGATAAATTACTATACATCCAAGTGCCACAACAGAGATATTAACCAAGTGGACAGAAAGTTATGGAAACAACTTTGTTAAAATGGAGCAACTAATTTCTGCGTGGAGGAATTGGGGACGGCTTCGCTAAGAAGTTGGCATGTGGACTAGCCTTAAGTGTTTGCAGAAGAAGAAGTGTCAGGATGGATCAGGAATCAGGTGGCAGAATACCATTCTAGTTGAGGGAATATCATGTGCCAAGGAAGAAAGTCAGGTGTTCAGAAAAGGGTGACAAGTTCAGAGTGGGTGTTATCAGATGAAAGGGGGTGAGCAATAGCTATAGAAGCCAGATGGCAAAAGCTCCTTTGTGTGTGGATTTTATAAAGGTTTATAAGCCAGGGACGATGTAGTGAGCCAGGCTTTTTGTTGGGTAATTCTATGGCAGTAGTGGACTGGAATACTTGAGAGGCTGAGGGCAGGGAGAGCAGTTCACAGCTTGTTAAAGTTACCCGAGGAAAACGATAAAGGCTTGTGTGAAGGCTATGAGCCTGGAGAGAAGAGAGTCAAGTCATATTTTAGAATAGGATCAGCACAAATACTGCAACATTTCAGGATATATCTCCTTGAACAATGTTATTGTGAGTAGGGTTATGTGCAAAACTTGCTATTTGCCTGTGGATTGATATGCTCTTCTGTGGTATCGAACTCTGCAGAGTGTATTATTTTTGCCAGCTATAAAATGTACTGGAGATAAACATTCCGTTTGTGTCCTGGTCAAAGATGAATAAAAAATTCAGCTCAATAAAAATATTTTTAAGAATCCTAACACTTGGGTTCTCCACTTGTGCCTCTGATTAGCTTTGTGACCTTGGTCAAGTCATATAGCTGGTCTGGAGCTTAAAATCCTCATTAGTATGAGGGACTCGACTAGAATCATTAGATGAGCTCTATGGTTCTTTCCAGTTCCTTGGTCCCAGTGTCAGTTTCTAGGGTATTTCTCTAATTTAGCTGATTGACTTGAGTCTTACCATCAGGCAACAGAATTCTCCACAGTTTCTCAAAATACAGCTTTCTCCTTAGGAGACTGGTCATTTAGGAAGTGTTCTGAGTACCATTCCTAGACCCACCTTACCTGGGATAATGCATTATATTTACAATCCTTCTGTACATTGGACATTTCCAATTTCCAATAGTTGGGTATAAAGAAAAAAGTCTTTGAGTTAATGAGAGCTGTTTATAATGATTTAAGTTCTACTTGGTGTATTCTCTTCTCTACCTGGAGAAGTGTAAACATGGATTCATTGTGAAGTCTTTCAAGATCTTTGATTTCAAGAACTCGTGTAGACTGATACAGTGTTTTTCTTGAAGAACAATCAGTTTGTAGAAGGCTGAAGACATATTTAACATAATGACCAAACCATAAGCTTTCATCAGGTGTGAAGCATTGTGGAGAGAAAGAAGAATGAATATGATTCCAGCCTCAAGGCTGCAAAATGGAATAATTGTCTTCAGGTATGTGTAAGTCTGAATTTCTGCCTGAGCAGTTGGATGTTTGTATCACCCAGGTCTTGGGTCTAAAATAATTGATTGACCTGCCATTGGCAAATGCATTTAAACAGTTTCGGCCAATCTCATTAACCAGTTTAGATCACAGCATACTGTTTATGTAAGAGACACAAAAAGGACTGACTCAACTGAAAAGGGTTGATTGGTTATAAATAGACACTGTCTAACTTTTGGCAAGACCAAGATGAAAGCTTTTATGAAGTTATGTAATTGTGGCAACATATTGTCAACTGTTGCACTAGTAGTCAAGACATTAGAAGATCGCATCAACAGTTAGCATACTACTTAGCAGACAGGCATGCTGGCATAAACAAGTTATCAAACTGCAGACTAAACTGAGGCTCTACAAAGGAATGATGCTTTACAGCATATTGTATGAACATTACATTTGTAATGTACATCATATTCGGCTCTGGATGAGTGCCATCTTTAGATTTTCTGCAATGAATTTAACATAAAGGCGACGAGATTAGATTTCTAAATATAGGGCATTATGTCATTCAAAGTGCTTGCTAAAATATTCTTGTTATATAATATCACTCATTTGAAAGATAGCTACGTTTTCTGGCAATGAAAAGGTGTTCTTTCCTGTTTTGTCTTTCTACTTTTTTTTTTTTTTTAACTTTAACACATCAAATGATAGAAATTAGAATACTGAGGATAAATAATTGTAGGTGCTATGAATAAACTTTCCGGTTTAGTTTAAAGCACATAAGATATCTAGTAAGCCAGGAAACTGTTTTTTTTTTTAAGGGGAAGTATTTTTAGAAACTTGGTATTGTATTCTATGTCTTCAGTTAATTATGAAAGCCTTTGAAAAGTTTGATTGTTTGATGCAGGGATAAATCTGTCTAAACTGAAAAAACTTCTGATCTCAGATTTGTGTCACCAGGTTTCTAAGTAGGAACAATCCTTCAAGTAACTTTCAAGAGGTGTGACCTGAATGAAGGTATTAAAAAGTCTAAGCCACCCGTAAGATATGCTTCCATTGGGTCTAACTCAGTCCTCCTCCCCTGGGGTCTCTCTATACTATGCGTTTAAAGAAACTTTTGTTAAAATGAAGTATATTACCTTGCAGCAGTAGCACATTCATTGTATTAGCTAACATTCAAGTGCTTGATTTGTGCCTGGCATTGTGCTAAGTATTTTACATTGGTTACCTTAGTTTGTATTCTTAATAACCTTATGAAGTCAGTACTACTATATTTAACCCCTTCTAAGATGCACGTCAGATGCAGCACTGAAAGTGCTCACTCGTCTATGCCAAGAAATTTGGAAGACAGCTACCTGGTCAACCGACTGGAAGAGATCTATATCATGCCTATTCCCAAGAAAGGTGATCCAACTGAGTGTGGAAACTATAGAACAATATCATTAATATCACAGGCAAGCAAAATTTTGCTGAAGATCATTCAAAATGGCTGCAGCAGTATATCAACAAGAACTGCCAGAAATTTAGGCCGTATTCAGAAGAGGACGTGGAACCATTGCTGATGTCAGATGGATCCTGGCTGAAAGCAGAGAATACCAGAAGGATGTTTACCTGTGTTTTATTGACTATGCAGAGGCATTTGACTCTGTGGATCATAATAAATCGTAGATAACATTGCTAAGAATGGGAATTCCAGAACACTTAATTGTGCTCCTGAGGAACCTATACATAGATCAAAAGGCAGTTGTTCAGACAGAACCGGGGGAAACTGAGTGGTTTAAAGTCAGAAAAGGTGTGCATCAGGGTTGTATACTTTCACCATACCTATTCAATCTGTCAAAACAAAAAAACCAAACCCAGTGCTGTGAAGTCGATTCCGACTCTTAGCGACCCTATAGGACAGAGTAGAACTGCCCCATAGAGTTTCCAGGGAGTGCCTGGCGGATTCGAACTGCTGACCCTTTGGTTAGTATGCTGAGAAAATAATCTGAGAAACTGGACTATATGAAGAAGAATGGGGCACCAGGATTGGAGGAAGGCTCGTTAACAACCTGCGTTATGCAGATGACATAACCTTGCTTGCCAAAAGCAAAAAGGACTTGCAGCACTTACTGATGAAGATCAAAGACTACAACCTTCAGTATGGATTACACCTCAATATAAAGAAAAAGAAAAAAATCCTCACAACTGGACCAATAAGAAACATCATGATAAACGGAGAAAAGATTGAAGTTGTCAAGGATTTCATTTTACTTGGATCCACAATCAACACCCATGGAAGCAGCAGTCAAGAAATCAAAAGAAGCATTACATTGGGCAAATCTGCTGCAAAGGATCTCTTTAAAGTGTTGAAAAGCAGAGATGTCACTTTGAAGACTAAGGTGCACCTGACCCAAGCCATGGTATTTTCAGTCGCATCATATGCATGTGAAAGCTGGAAAGTGAGTAAGGACAACCAAAGAAGAATTGATGCCTTTGAATTGTGGTAGTGGTGAAGAATACTGAATATACCACAGACTGCCAAATGAAGGAACAAATCTGTCTTGGAAGAACTACAACCAGAATGCTCCTTAGGAGCAAGAATGGCAAGACTGCATCTTACATACTTTGGACATGTTGTCAGGAGGATATCAGTCCCTTTACCATGCTTGGTAAAGTACAGGGTCAGCGGAAAAGAGGAAGACCCTCAATGAGGTGGATTGACACAGTGGCTACAACAGTGGGTTCAAGCTTAATGATTGTGAGCATGGCACAGGACTGTACGTAGGGTTGCTATGAGTCAGAACCGACTGCACAGCACCTAACAACAATAACAAGATGTACATTTGTTTTCTCATTTTAACACTCTGAATTGGGATGTCTTGCCAGTAGTGATGTCTTACAAGCATAGTTTAGAACATTCTTTTGTCTTAGTGGTATGTAAAATAATGAGATTGACAATAGAAGACTCTGTAAAGAGATTAAATAAGATATTTAAGAAAACCCAGTGCCATTAGCCACCATTATCTTTCCCCAGTTTTGCCTGAAAGGAAACTGAGATATTAAGAAATCGTAGCCCAAGATCACAGAACTGGTGTTTGAGCCAGGATTCCACAAAATTGTCTTAACTTTTTTTTTAGTGCAGGGTCAGTGCTTATATCCAGCACACCCTGCTGCCTTCTAATATATGGGCGCTTCTTAAGGGTTTAGGAAAAATGGTGTATCTGATTTGATTACCTATCCTCAAAGAGCTGCATGCTTAGCAAAGTGGAGCTGGGAGGAAAGGGAATTTGCAAGGTTCATAGTGGACTGTTGAGTGAAGGGGCATAGCAGAAGGTCAGGGTGATCATGAGTGAAATGGATCCTGAAAGCATAGAAAAGGTTCAGGCAAACAGAACTCAGATTCACATAAAAAGACCAGGCTTAATGGTCTGACTGCATCAGGAGGAGCTCCTGAAGCCACGGCCCCCAGGTGCTCTGTTAACCCAGAACTAAAACCATTCCCGAAGACTACTCTTCAAAGATTAGACTGGACTATAAAACATAAAATAATACCCATGAAGAGCGTGCTTCTTACTTCAAGCAGATACACGAGACCACATGGGTGGTTGCTGTGTGGAGGCAGGATGAGAAGGCAGGAAGGGACAGGAGCTGGTTGGATGGACTCAGGAAACCCAGGGTCAAAAGGGGGAGTGCGCTGTCACATTGTAGGAATTGCAACTAGTGTCACATGACGATATGTGTATAAAATGTTGTATGAGAGATTAACTTGAGCTGTAAACCTTCACCTAAAGTACAATAAAAAAAGTAAAGAAAGGCTTTGAGCACTTGGAGAAAGCCTAGGTTTGTCTTAAAGAACAAGAGTCCCCTAAAGATTGGTACACATGCTAATAATAAAAGAACAGTTTTGCATTGGAAAAATAAATAAAAATCATTAAAAAAAGAGAAAAGCTTCAGGAATGTGGGGAAGCCCTGAACGTGGAAGCTACCCATTTCACTGTTTTATCTAGGGCCAGACCCTCATGTGAAAATACTTCTAAATAGAAAATACTTCTAAACAAGAAAATCCTTATATAGCCAGGAGAGTTATTTATTTCCATTTCTATCTCTGTTCTCTCTCCCTCTTTCTATTATCTCTATTCATCTGTTATCAGTCGAGACTGAGGGAAGAGAGATTTGTATTGTGCTTTTTAAAGGGAACATTGCATTATTATATTATTAGCAAACATACGCTTATCCTACAGCTAGATTTTAAATCCTTATGTATGTGTTGTGCTTTTTTTTTTTTATTGTTGTTGTTTATCTTTCCCAGTGCCTACACTGTGCAATGTAAGCATTAGAAAGGTCAAACATTTATTGAATAAATGAATAATAACTTTTTCTCTTTACCTCAAATACCACACAGAATCTTGGAAGCATATTTTGGTTTGGAAGAAGGATGCTTTAAGTGGTGTGGGCAGATACCTCATAAAGACTTTTATCAGCTGCAGAAATAACAAGAGTACTGCCATTTCTACTCCTGCTTGTCAAGAAATGAGGTAGGCAAATTAAAGTCAGTCAGGATCTAACACTGCTGCCCTGCCTCCAGCAGTTAGGATGAGCCAAGGAAAAGCCAAGCCAGTGAAAATACTCTGTCGTTACTCCCTGTCAGCCTGCGTGAACATACGCACAAACACAACACAGACCAACATGCATACACACGCACACAAGCACATACACACACAAGCACATACACATGCACATATATAAATTTGTGTATTTTCTTTTGCCTATGTGTTTAGTCAGCTCAAATGGGTCGACTCGTGTTTTGGCTCATATAAGCAAGCCAAAGTCTTTGGCTTAGGTCTACCTGCAAACTTTCTGGCTTGCTTGAGTATAGTGAAGTGGTTTGGATTTCTGAGAACAAGTAATTAGGCTTTAGCAGTGGGCCAGGCTTATGCAAAACCTATCCATTTCTACTTCTGTGGGTTCTGTGACCCCATGAAAAGGAAAACAGAGTTAGGTAAGGACAGTGCTCAGCTATGTGGGCTTTATGATTTTTTTCCTCTAATGTTATTGGAATATTAATTTACATAATTGTTGTTCTGGACTTGATAAACCTAGGGATTAATATTTTAAAATTACATCTCCTTTTAACTAACTACATTTGATATCTTAGACTCAGAAGCAGTGTTGGTGTGTACCAGAAAGCTGACCTTGACTTTGTTATTTATCCTTATCCTTTCAACTTCAAAGGTAATGACATTTTGGACTAGGCTTAAAAGCATCATCATCTCAAAGAGGCTGTGAATAAGATATTTACTCATTATTAAATTTATTCCACCATCTTTCCATGGTATATTTCATTTATACCATAAAACTATTAGAGACTTGCTGTAGTAAGATGTCCTAGAGCAACAGAATCAATAGGATACATAGGTATATAGACAGATACACACATACATATAGACATATATTTTAAGGAATTGGCGCACTCAGTAGTGGGTCTGGCAAGTTCAAAATTTGTAGGGCAAGTCCGCAGGCTAGAAACTCTAGTAGATATCTATGTTACAGTCTTGGGACAAAATTCCTTCTATCTGGGAAACCTCAGTTTTTGCTCTTGAGGTCTTCAACTTATTGGTGGGGCCCATCCACATTACTGAAGATTGTTGTTGTTGCTGCTAGGTGCCATCCAGTCACTTCCCACTCATAGAGACCCTACATACAATAGACCGAAACACTGCCCGGTCCTGCGACATCCTCATGATCACTTTTATGCTTGAGCACGTTGTTGCAACCACTGTGTCAATCCATCTCTTTGAGGGTCTTCCTCTTTTCCACTGACCCTCTACTTTACCAAGCATGATGCCCTTCTTGGGGAACTGATCCCTCCTGATAACATGTCCAAAGTCCATGAGATGAAGTCTTGCCATCCTTGCTTCTAAGAAGCATTCCAGCTGTACTTCTTCCAAGAGAGATTTGTTTGCTCTTTTGGCAGTCCGTGGTAAATTCAATATTCTTCGCCAACACTGTAATTCAAAGGCATCAACTCTTCTTTGGTCTTCCTTATTCATTGTTCAGCTTTTGTGTGGCTATGAGGCAATTGAAAATACCATGGCTTGGGTCAGGCTCACCTTAGTCCTTAAAGTGACATCTTTATTTATTTATTTTTTTAAAACACTTTAAAGAGGTCTTTTGTAGCAGATTTGCCCAATGTAATGTGTCATTTGGTTTCTTGGCTGCTGCTTCCATGGTTGTTGATTGTGGATCCAAGTAAAATGGAATCCTTGATGGCTTCAATCTTTTCTCTGTTTATCATGATGTTGCTTATTTATCCAGTTGTGAGGATTTTTGTTTTCTTTATGCTGAGGTGTAATCCATACTGAAGGCTGTAGTCTTTGATCTTCATTAGTAAGTGCTTCAAGTCCACTTTACTCTTGGCAAGCAAGGTTGTGTCATCTGCAGGTTGTTAATGAGTCTTCCTCCAATCCTGATACCACAATTTTCTTCATATAGTATAGCTTCTCATATATATTTTTCATATTATTTGCTCAGCGTACAGATAGAATAAGTATGGTGAAAGGATACAACCTTTCTGCACACCTTTCCTGACTCTAAACCATGCAGTATCCCCATGTTTTGTTCGAATGACTGCCTCTTGATCCATGTACAGGTTCCTCATGAGCACAGTGAAGTGATCTGGAATTCCCATTCATCGCAATGCTATGAATAATTTGTTATGATCCACAGTCAAATGTCTTTGCATAGTCAATAAAACACAAGTAAGCATCTTTCTGGTATTCTTTGCTTTCAGCTGTGATCCATCTGACGTAAGCAATGATATCCCTCGTTCCACGTCTTCTTCTGAATTCGACTTGAATTTCTGGCAGTTCCCTGTAGATGTACGGCTACAACTGCTTTGAATGATCTTCAGCGAAATTTTACTTGTGTGTGATGTTAACGATATTATTAGATAATATCCACATTTGGTTGGACCACCTTTCTTTGGAATAGGCATAAATATGGATCTCTTCTAGTCGGTTGGCCAGGTAGCTGTCTTCCAAATTTTTTGGCATAGAGGAGTGAGCACTTCTAGTGCTGCATCCATTTGTTGAAACATCTACATTGGTATTCTGTCAATTCTTGCAGACTTGTTTTCCACCAATGCCTTCAGTGCAACTTGCACTCCTCCCTCAGTACCGTCTGATCATATGCTACCTCCTGAAATGGTTGAACATCTTTCAATTCTTTTTGGTACAGTGACTGTGTGTATTCCTTCCATCTTTTTTTGATGCTTCCTGCATCATCCAGGATTTTGCCCATAGAATCCTTCACTATTGCAACTCGAGGCTTGAATTTTTTTCTTCAGTTCTTTCAGCTTGAGAAATGCCAGGAGTGTTCTTCCCTTGTGGTATTCTATCTCCAGGTCATTGCACATGTCATTATAACACTTTGTCTTCTCAAGCCACCCTTTGAAATCTCTGTTCAACTCTTTTACTTTATCAGTTCTTCCTTTTGCTTTAGCTACCTGATGTTTAAGAGCAAGTTTCAATGTCTCTTCTGACATCCATTTTGGTCTTTTCTTTCTTTCCTGTCTTTTTAATGACCTCTTACTTTCTTCGTGTATGTATTCTTGATGTCATTCCACAACTCGTCTGGTCTGCAGTCATTAGTGTTCAACATGTCAAATCTATTCTTGAGATGGTCTCTAAATTCAGGTGGAATATACTCAAGTTCATACTTTGGTTCTCGTGAACTTGCTCTAATTTTCTTCACATTCAACTTGAACTTGCATATGAGCAATTGATGGTCTGTTCCGCAGTAGGCCCTTGGCCTACTCTGGCTGATGATATTGAGCTTTTCCATCATCTCTTTCCATACCCAAAAAAACCAAACCCACTGCTGTCGAGTCGATGCCTACTCATAGCGACCCTATAGGACAGAGTAGAACTGCCCCATAGAGTTTCCAAGGAGCGCCTGGCGGATTTAGATGTACATCTCTTCCCATATAGATGTAGTCAATTTGATTCCTGCGCATTCCATCTGGTGAGGTCCATGTGTATAAGTTGCCGTTTATGTTATTGAAAAAAGGTGTTTGTGATGAAGTTCTTCGTCTTGAAAAAAATCTATTGTGCAATCTCTGGCATCGTTTCTATCACCGAAGCCATATTTCCAAATACTGATGTGTCTTCTTTGTTTCCAGCTTTTGCATACCTACCACCAGTAATTATCAATGCATCCTGATTGCACATTTGCTCCATTTCAGACTGCAGAAGTTGGTAAATACCTTCAATTTCTCCATCTTTGGCCTTAGTGGTTGGTATGTAAATTTGAGTAATGGTCGTATTAACTGGTCTTCCTTGTAGGCATATGGATACAGTGTTGTACTTCAGGATAAATCTTAAAATGTTCTTTTTGATGATGAATGCAACGTCATTCCTCTTCAAGTTGTCATTTCCAGCATAGTAGACCATATGATTTTCTGATTCAAAATAGCAAATACCAGTTCATTTCAACTCACTTAAGCCTAAGATGGCACAGTGGTGGTTAAGGGCATGTTTGCTAACCAACGGTCAGAAGTTCGAATCCACCTGCTGCTCCTTGGAAACCCTATAGAGAAGTTCTACTCTGCCCTATAAGGTCCCTATGAGTCAAACCAAAAAAACCCAGTGCCGTCGAGTCGATTCCAACTCATAGTGACCCTATAGGACAGAGTAGAACTGCCCCATAGTTTCCAAGGAGCACCTGGCGGATTTGAAAGGCTGACTCTTTGGTTAGCAGCCATAGCACTTAACCACTACACCACCAGGGTTTCCCCCTACGAGTCAGAATCGACTTAATGGCAACGGTGTTTTTTTTTTTTTTTAAGCCTGAGCTATCAATGTTTGTGCGTTCCATTTCATTTTTTTACAATTTCCAATTTTCCTAGATTCATATGTCATACATTCCGCATTACAATTATGAATGTATATTTACAGCTGTTTCTTCTCACTTTAAGTTGTGCTACATCAGCAACTGCAGGTCCCAAAAGCTTGACCCCATTCATGCCATTAATGTCAACTCTATTTTGAGGAGGCATCCTTTCCCCAGTTGTTTTTTGAGTGCCTTTCAACCTGAGGGGCTAATCTAGCACTATATCAGACAGTGTTCCGCTGCTATTCATAAAGTTTTCACTGGCTAATTCTTTTCAGAGTAGACTGCCAGGTCCTTCTTCCTAGTCTGTCTTAGTTTGGAAGCTCATCTGAAACCTGTGCACCATGGGTGACCCTGCTGATATTCAAATATCAGTGGCATAGCTTCCCGCATCATTGCAACACACAAGCCCCCACAGTGTGACAATCTGACAGACCTGTGGAGGTCATTAGGGATGATCTCCTTTAATTACAGTCAACTGGTTGTAAATTTTAATCACATCTACAGAATACATCTACAGCATCTAGACTAGTGTTGACCAAACGGCTGGACACCACAGACTAGCCAAGTTGATACACAGCACTAACCATCACACTTGTGGAAATGGCTCCGTTATAAGGGAGACTTACTGAGGCAATGACCACACCAAGTGTTTTTTGGTGACTGGGGGGCAAGAATTAAGCCAAATATAAGAATTTTCGCACTGCAGTTCAGGGGGCATATATTTTAAACCAATTTTTTAAATGTGGTTTTAAAATGTAGAGGAACAGAAACCTCATTTTTGAGATATTTTTTTATTTAGCAGAGACATGTTGTTAGCTGCTGTCAAGTCAAACTCTGACTCATGGTGACTCCATGCACAATGGAACAAAGCACTCTCTAGTCCTGTACCATCCCTATGATCTGTTGTGTATAGGACCATTGCGATCCATAGGGTTTCATCAGCTGCTTTTCAGAAGTAGATTGCTAGGCCTTTCTTCCTACTTCACCTTAGTTTAGAAGCTCCACTGAAACCTATTTGGCATCATCCCCCCCTTTAAAAATAGCAACACGAAATATATCACTGACAGACCGGTGGTGACTGTGCATGAGTTGAACCTGGTCTTTCACATGGAAGGCAAGAATTCTACCACTGAACCACCGTTGCCACCACCATCAGACACATAGCAGTTAGAAATTCTTCTCTATTATTAATCATATTTAGACTCTTTTCCAAATTATAAATCAACTTACTATAACTATTTATTAACATATACTCATTTAAGCAACTTTAAGTGAACTGTTTGCATGTCCATTTACCTAGAGGCAACTTTTAATAGAAGTTATAGACATTTGATTTCATAAGAATAGCAGAGCCTTGTTAGTTCAGTCTGAGGCGAAGTGGGTGGGGAAGAAGGTGGGAAACACCTTACAGGAATGAGTTCTCATACTCAAGCTCAGAACTCATGTCCAGAGAAAATAAAGCAGGAACTTCCCTCTCAAATGGTAGATCTTTTTATTTCCCAAGGGGATGAGAGGAAGGGAATGATGGTCACCTCAGTGACCCTTTTTGACTCCCTTTCCAGTCCCTTTTTCTATTCCAGTCTTATTTATCAGATGACATTTTAATATTCAGAGATTATCAGTATCACTTATGAGTTATTAAGCAAATTGAAAGTTATTTTGATCAGTGAGGCTGAGGAAGAGGATACAAAAATAGCTGCTTCTATTATGGGACAGGAAGAGGAGGTCAGAGGGGAGTCGAAATAATGCATGAGAAGGATTATGTAAAAGTTACCGAGATAGCCATGACCCTACTCCTACCCCTAAATCATTTTTTCGTAGGTTAATCATTATTCCTTAACTTAAATTGAAGGGAAAAACTGTGGTGGGAGAGTGGTTTAAGATCAATACTTAGATATTAGATAAAAGAACTGAAGAGGTATGTTTTATTTTCCATTATATTCTGCTTAACTTTTGCCTTTTCCAGATATGGGCAAAAGCTCTGTCACCCTTACAGGCAGTGGTTTATCCTACTAATTTGAATCTTTCCTTAGTCTTTCAGTTTCTAATCTAATACATTTTGGAGTTTGGTACTGAGAGTAAAGAGAAAGAAGGTAAGAAAGCACCAAATTAAAAGAGCTTGGAAGGCAGGCTTGAGCTGACACTGGACATATTTCTTCATGGTACAAGCACAATGTTATAACTGTTCTATGGTGATTTAGTAAAAAAATCTATTGATTTCCATGTGCTTATCCTGCTTTTTTCTTTGGAATGTCAGGCAGTTGTGCTTGGGTCTTTTCAACAATTGACTTGGTCTGATCCCTGGTGATGGCAAAATAGTGATCTTTCTGGGTTTTGTATGTTTCATTGGAACATTGAAGATTTATAGTTCAGCAAAGATCAAAAGGATAATTCCACTGAAAGCTTCACCAACTAGGTCATCAGCCACATGAAGACAGATTCAAGAAGCTGACCAGATCTTTCACCAGAAATAGATAAATGATGAGTTTCGAGGTCCTGATGGGGTCACTTTCATAATTATTGCAAGCTTCTGAAAACAGACTTCAAGTGCATGGCCTTCTTCTGACTTGCGTACAGCTTGAATGACAGACTCGTAACCCTTGAAGCTGATGGTGACAGAGAGGAGAGCCAGAATGAAGTAAGAAGCCACAGTAATGACGCTGAAATCTGCAGGGAAAGCAGCATGATGAGTGTGGGGCAAAAGACAAACTCAGGTTTCTTCACATCATGCCAGAAAATCAGGTGGTATATCACACAGGAGGCTGTGGAGCAAGCTCTATGGAGTTCCCCTCCCTGTCACTGGCTGAGGAAGGTTGGGCCCAGAGGACAAAGAGGAGTTAGATGGGATTGAGTGTCCTCCAATGGCTATACCATGTACTTTTTCAACAAGGGAGGGAGAGGAAATAAAGTAACCAGACTTTTGGCTCTCTCAAGTCCATTCACTCCTGCTCTGTGCTAGACTTTGACTACTAGTAATGTTTTGATATATAGCCTTCCAGACTTTCTCAATTATTTTATCTGCTAACTGCAGCTTTTCTTGTTTAATATTTCATTTAAAAATCTTTCTGCCTTTGTGTTCCCCCTCACTCCACTGCAAGTGTTCTCCAATTGTTTTCTTTTGTCTCCTTGCCCCTTTCCTAATTTCACTCCCCAGGGTTGGCCTCTAGTAATGTTTTGATATATAGCCTGAATTATTTTATATACTAACTGGAACCATAGACTGTCAGAGTAGAAGAGATTTTGGAGATCATCTTTCCATCTCTCCCCATCCCCTCCCACTGTTCCCCACTGCAGGTTGCCAGAAGGTGTCCTGACAGGCTAAATGCTCCGCCTGAAATCACATCTCAGCCAGTAACTGACATAACTGGGGCAAGAACCCAGATCTTTTCACTCCTAGTCAAGTGGCCTTTCCACTGCATCTCACAATTTTATTTACTTAGTCTGTTGGATGGAAACCCTGGTGGCATAGTGGTTAAGTGCTATGGCTGCTAACCAAGAGGTTGGCAGTTCAAATCCACCAGGTGCTCCTTGGAAACTCTATGGGGCAGTTCTACTCTGTCCTATGGGGTCACTATGAGTCGGAATCGACTCAATGGCAGTAGGTTTTGGTTTGAGTTTAGTCTGTTGGATGCCCTAAACATTTTTTTTTTTTTTTTGTAAAATGGATTCAAGTGGTTTATGGCTAGATTAAGCTTACAAGGTAACCACTCATTTTCTCATGGAGAAAAAAAGAAAAACTTCTAACTGAATAGAAATGACTATAGTTCATTTTGGGGAGCCCTGGTGGCACAGTGGTTAAACGCTTGGCTGCCAACTGAAAGGTCAGCATCTCACCAGCCCACCAGCCGCTCTGTGGGAGAAAGATGTGTCAGTCTGCTTTCGTAAAGATTTACAGCCCTGGAAACCCTATGGGGCAGTTCTACTCTATCCTACAGGGACACTGAATCAGAATCCATTCAACAGCAGTGGGTTTTTTTTTGTTGTTGTTGCTTTGTTATTGTTCATCTGTAGGGGGCAGTGATGATTCAGTGGTGGAATATTTACCTTCCATCTTCCGGCAGTGGGTAGTGGGTTTTATCTTCTATGGGAAGGAGCCCCGGTGATGCAGTGGTTAAAAGCGCTTGGTTGCTAACTGAAAGGTCGGCGGTTGATACCCACCATCCGCTCCATGAGAGAAAGGTGTGGCAGTCTGTTTCCATAAAGATGACAGCCTTGAAAAACCTAAAGGGCAGTTCTACTCTTTCCTATAGGATCGCACTAAGTCAAAATTGACTGGACAGCAATGGCTTTTGAGTTTTTACCTTCCATAGGAAGACCTGTGTTCTATTCCAGACGATGCACCTTATGGGCATCTACCACCTGTCTGTCAGTGGAGGCTTGCATGTTGTTGTGATGCTGAGCAGGTTTAAGTGGAAATTCCAGACTAGGATGAACTAGAAAGAAAGGCCTGGCGATCTACTTCCAAAAATCAGCCAGTGAAAACTCTATGGATCACAACAGTCTGATCTCCCAGGGAAAATGAGGATGGGCAGGACTTCTCATTCTGTTTTTTACGGGGTCACCATGAGTCAGAGCTGATTTGATGGTAGCTAACAATTAGACAATTAGAAAATTTTTTTTAACAATTAGAACAGTTCCTTTGTTCCTTTTTTGGCTTTGGTCACCCCAAGGCCCACTGGTCTGCTTTCCTAGACCATCTTTCTTGTATTAAGATTGTTCGTAGATCCTTGACACAACTAGCTTTTACCTCTCTTTTCTCTTACTGGTCACTTGCTTTGGGCTTTCTTTTCAAGGGCTTCTAGATAGATGGAACATAAAGCAGCCACACCATTCAATTTGCTGATTTCCTGGGTATCTTCCGGGTGTTTCCTATAAAAATCAGGACTTCTCCTTGGTTTGGAACATCATGTATATTACTCATGTACTTACAACTGGTCGTTATAGCTCGATTGGTAAATTCTGACTTACCTTACACTTGTATTCTGGCCTTTTTCTTTAAATTTTTAAACAGACTTCTGTGTAGGTTTTCACTCTAACATCAACTTGAGTCCCTTCCTTCTTCTTCTTCTTTTTTTTTTTTTTTAGATGCAGAGAATGCACTCTTTCACAAAATAACCCTAATAAAAACCTACGGATCTCTTTCTACCGTCCTCCTCCCCAGCCCCCCACCCCCGCCCTCCGCCCGCCCCAGCTCTCAACCAATGCCAGTACTAACTCATCTGGCCCAACTAGAGGTCCTAGGATTACTATTCTCCACACCTGGCCCAGGGCTTTGGTCTTCATTCGAGATCTATCATGTCTTCCAAGCTATAACAAACGTGTTTACTTTAACCATGGTCAGATTTCTGACACAGAGGCTGAGCAACCCTGAATTCAACAAGTTTTGGGGTTTTTTGGGGGGCTGCCAAGGATCCAAATTTGACCAAACTTGAGCTTTGAAGGAAGAACCTTTCAGAGGGTGGATGCCAAGGATGCCCGCTCTGCAAATGTATTTTGTAATTAGCAGAGTGCAAGTGAGCTCTTCTGAGTTTGCAGGTAGTTGTCGTTTTTGGGGGATCTCTTTCTTTACCATAAGCCTCTGCCTGTTGTTTCCCTTCGCGCGAGCGCTCGGCGTGCTCATGCGCATGGTAGGGGATATTAAACAAGCATCGTTTTATTTCATGTAGTTACAGAATAATCCTTTTATGTTTACCTTTCATATCCACTTTAAGGGAGGAATTTGTTTTACAACTGGGACTGTTGCTATGGCCAATTCTGCAGCGTTGCCTTCAGTTCAGGCACATGCCTCTGAAAGCTTAATCACAAACAGGTGCTGTTCTGAATCAAGAATTCCTCTCTCTGGCTACTCAGCCTGAGCAATGAGCTGCCTAACTTGGATCTTACAGGCTTCTTGAAAAACTCCACAGGCTGCCTTACTAGCACACTAGTAACAAGCAGAAGATTGATATTTTCCAGGCTCAAACAGGACTTTGAAATAATATGTAGCAGTTGTAGAGAGCTATTTATTTTCCCCTCCTCCCACAAGTGTTTTCACACACATGATCTCATTTTATCCTTCAGATAGTCCTTGGAGTTAAGTAGGGAAAGTAGTATTTTCCCCTAGGAGCTTGAGGTCCAGAGATGTTAAGTAACTTACTCAAGGTCATACAATTAGCCTTGACTCCTAGTCTGGTGTTCACCAGAATGACACTGGTATTTACTTTATCCTGTGTCAAAGCTGTCCAAAGACTTTTCAGATGCTGCATAAATCCAACCTGTCATAACATATAGCTTGGGTTTAAATTAAATTTTGTAACAATCTTTTGTGCATTTTTTTTTTCTAGACCTTAAGTTGTAAGTCCAAGGCAGTGGTTTTGTGTGCCTAATTATTTTTTAAGAAGCTCACTCAGTAGGTCTTGGTTCAGTAGGTGAAAAGTGCAGCCTCCAAATCAGCAATAAACAAAACAAAAAAACCCATGTGATTCTCATGCAGGCACTCTGTGTAAACACTGTTCTAAGGTCTAAAATAAGCGAGGCACCTAGGATCTCTGAGCCTCAGTTTCCTCATTCAAAAAAATGAAGGAAGGCAAGACAAAATGAATTATTAAATTATCTCTAGAAATGAACATGGGTTCTAATTTACTGATGTAAAATTCAGACCAGAATTTGTCTATGGAAGAAACAGTTATTTGTCTGGGTTTTCTGGAGAGGGACGAGGGTAGGACTGGAGGAGAGTTTTTGGGAAGACATTAAGTTGGGGGCTGTGTAGGTTAAGGCCCAACAGAGAATCACTAGTGGTGTGGTGGTCAGAAATGATACTAGAGAACAGAAATAACTGATAGGAAAGTTTTAAGATGTTTGCTTTGTGGAGTAGGCTAGGATTCTTCCCTATAATCCACACTTACTCTGTATGATTTGTATTATGGGTGAGCAGAGACTTTTCTATGGAAATTAAGGAAGAGGCCGAGTTTCACTTACGGGTTAACATAATATAGAGCTGAACAGAAGAGATTATGGGAACATAAGTCCTGGAAATTTTCAGAATCTTGGAGAAGGCTTTGGATTTCTACAAACTAGAATTAGAGGCTGAAACCCATTTTACCTAGCAATGGACTAGAGGCCACCCAGTGACATCTGAGTTAAAATATGATAGTGAGCACCAAGAAATTATAGAAAATATTATTTTTAAAATACTCTCATGGCTTTAGAAGAACCAGGATGTGATTACAAAAAAAAAAAAAACCCAAACCCTTTGCTGTCCAGTCGATTCCAACTCATAGTGACCCTATAGGATAGAGTAGAACTGCCCCAGAGTTTCCAAGGAGCACCTGGAGGAATTTGAACTGCTGACCTCTTGGATAGCAGCCATAGCACTTAACCACTATGCCACCAGGGTTTCCCAGGCTGTGATTAGAGATCTCATAATGAGTGTGCACACCAGGAAAGAGAATTTTGACAAGGGTGTTTGCAAACAGAGTAGGCAAAGGATCAAGAACCTCGAGGTGCAGTTCCAACTTTGGCTGAATTTGCAGAATGATTTTAACTAAATTCTAATTCCTTTGTTCCCTTTCCTGTGCATTATATAATGGTAGTTCACATGGACTACTGATGTTTTTAATCTAGCAGCCAGAGCCAAAAAAATTGGTAATTTTCTACATCTGGAAATATTTACCACGGGACCTTGAGAAAGAGTTCTTGGTCAAATGCGGCAGAGGATTGGGATGTGCAAGCAGAGGGCAACAGAACCACAGTATTAGTTTCCAATTCAACCACTAAGAGACATTTTACATGAACATGGTGAGAAGAAGTGCTCTTTGCAGGGCGCCATGAGTCTAGATACACTACATTAAAGGTGAGGCCATATTTTCATCTGGGGTATGTATACTCAAAAAAACCCAACCTGTTGCTGTCTAGTCAATTCCAACTCATAGCAACCCTATAGGACAGAGTAGAACTGCTGCATAGGGTTTCCGAGGAGCTCCTGGTAGACTTGAACTGCTGACCTTTTGGTTAGCCAATGTAGCTCTTAACCACTATTCCACCAGCGTTTCCATATGTATACTAGAGAGTCCCAGTCTTCTTCACAAATTGTGGTCTGAGAAGACAAGATTCTATCAGAATGCTTACTTCCAATGGTTTCAATCCTCTCAGTAAAGAAAGGGAATTAGCATCTTCTGCTAAAACATAAGAGTTGGGATTACAGAAGATTGTGGCCTTTAGGGGAGAGATTTGGAGTAATTCTGGGAGAAGTAAGGGAAGGAGAAATGATAAAATAATTTCATTACCAAATTCTTATTAAAAAAAATTTTTTTTGATGGCATGTGTTTTCAGAGAGTATTTAAATTTTTGGCTGGTAATATGGATTTTGAGAAATACGATCTGGTAATACAAGCTGCCAATAAGGCGAGCGGCACTCTGGCACCACCGGTCTGTGGTATGATTATATACCAGTAAGAACTAAATAGAGAATTTATTTCAGGTGCTTTTCCATTAGGTTACATGGGGAACCTCTGGCTTTCCAAATATGACACAGAAAAACCAAAACAAGCCCAGTGCCTAACAATCACACAGGAAAGTCATTTACGCTTGCAAGCCTTATCTCGCAGAAATAAAGGGAAAAAAGGCAAAAGTTTATAAAACACATCCAGGAAGCACCGCCTAATACAGTGCTCAACTTACACAAAGAGGCTCCATCTGAGGTCTGCTGAGCTTCATGCATTTCAAAAGAGACGCACCTTGAAGCTAAATGCATTAGAACCAGAATAATGTACTACCTACAAGGTCCAGAGGCATAAAAATTGGCTGATACACCGTTAAACCACTGGTAACTAAAAAGTTAATGGCAAGGCTGCCTACGTGTGGCTGGGGCCAAAGAGCCCCTGCATGGTCTTATGCTGTTTAGTTTTTGTCAGGTTGGCTCTGATTTATGGAGACCCCCTGTACCACAGAACGAAATGCAGCCCAATCCTGTGCCATCTTCATGATCATTGGTGTGTTTGAGTTTATTGTTTGTGGCCACTGTGTATTTTGTATGCCTTGTAACCTAGAGAACTCATCTTCCAGCACTATATTGGATAATATTCTGTTGTGATCCATAGGGTTTTCATTGGCTAATTTTTGGATGTAGCTTGCCAGGCCTTTATTCCTAGTCTGTCTTAGTCTGGAAAAAAAAAATTTTTTTTAGTCTGGAAGCTCCCCTGAAACCTGTCCACTGTGGATGTCCCTGCTGGTGTTTGAAATACTGGTGGCTAAGCTTCCAGAATCATAGCAACATGCAAGCCACCACAGTACAACAAACTGACAGACAGGTAGTGGTGGTCTTATAAAACAGTAACCAGTTGCCATCTAGTTGAATCTGACTCATAGCAATCCCATGTGTGTCAGAGTAGATCTGTGCTCCACAGGGTTTTCAGTGGCTGCTTTTTCAGAAGTAGATCATCAGGTCTTTCTTTTGAGGTGGTTCTGGGTAAAACTGAACACCTTTTGGTTAGCAACCAAGCACATTAACCATTTGAAGCACCCAAGGACTCTGGTGGTCTTATAAGGACTTCTAAAATAAAGGCTTTCTCCACCTTCTTACTGTCAGTGAAATCCAATTCCCTTTGAGAATTCTGCTCAATTGGGCTTCTCATTCTCTCCCTTCCTTGGCATCATAGGACTAAGAGTGGCAAGCAGAGAAAAGGCCAATATTCTGGCTTCCCTTTCATCATTTCTTCTTGTGGTCAGTAAATATTTGTTGAGCAGTGCGATGGTTAAGATTGTGTGGCAGCTTGGCTGGGCCGTGATTCTCAGTTTTTATATGTGATCACCCCAATGATAGGATCTGCTGTGAGTAGCCAATCAGTTGAAAGGGACTTTCCTTGGGCTATAGCCTGCATCTGAATATAACTGGACATTCTGGCTTTTGCCCTCTTTGGATCCTGCAGCTGTCTCTTGTTCATCTGACCTCCAGTTCTCGGGACTTGAGTTAGCAGCTTACCTGCCAGTCTTGGGATTCGTCAATTTTCACAGCCTGTGAGCAAAAGTCCTGCTCACAGACCTGCTGATCTTGGGTTTGCCAGCCTCTGCACCTACGTGAATCAGGAGAAACCTTGCAGTCTTGCCTGCTGGTCTTGGGATTCATCAACCTTCACAGCCTGTGAGCAAAAGTCCTGCTCACAGACCTGCTGATCTTGGGTTTGCCAGCCTCTGCACCTACGTGAATCAGGAGAAACCTTGCAGTCTTGCCTGCTGGTCTTGGGATTCATCAACCTTCACAGCCTGTGAGCAAGAGCCCTGCTTTCTGACCTGCCAATCTTGGGTTTGCCAGCCCTTGCAGCTATGTGAATCAGGAGACGCCTCTATCCTGGTCCACAGACTTGAAACGTTTCAGCTTCTGCAATCGCATGAGGTGTTTCTTTGATGTAAATCTCTCTCTCTCTATCTATCTATATATTTATATACTTTAATGGTTTTGCTTCTGTAGAGAACCAGCCCAAGACATTTAGTAGAGTGGGGTGCTGCTCTGAGAGGTACCTAAAATGTGGAAATAGTTTTGAAACTCTGAATGGATAGAGGACTCGGAAGGAAGTGAGGAGAACTGTTAACACCGGAGACAATGCAGTTGGTGAGGACAGCAGAGGACTGGCAGTGGCAGAACCAGGAGACCAGAGCGATATAGCAGTAGAGCTGACCCATGAAGAAAGAGAGCTGAGTGTCTTCCGGCTGAAGTTTACTGACAGAGTACAGTGCCTCTAGGCACTAATTGGTAGAGCTACAGAGCTTTAGAACACTTGCCCCAGCAGGGCAGATGTAGGTGTAAGACCCGAGAGGCCAAGAGGCCAAGGAACCTTATACTACGAAGAAAGCAGCGCCAGCAGCAGAGCGCTTCCTTTGGACCTGGGTCCCTGCACAGAGAAGCTTCTAGTCCAGGGAAATATTGATGACAAGGACCTTCCTTCAGAGCCGAAAGAGAAAACCTTCCCCTGGAGCTGTCACCCTGAATTTAGACTTCTAGCCTACGAGACTGTGAGAGAATAAACTTCTGCTTGTTAAAGCCATCCACTTGTGGTATTTCTGTTACAGCAGCACTAGATGACTAAGACAAGCAGCTTCTAGCCTAGGTACTCTGAGTTAGGCATTGAGAATGCAGCTCTGAATAAAACACAGAGTCTGTCCCCGCAGAGATTATTTTGTAATCATCTCTTCTCTCTGGATAAAAATACCTCCTTTGAGGTTTATGCTTCACAAATATAAGAAACCTTGTCTTTTTTGTTGCTATCATTTACCCAATTACCTATTTATTGAAGACTTTGCTACCTGACTTTTTGTGTGTGGGTTAGGGGTGCCAGGAGAGCCAAACATCCCTTGAATTGTCCCTCCATTTTTCAAATGATGGAGAGCTATGCCCTAAATCTCTTTTCCCTAAGCCATTTTGCCTAATTGAAAGGATTTATTGATTGTCACAATCTTGCTCTAGGATGTTTTAACTTATTGAGCAAATTAAACAGTGAATGTGAGAGTCATACCTTTGATGAGATCTTTGCCTCCAGGCTGAGTTTTAATCAGCATTTGTTGCTCGATTGTATATTTTAAGACCTGGGATTGAGAAATGTTTGCTTCTTTTAACTCTGTAAATTCCCAAATTTTGGAAGTTATTCCCTTTTATTCCTGCTTACTCATTGGTGAATTCTTTTCTGAGCTCAGTTCTTTTTTGTAATGTTACCAAACACAGCCAACAGCAACTAAGACATGCTACTCACGTTCTGTTTTCCAGCCTCTTTTCCAAGGGCTACACATTTATTTAGTACACAATCTACCTTCCAAGTGGTACACTTGAATGCTAACTGAAAGATTGACAGTTTGAACTTACCCAGCAACTCCATGGGAGAAAGACTTGGCACTATGCATCTGCAAAGATTACAGCCAAGAAAACCCTATGGAGCAGTTCTATCTACTCTGTCACATGGGGTCTCTGTGAGTAGAAAATTGACTTGGAGGTGCCTAAAAACTACCTGCCAAGTTATCACAAGCAACAGTTTTATCAAATGTTAACAATAGGCATTCTTCTAGCCTCTTATAAGCTTTATCACCATCCAGATAGGCTTCAAAGCCAATATTACATATTCTTTTCATGTCCCAGTTGATGGTTCTGGAGACAATCACAAATTCACATAGTATTCACAATGGTTTCCCATGGTGGCCAAGGACTCTTGCAATATGAGATATTCATATTACTCTTTAATTTGTAAGTACGGGAGGGCTCTGGGAAGATGGTGGCATAGACAAACCATCATTCTTACCCTCCCCTACAAATACAACAAGAAATACAACAAGGAGATTGTGCTTGGCTTTGAGAGACTCTGAATTGGGGAGCAGAGGATAGCAGTGGGGAACCATAAACAGGAAAGGATCAAATCAAGAATGAATCTCCTCTCCCACCACCCCTGCCCCTCCCCCCAGCCACGCAGGCTCCTGGCCGCTGTGAACTGGGGAAATGGCTCCAGAAAAAGAGCCTGCTAATCACCACAGCCCCTGCCTGTACAAAGAGACAGTACCCCAAGATTCTGCTTTAAATTCAACAAAGCAGACCTCCCTGGAGTCTGTTTGGAGTGTGCCAGCCTCTTTTCAACTCAGACACTGTTAGCTGCAAGCCTACTGTGAATTGCTATAGAAGGTCCACGCAGTGGAGTCTACTCTCACAGTCAACACTCTACCTACCTCACTGTGCACCCCATAGCTCAGACTTCTGAAACCAGTAGGACAGACCTCCCTGGGAGTCAATTAGGGTTAGTCTCACTCATTCCATTTCTGGATGGTGCTGAAGACTACTGATGGAGGCTGCTGAGTGCTAGGAAGCAGGCATCTTTAGTAGAGGCTACACCCACAGCCAACATACTATGGGGGCATGGTGGGCTCTGACAGCAACAAGACAGGCCTCCCTAGGGGTCTTTTTGGACTGTGCCAGCATCTCCTCCCCCCAGACACTGTCTGATGCAAGCCTACTGTGAGTTGCTACAGAAGGCCCATGCAGTGAAGTCTGCTCCGAAAGTAAAGCCTGTACTGGCCTCCTTGCACACCCCATAGTTCAAGCCTCTGAAACCAACAAGACAGACCTCCCAGGGAGTTTAAGTCTGTCCGTACCTTCTCTCAGTGGGTGCTGATGACTGCTGACTGAGGCTGCTCTGTACTAGGAAGTAGGCATCTTTGGTGGAGGCTACACCCACCACAGCCAACATACTCTGGGGAAGGGGGCTCGATAGCAACAAGGCAGACCCCCTTGGGGTTCCATTTGGAGTGTGATTACCACTCCCCCAACTGGTAACTGTTGGCTGCTGGACTGATATGAACACCTACAGAAGGTTACCTACAGTAGAGTCAGGAGATGAATGACTTCTCCCCCAACCACCACAGGACCACTGGGGCTCTGAAACCAACAACACAGATCTCTAGGAGGTCCTTCTGGGGAGTGCCAGCTCTTCCTCCTCCAGAAATGGAGAAAAGTCTGCCTGTGCTTCCCCTGAATGCCAGCTCAGATATAAGCAGCCTCCACAGAACAGGGAAGGAAGCCTCTGTCAAAACCAGAGGGCAACACCCATCCCTGAAGGGGGCTTGCTGGATGTGAGTTTTCTTACTAAAAATGTGGTTGCAGAAATAGAGAAGGGAAGGGACTAACAATCAGAGAGTGAGGACTGTGCTTCCTGTAGACAGATTGAATAGTACATGATATCTCACCTGACTAGCAATGCCTGCTGATGGACAGACTGATCACAGTGTGTTCTCTGCTGTGTTTGGAAGAGGTTGAAAGTTGAAAACTGAGATCTGGAACTTTTGAATCTTAACAAAATGGAGGGAGAAAGAGCTATCACAGAGATGGAGAGGAAAGAGTAAGCGAAGGCCTAAGGCTTTGCCCAACTAAGGGTTTTTTGCAAAAAGTAGTATGGGCAAAAACATCAAATACTGGGGAAAACTGAGAAAGTTAACATCCTTGAAAATTCCAGTTCCCCAATAAAAAATCACAAAGGACAGAAATAATAGTCTATTCAAATGAACAAGACAAAAAGAGTGAAAGCACATCTAGGGATGACCAAATAACAGAAAAAAAATTGAAGTATATATTACAGCAATATTAAACATAATTAAAGAACTAAGGGAAAACATAGACAAAGAGCTAAAGGAAATGAGGAAAACAATGCATGAACAAAATGAGGATCTGAAAAAACAGACACTGAAACTGAAAGGGACAATAACTAAAATGCGAAACACAATGGAAGGATTCACCAACAGAGTTAATCACGCAGAAGAAAGAATCAGCGAATTAGAGGATAAGACAGTTAAAATTACACATACTGAATATAACAAGAATGGAGGCTTAAGAAGGCTGAGCACAGTTTAATGGATTTATGAGACAACAGCAAGAGACCTAACGTATGCACTCTAGGAATTCCAGAAGGAGATGAGAGAGAGAAAGGTACAGAAAGAGTATTTGAAGAAATAATGACAGAAAATTTTCCCAATCAAACAAAGCACATGAATCTACAAATCCAGGGAGCTCAAAGACCCCCAGAAAGATAAATCCAAAGACATCTACACCAAGACACATCATAGTTAGGCTCTCAAAAGTAAAGATAGAGAGAAAATTCTGAAAGCAGTGAGAGAGAAGCAAGCAGCCACTTACAAAGGATCCCCAATGAGATTAAATGCTGATTTCTCCACAGAAACATTAGAGGCTAGAAAGCATTGTTGCTGTTGTTGTAAGGTGCCATCAAGTTGGTTCTGACTCATAGTGACTCAATGTACAACAGAACAAAATACTGCCCAGTCCTGCACCATCTTCATAATAGTTGTTATGCTTAAACCTTCCAGTGTTGCAGCCACTGTGTCAATCTATCTCATTGAGGGTCTTCCTCTTTTTCCCTGACCCTCTACTTTACCAAGCATGATGTCCTTCTCCAGGGACTGATACCTCCTGATAAAACTTCCAAAGTATGTGAGATGTGATTTCGCCATCCTTGCTTCTAAGATGCATTGCAGTTGTACTTCCTCCAAAACAGATCTTTCAGTTCTTTTGGCTGTCCATGGTATATTCAGTATTCTTCGCAAACACCACAATTCAAAGGCATCAGTTCTTCTTTGGTCTCCCTTATTCATATTCCAGCTTTTGTATGCATAGGAGGTGACTGAAAACACCATGGCTTGAGTCAGGCTCGCCTGAGTCTTCAAGGTGACATCTTGCTTTTCTACACTTTAAAGAAGTCTTTTGCAGCAGATTTGCCCAATGCAGTGCATCATTTGATTTCTTGACTGCTGCTTCCATGGATGTTGATTGTGGATCCAAGTAAAATGAAATCCTTGACAACTTCAATCTTTTTTTTTGTTTATCATGACGTTGCTTATTGGTCCATTTGTAGGGATTTTTGTTTTCTTTATGTTGAGGTATAATGCATACTGAAGGTTGTGGTCTTTGATTTTCATCAGTAAGTGCTTCAAATCCTCTTCACTTTCAGTAAGCAAGGTTGAGTCACCTGCATTTCACAGGTTGTTAATGAGTTTTCCTCCAATAGTGATGCCTCGTTCTTCATCATATAGTCCGATTTCTTGGATTATTTTCTCAGCATACAGATTGAATACGTATGGTGAAAGGATACAACCCTGATACACATCTGTCCTGACTTTAAACCACATGGTATTCTCTTGTTCTGTTCGAACCACTGCCTCTTGGTCTAAGTACAGGTTCCTCATGAGCACAATTAAGTGTTCTGGAATACCCATTCTTTGCAATGTTATTCATAATGTATTATGATCCACACAGTTAAATACCTTTGCATAGTCAATGAAACACAGGTAAACATCTTTCTGGTATTCTCTGCTTTCAGCCAGGATCCACCTGCCATCAGCAATGAGATCCCTGGTTCTACGTCCTCTTCTGAATCCAGCTTGAATTCCTGGCAGTTCCCTGTCGATAATACTGCTGCAGCAGCTTTCGAATGATCTTCAGCAAAATTTTGCTTGCGTGTGATATTGATGATATTGTTCAGTAATTTCTGCATTCAGTGGGATCACCTTTCTTGGGAATAGACATAAATGTGGATATCTTCTAATCAATTGGTCAGGTACCTTTTTTGCAAATTTCTTGTCATAGACTAGTGAGCACTTCCAGCGCTGCATCTACTTGTTGAAACATCTGAACTGGTATTCTGTCAGTTCTCAGAGCCTTATTTTTTGCCAATCCTTTCAGTGCAGCTTGGACATCTTCTTTCAGTACCATCAGTTCCTGATCATATGCTGCCTCCTGAATATTGAATGTTGACCAGTTCTTTTTGGTGTAGTGACTGTGTCTATCCCATCTTCTTTTGATACTTCGTGTGTTGTTTAATATTTTCCGCATAGAATCCTTCAGTATTGCAACTTGTGGTTTGAATTTTTTCTTCAGTTCTTTCAGCTTGAGGAACGCTGAGCATGTTCTTTCCTTTTGGTTTTCTTTCTCCAGGTCTTTGCACATGTCATTACTTTGTCTTCTTGAGCTGCCCTTTGAAATCTTCTGTTCAGCTCTTTTACTTCATCATTTCTTCCTTTTGCTTTAGCTACTTGATGTTCAAGAGCAAATTTCAGAGTCTCTTCTGACATCCATTTTGGTCTTTTCTTTCTTTCCTGTCTTTTTAATGACATCTTGCTTTCTTCATGCATGATGTCCTTGATGTCATTTCACAACTTGTCTTTGGTCATTAGTGTTCAATGCATCAAATCTACTCTTGAGATGGTCTCTAAATTCAGGTGGGATATACTCAAGTTTGTACTTTGTCTCTTTTGGACTTGTTCCAATTTTCTTCAACTTCAACTTCCAAATGAGCAATTGATGGTCTATTCTGCAGCTGGCCCCTGGCCTTGTTCTGACTGATGATATTGAGCTTTTCTATTGTCTCTTTCCACAAGTGTAGTCAATCTGGTTCCTGGGTATTCCATCTGATGAAGTCCACGTGTATGTTGTTGTTGTTAGGTGCTGTCGAGTCGGTTCCGACCCATAGCAACCCCATGCACAACAGAACAAACCACTGCCCGATCCTGCACCATCCTCACAATCGCTGTTATGCTTGAGCTCATTGTTGCAGCCACTGTGTCAATCCACCTCGTTGAGGGTCTTCATCTTTTCTGCTGACCCTGTACTCTGCCAAGCGTGATGTCCTTCTCCAGGCACTGATCCCTCCTGACAACATGTCCAAAGTATGTGAGATGCAGTCTCACCATTCTTGCTTCTAAGGAGCATTCTGGCCGCACTTCTTCCAAGACAGATTTGTTTCTTCTTTTGGCTGTCCGTGGTATATTCAATATTCTTCCTCAACACCACAATTCAAAGGCGTCGACTCTTCTTCGGTCTTCCTTATTCATTGTATAGCTTTCACACACATATAATGTGATTGAAAATACCATGGCTTGGGTCAGGTGCACCGTAGTCTTCAGGGTGACATCTTTGCTCTTCAACACGTTGAAGAGGTCCTTTGTAGCAGATTTGCCCAATGCAATGCGTCTTTTGATTTCTTGACTGCTGCTTCCATGGCTGTTGATCGTGGATCCAAGTAAAATGAAATCCTTGACAACTTCAATCTTTTCTCCATTTATTATGATGTTGCTCATTGGTCCAGTTGTGAGGATTTTTATTTTCTTATGTTGAGGTGCAATCCATACTGAAGGCTATGGTCTTTGATCTTCATTAATTACTGCTTCAAGTCCTCTTCACTTTCAGCAAGCAAGGTTGTGTCATCTGTATAATGCAGGTTGTTAATGAGTCTTCCTCCAATCCTGATGCCCCGTTTTTCTTCATATAGTCCAGCTTCTCGTATTATTTGTTCAGCATACAGATTAAATAGGTATGGTGAAAGAATACAACCCTGACGCACACCTTTCCTGTCTTTAAACCAATCAGTATCCCCTTGTTCTGTCCGAACAACTGCCTCTTGATCTATGTAAAGGTTCCTCACCAACACAATTAAGTGTTCTGGAATTCCCATTCTTCACAGTGTTATCCATAATTTTTTATGATCCACACAGTCAAATGCCTTTGCATAATCAATAAAATACAGGTAAACATCCTTCTGGTATTCTCTGCTTTCAGCCAGGATCCATCTGACATCAGCAATGATATCCTTGGTTCCATGTCCTCTTCTGAAACCGGCCTGAATTTCTGGCAGTTCCCTGTCGATATACTGCTGCAGCCGCTTTTGAATGATCTTCAGCAGAATTTTGCTTGCCTGCAATATTAATGATATTGTTCTATAATTTCCTCATTCGGTTGGATCACCTTTCTTTGGAATAGGCATAAATATGGATCTCTTCCAATCATTTGGCCAGGAAGCTGTCTTCCATATTTCTTGGCATAGACGAGCGAGCACCTCCAGCGCTGCATCTGTTTGTTGAAACATCTCAATTTATATTCCATCAATTCCTGGAGTCTTGTTTTTCGCCAATGCCTTCAGAGCAGCTTGGACTTCTTCCTTTAGTACCATCGGTTCCTGATCATATGCCACCTCTTGAAATGGTTGAACATCAACTAATTCTTTTTGGTATAATGACTCTGTGTATTTCTTCCATCTTCTTTTGATGCTTCCTGCATCGTTTGATATTTTCCCCATAGAAGCCTTCAGTATTGCAACTAGAGGCTTGAATCTTTTCTTCAGTTCTTTCAGCTTGAGAAACGCAGAGCATGTTCTTCCCTTTTGGTTTTTCATCTCCAGCTCTTTGCACATGTCATTATAATACTTTATTTTGTCTTCTCAAGGGGCCCTTTGAAATCTTCAGTTCTTTTACTTCATGAATTCTTCCTTTTGCTCTGGCTGCTTAATGCTCAAGAGCAAGTTTCAGAGTCTCCTCTGACATCCGTCTTGGTCTTTTCTTTCTTTCTGTCTTTTCAGTGGCCTCTTGCTTTCTTCATGGATGATGTCCTTGATGTCATTCCACAACTCGTCTGGTCTTCGGTCACTAGTGTTCAATCCATCAAATCTATTCTTGAGATGGTCTCTAAATTCAGGTGGGATATACTCAAGGTCATATTTTGTCTCTCGTGGGCTTGCTCTGATTTTCTTCAGTTTTAGCTTGAACTTGCATATGAGCAATTGATGGTGTATTCCACAGTCGGCCCCTGGCCTTGTTCTGACCGCTGATATTGAGCTTTTCCATCGTCTCTTTGCACAGATGTAGTCAATTTGATTTCTGTGTGTTCCATCTGGCAAGGTCCATGTGTATAGTCGCCGTTTATGTTGGTGAAAGAAGGTATTTGCAATGAAGAAGTCATTGGTCTTGCAAAATTCTATCATTCAGTCTCCGTCTGGCATTGTTTGTAGCACCAAGGCCAATTTTCCAACTACTGATCCTTCTTCTTTGTTTCTAACTTTCGCATTCCAATCATCACTAATTATCAATGCATCTTGATTGCATGCTCGATCAATTTCAGACTGTAGCAGCTGATAAAAATCTTCTAGTTCTTTATCTTTGGCCCTAGTGGTTTGTGCGTAAATTTGAATAATAGTTGTATTAACTGGTCTTCCTTGTAGGCATATGGATATTATCCTATCACTGACAGCGTTGTACTTCAGGATAGATCTTGAAACATTCTTTTTGATGATTAATGCAACACCATTCTTCTTGAAGTTGTCATTCCCAGCATAGTAGACTATATGATTGTCCGATTCAAAATGGCCAATACCAGTCCATTTCAGTTCATTAATGCCTAGGATATTGATGTTTATGCATTCATTTTCATTTTTGATGATTTCCAATTATCCTAGATTCATACTTCGTACATTCCAGGTTCTGATTATTAATGGATTTTTGCAGCTGTTTCTTCTCATTTTGAGTCATGCCACATCAGCAAATGAAGGTCCCGAAAGCTTTACTCCATCCACGTCATTAAGGTCGACTCTACTTTGAGGAAGCAACACTTCCCCCATCATCTTTTGAGTGCCTTCCAACCTGGGGGGCTCATCTTCCAGCACTATATCAGACAATGTTCCCCTGCTATTCATAAGGTTTTCACTGGCTAATGCTTTTCAGAAGTAGACTGCCGGTCCTTCTTCCTAGTCTGTCTTAGTCTGGAAGCTCAGCTGAAAACTGTCCTCCACGGTTGACCGTGCTGTTATCTGAATACTGGTGGCATAGCTTCCAGCATCACAGCAACACACAAGCCCCCACAGTACGACAAACTGACAGACAATGTGGGGGTCCACGTGTATAGTCACCGTTTAAGTTGGTGACAAAAGGTATTTGCAATGAAGAAGTCGTTGGTCTGGCAAAAACCATTTCTTCCGCCAAGGCTGTATTTTTCAACTACTGATCCTTCTTTGTTTCCAACTTTCACGTTCCCATCACCAGTAGTTATGAGTGCATCCTCTTTGCATGTTTGGTCAATTTCTGACTGCAGAAGTTTGTAAAAATCTTCAATTTCTTCCTCTTTGGCCTTAGTGGTTAGTGTGTAAATTTGAGCAATTGTCGTATAAATTGTTCTTCCTTATATACCCATTGCCTGTCTTTCTTATAGGTGTATGGATATTATCCTGTCACTGACAGCGTTGTAATTCAGGACAGATCTTGAAATGTTCTTTTTGAGGATGAATGCAACACCATTCCTCTTCAAGTTGTCATTAGACCATATGATTTTCCAATTCAAAATAGTGAATACCAGTCTATTTCAGCTCACTAATGCCTAGGATATTGATGTTTATGCATTCTGTTTCATTTTTGATGATTTCCAATTTTCTTAGTTTCATACTTTGTACATTCCATGTTCCAATTACTAATGGATGTTTGTAGCTATTTCTTCTCATTTCGAGTTGTGCCACACCAGCAAATGAAGGTCCCAAATGCTTGACTCCATCCATGTCGTTAATGTCAACTCTAAGAAGGCAGCTCTTCCCCAGTTGTATTTTGGGTGCCTTCAAACCTGAGGGGCTTATCTTCTGGCACTGTATCAGACAGTTTTCCACTACTATCCATAAGGTTTTCACTGGCTAATTCTTTTCAGAAGTAGACCACTGGACCCTTCTTTCTAGTGTGTCTTAGTCTGAAATCTCAGCTGAAACCCATCCACCATGGGTGACCCTGCTGGTATTTGAATACTGGTGGCATAGCTTCCACCATCACAATAGACAAGCCCCACAGTAGGACAAACTGACAGAAACGTGGGGGCATATAAGCATAAGACTCCTTTTAAAACACAATCTTGATATTTTATTCTACCTTGGGAAAACTGATTCAGTGAGTAATTGTTCAATTTTTACCCCTAGCTTCTACAATGTTCTTTCCATTTGCAGTCGTTTGTTCCTTTTTCCTTTCTGTGTCAATGTTCCTTGACTTGTACGATTTAGTCCCTTTGCGTTGTATTCTACCCTTTCCACCTCTTCAGCAGCCTTACTCCATCAAAAGCCCTCCACTTAATCCTTCGTTTTTAACTCTCATTCTCAACTGGCTGTTTCACCTCAGCATACTCATATTTGGTCAGTTTGCCCCTATCTTAAAAGTTGTTCTTAGACCTTGTCTTAGTTTTCTAGTGCTGCTGTAACAGAAATGTCACACGTGGATGGCTTTAAAGAACAGAAATGTATTTTCTCACAGTTCTGGAGGCTAAAAGTCCAAATCTGGGTCCTGGCTGTGTTGATTCCTTCCTTGTTGATTTCCCTGGCATTCCTTGATTCTTGGCAATCATCACATGGCATCTGTCTTCCCCAGTTTGTGCTCTCATCTGTGTCTAATCTGCTGTTTTTATAACTAGAAGTAATTTGATTTAGGACACGTCCTGCACTGATATTGCCTCATCAACATATCAGAGAAAACCCTGTTTCCAAACAGGATTATATCCACTGGTACAAGGGTTAGGAATTCAACATACATTTTGGGTGGGACACAATTCAATCCTTAACAGACCTCATACCTTGATTTTTTTGGTAAATGTCTTGATATATTTTTCTCTTATGATCTATTTTTCTTGCTCCCCCATATTCCCCCCCACACATACTAAAACTAGCAGGACAGTCTTTGAAGCCTTCTGTTTCCCTGGGATGGATACATCTCACAGTTCAGAATATTCTAAATTCAGAGACCCACCAGATTGGAACTGGCTACCTCCCACCCAGGAATATACTAATGTATGAGTAACAAACTATCATGTTAGGGTGTAAAATGATTAAAATATCACATTCTGATTCATAGTTCTGTAAAATGATTAAAATATCGCTCTTTAAAAACTGATTTGGTGCATATGGTTTTTAATAAACAGCAGGTTTGTATCCAGTGTGATAACTCTCTTAGCACTAACAACATTTAGAGGTGCACATTCCATTTTTTGACACTGTGAGATTTACGTACTACCTACTCCTTGTTTTGACATTTTAACAATTGTATTTGGGATGCAAATTGAGACTTTCCTGCCCATCATTTTGGTAAAAATATATTGAGTTTTTAGGAAGTAAATATTAAATGTTTCTATATAAACTTTGGCTATAGAGTTTGGGAGACTCAAATATCTATGAAGTTTAGTTATTAAATTTAAGAGATGTTTTATCAGGAACACGTTAACTAAGCATGTATTCTGTGGAGCAACCTGGATAGAGCAGCCTCATTTTTGTTAATGGCTATATAGTCTTGCTCAGTCAAGAAATCAAACTTGCATTTGGCAAGTCTGGTGCAAAGTACCTCTTTAAAGTGTTGAAAAACAAAGATGTCAATTTGAGGACTAAGGTGTTCCTGGCCCAAGCCATCGTATTTTCAACCACCTCATATGCACGGCAAAGCTGGACAATGAATAAGGAAGACCAAAGAAGAATTGATGCCTATGAATTATGGTGTTGGTGAAGAATATTGAATATACACCAAGGATTTCCAGAAGAACAAACGAATCTTTCTTGGAAGAAGTACAGCCAGAGTGCTCCTTGGAAGCGAGGATAGAGAGACTTGTCTCATGTACTTTGGACTTGTTTTCAGGAGGGACCAGTCCCTGGAGAAGGACATCATGCTTGGTAAGGTAGAGGGTCAGTGAAAAAGAGGAAGACTCTTGACGAGGTGGATTGACACAGAGGCTGCAACAATGGGCTCAAATATAGCAACGACTTTTTTTATGGCACAGGACCAGGCAATGTTTCATTCCGTTGTACATAGAGTGGCTATGAGGTAGAATTGACTCTAAAGCACCTAACAACAACAACAATCATCAGTAAAGGGCCTAAAACTTTGTTCTACTTCTCAGGCTTCTAGCTGCAACTTTCTTGATATTTTGTGTCTCAGCCAGCTCCATGTAATTCATAAATTAGCAATTGCCTGGAGATTAATTGCTGAATGTTGGGTTCATCTTAAAAGAATTCCCTTCCCTCTCAGGTCTTGGCTTTTCAAGTCCTAGAAAAACCAAAAACCCACTGCTGTCGAGTTGATTCTGACTCATAGCGACCCTATAGGACAGAGTAGAACTGCCCCATAGAGTTCCCGAGGAGTGCTTAGCAGGTTCAAACTGCTGAACCCTTGGTTAGCAGCTGTAGCACTTAACCACTACGCCACCAGGGTTTCCTCAAGTCCTAGCTGTCTTGTTAAATTTCAGGTTTTGTCTCTCCAGGCTGGTGAAGCTTCAGAAAATTCTGCTCAGCTTCTCAACCTCATAACCACCTCTTTTTGCTCAGTTCTCACACTCCAGACCCTGTGCTGTTACAGATCAGCAAGTACATGAAGAAGAAAAGTGAAACAGAATGTTGGGCTCATCTCAATGCATTTCTCGGATCTCGGAGATCTTCACCTCTAAGGTCCTGGCTGGTGTAATAGCTTTATAATCTAAAAACAGATGTTGTCTTTATTTTCTCCAACTTCTGTAGTTTCTCTTACATGGAGGTGTGGTTTGAAATAAGTTTGTCCATCAACGCTAGAAGTGGAAATGTTTTTACAATAATTTTGAATCTAGGCATTTTATTAAATTCTGTTGTTTGAAATACTTTTTTGGTTGGATCATGTGTGTTTTCCAGGTGTATAATCAAATCATTTTCAAATAAAAAGTACTTATTTTTGAATTTTATATTTCTTATTTCCTGTAGTCTAATTGCATAGGCTAGTACCTACAGAAAAGATTTAAGTGATAGTTGTAAACAAGCAAGCAAAAATAATAGCCCACGTATCTATCTCATAGGGTCATTGTGAGGATTAAGTTGAGTTAAAATATATAAGTGCTTTAAAAGTGCCTGATATGTTGGGAATGTAGAATGGTACAACCACTTTGGAAATTGATTTGGTGCTTCCTTAAAAAGTTAGAAATAGAACTACCATACAGTCCAGCCATCCCACTCCTTGGAATATATCCTAGAGAAATAACAGCCTTTACACGAACAGATATATGCACAGCCATGTTCATTGCAGCACTGTTTACAGTAGCAAAAAGATGGAAGCCACCAAGGTGCCCAACAACAGATGAATGGATAAATAAATTATGGTATATTCACACAATTGAATACTACACATCGATAAAGAACAGTGAGGAATCTGTGAAACATTTCATAACGTGGAGGAATCTGGAAGGTATTATGCTGAGTGAAATCAGTCAGTTGTAAAAGGGCAAATATTGTATGAGACCACTATTCTAAGAACTCAAAAAATAGTTTAAACAGAGAAGAAAATATTCTTTGATGGTTACGAGAGGGAGAGGGGGGAAGGGAGAGGGGTATTCACTAATTAGATAGTAGATAAGAACTATTTTAGGTGAAGGGAAAGACAACACACAATACAGGAGAGGTCAGCACAACTGGACTAAACCAAAAGCAAAGAAGTTTCCTGAATAAACTGAATGCTTCGAAGGCCAGCGTAGCAAGGGGCAGGGGTCTGGGGACCATGGTTTCAGGGGACATCTAAGTCAATTGGCATAATAAAATCTGTTAAGAAAACATTCTGCATCCCACTTTGAAGAGTGGCATCTGGGGTCTTAAACACTAGCAAGTGGCCATTTAAGATGCATCACTTGGTCCCAGCCCACTTGGATCAAAGGAGAATGAAGAACACCAAGGACACAAGGTAATTATGAGCCTAAGACACAAAAAGGGCCACATAAACCAGAGACTACATCAGCCTGAGTCCAGAAGAACTAGATGGTGCCTGGCTACAACTGATGACTGCTCTGACAGGGAACACAACAGAGAACCCCTGAGAGAGCAGTGGGCTGTAGGCCTCAAATTCTTGTAAAAAGACTAGACTTAGTGGTCTGACTGAGACTAGAAGGACCCCAGAGGTCATGGTCTCCAGGCCTTCTGTTAGCCCAAGACAGAAACCATTCCCAAAGCCAACTCTTCAGACAGGGATTGGACTGGACTATGGGATAGAAAATGATACTGGTAAAGAGTGAGCTCCTTGGATCAAGTAGACACATGAGGGTATGTGGGCAGCTCCTGTCTGGAGAAGAGATGAGAGGGCAGAGGGAGTCAGAAGCTGGCCAAATGGACACAGAAGTAGAGAGTGGAGGCAAGGACTGTGCTGTCTCATTAGAGGGAGAGCAATTAGGAGTATGTAGCAAAGTGTGTATAACTTTTTGTATGAGAGACTGACTTGGTTTATAAACTTTCTAGGCATTGCTTTTGGTAATTAAAATATACTTCTAGATGTCAATAAGTTTAAGAAAACAGTATTTATTTAATGATTCAGAAGTCTTCCTTTTTCCATATATTTAGTTACTTCTAAGTAATATATCTGAATCTGACTATTAAAAAGCCATTGCCTATTTAAAAAAAAAGTTCCTGATATGTAATGATGATAATGGATAATCTTGTTTTGTTCCTGACCCTAATGGCAATGTTATCCACCAAGCATAAATGTTGATCATTGGTTATGTTAATGATATAAAGATATATTTATCTGTTTCTTTTTTTATTAAGAGCTTCATTTTAAACAAAGGTAGATATTGAGTTTGTAGCATCTATGTAGAAGACCTACACTACACCGGAAGCCCTGGTGGCATAGCGGTTAAGTGTTATGGCTGCTAACCAAAAGGTTGGCAGTTCGAATCCACCAGGTACTCCTTGGAAGCTCTATGGGGCAGTTCTACTCTGTCGTATAGGGTCACTATGAGTCAGAATCGACTCGACGGCAGTGGGTTTGGTTTTGGTTTTGGTTTATGTAGAAGACCATACGATTTTCCATTTTGAGTAATTGGAAATTTAATGTATTTCCTAATATTGAATCAGAGTGTCTTGGTAGAAACCCCACAAAATCATGTTGTGGTTTTCTCTTAACATGCAGCTAAATTCTATTTGTTAATAATCTACTTAAAATGTTTTGTATTAATATTCATAAGTGAATTGATCTATAGTTTTCTTTTGGGACTGTCCATTTTAGGTTTTAGTGTTATTATTATTATGGTTTCATAACAAATATTTTATAAATTGTTGTTTTTCAATTGTTGGCACAATTTAATTAGGACTGAAGATATTGGTTTCTTAAAGGTTAGGAAAATTCAGCTATGAAATCTACTGGTCCTGGTATTTTGTATTTTTTGTTGGGTGGTCTTTAGAAATTTTTCTGTTTAGATATTCTTTTGTTTTGGAGTCAGTTTTGGTAATCTTATGTTCCTTTAATGAAAAACTTAAAAACTTCCAATTTAATATACAGTAGCTTCTATTACACCAAGTGTCTACTGATTCTCCATTGTAGCAATAACTTTTGGTAGTTCTCCTTTACTTTATAGTAGTTCTCATCCCTTGATTCACATTAGCATCATCCGGGAGCTTTTTAAAAATACCAGTGCCAGAAAATAAAATAAAAAATATCAGCCCCTCTGAGATTCAAGAGCTGATTATTTTCAAAAAGCCCCCATGTGACTCTAAGGAACACCACTGCTATTTTACCCTTCTTCTCCTCACCATTCAATTTTAATCAATTACATATTATTTTTAAAAGTTTTTCTAATTTTACTTTTATATCCTTAAAAAATCATTAGCCATACACATGAGAAAATGTAGTCTCCCACGTTTCCTCTCTCTTTTGCATTTTTGTCTAATTTATTCCTTCATTATTCTAATTTGTAATATTCATGTTCTATTTTGCAGCCATCTTCATCCTTTTAAAAATAAATTCAGTAGTCACTGCCAGTTATTTTTCTCTGTTCATCTTTCGGTTGACTGAAATGTACTGTCTAGTAGTTTCATCAAGAAGTGTTTATGAAGGTCGCAATTTTTTTCTGTTTCTGAACCCTTAAATGGCAGTTTGGTTGGATATAGAAAATTCAGGTTATATATTATTTCTCTGGGTTCTTTATATGTATCTGTCTTTCAGCATTGAATATTGTTGTGAAGTCTGAGGCCAGTCTAATTCTTCCCCTTGGTATTAAATATGGGACAGAAGGTGATACTCTAACAAAGTACAAGGTACTATGATTTAAATAACCAAACACACCAACTAGTTGCTGCCGGTTCCAACTCATGGTGACCTCATTTGTTGTAGAGTGGAACTATGCTCCACAGGGTTTTCAAGTCTGTGACCCTTTGAGAGCAGATTGCCAAGTCTTTTCCTGAGGCACCGCTGAATGGGTTTGAACTGCCAACCTTTCAGTTAGTAGTCGAGTGCTTAAACATTTATGTCACCCAGAAACTCCAATTTAAATACGACAGAAATTTAGATATCAATTTTGCTAATCTAAATTATGAGGGCAACTCTGCTTCATAAGGTTATTCAGGGATCTGTTTCTTCCATCTTGTTGCTCCACCATCCCCTAGGGTTTTTCTCACGTGACGGAAGGTGAGATGTTGGCACATCTACAGTCCACCTTGCAGAAGGAGGGAAAGTGCCAAAATCTAGGGAAAGCAGCTTGTCTTTAAACTGCAGAGGACCCTGAACACTTCACTTCAGCTATATCCAACTGGCTGCAACTTACTCATGGGGCCGCCCTAACTAATGCAAGAAAAGCTGGAGAATGCACTGTCAAGCTGAGTGGACACCTGCTCAGAAATACCAAGAAATTTAAGGGAACAATTAGAAGTCTGCCACAAGCTTACAGGTTCCTTGATTATTTTGCCTGAATGCCCAAAGATTGTTTGTTCGATTGATTAGTTTTAATACTTTAAGTCCAAGGCTCTCACTAGGATATGTTTCAGTTTTGATCATATTGCGTGAGTTTTTCAAAATGGGTTGCTAGTTCAAGCTATAGATTTGTCTTTTTGTTCTTCAGAATTAGGTCTTTAAATTATTTTTTCCACTTGTATTTGCTTGTTTTGTCTGGATTCTTTTTGTCTTCCCCGTATCAATCAATTTGCTTGCTTTTTTCCATCCCCTTCTTCTGTCCTTAGTGTGCTTTCAGCGATGGCTCTTTGTGCTGCTTAATGTGACCTTGATGTCTTGGGTGGATTTTTTTTTTTCCTTCTATTTATTTCTTAAATCTGCCAGCTCATGTCTCATCTCCTCCCATTTTCTTCTTTGAGATCTTTGATTCATTAAGTGGCTCGTATTCATGACCATACTTTGGTCACGACTTTTACCTGAGCAGTGGCAACGCTTTTCTGGTGTGTTCATCAGCCTCCACTTGTTTTTCCATGCTTCTTCCTTTTCCTGAATGTATCTTTGCATGGATACTTAGCTGGTTCCTTTTTGCTTATTACTTTTTTGAATGAGGTGAATTCTTCCAGTTATTTGCAAGAGATTCCTTTGGGGGAGGGATTAGAGCAATGTTCCAGGCAAGCAGTAGTTTTCCCTTTTTAACAGTTAAGCTCCTCTGTCTTGGGTCAGTGTGTGTATATGAACTGTTTTAACCTTCATTTCTTCCTAGTTCAAAGAAATCAGCAGTTGCAGGACTGGTCATAATTCAAGTTCATTTCCTTCACCCCTCCTCGCTGACACATTGCTTCTCACAAAGATGTGTGTTTCCTTATTTAGCCCCACCTCCCTTGCCTATTCCATGGGGTCATAGAGGGTCCAGGGAAGCTCTGTCCACAGGCCCAGGCATCGTGTCCCCATTGTTCCAGACAAAAGCTTGTGGTTTTTCCCCTCATATTGTACCACATACTTTAGATGACTGTTCTGCCTGCTCTGTTCTAGATCTTTAGCTACAGATGTCTCTTTAGCCATCTTCCTGCACCCCTGTTCGACCTTCCCTGCACTTGGCAGCAATGCCTTAAATAGTGTAGTTCGAGGTTACAGGTATCTCCCCCCAGCTTTATTAAAGATGACTTTTCTGTTTTGTTTTCACTGTTGCTTTGAACTGATTTCTTGGAGAGTGGGTAGGGCCATCTTTAGTCTGGCAATTTATAATCAGGCACCCTGAATATCCATTTAGAGAAATCCAGTATTATTTTTTTAGGATTAATTTATCTAAGTGGTATATTACAAAATTTTAAGAATTCCAATTTGCTTTTGAAAAAAATTATACAAATCAACAGTCTTCCACCAGTGTGGAACAGTTTTTTTTTCTCTATACCCTTCTAATACATGGAGCCCTGGCGGCACAGTCCTTAAGAGCTACAGCTGCTAACCAAAAGGTCGGTGGTTCAAATCCACCAGTGGCTCCTTGAAAACCCCATGTCCTGTCCTACTTTTGTCCTAATCTGTCCTATTGGGTCACTATGAGTCAGAATTGATTCGATAGCAACGGGTTTGGTTTTTTTTGGTTTTCTGGCTGGGTAATACATGTATAGGGAAACCTCGGTGGTGTAGTGGTTAAGTGCTGTGGCTGCTAACTAAAAGGCCAGCAGTTTGAATCTACCAGGTGCTGCTTGGAAACTCTACGGGGCAGTTCTATCCTGTCCTGTAGGGTTGCTATGAGTCAGAATCGGCTCAACGGCAATGGGTTTAGTTTTTGGATAATACTTATGTAGAGCTTTGTCCATTTAATATGCTAACATGGTGTGCCTCTTCAGTTTAGGTGGCAAATAATTATATCTTTTGTAAATTTTCCATTTTTGCACTTTAGTAATTTTTTTTTTTTCCTCTTGATGCCTTTGTCAACTTTATATGAATTGACATGCACTTTTTCTTAATGGTATGTTGCATACATTTTTCTTAGTCATTTGCATGTTTTAGTTTATTTTTAATGTTAATCTTTTCCTGAATCAAATGTATTTTTATAGCAAGTTTAATGTTTTCCCATATGATTTTCATCTCAAGTGTTATTTTCTTTACCACGCCAAGATTATATAAATATTCACATGTATCTTCCTTCAGTGTTATACATCTTATTTTTGTATTTAAATTTCTAATGAGTCTGGAATTTCTTTTCAAATTTTACAAAGTATTGATCTAGTTTAACCCATTCCGACTCATAGCGACCCTACAGGACAGAGTAGAACTGCCATGTAGAGTTTTCAAGGAGTGCCTGGTGGATTCGAACTGCTGACCCTTTGGTTAGCAGCCGTAGCACTTAACCACTATGCCACCAGGGTTTCCCTTTTTTTTTCTTGATCTAGCTTATTTCCCCCCAAATTGTTGGTCATGTGTTGCCACTTTATTTAAGATGCCAATTTAACATATTTAGCTTGTGCTTATACAGAAACAGTTCTTTATTCCATTGTTTGCTTGTTTTTATGGCAGTACTATACCATTTTTGTTATCATTTTACACATTAATACATTTTATTTTATAGCAGGATAGAGCCTTGTCCTTAACTACAGTTTTCAAAATCTCTTAGTTTCATGTGCTGTTCTTCCAGATGAACTTCGGAATCATTGGTTGAGTTTCTAAAAATAAATCCTCAATCCCACTGGGATTACACTGAGTTTATTTATCTGATAAGAATTGACATCTTGACAATATTAAGTCTTCTTACCCAGTAACATGGTATTGTTCTTCATTAAGAAAAGTTTTATGTTCTTCAACAACAGATTTCTGCACATTTCACATGAGTTTAACTCTTAGGTGATATATATTGCTTTGCTATTAGGAATGGAATTTATTTTCCAACTTATTATTGCTGAAATGTAGGAAAATACTGAGATTGATTTATTTTGTAATCATTTACTGATCTTTCCTATTAATTCTAGTTGCTTTTCAGATTATTCTTCTGAGTTTTATACCTAGAAAATGATACCATCTGTAAACAATGTTAGCTTTGCCACTTCTTTTTCAATATTCGTACGTATTAATTTGCTTTATTACCTAATTGTATTGCCAAACTTTTTCAGAACTGTGTTAATTAATAATAGAGCTAACAGCATATTTTACTTGTTCTTGATTATAATGGGAATATATCTGTTTACTGTTAAGATGGCTTTGTTATAGACCACATATAGTCACGTCTTGAAAAAAAAAGTTTTATTTTTGTATTCCAATCTAACAATCACTGTCTTTTAATTGGTGTGTTTGGATCACTTCCCTTTAATGTAATTATTGATATGATTGCCTTTAGACCTCCCTTTATATTATTATTTTTTTCTGCTTGTCACCTCTGGTTTTGTACCTCTGTTCCCTTTCCCACCTTCTTTTTTTGGTAATCCATTTTAATTTATCATTTGACTTATTTGCTATATCTCTTTGTATTTATTTTTTTAGTGCTTGCTTTAGAAATTGTGATATATAAAACAAAATTAATATCTTTCCAATTAAAGTAGTATGCAGAAGCAAAATTGAGATCCACAAAGTGTTTTGGGCAAAAGAATGAAATTAATCTGATTGTATTTTAACAAAGTAACCTTGTTGCTCTGTTGAGAATAGACTCTAGCAATACAAGGGCTAAAGTAGGGAGATTATTGCAAATACGCAGTGAGAGATGATGTGAACTTGGGACAGGGAAGTAGTGAAGAGGTGGTGAGAAACTGATTCTGGACATGTTTGGAAGATAGAGCCAGCAGGCATTGCTGACAAATTGAATCTGACCTGTGTAAAAAATAGAGGCATCAAATATTGCCCTAAGTTTTTTGGCACAAGCAGCAAAAGGGATAAAAACCAAACCCATTGCTGTCAAGTCTATTTTAACTCACAGCAACCCTGTAGTGACCCTATAGGACAGAATAGAACTTCCCCATAGGGTTTCCAAGGAGCAGCCGGTAAATTTGAACTGCCGACCTTTTGGCTAGCAGCTGAGCTCTTAACTACTATACCACCAGGGTTCTGCAAAAGGGACAGGAGGACCATTAATCAACATGAAATGGACCATAGGAAGAGTAGGTATTTGGGAAAAATTAAGATTTCAGTTTTGGACATGCTAAAATTATATGTGAAAATTAGGGCATAGTGTTAGGGGACAGCTTTGTCAATTGGCATAACATAGTTCATAAAGATATTGTTCTACGTCCTAGTTTGGTAAGTAGCTTATGGGGTCTTAAAAGCTTGGGAGCGGCCATCTAAGACACAACTATTTGGTCTGTACTCATCTAGAGCAAAAGAGAAAGAAGGAAACCAAAGACTCACAGTGACCCTATGTACAACAGAATGAAACACTGCCTGGTCCTGCGCCATGCTCACAATGGTTGCTAAGTTTGAGACCATTGTTGCAGCCACTGTGTCAATCCATCTTATTGAGAGTCTTCCTTATTTCACTGACCCCCTCCTTTACCAAGCATGATGTCCTTCTCCAGGGACTGGCCTCTCTTGATAACATGTCCAAAGTACATAAGACGAAGTCTCTCCATCCTCCCTTCTAAGTAGCATTTTTTGCCCTAAGTCATAAGAATTGACTATATTAATAGACTGAAATTTATCTGAAAAAAATGTTTTGCCTTGATGGTGTAGATCTGTTAGTTTCTGTTGTACTTTTTGGTGTTTGGGACCACTTTGGTCAACTGGTGAAGATTATGGACCTCTTCTCAGATGGTTTTAAATCCATAAAATAAAATACATTGGATTACAAAGAAAATTGATTATATTTATATACTGTTATCAAAATATTAAACAAAATGTTAGTATAGTCATATATATGCTTTATTATTAACATATTAAATTACAAAACAATACATTTAACATACAACTAAGTTAAAGTTTATTTACTAAAAACAGTATTGGTGTGAAGGCTGTTGTGGCTGAGCTTGAATGAGAAAATTAAACTGGGGAATCTCTGACTCATTTCTTTTAGTGTACTGATTGGCCAATAATTGTGATAGGGAATACTGGAAAGCAATATGGATCTGGGTCTCCAGTGTAAGAACATGTAACTTTAATGTGAGAACATCCAAGACTATTGTGGCTAAATGACTACCAAGTACCAGCTGCTCAAGTTGGTTACCCATGTTGCACGCTGAGCAGCTACAGGCAGGAAGACAGTACTCACATTCTAGCAACAGGTTAACTGCCACCATAATTTTGAAGTAGTGATAAATATGATATTTATAGATATCTGTAGCAACTAAGGAAACTCTGGTGGTGTAGTGGTTAAGAGCTACAGTTTGAATCCACCAGGCACTCCTTGGAAACCCTATGGGGCAGTTCTACTCTGTCTTATAGGGTCACCATGAGTCAGAATCGACTCTATGGCAAAGGGTTTTTGGTTTTAGTAACAACTAAAATGTGGTATGAAAATATTTATGATTTGTATTGGTGACAAAGTCACAGGTACTGCTAATATTATTCTGGCTTATTGTCTATATTTATAATTGTGGGGTAAAGGACTTAGTTTTACCTTGAGTAAGGTGACCTTTGTCCTTGGCTCTGGAGAAATAACTTTTAGAGTAATTAGGGTGCCTTGGTCTGGAACTTCCAGGTCATATCTGAGAATTCGTGCTGGTGAGTGAGGGCTGACCAGATTAGAAAAGGCTCACCTGAGAGACTGATATCAACTAGCCTGAGGAGGCATGATTGAGCCTATCATGTAGGACTGGGTGATAAAAGCCTGGGACACTAAGGTCCAGAGAGTTTCCTGGTTGGTGGGAACATCCGCCCTTGGGAGGGTAGAGCATCTAGGGGTAGATTAACCAGTAAGCAAGGTATGCGTGGGCTTACGGTGGTACTGGGTAATCCAGCCATGAGTGCGTCCTTTGGGACGTGGAAACTCTGAGTTGCGAACCCTCAGCTCCCAGTCTTTGTCTTATGCATCTCTTCATTTGTATCCTCTTTGGCTATAATAAATCTGTAGTCATTAAGTATTGTATGCTCTCTGTGATTTCTGTGAGTTGTTCTAGTGAATTATTGAGCCCAAAGGACTAATAGGAGTCATCTGATCAGAAAGTAAGAGTGTCTTGTAGACTCCTGAGCTTGCAGCTGACATCCTGAAGGGGTGGTGGGAAATCAGCTCTAAACCGATGGCCAGCAGGTCAGAAGGTTGGGGTGTCATGTGAACTCCCCAAACTTGCAGCTGGTGTTGGCCTATTTGGCAGTCTGAAGGATGGTATCTTTCTAACTTATGAGCTCTGACCTAGCTCTGGGTGACTAGGGTCAGAGAGAGAGAGTGCTATAGGGGTGGCTGGTGACAAGGATGGAGAAGTAGGAACATGAGGACTAGGTCAGTGTCCACGTTTTGGGGATTGGATTCATGCTGATCCTTACTGCGCAATAACTGAGAGAAATGTCATTAGGATTTAGTAAATAAAAAGAGGTGTACTTTTTCTCCCCATCCATGTTCATGAACCTCTCAATGCTACCCTTGAACTCCAAGTGATGTATATTTACTTTACCAGTTGTTGTCAAGTGGATTCAAAGTCATGGAGACCTTATGTGTTGCAGAGTAGAACTATATAGGATTTTCAACTACTCGTTTTTCAGAAGTAGATCATCAAGACTTTCTTTTGAGGTGCCTCTGGGTGGACTTGATCCTCCAAACTTTCAGTTAGCAGCCGAATGTATTAAGCATTTGCACCACCCAGGGACTCCTGGGTTTATCTTAGATTCTTTATTCTAGTCTCACTCACAACCTTCTACCAAGCTCACTCCTCTTATCAGTCATGGGGTACTATACAATAACATTGGAACCAGTCTCAATTCCTTCTTTCTGTCATAGTGCTTTATGGTATTGAATCTTGAAGGTGTTTTCAGCAAAGAGGTCAAATTATAGATAGTGAAATCTGAGAAAAGTGAACTAGGCCAGGAGCCATGGAGTCTGGTTGTTTTCAGACTTAAAAAGTGACTTCTTGTAAGAACAAACTTGCCCTACTTTTCTTCAGGACTTGAGAAAAGTTGAGCCCTTTTTGTTGCCATGTTGAGCCTTTTCCTTTGTCAACCACAGGGAAAAATCTGAATCAGAGACATGTGATATGATGTCTGGCCCCCAGAAGTATAGTTAGCCCAGCAGAGCTATCCTACAAGTCATGCTCTGCATGTATGGTTATAATCAAAGCAACTAGTCTGGGTTTTTTAGTTTCTTGTGTTAATGAAGCTAGCGTGTGTGGGAAAATCTTTATTTCTTCTGTAAACTTAAATCCAGTCAGAAAGCTGGAGTGAGCCCTAATTCTGTAATTTATGTCAAGTTTTCCAAATACCTATATAAATTTAAGGTATGTATAGGGTCGCTGTGAGTCAGAATCAACTCAATGGCACTGGGTTTTTTGTTTTTTTTTTTTGAGCTATATATAGTAACAACCACCTTCATGGAAACTAGGCTCATCAAGTTGGATCTAATGTTTCCCAAACATTGTTGATCATTCTTCTAATTTAAAATTAAAATTGAACACATTCAAAAGGTGGATACATTGTGCCTAATTCCTTTATGTGCACTGTTTTCTATGGGCTGGAAAAATAATGAAGATTCTCATTTTGTGTGGAATTCTCAACTGAGAACAAGGGATAATGTTTGAATTTTAGAGTCCTGCGGTTCCAATTTTTGTAATTCAGTAAGTCCGCATACCACTACCCATCTGTCAGTTTGTTGTACTCTGGTGGCTTGTATTTGCTCTGATGCTGGAAACTATGCCACCAGTCTTTCAAATACAGCCAGGATCATTCATAGTAGACAGGTTTCCGTGGAGCTTCCAAACTAAAAACAGACTGGTAAGAAATGCTTGGTGATCTATTTCCGAAAACTAGCCGATGAAAACCCTGTAAATCACAGAAGCATATCATCCTGGAAGATGAGTCCCCTAGACTGGAAAGCACTCAAAATTCGCAGTGGCTGCAACAGTGGACTTCAGCAAAGCACAGAACTGGGCAACATTTCATTGTGTTGTACATGGGGTAGTCCATGAGTCAAATCTGACTCAACAGCAACTAACAAGATTTCCTCATAATCATATTTGCATATTTGATACTAGGAAAAGTGTACTTAAGAGTAATCTATTTAAAATGGGAACAAAAATTTTAAGATAAATATTGAAAAAAGGTTTAACTATGGCATTAGCTTGAAAAATGAGATGAAATCATTATTTTACATTGCAGAACTTGGCTAAAACTATGCAATAATTTAAAATGGAATAAATAAAGTATTGATATTTTTGCCATAAGTTTTCTGACAAGTAGTATAATAATGAGATATGACATTCTTCTCATCATGTTTTTGATTTTTCTTGGTGTGGTCATTAAGAGCCCTTTTGTGTGTGTGTGTGTGTGAAAATCTTCAAGGGCTTTGTTAATTTTCCCAAGGTCTCATTTAATATTTTCATATTCAAATTATGCTTTTTGAAGTGCCTATCTTTTATTTTGTAAGACTCGACACTTTCATATTCAATCTATTTGCTTTGTGTTGTCAAATGTTTGGAAGCTGAATTTCCATGAGTGTAGACATTAGTGTATTATGTGGGAAAGGATGTTGAGTGGTGCCAAATTTCATGGGTGCCTATGTTATGGTTATTGGTTCCCTATCCATTTTCCTAACTGGGAGGATTAATCTACCAATTTATTTGTAAAATATTCATGAAGACAATAGAAGAAATAGAAAGTTGTACTAGCACTAAAACCCAAGCATATTGGCAAAACATCTGGCCTATACCAGGAAGAATTTCCAATAATCCAATCGTTGAAAGGGCCCTCAGGGAGAACGTGGGCTTAAGTTGATAAATGGTAGGACATTTCTACTCATTCCCATTACACACATCTATCTTGGAGAGAGGGAACTTTTACTGACGGGAGGGAGAAGTTGTGCAACAGAATGTTTTCTGCATTCTGTCTTCTACATCTGTTTTCTGAAACCATCCTTTATCTCAATCTCCCCATCACTGCTTCCTTCTCAAATAGTACTTTTTAAGTCTATTTTGGAGGTTGAAATTAGCTGTAATATAACATATTAAGGGCAGTGGACAACCAGTGGTGATTTGTGACTAGAGATGCAAAGACTGTAATAATAATGATAATATATCATGGCATTATTATTATTATTACTAATAATAGTGGCTACCTTTTTCTTGAGCCCATACTATAGAGCAGACACATGTAAAATCATCAGATATTTACAACAACCCTAAGAAGTAGGTATTATTATTATTTCCATTTTACTGAGGCATAGAGAAGTCGAGTAACTTGCCCAAGATCACATTGCGAATAAGAGGAAGGTCAGAATTTGAACCTAGGTATTTGACTCCAGGGTCCACTGCTTAGCCGCCATGTTTTGCTGCCTCTCTGTAGAAATGGAATACATAAAGATAGATATCCTAGGCATTACCAAAAACCAAACCTGTTGCCATCAAGTCAATTTTGACTCATAGTGACCCTATAGAACAGAAAGAACTGCCCCATAGGGTTTCCAAGGTGCAGCTGGTGGATTTGAACTGCCAACCTTTTGGTTAGCAACTGTAGCTCTTAACCACTGTACCACCAGGGTTCCCATCCTAGACATTAGTGAGCTGAAATTGACTGGTATTGGCCATTTGAAATCCAATAATCATATGGTCTACTATGCTGGGAATGAAAAGATGAAGAAGAATGGTGTCACATTAATCATCACATAGAATATTTCAAATCTATCCTGAAGTACAAGGCTGTCAGTGATAGGATAATATCCAAATACCTATAAGGAAGACCAATTAATACAACTATTCAGATTTATGCACCAACCGCTAATGCCAAAGATGAAGAAATTGAACACTTTTACTGACTTCTGCAAAAAAATTGATCAAACTGCAATCAAGATGCACTGATAATCACTGGTGATTGGAATGTGAAAGTTAGAAACAAAGAAGGATCAGTAGTTGGAAAATATGGCCTTGGTGATAGAAATGATGCCAGAGATCGCATGATAGAAATTTGCAAGACCAACAACTGCTTCATTGCAAATCCTTTTTTCAACAAGACAAACAGTGACTGTACATGTGGACCTCACCAGATGTAATACACAGGAATCAAATCAACTGCATCTACGGAAAGAGATGATGGAAAAGCTCAATGTCATCAGTTAGAACCAGACCAAAGGCCGACCGCAGAATGGACCATCAATTGAGCATACGCAAGTTCAAGTTGAAGCTGAAGAAAATTAGAACAAGTCCACAAGAGCCAAAGTATGACCTTGAGTACATCTGACCAGAATTTAGAGACCATCTCACGAATAGGTTTGACATACTGAGTGCTAATGACCGAAGATCAGATGAGTAGTGAAATGATATCAAGGATATCATACATGAAGAAAGCAAGAGGTCATTAAAAAGGCAGAAAAGACCAAAATGGATGTCAGAAGAGGCTCTGAAAGTTGCTCTTGATGTAGAGTAACTAAAGTGAAAGGAAGAAATGATGAAGTAAAAGAGCTGAACTGAAGATTTCTAAGGGCAGCTCCAGAAGATAAAGTACTATAATGAAATGTGCAAAGATCTGGAGTTAGAAAACCAAAGGGAAGAACATACTCGACATTTCTCAAGCCGAAAGAACTGAAGAGAAAATTCGAGCCTTGAGTTGCAATACTGATGGATTCTAAGGGCAAAATATTAAACAACACAGGAAGCATCAAAAGAAGATGGAAGGAATACACGGGTCACTGTACCAGAAAGAATTGGTCAACATTCAACTATTTCAGAAGGTAGCACATGATCAAGAACCAATGGTACTGAAGGAAGAAGCCCAAGCTTCACTGAAAGCATTGGTGAAAAACAAGGCTTCAGGAACTGATGGAATACCAATTGAGATGTTTCAACAAACAGATGCCACACTGGAAGTACTCACTCGTCTATGCCAAGAAATTTGAAAGATAGCTATGTGGCCAAGCGACTGGAAGAGATCCATATTTGTACCTATTTCAAAGAAAGGTGATCCAACAGAATGTGGAAATCATCGAACAATATCATTAATATCACACAAAACTAAAATTTTGTTGGATTATTCAAAAGTGGTTGCAGACGTACATTGACAGGGAACTGCCAGAAATTCAAGCTGGATTCAGAAGAGGATGTGGAACCAGGGATATCATTGCTGATGATGTGGATGGATCTTGGCTGAAAGCAGAGAATACCAGAAAGATGTTTAGCTGTGTTTTATTGACTATGCAAAGGCATGCGACTGTGTAGATCTGACAAATTATGGATAACATTGTGAAGAATGGGAATTCCAGAACACTTAGTTGTGCTCTTGAGGAGCCTGTACTTAGACCAAGGGGCAGTCGTTTGAATAGAACTAGGGGATACTGCATGGTTTAAAGTCAGGAAAGGTGTGTGTCTGGGTTGTATTCTTTCACCATACTTACTCAATTTTCTGGCTGAGCAAATAATCCGAGAACATGGACTATATGATGAAGAAGGTGGCATCAGGATTAGAGGAAGACTCATTAACAACCTGTAATATACAAGTGATGCAATCTTGCTTGCTGAAAGTGAAGAGGACGTGAAGCACTTACTGACGAAGATCAAGGACCACAGCCTTCAGTATGGATTATACCTTAACAAAGAAAACAAAAATCCTCACACTGGACCAATAAGCAACATCATGATAAATGGAGCAAAGATTGAATTTGTCAAGGAGTCCATTTTACTTGGATCCACAATCAACCCCCATGGAAGCAGCAGTCGAGAAATCAAATGATGCATCGTACTGGGCAAATGTGCTGCAAAAGACCTCTTTAAAGCGTTGAAAAGCAAAGATGTCACTCTAAGGGCTAAGGTTCGCCTGACTCAAGCCATGGTGTTTCCCATTGCCTCATATACCTGTGAAAGCTGGACAGTGAACAAGGAAGACTGAAGAAGAACTGATGCCTCTGAATTGTGGTGTTGGTGAAGAATATTGAGCATACCATGAACTCCCAAAAGAATGAACAAATCTGTCTTGGAAGAAACTAAATACTTTGGACATGTTTTCAGGAGTGACCAGTCCCTGGAGAAGAACATCATGCTTGGTAAAGTAGAAGGTCAGGAAAAAAGAGGAAGACCCTCAACCAGACGGACTGACAGTGGCTGCAACAATGGGCTGAAGCATAAGGATTGTGAGTATGGCATAGGACTGGGCAGTGTTTTGTTCTGTTTTACATAGGGTTGCTATGAGTCAGAAATGACTGGACAGCCCCTAATAACAACGACACAACATATACTGCTGAATGGAAGCACGAATAACTATAGACACTTTGGAGGATAATTCAACTGGATCTAAAAATTGAAAATATTTATAGTGTTTATGCTAGCAATTCCAATTTTAGGATTCTTTCTTAGGCAAAAATTATCATACTACTAGCCTAAAGGTTGGTGTTTAAACTCACCCAGTGGTGCCACAAAATAAAGTCCTGGCAATCTGCTTCCATAAAGATTACAGCCAAGAAAATCCCAAGGAGCAGTTCTACTCATGAGGTTGCCAAGGTGCATAATGAGACATTTACGAGTTTTTTTTTAACTGCAAAGTTGTTTGTAATAATGAAAAAGTGAAAGCAAACTACATGCCCATCAAAAGAGAGATGCAACTGTATGCGCAAATTTGATGGAATACTGTGCAGGAGTTTTAAAAAAATGAAGATCTAAATGTTCCAAAATGATTAGATCTGAAAAGTATATCATTAAGAAAAAAAAAAAAAATCTCTGGAAGCATAAGCCTCAAACTTATAACAGGCTGAATTTGGAGTTTTTGTGGAGAAGAAAACAGGTTAGGAAGTAGAGAAAAAGGGATTTTAGCTTTACCAATGGTGTTTAATTTTTTCAAAAGAATGTATTCATGTTTTGTTGTATAATTAAAAATTAAAATTTAAAATAGTTTAATAATGATCAAACTTAGTAAGTATGAGAATGAAAAGTGGTCTTATAATGATAAGGGTTTTCACCAAATTTGTTAAAGAAACTCAAATCCAAAGTGTCATCTCTCACAAGGTTATACAGTAATTTCAGTCTATTATTTAATGCAGAGCCCTGGTAGTACAGTGGCTAAGACCTACAGCTGCTAACCAAAAGGTTGGCAGTTCAAATCAACTAGCTACTCCTTGGAAACCTGATGGGGCAGTTCTATTCGGTCCTATAGGGTCACTATGAGTTGGAATTAACTTGATGGGTTTGGGTTTTTGGTTTTTATTTAATGTACTGTGATCATTAAGGTTGTGTGTCAATTTGGCTGGGCCATGATGCTCAGTGGTTTGGCAGTTATGATCCAGTTTGGCAGTAGTATAATGATGTGATCATGTCCAATGATGAGATTTGATACAATGGGATAACTTCCATGATAGCATCTGCTGTGAGTAGCCAGTCAGTTGACAGCAAGGCTTGCAGGCTTTTACTCGCTCTGAATCCTGCAGTTGGCTCCTGTTTGTCTAACCTCCAGTTCTTGGAACTTTAGCTAGCAGCTTACCTGCAGTCTTGGCTGCCGATCTTGGTATTCGTAGGTCTTCACAGCTTATGAGCAAGAGCCCTGCAGCTGGACCTGCCGATCTTGCGTTCACCAGCCCCAGTGGGTACGTAAATCAGGAGAAGCCTCCAGCCTGACCCACGGACTTGGAATGCTCCAGTCTCTACAACCATGTGAGCCATTTCCTTTATATAAATCTTTTTATATTGATATTTACATGCTTTATTGGTTTTGCTTCTCTAGAGAACCCAGCCTAAGGCACGTACATTATTCTGTGCCCAAAGTCTTTGACTTGGTCTTGGTTAAAATAACAGTTGTAATGATAAGCAGTAAGTTTCAGTGTTACTTCATGAGAAACTTTGAGTTGTTGACACAAGGGCTTTTAAAAATGCAAAGCAATTAGCTTATCATTATCCTTTGTTTAGCTAGATAATGAAGGAGCTTAGAGAATATTTATATACCAGTTACCACAAAATTTAAATTAAATTTATGATTATTCTGTATTTTGTTATCTTAGATTTGAATTGCTGCCAAAGTTTACAGACAAGGACAGTTTTCCTATAATATTCAAAGTTTTGTCTTAATAACTTCAAGGACTGTTGACTTACAACACTGAGAATATAAATTCTTGTTATAGAAAGCTGCATTTTTAGAACATAGGCCTTTGTTCACATAAAACTATAAACTAAGTTTGTCATAGCTTGCATATGCTCACTAAGTTTACAATAAACACTCCCTAGGAATGACCCTCTTTCCACTCCAATCTTGTTAGAATTAACTCAACCAGATATTATGGCTTATTTTAGAGTAGGAAAAAAATATCTTCAAGACTTTTCCTTTTTGCAGAACTTATTTTTTCCAAGTAAATTAATTAAGCAAGTGATTCAAACAGGTTTTTTCGAAGGTACAAAGCAGAGTTTTATTCTGTTGTACATGATTTACCAGGAATCTTATTTTAAGTAAAAAGTTGTAAATGAATATTACAGACATTTAAAAAAAAAATGCTGTGGAGTCGATTCCATTTCATAGTGATTGTATAGGACAGAATAGAACTGCCCCACAGGGTTTCCAAGGAGCAGCTGGTGAATTTGAACTGCTGACCTTCTGGTTAGCAGTCAAACTCTTAGCCACTGCTTCACCAGCCCAGCAATTATCATTCTACCTTTCCTTTCATAATAATAAATTCCTCACTGAAAAAGAGTTAAACAGAAGAAAACATGAGGTTTAAAAAGCCCTCTTGGGTGGGGAAAGTCAGACTAAAACCATGAAACAAAAGATAGAAGAATTCAACTACATGTAAATAAATATTTTAAGGTGTCAAAGTAAATAAAAAGTAAGCCAAGTCAAAACAGAAACAACAAACTGGAGGAACACATTCACAACACAAGATACAAAAGGTTAATTTCATAAAATGAATACAGAGCACATAAAAATCAGTAAGAAAAATGGGCAAAGGTCATGAGTACAGATAACAGAAAAAGGACTACAGCATACAATGAGGAGCCCTGGTAACACAATAGTTGAAGCACTTGGCTGCTAACCAAAAGGTTGACATTGGAACCCACCAATACCTCCGCAGGGGAAAAGACCTGGCAACATGCTCCCTTAAAAATTACAGCCCAAAAAATCCTATGGGGCAGCTCTACCCTGTCCTGTAGGGTTGCTATGAGTCAGAATCAACTCGATGCACACAACCACAACATATTCTACTTTTAGAAATTATCATACAGATATATTCAAATAAATATGCTAAGAGGTATGCACAAAGACTTCATTGCAGCACTAATGGCAATAGCAAAAGGCTGGAAATATTTTAAGTGCCTATGAGTAGAGATTAGTTAAACAAATCATGGTGGATACCTAGAATGGAATGCCAAACACAACTATGGAATAATATTCAAGACATCATGTTCAGGAAAATGCAAGGTACAATGCAATGTGTAAAATATGCTATGATTGTGGATCTACGTGTTTTTGGAATATACGTACATATTAGTTTCTGTGCACAGAATATCACAGGAAACATAAAAACAGATATAGAGGAAGGATTGATGAGTAGGAGGGAAACATTTTTCATTGTATACTCATTGACGCCTTTTGAATTTTTTAACAAGTGCACACATTGCCTACTTTAAATTAATTAAAACGTAGAGGGTGAAGAATATGTAAATACATGCTAATGCTTGACAAATTGGACAATTCAGGGAGAATATAATTTTCTAGAAGATTTAACTAAAGAATAACCAGAAAAACTTTAGAAACTAAGTGGTATATTAACTACAGATCTTAGACCACCTACCTGGATAAGTAAGAATACATCAGTTTTATCAGGATGTCGTTGTTGCTGTTAGGGGCCATCAAGTTGGTTCTGACTCATAGCGACTCTGTGAAAAACAGAATCAAACACTGCCTGGTCCTGCACCATCCTCATGATCACTATTCTTCAACCCATTGTTGCAGCCACGGTGTCAGTCCATCTTATTGAGGTCTTCCTCTTTTTTGCTGACCCTCTACTCTACCAAGCATGATGTCCTTCTCCAGGGACAACAGGATAGCAGTAGAATTTTATAAATCTAGGATTACAGCTACCTTTCTCTTCTGTAGAGTTATTATATAAGTTCTGGGGAGCATACAAAGTACCAAGATATTGCTGAGGGAAAGGAATAGAGGAGATATAGAGCTGGAATTATCCCTCTTCACAGATACCACTGCGTCAATCCATCTTGTTGAGGGTCTTCCTCTTTTTCACTAATCTTCTACTTTACCAAGCATGATGTCCTTTTCCAGAGACTGGTCCCTCCTGATAACTTGTCCAAAGCATGTGGGATGAACTCCGTCATTCTTGCTTCTAAGAAGCATTCTGGCTGTACCTCTTCCAAGACAGATTTGTTTGTTCTTCTGGCAGTCCATGGTATATTCAATATTCAAATTTTCTCCGTTTTTCATGATGTTGCTTATTGGTGCAGTTGTGAGGATTTTTATTTTCTTTATATGGAGGTGTAATCCACTGAAGGCTGTGGTCTTTGTTCTTCTTCAGTAAGTGCTTCAAGTCATCTTCATTTTCAGGAAGCAAGGTTGTGTTACCTTCATATTGCAGGTTGTTAATGAGTCTTCCTCCAATCTCGGTGTTCTTCTTCATGAAGTCCATCTTCTCAGATTATTTAGCACTTAACCACTATACCACCAGGGTTTCCATGTATACATACAGATATAATTTTTTATATGTTCAGGTTATCAAAATCCTCTTAAACAACATACAATAAACAATTATTAAATTTGACTACATAATAATAGTTAACATATATTAAGTGCTTCAACCCCAGTCCATTTGGCCTCAAAGGCCATGCTATTAACCATCATGTTATATCCTGCTCTACTTAAGACAAAGAAACAGAGTTCTAAAGTAATCAATAGACATGAATTTGGAGTATGTGAACTGATATTTTATTATTTTAATTTGCATTTTCTTGACTACTAGTGAGGCAATTATCTTTTTATATGTGTGTTGGCCACTTGCATTTCTTTCCCTGTTCACACACTTTGTCCATTTTTCTTTTCTGCTGTTTTTCAATTATAAGATTATTAGCATTTTGAATTTTTTCCAGCTATTTATTTCCATTGTACTATTTTATGTAACAAATTTTATTCGTGTATATTGATTACTTTAGAACTCTGTTTCTTTGTCTTAAGTAGAGCAGGATATAACATGATGGTTAATAGCATGGCCTTTGAGGCCAAATGGACTGGGGTTGAAGCACTTACTATATGTTAACTATTATTATGTAGTCAAATTTAATAATTGTTTATTGTATGTTGTTTAAGCGGATTTTGATAACTTGAACATATAAAAAATTATATCTGTATGTATACACGGAAACCCTGGTGGTGTAGTGGTTAAGCGCTAAGGCTGCTAACCAAAGGGTCGGCAGTTTGAATCTTCCAGGTGCTCCCTGGAAACTCTATGGGGCAGTTCTACTCTGTAGAGTTGGTATGAGTCAGAATCGACTCGACGGCACTGGGTTTGGTTTTGGTTTGTATATGTATACATACATAAAAAAACACAGGTGTATATATAAATATAAATGTTAATATATATACGTATATATGTCTACTCCTTACTTATCAACTCTCTCGTTACAGGACATTTTGCATTTACGACAAGAGTAAAAAACTCTGCGGTCGGACTGTTTTGTTCCTTAAGGAGGAGCAAGGTGAGAAGGGGAGGAGGAGGAGGAGGGGTGGTTTGTGAGATGAAGAGAACACAAGGGAAGCTGGCAGTTCCTATTACCCAGAGTCCCAGAGTCGGGCGGAGGAGTGGGCCAGGCCAGCAGCAAGCGCGGAGCTGGCGGTTGGCACACAGGAGGCTGCAGGAGCCTCAGCCACAGGCTTGGGAAAGGGGAGGAGGAGGCTAGGAAGTGCTTTCTTCCAAGGAGGCCTCTCTGCCACCTCTGAAGCCTCTGCTAGAACCAGGTGGCAGGGCCTAACCTGCCCGCAGGCCCAGGTGTCACCTTAGCCAAGATCGTCTCCAGGAATGGTAGAGCGGGAATGTGGAGATGCAAGGTGCAGAGGTCCCCACGGAGGTCTGGAGTGTGACCAGGTGATGGTGGGCCTCTGTTGCTCCAGAGGCGGTGGTCAACACCTACCCCCACCACTTCTAACTCCCCCCGCCTTGTGTGGGCTCCATGGTGATGGGGAAGGTGTGGTAGGGAAGGGGACCCATCACACACACACATTCTGAGAGGCGCTGGGGGTGTCGGATGGGCGGAGAGGGGAGGGGGGCGTAGGAGGGAGGACATGGGCCCCAAAGACAGAGAGCAGGTACCCCAGCTCTCCCATAACACCGATTTTCCCCAGAACGACCTGGTCTTTGGAAACTAACCATGTTGATAAGTGGGTGCATAAACAATTTCATTGATTTATTTTTGTCTTTAGTTTTTAAATTTGTAAATTTTTCCATGTGATGTGAAGTTGTTGTTCTTAGTTGTCAAGAGTCAGCTCCAACTCATGGTGACTTTATGTGTTATAGAACTAAATTTTTCCTGGTCCTGTGCCATCCTCCTGAGGCATAGGTTCAGATATTTGAGTCCATTGCTGTGGCCTTTGTGTCATCTGTCTCACTGAGGGTTTCTTTTGCTTATGATCCCCTTTAGATTATCTCATTTTAATTGATATACTTGTCTATTTCTACATTATTCTCACATTGTTTTGATTTAATTATTACAACTTTATAATTCCTGAGTTCTTATGTGCTCATCAAGTTCAATTGTGAACTTGATATTTGAAGGCCAGTTTAGCTGGATATAAAATTATTGACGTATTACGTATCTACCCATCTATTTATCCCCATTGTCTTCTGGCGTAAAGTATTTCTAAAAGGCTAATGCCAATCTGATATTTTCCCACTTGTATACGACTTAGTTTTTTGTTTTATTTTTTTGCCTGAATAACAAGTTTTTTCTTTTTCTCTAAAGCCCAATAGTTTTATTAGGATATGTCTCTCAAATTCTTATGGTTCATCATTTCTGTTTGATTTTAAAAGCTTTTCTTCTTCCCGTTCTATATTGTCATAACTTGTGTCCATGTACTTCTGTGTTCTTTCTAGTATAGTCCTCTTTTCTGAGTATGTGCCAATGACAAACTCAGTTTTGTGGTTATCTGTTAAATCATTATTTCATTCTTACTTTTGAAATGTATATTCCTTGGGCATAGGATTCTAGTGTAGCAGTTACTACATTTTGACAGAAGGATACTCTTTTCTCCCTTCTACTCTGCTTAACATGAAATTACCTCCCCTCCCACCCCAAGATTCCTGTATGTATGTTGTTGTTAGGAAGGTACATCTATTACTTCAGAGTTCCAGTTAAATGTGGTCATTTCCTGTTTGGTTTCTCAAATTAGATGGGGTCTGAACTTCGACTTATATAATTTGTACTCCATGATGCCACGTGAATTGCTACTCAAGTTTACCTGGATCAGCAAATATCCTCAGGGAAAAATCAGCTTTGTGGGCTCTGTTTATTCTTCTGGATTCTTACTTTATGGTGCCCCCCATTAAACAAAAAAATGTTCTTTTTTTTTTTTTTAGATGGATCAAGTGTTTTAAGGATGAGGGAAGACCTCAAAGATGAGCCAACAGCAGGAAGACAATTCAGCAAGTTATGTCAACTGTTTTTTTGGATTCCCAAGGGGTAATCTTGATGGATTTTCTTGAAGGGCACGAGATAATCACAGGGGTTCATTATAAAGAAGTCTGAAGAAAATTGAAAACTGCATTGGTGAGAAAAAGGCCAGGAAAGTTGTGCTGAGGAATTTTTTTCCCCATCACAACAATGCACATGCTCACGCTTTGAGGGCAGCAGGGGCTTTCCTATGAGAGTTTTGTTGGGGAACCTTGCCCCATCCACCGAACAGCCCTGATCTTGCCCCTCAGACTTGTTTTTGTTCCCAAAACTCAAAGAACATTTAAAAGGAACACGATTTGAGTGTCCCTCAAGGCTGCAAAACTACTATTTTGAAGTGGTGTGAATCAGAGGGTGCAGAATTCTTTGGGGGAGGGGTTAGAAAGATGGAAACACCGCCTTCAGAAGTGTATAAACCTAGATGGAGGATATGTCGAGAAACAATAGCTTCACATTTTGATACTTTGTTTAATAAAGGTTTTTATAGTTTTGTAGCAATACTTTTTGACTTACCCTCATATATATACTTGTATATATCATTTATTACCTCTGTATATCATACATCTTGGGATGCACAGGGGAAAATGAAGCAACTATGTATACCTAAGAAAGTTGAGTAATGAAAGTAACATTTGAATGAAATATTTTGCCCTTTTAGTTCCCTGAAAAACCCAGAAGGATCAGTATTCCTGAAATTTTGAATCAGAAGTTGGCTATTCCAATAATTGCACATCAAATACCTCCTGTTAGCTAAACATGTGCTACACAATAAAAAAAAAAAAAACAAAAAAAAACACAATAGCATACAAAAATCTGGGAAGGTAATAAAAAATGGTGCAAATGGGTTCTCTATTTCTTTTCCAAGAAAAACCTCCTAATGGGCTACTGATGAGCTAATCAGGTCAAGTGTTCTCTGAGTTGCCCTCTTTATACAGAAAGTCAGCAAGCATAACATTTTGTTAACCTATTGACACAGAAGAAATTTGTTTTCCATCTGACCTTTTACAGTAACTACTCAAAATTACTTTCTCTCCAGCTAACAGAATTAATAAATAAGTGATCCAAGTTTAACACTCATAGACAGTAACATTTTAATTTTTAATTCCTTTAGACTTCTTTCTTTCTCTAAGAACAGTTTTGAGTCTTTACTGAAATTTTGCTTGATTTAGAGAGTTATATACTCTTGAATTATCTGGAACCAATCACATATTCACAAAGTAATTTTTTATTTAGCAGATATTACACTCATACATGTTGAAATGGTCATGATAATTTTGTAAATGCATACAACTTAACTAAGAATTTTAACAATTTGTGTAAGAAAGAATAAAACTGTAACTTTGCGCTGCATATGAACAAAGGGTTTCCCTAAGGACATGGAAAGTAAAATAATATATATGTGGGCACTTGCAACCTGAGAATAAACTCTTTTCCAAAATGGAAAAGCTTATTATAGGTTCTTGCTAGAGGTTTTTTTTTTTTTTTAACTAGATCTTTTTTTTTTTTAATTGAACTTTAGATGAAGGTTTACAAAACAAACTAGTTTCTGATCAAACAATACATACATTGTTGTATGACATTGGTTAACAACCCCATGACATTTCAACACTCTCCCTTTTCAACCCCGGGTTCCCTATTACCAGCTGTCCTGTTCCCTCCTACCATCCAGTCCCTGCCCTAGGGCTGGTGCGCCCCTTTACTCATGTTTTATTCCATGGGACTGTTCAATCTTTGGCTGAAGGGTGAACCTCAGGAGTGGCCTTATTACTGAGCTGAAAGGCTGTCCAGGGGCCATACTCTCAGGGTTTCTCTAGTCTTGTCAGGCCAGCAAGTGTGGTCTTTCTTTTTGAGTTGGAATTTTGTTCTACATTTTTCTCCAGCTCTGTGCCTCTATTGTGATCCCTGCCAGAGCAGTCAGTGGTGGTAGCCTGGCACCATCTAGTAGTACTGGACTCAGTCTGGTAGAGGCCGTGGAAGATGTGGTCAATTAGTCCTTTGGACTAATCTTTCTCTTATGTCTTTAGTTTTCTTCAGTCTTCCTTGCTCCGAAAGGGGTGAGACCAGTGAAGTATCCTAGATGGCCGCTCACAGGCTTTTAAGACCCCAGACACTACTCACCAAAGTAGAATGTAGAACATATTCTTTATAAACTCTGTATGGCAATTGAGCTATAGGGTCCCCGAGACCATGGTCCCCACAGCCTTTAGCCCAGCAATTCAGTCCCTCAGGTCCATGTGTTTATGGAGCTACCATGGGCTTCCTTGTACAGGTGGTGCTGGCTTCCCCAGTATTGTATACTGTCTTACCCTTCACCAAAGTTATCACTTATCAATTGTCTATTAAGTGTTTTTCCATTTCCACCCCTCCCCTCCCTTGTAACCATCAAATATTGTTTCTTTTTGTATGTAAACCTTTTCATGAGTTTTTCATACAATATTTGTCCTTTTGTGACTGACTCATTTCACTCAGCATAATGTCTTCCAGATGCAACCATGTTATGGGATGCTTCACAGATTCATCATTGTTCTTTAGCATTTCGTAATACTCCATTGTGTGTACGTACCAGTTTGTTTATCCATTCACCTGTTCATGGGCATCTAGGTTGTTTTCATCTTTTCGCTATTGTGAACACTGCTGCAATGAACATGGGTGTACATATATCTATTCGTGTGATAAATCTTTTTCTCTAGAATATATTCCTAGGAGTGGGATTGCTGGATCAAATGGTATTTCTATTTCTAGCTAAGGAAGCACCATATCGTTTTCCAAAACGGTTGTATCATTTTGCATTCCCACCAGCAGTGTATAAGAGTTCTGATCTCTCTGCATCCTCTCCAACATTTGTTATTTTCTGTTTTATTGATTTGTGCTGGTTATGCTGGAGCAAGATGGTATCTCATCATAGTTTTGATTTACATTTCACTGATGGCTAGAGATCGTGAGCATTTCCTCATGTGTCTGTTGGCCACTCGAATATCTTCTTTGGTGAAGTGTCTGTTCATTTCCTTTGCCCATTTTTTAATTGGATTGTCTTTTTGTTGTAGAGGTGTTGGATTTTCTTGTAGGTTTTAGAGATTAGACCTTTGTCTGAATTGTAATAGCCAAAAATTTTTTCCTGGTCTGTAGGTTCTCTTTTTACTGTTTTGGTGAAGCCTTTTGATGAGCATAAGTGTTTAATTTTTAGAAGATCCCAGTTATCTAGCTTATCCCCTGTAGCTTGTGTGTTGTTGGTTGTGATTTGTATCCTGTTAATGCCGTGTATTAGGGCCTCTAGTGTTGATCCTATTTTTTCTTCTATGAACTTCATAGTTTTTGGCTTTATACTTAGATCTTTGATCCACTTTGAGTCAGTTTTTGTATATGGTGTGAGGTATGGGTCCTGTTTCATTTTTTTGCAGACAGACATCCAGTTTTGCCAGCACCATTTGTTAAAAAGACTGTTTTTTCCCCATTTGATGGACTTTGGGCCCTTATCAAAGATCACATGACCATAGGTGGATGGATTTACATCTGGGTTCTCAATTCTGTTCCATTGGTCAATATATCTGTCGCTGTACCAGTACCAGTTCCAGGCTGTTTTGACTACCGTAGCTGTATAGTAGGTTCTGAGGTCAGGTAGTAGGAGTACTCCTACTTCATTCCTCTTCTTCAGCAGTGCTTCACTTATGTGAGGGCTTCTTCCTTTTCCATATTAAGTTAATGATAAGTTTTTCCATCTCTTTAAAGAATGTTCTTAGTATTTGGATCAGTATTGCATTGTATTTGTAAATTACTTTGGGTAGAATTGTCATTTTCACAGTGTTGAGTCTACCTATCCATGAGCATGGTACGTTTTTCCATTTATGTAGATCTCTTTTGGTTTCTTGCAGTAGCATTTTGTAGTTTTCTTTGTATAGGTCTTTTACGACCCTGGTTAGATTTATTCCCAAGTATTTTATTTTTTTAGGGGCTGTTATAAATGGTACAATTTTCCTGATTTCCTTTTTATCGTTCTCTTTATTGGTGTATAGGGATCAAAATGATTTTTGAATGTTTATCTTGTATCCTGCAACTCTGCCGAATCTCTCTATTAGTTCCAGTAGTTTTTTTTTTTTTTTTTTTATTTCTTTTCCCTAGTTTTTCTGTTATTGATCTCTAGTTTTATTGCCTTGTGGTCTGAGAAGATGCTTTGTAATATTTCGATGTTTTGGACTCTGCAAAGGTTTGTTTTATGACCTAATATGTGGTCTACTCTAGAGAATGTTCCATGTGTGCTAGAAAAAAAAGTATATTTTGCAGCAGTTGGGTGGAGAGTTCTATATAAGTCAATGAGGTCAAGTTGGTTGATTGTTGTAATTAGATCTTCCGTGTCTCTATTGAGCTTCTTACTAGATGTCCTGTCCTCCGAAAGTGGTGTGTTGAAGTCTCCTACTATAATTGTGGAGGTATCTATCTCACTTTTCAATTCTGTTAAAATTTGATTTATGTATCTTGCAGCCCTGTCATTGGGTGCATAAATATTTAATATGGTTATGTCTTCCTGATCAGTTGTCCCTTTTATCATTATATAGTGTCCTTCTTTATCCTTTGTGGTGGATTTAAGTCTAAAGTCTATTTTGTCAGAAATTAATATTGCTACTCCTCTTCTTTTTTGCTTATTGTTTGCTTGATATACTTTTTTCCATCCTTTGAGTTTTAGTTTGTTTGTGTCTCTAAGTCTACGGTGTGTCTCTTGTAGGCAGCATATAGGTGGATTGTGTTTCTTTATCCAGTCTGTGACTCTCTGTCTCTTTATTGGTGCATTTAGTCCATTTACATTCAGGGTAATTATAGATAAATAAGTTTTTAGTGCTGTCATTTTGATGCCTTTTTATGTGTTTTGTTGACAATTTCATTTTTCCGCATACTTTTTTGTGCTGAGGCTTTTTTCTTAGTAAATTGTGAGATCCTCATTTTCATAGTGTTTGACTTTATGTTAGTTGAGTCATTACGTTTTTCTTGGCTTTTATCTTGAGTTATAGAGTTGTTATACCTTTTTGTGGTTACCTTATTATTTACCCCTATTTTTCTAAGTAAAAACCTAACTTGTATTGTTCTATATCGCCTTGTATCTCTCTCCATATGGCAGTTCAATGCCTCCTGTATTTAGTCCCTGTTTTTGATTATTGTGATCTTTTACCTGTTGACTTCCATGATTCCCTGTTATGTGTATTTTTTTTTTTAATTAATCTTAATTTGTTTGTTTTTGTGCTTTCCCTATTTGAGTTGATATCAGGACGTTCTGTTTTGTGACCTTGTGTTGTGCTGATATCTGATATTATTGGTTCTCTGACCAAACAATATCCTTTAGTATTTCTTGTAGCTTTGGTTTGGTTTTTGCAAATGCTCTAAACTTGTGTTTGTCTGTAAATATCTTAATTTCTCCTTCATATTTCAGAGAGAGTTTTGCTGGATATATGATCCTTGGCTGGCAGTTTTTCTCCTTCAGTGTTCTGTATATGTCGTCCCATTCCCTTCTTGCCTGCATGGTTTCTGCTGAGTAGTCTGAACTTATTCTTATTGATTCTCCCTTGAAGGAAACCTTTCTTTTCTCCCTGGCTGCTTTTAAAATTTTCTGTTTATCTTTGGTTTTGGTGAGTTTGATGATAATATGTCTTGGTGTTTTTCTTTTTGGATCAATCTTAAATGGGGTTCGATGAGCATCTTGGATAGATATCCTTTCGTCTTTCATGATGTCAGGGAAGTTTTCTATCAGGAGTTCTTCAACTATTTTCTCTGTGTTTTCTGTCCCCCCTCCCTGTTCTGGGACTCCAATCATCCGCAGGTTATCCTTCTTGATAGAGTCGCACATAATTCTTAGGGTTTCTTCATTTTTTTTAATTCTTTTATCTGATTTTTTTTCAGCTACGTTGGTGTTGATTCCCTGGTCCTCCAGATGTCCCAGTCTGCATTCTAATTGCTCGAGTCTGCTCCTCTGACTTCCTAGTGCGTTGTCTAATTCTGTAGTTTTATTGTTAATCTTTTGGATTTCTACATGTTGTCTCTCTATGGATTCTTGCAACTTATTAATTTTTCCACTATGTTCTTGAATAATCTTTTTGAGTTCTTCAACAGTTTTATCGGTGTGTTCCTTGGCTTTTTCTGCAGTTATCCTAATTTCATTTGTGATATCTTTAAGCATTCTGTAAATTAGTTTTTTATATTCTGTATCTGATAATTCCAGGATTGTATCTTCATTTGGGAAAGATTTTGATTCTTTTGTTTGGGGGGTTGGAGAAGCTGTCATGGTCTGCTTCTTTAAGTGGTTTGATATGGATTGTTGTCTCCGAGCTATCACTGGGAAACTAGTTTTTCCAGAAAATCCGCTAAAAAAAAATGCACTCAGACCCCTATCAGAGTTCTCCCTCTGGCTCAGGCTATTCGGATGTTAATGAAGCCGCTTGGGGAGGGTGGGGGAGGGAACAGAGAGATAGGAGAGTAGCACCTCAGAATATAGCCAGAGTTGCTTGTCTTGCTTGGAATGACTATTATATCCGAGATTCCCGCGGGCGCGTCGCCTATGTGTGCTGGCTGTGTGGAGATTGCCCGGGGGGGTCTGGCCTGCTGGAGTCACGGTCAGATCCTCCGCTTCCAGCCCCACGCCCAGCGTCAAGGCTCCCCTAATGGGACGGTGCACTCTCGACTCCAAAATCAGTCGCTGCCTCCCGGGGACTTCTCGTCCCTCCAGCCGCGTGGCCTTGCCGCCCCCGCGAACCAGGTGGGCCCCCTCCCGGGGTTAGTTCAGATGGGTGGAGCAGCTCCCCGTGCTTGTGCCGTGACTGAGTGTCCCGGCTGGGACGCTGTTCTCCCCGCTCCAATACCAGTCGCTGCCTCCCGGGGACTTCTACTATCGGCTGCGTCCCATGTCGCCCGCGTGACCCGGCTGGGCCCCTTCCCGGGGTTAGTTCAGGGGGATGGAGCAGCTCTCCGTGTTTATGCCGTACCTGCGTCCAGTCCAAATCCTGGCAAGACGGTTCCCCTGCTGGGACGCTGCTCTTTCTGCTCCAAGACCAGTCACTGCCTCCCGGGGACTTCTCCTACTGGCTGTGTCCCACGCCGCCCACGGAACTGGCTGGTCTCCCTCCCGGGGTTAGTTCAGGGAGGTGGAACAGCTCTCTGTGCTTGTGCCGTACCTGACTGGTACGCTGGCTCCAGGCTCTGGAAACAATCGCTGCTTCCCCGTATTAGTTTGTTCTCTGTCTCTAAATCTGTGTTTGTTGTTCAGGGTTCGTAGATTGTTATGTATGTGATCGATTCACTTGTTTTTCCGTGTCTTTGTTGTAAGAGGGATCCGAGGTAGAGTCTGCCTAGTCCGCCATCTTGGCTCCGCCCCCCAGTAGTTTTTTTTTTGTGGAGTCTTTTGGATTTTCTAAGTATAGTATCATACCACCCACAAATAGGGAGAGTTTAACTTCTTCATTACCTTTATTTCTATTTCTTGCCTTATTGCTCTAGCTAAGACTTCCAACACAATGTTAAATAGGAGTGGTGATAAAGGGCATCCTTGTCTTGTTCCTGTTCTCAAGGGGAATGTTTTCAGCCCCTCTCCATTGAGAACAACGTTGGCCATTGGTTTTACATCCCCCCTCCCAAGCCCCCAGTGCTCTCGAGTCGATTCCGACTCATAGTGACCTTTATTATTTATTATGTTGAGAAATTCCCCTTCTAAAGCTATTTTATTGAGAGTCTTTTTCAGGAATGGGTGTTGGACTTTGTCAAATGCCTTTTCTGTGTTAATTGAGATGATTATGTGACTCTTTTCTTTCCTTTTATTTATGTGGTGGATTATGTTGATTGATTTTCTAAAGTTGAACCATCTTTGCATACCTGGTATGAATCCCACTTAGTTGTGGTATATTATTTTTTTGATATGATGCTGAATTCTATTGGCTAGAATTTTGTTGAGAATTTTTGCATCTATATTCAGGAGAGATATTGGTCTATAATTTTCTTTTTTTGTAGTGTCTTTGCCTGGTTTTGGTATCAGGGTTATACTGGCTTCAGAGAATGAATTTGGAAGTATCGCTTCCTTTTCTATGTTCTGAAATTGTTTGAGTAGTACTGGTGTAAGCTCTTCTCTGAATGTTTGGTAGAATTCTCCAGTGAAGCCATCTGGGCCAGGGCTTTTTTTTGTTGGGAGTTTTTTATTACCTTGTCAGTCTCTTCTCTTGTTATGTGTCTGTTCAGATTTTCAACATCATTTTGTGTTAGTTTGGGTAGATTATGTGTCTCTAGAAATTTGTTCATTTCCTCTAGGTTTTCAAATTTGTTGGAGTATGGTTTTCCATAATATTCGGTCGTGATCCCTTTTATTTCAGTTGGGTCTGTTGTAACGTCCTCCATTTCATTCCTTATTTGGGTTATTTGTGTTCTCTCCTGTTTTGCTTTTGTCAGTTTGGCCAGTGGTTTGTCGATTTTGTTGATACTTTCAAAGAACCTACTTTTGGTTTTGTTGATCCTTTCTATTTTTTTTTTTCTATTCTCTATTTCATTTATTTCTGCTCTGATCTTTATTAGTTCCTTTCTTCCGGTGGCTGTGGGCTTCTTTTGCTGTTCTCTTTCTATTTGTTCAAGTTGTGTAACTAATGTTTTGATTTTGTCCCTTTCCTCTTTTTTGATGTGTGCATTTATTGCTATAAATTGACCTCTGAGGGCTGCCTTTGCTGTGTCCCAAAGGTTTTGGTATGATGTGTTTCCATTCTCGTTTGATTCTAGGAACTTTTTGATTCCATCTTTGATTTCTTCTATTACCCAGTGGTTTTTAAGCAGGGTGTTATTCAGTTTCCATGTAACTGATTTTGTCCTTACTCTTCCTGTTGTTAATTTCTACTTTGATGGCATTGTGGTCAGAGAAGATACTTTGTATTATCTCAGTGTTTTGGATTTTGTTGAGGGTTGCTCTGTGGCCTGAGATGTGGTCTATTCTGAGGAATGTTCCATGTGTGTTGGAAAAGAATGTGTACTTTGCAGCTGTTGGGTAGAGTGTTCTATACATGTCTATGAGATCAAGTTGGTTGATTGTGCTATTTAGCTCTTTTGTATTTTTGTTGAATTTCTTTCTAGCTGTTCTACCCTTTACTGAGAGCGGAGTGTTGAAGTCTCCTACTGTTATTATGGAACTGTCAATTTCTGTTTTCAGTGCTGTAAGAGTTTTATGTATTTTGGAACCCTGTCATTGGGTGTGTAGGTGTTTATTATAGTTACGTCTTCGTGATGGGTCATCCTTTTAGTCATCATATAGTGCCCTTCTTTGTCTTTTATGGTGGATTTTGTTTTAAAGCCTATCTTATCTGAGATTAGTATTGCCCCTCCTGCCCTTTTTTGGTAGTTATTTGCTTGATATATTTTTTCATCCTTTGATTTTTAATAAATTTACTTCTTTGTTTCTAAGACGTTTCTCTTGTAGACAGCATATTGATGGATCCTATTTTTTTAAATCCATTCTGTAACTCTGTGTTTCTTTATGGGTGTATTTAGGCTATTTACATTCAGTGTAATGATTGATAGGTGTGAGTTTATTGCTGTCATTTTGTGGTGCTTTTTTTTTTTTTTTTGTGGTGCTAACATTTTCTTTGTTCCTCTTACTCTCCTGTGCTGAGTTCCTTTTGTTTGTGGATTATTTTTTCATTTCTTTTGGTTTTATTGAGGCTTTATGTTTTTCTTCTATATTTTATGAATAGGTTTGTTAACTTTCTTTGTGGTTACCTTGAAATTTACCATTATATTCCTAGATTTGAACCATTCTATTATTACTTGCTATCGCCTTCCCTTTCTCTCCATTAGAAAGTTCTATACCTATACCATTTATTCCCTTTTTTATTGTTCTCACATTGTTGTCATTTACAGATTAACATCTCTGGTTCTGTGTTTCAATTGTTTTGGTTTTGCATAGTCCTTGAGGGTTCATTTCATAGGTTGGTATCTGGCTGGCACAGTCTTGCATCCTAGAGTCAGGCTGTGGTCTGATGTTCATTCTCAGACCAAAGGACTCCCTTTAATAATTTTTGTAAGTTTGGTTTGGTTTTTACATATTCCTTAATTTCTATTTATCTGGAAATGTCCTGATTTTACCATCATATTTGAACAGCAGTTTTGCAGGAGATATGATTCTTGGTTGGTAATTTTTTTATTTCAAGGTTTTATATATGTCATCTAATTGCCTTCTTGCCTGCATGGTTTCAGCCAAATAATCAGAGCTTAGTCTTATTGCATCTCCTCGGTATGTGACTTTTTGTTTTTCTTGAGCTGCTCACAGGATTTTTTCTTTGTCTTTGGTTTTAGCAAGTGTGATTATGATATGCCTTGGTATTTTTCTTTTGGAGTCTATTCCATATGGAGTTCTTTGAGATTCTTGAATGGTCATTCATGATATTAGGGAAGCTTTTAATTCTTCAGTGATCCCCTCTGTGTTTTCTGTCTTCTGTCCCTGTTCTGGAGCTCTAATAACTTGAAATTTTTTTCTTTTGGTTGTATCCCACATAATTCTCAGGGTTTCTTCATTTTATTTCGTTCTTTTTTCTGATTTTTCCTCAAAGTTGTAGCCAAGTGTTTATCTTCAATTTCGCTGATTCTGTCTTCCATAGTTTCAAACCTGCTTCTCAGTCCTTCTATAACACTGTCCATTCCTGAAATCTTGTTGTTTATCTTCTGGATTTCTATTTGTTGTTTTTGAATGATTTCTAGTTGTGAATTTATTTTGGTGTTTTGTTCCTGTATTACTTTCCTGAATTGTTCCATTTTTTGTCTGTATTTTCCATGAATTTTTCTGCCTTTTCCATAAATTTGTCTATTTTTCCTCATTTTTGTCTGCTTTTTGGTTCAACTCTCGGATTGCTGTGAGTATTAGAGATTTGAATTCCCTGTCAGAGAGTTCTAGTGCCTTTTCTTCTACTGGAACGTCATCTGGTATTTTGTTTTGGACACCATCCTTTCTTTTTTTTTTTTTAAAGTATATTTTGATATTATCTGCTGTTTTTGGGATATTCAGTAGTTATTTGCTTAGTTTCTCTATGGTAATTTGTTTGTTTCATCCTGATTTTTCTTTTATTTGGTTATGTCTGAGCAAGCAGGCTGTGCATTCTTTGATGTTTGCTCATCAGTAGTCACAGTACTTTCCACCTCCTTGTCCAATGGGCAGGGCCGGTCACTCAGCTATGGTGCAGCAGGGTAGATCCAGCTGAAGGGGAGGGGCTGGGACTGGTTGTTTGTGGCATGTACTAGGGCCAACAGGGGGGACCAGGAATCAGTGCTGGGAAGGTTCCAATAGGTCATGCCAGTGCTGCTCAGGGGTGTGAAGCTCAATGCATGGTGCAGGTAGGCAAGAAAGTGGGGGGGGGGGGTTGTGATGTGTGGAGCTGACAGGGGTATGGGAAAGAGGAGAGACAGGAGAAATAGGAGCTCCAAAAAACAATCAAACAAATAAAGAAAAAAAAAGTTCTAAGGGAGCTTGCCATTGGAGTGGATAGATGAGAAACTGAGAAGTGGAGAAAAGAAAAAAAAAAAAGGAAAAGGAAAGAAAAAATAACTAAATAAAAATTTGAAAAAGAAAAACTCCCAAGAGTCCCAGAATCCCACTGGTGGTGCTGCTAAGATTGTGGAAGTGGCCCCCAGACTGCACAGTATAGCCTGGCTAGAGGGGGTATAGATGTCACACAACACCAGGTATTCAGGAGACAGGAAAAGAAGATAAGTGTAGGGAGACGAGAACTGAGAAATGGAGAAAGAGAGAAAGGGAAAAAGAGAGAGAAAAGGAAAAAAAAAGGAGGGTTAAAAAAGAAAGAAAGAAATGCGCCCAGGGAGCCCACCTACGTGGCTATGCAGATTGGGGGAGTGGCTCCTAAGGTATGTAGTGTAGCCAGCTAGAAGGGGCTCCCAAGCTGTGAAAAGAAAAACAAAACAAAACAGAACGAAGCAAAACAAGGGGGAAAAAAAGCCCCAGGGCTCCCACCGGTGTGGTGTTGCGGGCTAGGGGAGTGGTTCCCCAGTTGAGCGTGTCTTCACAGCCTTTAAGAAGCAGCAAAGATGGCACATGGAGCCGGGTGTTCCAAAAAAAGGACGGGGAGCTGCTAGGAGGCACAGAAGAAATCAAAAGAGATGGAAAGAACTAAAACCAGCTCAGGGGCCTGGCCAGTGTGGGTAGGGCGAATCCAAGCAGCTTGAGGCCAAAGCAGTTGCCTCCCGGCCAATAAACTACTGCTGGCGGGAAGCAGGGTCACGGGGGAGCGGGCCTTAGGAAAGCGTATATCGCCCGTTACCGGGTTCTCTGTCTCCTGCTGGGAACTTCCTGAAGCTGCTTTCTTATACTCCCTGTATGTTGATCTCCCACATGTGTGGGGTGAATTCAAGTGGCCCGGATGCTGTGCTTCCCAGACGGCCAAGCCACCGCAGCCAGCCAGGAAGCTCGGAGGTAGAGCAGCGGGGAGAGAATGGGAGGTGGGAAAGTGTGTATCGCTGGTTACCCTGTGTTCTGTCTCCTGCCGGGAGTTCTGCAAAACTGCTTTCCCGTGCTCCCTGTCTGCTGATCCCCGACAGGAGTCCAAGGTGGTGGATCCGTGCTGCATTAGCTGATGGGGACTTCAGCACATATCTCTCCTGGCTCTCTGTCCTCTGTCAGTTTCTTATTCCATTTGGTGCTTGGCTTAGGTCTTTATCTCTTCATTTGACACTTCAGGTTCCAGGAATGATGTCTGTGTTTTACTTAGTTTTTCTGGTCTTTGCTGTGGAGGGATGGTGTGGTGCTTCTGTGGCACCAAGTTGGCTGGAAGTCCTTTTTTTTTTTTTTAACTAAATCTTGATTGTAAGAATCTTTACTCATCAAAATTTTGTTAAGCTTCTTCCTTCAAATTACTCAGAGTTTCTTCAAAACAACAATTCCTTTATTTTGAATTATCCTAAATCCCAGACCAAACTGGCGGGTTACTTTAGTGAGTAGGTTTTTAATGGTTTGCCGTATTCATAGAATTACTGCTTCAAAGATGATCATCCAATTCAATCCCAAAGGTAAGCCTTCCTTCATTCTTGAGTGGATGGGTGAATTTTAAATATTTCTTGAGAATGAGATTCTGCAAATTTCCTCTGCAGACTCTTCCAACATTTACTATCATAAGAATATTTTTATTTAAGCATCATTAAATCCACCCACCTCTCCAAGTTTCAGAGAGAAAATCAATCTCACTCATAGTTCATTTATCATGAATGTGCGCGTAGGTCATTATTTCAGTATTTTCCACCAAAGTAATCAGATAGCAGTATTATTTTACTTTTGTTAGAAATAATTCTATAGGCCTGAAAGAACCAAGAGAATTTTGGATTATCACCAGCCAAGTGGTCATTGTTCCTTCAGGGAGATGTTTCTTGTCACGAAGAAGTGCGTTATTTTAACTACAACTCATTAAGTTAGGCTCAGAAACTCACCAATTATACCAAAAGCAGAATTTTCTTTCTTCAGTTGAATATGTAAAGTGGGGTTTTAGTCTGTACATGTTTATCTACCTTGAACAGTCTTATATTGAAACTAGTAAGCCATCATTAAATGTTCTTGTAATGGAGAAATAACTGGTTTATGAAGCAAAGAGTAATGTTAACTGATAACTATTTTTGCTATTAAACATGCTTATAAAATGCTTCCCCTAAACTTTAACTTAATTTTGGAAGGATGATGAGTAAAATCTCCTTTAATTTAATTACTTATAGACCTAAATACCAGACAGTTAGAATATTTGTTTCTTTTAAAGCAGAAAAGCATAGGACTTCTATGGAAATTAAGAAATGTCAAAGAGGTGGTTCTGTTGGAAAGGTTAGTAGTTATAGACAAATATTTAAAAAACATAAGTGCAGCAGTTTTAAACATGTTTTGGTGCCCAGAATAACTTGTTGGTTTTGTTTTTCATTTTTTAACATAAATATCAACTGCCACCGTGTAATTGAGTCACAAACACAGTAGAATTCAGGAATTTTTATACTGAAATCTTTCTCCGTGAGCAAATCCCATCTCACCAAACAGAAAGATTTTGTTACTGTTTGTGTGTTTTAAAAGTGAGAAAGTCTTGTATTACATAATACTCTGTCTGGTGTTACATGTATCTGTGTACTTTCTTATTCCATTCCTCCTCTCATTTTTGTGTTCCTCAAAACATCTAGGACAGCATTTTTGGATGCCTGTACACAATTAAGAATATAGCACACTGGTTAAAAACCTGGATTCTGTAGCCAGGCTGCCTGAGTTCAAATCTTGGCTATGTAACTTTTAGCTGTATGACCTTTGCCGTTCATCCAAACCTTCTGTGCCTCTGTGCATCTATTAAATGTGAGTTGAATTAAATGTTTGTAGATTAAATAAATTGACACATGAAAAGCACTTAAAATACTATTTGGTACATATCAAGCTCTTAGTAAATGTTCCAAAGAGATCCATGTTTGTTCCCATTCCAAAGAAAGGTGATTCAAAAAAAAAAAAAAAAGTGAAAATTATCATTAATATCACATGCAAGTAAAATTTTGTTGAAGATCATTTAAAAGTGGTTGCAGCGGTACATCGACAGGGAACTGCCAGAAATTCAAGCCAGATTCAGAAGAGGACATGGAACATGGGATATCATTGCTGGTGTCAAAGGGACCTTGGTTGAAAGTAGAGAATACCATAAAGATGTTTACCTGTGTTTTATTGACTATGCAAAGGTTTTTGACTGGGTGGATCATAACAAATTATGGATAACATTGAGAAGAATGGGAATTCCAGATTCATTAACAGCCTGAGATATGCAGATGGGATAACCTTCCTTGCTGAAATCAAAGAGGACTTGAAGCACTTACTGAAGAAATCAAAGACTACAGCCTTTTATAAGACTATACCTTAAAATAAAGAAAACAAAATCCTCACAACTGGACCAATAAGCAATATCATGATAAACACAGAAAATATTGAAGTTGTCAAGGATTTCATTTTATTTGGATCCATAGTCAACGCGCATGGAAGCAACAGTTAAGAAATCAAATCACTTATTGTATTGGGCAAATATGCTGCAAAAGACCTCTTTAAAGTGTTAAAAAGCAAAGATATCACTCTGAGGACTAAGGTGCACCTAACCAAAGCCATGGTATTTTCAGTCATCTCATATGCATGTGATAGCTGGACCGTGAATAAGAAAGTCCAAAGAAGAATTGATGCCTTTGAATTATGTGGTGGTGAAAATATTGAATATACTATGGACTGGCTGAAGAAGGAACAAATCTGTCTTAGAAGAAGTGCAGCCAGAATGCTTCTTGGAATTGAGGATTTTGTCTCACATCTTTAGACATGTTATCAGGAGGGACCAGGCCCCAGAGAGGAACATCATGCTTGGTAAAGTAGAGAGCCAGTTAAAAAAAGGAAGACCCTCAATGAGATGGATTGACACAGTGGCTGCAACAAACACAGCAGTGATTAAGAGGAAGGTGCAGGACCAGGCAGTGTTTTGTTCTGTTGTACATAGAGTCTTTATGAGTCGGAACTGACTCGAAAGCACCTAATAACAACATTGTACCGATGCTGTGCTATATGTTTTGGGGCTGCCACAATGAACAAGACAGACATATCCACTGCATTCATAGAATTTACTGTTTAATGGAAGATTAAGACAAATGCACTGATCATTACAATAGAGTGTGTTAAGTATAGGGTAGCTTAGGATGCCACAGTTGCATAATGGAGGATCCTTACCGGGACTAAAGGGATCAGGAAAGTTTTCCTGGACTAAGTGATATCCAAACTGGAATCTGGAGGATGGGCAGGGACTTGCCATGTGATAGTGAATAGGATGGAAGAATAGAATTTCAAGCCAACAGGGTAGCCAGAGGGCACATATGTTAAAGGCCCACAGTCGGGAGAGAGCATGGTGCCTTTAAGAACTTGAAAGATTCTCAGTTAAACACAATATAAAGTTCAGGGTTAAGGGTGGCACACAAGGACATTTTATTCTGAGACAAATAGGAATTCATTGAAGGGACAGAAGAGGAGAAAGTCATGTTCAGGTTTTAGATTCCTTTAACTGCAATGTAAATAATGTATTGGAGTAAGTTAAAATTGGATACAGGGAGGCCAGCTAAAATGCCAGTGCAGCATCCAGGAGAGAAATATTAGAGTCTTGGAACTAGAGTGGTAGCTTTGGAAATAGGGAGAACTTGTGAAATTTGAGAGACCTTTATGGGGAGAGAATCAAAAGGACTTAATAATAGTAGGCTCCTGGATATAGAGTGAGAGGAAATAAGAAGGCCTAAATATGGCTTCCAGGTTCCTGGTTTGAGCACATTTAATGGTGGCATTTACTGAGCTAGGAAAAACTGGATGTAATAAATGGACATTGGCTGTTATTGCCACTCAGTAATTACTACAATTGGGTATTATTGGACAACTAATTGGGTGGTATTATTAATTATTATTAATAATACCACTTAACTGGTTGTAAAATACCAATAATATTGGTAATCATGTCTCAGTTTTCAACCAGGAACAATTCCCTCCTCAATATCAATCCATGTGTTTCTGGATGGAGTTGACACCACTTTCAGCCCCAGGAGTATAGTACATGACCCAAGCAGGGGCAACCAGTGCACCATATTCTCCTGGCCACACTGTAGAGTTGTTCATGAGAATTGAGATGGTCCAGTCAGAGTTGTGGAACCTGTTGAAAAGGACTTGGGAATGTGAATTGGTGAAGATGACACAGTTACCTTGAACTCACTGAGGGAATGTCTGAGAATGGAACCAACATAGTGAAAGGCAAAGCTTGGAGACAGGAGAAGCAAAGTCTTGATGACACCCTTTTAGTACTGATTCCAGCTATGTCTGAAACCATCTCTATCCCTTGTACTTGTCATTTCTGTACACTATAAATTGTCTTTTGGCTTAAGCCAGTTGAGTTGGGTTTTCTTTATACATATTAAAAAAAAACTGATAAAGATAATAAACCACCTATGAAAGAGCTAGTTGAGGGGAAAGACAATGAGTTCAGCCTTGGCTATGTCGAGTTCAAGGTGCTTGTGAGACATTTGAGTAGAGTGGGGAATATCCAGTAGAAAACTGAATATATGAATAAGAAGTAATGCCTGATGCAGTCTTCAGTAAAGATTTTTAGAAGGACATTTGGCAATACATTAAAAAAAAAAACCTTTAAAAAATGCTACTTTTGTTCACTCTCCTGCAGAGCCGTCTAGACTCAAGAGTTTGAAAGAAGTCATTCTTCACTGATTATTGGTCTATGCAAGTTTTCTACTTCTTGAACATTTGCACTCAACATTTACAAGGTATGTCCATTTCATTTAAAATTTACCAGTTGTGGTAGGCTGAATAATGTCCCCCAACCCCAAGATGTCCATGTCCTAATCACCAGAACCTGTGAATGCTACTTTATATGGGTGATTAAATTAAAGAGATTATCCTGGTGGTCCTGATGTAATCACAATGGTTCTTATAAGAGAAATAGCCATATGACAATGGAATCAGGGATTGGAGTGATGCACTTTGAAAATGCAGAAAGGGGCCAAGGAATACACAAGCCGAGGAACACAGGCATTTTCTAGAAACTGGAAAAGGTAAGTGAATGGAGTATTCCCTAGAGCCTCCAGAAGCAATGCAGCCCTGCCAATACCTTGACTTTAGCTTAGTGAGACAGATTTTTGACTTCCGGCTTCTAGAAATGTAAGAGGAATATGTTGTTTTAAGCTGTTAAGTATGGTAGTGGTAATAGGAGTAGGTGTGGGTATAACTGTTTGAAGTAATTTATGTGAGAGAAGTACTGGTTATTTGCATTTATCATGGAAATTATCTAGAGTCTTCTGTGTAATATATGAATCACAGAGTAGAAATTTTCTATTTTGGGCACCAAAAAAATGTTAATTTGATGGTGTAACAAGGCCGTTTGATCATGAATCAAACCCAGCTTGACTTAAGTTGCATTTCTTTAGGTAATATAATAATATGTTAGTCATTGCCTTCTTGAGTGACATTATGGATTGATTAAAGATAATTGTGAAGGTACTCTTTAAGTAACTGGAAATAGCTGTCTCTCGTCTCTCATTTGCTCAATGCTAATTATACATGACGTTCATTCAGTAGGAACACTTACTGATCTTTTGGCCTTTGTACGTGTTTCAATGGGAACAGTTTATTTTTGGCATATAGGTTTAATTTTAATTTAGTTGAGAAAAGTCGGATCCAGTACCGTCTATTTCTAATCTTTATAATGTAAGATTGCAACATAACCTTTAAGAAGGCAGGGAATTTTGACTGTTCATTAGTATTTGAAGTGCTAATAGCAGTGCCTGACACCCAGCTTATATTTGTTGAATGATGAATAAATGAATTAATGCTACATTTCTTTCTTTTATATCTTAAATCTTTTTTCATGGGCTAATGTATTTTTTCTTTTCTTTTCTGACAATTAAATGATCAGAATTTATTCATCTTGGGCGTTTGTCTGTAGATAGGTGCAGGATGGTGTCTAAGAGGAAAAACTTAAACTTTTGGGGGTGTGTGAGAGAAACTGTTACTAGAGTTTGCTTTTTTCTTGGGAAGGATTGAGTAAAATGGCATGAACTGCCACAGAGACCTTTTGGGAAGGAAAGCATCATAACCACTATCCTTTTTTTTCTTTTTTTTAATTTGCTTATTTAAATCTGTTGGGATGGACTTGGGTGCCACTGACCAAGACCATGAGACTAAAGTTCGTAAGGATGATGCTGGTCTGTGAGGTGCCAGACACTCATGGCAGTCTTGATCCAGCCCTCCTGGTAGCAGGTGTGTACCCTAGAGAAGTAGCTATGTGAGTGAATCTAAAGATCTGTCACATTTGTGACATATTTGGAGTCTTAGCCTATTTTGGTCGGAGCTTCCTTGGTTGGGTAGAGTATTAAGCTGAATGGGTTGTCTTAAGAATCCCTGTAGCTGGGGCAGGGCTCTGCCCTGGAGGCTGTGGCAGAGTGGAAGCAGACATCTCAGACACAGCTGCAGTGCTTCAGAAATCCTGTAGACTCTTGAAGTTTCAGCTATACCCTCCAGACCTCCGGCGTGAGCAGTGGTGACGGCCACAGACTGCTCATTCTGGAATAACCATATTCCAGAAAAGGTGGCGGACTTTCCAGTCTCAGGTAGACACATCTGATTGCTAGCATCAGAGTCAGGGGAGAAGCAGGCAAGACTGATCTATAGAATGAGTTAGCACTCTGGGAAGGTCTTAGACACATAGGGAATGGGATCCCTAGGGGAGCAGTAATAAATTCCTGCCAATCTAGGTAAATAGATTTCAGTGTTGCATTGGAGCTGCTTTATCAGATGGCCAGGACTATTCTGCCTTTCTCTTCTAATAAATACCACTGTCTTGATAATTATTCATAGGTCATTGTTCATATCCCAAAATACTTAGTAGGACAATGCCAGTTATAAAGCATTGTTGGGTTTTCTTTGATTTCCTTCACTTACCACCTGCTTCTTAATTCACATGGGTTTTGATTGCCTTACAGTGAATTTCCTTGTCCAACTAACTTGTGTCATTACAAGGTGTGGAGTTCATAGATATCAGCCTCTTGAAGTCTTCCAAGGAGTCCTGGTGGTGCAGTGGTTAAGTGCTAGTCTGCTAACCAAAAGGTTGGAGGTTTGAACCCACCAGCCGCTCTGCAGGAGAAAGATGTGACAGTATGCTTCTGTAAATATTGCAGCCTTGGAAATCCTACGGAGCAGTTCTGTTCTGTCCTATGGGGTCGCTAGGAGTCGGAATCGACTCAATGGCAAAGGGTGAGGTCTTCCCATCTAATTCTGTTCCCAGCTGAATTGCATTGCAGAGAATGGTAGCAGACTTGACTAGGGGGTAACGATACCTCCTAAGCTACCTTTGACAGCATTTGAGTCAACTATGGCCAGCCAAGTCATACCTTGAAGGTAAAAAATAAGCAAGGATTGATTGATTTATCTTAATATATTTTTCATACACATGCCTCTGCAAGTTGCTTTCAAGTTTCTTTTGCTCTTTGGCAGAATTTCTTATAGGTTTCTGATACATCATTGGTAAGCATTACTAGTTTCAAGGGCTTTTGAAACTTTGGATTTGCCATTTCATTTCCATGAGTGTTTCTATGGTAGAGGAAGGAGAGGAAAAATGCTAATGTTCTACCATAACCATAAATTCTGGATTTGGATACTTTTTTTGTGGCAGAAACAGTGGTGTTCCATCAAATTTCTCAGGAATCTTGTGTGGAGCCATATCACTATATGACTTAAGTGGATCATAGGTATAAATGACATATGCCACTTCCAACATGAAGCTTAGAAGAGCCACCGTGAAAATCTCCAGCTCTCTTTTTCTTTGCACTGGTGACTAAGAAGGCCATATGTTATAGCTGGTTCAGCTACAAAATGGTAGAGTCTCCATTGTCCTGGATTCCTGGAACAGAGTCTCCCGATGGCCTAACAAGTAGTGGGAGCCCCCTGACAAATAGTGTGAGCCACAAATAATTTTTTTTTTTTGTACGAGACACTAAAATTTTGGGGGTAGTTTGTTACTACATTTGCCTGTCCTAATGTATTCTTTTTACACATACCTAAGCCATCAGACTCTTTTAAGAAGTTGGTGGCAAAATGAAAAAATTTCCAGATCACTTAGTGGCTTTGCATTCAAAGTTGAATATGGCATATATGTTTGTTGGTTGAAAAAATAAATAGGGATGGCAGAGAGATCATTCTCTAACAGAAGTGGAGAATGGTGTTTGACCATATCTGCCTGCTGTATACCAGCCTGGCTTTTTTAGTAAAGTGAGCATGTTATCAGTGTTTATTCTCCTAGAATAGGAGGGGCCCCTTGTTCTGAAATGATTAGAGCTCTTATACTTAAAATGTTAAAGTGAATGGTTACCTTTTTTATACTGTTCTGTATGGCTACTAACCAAAAGGTCTGCAGTTTGAATCCACCGGCTACTCCTTAGAAACCCTATGGGACAGCTCTCCTCTGTCCTCTAGGGTCACTATGAGTCAGAATCGACTCCATGGTGATGGGTTTGGTTTTGGGGTGGTAGTCATTACTTACTGACACTTGTCTGTTATGTCTAGTCAATGTGCTAAGAGAGATTGTTTGAATAATGTCAAGTATTAAGCAAGGTCTTTAGACCTCTCTCTGTTTTTTCATTTGCCTTTTGGGTTTTTGCTGCTTGTTGACGTCAACACCAGAAGATTGAAAGAGGAAAAAAGAGGACATGAAACTCTTTTCCTACACACTAATAGTCTAATTTTTAAGGGTATCTCAGGGTGTTGTTAACCTCTATTTACAAGTTTCAGGAGTGTGTGTGTGTGTGTGTGAGAGAGAGAGAGAGAGAATTAACCATGGATTTTTAAAGTGTCCACACACTCTAGTTCTAGAAACTTAAGATTGCTACTAACTGAAAAATATCTTCCATAATAACAAAAAAGCCCTTATTTTCAAGTGGTTTAGTGACTTCCTGTGCTGATTTGATAATAAAATAACTCAAAATATTAGCAAATAGAGAAATCTGTTTGTTCAAAAAAGTTAAATGTGTATACTTTACACCTGTGGCAAATAAAATATAATTATTACGTTTACCTTTGAACTTAATCAAAATCAGCTTTAAGTTTATTGAACACCATCTAGTAAGGCACCTGACCCTTTTTATTTTCTTGAAATCATAGACTATTTTGTTCAGTATGTGGTTTAAATCATGGAAACATAGTTAATTTCTCAAGTAATTTCTTCAAGACTTGGGGTTTCTCTGTTTAAAGGAATCCAGAAGCCAATCCAGGAGTTACAGTATGGACGGTAACTCTCTACCACCTGAAAGTTCTTTAGACTCCGTAAGTGATGTTTTCTGAGGTGGAATAAATGGATAGATTCCAAATAGTAGAGATAAATGGAATATTCTAGTCTTTAATAACGGAACAAAAACTATGGAAATAGTTTGGGGGAACACAGCTTGGCAATGAAAGGAGTAAAATTTAAAATTAACTTGTAAGGATGAATCTCGATTATATAACATGGAGTGAAAGAAGAACATATACGTTATAGTTCCATTTATAAAAAAATTAAAAAACAAAACTAAACAGTATCTTGCTTAGGGACACATGGGTGGTAAAACCTTAAAAAAAGCATGAAAATGCTGAACACAAAATACAAACAAGTGCTTACTTTGGGTTGGTGGTTGGGAGAGGATTGCAATTAGGGAGCAGTTTATATGGAAGCTTCTAAGCTACTTTTTATGTCTTATTTCTCGATTTGAGTTATGTATACACAGATGTTCATTTTTTTCTACTTTAAACTGTAGTATGTTTTCTGTACTTCTTATTATGCTATGTTGTACCATAAAAATGAAAATGACAGTAAGTTCAATATGAGTTGATGATGTGATATAACTTGCTCAAAAGTTAGTTGCTGTCATAGATGATTTTATTACAAGTTTGGAGTTGAGGAAATTGAAGGTGTTTCACTGTATAGTCTTGATCAGACCTTTAGTACTTTGCTCAGTTTCTAGCACTTCACTTTAAGAGCGATATAGACAAACTAGGAGTGTTTAGGGGACAGTGATGAGGCTGATGATGATTCTTGAAACTCCACTACATGTGGAACAACTGAATGAGGAATTGAGATCATAGAATTGAAGGGCAGGCATGAGAATGAAAGCTTAGATTTATGTTACAAACTCCAAAGCATAGGATCAGAATCATTGAATGGATAATACAAGGAAGTAGATTTTGTCTTAACGGAGCCAAGAACTAATCATATTTGTTCAATGTGTTGCCTTGAGAAGTAGTGAGTTTCCCATTGGTGGGGATGTTCTAGCACAGAATGGATGATCTGCTAGTGGAATATTATCAGGAGGTGGCCTGTTGGATCTCTTAGGACCCTGAGATTCTTAGAAAGTTTTCAGAAACCTCTAATTAACCTGAAATTTATATTTAATATCTCCTACGTGAGTAGCAGCATAGTTTAGTGACTAAGAGTTCAGAGACTGGAGTGAGATACTTGGATTGAATCCTGGCTTTGCCAATTACCAACTCTATAACCTTGAGTGAGTTACCTAATCTCTCTGTGCATGCTTTCTACAATCTGTAAAGTGGGGATTGGCATCTACCTCACAGAGTAGTTATAAGACTTAAATGAGTGCCACATAATAAGCACCACTAAATTGTTTGTTTATTTTTTTTAAATTTGTATTATTCTTTAAGTGAAAGTTTACAAACCAAGTCAGCCTCTCATACAAAAACTTGTATACACCTTGCTATACTCCTAGTTGTTCTCCTTCTAATGAGACAGCACACTCCTTCCCTCCACTCTATTTTTGTGTCCATTTGGCCACCTTCTGTCCCCCTCTGCCCTCTCATCTCTTCTCCAGACAGGAGCTGCCCACATAGTCTTATGTGTCTACTTGATCCAAGGAGCTCACTCTTTACCAGTATCATTTTCTATCCCATGGTCCAATCCAATCCCTGTCTGAAGAGTTGGCTTTGGAAATGGTTCCTGTCTTGGGCTAACAGAAGGTCTGGGACCATGACCTCTGGGGTCCTTTTAGTCTCAGTCAGACCATTAAGTCTGGTCTTTTTACAAGAATTTGAGGTCTGCATCCCACTGCTCTCCTGCTCCCTCAGGGGTTCTCTGTTGTGTTCCCTGTCAGGGCAGTCATCGGTTGTAGCCGGGCACCATCTAGTTCTTCTGGTCTCAGGCTGATATAGTCTCTGGTTTATATGGCCCTTTCTGTCTCTTGGGCTCATAATTACCTTGTGTTTTTGGTGTTCTTCATTCTCCTTTGGTCCAGGTGGGTTGAGACCAATCGATGCAGCTTAGATAGCCGCTTGCTAGCATTTAGAACCACAGATGCCACTCTCCAAAGTGGAATGCAGAATGCTTTCTTAATAGATTTTATTATGCCAATTGAACTTAGATGTCCCCTGAAACCATGGTCTCCAAACCCCCGCCCCTGCTACGCTGGCCTTCAAAGCATTCAGTTTATTCAGGAAACTTCTTTGATTTGCTTTAGTCCAGTGGTGCTGACCTCTCCTGTGCTGTGTGTTGTCTTTCCCTTCACCTAAAAAAGTTCTTATCTACTATCTAATTAGTGAAAACCCTCTCCCTCCCTTCCTCCCTGCTCTTGTAACCGTCAAAGAATATTTTCTTCTCTGTTTAAACTATTTTTTGAGTTCTTATAATAGTGGTCTCATACAATATTTGTCCTTTTACAACTGACTAATTTCACTCAGCATAATGCCTTCCAGATTCCTCCATGTTATGAAATGTTTCACGGATTCATCATTGTTCTTTATAGATGCGTACTATTCCATTGTGTGAATACAAATGTTTATTTTTAAAATAAACAACTTCTTCTGAGGATTAGTTACTCAGCTTTGAATTAATTACACTTGTGTTTGGTTTAAATCAAAAAAACTTTTTCCCTCTTTCTGTGAGTAAATATTTTAAATTATCCCCTGAATTATAAGGAAACTAGAGTTTTATTGTTTTTTTAATCTTGGGAGCTTGAAATTCTTACAATTCTGAATGTAGAAGTTTTTTTTCATTAAAAAAATCTTTTTAAAATTTTATTGTGCTTTAGGTAAAAGTTTACAGTGCAAATTAGTTTCTCATTCAAAAATTTTTACACAAATTGTTTTGTGACATTGATTGCAATCCTTGCAATATGTCAGCACTCTCTCACTTTCCCTTTACACCCCAGGTTCCCTGTGTCCATTCATCCGGTTTTCCTGTCCCTTCTTGCCTTCTCGTCTTTGCTTTTGGGCAGGTGTTGCCCATTTGGTCTGTATACTTGATACACTTGATTGAACTAAGAGGCACATTCCTCACATTATTGTTATTGTTTTTTTTTATAGACTTGTCTAACCTTTGGCTGAAAGGTAGACTTCCGGAGTCGCTTCAGTTCTGAGTTATCAGGGTGTCCAGGGGCTGTAGTCTCGGGGTTCCTCCAGTCCCTGTCAGACCAGTAAGTCTGTTTTTTTTTTTTTTTTAATTCAAATTTTGTTCTACATTTTTCTCCTGCTGTATCCAGGATCCTCTATCGTGATCCCTGTCAGAGCCATTGGTGGTGGTAGCTGGCTGCCATCTAGTTCTTCTGGGCTTAGGCTGATGGAAGCTGTGATTCATGTGGTCCTTTGGACTAATATTTTCCTTGTGTCTTTGGTTTTGAAGTGTAGAACTTTTAACTAAAAATCTCTTAGCTCGACTTAAGTGGTTTTAAGCCAAAACCAAACCCATTGTCGTCGAGTTGGTTCTGACTCATAGTGACCCTATAGGACAAAGTAGAATTGGCCCCATTGGGTTTCCAAGGAACAGCTGGTGGTTTCGAACTGTCAACTTTTTGTTTAGCAACTGAGCTCTTAACCACTGTGCCACCGGGGCTCCTAAGTGGCTTTAGAATAACTTTATTACGTAATCACCCAACCAAAAAAACCAAACCCATTGCCGTTGAGTTGATTCTGCAAAAAATCTTGAGAGAACAATCCAGCCCCCTACTTATTCTCTGTATTAGTTAGCATATTTGCCAAGTCACCTTGCCTTTGAGGGATTGCTGCAAAACTGCTCCCATGGTTGAACTTTTATGTTACTCATTCAGCCATCACTAATAGGAGGTGACTTGTCTATTAAAAGTTAATGATGGTGAGCTAGGGAGTGTCCCATTTTCAGTTTATGTGCAGCAGTGGAAGGGGCAAAATCAGTTTATCTCAATTAAAATGTAACTTTTTACTTTGGAAGCTTGAATTCTAGACACACCACGTCCTGCTGTTGGAAAAGCATTTTGCAGGATAAGGGATGCCGTGGTGATATTCTGGATAAGGCGATATTCTAGAGCCCACAGAAAAGGATATTTTCAGGTCATAAATGGAAAGCAGTGCAATGATTAAATTCAGGCTTACTTTCTAGGGATGTTGGTAAGGTTTTTCTTGAAAATTGTAGTGATAGAAAAAAGGGAGAATTATTAAGTTTAGGTTTATAATAGGAAGAAAGGAAGAAAGAAAAGAAATGAGGAATCATGGAAGGAAGTTTATTTCTTTAGAGCTAATTTACACAGGTACATTTCCTGCAGATAATAGGTAGTGGTTGGATGGGGATAGGAGACAGGGAGATGTAAGTTCATTAGGAGCAGAGCATACCTGGGCAGTAGTTAGACTTGAACTTCAAGTTATAAGCTAATATTCACATGAGCTTTGAGAAATATAACTGGTATCTTAGTCATCTAGTGCTGCTATAACAGAAATACCAAAATGGATGGCTTTAAAAACCCAACAAACCCAAAGAGAAGTTTATTCTCCCAGTCCAGTAGGCTAAAAGTCTGAATTTAGAGCACTAACTCCAGGGGAAGGCTTTCTGTCTCTGTCAGCTCTGGAGGAAGGTCCTTGTGATGTATTAGTCTTCCCTTGGTCTAGGAGCATCTCAGTGCAGAAAACTCAGTTCCAAAGGGCACGCTCTGCTCCTGGTGCTACTTTCTTGATGATATGAGGTCCTTATATCTGTATGTTCGCTTCTCTCTTTTATATCTCAAAAGAGATTGGCTTTTTAATCTTGTAAAATCTCATCAATATAACTGCCACTGATCCATCTTATTACATCATAGTGATAGGATTTACAACATATAGGAAAATCACATAAAATGGTGGACAATCACATAAAATGGTGGACAATCACACAATACTGAGAATCGTGGCCCAGCTAAGTTGACAGATATTTTGGGGGGACACAATTCAATCCGTGACTCTTGGTTTGTCCCAACCTCACAGTCTTACCTATTACATACGTTCTCAGGAATGGTCTAAGCATTGTACCTCTGTAGGAGGTAGAGATAGGGCTGGGGACTGCAAGCTCTAAGTGGCTCTAGGTGACTCTGGAGATAGTATAAACCTGCTTATCAGGGCTTTCTGGATTTGGTATGACCTAGTATATCAGTCAGGATAGGCTGAATAATGCTGTCCTAGCAAAGGACCCCAAATCTCAACGGCTTACAACCTCAAAGATTTATTTTTCCTTATGCTATTTCTTTCCCCTACCTCCACCCCCTTCATCACAATCCATTTGTGACTGGAAGAGTAGACTTTCCACCTTTTCCTCTTTTGTTGGGACTTCTAAGTCACAATCTTCTCCTTCCTACAGGGGAAATTCTCTGGGGTCCTAATTGTTGAATGACTGTCATGAAACAAAAGTAATCAGAAAGAGTAGAAAACAAAAAAAATTGGGGTAATATTTTAAAAATGTTACTCCTGTTAAATATGTAGCAAAGCTAAAATGTTAAAAATATAAATATGAAAGCTAATAGACAAATGCTGATTCATTTGACATATAGAGAAATAAAGCCTGATTACTAGATCTGTGGCCTTTATAACCTAATAGGTGAATGGTAATATCATTCAAATATCAATTGAATTGGTGGATCTTAATGTCAATCACTGTCCTGGTGACACAGTGTTTAAGTGCTCGACTACTAACAGAAAGATCGGTGGTTCAAATACTCCAGCCACACTACAGGAGAAAGACGTGGCAATCTGCTTCTGTAAAAATTACAGCCTTGGAAACCCTATCGGGCTGTCCTATAGAACCACTATGAGTCAGAATCAACTCCATGGCAGCAGGTTTGGTTTTGGTTTAATGTCATTCAATCAGGTGAGAATGGCGAGAAATTTTGAGGGAGAAAGTCAAGAGTTCTGTTAATATTTGTTAGCTTAAACAGGTGTAATTACTAGTGATTGCCAACCTCCTTCCCTCCCTCCCTGACTCCCTCCATACCTTCCTTCCGTCCTTCTTCTCTTCCTCCATTCTTTCCTTCCATCCTAAGATATTTTGATAATGACAATAATTTAATGACACATTCTGAGCTCTGTGCTTAGGATATCTGTGGGTTCTAAGGCATTGTCTTAGCCTAGGTTGGGCATGCTCTGGGGGAATGAGGAATGTCACCAGAGGTGCTGGGATGAACTTCCCATGGTTTCTCAGATGCTTCTTGCTGGGTGAACAGGGTAGGACTTGGGGCTCAGGTTGCCAAGATGGTGCTAAATGCCCCTCCGTTTGGTGCACAGTGCCTTGATGGACGCTTTTGAAAAGAAAATTTAAGCTTCTAAGCTTGAAAACATTTCCAGTTTCCATCTTTTTCATGGGAATTTATTGAACGTCAGTAAGTCAAATGTTTTTCTTATTAAGTAGAGACTTAATCATGTAGCATGACAAAGTAAAGAAAGACAAAAGATCCACAATTCCCAAGAATGGGCAATTCCCCTGAAGGGCTGAATCTTTCAGTGAAGCTGTTTGTTTGGCCTGGGTTTTCTCTGAATTTATTATTCTCCTCACTTTGGCCCAGTTGAGACCTCGATTGTTTCTGACTATCCTTCCGAAACCCTATCGCTCTTTCTAGGGCTTATGGTCAGAATAGAGAGCTACTCAAGAGGCTTGTGGGGCCTCAGACAAATGCCTTTTGCTTCTCAACTCCTTTTTGTTGTTGTTAGGTGCCGTCGAGTCGGTTCCGACTCATAGCGACCCGATGCACAACAGAATGAAACACTGCCCGGTCCTGAGCCATCGTTACAATCGTTGTTATGTTTGAGCTCATTGTTGCAGCCACTGTGTCAGTCCACCTTGTTGAGGGTCTTCCTCTTTTCCGCTGACCCTGTACTCTGCCAAGCATGATGTCCTTCTCCAGGGACTGATCCCTCCTGACGACACGTCAAAGTATGTAAGACACAGTCTCGCCATCCTTGCCTCTAAGGAGCATTCTGGCCGCACTTCTTCCAAGACAGATTTATTCGTTCTTTTGGCAGCCCATGGTATATTCAATATTCTTCACCAACACCACAATTCAAAGGCATCAATTCTTCTTTGGTCTTCCTTATTCATGTCTAGCTTTCACACACATATGATGTGTTTGAAAATACCATGGCTTGGGTTAGGTGCACCTTAGTCTTCAGGGTGACGTCTTTGCTCTTCAACACTTTGAAGAGGTCCTTTGTAGCAGATTTGCCCAATGCAATGTGTCTTTTGATTCCTTGACTGCTGCTTCCATGGCCATTGATTGTGTATCCAAGTAAAATGAAATCCTTGACAACTTCAATCTTTTCTCCATTTATCGTGATGTTGCTCATTGGTCCAGTTGTAAGGATTTTTGTTTTCTTTATGTTGAGGTGTAATCCATACTGAAGGCTGTGGTCTTTGATCTTCATTAGTAAGTGCTGCAAGTCCTCTTCACTTTCAGCAAGCAAGGTTGTGTCATCTGCATAATGCAGGTTGTTGATGAGTCTTCCTCCAATCCTGATGCCCCGTTTTTCTTCATATAGTCCAGCTTCTCGTATTATTTGCTAGGCATACAGATTAAATAGGTATGGTGAAAGAATACAACCCTGACACACACCTTTCCTGACTTTAAACCAGTCAGTATCCCCTTGTTCCGTCTGAACAACTGCCTCTTGATCTATTTAAAGGTTCCTCACCAGCACAATTAAGTGTTCTGGAATTCCCATTCTTCGCAGTGTTATCCATAGTTTGTTATGATCTACACAGTCAAATGCCTTTGCATAGGCAATAAAACACAGGTAAACACCCTTTTGATATTCTCTGCTTTCAGCCAGGATCCATCTGACATCAGCAATGATATCCCTGGTTCCACATTCTCTTCTGGAACTGGCCTGAATTTCTGGCAGTTCCCTGTCGATATACTGCTGCAGCCGCTTTTGAATGATCTTCAGCAAAATTTTGCTTGCGTGTGATATTAACGATATAATTCTATAATTTCCACATTCAGTTGGATCACCTTTCTTGGGAATAGGCATAAATATGGATCTCTTCCAGTCAGTTGGCCAGGAAGCTGTCTTCCATTTTTCTTGGCATAGATGAGTGAGCACCTCCAGCACTGCATCTGTTTGTTGAAACATCTCAATTGATATTCCATCAATTCCTGGAGCCTTGTTTTTCACCAATGCCTTCAGAGCAGCTTGGACTTCTTCCTTCAGTACCATCAGTTCCTGATCATATGCCACCTCTTGAAATGGTTGAATATCAACTAATTCTTTTTGGTATAATGACTTTGTGTATTTCTTCCATCTTCTTTTGATGCTTCCTGCGTCGTTTGATATTTTCCCCATAGAAGCCTTCAGTATTGCAACTCGAGGCTTGAATCTTTTCTTCAGTTCTTTCAGCTTGAGAAACGCTGAGTGTGTTCTTCCCTTTTGGTTTTCCATCTCCAGCTCTTTGCATATGTCATTATAATACTTTACTTTGTCTTCTCAAGCGGCCCTTTGAAATCTTCTGTTCAGTTCTTTTACTTCATGAATTCTTCCTTTTGCTTTAGCTGCTCAACGCTCAAGAGCAAGTTTCAGAGTCTCCTCTGACATCCATCCCGGTCTTTTCTTTCTTTCTGTCTTTTCAGTGACCTCTTGCTTTCTTCATGGATGATGTCCTTGATGTCATTCCACAACTCGTCTGGTCTTCGGTCACTAGTGTTCAATCCATCAAATCTATTCTTGAGATGGTCTCTAAATTCATGTGGGTTATACTCAAGGTCATATTTTGGCTCTTGTGGACTTGTTCTGATTTTCTTCAGTTTCAGCTTGAACTTGCATATGAGCAATTGATGGTGTATTCCACAGTCGACCCCTGGCCTTGTTCTGACAGCTGATATTGAGCTTTTCCATCGTCTCTTTGCACAGATGTAGTCAATTTGATTTCTGTGTGTTCCATCTGGCAAGGTCCATGTGTATAGTCGCCGTTTATGTTGGTGAAAGAAGGTATTTGCAATGAAGAAGTCATTCGTCTTGCAAAATTCTACCATTCGATCTCCAGCATTGTTTCTATCACCAAGGCCATATTTTCCAGCTGCTGATCCTTCTTCTTTGTTTCCAACTTTTGCATTCCAATCACCAGTAATTATCAATGCGTCTTGAATGCATGTTCAATCAATTTCAGACTGTAGCAGCTGATAAAAATCTTCTATTTCTTCATCTTTAGCCCTAGTGGTTGGTGCGTAAATTTGAATAATAGTTGTATTAACTGGTCTTCCTTGTAGGTGTATAGATATTATCCTATCACTGACAGCATTGTACTTTAGGATAGATCTTGAAACGTTCTTTTTGACAATGAATGCAACATCATTCCTCTTCGAGTTGTCATTCCCAGCATAGTAGACTATGTGATTGTCTAATTCAAAATGGCCAATGCCAGCCCATTTCAGCTCACTAATGCCTAGGATATTGATGTTTATGCGTTTCATTTCATTTTTGACAATTTCCAATTTTCCTAGATTCATACTTCGTACATTCTAGGTTCTGATTATTAATGGATTTTTGCAGCTGTTTCTTCTCATTTTGAGTCATGCCGCATCAGCAAATGAAGGTCCCAAAAGCTTTACTCCATCCACGTCATTAAGGTTGACCCCACTTTGAGAAGGCAGCTCTTCCCCAGTCATCTTTTGAGTGCTTTCCAACCTGGTGGGGGGCTCATCTTCCAGCACTATATCAGACAAGGTTCCGCTGCTATTCATAAGGTTTTCACTGGCTAATGCTTTTCAGAAGTAGACTGCTGGGTCCTTCTTCCTAGTCTGTCTTAGTCTGGAAGCTCAGCTGAAACCTGTCCTCCATGGGTGACCCTGCTGGTATCTGAATACTGGTGGCATAGCTTCCAGCATCACAGCAACACACAAGTCCCCGCAGTACGACAACCTGACAGACACGCAGGGGAAACTCCTTTTTAGAAAGGTAAATTCCCTTATAATGAAAAACAAAGTCTTTAAAGGCAGCCTGAGTACTATGTAGGCTAATTGAATAAGCCCAGATAATGGAGATTTTTTACTCTGTTTTTATAGGGTAGCTATGAGTTGGAATTGACTTGATGGCAATGAGTTAATGACAATTTATGCTTTTTCTTTTGTTTCAACTCTTTGTATTCAAAATTTATATACAAGAATTTACTTTCTTACTTTTGTAAAATAAATTTACTTTTTCTGTGGAAAATGAGAAGCTAGTACTACTTCAGAATCATGGAAAAGGGAGGCAATAGTGGAGTGGTAAGCTGATTATATACAAGACATATTTTTAAATGTTTCTCCTATGAACTGTTTATTCATCCACTTATTCCTAAATGTGTATTATATATTGGTCTTCTACTGCATGCTCAGGGTTATTTGTAAGGATGATGTGAAATATAGGGAAATGTTAAGATCAAGTATTTGATTTTAGGCTGCTTACAGGACTTGGAAAGAGAAGATATACATTTGGGAAAATAGCTACCAGTACCAGACAAGATATGACAAGTGCCGAGTAAGCAGAGCAAAATACAGGCTATGGGAGTTTAGCAAGCGTGCAGTCCCTTGACGCAGCATGGTCTCAGAAGGCTCCTTGGAAGAAATAGAATTAGAGTCAGGATTTGAAGTCTGGATTAACAGAGAAGGGAATGTTTTCAGTGAGAGAAGAAACAAAGGCACTAAGATGGGAAAGTACAGTTTATGTTTGGGGGCAGGGTGGTGACAGAAATGAGTAGATCAGTTTGTTTGGAGCAGAAAGCTGAATTCAACCCTCCCACCGTGACTGCCAGTTGCATTAACTGAAATGTAATTTTGAAGTAAAGCCTCAATTTCTTACTTACTATCCTGAGCCTCTGTGTCCTTATTTGTACAATGGGAATAGTCTTGTCTACTAGCCATGTGTTGGAATTGACTCGAGGGCACACAACAACAACAACCAGTCATGGATATCATAAGGAGTAAATGAGATATGATGCTAAAAGGTAGGTGCCGAGCAGATTTTCTGACACTTTGTCACCCCTCCTCACTGAATTCCTTGGGTTCAGATGTAATACTGTAAAGAAATTTCCTGCTCTCCATATGTTGTTGTTAACTGCCATGCACAGTGGAATAAAATGCTGCTCGGTCTTGTACCACCTCCGTGATCGGTTGTGGACACTTGTGATTCACTGGCTGATTATTGGAATTAGGTCACCAGGCCTTTCTTCCTAGTCCATCTTAGTCTGGAAATTCAGTTGAAACTTGTTCAGTAGCAGCAACGCGCAAGCCTCCACCTATAGATGTGCAGTGGCTGAGCATGAGGTGCGTTGGTCAGGAATCAAGCCCAGATCTCCTGCATGGAAGGAGAGCATTCTACCACTGAACCACCACTGCTCACACTCCCACTCGTGGATTATTTTAAATTTGAATCTTACGCATTCTCTAGTCCAGTTTATAGTGATCTCTGGTTTAAGAGAGTTTTCTCAGCATAAACCATCTCTATGTGCAAAGGAGGCCAATGTCACATCCAGGAGCTTCAAATAACCCATCTTTAATTAGTTCAGGGTGTCTAGAGCATAATGAACTAAAAGGGAGTGGTTGGAGATAAGAAAGCATACTTTCCTTTTTGTAGTTACATCAGTATCTTCTATGACATGAACTTCGCTGTAAACAATTGGCAATGTATATGACACTGCTCTAAGGAATTCCATTAAAAATTGAATGCTATTGCATTGGGTCCATAGAGGAAGGTGGATTAGAACTGGGAAGAGGGAGCATTGTACTGTCTAATCCCTATGCCACGTTAGGATGTTTACACCAGCTTGAGTGGTTGTGATGGGGCTGTCTACATCATTTGGTTCTTATCCTTGTTACTCATTCTTTCTACTGTGGAATTAAATCCCTGCAGTGGAAAAGGGAGGAGTTACTTGCCAGGCCATATGGAGTAGAAAACAACAGATTGACGTAGATTTTGGTAGAAGCTGAAGATGTATAAACTTAGCCTCCCAGGGGATAACCTTGGAGAAAACTTAGCCTCCCAGGGGATAACCTTGGAGAACTCTTAAATGGCATCCTCACAGGGTTGTTTAATTTTCATTATCTAAATAAAAAACTCAAGATTCCAAAGTTAGTTTATGGAAAATGGGCAAGAGAGGACAAATGGTGCGAGGTATGCAATTTCACTGCTTTTGCTTATGTTTCCAGTTTGGAGAAGCTGGAAAAGAAGAATGCTCCTCTTTGATTTGATGTAATTCTGCCTGGGCATATGTACAGGAGATTCTTGGACTTCATCTTCAGAAACTTGGGTTTCTTTGGTCCTACACTAGGCAGAGTATTCAAATAAGCTAATGTTAAGTATGAATGAGCCAAGGAAACTGGGACACTGGAAGTATCTGTATGTTTCCAAGCAGGATTGGAGAAGGTTCCTCCTGGAATCTAATCCTGATAACCCATGGATTTGTTGATTAATGCAGCATTAAATCCACAGTGTACCTGAATTATATTTAGGAATCTAGCTTCTTGCTCTAACTCACTCATCATAAACTTACTGAACAACTGCAGTGGGATTAATTACTTTTGTGTGTGGACTTTATAGCCCATGGGCTTGTAACTCCTACTCAGGTGATTGCGTGATAAGGTAATTGTGGCCTACCAAGGGAGTTGGTCAGTTTTGCCTTAAAAGAGAGCCAATTCCAGAGCATAGGGAGGAGCCTACCACCAAGAAAGGAGAGACCAACAGGAGAGATCCAGTGGCAGAGACCCAGCAGTAGTAGACAGCAAGGTGGGCTTCCTGACCCACAGAGAGAGAAAGAAAGCTTAGCGCCTTTGGGAAGATACTGAGGGTCAGGGAGAGGCATGCCTGTGAGCACAGCTGGAGAGAGGCTATTCTTATGGAAGAACTGTGTGCGTCCTGAGTGTTCTTGAGCCTGAATTGTAACTGTATCTTCCCTAATAAACCCCATAATTGTGAGCATGGTCTGTGAGTTCTGTGAACTATCAAACCCAGTAGAGAGTGCTGTGAGAAGGACGGTTGGTGTCAGAATTAGTAAAGATGGCAGAGAGAGGAGGCTTGTCTGGCCTCTACCTCATGAGAGTCAGCCTTGTGCTGTTGCTCTTGATTCTTCTCCCTACTTGTGAAGTTAGAGGACGTCAGATACCACCCCAAATCATTTTTACAGTAACTATTACGTATCAGGAACCCTGGTGGCACAGTGGTTAAGAGCTTGGCTGCTTACCAAAAGGTCAGCAGTGTGAATACACCAGCAGCAACTTGGAAACCCTATGGGGCAATTTTACTCTGTCCTATAGCGTCGCTGTGAGTCAGAATTGACTCAACAGCAATGGGTTTTATTATGTACCAGGAAATATGTTAGGTCCTAGGTATAAAAAGATGAACAAGACACAGTTATTGCTGAATTGAGAACATTTACAGTCTAGTGAAAAGAGTTGTTTGTAAAATACTAATAAAAAATAAAAATAAGAATAATGTGCTAAGTATTATGATAAAGGAATCTGTAGTGTACTGTGGTAGCAAAGAGAAAAAAGTATTTCAATCTGATGGGTAGAGGGACAGTTCAGATAAGGCTCTATAGAAGAGCTGACCCTACAGCAGCTCTTTTAGGATGAGAAGGAGCATGCCTTGCAAAAGAGAGACAGTGGGCGTTATAGGCAGAGGCTAAAGCATGGCTTTGTGGGAATGAGGTGGGGGTAAACCACAAGAGTTATTCAATGGATTAGCCCTCATTTCTTTTAATTTCTATAGGATAACCTACACAAACCAAAAATGAAGCAGACATATCACAGAAAGCTCCAGATTAATTGACAAAGAGGCCGTAAGAGACAAGGAAGAGGAATGAGAAAGCAGAAATAGACTTTAAGTTAGAAGACAGGCAAGCAAGAGTGGATCAGTCAGGGGGTCCTGACAGGAAACATGCATACTCAGAACACCTGAACTGATTAATGATGGGGCTATTTTAGGGCCAGGTTAAGGGAATCAACAAAGGATGGTGAGGCACCCCCAGCGTAGCAATAGCAGGAAGTCATTTCTACTCTTAGGCCTGAAAGAGCAAGAGAAGAAATGGAGTTATTGCAGCCCAGTGAGAGCTGGAGCCTCCAAAAGGAGAAACTGCTGGTTGGAAGCTATGGCTATAGAGGAACACAGCTCCTGTGAGAACCACAGCAAGGCAAGGAGGGAGCAGGGAATGAATACCCCACACTTGGCTTTCTTTGCTTTTTATTGGCCAAGGTCCTGAATGATCTGGCTCTGCCTACTTCTACAACTTCATTTTGGCCTAGTTTCTTTCTCACTCACTCACCTGTTTCTTAAATACAGCAAGCTTTCTTTTCACAAGGTCTTTGCCCTTGCTTTTTCCTCTGCATAGAAACTTCATTCTTCAGGTCTCGGTTTGAATGATTCTCTTCAGGTATGCCTTCCCTGGCTTGAATATTCAAGATAGCTTCTTTCCCCACCTCCTCCAGCCCTATTATTTTCTTTATCAGCATTTTGTCTATTTCCTTCATGACATGCATGAAGAAAATGTTTATTTGGTTTTTGTGTCTATCCCCTACGAAGTTGTGAGCTTCATTTATTGCTATTTCCCCTTTGCCCAGCACAATGACTAGAACATAGACAGTACTCAGTAAACTTTGTTGAACAGCTGAACTTATTTAGCATGTTGCCATGAGTTAGAATTGACTTGACAGCAATGGGTGTTTTATTTTTTATGTGTTATATCCTGGCTAGGTGATAGGGATACAGTAGGAAACAGGGAAGAGTAGTCCTTAAACTTCTATACCTTAATATTTTGTGTGAGAGACAGGCATTAACAACCAATAACAAAATTAACAATTTAATGGATTAAATGGGAGCTATTGGTGAGGGGGCACATGTAAGGGAGCACTTGACTTTATTTTCCTCTAGGAAAGTGATGTCAGAGATCAGCTTTCTAAGACCCAGTGGGAAGTAACCAGTGAAGTGTTCTTGGAAAAAGTAACAGCATATAAAAGACCCAAGGCAGGAAGAGGCATGGTTTTCTGTGAAATCAGAAGTCCTGGAAGGTTTTTTCACTGAGCTCAAAGGGATCTTCTCTAGCCCTCTGCTCATGATGCTTTCGATTTTAGGGGTTCAGAGTTAGGCTGTTGCCTCTCTCAAATGGTCCTACGAATTCTCATAGGGGTGTAGCCTTGTACAATAGACATGAAGAGACCATCTGCCCTAACTGAACACGTCAAATTGAAATATTTCCTCAGGATTTCAGAGAAAACAGGAAAAGAGGTAAAATAGATTTCTCTTCCACCTCAATTTGCCTTTATTTTGATCTATACTAAGGGCAAAAGAGCATTTCTTACATATATGCTTGAGGACCCAAGAATGTGTGACATTCAAATGGTAAAAAACTGAGTTGAGCCAGGTGAATCAAGAGGACATGTGTGGACCCCAAGAAGCCCCCATTCTGCCCTCTCCTTTGCTGCAGTCCTGCTGTGAGACCCTGTGAAAACCATTAATGGAGACCTGGTGGTACAGTGGTTAAGGCTGCTAAAAGAAAGTTTGGTGGTTCTAACCCACCAGCTGCTCCTTGAGAGAAAGATGTAGCAGTCTGCTTCTGTAAAGATTACAGCCTTAGAAGCCCAACTGGGCAGCTCTCATGTCTCATCTGTACAACAGGGTGTTTGAATCTATTAAAAGAGGCCAGAAATTAAACATTATTTATAATTAAACAATGACAGCATTATAATACAAAGCATTGTTTGGAAATTTATCTCAGTGTAAAGCGATTTTGTTAGAATCAACACATAACCTGCAACTTCTATCTGAATTATTTGGCTTGGTAATTTTCTAGAGGAGAGAGAAAGCTGCTTTTTACCACAGTTTACAAAACACCATAAAAGAAAATCTGAACTTATAAAACAGATACATTGTTGGGTACTTTTGGTTTGCAAAATGTTTTATAACAGGATCCTATAAATATCTCATAAACTGCATTTAAAATACCTTAGTATAAAGGTTTTTTTTTTGTATGTACATACATAAATACCTATTGGAGGAAGAAAGGCACCCCCAACTTATACATGTTTGGAGAATAAGAACTGTGACCATATCCCTGAACCCTTTAATCTTAAGATATAAAAATGTTATTCAAAAAAGAATTCTGGACTTAAATAATCTTTATTTCGACATGGCTTATATTTTTATGACAAAAAAAAAAAAAATCACCATTGACATCGAGTTGATTCCCACTCATTGTGACCCTATAGGACAGAGTAGAACTGCCCCATAGAGTTTCCAAGGAGTGACTGGGGATTCAAACTGCCAAGCTTTTGGTTGGCAGCCAAGCTGTTAACCACTGCACTACCGGGCTCCGTTTTTATGACTTAACATGAATTACTGTTTCATCACTTTCAAACCTGACTCAGGTTTTTCATTGTTCATATTTGAGCTAATTTTGTTATTTTGTGAACAGATTGTTGTATTAAAACACTGCCTTCAGTGACAGCAGTGGATTCTTCTGAATCTCTTTTCACCCTCAATGCAAAACATCCCTTTTGTTATAGAGTACAGCGTGGTTTGTTTGGGGTAGGAGTGAAGAAGACAGGATATCTGTTTTTGCTCAGTTTCCTGGCCACTGCTTCTCATTTGGAAATAGTCTGCTTCAAGTAGTTAAATCTATTCCTGGGGAGCCTTGATTTCTTTATGTTTAATTTTTTCCTTTCTTCCTTTTCTTTTCAGCCAAGTACTTTGACATGAGGCAATCTCAAAGAGTGATGGCTTCCTCCAGCAATGGTGCTTTCCCAGTCACTGGTTGCTCAGTCAGGCATGGGTGCACAACCTCTTGCTAGAGATTCATTTTTTCCCAAAAGAACAAAAACTTATTAAATGCCTTCTTTGCTAGGCACTGGGACACTCACTGGGAGTTCCAAGGTAAAAAGCATTGCTCTTAACATGTATATTTTAGGTGTCAGGAAAGCAGTTTTAATACAAGTGCTAATTATTCTAATGGGAAGTAGAAGATTCAGCTATCAAATTATTGTGTGGCCTAGAAGACTGATTTCTGAGAGTCTATAAATTCACCTTTAAGACATCTAGTAGGGATTGTTAGAAGGAAAATGAGAATGGTTTTTGAAACCAAATAGACCTGGATTATGGAAACTTTTGGGTATGGAAACTCTGGTGGCATAGTGGTTAAGAGCTATGGTTGCTAACCAAAAGGTCGGTAGTTCGAATCTACCAGCCACTCCTTGGAAACCCTATGGGGTAGTTCTACTTTGTCTTATAGGGTCGCTATGAGTCAGAATTGACTACGGCAACTACTGGTAGTAGTAGCAGGCCTGGATTAGAAACCTGAGTGTAGTTATTTCTTAGGGCTGCCATAACACAGGAATTTATCGTGTTACAGTTCTGGAAGCTACTTGTAACCTGTTGCTGTCAAGTTGATTCCAACTCACAGAGACCCTATGGGACAGAGTAGAACTGCCCCATAGGGTTTCCAAGGAGCAGCTGGTGGATTCGAACTGCTGACCTTTTGGTGAACAGATGCGCTCTTAACCACTATGCCACCAGGGCTCCTTCTGGAAGCTCGGAGTCTGAAATCGGAGTATCGGCTGTGTTAATTCCTTCTGAGGACTCTGAGGGAGAATGTGTTCCATTCCTCTCTCCTGGCTTCTAGTGACAGCCAGTGATCCAATCCTTGGTGTTCCTTGGCTTAGAGATGACTACAATCTTGTCACTGTCATCACATGGCTGTTTTCCTTTTCTGTGTCTCTTCTCCTCCTTTATAAGGACACCACAGATACTGGATTAGGACCCACCCTACTCCAGTATGACCTCATGTTAACTGATAACATGGTCAAAGTCCCTTTTTCCAAAGAGTGTCACATTCATAGGTACCAGGGGTTAGGACTTTGGTGTATATTTTTGGGGGACACGATTCATTCCAAAACCCTGGCTATGCCACTTATGAGCTTCTTAAGCCCTGGACAAGTCCCTAACCTTCCTGAAACTCAACTAGTTTTCTTATCTTTAAAAGAAATATTTTGAAGAGGGCAAAATGGAATAATATAGACAAAGTCCCATCACCTATTAGGTGTGGCAGAGTGGAGAGGTGTTAAGTGAGAATGAAGATTGGATTTAAGTACAGACACTTCAAGGTCTTTTTTTAAAAGACGTGTGCACACACGTGTATGTGAGTATTTTACAAGAAAGAAGTAAAAAGGGAGCAAAATTTGAAGATCTAGTTCACTGGGAAAACTCTGTAATTTTAGGCTGGTGACAGGTAATGAATCATGTGACCCAAGCTGGTTCGGAAGGCAGTGAACCTTAACTAGAGCATCCCTAATCCAAAGAGGATAATGACTTTAAATGTGTCCAAGCTGTGTGCCTCTGGTGATAGTTTTGCAATCAGCTCTGTTTGCAATCACAAAAAAGATGGAAGAATTAATTTTAGTATTCTTAATTTTGATGAAAAAAACTTTAAAGATATTTAATTGCTTCATTATTTCTCATTGAGAAAAAATATAGTGCATTCTTGGCCTTATCCTACCTTGTTAGAAGCTATTTCTCTGTGAGACATTTTTGTAATGACAGCTGATGCTTTCCAGTATTTTGTAAGCTGCAAATGCATTTATATGGATGATCTCAATTTTATCACTTCCATTCTGCAGATAAGGAAACTGAGGCTCAGAAATAACTTGCCCGAGGTCATACTTTGTGTGTGCCAAATTTCACATTTGAACTCTGGTTGTTCCCGTCATACTGCACATACAATTATGGATCATGCCTCAGATTAGGTGAGGATTAAAATTTTCCATGGCAAGAAAATTAGAATTGGATTAGCATCTGTCATTCTGTTTTATGTCAGTCTTAAGAATGATTGAATAATCTTATAAAAACCCTTATATTGTCATCTAATTCAGCCCTCCCAGTCAAATGCTAATATTTTCTATATCCTACTCAATACGTCACTGAAAACTTCATAGGATATGATAGGCTGGTAAGATTGGACAAACAACTCCTCCCTACTCCAAACAGATGCGCGCACACACACACACACACACACACACACACACAAACATGCTTATTCACACACCTTTAGGCATTTACTTATATCTAAGAACTGTATACAGTAATTAATTTTAGCAAATAGTATTTAATTATTACATTATTAGTAAGGTACTTTCAAATGCTCCAATACAAATACCAACCAAACCAAACTCATTGTTGTCGAGGTGATTGAGATTCATAGTGACCCCATAGGACAGAGTAGAACTGCCCCACAGGGTTTCCAAGGCTGTAAATCTTTACGGAGGTAGACCGCCACATCTTTCTCCTGGAAGTGGCTGGTGGGTTTGAATAGCCGACCTTTTTGGGTAGCAACAAATTAAAGTTGGTTAGCAAGTTTAACCACTATGCCTCCAGGGCTCCAACCATTATAGATATTATCGTTGTTGTTAGGTGCCATTGAGTCGATTCCAACTCATAGTGACCCTGTGTACAACAGAACGAAACACTGCCCGGTCCTGCACCATCCTCACAATTGTTGCTTTGCTTGTGCCCGTTGTTGCAGCCACTGTGTCAACCCATCTTGTTGGAGGTCTTCCTCTTTTTCACTAACCCTCTGCTTTACAAAGCATGATGTTCTTTTCCAGTGACTGATCCCTCCTGATAACATGCCGAAGTATGTGAGACATAGTCTCACCACCTTTGCGTCTAGGGAGCATTCTGGTTGTACTTCTTCCGAGACAGATTTGTTCGTTCTTTTGGCAGTCCATGGTATATTCAATATTCTTCGTCGACACTACAATTCGAAGGCATCAATTCTTCTTCAGTCTTCCTTTTTCATTGTCGAGGCTTCGCATGTATATGAGGCAATTGAAAACACCATGGCTTGGGTCAGGTGCACCTTAGTCCTCAAAGTGATATCTTCGCTTTCCAACACTTTAAAGAGGTCTTTTGCAGCTGATTTGCCCAATGTCTTTTGATTTCTTGACTGCCGCTTCCATGGGTTTTGACTATGGATTCAAGAAAAATGAAATTCTTGACAACCTCATTCTTTTCTTTGTTTATCATGATGTTTCTTATTGGTCCAGCTGTGAGGATTTTTGTTTTCTTTATGTTGAGGTGTAATCCATACTGAAGGCTGTGGTCTTTGATCTTCATCAGTAAGTACTTCAAGTCCTCTTTTCTTTCAGCAAGCAAGGCTGTGTCATCTGTATAACAGAGGTTGTTAATGAGATTTCCTCCAATCCTGATGCCCCTTTCTTCTACATATAGTCCAGCTTCTCATATTATTTGCTCAGCATACAGATTGAATAAGTATGTTGAAGGGATACAACCCTGATGTACACTTTTCCTGGCTTTAAAACCACGCAGTATCCCCTTGTTCTGTTCGAACGATTGCCTCTTAATCCATGTACAGGTTCCTCATGAGCACAATTAAGTGTTCCTGAATTCCCATTCTCTGCAATGTAATCCATAATTTGCTATGGTCCATACAGTTGAATGCCTGAGTATAGTCAATAAAACACAGGTAAACATCTTTCTGTTATTCTCTGTTTTCAGCCAGGTTCCATCTGACATCAGCAATATATCCCTGGTTCCACATCATCTTCTAAATTTGGCTTGAATTTCTGGCAGTTCCCTGTTGACATGCTGCTGCAGCCACTTTTGAATGATCTTCAGCCAAATTTTGCTTGCATGTGATATTAATGATATTATTCTATAGTTTCCACATTTGCTTGGATCACGTTTCTTGGGAATAGGCATAAATATGGATCTCTTCCAGTCGGTTGGCGAGGTTGCTGTCTTCCAAATTTCTTGGCATTGATGAGTGAGCACTTCCAGTGCTGCATCCAATTTTTGAATCATCTCAATTGGTATTCTGTTAATTCCTGGAGCCTTGTTTTTCGCCAATGCCTTCAGTGCAACTTGGACTTCTTCCATTGGTACCATCGGTTCTTGATCACATGTTACCTCCCGAAATTGTTCCTCTTCAAGTTGTCATTCCCAGCATGGTAGACCATGATTGATTCAAAATGAGCAATACCAGTCCATTTCAGCTCACTAATGCCTCGGATATCGATGTTTATGCATTCCTTTTCATTTTTTATTATTTCCAATTTTTCTAGATTTATACTTTGTACATTCCAGGTCCCAATTATTAATGGATGTTTGCAGCTGTTTCTTCTCATTTTGAGTCATGCCACATCAGCAAACGAAGGTCTCTAAAGCTTGACTCCATCCATGTCATTAAGGCTGACTCTACTTTGAGGAGCCAGCTATTCCCTAGTTGCATTTTAAGTGCCTTCCCACCTGAGGGGCTCGTCTTCCAGCACTATATCAGACAATGTTAATCTGCTATTCCTGAGGTTTTCACTGGCTAATTCTTTTTAGAAGTAGACCTCTGGGTGCTTTTTCCTAGTCTGTCTTAGTCTGGAAGCTCAGCTGAAACCTGTTCACCATGGGTGACCCCGCTGGTATTTGAAATACTGGTGGCATAGCTTCCAGCATCACAGTAACACAGAAGCCCTCACAGCACGACAAACTGATAGACACCTGGGGGAACCACTATAGATAGCATGATTTAAATTAACTTTAAGGAAACCTGTGGTTCCACGATTAAGTGCTCAGCTGCTCACCAAAAGTTGGTGGTTCAAACCTGACCAGCGGCTCTGCAGGAGAAAAACCTGGCGATCTGTTTCCACAAAGATCACAGCCAAGAAGCCGTATGGGGCAGTTCCCTTTTGTCACGTGGGGTCTCCATGAGTCAGAATCAACTCCACGGTGGTCTAGCAACAATGAAAAACTAAACCATATCCTGGGGTGGTTAGTTGTAATAATGTGCTGGTAAATGTTTAACACCAGCTCTGACTTGTAGCATTTGCTGATTTTCGTTGTGTAAATACTCCCACTATAGCCAATTTCAAGCTACCAAGGTGAGTCACTGAATGAGGAGCTGGGAAGAGATGCATACAACTGGCTCTAATGAGTCAGTACCAGCTGGCACTGGCACACCACTGTGACTCCTCAAGTGCTCTACTAAGGGATCCAGACCCCAGAGTATTTCAAATGTGCTATTAAATCTGCACTGGAGGATTCATTAATGAGCGTAAAAATTATTAGATATACAGTTTATTGCTAAATGAGTAGTGTGCATGTTATGTGCCTGGCTGGAAAAAAAAATGTTACACAAGCATCTCTGTCCTTGAAAGAATAAAGTTTAGAGATTCAGTAAGCCCAGCAGCTTAACATCTTCAGAATAGTGCCTTAAGTCTAGGATTTTGGTTCTATGCCTCTCTATTTAATCCAGATCCCATCATCTGATACAATTAGAAGGCTTGCTGATTTTTCCATTGGACTGTTATTGTAAAACTTGTTGGAGGGCCTGAAAGAGAGCAGGGACTTCCTCAAGCCCAGGGAAATAGTTTTTGTTTTTATATGGCACATTTTGGTCTGAGATTTACTTTCAATATACTTACCACCTGAAGGCGAGGAAGGGAAACCAGGCAACTCCCACTTACATCTTATCATAGATGGCAATCGATATTTCCCAAAAGCACCTGACAATTGTGTAGGACCAACTTAGCCTATATCAATTTGCAATATCATTAAATGTCTAAATTTGGAACACTGAGCTTTTAGGCTGATTGTATCATGACTCATTTATAAATGTAATGTTACTTTTTCTACTTATAAAGTGTGAAAATAAACTGGATGCCAACATCACATATACCAACAAAAAATGATGTTGATTACAACATTTGGGTTGTGGTCGAGGAATACATATAGTCCTTTGCTCTCTTATTAGCAAGCAAGAGCTTAAGGAGAAACCAACAGAAGAGTTCAGGTAATTTTTAACTGTAATGACTGTATGGCGCTGTTATGGATTGAATTATGTCCCCCCGAAATGTGTCAACTTGGCATTATTGTGTGATTGTTGACCATTTTGTGATCTGATGTGATTTTCCTATGAGTTTTAAATCCTACCTCTATGATGTTAATGAGGCAGAACTAGAGGCAGTTACATTAATGAGGCAGGACTCAATCTATAAGATTAGGTTGTATCTTGAGTCAATCTCTTTTGGGATATAAAAGACAGAAGTGAGCAGAGAGACAGGGGGACCTCATACTACCAAGAAAGTAGTGCCAGGAGCAGAGCATGTCCTTTGGACCTGGGATCCCTGCATGGAGAAGCTCCTAGACCAGGGGAAGATTGATGACAAGGACCTTCCCACAGAGTCGACAGAGAGAAAGCCTTCTGCTGGAGCTGGCACCCTGAATTCAGACTTCTAGCCTACTGAACTGTGAAAGAATACATTTCTGTTTGTTAAAGCCATCAGCTTGTGGTATTCTTGTTATAGCAACACTGGATAACTAAGACAGGCACCTTGCTATAATGATTTTAAAACATGGCCCCCAAATTCTTTGATACCTCTTCCTTCTAAAGGTGGAGGTGGTCCATGACCCTTCCTCTTAAGTCTGGGCTCCATGACTGCTTGACCAATAGAACATGGCAGAAGTGTTGCTGTGCCAGTTTCCAGACCTAGGTCTTAAGAAACTTCTACTTCCTATCTCTTGGGATGCTGGCTTTTGAAGCCTGGTCTGCATGCTGTGAGGAAGCCTAAGCTGCCCCATGGAGAGGCCCACATGGAAGAACCAACAGTCAGCATCAATTTACCAGCCATGTAAGTGAGTCATCTTGGAGGTGGATCATCCAGCCCCATCAGGCCACATGGAACAGAGATGAGCTGTTCCCACCGAGATCTTTCCAAATTACAGGTTTTTATGTCAAATAAATGATTGCTGTTGTTTAAGCAACTAAATTTTGGGGTGACTTGCTACATAGCAACAAACAACTGGAACAGCTGATAACCTTTCTAGCTGTTTAAAGAGGCAATAAGATCCTTCTTAGCACTCAGCCACCTATTTCTCCGTTGTTCCTTGGTGCATCATTCCTTTGGAGGCAGTAAGTACACAGACTTCTTGTGTTTGTTCCATCCTGGACGGATCTCTTGCCCTCTGCCTGGCTCCTGCTGGCAGGAATTTGCATCAGACTAAATTTAGGCCAGGAGCCGTGGTGGTGCTGGGCTGCTAACCAAAAGGTCAATGTTTGGAACCTACCAGCACCTCAGTGGGAAAAAAGACCTGGCGATCTGCTCCCGTAAAGATTACAGCCTAGGAAACCCTACAGGGCAGTTCTACTGTGTCATACTGGTCTGCTATGAGTCGAAATCAACTCAACGGCACACGATAAAAACAAATTCGAGCTGGCTGACAGAGAAAGATGAAGCAGGGATTGGGTGTGAGCATACTTGATACCAGTGGAAGTCTGTATGGTATCATGTCAGAAATGCAGTTTCTGCAGGAATGCTTTTGGCAAATGAGATGCAAATAGGTTGGAATGGATGATAGTTTTTCCTTTCTGTTTAGGGATCATCAGGTCATCTGTTTGCTAATTCTTCAGGTGTGGGTTTCTTTTCCAGCTCTGTGAATCTGTTCAAAGGGATTGAGCCCTGAGATGAGAATCTAGAAACAGGAGTTGCTCTGCCACCAACTATGTGAGCTCAGTCAAGTGACTTGACGTTGCTGGATCTATGGCAGGATGAAGACATTTAGAAGCCCTCGATGGCACTGGGTTTTTTTGTAAGCCTTAAACATATTACAGTGCCTTGACCTATGATGTAACTGTAGCAAATCCAACAGAATTCTGATTTTTCCCTAAGAAGACTACTCGATGCTTTTTTAAAATTACCAAATGTCAAATTTGTTAATTTTCTTTTGTCTTGGTGTCCACCTATTGGGCAACCATTATATAGGCCATATCCATAAAATGAATAAGCAGATGGGTTGATCTTTAAATTTCTTTCGGATCTAAACTTTTGAAACTCCGTTACGTATATTCCCTTTCCTTTGTTTGCTATTCTTTTTTTTTCCCTTTATATCTTTATTGAGATATAATTGACAAACTGTACAAATTTAAAGTATACAATTTGAGAATTTCTGACATATACTCATGAAACCATTACCATAATCAAAATAGTGAACATATCCATCATCCCTACAAATTTCCTTATACTCCTTAGCAAGCCCCCGCCTTCTGCCCTTCCTCACCCCAGCCACCAGGCCATATTAAGTTGCTTTTTGTCACTATAGATTTGTTTGCATTTTCCAGAATTTTATATAAATAGAATCATAAAGTATGTACTCTTTTTTGTCTGGCTTCTTTCACTCAGCATGATTACTTTGAGACACAGCCATGTTATGGCATATATCTGTACTTCTTTCCTTTTTATTGCTGAGTGGTATTCCATTGTATAGTTCATCCACTCACCCGTTGGTGGACATTCGGATTGTTTCTCCTTTTTGGCTATTATGAACAAAGCTGCTATGAACTTTCATGTACAAATTCTTGTATGGACATACAGTTTCATTATTCTTGGATAAATACTTACAAGTGGAATGGCTGGATCATATGGTAGTTATATGTTTAATTTTTCAAGAAACTTCCAAATTGTTTTCCAAATTGGTTGTGCTGTTTTACATTCCCACTGGTAGTGTATGAAAGTTCTAATCCCTCCCCATCCTCACCCACATTTGGTCAGGTCAATCTTTTTTAATTTTAGCCATTCTAATAGGAGTGTAGTGGTATCTCATTACGGTTTAAATTTACATGTCTTTAATAACTAATAGTGTTGAAAATCTTTTCATATACTTTTTTTTTTTTTTTTGCCTTCCATATGGGTTCTTTTTTTTATGGGATATCTTTTTTGGTGAAATATCTACTAAAATATTTGCCTGTTTTAAACTATTGAGTTTTGTATTTTCTGTATATTTGCATTTTCTAGATTCGTATTCTTCATTAGATATATAATTTGCAAATATTTTCTTCCAGACTGTGGCTTATGTTTTCATTCTCTTAATGTTAGCTATTCTCTTAAAGAGAAAGAGAGTTTTAACACATATGAAATATTTTACAAAGTGTTTTAAGCTCAAAGATGAGCATAAAACTGGAAAGTAGAAACTAGAAAGACAGTTTCCGTGGAGTCAATTCTGACTCGTGGTGGCCCCATGTGTGTCAGAGTAGAACTGTGCTCCATAGGGTTTTCAATGGCTGATTTCTGGGAAGCAGATCACCAGGCCTTTCTTCTGAGGTACCACTAGATGGACTTGAGCCTCCAAATCTACTGCAAGAGATCTCTTTAAAGTGTTAAGAAAGCAAAGATATCACCTTGAGGATGAAGATGCGCCTGACTCAAGCCATGGTGCTTTCAATCGCCTCATATGCATGTGAGAGCTGAACAATGAGTAAAGAAGACTGAAGAAGAATCAATGCCTTTGAATTGTGGTGTTGGTGAAGAATATTGAATATACCATGGACTGCAAAAGAATGAACAAATCTGTCTCAGAAGAAGTACAACCAGAATGCTCCTTAGAAGCAAGGATGGTGAGACTGTGTCTTACATACTTTGCACATGTTGTCAGGAGGGATCAGTCCCTGGAGAAGGGCATTGTCCTGGATTGAATTGTGTCACCTAAAAATATCTGTCAACTTAGCTGGGACATGAGTCCCAGTATTGTGTGATTGTCCACCATTTTATGTGATTTCCCTATGTGTTGTAAATCCTATCACTATGATGAAATACGGTGGATTAGTGGCAGTTATATTGATGAGATATACAAGACTAGATAGTATATCTCATCAATTTAAGCCAATCTCTTTGCCATATAAAAGAGAGAAACAAGCAGAGAGACAGGGGTTCCTCATACCACCAAGAAAGCAGTGCTGTGAGCAGAGCATGTCCTTTGGACCTGAGGTTTCTGTGCTGAGATACCCCCAGACCAAGGGAAGACTGATGCATTGCAAGGACCTTCCTCCAGAGCCAACAGAGAAAGCCTTCCTTGGAGCCAGTGACCTGAATTTGGACTTCTAGCCTACTGGACTGTGAGAGAATAAACTTCTCTTTGTTAAAACCATCCACTTTTGGTATTTCTGTTATAGCAACACTAGATGACTAATCACAGACATCATGCTTGGTAAAGTAGAGGGTTAGTGAAAAAGAGGAAGACCGTCAAGATGGACTGACACAGTGGCTGCAACAATGAGTTCAAGAATAGTAACAATTGTGAGGATGGTGCAGGACTGGGCAGTGTTTCATTTTGTTGTGCATAGAGTCACTATGAGTTGGAACTGACTCAACAGCACCTAACAACAGCTACTTTACCAAGCATGATGTCCTTCTCCAGGGATTGATCCCTCTGATAATATGTCCAAAGTAAGCGATACAAAGTCATGCCATCCTCACGTCTAAGGATCATTCTGGCTGTATTTCTTCGAAGAGAGATTTGTTTGCTCTTCTGGTGGTCCATGGTATATTGAATATTCTTTGTTAACACCATAATTTAAATGCATCAATTCTTCTTTGGTCTTCCTTTTTTATTGTCCAGCCTTCACATGCATACGAGGTGACTGAAAATACCATGGCTTGGGTTAGGTGCACCTTAGTCATCAATATGACATCTTTGCTTTTTTTTTTAACATTTTCGAGAGGTTTTTTGTAGCAGATTTGCCCAATGCAGTATGTCGTTTGATTTCTTGACTGCTATTTCCATGGGTGTTGATTGTGGATCCAAGTAAAGTGAAATCCTTGACAATTTCAGTATTTTCTCAGTTTATTGTGATGTTGCTTAATGGTCCAGTTGTGAGGATTTTTGTTTTCTTCATGTTGAAGTGTAATCCATACTGAAGGCTGTAGTTTTTTGAAAAGGGAAATTCCCAAGAAACCAATTAAGCCTCCTAACATTAAGGTTTTTATCTAACATTTGAAAAATTTGATCTAGAAATTTGAAAACAGTTGGGCCTCCTCATCAACCATGCATTCCCTCTGTTAGAGCCTGCTAGTTCTTAAAGCATGGACTTTGGAAACAGCCCAATCTGGGGTTGAGTCCCAGCACCATCGCTGATGGCTTGGCTTCCATAAACACCATGGTTCTAATCAGCAAAATGGGCTAAAAATCCCCACCTCATTGGGCAGTGGTGAGGATTAAATGAGATACACGTAAAGGGCTTAGTACAGTGCTAGCCCAATGTTTTAAACACCTCATAAATATTAAATATTACCGTTATCATCATTCTTATAAGGAGAAGTCTGAAGGCGGTGAAGCATTGGAAAATTCGAGACCGTCAGTTGTCAATATTGCATAATTTGAGACAGAATATTGAAAGCAGGTTTTATTTTCATGTTTCTATTTCTCAGATTTTAATTAAAAAAAAATCGAGAAATCCCACAGAAATAACTGACAGCTTTTAGAGGGTGTCTCTGTGTGTGCTCTGTAAACTCCATCTGGGTTACAGCCATTATTCTACCTGCTTGACAGACGATGAGGTCACTGAGGCCAAGTGTTCCTCACAATGACATCCAGGTCTTTGGCAGAGTTAAAGTACACCCCAGGCCACATAACTCATTCCCTGTTGAAGAATCTTCCCTAATCCCTGTGCCATTTGGGAATGGTTTCAAAGGCATTCCAACTGCAGAATCATGCCAGTGTACTGGTTATCAATTATTTTGTTGATCCTTTAGCAAATCGTCAAACTGATTTTTTCTGCCTCCTGAGACACAAATCACAAAGCTGACCTTAGCCACTTTGGTACCCGCCCCCCCCGCCCCCGGCCGCCAAAGCACACAAAGAGCGGTGCGGGGATGGTGATTTATTGTTTTCCCACACAGGTCATGCTCAAGCCCAGACAGGTAGAGGGGATCTGTCTTTAATGAGAGAAATGCACCATTACTTGGTCATAAATTCAACTTAATGGTAATTTTAGTAGGGCAGCTTGCCCAGGGCTTGTAGGAACACAAATCAAAAATCCCAAATTCCAGGCATATCCTCCTAGAAACTCTTTTGGCAACGCCATTCCATTGGCTTTTTAATGACACCAATTTCCCTATTTGTAGGCTCTAGTTGCTTAGGATAGGTTTGCACAAAGTCTAGAATCACTGCGGCAGCAGAGAGGGGAGTGAGTGGCATGCTGCTTGAATTATTTTTGCCAAGCACTAGGCCTTGACTTCAGTCATCAGTCATCAGTCGTCAAGGAGGAACAAATGAGCTGACACACAGATTCAGTTTACAGCCCAGTATAAGTTGTTTGGTGTAAGGATATTCAGATGATTCTGTCTAAGGAAAAGTTTTATTTCTTCCAAATCCTCACATCCCTGGCCAATTCCAAGCTTATTAATACTGGTCGTTACCACTCCAGATCACAGAACCAGAACTAGTTTTTAATCCTCACGGAGTTGACTTTGAGTTGCTGGGTTAGAGGTGTACACAGAGTATGTTCAGGCACAATGGTAGCAGACACCCTTCCGTGCTCTTAGTAGTAGACAAGAAGGTTCTGTCTTTTACTCATGTTATATCTTGTTCTCACTTCTGTCGTAAAAGCTAGCATACCCTATTGTACTTAATTACTTACACATGTGTTGTCTTCTACTAAACCGTGTACTTACAGATGCAGGGTGATGTTGTACCTGAATTTGTTTCTCTAGCTTCTAGCAGGGTGTCTGACAAGTGGTAGACATGCAGTTAATGTTTAGTGAATGAACAGAAGTATGAGTGAATGAAGTTCATAGCTTTCCAGTAAGGTCTGACTTTTAAATCAGGTATCCTGGTCAATGGTCCTTTCTTCCTGTTTTCAGGATAGTATAAAGGACCAGGTAAAAGCATACTCTGGAAGCCAGTGGGGAGAAAACATAGTTGAAGATAAATGCCTCCCTTAGGTAGGATAGCTGGAATCTGTTGATAAAATTATTCTATTCATTTGAACAAATATGCGCAGAATGCCAGTGCATTCCAAGCATGGTGCCAGGCACTGAAGAACATTCAAAGATGAATAGGAGTCAAAGAGCTTACAATTTATTACTCTTTAGTTCTAAGATCCAGTGAATAAGTGTTACCCTATTTTTTTTCCCTGATAGCAGAGAAAAGACATGAAATTCTAGTTCTCCTCCTTTGGCTTGTTTTGTAGGTAGTGTTTTGATAACCTATTCACCCCACTGGAGAAGGGGGAATCTCCCACCCTAAATGGTACAAGATGGCCAAACACATGACACCTGACACTGGACAGATGAGATGACAGCAGTCACATATACTCACAGTCTGGGAGAGGAAGACGCTGCACACTGTGGGGGGCCACACAGAAGTGGCCCTTGGAACAGAGTGAACAAGCAGGGGTTTTGGGAGGCAGGCTTTGTGATAACAAGAGGGTGAGATTACCCCTGGTTCCCATGGGAGGATGTGATTGGCTTGTTTGAATCATTTCATGGGCTGGCAGGGAAGTGAAACCCATTAGGTTGAAGAATGGGTGTAGTGTAGCTGGTCCAGCTGATAGGGGAACTAGCTGAGTGAGAAGCCATTCCTCCTGGGTGGGGGCGTATCTGGTGAGAGCATCGGAACTCCTGGTTAGGCCTTTGGGGCTCAAAGATGTCAAGATAGCACTTGAAACTTTAGGTGTTGCAATACAGGTAGGGCTACCTATACTTCTCCACTCAGATGTAGAGGGGTATTTAGCTGGCAGTTTCTTTCTTTTTTTATTGTTTTAGGCGAAAGTTTACAGAGCAAATTAGTTTCTCATTCAAAAATTTATACACGAAATTTTTTTTTGTGACATTGTTTACAATTCCTGCATTGTGTCAGCACTCTTCTCCTTTCCCTTCCCACCCCAGGTTCCCCGGTTCCATTCGTCCAGTTTTGCTGTCCCTTCCTGTCTTTGTTTTTGGCCAGGTGTTGCTCATTTGGTCTCGTGTACTTGACTGATCTAACATTATTTCTCATGTATGTTGTTGTTTTATAGGCCTGCCTAATCTTTGGCTGGAGCCCTGGTGGTGTAATGGTTAAAAACTTGGCTGCTAACCAAAAGGTCAGCAGTTCAAATCCACCAGCCATTTCTTGGAAACGCTATGGGGTAGTTCTACAGAGTCACTATGAGTTGTAATCAACTAGACAGCAATGGGTTAATCTTTGGTTAAAAGGTGAACTTCAAGCGTGGCTTCAGTTCTGAGTTAGATGGGTGCCCAGGGACCATAATCTCAGGGATTCCTCCAGTCTCTGTCAGACCAGTAAGCCTGGTCCTTTTTGTGAATTTGATATTTTATTTTACATTTTTCACCTGCTCAGTCCAGGGCCCTCTGTCGTAATCCCAGTCAGAGTGGTCGGTAGTGATAGCTGGACACCATCTAGTTCTTCTGCCTCCAGGGTCGTGTAAGCTGTGGATCATGTAGTCCATTAGTCCTTTGGACTAATTGCTCCCTTAAGTCTTTAGTTTTTTTCACTCTCCTTTGCTCCAGACTAGAAGAGACTGATGTATCTTAGATGGCCGCTTGCAAGCTTTTAAGACCCCAGATGCTACTCACCAAAGTAGGATATAGAACATTGTCTTTAAGAACTATGTTGTGACAGTTAATGTAGATGTCCCTTGAGTCTCTGGTCCTTTGCCCTTGAGACTGGGAACTTCATCCTGTGAGGTATTTAGTTATGTTTAAGACGTTTCCCTGACTGTGCCACTTATGTGCTCTATCGTCTATTTTAACTTATAAGGAGCCCTTACAGTCATGTATTTAGACATTTCTACCACCAAACCTGTATCTGCCAGTAGGTAGTTTATTTCTATTGCTGCTCACACATCTAGAGTATGGAAGGCTAGGATTAAAGCAGGAAGGGAGGCAAGGAACACCTAGGAGATGGCCTGTCTGGATGCTTGTAATTCTGTAGCAAGAGTGAAAGAGGATCAAAAGGCAGTGGCTCTCAAACTTGCACAGGTATCATAATCATCTGGAGAGGTTATTAAAAAACAGATCGCTGGCTTTCACCCTAGAGTTTCTGAGTCAGAAGATCTGGGTTAGGTTTTCGGAGTTGCATTTCTAACAAGTTCCCAAGTGATGCATCGGCCAGTGGTCCATGGCCATACTCTGAGAACTACTGATCTAAGTTAAGCTCTGATACTTACCTTCTGCAGGTGAAGTCTTCTCCCATATCTTGTATAACCCCACAGAGTGATTCTATATCTACAGTTTTGTCTTTTGTCAGGGTAGCCTTGGACCGAGAGTGAAACAAATGGTTTGAATTAATCTATAAATATCTCTCAGTGACGGGGCAAATTTATTATGCCATATATCTTCCTTTTGGCATTTTTCCCATGTACTTGTGGGCTGCCTCTCCTGCCATTAGTTGGAAATAAAAATAATGATAGTATCAATGAAGGCAACATGTAAATATGTTGCTAACAAAAGAATGCATACATATAAACTATTCATGCCATTGACCTTGTGTGAATAACTGTGAAAAATGATGATTTAATATTAACCTCTGGATTTTTGTTCTCTTTCCTTTATGTGCTCTGACTAGGAAAAAAATTGTAGCTCCAATATAAGTGGGGAAATACCAGCCAGGTCTACTATTTCTTGTAGATAGCTCCAGCAGTACAGCTAAACTATGTGGCTTTCTGATTAGTTTTTATAAAGGGAACTTTTTTGCCCCAAGGATCATTTTAATTATTTCTACCCTCATGATGAAAAACTTACCTAAACAGCCCAAGTGTCATTAGGATTCTTCTCCATTCTTTGTTGCCACCAATCCTCCCTCGACCCCACTCACCTCTCAGTCATCTGGGATTTAAAAATACGTTGGAAGATTGTAATGGTGTCTGCAGAGCAGAATTGCATTTTCTATGTAACATTCAGACACCAAGCAGAAAGATAGCACAGTCTGTCTAGCTCTTTTGTAATTAGTTCCATGATCATGTTTTAATTGTGGTGCAGTTTAATCACTGGCTGGGTGCAGACTATGCCACATAGTTAAAATAATTATGGGGATTTGATAAGATAATGCTTTGAATACATATGATGCTTCTTTTTGAACAGGCTCCACACTCTTAAAAAAAAGAGAGAGAGAGCAAAGCAGGACAGCAAATGGATGCCAATATTGGTCATTTTCTGCACCTTGTCAGGGCTGGCAGGGATAATATATATAAGTTCTTTATTTCAAGTAACTTCAACGTGATAAAACAGGATAGGACTGCTCCATAAGATTTCCTAGGCTGAAATCTTTCCGGGAGCAGATTGACAGGTTTTTTTTCTCCTGCAGAGTGGTTGGTGGGTTCGAACTACCTACCTTTTGGTTAGCAGCTGAGTGCTTAGCTGTTGTACCACCAGGGCCCCTTAGAGAGAGATTAGGATGGGAAAATTTTAGATAAATGAGGGAATTAATTTTTAAGAAGATGACATTTTGACAGAGACCTGAACATGGAGAAGGAATCTGCCATGTGGAGATATGGAGGAAGGAAACTGTAGGCAGAAGAAAGAAAGTATAAGGGTTGAACCTGTGATGAGCCTGCTGGTTCTGGGAACAACGGGCAGGCCAGAGGGACTGAAGCAGAGTTAGTAAGGAGTAGAGTGAGTAAAGGGTAGCATGGTTGGAGCTGAGGAGGAGGCAGAGGTCAGGTCATAGGGCCATGCTCCATCGTAATGAGTTTAGATTTTAAGGTAAGGAGAGGTCAGGTTTACATTGTCTGATAGTTTTGAAAGATCACTCTGTTGCAGAGATTAGATTTATAGACAGGAGTGGAAGCAGGGAGACTGGTGAGAAGGCCAATGCAGTGGCCCAGGTAAGAGGTGTTTTTGGATGTTTTGGATAAAGGAGCAGGAGCAGTAGAGAAATTGTATGTATTTTGCAGGTAGAATCCACAGGGCTTAACGATGGATAGATTCTGAGGATTGAGGGAAATAATGGAATCAAAGCTGACTCAGGTTTTTGGTTTAAGCAACCGGTGATGGTAGAACCATTAACTCAGATGGAGAAGACTAGGGGTATGCAAAGCCTTTTTTTAGACATGCTGAGTTTGAGATAAGTATTAAACGATAAGTATTAAACATCCAAGTAGAGAGTCTAGTTGACAGTTGAAAATGTAAATCTAGAGCCCAGAGGATAGTTCAGAGTTGAATGTATATATGTAGAAGTCGTTGCTGTATACATGTAGTATTTATTACCTAAGCTAGATCTTGCAGTGAGTGAGCAAATGAGGGGATACGAAGGAAGTATACATCATTGTCCTGCTCTATATGGCGCAGTGGTTAACAGCTCAGCTGCTAACCAAAGGTTGGCAGTTCAAATCCACCAGCTGACTCTTGGAAACCCTATGGGACAGCTCTACTCTGTCCTATAGGGTTGCTATGACTTGGAATTGACTCGATGGCAATGGGTTTGGTTTTCTTTTTTTTGGTATAGAGTATATACTTTTAAAATGTTATCTTTTTTATAATAAGCTTAATAGATAATAGAAGGTAACAGAGTATGATTCTTAACTTTTTTTAAATCACTCGTTTGATAGCAAATAGACCAAAATTAGGTATTTAAATAAGTCCTTCAAAGTAGCCACTTGGGAGGCTAGCCCATTGGCCCAACAATGCTGCCATTGTTTATAACTTTCTTGGAGTGATTGTGTTCCCCAGCCAAGGGGCACTTCATAGCCTGTCAAGAAGGAGCAGAGATGGCACGTAGAGCCAGGTGTTCAAGAGAAAGAAAAGGAAGGAAGTGAGAGAGAAAAAACAAAACAAACAAACAAAAAACAAAAGAGGCCAGAAAAAGCAAAAACAACAACAAAATGACATTGAAGGAGTCAGCTGATGTGGGCAGGGTGAATCCAAGTAGCAAGGAGCTGGTGTCTCCCCAGCCTCAAGACCTAGGCCCACTGGAAAGTGGTGGATGCCAGGCAGGAGGGGTGGGAAAGCATGTGTCACTGGTTACCAGGTGCTCTGTCTCCTGCTGGGAGCTCTGTGAAACTGCCTTTCCATACTCCCTGTCCACTGTTCTTGGTGGCTGAGGAGTCCAAGATGACAAATCCATGCCACGTTAGCTGATAGGGGACCTCCAGTCCATAGTTCACTCTGTCCTATGTCAGTTTCTTATTCCGTTTGGTGCTTGGTTGAGTTCTTTATCCCTTCATTTGATGCTCAGAGTTCCAGGACTGATATTTGTCTCTGTTTTCCTTAGTTTCTCAGGTGGAGGGAGGCATGATGATTCTGTCTGTAGTGCCATATTGGCTCCACCACCCTGGATTTGAAGTTTTAGTTTTATTCATTCATTCATGAAAAAGTATCTGCTACAGGCCGCGTGGTTTTCTAAGTAGTGAGAAGGCAGTTATAAGCAATGAAAAGAACAAGCCACAGCTAGTTTTCAGTACTCCATCTTTGGCCTAAACATTTAGTATCTCAGCCTTCAAGAATTCCACTTTTGCAAATGGCTCGATTAATCTAGTGAGACAAACGAAAACATCCAAATGAAGGAATAAAAATTTACTTTATCTTTGCCTTCCTTATCTGTTTTTCTTTTCCTATCATATTTGTGGAAACCTAACTCTCAAACTCTGATTTTGAAGTCTCAAGTAATCTGTTCCTATATGCTATAAAATCCTCCTCAGACATGGAACATTCTTTTATTTATCTTTTTGCCTCATTTTACTACCAAGAGGTGTTGACAAATCACTGGGATAAGGTTCTGATAAATTAATTCATAGTAAGGTGCAAATGATTTGATGCTGACTTTCTGTGTTGATATGAATTTTTAGTTTAACAACAGAACAAGGCTTAGATCAAAGAAATGCATCTCTAATGATGGAAATTTAAGCATTTCCAAGTAGTAAAATGATCCATTTCTTGGCTGGGAACCTTCTCCATGTCTCTGAAATCTCAGCCTATACAGTTTACTGAAATTGCCAATCATAATCTCTAGGAACTAGAAACTTCGAATTTCCCTTTGATGCTACTATTACTTTTTCTTTTTAAGAGATTTTCTCCAGTACTCTTGTGCCATAGAACACGTTAGCAAGTTATCCTCATAGCTGTGCTAGAGCAATGGGCCAAATTTTGCCTTGGACTTTGTTTATCCGGATGGTGCCTACACATGTACTGGGGCCCTCCAGCACCATAGCTCCTTCAGCCTCGTGCAACGTATTATTACAATCAGCTCCACTTGTTCCCAGTTCTTTCAGCATCTGTAGTGGCAGCTGGCGCATCTCCCACTTCATCAGGAAATGCATTCAAGGGTATCCGGCTAGAAAGTTCCTCCAGCAAGCATTTCTTCATATTGCAAAATGAAGAAGCCAGGTTTCAGTTGGTGGTATTCATAACTGGGGTCAAGTAAGGTAGAGGAAAGTCAAGGGATCTTCCGTCATAAAAATGGCCTTGTCATCACGGGTGAGAGACCAGTACAAAAATAACCATTCTTTTTTCTAGTAAACTGTCCATCCTTTGATCCTGGTTTTAATCAGAAAAAGAGTGAGCGGTATTATGCAATTGGCATTGCCCTTGTTTGTTTTCCAAATTCTCAAAGGGAATTGCTCTCATACCACGGGTTTTCCCCAAGATCTACAATTCTGATTACCACGGTTCACGTTTGTGTGGGGTTTTCTGCATTTTTGCCTTTGGACGCCCTTATCTGTCTTTCCAGTATTTAATAGGAAAATTCCATTGTGCCAATTGTGGTTTTGCTTTTTCTTCCTGAGAAAACAACCCCTGTTGTCTTCCACCTGCCTCTACCTCCAGTATTCTGTACAAACGTGTAATTGCTTGACAAAGAGGGTGGTGATGATGACCTGCACACGTCAGAGTGTTTGAAAACTGTTATCATTAATTAGAAAGAGCTACACTTTAGGAGGCTTAGCTGGTGTGAAAATAACTGTGGCTCAGAGAACTAACTTCTCTTTAACATTTTCTCCTTGGGGAAAAGCTTTGGGAGAGCACTTCCCTAGGTCATTCATTTTTGCCTTTTAATTTTACAGCACGTCATTTGTCTGGTAATCAATATTAGAGCCATAAATGTTGCTAGCCTTCAACAGTCTCTGGCAGTTATTGAGATAGATGTGTTCCTCATAGAAAGATTAATTGGAGTCGGAAATGCTTAAGGACGCTAGCAATTATTGAGTGCTTGCTTTGTGCCAGGCAATATGCTAGACATTTCCACATATATTGTCTCATGACATAAAGTCTCAATTTTTCTGCTTATTAGTTGGAATATGAATTTTATTTACTTGTATTCAAATCTTGTTTTTATTAGTGTGGTCTGGAGTGTTGCATATGTAATTTTGTACCTGAGGAACAGTGTATTTAGTGGTCTCAAAAAGTTACAGTGGTAATAAATAATTTGGAATTCGACTTGTTCACCAAATACACAAATAAATTCAAACTATTCAAATTTACAAATTAGGACTAGCCAACACACCTGATCAAGAAAGCTTGTAAGGCAATTTCATGAATTTGGCAGTGTGGTAGTCATAAAACTATTCATCAACATTGCTAGATCTCCTCCTTATAAGCAGATGGTAGGACTGTACTTCCTCACATACTTGACACTAGGTATGGCCATGTGACTTGCTTTGGTTAATGAAATGTACATGAAAGTAATGTATAGAAACCTTTAGGGCCAGTGCACAAGTTGCCATCTTGCCTTCCTCTGGCTTTTTCAGCCTGGGTCCCTGAGTAAGAAGAATGTGAAGCAGAGCTCACTACCAGTCCAATATAACATGAATGAGAAATAAACATTCATTGTTAGAAGCCACTGAGACTGGGGGATTGTTTGTTATTGTAGCACAATGTAGACTATTCTAACTAATACAAGCACCATCCATCTAGAAAGCTGAAACTCAAAAAGTCCTTCCTAAATGCATCTGCTTTCATTATTTGAATGGGTTAACCAGAGTCTTGAATTGACCAGACCCTTGTCAGTTTTATAGCTTAGTGGTTAAAAGGTTTGTACAGTCAGGCTGCCTCTATTTGAATACTGGCTCTACCACTTTCTACCTGTAAAGCCTTGAATATGTTTATTAATGTATCTGGGTCTCAATTACCTCATCCATAGATTGGGAATAATAGTAGTACTTACAAGGCTATTGTGAGGTGAAATAAAATAATGTATGGAAAACACTTAGCATGGAGAATGTCACTTTGTAAGGCCTCTATAATAAATATTAGCTATCGTTCTATTGGAGCCCCTCAGTGGTGCAGACAGTCAATGCACTCAGCTGCTAACCAAAAGACTGGAGGTTCAGTCCACCCAGAAGTGCCGTGGAAGAAAGACCTGGAGATCTACTTCTGCAAAATCAGTCATTGAAAACTCTATGGAGCACAGTTCTGCTTGGACCCACATGGGGTCACCATGAGTAAGAATTGACTTGATGACACTGAGTACTGGTTATTGTTCTATTACCCAGTACCATTTAAGACTGACTTTTATGCAGCCTATCTTTTTGAATGACACAGCGGCTACAGCCATGGGCTCAAGCATAGCAAAGATCGTGAGGATAGTGCACTACGGGGCAGTGTTTCGTTCTGTTGTGCATGGAGTCAGAACCCAGTTGACGGCACCTAACAACAACAGCATTTTTGCAGTCTCATTATTTGGATAACTGATCTTTGAAGTCCCTTCCAGCTCTAAAACTCCATGCTTCCATGAAATACCTTGCTTTCTGATCCCTAACTTTTCTCAGACTAGCTGTAATTGTGCTTTGAATTTTGTGGTGCGTGTGGGAACTACTGCTAGCAGGGTTTTTCTGGCGTAGCAAGAAATCCATCTACAAAAAATCAATTTACTATGCCTCAACTTTCTCCTGCTTGTCCGAGTACATCATTCCTTGAAGTCGTTCCAGAATTCGATTTGAATTTATAGTTGCTTGCTTCTTTCTCATTCTGAAAATACGTAGTTTCTTTTTGGCTTTTGACACTGGACAACATAAATTTTCCTTTTATTATTCTTGCCTATATATATTGTGAAAAAACCAGGAATATGTCAGAAAAATTTCTCCAAGAGATTATGGAGGCTTCTGAGGGTAAGTGTTTTAAGATCTTCTGGAGACAATGAAGAGAGGAGAGGAGAAAAACTTGTTCTTAGATGCAAATTGACTTTGACATTATACCAGAATATTTCATATGCACATATTTGCAGCAGTATTTCTGATTTGCTGTGTATATTTGCCAGTATTCTCTCTAGGGAAGAATGCACTGTCCCCTGAAAAAGCAGTCATGATTGGCTGAACATATTTTGTTAAAAGATAAATGTGTAGCCTTTAAGTATTTCATGAGTGCGGTCGGGATCAGTGGCTATTGCTTTGGAATACAGATGTGTATTGTGAAGCTGTGAACAGGATTGTGTAGGAAAAATGACATTGCCTAGGGTGAAGGAAGAGGCCAGAACTTCCAGCTGTGCCAGATGTGGGCAGGTAAGGTTAAGGGTATTTGTAGAAAAGATGGTGATGGGGGAGGACCATGGAGTGCCTGGGGACAATAGCCTGAGAGATAGGGAACAGGAAAGAGTAGGGAGCAGGAAAAGGCAGCCTGGGGTGGAGTAGGGTGGGGCAGGAGAAAAACTGAGGCAGGAAGAGGGGCGAGATCAGAGAGGATACAGAATACAGACAAAGCCCTCAGGACCATGAGCCAGAGAGAATCCCAGTTTGTTTAGTCCCGAGGCAGGAAAAAGGACATCCTCTAAAAGGGCTTCAGTTACAGGCTGGAGAGAGAAGATAGATAACAGGAAAGAACCCGGCTTCTCTGGGGACTCAAAGAGCAAGGCCTGCCCCATGCCCCTCCCTCCCTCCTTCCTTTATCCCTATCCTAACCCTTTTCATAAGACAATAGCTTAACTTGAGGCTGGAAGGTGTAAATGGGACAAACTAAAAGGAGAGAACCTGAGTCCCCAAGCGAGTGGGAAGGCCTGAGACCAAGGCCAGTGTACCAATGGAACCTGCACTAACAAGCCGTGCCAGGAAGGGCTTGTCTCGTACTATAAAACATATTCTTTTATGGAATAAGTGACTGCGTGGAGTGGGAAGCATTGAACTTGAGCTGAATTTACCAGCGGCATGGCATTGCACTTCAGTTTGGGAAAGCTGACCCTGAAATTCCCTCACAGCTGGTAAAGTACCTTGCCCAGAGTTGGTGCTCAACTGATATCAAGTGAGGGAGATGACTCCAGAAGCTGAGTCAGATGTGATATGGGGTGAAAACAAGGAGCAGGGAGAAGTATATTGCACTGGAGAAGCAACCCTCAGATGAGGTCATGTAGGCAGTAGTTGTTCAGTGGTAGAATTTTCACCTATGCTGGAGACCAGGGCTAGACTCCCAGCCGATGCATTTCATGCACAGCCATCCCCACAACCCCTTGTCTGTTAGGGGATGCTTTCGTGTTGCTATGATGCTGAACAGGGTTCAGTGGAGCTCCCAGACTAAAGTGGACTAGGAAGAAAAGCCTGGTTTTCTCTACTTCTAAAAATCTGCCAGTGAAAACCCTAAGGATCACAACAGTCTCATCCTTGTGGGAATGGTGTAAGACTTGGCAACATTCCATTGTGAATGGAGTTGCCATGAGTCAGGGGCTGATTTCATGGCAGTTAACAACAATAACAGATGAGGTCAGTAACAGGGTACTCTCTGATTGGTAAATCCATCAAACTAAGTAGGTTTCTTTCATGTTGTGTAATTTACTGTAACATTTCCATAGTTTAGGCTATAATAGGGGGTCACCGATAACCCAAAGCAGATCCAGGAAGAGTTTGGGAAACAGCCAATGCTAAACAAGGCTCCAGAATCCCCTGACAATTTCCTGTCAAAAATCCCTATCTATTTTCCCCTTGGACTCTTTATGAATCCCATTGGAATCTGATCTGATTTAGTCTCAAGGAACGCTGATTCCTCCGATTCGAATAACTAAAAAAAAAAAATTTTTTTTTTTTCAGTTATTCAAATTCTTTGACTTGCCTCCCCATTTCTGAGGGGAGATTCTCAAGTATTTTCTAGTGCTTTCACTCCTGAGTGCTCTTACCTTGAACTCTGTTTCCCCACTTATTACTTAAATATCCTTAGGAAACTGACTTAATCATCTGAGCTTCAGTTTTGTCATCTGTAAAAAGGAGTGATACCACTGACCTCATAGGGGAGCTGTATGAACTGATGACACGGTACATTTGAAAAACACCAAGGACTGCATCGGCATACAGAAGTCCCCCAATAAATGTTTCCCTGCTTGTCTTAGAATACCAAATACCTAATATGCCTTGTGGAGCCCTGGTGGCACAGTGGTTAAATGATATAGCTGCTAACCAAAAGGATGGCAGTTCAAATCCAGTAACTGCTCCTTGGAAACCCTGTGGGGCAGTTCTACTCTGTCCTCTAGGGTTGTTATGGGTCAGAATTAACTCGATGGCAACAGGTTTGGTTTTTTGCTTTTGGAATATTCCTTATAATTCTGGGGTTCTTGCCCCAGGAGAAAGCAAACTAGCTTTGTGCAGTGGTCTGCAGAGATTGTTCCAAAGAGATAAGTCTTCTCCTAAACAGCCAAACTGGCATGTACAATGGACTGTGCCCTGTTGCTTTCATCTCTCCCCACCTGCAGACCTCTTTTTACAACTCTGGCTGTCTAAAAGTTTTGGCCACACATGTGCCCAATAGCACTCTGATCTGGAATGCTCTCAGAATTGGTCCACCATATTTGAGTTCCATGTAAATATTCACCAAAAGGCCCCCAGTAATCAGGTGATCAATGTGATATACCTTGTGAATGTCAATTGGTCTTTGTCCTTGCTGTGCCAAGGATGCTCATTGGGCCTGCTAGCCAAGCAGAGATAATGGCAGAAGCTATACTAGCTCAGCTATATGGTCTTTCTCTCACCAAGGCTGTCCTGGTGTCACCAACTTGCCAGCTTTAATAACCAACACTGACTCTCCCATGATACCATTCCACAGAGGTTAGTCAGTCACATGGTGACAGGTTAGTGTCATTTGATTCCTTTCTTCATGGAGGGCGAAGCAATTTGTTCTCACTAAAATAGAAGCTATTTGGATTTATTTTCCTGCCCACTATGCTTCTGCCAAAGCCACCATCTGTAGATATTCTGAATGTCTTGTTCACTGTCATGTAGATATTCTAAATGTCATGTTCACCATCACCTTTCAATGTTGCCTCTGACCAAGAAACTCACTTTTTAGGAAAGGAAACCAATGGGCTGATGCCCATGAAGATTCATTGTCTTAGCATATGTTTTCTGTCCTGGCAGTAGCTGGCTTTATAAAACAGCAGACTGATTGAGGTAGGGCTCAGCTATGGTGCCAACTTTTAAATCAACATCTTGTAAAGTCAGGGTGCCATCTTACAGATAAGATACATGCTTACCTGTGTTTGATAGATGATAGTGCTGGCTGTTACAGTAAACATGGATCCCTTGGTTCGCTTGCCAGGAACAAATACAAAGGAATGGGAGTGCCACTTCTTACAATTACATTCAGTGTTACACTGTGACTCCAACCATAGCAGACATTGTTAATTGATCATGGTACTTCTCATTCATTTATGGCATCGCTTCATCACTCCTTTCAGCACAACACTCCATATAGACATTACTAATTTATTGGAGTTGGCATATAGGATGGAACTAATTTTTCATCCTAGCCCTAACTTGTATTTAGGACCTAGAGAAAATCAAGCTGAACTGAAAGAGAAACTGGCAAAGTTTCATCTCTAATTTGTGGTTCTACTTAACACTTCCCTGGAACTTTGTATTAGTGAGGAAATTGTGGGAGCATTGGTAGCCTCCTTACTGCTGCAGGAGGCCACAAGATGGGTCATTGTCAGGATGAGAATGGAGTGTTCTTAGTAAATATGATCTCTGGGTCCAGAAGAATTTCATGGGATGGTGAGTTTGCTTTGAGTGTTTTATGATGCTACTGGAGAAGAAGTGGCTTCCAGCTTCTAGGAGTGGACGTGGAGTTTGATATTTAAAAATGGCCTGAATGACATTTGTGTCCCTTCCCCAGACTGGGCTACTTGCCCTTTCATTGTTCATTGTGCTTGCACAGAACCCCCTGCTCATCTGTATCAAAAACTTATCACACTGTACCAAAATCATCTGTTTACTTACCTGCCTCCTCCTCTAGAATGTGAGTTCCAGGAGGGCAGAGTCTTTGTCTTGCTTATTATTATATACAAGACTCTAACAGATAATGGGATCTCAGTCAATGCTTGTTAAATTCTGTGTGTGCATGTGGATGGTTACATTGTAGAGGAAGGAAGGGAGGAATGTTTATCTCATTTCTTTACATTAAGTTCACCTCCGTCCTCCTCATTACTAGTCCCCTCTTGAGTCGGAATCGACTTGACGGCACTGGGTTTTTGTTGTTTTTTTCTGGGAAGAAAGGCCTGGTGATCTACTTTTGAAAATCAGCCATTGAAAACCCTATGGAGCGCAGTTCTACTCTGAGACACATGGGGTCACCATGAGTCAGAATTGACTGGATAGAACTGGTTTGGTTTGGTTTTGGTCTTCCCCAAAGGAAGGAGGAATTGCTAATCTGATTAGTTAGAGCTCAAACTGTTGATTGGGACAGGATGAGTTCTTTCATCTTAAAAGGCAGGAGGTCAAATTCCATTATCTTCCATGTGGTGCTTTCTCTTCTACTTCAGGAGGCTAAATCAACAGCTGAGTCCTGGGGTCCAGTTACCAATCTCTTTCTTGTTCTGTGCAGCTCGCAATTCATAGGTTAAATGAATTTAGGGTTCCTTTGTGCTCCTAGCATGGCCATCCTTCCTTTCTCCATCCTTTCTTCCCTCTTTTTATACCTTCTGTAGGCAAGTCTGAGAAGACTCACTCTGCGATTTAGATTTGAGAGAGGAGAATGAGTTGAGACCCCACTTTGGCCTTAAACTTAAGTTGTGAACCCCTTTTCAGGGATCCAAAATACTTAGGTCAAGGTGCTGACTCACACAATGAGTAAGTTAATTTTGGTTCTTGTCCAGAACGGCTCCCTCCAGAACTTTTAGAGGTTGAGGATGGCCGAGGTGATCGGATGGAAATCCAACAAAATGATACCAAAACCTCTCATGATTCCTAATGTGTTAAAGGATATATTTCAAAACAGATAAAATCATGACTCTCACACAGATATAAAATGAAACGATGCTAAAGATTTTCTCTAATTTATTAACGAATGAGAGAACCAGTAAGATGAAAAAACCAACTCACTGGAAAATCCAAAGAACAGATGTATTTATAGATCAGGAATATTGAAATGAATGTACAATTGGAGGCAAAATAGGCCACTTTCATAGTAGGGAAAGGAAGTCCCTTAAACCTCTACTGGACATAATTTGCATAGCCAATAATTATTTTTCATTCCTATCAGTTGTCCACAACATACAGGGTTGTAAAAAGTTCCATAGAATAAATCTGTAACTTAGGAGGGTGTGATCTAAACCAGGAGTTGACAGTTTTTTTCTGTAAAAGGCCTGGATAATAAATATTTTAAGTTTTGTGGGCCATGTGGTTTCTGTCTGAACTACTTTTGTCATTGTCAAAAGAAATCATTCACAATACGTAAACTAATGGGTCACCACAAGTCAAAGTCAACTTGAGGGCAACTGTTTATTTTTTTTTTAACCTCATGAGTATGTCTGTGTTCCAATAAAACTTTATTTACAAAAACAGGCGGGGCCTACTTCTAGACAATGCATAGTTTTCCATTGAAGCACAGCTTTTTCCTACACAAGTATAAAAATAAAACAACTGGTATTAGTATTGAGACTCATTAACAGTTTTGGGAACTGAATGAAAATACTGTGTGCACCATGTGCAATTTCAAGAATTTCTGTGGTCAGAAGGCTGAATCTGACTTGCGGATGTGGGGTGGAGGAGTTAAAGTAAGGCATTTTTCTATTATTTTTTGTGACCCTGTGGTATCATGTTTATATTTTTTATGCTCTTCCTCTCTCTTCTCTCTCTCATCTTTTATTCCCTCCTTTTCTTTTCTCTGGTCTTTAGGTCAAAGACAGGGTTTCTCTATTGGGGGCTTATTGGAGGGGGAGAGCGGGTAATGTGTTCTTTGTATAACTCCCAGTTCGCCTAGTTTGTGAATTTCCAGCCCTTAGGTAATCACTGACATGCAACAAATATGTTCTGAGGTTTTACTGTGTGTCAGGTATGGTTCCAGGCCCCAAGTATATAGATGTGAACAAAACGACAAAAATCTCTGCCCTCATTCTAATTGGAAGGGGAATTTAATCTATAATGATTAAATGTGAGAGTGAGGCTCTTTTTCCAAGTATTTAGTACTTCAGTGACCCAGAATACTTAGGTCAGGCCCAAATCATTCTTAATTTCAACATAAAGTAAATAGTGTCTCAGTGCCTGGATCACTACAATATCTCTGGCAGGCTTTCTTCCTTATCTTTTGTTGGCTTGTCTTTTCTCTACCTCTCAAGCCTCCAATAAGGTCATACTTGATCTGGATCTTGGCTGTTCTCTAACTTCATCCCATACGCTTTCTTCCATGACTGTGACCCCAGAGAGGCAGCAACAAGCCTTAAATAGGAAGAAGCAGAAGGTATCCCTGATATCCCAGAGCTGTGGAAGGAAGTAGTGATGAGCTGGAAGAGAGACAGCACATCATTTCCCTCAAGGAAACTGGGTGAGAAGCCCTGGTGATGGGAGGTGCTCTCCAAAGAACTCACAAAATTGTCACAAATGGAGTCAACTTTAAACACTGGGCAGGCATAGAGCAGGTCATCAAACCGGTTCATTCCAGTGGGAACCCTTGTGGGGAATTTGCATTTCCACCTAGATATACTGAATCAGAATCTACATTTTAACAAGATCCCCAGGTGATTCTTATGTATAATAAATTTTGAGAACAACTGCTGTACTAGTGGTTCTCAGAATTGGTCCCTAACCAGCGGCATTAGCATCACCTGGGAACTTGTTAGAAATGCAAATTCTTGGCAGGGGTTCGTACCTTAGTGAATCAGTTCAAAGCCCTGGCCTAGAGAGCCTGATGCCACCTTCTTCTAATTCCACACTGTTGAGAATCTTTCCTTTTACTTCTCTTCCCTCTCCTTGCTGATAGAAAGAGAGAAAAAGAGAAATCGCATATTCACATCTTCCTCCTTTCCCAGAGTTTGAAACATGACTGGAATTACAACTTTACATTGTTGTATTTTGGAGGAGACAGGACTGACCTTTGCTTGAGTTCTGCTTCATTTTCCTACCCACTCTGTTAGTGCTGGCTTCATTTCTACAGCTTTCCTCAGCTTCTAATCACTCTCTCCACATGTCCCATACCTTAGACTCAGCTCTGCCCTAGCTCCAGGCTTCACGGAGGTAGGATAGGTATGAAGAGCAGCGGCAACTTGCTATTAGTTGCATTGCTGTTGTTAGTTGCCATGGAATTGATTCTGAGTCATGGTGACCTCATGTGTGTAGAGTAGAACTGCTCCATAGGTTTTCAAGGCTGTGACCTTTTGGAAGCAGCTCGCCGGGTCTTACTGCTGAGATATCTCTGGGTGGGTTTGAAATGCCAACCTTCCAGTTAGTAGTCTAGTACTTAACCATTTGCGCTACCCAGGAACTATTGCACCTAATACTGAAGTACACTGTTAGGGTTCTCTAAAGTTCAGGCCTCACCTTCCTGGGGCCCAGGTTAGACCCTTGGCCATTGTTCTCCAAACTTCTCCTCACTACCCATCAAACCTGGGACCCAGTGTCTCCAGTGCAGGTCATCAGGTGCCTGGGGGTGCTGGGTTTCCCTTGTATTAAAAATTCTTCTTCCCACTCCCTGCATTGCCCGAGATGGCTTAGCCCAATGTTTCAAACCAGGCTGATCATAAAAATCTCATAGGGCTCTTGTTAAATGTTCAGAATCCCATCATGTCTCATGAAAATTCACCTGGTATAGGTGTGGTTTTGGCTCAGAAATCTATTTTTTTCTTTTTAATTTAAATAATAAGCCACCCAATTATTCTTATTATCGTCTAAGTTTGAGCAACAACCATCATATCCATGTGTCTGGACTTCTGCTTCATATCTACTTCCAACTTTCAATTACCATCCTACCTCTTTTCCTTGTCACTGCTAGTGTTAGGAAACTAGCCAGAATCCGCTTGGTATACCCCCTGTGTTGGAGGAGCCGTGCCCTAAACCTGGTCCTGGGGCTGGCAGTTCCCCTAACCTGCCTTGTTATGGTCAACCCTGCTCCCTGACACTAGACTCTTTCCTGTACCCAATCCCAGAGTCTGTGCTCCTGCCGTACATGGATGGACAGATATCTAGAAGGATGACCAACTCCCCAAACAACTTCATTTAATTCAATAAACATTTACTAACTAGAGTTATGTCCCAAACACTGTGCTAGGTGCTGATGAGATGAAAAAAGCAAAATACAGTTTAAAGGGTATGACAGACACATCAAGACACAGTCATAATACTGCGTGATGAATGCTTCAGCGGAAGCATGTACAAAGTGCTGTGGAAACTCACATGGGGAGTGATTAATTCCTCCTAGGAAGGGTCAGGGAAAGTCACAGAGAAGGGCTTATATTTGAAAGGTGATCGAAAGTTCTCTAAGAGGTCAGGAGGAGGGGAGGGCATTCTAAGCAGAGAGCAAAGCAAAAACAAAGCCAAGGAAAGTGAGAGTGCTTGCTCTGATCAGGGAACTTGGAAGAGTAGCCTGGTGAATGGCGTTTTTTGAAGTGTGGTCCTGGGGCCATCTGCATCAGGACTCCTTGGGGAACTAATTTAAAATGTACATTGGAAGAGCCCCATCTCACCTCAGCTGATTTAGACTCTTAGGGGTGGGGTCTGGCAATCTTTCTTCTTAACAAGCTACCTAGGTGATTTTTAAACCAATTAAAGTCTTCGTTCTTTACTGAACTGGTACACTCTTATCACCAGGGTGTTTTACAAAATACCGATGCCTGAATCTAACAGCCGGGGAATCTTCTGGGTTTGAATAAAACAAAAGCAACAGACAGCTGCCATTGAGTTGATTCTGACTCATGACCACCCCACAGAATTTTCAAGGCTGTGATCTTTTGGAAGCAGATTGCCAGGTCTTTCTTCTGAAGCACCTCTGGGTGGGTTTGAACGACCAAGCTTTAGGTTAGTTTGAGTGCAAAACTCTGCCCCTGGGGATTCCAGGGTTGAATAGTGTTCCCCCAAATTTGTGTCAACCCAGAACCTCAGAATGTGATCTTATTTGGAAATAGGATCATTGCAGATATAATTAGTTAAGGATCTCCAGATGAGGTTGTACGAAATTAGAAAACTGGCTGCTGAGTTAACTCCTACTGACGGTGACCCCATGTATGTCAGAGTAGAACTGGGCTCCAAAAGGTTTGCAATGGTTGATTTTTTTGGAAGTATATTGCCAGGTCTTTCTTCTGAGACACCTCTTGGTGGACTTGAACTTCCAACCTTTTTCTTAGCAGCCGAGCATCTTAACTGTTTCTGCCACTCAGGGACTCTCAATGGATTACAGTGGGCCCTAAATTAAATTAGAAAAAACAAGTTTTGCCAGACAGGAAGTAGAAAATTACAAAATAGACAGTTTCAGGGTCACGTATTTTTAGGTAATTTGATTAGAACTTTCATATAGTGTTGTTAGGTGTCGTTGCATCAGTTCTGACTCAAAGAGACCCTACGTACAGCAGAAGGAAACATTGCCTGGTTTTGCGCCATCCTCGCAATCATTGCCATGCTTGAGCACAACGTTGCAGCCACCATGTCAATTCATCTCCTCCAGGGTCTTCCTCTCTTTTGCTGACCTCTACTTTACCAAGCATGATGTCCTTCTCCAGGGACTGGGCCCTCCTGATAACATGTCTTAAAGTACTTGAGAAGTCTCGCCATCCTCGATTCTAATGAGCTTTCTGGCCGTACTTCTTCCAAGACAGATTTGTTCGTTCTTCTGGCAGTCCGTGGTATATTCCATATTCTTCACCAAAAACCAAAACAAACCCATTGCCATCGAGTCAATTCCGACCCATAGCGACCCTATAGGACAGATTAGAACTGCCCTGTAGAGTTTCCAAGGAATGCCTGGTGGATTCGAACTGCCGACCTTTTGATTAGCAGCCGTAGTTTTTAACAGCTACGCCACCAGGGTTTCCATATTTTTCACAAACACCACAATTCAAAGGTATCGATCCTTCTTTGGTCTTCCTTATTCATTGTTCAGTTTTTGTATGAACTTGAGGCAACAGAAAATATCATGGTTTGGGTCAGGCACTTCTTAGTACACAAAGTGATATCTTTGCTTCTTAACTCTTTAAAAAAGTCTTTTGCAGCAGATTTGCCCAATGTAGTGCATCGTTTGATCCCTGGACTGTTGCTTTTGTGGATGTTAGTTGTGAATCCAAGTAAAATGAAATCCTTGACAACTTCAATATTTTTTCCATTTATCGTGATACTGCTTATTGGTCCAGTTGTAAGGATTTTTGTTTTCATGTTGAGGTGCAACGCATACTGAAGGCTGTGGTCTTTGATCTTCATCAGTAAGTGCTTCAAGTCCTTTTCACTTTCAGCAAGCAAGGTTGTGTTATCTGCATAATGCAGGTTGTTAATGAGTTTTCCTCCAATCCTGATGCCACATGCTTCTTTGTATAGTCCAGCTTCTCAGATTATTTGCTCAGCATACAGATAGAATAAGTATGGTGAAAGGATACAACCATGATGCACACCTTTCCTGAATTTAAACCATGCAGTATTTTCTTGTTCTGTTTGAACGACTGCCACTTAGTCCATGTACAGTTTCCTTGTGAGCACAACTAAGTGTTCCAGAATTCCCTTTCTTTGCAATATTATCCATAATATATTAGGATCCACACAGTCAAATACCTTTACATAGTTAACAAAACACAGGCAAACATCTTTCTGGTATTCTCTGCTTTCAGCCAAGATGCATCTGACATTAGCAATGATAACCCTCGTTCCATGTCCTCTTCTCAATCCAGCTTGAATTTCTGGCAGTTCCCTGTCAAGAGTACTGCTGCAGCCACTTTTGAATGATCTTCAGCAAAATTTTCCTTGCGTGTGATATTCATGATGCTGTTTGATAATTTCTACATTTAGTTGGATCACCTTTCTTTGGAATGGGCATAAACATGGATCTCTTCCAGTCAGTTGGCCGTGTAGCTGTCTTCCAAATTCCTTGGCATAGATGAGTTAGCATCTTCAGTGCTATGTTCATTTGTTGAAACATCCCAACTGGTATTCCATCAATTCCTGGAGCCTTGTTTTTCGCCAATGTCTTCAGTGCAGCTTGGACTTCTTCCTTCAGTACCATCGGTTCTTGATCATATGCTACCTCCTGAAATGTTTGAACATCGGCCAGTTCTTTTGGTACAGTGACTCTGTATTCATTCCATCTCCTTTTGATGCTTCCTGTGTTGTATAATATTTTCCCCATGATACTTCAATATCGCAACTTGAAGCTTTAATTTTTTCTTCAGTTCTTTCAGCTTGAGAAATGTGGAGCGTGTTCTTCTGTTTTGGTTTTCTATCTCCAGGTCTTTGAACATTTCATTGTAATACTTTATCTTCTTGACCTGCCCTTTGAAATCTTCTGTTCAGCTCTTTTTCTTCATCACTTCTTTCTTTTGCTTCAGCTGCTGTCTGTTCAAGGGCACGTTTCAGAGTCTTCTGACATCCATTTTTGTCTTTTCTTTCTTTCCTGACTTTTTAATGGCCTTTTGCTCTCTTCGTGTATGATGTCCTTGATGTCATCACACAACTCATCTGGTCTTCAGTCATTAGTGTTCAATGCATCAAATCTTTTCTTGAGATGGCTTCTATATTCAGGTGCAATATATTCAGGGTTGTACTTTGGTTCTCTAGGACTTGTTTAAATTTTCTGCAGCTTCAACTTGAACATACTTATGAGCAATTGGTGGTCTGTTCTGCACTCAGCCATTGGCCTTTTTTTTTTTTTTCAGTTGTGCTTTAGGTGAAAGTTTACAGCTCAAGTTAATTTCTCATGCAAAAATTTATACTCGTATTATTATGTGACATTAGTTGCAATACCTACAATGTGACAGTACACTCCCCCTTTCCACCCCAGATTTCTTGTGTCCATTCAACCAGTTCCTTTCCTGCCTTCTCATCCTGCCTCTAGACAGGAGCCGCCCATTTGGTCTCCTGTATCTGCTTGAACTAAGAAGCACACTCCTCACGAGTATAATTATTTTTTATGCTCCTGTTTAATCTTTGTCTGAAGAGTGGGCTTCAGGAATGGTTTCAATTCTGGTGAACAAAATATCCGGGGGCCATAGTTTTGAGGGTTCCTCCAGTTTCTGTCAGACCATTAAGTCTGGTCTTTTTACGTAAATTTGAATTCTCCACACTTTTCTCTGGCTCCATCCGTGACTCTTTGTTGTGTTCCCTGTCAGGTTGGTCATTGGTAGTAGCCAGACAACATCCAGTTCTTCTGGTTTCAGGCTGATGGAAGCTCTGGTTTATATGCACCTTTTATCTCTTGGGCTAATATTTCCCTTGTGTTTTTGGTGTTCTTCATTCTCCTTTGTGCTCAAGCTGTTAAGACCCCAGATGCCCCTCACCAAAGTGGAAGGCAGAACATTTTCTTAATAAACTTTGTTATGCCAGTTGATTTAGAAGTCACCTGAAACTATGATCCCCAGGTCCCAGGCCCAGCTACAGTGTTCAGGAAATTTCTTAGCTTTTGCTTTGGTCCATTGTGCTGACCTCCCCTGTATTGCATGTTGTCCTTCTTTTCACTGAAGATGATTCTTGTCTAGTTAGTGATTTCCCCTCCCCATCACTCCTTACTCTTGTGACCATCAGAGAATGCTTTCTTTGTGTTTGGACCTTTTCTTGAGTTCTTATGATAGTTATCTCATACAACATTTGTCCTTTTGTGGCTAATTTCACTCAGCATAATGTCCTCCAGGTTCATCCATGTTGTGCATGTTTCACAGATTCATCATTGTTCTTTATCATTGAGTAGTATTCCATTGTGTGTATGCACCATAATTTATTTATCCATTCATCTGTTGATGGGCTCCTAGGTTGTTTCTATCTTTTTGCTGTTATGAACAGTGCTGCAGTGAACATGGGTGTGAGTATATCTATTCGTGTGACGGCTCTTCTTTCTCTAGGATATATTCCAAGGAGTGGGATTGCTAGATCGTATGGTACTTCTATTTCTAGCTTTTTAAGGAAGTGCCAAGTCTATTTCCATAGTGGTTGTACCATTTTACATTCCCACCAGCAGTGTACAAGTGTTCCAGTCTCTCTATAACCTCTCCAACATTTATTATTTTATGTCTTTTGGATTAGTGCTAGCCTTGTTGGGGTGAGATGGTATCTCATTGTAGTTTTAATTTGCATTTCTCTAATGGCTAATGATCATGAGCATTTCCTCATGTATCTGTTAGCTGCCTGAATACTTTTTTTGGTGAAGTGTCTGTTCATATTCTTTGCCCGTTTTTTAATTGGGTTATTTGTCTTTTTGTTGTAGAGGTGTTGCAGTATCTTGTAGATTTTAGGGATTAGATCCTTATTGGATATGTCAGAGCCAAAATTTTTTTCCTAGTCTGTAGGGTATCTTTTTACTTTTTTGGAGAATTCTTTTGGTGAGCATAAGTGTTTGATTTTTAGGAGCTCCCAGTTATCTAGTTTCTCTTTTGGTGTTTGTGTATTGTTAGTTATGGTTTGTATAGTGTTTACAGCATGTATTAGGGGTCCTAGTATTGTCCCTACTTTTTCTTCCATGATCTTAATCATTTTAGATGTTATGTTTAGGTCTTTGATCCATTTTGAGTTCGTTTTTGTACAAAATGTGAGGTATGGTTTTTGTTTCATTTTTTGCATATGAATATCCAGTTATGCCAGCACCATTTGTTAAAGAGACTCTCTTTTCCCCATTTAACGGACTTTGGGCCTTTGTCAAATATCAGCTGCTCATAGGTGGATGAATTTATGTCTAAGTTCTCAATTCTGTTCCATTAGTCTATGTATCTGTTGTACTACTACCAGGCTGCTCTGGCCTTGTTCTGACTGATGATACTGAGCTTCTCTATTGTCTCTTCCCACAGATGTAGTTGATTTGATTATTGTATATTCCATCTGGTGAGGTCCACGGGTATAGTCACCATTTATGTTGTTTAAAAAAGTATTTGCAATGGATAAGTCATTTGCCTTACAAAATTCTATCATGTGATCTCTGATGTCTTTTTTAAATCACCAGGGCCATATTTTCCAACTACTAATCCTTCTTCATTTCCAACTTTCACATTCTAATCATCAGTAATTATCAATGCATCTTGATTGCCTGTTTGATCAATTTCAGATTGTAGAAGTTGGTAAAAATCTTCAATTTCTTCATCTTTGGCACTAGTGGTTGGTGCATAAATTTGAATAATAGTCATGTTAATTGGTCTTCCTTGTGGGGCTCTGGATATTATCCTGTCACCAATAGTGTTGTACTTCATGTTAGGTCTTGAAATGTTTTTGACAGTGAATGTGATGCCGTTCCTCTTCAATTTGTCATTCCTGTCATAGCAAACCATATGATTGTCTCATTCAAAATAGCCAATACCAGTCCATTTCAGCTCACCAATGCCTAGGATATTGATTTTTACGGATTCCATTTTTGATGACTTCCAATTTTCCTAGGTTCATACTTCATACCTTCCATGTTCCAATTATTAATGGATATTTGCCATTGTTTCTTCTCATTGTCTGTCATACCACATCAGCAAATGAAGGTCCTGAAAGCTTGACTCCATCCACATCATTAAGGTCGACTCTACTTTGAGGAAACAATTCTTCCTCAGTTGTCTTTTGAGTGCCTTCCAACCTGAGGGGCTCGTGTCCCTGCACTATATCAGATGATGTTCCACTGCTCTTCAAAAAATCTTCACTGGCCAATTTTTTTCAGAGGTAGACTGCTGGGTCCTTCTTCCTAGTCTGTCTTAGTCTGGAAGTTCCACTGAAACCTTTCCCCCATAGGTGACCTTCCTGATATTTGCATCACAGCAACACTCAACACAGCAATGTGCAAGCCATCACAGTACGACAAACTGACAGATGAGTGGTGGTTTCATACAGTAGAATTTGAAATTACTATGTTTGCCATTATCATGATTTTGAGTCCCAGAACCCTGTCCTGGGACAAGGAAAGACTTAGTTTGAAGATTGTGTGATTAAGTGCAGAAAAGGACACAATGTGGCTACATTACTTTGGTGCTTTGAACTTTGTCTTGATTCCTTGTCGGATCTTGTAGGATGTGGAAGTGAGTTGAGGGCTCTGTCACAATGTAGTGCAATGGTGCCCTTGGCAGTGGTGTTACAAAGCCTAGGAAACCAATATAGTGTGTGACTCAGTGCCAGCCACATAGCAGGCACTCAAGGCTTATTTGCTGAATTGAGTTGAGATGAAGTCTGGCTGCACCTCATATCTATTGATGCAAGCTTGGGCAAGTCATTTCCATTCTCCAAGCTTTACCCATACAAAATAACAGGCAAGAACAACCTCTCACATCCAGACAACCTCTGACGTTCCTTCCCACTCAGAGAATATATATATCTTGGCATTGTTTTTCAAAAAGTCCCAGAAATTCAGACCTAGGAGAGACTTTGAAGGTCAATTAGCCAGACCCACAGCTATCTCAAGGCAGAGCCAGACAATTCAAAGAAGTAGACATTTGGCAACTTTGTGGTTTGTGTAATAGTGAAAGTCAGCCAAAAAGAATAATTTGAATTAAAAATAATTTGAGAGCCAAAATTATTTTCTTTTGCTCAACATCCACCAAGTCAGTGAGAAATAGTTAAATCTCTGCTTTGGTTTTCTTCTCTGTTTTGTATTGATGTGTAATTACATACAATAAAATGCACAGATCTTAAGTGGATAGCTTGATGAATTTTTACATATGTGTTCATCCATGTAACAACCTCCTGAATCAAGATGTAGAATGTTTTCAACACCTTGAGAAGCCTCCTTTATGCCCTCTTCCCAATTAGTACCCTCTTCCAAGGGATAGAGGTCTAACTTCTGTCACCATAGATTAGTTTTGTCCCATTTTGAAATTTATATGAATGGACTCACACAGTATATAATCTATTGTGTCTGACTTCTTCACTCACCATTATGCCTGAGATTCGTTCATGTTGTTGCGTGTGTCAATAGGTGCTCTTTCAATATATGCATCCCATACTTAAGAATTTACCAGTGTAGAGTAATAGCTGCAACCAGGGAGAAAAAGTCAGAAGACTTGGGTTCTAATCTTAATTCTACCACTAAGTAGCTATGTGACCTTCTCTCTGGGTCCCTTTTTCCTCACTTGTAACTGAAGAAGTTGAGCTAAAGTATTGTTAACAATTTTTCTAACTCTAACATTCAAAAGTGGTATGAGTCACAGACCCAATCAGGAACAGAAGATAGTCACAATTGTATATGTGACAAAGAACTCATATCCAAAATGTATAAGGGACTCCTACAAATCAATGAGAAAAAATAGACAACCTAACTAAAAATGGGTACAATCCTTTGTGTATGCTCTGTGTGCGTTATACGTGTTATGTGTGTGCTGCTGTTGTTGTGATGGAAAAGAAATTATTTAGTGGGACATCTTGGGTAGTTATGTAGTTATGTTCATGTAACAAATATTTTTATAGACTGAGAAGTGTTTAGACATTTACATGCTGTATAAACTGATCTTTTTAAAGTGAATTCTTTTGTATTGTTTTCTGTAAGGGAGGCACCATATTTAATTTGAATGAATGTGTGAGATTCATGTAAATGGAATTCATAAACTGTAAAGCTCTCTGCAAATGAAAGGCATTATTATTATTCCAGATACAATATGGATGCAGCTGACATTCATTCCAGTTGCAGGTGTAACTCCCAACAGGGGTATTTTCCTTTGTTCCTTTGCCATGGCCATGGGAGAATGTCTGAAACCAACACACAAATAACAGCTGTGATTATAATTGGGAATTTTGAATGGATAAGCAAGGTGTACACTGAACGCATAGCAACACATAGACTTTCATCTGGGCAGTCACACTATTATTTCCTCAGACTTTGAAAAGGGAAAGTTTTAACAGGCCACTTGGAAGCGACCTTTGTTTTTCACCCACCTGTTCGCAGTTACTGTCACAGAGTGCGTCATCTCTCTCCCACGCGCACAGTGGGAAAACAACTTTTCCATCCAGAGAAGAGGCAGTTTTTTGCTGTGTCAGGGATACAAGAGTCTGCATATGGCCCATTGTCCATTTCCCAATTAGCCTCCCTCCCTAGGCGCTGGGGTTTCCTGCCCAGAGAGCCTGCCTGGGATCCTTATCATTTCAGCAGAAATAAGTCAGCATGAGAGGCCACTGCAAACCAGGATTTTGCCAAAATGCTTGTGGTCTCTCCCTTGCCCTTTTAAAAGATTTTGCAACTATGGTCTTGCCTTAGCGGGGTGAGAAATTGTACCGTCAACGTAATCAACTCAGATTGGTCAACCAAAGGGAATTTGCTTGTTTGCTCATATTTGCTGCCTGTATCTTCTTGGTTGAGGATCTCCCGTGGCTCTGCCCTCGGCTGGGTTGACTAAATAGTGGTAGTCCCTTTCCAGGATTGTGCATAGATGTGTTTTAAACTTTGTATTTGCCCATTAAATTTCTTTTGATAAAATTAGCAGCTCTGTAGTGAAACACATACACATACACATCACACACACAAACTAAATACTGTAGGTTTAGATTGGAGAGAGATTCAGAGCCCAGAAATCCTGGGTTTGAATCCTGGATTTATCACTACAGCCGAGTGACAAGCCTCAGCTGCCATACCTGTAAAATGGGGATAAAGATACCTCCCTTCTCTCAGGATGATTGTGAGGTTAAGAGAAGCCATACATGCAGCTTCCCAGAGAGATCTTGTCCACAGCAACTGCCTCAGAAGCAGTGAATGTGATGATCGTTAGATGGTGCAGCTGGGAGAGATCAGCTTGTGCAGTGTGCTCCTGCAGCGAGAAGGCCCACAGAAGAGAAGTGACTAGCCCAAGTTTTGCAACAAGTTCACAGCAGACCTAGTGCAAGAGCCAAGGCCCAGAGATCTTTTCCATTCTGGAGCATAGGGAACCATCTTCAGATATTGCTTCCGAAGGTTTAGGGAGGAGGCAAACAACCCAAAACACACATAAAAGAAAATGCTTCAAAGTGAATTGCTATCCTTTGTTGATTTCTTAAATGGAGTGGCCTGTAGTTGACTGGCAGGGAAAGGAGGTTTTTGTTTTTATTTTGAAATATTTTTCAACTTATCTTTTCAACACTTCTTTCCTGTTCATCTAATGCATCTCTATTGCTTTGGTAAGAATTAGGATCTTTAGATCAGGGAAACAAAGAGAATGATGCTAAAACAAACAAATGAAAAGCATAGGTACTTGTAGCTCACAGGAATCCCTGGGTGGTGCAAATGGTTAATTTACTTGGCTAATAACCAAAAGGTTGGAGGTGTGAGTCCATCCAGGTGTCTCGGAAGAAAGGCCTGGCAATCTAGTTCTGAAAATCAGCCATTGAAAACCCTATGCAGCACAGTTCTACTTGGACATGCGTGGGTGGTCATGAGTCAGAGTCGACTCAATGGCAATTAGTTTGGTATTTTTGGTTTGTGACCCATAACAGAAGCATGATTCTGAAAGCCATAGCTTTTGTTTTGCAAGAGCCAGATTTCATTGAGATAGAAAAAAGGCCCTTAAGAATCCGAAGAGAAGGTCTATAAGGAAGCAGGTTATAGAATCTATAGCATAAAGTTGGGTTACAAGGAGAATAGGAGAACCACCAGGTTACTCTAGCCCCTCTCTGGGCTAGTGTTTGATGGGTACCTGACTCGAAGAGGGAGAGGAGAAAGGGTAGGCTGAGGATTGGGAGGAGGAGACCAGATCTACGGCACCATGTGGAGGGGAGCTGGTGAGCACTCACGGATGGTATGCCCCGCAGACCACCCATTGCCATTTAGAGGACAGCCGTGTTCGCTCTTCCTCTCAGTCTTCTCTGTTTAAGGCCTTCTGTAGACAGCTGCCTACATGTCTGTCACCCATGGACTGTCAGCAGAGATAATCCGCATCAATGCCTCAGGATTTTGCTAGGTTCCGTATGAGCTACCCATGATGGATACCCCTCTCTACAATGGCCAAGGACATTAATAAATGTCATGAAACAGAGTCATGGTTCCCGGAGGGTTGTTGGAGATGTAGAGAGTAACCACCCAGCACTTTTACTGGGTGCCGCAACCATCCTGGTTACATAGGTTTAATTTTAAGAGTTAGGAGAGCAGGGTCATCAAGAGTGTGGTCTTTGGGGCCAGGCTGACTGCTTCATTTCCTGGTTCTCCACCCCCTCCCTTTTTTTTTTCTCCCCTTAGTAGCTGAGAGACTTTGAGAAATTTATTAAACTTTCAGTGCCTTGGTTTCTTCATCTGCCAGATGGGTATAACTCTAATATCTGCTACATAGGTTTGCAGTGACTAAACGAATAAACACACTTGAAGGGCTTAGTTAGAATGATTCCTGGCACAGAGTAAGGATTCATTAATTGCTAGTATTAGTTTTTACTGCCTGTGCTCAGCCACACCAGGGTAAAAATTCACTTCTGGATGTGTGTGTGCATGCACCCATATGGTATAGAGCTGATAAACTCTTGATAGTATTTTTTAACAATAACCAAGAGAGAAGATGTATTTTCACTATCTGACATTTCTTGTTTGATTTTCTATTTTATTTATATCTGCTTTCAAGAACTATGTATCAAGCCCCTTCTATGTGCTTGCCAGGTACTGTGCTAGGTGCTAGTGGTAAAATTATGTACAAGACAGATATATCCCTGCCCTCATGTGATTTACAACTCCAGCTAGTCTATTCCGATAACTTTTTTCCCTTCAGCTGATCTGGGGGCTTGGGCCTGTTTCCCAAGTATATTACTTAATGGTGGTGATTTTGGGTCCTGCAGCAGGCCATAAAGTGCATGGTATATGGATTTAATAATGTCAGGGGAAATTTTCAGTTAATCCCTCGGACTGTGGATACACCCAGGATTCAAAGGCCAGACCAAAACGGCATGAAGAGAAACCGAGAACTGGTAATTATCTGGTGAATTTGGGTCATGTGGAAAGCCAAACCAAATTACTTTAGCCAAGGAAAAAATTGTTATTTTTTTTCTATTCACTTGAATTAGTAGTTTTGGTAAGATTTTGCTGGGGTTGCCCTTCACCTCTGTGCTTTTCCACCAGGTGTTCCCTAGGAATCAGGGCATTGCAGGAAAGATATACAGACAGGAGCTTAGAGGGAAATGAAAACTACCTGTGCATGGGATAGCCAGGGAGCTGTGCTTTTATTTCCAGTATGTAACATATATGGAAAATCAAAGCAAGGGCCCCAGTCGTACGTAAGTCAGCAATGCTAGCAGTGCTAAATCCAGTCAGCTCTTAGGTGTTATCATTTTGAATGAAATCTGACAGTTTCTCTGGATTTCAAGCTCTTCATTTGCAAAAGAAATGCCCAAATTAGTTGCTTTCTTAGGTCTCTATTAGTTCTAAATTATATTATAAATTTCTGTTTCTAAGGCACAAGCAAATGATGGGAGCATGTTTTAATTTTTATGTTTTGAGTCATTAATTATACTTTTACTAGAAAACTTCAATGTTATTTGCCATCCAGGAAATGGTAATGGAAATTGCCTACTTCAAAGTTGTGATCTATAAAATCTTATTAAATAGTATAATGAGAATTTGTCACTTTGTCACCTAGCTGACCTTTTACAACCCTGGGACTCAAAATGACGCCTTCCCCAACTGAGATGAAATGCCCACATGTTTTGCTGTGTTCTCACTAAGAAAAACCTTCAGCCAAAATTTTAGTTCCTCCAAGTCGATTTTTAAGCAAAGTGCATAACCAGAAATTGGCATAAACATTTGTGTATCATCCTTTCCATATTCAAAAGCTGTCTGAGACTCATTTGATTAAGCATAAAAATAACCCTGTGAATGTCATTAGAAAGGCTGATGAAGATTCCATGTCTGGTCCCTTGCATTTGTATTCTGGGAATGCATTATTAAGTCACTGCTAAGTCGTTTCTCTGTAAGAATCTGATCGTGCTCTCTAGAGTCTGAAGGAATTATTTTCATATTGCATTTAAAAGGTTTAGTTTTTCTATTTCCATTTAACAGGAAGGAAACAGCTGGTAAATTAGAAAAGGCTTGTACAGTTTATTTGGCTACTATAATCTCCACTGGCCCTTTTAGGTAATAGAGCCTCTTTATTCCAACCAGGCCCCCATTCCAACTAAATCCTCAAACCGAGTTGTGTGATTAGAAAAGAATAAATGACACTTTATTTGATATGTGGCTATTTCCAAGCTTTCATACTCCTCTTTAAGTTTTCTTCTTATACAATTTTTCCTTGCCATTTGGTGTTTCTTCTGCCTGGCAGCTCTTCAACAGAGGATGTCCAAAGTTCTTGACAAGTCTTGTAGACTGCTCCTGAATGCAGCATCTCCTCATCTCCTCCTGGGGGCTCAGTTGTTCTCCATCCACTCAAAATGTCCTTGTGTTCTCAACTCAAGTGGTCATCTCTGAAGACAATTTATTCAAAAGTGGAAATATCTTTCACTTTTTTAGATTTGTTTCTCTGTTAGATATGGGTGCTTCTTTCCAAAGTCAGAGAAGACCAAAAGACAAGCTACATATTGTAGACTACCACCACCTGCCTGTCAGTTTGTGGTACTCTGGTGCGTTGGGTGTTTTTACGATGCTGGAAGCTGTGCCACTGGTATTTGAAACACCAGCTGGGTCACCCATGGTGGACAGGTTTCAGCAGAACATCTAGACTATGACAGACTGGGAAGAAAGGCCTGGCAACCTACTTCTGAAAAGTAGCCAATGAAAACCTTATGGATCACAACAAAACCTTGTCTGACTTGCTTGCTTTGGACAGCAATTGAGGGATGGATTGCTGGAGGAGTACATCATGTTTGATGAAGTAGAGGGTCAACAAGGGCATGGACATGCTGGAGATTGTGAAGATGATGCAGGTCCAGAGTAGCATTTCATTCTGTTGCACGTAAGGTTGCCATGAGTGAGAACTGACTCAACAACAGCTATCTATCTATCTATCTGTCTGTCTATCTAATCTATCTATCTATCTATCTATCTATCTATCTATCTATCTATCTATCTATCTATCTATCTATCTATCTATCTATCATCTATCTATCTATCATCTATCTATATGTCTGTCTGTCTGTCTATCATGGTAGTTGTTGTTGTTAGGTGCTGTTGAGTCGGTTCCAACTTGTAGTGGCCCTGTGTTTAACAGAACAAAACACTGCCCAGTCCTGGGCCATGCCCACCATCATTATTACGCTTGAGCCCATTGTTGCAGCCACTATGTCAATCCATCTTGCTGAAAGTCTTCCTTTTTTTTGTTGACCCTGTACTTTACCAAGCGTGATGTCCTTCTCCAGGGACTAATCTCTCCTGACAACATGTCCAAAGTATGTGAGACATAGTCTCGGCATCCTTGCTTCTAAGCAGCATTCTGGTTGTACTTCTTCCAAGAGAGATTTGTTTGTTCTTTTGGCAGTCCATATTGTTCTTTTGGCAGTTCAATATTCTTCGCCAATGCCACAATTCAAAGGCATAAATTCTTCTTCAGTCTTCCTTATTCATTGTCCAGCTTTTCGCATGCATACGATGCTATTGAAAATACTGTGGCTTGGGTCAGGTGCTCCTTAGTCTTCAAGGTGACACCTTTGCTTCAACAGTTTTAAGAGGTCTTTCACAGCAGATTTTCCCAATGCAATGCACCTTTTGATTTCCTGACTACTACTTCCATGGGTGTAGATTGTGGATTCAAATAAAATGAAATCATTGACAGCTTCAATCTGTTCTCCATTTATCATAATGTTGCTTATTGGCCCAGTTGTGAGGATTTTTGTACACAAACTGACAGACACTCAAGGGATCTATGGTAGGGTGGGTTCTAAATGTGGACAGATGTTGACTGAAAAAGTATCACTTAGGGAAATTGTCAAAAATAGAGATTTTAGGGTCCCACTCCCAGAAATACTAAGCCAGTTTGGGTAGACTCAGAGCATTCTGATGTGCACATAGATTCGGTCCAACTGATGTGCAGGCCTAGGGTAATAGCGATGGATATGGAGCAAGAGATCACGTTGGAGAAGGATCTAGGAGTCAGAATGGGCAAGACTTGAATGGGCGGCATTCACTGAGGGAGAGAGAAGAGTCAAAGATAACCCATTTAAACATATTCTTTCTCAGTTAATTTGAAAAAACAAAACTATAATGCTTCCCATTTTACTGATGGGGAAGTTCCAAAGATACTTTTAATAGAGTAATACCACACAATATTCTCTAAATAATTCTTTGACCTCAAAAAGGGAATGCTGGATAGTATGTATACTTTCTGATTGACTGTAAAGAGTTCACTGAAAGTTGAAAGAAAGTGAAACTAATTTAGCAAAGAACTTGACACATATAACCTATGGCTATAGAGACAAAATGGCACTGGGTTTACTGGGTTATAGAGACAAATGGCCATATTGGTATCACTACATACTTGTGATACTCAGCTTCACATGAGTATTCTCTGCTAATATATTTCTCTATTAAGGTTATCCTCTCATCCACCACAATGACCACCTCAAACTTCCACCCCCCGCCCCCGCCCCACCTTGCCCTCATTTTTGATGATGGCCTTGCCTCCTACTTCATGGAGAATGTAGATTTCATCAGACAGGCACTCCCTCATTTGCCCACTATCAACCAGGTCTATAAACTTCCTGCATCTACACTTCTTTTTTCTTCTTCCCTCCTGTTGCCATCAAGGAAATCTTTCTTTTTTCATAGACCTTTTCTTCTGCAAGAATCTGGATCTTATCCTTTGCATCTTTTTAAGGACTTTGTTCAAGCTATTTCTTTTCTCTCTTTTTCATCTTTAACCTCTACCTTTTATTGGGTAATTTCCATTAGCATACATACATTCTCCAGTAACTTTCATTAAAAATAACTCTCGATTCCATATTCTTCTCCCTTACCCTTCTGTTTCTCTGACTCCTTCTTGGTCAACATTCTTTTAAAAAGTTTTCTACACACATTGTCTTAATTTCCTCACTTCTCCTTCCTTCTTTACATCAGCCTCAGTGTGGTTTTTGGCCTCTCTAGCTGACTAAATCTACTCTAGAAAGGCCACCAGTATCTTCTATGTTTCAAAATTACCTTACTGGATATTTTGTCACCATTCAATGCATTTGAACACTGACTGTCTCATTGCAACACTTTGCCATTCTGACTCAGTGGAACCACAATCTTCTGGTTTTCTTCCTAACTTTATGACTGCAACTTCTCAGAACTCTCTTTCTTTACCCAAACTCTAAGTGATAGAGTTCCTCAGGGTTTGGTCCTGGGCCCCCACTCTTCTGTCTTCACACTCTCTCTTTAGGTGTTCTCATTCATTTTCTTGGTCTAAATTATCTCTCTCTCTTATCATTAATTATTTGTCTCTGTCTGTTTATCTATCAATCACCATCATCTATCTCCATAGAAAATGTATTCTTTTATTTGCTGTTGCGTACACATGTTACTGTAGATATCATTCTACATCTTGTCATCTTGTTTTTTTCACTTAACAATATACCTTGGAAATCTAACCATATGGTGCATAGACAGCTACCCTATTCTTCTGAACTGCTTCATGAATACTAATTCATAGCAAGGAATACATTCAAACAACATTGATGTTGTTTACAAGTTTTTTTTTTTTAATAGGGTATTTAATTTTTGTTGTTGTTGAGAATATACACGGCAGAACACACACCAATTCAACAGTTTCTGCATGTTCAATTCAGTGACAGTGATTACATTCTTCAAGCCTGCAAACATTCTCACCATCCTTTTCTGAATTGTTCCTCCCCCATTAACATAAATTCACTGCCCCTTAAGCTTTCAGTCTAATCCTTTGAGTTGCTGTTGTCAGTTTGATCCCATATGCATAGATCTTAAGCACAATGCTCAAGGCAGATGTTCTTTACTAGTTAAGCTAGTGTTTGGTTTTAAGAAAACTTCAGGGGATATTTTTGGTTGTTTACAAGTTTTTTGCTCTAAAAGGCAATGCTTCAATGGACATCCTTATGCTTTTCTCTTTATATAGACTTGTGAGGGTTCTCTAGGGTAGAAGTAGAATTGTTGAATCATAGAATATAGACATTTTAGTTTTAATAATTACTGCCCATTTTTCCTCCAGTGAACCAGAGTACACTCTCATGAGTGGGATATAAGAATACCTGTTTTCCCACATTCTTGTCAATTCTATAATTCTTTAAAATTTACCAAGCTTATGGGTAAAAAATGGCATTTTTACTGTGGCTTTATTTATTTTTTATTTATTTTTAAATTCTTTTAATTATAAATGAGAGCGAGTACTTTTTCTCATATGATTGTCAGCCATTTGTATTTTCACTTCCATGAGTTCTCTGTTCATACCTTTGCCCATTTTTCTACTGGACTATTTGTGTTTTTTTTAGGAATTATATGTGTGTGTGTGTGCTTGTGCACGTATATATAAATATTCTGGATTCTGTTTTTCTACTGTATGTATTATATATGTTGAAGCTACTTAACCTTTCTAAGCCCAGTTTAATTTATAGATAAAAATGGGAAAATAATCATGATTGCCTAATAGAGTTGTTGTGGATTAGTGGAGATAAAACATTAAAAACCCTTAATGCAGTGCCAGGCACACAGAAATCCTCAAGGAATGGTACTATTTTTGTTGCTTATATATTATTACCCTGACCTATAATTTCTTTCCTTCAAAAAATCCTACCAGACTTTCCTCAGGAGTCAAGTCAGTTATTCATTCATTCATGCATTTGACTAATCTTTACAGAGGGCCTATAACTAGACCAATAAACAAAATCATGATAAATGAAAAAGAAATTGAAGTTGTCAATGATTTCATTCTATGTGGATCAAAAATCGATGTACGTGGAAACAGCAGTCGAGAGATCAAATAATATATTACATTGGGCAAATCTGCTGCAAAAAAAGACCTTTTTTTTTTCCTTTATTGAGCTTTAGGTGAAAGTTTCTCTTTAAAAGTCTAAAAAGCAAACTTGTCACTTTGATGACTAAGGTACACTTGACCCGAGCCATGATCTTTTTTGTTGTTTTGTATGCATGCGAAAACTGGGCAATGCAAAAGAAAAACAGAACAAAAATCGATGCATTTGAATGGTGGTGTTGGTGAAGAATATTGAATATACTGTGGATTGCTAGAAGAAGGAACAAATTTGTCTTGGAAGAAATATAAGCACAATGCTCCTTAGAAGTGAGGATGATGAGATTTGACTTGCTTACTTTGGACACATCAGCAATGACTGATTGCTAGAAAAGGATATCATAATTGTCAAAGCAGAAGGTTAGCAAAAACAAGGGAGACTCCTCAATGAGATGGATTCACAGAATAGCCAAAAAAAATGGACTCAAACATATCAAAGATCCTGAAGATGATGCAGGACAGGGTAATGTTTTGTTCTGTTATACATAAGGTCACCATGAGTCCAAGCCAACTTGATAACAGCTAACAACATTATGTGTCAGAGAATGTTTTAGGTGCTAGGGATACATCAGTGAACAAAATAAGCAGAGTCCCTGCTCTCAGAAGCAGACATGCTAGCGAGATAGACTGACAGTAAATACATATGTCACATGTGTGGTATGGAGTCATTGGAGAGGGCTACGAGGCAGGATAAGGGGATTGAAAGTCCAGGACAAGGTCTCTCTGAGGAGGTGACATTTAAGCAGAAGCCTGCCTGAAGTGAGGGAGATCCATGGAGATAGCTGTGGAAATAATCTTCCAGGCAGAGGAAACAGCAAATGCAGAGATAAGGGCATACTTTAAATTTTTTTTTTTGCCTTTGAGGAACAGCCAGAGGCCAGAGCAATTAGAGCAGAGTGATAGGGATATCTGAGATAGCTAGAAGCCAGGTCACATCAGGCTTGGAAGGCCATGGGCAGGACTTTGAATATTCTTATGATGAAAAGCCAAGGAAGGGAAGATTGTGAACAGGGAGTGCCTTGATCTGATTTACATTCAAACAGATCACTCTGGTAGGTGTGTTGAGGATAGACTGTGGAAGCCAGAAGGGTAGTAAGGAACTGAATTAGAATTGTGAAAGATGACAGGGCCTGTGATGAGTGTGTGTGTATGAAGACCTCGAGAAGTTGGAATGCATATGTTTTTAAGAAATAGCTAATGGGATTTGCTGATAAATTCAATTTGGAGAGTGAGAGAGAAACATCAAAAATGACTCAGATTTTGATCTGAGCCACTGGGTCAATAAACCAAAAACACCAAACCTGTTGCTGTGGAGTCAATTCCAACTCTTAGGGACCCTTTAGAACAGATTAGAACTGCCCCATAGGTTTCCAAGGAGTGCCTGGTGGATTCAAACTGCCAACATTTTGGTTAGCAGCTGTAGCTCTTAACCACTGCACCACAGCAACTGGATCAATGGAGAAGCCAATTTTGGGGGGAAAGGATTATGAAGACTTTCCTGATCACTTTAATAGTATAGCATAGACATTAGGTTGTTGGTGAAGAATATTGAATATACCAAGGACTGCCAGAAGAATGAACAAATCTGTCTTGGAAGAAGTACAGCCAGAATGCTCCTTAGAAAGGAGGATTGTGAGACTAAGTCTTGCTTTCTTTGGACATGTCTTCAGGAAAGACCAGTCCCTAGAAAAAGACATCATGTTTGGTAGATTAAAGGTCAGTGAAAACAGGGGAAACCCTCCATGAGATGGATATGTTACCAATCGCCAATCTGACACAAAGGGTCCTTGTCTTTTCCCCAGTAAGAATACTCAAAATAAAGCCTGCTGAAGATAAAGACAAACTTTTTTTTTTTTTTATCTTCAGCAGGCTTTATTTTGCTTGAGTCAGCAGTGGACTAACCCAACCAAAAAAAAAAACCCAGTGCCGTCTAGTCAATTCCGACTCATAGCGACCCTACAGGACAGAGTAGAACTGCCCCATAGAGTTTCCAAGGAGCGCCTGGCGGATTTGAACTGCTGATCCTTTGGTTAGCAGCCGTGGCACTTAACCACTATGCCACCAGGGTTTCCAGCAGTGGACTAAACCTCTCCGAAAGACTGACTTGAAAAGGAGAGCAAGGCTAGGGCTTATATGGGTTCGATGGAGACAACAGAGTAATGAATATTTAGTGGGCTTCTTTCAAGGGGTGGGTACGTCTCAGAATGGCTGTGCATGTTTATTAGGTTGCATGCCCCTACGGAATGCAAGATGGGACCCACTGATTTTCAAGATGGAGTCCTCTTGGGAGCCCTTGGCATCACTTATTATGGGATATATTGCAAGTGCACTGATCTTTGGCACTACAGTGCCATCTTCGGAGGGCTAAGGAAGGTTAAACAGCAGTCACACTTTGTTCTTCTGTGCATGCAGAGCCTGTAAAGGGGAAAGGGACTAGAAAAACACTAAGAAGAAGATAGTAATTCACAGGTTGTTTCAACCTTATCTCTTGTTGACAGGGTGTGGTTCCTGTTTACCCAACTTCTAGATGGTAATCTTTTAACAAGTTGTTTGGTTCCACCAGCACAGTTAACCCCATCTGTCTCAGATAGACATGGTGGCTGTGGTAATTGGCTCAGACGTGGCAATGATTGTGAGGATGGCTCAGAACCAGGCAGCACTTTGTTCTGTAGTACATAGGATTGCTATGAGTTGGAACATACTGCACGGTACCTAACAATAACAACAACAATAACAACTTAGACATTAAGAGCAAATTGTGACCCATAGGGTGTCAGACCTGGACTTACAACTAGTGTCGTGCCTTTGGGTATGTTATTTAATTTCCTTGGACTTGGGATCCCCATCTGAAAAATGGGCATAGTAATGATATCTCCCTCATAACACTGTTGGGATGATTAAATGCAGTTATCCATTTGAAGTATTTAATAGTTGGTGACAAGCAGGCAGTACTCCCTCCATAAATCTTATTCAGAAAGGAATCTACAAATGTTCCTGAGGTTCCTTTGATTGCCCCATTCTTTGATTTTGGTATTGATGTAATGCATTAGGAAGATTAATATGGCAGCAGCATATAGTTTAGACTGATATTGTAGAATGAATTCTGTCCTCTAAAAACGTATCTTGCACTCCTAAGCCCTGTGCCTGTGAATGTGACCTAGTTTGAAAATAGTTTCTTTCTTTGAAGATGTTATCAGTTAATGAGGTCATAGCGAGTAGACTGGGCCCTAATCTCTTCTGGGTGGTGCCTTATAAAGGAAAGGACAGGGACAAAGTCACACAGGGGGAGGTGCCATATGAAAATACATCTTCTAGCCAAGGAATGCCAAGAACTGTCTGGGGCTACCAGAAACTGGAAGGGACAAGGAAGAATCTTCTCCTAGGGTGGATTAAGAAAGCATGACCCTGCTGACTTCTAGCCTTTAGAATTGTGAGGTAATAAATTTCTGTTCTTTAAAGCCACCCACTTCACAGTATTTTTTTTAAAACCAAAAAAAAAAAAAAAACCAAACATGTTGCCAACGAGTCAATTCCAACTCATAGTGACCCTACAGGATGGAGTAGAACTGTCCTATAGGGTTTCCAAGGAGCAGCTGGTGGATTTGAACTGCCGACCTTTTGGTTAACAGCTGCGCTCTTAACCACAGCCTTAGGAAATTAAGACAGCTGGAATGGGGTGAATTGGAGGCAGGGGGTCTGCTAAATTGTCCTTTGAGAGGTGTCATGGTCAGTGGTGTGAGAAAAGGGAACGGAGGACGCAGAGAAGATGCTACAGAGGGAGACTGCACAGGACTTGGGAAAAGATAAACTGGAAGAAAAGAGAAAGATGTCTGACTTCCTAACTCTGGGGTCACTGACCAAAGTAGGAAACCCCAAATACACAGAGAAGTTTTTGAAGAAGAGGCACATTCGGTTTAGATTGAAGTAATCTAAATTGAAGTACTGGCAGGGCTTGAAAGTTAAACACCAAGTAGAATAGTACCTGGCTTGCTACTAGTGCTCGATATCTGTTGATGAATGGTAGAACTTCTACATAAGCACTGCCCAACAGAAATATAATGTGAGCCACATGTAATTAAAAATTTTTCAAGTCATCACATTAAAAAAAAAGTAAAAGGAAACAGATAAAACTAATAGTGATATGTTTTATTTAACCCAACCTATCCAAAATGTTATAATTTCAACATGTGATCAGTGTAAAAAGATAAATTATGTTATATTCTTTTTTTGTGCCAAATCTGTGTGATCTGCTATTTTATACCTACAGCACAGCCCAATTTGAACCTACCACATTTGCAAGTATTCAGTGGCTCCTGTGTTGGATGTACAATTCTAGGTGAAGGTGTTGTCAGGCAGTGGATTATAATGACTGAAGCTCAGAAGAGAGATTAGTCTGGCATCACCTGCATGGAGGAGAAACCAGGTAACTGGATTGAATTTGTAAGGGAGAGAATACTAGTGAGGAAGGGAATCCAGGATAGAACGGGGAGACAGTTTTGTAAAGCTCTCTCTTTCTTATTAGACTGCCTGGCCCTAGAAGAGAGCTAAATTAGTAGTAGTGATTCAATTCTTGTTTTATAATGTCACAGTCTTTTGTTTTCTGTGCTCTACTATTTGCAAGTACCTGTTCATGTACAGTACTTATTTCTTGTCCATCTCTCCCTTACTCTAATGTAAGTCTGTTTTGTTCACCACTATATTCCCAGAATAGTACCTCTGCATGTTATTGTTGTGGCTAGCTGCCGAGGACTTTGCCCCTGACTCATGGTGACCCTGTGTATAATGGAACAAACACTGCCTGGTCTTGTGCCATCCTCATGATTGGTTGCAGATCAAACAGTTGTGATTCATAGGGTTTTCACTGATTTTCAGCAACGGATCATCAGGCCTTCCTTCCTAGTCCGTCTTAGTCCGGAAGCTCCACTGAAACCTGTTCAGCATCATAACAACATGCCAGCCTCCACTGACGGATGGTGGCTGCATATGAGGTGCATGGGCTAAGGATGGAACCCGAGTCTCTCGCATAGGAGGCGAGAATTCTACCACTGACTCACTACTGTCTCCACTCGCATCTATTGGGACTCAATAAATGCCTGTGGGGTAAAACCAAATCCCTGCCTTCAGAGAATTTGCAATATGATTGGCAGACAAACATTATTTAGAGAAAAAATAAACTCATGATAGATTAGTAGAGAATTGGATTCCTAATGAACGATAATGCTAATACGGGCTCCAGGAGTTTAGAGTGAAAAATCCGTAGAGTTGAAGTAGCCTAGAAAGCAAGAATTGGCATATGAGCTACGTCTTAAATGATAGACTGAGTAGGTACAAGGAAGGGAGACAATTTCTAGGCAGGGTAAATGATGTATACAAAGGTGGGGGTGTATAGGTTTAATTGTAACAGATATTAGGAAAAAGTAAAATATCGTATTGAAATGGTAGGGTACTGGGGAGTCACTAAAGGTTTTTGAAAAGGGGTGCTAAGCAGAAGTTTAAGAATGCTGTGTAACATGGATTGGAGGTTGGAGAGCTGGTAGGCAGTTATTTTAACTGTCCAGAAGGTGAAGAGGGTTGGACTGAGATGATACCTAAGGGGACAGGCAGGAGGAGAGACGTGAGAGATGTTTGAATAAAAGCCTCCTCGATGGACTTTGTTTTCTACTAAACGTGTATTGAATGGTTGAATGTATTTCTAAGGACAACTCCAACCAATCTGAACTTGGCTGACTGATAGAGTGATAGTGCCACAGACTAAAAGTTTCAAATGGCAAATTATGTTTAGCGGTGGGGGCTGAGAGAGGGAAATGGGTTGAAGTCAAAGTGATGGAAGATATCCAAGTGGAAATTTCCAGTAAGCCTTTGGATGACTAAGGGATTTAGAGAGTGCAGCCTCTTTCCAAATCTTCTGTTCTTTTCGCCTATATAGAAAGTGTTTACTTTATGTGTTTCCCTGTGGTTCTGTTGATTACATTCTTACGTGTGGTTTGGAGCTCTTCTGGCTTCAAACCTGTATTTGTTTTGGGCATGGTTGGAGTAGAGTGCTAACGAGCCCAAGGTCATAGGTTTGATCCCTAAAAGGGTGAGTTAGTTACACAGAGAGGAAAATTGTGTTCCATGGTTCACAGACTTCACCCACTAATCCCATCTACTTGTGTCTCTAAAATATGTAGCATTGGTCCCAAGGGGGCCTGGTGAGAAAGTGTGAGTGGTTGTGTGCAATCTGTCAAAACTACTGGAAGAAGAACCCCAAGTGGAATTATCCAAGTTGTATCTTCAGGAAGCTTTGTCTGTCTTCCTCAGCCCTTGGGACAGAGACCACATTTTCAGAGACAACGCCACAGCCAAATGCACATGGAACTTTCATGTCCATTTCAACCCACATCTGCTTTCCCACATTCCACTACTTCTCAGGTAAAAGGGAGTGTAGGAGTGTGATGATCCAGGAGTGTGTGGTTCTTCTGTACAAGTGTGTACTTGCAAGTGTTGGAGCACTAGCTGCTGGAGTTTGAGAATTGTATTGGTGGTTCAGTGGTGAAATTCTCATCTTCCATGCAGGAGACGTAGGTTCAAATCCTAGCTAATGCACCTCATGTACAGCTACTACCTGCCTCTCAGTGGAGGCTTTCAGGTTGTTATAATGCTAACCAGGTTTCAGGAGAGCGTCCAGGCTAAGACGGACTAGAAGAAAGGCCTGGCACTTACTTCTAAAAGGTCAGCCAGTGAAAGCCCTATGGATCACAACAGTCCGATTCACAGACCATCATGGGGATGGCACAGGACCTGGTAGCATTTGGTTCCGTTGTACATGTTGTTACCATGAGTCAGGGTTGCCATGAGTCGGGTCACCATGAGTCAGAGGGAACTCTATGGCAGTCAACAACAACAACAACAGTATTGTACAAACAAATCCAGAGAGTATGAATGTTTCCAAAGCAAGCCTATCACAGCAAAATTTCCCTATCTTACCAGGCTGCTTGGCTTGCTGCATACTCTTACTGGGAAATACAAGTCTCCATGCAGAATTTTTGCACAGTGGTCATACAAGGATACAGCATAGAATGTGCCATGTTTAAAAGAATGATGGTATCGATAGAACGGCCCTTAGACAAACCCACAGAAGGCATCTTCCACACAAGTACAGAGCTGCCAGCATTTGCTGGGATAGCATCTAAGGTCTGTTTCCGTGGATACTGCGTTTTCAAAAATCAATCCTAGAGGTTCTCAAATTGCTTTTCCAGTTGACTGATACACCCCTGGGTCCTGCAAAAGCAGCCCCAATGAGGATTTGGAATAATGTTACGCACATATTGAAAGATTCGAAATAAATCCTCATGGGTTAAGAAAGACTTGAAAGTAGGTTCACTTTTCTTTCAGGGAATCGAAGTTTGCCACATCAGGGATATTTCTATTATTTGACATTATGGAAAATTTAAAAGTCTGAGGAGTAAGAGACCAGACCATCAAATACCACTTAATAGATCGCTAAGAATAATAGCAATGGCTCAGAATGAATATGCCGTGGAATAAACGTGACCAAGAGTAAAATGTATGATAACTCAAGTTGTGTGCCAATGAATCCAGTAACACTTGCTGAAAAACTAGTTGTGTTTGGTTTGTGCATAATGACAAACAACTGACTTATTTGCATTGTTCCCTTCAATTGATTGTAACTACCAGAGTAATTATTTTGGTACTGTATAGGCACAGACTGAAAGTATCATATTAGTGGTTAAAAACTATTATGAGGAAAGGTCATAGTTCTGCTGACTGGGCTGGGCTGGGCTGCGTTGGGGTGAGGTGAAGAAAGAGAAGGAATTATAGCGACACAGGGAAGAAAATGTTCTACTTGATATTTTACATTTTGCCTTGTGGTGCAAAGGTTTTTAGGTTCAAACACTAGTAGTTTTTCACTTGATTCTGCTGAGTTAGAGTCAAATCTGGGGGAAAGGTGTCCACTTGATCACTGTTAGGAGAGTTGAGGCTGTGAGCCAGAAAATACATGAAAAGGGTGTAACAAACCCAACGAAAAAAATTCCACCTTGGTATAAGACCTTGAGAAACCCTGGTGGCGCATTGGTTAATCGCTTGGCTGCTGACCGAACCCACTAGCAACTCCACAGGAGAAAGATGTGGTAGTCTGCTTCTGTAAAGACTTACAGCCTTAGAAGCCCTCTGGGGCAGTTTTTCTCTGTCCTATAGGGTTGCTGTGAGTCGGAATCAACTTGATGGCAGTGGGGTTGATTTTGGTATTTTTTTATGAGTCCCTGGGTGGCGCAGATATTTAAGTGCTTGGCTGCTAACTCAGCAGTTTGAGTTCACCCAGAAACGCCTCAGAAGAAAGGCCAGGAGATCCACTTCTGAAAAATCAGCCATCGGAAACCCTTTGGAGCACAGTTCTACTCTGACACATGTGGGATCATCATGAGTTGGAATCAACTTCATGGCAACTGGTGTGGTTTGGCTTATCTTAGATCTTTAATTAGTATTCTTATTCCTAATAATAACAATGGAAGTAATAATGGTAAAAATTCCAGGAACCATGCCAAACAAGAGCTGATGAGCAGGCTAATGCTGCGTTGTGTCAGTATTTTCACCTAGCCACAGAGAAACTAAAAAGTTGAAAAAAATTAATTAAGATAATGTAATAAGTTTTCTACAAAGCTAAATTTATTCGATTTAGGAAACTGCCCTCTATTCTAAGTATATCCATGCTGTTTTTTAATAAAATTATCTTGTAATGAAATGATAGTGATGAGTGATAGTAATTTTGTTAAGTCCTAATTTTGACCAAAAAACATTTTGTCACCCTATGTAAATTTCTCCCTATTTCTAGTTTTATTTTTAGAAACTTCAAAACTAGTTTGAGAAAACTGGAAGTTTAGGAACTATTGCATGACTGTGTTTAATCCTCAAACACCAATATTAGGTTGTTATTATTATTATTGCCATTTCAAAGAAGAGAAAACTGAGTCTCACAAACATTGTTTTAATTTGTCCAAAGCTCCTATCTAGAAGAATCATAGCCATGGTACAAACCCACACTTGTCTTATTTCAGTGCTTGTGTTTCTTACCACTATGTTGTTCCTGTCTGTATGTGTTAGGGCCCAGTTAGGGGAACAGGCACCATTCTAAATATTTTAATCAAAAAGGATTTAATGTAAGTGATAGAAGAGCTGAGTAGCCAAATTAAGTAGGGAGTAAGCCCAGAGATGAATAATGTCAGAAAGTCACTACCATCCCTAGGACTAGAAAGACACAGAGAGGAGGTGGTCTTTCCATCTGGGAGGCACCACCTGGATGGATTATGTCCACAAAGTAGGGGATAAATGGTGCTTGCTTGGGGTGGGGGACAAGGACTGTGGAGGGAGGAGGTGCAACTACTGCCAAAGATACTCCTTGAAACAGAGAAAAGGGAGGAAATACCCTGGCTTCTTCCTTCCTCTACCCTCCATCTTTTGCTAACACCTCCCTTGGCCAAACCAGAGAACATAGGTGCTGGTGAATGTAATTCCTTGTGAAACAGATTACATCAAGGGAACGGTGGGGAAATGGATTTGAGAGCAAACAAGTCAACAACTGGCACATTCTAGTATAAATATGTATCAAATTATTTCATTCTACCTTTTACGGTGGCAGTGAGGTCTGCAGATACCAGGAGAGACTTTTCAATATTAACAGTCTAAGAGAATCTCTTTGGTTGGGAAGTCTCAATTCCCAAATGACCTTTAAAGCAAAGAAAGAGGCAAAGAAATAAGGAGATAAATTTGGTCCTGGGGTAACCCAATCTTTGAGTATTTAAGGCTGTGCATGAGTGGGTGAGTTAGAAGCTCTGGGCCAAAGAAGATGGAAAGCATAGCCCTGGGGTAACATTTTTGCCTCTCTTACTCTTGTGTCCTTCCCTCTCTTGAAGAGCAATCACGCTTCCCTCTTTTTCTCTCTCCCTCTCTCTCATCACACACACACACACACACACTTTTTAGAGATTTCAGAATGGGAAGGACAACTCCATGTTTGTGAAGTGGAATGATGGACTCAGCCATAGTGCTTGCATAGAGAAGTTGCCATGAATAGAATCTATGACCTCCACCATCTCCATTTGAAGACCCTCCAGAGATGGCTGGGGAGCCACGAGTTAAACAAGAAAGGTAGTTATGAAATTATAGGACAGTTACTCAATCTTTGTCTCCTGGTAGTAACCACTATAAAGAGAAACCTCCCTGCCAGGACTCATTTCCTACCTTACTTGAAGTCAAGGTCAAGTTTTATTTCTGATGTACTGCTGCAGTTGTCTCAAATCCAATTTACATCTGTTTCTGTTTTTAGCAATTGCTTTGTTCTTTTCAAAGTCATCTCATCCCATCACAGGGTGAAGGAAAGAGCGTTTAGAAACCAGATGTTGCGTTAACCATAATCATTATCCCTTAAATTGGTTCCCAAAGATGTTTAATCTCTACACATAAACAGGTGAGAAGAGATTAGCTTTCAGATCAGCTTTACATAGAGGGTGCCTCACTGAGAAGGGGGCAAAGGCTCTGCCTTCCAGATGACACATTCCAGAGAGTGTCATAATTGATGTGTATAGGGGTGGATCCACTCTATCCAACCCAATGCCCCCCTTTACATAACAAAGATTTTTTACTTTACCCTTTAATGTCCCAAAGTGAAATTCATAAATAATATTGACACATACAATTTCAACAAAATCAAAATGATGCCTGAGCTATAATATAAAAGAGAAATAAAAGGAAAGCAATTTGCAATAAAATAATATGCATTGCAACACAGAAATGCTCAGGCATAGCTCTACTAGAAAACGTAACGATGTTTACACCTAGATGGGAAACGCTGTGAACGTGACAGCCTCAAGTGCAGACTGATACTGGTGGGGAGTGGAGAGACTCATATACCACAGTTAACATTGCTATCAATGATATCATCTTCTGAAACAGTGGACAACTTGTGGTTAAGTTCCAAACAAAGTACAGCCTTCCCTTGATTTACATGGTAGTACGTTTTCAGAAAATTCAGCTTATATTAAAATCATGCAAAAATACTTTGAGTGTATAAATAAATTGGAGCTATATTCTAGGCTTAGGTAATTATATACAGGTTTATCATCTACATGACTGTCTGGAGCTCTGACCCTTGCCCAATAAATGCCAGTAACAACTCCGATCATTGTGACAACTTGAGATGTCTCCATCTGGGGGCAGCACTGTACCCTTTGGGAACCCTCTGTGCCCTTCGGGCTGACTGAGACATTTTTTGAAGGGCAGGGGTATAGGAGCATGAGTCTCATGAAACCGTAGGCTGTGGCTCTGCATTCTCTGCATTTGTGTCTCTGGAAGCACTGGTTCACCCATATCCCGTGAGACCATCCTGACTTTGATAAGCTGCCAAGAGAAAAGTATGTGGATTGTTGCTAGAGCTTTTGGCAAGATTCTTCATGACCAGCTTTTAGTTTTCCTTATGTGGAAGTGGTTTATTCCTGGACTACATAAGGGCCCAAGACATAACCTTCCTTACTGAGGTATCATTAGAATGGTTTACCACTGGATGTTCTATACAGAATGTGAAGGGCTATGAAGAACTGACATTGCAATGTGAACAAGTAGAGGCACTGCAGTGGGTAATATTGAAAGCCAATTAGATGCCTTGGTTATTGTACAGACGTGCTTATTTATCTTTATAATATCATACTCAAAAATAGTTTATCACTCAAGGGAGTAATTACATTTCTGCCTATAACATATGAAGCCAAACTTGAGCAAGGATATATCAGTCGGTATATGGAGCAGTCCTTGTGTCTGTGGATTGGGGCTTGAATGGTAAAGTAGTTAATAGCAAAGGTTTTGATGTCCTTAGACTCAGGTTCAAGCCTGGCTTTGCCTTTCTGTGACCTTCAGTAAGTTAAATGATGTCTTTGTGCCTCCATTTCCTTATCTGTAAAGTGGAGTTAATAATAGTGCCTGACTCATAGGACCCTTAAAAGGACTAATGAGATAATACAGGTAAACCAGTTGGAGTAGTGATCGGCCCACAGTAAGTTCTCAGCAAATATGAACCATTGCAATTGTTGGGTGGTGGTTATTACCGCTGATACAGATCTTAAAGGAAGGAAAAAATGTTATTTTTCAAAAAGGCTGTAATTTGACCCAGATGACCTTGGAGGAAGACAGAATTCCCCTTAGGGACAGATTTGACCTTTTGTTTAGGAAAAAGCACTTTTCGGGCATCTTTAGCAATGAAAGGTGAGCCGCACCACCACCCCACCACGGGGAAAGCTGGGGTTACAAAGGGTGAGTGAGACTGCTCCGCATCAGAACATGATAGAATTTCCCTGCAAGTTCTTTCAAAGGGAGAACTTAAAGGGTTGGATGGGAAGGAGTTCCTGGGAGATTTGACAGCAGAGAGGAAGCAATCTTACTAAAACAACAAGAGGCACAGTAGCCAGAAATTCCTTGATGGATCTGCAGGAACAGTGAAGTCTGACATTGACTTGGAAGTCGTTTTCTGCCCTGTGCTGAACTGCCTCCCACTTCATTATTCACAAAACCTTCAGTGAAAGGTCGTAACCAGATTACAAGTGGTCCTTGGGTGGATTCTGGCTCATGGCAACCCCGTGTATTTTCAATGGCTGATTTTTCTGAAGTAGGTCATCAGGCTTTTCTTCTTTGGCACCTCTGGGTGAATTCAAACCTCCAGCCTTTTGGGATAGAAGTGAGCTGTTTGCACTGCTCGGTGACTATGTCACTAGATTAGCCTCATGTGAATGACGTTTTAGGGGAATGCAGGCAGAAAGGTTTTATCCAAGGTGGTGGGGGGAACAAAGGATGGTGAGGGGAGAAGCAATACACATAGAAGAAAATGGCCACTTGAGGAAGAGGCGACCTGGAGAATTTTCATATCCATGAAAACCTTGGGGAGCAAGGTTGGCAGTGATGGTGAACCGGGCTACCAATGGCTTGTGGGGAGATACTAAAGGAAACTGCATTATTATTATTATTTCCTTAAAACCAAATACAAAGTTCATGAGCCTTTTTTTTTTTTTTTCCTGTGTTCGGATAACTTTCTAAATAGATAATGGCAGGTTTAACAAAAGGAAGATCAAATGAGATGCTCTTAAATCATAAAAGGAAATTACTAATCTTTTCACCTTGTACGTCTACAAATGCTGTTGGTGAGTTTGATGTTCACAATATCTATTAAGGATTAGAAAGATTTATTGAAACAAAAACTCCATGCTGAATCATCACATTCTTATAAAATCTCTCAGGAGTGTATGAAATACCATTTGTATATTATGTATTCTATATAATATGTTGTGGAGCCCTGGTGGCACAGTGGTTAAGAGCTTGGCTGCTAACCAAAAGGTCAGCAGTTCAAATTCATCAGCTACTCCTTGGAAACCCTATGGGGCAGTGCTACTCTGTTCCTCTATTTGGATTTTTTGGCAAGAAAATCTTTTCCCAAACACTTTATGTCAGATTATAACTCACTGTTGATTTACAGTGAGTGGGATCTGTTACTTTAACCTGGTTTATTGTTAATGCATATATTATACAATTCATACATCTCTTAACATAGTTGGTACAAGTCCTTTGAAACATATTTATTTTGAAATATAATCTGTAAATTGTATATCTCCATTTTGGCATATGATTAATTTCATCTTGCTGGGTAAGTTTTCATGTTTATTTGTTGCAATGACCTTAATTAGTAAAAATGCTAATTAACAGTAGAATTCTTAAGGAATGACACATTAGACCGACATTATCCAAAAGAACTAATTAATCAAACATGATTAATTTTAATGCAATTACTAAAGAAAGATATATCACTTTATTATGACACTCTAGCCATACATTTTCAAAATATGCTTATTAAACAGTAAAAGTAACATAAGGATTCAGTTAGTTACATTTTCAGAAGTCATTAGGATTGATATTCCTCTGCCATAAATGAATTGAATAATAATTTCAAATACACTCAGAATTAATTTAATAAAAAAATATGCTTTGGAACTAAGACAGATGCCATGAACGGTCGATCATTCTTTTCTGGTTTCTAAGTAGCAGGGAAAATTAATTCAGTGTCTGTAAGTTTATTTATCACACTTGGCCTATAAATGTGATAAAAACATGGTAAAACAAAATGCATGATGTAATCCCAGTTCTCATAGTTCATTAACTTTCTTAGCCAAAGGAGTTCCGATGTGGTATTTGGGTCCTTTATGGAAAATGAATACAAGCTGCATGACATTGGAAAGTTTTTGACATTCTGAATAGACATTTTTATGATATACAGACACAGATAAGAGAGATGAGTAGAAAGTGGAAGTTACTGGGTCTGCCCTGCAGTGTGTTTAGCAGCAGGTACAAGATAAATATCCAAACAAAATCAGATTAAGGGATTAACAGAAGCGACTGCTGTGGGTGGGTGAGTGGGCCAGCCGGTGGCTTGCAAAGAATTTTGGAGTTCTGTTTTCATTTTTCCTACTTTACATCAGTACATTTTGGGCAAAAGAAAATAAATGTTTTCGTTCTTTCAGGGTACAGTAGGGCTGGGCAATTAAGAGAAGACAGATTCTAGGGATTGAGAAAGGTCATTTTGAAGGTGACAGGTGATTTGGTGTAGGACTTATTAAGTAGGAGAAACTCTATTTCCATCTTAGCTTATATTTCAATTATGCAGTAACACTTAGACTTTGGTGTTCTTTTTTTTTTTTTAATTAAAGAAATGTTATTGTTGTTTTTTCCCTGAAAAGGCCTCATCAATGACAGATGAAGAATGCAGAAAGAGGGACCATATTTAAGATCAATCTGTAATCTTAAGAGAGAACACGCGAAATGCATGTTTTCTAGAAGGTTCCTTTCATTCTGGGGTTCCAGGTTGGCCAGCCCTCTTTAAAAATCTGAGGTGTGTACTGCAAGAATAAGAACTGGAAGGAATAATGACACTTGCAAAAATCCTCTGGGCCCTCTGTCTCATCTATCAGGGATTTCTTTAAGGAAAAGAAAAAAAAAGTATTGTTCCAGGTAGGACTAGGTTATTTAAATTGGTATCTTTATCCTGTACCATATGCACTTAAAGCTTCAGACAGGCTTCTTATCTCCTTTACTTTTAAATAGAAATCACACAAAAAAGATATATATGTATCAGGTTCTAACACCTATCAGGAAAGTCTTTTAGAATATTAAAATAGCAATAAGCAAATATGTACTATAGGATTAAACACTAGCACTGAAAACAAACAAATACACAAACAGACAAACAAACAAACAAAGAATCAACAAAATTTTCCTCTTGTTTCTGCCCCCTCAGATTCTGGACTTTATGCTCATCACAGGGGAGGTGAATAAAGAATCACAATTCTTCCATTTTAAAATAAATGATGACATAGCACAAATCTGATAGGACTTTTGAAAGCACTGATGGGAAAGCCCATATGATTTGAGTGGGGACGCCCTTTCTTATGAAGAGAGCCAAACAGGTTCTGTCTCTAATAAATTAGTACACTCTTTTAAGATTAAAAATAGTGAAACACTTTAAATAGTCTGATTATAGCTTCAACAACAAGTCAAACATACATTTCTACCTAACCTATAGTTTTAAGGAGTCTATGTGGGTTTAACTTATCATCCCTCATTCCAATATAAAAAAAAAAGAAAAGAACCAAGTCATGTTTGAACATTAAGATATTCATTAAAACTGTATAAAGTAAAAAAACAAAAATAAGAACAAAAACCAAAAAATCTTCACAGATTATTAGCCATCTCTTTCAACAATTTCTCATCAGTTCTTCTCTCTCCTTATCAGTAGATAGCCCCCATCTCACAAGGAAATACATCCCAACACTTCCTAATGAGATCAGTGATTGTTTTTTATGAGAGCCACTGCTCTTTGAGATGTTCAGGTGAAGGGAGGGTATATTTTATGAACCAGTAAATGCCAGAGAACCACCCAAGGGTGTGTGGCAGCAGCTGTTTTCAGCAGGTGAATCTATGTATTTTTTTTTTCTCTTTGTTTTTATTTTCTCCATGTGCTGAATATTTGTTTTTAGAGCACAGAGCACAAAAATCAATAAGTAACTTAATCATTCTTCGGTTCTGCCATTTGCCTATAAGACCTTTTTTTTGTTTGTTTTCTCCCTATTTATACCATATGCTCTTGATTAAGGTGTTTACATTGGATAATACATCGCTTATTTTGCTGCATTTGAGAGCCAGCAAAATAATGGAGCCTTCGAACTTTTAAACATTCCCATCTCCTGCCCCTGCACCCCCAAACTCACAATTTGGTGTGAACGGTACGTTTACTTGTGAGTGATCAAAAGTTGAAAGATGGTGGTGACCAGACCTAATGCTATTTTATTAAGCCATCTAGCTATAGGATTGTTGTTTTCATACTTTAAAAAAATATGTCTATGCTTTCTTTTTTTTTCTTTTTTCTTTTTTTAGTCAAGTACTTTCTTAAAGAAACAATAGCACCACATTGGCATAGCTGGCCAAACAATAAATGGGAAAGCAAAATGTGCTACGTCTTTCACTCCAAGACTTTTCCCAAGTGTGGAAACTAGTAACAGAAACCCTGGAGCCACAGTGTATGACATCGTTTCATTTACACAAACACGCATTTGCCAAGGAGGGGGATAATTCTTGAGGGAGGCTAGTTTTTTTATTTTTGTTTTTTAAGATTAAGTGATTTTGTTTCTTCTCTGTATACCATTGTACACTTAGGATGAGCGTGTGTGTGTGTGTGTGTGTGTGTGTGTGTAGGGTGGCTGTTGAGAAAGCTTTTCTTTATCTCTAGGAGGGTAGATCCTAACGTTCAAATAATACTATTCGTTTATATAATACTAGTAGCATAATACTATTATACTCTTTGGGAAGATGGGAACAGAAATTAGACCTAGGTATAAATTGGACATTAGCCTACCCACTGAAAGCTCATTCCTACCAATATTTACACCTCTTTCATAAAGATCTTGAAATTGTCCCATTTTTAAATTCTGGAGCAATAAAACTCTAAAGCAAAGCTTATAAAGTTTTGAGTTGGGAAATTTTAGGTGCTCCCTTGTATCAATTCTGAGTCATTCCCTTGAAGTATATAGTGATCAACTGACTTTCAGAGTTTACATCAATTTATCTTCTAGTTTATTCCTTTGAAAATAAACAGTGGGTTAGTGTAGTAGTTGATTTTTAGTTAGTTGATTTATGAGCCAATAGGAGAGAGGGTGCAGTGGTTAAGAGCTCTGCTGCTAACTAAAAGGTCGGCAGTTCAGATCTGCCAGCCGCTCCTTGGGAACCCTGTGGGGGTAGTTTTTCTTCGTCCTATATGGTCACTATGAGTCAGAATTGACTTGATGGCAATGGTAGGAGGGGGTCATGTGTTGAACAAAGTTAAGAAAGAAAACATGGCTTTGCATGTTTAAGCTTTCCTCATTGGGAGATTTGGGGCTGGGAATAGAATTAAGAGAATAAAATAAGTCATAGCTACTCTTAGAATTACCATATCCATCTTGTCAGGAAACTCCTAAGTTGGCAGAATTCTGCCTGTAAAGTTCTCCTGGGAGTCGGTAATTTTAAAAGGTACACACAGGGCACAAGAAAGTCAGAAGTACCATCTTGGGAAGGGCAGCCCAGCATCTCACTCCATAAAACTTATGTCTGGAAAACAGGAGGAGGGCAAAACTGACATGTTTAGTTTCTCGTATATCTGTCCATAGTGGTCAGAACCTTGCTCAGCATACCTGAGGTGCTCAATTCAATTCATGCCGTAGACTGAGAGAGTTAACGTACTTGTTGACTGAGCAAGAGAGCCTTCCTTTTGTGTATATTCAGAGATCCAGGAAGTCTCCTCTCTGGCCTCTGAACTTTGAGATGACCCAGTGGGAGGAAAACTGAAGATGTTGTTATTTTGGTTTTTCATATAAGCTTTCCAAGAATATAAAGGATAAAGTTTGCATGATGTAATCAAACCTAGGTGTTTTTCACCAAAGTGTTCAGATCAAAAGAGCTGAATGCTGGGTGACTTATTGTTCTAACAAGAAAATCCATAGATGGGAAACCTAGTCTAAGCTAGTGTGGGCCCATCCTCATCATTGGAAATTCTCCATAGCAATATTTAGTTGAATGGTTAAGACACACCCACAGAGAGCTGGCCACTCTCCTAAGCAGACTTGTGGGAAACTTTCTGATTATAAAGGAATGATTGCCTCTCAAATAGCAACTCTAGTCTAGCATATTTTAACAAAAAGTATATATATATATATATATATATCTGATACACACACACACACACACACACACACTACACACTACACACACACATGCCCAAGGTTAAGAGTAAAATTCATTAAGGAAAGTAACTTTGTGACTTTTTATTAGGTATTATTTCAATATTTAAAATGCAGGGCCATTTTTCTTATACTGCCTAAACAGAAGAAATAAATACGTTTTTCAAAATGAAGAGAGTTATCATTTATAATATTAAAAGAGGTATTACTAGATAGATAGTAACTGCCTTGAAGAGTCAGTGAGTTCTAGCAAATGGAGTAATTTAATCACCCTTACACTGGTAGAAATCTCGTAATTTTTTCTCCTTTGTCTTTTTCTTTCTTGCTCGTTGTTTTACTTACCTTTGTATTCATAAATCTAATGCAGAGTTCAAAATCAAAATGTACATCAGATGTTTCTAACTTAATTCGAAGTGTTTGAAAAGCTATTGAGTTGTTTGGAGAGTTTTATTGACAAGAATTGAGATGTCAGGTGCATTTGGTTAATCAGTTCTCTAGCTATACTGGGAAAGGGTTGTTTATAGAATTCCTTGCATCCCAGCAACTCATGGGTTCTGACATTGCATCCTCAGAGCAACCCAGTATAAAAATCTGGAGCATTATCTTTTTAATCCTCATACCACCCCTGTGAGGTAGGTAGATGACATATTGCCCCCATTTTGCAGATGAGGAAACTGAGGCACAGAGAGGTGAAGTGACTTGCCCAAGGTCACACAGTGGTGAGTCCGTGGCAGAGCCAGTAGATGTTTGTTTCTTCAGTGAGAAAAAGAAACCAGGACTATTAAAATTCCTAGCCTTATGCTTTTTCCACTCACGGCTACCTCTCTGGACTCGCCAATCAAATTTATATTGGTGGACTTTTGTGTCTTAAGTTCCTCTTGGAAGGCATAATTGGGGGTACTTTGCTTTCTTTCCCAAATGGATGAGTTTTTCAGTGCCCTTCCTCTTAGTGTGATCTTTGGCTCCAGGCTTCATCTTTTGTTTTGCTTTCACCTTTTACTGTTTTGGCCAGATTCTTTCATATAACAAACTACAAAATAGCACCATTGTACTAAAAAAACAAAACAAAACAAAACAAAAAAACAGAGTTTTACATACTGTTTGATATATTCTGTATTATTGATATGCTAAATTTACATACTGCTCTATATGGAAAAAATAAAAAAAGAGAAGTTACGAATTAGGTTGCACACTAACTCATCATTCGAAAGAACCATTGAGAGTTTGAGACTTTCTATACTTAAAACATTGAGAGTTTGAGACTTTCTATACTTAAAACATTGAGAGTTTGAGACTTTCTAAACTTAAAACATGCGCCTAAAAATGATTGGCCTTGAAGTTGCAACTATTTGCAGTTTTTATTTTTATTTTTTAGCAAGATGTGGAAAAATAAAGCTTTGTGTCTAAAATAAATGCATCCAACTTATATTTGCTACAAATGCCACAGATGGAATCTTGTGGGTTAAAAGTGAACGTGCTACTTGCTGCTTGCTGCTGCTATTGAGGAGGCCAAATTCGGCAAATATAGATGTGATGGAGGGGCAATGGGGATAGACAAACAAGGTTATCACACACTGTAAAACAAAGAGCCTGTGTTGCGTAGAAAGAAGTGCAAATAAGAAAAAAAAATTAATAAAACTACTTAGACAAGGCTGCTAATGGATGGCTCCAACAGCCAAGATAGAGAGACAAATTTAGTGCAACTGGATCTATAAAACACCCATGCATTTGTGGCTCTTGAGAGGCAGGGACTAAGATATATATCTATATATCTATATTTCTCTATAGAATATCATTGATAAAGGATCAACAGCAATCTACCAATTCCAGGGCCATAGCTGCAAGGTGCAAAGCTTTTAACAATCACTCCTAAAGACAACGTTGGAATGTTTACTTGCGTATTTCATTGGGGGGAATGCCCATCTTTTGAAATGTTATCAAATATATTTTTTTGGCAGATCTTCCAATGTTTAACAGGTAACTTATGCAGAGCAAAGGATTCCGCCGGTGGCATGTCATTCTTCACTCCTCGAGAGAGTCTTCCTACATTCTGTAGTTCTTGTTTCCTGCACTCCCTCTACTTGTGTTCTTCAAATGTACTTCCTATAAGCAAGGGAGAAAAAAATGACATTAATTTGATGAATTTGATGTATCCATCTATTTTTAACGTTGGATCTCAGCCTCAGGCCCTAGGGTTTCTGAGAAGATCGTAAACAGGTCTTTTGGCCCCACCTCACCCAGGCTACTTCTATGTACCCGTGGTTACACGGGTACCACAGATAGCTTTACAGTCACACAGAGATGCATTTTCCTACTTCTCCACTGCTGTCGCTAATTCACTGATAGGAAGGGCATCCTGAAAATTCAGTCTTCTCTCCTGTAACACCTTTTCCTAGTGAGGAAAAACAAAAAAAATCAGAAAACATTCCGAGGTCATACTTGGTTGTTTCATTGCAGTTTGCTCTCTTTTAATTTTGCAGCACAGAGGTTTTTCTTTTTTCCTTTTTTTTCATCTGGAGAGAAGCAGAGTTTTAGAAATAGATGACTGGGATGTTTTGTAATTGATTTAGAAATATGTAAAATCACAGACTTTTTTGGGGGGTATGATATAGTACAGTAAGCTGGGTTCAAATTCTAACTCTTCAATTTTCTAGAATGTAAACTTGAATAAGTGACAATCTCTTTGTGCCTCAGTTTCTTCAGCTATAAAAATAGGATAATGATAGTATCTACCTTGTAAGATTAAGTATTAAATAATTAATATATGTAAAGTCACTTACAATAGGCCTGGCCCCTGGTAAGCGCTACATAGGTACTAGTTACTACTGTTATTATGTATTTGTTATTCTTCTTACTTCACCTCTATTGCAAAGTAACCATCCCTGGACTAAAAACCTTGAGCTTCTTGCTTTGATGCTACTAATCACTCAACAAGAAGTAATGTTGGGAAAAAAAAAAAAGCAGCAATAATATTTCAAGGATTTTTGAGTTTTGTTTAGAATATAGACTGTATGAGAGCAGGGACTTTTCTGTCCACTGTTACGGCCCTGGTGTGTAGAGCCAAAACAAAAACCAAACCTGTTGCCGTTGAGTCCATTCCAACTCATAGTGACTCTACAGGACAGAGTGCAATTGCCCCACAGGGTTTCCAAGGAGCACCTGGTGGAATTCAACTGCTGACCTTTTGGTTAGCAGCTGTAGCTCTTAACCACTATGCCACCAGGGTTTCCAGTGTCTAGGACAGTGCCAAGGATATTGCAGGTGCTCAATAAATATTTGTAGAATGAATTCAATAAATGAATGGATGAGTATGAGGGGTCCTGTGATGATCTGGAGAATTATCATTATGCTTTTCCTATAATTATTATTTTATCCTTTTAAAAGTAGTATTTAAATAGAAAAATTTACACAAATAAGGGATATTTGAAACAAAATCAAGGGAGGTGTGGCATTTATATGCATAAACTTACAGTGCTTCCTCTATTGGTTTCACCTCTAGCCAGAGCTCTGGAAGGATGGAGTGGACAACTATTGGTATAGAGTGAAGTGCAAGGAGCCACAGTACCCTTCTCCCCCAGAAAATGTTTCCATCAAGACTGACAATAAGGTTTCCCACCACAGTGGCTGGAATTCCCAAACTCTTCCTTTTGGCTAAGGTGGTGACCACCTCACACAATCACAATATTGTTAGGAGCTAACAGACCCCAGAAAGCACTCAAACCTGAGGCCCAAGCCAGAGAGAGTGAGAGGTTTTAATGCTGAGGCTGAAGGAAAATCAATTTCCACTCCCTGGAAATAACACTATGGGCCCATCATTATTTGGCAATCTCTCCAACACATGATTTTCAGCTCCACCTGGGACATTAAAGTTATCACTAAATCCTTCATGAAAATTGGTTAGCACTTTGAGTGGGTGGTCAATATGGTATGCTGACTGAAGAGAAGGGAGAGCACATCATTGTGTAAAAATGTTTATTAAAATACCTAGCTCACCTGGAGGGGAGATGAGAGGGTAAAGGGGGTTAGAAGCTGGCGAAATGGATACGAAAAGAGAGATTGGAGGGAGGGAGCAGGCTGTCTCATTAGGGGAAGTGTAATTGGGAGTATGTAGCAAGGTGTATATAAGTTTTTGTGTGAGAGACTGACTTGATTTGTAAACTTTCACTTAAAGCACAATAAAAATTATATAAAAAAAAATCTAGCTCAGTGGTGACTGCTACAAGCTGGTGGGACAACACTGGACGTTTGTATAGGATAGCTTGAAATACCATGTGTTTAGAATTCTGGTGCTTTCCCCCCAAATATCATTTTACCAAGTCCACTTTGCATGTATTTGTTGCTGTACACAGCATTACTTGTTAAGACACCAATAAATTTGTCTTTCTAATTTTACATCTTATTCTTTCTTGCAGGAGTTCTCTAGAAAAAATGAAAGAAAGACATAAGGCAGTAGAGAGTAGAATCACTCATGTTCCCAAGCTTCTTGAAACATTTCTGTTCACTTCTTAATGGCTCTTTCAAGCCCCCAAACAGCTATAATAAAGAATATCACTTCTCTGCCAAACTACTAATCAAGTTAACTAAAAACAAAAAAACAAAAAAACTAACAGGATGCAAAATACACTAATATGAGTTTTACCTTCTATTCTGTTTAAGAGGAACATCAGCTCAGAAAAAGATTTCTAAGAATCTGGATAACCCCCAAACCAGGAAAATGCTCAAGAATTAAAGGTAACAAATCAAAAGAAAGCTACATGAGGTGTATAATCCCCAGGCTTCATCTTAAGTTGAATTAACTTGAATGTTCTAGAAGAAAACATTCAGTTATTGTCTATTTCCCTTGCTGAATTCGTTAGACTAGCCAACCTATAGATCTTAGCTTTTTTTTTCCAATAGTGAGATTCTTTTTTATCAAAGCAGAAGGTGTTAAGTGTGAAGTCTGAGCAGAGAGATCCTCTATTTTTTCTGGGTCTGTCTCAGCATCACAACAAAACTATGGGCAGAAACTCCCTTGAGTAAAGCCAAGTCTGCTCCAAACAGCATGGCTCCCATGCACACATGTATACGGTGGAGGCCATTCAAAACCAGCTGGGATGTCATCTGGTTTGTATTTGGCTCTCTTCCCAGGCTCTCACATGTGACTTCTTTGTTGCAGACAATGACAGTGACAAAACAAAAGCACTCAGGGACTTGGTCTCCATTGCATCTGTTGCTTCACACATTGTCTTAATTAAATCATGCTGACCACCCCTGACAGTGGGCTGCAAGCGGAGGCATGTTAGAAGCAGCCGTCAGAGCTGGCACCCACCTTCAATGCACTTCTTGAAGGGTTATGAAACTGTCCCACGTTCAGCCAAGCAAAAACTTTTCACTTCAGCAGCTTGTCCAAGACAAACAAACCAGCTGAAACTGTTTCTAGCATGCAACTAGACAGATTTTTGAAAGGAAAACAGTAGTGAGTAAATACTGTTTCCTGTTGACACCAGACAAGGTAAGATTATTAAAAAAATACATAGATCTCAGTCCTCCAGATCACTGGGGTGGGTTGAGGAAATTTACCCTTCTGAAAGGAAGAGTTAAACAACTCACTAGGGAATAAGTTTGAGAAGGGCTTAATTTGTGATGTATATTATACCCACTGTGTACCATGCACAGATAATTAGGAAGCTAGGAAAGACCCTGAAGAGGCAATTAACATTCTCCTGTTATTTCTTGGCTGTTATCCTTGCTCCAAGCTTTCCTTTGGAAAGCTGCCCACAAACTTTTTGACTAAGAAGATCGCTGAAGGCTAATAACAATGGCAATAATAATAATAATCTTGCTTAACATTTGCAGGGTGCTTGATATTTTACAAAACGATCTCACCAATCCCTCACAAAACCTTGTGAAATAGACATTATTCATATCAGCCTCATTCTGCAAGCTGAGGGTCTCTAAGGTTTAATGACTTGCTGGGGGTCACATGGGAACAAAGCGATAGCTATAGGACTGAAATAATTAGAGTTCATATCGCTCAAACGGTTATTATATGCTGCGATTATATCATGCATATTAATTGCATGTATTTTTAAATTTAATACTCATAACAAACTTTGGGGATGAGTATAGTATATTGCCCATTTTAGCTTTAAGGAATCTGAAGTTTAGAAAGGTTAAACAAATTGCTTTATTTCTTAAAATGAAGATGTGACAGTGGTTGGGATTTTGACTCACTCTTTCTGATTCTGGAGCCCACTATCAGTCATTCTGCTATACTGACTTCCCAAGATACAAAACAATACTTGGTGCTTCCAGCTCCAACGTTCTTCCCAGTAGCAGTAGTCGATAATGCCCCGAGCTGCCCATGACCCCAGATGTTGGTTAATGCTGATTTAGAGGGTAAGGCCATGCCCTAGGGACAGACAGAAGAGTCTGGACTAGGAAGGTGGCTGCCCACCCTTACCATAGGTGTAAGCTGAACCCATTTGTGTAATTGCTGATAGAGGGCTAGTAGCACAGTATTCAATTAGCAAAAACTGTTTTTAGTTGCCATCAAGTTGGCTCCAACACCTGCCGACCTTATGTACAGAATGAAGCATTGGCTGCTCCCGTACCATCTTCATGCAAAAGCTAAACCCCTGAATATTACAACCTCTTCTTTTTTTCTGTGCCTATCTTTATGAGATTTTGCCTGAGACACAGAATCTAAAAGGGAACGATAATAAGCTCTTTAAATTTCAGGGAGGAAGCAGCGATGTTTTCAATAGGCTATGTTTCCATCTCCACCCACTCCAAACAAGTTAAGTATTATGTGATATGAAGTCTAGGAAAAACTCGACACCTTATAAAAAATCCTGGGAAAATACTGTCCAGCATTGAATATTAGCAGCCTGTTGCACAGCATAAAGTCTTAACTCAGTATTGAATTTCTCCCCAAAAGGCCAAAACGGAGGGAAAAAAAGAGCAGCTATATCATTGGCCAGATGGTCCAGATACCAGCTTTTTACTTGTTGAAAAGGATGTGCTGTAGTTATATTGCTAGTTTATTCTGGAGACACGTGACATGGCAGAGGACAATTTAGATGTCTCAATATCAACTTTGATGTCCCTGTACTTCAGGGAATCACAAGTTCAAATTCCAGGTTAAGTCAGCCTTTCATCTCTGGGAGCCATGTAGAGTGAGTGTCATGGGATCCACTCAGCCCTTTGGGATGTGACTTTTAAAATCAAAACACAAGGTGCACATTTTGAGAGACCCTTGCTCCTCATGTGCGTGGCTGCCCCTTTAGCAACGAGTAGCAAGTGTGCATTTACTGGACACAGTGTTGGTCTGCCCAGTCTCTTGCTTTTTCTGGAAACTGCCTCATCCTCCTTTGATGTGATTACTGTGTTAGTGGTCTTTTTTTTCAATATGACCCTCTTCTCTGGCCATAGTTGGATGACTCAAGCTGGGCCCCTCACCCAAGCCATTGACTGAGTGTGGGGGCAGCCCTAAGGCAGACCCATTCCTTAGAAACCTGGAACTCCTTTATTAGCCAACTTTGGCTCAAGGACTCTCTGATAGCTTTGCTGAGTGTTCCTTAGGTACGGCAGTCTAGGACATTTCTACCCAGCCCTGTCTCCCCCTTCCCCTCACTTGGGGTCAGACTTGCATTGCGGTCTGACGGCTTGCTGAGTCTTCCCAGATCCTCTACTACTTCCTTTCACACAGGCATTTCCCCTAACCAGATCCTTGCTCATTTAACCCCATCTCTTCTGCTTTTTGGAGGATCTGAACTTACACTCCTGGACTGGGTCCCAGCTCCCACACATGGCTGTTTGACCTTGGCAATCACTATGTTCTATCTCAGTTTCCTCGGAGAAAGGGCGGGGTAGCGGCACCCCCAACTCATAGTGTTGTTATGATTGAATATGCTGAGCCTTTCACATTTACCTGCCACAGAGAGATTTCGAGAATTGTGTGCAAGGGAGCCTACGGTTTCAAGGGCACTTGATTTAGATTCATGTAGTGAGGCTGATGTTAGCAACGTCAATCTGTTATGGCTTCTGCGCTGTCAGAGTCTACTCTAGTTTTACCTTTGTTAAGAGCACGGACATGCCATAGATTCAATTGTGTACGTGTTTGTCTCCCCACTAAGGAGTAAGTTCCTTGAGAGCAGGTAGCATGTTTCCTTTAGCTCTGTATCCAAGCCAGGAAATACTTTTTAAATTAATTTAAGTTTCCTGCAGGAGTGGTACAATAGAGTTCAGGTCAACAGCAAGCACTGCTGCATGGCTACCTACTTCCTGCTGTGCTCTGTACGAGGACAAATAGCACAGAGGTCCCTCCTGCCTCAAAGCTTACAAGTGGTGAGTTGTGGTACACTAAATATCAATTAAGAAATGCAGGAGAGAGAGCAGTGCATGGTCAATAAACTGGAGTCCTTCTTGGGTCTGGGTTCTGAATTCTACCACTTGCTAGAAGCAAGACCTTGGCAAGACAGGCAGCCTGGCTCATTTGAAGTTTTCTCACCTGAATGGACATAATTATAGCATCTACCCCACAGGATTATGGTAAAGATTAAATAAAATGATTCACTATAACCTTTACCACAAGGCAAGTGCTTAATAAATATCAGCAATTATTATTGCCTTTTTTTTTTTTTTAATACTTTCTATTGCTAATACGCTTCCCACGTACGGGGTTGCTCCTTTTCTAGACCAGTGCAGGGTAAGAGTAGCTACCTCCTGGGTGTTCAGAGCTTCCTTGAGTGCTAGGATAGTGGAAGTATAGCTTCTTTTCCTAGTGATTGGTGAGTATGTGGTGCAAATGGTTAACACGCTTGGCTGCTAACCAAAAGGTTGATAGTTTGAGTCCAATGAAAGGCACCTTGGGAGAAAGGCCTGGTGACCTATGTCCCCCAAATCAGCCACTGAAAGCCCTGTGGAACACAGTTCTACTCTGATACTCATGGGATTGCTAAGAGTCGGAGTCAACTTCAGGGCTTTGAACCGGTTTTAAACAGTTCAGTCATGGCTGACAGAAACAAGGGCAGTATACGTTTACATAGCAACCAAATCTGTTATGCATTGGCTTTTGACCTGAGTAGGGAACAGGCAGTAGTATCCTGCTCAAAGATTGTGGCCTACCAAGCTGTTTTGAATGTGTGCCGCTCTCCACAGTCCTGCCAATAATCCAGTCTCCTGCGTCAGACTCCGGAAAGTTTCCTGATGCAGGAGATTGGATTACTGGCAGGACTGTGGAGAGCAACGCACATTCAAAGTGGTACGAGTGGCAGCCATCTTCGAGTGGGGCACCGCTGCCTGTTTCCTACTCAGGTCAAAAGCTGACACACAAGAGATGTGGTTGCTACACAACGAGTATGCTGCCCTTGTTCCTGTGGGCCATGACTGAACCACTTTGAATCGATTTGAAGCCCTGCCTTATTTCCCTCGGCCATGGCTGAACCATTTAGAACCAATTTGAAGGCATAGTTGACTTAACTCAGTGGCAACTGGTTGGTGCATCCCTGGCAAATCCCCAGGAACCAGGAAACATGTATTTGCCTCATCATTATTTGAAGATTATCCTCACTTAGCAACTTTCTTACTCTTTAGAACACCAGCTGACTCTATTTCAAATATTCCTGCTGGTGATGTAAGTAATCACTACCAACATGGTTTGGAAGCCTGGAGGAGAGGGGGAAAGGAGAAAGAAAGAAACTGCTGAAGGGTACTTTCCCTTGCTGGCAAGAGATATCTGTGTTGCCTTTAGTAGTCTTGAAGGATGTTGTAAAATACTTTAGGGTTCAGGGCTGCTTAGACTGTTGATTTTATGGGCAGCTTGTTTAGTTAGCTGTTTGTGTTTGTGTTACATTTTTAAATAAGAAAAGTTTAAGCGCACTATCTTTCCCAGAGTGAGTTGATTTTGGAATTGCTGAAAGGTTTAAATGTCGTGGTATTTAAAAAAGTAAAACACCAGATTCTAGCAATTTCACTGATATGTGCAAAAGATTCAGCACATTCTTACCTAAAAACTGGACTGGATTACTCTTAAGCCTCCAAAATGCCGTTGTTTCATGTGATATACAGTTTATGCTAGAGAACTTCAGCTAGTGTGTGCAGTAATTTATATGCATCCTGGGGGGATATGTAAGCCCAGGGTTTTAGCTTTTGGTGTAGTTTCATCACAACAGTGATGAGTTCACAGGGTTAGTAGGAAAGGGTGTTGCCCTCTTCCACTCATTCTTCATGTGTGTGTGACAAATCTGGGCAGAACATTCAAATGCTGTGTTCTGAATTTTCCTCCTCACTGAATTTAGAGAAATTTTGGAAGTTTGGAAGGCTCTTCTGAACTTTTAGGATGAACAAAATAACACTATGACAAGTTTAAGTGATTTGCATCTGTTTGAGGTTGATGGGAGCCTTCAGCTTATAAAAGTAAACATGCAGGGTGCCAGCCAGTGCTTTTCCAAGGCAGAAAACATGGCGCAATAACAATTCATGCGTGTATACAGTTTTAAAAAATCAGAATTGCCATGTTGTGCCAAAAGTACCTATACTTCTGTCCTGGAAGAAGGAAAAAAAAATGTCATTATTTACAGAGAGAGAAACCAGGGCATTCAACAGTGACCTAGGTCAACCAATACTGATAAAATACCAATTATCATGCTGTAACTTATTGATTGATTCATACCTTCCATCTCTTCTAGTCCTGCAACGCCCCATGAACTCTTCGACATACCACACGGGCATCATAACTACATGTTCCCAAAGCTACAGTTGTCAACTGATGAGGAACCTGTACCCAACCCTCGACTTGCCAGGATGTTGCTCCTAATCATTGGAATTTTTGTCTTGCCATAATTGTTATTGACAGGTATGAAAATAGCACATTGTATTTTCATGGATGGCACTGCTGGTTGGCCTTTGATTACTTAACCTCTTGGTTTTAGCCAGACAGAAACCTCCATGGGAACGTTTACACATTTTACACAGAGTTTTGTGAAACGTTTGGCATATGAATCCTAGCTTGGAAGCCTGGGCCATTTGGCCAGCATGAGCTTGATGTAAAAATTCTTGGTCTCTGATTGGAAAATTTGGAGCTATTTTACCAGAGAGAAGAGTTGCCATGATGCTCAATCTTTTGAAGGTTTTGCTGTTAACATCCCACTTGCCTTTGGAAATTCTGACCTTGCCAGTTAGAGAGACTAAGGAGGACAGTAAATAAATGTTTATTCCTTTATCTGGCCCAAAGGGGGTGAAAGTGCATGCCAGAATGAATAGAAAAACAAAAAATCAAACCCACTGCCATTGAGTCGATTCTGACTCATAGCAGCCCTATATGACAGAGTAGAACCGCCTCATAGAGTTCCCAAGGAGCGCCTGGGTGTACTTGAACTGCTGACCTTTTGGTTAGCAGCCATAGCTCTTAACCACTATGCTACCAGGGATCCCAGAGTGAATAGAAGAAGTTAAAAGTTTATGGTTAAGAAAGGGGAAAGAGGTGCAAGAGGCATTTGATGATTTTTGCCCATAATCCTGAATTTCTAATAGATGTAGGGTCCGGGATGACGGAAGGAAGACTGATGGATTCACTGAGCCTGGACTGTGCTAGGTCCAGAATTATTCCTGGAGATTTCTAAAGTTGCAAATTGGTTCTATGTGAAAGTTACTGTTTTTGTAGCATGTGCCTCTCTGAAGACCAGATAAGATGTGATTGAAACCCCTGAACCTTTAGAAGATACAATAGAAAGAAAGCTGATGTCTATCTGCCCATCCAACAATGTTCCTTTTATTTGTTGAGTAGTATTTAATTTAGGACTAGAACCTAGGCCTTTGAGAAGACAAGGAAATTGTGCAGTTTCTCCTCAGCCATTATTAGTTTTTATAGAGGAATTTACCTTCACTGAAAGAAAAAGCCAGGAAAGAGTATTTACCTATAATTACAGAAAGTCATTCACCCCAAGTCCCCACTGGGTGCAACAATGCTCGAACACAAAACTACATACACAGAAAAAGAGAGACAGAAGAAGAAGAGAAAGACAGAGAGAGAAAGGAAAAAGAAAATACTTCTCCCAAGTAAACATCTACCTAAAACTGGGTTCTTGTAGTTAATTGCAGATTCTTAGTCACCACAAAGACATTTAGAATGAAAATCAGTTGGATGTACCTTTAGTATTTTTTATGTCTATCAAATCTGCCCTTTTTCAAAAGAATTAGTTTTTTGACCAATGGTTCTTAAAACCATAACCATATTAGTTAATAAAATAGAGATGGGAATTCTCCAAAATGTTTTCTGGCTTCTGTTACTCATCTAGCAATACCTCATTGAGGGTATAACTGAGTGCCTAGCATGGGCAAGACCTTTCTAAGCTGCTCTGTAGAAGTACCTGACATGGACCCCTGGACCCATTGTTTCAGTCTGTCATCATTTGCTGCTGTTTTTAATGTCCATTTCCCTCTTCTTGAGGTTAAAACTTAAGTTTATGTCTTTAAATCATGTCTTTTGGTTGCTGAATAGAAATGAGGTAGTACTAAAGGCATTAAGGTATCCCATTAAAGAAGGACCCAGATTATGTGGGTACCAGGGAAACAGTCTCAGCTTTCAGTCGGACTCCTGAGGATGGGGAAGCTGATTTTGGCTTTGCAGGAGCTACTCCTTTTTAAAAAGTAGATTTGTTTTACTTAGGGCAATAAATATTACTGCTTTTCAAAGGAAGCAGTAACCGGGCTTTAAGCGTTGAGGTTGGGCATCCAGTTCCAGTTGTCATCAAGTCAGTTCCAACTCATGGCGACCCCCTATGTGTCAGAGTAGAACTGTACTCCGTAGGGTGTTCAATGGCTAGTTTTTCAGAAGTGAATTGTCAGACTTTTCTTTCGAGCTGCCTCTGGGTGGACTCAAACCTTTTGATCAGGAGCTGAATGCATTAATCATTTATATCATCCAGGAACAAGGTGAGTATATGGACTGAGAAATTCTAAAGTGGATATTCTAAACCTCATAAAAGGGGGTTCTGCTTCATTTAAAATTATTCATCTTTTCATTGCTACCCAAGGCTTCCACTTTAACCTCAGGGTATCAACTCTGTCCTTGGGTTAAAAGTCAGCACCGTGTTATTTAATTGAAAAAGGCCTTACTCCCTACTTACAGGCAAGTAAAGAGAGTAGATCTCATCCTCCCCCCTGGATGCTCACGGGCTTAAGAAACTGCAACCTTTATTACCTAAGAAAACATTGATTCCCCTTGAGGGAGGTGTGGTGTGGCCTTAAGATGGAGGAGGAAAAAGGGTTTTGCTCTTTGAGAGCCCATTTCTTTCCCTCCTTCTCCACCCTTACATCCTAACAATACACACATTTGGAGCTGTATGAGGTTTTGTTTGTTTTCAAGAGATGTTTGAAAGAAGATCAAATGCTTGTGAAAGGCACTGAATCGGCAGCCCTAGAAACTGAAGTGTCCCGGAAGCTGCGTGAGCCCGGAAATATCCCACGTTTCTATTTATTTTGGCAGTTTTACTTAAAACTAGCAAGAGCTGGAGTTCATGCTACAATTAAATTTTCCCCAGGCACCATGAAATGAAAACACATACTACATTTGATTTTAATTGGTTGAGAAAAATAGTGGTTTTCCGAGAGTTCATTCTAGTTAACGAAATAAAAGTTAACGATTCTTCATGTGGGAGAACTGAGCTATCATTTACGTTGGAATTCATCATAGAACCAGGGATTCTCTGGATTGGAAGGGGTTTTAGGTCATCTAGTGTTCTTCTTCTCCTACCATATGCTTAAATCCATATTACTACATCACCACAGTGTTGGCAAGCTGGGGCTTGAAGTTTTTGGTGATAGGAAACTCATTTCTACTTGAGGAGGTCTATTTCTTTTTCAGATGGCTCTCTTTTTGGAACTAGGTAAAATAATATTAGCTAATACTTTAATAGTACTTACTATGTGCCAGGTACCATTGTAAGCACTAAAATATGTATTTGCTTACACACACATACACATGCGTACATTTATATGTATATTATCTCAAGTCCTCATAACAACTCTATCAATTTTTACCCCCACTCAACAGATGAGGAAACTGAGGCGCAGGAATGTTACATGACTTTCCCAAGGCCACACAGCTGGTAAGTGACAGAGACAGAATTTGAGCCCAGGCAGTCTGATTCTGTACTCTTAATGACTATGTTTTATTGACTCTTGAATCTTTATAACTGTCCTTGATAACTAGTATGGAGGCTTGCACATTGTAGGTGCTCAATAAAAACTGTTTTGCAACAATTTTATTTAAGGATCATGATTCCTTACATATTTGCAATAGTTTCACACTCAATCATAAATTTGGCCTAAGCATTGAAATGGAAACAGTGGAATTTTAAATAATGATTATTATTTTGCCTACTTCAAGAAGGAATTGAGAGGACTAATAGGTACATTAATAGGGTTGCTATGCGTCAAAATCGACTCAACGGCACTGGGTGACTGGGTAATAGGTACATAACATTTAAAGTACTCAGCCAGTTGCCACCTGTAGGAGTAATTGTTCAAACAATTTCAGTTTAGGCTAGAAAAGGAAATCCCAAACCTGCAAAATTTGTGTTAAACTCAGCTTCTCCGCCTTTCTTTTTTAACTTTCCACTTGCCTCACTATCCTTTGTGGGATGAGAGGAATCATTTCATCTCAGAAATACAATTTATTTTCAGGGTCTGTTTTTCTGCCTTTTTCATTTGTTTGTCTATCCATCCATCCAGCACTATGTGCCATATATCATCAGGTGCTTAGGTATTGATACCAGAAAGAAGGAGATGGAAAAACAGTAATAAATACTTCCTGCTTTCTAGTTCATATTATTAAGAAATCATATATAGGCCTCCAAGGTGCTTGCTTTAATCCATTCCGAAAGAAGTGTGCTTTAATGCATAATCTGGGAGTTAAGCATTTTTTAAGTGGAAAGTTCTGGTGCTTTTTAATTTTTTTTCATTAAAAGCCTTGTAGTTCTTCTTGGAATTAAGTTTCTCGTAGGGTATAATTATAGGCTGGGGAAGACTGGATGTTTTCTGACGACAGCTAAAGCAAATCAAGAATTATAGTTTACCCAAAGCCTTGAGTTATAATTGACATTTACTCAGTCATCAATGAAAGAGGGAAGGGATAACTCTGCAAGGGACATTTCCATGGTCCTGAACTCTTAATTCTTCTGCTGAACTGTGGTCCCTTGAAGAGGCATCTGTGTTTGCAGGCTACTCTCAAGTGATGGTCACAGTAGGTATTGGCCTGAGCCTGAGGCTGGTCTCAAAGCAGGGATGTCTTAGCAGGAGAACTCAATGGCTCCTGGCTCCTGTCTCCTGAGTTCTAAGACTCACTGTCTCCAGGTGGCTGGCCACGTGGGCTCAGGCAACAGCCTTGCTTTCATTAATCCTGATAAACCAGGATCCACTTTGCAACTCTATGTGGCAGTGGCTTGGTTCCCAACTGTGGTTTTGATATGCTTCTAATTGGGCCTTTTCCTACTGGGTTGAGCCTTGGGCATCTGCATTGTATTCCAGGAATCTTGAATTTTCAGTGAACTATGGAGGAAGGAAGGATGATGCTAAAGGAGAAGGCAGGGCAGGGGCATGAAGGAACAGGCAGAAAGAAGGCCCCTTTATACCATGACATCTTCAAAGTAGGCTACGTGAATGAAATGCTTCACTGGTCAGTGTAGTCATCGTCACATGTCAGCATTTGCTTGGCTGAGCACTTCTTTCCTGCACCTTCTCTCAGTCTCATAGGTGACAATTTGGATGTTCTTGAATACTTTTTGATTCATTATCTAGGAAGATACTAACCCCACTGATTAAGTAAAGGAGTTGAATGAGATGATCTCTAAGACCTAAATTCTGTGATTCTACTTAGCTTTTCTTTACTCTCAGGAAAATCCAGCACCCTTGTTCACATTCACCCTCTTCCTTTTGGGGGAAGAATATTAAACTAGTGGGGGACTTCACGGGGCCATTTCTGCCCTATTTTTTAACTTTGGAAATCTTTTTTAGTCCATGTTGATTATGTGCTGTTCTTTGCTGACCATAAGGAGAGCAGCTTAGGACCCAAGCAAATTATTTCTCATTTCTAGGTTTCACTGTTATCTTTAAAATAAGGGATTAAACCAAATGATTTCTGAGTCCTCCTCAAGCTCTAACATAACATAACCAATTGCTATTGAGCTGATTCCAACTCATAATGAATCCATGTATATTAGAGTAGCACCGTGCTCCATAGGGTTGTCAATGGCTGAATTTTTGGAAGTAGATTGTCAGGCCTTTCTTCCAAGGTACCTCTGGATGGACTCAAACCTCCAGCCTTTTGATTTGCAGCTGAGTGCATTAACTGTTTATACCATCCAGGGACTCCTGTAACATAACATGGTCCTAATGTTTTTATGCTTTTTAGAAGCAAGGATGGCGAGACTATGTCTCACATGCTTTGGACGTGTTATCAGGAGGGATCAGTCCCTGGAGAAGGACATCATGCTTGGTAAAGTGGAGGGTCAGTGAAAAAGATGATCCTCAAAGAGGTGGATGACACAGTGGCTGCAACAATGGGTTCAAGCATAGCAACGATTGTGAGGATGGCAGAGGACCAGGCAATGTTTTGTTATGTTGTACATGGGGTTGCCATGAGTTGGAACCGACTCGACAGTACCTAACCACAACAAGGTTTTTATGGAGCAGAAGCTCACAGGCTTTGAGATCTAGACATCTAGAGGTGTGTGTGTGTGTGTGTGTGTGTGTGTGCACGTGCGCACTCATGAGAGAAAGAGAGATTTCTAGGAGGTAGAATCAGAAGGCAGCAGTCAGACATCAGAATTCCAAAGTGCAAAAAAAAAAACAACAAAGGTCAGTGACTGTCTCTCACAGGTTACCTCACAGGCCTCACAGGCCACTAAGCAAATACTGGATGTCCTTTGGCCCCAAATCTGGACTTGACTAAGAAATGCAGCCTCCAGTTGCACTGCAGGAAAGGAAATCTGGGAACTTCTATGACACAATTCAGTCTTGCAGAGAATTTTAGGCTAATATTTAACTCTGGACTTATATTGACATGGGCAATTCTTCTATAATAGATTCATATAAAATTTTTAAGAAATGCATATCAATGCCTTGATTTTTTATCTTACATTTTTTTTTACTCTTATTAAAAAATTTTTTTTGAGGGGTGGTGTTGTGTCATGTTTCCTTCTTTTATTTCTTTTTTCATTCTTGGCACTGTGGTTTCTTTGGACTTTCTTGGGTATTACATTTTTCTTTTCCATTTTCTCCACTGTTTATAGCTACATTCTACAGCATGTTTACTCCTCTTCCTTCCATCATGTGTTATCTCGCTCCACCAGGCCATGTGTCTTCATTTCCTCTATGGCGTTTCCTGCTTTCTTTTCTGCTGTCTGTTTCTCTCTCATTGCCCTTGCCTCTGTCTGCGTGCTACTTCTTGCGTCCATTTTCCTCTTTGGCCTCTGTGTTCAGAGTTTCTACTTCCAGCCTTCCTTCTCTGCTCTTTCTTCTGTCCTCTGATCTGCTGACATGCTTCTGCCCCCTCATTCTGCCTCCCTCCTGGGTGTTTCATTGGCCCACCTTTCCTTCTCCTCTGAGACTTCATTGCTTTCTTGTTGGTAGATGGGGGCCGATGCTGTAAACATTACAAAAATAATTGTATTGAGAACAGGCAGTTCCTGCGGTGTCCCTGAAGACAGAACCTCTGAGTTTGGGCTCCATATGGTGTGAGGGATGGAGCATCAGCGCGGGAGATGTGTCTGTACCTCAGTCCCAGGACCCAACATTGCCGATCTTTGGGACTCATCTCTGACACCCGCCGACATCAAGAGGAACTAGGTCAATTTGGAAGAGAAAGAATTAACCTGCCTTCACCCCCTCAAGCAGTTTCCTGACACATTCACCTAAAAGTTACTTCTGAGGTATGTGCTCCCTGACTCCCCCACTGGCTACTTTGTTCTTTCTGGTTCCCAGGGTGGCTGTCCAGGAACGCACCTCTGGGAAACCCACAGCCCTCCTTCAGCCTTGGCTGCAGTTTAGGACCAGGAAGCAGCCAAGGTGTCATTGTGAACTTGGTCTCTCATCTCATGCTTCCTGCGCAATGTTAGTTTTGGCTCCAAAGGTGAAAACCACACGCTGGCATTTTTAAGAATCTCTGAGGAGAACTAAATGAGAGCTGTTTATTTCTCTACTCATCCTGGTTTTACTTTTTCCTCCTTCACCTTTTTTTTTGGTTCTCATTCTAATCATGAATGAACTAAAATTTTAGTTAATTGCTCGTATTCATTTGGTCATTCATTCATTCACTCATTCAACAAAAATTCGTCAAGTGGCTAATGTGCATGAACAGTACCTCTAAGCTTTGTTCAAAGTCTAGCTTTAGGAAAAGACACCTGCCGATTTTGATCCTTAGAATTTTCTAGGTGCTCTTAGAGCCGAACAGAAATTTCTATTTTTAACATCTAAAAAAAGTTATATTTGCCACTGAATGTGAATTTCAAATAGCTCCCATTTTAGAGTGTTTTTTCACTTTGCACCATCACAAAATCCCAGAGTTCAAAAGGTTACATGTCTTGTTATTAATAACAGTAATAATGACAGACGTTAACACTTATTCAACACAACTTGGTGCAGGCACATGAAAAGCATCACATGTGCATTGACTGACTTCATTTCTACAACGATCTGATGTGGTAGACATCCTGATTATCTCCGTCTTCCTGAGGGAACTGAGGCTTGGATCGGTTGGGTTATTTGCCCAAGGGCTTGCAGCCGGTGAGTGGTGACTTCAGTCTTGTCTGCTGCCAGTGGTTTAATCACTGCTCTCTACCCCGTCTTCGGGATCATCCAGAGCAGTGGGGAGAGAACTTGCAATGCCAAAGGATCAAAAGGATGAACATCTAAGATGGGAATGGAGCTTTCTTGACCTGTAAACTAGGTGACTACCAGTTGCTGTCGAGTTGACTCCAACATATGGTGGCCCTGTGTGTGTCAGGGTAGAATTGTGCTCCATAGGGTTTTCAATGGCTGATTTTTTGAAAGTAGATCACCAGTCCTTTCTTCCGAGGCACCTGTGGGTGGACTCAAGCCACCAACCTTTTGGTTAGAAGCCAAGCATGGGAACCATTCCCACCACCCAGGAACTCTAAACTAGGAGACTACGGCACATAATTTCTGCTTGGCCCATCCCCACTCAAGGAGATCACTCAAGGATGGCTGGATCCCACCCAGGCTGGCTTACCTTCTGAGCCTTGGGCATGTCAGTGTGGCGCTGGGCACGGACGGAGCGAGCTGACTTGGAGGGCTTGAGGGGTGCGCAGTACATCTCCAGCCTCCTCAGATCGCAGCTCCGGAAGCAGCACTCATCCACGATGCCCGTCTGAGGTGCCCGCCGACTGCTGGAGCCGTACCCTGTGGGCTTGTCTGTACAAATCAAATGCAGAGTGGCCTGGCTTAAGAGGGGAGTCTGATATCCTCACAGTCTTCCCCCCAGCAGCTCCTGACATCTTTCCTCTCCCCACATCTCCTCAACCTACACATTCTCCAATGTCTCGACCTCTTCTTGATGCTTCCCCAACAATCTCAAACCACACAGATCCTTCTGGAATCCATTATGTCTCCTGGAGTTTGCATCACACTCATAAACACTAACTCATTCACCACGTACTGCATTTGTGCTAATTTCACCAATTCCTTAGCAGCTTGTAGCCAAGAAGCTTGTCTATGCCCAATCCTAGCAATTCCCTATCTGTTGAATTAGTAGGCAGGTGGCCAGGAATATTAATTAAAAGAAGATCATGTGCTAAGACCTCTTAATCTTTTTAGCATTGTTGGTGTTGTTTTAGTTGCCCTCAAATCTATCTTGATTCGTGCTGACCTCATGTATGCAGAGTAGAACTGCTCCATAGAGTTTTCAAGGCTGTGACCTTTCGGAAGCAGATTGTCAGGCCTGTCTTCTGAGCTGCCTCTGGGTGGGTTCGAACTGTCAACCTTTCAGCTGGAAGTCAAGTGCTTAACCATTTGCGCCACCCAGGGACTACTCTTTTTAGCATTAAGTTCCCTTAATCTTTTTATATGCAGGACAGCTCAAATGTTCACTTTTTTGCTTAACTGCTTCTACTGTAAAATCAGATTGAGCATCAGAGAGGTTTCAAACCTGAAAAGGACTCCTGATTTGATTAAGCAAATGTGGAAACTGAGATTCAGAGTCGGGCATGACTTGCTCAAGGTCATTCATACACTAAGTGGTGAAGCCAGAATTCAAACTCACATTAACTTGCTGCAAAGCCCAAGTACCTCATAGAGCCCAGGAGACCTGTTGTTTGCCTCTTTAAAACACTTAAGCTTTCTGAGTTTCACTTTACCAATTCGTGTCATGGGTCAATCACATTTTCCTTGCAAGAACTGTTTGAGGATTCAGTGAAATTATGAATGAAAAGTGCTTAGCACAGCCCCTGACACATCTAAACCAACCAAACCCATTGCCGCTGAGTTGATTCCGACTCATACCAACCTTATAGACACAGTAGAACTGCCCCATGGAGTTTCCAAGGAGCGCCTGGTGGATTCAAACTGCCAACCCTTTGGTTAGCAGCTGTAGCACTTAACCACCACGCCACAAGGGTTTCCTTCCTGACACATAGGAGATCCTAAATAAATGTTGGTTTCCACCCTCTGAGCACCCCTTTCCAGGGTCTACTATGGCCTTTGAAGGAATGGTGGTGTCACAATCAATTGCCTCCAGTAGCCTTGGAACTTAGAGCTGATGACAATACCAATGTGGTAATGCTCTTTCTCCCACATCCTCAGAGAGGTCAGAATAATCGATTTTATTTTCTTATGGAATAATTCCTAGACTGAAACAGAATGAACTCAATTTCCATCTTTCATGTGATTCTGATAGCTTGGAGGGAACACCATGAATCAAATTTCTTTTGATATTTGCAAGTCAGTTAGACCTCTCCATTTGGTAAGTAGGTTTGGGTTTGGTTTGATTTTGTTTTGTTTTGCACACACTTTTCCTGGATCTGGAATTAAAAGAGAGGACAAAACAAGCTTATATGGAACTAAAAATATACCTGAGTTAGTCATAAACTTTTTGTCATAACTTTTTACTAAACCAAAACTTTTATAAAAACCAACATTGAGAACAGACAAAAGTCAAGTTGATCTGGCTGAGGCAAGGGCAGGAGGTCTGTATCTCTGCCTTCTCTCATCTTCCTCACCTCCCTGAGGGGTCTTGGGCTGGGTGGGTCTTCTCTAATGATGCCCAGGCCTCATGGGAGAACTTTTGTGAACTACTGAGACAGAAGAATGCAATAAATCTGATGTATTTTCCACCTCAATTCCTAACACAGAAGAATCTATTATATTTTAAATAAAAAGTCTTTCACATCACGATGACACCACAGTTCAGGATGGGACTTTGAAAGTCAAAATACCCATCTACATTTTGAACTCCTTAGTTGGGGGAGTTCAGACCTATGGTAATGGCCTGCTACCAAACTAGCTTGGCCGTCAGTCACTGAGACCAGCTTCCTGTGGCTGCCTTGCTGCTCAAAGCATCAGTCGTTCATGGCATTCTCTAAGAACCCAAATGCTTTCCTGATGCTTGGCACAGCAGCCTGCTGGATGCTTCCTCTGTAAGGCAGGCTTACTGTCATTCTTAGGGCAGCTGGAGGTAGTAACTCAGTGAGGATTCATTTGTGGTCTCTCTGGGCTTAGAGCAAACCCTATGGTCTCCTCCTAGTTGTGGGGGTGGGGAGGAACCAGACAGCTGGCCCCAGTTGGAGCCTCAGCAGTGCTTTCTCTTGCAGTTGGAGGATCAACTTAGTACAGAAGAGGTCTCTCAGCTTCTGTTCACCAGCCGGACCCTGGCAAGCCAAGACAAGGCTGGTCCCCTGAGTTCTATAAAGAATTTTTTTTGTTTGTTTGTTTTTATAATCTTTCCATGGGACTGTGAATTAGAAGAAAAACACAAATGGCTTACATGGTTTCTTTGTAATCCACAAAGGACCTCTACATACTTCCTACTAAGTGGCTATTTCAAGAGGCCAAAGGGGTCAGCTAGTAAAGAACAGTTGATATGCTTTGGTTTTTCTCTTAGGGTAGGGATGGAGGAGGCGGCTACTTGGCCTAGAACGTGGTAACTGTCCCCGTAGTCAAACATAGGTGATGACTGCTCTTTGTTGAGGCTATAAATTTCTTAACGGGACATGATTGGGATTTGCTTGTTGGTTATGTGTTAGCAGTTTGGTAGTTGGGTGTGGGATGATGGGAATGGTTCCAGAAAGTTTCAAACTTGGCTAACTCATAAACAACTGATTTCAAAATGCTTGCTTATGCCTTGTAGGTGGAGAGAGATGGGCTTTGGGATTCCAGGACCCATTTCAAGCATCTTGCACTCAATCCTGCTTTTTGTATACCCTACAGGTGCTATAGGGTTGCTATGAGTTGGAATTGGCTCGACGACACTGGGTTTTTTTTTTTTTTTTTTTGGTACAGGTGCTGGAGCTCCTTGCCTGCTACTGGAGGAAGTACCACCTTCACCTTGGGATGGCAGAGAACATTTCTGTGTGTTGCTATAATTCTCTTCTTATGACTATCAACAGTTATGAAACTCACCAGAGTTTTTCCTCTTGTGAGATGGAGAGTAATCACCAGTACAACAAAAAATAATAGCACACATCAGGAATGTGGTTTGTTACCCCTTGTAGGTGAGCTCAGAGTTTGACATGGCTCAGACTATAAAGATAGTTCTGCCTTTCAGTCCACAGACTGATGAGTTTAGGAATGGAGAATTAGGACTTTTCTGTAATGTTCCATAAAGGAGGTTCATCTGAAGTCCACGTCTGTTTTTTAAATGCAGTTGAAATAGCGACATACAGACTTGGATTTTGCTTTGGCTGTAACTATCTCTAGCTGCCACAGTCCTAGAGAGATGTTTTTCTTTGTCTATTCATAATGTCTACAATTGACTCATTGTACTTCATTGGGAATATCTGAATATAACAAGTTTTACCTATTGACTTTTGAAGTTTAATTCATCTTTTGAAGTGTCCTATAGACTTGAATTCTGCTCCTACATCAAGACATTAAAAAAAAAAAAAAGCTGTTTTTCACCAATTGAGAGGCCACAGTTGAGGGTCAAAGGCTTGTCCTTTATCTTCAAATGCTTTCTATTGCTTCTTTTTCCAGAACTGAAATAGAGATATTTACTGTTATGGGCTAAAGCTGGAGACTTGATATGATGTGGTTTGCTACAAAGGCAATAAAACAATTAGCTCCTGTATCAGTTTTAAGAAAAATAGATATTTCTAATGACCTCTGAATGGAAACAGTTGTCAGTATGATTAATTCTTAAATGAGCTGTAACCAATTGTTCCATATTTGCCTTTAAAAACTCCTTATCAGGCACTATGTGATTCTGTCCCAGTGGACAGAATCATAACCAGTAGGTGAATAGAATACAAATATTGGCTTGATAAAAGAAAAAAGTTTTTAACAATTTGAACTCAAAAGGGTTAAAAATGGGATGGGCTTTCTTGAAAGGTAATGGATTCCCCATTACTGAAAACAGGTAAAGGCTACATGAACACCTCTCAGAGGACCTAGGAGCAGATTCCTGTGTTGAATAGTAGATGACTGGTAAGGTCCTTACTAATCCTAAGATTCTATAACACATAAAGATATGGAGGCAAAAGCTCATCTGGGCCAAATATTCAGTATGATTGGAAATATGCAGCATTGTCTTTCAGAAAGAAGTTCAAATATTTTCTAGCTTATCAGTTGCCATCAAGTTGATTCTAACTCATGGAGACCCCCTGTGTATGAGAGCAGAACTATGCTCCATAAGGTTGTCGATGACTGATTTTTTGGAAGTAGATAGACAGACCTTTCTTCTGAGTTGCTTCTGGGTAGACCTGAACCAAAAACCTTTTGGTTAGTAGCTGAGCATTACCCATTTGCACCACCCAGGGGCTCCATAGCTTAGAAGGTGAAGATTTGTTTTCTCTTTATCAGAGTTCCCTATGATGCTCCAAACATTTTTTGTTGTCGTTGTCCTCCCTTGATGCAACAACAAAAGGTAAGTGACTGAGATAGTCCTTCCGACAACAGGTACAGTCTAAGAGTTCTGCCATATTGGTATTATGATGCATCTATATACTCACTCAACCATTAGGGTGAACAGACATGTATTTTACAGAATTTTTCTTGCTGACAAAATCATAACACTGAAAAAAACAAATATTTTGTCAATAGTTTTTCTCCAGAGTTTTCATAGCATGAAGGCTAAAGATTGCTTAGCAGATAAGTTTGCTACCACCTAACTTAGACCTTGACTCCCCTACCAGTTGACATAATGTTTAGTCACAATGAACTGCTGTTTCTTGAAAGTTGGCCAACAGACAGAATTCCAATGGTTAAACAGCTGGCTTCTATAAGAACAGCACTTCCCCTTAAATAATGCACGGTCAGTGGAGTAATTCAATAATCTTCAGGGCAAACTTGCTAGTTACAAGCGTTTTGGGCAGAATTGTGGCATCATCAAAACCACACCAGTTAGCTGAGTCTCACATTTTATCATGGATGCAAGCAACTCACTTCCTTCCATCTCTGAAGAGGACTGTGTAATGCTGAGATTTAAGTGGGGTCATCAATTCTATAGCAAAGAGCTATGGTTGTTCATTACTGATAAAACAGTACCACCTCCACTATCAAAAAAAAAAGAAAGAAAAAAACCAAACCCTTTGCCATTGAGGCGATTCCAATTCACAGCCACCCTATAGAACAGAGTAGAACTGCCCCATAAAATTTCCAAGGAGCACCTGGTGGATTCGAACTGCTGACCTTTCGGTTAGCAACCACAGCACTTAACCACTACGCCACCAAGGTTTCCCCCAGTGTTACATAAACTTGTATTTCTTTTAGGTTTCTGGAAATGCAGTTGGGACCTGTACTGGGCTATGGTTTCTTCTGATGGTTCTCTTGCCTACTGAGAGAGCTTTACTTTATCTATTTCATTTCTATCATTGCAAAGAGGAAAAGTTAATTTAAAGAATAAGTATTTAAATAGCAAAATAACTAACACTTTTTTTTTTTTTTCCAAATAGGGACATAGCCAGTCTAAAGACAAACACGTGTTACTCTTTGCGTTCTCAACATAAAATTTTTCTCTAGAAGTTGCTAGCAGGAGGAAGTTCTAAAATGGATAATTTTTTGAAAGCAGGAAAAAAGAAGTAAGACAATTCAGATGGGATTTTGGGGGCTATTTCTAGACAATTCTCAATTATGGTTCTGAATGATAATATGCATGGGATTAGATAATAAGAAACTAATTTGCATTTAACTTTTGATTAACTGATTATACAATTAAATATTACGTTAAAATCTATAGATGCCAGGAAATTATATTTCTTATACCAACTATCTATCCAAAACCTCTAGAAATGTTGACAATTTAGAATAACTTGGAATGATTAGTTTCTTAGGGCAACATTGCTCTGTGGACCACCTTACTGAACAAAAATTTATTCAGTTAAAATATTTTTCTGTGGGATGTTTTTGCTAGGTGCCGTCAAGTCAGTTTTGACTCTTAGCAACCCTATGTACAACAGAACAAAACACTGCCTGGTCCTGTGCCATCCTCACAATCGTTGCTGTGTTTGAGCCCATTGTTGTAGCCACTGTGTCGGTCCATCTTGTTGAGGGTCTTCCTCTTTTTAGCTGACCCTCCCTTTACCAAGCATGATGTCCTTCTCCAGAGACTGGTCCCTCCTGATAACATGATCGAACTATGTAAGACGAAGTCTCACTGTCCCTGCTTCTAAGGAGCATTCTGGCTGTACTTCTTCCAAGGCAGATTTGTTTGTTCTTCTGGCAGTCCATGGTATATTCAATATTCTGTGGAATACTAGTAGGAAACTTGGATAAAATGTGAGTAATCTTAAAATTGTCTCCATTTTAGCATATTAATTGCTATTTTCATTTGTGGAAAAGGGAGAATCATTTCCCAATATTTCCTCCAAATTTGATGGCTTTATGTGAAAAACTGAACACTTTTTGTGAATTTCTAGTATAAAGAAAACCATAATAAGCCTATTATGCAGACCTAAAATACATTGAATGGATGATATTTCTTGAGTTCACAGGATTTTCATTTAATTTAAAGCTTCTTGGTGAGTCAATGTTTTGCCTTAAAAATTTTTTTTTTTAAATAAAAATCACACTTGAATTAAAATAATTATTGGGGTATATACAGTCATCTACTTAGTAAAGATATGGAAGGGAGGTTTTACTACAGTAAACTGGCCACACCATCACGCATTTGGAACAACGTGTGTAACCAAACATATTAGGGGGATTAAGTGAATTATCATCAATATCAAACCTGATGTCGAACCATTTTGAAATTAGTATCATTAAAAAAAAAAAGTTTTTCTGAAATATATCTATATTGCCTGCCTTTATGTATTGATAGAGAATCCCCTGTATTTCTGCTTTTCTGGGGAAGGATCTTTCCAAGTAGAATCGACCTTTGGCATTTTTAAAAGTGAACATTGAAAAAACGTTCTCTTTTCTATGAACTGCATGTCATAAACTTTTCTTGAAAGCCTATCAAATTTAGGCATTGATTTCACTTTTGGCCTGTGTTAATTTTTAATTGCCAGTGTTTGCTGGTCCCATTACCTCTCCATTGGATGATCATTTTTTTCTAGGAATCATGGCCCTGTTTGATCTGTCACCACCCCCACTACTCAGCAACTTTTTCTCAGCTATTAATCCCTATAACCCAAAAGACCAAAGTCTTCCCGTTACCCAATCAAGTCAATGTTTGTGTCTCTCTGGGTCTAATGGGAATGAATCCCAGCTCTATGGTGCTGCTTCTTTCTCCAGACCCTCCATTCTTTCAAAAGCCTCAACTCAAGGGCAGGCGTTTCAGCCCACCTCTGTTTCCAAGGCCAGGGAGCTAAACACAAGGCCTGGGTGGCAGGCACAACTGGAGATCCAGAGCAGACACATTGCTGTTTTAGGACTCCGGAGAAATGGGCAGACAGAGAGGGAAGCAAAGTGATGCATTACTTCGGTCTGATACAGTGCTCTAGATGGGGAGCATCTTGCTAGGACAGCACAATTTACTAGTTTAGGTGTGATTCCAGGGCTTGGAAGAGATGGATGCAGCCAACAAAATTATACTTTGGCAAGAGAAATGCTTTGCTGGACAGAAATGTCATCCTAAGGGAAGGGTTTGGTTTATCAATGTCTAAGGTAAAAGATACACAAATGCCAAGAGGTCATTTTTATGTCTAAAATTATTTCAGTGCAGCCTGCTATATAAGTTAGCTACCATTTCTAGTTACGGAGTTTCTATTATTTAGAATATATTGTAGGATGTGAGTATGATCTGCCTGTGACATCTGTCATCTCAACGAAGGAGGCAGTGTGTGGAGTGGCTAAAAGCACAGGTTTTGGAGTCAGGTAGACCTGGATTCTGCCATTTATTCACCGTGCACACTGGACAAGGACCAAACCTTCTAAGCCTCAGATCCTCATGTATAAAATGGGGGTAATCAGAATACTTCCCAGGCCTGTTGTGAAGATTAAGTGAGAATGTAGGTAAAGTGTTTTGCACAGTGACTGGTACAGGGTAAACTCTAAATGAATATTAACTATTATAATTATTGGAACCCTGGTGGCTCAGGCTGCTAACCAAAAGGTCAGCAGTTCTAATCTACCAGCTGCTCCTTGGAAACCCTATGGGGCAGTTCTAATCTGTCCCTATAGGGTTGCTGTGAGTCAGAATCGACTTGATGGCAATCAGTTTGGTTTGTTTTAGGTTATTCTAATTATCGGAGTTCTGGGGTAGTGCAAACAGTTAACGTGCTCAGCTGCCAACCAAATGGTTGAAGGTTTGAGTCTACCCAAAGGTGCCTCAGAAGAAAGGCCTGATCTACTTCCAAAAAATCAGCCACTGAAAACACTATGGAGCACAGTTCTACTCTGACACACATGGGGTCTCCATAAATAGCACTGGACAGCAACTGGTTGAGTTTATTATAATTATTATTACTGTGGAGCTGAGTTGGCTGATCTCGCTAGCTGAGCAGGTGTCCTCTTCCTTCTTTACTTTTCCAAAGTTGGGTTGAAGAAGATGACTTTTCTAAATGGAGGGCTATACTCCATTAAAATAAATATATAACTGTTCCCCTGAAAGAAAATAAAACTTTATGTTCTACTGAGTGTCACAAGTAGTTTTAAGCCAGGATGGACACTCTATGAGAATGGATACTCTAATCAAGTAAAGCAAGTCAAAGTTATATGGGGTTATCTTCACCCATTATTACCTTCGATTTCTCCCAAATAATCCCCTGGCTAAAATCATTGATTTTTAAGTCTTAGCATCCATCTACTTATTTCAAAACAGTGCTGCAAGACATAGGGTAGGTGAGAGAGAAACACATACAATGGAATATTATTCAGCCATAAAGAGAAATGAAGTCCTGATACATGCTACGACGTGGATGAACCTTGAAAACATTATGCCCAGTGAAATAAGTCAGTCACCAAAGGGCAAATATTGTATGATCTCACTTATAGAAGATATCTAGAATAGGCAATTGCATAGAGACAAAAGTTAGTGGTTACCAGGGGCTGGGGTAAAAGGGGGGACTTATTGCTTAGGAACGCTGAGCATCTGATAAGGGTGATAGAAAGATTTGGAAATGGATAATGATGGTTGAACAACATAATAGACATAATTAATGTCACTGAATTGTACACGTGAAGAATGTTGAAATAGTAAATGTTTTATTACATATGTTTACCACAATGAAAAAGAAAAAATGGAAATACATGGTCAGAGCAGGTTTCCAATCACTTTCACCCAGCATATGTATTTCTCATCTCTCTCTTTACTCCATGCCCCACTTCTATCTTTTCTTTCTTTCTATTGCCGTCCTTCCTCTCCTGCTATTGACAGCCATCGGTGCTCCTCTTACTCACTGATAAACTTTGGGGCATAAGCTCATGCCTTGCAGAGTTTATGGTAGGCTAGGAATTAGACTTGAGTTCCCTCCCTGGAAGGACTGCAAACTGTGGCTCCCTCTCCTGCTAACCATGTTTTGGGAATAAGCAGTCACCTATTTTTTTTTTTTAGTATACAGTGTCACCAGGCCCACTTAATCACTACTCCATCTTGGACCCACACCTGAATTAGATTAAAACAGATATCAAGAGAAAGAAAAAGAAGGGATGTTGAGGAATCATGTACGTGGACCTCAGTTATCTCATTTTGTTGGGAAAGACTGTGACGAAAATTGTAAGCTGAGTCTGGCTCCAACCTGGAGATTGTAGCCATGCCACCAGCATTATCTCTTACACTTACACACTGTTATTGTTAGTTTACTTTTTCAGATGTGAGAAGAGAGGCCTTGTAGGCAAAACATAAGGCATTCATGAATAGAAGAGGGTAATGTCCTTCTTTCTGGTGCCACAGAGAGATGAATCAGCCAAAGCGGTATTAAAACACTTTCTCTTTATTTTTGGTTTCACTCCAAAGTCTATCATTTCTCTTTTCTTTGCAATTTGGCACCTGCCCTGCTTTCTCTGGGGCCCTGCTCCCAACTGGTTTCCTCACTCGGGCCTCTGCTTTTTCGCTTGGGGTACATCTGGAGATTTTCCCAGGGGTGGGTGTGACAGGGTCAGGATGGTAGTTGAAGGGGTGACGGCTGCCAGGGAAGTCTGGCTTGTCTGAAGGGAGAGTGCTGGGAGGTGGAGGCCCTGTAAGGAAAGGCACCTGGACCTGCATCAGGGAGTGAACTGTTGGAAGGCAGCCTCTGCAGTAACAGACTGCCCTTGGCACTATCGCAGAGAAGGAAGCAGCCAGAGTCAGTGACATATTGAACACAGGGAGGGTGGGAGGAGGGAGAGGGGTAGGGCACTACATGATATTAATAACCGCATGGCGTGCACTTGAATGCCAGTGGGTTGTGTGTAATGTCCCTTTCATGCCGGTGTGTTGAAGCTGTTGTGTTTGGGTCGAAGGCTCCTGGGGAGTGTTTTCTATAGCACCTAGTACAGTGCCATACGCAGAGGGGGAAGAAAAAGAAGGCAATATGGTATATTGAAAACAACACTGGATGCCATCCCTGGCTCCTTTGTGTGAACTCACAAGTCTGCAGACTCTCTGAGATTCTGTTTTCTTGCGTAGACAACTAAAGTACTGAATCCTATCAAGTGCCCCTTCTAACAATATGAATCTAAAGATCATTTGGATGGTTATGCCACCCAGTGTTTAATCAATTATGCAGGTATAGTGCATCAGTGCTTCTCCTTAATAACAGGGAAATGTAACAGTGAGGAGAAGTTTGAGGGGGGAACCAGGAGTTTCCTCTTTTTAAGATTTCATTTTAGATAAAAACAAGATTTATAGGCCTGATCTAAGGAAACCAAGAATCAGTGTTGATCTTGATGGCAGAAAGTACCCAGTATGGAAGAGGGCTTGAGAGTTTGGGGGACTTGTGCGTTCACATAGAGGAGCCAGGGCTGGCTTCTAGTATTATTTTCAAGACACCAGGAGACAAGATCATGTATGGGAATTGCAGCAGTAGGATACAGGTGTGAATTAGAAGGAAGCTGAAAAAGAGGTCTTAAGAGTCTTTGGTGGAGCTGTTGAGACAGTAGGAAAGGATAAGAATACATTCTGAAAACCAGGCTCCTAAAGGCTTTAAGGAGGAGAGCTGGCCCTTACTTCTGGTGGCTATTGGACATGAGAGTTAGTGTGAGAAGAATCTTTCTGGAGATCTGCAGGCACGGCCTTTTATCACTACTCTTCACAGAGCTGTGTCTTTGAAAGATGAGTAAGTGTCTCTCTGTCCTGGGGCAGAGAGTGGGGGAAAACAGTTGCCATCGAGCCGATTCTGACTTAGGGCAGCCCTGCATGTATCAGAGTAGACCTGTAGAAGGTTTTCAATGGCTGGTTTTTCAGAAGTAGATTGCCAGGCCTTTCTTCTAAAGGTGCCTGTGGGTGGACTTGAGCCTCTAACCATTCGGTTAGCAGCCAACCACATTAACCATCTACACCACCCAGGGACTCTTCTGTCCTAGAAGGGTTGTTCAGATCGTTGACTAGAATCCCTTACTTTTACTAGTGCTTGACGTATGCTAACATTTAGTTTTACCAATTTCCTTGGTGTCTGTCAATGGTATATAACTCCTCTGCAGGATATTCATTTCCTTTCAGTGGGACAAATGCATATTTTGTCTGGAAAATTCCAGCCACAACTACATATTATCTCATCTCTAAGAATCTGAATAGGCTCCCAGACAAGCCATCTTCTGTGTCATTGGTACCCAATGCCCTCCCGGAGGATAAAAACAGAAGATAACGATTACAAATGTAGTTTTCTAAATGCCACCACCCCCCCCTTTTTGGTAAAACAATTTAGTGTTGAAAGTATTAAAACTTTTAAAATCCATACATGGAGTTCTCAAGCAAGTTGAAGTGTTATTGATCAAAGGTCCGAGCGAGTATGTAGAATGAGAATGAAGCTTAACGGTTCATTTAGAGTGAAATTGTAATATTTCAGGAACATTCAGGTCAAACCTGGGCTCATCAGACCATCCTTTATTTCTTTTCTTTCCATGGAATTTTGCTGCTGTAATTTTTCTCCCTTTCCTTTTAACATTTGATTGCTTAAGCATGACCAAGAGACTTTAAGTTCTTTCCTTGAATTATTATATTTTAGAATTTCGTATATCTTTGGACATGAGAGCAAACTCAGGGTTAAGAGAAAAGGTTTCTTAGTAATCTTCTGGCAATCGTTGAGCCTTTTAGCTTTTAGCCACCACACTTCTCTGACTCCTTACACTGAATATTATTTTCCTGAATTGAAGAAGTGAACTATGAATAAGGGGAAAGAGAGAGGTATGGTTACGTTGTAGCTTGTCTCTGAGCTAAATCATGTTCTCATCGTATTTCATTTGGGACTGATATTGTGCCTGCATCCCCACACTGACTCATTAAAAGCTTTTTAGCAAATTTCATTATCCATCAAGAAAAATCTCTGATTTTCTGACTTAAATTCAGCAACGAAAAATATTTTCAGTTTGCGATACTGGCTGGAGAAATTGAACTCTTTTTAATTTTTTCCTCACACACCCAAACACTGTGAAGGACCACATCACTCTGTCCTGGGACTCTATTCTGAGGCAGCGGCCTCTTGGCCTTCTAGGCCATCATTCACTTCTGTGAATTTCCTTCCTGAGGGCTAGAGTGGGGTGGTCCAGGAGTCATTTTTCAATGTATCATACAGCCTATCATGGTGTCCTGGTGGGGCAGTGGTTAAAGCGGTTGGCTGCTAAGGAGAGGCCTGCGGTTTGAACCCACCAGCTGCGCTGTGGGAGAAAGATGTGGTAGTCTGTTTCGGTAAAGATTACAGCCTTGGAAGCCCTATGGGGCAGTTCTACCCTGTCCTATAGGGTCACTATGAGTTGGAATCGACTCGGTGGTAGTTGGTTTTTTTTTTTTTTTTTTGGATCATGGTTCAGAATCAGTTGGCCTCATCGGGAACAAGCAGTAGGAGGCCTAATGTGACATATAGATAAGGAGGCTCCTTTGGTGTAGTGACACTAGGGAAGGGCAACTGCCTGTGGACCATTTTAATTCCCTTGACACGTGCCTTCTCTCTGCTCTCTTTTGGCTCAGATCTGGGCTTGGGAAGACTGCCAGGAGGCATTGTTTATGCTAATACCTGTGCGTCTACTTTGCTGTTAGTTGACTTTGAGTCAGCTCCGACTCATGGTGACCCCGTGTACAAGAGAACAAAATGTTGCCCAGTCCTGCGCCATCTTCATGATCATTGGTACGCTTGAGTCCATTGGCATGTCCACTGTGTATTTTGAGTGCTTGTCAACCCAGGAGGCGCATAACCCAGCACTGTATTAGACAATACTCCGTTGTGATCCAGAGGGTTTGCATTAGCTAATTTTCCTAAGTGGATTTCTAAGCCTTTCTTTGTAGTCTGTCTTAGTCTGGAAGCTCTGTTGAAACATGTCTACCATGTGTGACATTGCTGGTATTTGTAATACTGGTGGCACAACAGATAAGTAGCTGCAGTATCACAAACTGACAGACAAGTGGTGGGTGTATATAATTAGCTCTGTCCTATCTCTGGCAGGAAGTGAAGACCTGAGTTGAGGGGCTAAATGCTCTCTTCTGATGGTCTTTCAGCAGGGAAGCCTCCTTTCTCTCTTCCCAGCCTGATGATCTACTTCTGAAAATCATCCAATGAAAACCACATGGATCATAACAGAGTATTGTCCGATACAGTGCTGGAAGATGAGCCCCCTAGGTTGGAAGGCACTCAAAATACACAGTGGATACAACAATAAACTTGAGCATACAAACCATGGTGAAGATGGCACAGGACTTGGAAGTGTTTTGTTTTGTTGTACATGGGATCACCAAGATTCGGAGCCAATTTGACAGCAACTAACAACAACAACAGTTTGATGAGAGGAATGGCCCTCAAGGTCCTGTAGCAGCTTCTATATTATAGGGATGGTAGAAGAGAAGTAAACTTTTGATCCTGAGTAGTAGAGGTGCAAATAAGAGAATGTGAGAGAGCTCCATACATCCTAATTCCTGAACTGTGAGATAAAGTAACCGAAGATGGCTTTTAAAGAAAAGAATTCTAGGAAAAAGGGGGCTGTTGGTTCAGGAACATTTTAATCTACTTCTAAAGACTTGCTGACTTACTTTTTTTTTTCCTCAAGCAACTTCTCTTCCTTCTCCTCCTCCTTATTCTTCTTCTTCACTTCTGGTTCAAGAAGATTCTCTGGTAAAGGTCATGTGTGAAGTCCCAGTCTTCCCATACCTTCTTGTTGAACTAATCCTTCCGTAGCCCATTGAGATCTGCCCTGGGTAGGCATTTCCCGCAGTCAGACTATGAAGCGCCATAAATTCCTTGCATTCTTGAGAACATCAGTCTTCTTTTGCCACGTCTTTTTTCCTGGTATTCAACAGGCCACAAATCACCCTGTACTTCTCTTTCCAGGCTGTTGATGTCTTAACACTCTTCTTTCAAACCAAATTCCTCTCTGGTCCTTGGCTGTGGCTCTTGGCTTCCCAGTCTTCTCATGCCCCCATCTGGGTTACTCATCTGTGACATCACCAACACTGTCCCTTTCTCCTAGCATTCTATATGGCCTGAAATTACCCATTTCTCCAAATGTCAGAGTTACTGTGCAAACCATGCTACCTGGTTTGAAGCTTAGTTAAGCTCCCTGACATGATTTAAACACAGTTGTCGCAAAAAGGCCTCCATGCAAGCAAAAACACTTGTGAAGACTCAAACCTACAGCATACTGACTAGTAAGTAAAGGAGAAGGAGACCTAAAAATGTCATCAAGTGAGTTTGGAAATTTTTCCTTTAAACATGAGTTTCTTGTGGAATTGAAAGGGGGGCATTTCATTCCTCCATTCATTTAATATTTAAACTTATTTCTTTGAGATTTAGAAAAATGGGAGCCTTTGAAATAACACACTACTGATAACAACCGACCAACCAGTTGCTATCAAGTCAATTCTGACTCACGGTGGGCCCATGTGTGTCAGAGTAGAACTGTATTTCATAGGGTTTTCAGTGGCTGGTATTTTGGAAGGAGATCACCAGACCTTTCTTCTGAGGTGCCTCTTTGGGTGGACATGAACCTCCAACCTTTCAGTTAGCAGCCGAGTCCATTCAATGTTTGTACCACCCAGGGACTCCACACTACCAATACTTTCCCTTTTTTGAGTGCTTTCTATTAAGCTATTGAGTAAATATTACTTTTTATGCCTTATCTCATTTACATCCTGACAGTAGCCACATGGGGCTAGGCACTATTACTATAACCATTATACATATGAGGAAACTGAGGCTTAGGAAGGTTAAGTAACTGGACCCAAATCATACAGCTAGTAAGTTGCAGAGCTAGTCCACCTCAACAGGGGCTCCTTGAAAGTAGGAAAATTCCCTGGTGAGCAAAAACTTTGAAGTTCATACTATGACTGGGATTCTTAAAGGCACCGTGATGCTAATATTCATGAAGGATAGGGATGAAGTCATCAAAGTCAGCCCATCAACTCCCAAGTCTGAGAATATGCAGTAGATAGAGTTTTTTCCTAAGTATGCTGGAGAATGCCAGAAGGAGTATCATGTGTGGCTTTTGCCCTTGAGAGAGAGAGCAGTCTGTGCAATCCTGCAGCTTAGGGCTCGGTTGGGTATTGGATGCTCACATCTCACCCAGTACACTGTGACTCTTCCCAATTCTGGAAGGGACAGTTACCTCTGTAATGTGGCCAGACCATCCTGCTTCCAATCCCCGGAATTGCACAAAGCTGTAACAACTCTAACAGAAATTGAAATAAAGCAATTTTATCCATAAGCCTAGTAGCCCAACAAATCACATCATCTTCATTTCTCTATTTTTTTTTTTGAGTTCTCATCTATATGCACACATCATTTGACATATAGTCACAGTCTAGATTTCATGAAACATTGTGCTTCTCTCACTTAACATTGTATTACAAGCATTTTCCACATTGCTACATAGTCTTCATAATTCCAAAGTCTGTATAATATTTTTTTGAACAGGTTTGCCATCATTTCTTTCTTTCACCATTCTCCTATTATTAGACACTTAGGCTATTTCCAGTTTTATCATTATTTTAATCAGTGCAGCAATAGCTTTCTTTGTACACATAATTTTCTATTCCTTTTAAATCATTTATAAGAATAAATTCCCCAGAATGGAATTACCAAGTCAAAGGGTATTATCAGACAAACCTATTTTGATGAAAGCCCACAATTTTGCAGAAGGACCAGAAGGAATTTAATCAACAAAGCAGAAAAATTAGATCCAGATTTTTCTCCCAGGATTAGAAAAGAGACAGCCAAGGTTGAGCACAAACAGGAATCTTACCTGCAAACTGTGAATTAGAATAAAAGAACCTATTTCTGTTTTCAGTTACTAGCGCAGTTTCCTCTGAAGGAAACATGGGGTGTAACCAAGACTTGGGCTTGGCACCCTAAGGTTGGCTAAGCAGAAGAAAAAACAAGGAAAACGAAATGGATGACAAGAGACCCTGGTTTTCAACTTTCAAAACCACCAAGTATCTGTGAGGTTTCTTCTCTATGAGGAGGTTAGGGGGAGGCTCAAGGAACACAGCTGCCATGGCAGCCCCACACCCCAGGGTATGGTGTGGGGGAGTTTGCATCCTAAACTATAAAGGCTCTGCTCCCATGCTTTTTCTGAACCCAGATGCTCTCTAGAGAACCTCGCTCCTACCCAGTTCAGTGTTCTCAGCCTTCTTTCAGACTGTAGTATCTCTGACAACCTGCCGCTCCAGCCAGTCCAAAACCTGGCTGACTGCATTTCCCCTCTTCCGCCACATTAGTCCTCTCCTGCTTATACTCATTAAGTCACAATTATTTACTGAGCACTTATTTTGTTCTGTGGAGTCTCTGGGCAGTGCAAATGGTTAATGCACTCAACTGCTAACCTCGGTTGGAGGTTTGGGTCCACCCACTGGCACCTCAAAAGAAAGGCTTGGCAACCTACTTCTGAAAAACCAGCCATTGAAAACCCTCTGGAACACAGTTCTACTCTGACACACATGGTATGGCCATGAGTTGAAATCGACTTGACTGCAATGGGTTTGGTTTTGGTTTTTTAGTATGTGAGTGGAGCGGACTTACCACGTGAAACTAAAGGAACTTCCAGATTCATAAGTCACTTAAACTCTCAGTTTCCTCATCTATAAAACGGAAATAATTCCATCTGCCTCATAGAGTTGTTGAAATGCCTGAAGGATAGAATGTGTGTGAAAGTGATTTGTGAACTGTCAGGCACTCTCTGGAATTAGCCTATCGGTAATGCCAGTGTGCCTCATGAACTGCAGGCTCCCGGAGGGTGGGGACTGTGTCTACTTTGTCCTCATCTCTATTCCAAGCACTGAGGCCAGTCCCAGGTGCATAGTTGGCACCTACTGACTCTTTGTTGAATAATAATATTAACTAACATCCAGCAAGTGCCTACTCATGCAGTCATCACAAGCACCCCGTGAGGTGGGTACTTTTTGCATCCCCGTTTTCAGGACAGACCTGAGAGGTTAAGTAATTTACCCGTGGCCACGTAGCAAGAAGTGGTAGAGCCAGGATTTAAACTCACGCAAACTGGTGCCAGAGCCTGTGCTCTAACCATTGCACCAACCAGCCACACAATTAATTACTTGATGATGATTCTAATGATGATAGAGCAGGATAGAGCAGAACTGCCTCACAGGGTTCCAAGGAGCAGCTGATGGATTCGAACTGCCAACCTTCTGGTTAGCAGCCAAGCTCTTAACCACTGCACCACCAGGGCTCCACCCACATACCTGCCCCCAGTCCCCATGAGTGGATTAATTTCAGGTAGATTTCTGAAACAGCCAGTGCCCAACATGACTAACACATCGTGGGGTGATGGTTACACAATGATGCATACCAAGCCCAACCAAAAACCAAACCCGTTGCCATGGAGTCAATTCCAACTCATAGCAGCCCTTTAGGACAGAGTAGAACTGCTCCATATGGTGGATTCAAACTGCCAACCTTTTGGTTAGCAGCATGAGCTCTTAAATGCTGCATCACCAGGGCCCTGTGATACATACCAGTGGTTCTCAAATTTGAACCTGTATGATAATCATAGGAATTATAAAACACAAATGGCTGGGCCCCACCCCCAGAGTTCCCAATTCAGTAGTCTGGGGGTGGGACCCAAGAATTTGCATTTTTAACAAGTTCCCACTGATGCTGCTGATTCTGTGATTACACTTCTGACGCGTGTATGTAATATATGCTTAAGCCCTATAGCACTCGAGAGAAGGAAAGCCCAGTGAGGACTGGAGTCCTGGGAAAGACTTACACTTCAAAAACCCCAGAAAGGCATCGTTACCTCTTTTGATAACTGCCTAGTAGAGGTATCCATATGTTAGTCTGGTAGCAGAATCAGTTTTCTTGCAATAAGGAAAAAAAAAAAAAAAAAATCATGACCCTCCAAAGTCAGAAAATGAACTGAAATGAAAAACACATGTTGACCTTTTTCCCTTCCCTGTATTTTTTATTTGTGCAGTTCACGTCATTCTGAATTCCAGCTAGCACCTGAAGACAACATGCCAGGTTGCAGGGAAGGAAATTAGTGCCTTAACCAATTCCCTAGCCAAACGGAAAGCTAGAAACACAAGGACGACCTCTGATATTGAAAGCTGCCTTTCCCAAGTACCAGGTTCAATTTATTTTTAAGCTTGCAAAGTTGTCAGGTGGGATTCAAACCAATCTGCTCAACTGTAAAACTTAGCTCAAAGGACAGATTCCTGAGATCCCCAATCTTCTGCCTTTTCTATGCCTTCCCCTTTATGACCTCCTAGGGTAATACAGAGAAGCCAAAATGTGGGCTGGGTCCTTGGCACACTTTCAGGGTCACATCATCAAAACACCCTTTCACGGATCATTTGAAACTCACAGCAAAGGAGAACTGAAGGGAAATACATCACCAGTGATTGCATATAGAACCAAGGTGGTTATATAAGCCAGAGGATATTCAGTTTTGCAAAACAAAAATTATAATTTGTTATTTGTCAGTCAGGCAACACATAATCATCAGAATTTCTCAAGCAAATGTTTGGATCAATCCCACTGAGTGAAGAGGGTTAATTAATCCAACTGCTTCAATACACGAATGGCAGGAAGAGGGCAAACGATGCTCTATTTCTTTCCTGAGCCCTTTTCAGGAGCATTTGTGTGAGGCTCCCATAGTACTTTACCCATAGCTTTAAATCAAATGGTGTCCCGCAGGGCAGGAAATCCATATTGAGAGCACCGGGAGGGAAAGCAGGGGCCACTGCTGGCTTGACAATTATAACCTTCCTCCAAGTCCCTGTTTCCATTTCCATTTAAAGAAAAAGTTGAGTTTTTAATGATTCCCTTTCTAGTCACTTCCTTCCCATTGCCTCACTAGGTCATTACAGTGTGCACCTTCTTCACAGATCTATTTCTGGAAAAGATCAGAGGGAAAATGATTTCATTTGCTAATTCTGAAGCCAACTGGGTATCCCCAGGGCTGACTGACACCTCTGTGTAAAGAGTCTTCCCTACCTTCTCTAGTTGTTTCTCATACAGAAGTCATGATAGGACTCTCTTTGGAGGCAGCTAGCCATAGGCACAGGGGTATGTATTAAGTATTCCTTGTGTATAGAACACTCCACCAAAACTGAAGGAATCTTGGGAGAATGTAGAACACTTGGTTTGGGCACAAGAAACCCATGGGCCAATCAAAAACATGGACCAAAAGATCAACATGAACCAATAGCAGAAATTTAGTAGAATTTTAGCATGGGACAGGGTCTTAAAGATCTTCCAGTTCCATTTTTTTTAAATTTTGGGGCCTATGGGTGAGTTTTGGTACAAGGACTGCGAACCCTCTGACGTGGTGTGCAATTAATTATACATGCATATGGATTTTCCTGGAGAGAGGAAATGCAGACTCCCAAATGATTCTTCAAAGGCTCCTTGGAAGCTAGAGAGAGACAGAACCAAGCTCGCAGAGAAGCGGAGACAAAGTCAGGAACAGGATGCCCTATCTTCCATGGCAGGCTTCTGTTTATTATACTTTTCCAAAACCCTGGTGGTGTAGTGGTTAAGTGCTATGGCTGCTAACCAAAGGGTCAGCAATTCAAATCTGCCAGATGCTCTTTGGAAACTCTATGGGGCAGTTCTACTCTGTCCTCTAGGGTCGCTATGAGTCAGAATCGACTCGACAGCACTGGATTTGGTTTTTGGTTTGGTTTTCCAAAACAACCAGGGCTGGTCTATGCATTGGCTGCTTACGACTGGAATCATATCCAATGTCCAAAAACACCAAAGGATCTCAGTTATCTCCTCAGGCTAGCACTCACCAGAGAATGTTCTTCAAGATGCTCCATGCAAAAGCTTAGGAAACAGCTGCAAATGGCATCCTATTTTGGGTATTCTTAAGATCCACTAGCCTATTCAGTTGTCAGAAGTTCTGCTGTGAAGGAATCTATTTGATGGTGTGCAAGTGTGCTCTCCCCTCACTTAACGGGCCACGGGACCCTGGTTTTCAAGGAATAGCTATGAACTTCCTAAGGAATTTAGGCTCCTGTATCATGAAATTCCTCCTGTTTATCAGTTCTTTGGATTAAAGACCATGAAAGAAATCTTGGGAAACATAAGTAATTAACTGAGGAGCAAATGCATTGTCAACCATTAACATCCCAGCAAAATGAGCTCTGGGACTGGGAGAAAAGAACATGAACAAGGTTGGTTTATGAAAGGAGACTGATTCAGAAGAGCAGAACCTACTAAGCTCTAAGGTTTTGAGAGTATCCTCCTCAGGGAGACCTTTTCTATCCATCCCATCTAAAGTAGCCACCACTTTGAAGTCTGACACCCTATTGTTTCTTTCAAAACACTTATCACAAGTTAGTATGGTCCTGATTATTTGTTGGTTGACTTGTACTTTGTCTTCCTACTCCCTTGCCCCCGTGTTGGAGTCTGAGATCCATGGACGCAAGAGCCTTATATGTCCTGTTCACTGCTATGGCCCCAGAACAGGACTGCGCAGAGTAAATGTTTGATGGATACATTTCTTATACGTGTATGGACACATTAACGATTGGATAAACTGTGATTTGTTCATTGCTGTGTTTCCAGTGCCTATTATTGGTGCACCATAGGATTTGTTGAATAAATGAATAGGGGCTGGTAGTCTGTGTTGTTTTTCATGCTCAAACCACGCTCGCTCCCGGGTGTTGGGAGAAATGAATGATAGTCAGACTTTTCTAGAACTGATATAAGATTGAGATTCCTTGCTCAATGTTTGAAATAGAAAAAAAAAATGTTTTTCAGATTGTACCAAGTTGGAAAGTATCTTCACATATTAGAGGTTTGGACTGGAATTTGAAGTGACCTTTAACAATTTAGAAAGGGGGTCATTAAAGACAAGAAGATATTTAAAATGGTCAAAAACGTGCTCCAACTGGCAGATACGAGTACTACAGCAAAATAGCTGTGAGCCCTATGTGAGCAAGATAGTACTACAACAAAACTGTAATGTGAGGCTGGTGTATGCAGAGAATTATGAAATGAAAGCCTAGAGAGTAATCCTTCCACAAAACTTGGCAATGCTGAGATTTTAATTAGAGTGGGAACTCAAATTTCATTCTACTATTTTAAGCCTCATTTGGAGAAGCTGGAAAGGATCCAGATAGGAGTAGAAAAATGATTAACTGGGTGGAAAATGAAATTAAGACTTAGCCCAAAAAAGAAAAGGCCGAAGTTGACTTAATCACCACCATCAGGTATAAGAAGGGTTATTATCACACAGACTATTTTTCTTCATCTCTACTGAGGACTGGACAAGGGTAAACAGACTCATGCTACACTGAAAGTGTTTCCACTTAAACATCGGGAAGAACTTTTGATTTTAAGGGGGAAACACACTGACCCACGGCGCTGTGGGAAGCTGAGCAATTGCTACCCTGGAGATCTTTAAACGTAGGATGACAACCATCTGCCTTGGAAGGCTTAGAGAGAGGCAGGGGACTGGACCTAAGAACCTCTTGGCTTTACTTCCATCTTTGATTCTGTGTTCAGAATCATGGCCACTAAGCGCCCCCATTCCACAGTAATCCCACATTCCCGGCATAAGACAAACCCCACACTGTCAGAATTCGAATGGTTTCCCCTGGGAGGAGCTCAATTGTTCTCTTCTGAATGGGAAGGAAACTGATAGTGTTGCTTCAGCTGCTTCCCTTCTCCAGCCCCCACAGAGAAAAGGCCAACTTTTGTCCTGACAAGCCTCCCCAAATTCTGGAATGGGCCTGCTCTCCATCTTGTGTGGGATTAGAAGACGTGGAGTCAGTTGGAGACAGTAGATTCCTCCAAGAATCATGGAATGTGAGAGCTGCAAGCCCTTTCAGAGCTAATCCACACCAATCCCCTTGCTGCTTAAATGAAGAAACTGAGACTTGAAAGATGCAATGACTGTCTCCAGGGCATGTAGCTAGTTCTTTCCAGAGCTGGGGCTAAAATCCAGGCCATCTGGCTCCTTGTTCCACACTTTCTCCTTACCTCCTGGGCTCATACTTCAGTTGGAGGGAATATTTTTAATGCAGATGAATGTCTAAAAACCAATCTTGGGTATCTGAATTGCAGGTTAAAAAATGAGCAAAGAATAGCAGAAGTTCTAATAGTAGGTTATGGATACCTGGCAGGGTTATTCAGCTGGAGTGAGCAAGGATAGGTGACCCATACTATCTAGAGGGTCAATTTCCCCATGCATAAGTGAGGGATTTGGACCAGGAAATTTTTAAGTCTTATTCCAATTCTTTATAATTCTGCGACTGTAAATTTTAGTTACAATAATAATAATAATGAGCAGAAAATCAGTGGTCAACTAAAGGGATGAATATTCTGCAAGATCATTTGTAGTTTAACTTGGTAGTACTTAGCCTCTTTAACAACGAAGATCTTTTTCTTTTTAAAATTAAATTTTAATATTGAAGGGGTGCTTCAGCTATCACTTGTAGAAGGGAACTTCCAAACCGACTCCTCTGGACTGCCCTCTCTCTAAGCTTTGCTCAGGTCCATTAACGACTGCTGGGAATTGCCTTCTGAATGCTCCACTGTCATCCAGTACCTACAAAACCAAAGTCAATGTCTTTGTCATTGGCCAAAGTTAACTGAAGTCAAATTCTCCTGTGGATTTGCCCATGTCTGTACCTTTGTCCTCTTACTTACCCAGACTCCAAATTTTGGAACCATCTTTGACCACTTTCTACTCCTTTTCTCTTAATTCCTTTATCATAACTCAGGTTTTCCTATTCCTACCCATTCCTACGGCTCCTGCAAGATTCCAGGTACTCATGACTCTCCTGCCTCCAGTTTTTTTCCTACCCTTGATTCATCTTTTATACCATATTAGAGCAAAGAGGGCAGGTGATAGTGAATGGCAATTGTAGGAGTCAAGAACGATGACAGAACAGGCATTAGTTGGAAAGCAGACTGTGGTATGGACTAACTTGGGAGATGTACAGTGTCCCAAACCATCACAGCTCTTGGGCAGAGCATGGAACCCCCATGGAATGTGAAATGGGGTCAAAAGATATTTTATGTAGATACTGGAGAAAATTGTGATCCAAGGAGACTGGGCGGCTTGGGACATCTGGTTTTCATACATACTGTCTCATTTAACTCTTACAGCAATACTATACATGACAGTATTCCAATTTTACACTTGAAAACATTGATACTTAGAAAAAAACTTATTAATTTATCTAAAGGATACCCACTTATTAAGTAGCCAAATCAAGTTTCAAATTGAGGTCTGCCTGAGGATTAAATCATTCTACTAAACTGCTTTTCAACTTAAGAAGAAACTTCCCACCTAGACAGAAGCCAAAGGAGGGGCTCAGGGGTAGGAAAGATTGTATATCAAAGGGGACAAATTGACAGAAACGCATTATTGCTTAATAGCTAATATACTGGACAATGAATAAGAAAGACTGAAGAAGAATTAATGCATTTGAATTATGGGGTGGCAACGAATATTTAATATACCATGGTCTTCCAGAAGAATGAACAGATCTATTTTGGAAGAAGTACAGCCAGAATGCTCCTTAGAAGCAAGCATGGTGAGGTTACATCTTGCATACTTTGGACATGTCATCAGGAGGGACCAGTCCCTAGAGACATGATGCTTGGTGAAGTAGAGGATCAGCAAAAAAGAGGAGGACCCTCAATGAGATGGACTGACACTGTGTCTGTAACAATGGGCTCAAGCATAACAATGATTGTGAGGACGGTGCAGAACCAGGCAGTGTTTTGTTGTGTTGTACATAGGGTCACTATGAGTCAGAACCGGCTCAACAGCACCTAACAACAACAAAGCTAAGATTAAAAGTGGAAGTGACTTTCCCATGCAACTCTACAAGTGGTTACGAACAAAAGAATCAAGCATCTGAAATCAAAGCCAGCTTTGTTACTGCAGTAGAAACTGCTTTATTCTTCATCGAGCCCCATGGGACCTCATATGTAACAACTCCTATATGTCTGTTGAAAACCACACTGTAAACGTAACTACCATTGAATGTACTGGGTCATGGGTTTTGTAAATAATGTCCCCCCCCCCCCTTAGCTTCAAACTAAACAAGATGTACCAATGGCCCAAGTTCTGTTTTCAAGGGCCTTTGTTTCTCTATTCTCATTCATCTTGGTGTCTATAGTTTTCTGCCCCCTGCATTTTCCAAGAGGAACTTAGTATGAAACAATGGGAAACCCAGTACATCAAGCTATAGGAGCCCTGGTGGCACAACAGTTAAGCCCTTGGCTGCTAATCAAAAGGTCAGTGGTTTGAACTCATCAGCCTCTGTGCGGTAAGAAAAGACCTGGCGATCTACTCCCATAAAGATTACAGCCTAGGAAAACCTATGGGGCAGTTCTACTCTGTCATATAGGGTGGCTACTAATCAGAATTAACCCAAAGGCAGACAAGAACAACAATGGATTCCAACATACCAGTGATCATGAGGATGGCACAGGACTGGGCAACATTTAGTTCTGTTATACACAAGGTCACTATGAGTTGGAGCCGACTTGATGGCACCTAACAATAACACCTATTAACTCAAGTAACATGGCATTGTGGACGGTGCCAAAAGAGTAATATTTTTTCTATCCTTTTTCAGAGTGACTTCCCACATTAGTTTGCTTGACCTGATACATGGGACGAAGTGAGAATGAATGTTCTTTATATTCTAAAAGACTCGCTACCTCAACCTCCGTCATTTTAGACCCTTTTTTGAGCTCTACTGATCCTAATTGTCATCTCACATGGTGCTGAGAAGTTTGTTAATTGCTTCTGTCTTGTTCAACACCATCCAACAACGACAGAAAGGAAAGGGCAACTGAGGATAAAGATACTCTCTTGAGCAGCCAGTCATTTGTTCTAACACATCTGGCTAATGGATAGGGAATGAAATTGCTCAAGAAAGAAGCACAGCCGCCATAAGCTTTGTTAATGTTTTCATGCCCAAGTTGGTCTAAAGCTTGGAGCAGAGCCAGTTTTATAGTAATGATAATAATAACGATAAACATTGCCTGAGCATCTACTATGTGCCAGGCACTGTCCTAGGCACCGCCAGTCATCTCGTGTCATCCTATAGCAAATTATGATGGAGTTGTTAGTTCAGTTTTTGACAGCAAGGGAAATTGCTCAGACATCACACAGATTGTTAAGCAATGCTGCTACGATTGGCATCTGAATCTGGCTGGCACTAGATCAGCTTTTTTTTTGCAGTGCATAGGCAGGCTCCTAAGTGACATGGCTTGAAGGGCTCTGAGCTCTGGGATGGCCCTCTGGCAGAGATCCCTAGTTGCTGACCAATATTCATTCCCTCTCCCTCCATAATAATGGAAACCCCCATTTTCAGCTGACTACATTTCCCAGCCTCCCTTGCAGCCAAGGTGGCCAAAAACCAAACCAAGCCCATTGCCATGGAGTCCATTCTGACTCATAACAACTCTGTAGAACAGAGTAGAACTTCCCCATGGAGTTTCCAAGGCTTTAAATCTTTACAGAAGCAGATTGCCACATCTTTATCTCAGGAGAGACTGGTGGATTCAAACCACTGACCTTTCGGTTAGCAGCCAAGTGCTTTAACCACTGCGCCATCAGGACTGCTTAATTCTAGACAATGGAATATAAGTTAAAGTGTCACATGTACTCAAATTCTAGACAATGGAATATAAGTTAAAGTGTCACATGACAGCTTCTGGGATTCTTCTTTAAAAGACAACCAGCATGTACTCTTTGCTCTTTTTATCTTCCTGTTGGCTGGAACACAGGTGTAAAGTTGGTGTTCTAGCAGCTATCAGGGCTATGTGGATGAGGACCACAATGTAAGGATGGTGAAGTGGAAAGCTGGAAGGAGCCTGGGTACCTGAGAATCTTGTGGAAAAGAGCTGCTGTAGCAGTCCCTGAACTATCTACCTAGGGATTTTTACATGAGAGAGAAATAAACTTCCATCTTGTTTAAAAAATAATAATAATAATAATTTGGGTCTCTTACTTGCTGAGTCTCTTAATGATAATCTCTTCTTGAGTGAACGAAGTAACAGGTCACTGGCTGGTAACTGGTGCCTCAAATGTTCCCATTACAGATTTATTCCATTGGATTAATATATTAGGATATATTAGTAAAAGTTTCTGGGAAGGAAGGTAATAGATTACCCAGAGTGCGTAAATGGAGCAGAAGGAGGCACAGAATAGGGAAGTTTGAGATGCCAGAGGCAGAGGCAGGCTTGGTAGGGTGCTGCTGTGGAGGATGAGGGGCTAAGATGGAAGGGACCCGGTGGAGTCAGGGCCTCCCCTGCTCTTAACAGCATGGAGAGAATAAGTCTAATTTACATATAGCCTATGTAAGAGTTTTGTCAAGGGACTACTCTAGGAAACACCCCAAGATCTGTGATTACACAGAGCAAAAGTTCAGGTTATATCAGTGTTGGATTAACAGTGATGATGACACCTTTGTATCATAGATTCTAGACTGAAAAAAGGAGAGTTAGTGTCAGAGGAATAAAACATTCTCCCAATACTGCCTCAATTCACAGAGGAATTGACTGCTCCTTCGATGAGCAGTCATTCACTGATTAAGTAATTCATAAAATCATTCAATAAATTTATTTCTGATCTGCAAAATCATATCAAATCTAGACAGTCTTCCTGAAAAACTAGGCTGCAATTCAATTTAAAAATAACTCAATTTAAAATGCAAACAAAACCATTGGTTTTCTGCCATATTTAAGGCACTGTCCTAGGTACTGTGGAGTATGAGAAAAGGAATGAGTAAGGCAATGTGTAGCCTTCAAGGAGTTAATGATTCAGCAGGGGAATGAGATTACCAACAAATAACTATAATACAAAGCACAATAAGGTGAAATGCCTTAGGAGGTACAAGAGACAATGAAGTTTCAGAGAAGGAGCCCTGCTCTGAGGTACCACTCATGAGAGATGGGAGTTTCATGGATTGATGTAGCACCCCATTGGTAAGGCTGTAGGTTTCCAGAACAGGGGTGGCAGTAGAGATGTTCTCTGTTAGGGGAATTTCAGCAGAGGCCTCTGTCAGGATGTTGAAGAAGGGTACCTTCTCAGTAGGGGGATTCTATGAGTTCAAAGGTCTTTTCCAACCCTAAAATTCTGTGGCTTCTCTACCACTGGTCTTGACAGAAACTCTTACCCTCTGGACTACCTAGGGTTTCTGAGTCTTATCATGTTATATCCACTTGGCAGAAATGGGGCACAAAAGTGGGTGGTCATGGAGACCTCCAAAGAACCCTACCTTGTGGATTCTCCTATTTCATCTCATCCAGTAGAGTGAAGAGATGGAGAACGTCTTTGGAGTAAGTGCTCAATCATGTCAAATGTGAGGGCATGAGATAAAGACATAAAAAGCATCTTATCAAAATTATAGATTCTTCTGAATTGAGAAAATTCATTCAGAGAATATGTATTTTATCAGTGTGGATTTTCACAGAGTAGGTCTTTCAAAGAGAGAAGCAGGGTTTTTATATTATTACCCTTATCACTCCTTCCTTCACTAAATTTCATGCTTTCCTTGCCAAATTCACTCATTTACTGCTCAAAGCTAAAGATCTCCTTACTGTTCCACGACTCTCACAGCAATCGTTTCATTACAAAGAGTAAGAGGGTAGCACAAAGAGTTAAATGAACTATTTTGGATGTGACAGGAACTGTATTTGCCTTTTGCCCCCACTTTTTGGCTTCCTCTCTGAACCTTCTCTTACTCTCATGGCCCCAGTAGCTTTCACTCAGGAACCAAAACCCGGTCACCATGCAATGCTTCTCCTGAGGACAAATGGACTTCTAATTGCTGTAAGACTAAATAAGACCCGATAAAACACCACTCTTTTGGACTCCTCAATCTCCTTTGCACCCCCATTTGCCCAATTGTAGGCTAAGGCTATGTGCCATCTAATTTGGAGATTATGGTTATTACCTCTCTGTGTTGATAATACAGAAGATGTAGACGTTTGCCTTTCTTCTTTCAAACTTGTTTTTGTTAGGTGCTGTTAAGTTGCTTCTGACTCATAGTGACCCTATAGGACAGAGTAGAACTGCTCCATAGGGTTTCCAAGGAGCTGCTGGTGGATTTGAACTGCCAACCTATTGGTTAGCAGCTGAGCTCTTAACCACTATGCCACCGGGGCTCCTCAAACTCATCAGGTACACTGAAAGAAGGTCTCTTGCTATTTTAAATTTTGTTTTCTCAATGTTTGTGTGCTGTTTGTCAGTCCTCAATCCTTCCATTTATGCATCTAATTTTTTTTTCTTTCTTTCCAATTCCTCCAATAATATCTTGCACAGATTTTCAGAAGAAGGATCTTAAGTCATTTTCTCCTAAACCTCTGTTAATTGTAGTCAGGATCTGGGGCCAAAGGATATACAGTCACAGAGGTTCAGCCTTGAAAGAGGCTTCAGAGGCAAATTCTTTCTTTAATATTTAGGGAGGAACTTGAAATAGTAGGTTAGTCTGATGGTAGAAGAGGAGAGCAAGAAGTATTTTGGAAAATTAGAAAGACTTCTGGTGAGAAAATAAGTAAATGTCAAAATATACACTCTAATGCCATATCTAGTGAGTCACAGTTCCATATCTGGAATTTGAATAATCGTTCCCCACCCCTAGACCAGATTATCTATTCTCAGAACTCTTCTAGGTAGACCACTTGGCTCATAGGTAGGGCTTGATTTTGCCAATGAAGTTGTATCACAACCTGTGATTTCTGTATGCACTGATCTTCGAGGATCAGAGACCATTGCTCACCTTTCCACGAGATAATTCAGTATTTCTCAAACAAGTAACTTGAGCATGATTTAATTTTTTTTTTCTTATCTCTATTTTGTTTGTTTACTTCAATGTGTAATGAACTTTCAGGAAGCCAGAGCTTCTAGAAACTCGAGATCAAGGTGCCAAGATATAGGCCTGTGGACATTGGTTTCCTTTTCATAACACCTTAGGAATTGTGGGCTTTTCCAGGACAAGAGACTCCAGTGTACCTGGAATGCTTCAATGTGTATAGGAAAACATAGAAAAACAATGAGTCAGATGGAGACCAACAAGTCACACAAGTCACACAATATATGTGCCTCCCTTGGTTGGCTGGGACAAGAACAGGAAGGACCAAGAGCCCAAACTGAAGCTAATAGTGGGACTTGCTTGCCAGAAAGGATTTAAACCACTTGCTCTATCAGCAGGCGCTCCACAATGCATGCTGTGGAAGGTGCTAAGAAGAAAAAAAGGTGAAAAGAAAAAGATGGGAAAATGATGAGAAAGATATTCCAACAGTTGGGAAGGAAAAATAGCTTGGGAAATACACTGTATAGCTCTTTTCTCTGATGATTCCAGTGGATAAGGGCCTCTCCCTTCCTTGATCTCCCTAAGCATTGGATCTGCACGTTTATGGGTAAACTGTAAGCACCTAGGGGATCCCTGAAAGTTCAGTTCAGTACAATATCCCCGGCTCCCGGTACAGATTTTCAGAAGAAGGGTCTTGGGTCATATGTGCCTGGCACATAATAGATGCTCAGTAAATATCTGTCCCATTTTAGTGCTCAACCTTGCAGACCTAATGGCTCAATCTCTGCTAGGCTGATCTCACCAATTATAACTGTCAGCTATATCACATACTTGTTTGACATTCTCCCAGTGTGTTGTGCTGTGCTTACTGTTGTTATTGGCTCTCTGAGTTTGAAGAGAATGAACGACAGATATTAAAAGTATACTTTTGAAAAGAGAAGATGTTCTCTTCATAATGGCTAATGTCACCTATGGGAGAATGAAAACTTCCAGGTCAGATAAGAGTTGGGTAAAAGAGGGCGAGCTTGGGCTGGAATCTTCCAGAGCAATTTGGCCCCCAGAGACATCTAAGCAGCAAAGCAATTTAAGGACATTGGCCCTAAAAAGAGAACAGCACCTGCCTTGCTGAGCTGTCTCGTCTGGAAACTGCTGGGTTAGCAACACGTTGCACCCTGTGAAAATCTGTGACTTCAATGTGAAAAGAAGCGGTTTTAATTAAATTGGGTGTTTTTGAGTCTTCTGCAGGGAGCTGGGGTTTGAGATCGAGAAGCTGGGAACTTTATTAGGATGAAGGGAGCCTTCTCAGAAATTCCAGAACCCCACAGCTCTTCTTGAGATACATCATCCACGTGTGGCCACATTTCTTGCCTTTAGGAGTGCTGATACCATTAGCATTCTTTTGCAGTCAAGCAGGGCTAAACTTGGAATGGTGTTCTTGGTCTGTGGCCTGGGATTGTTCACATTGCCCTTGTCCAAACTGTTTTTATAGGTTGTCAGTTTTCAGGAGTGGGAAAGCTCCCTGTGGAGCTAATCGTTTCTTTGTTGTTTTGTTTTTAATTTGGAAAGATGATCTTAAAAAGGTATGATAGGATGAGAGGACACTTCTTTAGGCGCCAACTAGTGGACTCTGATGTTCAACTCAATTCAGGTAATGTTAATTGAGTACCTTGTACATACCAAGCACTGTTCCAGTTTCTGAGGATATAAAGAGGATTATGACATCAATTCTGGTCTCAAGAATTTCCCAAGTGAACACATAACTGACTCATATACAAGGTTAGGAAAATGACTGTAGATACAAGTAAAGAGGAGCCTAGAGTAAAAAAAAAAAAGAGTAGGAAAAGGTAAATTCTTGTTGATGGAGTTGGATGAGACCTTACTAAAGAAAAATAAATATTTGAGCTTGGCCTTAGGGGTAACAGCATTTTCACAGCTAGGGAAAAGGGTATAGAAGAAAAACCAAAAACTAAAAGCATGCTAGAAGCAGTATACTGTAAAGGTTAGGAATATGGGTTCTGGTGTTGGCTGTCTGATTTATAACCTTGACTTTGTCACACTTAGAGGATGTGCCATTATGCATGCGAGGTCCTTTTCTGTGTGCAGAACTTCCACTACATATCTGTGCACTTACTGATGCCACTCAGCGCTTAACCTTGCAGACCTATAATGGCTCAAACTGTGCTAGCATGGTCTCATCAATTAGAGAATTGTAGGCCATATCATATGCTTGTTTAACATCTTTCCAGAGTATGTTGTGTCCAGTGGCCTCATTTGTAGAGTGAGGATAATGATAGTACCTACTTCTCAGGGTTGTTGTTAGGATCAAATGAGCTAATACATGTAAGTGCTTAGAATAGCACCATGCACATAAGAGCTCGGAAAGTGCTAGCTATTATATAAATGTTGGACTTGTCTTGCACTACTATCTTTTTGGGCTTATCTTACACTACTCTCCACTACTACATTACCCAGCAAGAGGCTCCATGTCTCATGGAACCCGCAAACATGTACCCATACTTTGCCATCTATGCGCTTTTCCATTAGGTTGGCTTCTCTGCCTAGGATTTCTCCATCTATCAAAATCTTACCCATTCAAGGCCTAAACACAAGCTTTGACTTCCAGACAAGCACGAGTGCCTTCATTACACTTCACAGATATTGTGGCAAGCTTTTGGAAGCATCGTGGCAAGCTTTCTGAAACTTGCCATTAACCAACACTGCTATTTTCCCTCCGTAGCGATTCACGAGGTCTGGGGAATTGACAGCGTTTTCCCTTCCTTCTCCCTGGATGAGGAGTGCGTGCATCAGGGGGAAGGGCAGATTAATCTCTCTGCTATTCCTAGACTTCTCTGAAAGATGAAAGCAACACAGAAGGAACAAGATAAATGTTAACATCAGGTGGTCACCTGCATGTGCCAATGTTTGACTTAACCAAGCTAAAGGCTGCTGCGAATCAGCCAGTACTCAGTGCTCCTTCACAAAGCTCCCAAGAACATTCTAGGCCAGGCTATTTAAGAATAAATAGAGGGCTCAGTTTTGAAAATCGTTTCACAGCTCAAGCCAGAGGAGCGATCCAGTATGGATGGAAGATTCTCCATCAGGGGGTCAAGTGAGTCAGAGACCAGCACTGGATATAAAGTCAGACCATTGGATAGAACCCCAAATAAATACAGGGCCTGAGTAAAAAGAAGATGCCTTTCCTATTTGTTGTTTACCTATAAACCTGGGAGATGAATTGTTGACCCCGGGCTTGTGTCTCCATATTACACTGTGTCAGAGCCTACCGTCAGGGCAGGGCTCGGCAGAGAGGTTCAGCGCTAAACATGCAGGACCAGACCTTCTTTCTCACTTCAGCTCTCTCAAGTCTGGAGAATCTTGGCAGGCCATATGGGGGAAGGGAAGGGAGGAAGGATGACATGGCCTCAGCCACCCACCATGCCATTCCTGGGTTTTGATTAAAGTGGAAAATATTGGCTCTGACATCCTCCATTTGCAAGATCCAAATGTGTTTTGACTTTTTAGAAGAACCAGGGGCTCAGATTTCATGAGAATGATCCTGCTCAGAACTTCTGACTCAAAACCTAAAGCTGCTTGGCTTCTCAGTAGTTGAACGCACAGCATGTGCAGTTAGCAGAGTGACATTGCTATGGCTGTGAGTTGCACAACAGTATGATGTCAGCCTTCTGAGGGGAGCAGGGGTGTTGAGCAACGCCACTTGGAAGAGAAAGGTCACACACAGAAACCTGTCCAACGGTTCTAAGAATTTTATATCTTCAAACATTTTCAATACACTTCTTATGTGTTGGGACCCAGACTTTCCAAACCCCTGATTAATGCTTTTCCAGAAATCTCCCCCGAATCCTGGGTCAGGCAGTGAATTTCCAGTTGACAAGCTAAGTTCATTTTAAAACATCTCACATTGAGTCCAGAACAGGGAATTTAAAGTGGGGGAAGAGTTTCCCAAGAGGGTCCCTACTCATTGCATCTGCCTAAGGGCTTAAAACCAGTTAGAGCCGGTTTAGTCATGGCTGACAAAGCAAAACCAGAACAGACCCAAATTTTTACAATTTGGGTGCTCCGGAATGGTAACTGGAATGGGAAGAATTAAGGATTGAAGCCCTGGAATGGAGATTCAGATGAGGCATCATAAGCCCTTTCAGGAGCCTGATAAGGGAGACTGGGTTACTGGCAGGACTGTAGAGAGCAAAACACAGAAGGCCTCATGGTCAGTCACTGTCTTTAAGCGGGCACCACTGTTTCCGGTTCTGCTCAAAATCCAAGGAGCCAGAGATTTGATTGCTAGACAGTGCATACCCTGCCCTTGTTTTCTAAGAGGTAGATTAGGTTTCTAGCAGGACTTCAACCTGTAAATTTTCCCATCCCAGTTACCATTCTTGTTCACCCAATTTTTAATAAACTGGGTCTGTTCCGGTTTTGCTTCCTCAGCCATGACTGAACCTGGAGGAACTGGTTTGGAGCCCTGATCTGCCTTCTCTTCTCCGTCCTCTCTACCTAAAAAAAAACAAAACAAAAACCAGTTGTTGTCCGGTCGACTCTGGCTCATGGCTACACTGTGTGTCAGAGCAGAACTGTGCTCCAGGGGGCTTGCAGTGGCTGATCTTTCAGAAGTAGATCACCAGGATTTTCTTCCAAGGTGCTTCTGAGTGGCCTTGAACTGTTAACCTTTTGGTTAGTAGCTTTGCACTTAAACACTTGTACCACCCAGGGACTCCCCTCTACCTAAAGCCCCCTTCTAAGGCTGGGTCTATGAGGAGCTCTGGTGGCACAGTTAAGTGCTAGGTTGCTAACTGAAATCTTGTGGTTTGAACCCACCAGCTGCTACTCAGGTGAAAGAAAGATGTGGCAGTCTACTTCCATAAAGATTTACAGCCTTGGAAACCCTATGGGGCCATTTTACTCTGTCCTAAAGGGCCTCTACGAGTTGAGATTCACTCAACAGAAATGGGTAAGGCTGGGTCTGGGTAACCTGGAACCAAGAGCCTCCATGAAACAAGGTGGGTAGACAGACTCAGGTAAGATTTCCCATTCCACGATCTTAGTAGGCAGGAGGCACACGTTCTATTGTGCATAGTACAGGACTGAGACACCCTGCTGCTCCATCTGCTACCCCTTGTCCCAGGATGAACCTAGAAGACTGCTTGGATGGGAAGCTGACTTTCTGTCACTGGTTCTGGTAGAAATGAGTCATGAATAGGAACAGAGGACAAGTAGTCAGCTAACCAGACCTAAAAAGTTGGGATCCCTCTGGAGAATGGTTCCTCCAGAATGAAAGGAAAGTGGCCCCATATCTGACAAGTGCTTAGTAGCAACAGCCTATGGGATGTGGCCCTTCCTCTACTTAACTTTTGTTTCATCTCTTTGGTCATTGTGGTCATTGCTAAGATATGTTTACTAACAGGTACACATGCACACAGTAATTCAGCAAAGAATCTCCTTCATGAAAAGGAGAACTTTTGGGATAAGACACAGTGGCCACCTTGGGAGCATCTTACGAGAAAGTTTTACCCCATATTGAATTCCTAACACTGATATTCAATTTTTTTATGTAAAAAAATTGTGTGTATCTATGTATATGTGTGTCTGTGCACACACGTGTGTGCTATGTAATCTTGAACGTAATGGGAGGTTTTAAGGAACTGATAAGAGATGAACAAAAGTACTTCAAAAACTAAACTGAATTCTGAACTCAAATGAGAAGTAAGTCTTCATTTAGGGAAAATCAGAGAAAATACCTCAGGGAGGAAAGGTATCAAATGTGACTGTTAGCATGTAATAATATTTTGTCAGAAGTTTTTCTTTCATTTCTGTTCAACTACAGACTTTCAGCTAACATTAATCTTCTAATCAAAAGGGAACACATCTATTTATAATTGACATAAATGATAGTCCTATTTATAGTTCTCTTTGGCATTCGTGTTTCTCTGTGGGAGATTTTTCCTGAAACAAAGCCTACTTTTTGAAGCAGCTGTGTTCTGGGGGCAACCTTGATCATTTCTGTTGCCCAAGAGATGTGTTTGATTAACCTCTTATCCCTACACACGGGATGGTGGAATGTGGGAAGCCATTAATAGACCAAGTAATAACGGTACTCCTACTTTTGCCCTTCTAATTCCAGTCCACAGAAATCATACATGACCCACAAAGGAGTGGTAGTTCCCAAGCTCTAGAGGAAGATGCATGGTTGTCATCTTGGCTAGCCCACTTGCAACTTCAGAATCTACTCTGGTTGTAGCCCTCTTTAATTCTGACAACACTTGAATTCTCTCTAGAAATCTATAACTGGCCTTGATTTCTTGGGAATTTTGTGATGATTTCACAGGTATCGTTTCAAAATACCCAATTTTCTTTCTCTCTCTCTCTCTCTCTCACACACACACACACACAACCCTTTTGTTAGGCAGAGTTGGGCTTATTGTGCCCGTTTTACAAATGACAGAATTGCCCAAAGACACCCAACTTATAACTAGCAAAGCCAAGATACCTCAGTGTCTCTAAATCTCCTCACCTTGTATTTGGAGCTTGTTCTGATACCCAGTGTTATGTCTTGGGTAGCGAAATAAATATTGTTCAACTAGACACTCACGGCTGGATTTCTTTTTAACTCAGAAAAATCTCTATTGCAAGGAATCCTTGTGCTGGAGGAAAAGGAGTCAATAATGTCATGTTCTCCACGTCAGATACTAGCTGCACTGTGTGACACAGACGGTCAGGTGGGAAGGGAACCTCATGACTCTACATAGAATTTGGATGCCTCGCTGAACTTGAGTTGGAAAGACTGGCCTGGAAACTTCACAAGGGGAAGGATTCTTTCATGAGCTTTCCATCAATTCAAAGTCAAAGCAGCTTGTTCGCACAGTATTTCTGGCCTCTCTCAGGCAACAGAGCGCATCCATACCTCTACGCAGCCAAGGACCCAGGCAGACAGAGGGCGCATGAAGGTGACAAATTCCATCTTACTTTTAAACATCAATAAAAACTTCACAAGATTGTGTGTAGGGAGAAGAGAAGGAAAATTCTTGTTATTCACTTGGAAATTCAATAAACACGTGTAGAGATCTGCCATGTCAGGGGGAATCAGGTAAAAAACACCAATTTTATTCATAATCATTTACACTTAAATGCTGTGCTAACTTGACGGCAATGAGTTTGATTTAACGCCGTATGTTCACTTTGCTGCTTATTCCTACAGATGGTAAGAGTTGCTTTCTTAACCAGACTGAATGTACCTTAAGGTGGGTGCTTACATTATACCTTGGGAATGTGGTAGATGCTCGTAAATATTGGCTGCATCCTCTTTTTTTCAGCCTTCTCTTGATTCCTATCAATATGCTGGTTACATTAAACGTTGCTGAGTTGAATTACATTTTAAAAGAGTAACTTTCTTCTCTTTGGTCCACATTTACGACTGATTATTTGGATCAAAGTCCATTGAGTTGGATCCATTTCTGGAGCTAATGAGATTTGACTGTAACCTCATGACTCGTTGACAGTCTTTCTGCCAGGGCAAACAGGCATGAAAGCTCCTTTGTGGGCACTCAGTAACTTTGGAAATGGGCACATTTGAGTGTAGTGTACAGAACCCTTTTTCTTACATTTTTTTTTTCCAGGGTATCTGTGTGCTCTCCCTGGCATTGGCTCAATTCACTGTCTTAGCTGGGCCCCAGGAATAGACTGACTCCTGTAATACTAACACAAGTCGAGCACACTAAAGGATTTTCCAATGTTCCTTGTGAGGCATGCAGTAGTGCTTTAATTTGGAGATCACAGACAGCTTCCAACCAAAAGGATCATGTTCTGTTTACCTAAAATCCCACAGTAGTTGCCTTTAGATACAGTATTTCTCACTCTCTACTTGAAAATGCTAAAAAAAAAAAACCCAGGGGGGCCTTCCGACTTAGTGCTGTCTGCATTTCTAGTGAGTTACCGCCTTCTTAGGGGCATACACAACTAATATAGGCCTGTAAGGCCAAGGGAGAATGAATAACTTAAAGCCAGGAACACACTGACTGTACTGCGTAGAAGGGACTATTTGAGACCTTACAGAGATTATAACACACAGTCGTTACCTATATGGAGCTTAGAGTCAACCAGATGGTATAAGGTCAGGACACTTATAAAATAAATTAGTAAATAAATAACTCATAAGCTATAGGACAGAGTATAAGTTCTGTAGGAGTAATATTATTATTATTCAGAGGAAAGAGAGAGCTGAAATATGGTAAAAAATTTGTGAGAAGAATATGAGGAAAGCCCAGGAAAGAAAAAATATGGGGTAGAACATCATCTAGGTTAGATGTTATAATATGTAGAGGACAGCTGTAAATCCAAAAGCCTACCAGGGCCAAGCAAGTAAAGGAGTAACATGATCTGGAATCATACAGCAGAGAGTGGTGGGGACTTGGGTAAAGCGGAAAGCATGTGCAAATCTAAAGGGAAAAGCCATTTTGTAAATATTTGCAGATAACTCAAATGTTTATAAAAATCCTGTATTTTCCAAACAAAACCCTTCTGAGGACCGAATAAAACCTAGAGACAGGAAGTTTGTGAGCACTGCTGTAGGGAAATATTAGGAAATACAACCGGAAAGCCAGATAGGAGCCTTACGTAAAATGCCTTGCTGTCAAATTAGAGAATTTGGACTCAATTTACTTAGCCATGGGGAGTCACTGGAAATTGTTTAGAAAAGGGATAAAGTGATTAGAACTGTGCTTCAGAAAGATTAATCTCATGGGTGGGATGGCTGGTGTCAAGCAAGATTGGACACAGAGTGATCACTGAGAAGGCTGTTGCAATAGTTTTGGTGAGCGACGAGGAGTACCTAAACAGTGATGGGAATGGAAGGAGGGACACGTGTAATCGTCCAGTGAATTGGTAACAGCTGTTCTGGATCTTGGTGCAAAACAAACTACAGTGCTACAACACCCTTCGCCTGAAGAGCTGGTTTGATGGTCTCCACTGTCCTAAACACCGTGGGTGATTGTGTAACCTGTCCACTGCATTGGCTGGGAATCTGGCCTCTCCTGCTTTGCAAGGTCACTGGCCAAAAACTCCACTTGCTCTTGAAGAAATATACCTTCGATGATGATCTCTAAATTATTGCATATTCACTTTTTTCAGATCTGGGTTCTTTCTTCACCAGGAGGACTTGATCATCTTTTTAATTCTAGCTGAGTTGTACCCTTGCTAAGTTTGAGAGAAACTATGGAGTTCTTATGCGGCCCTGGTGGCCCAGTGGTTAAGTGTTTGGCTGCCAACCAAAAAGTGGGCAGTTCAAATCCACCAGCTCTTCCTTGGAAGATTTATGGGGGCAGTTCTACTCTGTTCTGTAGGGTTGCTATGAGTCAGAATCGACTCGATAGCAGTGGGTTTGGTTTTTGTTTTGTATGGAATTCTTTAAAGATAAGGTTTGTATCTTATTCATACCAGTCAGCAGTGGCTAGCCTAGTGGCTAGGTGGTAGTATACACTCAATAAATGCATGTTGAATTGATTAAAACAGAAAGGTGTGTGGATAAAATTCAAAAAGATCTTTCATATCTGGAGCAGAGGTAATATACGTCAATATTTGTTAAGGCCAGATAGGTATATAAATGAATAAAGCAAGTCTGCAAGACACTGCCATGTGTTGGAGTGGCATGTATCCCACCCAAAATCCTCCAGCTGATAGCCGCCACTCAGGAGTGCAGGCCTGGCATTGTCTCACCATCCAGCTTTTCAAGAGAAGTTGTTAATCTGAGTTTGTATTTAAAATGTCTTGATTTTTATAATTCCAAAAATATATTATGTGTACCAAACAAAACATGTATGTGGGCTGGATTCAGCCGGGGTAGGAGTGGGGAATAGCACCATTCTGTGACATCTGTTATAGAGTATTATTAACTTCCTGAAGGTAGGGGCTATCATTAGCGTCTGGCTAACCAAAAGGCACTCAGTAAATGGAGGATAGGAATAATACAGGGAGAATTATTTCCATCTGACTCAAGCACCGGGGGTGTAGGGTTGATATTTAATTGGTCCTCGCGCACTAGAGTGAAACCTTTCTGAAGGCATGGCGTCATCCTCCCCTTGTGCGTTGCTTAACCCAGAGCAGGTGCCCAGCTGATGATTCTACAATTAAATTGATTAACGCTGTAATTTTACTTCCATACGTTTTACTACAACACAAAGTAAAAGTAATGAAAGAAGGATGCTAACAAAGAAACAAACGATGAGGTTCATATCCAGTTGGATTTCTTAAAGGATTTTAGAGATTGCCATGAAACAATATTAGATGTTAGTTTTGGAAAAGATCTTAGAGGTTATCCTGTCAACATTATTTCAAGGGGGAGAATGCCAAGGAATCAGGGATATAGTTGGATTAAAATATTGTTGGATTAAGTTTAAATGAAATAAATATATAATTGTGGGCTATGTCCAATACTGCCTTATCCTAGATTTGAATATAGTCAAGAGGGGGCAGGTGCTTAAAGTTGTTGAATTGATTAAAACAGAAAGGTGTGTGGTTAAAATTCAAAGAGATCTTTCATATCTGGAGCAGGGGTAATATATGCCAATATTTGTTAAGGCCAGATAGGTATATAAATGAATAAAGGAATTCAAGGAAAATGTATGGGAAAAAAATGTGAACACTATATATATGGCTTATTTTTTTCCCCTGGAAAATTGGGAAAAGAGATCACAATGATCCCATTTCAGAGGTGGAATGCCTTGGTTCATCTTATAGAATATCATTGTTCTAATGGAAAAGGGTTTTCAGACCCTAGGGACTAAGCAAAACACTTACCAAGTTATTTAGCGGCAGAACTCTGAGTAAACTCACAATTTCCTAAGACTCCAATTCAAAACCCTCCCTTTTTTCTAGTGTCTTTTCAGGGAATAGAAGTTACAAACTGATCCTCTCTATCTCACTCTCCCATTCTGCTGTGGGGTAACATTCTTCTGAGAAAGCCATGCCTTTCAGATACCTAAACCAGGTGACAGTGAGTTAATTCCAACTTATGGTGACCCCATGTTCGGCACAGTAGAACTGTGGTCCATAGGGTTTTCAATGGCTGATTTTTCTTTTTTTGGAATTAGATCACCAGGTCTTTCTTCCAAGGCACCTCTAGATGGACTGGAACCTCCAACCTTTTGGCTAGCAGCTGAGCAAGTTAACTGTTCCACCCAGCCACTCCTACACAACAACAACAAAAATCCAAACCAGCTGCCATCAAGTCACTTTCAACTCATGAGGACCCATATACTTAGCAGTAGAAATTCATTCCATAGGGTTTTCAATGGCTATGATCTTTCGGAAGTAGATATCCTTTCTTCCAAAGCATACCTGGGTGGATTTGAACCATCAGCTTTGTGGTTAGTAGCCAAGAGGTTAACTGTTTGAGCTACCAAAGGACTCTTGGAACTTCAATAATATGCTTAGGCTGAGGAAGCTCTTGAATTCCAGGACAGAGTCTAGTGAAGGCTGTCAACTGGGAAGCCAGCTGTGTCTTTTTGAAAAGCTGTTTTAAATCTTCTGATAGGTTACGGAAACACACTTTTCTCAGCTTTAAACCATTTCTCTTACATCCCAATAGGAATACTAATGGAACTAATCAACTCAGACTCATAAATAGGAGTGTACCTAAGGTATGGCAGGTAGGGCGCGTGCCCTGGGCACCGCTTGAGAAGGGGCGCTAATAAGCATTTTCTATTGGCCATCGCCTTTCCATCGCCAGCTATGAGAGATCATTCAGCAAATTAAAACTAATTGCCATAGGCGCTATTTTCCATAGATAGGCCCCTGCTTATAGGAAATAATATTAGAACCTAGCTAAGCATGACAAAAGAAGCAATCTGATCTGAGTAAAACACACATTTGTTCACTCGATGCAATTAGAATTTTTTTTCTTTTAAGGAGGCTTGTTTGGCTGTTCTTGAAAAATGTAGCTATTGAAAAAGAATCTGGCAAGATCTTAAGGGCTGGAGCTCAGTTCCTGGCCCCAGTGATGGGTTTGGAAATTGCAGCCACAGCAATTAGGAGTTCCAATTTCCAGTTCACAGAAGGTCAGGCCATGGGGTTATCCTTGGAGCAGTTCTATACTTCCTCTGAGGAAAAGCTCCATCAACTTTGGGGAATCGGTACTTGATGGAGTTCAGTCAACACATACATTGTTAATGACTATAAGCAGTTTGGCCCCAACCAAGTTTTTCAAATCTTCAATGAAAATTCAGCTCTATCTTGTGTTTTCTGTCTTAGCAGTTGAGAGCCGCCAATTGATAAATACCTGTTATTTCCTTTCAGTCCCTAGATGAGGGCTCCTGAAATGCTACTTTCCATACAAATCCCCTGGACATCTGCTTAAAATGCAAATTTTGACTTAATTGGTCTGGATTCTGCAGATTTAAGGATTTAAATGACTTAATGTAGATGTAATGATCAAATTTTAATTATTCTGATTTTCTAACAAGCTCTCAGGTGGCTTTGCATAGCAAGATTCTAGGTCATCTTCACAAACTAAGCCGAATTTTTGCTAGGCAACAGTGACATGTGCCCCTTAGAACATATGCATATCAAGCCAAATTTGCCCGTTATAAACAAGAAGTGTTGTCTTGCCACAAAACACTTTCTATGGCCACCCATCAAGTCTGGTTTCTTCTAACAGATACACCTCTCTGTTCTATATTATTGCTGTTATTGTTGTGGATGGGGGGGAGGTGGGCATCAAAATCAGTTGTATAAGCCAGCCACCCATTAAATGACTTTAAGACTCTAAGTGGCCTGTGCTTCACTTTCAAGAACCAGTCAGAGCAGTCCTTCTGTGTGTCTTTAGCTTACACGTCGTGGTGCTTTGGTACAATGTTTCTTCACCTTCGTCTACCTTCTCCAGTAGAAGGGATTTCCATATTACATGCAAAGCACTAGTAATCTACAGAAATGCCAGCCAGATTTGTGGCACTAATTCCTTTCTCAAGACTTATACTTCATATGACTCAGGGCCCACATACTATCTTAAGGTAAGCCTGACATGCCTATTATATGAGTGTGCCATTGATCTTCTCAGAACCTATCCCCAAATATCTGTTCCATAGTGGGAGGCAAAAATTGGTAGAAAAAAAAGGAATCCTTGGAGAGCCAAAAACATCTCTACACCAAATTGGGAGAGTGGACTTATAAGGTGAATGCAATTAACTGACAGTTGCGTCTATGCCGAAAACACAGTCATCCCTTTAATAGAGAACATTTGCTGTGCTTGACAAACAGTGAAATGGTTGGATCCATAGGAAGGAACATGCTGAAAATGGTTTCAATATGATCCTGTTTTTTCACTCAATAGCCATTGATTGAGGGTGTTCAGCCAAAAACAATGAGAAAATGAGCCAACAATAGTCTTACCCATTGACCATATTAGATATAGTTGCGGCTGAAATTTGTTATATATTTCAGGGATAACAAGCATCCATACAGAACAAATATTTGGCAGTGTGGCAGCTGATGAAACCAGGAAAAATTAGACAAATTATCGATTGCTCGCTCCCAAATTACCCCAAAAAGAAATTAGATCCATTTTCAGTAGCTTTGCTTTCAAATTTCTTCATTCCATGAGTCACCACTCCCCTCTGCCAAACTAAATATGTCTATGAACGGTTGGAAACTTTAATGGAAAGAAACATAAAACTCAAAAGACGTAGGAAAATTTAAGCTTCTTCATGGAAGACCTTTATGGAAGACTAGCAAGTCAGGAATGTGGGGAGACAGAGATAAGGCATTGACAATATCTTTTTTTTAGGTAGCTTCTGAGTTAGCAAGCAATTCCGAATGTATAAGCTAGTCAACCAGCTGACATGACTTCAGATTCAAATTAACTCTTCAAAGAAACTAGCTCTTTCCTTTTTTTTTTTTTTTATTTAAAGCCTCCAATCTACCAGACTACTAGGGTCTAGGAAGATCCATAGCCATACAGTCAGTTTGATCAAATTTTGAACAAAGGGACTTGATGATGTTATCCAATGGGTGGAAGCAATTGTAAAAAGTTTTTATAAATGGTTAACGGCTTGAAATTTCAAAGAATCTTCTGATTTATTCAGGGACAGATTACCCAATAAACAAGGTACACACAGGCTTAATTGTGTTTACTTGCTAATCTGTTGTGTACAATTTCACATGGGTTTCAGAGATGTGGTGAAAAACACATGAAATTGTGTACTACAGATTAGTAAGCACATGGAAGCTCGTGCTTATCACGCTTCCTGGTTAATCCACCCAAGGATATGTTACACAAAAATCACTTGACATAGCAGTTCACTTTGACTTTATAAACTGTGGTTATTAGTATTAATTTCATGTGAGTTTATCAAGGTTAAGTTTAAAATGTCCAGCTGTGCAAAGAGCTCCAGACTGAGAGTGAGGAGACTGAATTCTAGGCTTGGCTTTCCTACTAGCATGCTTTGTGATCTCATGTATATCAGTGGATCTCGGTTCCTTCATTTGGGAGGTGAGAGCACTGGACCAGTTTGACCTGTGGTTCTTTCTACCTTTCCAATTCTTCAGTTCTGCTTTGGCCGATAGAAGTTACCTGTAGTATGCTGTAAGGACTGGTACTCCACCTGTTATATCTGCGTTGGGGCTTATCTGCCGGGGCTGTACTGTTTGTCATGGGGCCTTAACTACCACTACTCCTTTTATTGTAAGTACTTTGGCTAGAATGTAAGAGAGGGGCTGAGTGGAGGTTCTGGTCGCAAAACTACTTCCACAGGTGGAACCCATTTGTGATAGCACCTTTGGTGACTCAAAACCAAACCCATTGCTGTCGGGTTGATCCTGACTCATAGCAACCCTGTAGGACAGAGTAGAACTTCCCCATAGGGTTTCCAAGGCTGTAAATCTTTATAGAAGCAGACTGCCACACCTTTCTCCCATGGAGTGGCTGGTGGGTTTGAACTGCTGACCTTTTGCTTAGCAGCCAGGCATCTTACCACTGTGCCACCAGGGCTCCTTGCTCTTGTGGTAGCCTTGAAAACTCCCTATGGCTGGAATTATCTCTCTGTTGGACGAGGAGTTGTTGTCAGTGAGGGCAGTAGTGAAGGAGGTTCCAAGAAGTGACACCTCAGATTGCCTTCTTTTTTTTTTTTTTACTCTGATATCTTTAATCTCACATTCGCAATGGTAGAACTAGCAAATGGAAAGTTACAGGCTATATAGGAGGAAATAGCTTTGGGGATCTTTTTTTTTTTTTAGAGATCGAGTCAAAGAGTTTTATTAAGTACTCAACACTGGATGCTATGAAGGACAGAAAAAGAACAAAAAACAAAAAACTTAAACACTTAGTCTCTGTTTTCAAGGAAGTTTAACAGCTGGAATGACAACTTCCAAAGGAGCTCAAAGTAAAACAGAGAGGATGGAATTCATGGCAACAATAGCCAGTATTTGAGTGTGTGGTTCAAAAGTGACTTTGCTACGTCAAATATTAAGTCTCTGAGAGTCTTTGAGTGTGGGGTCTCTGGAATAGAAAAATCACATGGTCCCTGGCCCATATGATGATAAACCCAGACAAAACAACCCAGCTCACAATTTTTATTTCATCAACACCATGTTCAAAAAAAAAAAAAAAAAAAAAATCAATTCCCCTAAGTCAGCCTGTGATAAAGAAGCAGTTAGATAGACAACCTGAGAGTACAAAGATACTTTTCTGATTAGTGAGGACATTCCCTTTGCTGAACACTTCTTTTTGAGGCTAAGCAGAAATCACCAACAGCTGACTTGGGAGACTGGAAATGTTTTGCCTACATGTGATACCTCAGTGACTACCTAACCACCTTGTGGGGGACAAACTTCGTAAGCAAGCTTAGTGTGTTAAAGTGATAGGCCCCATCTCTTTCTTGCTTCCTCCAAGTGAAAGGAAACAAAAAAAAGGTGATATTAAATGAGCATTCTGAAGATCCATTATTTAACTCTTGGGAGATGTTCTAAATGCAAGTGATATAAGAGTGGGAAAATACCAACAGGCTTTTGTTTTTAACTACTAAGGTTGAGAAGATAAGACTGCCAAATTAACACTTCTAGATTATAACTATTGCAGAAGGTAGTGTTGAAGTTGAACCATTGAACTAATTTGTGGCTGTGACTGGCAACAGGTAAATGAGCCTATCTAATTCAATCTATTAATAGCAACTTATACTTGGAAAGTCCTTTCAGTTTTTAAAGCCCTCCCATATTTTAGCCTTGAAACAACTCTGAAGTATATTTTTTAGTCCCATTTTACTGATGAGCAACGTAAGACGCAGGAACATTAAGTTACTTCTCGAAGGTCACAGATCTGTTAAGCAAGGGAGCTGGGTGGGACCCAAACTTGGAACTTCTGGCTTCCAAAGTAGTATTTCATTAATCTCTTTTGCTTTTTGGTAGGGGGGTTTCTGAGCAATGACTGTGATGATACTCAGATAGGAAAAACATGAGAGGAGAAAAACTCTGGTCACTACCTATGAAACAGGCCTTTTCACTTGTGAGGAATTGAAAGCTCACTTCTTATGGGACCGAGGCGGAATGGCCACAAATGTTGAGGTCAGAGATAACCAGCTTCATTTTCATTTGCTCCAGGTGGTCACACTCAAACTTTTAAGCACATATTTTTGCTCTAGACCATTTCTGTGTGCCCTTACTGAAATAAAATGAGTTTCATAACTCCATGGTCAAAGGGAGGGCCAGCAAATAACTTTTAAATAGTCTATGGGACGAGCTTTCTGTTTTCAAAGAAAAGCTTTCAAAATCACAGTGACTCTTCCCATTGCTTACTCCAGGTGATGGGCCACAGACTCCTGACTAGCAGTGACTGATAGTTAGTGTGTTGCTTGCACTGGCGGCTTTCCCATCTCTCTAGTCACTTCCTTTCTAGTGATTTCTCTAGTCTAGTGGTTCTCGACCAGGGGTGATTTTAATCCCTAGGCAACATTTAGCAATGCTTGGAGCCATTTCTGATTGTCATGATTGAGAGAGGGGTACTACTGGCATCTAGTGGGTAGACGCCAGCTATGCTGCTAAACATTTTTAAATTATTTGGGCAGGCCCCCCCACCTTACCTCCTCCCAACAAAAAATCATCCACCTGAAAATATCAACTGCGCTGAGGTTGAGAAGCCCTAGGGCCAATGGCACTGTTGGGGAAGTTGAGTGGGGAGTATGAGGAAGAAGCAAGATTTAAAAATCGTGTCAAAAGGAAGGAAGGGAGGCAAGAGTAAGCTCAAATTTACAGTGTCACCAAATCAGTTTAATCCAGAATTCTAACTCCTGATGCTCCCTTCCCCAGTTTCATAGACAATCACTAGTTGGTGCATATGGGCTGGCTTAGCGAAGACTTTCTTAATCACTTGTCTCTGATGAAAGACCCGTCTCATCAGGGTAAAAGGCACAGAGTTAGTCCCATCTTCCCAGCAATAGTCACAGAATTGGCTCTGTGATTGACATTTATTCAAAGTTTAAAAAGACCCCTTCAAACAGCCTTCTTAGGACTTCATAAAGACCGCAGATGAAAGAAGAAAGTCAGAAGAGATTCACAGAGTATTTGCTTGGAAGTCTGCAAAAAAATCAGGTGTAAATTTCTTTTGGCCTGGGGCTATCAGAGAAATCTCCAGCAAAAAAAAAAAAAAAAAAAAAAAAACTGGTCCAACAACTCATCAGACTATTTCAGATTTTCCAGGAGCACAGCTTTGCTAAGTCATTCCAAAGCAGTTCTACCCAAGTTGACATTGGAGAGAGTGACCAAAGAGTCAGAATAATATAATATAAAATAATAGTCTAAATTATGCCCGTAAGTGGACTTGGAATGCCTGAAGCACATCTGAAAGCTTTGTGCACCTTATAGGAGACAGGCAGGGAATCACTCTAGTGGGTGTAAATTTCTACAGCAAAGGAAATGAAATCATTAACTTAAGGCTTAGGTGAGCTTATTGGAATAAAAGTGCCAAGGAGATCTATGTTCATGTGAGTAAGCTCCATTGGAGCTCCTCATGAAATAAAACAAAGCAAAAAAAAAACCCAGTTGCCATCCAGTAGATTCCAACTCATGGCAACCCCATGTGTGTCAGAGCAGAGCTGTACTCCATAGGGTTTTAAATGACTGATTTTTCTGAAAGTAGATGGTCAGGATTTTCTTCCAAGGCACCTCTTGGTAGACTCAAACCTCCAAACTTTTGGTTATCAGGAAAGCATTTTAATCTTTTGCACCACTCCACTCAGGGACTCCAACTTTGACATACCAAAAGAAACCCCAAAACCCATTGCCGTCGAGTCAATTCCAACTCATAGCAACTCTATAGGACAGAGTAGAATTGCCCCATAGAGTTTCCAGGGAGTGCCTGGTAGCTTTGAACCACCAACGTTTTAGTTAGCAGCCCTAGCACTTAACTGCTATGCCACTAGGGTTTCCAACTTTGACATAAAAAAATTTTTTTTTTTTGACATAAAAGTGGTTAATTACTGCTAAATGGAAGAACACTGCACTAGAATCAGAAAACAGATTCAACAGTGTCTCCTTCTACCTCTGCCACTAATTAGCTGTGTGGCCTTGGACATGTTACTTTTCTTTGAGTTTCAGACTCCTCATCTTAAACATTAAGCTTTTGGCTATTTAATTTTTCAAGGTCTTCCAAGCTTGTAGCTATCCACAATTTTACTTCCTTTGAACAATCAGATAATTTTAACAGGGAGATAGTAACGTAATGTATACTTAATTAATAATCAAGTTCTTGGGTGGCTTCCCAGAGCCTGCAACATGCTTTCTTTTGCATGGGACCAGTTATTCCTATGGAAAGTCTGAACATTTAATGCAAAAGGTTTTAATTAAAAAAAACCGTGTGGTCCCCGCTGGTTGCACAATTTCTCTTTGTGTCCATGCTGCTGTTGATCAAATATTGCGAAGCCATTAATTACCTTAGGACAAATGCAGAGGGCCATGTGCAAAGGTTCTGGCCAATTGCACAAGGCAATATGCCAGATGTAAAGTAAGTGAAGGGTTTTTCTTCGTATTTAAGGTTCAGTGAAAAAGTAAGAGGGGCAGCTATGCCAAGAATGAAAAGCCAGAGCTTGCCAAGTGCTTCTTTAAGTGGCTTTAGCCAACGCGAGACTAAACAATGCGTTAAAAAGGCATACAATTCACTGCAGTTAAGGAATTGCATGTCAAATAACAGCTCTTTGCTATGTTTTAAGCATGATCTCGCATATAGATAATGACAAACAAAATGCTGCGTTGTCATCTCCTTAGTCTAACAGCTAATAAGTCCTGGAGATTTGAACTTTCCAGGCAACCAAAAGTAATTCCTTGGGATCTAAGAGCTCACTGATGTTTCACAGAGAGGTGTAGGATGGAACTCTGCCAGGGCAGCAGCTCAGTGCAAAAATGATTTTTTGCCACTATGGTTGTCAAAGACGTCTGGCTGCCAAAAAGAGCAAAGCTTTGCAGCCCATCATGGAGAACAATGAGGAATTGCCTTGGGAGAGACCATGCGCCTGTTCTCAGTGTGTCAGATTCTTCATTGTGGGCTGTGAAATTAGAACGGAGGCTGCTGGAGAGATGAGGCTGGCTCTAACAGAGGCTCTAAAGGAGGCTTGTATGGCATATGATGTCTGGACAAAATATGTAGAGGCCCATAGAGCTTGCAGAATGGCCAAACTCTCTCTTGGATCCAAAATGTCTACCCTACCAACTGGTGAAGATATGAGGTATTCCAGTGCCAGTGGTCTTCAGTCAACTGGTTGAGTGATAGCTGTGCGGGTGGAAGCCTTGAATCCAAACATCTGGCTGCTCCCACAGCTCTCTTCACTGTCAGGTGGGGAAAATGTGTCCCTGCTTTGTTCCCTGTCTGGATTATAGGGCCTTGTGACTACCTCCCCTTTACCATCTTTCTCATAGTGCTCCAAGGAAGATCATTGCTAAAATAAATAATCCTTCCTTAATAGATCTTTGAGAAAAATCAACACAACTAACAGCTGCAAGAAATTAAACACTTTAGGTTTTCTGGCAGAGGACTCTGAAGTCTGCCAGATGAGAGGCTACTCCAGGTCATACTTCACATCATGGTGTCCATAGGTGAGCTACAGCAGTGTTCTGTCTGAGTAGGGTCCAAGAATCCAGACTGGGAAGGCTCTCGGACAGCAGCAGCCTCTAACCAAAGAAGACTTTTCTCGTCCACCCTGAGGAAATTCTACTAGAGTTTCCTCAAATTTTCAAGAAGGTAACATCTAGGTTCATGGATATCTCCCTCATACCTCCTTTCTAGGAAGTACTCAGCATCAACTGAGTCACCCAGGAGTTCTAGCTCCTTATCTCCCCAAAGAGGACTGGGATTTTGGAAGCATCTCTCTTCCCCTGGAACACTTTGGGTCTCTAAACAACGCCGATGGTTGAATGAACACACATCTGGGAGACAAGAGACCTTGCCCATGTTTCTGGACCCACCCAATTAAGTAAGTCACAGTGTCTCACGTTTCTCATTTGCCCAATGAAGCATGATCTTTGCCCACCAAGACTGGGGTAAAGACAAAGTGGAAGAATCAATACAACTGATTTTGAAAATGTAATTTATACTAGACAAACATAAGACTTCCTTCTTGTTCATGTTACTAATATAACTACATAATTGTTACTACTAAAAATGGGTTATATCAGCTGCTCCCAAGGAGAGGAAATGAGTATATAGTTAATTGGGCTGTTCAGGTACCTCACCTTTTGCAACAGATTCTGCAAGTGATCTCAGAAGGGAATAAATAAGTGTAATAGCTAATATGTATATGGTGTTTACTGTGTATCAGGCAGTATTCTAAATTAATAAATCCTAATATATTAACTCATTTAACTTAACACCAGCTCTGTGAGGTAGGTCCCATTTTACAGATGAAGAAATTGAGGAATGAAGAGGTTAAGTAATTTTCTCAAGGTTTCCCACCAAGTAAGTTGCTGAGCCAGGATTCAAACCTGGGATGTCTGGCAATGAAGCCAAACTTTTGGTCTTGAACCCTTCACTCACTTGCTTTTCATAATTCTCCATTAGGGAGATGGTCTTGAAGGGAGTGAGCATGTCTTTGAATATCCCAAATTGCAGTTTCTTCTTTGATTTCAGGAAAGTCAAGGCTCATAGGTTGAAAAAGACTTTTGGTCAAGGTTTAGAGGTCTACAGGCTCTTATTCATCCTTTCTAATTTAATAAAGTCCAACTAAAAACTGACCTACTCATTTGTCCTCACATCCAAGAGAGAGAAAACGAAGATGAGAGCCGTCAGCTGGTCCTTCCTAGCAAAGAAACATGGAGGCCTGCTTTCTGGAGGCATGTGCTCCGTTGGCCAGATGATCTGCATGTAGCATGTATTTGGTTATGTATGAGCTTCTATTCCATCCCTGGGGAGTTGAAGCCCAGCTTAAAACAAAACAAAGAAGCTGGGTCTTCTTTCTTGAAGTTCTTTTTGTGGAACCTCTTGTCTTTGTGAACCAACAAACTGTGTAAAGAAGGCAAAGGAAACTAAGTGTTCTTTGGTCACTACTTAAAGTTTTCTTTACTTGAATAGCACCAAATCTTTAATTACAATCTAGAATACGAGTCTGCTAAAGTTAGAAAAGATCGTTTACTTTTACAAAATCCTCTCATTTTATAGACAAGAACATTTCAGTCCAGGAAGTTTAAATGCCTGCCAAAGCAATAAGGCTAATGAATGACAGGTCTGGGAGCAGTTTACTGAGCACTATATTTCAAATGAAAGGAGTCTGAATTAATAATAATAACCTAGCTCTAGGAAGGTCATTGCAATCAATAACAATGAAAGTTAATTGCAAAGTTTCACTTAAGCGCTATAAAAAATAGTGTATTTTAACACATAAAGAATGCCATTTGTTTATTCAGACCTGTTCTTAATAACTATGCATTGGAAGCATGTTTTACAAAAGCTATAAATCTGGAACAGCCCAAAGGATATCCAGCATTTTTTCTAATTGATTTACTTCTCCTTTTTCCCCAGACTGTGGAGGTAGAGCATATACAGTTTATTTAAGGGTCTGTTTATAGACTCTTAAAACTAAAAAGGACCCCAGAAACTCTCTTTCTTTTGGCTGCTCTTAATTAAAACCATCCAAAATGGCTGGTTGTCCATCAATTTCTTAACTAGATCCAAGGAGAGAAATTCCCTCAGCTCCTAAACAGCATGTTAAAATGGTTAATCACCAGGGCTGTCAAAAATTTTATCTGTGGCAAGCTTAACTTGTATTTCACTTGAAGCTCTTTTCCTCTTGCTGGGTTTCATACAAAATGAGGTTATAACAAGCTGTGCTCTATGAAGACTCCATCAATTTGGTCAGATAATAGCTAGCTCTTCCCCAATGTGCTTTCACATCCATTATGCCACCATTTTTCTCACAGAACTATGAGAGTACAAGGCTGGTTGATAGGCTCTATTACTATGATGCATAAGGAAGAATGGGTAATTAGCTCTTCATTGGAACTTTCATTTCATAAAATGTCTGGGGAAGCTGCATTAATTATAGATGAACTGTTCCACTTATGCTGGGAAGAAGTTCACAGAACAAATAATCCAGAAGGTTGCTTCTACTGTGTTCTAGGGCTTGTAGGAAAATACGAGCCCATTCACATTGGCTCAATCAGTACAAAACAAGCATTACATAAACTTTTACTCAAAACACCTCTGTTTCTAATAGGGTTAAAAACTCTCCTTACTAAATATTGTGGATGGACAAAAATGATACACTTACAGAGGTATGTTTCTTTTAGATGCTTGACTTTCAAACTAAGATGAGAAACTGTCTTCCATTATTTAAAAAAGAAAAAAAATCCAGGCTAACTTCCAAAATGGATTTGAAGCAGCTTAACATAAAAGGCACAGCCACAATAAAACTTTGAAAATAACAGTAAAAAAAAAAAAAGAAAGAAAGAACAACAACAACAAAAAAACAAGAGCCAGCTGATATGAGGTGGAGGTGGAGAAGACCGTTTTCCTCTGAAGAATATTTCAGAGACTGCAAATGCTTAGAGATGACTTCTCCACACACAATAAATCTCAGGGGATGAAAAGGAAACTCAATAAAATTTGTTGACAACAGCTAATGCCTGTAAGAATAATTGGCTCAGACACAAAGCAGACCATCAGTGTAGCTTAAAAAAGGGATGACCAAATGCAGCCTCTAAGTCCTTGTCAGTATACACTGTATTCAGTTAAGCAGAAGAAATAGTTTCATCAAATAACTGGGTAAACCTGAGGTGAGAATTATCCTAAGTAGTGGACAAAACCTAACTCTTGATGGTCATTATGACTAAGGTCCCGATCATGTAATACATTCAATTTAATTGGATTCAACTAGATTCATTTAGATTCCATTCAATTCAATTCACCAATTAAACATGGACAGCTACTATGTCAGGCATTAGGCTATACATTGGCATTCCAAAGTGAATAAATATGAGCTTTGGCATCAAGAAGCCAGTTGAGAGGGCATTATTCTTGGGAGAGTAGAACCTGGTAAAGGCAAGTGATTAAAAAATTCTCCCCCCAAAAACTCAGGAAAAGCATAAAGAACTATAATCTATTTTCCCATGGTTATTTTTCTCTTATCACACTTCATAATACTTCTGTGCGTGTTTTTACCTCCTAACTAGGGTGTGAGTTTCTTCAACACAAGCTCAATCTTTCTAGGCGTCTCATTCATGCCAGGTACAATGCCTTACACACAATAGACAGGCGTTCTATAGTTGTTTCGAATTAAAGAATTCAAAGGGGATAACTTAGAAAAAGAGGACTGTCCAGTTGACTAGAAAGTTAAAAAAGAATACTTTTGGTCATGAGGATCTATGTCAGGCAAGAGATTAACATAAATCATGGAGTTCTCTAAGGCAGAACGTATGAAACATATACTCCATGACAATGCTGACAGTAATGATACATAATCCTCTAGAATTTACAAAACCACTTTGTATCCAAAGTCATACACTAAACATCAAGAGTTGTCTTGTATAATCTTGCCCTCCATGTTATTAAGGTAGAATTAAAAAACATTTGCAACAAATTGATCATTGTAGTAACAGAATAAAAGAACTTTTTCCATGCCTTAAAATTGGTTTTCACCATAGGTGTCCAATATTCTCAAGTGACTGTGCTAATATATATAATCAAGTATCATACAGTTACTTAGGACCAAATCATTCTTTACATTATCATTTTTCATCAACTAATGCAGATATCACAGGCATAGAACGATCCAGTCCCCATCCACCATACATGGGTATCCTAGAACATGTCATGTTGAACATCATAACAGAGGATGCTTATAGGTTTGGCAATTACCTAGTGAACTGGATCAAAGAAAATTGTGCAAATGGGTTATCAGGCAATATAACATCCTCTTGGGCAAAGTAAAGTGAGAACCATTTATTCATATTTTTAAGATGTGGATCAGTTGCAGCAAAACATAGAATAATTACAACCCATTGTTGGTTGATGTTGATGTTGGATGTTTGCCTTCTGCAGGTTATTTTAGAGGTAAGACAAGTCTGCTATTCTAAAAGCACCCACCTGATGAACTCATTCATCTACACTGTAACAGAGAACTGGATAAATTCACTCAATTAAAGCATTGGCTGGAAGCAGAGTGGGAATATAACCGTTCAAATGGTAGAAAGCATGTCCTACTCTCTGTCACTAGTTATTTAAAAACTATTTGTTGCCAAATCCACAGTGAGTAGAAATCGTTAGTCTCCTACCAGCCTTTTTCTTCTCATCTCCCCTACTGATTGTGAGACCACTATACACAGGGCCTCCAGACACACACACGCACACAAAGCATAACACCTGCCTAAAGAGAAGCCGACATCTGGGAAGAAGCTGAGACAGACTTGAAATGTGTGAGTCATCACAGAAGCTATTCAAAGCCTAGTGGGTAGCTGAGGTAACCTGTCCTCACTTGAGCAATATGAACCTTTAAGGATGATTCATGCTCACTGAGAGCCATCAGTTTCCAAGATTCTAAAATTCCAAAGAAGTATACAGAATGAGCACCTGGCTTTAAATCTTTCATTGCCCTGTAATATACAATGAGACAGACGCACTTGAGGTAGATTCTTTAGGTGATCAGTTCCCTTAGGCAACACTGACTTTTGTTTATGTTTATTATTTGCAAGCATTGACTTCGCTGTCTACTTTTTATTGCTGTGTACTTTTAAATCACCTGAGACCCACTTACGGGATAAGTGGCCCTGTACTTGTCAAAGACCTTTTCCAGATCTAAATATCCCTGGAGACTCCCAGAGAAGAGCTATGGCAAAGGAGAGTAATAACAAACAAACAAAAAAAACGCAAGGTCAATTTGCATAAAGGGCAAATTAGTACAGTTTGCATTTAGAGAGAGCCTGGGTATTTGCAAACATGCCTGTGAGTGAGGTTCATCTTCTGGCAGTTCTTGGTGATTTCATGTTGTATGGAGACATCTGAAACATACCTCCTTAGTTCTTTTACCAAGTCCACGTGACTGGAGAGTCTTACTATTGAACCCTGAAGCACATAGCACTTAAAACAGGACTTCATGCTTCCATATGTTTGTATGTGCACCTATAGGTCTCAAAACGCAAAACCTCAATACCCCAGGGCTCATCTGTCCTGTCCTTTCCTTGAAAAGTAGGGTCTCTGGTGGCTCAGAGGTTAAGAGCTCAGCTGCTAACCAAAAGGTAGGCAATTCAAATCTGCCAGCAGCTCGTTGGAAACTCTGTGGAGCAGTTCCACTCTGTCCTATAGGGTACCTACGAGTCGGAGTTGACTTGGCGGTATTGAAAGGAGTGGGATAGCAAGGGTAGACCTTAATTGTTGAAGGAAAGTTCAGCAGGAAGCAGTTAAAAGCCAAATTCTTAAGGAGGAAAATTCCAACCTAAGTCTGCGGAACCTGCCAAAGCACCACTGAAGCACTGCGCTTACTTTAAGGTGAGGAACGCAATGCTGAGGTTGGCTGCCAGCCACGGGCAGTCGTTCAGTCACTCACTCATACTCTCTGTGGTTGTAAATCCACAGAGCCACACACTTCAGACTTTAGGAGAGCAGTGAGGGGGAGGGCTACTTACTGAAATAAAAGCCCCTGTCTCCACACACGAACTGAAGAGCATCCACCAACTCAGCCCCGCAGAGCGTCTCCGGCCCCGCTGTGGCGGAGCTGGTGAAGGTGAGCAAGCACAGGGCCAGGTAGAAGAGGTGCGAGGAGGACATGATGTGCACCTTCACCTGCGGAGAGACAGAAGGAGGGTCACGTTTCCTCTGTGTTCTTGCAAGGGGGGCGGGGGTGGGACAGGGCCGCATTCCCCCTCCCCCCAAAAGCTGCCATCTAGTCCATTCCGATTTATGGCAACCATAGTGTTACAGAGTGTAACTGCTCCATAGAGTTTTCTCGGCTGCAATCTTGATGGAAGCAGATTACCGGCCTTTTTTCCACAGCAACTCTGAGTTGGTTTGAACCACCAATCTTTAGGTTAGCAGTCAAGCACAAACCGTTCGTGGCACCCAGGGTGCAATTTCCCCCAGTATTCCATTATTGCCGTTAGTCAGAACCACCCCCACAGAAGCACAACAAAGTACAGGAGAAGCCGCTGGGTGTCATGGACCGAGCATATCTTGGCATCAAACAAGCTGTGTTTGAGTCCCTTTGCTACTTCGGAACCTTGGAGAAGTCCTCCGTGAACCTCAGCTGCCTTTGGGGAAGAAATGGAGTTACTGTAACTTTCTCTATGGGTTCCTATTACAATTAAATGAGATAAAATATCTGAGAGCATTTTTACATAAATGATGAATGCTGTTATTACAATGAAGAGTCCATAGCACTCTGAGAGTCTGATGGAACTTTCTGAATCAACAAACATTAAATTGGGTTTAGCATAGATTTGGAGCCAAATACATTTTATTAATTTAAATTCTTAAAAAATGGGCTAACCACAGATGGCATATGATCCATTATTGACCAGGATAGTAAATTAACCAGAACATATTCTCCAGCTACTGATTAAACTTAATGTGGCTAAAAGAGAGAGAGGGAGAGAGAAAAAAAGGAGAGAGAGAGAAGAGATTGAGAGAGAGTGATTTCTTACCTGGCGTATATCGGCAGTTAATACAACCACAAGTGGAAGGAAAAACAAACCCAGAAACAGGAAGAACATGAGGATTTAGGAATGAGATTGACTCATCCTAAGCAGACTGCTACTCCTACATTCTAAAGCCCCTTTTGTTAAGTCCAATATCAAATCAACACATGTATATCAAGTGCCTTCTAGGAAACCCTGGTGGCATAGTGGTTAAGGGCTATGGCTGCTAACCGAAAGGTCAGCAGTTCAAATCCACCAGGCACTCCTTGGAAACTCTATGGGGCAATTCTACTCTGTCCTGTAGGGTCACTATAAGTCGGGATCCACTCGATAGCAACGAGTTTTTTTTTTTTTTTTTTTCTTATGCGTACACACTGAGCTCAAAACCTGCAAGAGCTTTTTTTTTTTTTTTAAATTTGTCACAGGAATTCTGACTTCATTTCTTGGAGGGACTTTTGTGTCACTGTATCCATTTTGTAGCACAGTATACCCAGGGACCCCTTGGGTGTGCTTTAGCCCATGATAGGCAGCCAGTTGCAGCCCTATCAGAAGCAGGGTTCTTGTGGTTCCAGTCTATGTCCTCCTTCTGTAGAGGACGATAAGGTGATCATTAAGTTTTTCATATTGTTACTTGTGGCACAAAAGAGTGGCTTCTTCCAGGAGGCCGTCCAAGGGAAGTAGCCTTGCCTCTTTCAGATGTGTCTGCTTTCAGCGACTTTGGAAGAACAACTGGCGGGATGGTAGGCAAGGGACCCTATTAAAAGGGTCATGGAGTTAGGCTGGAATCTATAGTTTCAAAAAGAGGCTTTTTTAATAATAGAGGCCCTGGTGGCATAATGCTTAAGAGCTAAGGCTGCTAACCAGGGTTGGCAGTTCAAATCTACCAGCCACTCCTTAGAAACCCTATGGGGCAGTTCTACCCTGTCCTATAAGTTTGCTATGAGTCAGGATCAACTAGATGGCAACGGTTCTTTTTTTTTTTTTTTCTTTTGGTAATAGTGGCAGGTCCATCCAACATTATCACTTTTGAAGAAGCTGACTCAGAAATTTATTTTCTGACCACCCACCTCGCACACTGCGAACTTTCAACTTAACGCTCTGCATCAGTGGCAAGGCTTGTTCAACTGTTTTAATTAAAATTTCTGTTTTTGTGGCCAGACCTTCATCCCTGCAATTGGTGGGGGGGAGTGGGGTGGGGGGGAGATTCAAACCCCTGACTCTCGTTAAGACAACATAAATATTTAGTTAATCCTTGTAAAACAGTTGAAGATGAAAGGCGCCCTCTATTTGCAAATTATCATGAATAATGGAAATGAAATAAAAGAGAAAATGAGAGCCCAACTGAACAGGTTTTCCATTTTCTCGGTAGACCTCTACATGGAAACTCTCCACCACCCCGCCCCCCAGCCAAAGCTACTGGGTCTGCTAGAAACAAGATATCAGCCAGCCCTCATTTCTCTTAGTTGTAAAAGAAGTAGTGGGTTTTTTTTCCCTTCAGTATTTCCCATAGAAACCTCAACAAATGGGCTTTCATTGCCCTTCTCAAAAGAGCAAACCTGCAATTGATCTTATAGGATAACCACCCCGCCCCCCACATTCTGGCAATGGGTTAATTCTAGAATGTCTGTTATTTTGCCAATCCAATTTCTCTACCCCTCCTTTCTCTGTTGAGTTTATAGTAATGCTGAATACCAAATGCCTGCAATTATAAATGCCTTCTAGTTCTTCAGTTCTCATGAAATCCAGGGTGGAAAAGTCATTCAACTCATAGCTTCTGTGAATTGAGAACTTCGTTAGATGTCAAAACTATATTTTTAATAGGTATTTCTGGTCTAACCCATTTAGGCCCAGGAATACCTATGAATCTCCAGCATTTAAGAACTTAAGCTTTTTTCACAATTTTTTTTTTTTTTTTCTGCTCATTATGTTCTCAGATAAATATCAGCTCTTTAGTTCTAGGACAAGATAGAACCTCTAATGCATTTTCCTTTAGTTCAGGGAACCAGTCCAGTACACCCACAGAGAACCAGAGAATTTATCACGTTATGTTCTCAAAAGGGAAAACAGTAATGAACTTGTTTCGGAGTTAAAAGTTTGAAACAATTGGCCCCATATGTTCATAATTTCCTTGCCCTTTTATTTTGCCAAACACAAAAGAAAACGAAGAGAGAGAAAGGAAAGATATGATAGAAAAGAAGGAAGTAGAAAAAAAATTCCAGAATACTTTCTCAAAAATCATTCACAAATCCAAATTTAAAAAAAAGCTTTCTTTTTGTCTTAAATAAATGGTACATCAATTGCCTCCAGATGTCTGGGCTACAGTGAAAATGCCCTAAAATTTGATGGTGATAGTCGTAAGAAAATACTCACTGTAGGTGTACCCATTTTTGTTTGTTCCAGGTCTTTTACAGCAGGTCAGGGTGGGTATTATGAGACTGATGTGAATAGAAAACTGAGGACTTAAAAACGTGTGCTGCTCTGTGGGTGTGGTTTGGGAAAGCATCTAGTTACATTTGGACACCCAGGCAGGTATGCTAGGAGCCTGGGTAAACTGCCTTTTGTCCATTCAAACAATGAACAAATTGCACAGCTGGGATTTGAGTCAATCATTTCCCCCAATCGAGCCACCGATTTCCCATTGTGTCTATTACATCTGCCCAGATAGTGATCCAAGCTCCAGCCCTCTGTCTTGTCCTCTTCCCTCTGACTCCCCCACGCAGTAGGAAATATCTTGAGACTCAGAGTACAATCAGTCTGTGAGTTCTGCTGCCTCTAGGCAGGACACCTTGACTCATTGAAATTACAATTGAAAGACCCTGCAGCTCCCCCAAACCACTTCCTGCTTCGAGCACAGTGAAAAGTAAGGATTGATTGCTAGCTCCACTTCTGAAAAGTTCAGCAGACCCAGAATGAAAAATTCATTTGGACCCAGTTTCCCCACCTTGTAATTAAATGCAGAGATAACTCTCCACAACCTCTTTTGTGATCATCTCATTAGGGAGGAAAATACCCCAGCTGCGGGACACGGTAGTAGATATGTATACTGAATTCATTTAAAGCAAGGTGGCAAATGTGTCTTGGAATCTCAAGGACAGCCTAGTCAGGTGCCTGGCTGACAAGGGAGTATCTATCCTTAACTCTCAAGCCTCTTACTTGACCAAGCAAAGTCCTAGCGGTGGAGTGTTTGAAAGCAGCGGATGAATGCTGCTTTAAGCGGCAGGGACGTTTTATGAATTGAGCCCGCAAGCAATTGCAGCAGCGGAGTCAGTGACAGCTGCTTAAAAGTGCTTGCAAATTGAAAAAACACACGTCTTGAAGGATATAATTTTGCTGAGAATGGAAACTTGAACTAGGGCCAGCGATTGGAAACCAGAAGTCAGTGCACTGACAACGGCAGCCAAATTTACCTACAGAGACTTTACAACACTGAGCATAAAATCAGAGTTTTACAACCCGCAATCCCAAGGCAAAACTTTGCCCACGAACGTCCTCTTCCAAAGAGTCAAATTGGACAGGCAGCTGCTCGAAACTTTCCGCTTTCCATCAACGGTATGCATTTGTTTAAATCAGACGAATAAGCCAGGTCAGCAAGAGTTGTCAAGGAGTTCTTTTTCTTTTCAGAAGGGCACATTAAATTTCCCTCTAACTTTGACTCTCTGGGCAAAAGTGCAGAGAGTTCCGGGACCTTAGCTCCAAAGATCATATTTAAAAGCTTTAACATCATCTCAAATGCAACTCTTCATATCTGGCGTGCCTTGTAAATAAAGTCCTGACAAGTTACACACACACACACACACACACACACAACACACATACACACACAAACATGATCTTAAAAATAAAACATCTGCACCTGCAAAAGAGGAAAAAAAATTCCAAAAGTTCATATCCATGTTCTATAGCCCTTAACCATAGACAGGATTTACAGGAATCTTCCATAATGACACCACTGAAGCCCTGCATAAGTGGGGGATTTAGCGTAAGTACCTTGCCATAGTTTCTAGTCATACGGATATCTGTGGAAATGCATCCATCTCCCGAAGCTGTTTTTCAGATCCCACAGAATTGCATATTCAGCAATTTATAAATAACTCCCAGTTCCGAAACAATGAAAATTCTAAAGTGAATCACATTTCTAGGCAGCAGCAAACAGTACACAATTTCAATAAAATTCCCCAATGACTTCAAAGAGTAAGAAATATTTACCTTCAAGAAATCACAAAAGCAGCACTTAAATAATTGGGTTGGAAGACTGCTGATTTTTCCCATGGCTTCTGAAGTGCAAAGTCTGGAAATGAATTGGTTAGCAGGAATAATGAGGCAAAAAAGAAATCCAGAGAGATGGAAGATGTTGAGAGCAATGTCACATTTCAATTTTGAGGACTTTATTCCATTGCGCAGGCTCTATCTGCTCTGAATTTAGCAGTGACAGTGAGATTTAGCAAACAGAAGAGGGATTTAGAGAAAATCCTCACATTTATCTACAAAACACAGACACTGTAGACAGGAAACAGCTGGGGGAACAGTTGCCTTCTCTCTCTCTCCCTCTTCTGGCAAAGTTATCGAGTAAGGACTTTTTTGGGCATGGTGACAAATAACATCATACCTTTGCATTTTAAAACTAGAGCACAGAAGCATTTTTTTCCCTTAAAAGAATGTGTGTTAGTGACAGGGTTAGCAGACATTAAAATACTTATTCTGCCATAGAAAATAAGGCTCTCGTCTCTGATTTAACTTTTTACTGGGCATGAAGATACATCTGTGAATACACCTTCACGGCGTTAAAGGAACATACACGGGGGAGGGGTGAGCAATTTTATATTCCAGAGCAAACGCACAATTGAAAAATAAAGAAATGAAGAGGCAAACCCTACCTCAAGCAAACCCCCAAATTTTAACCCTGCAGTGACCGGGGTAGACGAGATTGGAAGACAGAGCTGGGGTGATCCCTTGTCCCAGCTGCCAAGTCAAGGGAATGATCTCATTTCTTAGAACTTACAACGGGGGCAGGCAGCCTCGCCATTGGCTTCCTTTAGAATATTGTCTCATGCTTTTTGCCCACGACTAGGCAAAGACTTTACTGAGCTGTAAAGCTCACTGGAAAAATAAAATACAATTTTTTTTCTTCCTTCCTCTACCAGGCAGCCTGTCATCTCCCAGGGGAAGGGCACCTGAGGGGCAAGCCGTTTTCTCGTTGTTCATATTGCTCTGCATAACTTGAACCTGTATGTGTGTGTCTGTGTTTTCTCTCTCCAATTTTTGTGTATCTAAATAACCAGCAGCTGGCTAGCAATACCCTCTCAAGGGTTCTGATGTCATCCAAATCCCTCAACCGGGTGAGTGGCCTGCAGCATGGTCCAAGCCAGCTGTCTTGCTATTTATAATGTATACTTGCCTTTGCCATTGAGAATCACATTCTGATCTTTTGTCTATACAATCTGTAACAATTTCTCTTCGGTTTTGTGAGGTAGTAGATAAGAAATTGGACTGGGAAATAGAAGCCCAGATCTGACATAACACTTTCCCGAAATCTCTCTCTAGGCCTGGTTTCCCAGGGAGAGTCGGAATACTCCTGAGCTCGCATTTCTGTCTCCTGGGTCCCAGGGGACTCACTGAAGCTACACAGCACCTGGAAAGAGAGGTCTGCTGCAATCCCCAGTCTGGCTCTTTATGTTATCTTGTGGCCAGAAATTTGTTTACAGAAGTGGCTGCCCTCAAAAGCAAACCTGGTAGGTTTTGAAAGGGGTGGGGTTTGGTCAAGTTTTCTGTGTGTTACATGTTTACCTTCCAGAAATAAAAGTTAGGAATCGGGGATGATACCGTTTCAATCGTTCACTGTATTCAGCCCCATTTAATCAACACCTACTGTGTGCCCAACTGCATGTATCCCTAGAGAAACAGAGAGGAATGGAATACAGTCAGTACCCAATGGGAGCTCTCAGAGAGCGGCAGAGACAGGGAGGAAAACATTGCTATCCTGTGCTCTTTAAAAAATATGAACAAGGCATGGGGGCGGGGGGGGGGCGGTGGGAGGGGGTGGGCAGCGACCTATTCTCTGGAAAGACAAGAAAGTGAAACCCTTCTGTAAATCCAGAACAGGGGAGGGGTCGCGTCATGAAGGGCTTTTTGGTAAAAGGTTGGGAAGATTTCAATGCACACGATTTGGCCAGCAGAGGACTTGTGTGCAAATAAGCACCATCAAGAGGTGGCCCTTCAGGCATCTATAGGTGTGTGCGTGGTCTCCGTACTTAAAGAACAACCCAAGGCTTCCTTTAACAAGCTCCCCCTGTGCACTTGACTTAGGACTTGATTTACCAAAGATCCTTTTTTTTTTTAATGCAGCTTTTTCAGATCATGCCCTTTATGAAAAACAAGGTCCTCCTCACAGGGACGTTGATGATATAGATTATATGGAACCGAAGAGCGGCTCACCTGTTTCCCAGGTGAGAAAACTCCTTTATTTCCAAGTGCAGGTACAGGCAGGAGTCTTGGCACTGACTGCCTTATTCTACCACCAGGCATCTCAACAGGTGAAGGCTACTACTATGCTTCACCCCCTCCCCATTGCAGATTTAGCTTATCTTAATCCTCCCAAGATACCCTAGAAGCTCACTACATTTCTCCAAGTCTGTAACCCAGTCTGGTGCACTCCCTTGGCACGGAGGGTGCACAGATCACCTTATCCCTAGCCATTTCACAGGAGAGCTTCCTTTGGGAGGCAGAACACATGCCGTTCCATCAGACACTGTTCTCCAGCTATATCGACACACTGACTCACAGTCTCTTGGTTTTATAACCCCAATTACCCTGAAATGATAATTGGGTTTTAATTTATGTCCCAGTTTTTATGTTACAATCAAATAGAACTGAAATTTCAGGGAGTCATAATTGTCATCAGCTGCGCTGTGGAAACATTCCGATGTGAGCTATCGGTTTCCAATAGTGAAAGCAATTTCCTGAAGTGATTATTGTATACTTCAATTTGGAGAATAGTCTATATTTCTGGGTAGGGCGAGCCAGCAACAGAGCAGGGCAATAATTCCTAGGGAAATAGCCATTTTCTTTGCTAATTCCAAGAGTCAATATGAAAAAGAAAGGGCAATAAATGTACCATATGATTTCCTCTTAATGGCTGAGTGCTGTACCTGTTTAGGAGAAAAAGAAATGAATGCACCTATTAACTAGGGATTCCAGAGTGGTAGTAAATCTAATCCCCAAGGAAAGTCCAGGTCATAAAGTCCCATTTAAGAGAAACATACAGGGTCAATCTAAAATCACTGACTGATTATATAGTTTCCTGCCTGGAGGAGCCTGACAGTTAGATATGGGGATTGTGTGGCACCAAAATAGCAAACTGCAAGGAGGTGCTCATCATGAGAACATCCACTCCTGGAAATTCAGAGATTCACAGTTTCACCTTTTGCATGTATAATGCCTATTGGATATAAATAACTCTCGCCTAAAGCCTTCTTCTTGAGTAGCATATTTGCATAAAGCCTCAGCCTCTGAAGACTTCTTTACACCTCTCTTAAGATGAAAAAAAAAGGTGCTCGCTTCCTTAAAGGGCAAGTTCACCGAAAGGGGTAGGCAGGGGCCGGTGCTCCCTCATTTTGCTCAAAGCCACATTCTCGGTCTTTTCTGTGTTAGCTGGAGAAGCACTCATCCAAAAGGTAATTTCATATCTGTGTGCAATAAGGCATATTTACAATTTATTTCATTAATGTCTTTTCTGACTGCCAAGAAAAGCCTGGAAAGGATATTTTGAGGTAAGGGGTCTTTGGAACCAAACAAAGGGTGAGATCTTTGGTTCTGGGGCAACCCACCAGGGAAAGAACTTGGGGACACTGTTGGATGTTTTTCTTGGCTCATTGTTTGTGGGGAGAGTTGGTCTGAGAGTGTATTCTGAGAAGTCAAGATCAAGGGCTCATCAATTCAGGACTTAAAGCTCCAAGGAAAAGGCTGGACCTCAAAACAAAATGCTGCAGAGCAAGGGGACTGAAGTCAGCTCCAAAAGATCTCAGAAGAATGCTGTGAACTGCTCAGAAAGATTGTCTTTAGCTAGAAGGAGCTGCTCAAAATCCTTACAAGAGCCTTTCCCTCACAGCTAGGAAAAACAGTAATAGGAAAGAGAAATCCCCTCATCTTCTTTTCAACATCAAACTTGGATCTTGTGTCTTCTAAAATGTTTAAACGGCAAATGCTGGAAAGAGAAAACAGAACTGTTGAGGTTTTGTGAGGAAAAGAATTCTTCGTTATGGCAAATGAAAAACCGCTGTATGGGTGAAGGTGGGCTGTGGGACTGAGAGCGCCTCGGGGCTTACCACCCTTGCCTTAAGTTGAGTAGAAAGTGGGGAAAGGAGACTCAGTTCCAAACTTCAGGGGTAGTGCCCACAAACACTCTTTCTTGTGGAATAGAAAAATGTGCGCGCCCTCTAGTGGGCTTCTGGGAAACTGCCACTGCAATTAACGTGTGAAGTCTGGGGGTGGGGCATTTGAAAAGCTCTAGACTCAAATGTACTTCAAGCTACTCTTACCTTTAGTTTTATCCAGCATCTTGAAATAAATAAATTAGGTATTTGATTCATTGTAGTTTAAAAACGGGAAGGTGCTAAGAGAGGAAAGAAAGATTGTAAGTTTCATGAGGACAAGGATATCTTGGTCATAAACCAAAAAAACCAAACCCAGTGCCGTGGAGTCGATTCCGACTCATAGTGACCCTATAGGACAGAGTCCCATAGAGTTTCCAAGGAGCGCCTGGCGGATTTGAACTGCTGACCTCTTGGTTAGCAGCCGTAGCACTTAACCACTACGCCACCAGGGTTTCCAGTAGCCAGATATTCCATGCTGAAAGATTCAATTGTAGTATTTATACTTTGGTAAATAGATTTTCCACTACCCATCTGTCAATTTGTCTTACTGTAGTAGCTTGATGTGATGTTGGAAGCTATGCCATCAGTATTTCAAATACCAGCAGGGCCACCTATGGTGGACAAGTTTTGGCAGAGTGTCTAGCCTGAGACAGACTAGGAAGAAAGGCCTAGACATCTACTTCAGAAAATCAGCCAAAGAAAACTATGGGTCACAGCAGAACGTTGTACAACCTGCTTGCTTTGGATGTGCCATTAGGAAGGATCAGTCACTGAAAGAGGTTGTCGTGTTTGGTGGAGTTGACAGCAAGGAAGGGAGACCCTCAGTGAGATGGACTGGTATAATAGCTGCAATGATGGACTGAAAAATGTGGACAAACATGAGGATGATGCAGGACCAGGCAATTTTTTGTTCTGATGTACGTAATGTCACTGTGAGTTGGAGTTGATTTATGGGCAGCTATCTCTCTGTTTTTTTTTTTTTTTTTTGATCTATCTGTCAGAGCCCTGGTGGTGTATTGGTTAAGAGCTTGGCTGCTAATCAAAAGATCAGCAGTTCAAATCCACCAAATGCTCCTTGGAAGCCTTATGGGGCAGTTCTACATTGTCCTATAGGGTTGCTATGAGTGGGAACCGACTTGATGGCACCTAACAACAGCAGCATCTATCTGTCTACCTACCTACCTACCTGTTACCTATCTATCTATATTGTAATGGAAAAATGAAATGATTGCACTTGATAAAGATTGTTCACAATAAGCGTTGAAGCAAAAAGTTCTTGTTTCTGGCAATCCCTGAACTTCCTGGGAAAACTGGTTCCTCAGAGCATCGCACTTTTCATGTGGGTCAATGAAGGTAGCTGTATTGTGCTCTTCCAGAACAGGATAGGCACACAGCCTCCAGCCTTCACCTCTTCTTTGTGGGTCAGTGCTAGGGAGCTTTTCAGACTGTTCCCTGTTGGGGTTTTCTGCATTAATAGAATTTTAAGTAATCAACTGAGGGGTAGAAACAGCATCTAGGGAAGCCATTGGTAATGACCCACCCGGTAAGCCTGTACCCTTGGAGACAGTACTTCATCCTCTGCCCAGCACAGACCCTTGAGCAAGGAACAAAGGCGTGCCATGGCACATGTTACAGACACTAAGAAATAGCTACGGCAGGCTTTGCTCCTTTTCAAAACACCTTGATGAAGGCCTCCACTTTTCTCCGAGCTGAAAACAAATATTTAAACCTGGTGGTCCTCGGAAGACGCATTCACAGGACATGAAAACTGTGCAATGATAATAGTCTTTTCCCAGTTGCAAAAAACAAAACAAAAATCCAAGTTAATGAATTGCATTTTTCAATTCTATGTTTTCTTCTCATGCATTTTTTCTTAAACCTCCCCTTTTTTTAAGCCTCCTGCACTTACCTGTCCCAATCCTTGCCAATGGGAAAATCACAGGATACTTGCTTTGGCTGTGTCATTAATGTTTTACTGAGATGCTGCTCATTGATGACTGCGGTGATTGGCAAGAACTAGAATATGTTTTTTTCCTGCCACGAAAGGGGACAAGTATGTACAGAACACACACACACCACACTCAAGCACATACACACAAACATACACCTAAACACATGTCTGAATTTCTATGGATAATAAGTAGTGCTTTCATTCCCTTCTCAGAAAATTTGCCGTTTAGACCAATGGAAAAAAATTTCAGACTTCAGAGGGTAGGTGTGGGACAAAATTCCGCCTTTTGGCAAAATGTTGAGAGAGGCCTCCCAGATGTTTCTTCCCCTGAGACTGTGTTCCATTTGGGGAGCAGGGTGTCAAGTGATTTTAACTTTCTTCTTAATGTTTTCTGCACCTCCTATTTTTTTTTTCCTATGTTGAACAGGTATTACTTTTATAGTCAGGAAAAGTCTCCCAAAAGAGTTGTTAAACATACCATTATTTCTGTGAGGCGTTGTCGAGTCAATTTCGACTCATAGGGACCCCAGGTGATAGAGTAGAACTGCTGTATAGGGTTTTCTTGGCCGTAATCTTTACGAGGGCAGAGCTCTAGATCTTTCATTCATGGAGCCACTGGGTGGGTTTGAACCACAAAGCTTTTGGTTAGCAGCTGAGTGCTTAACTGTTGTGCCACACTGATAGGTACTATATGTGCTAACTATCCTTAGTATTTACTCCCACGCATCTATCAGTTTGCTGTACCGTGGGGGCTTGTGTGTTGCTGTGATGCTGGAAGCTATGCCACCGATATTCAAATATCAGCAGGGTCACCCCAGGCAGACAGGTTTCAGCTGAGCTTCCAGACTAAGACAGACTAGGAGGAAGGACCTGATGGTCTACTTCTGAAAAGAATTAGCCACTGAAAACCTTATGAATAGCAGCAGAACATTGTCTGATACAGTGCTAGAAAAACGGGACCAAGGGCATCACTGCTGATGTCGGATCGATCCTGGCTGGAACGCAGAGAATACCAGAAAGGTGTTTAACAGGTGCTCAATAAGTATTTGTTAACTAATAATGATAATAACAACTGCCATTTTTAACAATTTATTTTTGTTATTGTTGAAAATATACACAGCAGAATATACACCAATTCAACAATTTCTACATGTTCAATTCAGTGACATTGATAACATTTTTCAAGTTGTGCAACCATTTTTACCCTCCTTTTCTGAATTGTTCCTCCCCCATTAGCATAAACCCACTGTCCCCTAAGCTTCCTACCTAACCTTTCAAGTTGCTGTTGTCAATTTGATCCTATATAGGTAGTTCATTAAAAGACCACAATACTATTAACTAAACTACTGTTTGGTTTAAATAAGACTTCAGGTTATATTTTTGGTTTAAGGTTTAAAGATTATCTCAGGGCAATAGTTTCAGAGATTTATACAGCTTCAATGGCTCCAAAAAGTCTGGATTCCATGAGAATTTGAAATTCTATTCTGCTCTTCCCTTTTTGATCAAAATTCTTCTATAAAATCTTTGATCAAAATGTTCACAACTGCCATTATTGATCACCTACTATATGCAATCCTTTATTTCATATTATTTTAATGATCTCATTTAATTCTCACAAACCTCAATGAAACAGATACTTCACTCTCACCTCCATCTCAACATACTATAGTCTCCAAAATATTTGTTGGATAAATGAAAGAATAATTGAGCTAAGAGAAGTTAAATGATTTCCTCAATGTGACATGGCTAATAAATTACAGAGCCAGGATTCAAATTCAGGTTGTTTTACTGTACATGGTCTAGTAGATGGATGACCTCCTTCAATGTTTTCTTATAAAATCCTACATTCCCCACAGTATAAGATTGTACAGTTATTAGTGCTCAATAAAAGGATAGTTAATTTAAAAAATGATTTTAGAATAACTGTAATAGCCAAGCCTGAAAACTGTAGAGATCAGCACCTAGGATGGGGCCTGGTTGCAGCCATGTATGCAGCATTTTGGGGGAAGCTAGTGAAGAAAGATTATGCTGACTGTTCATCATTTCCACCACTTCCAGTCTGAGCTACTGCCTCATAATGCATGGAAAAGAAAACAAGTCCCCACAGAATTTTCACTATACCATGCTGCCTCTAATAAAACATAATAAGTACCCAGAGCAGCATAAACAGACAATGATTCTTTCGAAGCAAGAAGACTCTAATCTAGAAGTTCAGGCAAAGCCTGCCTCAGATGGAAGCCACTTATACCCTTCCAATTACAGTAAGAACAAAGGACTGATTTCCTGGAGTAGTTTTACTAGAACTTTACATGTGGGCATTTATGGTAAAGCAATTCACAATGCCAAACATCTGTCTACTAAATCCGCCCTGATTTGGATAAACTTTGTTCTGATAAGACCTAAAGGCCTAAACATTTTAGATTCAATGACAGTGAGTGCTTTACTTGTTAGAGTCCTAGGGTCTAGGATACGCTCAATCCTTGGTATCTACAATTTCTTAAGGTTAGAGAAGCATCCACAGATTGGCCTAGGATAGGTAGCGAAGCAAATCCCTCTCAGCCTGCCCTAGAATCAGTACAGCTTGGAAGTGCTCAGAGAACTATTGATTTACCTGTTTGGCAGTTCTCTATGGGGCCGTTCTACTCTGTTCTATAGGGTCGCTATGAGTCGGAATCGACTCGAAGGCAATGGGCGATGGGGCAGTTCTCAAATGGGGCTCATGATGGATTAGGGACACTTCCTGGTGTCTCATTGACTTTCCTGCCATTCAAGGTAGGATAGTTTGACCAGATTGTGTGCTCACTGGCTAGTATTTTGGCCTTTTTCTCGCAGCTATTCTTTGCGAGTTTTTTCCCCCGTTTTCCTGGCTGATGAGTGCTAGTTGAACTAGTTCCCTTTAATCAACTGCCCTCTGGCTTCATATCCCCGATTCTTCACAAGGAAAATGGTGACTTCAGATTTGGATCTTGCTGGGGCCTGAGCACTGCCAAACCAACTGGCAGGCTCCTTCCCAGCTTGGGTTCCTATCAAGGTAGCAATTCCACATCATGGGCTGGCAAGCTTCTCTGCAAGGTGCCAAGATTGTCAAACTCACTCCACTGCTTTGGAAAGCAAGAGATATCCAGAGGCAATTGTAGCATTTGCAAAGTTTGAAGAGTGCCTGGGGCTACTAGTGAGGGCATCTGCTTTTCCCAAGAGGCCACCTAGGACAAGTCTTCCAACATCAGGACTTTTCCAGACCACTCACTCTTGTGGATTCTGCAGATAAAGCACATATTTTCAAATCACGGATAATTCACCAGGTACTGCCCCTGTGGACAGACTCAGTGGGGCAGGAAATTCTTCTGATCCAAACTCAACCAACTCTTAGGACAAAACATTAAACAAACAAAACATAAAAACCAAAGCTCCCGGGGACTGAAGGGAATCTTTTCAGTGGGCGGGAAGAGCCGAGAACTGACGCTAAGTGTAGTTGGAAACAACTAGGCAATAGTAGTCGGCAGCATTTAGCACCAGGGGTGACACATTTGCATTTTTGCAGCTTTTAAATGGTTCCATAAGGATATCCATTGAGCCTTTTGGAAACACTTTAGGGGCTCTCCTGTCCCAAGTGTGCCAAACCCAGCCCCGTGTCCTTGTATAAAAGATGGATTTATCTTGGTGAGGGGAACTCTATTACTGAAACGCAAGACTAGAAGACGCAGCTCATAAATTGGGGCAACCCTAATCACCCACACTGAAGCTGGGGTCATCCAAAACTAGAGAAAACTTCATTCTCTTGGAAGTATTAAATTCTGCTGCCTGGAAAATAAGTTTACATAGCTCAGTGTCAAACAATTTGGTTAACTCCAGAAAAATGGGCAGGAAATGCCAGGGCTGGGTTCACGTGGGTGCCCTGAATGCTACACCATCACTTTGAATGGAGCTATTATTTACTTTCTTAAATAAATGTCATGTGGCAAAATCATGCCTTATACAAACCAGCTGAAGTGTGTGATGTAACCATGTTAACACGTTTTTATAGTCCTGGAAGAACGCAATGGGATTGGGTCGATCAGTAATCACGTAAAGAAGCCGAGTATACATTCCAGATGTTCATTATGTCCCAGTCATTCGCTGGGAGCAAAGTGGAGGCTTTCTTCTTTTCCAGGAAGTCTGATTTTAGTAATTAAGACAGAGACGCATTTGAAATCTGATATGCTTGGAATTATAATGCTAAATCCCATAGTTCCAGTTAAGTACGTGTATGTGTACAAAACAAAGCAAAAATATAAAAGTGGTGGGAAGAGAGAGAGAGAGAGAAAGGGAGAAAGAAAGAAAAAGAAGGGAAAAAGGAAGGAAGGAAGAGCAAGCAAAGGGAATACTACTAGACCTTCTATCTGAGCTCTTTCTTTTCCCACTTCAGCCTCACAAAACCATGTTCATTTCTGCTGTCAAACTGAGCCTTTACCAGAAAAGTCCATTGTGTTGTTGTTACGTGTCGTCGAGTCAGTTCCAACTCATAGCGACCCTACAGAACAGAGTAGAACTGCCCCATAGGGCTTCCAAGGAGCGGCTGGTGGATTTGAACTGCTGACCTTTTGGTTAGCAGCCCAGCTCTTACCCATTGTACCGTCAGTGCTCCATCAGAAAGGTCTATGTCATGGAAAGTAAATGCAGATGTAGATGAGATTGACTGCATCACTGAGCTTGTAAAATCAGACCGTTCAGTGCCTGCAACATCAGAAAAAGGCAGTTTTATTTCTTGTGTTGCTTACATTTAAAAGTCTCATTAAAAAAAGAATAGTTAAGCAACTTTTAATGAGCCCCCTTAAAAGGTATTTAGGCTTTTAGACTGTAGAAATGACTTCAAAATACTTTTTTATCCTGGAGGGAATGTGTAGAATCTTACGAGCGTTTTCATTGGCTATATCATGGAATCAATGTAACTCCCAAGCCATTTACAATTCAGCCTGAACAGACCCTTGCAAACATACCTTGTGTTACATAACTTCATCTGTCTCTCTAGCCCAATTGGACCACTTACCACACACTAAATGTTTGTCCCTTTTGTGCCTTTAGCTCCGGCTAAAGGCTTCTCACCTCTACCCCTCACTCTGCCCTTGTGATTGAAAAACCAGAAACCGGTTGCCACTGAGTAGATTCCAACTCATGGCAAACCCACATGTGTCACAGCAGAACTGAGAGCCATAGGATTTCCAATGGCTCATTTTTTGGAAGTAGATCACCAAGCCTTTCTTCTGAGGCACTTCTAGGTGGACTCAAAGCTCCAACCTTTTGGTTGGCGGCCAAGTGAGTTAACTGTTTGCACCACCCAGGAACTCCTTTAGTTGAAAAATCCAGTTCATTTCTTTACCACCTATCCTTCCCCAAGGAAACCCTGGTGGCGTAGTGGTTAAGAGTTTGGCTGCTAACCCAAAGGTTGGCAGTTTGAATCCACCAGGCACTCCTTGAAAACCCAATGGAGCAGTTCTACTCTGTTGTATAGGGTCGCTACAAGTCGGAATCGACTCGACAGCGATGGGTTTAGTTTTTTGGTTTTTTATCCTTCCCCAATCTTCCTTCCATTCCTGCAGCCACCCCAACCTCCCTCCCACCACCACTAGAAGTGTGGCTTATCCATCTGAACTCCCATATCACTTTGTTCATGCTTTGTCCTCTTGTATGCATATAAGTATACATTTGTGCATATATTTATTTATTACTTCATTCATAAAATAATTATTGAGTGTGGTAGACAACATGTTAAGTGTAGAAGTACAATGATAAGTAAAACCACACACCGTGTATCCTCTTATGGAACTTACTGTTTACTGGAGGAAATTGTGTCTTCTAGTCGATCCTAACTCATGGTGACCCCATGTGTTACAGAATAGAATCGCCCTGTAGGGATTGCTTGGTGTAATCTTTCTAGAAGCAGATCCCCAAAGCTCTCCTTCTGAGGCACTGCTGGATAAGTTCAAACCGCTAACCTTTCAGTTACCAGCTGAGGGCAAACTGTTGTGTCACCCAGGGTAATGTTAGTGCAGAGAGGCAGTCATTAATTAAATAATCATACTAATTGGTGTATAATTACAAACTGAGCTATGCATCCTACTGTAAATTGCTGTATTCCTTGAGGGAGGACTTTACTCAATTACCCACCTTTGTCCTACAGAGTTCTGCGCTGAGCTGGAAAGCTCAGCACAAGCATTTTGAACAAAACAGCATGGATGAGGAATGGGCATTTGGATCGCTCATTCATTTCTGCATTAATTTACTCGTTCAACAGATTGAACTCTCCTATGTGCCAGGCACCATTTCAGATTCTGAGAATACACTAGCGAACAAGACGAAGTCCCTGCCTTCACAGAGCTTACATGTCTGTGTGTCAGAAAATAAACATGCAAAAAAAAAAAAAAAAAAAGATAATTTCAAAAGGTTCTAAGCATTAACCACAATGGGGAAAATAAAATAGGATAACTACTGGTATAGTCAAATACCCTAGTGTAGTGAGAGTTAACTCAGAGATGAGATGGAATTGACCCAAAGATGACCCAGGTGAGGCAGAAGGAACCATTTTTTATTTTATCTCTATCTTTTTTCCCCATTGTATTGGTTGATTTCTCATCTGCATATTTCTGGAAATATAGCACTCTAGCACCTGTATTCTTCTTCCCAGTGCCTGGATTAATTAATTATGGCATTGAGCAGCTCTGAAGAAAGTTCTCCTAGAAACATAAAGGGATAGTTGATGCTGTGGGCTTTAATGAAATAACATGAACACAAAGTCTTTCTTTTTTAATTCACATAGGAGGTGGACTGGACTTGAGAGATGGTAGATAATTTAAAGTCGAAATAAAATTAGAAATATAAGATTCTAGAGGCAGTCCCGCCCCCCCAAACCCAAATGAATGTGTGAAAATTACCTGTTACAGTAATCATGGTTTAAATAAAAAAAATTTTAAATCTAAGGTTTCCTTAAACCTCTTAGCTGGCAGAATAAGCTGAGAAGTATAAGCCAAATCTAATGTTCTCTTTAGTTGAAATTGTAGTTTCTATAAATTGAAAGCACAGAGGTGGGAAACAAATACCCAAATGTTCTTGAAAAATGAGCAAGCAAATGGATTAAGGATAAATCTCAGCTAACTCATCTATACACTACAGATAAAAATTGTACTGTATTTGCCATAGACCAGGTAAGCTTTCATCATGCCTGCTTGGCGACATTACAATAAACACATGGCAAATCTTCCAAAGTGACCTCTGTAGTCTGAAGTCTACAGGGGGCAGACACCTCTCCAGTGTGGATGGTTGCATCTTAGTCTGTGCCCTTGTAATCACGAGTTGGAGCAAGCCAAAAAGGCCAAGGAGCTCAAAACCAACTCTGCTGAACCACATTCTCTTTCCATGCTGGCATCAGGATTGTGAGTTCTGCTATGCCAGGCCAGTTTCTGACCCTAAAGATGTAGCACTCGAGGTTTTAATTTAGTGCAGTTGGTGTTTATGGAACCCCACCATGCACCCAGCCAATTTGGTAGATACTGTTGGGCCACACAGAAGTACAAGGCATGATCTGTGACCTTCAGGAGGTTGCTATCATGTTGAAGAGACATTGACACAAAAATATTAGAGGTGATAAAACCAAGGAGTATTAAACTGAATATATGATCAATTTCTAAATGATACAACACAAAGAGATTATTGCTGTGCCGGGGCAGAGAGAGAAGAATAGGCCCTTGATCCTGCCTGGCAATCATACTCCATTTGCCTTGGCTCTTCACTCACCTCCTCTCGTAGATGACTGTTTCAGACCTTTTCTTTTCCTAAATTCTCCAACACCTTCACCACCACCTTCACTCTTAATTGAAGACCTTACCTCATGTTTCTTGGAAAATAAAGAAGCAGTCAGAAGAGACCTTCCACAAGCTCCCACCATCATACTCACCTCCTCACCCCACCCCACCCGTTTTTGTGCCCACATAGACTTACTTCCATTACTACAAGGAAAAGTCCATGCTCCTACCTGAAGCCAATGCTCCACTTTCATTCACTCTTGCCCACTCAAAAATATCACTCCAGAAATTCCCCTCACCACATCCTCAGTTGGCTCTCTCTCCTCCATCATTCCCATCAGTACATAAATATGCTGCCATTTCTCCCATCTTAATTCCACTTCTCCATTTAGCTGCCACCTTATTTCTCTCCTTCCCTTTTACAACCAGGATTATTTTGTTGAACTTTTTCCGGTGCCACGTGGTTAAGAACTTGGCTACAAACCAAAAGATCAGCAGTTCAGGTCCACCAACTGCTCTTGGGAAACCCTATGGGGCAGTGCTGCTATGTCCTATAGGGTCGTTATGAGTCAGAATCGACTCACAGCAAAGAGTTTTTTTCTCACTCACTTTAATTATTTTTAAATTACTGCTGTGGAGGGCAGGGGACTCCAGTTTTAACAATGCTTAGGACTCCTAAAGGTGTTATTCCAGCAGAATAGAAATAAAATATTTTCCTTAGAAAAAGGAAGTACCTCTTAGAAGTAGGTACAGTAGAATGAAAATTAAAGTAAGGAGCTGTGAATTTTACAGCGGCCTCACAGCCAATTACCTAGCAAGCAGATTAATGTCCCTAGACCTCAGTTTCTAGGCAACTGTTTTCTTGAAGTCTATAAACATTTAGAACACAAATCATTGGTGAATTAAGTACTGTTGCTTGTATAACTGAATTATAACTATGATAATTTTAGTCTATTAAAATACCAAAACAAAAAAAAAACCTGTTGCTGTTCAGTTGATTCCAACTCATAGCAACCCTATAGGACAGAGTAGAACTGCCTGATAAAGTTTCCAAGGAGAGGTTGGTGAATTCAAATTGCCAATCCTTTGGTTAGCAGCCAAGCTCTTAACCATTATGCCATCGGGGCTCCTTTAGTCTATTATCACTGTTGTTGTTAGGTGCCATCAAGTCAGTTACAAGTCACAGTGACCCTATGTACAACAGAATGAAACAATGCCCAGTCCTGTGCTGTCTTTACAATCGTTGTTATGCGTAAGCCCATTGTTGCAGCCGCTGTGTCAATCCATGTCATTGAGGCTCTTCCTCTTTTTTGCTGACACCCCACTTTACCAAGCATGATGTCCTTCTCCAGGGACTCATCCCTACTGACAACATGTCCAAAGTATGTGAGACATAGCCTTGCCATCTTTGCTTCTAAGGAGCATTCTGGTTGTACTTCTTCCAAGACAGATTTGTTCATTCTTTTGGCAGTCCATGGTATATTCCATATTCTCCAACACCACAATACAAAGGTGTCAATTCTATAGTCTATTGGCTGAGAATAATTTAATTATTTTATAGAACTGTACCAAAATTATGTTAGAAGTAGATGGATAGTTGGCTATTTGAGAAAAATAATGTAAAATCAGAAATAGCAGGAGATAAATTTCAACTGGTAAATTGCCAAGACAGTGACTAAAATAGTCAATCTGTAGAAATCTTGAAGAACACCAGTTACTTGACAAATGCACACCTATCCTCTCCTCTAAGACAAGCCACCAACATCATCTTTTCATTTTAGTACTGAGTACTTGGAAATTAGGACTGCAAGTACAGTAAACCATGACCATCTTCCTTCTTCATGAACAAACCTTGTTACTTGATATCACAGAAGAAACTAAACCCCTTGCCATCGAGTTGATTCTGACTCATAGTGACCCTATAGGACAGAGTAGAACTGCCTCATAGGGTTTTCAAGGCTGTAACCTTTACAGAAGAAGACTGCCACATCTTTCTCCTGTGGAGTGGCTTGTGGGTTGGGACTACCAATCTTTTGGTTAGCAGCTGAACACTTAACCACCGCACCACCAGGGTTCCTTAAAAGTCAAACTTGTTGCCTTCAAGTTGATTCTGACTCATAGTGACACTATAAAATAGGGCCGAACTGCCTCATAGGGTTTCCAAGGCTATAAATCCTTTAGGGAAGCAAACTGCCACATCTTTCTCCAGTGGAGTGGCTCTAGTGGATTTGAACTGCTGACCTTTCTGTTAACAGCCAAGTGCTTAACTATTGTGCCTTCAGGGTTCCTTTCTAAAAGAAACTAGGGAAATGCAAATGTAACATTTAAAATAATTACTACGCAACGTATGTTTTTGCTGAGTTGGGCAACAAAAGCACAAATCTGCTACCAGTGCTTACTATTCTATATTTCAAGATGAGTTTCAGAAGGACAGTGTTGATAGACTCATGGAATTTTAGAATTAGAAAGGACATTAGAGGCCATCTTGGGTCCAACTGCCTATTCATTTAGTATCTCATTGAAATGGAGAAAGGCAGATCTGATGAGGGATAATGTACAGAATAATGAATCGCAGTGAGCCCAACTGGGCATGGGAACAAGAAGGAAGAAATGGGTATTTTTGTTACCTATGTTCACTAATGTGGCACTTTATGGAAAAGGCAAATGATAAATCAGATGGATTCTTGGACACATCGATGGGCACCAGCCTGAGAAAAGCATTTCTTCTAGATTTCTACCCCTCAGAAAAGAGGCAACACTAAGAGATGAGAAGTTTAGAATCAGATTTTTGGGAGAATAGGCCAAGCTTCAAAGAGTAGATAACTGTCCCCAAAATAATTGTCACAGAGCCGGATTTAAATCCCAGAAGCATCACTCACTACTTGTGTGACCTTAGACAAGTTACTCATTCTCTCTGAATTGTCTTGCCTGTAAAATTGAAGTATCAATTTTGAGCACACAAAAAGTACTAAAAAATAGTAGATGTTATTAGTATGAGAGATGTTTATATATATTTTGCACATACCACTAACCTATAAAGTTCTACAATTTGGAATCCATCACTATTGTATTATCTGTATACAGACTTTCCTGCTGGCCTCTTCTTGGTGAAGCAGTTGGATCAAGGTCAAGGTGACCTGTTTCAAGCTGATTTGAATGTTTCCAAATCTATTTAGGAAATATGAACTACTGTAAAATTTACTATCCTTGTCATCAATCCACAGTGGACACCAAATCTCAATATTCAGCCTTAATGGTTACCCAAAAGAATTTCAGGTAGATGGTCCTGAAATTTAATTCAAACCACAAATAGCCACATTGATCTTTCTGACATATTTTCTAGCTGAGATATAGAGGGATATGTTCAAAAGATATCCCTGACCTTTGAGTTTGTGTTTGATTTTGAAGATTTGATGATGGGAGAGTTGCAACTGTAGTCTTTGTTCTGCCATCTTCACCCTCTAGATGATTAGCTGAAGTAAAGTGGGGAGCACACATAAAGGTGGGCCAGTGGAGGCAAGATACAGAGGCTCAAAATCCCTTCCCTCCTTGTACGTAAGTCAAAAAGCGTTTCTTAAAATACAGTCTCTCTAAAGGTTAAGGTTCATCCAGTGCTTAATAGGAATTGCTTTGGGCTTCTACACAAGGCTAAAAGAAGTTCTCAGGATTTTTAACTCTGCCTTCCAATACTTCCAAATTCATCACTGAAAACTGCTGAAGAGACCAGTATCACAAAACGAGACAACAGCCAGAACTGGTTATTTACTTCCTTCTAAAGACCACATGGAGCCCTGGTGGCATAGTGAGTGGTTAATAGCTCAGCTGCTAACCAAAAGGTCAGCAGTTCAAATCCACCAGCTGCTCCTTGGAAACCCTATGGGGCAGTTCTCCTCTGTCCTATAGGGTAGCTATGAGTTGGAACGATCTCAACGGCACCTAACAACAACAGAAGACCGCATGGACTAATCCCGTCATGCTTGTTAAAAAAAAAAAAAAGCCCTCCTTAAATTCCATGTCACATCTCATCATGCTCCATATTGTTCTGCACATCTCTTAACTTGATTTTGTCTTCCATATCCCTCTCCCAAACCCTTCTACTGTGCCATCTGGGACTTATGGCATGTCATCAGCAAAACCCTCCATTTCTTTCTCTTCTTTGAACATCTGCTTCTGCTTTTTGCTCTACCTGAAACCCACTCACCTCTTGAGAAAAGTGATTTTGCCCATCCCCTCTGTGGGAACTGTTTATTTTTTTCCTTTTGTATTTCAGGTGGTATAAGGTCTGGGAGTAATGAATAGATGTCTTTCTATTCTACCCTAGGGCTGCTTTCAGATGCTCTTTGCTCCCTTTTCTCTAATCCAATCCACCTCCAGTTTCTTTGAAGCACATACTATCAGAATATACCACCTTCTCTCCCCCCCATTTTACTATTTTCTACTGCCTTCCTCCTTTTCTTTCGCTGAAAATTTGTTGTCTGAATACTGCCTTTCTTTCCACCACTATTCTTTTCACCATTCTTGAGGACTTCAGCATCCATGTAAACACTCCATCCAACAACATGGACTCTCAGCTCCTTGATCTCCTTGCCACCAATGATCTGTTCCTCCACTCTAACTCAGATGTCCACCCCCCATAGTCATACTCTAGGCTTTGTTCACCTCCAAGTTTCTTTTTCAAGTATCCCACACCAGGTACACCACTTTCTTTTTCCAGATAAACACTTCTTTTAGTAATCTACTTTAGCCATTCTTTGCCCCCATTGGAACCTCCAATCCACTGATATTACCATGTTTCCCAGTCCACTATCCCTCTCATACCCTCACTTCTCTCTCTACCCATTTTAGATTCCATGACCTGCCCTTTTAATCTACCCCTTTGTGTATGTGTATCCCTTTGTGTATGGAAACCCTGATGGCATAGTGGTTAAGTGCTACAACTGCTAACCAAAGGGACAGCAGTTTGAATCCACCAGGCACTCCTTGGAAACTCTATGGGGCGGTTCTATTCTGTCTTATCAGGTTGCTATGAGTTGGAATCGACTTGATGGCACTGGGTTTGGGTTTTGTGCATGCATACCTTGTCCATCTCTTCTTCCATCATATTTGTCAGGCAAACTCCCGACTCTGAATCTCTGTCAACTCTATGCCTGCAACTAAGCAGTTGAAAGTGGCTGGAGGAAACATGCAATGAAGCCAAGTGGCCTTGCTCACTAGATTTTTTTTTTTTTTTTACCGCAAATGTCAAGTCAGCATTCAGCACTACGTAGAAATCCAAGACACTCCATAAATAATGTGGAAAATATTGGATGGGGGTGCAAGACTAGAAGGAAGGATACAAGATAGAACTCAGACAAGAGGTTTAGTTAAATGATGAGGCCAGGAGCTAAAGAAGTGGTCAATAAAGTGGAAATCAGAAGACAATTTTAATAAACATTTATGAGACAGAATTGTCAGGACTTGATGATTGATCAAAATTAGGCTTGGGCAATTGGATAAGAAACTTTTCTTACATCATGAATTGGAGATGAAAACTAGAAGAAATGCACAAATGAAGCCATTTATAAATCTAAGATTTTACCCAGAGGACTTCATTGTGGGAGGCTTCTTAGAAAGGTTATTTCTCTCCCTTCGCTCCCCTTTCCATCCTTCTCCAACAAGCTTCCTACCTCATACTTCTCAAAACTAGTCTCTATAGCTTCTCTTCATTCTTAAGTTTATGGCTTCCAGCCTACTACCCATTGTTATTTATTGTCACTGAGAATTGGGAGTAGAGAGAAGATACTAAACCCTAGTAGATATGAAAATCATTTTTTAAAAAAGAAAATTAAACTCAAATAAAACTTAAGGGAGTATGCTAATTTCAACTGGCCACATTTCAATTTCTACATTAAGTGACAAGGTCCAATACACAAATAATGGTTAAAGATGTACACCTGGGAATTATGTGGGTATCTATTGTTTTTGCCCACCTAGAATCCATTTATCTTTCTGTTAACAGTATCTTGATATTCTCTGGGAAGTTATTTCTCTCTGCTTTCAGCAGCCTCATCATTTTCATCCTTTTATCCTTATTAAACTTACCATTACCTGGCGTTATATATTTATCTGTTCATTGTCTGTATCTACCTCTGGAATGTTTGCTCCATGAGTCTAGGGACTTTGACATTGAATCTGTTTTACCAGAACCAAGAACAGTACTTGGAAGATAATAAATGCTCCATATACATTAAATAAATGAGTGTCGGTTTAGGTAAGGTTGACCTCACTGCTACCTCCAAGAATTATTATGTGACTCAGGTTTAAGCAAGTCATTATATTTTATTCCCTTGGCAACAATGATTGTGAGGATGATAACATAAACCAATATGGGCCTAGAACTATTAGGATGTACTTTTGGATCTTCCAGGGGCTACCACACAGAGGAACCTGGCCTGGAAACAAAACCAACTCAGAGGGAAGCAGAGTGGAGAGACAAAGAGAATAATGCCAAATCTTGATGACATTATTTAAGATCCTGGATCCAGCCAAGCATAGTACATGAACAAATAAGTTATACTTTTTGCTTAAATTGGCTTATGTTGGTTGAATTTTATTTTCTGCCACTTATTACCAGAGAGCCCTGAATAATTCAGGTTATAACCAAAATGATGCGAGTGGATGTAGTCTCAGGGACATAACAGATAGTAATAGAGCATAGCATCAGGAATAGCCATATTCAGGGGATGAAGAAGAAAACAAAAAAAGGACAGATAGAAGATAGAGAGGTAAGACAAGAACTTGTAAGACCAGTTCACAGAAACCAAGTGAAGAAAGAGTTTCAAAAAGGAAGAGGTTAACGATGTCAAACTCATACTCAAACTGTGCATCAGAAACACCTGAAGGGCATGTTAAAACACATCTGGTTGGGCCCAACTCCCAGAGTTTCTGATTCAGCAGGTTCGGGGTTGTCGTTAGGCCTGTGGGGTCAGTTCCAACTCATAGTGACCCTATGTACAACAGAAGGAAACACTGCCTAGTCCTGAACCATCTTCACAACTGTTGTTATGCTTGAGCCCATTGTTGCAGCCATTGTGTCAATCCATCTTGTTGGAGGTCTTTCTCTTTTTGCCTGACCCTCTTCTTTACCAAGCATGATGTCCTTCTCTAGGTACAGATCCCTCCTGATAACATGTCCAAAGTATGTGAGATGTAGTCTCACCATTCTCACTTCTAAGGAGCATCCTGGCTGTACTTCTTCCCAGATAGATTTGTTCGTTCTTCTGGCAGTACATGGTATATTCAACATTCTTCACCAACACTGTAATTCAAAGGCGTCAATTCTTCTTCAGCTTTCATTATACATTGACCAGCTTTTCCAAGTAAAAGAGGCAGTTGAAAACACCATGGCTTGGGTCAGACACGCCGTAGTCCTCAAAGTGACATTTTTGCTTTTAAACACTCCAAAGAGGTCTTTTGCAGCAGATTTGCCCAATGCAATGCGTCTTTTGATTTCTTGACTGCTGCTTCTATGGGCATTGATTGCGGAGCCAAGTAAAATGAAATCCTTGACAACTTCAATCTTTTCTATATTTATCATGATGTTGCTTATTGGTCCAGTTGTGAGGATTTTTGTTTTCTTTATGTTGAGGTATAATCCATACTGAAGGCTTTTAAATCTTTTAGCCTTTGATCTTCAGTAAGTGCTTCAAATTCTCTTCACTTTTAGCAAGAAAGGTTTTGTCATCTGTATATCACATGCTGTTAATGAGTCTTCCTCCAACCCTGATGCTGCATTCTTCTTTATATAGCACAGCTTCTCTGAATACAGATTGAATAAGTATGATGAAAGGTTACAACCCTAATGTACACCTTTCCTGCCTTTAAACCATGCGATATCCCCTTGTTCTGTTCAAATGACTACCTTTTGGTCTATGCACAGGTTCCTCATAAACACAATTAAGTGTTCTGGAATTCCCACTCTTCGTAGTGTTATCCACAATTTTTTATGATCCACACAGTCAAATGCCTTTGCATAGTGAATAAAACACAGGTAAACATCTTTTTCTGGTATCCTCTGCTTTAAGCCAGGATCCATCTAACATCAGCAATGATAGCCCTTGTTCCACATCTTTGTCTGAATCCAGCTTGAATTTCTGGCAGTTCCCTGTTCATGTACTGTTGCAACCATTTTTGAATGATCTTCAACAAAATTTTACTTGTATTTGATATTAATGATATTTTTCAATAATTTCCATGTTCATTTGGATCACCTTTCTTTGGAATAAGCATAAATATGGATCTTTTCCAGTCAATTGGCCAGATAGCTGTCTTCCAAATCTCTTGGCATAGACAAGTGAACACTTCCAGCACTGGGTTGGGACCTGAGAATTTAAATGTCTAAGAAGTATCCACGTGCTGGTTCTGCTGGTCTGGGTACTACCGTTGAGATTTTGAATCAGGTGAGATTTGAAAAACTTTTGTTGTACTTGAAAATGTGGAAAATGAGAACAGTGTTTATGTCATGCAGGTGGAAGAAGATGCAGCAAGTTAAAGAATGATTGGGAGTAGAAGTGGAGGCAGAAAGGACAGATGTATCTTTTAAGACTTTAAGCTATCAAAGAAAAGAGAGAGAGGGAGTCAACTAGAAGAAGTTACAGGGAAAGCTTCTTTATTTAAATATGGGAGAGATCTGGGCATTTTTATCTGTGAAGACAAAAGGCTGTGGTGAAGACTTGAGAAGCTGAAGATGCAGGACAGCCACCCCTAGAGTGCTAGAGTGATGAGTTGAAGAGCTGAGGGGACCAATGGAAATTGGTGAGGTCCACAGGTGGAGGGGCCATCCATGAGAAGTCAGTAGTGGAGAGCAAGAGTTGGAGGCAGATGTGGAGAAGTTTGTGGATAGAGGAACCCACGTTTAGAATTGCCCAGTTTTTCCCATACAATAGAAAACAGGCTGATGTGTTTACATCAAGGAAGAGAGTAGAATAGCAAGAGGATTAAAGAAGTGGAAAGTTTCAGATAACTGCTGAGAAGAATAGGAGAGAGTTGACCATGAACAAGTACAAATTTTATTCAGAGCACCAAGGGCCACCTGAGGTTGGAGTCCATGGCTACAGACTGGAAGAACTCCGCCTCAGCAGAGCTCAGCAGCCCTGGGTTAGGAGCAGAGAAGGCAGATAGTGGAATTTATCCAGGATACAATGACTTTTATTCTTGTTCTTTTGAGAACAGTAATACCTTCATTAACGAGTGCTCCGGGAATAAAGCTCTTTACTACAAAAACAGACAGTGTGAAAAACAAAAAACATGTTCATAAATCACGAAAGTGGAACATCTGTAACCTTACGACAAAGTTGCTTGGTACATTGTTTCTTTTTGTCCTGGATCAGATCAACATGTGAAATCTCTGAAGATATATCTTCTGCCCCAGGTCCCCTTGACTGACTTCAAGGGTTCAACATCTTCTGTTTTCTTCAAACTCACCACTTAGCAAACCTGGAATGGATTTGATAAATCAGTCTTGTTGCTGCTTACGGATCACTCACTAGTGTGTTGCTAAAGTTGAGATTATGTATTTTAAATGCTTATGCTCCAATTCTGGAATGACACAGGACTTGCCCTTCTTTAAAAAAAATTTTGGTGTCAATTTAGAGGGAGAGAGATTGCAGGTAATGGAGATAGTGTGTTTTATCTACAGTGCCCTGTATTGTACTCAGGGGCTAGCATGGTGCCTGACACATAGAAAATATTCAACAGGTATCTGTGGAATAAATGAACAAATAAATGAATAAATAATAAAACTGAAGATGAGTTGGGATAGGAATGGAATAGATGTAGGGATGGGGCAACAGACATTGTTGAAAGAAGTGCAAACTGTTATAATCTTTTTGTAGGGTACTTTTTAAGGTGGATTGTCTCAGAAGTAGACCCTGAGATAAAGACTGGAGTGCAAATTGTTTACTTGAAACTGGATTTATGGCAGTTCCCTGTTTATGTAGTGCTGCAACCATTTTTGACGTACCTTTAGCAAAATTTTACTTGTGTGTGATACTGATGATATTGTTCAATAATTTCCACATTCTGTTGGATCACCCTTCTTTGAAATGGGCAAAAATATGGATCTCTTTCAGTTGGTTGGCTAGGTAGCTATCTTCTAAATTTCTTAACATAGACCTGTGAGCACTTCCAGCATTGTATTCGTTTGATGAAAGCACCTCAATTGGTATTTTGCCAATTCCCATAGCCTTGTTTTTCAGCAAAGTGCAGCTTGGACTTCTGCCTTCAGTACCATGGGCTCTTGATCACATGCTACCTTCTGAAATGGTTGAACATTGACCAATTCTTTTTGTTACGGTGATTCTATGTATTCCTTCCATCTTCTTTTGTTGCTTTGTGCATCATTCAATATTTTGCTCATAGAATTCTGTCAATATTGCAACTCAAGGTTTGAATTTTTTCTTCAGTTCTTTCAGCTTGAGAAATGCCAAGCACATTCTTCCCTTTTGATTTTATAACTCCAGGTCTTTGCACATTTCATCAAAATACTTTGCTTCATTTTTTTGAGCTGCCCTTTGAAATCTTCTGTTCAGTTCTTTTACTTCATCATTTCTTCCATTTTCTTTAGCTAATTTATGTCCAGGAGCAAGTTTTAGAGTCTCTTCTGACATCCATTTTGGTCTTTTTAAAAATTTTCTGTCTTTTTAATGATCTTTTGCTTTTTTACTATATGATGTCCTTGATGTCATCCCACAACTCATCTAGTCTTTGGTCATTAGCGTTCAGTGTGTCAAATCTATTCTTGAGACGGTCTTTAAATTCAGGTGGGATATACTCAAGGTCGTACTTTGGCTCTTGTGGACTTGTTTTAATTTTCTTCAGTTTCAACTTGAACTTGTATATGAGAAATTGATGATCCGTTCCACAGTCAGCCCCTCGCCTAGTTCTGACTGATGATATGTGATCTTCTCTATCATCTCTTTCCATGATTGTAGTTGATTTTATACCTGTGTATTCTATCTGGTGGGGTTCACGTGTTTATTTACAATTTATATTGTAGAAAAAAGGTATTTCAAATGAATAAGTTCTCGGTCTTGCAAAATTCTGTCATGTGATCTTTGGTGTTGTTTCTGTCACTAAGGCTGTATTTTCCGACTACTCATACGTCTTCTTTTTTCCAAAATTCAAGCTGAATTCAGAAGAGGACATGGAATGAGGAATATCATTACTGGATTTTGGCTGAGAGCAGAGAATACCAGAAAGATGTCAACCTGTGTCTTATTGACTATGCAAAGACATTGGACTGTGCGATTCAAAACAAATTATGGATAACATTGCAATGAACGGGAATTCCAGAACACTTAACTGTGCTCATGTAGGATCTATACATAGACAAACAGGCAGCTGTTCAAACAGAACAAAGGGATACTGTGAGCTTTAAAATCAGGAAAGATGAGTGTCAGGGTTGTATCCTTTCACCATACTAATTCAATCTGTATGCTAAGCAAATAATCTAAGAAGCTGGACTATATGAAGAAGAACATGCCTTCAGAATTGGAGGAAGACTTGTTAGCAAATTGTGATATGCAAATGACACAGCCTTGGTTGCTGAAAGAGAAGAGAACTTGAAGTATTTACTGATGAACATCAAAGACTACAGCCTTCAGTATGGATTACATCTCAACATAAAGAAAACAAAAATCCTCACAACTGGACCAATAAGCAACTCGTGACAAAATTGGAGAAAATATTGAAGTTGTCAAGAATTCCATTTTACTTGTATCTACAATCAAAGGCCATGGATGTAGCAGTCAAAAGTCAAACAATATATTGCATTGGGCAAATCTGCTACAAAAGACCTCTTTAAAGCATTTAAAAGCAAAGATGTAACTTTGAGGACTAAGGTGCACCTAGCCCAAGCCATGGTATTTTAAATTGCTCATATTTGTGGGAAAGCTAGACAATGAATAAGGAAGATCGAAGAAAAATTGATGCCTTTGAATCATGGTGTTGGCAAAGAATATTGAATATACTAATGGACTGCCAGAAGAACAAACAAATCTGTCTTGGAAGAAGTACAATCAGAATGCTCCTTAGAAGTGAGGATGGTGACACTTCCTCTCACATACTTTGGACATGTTATTAGGAGGGACCAATCCCTGGACAAGAACATCATGCTTGTAAAGTAGAGGGTCAGTGAAAAAGAGGAAAACCCTTGACAATATGGGTTGACACAGTGGCTTCAACAATGGGCTCAAACATGACAATGATTGTAAAGATGGAGCAGGACTGGGCATTGTTTCGTTCTGTTGTACATAGGGTCTCTATGAGACAGAACAGACTCGACAGCACCCAACAATAGTTTGCTTGGGAGGTGATCCCTCATAACACTGGCAAAAGAGTAGGGAAGTGAGAGAGGGAAAGGAAGGAAGCCAATAAAAGGGCTCATTATATGAGAGAGTCACCATTGTGGACAACTGAGGCTTAACCCCACTAGGTAAGCCTTTGAAAGACATTGTATAGTGTTATTCCCTACCAAAAGGTGAAAAAGCTGAGGTATTTATACAGCAATTCATATTTTTATTGCCTGAGGACTACTAGAGATATTAACTCACCAGCATTTCTGACCTGCCCTGAGGGTAAACAAGGCACACCTCTACAGCTGAGGAAATATGTCAGGCAGAGAGGTGCAGATGCTTGTGGTACAAAGCCATGAGTGACTGTGGAAGGGATGTGGTAGAGCATCAAGAGTAGAGCTACAGGGCTTATTTGGCAGTGTCTTTCAAAGTTTTAAATGCCCATACCGTACCATGCAGTAATTCCATTTCTATAAATTTATGTACTAGTTAAATGCATACACACACACACACATACAAGGATATTCATTGAAGAACTATTTGTAGTAGGAAAAGATTGGGCACAGTCTCAATGTCCATCCGTAGAGGACTTTGTCTTAGGCTGGGTTCTCTAGAGAAGCAAAACCAGTGAAGTGTATAAATGTACATATATGTAGAGATTTATATCAAAGAAATGGCCCACACAGTTTTAGAGGCTGGGACGTACCAAGTCCGTGGGTTGGGCTGGAGGCTTGTCCTGATTCATGTAGCCCCAGGGGCTGGCAAACACAAGATAGGCATGTCAGAGAGCAGGGCTCTTGCTCACAGGCTATGAAGATCAACAAATCCCAAGACTGGCAGGCAAGACCGCAGATAACCTGCTAACTCAAGTCTCAAGAACTGGAGGTCAGACAAACAGAAGCCAGCTGCAGGATTCAGCGCGAGTAAAAAGCCCTCAGTTTTGTCAGAATGTCCACTTATATTCAGTGCAGGCCACACACTCAAGGAAACTCCCTTTCAACTGATTGGCTACTTACAGCAGATCCCATCATGGGGGTGATCACATATCAAATCTCAACATGGAAGTGATCACAACATTATTTGCCTGCCGAAACACTGAGAACCACGGCCCATCCAAGTTGACACACAATCTTAACCATCACAGACTTGTTAAGTAAATTATGGTACATCCATATACTGGAATCCTATGTGAGTGTTAAGAAAATAAAGAGATCTATAAGTATTGATATGGAAATATATTTAACATATATTATTAAGTTTTTAAAAGTGAGATGCATAATGGTTGGAGTAGTATTCTACCATATGTGTAAATAATTTATGTATATGTATGTATGTATGTGTGTGTGTGTTTTAATACATGGAAACAGTGATTCCTCTGGCATTGAAATTGGGCATGGGAAAAGAGGTAGAAAGGGGTGAAAGAGTTTTTTTTTTTTTTAACAATAATCTGTTGTACTGTCTATATATATATCTTAAAAAATGTCCATGTATAACCTATTTTAAGAAATTAAAAATTTAAATGAAGTGGTAAAGTGTGCATGTGTTTAGATTTTAGTTAAAAAAACAAACAAAAAACAAAAACGTTTCCACCAACTCCATCATTCACCTTCTAATTCCAAGGGAATTGAATCCTAAAGGGTTTCAGCAATTTTCTGGAGCTCTCAGATGCCCTGATGTTGGGATCGTTCCTTTCCAAGCCAATCAGGAAAGTAACTTCCTCCAGGTTTCTTTCCTCGTTGTATTTTTCACAGGTCTCTGCTTTCCTGCAATCCAAAGAAATGGTGGCTGACGAATGTTTTTAAGACAAATGCAAACAACAAATAAGTTATAATCCATGCCGGACTAGATGTTTCTGATAATATGTTGCCAGCAGAAATGCTCTCATCCTGGAAGGAAGTCCCTCAAGTAGTCACGACACTCTTGGGCAGGGAAGGCAGTTCTTGGGGGTGCCCTGGAAGTCTGAGCATTTGGCTGGAGAACAGTATGTCACAGAAGTGTGTAATTAACATAGATCTTCATTTTGAGGAACTGGCCCTTTTTCTGGAGTGCTGGGGAATAGAGGAACTAATTCGCCCTTACGAAACTGTTGAACTGCTGCTGTTCCTTCTGCTTTCTCTGCCTCTCTGTGGAAGAGAGGGTTTGTTAGCTAATTGCTCAATTTAATCAGTGGAGGCAGCCACATTTAGCTTAGAAAACCAAGGTTAATAATTTTTGGCAGAGGGTGGGGGAGAGGTACAGAATCCCCATTTCTATTCATTGGCGCCATTGAATAATAATAAACAAGATCATAGTTTCTCATCTTGATTATTGTGACAGCCTTCTAAATACTCTCCCTGTCTCTAGTCTTGCCACTTTTAAAATCATCTTTGAAAATGTGGCCATAATAATCTTTCTAGAATGTGGATATAACCCTGATGATCAGTTTCTTGAAATTCTTCAGCAGAATCCTATTTTCCTATAATAAGATACATTCCACCTACCAGGGTACTCAAAACCCTTTATGGTCCATCCCCTGCCAAGCTTATTAGTTGCGTCATTTACCATTTCCTATCCTTTTGTGTTTTCAGCAATGCCTATTGGTCCGTATATATTTCTTATGTTCTTCCGTATTCCAACCCAGAACCTAGTGCCATCGAGTGTTCTCTGGACAAAGACAGTCTTTTGTCTTTACATTCTCAACATGCAGTAGGCATTCAGTGAATGTTGCTAACATAGGTTAACTTCCTTCCACCCTATCACCATCAAGTGCCTCTGCTTGAATGCCTCTGGCTTGCCACCTCTGTAGATACACCATTCCACCCTGACTACTTCAATTGTTGTTTAAGAATATTGTTGCAACTTGAGTTTCCCAGGAAGAAGACTCTGAAATGGAGATTTGCATGCAAGAGGTTTTTGAGGGCAGTCTCTTAGGATCAACACCTGTGGAGGAAGTGAAAGAAGCAGACTGGGCAAAGAGAGAAGTTGGGCTGTGATGCAGTCACAACAAGGCCTCAGCTGACCCCACAGAGACCTCTGAAGTTAGGATAGCCTTTCAGAGTTGTCCCAAGATGGGATAGGAAGCCTAGCTTTTATAACCTGTATCAACCAGTCTTTGTAAAGGGATCATCACCTTGGGCAAGATGGCTCTCTTCAGCCAGGGCAATTACTATAGAAGCCTGAGAGCTAAATAAGTCTTTCAGTCTTGAAGGGGGATCTGGGGAGCACAGCACTATATCCACTACAGATATAGACTGTGGAGTCAGAATGCCTATGTTCAAATGTGAGCTCCACCATGTTGTAAGTGTCCCTATTATCTATTTCTGTGTGACAAACCACTCTGAAACTTTTGGCTTAAAAAATAACAATAACTTAACAAAAAGGTAACAAATTGACATTTTGGGTTGGGGTCAGTGGGGACAGCTGTGATATGAGCTGGAGAGGCTCATTTAAGACTGGAAGGTTCTCTTCCAAGATGGCTCACTGACATGGCTGGCAATTGGGTGCTGGCTGTGTTATTTTCCACATGGACCTTTTCACAAGTTGGCTTGGGCTTACAGTGTGGTGACTGGATTCCAAGGACAAGCATTTTATGACCTAGTCATAGAAGTCATAGGGCATCACTTCTGTCACAGTCATAAGTTCACCCGGATTCAAGAGGAGAAAGCATAGACTTTCCATTTCCATGAAGGAGTATCAGGTCACTTTGTAAGAAGAGCACATGAGATCAGGGCTATTGTTATGACTATTTTTTGAAAATAAAAGTTGCCACAATAAGCTTTCTGGCCACAATAATTCACATCCCTCCTTTATGCAAAACATACTCACCTCCTCTTTCCAAACCCCCCAGTCTCATACCATTATGGCATTAGATGCAGTTACTTGAGTACCAATCTGAAGACCTGTGACTAAAGAGAAATTTATCTGTTCTCTTCATAACCAACATATAAAGATGGGACAGGCATAGAATAACCCCTGTATGCATTTCTAGTCAAAGAGAGAGAAATAAGAAACACACAACTGTCCTGGATCCATAACAATTCTGAAATCCAGCTAGACATGTGTTATTAGTTCCTTGATTAGGGCTCACCCTACTGCCTGAGAATGGTTTTCAGGCTCTTGGCTCTGTCTTCTGATTTTTGGTTCCATCCTCTGAATTATTCTTCCTCTCCTGTAAACTTTAACCTGTAAACTTTAGCCCATGTTTAGAGCTGAGTAATTTTCTCAGTCCACATTCCAGTCCAAATGCCTATTTTAATTTTGTGTTGTCTGTCCCTTTTTGGTCCACATTGGCAGGGCTTCTTCCAGAATATCTTAGAAAGTTTGTGGGTTTTCTATGAAGTGTATTGATGTTTACCCGTTAGACAGTAATCATACCCACAGACCTATTTGAGATAGGCTCTTCTCTATCTTTGGCCTTCTATGAGGCTTCAGAAGAGCATCATCCTTAAAAAATTTTGAGGCTGTATTATTTAAATGGAGAGAATCTGTAAGATATGCCCTTCAAATCCTTAGATGGGCTTTTTTTTCTGCTTGAAGGTTCTCTGAGATATCACCTGAAATATTTCTTAACAAAGGGATTTACAGTCACAACCTGGATGTTATCTTTGTCATGAAGCCATTTAGAGATGTAAGAATTTTGGAGAGGCTGGAAATGAGAAAGTTTTATTTTCAAACCTGGCCCATCCTGTCTCATTTGTAACAATTTATTCTTTAGCTCATCTGTCTTCTCTCACATTTTCTCATAGGCAGTGAGAAGGAAGAAGGTAGCACTTCTAATAATCTGTCTGAAAATTCCCTTAGCTAACTCATCAAGTTCATTAGGTACATTTCCTATTTGCCATGTTATCTTAGTTGACTGAATGGGCAAATTTTCTGCCACTAGATAACATGAGAACCCTTTTCTTCAGCTTCCAATAACAACTTCCCTTTCTGATAGCCTCCTTGAGGCCGTTTAGGTTTTCACTAAACTCTCCTCAAGGCATTTAGACTTCTTCACATTGGCTGATCCCAAAAATAATGCCACATTTTACTTTTTTTTTTCTTCATGGCAACATTTTATTCTCGGTACCAAAATTTCTTTCAGTTATCTATCGTTCCATGACTAGTATCATTTGCCATTGAGTTGATTCCCACTCATGGAAACTCCATGTGTGTCAGAGTAGAACTGCTCCACAGGGTATTTGATGGCTTATTTTTAGGAAGAAGAGTGCCAGAACTTTCTTCCGAGGTTCCTTTGGGTGAACTTGAGCCACAAACCTTTTGGTTAGCTGTGAGAACATTAACTATTTGTACCACCCAGGGACTGTGCTCCATAAGAAACTACCCCCAAAATAATGGCTTAATATTAAACCAATCATTTATTTGGTTCATGAATCTTCAACTTAGGTGGAGCTCAGGGAGAACATCTTGCCTCTACTCCACCCTGCTGGGGTGGTTCATCTAGAGTTCGACGATCCATTTCCAAGATGGCTCGTTTACATGCCTGGCAATCTGGTTCTGGTTGTCAGTTCCTCTCTATATGGTGGCTTGGGCTTCCTCACAGAATGGTGTACAGGTTACAAAGGCAAGTGTCCCAAGAGAACCGGGTGAAACCTGTATCATCGTTTATGACTTTGCCTTGAAAGTCACATAGTAACACTTCTTCTATTGTCATAAGTTCGTTCAGAGTCAAAGGGAAGAAACACACACCCTGCCTCTTGACAAAAGGAGTGTCAAAGACACATTTTACGAAGAGCATGTGTGATGGGAGATATTGTTTTGGTCATATCTGAAAAAGAAAAACTACCGCAGGCATATTACTTAACTTCTCTGTGCCTCAGGGTTTTCTAAGAGTATGGTACCTGGGAGAAGACATACAACTGCAGTCTTTTTGAGTAGCACAGGGTGGAGAGAATCTACCTTCTTCATCTTTTATATTTTACATCATAGGTCTGCAAACTACAGCCCAGGGTCAAATCCAGTCCACTCTCTGTTTTTGTTAATAAAGTTTTATTGAAATACAAACATATTCATTTATGAATTGTCTATGACTGCTTTCACTTTGTAACAGCAGAGTTGAGTAGTTGCAACAGAGGCTGTATGGCTTGCAAAGGCTAAGATATTTACTACCTGGCCCTTAGGAATAAAAAGTTTTACATCCTGCTCTATCATAGGTATTAGAACAGAGAGGGACTTTAGAGATGGCCTTCTTGAGTGCATTCTATTCTATGGCCAAAAAGCTGAGGCTCACTGAGGGTTAAGTGACTTGCCCAACACCATGTAATTAGAGCTAGAGTAATGACCATTTTTGACTATTTACTGTGTGCCTTGTGTGTGCTGCTAAACATTTTACAAACTCTTTCCCAATTTGTGCCTGAGGACAGTGAAACTGAGCTTAAGTGAGTTGTTCTTTTATGTAGGTTAGGAAGGGGTAGAGCTGGAATTCCAACTCAAGTCTTTCTGGGTCTTGAGCCTGGCTCTTAACTACTGCAGCAGCCTTTCTCAAAGTGAAGTGTGGTCTGCATTCCACTTGTATCAGAACCAGCAAGTCTGAAACCCATTGCACCATACATACGATTTACTCAAGGTTCTCAACCCTGGCTGTGCGTCGGAATCACCCGAAGAGACAATTAAATATATTGCTGTTCCGTTGTTGTTAGTTGCTGTCAAGGCAGCTCCTGCTCATGTTGACCTTAAGTATAATAGAAGGAAATGTTGCCTTATGCTGCACCATCTTCACGATCACTAGTCTGTTTGAGTCCATTGTTTTGGCTAGGTGCCTTCTAAAAATGTAGACCCGCAGATTGAGGTGTCTGTAAGGGTTCCCAGGCATTTACTTTTTTTTCTTTAATTGAACTTTAGATGAAGGGTTACAGAACGAACTAGTTTCTCATCAAACAGTTAGTACACACATTGTTGTACAACATTGGTTAACAACCCCACAACATGTCAACACTTTCCCTTCTCAACCCTGGGTTCCCTATTACCAGCTTTCCTGTTCCCATCTTCCAGTCTCTGCCCCAGCGCTGGTGCACCCTTTTAGTCTTGTTTTGTTCCATGGGCCTGTTCAATTTTTGGCTGAAGGGTGAACTTCAGGAGTGCCTCATTACTGAGCTGAAAGGGTGTCCTGGGGCCGTACTCTCAGGATTTCTCCAGTCTCTGTCAGGCCAGCAAGTCTGGTCTTTTTTTTTTTTTTTTTGAGTTAGAATTTTATTCTATATTTTTATCCAGCTCTGTCTAGGACCCTCTATCGCGATCCCTGTCAGAGCAGTCAGTGGTGGTAGCCTGGCATCATCTGGTTGTACTGGACTCAGTCTGGTGGAGGCTGTGGTAGATGTGGTCCATTTGACCTTTGGACTAATCTTTCTCTTGGGGGCATTTGCATTTTTAATAAGTTTCCTTGGTAATCTGGATGCTCATTCAGTGTTGAGAACCATTGTTATCTACTCACTAGAACCTGATCCTTCTAACTCCTATTTAGGGAGTTAATGAGCAGTATTATTGTTCAAATCACATTTTTCCATCATCTGTCACTTATTCCATCTTGCCATGAGTTCACAAAGACACCATGAGAAAGGTTGTCATGAGTGCTATGCCAAACCCACGAGGGTTCTAATGGAAAGACCAAAAGGAAGGCATGTCTCCCACCACTCGGCCTGATTTTGTGTCCCGAGTCAACATTTCTGAAGCAGGAGGAGTATGGGTAGCAGTAACCCAAATCCTCATTCTGGAGTTTTAGAGAATTGGAGGGACAAGGAAAGAAAAACTGAGAAATTTGGGAGAGGAAAAGTTCTATGGTGTAGGGAGCAGCTTTTGGCCCAGCACTGTGATCATCAAACTACCTTCACTCTCCTTCTTCCTTCGATATTAGTATATTTGAGGGGAATTGAAAATGGAATAGAAATACAAACAATAGCCCTAGCCAGCCAAAGATAAACTAACACTTGTAAAGGCATCGTTACATACATGAACTAATTTAGGCTGGTGGATTCGAACTGCCAACTTTTGGTTCTGCTGCCAGAACTCCCGTTTAGACCTTAGTACTTTGAAATACAGGTAATCCCTGACTTACGATGGGGTTCTGATTTGACAATTTCATTGTACTTTGGTTCTGACATAGATTGAATACCTCTTTTTTTTTTTTTAATTTAGTTTTCACTATTTAGAAAAATAAAAAACCAAACCCATTGCCATCCAGTCGATTCTGACTCATAGCAACCCTGTAGGACAGGGGACAAGAACTGCCCCATAGAGTTTCCAAGGAGCACAGCTGGTGGATTCAAACTGCCAACGTTTTGGTTAGCAGCCATAGCACTTCACTACTACACTACCAGCGTTTCTGTTTGCACTACTATTGCCTTTTATTTTCAGTATTTTTATAAATCCAATCTTTGTCTTTGAACATCTGAGAATGATAATATCATTAAATTACAACCTGCAGCTTTGTATGTAGTACATATTACTAATGATAACATGTTAAAAAAAAAAAGATGGTTGTAAATGCAGCTCGTCATAACTAGAATACATGGTAAATCAAGGACAACCTGTAGTGCTACAGTTATATGTTTCACTACACATATGGACGTTTGGTTTTATTTATAGAAAGTTACGATTTCCACATACATCACACAGGTTTGGTAAGTTGCCCAATTGACAGGGCGGAAATTTAATTCCCGCTCCTCTGACTAAAGAATGCCAAGAAAGAAGTTTTCTAATCAAGGCTCTCACATTTATAAATACTTTAAAAGCATTGTTATACCCTAAGAAGAAGCTTTTGAAAAAATTATAGATTCTTTGGAAGTGCGAAGAGATGTTCTCATCCCCATTTTTCTCATTTAATCTGTTGCAAAACTTAATGTTTTGCAAAACTTAACAGTCTCTTGGATTTTTAAAAATGTATTTCATAACCTAGAGGCCTTATGCCACTTCAACTCATGTAACTGTACACATTGCCCTATGATGACTGAAGGGCTTCCTGGGACATAGGTCTGTTGTTGATGTTGTTAGGTGCTGTCAAGTCAGCTCTGTCTCAAAGCAGTTCTACGTACAACAGAAAGAAACACTGCCCAATCCTGTGCCATCCTCACAATCTTTGTCATTCTTGAGCCCATCATTGCAGCCACCGTGTCAATCCATCTCATTGAGGATCTTTCTCTCTTTCACTGACCCTCTACTTTACCAAGCACGATGTCCTTCTTCAGGGACTGATCCCTCCTGATAACACGCCCGAAGAATGTGAGACACAGTCTCATCATTCTTGATTCTAAGGAGCATTCTAGTTGTACTTCTTCCAAGACAGATTTGTTTGTTCCTTTGGCAGACTATGATATATTCAGTATTCTTTGCCAACACCCCAGTTCAAAGGTGTCGATTCTTCTTCTGCCTTCCTTATTCACTGACCATCTTTCACGTACATATGAGGTGACTGAAAACACCATGGGTTGGGTCAGGTGCACCTTAGTCTTCAAGGTGATATCTTTGCAATCCATACTGAAGGCTGTGGTCTTTGAGTCATGGACTAGCAGTGCTAAAACTGGGAGAGTCTCAGGAAACCTGGAGGAGTTGATTAGCCTATTTGTTGTTCCAACTTGGACACAGAACTCAGCTATTTATTTCACGGGTCTCGTAAAAAATGATCTACCCACCAACATTTCATTACCCCATTTCAAGATCCAATTATTGTCTGCTTTGAATTTTTTGTTGATACCATTTGTTTTCATTAATGGGAGCATGCTGAATCATTGAGTGTACCTGAATTTTTGGTAGGTAGTATGGATTTTGTTTTTCTTACCTCCACATACAAGCCTTCCCTTAGAGTTCAGAGGAACATACCTTGTTCCACTAAATCTATCCTGAGAGTCCCCTGGGACATAGGTGTCCCAAAATAAAATTTTCACAATTTTTCACAATTTTTATTTTTCCTACCCAAAATGCACACACTTCATACAATACCTTATAAAAACAGTAATTTGTGGCATACTCCCATTTTTTTCAGTTTCAAACTGTCAAAAAGGCCCCTGCCTTGCAGCAACAAGTATTGTCAGTGGGAAAGCAGAGCAAATCTGACAGGCAGAAAATTCTGGTGGGCAACCCTATGTCCCCGTGGTCATAAATGGGTTATTTAAGCTACTCTGTTAAGATCTGAAGTGTTTTTGGGAAGTTTTTAATCAAATTTTATACAGGTCCATGCTTCTGTCTCTCCCCTTCCATTACTTTCTTCTTTATCCCTCCACCTTTCAGAAACAAATATAATTCTCTTGTCTTGTGTCCCCCTTCTTGAAGCTTTAGCACCAAGCACTTCATGGCCCCAAGGCTCAGCTTCTACTTCAAGTAAGCTTATCACAATATTCCTTGAAGAAAACACTGTGTTCTAGAGAGGAATGCTGGCGAACACAGTTTGTCTCGCCTTGTTAACTGTGTTTTTATAACCCGCCTTGTTCCAAAATGGTATGTTCTGTGAAGGGTCCTCTTCCTCTGCATCGGTGATAATCTCTCCCCATTCATTACACGGACCCGGATGTCCTTGCTACTTGGCACCATACATGAGGGCATGACAAGCTCTGCAGCCTAAGATAAATCACTTGGCTCCTCTGAGCTGAATGCCTCCTCTGAGAAAGGGGAGAGGAAAACAAAATACTTTCTGAGATCTCTTCTTACCCTGACATTCCATTGTATTCTGCACCAAATTGAATGCAATTGGTCATAATCTTTTACATGCAGCCTGGAGAACTCACAGTGACTTCCTTTAAATGTCTACCAATACAGAACAGGGAACTAGAAACAAGGTTGATCCTTAGATCTTTCCCAGCCATGATGTGACAATGGCCATTTGGCAAGCAGGTCATGTCCCATCATTCCCAGACGTCCCTGTTCTCCTGCTGTGGGGAAATATTTAAAGTTGTTTTTGAGTTAATTACTTAGAAAACAAAAAGATGTATCCACTTCCCTCCCTAATTTTGAAAGTGTTATAAGTAAGTAACTTATGCAGATTTCAGAATATTTGGGGGGGCGGGAACAGGACAAAAGTCACCAATAAACTCTCTATGTCAACACAGCTACTGTTAAACTTTTGGTGTATCTGGAAAAAAAAAAAAAGGTAAAAATATTACCATGCTGTTTTATAATCAGCTTTATTCACTTAGCAATAGATAAACTTTCTCATTTCATAATAAGATTTCCAGTGGCCTTATTACATTCCATTTTGTGGAGGTTGTTGTTGTTAGGTGCCGTCTAGTCAGTTCTGACTCATAGTGACCCTATGTACCACAGAATGAAACACTGCCTGCTCCTGTATCATGATCACGGTCGTTGTTATGCTTGAGCCCGTTGTTGCAGCCACTGCCTCAATCCTTCTCATTGAGGGTCTTCCTCTTGTACACTGACCCCTGTACTTTGCCAGGAATGATGTCCTTCTCCAGGGACTGATCCCTACTGACAACATGCTCAAAGTATGTAAGATGCAGTCTCGCCATCCTTGCTTCTAAGGAGCATTCTGGTTGTACTTCTTCCAAGACAGATTTGTTGCTTTTTTTGGCAGCCGGTGGTATATTCAATATTCTTCACCAACACCACAATTCAAAGGCGTCAGTTCTTCTTCGGTCTTCTTTATTCATTGTCCAGCTTTTGCATGAATATGATGCAATCGAAAATACCGTGGCTTGGGTCAGGCGCACTTTAATCTTCAAGGTAACACCCTTGCTTTTCAACATTTTAAAGAGGTCCTTTGCAGCAGATTTGCCCAATGCAAACCTTGACTTTTGATTTCTTGACTGCTGCTTCCGTGGGTGTTGATTGTGGATCCAAGTAAAAGGAAATCCTTGACAGCTTCAATCTTTTCTCCATTTATCATGATGTTGCTTATTGGTCCAGTTGTGAGGATTTTTGTTTTCTTTTATTTTTTTGGTTTTATTTTGTGGATAGTAATACTTAATTTAACTAAATTTCTCTGGCTAGATGTTAGGGTTTCCCCCAGGTTTATATAAGCATAAAACCAAAGTAAATAAATGAATAAAACCAAACCTGTTGCCACTGAGTTGATTCCAACTCATAGTGACCCTATAGGACAGAGTAGAATTGCCCCATAGGATTTCCAAGGAACACCTGGTGGATTCGAACTGCCGATCTTTTGGTTAACAGCTGTAGCTCTTAACTACTATGCCATCAGTGTTTCCTATATAAACATAGATCTAATGCATTAATTTTTTACCAGATATTTTGAATTCTGATTACTTTCTTACCAGATGTTCTTAGAGGTGCATTCCTAGGGTACAGAAGTTGTAGAATTTAAGGGTTTTTAATGTGGATCGCCAAATTGTCTTCTAAAAAGTAGTCTCCATTTACACACCCATTAGCAGGATATGAAAGTGACTCCTTCTTGCAGCTCTGCCAACAATCAGCTGTGGCCAGTGATCACATTGACCCAGGGCGTTGGGCAGTGGCAAAGTCCATTGTGACAGCAGAATGCTAATGTTGTTCTTTGATAATGAGGTGTTTATCATACATCTGAAAATAGAACAGAAAAGTAAGCAGTGACATTGGTCATTTGGGGTCAGAGTCATCCAATGAGTATTAGAGTGCCTAAACATACATCAGGGATTCTTAACCTGGTGATTATGAACCTTACCCCAGACTCGTATCCCATGTAATATAAGTGTATGCTCTAACCTGAACAAATACATTTAAGCCGATGGCCATGGCTGCCCTTAGAAAACCTGGGAATAAATAACTAAAAATCAGTTGCAGTCAAGTTGATTCTAACTCATGGTTACCACATGTGTGTCAGAATAGAATTCTGCTCCATAGGCTTTTCAATGACTGAGTTTTTGAAAGTATATCACCAGGCCTTTCTTCCAAGGTACCTCTGGGTAGACTTGAAACTTCAACTTTCAGTTAGCAGCCAAGTGTGTTAACCATTTGAATGACCCAGGGACTCCTGAGAATAAATGAAGGATTTATGAAAAAAGGAGCAAAGGGGACTTGCTTGTAGTGAGTGAACTTGCCATATGAATCAATTAATTTCATCCTTAAGTAATGTAGCCTGGGCATTTTTTGTACCCATTTTACCAATGAGGAAACTGAGAATTCAGAGAAAGTCTGTAAGTTCCCCCATGATCATGCAGCTAATTAAGAACAGGCCCTGGTTTTTCTGACTCTAAACCAGTGCCATTTCTGTTATTAAACACAGGCTTTCTCAGAAGAGAAGAAAAAAGGCTGGGATTAAACCTAAAGCAAAAATATAATTTTAGGTTAACAGCATACTGCCTGGAGCATAGTAGGACCTGAAAGCATTTTTGTTGAGGGTGTGAATAAGTGGCCTATATGCCCCTTTCATCCTTGATTTCAAGTGACCTAAGCAATGAGGAAGGGCTTGGTTGGGATTTCTCCTCCACAGAGTTGTTTGGTCCCAGCCTTCACCCTTTAATTATGGTCTCTACTTTCTCTTCACTCCAAATCAGTTCAAAATAGCTGACAGAGGTTTTGTGGGCCATTTCTGGGTGGGAGAGGCAGGCTGAGGAGATGTGATAGGCTGAATGGTATGAACTTTTTGGTTTGATAAGGTATCATATGAGTAATTTCATGTGGCTCACCCTAATAGTTTAAATCTAGAACGCTGGAGCTTCTTTCTACTTTGAAGATTTATGAGGGAAATGACCCATTTCCTCTTCCTGATGAACGTCTTCTTTTTGGGCACTTTTGATCTTCTTCTCTAAAACTGCACCACATACCGCTTTCTCCTCTTCACTTGATGGGGAAACCATTCTTTCCATTGCTAAACCCAAACATTTTAGAAAAAATTTTGGAAATAGATAACGGTTATTGTTGCATCACATTGTGAATATACTGAATTTCACTGAATTGTTCACTTTTAAAATGGTTAGTTTTATGTTATGTGAATTTCACCTCAATTAAAAAAAATCTTATAGACAGCATTTCCACCTTCTGTAAAGGAGGGTCAAGGCCAAGTTTCGTTTGCTATTGATGTAATAGCATTTTGCATAGTCCACCATTCAATTGTTGGCTGCCTTGGACAAAGGTTGGGGAAGGGGGAAATGGGAGTAACATTGACAGAGGTGTGGGGGAAGATCCAGAGGAGTCCAACCAGGTCAGCATGCAGCATGGCGCCTGTCATGAGGATTGGGATAAGGACCAGGACTCTAATCCCTAGGGTTGGGGGAGAATGAGAGAAACAAGGAAGAGGGCAAGGTATGCCAGAACAAGGCAAGGTATTTAGATTTAGGAATAAGCTACAGCCTCAGAAGTTAGATGTAGGGCCCACAGTGGGAGCAAGTCTAGTATTGAACTAGATGAGAAATCTAGAGACCTAAAGGGATTTGGGCTCTTTTAACTTTTCCTAAGGTGATTGTTCTAGAGTCTGGGGCAAGATGAGCTGTAGTGTGTCAAGAGGCTTAGCTGCATATTGGGGTAGTGGTTGAGTAGCAGGGATACCAGGGTATAGGAGTAAATAGGCTGATGTATGGGCTCAGGCATACTAAATTCACAAGTTTTTGAAAGTTTGCCTTGATTCATTCACCCAATATATATTCAGCTCCTTTTCTGAACCAGGTACCGTGGTAGTTGTTGAAAATAGAGCAGTAGATAAGATAGATAAATTGTCTTTGTGGAGCTTCTATCCTAATGCAGGAGAAAGATTATATGGTGCTAGTGCTGTGAAGTAAATACATAGGGTGGTGGACTAGACAGTAACTGGGGGAGGCCCATTTTAAACAGAATAGTCCTAGGACAGTTGATTAGAGAACTGCAGGAAGGGGATAAACCAGCTCCATAAAAAGCTGAGGCAGAGCAGGCCAGGCAGAGGAAAGACAGGTTAGCATGTTCTGGATCAGAGAAATGAAAGGAGGCCAGTGTGGGAGGAGAGACAGGAGGAGATGAGTCATAAGATATGGGAACCAGGTAGCATGGGTAGGGTCTTGTAGGCCCCACTAAGAAGTTTGGGCTTTATTCTAAGCACAATGGAAAGATATTGTAGAATTTTCAGTGGTAATCAGATTTCACTTTAAAATTTCATTTTGACTGCTTTCTGGGAATTGTAGATGGGCAACTTATCAGCCCTTTGGGGAACTCAAAATCAGGTCTTGACTCTTTGAGAAATCTCCTAGAAAACGCAGTCAGCGAGGAATCCTACTCTTAACAAAATCTAAAATTCATATTGAGATGGAATCCTGGACAGAATTTATTGAGAGCTATTTGGGTATGTCTTTCATGAAGACTGTAAAGGAAATGGAATTCCCGGGTGGTGCCAACAGTTAGCCTACCCTGCTGCTAACCAAAAAGTCAGAGGTTCAAGTTCACCAGAAGTACCTTAGAAGAAAGACCTTGCAATTTGCTTCTGAAAAATTGGCCACCGAAAACCCTATGAAGCACAGTTCTACTTTGACACACATGGGGTTGTCATGAGTCAGAATTGACTTGATGGCAACTAGCTTGATTTTTGGTATAAAGGAGATGGAGAAACACATGTTTTGAGAAGTACCCCAAAAGTTCACACACACTTTAATTAAATTAATTCATCACTTATTCATTTAATTAATTCATTCTTTTACATAATATATATTTATCAGCCCCTTCTCAGTGCCAGAAACTGTGCTCTGTCCAGGGAGTTCAACAGGGAACAAACAGATAGGATCTCTGCCCTCTTGAAGCTTGAAGTCTCATCAGTTTTAGTAGCCTACTACTAAACCACCTGGAAGTATGTGGAGGGGCAATGAAACTTGACATGGAAAAGTCTCAGGTGCTCCCAGGAGTGGCAGCTTGATAAATACCAGTTGATAAGCGAATGATGTTGAACATGTCATTGATTTCTCTAGGCCTGTTTCTTCCTTTGAACAGATGAGGAAAAACTGGGACAGGGGCCATAAACTCAGAGTAGCTGATGCCCCAGACTTCTTTCAGTTTTGAAATTCTATCACATAGAAGTTGGTGGGGAAGTCTATATATAAATGGATGAATCAGGCTGACACCACCCGAGCAATTTTAATATCACTAAGAGTAGGACAGACAGACATTGTATGCTCCCTGAATGGTACAATAAGGCAGATATTGCATGACCTGTGAAGTTTTCTTGAAAAAAAAAAAAAAATTGACCAAGGGTCTAGTCAAGCCCCTAGGTCTACCCTCCAGTTTACAGGAAATAATGAGGATGGAGTAACATGTTGAATGTTTCATGGGGAGAAAGAATGCAATCAGCCAAATCTTAATGTGGGCAATTCCGCAGGACAAAAGACCTGGTTTCTTCAACAAATGAATGATACAGAAAAGAGCCAGGGTTTGGGTGGGGGCCTATTAGATTAAATAAAAAAAAAAAAACTTGAAAGATGTTTCAACCAAAAGCAATGTCGAACCTTGTCTGAATCTTCATTCAAACAAACTGAATATAAAAAGAATTTTTCAGATAATTAAAGAAACATGAACACACACTGGGTATGAGACGATATTGGTATTATTGTTAAATTATTGTTAGCTGGTGTCAAATGAGCTTTGACTCATGGCAACCCCATGTACAACAGAATGAAACGTTGCCTTGTTCTGCACTAGCTTCACAAACTTTGGTATGCTTGAGTTCATTGTTGTGGTCATTGTATATCCTGAGAGCCTTCCAACCTGGGGGACTCATCTTGCAACACTATATCAGACACTATTCTGTTGTGATCTGTAGGGTTTTCACTGGCTAATTTTTTTAAGTGGATTGCTAGGCCTTTCTTCCTAGTCTGTCTTAGTCTGGAAGATCCACTGAAACCAGTCTACCATGAGCGACCCTGCTGGTATTTTAAATACTGATGGCATAGCTTCCAGCATCATAACAACACGCAAGCTGCTACAGTACAACAAACTGACAGATGGGTGGTGTATGGATGATATTAAGGAATTTTTATCAGTTTTGGTAAGAGTGTTAATGACATGGCCTTACTAAAAAAAAAAAAAAGGCCTCAGGTGTTAGAGATAAATTGTGATAAAACCACTTGACACAAAGTAAATGCTGTGAATCCTGTTGTTACAGGTAAATGATAAGATTCCCAGGATTTCCTTTAAAATCATCTAATAAAACAAGGAAATGGTGTTGAACATGAAGGGCACAGAGGAAACAAAACCGAGAAAATGTATATAATTGTTGAAGGCAGGTGATGGCTAACGGGGGTTCATTATACAGTTCTTTCTACTTTTGTGCATGTTAAAAATTTATAATGGACACTTAAAAAATATCTATCATGTTTTGGTATATTGAATTTTATTTTCTGAGATGCTCTGAGTATTTACATTCTTTTTAGGGGTCTCAATTTAAAAAAGAATTCTACTGCAGCCCCCCTAGTAACATGAGCTGTCATGATATGAAATTGAGCATAAGGTAGGCCCAGGCTTGAGGGTAAGGTCATGACCCTCTCATATGTTATACAGGTATCCTTGTGGTGTGAGAAAAATACACAAAATTGTGTATATCAGTGGTCCTTATCACTGCCTCCACCTTAGAACAATTAAAGTACTAATGCTCAGGCCCCACCCTAAAGCAATTGAGCCAGAATCTATGAAAGTGGGTCCCAGGGGGTAATATTTGGGCGGGGGGGGGGGGACTCCCTATTGTTGTTAGCTGCCATAGAATCAGACCCAACTCATGGTGACCCCATGTGCAACAGAACGTAATGCTGCCAGGTCCTGCACCATCCCCATGACTGGGTACAGATAGTACTCTTGTGACCCACAGGGTTTGTGTTGGCTGATTTTTGAAAGCAGATCACCAGGACTTTCCTCCAAGTCCATCTTAGTCCGGAAGTTCTGCTGAAACTTATCCAGCATCATAACAACACAAGCCTCCACTGACAGACAATGGTGGGTGCACCTGAGGTGCATTGGCTGGAATTGGACCCGCATGGAAGGCAAAGATTCTACCACTGAACCACCAATGCCTCATTGGGTGATTCCAATGTATAGTCAAGGATGAGAAAAATTAGTAGAGGAACCACCTGGCACAAAGTAGGCGCTCACAAAATGCTGACTGAAAATGAATCTGTAACTAGTGACCCAATATGCTGTCTTTCAGCGATTTGATAAAGCCTTTTATGGAAAAGAACTTAACACATAACCTTGTCTCCTTCCCAACCAGGGGATCCAACTCGTAGAGGTTATCAACATGGTTCTTGAGCCTTTGCTAGACAGGCACACTTATGCCCAAGAGGGTATTGTGGTGGCTGTTAGCAAGAGCCTCGAAAGATAAGAACAGTTTCAAAAATATTTTTGGGGCATCACAAAAACTGCATTGTAACACAACACTCTTTGGAATAACATTAAAGAAAAGTGAATTATGCCCGTTTATCAAAGGGAAAATGAAAGCCCCTTGGACACAAGTTTTATGTTGAAGCCAAAGCCCTTAATTAAATTGACAATAAAAGATACGGTCCTTCTAAGAACTGAGGAGTGATAGGCAGCCATTTGCAATCTCGGTATATGGCTGCTGGTATTTAACTCTCTGTTTCACTTTTGGTATGTTGAGAAAGGACAGATTTTCATAATCATTAGTGAGAAATGGAATCTTTCCACTGATTCAGTCAACTAAATGTGGAGTGTAAACAGCTTCACGTATCTCCCTTCTCTCCTGTCTCTGGGTTGGAATTTGGACAGAATATGCACAGGGCATTCATTTCAAACAGATCAGCAGAAAACAAATACTCTAAACTTGCACTGCAAATAAATCTTCCATGTAGTGATAGAACAAATGATCCTAACCCTTTAGTGAAGGGGAACATCTTTTTCTTTCACTCAGCTAGAGTGAGTTGTAGAAGCATCGGGTTGCGAGATTTAGAAAATAAAAATACATAACAGTGGTTAAATTAAAATTCATACAGATATTCACAAATACTGCAAATATGTACAAATACTGCCTAGGACATGCTTATACTTCTTGTATTATATAATTTACTTATTTCTCATGTTTATTGTTTACTTTCTGTCTCCACCTTCACTGTCATCCCACTCTTCAATTCCCCATAGAATATAAACTGCACAAGGGCAAAGGTCTTCATCTGTATCGTTCACTAATACAACTCAAGTGTATTCAAGTCCTAACAATAGTGCCAGGCACAGGGTAGGTACTCAATACATATGTGTAGAATGAATAAAGGAACGAACCTAATCCAGTGCTCCAGGAGTGATAAACATCAAGTCAATTTGGTAGGAAAGAAGGGATTTGCCAATCTTGGCAAATACATAGCAATCTAACTCTCCAGTTATGCACCCAGGTCAGAAACATGATTCTTTCCTTTTGAACCTGGTCAAGGCTCACTAGGCAGACGTTATAAATCAATGGAAGGTATCCTGAGATTCAAAACTTCTACTCTAGTCTTGCATATGATACAGAATTTAGGATATCAACCCAGGTGTGCTGTAACCAAAGAGTACCTGATGCCTTGTCTGGGGGGTGGTGGCGGTAGCTGGAGGTTGGAGTATGACTTAAGTGGCAGATGGCATCAAGATGGAGGTGATGGACATTGAAAGAGAGATAGAGCAATGTCTAAAACAAGATTATTGTTGCTAGGTGCTGTTGAATCGATTCTGACTTATAGGGACCCTATGTACAACAGAACCAAACACTGCCTGGTCCTGTACCATCCTCACAATCAAAACAAGATTAGATCCATATATTTTACGCCTTTTCTTGGAATGAGGAACCTTAGTTACCTGGTCCAAAATCAAAGGGTGGATCATGGGCTGATGATACGTATATAATCATGAGGTATCTTTTAATTTATTTTTGTTTTGTATCAGCTGTTCTTTTCCTTCTGGACTAGGTGCCTCTCAAAGTCACTGTCCAATCACCAATGTCACGGAGTCCTCCAGGTGTGGGCTCTGAGCTCTCTATTGACTTGAGCTTCTTCCTCAAATGTGAACAGCATTGATATGGGTCCCAGAGATACCCAATGCCCTCTGCCAAATTGCCATATAGTTTTCTTTCTTTCTTTTTTTTTAATGTGCTTTTTTTATAGGCAAAGTTTACAGAGCAAATTAGTTTCTCATTAAACAATTAATACACAAATTGTTTTGTAACATTGGTTGCCAACCTCATGATGTGTCAACACTTTCTCCCTTTCCCAACCCTGGGGTTTCCCATTTCCATTTGTCCAGTTTTCCTGTCCTTTCTTCCTGCCTTCTCTTCTTTATTTCTGGGCTGGTGTGCTCATTTAGTCTTGTATACATCATTGAAATATGTGTGTTATTGTTTGTTTTGCAGGCCTATCTAATCTTTGGCTGAAGAATGAACTGCAGAAATGACTTTGGTACCATTAAAAGGGTGTCTGGGGGCCATACTCTCAGGGTTTCTCTAGTCTATGCCAGACCAGGCCAATAAGTCTGGTCCTTTTGTGTGCGTGTGTAAGTGTGAATTTTGTTATGCATTTTTCTTCCATTCTATCTGGGACCCTCTATTGTGATCCCTGTCAGAGCATCAGCGGTAGTAGCCGGGTACCATCTGGTTGTTCTGGACTCAGTCTGGTGGATGCTGTGGTAGCTGTGGTCCATTAGTCCTTTGGACTAATATTTCCTTTGTGTCTTTGGTTTTCTTCATTCTTCTTTGTTCCAGACAGGGTGAGACCAGTAGCTATATCTTAGATAGCTGCTCACAAGCTTTTAACACCCAGATGCTGCTCACTGAAGTAGGGTGTAAAACATTTTCTTTATAAACTATGTTATGCCAATTGAGCTAGATGAACCCCGAGACCATGGTCCCCAGCCCTCAGCCTAGTAACTTGGTCCCTCAGGGAGTTTGGATGTGTCTATGAAGCTTCTATAACTTTGCCTTGGTTCCATATGATTTTCTAAGGAATAAGTATTAGCAGTATTTTGACCGATGCTATTGAGAGATGGAGAATAAGCTAAGATTAGCTATGGGTGGGAATGTGTGCCATTTCCAGAGACAGCAAGCAGAGCTAATGCTTCCAGAAGGCTCTGTTTGAAAGGCTATTTCTTAACTTTAACTTAAACAAAACAAAACAAAACAAAAAAAACCAGCATGTGATGAAAGCAGAACAAAAGGTGGAACCCCAAATTAACACCTGGGACTATCTTCTCTTGGGATCTCGAGAAGAGCACAGATCCTTGGGAATGTCCCTCTTTGCCAGAGACCTTGTATGTTTACTTAACTGTCCAGCTGAGGGTTCACCCTGACATTTCAGCAACTAGGCAGAGTGTGTGAATTTACGGTGACAATTCAGACACCAGAAAGGGAGAGCTGCCCAACAGGGAGGCAGGAAAGACTGTTCAGGAAACCTGTGCTTTTCAGGGCTTTTTTTTCCCTCTTTCATCACAAGATGCTGGTGACTGAACTCTTATCCTGTGGTTTTACCCGTGATGACTGTGCAGAAGTCAGAAACAAGCAGTTCCTGCCCTCTGGGAAGGGGCAAAGAGGCCTGGGGAGGGGAAGAGGGGTGAGAATGACACAGGAAAAAGGCAAAGGACGATTCGTGTCAAGAGAGTGTTACTCTGAAAGGGGGAGAGAAGTAGGAAAAGATGGTTTAGTGGCACGAACTTCTTCTATGCATATGCATAGAGAATTTCTGCACAGATCTTCCAAAACCTTTTTAGCATTGGTTACCTCCTTGGATAAGGTCCCTGGGTAGCGGAAAAGGTTCACACTAGGCTACTAACCTAAGGTTGGCTGTTCAAACCCAACAGGTGGCAAGGCAGAAGAAAGGCCTGGCGATCTGCTTCCATCAAGCTTATAGCCAAGATAACCCTGTGGAGCAGTTCTACTCTGTAACACAAAGAGTCACCATGAGTTGGAATTACTTGCTGATAACGAGCTTGTTTTTTGTTCTTTTTTTACCTCCATGGAGCTGGATGGGACAGCTAGAAAAGGATGACAGGGTGACGGAGATGTTTGCTTTTCAGTTTATAACTCTCTGCACTGCTTGGTTATCTTATCTTGTGTATCTATTTTTTGTTTTTATTTAAAAAAAAAAAAAAAGAAATTAAAACAACCTAAATCACAGGGGCTTTATCTACTCTCCCTTTATTCTCTATGCTCCAGCCAAAAGAGTCTTTGCTTACCAGCTGTGTGGCCTTTGGCAGATTGTTTAACCTCTCTATGGCCTATTACATCATCTGGAAATGGGGTGAATGATAGTGTCTCCGTCATGGGATGGCTGTGTTCGATGAGATAAGATTTTACCCATTTTATCTGTTAAATACTGCTGGGTACTAGTAACAGTGTTAAATACTGGTAACCATATGGACTCAATAAATCCTAGCTATGACTGGTGCTATCCAAGTCCTGCCCTAACACAGAATTCAGCATTTCAGCTAGTTTGTCCCAAAGACAGTACCTAGTGGTCATGTCAAGTGACAGCAGCAGCTGTCTCATGGGCTGTTCTCCCTGGTCCCATGGTTGGGGCTGTGATGGACGATGATGCACGGCGGATGGATGGCTCCTGACTGTCCAGTTCATCAGAAGGAGAAAAAGAACAGCTGCTCGGGACTGGAGCCAGAGGAACAGGCAGAAGGCAAGGTTGATGGGGTCACAAACACACCTGTCATCATCTTAGTAGAATAAATAGTCTCCCTTTGGTCATGTCCTGAATATATTTCAGATAGATCTGAAAAGAATGGAAAATGTGGAGTGGCCCAAGTGGTAAACAAGAAAAGAAGGGAACTTGATTAAAATGCAGTGTCCCTTGCTCTTTCCTACCAAATTGAAAAAACCAAACTAGTTGCTGTCAAATTGATCCTGACTCCTGGCGACCCCATGTTTCTCAGAGCAGAACTGTGATCTATAGGGTTTTCAACAGCTGTGACCTTTACAGAAGTAGATCACCAGATCTTTCTTCCAAGGTGCCCTTGGGTGGATTTAAACCACTAACCTTTCAGTGAGTAGCCAAGCACTTAACTACCTGCACCACCCAGGTACTCTACACTCTCCTACCAGAATCCCATGGATTTATTCGCCTTTCCAATGACGGTGTCTAGGGCTGGAAAGATCTTAGACAATGAGTTTAGAATCATAAACTCATTGCATATGAGGACTGAAGGGAATCGCGCAGATCAATTTGATAGTACCTCAAGTAACAGAACATGATTCAAACTAAATTCTGTAACTAGGACATTTATTATCTCATGTATTGAGAACTCCAGCAGTAAGGTGGACTTCAAGCTTTGCTGATCCATTAGCTCAACAATGCCATAAAGTCCAGGCTGTCTCCATCTCTCTGCTCTATCAACCTTGGTGTATGAATTGTGTGTCCTTAGACTGGTTTCCTCATGTGGTCACAGGTGTTTGTCAGCAGCAAGTAGGGCAACATGCTTTCTTGTTTCCAAGCAATGAGGCAAGAAGAGAGAGAGAGAGAAAAAAAAAAAGAGAGAGAGAGAGAGAACCTCTCCTCCAACTATGGAATGAAAAGTCCTTCTCTGCAGTCCTACTGAGCCAATTTAGTGTGTGTGCTCACCCCTGGACCCAAAAGAGTGGCCAGGTGAATGCACTGAGCTGATCGTCTTTAGCCTGAGAATTTAAAACAATCATTAGCAAGGAGGATGAAATGATTAGCTTAGACCAGGTTTTTCAACCTTGGCAATATTGGCATTTTGGGTCAGATAATTCTTTGTCACGAGAGCTGTCCTGTGAATTATAAAATGTTTGACCTTTATGCATTAGGCAAAATCACCCTCATTTTAGAACTACTGGCTTAGACCAGTCATCTGGGGGTAGAATGGATATCGGGGACTAAATCACCATGTCATTGCCCAAGTGTGTGCCATGATGTGACCATTCATCAGTGGCTACTCTGGATGGGGTGTTCTGCTAGGCACCAATGATATAATAGAAAAAAAAAAAGTTACCTTTTCAATCAAGGACGTTATTGTAGTGAGGAAGGCAGATATTAAACAATCCCACCATTAATTGTTTTATTTCACTTTTGATAAGTGATATAAGGGGTTATGAGGGTATAACTGTGGGAACAAATTGCTGGTCTAGAGAGGAATCTCCAAAGAAGAGGGACATTTGAACTGAGCTCTGAGAAAGAAGTAGGAATTAGCTAGGCGAAGAAGAGAAAGAAAGACACACCAGGAAAACAGACAGCATGCATAAGGGCTGGAGATACAAGAAGAGTGGCACCCTCGGGGAGCTAAATGAGAGTCCATGTGGGACAGTACCAAGAGTGAGGGGGAATGTGCACAGAGGCTAGGCTGGGAGGACGTCTTGCAGACCATATTAAGGATTACAGTTTTTATCCTAAAAGCACCAGAAAACTAACAATGGCTTTTTTTTTTAATTGAGGTTAAATTGACATAACATAAAATTAACCACTTTAAAGTGTACAATCCAGTGGCATTTAGTACATTCATGGTGGTGTACAACCACCACTTCTATCTAGTTCCTAAGCATTTTCAGTACCCCAAAAGGGAAGCCCACACCCATTAAGCAGTTGCTTGCTGTTCTCCCCTCTTCCCAGCCCCTGGCAACCACCAATCTGCTTTCTGTCTGTGGATTTACTTATTCTGTCTATGTCATATATATAAACTGAATCACACAATATGTGACCTTTTGTGTCTGTCTTCTTTCACTTCTCATAATGCTTTTGAGGTTTACCCTAGCATGTATCAGTACATCATTTTTTTTTTTTTTGGCTGAATAATATTCCATTGTATGTATATGCCATGATTTGTTTATCCAGTCATCCATTGATGGGCATCTGGGTTGTTTTCACCTTTTGGCTATTGTGAACAGTGCTGCTATAAACACGCCTGTAGATGTATTTGAGTACCTGTTTTCAATTCTTTTGGATATATGCCAACCAAAGGGTTTTAAGTAGAGGATAATTTTAGGGGCTCTATAAAGAAAGGATAGGAGCAGTCTAGGTGGGGAAGCCGAGGGGCCAGTTCTTGCAGTGGAGCAGGTGACAGATGATGTCAGTTTCACCTGGGGTGGTAAAAGTAGACAGAGAGAAAACATGGGTTGATTTGAGTGCTATTTAGAAGTTAAACTAGGTAGACCCTGGCACTGAAGTACATATGGGGGTAAGAAAAGGGAGATATCAAGGATGACTCATAGGTTTCTCGGTTTGTTCAGTTCAGTGGATGGTATTGCCTTTCCTGAGATGAGAAATACTGGTGACAAATCAAATTGTAGAGGGAAGATCATTTCCTGGATATGTTGAGTTTGAGGCCCATGTGAGACATCCAAGTAAAAATGTCAAGTAGGCAGCGAGAGATAAAGGTACATTGTTCAGGGAAGAATACTGGGCTGGAGAGAGTAATTAGAGCCATGGGTATGGCGAGAGCTCATCTTGAGAGACTCTGACATTTAAAGGTTGGATAGAAAAGAATGAGCCTCGGAAAAAGTAGGAGGGATTAGGAGGAGTAGGAGGGGTTCCAGGAGAGGGTTGTGTTCCTTCAACCAAGAGAGGAAAGCATTCTGAGAAGGAGGAGTGGACCAGCAGTACTATATGCTGTTGAAAGGAGATGGAAGGTAAGGACTAAAATATTATCCTTTGGATGTAGTGACTTGGAGGTCACTGGTGACTCCAGCAAGCACTGTTTTGGAGGTGATGAGTATTGGGGTCAGAAGCTGAGTTGGAGAGGCTTGAGCAACGCATGGGAGGAGAAGATGTGGAACATAGAGTCAATTCCCCTTGGAGAAATTTGACTGTGAAGGGAAGCAGGGAGGAGAGGATAGCTGGAGGGAGAAGTGAAAACAAGGAGGAGTTTTTCTTTAGGATGAGAGACACTTGACCATGTTTAAATGGTTAGTGGGGAGTTGGGAAAGGGGACAGAGTTTTGAAAATGCAGGAGAGAGAGAAATGGAAATGGATAGTACAAGGCTATTAAAAAGGCAGGAGGGAATGGAATTTAGACACATGAGCTGTAGAAAGAAGAGGCACCTTTGCTTTTGTAACCAGAGAGAAGAAGGAGAGATGTAAAAGGCAAGTGGACTTACAGAGTTTGTGGCAGGAAGTTGATAGCATTCCTGTTTGAACGCTTCTTTAGTTCCTGCAAAATAGGAGGCTCAGTGTCTACACAAAGGGTAGGGGAGAGCTTCCATGGTCAAATGTATTTGGGAAATGCTGTGTTAAAGTTAAACAGTTGTCCTCACAACGGGACTTTTCAGACTCTTTAATACACAGGATTTCATTGTGAATGTCCAAGAAGGGCATTGAGGAAATAGCATGTCTCAAACTTATTAGACCCCAGAGCTCTTTATGTATACAGCAGCTCATGGAAGCAATGTTTCCCAGCACACACTCTGGAAACACTGAGCAGGATCAGCCCCTTCATTTTATGGTGGAAGAACTGAAACCCAAAGATGGGAAGGAACTGGTAGGAATCACTTGGCTGGATTAGCAACTGTGGAGGGCACTTTGACAGGGACTGCAGGGGGCTTCCCTAGAACTTAGCTTTGGTGCTAACAGCCCACTCAGTTTTGTTTGTACTCTACAACCCCAGTCACCGGTCATAACTAGGACAACTGGGGTCTACTTTGAAATATGAAATTAGGCCGACAGACAGCCATTAAGCTTTTATGTGTGGCATGAAAGAGTATATGGGATCCTTGGGTGGTGCAAATGGTTAATGCACTTGGTTGCTATCCAAAAGGTCAAGGGTTCGATCCGCCCACAGGCACCTTAGAAAAAAATGCTTGGTGATCTACTTAAAAAACAAAACAAAACAAAAACAGCCACTGAAAACCCTATAGCGCACAGTTCTACTCCGACATGCGTGAGGTTGCCATGAGTTGAAGTTGGCTTGATGACAATTGGTGGTGGGGATGAATGAAAGACTATGAGGCAGGACTCAAAATCTATAGGCTCGGAGTTCAGCCTGCCTAAAAGCCATCACATAACTGGCTTTGTGTCCTCAGGCAAGTTACTTAATTTCTCTGTGTTTCAGTTTCCTCATTTGTATAAAGGTGACAGTCATGGCATCCTTATCACAAAGAATTGTTGTGGTGATTAAGCAAAATAATACTTATGAAGGGCTTAGAATAGGGCCTAATGCAGGTAAATTCGCCTTTGTTTTTAGCTGCCATTGACTAAGTCCCTGACTCATGAAGACTCCATGCACAAAGGGGCCAAACGCTGCCTGATCCTATACCATTGCTATGATTGGTTGGAGAAAAGACCATTGCGATTTACAGGGTTTTCACCAGAAGTATATAGCCAAGCCTTTCTTCCTAGTCCATCTGAGTCTGGAAGCTGTGCTGAAACCTGTTCAGCATCATAGCAACATGCAAACTTCCATTGATAGATGGGCGGTGGCTGAGCATTGGAGGGGAATTGAATGTGGGTCTCCCACAAGGAAGGTGAGAATTTTACCACTGAACCACTAATGCCTGATATTCCTGGGAGAAGTGGGGCAGCCATGTTCCATCCCATAAATCAAGCACCCAAAAAAGCTACTCTGACAAAGGAAAGAAAAATGAACAGGTGTGTTGAGCGAGGTAGAGAAGAATAATTGAGAAAGTGTAGTCTTTCCAGAAGCCTGGATCTGTCTTCGGAATCTTTGAGATGTGTCCCTGTGTCCTTATTATAGATCCCAGTTAGTGCAGTCTTAAAGTGCTTGACTGCTAACTGAAAGGTTGGCGGTTTGAAACCACCAGTGCTTCCATGGGAGAAGTATGTGGTAGTCTGCTTCTGTAAAGATTTACAGCTTTGGAAACCCTATGGGGTCACTATGAGTCAGAATCACCTTGATGGCAGTGGGTTTGGTTTTGGGTTTGATTAGTTTAAGCTAGCTCTGACTCGCAAACAAAGGAATAAAATGAGCATGGTGGCCGAGACAAGATTTGAACCTGAGTTCCCTGGCTTCTAGTCCATCACTCCAATTATTACCTTGCATAGTTTGTTTAGGACCTGGATGTAACTAAGCGAGAAAAATCTCCTCCCAGAGAAAGAAAAGCAGATCTTTGCAGCAGGCAGCAGATTGTATCTGGGATTAAGTTAAGTGTCCCTGGTTTCAAAGAGCCAGACTCTTGAACTTCCAGCTGCTGCAGTCCATGCCTCACTGCCAAGCTGCTGAAGATGTGGCACAGAATCAGGGCAGTGGGGCTCTGAAAGCATTTCAGTTCCTCCCTGTAAGATTTTTAACTTGGTGGTTAACGTATGACATCATCTAGAAATCGAAGCAATGGATAATCTTTGTTGCTGATTCTGAGTTTGCCATGAACATCCATAACTCCAAGCTTTGGCATGTGTACTTCTTTCTGCCTGGAATGTTCTACTAGGGATTTGAACTGGTTTGAACTGGGTCAAAACCAGAACAGACCTGAATTTTTAAAATTTGGGTGATCTGGAGCAATAACCGGGATGGGAAAAACTATGGGTAGAAGCCCTCGAGTGGGAAACTCAGAAAAGGCATAGTGAGCCCTTTCAGGAGCCTGATGCAGGCGATTGGATTATTGGCAGGACTGTAGAGAGTGACACACATTCAAAGCTGTGTAGTCGGCTGTCATCTTTGAGTGGGATACCAACGTTTCCGACTGCTCAAAATCCTCTGGGGAAGAGATTTGGTTGCTATGCAACGTGTGTGCTGCCCTTGTTTTCTAATAAGGTGACTAAGTTTCTAGCAGAGGTTCCACCTGTAATTTTTCCTCTTCCAGTTGTGGTTCCAGTTCACCTAAATTTTAAAAATTTGGATCTGTTCTGATTTTACTTCCTCAGCTGTGACTGTACCAGGAAGAACCAGTTTGAAGCCCTGTGTTCTATCCTTTCTTCCTTGCCTGTGGAGGGCCTACCCTGGTAGACCTCAAACTTTAGTGAGCTGGAGAATCATCTGGGGAGCTTGTTAAACTGCCACTTTTCTGGGACCCTTCTGGGATTCAGACTCAGTTGGTCTAGGGCGGAACCCAGGAGTCTTTCTGTTTAACAAGCATCCCACGATATTCTTACGTAGGAAATTCAGGCACCAATCTTTGGAAACACTCCATACTTTTTATAAATTCAGACCTTCTGGAAAAAACCCTAGGACTGAGGAATGTAAGGAGTGATTTAAAAAACAATTTTGATGTTAAAAGTTAAAGTCGTCATCGGTGTCACTGAATTGTACAGATGAAAAAGATCTTGAATTGGTGAATGTTGTGTTATATATATTTTTGCCACAATAAAAATAGAAATTAAAGTTGTGTGGGCTACTTTTTAAACCTGAGTCTTGGTTTCCCCATCTGTTAAATGTGGAATAATGAAGATACCTCTCTCTTGAGATTGTTGTCCAGATCAAATGAGGCAAATACAAATGAAGGCAGCCTGTAAGCTGCGGAGTCAATTGCAGTAACTACTTTGTATTAAAACTGAATCTGAGTGCTGGAAAGGATCTTAATGGCTGTGTAAACTGACGCTTAAATTTTCAGCAAAAGAGCCAGAGCAGGAACCACATCTTATTTTCCACTGTATCCCCTGGCCTAGCTCAATGTGTAGCAGCAGGATTTATTTTTGTTGATAAGGACTCAATGTTTTTAAGCTCTTGAATACAAATGAGTCATCATTCAAGATTGTGATTGGCCGACACCAGTTTTATTTGGTTGGGTGCTAAATAATGAAGAGGAAAAAACTGGTTATTAATGCAGAGAGGCTAGGAAAAAGCAGTGAATAGCAGCCCAAAAATAGCCCCAATAATTATAAGTCTTACAAAGGCTGTTACAACGTACTTTATGAGTCAAAAATGAAGTGTGCGTGACATGAATCATTCTGTGATTAAGAGAAGGAATCTTACTTATTCAAATGTATTTTGTCAGCAGTAATGCTCTCTTGTGAATAACATGTGCCCTTAAATGAGAGTGATGGATAGCTTTGTTGGACTACAAAATAGATGAATTTCTTATTGTAAAAAAAATTCACGGTAACGCAGTACTAGGTTGGCTTCACCTTAATACTAATACTAAAATCACTGCACACTTAAGTGTTTGTGTATTATGCTTATTGGGAATATATGGCTGACATCGTTCTTTGAGTTTAGAATTGGATGGATAAGAATAAGAAGACCATGTCTTTCCACTTATCTTCCTTTGGAGTAATCTCTCAGTATTGTTATATGGTATTCTTATAGGCTCCTTATCTTACGTAGAAAAATGTTCATATTTTCATATTCACATTTTCTGTAATTATTTCAGGTTTTTTTTTTTTTTTTAAAATCAGGAGGAGGGACAGATTGTGTTTCTAGGGTGTATTAGTACCTTGTTTCCAGCACAAAATTGAGAGAGATAAATTAACTTTACCATATCCAATGATTTATTTGATTCCCCCCCCCGCCCCCCCAGCTGCTGTTGAGTTGATACCAATTCATGGAGACTTCAGGTATGTCAGAGTAGAGCTGTGCTTCATAGAGTTTTCGATAGCTGATTTTTCAGAAGTAGATTACCAGGCCTTTCTTCTGAGGTGCCTCTGGGTGGACTTGAACCATCAACCTTTCAGTTAGCAGCCAAGTGTTAACCATTTGTACCACCTAAAGATACCCATTTATTTAATAGGAACCACAAAATCCATATGCCAGCCAATTCATGGGCTCATGACAACTTCCATGAAAACACCAGTGTATCATTTTGTTTTCATGCTAGTAGACCTGAGTAGTGGTATGGTTTTCTTTTTCCCGTTTTTCATAATGACAGTTACTGAGATATGCTGAAGGTTTTCGGATTTCAATAAATTAATCCCTTTTCCTTCTGCGAGTGAGAATATTGAGAGACTCACACAAGAGGCAGGCCAAAAAGATCCAAATTTCTCTTTCATTACTGATAAGCTGCTTGCAGAATGAGGTTCTAGAACATAGCCAAGTGGGCTAATAAGATTTGCTTTATGAATTAGTGTAGCCAAGATTTCTGGTTACCCCCCCCCCATATCCAGCCTATCTTTTTCCCTAGTAATAAAATCCCCAATTTTTAGTGGGGTACATGGTCACCCAGAATAAAGACCATATTTCCCAGACTCCTTTGTCATTAGGTACGGCCATATGACTAAATTTGGCAAGTGGAGTTTAAACTGCATGTGCAACTACTAGGAAATACCCTTAGAGAGAACTCTTCTTTATCCCTTTCCTTTAACCTGCTGGCTGGAAGGTGGATGCAATGTCTGGAACTCAAGAAGCCATCTTGGACCATGAGGTAATACCTACATGTTTACGATAGTGGGACAATATGACAAAAACCTCTTTATCTGATAGTTATGAAGTATTCTATTAGCCTTGAACTGCTTACATCTGGATTTCATTTACATAAAGAATAATTCTTACATAAACACCAGATATTTTAGGTTTCCTACCATTTTCAGCCAGACTTAATCTTAAGTAATACCGATAGTTACAGGTAGTGATGGACAAGCACAGGCCTCCTCCACAGGGAGAGACCCCGGATCTAATGGCATTCAGGAAAGAACCATTCAAAGGGACCAATATCCTCTTCTTTATTTCCAAACAAGCATCAAATTAATCATTCCCCCACCCCAGGGTAGAAACGACTGGGAGAACAAAGAAAGACCAGGAATGTTACACTACCGGAGGCCTCTCCACATGGAAACATGAGGCTTAGAGAAAGGAGGTTCTCCTGAAGAAGCTGTACTCAACATTCCAGAGACTATGAATGCATCAAACATTGCAAATTCTATGGGCAAGAGGGAAGGGCTCAGGAAGAGGGAAAAGGTGGGAGAAGCACTTCAACTTAGTAACATAAGGCAGCATCTTAATGTGCACACAATGAGGAGAAAAGGAGTTAGAGGTAGGAGAAATTATTTTGTCTGTATTGGGACTTAAAGTCCTAAGTGTTATATCTGAAAAACACCTAAGAGGGCACCTGGTCCAATAACATTCATTTTACTGATAGGAACTAGAGTGGTTAAGACATTTTTTTTTTTCTAAAGTTGGTAGCAAGGTTCCAGTTAGTGCCATTCAACTAACCAGGACCAGGACTCTAATCTCTCAAACGCCTGGGACTTTCCATAAGGACTTTGATAAATTGGAAGGGGAAGGAGATCAATACAAGTTGGAGAGAAAGACATGAACAAAGGTTGAAAACTAGGGATTGCACAAACAGGTAAAGTAAACCATTGTGGCCATGGTGGGGGATTCATGTTGCTAAGCAAGGGGATAAGTTGGACCTATTTACGTAGGTTTTGGCATGCCAGATGGAAGTGTTTGAGTTTATATTTTGGCAAAGAAGGAGCCACTGAGGGTTTCAGAGACAGTTATTGTTACAGAACCCTCTACTTGTTTTTGTTAGCTGCTGTCGAGTTGGCTCCAACTCATGGTGACTCCACATATAATAGAATGAAACATTGCTTGGTCTTGTACCATCTTCAGAACCGTTGGTATGTTTGAGTCCTGTAGGATAATGTTCTGTTCTGATCCATTGGGTTTTCATTGGCTAATTTTTGACGTCAGTCACCAGGCCTTTCTTCCTAGTCTGTCTTATTCTAGATGTTCCACTGAAACCTGTCCACCAAAGGTGGCCCTGCTGGTATTTGAAATACTGATGGCATAACTTCAGCATCACAGCAACACACAAGCCAGCACAGTATAGAAACTGACATCGGGTGGAGGGACCCTCTATTAGGCACTGTGAAAAGAATGTGTCACTGAACTGTGAACCCTGATGAGAAGAGGACTTTGGCTAAAGCATCTTCCCAAGGTCTGGCTTGGTTTCTGGGAGTTGTTCCCAATGATATGCAGCACAAAGTGTGAGCACCTTAGCACAGTGGGGCTCTCCTACTCACCCATCAGACATTTGTGACATTCTCCTCCTTGATCTGATGCTCCAGCAATACCAAGGTGCTTCTAGCTTGCAAATTGCATGCTGCCTCACACCTCAGGGACTTTTTGAACAAGTTATTCTCTGCCAGGAATAGCTTCACTACTTTCTTTGCTTGACTGACTCCTCTTTAACTTATAAGATTAAACTAAGTTCACATCTCTTCCAGGAAGCCTGTCTTGGCCCTGGTATCAGTCAGGTTAGGCCAGGTTATGCTGCAGCAATGAGAAATTCTAGATTTTAGTTGTTTGAAACTATGAAGTGTATTTGTCATACACATGACATGGCAATTGCAAATCAGCAAAGGGACTCTGCTCATCATACTAGTTCAGGGACCTAGTCTGATGGAGGCTCCATCTGAAAACATGCTTCCATGATGGCAGAGGCATGAAAAAGAGGGCATGGTAGACTACACACTGGCCCTTAAAGCTTCTGTTCTAAGGTAACTCATGGCATTGGCCAAAAAGAAAGTTACTTAGCCAAATCTGCTTCCATGGAGCACTAAGTATAATTCTCCCCAGTGAGGCGAGGCAGATAATACAATTTACTGCAGCCACCCACGCTGCACTTTGCTATCTTTGTTCCCTACAAAGCTCATCATGTTCTGTGCTCCCTTAGTACCCCAAACACGCATCTATTCTTCTAACTTCTTGTCATTGTTTGCTATATGCCAGGTACTGGGTTGAGCCTTTCCCATCCTTTCTTTTATTCAATCCTCACAGCAACTATGTAGTCAGTGGTGTTATTAAGCCCATTTTACAGAGAAAGACACTGAGGTAGAGAAGTTAACAGGTAGCAAGTAGGAGGGCCAGGATTACAATCCAGGTAGTTTCATTTGAGAGCGCTGGGTGACAGCCTCTTTGCTGGTGAGTCCGTTGGCTCCACCCTCCCACTGGTGCCTTTAGTGCCTGGTGTTTTGGACCCAGGCAGGAGGTTGTTGAGGTGATGCTGAGCCAGGCCCAAAGGAGCAGCCCTGCATCCTTTTAATACAGCTGGGCAGGACGCTCACTAATTTGGACACAGGCCTCTACTAGGTCTTTCTCCAGGATCACCCCCTGACAATGATGTAGCCACCCACGCTAGCTTGAGTAGACTTCCCATCCAAGAGTGAACCTGTGGGAATTCCATGTTCTCCCTAAGCTCATTTCCCTGATGTTGATGACAGAATGGCTCATAAAACTGCACATGCTGTGGAAAAACCTCCCTTTTAAACATTAACTCTGCAGATCTTGTTAAAATGTAGATTCTGATTCAGCATATCTGGACTGGAAATGCAAATTCTCAGCAGGGGTTTGAACTGCAATGAGCTGGTTCAAACTCCTGCTGCCAAGACAAAGAAGTGGGGGTTAAGAAAAGAGAGGAAACAGGGTTGAGGAGCAGATTATCTAGGGTCTTCCAGAACACTGCGAGGCCTTTGGATTTGATTTTGAGTAAGATAGGCTGCCTCAGAGGGCACTGAGCTGAGCAGTCACAAACTATGAGCCTCACTCAGGCTGCCACATGGAGAACAGGAAAACCAAATGCCCACCAAAAGGGGACTGTTGAATAAATTATAGTGCAGTCCAACCACAAATTAAGCCATTACAAAGACTGGCTTTAAACTTTACCCCATTGATTTGGAGGGAACTCCATGAGGAAATGTTGAATGAGAAAGCCAAGAGAAAAGTATACCCAATATTCCACTTTTATAAGGGCCTTTGCAACTTCCCAAATGTATATGAGTATGAGTATGATTATATAAGCAGGGAGAAAATTATGGAAGGATAAATAATAGCTCACAGGGATTATATAGGTTACGGAGAGAGGAAGGGAGATACCAAGTTTTCAAAATATGATTGCTCTTAAAAAAAGTAGTGTGTCTGAATTGATCACATTTAAGCACTTATAGAAAAAATATAATTGTAGATGTGCACATATGTATATGTAGATAGATATAGATAGGTATATATAAATAGAGTCCCTGGGTATTGTGAACAGTTAACATGCTCACTGCTATCTGAAATGTTGGAACCCTCTGGAGCACAGATCTACTCTGACACACATGGGGTCACCATGAGTCAGAATAGACTCAATGGCTACTGGTTTTACACACACACACACACATACACACTCCTCACTTATTGACATGGTTAGGCTCCAAAGACCAGGTTGTTAGGTGAAAATTGGTGATATGTGAAAATGGAGGATGACCACATCAGATCACAAAATGAAAGATGACTACATCATTACATAACTTCCAAATTATATCATGACATAAGTGCCAAACTACATCATTACATAACTGTCAAACTATACATCATTACATAACTGCCAAACCACTGAGAATCATAGCCCAGACAAGTTGACACATAGCCTGAACCATCACAGCCAGCTTTACTCTTGCCTTGTACCTGGGCATTTTTTACTGCCAGATGTATGTTGTTAATACACAATATAGTTGGATAGTAGATTTTTTACTATTGCCATAAATGCAAAATGTCAGATAACAGAGATAGTCAATAAGTGAGGAGTAGGTGTGTCGATGGCACCTAACATCATATATATACACACACATACATACATATATATATATATACACCAAACCTATTGCCATTGAGTTGATTCCAACTCATAGGAACTATATAGGACAGGTAGAACTGCCCCCATAGGGTTTCCAGGGAGGATGCAGTTGGTGGATTTGAACTGCCGACCATTTGGTTAGCTGCGGAGCTGTTTACCACTGCACTACCAGGGCCTCATATATACATACATTTATACACACAGGTATTTGTGTATATATATGTTTTATATACATACATGTAAGGACAAATTTTAATATAAATATATCTTCAATCCTACCACACAAGCAAGACTGTTCACTGTCACATGGGGAAACTAAGGTAGAATGAGCTAAGTGGCCACCCAGGGCCACACAGCCCCACATGGCAAGTACATAGGAGGGGTTTAAGTTACTGGAGGTTTGACTCCAAACCCTGCATTTCTTCCATTTTCCCACATTAATTCCCTCCTTCTAAAGGGGAATAACTTTCCTTAGAAAAATGGAAAGAACAATCACATGAAGTGTTTTCCATGAAAAGAACAGAGATTTCCTGAAACATCTGAACTCTGGAAAAGCATTCAATTCCTAATTCAGACCTGAATTTGCAAAAGCGGGTGCCTATACCGCCTAGAAGAATATCGCTGGTGGTCTGACCACCTCCTATGGTTAGGAAAGGAGGTGAACTGGGTATACCGAGAGGGAAAGATGAAAGACAGGAAGCCCTGTAGGACCGAAAATCCACCTTTCATGGCCGTGGGTTTGAGCCCCTGGCTGCCTCCTTCTGGAGCCCTTCCTAAAATGGGGCCTGCTGCCTTTGTACTTCACACAGCACAGTGTTAATTAGCTAGCCGTGACCCTGGAGGTGGTGCAGCCGGCCAGCCAACTCTCCTGGACTTGTTCCTTCTCCCGCATTAGTGCAACTTGATTAACTGCATCCAGATTGGAAGCCCCCGAGGAGGGCGGATGATGGCGGCCATCAATCACAGTGACAAGACCACGAAGATGGCCGTGCTGAGCAGCATCACCTTCAGAGGGAATCTGGTGGAGTTGAGGAAAATGCGAGAAGCATGCTTGGACAGGGAAAAGGGAGTGGGACTCGGGAAAGCAGTGGCAGTAATCATACTGAAATTTCCAAACGTCATCCAAGCCTCCCTTTCAGTTCACGTGGTACTTAACATTCCTTTTTGCCTCCCATCTTCCCCATCTTCCTAGTGCTGCTGTAACACAAGTACTGCACATGGGTAGCTTTAAAGAACAGAAATTCATTTTCTCACAGCTCTGGAGGCTAAAATTCCAAACCAGCGTCTCGGCCATGTTGATTCCTTCCTTGTAGGTAGTCTTGGGCTTCCTTGGTTCCTTTGCTTGTAAACAGTCCCACATGGTGTCTGTCTTCCTCCATGTGTGGGTAGCTCTGTGTCTAATCTGCCCTTTTTATAACTCAAAGTGGTTTGATTTACAATCTACCCTTCTCAGGTATGATTAACATAGCGAAGAAAACCTTATTTCCAAACAGAATTACATCCATAGGTATAGGGTTTAGAATCCCAACACATTTGGGGGGAGAGGGCACAATTTAATCCATAACACCCCCTTAGACTATCTTAAATATTTCTTTCCAAGGAGGAGAGAAATTCCTTTGAGTTGATTGAAAGCAGCAAGATGTCACAAAAACACCAGCTGTTTGCCAGGTAGCCTTAAAACAGCAGCCTCCAGTTAGAACTATCTATCTGTATCTCTTCTTATTTCCTGTTTCCAGTGCCTTGTTAGATATCAGTTGAACCAGCTGCCCTGAAGTTGACTCCCACTCACTGGTGACCCCATGTATGTCAGAGTAGAACTCTGCTCCATAGGGTTTTCATTGGCTTTTTTTTCAGAAGTAGATCAGCAGACCTTTCTTCTGAGGTACTTCCAGGTAGACTTGAACCTCCAACCTTTGAATTATCAGCCAAACACTTTAACTGTTTGCACCACCCAGGGACTTTCTTGTTAGATACGGGGGCCACATTGCTCGTTCTCCTGGGTCCTTAACCAGCCCTTTGCACCATGTACTATGAAAGAATCCACAATCAAAGCCCGTGGCAGCAGCAGTCAAGAAATCAAATGATGTATTATATTGGGCAAATCTGCTGCAAAAGACCTCTTTAAAGTGTTGAAAAGCAAAGATGCCACTTGGAGAATTAAGGTGTGCCTGACCAAGCCATGATATTTTCAGTTGCTTCATACGTATGCAAATCTGGACAATGAATAAGGAAGACCAAAGAAGAATTGATGCCTTTGAATTATGGGGTTGGCAAGGAATATTGAATATACCATGGACTGCCAGAAGAATCAACTAATCTATCTTAGAAGAAGTAAAACCAAGATGCTCCTTGGAAGCAAGAATGGTAAGACTATGTCTTACTTTGGATATATTATCAGGAAGGACCAGTCCTTAGAGAAGGACATCATGTTTGGTAGGGGGTCAGCAAAAAAGAGGAAGACCCGTGACGAGATGGATTGGCACAGTGGCTGCAACCATGGGCTCAACCATAGCAACAATTGTTAGGATGGCATGAGATCAGGCAGTGTTTGGTTTTGTTGTCACTATGAGTTGGAACCAACTCAACGGCATCTAACAATAACAACTGCAAAAAGGAGAAGGGTGTTCCATGTCAAGTGTGGTTAAGTGCCTGGTAGATGCCTGCCAGTGCAGATCATACTTTTCAGATTGGTTAGTACATGGCAAGGCATAGGATGCCTACATGGAAAAAGGGCCCTCAGTCAAGGATGCTATTGGAAGAGAGAAATTTATGCTGTAAATCCAGGATGCTTTGGCTGATGGAAGGAGGGTAGAGTAGTAGCAGATGTGGGACTCAGTTCTAATGCCCCCTGGGAAATATGTGACTGGAAAGAGGCAACTGCTTAACTTGTGGGGGCAAAGACTGAACTGTGGGCCAGGGGAGGTAGGAGAAGAAATGTACACAAGTGTAGTCAGGCATTTATAGTGACAAGTATTTTGTTCCTAGGCTGGGAACTGTCTTCCTAGCCTTAACTTGCATGGACTTTAAATATGAACTATAGGGCTTTACTATCCTTCTCTCTTTGCTCCCTAGTGTTCCTGACCTGCAATTGTGGATCTAATCTCTGAGTCTGCTGTTCCTGTGAGGTCCTAACTGCGTTTGTCTTGTCCACTATTCGCTCTCTCTTGCCACCATTAGTTCCTTAGTTTTGAGCCGGTCTGCCTGGGTTCCAATCCCAGCTCTTCCACATCCTTAGGCCTGAGGTTGTCCAAGAGGAAACAACATGGGGTTAGGGGGACCTTGGGTGTACCTGAGAAGCCCTGGCAGTGCTGGACAGAGGTGGCCCACCCAACAGGCCCGTTGTCTGAGATTCAATCAAAGTCCCTCCGCAATTGCTTTCCTGGTTGGTTTGTTAATTCATCCCACATGTTTCCTGTGCTGGCTGGTAAAAGAACACCAGTGTCAGGTTGCGCCTGAGATCAAGTCAGAGTGGCTTTCCCCTGACATGTCTATGATCCTGGGCAGATGGGTTTGCAGGGCAGGGCAGCATGACCACCAGTCTGTGGAGAGTCTGTATGTGTCAGAAGTTAAGGGCACCGTGGCCTGAGGGGCCCAGCAAGGGCAGCAGAGAAGCACAAATCTCTCGAAGGGCACTCTGGGTATGAAACCGTCTGGTGTTTGAGGCCAGAGCGACCCAGTCCTGTTAACTACCTAGGACAGCAGATACCTTCACTCTCTCCGTTGCTCTTTTTTTGTGAGTTCGGATTTTTTTTTTTTAACACCCATCAAGTGCTGCTTTAGACACACCATCTGTCATCCTCACATCATCTGCAAAGTGAGTAATATCCTCACACTCATTTTACCAATGAGGAAGCAGGGATTCAGAGTAGTAAGGTAGCTTTTGCTCAATGTTATCCAGCAAGGAAGCAGCCAAACTTGAACTTGCATTCCCTGGTGATGGAGCCTGTGCACTTTCCTCTTCCTGCTGTGGGAAGTGTGAGTTGATTTTGCAGAGCGCTGTGACCAGGGTGGGGTAGGAGGGGGGCATGATGCAGGGAAAGTGCCCTGAACTTGTTCTAATGCCTGCTTTTAGTCAATCCCCTTTCTCGGCTGGAAAAAAGGACTTCAAGAATCTTAATGTCCCTTTTACCATGTCTGCCACTGTGATTATTTTCTTTATTTTTAGGCTTACTGTCTCTCCAATGTAAAACTGTTTCTGTAGTGTTTCCTTAGCATGCGCTGTGAAGGAAATAACTTGGGGATGAAGGGGGCAATAATGGATGTGGGTGACCTGTCTCAGATAAGGCAGACAGGGAAGGCTGCTGTTTGCACGGAGACCAGAGGAACTGAAGAGTAAAGGAATTGAAGAGTAAAGTTTAAGATAGCAGGAACACCAAGTGTAAATGTCCTGGGGTAGGAAAGTGCTTAGCGTCTTCTAGAACATGCCTGAAAACCAGTAAGGATGTAGTCAAGTGAACAAAGCAAAGAGTGGCACAAGATGAAGTGGAAGAGGGATATATGGGCCAGATTTTGGCCTTGTTGGTCAGAGTAAAGTGGCTGAATTTCATCCAAAGTGGAAAGCCATTGAGTGCTCCAAGACAAGGAGTGACATAGTCCACTTTATGTGTTAAGAAGCTCACTCTGGCTGCTGTGTGATGAATGGAGCAGCAGTGGAAGAGAGAGACCAGTTAAGGGCAGTGGCAATTGTCCAGGTGAGAGATGGCGGCCCAGACTAGTGTAGTGGTTGCAGAGAGGAAGAAAATTGGAGGCATATGAGATATACATAGGAAGCAAAAGGGATAAAAAAATAATAATAATAATGTGTGCCTTCTATGTTTGTTTACCAACTGCTCCCTTCCCCCATGAGGTATTTTCATAAGTGCCAATAGGCTAATTTTTTACATGTTGCTATAAAAAAAAATTAGTGTAGCAAGCTTACAAAAACACCTTGATGTGGGGAGGGAGCAATTGAGGTGTGTGTTATTTGCATTAAAATACAACATTTGCTGGTGACTTGGTTGTGGGCCTGAGGTAAGAACCAAGGATGATGCCTGAGTTTCTGGCTTGTGTAGACTGGGGTCATTCACTGCAAAGGGACCATGCCTGGCTTTGGAGGAATTAAGGGTTCAGGTGCAGGACATGGTTAATCATTTCTTTTTCAGTTTTTGAAATACCTCTGATTAATGCAATAAAAGCTGATGCAGTAAGGCAGGCAGGAAAGTTAATGGTGTGTCTAATGTTTGGTGAATCACAATGTTAACATTGAACATGACTTCTTAGCTGGTCTTCAGTCACAGCCATATCTCTGAGGCTAGGAAAAGAGTAAATAGGTCATCTAGCAATGTGCCCTTGAGCACCTAAAACGTGCCACACCTGGTGCCAAGTGCTGAGGAAGAGAAGGCTATCCAACAATTGTATCAATGAAGACAAATGTCAGGTTTCTGTGGAAAGTAGTAGGGTGGAGTACCACTTTCTGTTGGTTACTGACTGAAGAATTTACAGAGGTGGTGACATTCAAACGGAGGCCTGAAATGTGGGTAGAAGCTCTCCAAGCAAAAGCAGAGGGGAATCCATTTCAAGCACCAGAGACAAAAAATAAGAAATCTGCGATGTGTAAAAGGATTTATCATGCTTATGGATGAAGAGTTGCCGTTCAACGTGGCTGGAGGGTAGATTCTGGGGCAGAACGGGTCTTGCTTGACATGCTAAGGAATTGAACCTTTATTTTTTGTGAGATAGAAATCACTAAGGGCTCTCAAGCAGGGAATGCACCACAATCAGAGTTGTGTATTAGAAAGATAGCTCTGATCTGCTCTGATCTCTGACTTCCGGGTAGAGAATGGATTGGAGGGGGGTGGGAAAGACAGAATTTTGGGGGTCTGGTTTGGAGGCTAAAACAGCAATTCAGAGGAGAGTTAGCAAAGACCTAGAAAAAATAAAATGCTAACAATTACAGCCCATAACTCCATGGCACTCCCTCTGCGCCCTATTCAAGTACTTTATATACGCTGACAGATTTAGTTCTCACACCACTCTTTTGAGGTCAGTTGCATTTACTACTCTTGCTTTAAAGATTAAGAAACTGGACAGAGAGAGGTTAAATAATCTGCCAAGGTTAGGTACCACTTAGTAAGTGGTAGAGCAGAGATCTGAACCCAGGAAGTTTAGATCATGACTAGGGATGAATGGAGGAGCAAGAGAAGAGGTGGTGAGGTATTGGAGGTAGAGTTGGCCTTACTTGTGGGTAGATTGGTGGACTGTTATAAAGGAAAGAGAGGAGTCAGAGAGACCCTGAAGGTTGTGGCTTGGGCACTAGGGTAGGTGGTGCTGGAAACAGTATCTGTCCATCCTTTGACTGTGCTGCACACAGGGGAACAGCTCGGATGATCCAATCCTGCTACTTGTGTGGCATTAACAGAGCCCCTTGTAATCCTGTTTCTTGGTTTCCCAGCCAGGGTTGGCACACATATGTGTAATGTGAAGACTTCACTGGAATGTCACAGGGATTACCATCCTGCCCTTCTGACCTCCCAGGGATATTGTGAGCATCAAATGAGATAATGAGAGGCAGCCTGTAGAGTGGGAAGCCAGAAGGCTTGGGCTGAAGTTTCCTGTCTGTCTCTGACTCCCAATGGGAAGTCCACTAATGTCAGTAACCTTCAGTTTCCCCGCTGTTGGAATGGGAGCAGTCCTCTGCTGCTGATTTTGTACGTCTACTATGAAAGGGGTGGAGTAAAGTTGTTGGATGGATGCGCTTTGGAAATGGTTCGATGTACTCCACAAGCACAGGATTGGTTGTTATGATCCCAAGTACACGTCAGTGGGAAAATGCTCTTATAGGAAGCACATGTATGATCCAGGCAAATCAATTCTATTGAAAAGCATGTGTGTAATTGTTGAACAAAAGCAATATACTGACCCACACTTTTTTTTTGTTGTGCTTTAAATGAAAGTTTAGAGCTCAAATTAGTTTCTCATACAAAAATTTATACACACATTGTTATGTGACCCTAGTTGCTATCCCTATAATGTGGCAGCACACTCCCCCTTTCCACCTCAGGTTTCCTGTGTCCATTCAACCAGCTCCTATCCCTTTCTGCCTTCTCATCCCACCTCCAGACAGGAGCTGCCCATTCAGTTTCGTGTATCTACTTGAACTTAGAAGCACACTCTTCATAAGTATCATCTTATGTCTTATAGTCCAGTCTAATCTTTCTCTGAAGAGTTCGCTTTGGGAATGGCTGTAGTTCTGGGTTAACAAGGAGTCCAGAGGCCATGTCTTCTGGGGTTTCTCCAGTCTGATCAGACCACTAAGTCTGGTCCTTTTACTAGAACTTTAATTCTGCACCCCACTTTTCTCCTGTGCCATCTGGGACTCTCTGTTGTGTTCCCTGTCAGGACGGTCATTGGTGGTAACCACTCACCATCTAGTTCTTCTGGTCTCAGGCTGATGGAGCCTCTGGTTTATGTGGCCCTTTTTGTCTCTTGGGCTAATATTTTCCTTCTGTCTTTGGTATTCTTCATTCTCCTTTGCTGCAGGTGGGTTGATGCATCTTAGATAGCTGCTTGCTAACTTTTAAGACCCCAGATGCTACTCACCAAGTGGGATGCAGAATATTTTCTTAATACACTTTGTTATGCCAGTCGACCCAGATGTCCCTGGAAACCGTGGTCCCTAGACCTCCACCCCTGCTACTCTGTGGTTGTGTTCAGGAAACTTCTTAGCTCTTGATTTAGTCCAGTTTGACCCACACTTTTAAATAATGCTCTGAAATCACCAAACTTTAGGCCTTGAAAAGAGGTAGGATGTATTAAGAATGTATTAGTCCTAGATCTCCTTGTGACAAACCAAGACAGGGATTCATACAACTCATAAGCATTTTTTAAGCACTGGCCTAAGCACAACAGTGAATATTTCAGAAATATTCCCAGATCTCAATGAGGTTGCCTTCTAGTGAGGGAGGTCTGCCAATAAACAAGGAAATAATCAAATAAATAAGTGATCTAATTTCAAGTAGTATTGAGTACTGTGCAGGAAACAACCAGGGTGCTGAGCAGAGTGACTTGGGGAGTGGGAGGCAGTGGGCACTTTAGATGGGTGGTCAGGGCAGACCTCTCTGGGAGGTGACAATAGGCTGAAGCCTGACTGATTAGAAGGAAGAAGTTAGGGGAGACCCAGGAAAACATCATAGGCAGAGAAATAACCAGTGCAGAGCCCCTAGTTAGGAACCAGCCTGGTCGCTGTTTTTATGGTGTTATGAGTGAGGAGGAAAATGATAATTAATGAGGCTACATGGGCCTGATCATCTAGGATGTGGTATGAAGTTTGCCTTTATTCTAGGTGCACTGGGAGTCATTGGAAAGTTTGAACAGGAGGACAACATCATCTGATTTAAGCTTTTAATAGATAAGATGGAGATGGGGCAAGAGCAGGCAGGGTAAGACCAGGTAGGAGGCTGGGGGAGTCATTCAGGTGAGAAGGGATGAGCGTTGGGTAAAGTGGCACCAGAGGGAGTGAAATTTGGGATATGTTTTGGGGATGGAAGGAAAAGGACTTGCTGATGGATTAGATGTGGGGAATGAGAGAAAGAGAGCTGAGAAAGACTCCTAGGTTTTGACCAGATAGAAGGAAATTCTTGAGTCAAACTTGTCACTCCAGATTCTCATAGACTTTTCTCTTGTGAGACTTGAATCACCAAAAAGAACCAAATCAAACCTACTGCTGTTGAGTCTGTTCTGACTCAAAGCGACCCTACAGGACAGAGTAGAACTACCCCATAGGGCTTCCAAGGCTGTAATCTTTACGGAAACAGACTGCTACACCTTTCTCCCTCTGAGTGGCTAGTGGGTTTGAACCGCTGGCATTTCGGTTGGCACTAAACGCTTAACCACTGTGCCACTAGGGCGCCTTGAATCATCAAGGACCTTGTATTTATCCACATCCAGAAAGAGCTCAGTTGTCAAAGTAAGCATCGAGAGTTTTTAAAACACAGAGAGCTAGAGATGGATCAAAGAAATTAGAAAAGTTGTGGAATAGAAGTTGGAAAAATGTCCCAATTTCTTTTCCTCTGCCTTTCCACTGAGACCACCCATTAACTGACCCTCCATGGGTAGGCTCACTGAGCAAAGCCTGTTGTTAGGTGCCCTCGAGTCCACGTTCTGCTCATAGTGACCCCATGTGACAGAGTAGAACTGCCCGATAGGATCTTCTAGGCTGTAATTTTCATGGGAGCAAATTACCAGGCCTTTCTCCCACGGAGCCTCTGGGACTGCCAGTCTTTTGGTTAGCAGCTGAGCACTTAGCCATTGTACCACCAGGACAAGAAAGGAAAAAAAATATCCCGGAGTGTTGGTCCTACATCCACTCCAATTCTGGCTGTTATTTATCCTTCGATGTCATTTCTGAGATAATTCCACCGTGCTGGGCTATCAGGGGCAGAGCACAGAAGATGGATGGTGAGGCAGAGGCGAAGGGAGAGGAAGTCAGAATTTAAACTAAATAAAGAGAAGAAGAGCTGTGAGGCACTTCTTAAATCCGTCTTCTAAGCTCACATCCCAGGCTTGGGGTTGCTTCTCTCTCAACAATGGATGACAGAATTGAAGGGAGCACATATACCTGAAAGAAATGCTTATATGAAAGGACTTAAAAATGTCAACCTTAAAGCCTTGCAGCTTTGCCTGGTGTTAACCCTGAAAAAAGAAAGCAGACTTAGTGGAGCATTTATTACAAGGTTTCATAATCTCCTATTTGACAGCAGCTGGTGGTACAAAGTGTGGAGTCTACTGGATCCGATTATGTAACAGATGGTTCTGTTTTCAAATTTACTGCAAATGTTCAGATGCTTTCTCACAAAATTCATATTTCCCATCTGATACTACCCCCTGGGGCTGAGCTTTAATCTGGGTTGTAGTTTGTAATGTTTTGTTTTTTCCTTTTAATCTTCCAGTAGAAAGAGAATTCCTGTCACCAGCATTCATAAGGGCCAGGCAATGACTGCACATGGACACAGGAGGATTGCTCTCTGAGACAGGGCTTGCCTCAGTTCTGTTAGAGGTGGGCTCAGATATGCCCTGTTTGGAGGAGCCTCAGAACCCAGCTCCAATGACCTTGAGATTTGAACAGTGTGTTCCCTTCCTCAGGCAGCACATGTTAGCACATCAAAATCCTTAGTAGCAAATTAAAATCCCTTTAGCAGAGAATAAAGGCACTAAGTAACTGTGTTACGGGCCCATTATGTGTCTCTAATTGTGTCACCTCGCTCCTCAGTAGGGTTTTACATTCATTATTTCCAGGTTCTTTTCCCACTGCTGTGCTTTAATGGTTTCCCTATTCTTTCTCTCCACTCCAGCTGCCTACAGCTGTCAGCCACCCACCCCAGCCTTGCCTTTCTAGTGTTTTCATCTTCCTGCCAGCATCATGAAATTTAATTTGTAACAAAAAATGTTCTCTGAGCCTTTTTTTAAAAATAAATTTCTAGTTTCTTTCACCATTTAGAAACCTCTCACTTCTCCAGACACCTGTTCCTGAAGACTTCCTCTTACAGTGTTGCCTTTTCTTTGCCCAAGTGGACATTCCTAGTGGAAACAGGGAAGAAAGGCTTCAGAAGGTAGGAAGTGCTACCTTCGGAGGTAGGGTGACACAAGGGGGAGGATTGGAGACCTATTTCAAGTAGAATGGTGACCCTTAAATCTATAATATATTGTGACTGCTGGATCCCTGCAATTGTGCAGGGTGGTGAGTCGTCCACCAATGAGCTGAAAGAATTGGGATCATTTACTTCACATCTCTGGGTTTTCATTTTCTCATCTGTAGAAGATTTGTATTTAATGACTATAAGATAATCTCTGCCTCTGTATCTAAGGCCACTGTAAGGACAAGACTCACACCCTGTTGTGTGTGTGTGTGTGTATATATCTCTCATAGGAAGGTTGGACAGGGCTGGTACATAATTGGTGGGGCCCAGTGCAAAATGAAAATGGGGGAGACTTTGTTTCAATAATTATCAAGAATTTCAAAATGGTAACAAGAGTACATTAAATCATCGTGGGTTTAATGTTCCATTAACCCCCTTACAATGGAGCCCTCCTGAGCTGGAGGCTCTGTGCAGTTGCATAGGTTACATGCTCATGAAGCTGGTCCTGATGTTTGAGCTACCATGTGATGATGTGTAGGATCCTGGGTAAAGTCATGTCCACTTGAAAAGACATGGGTTTCTCAGAAAGGAGAGATCATTCTCTGAGTCATTCCAATGGATAATGGGTGGATCTTCAGAAACCTAAAACTAAAAAGTGGGTCTTAAGCTTTGTTCCCGTTGCACTGCCTTGAGTATAGATTGTGCCCACCACATAAAGACAGGCTGTGAGCTTGGATAGAATGAGGTCTATGACCCTGAAGGGCAGATAATATTTGTAAAATAGATTCTTTAATTTTATACATTTTCAATGTTTATTTCTATACGAAGTGGAGAAAGTCTTATTCAGCATAATTATTCTTGGAAATATATTGTATCTATGTGGAAGAAACCCTTTGATAAATTTCTAGAGGTGGGAGGTGAGATCCCAAGGGCATGTTTAAGTAGCAGAAGATGGTTGATAAACATATGTACATAAGACAGGAAAGGAACATGTGTGGCTCCTAAGACGGTAGAGATGTGAAAGGACCACAAGAAAGAACGGGGAATGAGAGAAGAGCTGAGGAGACTGAGCAATGCTAAGGAGAAGGGCAGGAAGGAGAGATGCCTGGTAGCTCCAAAGTGGGAAGAGGCTTTGAGATAACAAATGTTCAGGAAGGGATTTTTTCAGTTGTTTGGTATATGTGATAAGTCCTTTCCTTCCCAAGGCTCCCTTATAAAATCTTTAGTAGAACCTAGATAGAATGGTACCGTGCGTGTGCATACACACAATCCCTTTTGGGGAATGTCAATAGATGCTGGTTTCTGTGTGCTACTTGATTCAATAAGGAGGCAGAAGCAGCATTTGTGGACAGGACACCTGGGGCAGAAGGGCCCTGACACATTTCTGGACTTTCCCAGGCCACTGTAATTGGTGATGGAGTAGAGTGTAGGAGGTAGTTTAAGGGAATTTCTTCTAGAACAAAGGGATAGAGAGAGATCCAGCTTACATCTGCAGTTTCTCTCCTTTTGTTATTCCTGAACTTTTATAAAAGTCTTGTTTAAACATTCCAGCTTGGTCTCAAGCTGTAGTGCAGACTATTAAGGAAAGGCTCATGTATCCACATTTGAGCCAGAATGTGGAACGGGGGAGACACACTGCTCTCTACCCACTTAGGCCAACACAGTGGTGGCAACGGTTCTTAGTGGGAGAATTTCATGAGGACCATGAGCTTTACAAGTATCATATTTATAAACTTCACCTTTCCTACCCTAATTCTAATATGGATATTCTCTCTTCACTGTCATTCTTCAAGGGTTTAGGGTTTTATTTTGATTTAAAGAGACAGCTCATGTCCTTTGATCCATCGTTTATGTAGTCATCTACTCCACAGGTTTGCAGTTTGGGAATCATAGTAAGGGCTTTATTTCTGGGCAGATATATTTCTGAGCACCCTGGAATTTCATAAATCTTAAATCCTACCATGATACATGTCTGTGGAAACTTCTCCCTAAAATAGAAATGTCATTATAGACTCCACAGTGTTAATATTTTAAAAAGTTGATAAATAAGTAAAAATGCAATCTGGCCATTAAATTTTAAAAAATTCTGTCCATGCTTCTTATCTGCTGGGTTATATTCTCAGAACTCATTTTACCACTGTATTTAATGTATGCTTTATTGATAACTTCTTTGGTCTGTGTAAGATGATATTCAGGGAATCAAATGAATGGGATCTTTGGTATACTGAAAAGTACCTTCCCTAATGGTAGTAATATCTTAAGAATGGTGTTTCAGTCCAGGTTCCTTGCTGCAAGGAATAGAAACTCACTGAAACGAGTTCAAATATAGGGAGAAATTTTATGGACTTCTGTTATGGATTGAACTGTGTCCCCCCCCAAAATGTGTGTCAACTTGGCTAGTCCATGATTCCCAGTATTGTGTGATTGTCTGCCATTTTGTCATCTGATGTGATTTTCCTATATGTTATAAATCTTACCTCTGTGATGTTAATGAGTCGGTATTAGAGGCAGTTATGTTAAGGAGGCAGGACTCAATCTACAAAATTAATTTGTGTCTTAAGTCAATCTCTTTTGAGATATAAAAGAGAGAAGCAAGCAGAGAGACAGAGAACCTCATAAAACCAAGAAACGAGATCCAGGAGAATAGTGTGTCCTTTGGATCCAGGGTCCCTGCACTGAGAAGCTCCTCACCTGGGGAAGATTGATGACAAGGACCTTTCCCCAAAGCTGATAGAGAGAGAAAGCCTTCCCTGGAGTTGGAACCCTAAATTCGAACATCTGGGTCTCCTAGACTATGAGAGAATAAATTTCTCTTTGCTAAAGCCATCCGCTTGTGGTATTTCTGTTACAGCAGCACTAGATTGCTAAGATAACTTCCAAAGACAGGAAACAAGTAAAATCATCCACCTGAATACTGGAATTTGAAGAGTTCAAGACTATTCCTTCCATCTTTTATTGGACTGGATGAGAACTGTATTTCCAGTCCCTGTATTGGCCCATTTATTTTATCTTTCAACTCCCTTCTCCCAGATAGCACCACATCTCTGTGGTGGTTCACAACTGACAACAACATTGTAGGTCTGATTTATCTATGTGGTGGATTCTGAGGCGATCACTGTGCTATGCCATAACAGCTACTTGTAGATTTGCTTGTGTTTTTCAGGGGGAGGGTAGGGTGGAGTTGATGGGTGGGGGATGGCAGAGCCAAAACTGTGTATCTTAGGAAGTGGAAGAACGTTATCAATTCTTTAGGTCGAGAGTTCAGGAGATGTCAAAGAAACTCAATGCCATCTGAGAGAGACCTTTCTGGTGGAGGCTGAGCAGATAAAAAAAAAATTGGGAAGGAGAAAATTTTTGCTTTTATGTATTTAATTTTTTGTACTTTGCATTTTAAAAAGGGATTTCATTTGGGGTTTCACTTTTGGCCTTTTATTTCACTGGGAATGGAATAATTAGGGGGAGTTTTTGTTATGTAACTTTGGAATAGGCTTCATTGTATTAGTTGGGTTCATTGTATAACCTCTGGCAAGCTCTACCAGACCATGTGGCTGGGCATAATTGGAGATGGGAAATAGAATAGAGAATGATTCTTTGGCCTATGAGACAATTGGCCTTGGAGGTAATAAAAGTCTTTTTCCAACACAGAGACTCCTAGGGCAACATATGAACCACTCATTCCAGAGATTCAGGAAAGGATATAAACAGTGGTAGGTATCCTGAAGGCAGAGTGAACAATGGTCCCATTTTTCCTGGGACTGGGGGAGTTCTGGGATATGGGACTTTCTGTGCTAAAACTGGAAAAACCTAGGGCAAAATGGGACAGTTTGGTTATCCTACCTGAAGGAGGGAGGAGAACAGCTCTGAAACATGGCTAAGCTCTTCTTCCTGGGTGGCAGTGGTCGTGGTAGTGGTGGTGATGATGATGAAAAGAAGACAGCCTCTCCTGATAGTCCATAAGATCGTGGTTGTTAAGTCTAATAGATCGAGAGAACTAGAACAGGTGAGTGTAGGGACAAATATTTATGCACCTCTCCCTATGTTCCTGCCTTGTTCCATGGTGGATGAACCTTCTGCCAATTTATCTGATCTTTGTCTAACCCTCTTCCTTTATCCTTTGAGAATGTTTAGTGGAGCAGTTAAGTGTATGGTCTCTGGAGCCAGACAGCCTAGATCTGATTCTCACATTTTCCACTGCATAGCTGGTAGAGATTGGATAAGTCATTTGATCTCTTTGTGCCTCAGTTTCCTCATTCATAAAATGGGGATAATGCTTGTACTTACCTCACACGTTGCTGTGAAGATTAATTGAGTTAATTTTGTGCTTAGAATAGTGCCTGGTACATGATCATCAATAAACAAAAGCTACTCTACCCATTGAAAGAGGAGAAGAAACAAATCTGATGAGTCAGAGTCTTATACCTTCATTGAATCTCATTTTACTAGTGGGCATGTCTACTGTGTTTCCAAGACAAAGCCTGATCAGTTTTGGTCAGGGTAGTGGAATTGGAAAGGTTAAGATCCTGGCAGTCATTCAGAGCCCTATGGACTCATTGTTATCATGATTGCAAGTGGTAGGAACATTCTGCAGTATTACATGAGGGAAAAGAGAGGGAAGGAACTATGCTACTACCCCAGAATTTGAATGAAACTACTCTGCTGTCATTGGATCTAGAATGAGGCTTGCGTTGGACCAACGTGAAAATTCTCAGTCTGGCATTCAGTGCTTTCTAACCTATTTCTATACAAATCACTACATCTCTGATTGTGTTCTCTACTGTACTTCATCCGTCTGGCATTCAGTGCTTTCTAACATATTTCTATTCAAATCACTACATCTTTGATTATGTTCTCTATTGTACTTCCTCCACCAGGGACTGATTCCCCAATAATCAAGATAAGCATGTACTTAGGGCATTGACAAAACAGAAGCACCAGTTGTCCAAGCAAAGACCCACACATGCCAAACAGACAGGACACAAGGAAAAGTGAACATACAATAATGATTCGAGAAAGACTCAATTCATTATCTTTATTATGTACAGATGTAGCTATTGTTTGGCAGCTTAATTGTGACAAAATCACTGAAGAATTTGTAAGAGTAAGAAATGGAAAGAAATGTTTCTAATTATAATAGAGATGGAAGGTTTATCTAAAATAAAGTACAGTAATTTATAATATTTGTTTTCTGAACTAAATTTTCTCTTATGACATCTTTTCATTTGCTCATTTATAATTATACCATTTATTATGAAATAAGCATCAAAATTGAAGTATGAACCATCTGAAGCAAAATTTTGGAAAGCCAATTTTTCATTGTGGGAGATCAACAGAATTTTACATTTATTGTTGAAACAACTAGGTTCATTGACACATTTTTTTCATTGTAGAATATGTGGAATATTCTTTTTTATGGAAAATGTGGTATATAGTAAAAATCTTAGTACCCCACATCCGCTAAAATTTTATAATGCAGTTCATCTCATTCCTCTGAAAAGCATACGTTACTTCTACGTTCAATTGCTAGTATTATAGTTGCATTTAAAAAGAAGTTACACCATGGATATCTAAGACACACATAGATATACACATATATACATACACACACACACATATATATACACATACACACATGTATACACGTATATATCTAACTCACATATCCTGTTCGAATACGTGAGTAACCAAAGGAAGGGGCACCCCAGATTATCAGTGTTTAGGGCCCTCACATGCCTTAATCTGGCCCTGTCCTCCATCATTCCCATCTTTTCAAACCTTACCTCAGAGGGTCACTGTGAGGAGTAAATGAGAGAATCGTGTCTTAGTCATCCAGTGCTGCTATAACAGAAATACCACAAGTGGATGGCTTTAACAAAGAGAAATTTATTTCCTCACAGTAAAGTAGGCTAAAAGTCCAAATTCAGGTGTCAGCTCCAGGGGAAGGTTTTCTCTTTCTTTTGGCTCTAGAGGAAAGTCCTTGTCCTCATTTTCCCCTGGTGGAGGAGCTTCTCAGGTACAGGGACCCCAGGTCCAAAAGACATGCTCTGCTCTTGGTGCTGCTTTCTTGATGGTATGAGGTCCCCAACTCTCTGCTTGCTTCCCTTTTCTTTAATCTTTTGAGAGGTAAAAGGTAGTGCAGGCCACACCCCAGGGAAACTTCCTTTGTATTGGATCAGGGATGTGACCTGGTAAGGTATTACAATCCCACCCTAATCCTTTTTAACATAAAATTACAATCACAAAATGGAGGACAACCGCAGAATACTGCGAATCATGGCCTAACCAAGTTAATATACATAGTTTTGGGGGGACATAATTCAATCCATGACATTCCATCCTTTGGTGCCCAAAAGATCACATTCTTTCAATATGCAAAACATATTCATCCCATCATATCATAGCAAAAATCTTAACTCCAAGTCCAAAATTAAAAAATTTCTCCTCATCTGTGCAATCTAGAATATAAGTTATCTGCTTCCAAAGTACAATGTTAGAACAGGCAGGCAGAAGCTAGACATTTCCATTACAAATGGGAGAAATTGGAAGGAAAGAAGGCATAACAGGCACCAAGCAAGTCAGCAGAACACATTACATTAGCCCTCAAGACTTTGAAAATAATCCTCCGTTCTCTGAGACCATTTACATAATAGCCTTGCCCTCCAGCCTCTAGGTGTTAGCCACACTCTCCAGATTCGGAGTGGAGGCCCCTCAGCCCTGGGCTTCAGCTCTACCTTCCAGGCCCACTGGGACAGCAACTCTGCTCCCTTGGCTTTAGGGGCAAATTCTTCTAGTCCATCTGAGTGGTGGCTCCACCCTTAGAAATAGCAGAGGCCATGGCTTCACCCTTTGAAACCCCTGAGGTCATGGCTACCCCTTTTGAAACTGTGGCAGCTGGCCTTCCTGTGTTCCTTGTCTCTTCAGCTTCTGTTTCCTGGTTTCTTAGCCTCTTGGCTCTGGGGTCTCATGCCCACACCTGCCCTGCTGGGGCAAGTGTTCCAAAGCTCCGTAGCTCCACCGATAGGTACCTGGAGGCACCCCACTCTGCCAGGAAACCTCCTGTGCGCAGGTACCCAGCTCTCTTGCTCTGTGGATCGGCTCCAGTGCTGTCTCACACTGGTCTCCTGGTTCTGCTGTTTCTGGTTCTCTGCTGCTGCTGCTTCTCTGCCACTATGGATTCTTTGTTGCTGCTGGTTCTCTGTCCATTCACAGTTTCAAAACCACTTCCACATTTTAGGTATCTGTTAGAGCAGCAGCCTCTCTCTCAGTACCAAATTGTCTTAGTCATCTAGTGCTGCTGTAACAGAAATACCACAAGTGGATGGCTTTAACAAAGAGAAGTTTATTTTCTCACAGTCGAGTAGGCTACAAGTCCAAATTCAGGGCATCAGCTCCAGGGGAAGGCTTTCTTTCCCTGTCAACTCTGGAGGAACGTCCTTGTGATGCATCAGTCTTCCCTTGGTCTGGGTGCAGCTCAGCACAGGAACCTCAGGTCCAAAGGATGCCCTCTGCTCCCGGCACTGCTTTCTCCGTGGTATGAGTTCTCCAACTTTTTGCTTGCTTTCGTTTCCTTTTATCTCTTGTAAGATAAAAGGTGGTGCAGGCCACAGCCCAGGGAAACCCCCTTTACACTGGATCAGGGAGGTGACCTGAGCAAGAGTGCTACATCCCACCCTAATTCTTTTAACCACAGGCAGAGATTATGATTTATAACACATAGGAAAATCACAAAATGGAGGACAACCATACATGGCCTAACCAAGTTGACACATATTTTGGGGGGGCAAAATTTTAATTCATTACAAATGGGTAATGATATTTTCTAGTGGTGTAGTGCTGCATAACAAAGCACTCCAAAAATGACTGGCTTAAAGCAAGAACAATTTATTATTTCTTACGATTCTACAGTCCGAACTGGGTTCACTGGGTAATTCTTCTACTCCACATCATGTCTGCTGGGGTTGGAGCTCCCAAGATGGCTTCATTACTAACATGTCTGATTCTTCAATGAGGACAGCTGGATTAGCTAAGAACTGGGTAGGCATGATTCCTTCCCCTCCCCGCAACCCGCCTCCCATATGACCTCTTAATATGGCTAGCTTGGGCTTCCTTGAAGCATGGTAGTCTCATAGTGGTTGGACTTCTTATACAGTGGCTGAGTTTTAAAAGGGAGGAAGAAGATGTTGCTAGTCCTCCTAAGGCCTAGGCTTGAAAGTCCCAAAAGATCACTTCAACCACATTCTTTTGGTCAAAGCAGACAAAAGACCAGCCTAGATTCAAGAGAAGAGGAAATAATCTCCACCTCTTGATAGACAGAGCAGCATGCACGTGCAAGGAGGGAAGAAATCGATGGTGGTCATCTTTGGAAACTATCTGCTACAAATAACCCAACCCATTAAAAAAAAGTTGTAAGGCACACAGGAATATAAGGCGTTAATCTTGTCAGTATAAGTGCCCATTACCTGCCAGGTTCTGTCTACAATGAGATGAGTAAGATAGTTTTTGTCCTTAATAATTTATATTCTAGAAGGAAAAACAAACATAAATACACAAATGCATTATGGCATGCTGTATGTGAGTGTGTGTGTTTTGCATACAAACATATGCAAGGTACATCTTCATCTTCTCTATGGCAGATTGTTTGGTGTGGTGAGAGGCTGGAGATATTTCTACCATTGAAATAATCAGGTGAATGTTGTGATATCCTGAAAAAAATATTATATAGAAAGCAGTGATTTTTTTTTCTGTTTGAAGGTGGTAGAAAATAGTCAGGAAAGACTTCACAGTGATAAAGGGAATTTGAAGGATGAATAAGAGCTTACGTGGTGTATTAGAGTGGTAAGAGTGCACCGGGAACAGAGACATCATGTACAAAGTAAACAATGTTTTAAGAGTGCATGGTTTGCACTATATGACTGGAGTCTAGAACTTGGGAGGAGGGTGGGCCATAAAAGATAAGCTGGAATAAGCAAGTATGGAACATACCACAGAGGACCTTGTCTGCCATGTTGTAGAATGAATTTATTTTAACGATGGGAGTGATTTAGTTTAGTTATTTTAAATTTACTTTGGCATCATCATCATCAAAACAACTAACGCTTAATGAACATCTACTGTTCGCCAGGCACTATCCTAAGCACTTCAGAGTCATGCAATATCACACGAATCCTATGAGGGAGGTTACCATTGTTATCGTCCCCACTTTACAGCTCAGGAAACTAAGGCACAGAGAAAACAAATAACTTGCTAAAGGGCACACAGTTGCTAAAGGGCTGGGCCTAAATTTGAACCCAGGCTGTCTGTCCCCTTAACCACTGTGCTTTATTTTTATCTTCTCTGTGGCAGATTGCTTTGTGTGATGAGAGGCTAGAGATGTTTCTACCATGAAAATAATCAGGTGAATGTTGTGGTATCCTGAAAAAAAAAGGTAGCAATGATGGAAAAGAAGAGACACAGATGAATTTCAAAGAATTTGAGGGAAGACAGGCAATAGGACTTAGTGAACAATTGTATATGGAAGGCAAAGAAAGAAAAAGTTGAGGATGATTTCAAAGTTTCTGGTTTGGGTGAGTTAGTGAACCGTGGTACCATTTTCAAGAATAGGATACAGAAGAGGATAGCTTAGTTTGGAGAGAAAAACAAAGAGTTCCATTTTGGCACTTTGAGTTTGCAGTACTCATAGGACATTGAGCAGAAATATGTGGGAGACAGTTGGAAACAGGGGTAGAGCCAATGGAAGAGGGAGTTTCAAGGAGGGAGTCATCCTTACTTGCCAAATGCATTAGGGAGGTCAAGTAAGGTAAGGTCTGTGGGGCTACCATTGGATCTGTAAATACAGAGGTCGACGTGACCTTGACGAGAGCTGAGTGAGTGGAGAGGTGGCTGGAAGCCAGACTGCTGTGGGTGAGGAATGGAGGAAATGAAATCAGCAAGGGGTGGCCTAGATTTCCAAGAATTTGCCTGGGAGGGAGGGAGAGAAGTAGAGCAGGAACTAGATAGGGATGTAGGGTAGAGAGAGTATTTTGTTGGCTCGTTTGCTTAATTTTTAAGATCGGGAGAGACTTGAATGGGCTTATTCTGTGAACTGAGGGGAACAGAAGAGAGGAAGAGGCTAAAGATTAGAAGAAAGAGGGGCATGATTGATGGACCTAAGTCCCTGTGTCGACCAAAGGGAGGGGTAAACAAAGAACAGGTAGAAGAATTAGCCTTAGAAGGACATTTCTCCCATTAAAACAGGAGGGAAGAAGATATGAATGTTTAGAGATATGGGTACATTTGTAGTTTTGAGAGGGAGAGCAGAAAACTGAGAACTTTCATAATAATTTCTAAAAAGAGTAACAAAAGTCATTTGCCCAAGGAGGTGGAAAGGACTAGGAGCCTGGAATAGGACAACAAAAGTTGGAATAGTGCTTGAGTGGTGGGAGGGGAGTTACATTCATTGAAAATTCATTATGCGTTAAACACTGTGCTACATTCTTATGCACAGTAGTAATGATAATAATTGATAAATAATGTTGTTAGGTGCTGTCAAGTCAGTTCCAACTCATAATGGCATTATGTAGAACAGAAGAAAACACCAGTCCAGTGCCATCCTCACAATCATTGCTATGTTTGAGCCCATTGTTGTAGCCACTGTGTCAGTCCATCCCCTTGAGAGACTTACTCTTTTCTGCTCTCTATTTTTCCAAGCATGATATCCTTCTCCAGGAACTGGTCCCTCCTAATAACATGTACAAAGTATGTGAGACGAAGTCTTGACATCCCCACCTCTAAGGAGCATTCTGGCTTACTTCTTCCAAGACAGATTTGTTCATTCTTTTGGCAGTATTCTCCACCAACACCATAATTTAAAGGCATCAATTCTTCTTTGGTCTTCCTTATTCATTGTCCAGCTATCACATGCATATAAGGCAATTGAAAATACCGTGGCTTGAGTCAGGTGCACTTTAGTCCTCAAAGTGACATCTTTGGTTTTTTTTTTTTTTTAACACTTTAAAGAGGTCTTTTACAGCAGATATGCCCAATGCAACACATCTTTTGATTTCTTGACTGCTGCTTCCATGGGTGTTGATTGTGGATTCAAGTAAAATGAAATCCTTGACAACTTCAATCTTTTCTCTGTTTATCATGATGTTGCTTATTGATTTTTGTAGTCAAATCCACCAGGGGCTCCTCGGAAGCCCTATGGGACAGTTCTACCCTGTCCTACAGGGTCGCTATGAGTCGAAATCGACTCGATGGCAACAGGAAGTTGTAAGGATTTTTGTTTTCTTTATGCTGAAGTGTAATCCATACTGAAGGCTTTAGTCTTTGGTCTTCATCAGTAAATACTTCAAGTCTTCTTCACTTTCAGCAAGCAGGTTGTGTCATCTGCATATTGCAGGTCGTTAATGAGTCTTCCTCCAATCCTGATGCCCCCATTATTGTTCATATAGTCCAGCTTCTTGGGTTATTTGCTCAGCATACACATTGAATAAGTATGGTGAAAGGAAAAAACCATGACACACACCTTTCCTGAATAACTGCCTCTTGGTCTATGTACAGGCTCTGCATGAGCCCAATTAAGTGTTCTGGAATTCCCATTCTTCACAGTGTTATCCATAATTTGTTACTATCCACAGAGCTGAATGCCTTTGCAGAGTCAATAAAACACAGTTAAACATCTTTCTGGTATTCTCTGCTTTCAGCCAAGATCCCTCTGACATCATCAGTGATATCCTTTATTCTATGTCCTCTTCTGAATCCAGCTTGAATTTCTGGCAGTTACCTGTCAATGTATTGCTGCAACTGTTTTTGAATTATCTTCAGCAAAATTTTACTTGAGTGTGATAATAATGATATTGCTCAATAATTTCTGCAATCTGTAGGATCTCCTTTCTTTGGAAGAGGCATGTATATGGATCTCTTCCAGTCAGTTGACCAGGTAGCTGTCTTCCAAATTTCTTGTCAGAGATGAACGAGCACTTCCAGTGTTACATCCATTTGTTGAAACATCTTAATTGGTATTCCGTCAATTCCTTGACCCTTGTTTTACTCCAGTGCCTGATGTGGTATGACTCAAACATCCATTAAGAATTGGAATGTGGAATATAAGTAGTATGAATCTGGGAAAATTGGAAGTTGTCAGAAATGAAATGGAATACTTAAAGATCAATATCCTAGGTAGTAGTGAACTGAAATGAACTGGTATTAGCCTTTTTGAATTGGATAATCATATATATGCTGTATTATTCTGGGGATGACAAATAGAAGAGGAATGATGTCGCATTCATTGTTAAAAAGAACATTTCGTGTTCTATCCTGAAGTCCAATGCCCTAAGTGATAGGATAATATCCATATGCCTACAAGGAAGACCAGTTAATACAACTGTTATTCAAATTTAAGCACCATCCACTAAGGCCAAAGATGAAGAAATTGAAGACTGATAAATAATAGCTGAAGTTAAATCCCTTTGAAATTGCCTATACAAAGTTACCAGTTGTTGTCGAGTCAACACCGATTAATGGCAACTCCATGTGTGTCAGAGTAGAACTGTGCTCCCTAGGGTTTTCAATGGCCTATTTTTTGAAAGTTGATTGCTAAGCCTTTCTTCTGAGATGTCTCTGGATGGTCTTGAACCTCCAACTTTTTGATTGGCAGCCAAGTGCGTTAACCATTTATGCTGACCATTTGCACCACCCAGGGACTCTGTACAAAGTTACTGTTCCATAAATATTTGTTTAGGGATTGCATTTTGCTTTTTTGGACTCTGTTTGTAGGTAGGTCGCTCCTCTGATTCAATCAATGAATATTAACTGAACATCAACTGTGTGCAAAAATCTGATGTTAGAAGCAGGGAAGGGCCTTAAGAAGTTTAAGACAGTCCAGTCCTCTGGAAGGGCTTCCAGGCTGAGTGCTGAGAGAAACAGTCATATTAAAAATGTTGGCTAGCATTGTCCTTCTTTCTTAGTGTCTCAAGAGCCCAAGGGACAATCGATCATCTAGGATGGAATCGCAGAGGATTCTGACCTCAGCCCTATCCAAATCTGTTATGGTGGCTCCCAGTTCCATTACTAATCTTAATCCTTAGACAGTTGTCTTATTCCTTAGACAACTGGCTCTCCATGGGTGGTCCCCAAACTGGAGCAACATCTAGGAAGCCCACTCAGACCAACTGGATCAGGGACACTGGGGACTGGTCCCAGTGATCTCTGTTTTAACAAACTCTCCCGATGAATTTAGTGCCTGTTGAAGTTTGAGAACCACTTCCTTTGGCCACAGCTGTCATGCTCTTGTCCTGATCCCACCTCATTCTAGGGTTCTTCCTTATCCTTTTAATTCCCAGAGCTTAGCACGGACATGCAACAAATGTTTTGTGAAATCACTGAACTTGGTCAACGGTATGCATATGTTTGTGGAGGTATTGAGTAGGGAGTGGAATGTGGAAGATGAGAGAGGGGAGGAGCCTTCAGTTTTTATCTTCTCCATCCCCTCAGTTAGTGGGAAATACACTGTGCTTAGAGCAGGTAGAGAACTTGGGATAAAAAGATACACACACTACTAGGACTGGAATTTACATTGCAACTATCCAGATCAGTAGTTCATAACTTTTTTAGAGTCATAGACTCTTTGAGAATAATATTGTCAATAATTATATCATTATAGTTATTTATTGAATAATTGAAGCTCTGGTGGGGCAGTTGTTAAGCACTCAGCTGCTAACTGAAAGGTCAGCTGTTCGAACCCACCAGCCACTCCACAGGAGAAAGCTGTGGCAGTCTGCTTGTGTAAAGGTCTGTAGCCTTGGAAACCCTACGGGGCTGTTCTACTCTGTCCTACAGGTTGCTATGAGTTGGAATCGACTTGATGGCAGTGGGTTTGATTTGGTTATTTGATTACTATGCACAAGGACCATGTTATGCTCTGTTATGGCATTTAATCCTTATCAGTATTGTTGTTGTTAGGTGTTGTCAAGTCAGTCCTGACTCACAGTGACCCTATGCACAACAGAATGAAACACTGTCCAGTCCTGGGCCATCCTCACAATCTTTGCTATGTTTGAGTCCGTTGTTGCAGCCACTGTGTCAGTTCACCTCATTGAGGATCTTCCTCTTTTCGCTGACCCTCTACTCAACCAAGCATGATGTCCCTTCTCTTATCAGTAGGTTCTAGTTTATCCAGATTCACTTCTGGAAAAGTGAGGTTAAATACCAGTTGCATTAACCACTTGTACAACCCAGGGACTCCATAACTTTCTCAAAATCACACAGCCAGTAAGTGATAGAGCTGGGATTTAAATTGAGATTTGTTTTTGTTAAGAACCTGTGCTCTTAAACCACTAAGTTATAGTGCCTAACACATAAGGGAAGCATTAGACTCCCTCCCTCAGGAAAATTCTCTCTCTCTCTCTCTCACTCACACGATTTCATTAGTGATTCAAACATTGATTTAACCAATGGCTGTTACCCATAATGAGAGATTTCTGCCTCTAGTTCATCTGTCCTTTCTCTCATCTTGAGTGCAGAAAGGCTGTCTTCCAAGCCCATTCTTCTGCAGCCACTCTCTACATTTTCAAGGGAGCCTGTGAGGGTCAGTGGAATGAATGCAAGCACATTGTATACCATTTCACTTCAATAGATGTCAGTATTCTGATCTCAGTATCTCTTTTCCTCTATTTCAGCATCCTCTGTCTCTCTGTTTCTGTCTCTTCCTACCTTTTCTCCCTCTCCCCTCTATGTTCCTCTCCCTGCCTCCTCTCTCTGTAAGCAGGTATCTTAGTTTCTGAACTGACCCATCACATTCACCTTTCATACAGTTACATTTACAAGAAGTAAATTATTGAGTGTAGGGTGTACTGAATCCTGAGGAATTCTTTTCCATAAACAAAGTGTACATGGATTGGCTCTTTGACTACACTGGCCCTGCCGAAGGGAAGATACTCTCTGGAAAAATCTGTCAATTTATCCACTTCTGGCAGCCTTCCTTTCTCACCAAACTTGTGGTTGGGTCACCAGAGAGAAGCTGGAGCCCAGGGATTGCTGGGAATCTGTCCTGTACCTGAGGCCATGGAGATAACAGAGGAAGCTGAAGGTTGTGATCAGCATCCTGAGGCCCACAGTATGATGTTCTCAAGCTACTCTGCAGTGGTGGCTGCTGGGGGAGCTGATGATCTCGAACTTTCCAAGGCTTTCAGTTCTCTGTTGGGCTGGAAATACATTCAGGGCAAAGGGCTTGGGCTTTTTTCCCCTTGTGGTATTTGGCTATGTTGAGCTCAAATCCTAGCTCAGCCCTGGCAGAACTGAGGACTGTATAAGTGAAAAATAGTGGAATGAAACCTCAGAACACGTTATGACCTTCAAGAAGGTTTGGTTTGGATTTCGTTCTAGAAATGGCCTAAGTTTTTTGGTTGTAGACTTTTTTTTCCAGTACGCGTTTTGAATGTCTTCAGAGAGCTAGCTGTTCACAGCCTCTGAGGCTCTTGGGGGGGCTTTGCTTTGCCCCTCCTTATAAACTCATCCCCAACAGTAATATTGGGGGTAAAATAAAATGTTATTGTTGTTATTAGGTGCTATTGAGTCATTTTCAACTCACAAATGAATGCCACATAAGAGAAACTGGGCTAAAGAGCTTAACACTCATTGTTGCATTTAATATTCACGAGACTCGGTAAGGAAAGTATTGTTATGTTGTTACATGATGAGGAAACTAAGGTTTAGAGAGTTCAGTATCTAGTCTGTGTTCTCAGAGATAATGGCAGTCCTGGGATTTGTACATCTGGATATTTGACTTCAGGGTATGGGCTCTTAACTACCACACTGTACTCCTCTTCTTCCTTTTCTTTCTTTCTGCTTTCTCTACTTCCTACTGGCTTTCTCCCCTCTCCTTCTCTCCCCTTTTGTGCCCCTTCTCTCCTACATTTGCCAGTGAAATTCAGCCAATGCTTTTGGAGTGTCTGCTAAAGACAGGCTACCATGGCAAGCTCTCTAGGAGATGCAAAGATGACGAAGATGCATCAATGACAACTGAGAAGTCCTTGTAAAGTTCCTTGGGGAGGTGAGACTGGACCTGGACCAGTAAGCCTGTTCTTCATGGGGTGGGCTCTTAAACCTAGTCTTGTCTCCCAGTGCTTCCTCTCTCCTTTGACTTCCAAATGAGATATTCAAAAGTTTCTAACTTACATCCTAGTTAATTGAGAAGGGAAAGGAGTGAGAATACCTATTGTGACTTATTTGTGGCTTCATGTGTGTGATGCTACTGCATGTTTAAACTAAAACAGTGTGGGACTGCAATCACTTTAATTCATCCAGTGATGATCACATGACTCAAGACAGACCAATCAGAGATCTCCCCTGTGTTTTTATTGTCATACCAGTAAAGGTCAAACCAAACCAAACCCATTGCCATCGAGTCGATTCTGACTCATAGCAACCCTATAGTGACCCTATAGCACAGAGTACAACTGCCCCACAGGGTTTCCAAGGAGCACCTGGTGGATTCGAACTGCCGACATTTTGGTTAGCAGCCATAGCTCTTAACCACTATGCCACCAGAGTTTCCAAAATGAGGATAACACCTGAACGGGGACTTGGACCCTGAAGACTCAGATTAAAAGTCTGATGATGCTCTACCAACTGAGCTACCCAGGCTCAATAAAGGTATTCTTTCTTTTTCTTGGGAACATGTGCTGCAAGGATATTGTAGGTGGACTACCTTCTGCTCCAGCTTCTGCACACAGAAGCTGTGTCTTCACTGGTTGTAAGAAGTCCAGTAACCTCACCTAGTGTTTAGTGTGAAAGAGAATTTGCTGGAGATTTGGAGGGTCACAGTAAAGTCGTATCACTGGATGTGTTTCACTTGCCTATCTCACTTACATTCCCCTTCATTTTCCTCTCCCTCTCCTCTTCCATTCTTCCATTCTCCTTGTCTCACTTGAATTTGTGAAGCCTCATTCTCTGATGTTTCAGTTGATATGTATGTTCTACAGGGACTCAACTATCTCAAGGTGACTTCTCAAGAGCTTTCACTGTTAAGGATGGATATTCTGAAAAGAATCCTCTCATCAGCTGCTCAAAGGGAAAAAAATCCTATATGTCATCACAAATTAATGACTCAGTTATCAAAGGAGGCATTAAATAAAGTGGCAAAGGATGAGGTAGGTGCATTGAATGCCATACATTATGGAAGAGAGGGGTAGGGAGTCTTCTGTCTTAGAAAACACTTGATGTGGAATGGCTATTCACAGTGGTCCCGCCAAACAGTGGTTGAGACAAAACTAGAGTAAGTGGTTCTCCAGGTCTGCATGTGTAGAGGGATTGTCTAAAAGTTCTTCATAGATTAGAACAGCAGACCCAGGGAGCAAGTACGGGGGACTTAACAACAGAGATGGTAAACTACAGCAATTCTGACATAAACTTGAACTTCCAAGTCTGCCACTTGGAAGTTGTCTGACTTTATTTATTTTCTTTCAGCCTGTTTTCTCATCTAAAAATAGAGAATCATAATACCTTTCCCCAGGGTTGTTGAATGCATTTCATGGAAAACTTTGTGTAAAACATCTGCCCGTTGTACATATTGAGAGAATGCAAGTTTCCTTCCTTCTTTCTTACCTTCTTAATTTGTACACATTCTTCAAGACTCAGCCTAGGTGTCATGCCTTCAGGAAGCTTTCTTGCACCATGCCTCCATAGCTTCCATGCTGGGTTGTGTGCTCCTCTCCCCTCTGCTTCCTAGCATGCCACTTTTATCATCCTTATTGCATAGTGTATTTATTTCCCAGTATTGCCATAACGAAGCACTACAAATGGGGTAGCTTAAAACAAGAGAAATTTATTGTCTCACAGTTATCTGGAGGCTGTAAGTCTGAAATGAAGGTGCCAGCAGGGCCATGCTCCCTCTGAAAGCTCTAGGGAAGGATCCGTCCTTGCCTTTTCCTAGCTTTTGCTGGTTGTCAGCAATCCTTGGCATTCCTGGCTTATGGCTGTATCACTCTAATCTCTGCTTCCATCTTCACAGGCCTTCTCTCTGTCTCCTCTCCTTTATTTATCAGAACACCAGTCATTGGATTTAGGACCCACCCTAATCCAATCTGACATCATCTTAACTTAATTACATCTGTAAAGACCCTATTTCCAAATAAGGTCGCATTTGCAGGTACCTGGAATTGGGACTTCAACATATCTTTTGAGGGGACACAATTCAATCCACAAGACATTGTGCTGAATGGCCTGTTTTTATTCATGGATCTCCTTAAAAGTCAGGGCCATCTCACATTTATCTTTGTATCTCTAGCTCCTAGCTGAGTGCATCATAGGAATGCAATAAATATTTGTTAAACTAGGGGCTTTGAAATGAAGAGTCTTTGTCCTAGGTAACCAGATAAACTTATGTAAACCTGAAAGTTGGATCAAGATCTTAAAAGACAGAGAATTGAGTAGGACAGAGAATTCCTCTTTTCCTTATGGAAAACGTCTTTGAGGGATGGCAATTAAAGACCCTGTGTACTTGAAAGTGTCTCTTTCAATCTGAAAATAAACTGAGCTTCCTGAACTGCTTTGGAAAACTACAGTTTGGAGGATTTTTCTGACTTTTATCCTTCCTGCGTCAGCATTTGGAAGAGTAACAGGGAACAATTAACAATTAAAAGAAACCAACTGTATTAACAATCACTAGATTTGGGGAGAAACAGAAAGGCCAATAATTCTAACTTTTTTTAATTGTGTGAAGCCCAGAGAATTATGGCATTACCTAGAACTTAAGCTTGTCATCTTTTTTCATTTGATCTCCAGCCAAGTAACTACTGCAGAATAATTTAATATTCTTTGAGTCGTCAATAATAAGGCTTGCAATGTGATAGTTAAATGAACTTGAAATTTTGATGAGATCATTAATAATATCTCTTGTCAGTGAGTCAGTGACTTAACTCTAGTTAATAACTTCCTTGTGACTTTCGTCAAATAGACTTTCCTGGGGGATATTAATTTCCAGAGTTTCATGGATGCCATTCAATTGTTTGCCAGTGACAGAAATAGATTTTTTGCTGTGACATGTTTTGAGGTTTTGCCCTTACTTCTAAGAAAAAGGCGATAATTGTGTAAACCAACTACTCATCTGTGTTTGGCATCAAATTTTAACCTAAAACCTGAAGTAATGTTTTCTAAAAAGAATAGTTTCATGTAATTTTCAGGATAACAGCATGCCAATACCAACTATTCTAAAATGGCAGCCTGTTATTTTACAAGTTATGTAAGTCCAATAGAGGAGAAAAAAAATACTCTTACTACTTCTCTTTGGGAATAGTTACTTAGAATTTTCCTAGCTAATATAAGATCATATTAGAACAAGGAATATGCATGGTTTACAGTCAGGAAAGGTGTGTGTCAGGGTTGTATCTTTCACCATAATTTATTCAATCTGTATGCTGAGCAAATAATGTGAGAAGCTGGACTGCATGAAGAAGAATGGGGCATCAGGATTGGACGGAGTCATTAATAACCTGCTATATACAGATGACAACCTTGCTTGCTGAAAATGAAGAGGACTTGAAGTGTTTACTGATGAAGATCAAAGACTACAGCCTTCAGTAGGTGTTGCACCTCAACATAAAGAAAACAAAAATCCTCACAACTGGACTAATAAGTGACATAGTGATAAACAGAGAAAAGATTGAAGTTGTCAAGTATTTCATTTTATTTGGATCCACAATCAACACCCATGGAAGCAGCAGTCAAGAAATCAAACTACGTATTGCATTGGACAGCTCTGGGTAAGGACCTTGTCTCTTTTCAGCATCTGTAGGCCCAGTGTCCCTTTGCTCCATGGTGATCTTCATGTGGCTTGGAATCAATCTTCCCCTCTCTCTGCTCTGCTCCCTTGTTTAATCTCTTTTATGTCTCAAAAGAGATTGAATAAAGATACACCCTACATTAAATCTGCCTCATTAACATAACAAAGACAACCATTTTCAAATGGGATTATAACCACAGGTATAGAGGTTAGAATTTACAACACATATTTTGGGGGGACACAATTCAGTCTGTAGTATTCTACGCTTTGACTACCAAAAATCCATGTCCTTGTTACCTGCAAAACACATTCACTCCATCACATCGTCCCAAAAGTCTTAAATCAATTCTAAGTCCGAAATCTCATCTTCTAAATCATCTAAATCAAATATGGATGAGACTTTAGGTTTATTCCATCTTGGGGCAAAATTCCTCTTAATCCATGAGCCTGTAAAATCTAGAATACAAGTTATCTGTTTCCAAATTACAATGGTGGAACAGGCACAAAGTAGAGTTTTCCATTACGAATGGGAAAAATTAGAGGGAAAGAAGGGATAACAGGTACCAAGCATGTCCAAAACCTAGCTGAACAAATTACATTAGCTCCCAAGTCTTGAAAATAATCCTCTGTTTTTTGGGACCATCTGGATGATAGCCCTGCCCTCCAGACTGGGTGTTGGACATGCTTTCTTGATTCTGGGTGGAAGCTCCCTTGGCTTTAGGCAGCCCCATTCTCTTGGTCTATCTGAGTGGCAACTCCTACCTCATTGGCTCTGGCAAGTCCCGTTGTTCTGCCCCTTGGGCATGGCATTCATGCCCCACCCCCTGCTTTGATAAGTGGCCCCATCCCTCCAACCCACTGTAATGGTAGCCCCACACTCCAGAACTGAGTTAGCAAAGATCTGACTCTTGAAACTTAGGAGGCTGTGGCCCCACCCTTTAAGATCCAGGAGAAAGTGGCCCCACACTTTGAAATTGAGAAGGCCTTGCTTGCCATGCTCCTTCTAACAGTTCTGTTGATCTCTGAGCTGCTCCAGGGATGGACCTTTTCTTGGAAGACAACAAGTGTAGCTCCTTTGGCCTATTTCCTTCCTGTAGAACTCCAAGAGGAATTCTTTCTTTCCTTCTGTTTTTTTTTCTGTCACCTTCGGTCTAAGCTGATGAGTATCCTGCAGGGGTACTTGGTTAGATCCATCAGTCTCTTTAACAAAAGATTGTGTAACCATGTCCTTGGTGAAAATTCTAGGACATGTGTCCTTAGTTTGTACAATAGAATTTTTCAAATCTTTAAGTTTTGTTTTCATTTTGCACAGTTCATTTTTAAGTCTATGTCTTTCCTCTTGCACTTTATTGTGAGCAGCCGACGAAACCATGGGGGCCTCTTTAAGATCTTACTTAGAAATCTTATCAACCAGATATCCAAGTTCATCACTTGCAAGTTCTATCTTCCACCAAATATTTGAACATAATTCAGATAAGTTCTTTGCCACTGCATAAAAACCATTGCCCTCCCTGCATTGTCCAGTCACATGTTCATCATTTTAACACCCACATTTCTAGCAACATTCTGTTGCTGGTGCCATATGTATTCCCTAAAATGGTAGAGACTATCTCTATCGCCCTCCTCACTTCCTTCTGAGCCCTCACCAGAATTGCCTTTGATGTCCATAACTCTACCAATAGTCTCTTCAAGGAAATCTAGGCTTTTACTATTAGACATCTTAAAACTCTTTCAGCCTCTACCTATTTCCAAATTCCAAAACTGCTTCCACATTTTAGGTGTCTGTTAGAGCAGCACCAACTCTTCCAGTACCAGATTCTGTTTTAGTTATCTAGCGCTGCTATAACAGAAATAGCACAAGTGGATGGCTTTTAGAAACAGAAATTTAGTCTCTCAAAGTCTGTATTGTTGTTGTTGCTATTAGCTGCCATCCAGTCAGTTCTGACTCATAGTGACCCTAAGTACAACAGAATGAAAGACTGCGCAGTCCTGTGCCTTCTTCATGATTGTCGCTTTGCTCGAGTCCATTGTTGCAGCTACTCTGTCAACCCAACTTGTTGAGGTTTTTCCTCTTTTTCACTGACCCTCTACTTTACTAAGCATTATGGCCTTTTACAGGGATTGATCCCTCCTGACAACATGTCCAAAGTAGGTGAGATGTAGTCTCGTCATACTTGCTTTTAAGGAGCATCTGGCTGTACTTCTTCCAAGACAGATTTGTACATTCTTTTGGCAGCCCATGACATACTCAATATTCTTCATCGACGTGGTAATTCAAAGGCATCAGTCCTTCTTCCATCTTCCTTATTCATCGCCCAGCTTTCGCATGCGTATGAAGCGATTGAAAACACCCTGGCTTGAGTCAGGTGTGCTTTGGTCTTCAAGGTGACATCTTTGCTTTTTAACAATTTAAAGGTCTTTTGCAGAAAATTTGCCGAATGCAATGCATTATTTGATTTCTTGACTAATGCTTCTATAGGTGTTGATTGTGGATCCAAGTAAAATGAAATCCTTGACAACTTCAACCTTTTCTCCGTTTATCATGATGTAGTTTATTGGTCCAGTTGTGAGGATTTTTGTTTTCTTTATGTTGACGTGTAATCCATACTGAAAGCTGTAGTCTTTGATCTTCCTCAGTAAGTGCTTCAAATTCTCTTCACTTTCAGCAAGCAAGGTTGTGTCGTCTGCGTGTTGCAGATTGTTAATGAGTCTTCCACCAATCCTGATGTGGTGTTCCTCTTCATATAGTTCAGCTTCTCAGGTTATGTGCTCAACATACAGAATGAATAAGTATGGTGAAAGGATACAACCTTGACACACACCTCTCACAGTCTAGGAGGCTAGAAGTTCCAATTCAGGGTGCCAGCTCTAGGGGAAGGCTTTCTTTCTCTCAGCTCTAGGGGAAGGTCCTTGTCTTTTTTCAGCATCTGTAGGCCCAGTGTTCCTTTGCTTCTTGGTGATCTTCATGTGGCTTGGCATCTGTCTTTCCCTGTCTCTGCTCTGCTTCCTTGTTTAATCTCTTTTATATCTCAAAAGAGATTGACTCAAGATACATCCTACACTAATGCTGACTCAATATAACAAAGAAAACCCACTCCTAAAGGGCACTGTAAACACAGGAATAGAGGTTAGGATTTACAAAACATTTTTTGGGGACACAGTTCAATCCACAACAATGACAAACTGACAGATGAGTGGTGGAAAATTGGAAGTTGTCAACAATGAAATGGAATGCTTGGAGACTGATATTCTGGGCATTAGTGAGAAGATTTTGAATCAATCATATGTTCTACTATGCTGAAAATGACGTATCACATTCATCGTCAAAAGAACATTTCAAAATCTATCCTGAAATACAATGCTGTCAGTGATAGCAGAAGTGATGGAAAAGCTCAATATTATCAGTCAGAACAAGGCCAGGGGCCGACTACAGAACAGACCATCAATTGCTCATACTCAAGTTCAAGTTGAAATTGAAGAAAATTAGAACAAGTCTACAAGAGCCAAAGTACAACTTTGAGTATATCGCACCTGAATTTAGAGACCATCTCAAGAATAGATTTGATGCATTGAACACTAATGGCTGAAGGCAGATGAAATGTGGAGTGACATCCAGGACATAATATATGAAGAAAGCAAGAGGTCATTAAAAAGATAGAAAGACCAAAACGGATGTCAGAAGAGACTCTGAAACTTGTTTTTTAAATGTCAGGTAGCTTAAGGGAACAGAAGAAATGATAAAGTAAAAGAGCTGAACAGAAGATTTCAAAAGGCAGCTCGAGAAGATGAAGTAAAATATTATAACGACACGTGCAGAGCTGCAGATAGAAAACCAAAAAGAATGCACATGCTCATCATTTCTCAAACTGAAAGAACTGAAGAAAAAATTCAATGCTCATGTTGCAATACTGAAGGATTTTATGCACAAAATACTGATCGACGCAGGAAACATCAAAAGAAGATGGAAGGAATACACAGAGTCACTGTACCAAAAAGAACTGGTCAATGTTCAGTCATTTCAGGACGTAGCAAATGACCAGGAACTGATGTTACTGAAGGAAGAAGTACAAGCTGCACTGAAGACATCAGTGAAAAATAAGGCTTCAGGAATTGACGGAATACCAATTGAGATGTTTCCACAAAGAGATGCAGCACTGGAAGTGCTCACTCATCTATGCCAAGAAATTTGGAAGACAGCTACCGGGCCAGCTGACTGGAAGAGATCCATATTTACACCTAATCCAAAGAAGGGTGATCCAACTGAATGCAGAAATTATAGAACAATATCATTAACATCTCACACAAGTAAAATTTTGCTGAAGATCATTCAAAGCAGCTGCAGCAACATATCAACAGGAAACTGCCGGAAATTCAAGCCAGATTCAGAAAAGGATGTGGAACTAGGGATGTCATTGCTGATGCCAGATACATCCCGGCTGAGAGCAGAGAATACCCAAAAGATATTTACCTGCGTTTTATTGTCTATGCAAAGGCATTGAACTGTGTGGATCATAACAAATGATGTATAACATTTCGAAGAATGGGAATTCCAGAACACTTAATTGTGCTCACAAGGAACCTGTACATACACCAAGAGGCAGTCTTTCGAACAGAACAAGGGGATACTGTGTGGTTTAAGGTTAGGAAAATTGTGGGTCAGAGTTGTATCATTTCACCATATTTATTCAGTCTGTATGCTTAGCAAATAATCTGAGAATCTAGGCTATATGAATAAGAACAGGGCATTAGGACTGGAGGAAGATTCATTAACAACCTGTGTATATGCACATGACACAACCTTGCTTGCTGAAAGTGAAGATGACTTGAAGCTGTTATTGAGGAAGATCAAAGACTACAGCCTTCAGTATGAGTTACACCTCAACATAAAGGAAAAAAAAAAAATCTCACTACTGGCCCAATAAGCAACATCAAGATAAACAGAGAAAAAACTGAAGTTGTCAAGGATTTTATTTTACTTGGATCCACAATTAACACCCATGGAAGGAGCAGTCGAGAAATCAAATGACGCACTGCATTTCACAAATGTGCTGTAAAAGACCTCTTCAAAGTATTAAAAAGCAAAGATGTCACTTTAAGGACTAAGGTGTGCCTAACCCAAGCCATGGTGTTTTCAATTGCCTCGTAAGCATGTGAGAGCTAGGCAGTGAATAAGGAAGGCTGAAGAAGAATTGATGCCTTTCAGTTATGGTGCTGGTGAAGAATATTGAAATATACCATGGACTGCCAAAAGAATGAACAAATCTGTCTTGGAAGAAATACAGCCAGAATACTCCTTTGAAGCAATATGGTGAGACTTCATGTCACATACTTTGGAGATGCTTTTAGGAGGACCAGTCCCTGGAGAAAGTCATCATCCTTGGTAAATAGAGGGTCACAGAAAAAGAGGAAGGCCCTCAAGGAAATGTATTGACACAGTAGCTGCAACAAGGGACTCAAATATAACAAAGATCATGAGAATGGTGCGGGATCCGGCTTTTTACATAGGGTCACTGAGTTGGAACTGACTCAACTGCACCTAATGACAATACCACCATAAATATATGTATATAGATAGATGGATGGATGGATGGATGGATGGATGGATGGATGGATGGATGGATGGATGGATGGATGGATGGATGGATGGATAGGTAGGTAGGTAGGTAGATAGATTGAGAGAGAGATTTTTATCAATCATGCAGTTGTAGAGGCTGGAACGTCCCAAGTCCATGAGTCGGGATAGAAGCTTCTCCTAATTCATCTAGCCGAAGGGGCTGGCGAACCCAAGATCAGTAGGTTGGAGAGCAGGACTCTTGTTCACAGGCTGTGAAGATCGATGAATCCCAAGATTAGCAGATAAGCTGCTAAGATAACTTCGCTAGGTCTTAATTCCCTTGTATGATTATATGACTGTCTACCATTTTATCTTCTGATGTGATTTCCCTAAATGTTGTAAATCCTATGACTATGATGTAATAAAATCGATTAGTGGCAGTTATACTGATGAGGTCTGCAAGATTAGGTAGTATCTTAAGCCAATCTCTTTTGAGATAGAAAAGACAGAAGTGAACAGAGAGACGTGGGAATCTCATACCAACAAAAAAACAGTGCAGGGTCCTTTGGACCTGAGGTTCCTGCACTGAGATGTTTCCAGACCAAGGGAAGACTGATGCTTCACAAGGATCTTCCTCCAGAGCTGACAGAGAAAGCCTTCCCCTGGAGCTGAAGCACTGAAATTGGACTTGTAGCCTATTAGACTGTGAGAGAATAAATTTTTCTTTGTTAAAGCCATCCACTTTTGGTATTTCTGTTATAGCAGCACTAGGTGACTAAGAGTGGGGTGATCACACATAAACATTGAGAATCATGGCCCAGCAAAGTTCACACACTATCTTAACCATCACAGTAGCATATTATCAAGAACTGATGGTATTGAAAGAAGAAGTCAAAGCAGCACTGAAGGCATTGGTGAAAAATAAGGCTCCAGGAATTGAAATACTGAGATGTTTCAACAAACGGATAAAATTCTGGAAGTGCTTACTTGTCTATGCCAAGAAATTTGGAAAGACAGCTACCTGGCCAACCGACTGAAAGAGATTCATATTTATGCCCCTCCCAACGAAAGATGGCCTAAATGAATGCAGAAATTATCAAACAATATCATTAATATCACATGTAAGTAAAATTATGTGAAGATAACTCAAAAACGATTGCAACAGTACATCAACAGGGAACTACCAGAAATTCTAGACAGATTCAGAAGAGGACATTGAATGAGGGATATCATTGCTGATGTCAGATGAATCTTGGCTTAAAGCACAGAATACCAGCAAGATGCTTACCTGTGCTTTATTCACTATGCAAAGGCATTCGACTGTGTGGATCATAACAAATTACGGATAACATTACGAAGAATGGGAATTCCAGAACTCTTAATAGTGCTCATGTAGAACCTGTGCATAGACTAAGAGACAATTGTTCAAATAGAACAAGGGGATACTGCATGGTTTACAATCAGGAACGGTGTGTGTCAGGGTTGTATCCTTTCACCATAACTTCTTCAATCTGTATGCTGGGCAAATAACCTGAGAAGTTGGACTGTGTGAAGAAGAATGGGCTATTAGGATTGGAGGAAGACTAACAACCTGGGATATGCAGATGACACAACCTTGCTTGCTGAAACTGAAGAGGGCTTGAAGCACTTACTGACAAACACCAAAAACTACAGCCTTCAGTGTGGATTACACATTAATACAAAGACAACAAAAATCCTCACAACTGGACTATTGTTGTTAGGTGCTGTTGAGTCGGTTCCAACTCATAGCGACCCTATGCACAACAGAATGAAACACTGCCCAGTTCTGTGCCGGCCTTACAATCATTGTTATGCTTGAGCTCATCATTGCAGCTACTGTGTCAATCCACCTCGTCGAGGATCTTCCTCTTTTCCACTGACCCTGCTCTTTACCAAGAATGATGTCCTTCTCCAGGGACTGATCCCTCCTGACGACATGTCCAAAGTATGTAAGATGCAGTCTTGCCATCCTTGCTTCTAAGGAGCATTCTGGTTATAATTCTTCCAAGACAGATTTGTTAGTTCTTTTGGCAGTCCATAGTATATTCAATATTCTTCACCAACACCACAATTCAAAGGCATCAATTCTTCTTCAGTCTTCCTTATTCATTGTCTAGCTTTCACATGCATATGATGCAATTGAAAATACCATGGCTTGGGTCAGGCGCACCTTAGTCTTCAAGGTGACATCTTTGCTTTTCAACACTTTCAAGAGGTCCTTTGCAGCACATTTACCCAATGCAATGTGTCTTTTGATTTCTTGACTGCTGCTTCCATGGCTGTTGATTGTGGATCCAAGTAAAATGAAATCCTTGACAACTTCAATCTTTTCTCCTTTTATCGTGACGTTGCTTATTGGGCCGGTTGTGAGGACTTTTGTTATCTTTATGTTGAGGTGTAATCTGCACTGAAGGCTGTGGTCTTTGATCTTCCTTAGTAAGTGCTTCAAGTCCTCTTCACTTTAGCAAAGCAAGGTTTTGTCATCTGCATAATGCAGGTTATTAATGAGTCTTCCTCCAATCCTGATGCCCTGTTCTTCTTCATATAGTCGAGCTTCTCGGATTACCTGCTCAGCATACCGATTGAATAGGTATGGTGAAAGAACACAACCCTGATGCACACCTTTCCTGAATTTAAACCAATCAGTATCCCCCCTTGTTCTGTCCGAACAACTGCCTCTTGATGTATGTCAGGTTCCTCAAGAGCACAATTAAGTGTTCTGGAATTCCCATTCTTTGCAATGTTATCCATGATTTGTTACGATCCACACAGTCAAATGCCTTTGCATAGTGAATAAAGCACAGGTAAGCATCTTGCTGGTATTCTCTGATTTCAGCCAGGATCCATCTGACATCAGCAATGATATTCCTGGTTCCAAGTCCTCTTCCGAATCCAGCCTGAATTTCTGGCAGTTCCCTGTCGATATACTGCTGCAGTCGTTTTTGAATGATCTTCAGCAAAATTTTGCTTGCATGTGATATTAATGATATTGTCTATAATTTCCACATTCGGTTGGATCACCTTTCTCGGGAATAGGCATAAATATGGATCTCTTCCAGTCAATTGGCCAGGAAGCTGTCTTCCATATTTCTTGGCATAGATGAGTGAGCACTTCCAGCGCTGTATCTGTTTGTGGAAACATCTCAATTGATATTCCATCAATTCCTGGAGACTTGTTTTCCGCCAATGCCTTCAGTGCAGCTTGGACTTCCTTCGGTGCCTGATCATATGCTACCTCTTGAAATGGTTGAACGTCAACTAATTATTTTTGGTATAATGACTCTGTATATTCCTTCTATCTTCTTTTGAGGCTTCCTGCATCGTTTAATATTTTCCCCATAGAATCCTTCACTATTGCAACTCAAGACTTGAATTTTTTCTTCAGTTCTTTCAGCTTGAGAAATGTCACATGTGTTCTTCCTTTTTGGTTTTCTATCTCCAGTTCTTTGCACATGTCATCATAATGCTTTGTCTTCTTGAGCTGCCCTTTGAAATCTTCTGTTCAGTTATTTTATTTCGTTGTTTCTTCCTTTTGCTTTAGCAGTTCAACATTCAAAAGCAAGTTTCAGAGTCTCTTCTGACATCCATCTCAGTCTTTTCTTTCTTACCTGTTTTTTCAATGGCCTTTTGCTTTCTTCGTGTATGATGTCCTGATGTCATTCCACAACTTGTCTGGTCTTCTGTCATTAGTGTTCAACGCGTAAAATCTATTCTTGAGATGATCTCTAAATTCAGGTGGGATATACTCACGGTCACGTTTTGGCTCTCGTGGACTTGCTCTGATTTTCTCCAGTTTTGGGTTGAACTTTCATATTATGGTCTGTTCCACAGTCGGGTCCTGGCCTTATTCTGAATGATGATATTAAGCTTTTCCATTGTCTTTCCGCAGATGTAGTTGATTTGATTCCTGTGTGTTTCATCTGGCGAGGTCCATGTGTATATTTGCCCTTTACGTTACCGAAAAAAGGTATTTACAATGAAGAAGTCATCGGTCTTGTAAAATTCTATCATTCGATCTCTGGCGTTGTTTCTATCACCCAGGCCATATTTTCCAACTACCGATCCTTCTTCTGTGTTTCCAACTTTCACATTCCAATTACCAGTAATTATCAATGTATCCTGATTGCATGTTCAATCAATTTCAGACTGCAGAAGCTGATAAAAATCTTCAGTTTCTTCATCTTTGGCCTTAGTGGTTGGTGAATAATTTGAATAATAGTCGTATTAACTGGTCTTCCTTATAGGTGTATGGATATTATCCTATCACTGACAGCGTTGTACTTCAGGATAGATCTTGAAACGTTCTTTTTGATGATGAATGCAACACCCTTCCTTTTCGAGTTGTCATTCCCGGGGTAGTAGACTATATGATTGTCCAAACCAAAATGGCCAATACCAGTCCATTTGAGCTCACTAATGCCTGGGATATCAATGTTTATGGGTTCCATTTCATTTTTGATGATTTCCAATTTTCCTAGATTCATACTTCATACATTCATGTTCCTATTATTAATGGATGTTTGCAGCTATTTCTTCTCATTTTGAATTGTGCCACATCTGCAAATGATGGTCCTGAAAGCTTTACTCCATCCACATCATTGAGGTGGACTCTACTTTGAGAAGGCGGCTCTTCCTCAGTCATCTTTTGAGTGCCTTCCAACCTGGGAGGCTCATCTTCTGGCACTATATCAGACAATGTTCTGCTGCTATTCATAAGGTTTTTACTTGCTAATTTCTTTTCAGAAGTAGACTGCCAGGTCCTTCTTCCTAGTCTGTCTTAGTCTGGAAGCTCAACTGAAAACTGTCCTCCATGGTGACCCTGCTGATACCTGAATACTGGTGGCATAGCTTCTAGCATCACAGCAACACATAAGTCCCCACAGGATGACAAACTGACAGACACAAGTGGGGACCAATAAGCAACATCATGATAAATGGAGAAAAGATTGACATTTTCAAGGATTTCATTTTATTTGGATCCACAATGAACATGCATGGAAGCAACCATCAAGAAATCAAAGGACGCATTGCATTTGGCAAAACTTCTGTAAAATATCTCTTTAAAGTGTTAAAAAGCAAAGATGTAACTTTGAGGACTAAGGTGTGCCTGCCCCAGGCCATGGTGTATTCAATTGCCTCATACGCGTGCAAAAGCCAGACAATGAGTGAGGAAGATTGAAGAAGAATTGATGCATTCGAATTATGGCGTTGGCAAAGAATATTGAATATACTATGGACTGCCAAAGAATGAACAAATGTCTTGAAAGAAGTATGCCAGAATGCTCCTTAGAAGCAAGGATGGCAAGACTGCCACTCACTTACTCTGAACATGTAGTCAGGAGAGACCAGTCCCTGGAGCTTGGTAGAGTGTCAGCAAAAAAGAGGAAGACCCTCAACGAGATGAAGTGACACAGTGGCTGTAACAATGTACTGTAATATAGCAACAATTATGAGGATAGTGCAGGACAGGACAGTGTTTTTTCTGTTGTACATAGGGTTGCTATGAGTTGAACCCGACTTTGTGGTACATAACAACAGATATAAGATCATGTCAGTCTGCTCATTTCTTATCTTCTGCAGCTCACAACACAGAACCAATTCCAAACCACTCCCATCCCAGAGCCAACCTGAGTCTTTCAAAGTGAACTTTATCTGTATATGCTCTGAGGCTGGGAGGATAAACTTGGAATAGGATCAGCTGAGAGTTGTTCATCAAACTGTAGAGCTGTGGACCAGTGGGACACCCCTTGAGATTGCAAGGAAGCATTTAAGGGCAAAAAGGAGATAACCGTTTTATATATTGAATAGTGTTCATCCAAAATTTGTTACTTCCCATGGGAACCTAAAGCATTAATGCTGATTATGGCTCCTGGCTAGTGGAAGTGACTCCATGCATGTTTGTTGAATGAGTGAATGCTATAAATAGGGCCAATCAGGGTTTGGATAAACTTTCAGATGCTTGATACGTAACTGATTAGGAAGGTGAATTCAATTTATTTTAGATGATACCCCTTCCTCTTTTTCCACCTCTTCTCTTTTCTAACAGTGTGAATTAGTGGAAAGAGCTGCTGTTGCTCTTGGAATGTGGAGAATCTGTGCCATTATTATGTCTTTGGAAAACAGAAATATAGGTACTCGCAATTTGTTCTTTTAAAACAAAAAGATAGAGAACTTTCCACAAAATCTCTTAGGGCCCTTAACTGTAAAAGGTCTGTTTTCTACTAGGAGTGGAACAAAGTGCAAAGTGCTAGGTTAAGTCCTATTTTTTTTTTTTTTTGTGGTCTGAGTATTTTCTGGGCAGTACAGTACTGTTGCTGAACAGAATTCATTCAGACATAGAGAAATAATGGTACGATTTAGCATATGCTAAAGTCCAGACAAATTAGTACATCTTTACACCATAGTCCCAAGATAAAAGACATCCTTCTAGCCATTTAAGGGGGGACCCTGATCAGGTCTCTTGCTCCATACCTTTCTACTCTTTCAGGCCATCATTCCAACAAGTTCACCCTTTTATCTATTAACTTTAATGTTTACACCTCTCATGGAGATTTCTCCTTGTCTCAGAAAAGTGCTCAGGTCTTTCTTATTCACGAACACCTTCGTTTCTGCTATGTCTTGCCCCAAATATTGCCCTATCTCTCTTTGTCCTATAGCACTTAAATTTCTACAGCCACTGCTTCTACTTTCTCACCTCCCTGTTGTTCCTCAACCGCCTGTATTTACCTCTGTCCCTGGTGATAAGTTCCTGGGTAGTACAAACAGTTAACACGTTTAGCTGCTAACTGTTAGGATGAAGTAAAGTTTTAGTCTACCCAGAAGTGCCTTGGAAGAAAGGCCGGGTGATACACTTTGGAAAAATCAGCTATTGAAAACCCCATGGAGCACAGTTCTACTCTGACATTTGTGGGATTGCCGTGAGTCAGAATTAACAGCAACTAGTTAGTCCCTGGCGATGCTCCCTTTCACCTTTTTTAGTTAGTCCCTGGCGATGCTCCCTTTGACCTCAACTATAGCCTCCCCAACCTAGTGAGATCACTAACCCAATCTTTCAGAGACATTCAGTCCTTGTTTTATTGGATGGGCTTTTGCCTTCATTGGACATATTGCTTGAATTACCAATTTGTGAGCTTCCCTGCTCCCTTGGCTGTCTGGTCTCATTCTCTTCCTACTTTTCTTGCCATCTTCACCATTTCCTGTGTGAAATTCTCTTTCCTCCAACCTCCCCTTAGAAGTTGGTGTTCTCGTTTAAATTTATGTTTTCCCTAAGCAATTTACTCATAGATTTACCTAGAATTTATCTATTTTTACCTTGCAAAAGTCTGTCTTTTCTAAGCATCTGACTTATATGTCTGACTGCCTGCTCTCAAGGCAGTTTATATTAGGAATGATGGGCTTGGTGCCTGTGGCCTGTGAGCTTCTCAAGGGCCTAGCAACACTTCTGAGACCTAAATAAAAAAAGGTTCTCACTTCAATATGTGAAAACAAAATTAATAAATGCTATTAAAAATATAATATTATGCCAATTTCATTACAAAAGTGAACATATTTTAAAAAGGTCATTTTTGCAGACAATTGAAAAAATCATAACCAATCAAAAATTAAATGAGTTGTAGATAATTTCAAAAAGCAAAATTATAAGAATCTTCTTAATTTTCTATTATGAAAAAAAAAGCTATATTTAATGTGGGATATGGGTGAATTTTAGTATGCTTGCTGTGATGTAGGATGGGGCTTCCAGAAATAAGAGTGCCCCGGCGTTTGAAGGCCTTTCAAACAACCCTGCCTCCTGTATACTCTCCATCTGGATATTCCACAGGCATTTGAAACTTGGTACGCCCAAGGCCAAATTCATCTTCTATCCTCTCTGGCATTCCCTATTTTAGTTGGCATTACCTAATCATTCAAGCTGGAAGTCATCCTTGGCTTCTTAATCTCATCCAAGACTCCTCATATTCCCTCATTCAATCAGTCATCACTTCCTATTGGTTTTATCTCCTAATTATGTATTAAATCCACCTATTCTTTCCCTTTCCTTTTCACACTGTTCTGGTTTGAGCCCTGGTCACCCCTCACATTGACCCTTGTGATAACCTCGTAAATGGTTTCCCTGGCACCACTACTCTGTCTTTGTTGTTGTTAGTTCCTTTGAGTCAGCTCTGACTCATGGTGTCCCCGTGTACAACAGAAAAAAATGTTGCCCAGTCCTGTGCCATCTTCACAATCATTGATATACTCAAGTCCATTGTGGCCACTGTGTATGTTGAGTAACTTCCAACCTAGGGGGATCATCTTCTAGCACTTTGTTGGACAGTATCCTGTTGTGGTCCATAGAGTTTTCATTGGATAATTTTTGGAAGCAGATCACCAGGCCCTTCTTCCTAGTCTGTCTTAGTCTAGAAGCTCCTGATGACCCTGCTGGTATTTGGAATGCTGGTGGCATAGTTTCTACATTCATAGCAACATGCAAGTCGCCACAGTAGAATAAACTGGCAGGTGGTGGACTCCTTCTTCCTTACTGTCCAGTTAAAATTCAAACTAAGCCTCATCACTCACTCTCATACTTAAAATGCTTTGGTGGCTTCTTGTTACGTAAGAAATTCTGAGCTCTATAACATTGCATACAAGGTCTTGGTAACCTGCTTTTATTTGTTTCTCCAGCCTGATCTCTCAGCTCTCCCTGCTGGGCACTTGGCAGCCAATTAAGTGCCTTCTAGGCTGTGCCCTGGCTCTCCCTGTCTCTGGGTTTGCTAATAACAGCCTCCCTGCCTAGAATGTACCCCTTCCTCATTTGATTAACTTCTATTTATCCATCAAGACTCTGTTCAGGTGTTACTTGTTTAAGGAAGTCTTCCCAGAAAATCCCAAACAGATTTCCCTTCCTTGTAACATCCAGCACTCACCTTGATCACAGACTTATTATTGTTGTTAGTTGCAGTCAAGTCGGCTCCTACTCACGGTGACCTTGTTATAACTGGATGAAATGTTGTCTGGTACTGGTACTGCACCATCTTCATGATCGTTGGTATATTTGAATCCATCGTTGTGGCAACTGTTTCAATCCATCTCATTGAGGGTTTCCCTAGCTTTTCCTGACTCTCTACCAAACACGGTATCCTTTTCTAGTGAATCACAGACTTAACACATTGTATTGTAACAATCTATTCAAGCTTCCTTCTTTACCCACTCAATGTAGGTCACTGGATGGCAGGGATGCTCCTGTTCTTACCCTCACATTCCCGTTCCTTAATGCGAGACAGAAATCAGCTTCTTAATCAGCGTTCTGTTCGGGGCACTGCTTCTCAAATATTACCTACTCCGGGAGCCCAAGTCTCGACTAGAGTCCTCAGGTAGAACCCAGACACATCCAGCCCAGATACGTATCTAGAATCCTTCTTCCAAAGTGATTCTTTAACTGAGGATTAATTGAGAACCAATGAACATGGTCTTTGGAGTGGGGATCATAACTAGTTTACTTAACAATGAGCACAAATATAATCATAAGCAACCAGAGAGACTACATTGCAGTATTAATTTTTTACTGTTCCTCATAAGAATTTGCTGAAATCTTTCATCAGGTGTGGCTTAGGGAATTGCCTCTGTCCTGTTCTGGTTCAGATTTGTTTTTTCCTGTAATTGTCCACCTTCTGCTGATCCCGTACTTACGGTCTCCGATGTTTTCATGCAGAAATCATTCCCTCTGGCTATCCAGGTCCCCACTGAAAAGAATCCTCATTCTTTTCCTCTGCACTTACTCTATGTCCGTGTCCAGATTATAAATAGAGCCTTTACCATCTATATTTAAGGAGATGGCTTTTCTGTAGCCTCTGCCAAATGCCCTCTGACAGTTCCTGGTCTCTAAGGCTTTTTCTTTCCCTTTTCCTGCACCTCCACAAGGGTTGCAAATTCAAATATCTCAGCACCAAGACAGGTAAAACAAATGAATAAGAAGACAGATTTATTTTCTGATAGACTTTTAAGTAAGGTGGCTGCATTTAGCAAATAAAAATACAGGAGGCCCAGTTAAATTTTAATTAAAAAAATGACAAATAGTTTTTTTTTAGTGTAAGTATGTCCCATGTAAAAAAAAAAATTATTCTTTTTTTTTTTTTATTAGAAATTCACACTTAGCTGGTATCCCTTATCTTATCTGACAACCTTACTCTTAAATTGTAGTCTTAGACCTGGGCACTCCATGCGTGTATTAAACATGTAGGAATATTTTTCACTTCCTAAAGAAATGTCCTCACTCTCACTTTCCTGAAACAAAGATGCCCTTTCAGTCAATCAAATACTTCTGTACTTCAAACATGAGTTCATAAAATAGTTACTTTCTTCTTATCGCTATGGTTAGAAAACAACATTACAATTACAATGGTATCTATCCAACATCAGACCTGGGTTTCAGGGCCGTACTAGTGTGCTGGGAGTCCCGGGGTGGTGCAAACAGTTAACACGCTCAGCTGCTAACCAAAAGGTTGGAGGTTCTAGTCTACCCAGAGGCACCTTGGAAGAAAGGCCTGGTAATCTAATTCTGAAAAATCAGCCATCGAAAATCCTATGGAACACAATTCTACTTTGACTCACTTGGGGTACCATGAGTCAGAATCAACTGGATAGCAATTTTGTTTTTTCAAGTGCTGGAACTAAGACTCAAACACGGTAGCCTGGCTCCAGGTCCTCAGCTCCTAAACTGCCCCTTTCTGTCTGCTGCCAGGGCTTTCCGTGGGCTGTTGCTTCTGCCTCAGTTGCTCTGGCCATGCCCAGTTCGGTTCCCCATTCTACACTTGCATGGACCCAGGTACTTTTCCTCCATGAAATATACCATAAAGGATTTGATAATCTTCCATCTAGATTGGGAGCGCATAAAGACTGGGATATGGTATGGTTTTCTTCACTGAGGCCAAGACTTTTACCTGTTCATCCAAGCCCATTCTCCTCTTTTATTTATTTGTTTGTTTGCTTTGTTTCAAGAATGAAGTTCATGATAGAACTGGGATGAGGAAATGCACCTGCCGACCAATGACCTGAGGGCTTTGACCATGCTCACTTCCCTTGGCGTTGTGCAGTAGCAACTGGCAGAGGAACATCAATGGTAGGTCATAGATATCCTTGGAGGTGACAACTAACATGGAACTAACCTGGGCCTTGGAGCATGCAACCCTTGTCCATTAAGGCTTTCCGATAATTTCCCCACCTGGCTGGCACAGTTTCTAGTGAAGTACCTGCTTCAGTCCAAGGTGCTTTCAGGGCCCCAAACAGGGTGCCCACTCCTGGTGCAGCCTTGTGCATTGTCTGGACTCATCCTAGCACAGTGATGAATATGTTTTGTTTTGTTTTTTAATTTTATTGTGCTTTAGGTGAAAGTTTATAGCAGAAATTATCTTCTTGTTAAAAAATTTATACAGAAATTATTTCGTCACATTGGTTTCAATCCCTGCAGTATGTTATCACTCTCCTCGTTTCTACCTTAGGTTCCCTGTGTCCGTTGGTCCAGTTTTCCTGTCCCTTCCTGCCTTCTCATCTTTGCTTTTGGGCAGGTGTTACCCATTTGGTCTTGTATACTTGACTGAACTAAAAAGCTTGTTCCTTATGTGTGTTACTGTTTGTTTTATAAGCCTAATCTTTGGTTGAAAGGTCAACTTAGGGAGTGGCTCCAGTTCTGAGTTAGCAGGGTGCCTGGGGGCCATAGTCTCGGAGTTTCCTCCAGTCTCTGTCAGACCAGTAAGTCTGGTCATCTTTTTATGAATTTGAATTTTGTTCTACATTTTTCTCCCACTGTGTCTGGAAATCTCTATTGTGATTCCTGTCAGAGTGGTCAGTGGCAATAACCTAGTACTGTCTAGTTCTTCTGGGCTGAGGCTGGTGAAGGCTGTGGTTCATGTGGTCCATTAGTGTTTTGGACTAATATCTTCCTTGTGTCTTTGTTTTTTTTTTCATTCTCCTTTGCTCTGGACGGGATGGGACCAAAAGACGTTGGCTGTGTGCAAGCCTTTAAGACTCCAGATGCTACTCGTCAAAGTAGGATGTAGAACATTTTCTTTATGAAGTATGTTATTCCAGTTGACCTGCATGTCCCCATAAACCATGGTCCCCAGTCCTCTGCTGCAGTAACTCAGTTGCTCAAGGTGTTTGGATGTGTCTAGGAAGTTTCTGTGACTTTGCCTTGGTTAATTTGTGCCAACTGTCCCTATATTGTATGTTGTCTTTCCCTTCACTGAAGTTAACACTCTTTTTACTATCTAGTTAGTAATTTTCCCTCTCCATCCCTCTCCTCCCTCATAACCATCAAAGATTGCTTTTTTTCTGTGTATAAACCTTTTCTTTTTTTTTTCTATTGTACCTTCAGTGGTTTACAGAACAAACTAATTTCTCATTAAACAGTTAGCACACATATTGTTTTATGACATTGGTTAACAACCCCATGACATCAACACTCTCCCTTCTCCATCTTGGGTTCCCTATTACCAGGTTTTCTCTCCCCTCCTGCCTTCTAGCCCTTGCCCCTGGGCTGGTGTGACCCTTTAGTCTCATTTTGTTTTATGGGCCTGTCTAATCTTTGACTGAAGAGTGAACCTAGGGAGTGACTCCATTACTGAGCTAAAAGGGTGTCCAGGAGCCATACTCTCAGGGTTTCTCCAGTCTCTGTCAGGCCAGTAAGTCTGGTCTTTTTTTGTGAGTTAGAATTTTGTTCTACATTTTTTTCCAGCTCTGTCCAGGACCCTCTATTGTGATCCCTGTCAGAGCAGTCAGTGGTGGTAGCTGGGCACCAACTAATTGTACTGGACTGAATCTTTTGGAAGTGGTCGTAGTTGTATCTTTAGTTTTCTTCATTCTCCTTTGCTTGTGAAGGGGTGAGAGCAGTGGAGTATATTAGAAGACCTCTCACAGGCTTTTAAGATCGCAGACGTTACTCACTTAAGTAGAGGACGTTTTCTTTATAAATTATGTTATACCAATTGAGTTAGATGGTCCTGGAGACCATGGTCCCCACAGCCCTCAGCCCAGCAATTCGGTGGGCCTTTGGATGTGTCTATTCCACTACGGCTGTGCTGACTTCCCCAGTATTGTGTACTGTCTTACACCAAAGTTACCACTTATCTATAGTCTATTTAGTGTTGTTCCATCCCCACCCTTCCTCTCCCTCGTAACCGTCAAGATTGTTTCTATTTGTGTGTAAACCTTTTCATGAGTTTTTACAGTAGTGATCACATACAATATTTGTCATTTCGTGATTAACTTATTTCACTCAGCATAATGCCCTCCAGATTCACCTATGAGATGCTTCACAGATTCATCATTGTTCTTTATTGTTGCATAATACTCTATTGTGTATATGCACCATAGCTTGTTTATCCATTCATCTGTTGTTGGGCATCTAGGTTGTTTCTGTCCTTTTGCTGTTGTGAACAATGCTGCAAAGAACATAAATGTACCTATGTCTTTTCATCTGACAACTCTTATTTCTGTAGAGTATATTCCTAGGAGTGGGATTGCTGGATCATATGGTATTTCTGTTTCTAGGTTTCTAAGGAAATACCATATGATTTTCTAAAATGGTCGTATCATTTTGCATTCCCACCAGCAGTTCATAAGAGTTCCGATCTCCCCGCAATCTCTCCAACATTTATTTCCTGTTCTTTTTTTCTTTTTTGTGCCGGTAATGCCGGGTGAGGAGTTGGTACCTCACTGTGGTTTTGATTTGCATTTCTCTAATAGTTAGTGATCGTGAGCATTTCCTCATGTGTCTGTTGGCTGCGTGAATGTCTTCTTTGGTGAAGGGTCTGTTCATTTCCTTTGCCCATTTTTTAATTGGATTGTCTTTTTGTTGTAGAAGTGTTGGATTTTCCTACAGATTTTAAAGACTAGGCCTTTGTCTGATTTGTAATAGCCCCCAATTTTTTTCCAGTCTGTAGGTCCTCTTTTTTACTCTTTTGATGAGCATAAATGTTTAATTTTAGAAGATCTCAGTTATCTAGCTTATCTTCTGGAGTTTGTGTGTTGTTGGTTATGGTTCGTATCCTGTTAATGCCATGTATTAGGCCTCTAGCATTGATCTTATTTTTTCTTCTATGAACTTTACCCTTTTTGGCTTTGTATTTAGATCTTTGATCCATTTTGAATTTGTTTTCGCATATGGTGTGAGGTATCAGTCCTGTTTCATTTTTTTTTTTTTGCAGATGGACATCCAGTTTTGCCAGCACCATTTGTTGAAAAGACTGTCTTTTCCCAGTTTGATGGACTTTGGGCCCTTGTCCAATATCAGGTGACCGTAGGAGGATGGATTTACAGCTGAGTTCTCAATTCTCTTCCATTGGTCAAATGTATGTGTTGTTGCACCAGTACCAGGCTGTTTTGACTACTGTAGCTGTATAGTAGGTTCTGAGATCAGGTAGTGCAAGTCCTCCTACTATATTCTTCTTCAATAGTGCTTTACTTAACCTGGGCTTCTTTCCTTTCCTTATAAAGTTAATGATTAGTTTTTCCATCTCCTTAAAGAATGTTGTTGGTGTTTGGATTGGGTTTGCATTGTATTTGTAAATTGTTTTGGGTAGAATTGTCATTTTCACAATGTTGAGTCTAGCTATTCATGAGCATGGTATGTTTTTCCATTATGTAGATCTCTTTTGGTTTCTTGCAGTAGTGTTTTGTATTTTTCTTTGTACAGGTCTTTTACATCCCTGGTTAGAATTATTCCTGAGTATTTTATTTTTTTAGGGGCTATTATAAATGGTATGGTTTTCCTGATTTCCTTTTCATCATTCCCTTTATTGGTGTATAGGAATCCAACTGATTTTTGTGTGTGTATCTTGTCTTCTGCTACTCTACTGAATCTTTCTGTTAGTTCCACAGTTTTCTCATGGAGTCTTTTAGGTTTTCTATGTATAGTATCATATCATCCACAAATAGAGATAGTTTAACTTCTTCATTACCATTTTGGATGCCCTTTAGTTCTTTAGCTTGTCTTATTACTCTAGCTAGGACTTCCAGCACAATGTTAAATAGGAGTTGTGATAAAGGTCATTCTTGTCTTGTCCCTGTTTACAAGGGGAATGTTTTCTGCCTCTCTCCATTAAGAATGATACTGGGTGTTGGTTTTGCATAGATACCCTTTATTATGCTGAGAAATTTCCCTTCTATACATATTTTATTGAGAATTCTTATCAGGAATGGGTGTTGGACTTTGTCAAATGCCTTTTCTTTGTTGATTGAGATGATCATGTGATTCTTTTCCTTTAATTTATGTGATGGATTATGTTGATTGATTTTCTAATGTTGAACCATCCTTGCATACCTAGTATGAATCTTCCTTGATGGTGATGTATTATTTTTTTGATATGATGCTGAATTCTATTGGCTAGAATTTTGTTGAGAATTTTTGCATCTATATTCATGAGAGATATTGGTCTGTAATTTTCTTTTTTTGTAGTGTCTTTGCCTGGTGTTGGTATCAGGGTTATGCTGGCTTCATAGAATGAATTTAGTTCACTTCCTTTTCTATGTTCTGAGACAATTTTAATAGTACTGGTGTAAGCTCTTCTCTGAATATTTGGTAGAATTCTCCAGTGAAGCCTCTGGGCCAGAGCTTTTATTTTGTTGGGAGTTCTTTTATTACCTTTTCAGTCTCTTCTCTTGTTATGGGTCTGTTCATATTTTCAACATCATTTTGTGTTAGTTTATGCAGGTAGAGTGTTTCTAGAAATTTGTCCATTTCCTCTAGGTGTTCAAATTTATTGAAGTATAGTTTTTCATAATACTCTGTTATGATCCTTTTATTTCTATTGTTTTTCTATTCTCTATATCATTTATTTCTGCTCTGATTTTTTATTTCTGCTCTGATCTTTATTATTTCCTTTCTTCTGGTGGCTGTGGGCTTTTTTGCTGTTCTCTTTCTCTTTGTTTGAGTTGTGCAGCTAATGCTTTTATTTTGTCCCTTTCTTCTTTTTTGATGTGTGCATCTATTGTTATAAATTGACCTCTGAGGACTGCCTTTGCTTTTTCCCAAAGGTTTTGGTATGATGTATTTTCACTCTTCTTTGATTCTAGGAATTTACTGATTTTCTCTTTGATTTCTTCTATTACCCAGTAGTTTTTAAGCAGGGCATTATTCAGTTTCCATGTAATCAATTTTTTTCCCTTGCTCTTCGTGTAGTTAATTTCTACATTGATGGCATTGTGGTCAGAGAAGATACTTTGTTTTACCTCAATGTTTTGGATTTTGTTGAGGGTTGCTCTGTGGCCTAAGATGTGGTCTATTCTGAAGAATGATTCATATGCATTGGAAAAGAATGTGTACTTTGCTGCTGCTGGGTGGAGTGTTCTATATATGTCTATGAGGTCAAGTTGACTGATTGAGCCCTTTAGCTCTTCTGTATCATTGCTGAGTTTCATTCTAGGTGTTCTGTCCTTTTCCAAGAGTGATGTATTAAAGTCTCCTACTATTATTGTCAAACTGTCAATTTCTCTTTTCAGTGCTGTGAGAGTTTGTTTTATGTATTTTGGAACCCTGTCATTGGCTGCGTAGCTATTTATTATGGTTATGTGTTCAAGGTGGATTGTATCTTTAATCATTATATAGTGACCTCCTTTGTCTTTTATGGTGGATTTTGCTTTAAAATCTATTTTATCTGAGGGTAGTATTGCCACTCCTGCTCTTTTTTAGTTGCTATTTGCCTGGTATATTTTTTTCTACCTTTGATTTTCAATAAATTTACATCTTTGTTTCTAAGATGTGTCTCTTGTAGACAGAATATTGATGAGTCCTGTTTTTTTTTAATCCATTCTGTCACTCTCTGTCTCTTTATGGGTGCATTTAGGCCATTTACATTCCGTGTAAATATTGATAGGTATGAGTTTATTGCCGTCATTTTGTAGTGCTTTTTATTGTGGTACTGACATTTTCTTTGTTCCTCTTTCTCTCCTGTGCTGAATTCCTTTTGTTTGTGACTTTTTTTTTCTTTTCTTTTGTTTTTGTAGATTTTGTTCTTAATGAGACTTACTGACGCTATTTTGATGAGTAGGTTTGTTAACTTTCTTTGTGGTTACCTCAAAATTTACCCTTATCTTCCTATGTTTGAACCAGTCTATTATTACTTGGAATCGCCTCGCCTTCCTCTTCATTAGGAAGTTCTATGCCTGCACTGTTTATTCCCTCTTTTATTGTTGTGATGTTATTGTCATTTACAGATTAACCTCTCTGAATCCTGGTTGTAATTTTTTTGGTTTTAGATAGTCCCTGAGAATTCATTTCCTAGGTTAGTATCCGGCTGATACAATCTCATGTCTTAGCTTCAGGTTGTGGTCTGGTGTTGTTTGTTCTCAAACTGAAAGACTCCCTTTAATAATTCTTGTAAATTTGGTTTGGTTTGTACTTATTCCCTTAATTTCTGTTTATCTGGAAATGTCCTAATTTCACCACTATATTTGAACAAGAGTTTTGCAGGATATATTATTCTTGGTTGGCATTTTTTTTCTTCCAAGGTTTTATATATATCATCCCATTACCTTCTTGCCTGCACAGTTTCTGCCAAATAGTCAGAGCTTAGTCTTGTTTCTTTTCTGTATGTGACTTTTCATTTTTCTTGAGCTGCTCTCAGGATTCTTTCTTTGTCTTTGGTTTTAGTGAATGTGATTATGATATACCTTGGTGATTTTCTTTTGGGGTTCGTTGAGCTTCTTGAATGGTCAGTTTTTCATCATTCATGATATTAGGGAAGTTTTCTGTCAGCAATTCTTTAATGATCCTCTCTGTGTTTTCCATTTTCTCTCCCTGTTCTGGAACTCTGATCACTCACAAATTTTTGCTTTTGATCCCACATAATTCTTAGGGTTTCTTCATTCTTTTTTTTCTGATTTTTCCTCAAACAAAGTTGTATCCAAGTGTTTGTCTTCTATTTCACTGGTCCTGTCTTCTATCGTTTCAAACCTGCTCCTCATCCCTTCTATGACACTATCCATTTCTGAAATCTTGTTGTTTATCTCTTGGATCTCTAATTATTGTTTTTGTAAGAATTCTAGTTGTGAGTTTATTTTGGCATTTTGTTCCTGTATTATTTTCCTGAAATCTTCCATTTTTTGTCTGTATTTTCCATAAATTTGTCTATTTTTTCCTCATTTTTGTCTGCTTTTTGCTTCAACTTTTGAATATGTCTGAATATTAAAGATTTGAATTCCCTATCAGGTAGTTCTAGTGCCTTTTCTTCTACTGGAAAGTCATCTGTTGTTTTATTTTGATTTCCTACTGGAGCCATCCTGTCCTGTTTTTTTAAATATGTTTTGATGTCATCTGCTGTCTTTGGGACATTCAGTAGTTATTTTATTTGTTTACTGATTGTAGATTTGTTTGTTTCATCCTGTTTTTTTTTTTGTTTTATTTGGTTATGCCTGAGCAAGTGGGCTGTGAATTCTTTGTTGTTTGCTTTTCTGTGGACATGATAGTTCTCCCCTCCTTGTCCAATGGGCAGGGCAGTTGCTCAGCTATGGTGCAGGAGGGCAGGTCCAGTTGAAGGGGAGGAAATGGAATGGGTTCTTTGTGCACATAGTAATGCTGACAAACAGATCAGACCAGGAGTTAGTTCAGGGCATGTTCTGGTTGGCCATGCCTGTGCTGCTTGGGGATGTGATGTTCAGCACACAGTGCAGGTAGGCAGGAAGGAGGGGAAAATTTGTGATGTGTGGAGCTAGGATGGGTATGGGAAAGAAGAGAGAGAGCAGAAAGAAACTGGAGCCAAAACAAACAAACAATAAGCGTACTAAGAGAACTTGCCATTGGAGTGGAGAGTCAAGAAACCAAGAAATAGAGAAATACAAAAGGAAAAAAGAAAAAGAATAAATAAATAAATACAAATTAAAAAAAAAAAAAAAAGCCCCCAGAGATCCCACCATGCAGCTGCGAAGACTGGGGAGTGGTTCCCAGGCCACAGAATACAGCCTGCCTAGAAGGGGCAGAGATGTCACACAACACCAAGTATTCAGGAGACGGGAAAAGAAGGTAAGTATAGTGAGACAAGAAACTGAGAAATGAAGAGAGATAAAAACGAAAAAAGAGAAAAAAAATAAAAAAGAAACATCCCCAGGGATCCCACCAGTGCGCTGCGCAGACCGGGAAAGTGAATCCCAAGCCACGCAATACAGCCCAGCTAGAAGGGACTCCCAACCTGCAAAAGAAAGAAAGAAAACAAACAAACAGAACAAAACCAATAAGAGGACCCAGGGATCCCACCAGCATGGTGGTGTGAATCGGGGAAGCAGTTCCCTATCTGAGTGGCACTTCACAGCCTTTCAAGAAGCAAAGATGGCACCTGGAGCCAGGTGTTCAAGAGAAAGGAGGGGGAGGAGGTGAGAGCCAGGGAAGAAATCAGAAGAAGGAAAAAAAGCAACGCCAGCAACAAAGAAATAGCACTGACGGAGCCAGCCAGTGTGGACAGGGTGAATCCCAGTGGTATGGAGCCAGAGCCGGTGCCTCTCAGCCAGGAGATTGCAGTAGGTGGGAAGTGATGGAGGCCAAAAGGGGGAAAGAAGGGTGGGGGTTCAGAAAGCATATATCGCTGGTTACTGCATGCTCTGTCTCCTGCTGGGAGCTCTGTGAAGCTGCTTTCCTGTATCTCCTGTCTACCAATCTCTGACAGAAGCCCCAGGTGGCGAATCTGGGCTGTGTTAGCTGATAGGGGACCTCCTCATGTATCTCTCCTCACTCCCATTCTCTGTCAGTTTCTTATTCCATTCTGTGCTTGGCTGAGTTCTTTATCTCTACATTTGATGCTTAGGGTTCCAGGATTGGCACCTGTCTCTGTTTTACTTAATTTTTTGGGTCTTTGCTGTGGTGCTTCTGTATATAGCACCATGTTAGCACCACCTCTCGAGTTTTTATAATAGTGGTCTTATAAAATATTTGTCCCTTTGTGGTTGACTAAGTTCACTCAGAGTAATGCCCTCCAGATTCATCCATGTTGTGAGATGTTTCATAGATTCACCGTTGTTCTTTATTGTTGCATAGGATTCCATTGTGTGTATGTACCATAATTTGTTTATCCATCCATCTGTCAATGGGCACTTAGGTTGTTTCCATTTTTTTCTTTTGTGAATAATGCTTCAATGAGCATGGGTGTGCATATGTCTATTCATGTGACAGCTTTTATTTCTCTGCGGTGTATTCCTAGGGGTGGGATAGCTGGATCCTCTGGCATTTCTATTTCTAGCTTTTCCAGGAGGCATGATTCTTTTTCCATAGTGGTTGTATCATTTTACATTCCCTCCAGCAATACATAAGAGTTTCAATCTCCCCACGACCTATCCAACATCTCTCTCTCTTTTTTTAATTAGTGTCAGTAATGTCAGAGTGAGACGGTATCTAATTGCAGTTTTTATTTGCATTTCTTTAATGGTTAATGATCATGAGCATTTCCTCATGTGTCTGTTTAGCTGCTTGAATGTCTTCTTTGGTGAAGTATGTCTTCATATCCTTTGCCCATTTTTTTATTAGGTAATTTGTCTTTTTGTTGTTGAAGTATTTAACAGATTTTAGAGATTAGACCTTTGTCAGATATGTCGTAGCAAAAATTTTTTCCCCAGTCTGTAGGTTCTCTTTTTACTGTTTTGGTGAAGTCTTTTGATGAGCATAAGTGTTTGATTTTTAGGAGCTCCTGGTTATCTAGTTTATCTTCTGACATTTGTGCATTGTTAATTATGGTTTGTATTGTATTTATGCTGTGTATTAGGGCCCCTGGCATTGTCCCTATTTTTTCTTCCATAATCTTTATAATTTTTGGCTTTAGTTTCAGGCTTCTGATCCATTTTGAGTTAGTTTTTGTGTATGGTGTGAGGTATGGGTCCTGTTTCATTTTTTTTTTTTTACAGATGAACGTCCAGTTTGGGCAAAACCATCTGTTATAAAGACTGTCTTTTCCTCATTTAATGGACTTGGGTCCTTTGTCAAAGATCAGATGACCATAAACCAAAAAACCAAGCTTATTGCTGTTGAGTTGATTCTGACTCATACTGACCTTATAGGACAGAGTAAAACTGCCATATAAGGTTTCTAAGGAGCCACTGGTAGATTTGAACTGCCTAACTCATACTGGCTCTATAGGACAGAGTAGAAACTTCTCCCATAGGGTTTCTAAGGAGCCATTGGTGGATTTGAACTGCTGAACTTTTGGTTAGGAGCCGAACGCTTAACCACTGTGCCACCAGGGCTTCAGCTGACCATAGGTGGATGGATTTTCGCCTGTGTTCTTAATTCTGTTCCATTGGTCTATGTGTCTGTCATTGTACCAGTACCAGGCTGTTTGGACTATTGTGACTGTATAGTAGGTTCTGAGATCAGGTAGTACGAGGACTCCTACTTGTTCCTTTTCTTCAATAATTCTTTGCTTATCCAGGATCTCTTTACTTTCCATATAAAGGTAGTGATTAGTTTTTCCATCTCCTTAGAGAATGCTGTTGGCATTTGAATAAGATTGCATTATATCTGCAGATTGCTTTAGATATTATCTACATTTTTACAATGTTGCATCTTCCTATCCACGAGCATGGTATGTTTTTCTACACGTAGGACTCTTTCAGTTTCTTGCAATAGTGCTTTTTAGTTTTCTTTGTATAGGTCTTTTGCATCCATGGTTAGATTCATTCCTAAGTATTATATCTTTTTAGGGGCTATTATAAATGGTTCTGTTTTCCTTTTCAAAGTTCTCTTGTTGGTGTATAGGAATCCAAATGATTTTTTTATGTTGATCTTGTATCCCGCTACTCTGCTGAATCTTTCTATTAGTTCCAGGAGTGTTCTTGTGGGATCTTTGAGGCTTTCTATGTATAGTATCATATCATCTGTGAATAGGGATAGTTTTACTTCTTCCTTTCCAATTTGGATGGCCTTTATTTCTTTTTCTTGATATATTGCTCTAGCTAGGACTTCCAGCACAATGTTAAATATGAGTGGTGATAAGGGACTTGTCTTGTTCCTGTTCTCAGGGGGAATGCTTTCAGCCTTTCTCTGTTGAGAATGTTTGCTGTTGCTTTTGTACAAAAAAAGCCAAAAAGACAAAAGAAAACCTGTTGCCATTGAGTCTATTGCAACTCATAGCAACCCTACAGGACAGAGTAGAACTGCCCCATAAGGTTTCCAAGGAGCAGCTGGTGGATTTGAATTGCTGAACTTTTGGTTAGCAGCCAAATGCTTAATCACTGCGCCATTGATGCCATTTATTATTTTGAGGATTTCCCCTTCTATTCCTATTTTATTGAGGGTTTTTATCAGGAATGGGCATTGGAGTTTATCAAATGCCTTTTCTGCATCGACTGTGATGATCGGGTGATTCTTCTATTTGTGTGGTGGATTATATTGATTGATTTTCTAATGTTGAACCATCCTTGCATACCTGGTATGAATCCCACTTGGTCTTGGTGTTTTTATTTTATTTTTATGCAATGCTAAATTCTATTGACTAGAATTTTTCATCTATATTCATGAAAGATATTGGTCTGTAATTTTCTTTTCTTTTTTTTTTTTTTTTTTGGTGGTGTCTTTGCCTGGCTTTGGTATCAGGGTTATGCTGGCTTCATAGAATGAATTCAGGAGTATTCCTTCCTTTTCTATGCTCTGAAATAGAGTAGTATTGGTGTGAGCTCTTTTCTGAGTGTTTGGTAGAATTCTCCAGTGAAGCGTTTTGTGCCACAGCTTTTGTTGTTGTTGGGAGTTTTTTAAATTACTTCTTCAGTCTCTTCTCTTGTTATGGGTCTGCTCAAATTTTCTTAGTTTCTGTTAGTTTAGGTAGATAGTGTGTCTCTGGAAATTTGTTCATTTCCTCCTGGTTCTCAAATTTGTTGGAGTACGACTTTTCACAGTATTCTGTGATGGTATTTCAGTATTTCAGTTGGGCCTATTGTAAGTTCTCCCATCTCATTTCTAATTTGAGTTATTTGCTTCCTCTTCTATTTCTTTCTGTCTTTTTTGTGTGTGTGTGTCAGTTTAGCCAATGGTTTGTCAATTTTGTTGATCTTTTCAAAGAACCAATTTTGGGTCTTGTCTATTCTTTCTATTGTTTTTCTGTTCCCTTTTTCATTTATTTCTGCTCTAATCTTTATTTTTTCCTTTCTTCTGGTGGCTGTGGTCTTCTTAACTCCTCTCTTTGTATTTGTTTGAGTTTAGGGCTAACGTTTTTATTTTGGCACATTCTTCCTTTTTGATGTGTTTGTTTATTGGTATAAATTGACCTCTGAAGACTGCCTTTGCTGTTTCCCAAAGGTGTATGACGTGTTTTCAATCTTCTTAGATTCCAGGAATTTATTGATTTCCTCTTTGATTTCTTCTATTACCCAGTTGTTCTTAAGTTTCCATGTATTTGATTTTTTTCCTTGCTCTTCCTGTTACTGATTTGTATGTTTATGGTGTTGTGATCAGACATAATGCTTTGTATTATTTTGATGTTTTGGATTTTATTGAGGGTTGCTTTGTGGCCTAAAATGTGGTCTATGCTGCAGAATGTTCCATGTGCGTTGGAAAAGAATGTATACTTTGCTACTGTTTGGTGTAGTGTTCTATATATATCTATGAAGTCAAGTTGGTTGATCGTGGCCTTGCCATGGATTAAATTATGTCCCCCCCCCCGCCCCAATGTGTGTATCAACTTGGTTAGGCCATAATTCCCAGTATTCTGTGGTTGTCCTCCATTTTGTGATCGTAATTTTATGTTAAAGAGGATTAGGGTGGGTTTGTAAGGCCCTTAGCAGGTCACATCCCTGATCCAATGTAAAGGGAGTTTCCCTGGGGTGTGGTCTGCACCACCTTTTATCTATCTCTCAATAGATAAAAGGAAAGGAAAGCTAGTAGAGAGGGGGGACCTCATACCACCAAAAAGCAGCACTGGGAGCAGAGTGCATCCTTTGGACCTGGGATCTCTGCAGCTGAGAAGCTCTTCGACCAGGGGAAGATTGAGGACAAGGATCGTCCTCCAGAGCTGACAGAGAAAAAGTCTTCCCCTGGAGCTGACACCCTGAATTTGGACTTTAAGCCTACTGTACTGTGAGGAAATAAATTTCTCTTTGTTAAAGCAATCCATTTGTGGTATTCCTATCACAGCAGCAATAGATAACTAAGAAAGGCCTTCAGATCTTCTGCATCTTTGATAAGTTTCTTTCTATTTGTTTTGTCTTTTACTGAGAATGGTGTGTTGAAGTCTCCTACGATTATTGTGGAACCGTCAATTTCCCTTTTCATTGCTGTTTGAGTTTGTTTTATGTATTTTGGAGCCCTGTCATTGGGTGCATAGAAATATATTAAGGTTATGTTTTCTTGGTGGATTGTCCATTTAATCATTATATAATATCTTTCCTTGTCTTTTATGGTGGATTTTGCCTTAAAGTCTATTGTATCTGAGATTAGTATTGCCACTCCTGCTCTTTTTAGGTTACTGTTTGCTTGACATGTTTTTTCCATCCTTTGATTTTTAATATATTTATGTCTTTGTGTCTAAGGTATGTCTCTTGTAGGCAGGATATTGATGGGTCATGTTTTTCATTCATTCTGCCACTCTGTGTATCTTATGGGTGCATTTAAGCCATTTATGTTCAGTGCGATTATCAATAGGAATGAGTTTATTGTCTTACTGTTGTGCTTTTTATTGTGGTATTGACGTTTTCTTTGTTCACCTTGCTTTCCTGTGCTGAGTTCCTTTTGTTTGTGGATTTCCTTCTTATTTCTTTTGTTATTAAAGGTATTATGTTTAGTAAGTTTTCTTTCTTTTTTTATTTTGATGAATAGGTTTGTGAACTTTCTTTGTAGTTGCCTTGAAATTTACCTTTATCTTCCTAAGTTTGAACCAGTCTTTTATTACTTGATATCACCTTGATTTCCTCTCCCTTTGAAAGTTCTGTACCTACACCATTTATTCCCCCTTTATTGGTTTGACATTGTCGTCATTTACAGATTAACATCTCTGTTTCTGTTTTAAGTCTTTTAGCTTTATTTTAATATTGAGAGTTCTTTATCTAGATTAGTATCTGATTGATGCAGTCCTGTATCCTAGACTCCAGTTGCTATCTGCTGTTGGTTCTCTAACTGAAGGACTCATTTTATTTGTTTTTTTTTTTACAAATTTCCTTAATTTCTGTTCATCTTGGAATGTCATAATTTCAGCATTGTATTTGAGACAGAATTTTGCAGTATGTATTATTCTTGGTTGGCTGTTATTTTCTTTCAATATTTTATATATGTCATCCCATTGCCTTCTTGCATGCATAATTTCTGCCAAGTAATCAGAATTTAGTCTTATTGCTTCGCCTTTTTAAGTGACTTTTCATTCTTCTTGAGCTGCTCTCAGGGTTCCTTGTCTTTGGTTTTGGCAGTGTGATTATATGTCTTAGTGACTTTCTTTTGGGATCTATCTTATATGGGGCTTGTTAAGCTTCTTGGACGGTCAGCTTTTCATCTTTGATGGTATTTGGGAAGTTTTCTGCCATCAAATCTTCAACAACCTTCTTTATGTTTTCCATTTTCTCCCTCTGTTCTGGAACTCCTATCATGTGCAAATTTTTGTTCTTGATTGTGTCCCACATAATTCTTAGATTTTCCTCATTTTTTATTCTAATTTTCCCTCAAACAAATGGCATCTATGGATTTGTCTTCAATCTCGCTGATTGTATCTTCCATTGTTTCAAATTTGCTCCTAAAACCTATTGAGTTGTTCATTTCTGAAATTTTCTTATCTTTTAGATTTCTAATTGCTGTTTTTACATTATTTCTAATTACTTCTTTTGAAATTTTGTTCTTGTATTATTTTTCTGAATTCTTCTGGTACTTTGTGTTTTCCTTAATTTTGGCTATGTTTTCATTGGTTTTGTCTGAATTTCCTTGATTTTGTCTGTTTTTTCCTTGGTTTTGTCTGTGTTTTCCTTGATCTCTTTCCTAATCTCTTGGAAATCCATAAATAGTCTTTTAAATTCCATATCAGGTAGTTCCAACACCTTTTCTTCTACTGCAAGGTTATCTGGTTCCTTATTTTGGTCACTTGCTGGAGCCATCTTGTCTTGCTTTCTTATACGTTTTGATATTGTCAGCTGTCTCTGAGACATTCAAGTATCTTTATTTATTGATTGTATGCTCATTTGTTTTGTCCTGCTTTTTTGTTTTAAGGCAGGTGGGCCAGACATGCTTTGCTGTTTACTCATCTATGGACACGATCACCTTACCCAAGTGGGCAGGGCAGCAGCAGGCAGGGAAACCCCACTTGGCTGTACACTAATTTGGCAAGGTGGTTAAGGGTGGACAGGTAAGGCATTATGTGCCTCCTGCTGTTGGTTCAGCTGTGTGGGAGCATTCACAGTCTCTTGCCCGATGGGCTAGGGTGTCAGAAGGGGAGTGATAGTGGCTTGCTTCCCACTGTTGAACAACTGGTTAAGTGGCGGGATGGGAGGGGCAGGGCAGGCTGGGTGTGGTGGTGGGCCTGAGCCTCAGGGTCACTCTAGCTATGGCAGCACAACAGGGGTCACTGGGGTGAGGTGGGGGGAAGAATGAGTAAGGGACTAAGTGAGAGGGAGAAAGAAAAGAGAGAAAAAGAAAGAAAAAAAGGAGGAAAAAGGGTAGTGTTGTGAGCCAGTGGGTGGGGTTGGGGCAGGCCTAGGGATGGGCAGAAAGGGGGAAGAGATGGCATTTGGGGGGTAGGTGGGAGGGAGAAGGAAACAAAAAGAAAAAAGAACAGAAAAAAATGGCAGCATGTTGAGGGCGGGTGAGTGGGGGTGGGGTGACCCAGGGCTGCAGTGAGCTGGTGTGCCAGTGGCACTCTATCTGCAGCAGTGCTGTGGAAACTGGTGGGAAGGGGGAGGTGGCATAAGAGGCTGGGTGGGAGGGAGAAAGAAAAGAAGGAAAAAAAATGGTAGTGTGAACGGGGAGAGGTGGGAAGGGCAGGAGGCCATGTATGGGGCTAAGTGGGAGGTAGTAAGAAAAGAAACAAAAAAAAAATGGTAGTGCGGTGGGAGCCGGTGGATGTGGGTGGAGAGGACCGGAAGTGGTGGTGGGCTGGTGGATCTCTAGCTGCAGTGGCACGATGGGGACGGGTGGGAAGTGGGGAGGTGGCGAATGGGGCTAGGTAGGAGGAATGAAGTAAAGGAAGAAACAGAAAAAGAAAAAAGGTAGTGGCGCCGTGGAGTCCAGCGAGTTGGGTGGGGTGGACCCAGGGGCTGGTGGGGAAGGGAGGTGGCATACAGGACTCAGTGAGAGAGAGAAAGAAAGAAAAGGAAAGGAAAATCATCTGCATGGTGGGAGGGGGTGAGTCATGCTGGGAGTTGGGGGAGAGCTTGTATTGTGGACACTGGTTATGGGGTCTGCTGTGTTAGTGGGGCTCTTGCTTCAACTCTCTAGAAGGGTAAGTAATAGGAAAGTATGTTTCTCTGGTTACTGGGTGCTCTGTCTCCTGTTGGGAGCTCAGTGAAATTGTCTTCCTGTATTCCCTTTTTGGATTCATGGCTAACTGTGTTTCAAGATGGCAACACTGTGCCATGTTAATTGGCAGGGGACCTCCACACCATATCTCTCCTTGTTCTCTGTTTTCTATGAGTTTCTTCTCTCATCTGGTGTTTGTTCTAGTTCTTTATCCTTTCACTGGTTCCAGGATTAATGATCGTATCTGTTTTACTTAGTTTTTCAGGTCTTTTCTGCAAAGGGACAGCATAGTGCATCTGTCTAGGTGCTATGTTGGCTCTTCCTCCTCCCATTCTCCTCTTTTGTATCCAGGCACAGGGCTGCTCAGCCACATACATTACCCAGCCTCTTTTGTGGTTATGTGTGGCCATATGATTAAATTTCTACAAATCCAATATGGACAGAAAGAATAGGTGCCCCTTTAATTCTCCTTCCTGTTTCTGCCAGCTGGAACCCAATGTGACCCAGTTATCACCATACAGAGGATCAACATGCCCTAGGAGATGGCAGGAGGTAAGGGAGGGACTTGGGTCCCCAAATGATCAAGAGGAGTAGAGCTACCCACCAACCTGAACACTCGCCTCATATTGTTACATGAGAAAGAAATAGACATCAATCTTAATTAAACCACTAGCTTATTTTGGCCATCTTTGTTACAACAGCCTAGCTTCACCCTAACTCGGCACTGCATTTCTGAAACCTAGCACGGTCTCTGACATAGAGGAAACCAAAAAAAGAAAAAGAAAAAAAAAAAAAAAGCCAAACCTGTTGCCATCAAGTCGATTCCAACTCATAGCGACCCTATAGAGTAGAGGATCAAAATATGTTTGTTTACTGACCAAATACATGAATAAATATCTTCCCCACTAGGTATGCCCAGAATAACTTGAGTTGGGACTGTGTCTTACACTTGTTGTCTTCCACATCAAGCAGTGTCAAACACATAGTGGGTGGTCAACAAATGAATGAAGAAAAAAAGGGAAAGAGAAATATGAAACATATATATTACATGGCTTACATCTTGCCAGCTACAGAAATACTTTTAAATGGTGATGATATAATCTTATATAAAAATAAATTCAATCTGAAGTTTATGTATAAGGTACATTTAAATATGTAGGGTTATTATATCAAAATAATTGGGGAAAAAATAGAGTTATATGTGGTGTTTAATGGACTTGGAGTTAGGGGACCTGGAATCTAATTTTATCTCTAGTCACCTCTGTGATCTTGGACAAAACACCTAAGTTCTCCAGGCATCAGTTTGGACATGAAAGGGCTAGAAAAGCTTTAGATGAAAGGAATAGAAAAGTTTCTTCTTAAAGGTTCCTTTCAGTTCTGAAACTCATGATCCTATCTACTACATTTTTTTTTTTTTCCGGCTATGTCTGGATTTCCATTTCTTAAAATCCCAATTACTCTTAAAGATTTCTCTGTAATTCATGGTAATAATTGTTTTCATTATTTTGTAACCATTCAATAAAACCTTATTGTGGGCCATACACTGTACGAAACATGTTAGGCACATTTAATGGTCACATAACCCTATAAAGAGGCATACTACCCAATTTAAAAGGTGAAAAAAGCTGAGACTCATAAAGGTTAAGTATTTTCCTAATGTCCCATAACTAGTTACTGCAGGATGTAGGTACCAAATCAAAGTCATATTGTTCATTCATTCATTCAGTAGCTGTGTATTGAGCACCTACTATGTGTCAATACAAGGCACTGTTCAAGGTGGTAGAATTATGGCAGTGAACAAGACAAACATGGCCCTGCCCTCATGAAGCTTACATTCTAGCTAGGGGTGGGAAAGACAATGAACAATTAAACAAGAAATTTCAGATACTGATAAATTTTATGAAGAAAGTAAAATCAATATGATATAGATGTGAAAAGATTGCAGTTGAAATGAGTTTTAGTAGAAGAATCATTCCAGAGTTTTTGAAACATTTTGAGATGCCTCTTAGACAACCAAGGAGAAGATAGTCCTACTGCTAGTTCTAGTAATGTCTACTGTGTGCTTACATATGTCTTCTTACATATAATCTTTAAAAGAAGCCTATGAGACATTATTCCCATCTTATAGATGAGAAAATTGAAAAAATAAATTTGCCAAAGTTCCAAAGCAAATAGGTGGCAGAACTTGAATTCAAACCCAGGGACTCTGGCTCTATAGGGCCCATGCTTACCCTCTATTCTAGACTGTCTTTCTCTGGCAAGAGAGCTGTTAGCTATAAAAATTAGAAGTCCAGGGACAAAGTCAGGAAAGAAGATATACACTTGGGAATCATAAGCATACATATGACATTAAGACTATGGGATGGGACCCAATGACATGGAGACAGATAGAAAGGCACGGAAAGCCAGGCCTGAGTCCTGGGATACACCAGGATTTCAAGGTCAAGTAGAGGAAGAAGAATCAACAAAGGAGGCTTAGAAGGAGGCTGGGAGATGGTAGGAGGGGAGGTGGAACTAAGAGAAAATGGGGTTAACAGTACCCGAGAGGAGAGAGAAGTGCTTCAAAAAGTAGGGTGGTTTTATGTGTGTGTGTGTGTATGTGTTGTCACTGGCTGGTCAAGTAAGATAAGTACAGGGAGATGACAATATGGAAGACAGTGTTGAGCTAGACATAACCCAATTCAATGTGAAGGGACAGAAACCTAATTGGGGTTCAGTATCGAATTGTAGAGAATGTGAGGTGAGAAGTGGAGCAAGTATGTGAATAAATCTTTAGAGAGGTCTTGCTATGAAGGCAATCATAGAAATGAAATGATATGGTAAAAAGAGGAGGAAATGGGGTAAAGGGGAGCCCTGGTGGCACAGTGGTTAAGAGTGTAGCTGCTAACCAAAAGGTTGACGATTTGAATCCATCAGCTGCTCTTTGGAAACCCTATGGGGTAGTTCTACTCTGTCCTATAGGGTTGCTATGAGTCAGAACCAACTTGATGGCAATGGGTATGGGGTAAAGGTAAGAATATACATGCATGCACATACATATACACACATACATGTCATGTTGTTGTTGTTGTTAGGTGCCATTGAGTCAGTTCCAACTCACAGTGACCCTATGCACATCTCTCTCATACATGTCATACGTACACATTAAAGATGGGAGACACTAGGGCATGTATGATTTCTCTAATTCCAAAGCCCATGCTCTTAACCTCTTTGCCATACTATGTCCCATAATTAAATCAATTGGAAAGTGAATAAATAGGTTTATTAATTTTGAAATGAACTCCAGATACGATAGAAGCAAAGCTACAAGACAATGTCAATTATGTAAATAGCAGTCCTCAATGCTGAGATCACGCTGTTGATTTCTTCATCTCTTCACCTCACTTACCCATCACACAGACAAATAGGAATTTGGGGAGTGGCAGGGACCTCCACTGCATTTTAATAATGTTGCCCCTTGGATGTCTTGTTTTTGAACTTTGGCTTCAGCCTTCACTTAGCTGTGTGACATCTGTGCTTGGTGGTTTGAAAGCCAAGTAATTGACTCATCATTTGAGAACTGGATTTGTATATGCATAGTCAAGTCTTAGTTGAAGTAGAAATAAAACTGTGTTTACATGCACACTGACATTAGCATCTTCATCCAATCATTTATCCAGCAACCGTTTATTGAGTGTCCATTCTGATAAGTGCTTCGTTAGATACTGGTGATATAAAATGAAGAAGACACAGTCATTTTTCCCAAGGACTTAAGAGAAGGTCTATGGAGAAACCTATAGAACTAGAGCAAACTAAATATAATGTTGGTGGACATTGCAAAGTTCTGTGGTACCCTTATGTTATCAATTGAATTGCATACCCTGAAAAGATATGTTCAAGTCCTAACCCCTGGTACCTGTGATTATGAACTTATTTGGAAATATCATCTTTGCAGATGTAATTAGTTAAGCTAACATGAGGTCATACTGGACTAGGGTGAACCATAATCCAATGTAACTAGTGTCCTTATAAAAAAAGAAGAGACACCAAGACAGAGAGGCACAGAAGGAAGACAGCAAGGTGAAGACAGAGGCAGAGATTGGAGTGATGCATCTACAAACCAAGGAACGCCAAGAATTGCCAGGAACCACCAGAAGTTAGGAAGAAGCAAAGAAGGATTCTCTCCTAGAGTCTTCAGAGGGAACATGCCCCTGCTCATACTTTGAATTTGGACATCTATAGCCAAGAACTATGAGAAAATAAACTTCTGTTGTTTTAAGCCACCCAGTCTGTGATAGTGTGTTACAGCAGCCCTAGGCAACTAATAGACCTTGTGAGTGGGAGCAATCTCTGAGTGTGAGGGGTGTGTGTGTGTATGTATTGTCTAAATGAACCTAATGGGGAGGTGAGGGGCGAGTTGGACCCTAAAGGGCAGTTAGGATACACCTGGCTCAGGGCACAGCATAAACAAAGTCACAGAGATGCATAGATTCAAGATATGATCATTAAGAGTGAAAAAAACACTAAATGCAAGTGAGTGGTAAGGGTGGGTGAGAGGCAGAGAAGCAGCAGGAGCTGAGGCTGGAAGTATAGGTCGGCTCTGAGCCTTTACTCAATCATTTCTTCATCCACTCAGCAATTATTTATTATTATTTTTTGAGGTCCCTCTGTATACTAGGACCTGTGTTCTGTACTGGGTTTACTAGTGTCCCAGAAAATTCAACGGGACCTTATTTAGAAATAGGGTTTTTGCAGGTGTACTTAGTTAGGATGAGATCATACTGGAGTAGGGTGGGAACTAATCCAGTGACTGATGTCCTTATAAGAAGACATACACAGAGAGGGTGCCATGTGATGATAGAGGTCAGAGATTAGAGTGAAGCAACCACAAGCCAAGGAATGCCATGGATTGCCAGCAACCACCAGAAGTTGGAAGAGGCAAGGAGCAATCTTCCCTACAGGCTTCAGAGGGTGCCTGGCCCTGCCAACACCTGATTTCACAGTTCTAGCCTCCAGAACTGTGAGATAATAAATTTCTGTTGTTTTAAACCATCCAGTTTGTGGTAATTTGTTATAAAAGCCCCAGCAAACAAATAAATGATGTTGCAATGAGTATTAAACTCATTAATAAAGTGCTTAGAACAGTGGCTGTTACATAGTATGTGCTCAATAACATATAAGCTACTATTATCTTGCTCCTGGCACTATTCTTTGAAGTCTCCTGGCTGGCTCACTTAACCAAGAAAATATCCTGTTGAATCAATTGCTGGTGTATCTGTGTGGCTGGGTGCTTGAGGGAGTAAGAGTGATGTTGGGCAATATCCTTATCAGGCAAGCCTTTTGAGAGCAATGGCCCATTTCACTGGGCATCATACTCTTTGGAAATGAGCATCAACATCCTCCATCACTCATGAAACACCTTCTGTCCCCTCTCAGGCACAAAGGCTCCTGTTTCTCTACAACATCCCTGCCTCACTAAGGAAAGAGGTGCAGAAAGGTCCAGTTTAAGGCTCAGTTGTTGAATAGAAGCTGTTTGCTCTTCTTGAAGCCCTTACGTCCCAGGAAGGCTAGGGCCAAAGATTTCAAGTCTCTCCCTGGGTTGGCAGGAAGTGGAAATGTGAACATGGGGAGGGGCATCCGGTGTGGTTTCTGATGGGGGTGGGAGAGCATTCGGATGTGTGTGGGAGAGATGGGACCCTGACCAGGCTCCTTGCTGTAATTGCCTGTTCCTGTGTCTGTATCCCCTGAGACTGTCACGTTTTAGAGGGCAGGCACCCTTTCTATCTTGTTCATCTTTGAATCCCCAGTGCCTGGGCACAGAGTTGACATATTTGTGGAATGAATGATTCACTTTTGAAACTTTGACCTGTGTGAAAGTTAGCTTTCATAAAATGAAAACAAATTCTTTACATATCTAGAAAACTTCAGCATCATTCAGTGTTGCTCTTAAAGAGGCTGTGTCTGATTTTCCTCTTGGAAATGTTTGATGCTTACAGATATAAGTGACATTTATTGAGAGTTTACCAATCACCAGGCACAGTGCTAAGGGATTCACAAATATCTCATTTAATTCTCATGGCAGCCTTGTGAGGTGGATGTTCACACAGTTGGTAAGTGCTTACTGGTTTGAGTTTAAAACCCAGGTCTCTCTGACTTTATAGTCCAGGCCTTTAACCACTAAGCTTTCCTGCCTCACAAGCTGCATTCCTGTCTCAGATTTTACAGTGGCTGTAGTTCTTCAGAATGGATTTCCAAGGAGAGCCAGGCATCCTAACAATTTAGATCAAGTGACCCTGGAAAAGAATGAAAACTTGACTCTTGAATGAACCACAAGAGGATATACATGGTTAAGCCAAAAAATAGTAACACTCGTTTTATATAAACTTTAGCTTAGACCTCATGATGCTGGAGAAGAAACCTCCAGATGGCCCCAGGCTTTATCTTCCTATTTCTTCCACCATTGGGTACTCTGTGGGGATTGGAACAGTGTGTCTGGTCCAGGTCCACACAGTGAGATGAAAAATCACAGAAGGAGACAGATTTGTATTCTCTTTGAAACCAGACTTGAACTTGGAGGTTTTTGTTTGTTAACTTTTTTGCTTTTTAAAAATTTGCCTTATTGTCTTAATATTGTGTAGAGGCAGCCCTGGTGCTACCCTATTATAAGTTTGCTATTCTTCAAGATCTAAACACAATGGGGGTGACTTAAGGACAGGGTTTCAGCTTCTGACTCTCCTTGGTTTTGTGGGTTTAAGTTAATGTTATTTGAAAGTTTTTGTGTGTGTGTGGTTGAATATATACTATAACTTGTTCTTTTGTGACAACAAGATTTATACTGGCGGTGTCTCTCATACCACTGGAAACTGGAAGGAAATTGACAATGTGAACCTCCGAGAGTTTTAAAAAGACAGGAGCCATTATCCAGCAGTGATGGCTTCAAGCTGCTCTCCAGCCTGGTGCTCCATCAGGCTCAGTGGCGAGGTCCACAGAGCATATGGGCTGTCAGGGATTGAATACATCACACATGTATTCAGACCAATCCCCCTCCTTCTTCTTAATTAATATTTCTTCTTTCAGTGAGGAGGAATTCAGGGGAAAGAGGGAAAGGATCGGATGGAATTGTATTAAATACCAATTTACTTCCCAAGTTTCTAGCTGATTTTTCACTTAAGATAACTTGGCCTGAGAGGCGAAGGGATTTCAACAAAGTATAGAGGCTGGCATTCCATTTTGTATATCATTTTGGCTCCAGAGAACTACTCCTAGTAAAAAGGAGCCTGTGAGATGTAGTTGTTTTATGCAATGGCTAACAATACCAGTCTTTTATAGATCATAAATTCTCTTAACCTCAAACAATTTGGAGCCACCAACTGTAATCTATAAGGCTTCAACTGACAGGGATTTCATTTCTCCTTGGTGCCTTTCAGGCCATTAGGTAAATATTTATATGAAGTTCTCAGTTATTAGGGGATTTGAAATCATTTTATATGAAATAGAAACTTCTTGTCTATACCTTCTTAGTTAAATGTTTTATATGAGGTTTTTTTTTTTTCTTCTTCTTTTGTTCAATACTTTCTGTAATTTTGACACCCATTGGATTTCATTTCTTTTACACTTAATTTCTAATAAATAAATCCTGGATGGATTTTATTTTTTTGATGGAGGGAATAGAGAGTTGGGCAAATTATCATTATGTAATTGTTACTTTTGGTGGTATTTTTCTGCACCAAGTATGTTTATTTTCTTGCAAATACATAGGAATCAATGACAGTTATTACTTGATACTTGGCAGCAATTAGGATTCTTGGGCACAAGCAATACTTAACAACTCTAGAGAAACTGAGCAGAAAAGGAATTTGTTAGAAGGATATAGGGTACTTAGAAAATCAAAGAAAGGGCTAGAGAATTAGACTCTGTTGGGGAGAAGAATTAGAGTAGATCTAGGGGAAAAGTGGTTCAGTGGTAGAATTCTTGCCATTATATGGGAAACCTGGCTTGGAGTCTCAGCCATGCCCTTATACCCAGACACCACCCTTAGGTCAGTGGAGGCTTGTGTATTACTGTGATGCTAAACAAGTTTCAGCAGAATTTCCAGACTAAGACAGACTAGAAAGAAAGACCTGGTGATCTACTTCTGAAAATCAGCCAACAAAAACCCTGTGGATCACAACAGTCTGATTTGCAACTGATCAGGGGGATGGCACAGACCAGGCAGCATTTCGTTCTGTTGTGCATGGGGTTGCCATGAGTCAAGGGCCGACTGGACAGCAGCTAACAACAAGAAGGGGAGTGGGCCACAGGAAGTATTCAACAGTCCTGACAGGATGTCACTGTGAAATGAGAGAACAAGTGAGCTCCAACTGTTTACTCCCTACTTCACCCCGTTGTTATCTATCACTCTGATCAAGATTCACAGACCTGGGAGGCAAAGTCTGATTGGTCTAATTTGGTCACATGCCCTATCCTCGCCTTGAGGAAGGTAGACCCTGTTTTTTTTTTGGATAACCTCCTCCTTATCCCAACATTCAATGGCATGGAATCCCCGTGAAAGGAAATTGGGTGTTGTTAGGAAGGAGAAGGGAATACTGGATAGCCAAAATCAAATGTGCACCCCTTGATATCATCACACTTAGGGAAATAAGCAAAAAAAAAAAAAAAAAAATCCTTTTTTTTCTCGAACCAAATATAAAAATTCCAAGGGTTTCAATAAGTCTCTTCTCAAATTAATTTTACCTCAGTGAGAGGAATCTGATCATCATAGAAATACAATGCAACCATTGTGAAATCCCTTTGGCTTCAAAGTATAGAATGTCCTGGGAACAATACCCTTGATTCAATTCCACACTGTAAGTTGTGCAGCTTAGAAGGATGGCTTGGGTTTTCCTCCAAGTCCTAATGAAAGTTAATGATCGAGAGCTGGGCTACAGGCTTTTATATGGTTGCTTCTTAGGAGCTATTTAACTTTTACAGCTTTATTAAAGATTTTATGGAAAGGTTTATTTCATGTTTTATTACGGCTTTGGAAGATGGTCATGTTTGGCCTAGAAGCCTGACAGATGAGCACAAATGTTTTTGCCAAGATTGCTGGTAAGCAGTTTCTGGGTAAAATCGTGTTTCACTCTGACATTCTGTGGGAGCGAGGGTGGGAGCGGTTCTCCTCAGTGAAGCTCAGCACAACTGGGTGATTATGAGGATGAGGGAAGGGAGTTGATAGAAGGAGGAGCATGTCTCACATTCTAATTTTTTAGATGCAAAACAATTTTTTTTTAAATAGAGGTTCGCTTTGGATGAAAGTGAACATTTGAATTAGGAATTCCTTCCCCACTTACAATACATGTAGCTTATAGGAAATATACTTTATAAAACTAAAAATAATATTTTACAGTGTATTTGTTTTCCCTTAAAACAAACCTATGAGATAGATAAAAATAGTAACAGCTACCTTTTACTAGGTGTTCCAAGCCTGTTCTCAGCACTTTACAGGCAATGTTTCATTTCCTTCTTACTGTCCAAACTAAAACCTGTTGCCATTGCATCGTTTCTGACTCACAGTGACCCTATAGGGTGAAGTAGAACAGCCCCATAGGGTTTCCAAGGCTGTAAATCTTTACAGAAGCAGGCTGCCCCATCTTTCTCCCACAGAGCAGCAGCCGGTGGGTTTGAACCACTGACCTTTCAGTTAGCAGCTGAACACTCAAATGCTGTGCCCCAGGGCTCCTTAATTCTCACCATAAAGCTGTGGAATTATTATTAATATGAACTCCACTTTATAGATGGGGAAACTGAGGCTTAAATGAGTTTCTCAAGCATCTGACTCCAAGCCCAATTTACTTCTGCCGCTACCACAGAGACCTCACTGCCTGGTGGTTTGATGTGTAGGTCATTCAAGTTATTAATCGATTTTGGAAACAACTTTTTCTTATTTTTCTACAGGCAACATAAAATCTATTGAGAGAATACATTCTGAGATTATAGTAACACTGCTATTTGTTGTTACTCTCAGATTTGCCTTGTGGATACTTCCCCATCCTTTCCTTACTCCATGTCATTAACTTTTTAGAAAACAACTCAGAACTCCAGATTCTTGGTTCTCATCTGTCATCTTTGCTGGAAAGTCAGAGATTTTCTTGCAAAGCTTACATGGTTAAGTTGAACTTCACTCTGCAAAGCAAGAATCCTTTCTTCTAGCTGTTTGGAAATCAAAGCCGCAGGCAAAGGATTCCTAAATCCTTGACCAGTTTTTATCGGAGAATCTAAATTTTGTATTTTCTACCTAATTTTGTTAATGTTGCAATAAGGAACTCACTTGAAATCCTTTTCTTTGTAAAAGCACCCCTGTATATTCCATATACAACTAGGCTTTTTATACCATCTCATTTAACATATAAGATAACATTAGTTCTATCATTAATTGAGAACCTACTGTGTGTCAGAGACTGTGATAGGCACTTTCTGTATGTTATGACATTTAATTCAATCCTCATTACAACATCAAGTGGTGAGTATTATCATCTCCTTTTTCACACGTGAGGAAACTAAGGCTAGGAGAGTTAAAGAGGCAGATCTGGGCTTCAGACTTAGGTCTTCACTCTCCAATACTCCATGCAGACTTTCTCTGGAGTGAAATAGGTCACTAAGGATGTCTAAGCTCAGTTCATTGGAGAAATTTTCCAAAGTACTGTGACTTCTGAGTGGGGTGATGTGTAGGTAGGTACCTTTGATTGGGACTATTTTCTGGACTTTGATTTTATTGACTGAGAAGTCTCTCATCATACATTTTGATTGTTCTCCCTACTCCAGAGTCTAAAATTTCTCCTTCCCCTTTTGCCCAAGCAGCACTCTCAGCCACTAGGGTCACAAAGAATATACCAGGCACATTCAGCACTGAAAATTGACATGGCTTTTGATCATTGTGAAATGACATCTTATGTGCAAGCAGATGTGCATGTGTATGTGTAGTTAAAGGAGTCTGGGATAGGGTGTGGGCAGAGGAAGAGACATTATTGAAGGAAATATGTGTACATTTTGTGTGTCCATAGTGTCTTGCTGTTGGGTAATGGGCATGTAACCAAAAGATTGTGTGTGTGTGTGTGTGTGTCCAAATAAAGTTTGTGTGTATGAGGGGTGATTATGCATACTCATGTGTATATTTGCATGTGGTTTATGTGTGTGCAAGCACAGAAGTGAGCATGTAAATTGGGAGAGTGCGTGCTTACACAAAAAGGTAGAAATATACAAATCCCAGGCTTAAAGTTCAATTGAGGGAAATATATGAATTCATAACTTCCTAATATGTTGGTCAAGGTATTGGATGCCAAGAGGACTGGACGGAGCAAAAGATCAGAAAGTCCATCATGGGCTAACTTAGTATAACCTGGAGAGAGTCACCAACTCTCATTGGACTGGCATAATGGAAACCTGGTGGCACAGCAGTTAAGTGCTAGGCTGCTAACCAAAAGGTTGGTGGTTCGAACTCACTCAACAGCTCAATGGGAGAAAGACCTGGTGATCTCCTCCTGTAAAGATTAAACCTGTTGCCATCACGTCAATTCCAACTCATAGCGATCCTATAGCACAGTGTAGAACTGACCCACAGGGTTTCCAGGGAGCAGCTGGTGGATTCGAACTGCCAACCTTTTGGTTAGCAACCTGAGCTCTTAACCACTGCACCTCCAGGGCTCCCTCATAAAGACTACAGCCTAGAAAACCCAATGCAGGCATTTCTGCTCTATCACATGGGGTCTCTAAGAGTTGAAATTGACTTGATGACGCCTAACAACATAATAACAACAAACAGGCATAAGAATAATAATCCAATATACTTTACAGAGCTCTTATATGAATCAAATTAAAGGATGTGAAATGTTATGAATAGTACGTAAATTATTAACCAAAATAAATTGTTGCTATTGTTACTGTCTAGGAACCAAATTGTTGATTTTATATGTTGTTTGAGTTTCTCTACCAATTGTTAAATGAAATAAACACCCCATCTAAGCAGAGGAGTCAGATTTGACTCTGAGTGCTGCTTTTGTCACCTTTTGGTAGAGTAAAAAAAAGAGTAATATTTGTGCAAATCATTTTACCTTTTGAGCCTTTATTTCCACATCTGTATAATGGGTCTAATGATACCCTAATTAACTCACAGGATTGTTTTATGGATTACATGGGATGTGAGAACAACTTGTAAGCTACAAAATATCAGAAAATAAATGCTAAACTTAGCATTTCCCTTGTGAGCTACCAGAATGATCTTTTTTTTTTTTTTTTTCCCTCTCACTCTCTTAGTTCATGTGGCAAAGGGGGGAAATAAACATTTTATTTACCTCCCTGTCTCTGAACACATAATTAAGAGAGGCCAAGTGTTCATGTATCCAGATGTATTATTATGATCACGTAACACTGAATAGTTGTCTTGCCAGTTGGTTAATATTTAACTAATGGTTTTAGTTTTGCTATCAACCTAGGTGTTTTTACTTTTGTATGTGCAAGTTAAATATGTAGACATTTATTGATTCATTCATCAAACATTTATGGAGTTTTTACGTAGTACTAGGTAGGTGCTAAGTACACAGAGATGAAAAACACATGGTCCTTGTCTCCAAGGAGCTCCCAGTCTAGTGGGGAAAAAGACGAGTTTAAAAAAAAAAAAAAAGTGGTGCTCACTTTGGCAGCGCATGTACTAAAACTGGAGCAATACAGAGAAGATTAAGATGGCTCCTGTGCAAGGATGACTCGCAAATTTGTGAAGCATTCCATTAAAAAAAGATTCTAACTAGGCATATTAAGTGCATTAATAGAGACATATAGAGGTGCTGGTGCTGTGGGTGCAGAGAAGACAGGGGGTCTAATTCTGTCTGGGTGTCAGGGACAGTTGCCCGGATGTTGGAGGTGATGATGGAGCCTAGGAGCCAGGCTGAGTGAAAGTTCACCATGCAGACAGAAGGGTGAGGCAGGAAAGATTCAAGGCAGAGAGAATGACACAGAGACAGAGAGAATGTCGAAGGTCGAGAGTGAATTGCACACAGTGGAATTGCAGGTAGATTGGTGTGACTGGTTGGAATGTGTGCAGAGATGTAGCCAGAGCTTCTCTTCTAAGAGTGGGAGAGTGAGGGACCAATTTATTAAGGACTTATAATTGCATCATTCTTGGTAAGGTAGAAGGTCATCAAAAAAGAGGAAGATCCTTGACTAGATGGATTGACACAGTGTCTGCAACAGTGGGCTCAAGCATAACAATTGTGAAGACAGTGCGGGACTGGGCAGTGTTTCATTCCGTTGTACATGGGGCACTGTCATGGATTGAATTCTGTCCTCCAAAAATATGTGTCAACTTGGTTAGGCCATGATTCCCGGTATTGTGTGGTTGTCCTCCATTTTGTGATTGATATAATTTTCCTTTATGTTGTAAATCCTAATCTCTGCCTGTGGTTAATGGGGCAAGATTGGATTACTACACTGAAGAGGATTAGAGTGGGATGTAACACTCTTGCTTAGGTCACATCCCTGATCCAATGTAATGGGAATTTCCTTGGGGTGTGGCCTGCACTGCCTTCTATCTTACAGGAGGTAAAAAGAAAGGAAGCAAGCAGAGAGTAGGGGACCTCAAACCACCAAGAAATCAGCACCAGGAGCAGACTGTGTTCTTCAGACTTGGGGTTCCTGAACTGAGAAGCTCCTAGTCCAGGGGAAGATTGATGAGAGGGACATTCCTCCAGAGCCAACAGAGAGAGAAAGCCTTCTCCTTGAGCTGATGCCCTGAATTTGGACTTCTAGCCTACTAGGCTGTGGGAGAATTACTTTCTCATGTTAAAGCTATCCACTTTTGGTATTTCTATTATAGCAACACTAGATAACCAAAACAGACTCTACGAGTCAAAACTGACTCAATGGCACCTAACAACAATTACAGGCTTAGAAACTTGAATTCTTTCTATATAGGAAAAAAGACCCATTAAAGGATTTTAGGCATTGCTATGATCAAATTTGTATTTTAGGAAAATTCAAATTCAAATCCAAATCATTGTTAATACCTACTTTATACTCTGTGCAAAACTGACGAATTACAGAAAAAGTATCTTAAGGACCGTGATCTTCTGGAACTTGTAATAGTATCTTGGGGAGTGTAAATTTATCTGTCCTTGATTAGTTTAGAGAATAAAAGAAAAGGTGCCAGGCAGGGGAAACTCATCTCTCAGACCATTAGAGCAACACCATATGAAGGCCCAATAAGCACTGCTGTTTGGGCAAGAGCTTATTCACATCAACTCACCTCCCCATGCCCCAGTAGTGCTTTGAGAAAGGATTTTTTGCAAGACCTCAGTGGGTGAGGCCAAGTGCAAGCTCCATATCCTTCCAGTAGCAAACATCAATTATAGAGCTCTCTTTCCTTCTTTTATTAGAGAAAAGCAAAACCTCCGTGCGATATGAAAACATACTATGTAAAAGAAAAACCCCCTAGGCCTATGGAAAGTTATGGCAGAAAAAAAGGCACAAATTTCTGAGGCTTGAAAGCTGAAGATCATTATCTTCAAAAATGATTTTTTTAATGAGAACTAGAAGAATTTTTAATAAGATACAAGTAGACCTGGGGTTTTTAAAGACAGGAGCAGAGAATCATGGGAAGAGAACATTCCGAAATGAAAATACAGCAGGATGAAAAGTGAAGACAATAAGTTCAGCAGAAAAGGGAGCTGGGTGTGAGATAAGGAAGATACAGCAGCCTGTTTAGTTTACCCGGCCAGGTCTCCTTCTCAGCATCTGCTCTCATACTCTCCCTTCTCAGAATGAAAAAAAGACAGGTGATTTGCCCAGCTCACAGTTGATGGACCAGGGACAGACACCTAATCCAAACTTGACCAATCAGTCTTTCTCTCCTAGACAACTGGAATACGGACACAGAAATTCTACCCACGATCGGATGGTGCTGAAAGAGGAAAATGCAATGCTGCCTTGGGGGCCATTTTCTTTCTTGTCCATGGAGAAACAGACATATGCATGGCAGAGAGGAGTGAATTAACAAGATACACAAAGAAAAACATAGACAAGAGACCACAGGGTCTGGAAAGAGACACAGAGAGAAAGTAGCTATCTTGGTCCCTGACACCATTCCAGTTTCTCATTCCAGTCTCCCAGGAGGCCTCATTAGACTGCCTGACTTCGGGTTCTATGAATTGGACTTGTATTATTTTAAAAACATTCCACTTTTGGCTTACCCTAATTTGAATTGGATACTATTGTTTGAAACAAAACCGTCCTTGACCATAAAAGAAGAATTGCAAGAATACTAAAAACTAAACAAAGCAAAACAAAAAACCCAGTAGTAGTGTAGACTTCTGTTTTCAAAGTTAGCTGGAGAATAGCTTCTACTGTAGCATTTCTTGATTTCCCACAAAAACACATATCAATTAAAGGATTTAAAAAACAACTCAATAATGCCGGAAGTTGAGGCTGATAGTCAACCTAATACCAGAATCAAAAGGATTGGTTTTCAATTCTTATTTGGCTTAACCTTTGAATGGCATTTGCCATTGTGGGCTAGTCCCTCTTTCTTAAAGCAGTGTCTTTCTTTGGCTACTCTGTCTCTAAAGTCTCCTGATAGCTTTTGTTTCTCTCTGGTTGTCCATTTTCCCTGTTCCTCCTTTCTTACTTGACTCTTTAATGGTTTCCTCAGGGTTCTTCCTGGGCTACCTTCTTTCTCAGTCTTCACATTCCCTCAAGGTGGTCCCACTCATCCAGTGGTGTCACTAAAGGGGTGTGGGGGGTACAGACTGCACTGGATGACACTGTCAAAGGAGACAACACCAAAATGACTGTCTAAAATTTTTGTGCAGTATTTCAGCAGAAATTTATTATTTTTTTATAAAAAATATACCTGTAGTTCGTTATAACAACAGAAATAATTTTTCATAAGCCAAGTTCATTCGTTGTTGTTTGGTACCGTCGAGCTGGTTCTGACTCATAGTGACCCTATGTGCAGCAGAAGGAAACCCTGCCCAGTCCTGCACCATCCTCACCATCTTTGCCATGTTTGAGCCCATTGCTGCAGCCACTGTGTCAGTTCATCTCATCAAGGGTCTTCTTTTTCGATAACTCTCTATACAGCTTACGTGTATCAATATACCCACAAGGCCAACACTCTATGCTGATTTACTTTTCGAACCTTCTAATATGCTTGGGTCAGAGCTGTCATTATTCCTTCGCTATGGTGGCGCTTCAAGCCACGTGGTTTCCTCTGCCTGCGCTGCAAGCATGTGCTGTTTTTTCCCTTGTTCCTGGTGTCTTTATTGTCACTGATTTTGTCCAATTTTCTGGTGTTTTAGCTACAACATTGTGGTAATTAGCAGGGGTGGGTGAGACCATTACTGCATGGGCTGACACCAACTCTCGTGACACCACCGCACTCACCCTCGTGATTTCTGTTACTATCCATGTGCTGATGGCTTTAAAATCTATAAGCGCAATTCAAAGATCTTGAGTGTACAAACACTTGTCTATTATAAATTTGTGCTTGGATGTTGCAACAGTATCTCATATGTAACCAAACTCATACTCTTTCCAGCTAAGCTACCCTTCCTCCTATAAATAACACCCTTTCCATGTGCCTAGTCGTTTAAGTTAGAAACCTGAAATTATTCTATAATGTTCTTTCTCCCTTCTCCAAAATATCCAATCAGTCACCAAATCCTGTTGTGAAGACCATAGGAAAGAAACTAAGACTCTCAATGATGTTTGACTTAGGGCCAACAACCCCGAAGCTTTATCTCCCTCCCAGTGTTCACTGTCTCCTGGGCGGTCCTGACAGATTCACTCCCCTCCCTCATCCAACACAGGTCCTGGCAAAAGGCAAAGCCTCACTGTGTGTTTGTGTGTGTGTGTACGTGTAGTGGGGAGAGGCAGATGCAGAAGTAAAGAATCCTAATAACAGCGGGTGATAGGAATTAATTTTAAATAAATACAAGTTCAGAGTATCAGAGGATGAGGTAATGAATGTATGGAAAGAGGTGAGTTATGTGAAATTGTGCGAGAAACTGGGGAATGAAATGGAATGAAGCACATTGACCTACCCTCGTTCCTATCATCCTCCCTCCCCTGCCTGAGTACAGCTAAAAGAAAATTTTTTTTTTTTTTTAATCACACGACAGAGTATGAACCCAAGGGCAACCCACACACCTGTGGACAAACTCTGTTTGAAAACACTTTTCCATGATTAAAGATGGAAAAATAAACAACTTACAGGGTTTATAGGGGGAAAAGACTGTAGAATAAGAGAAAGGAAAAAATACTGGAAGAGTCAAAGGAAGAACTTGTTCCTAAAAATGATCTATTGCAGCGTATTAGTTAAAATATAGGCAAAGCTGCTGTAAAAGAGATACCCCGAAGGAGAGAGGTTTATTCCTTTCTCATATAATGGTCTAGAGGTAGCATGGTCCAATTTGGGAAAGCAGCTCTGAGGGACCTAGCTCCCTTCTCTCTTATAACTCTGCAGTCACCTTGGGCAGTACCACTAAAAGTGTGGGCCAGATCAGTGCTGTCACCAGACAAGTCCAGAAATTAAGTGTTTATCTTATCTCATTGTGGACTGATAAACAGGTTAGAGGTAAGTGTACTTGTTTTGCTGCTGACCTACAAAGAGTTTGCAGATTGCACCAATTTGTGGACCACACTTTAGTACCACTGCCCCAGTGAATTATTCTCATTTCTGTGCAAAGATATAAATGAAAAAATCCTTCAGAAAGAGCAGGTAGAAATTGAAGTGTACCAATATGAAATTAACAGGATGCAATGAAATACTAGAGGACATGATTGAAGAAAAAAAAAAAGAAGTAAAGAAAATAGAATGAGATGTAAAAGGAAATAATGAAATAAAGAAAGGAAACTAAAATTCAAGAACAAACTTAAAATCCGCATTGTAGTCAGTAGAGAGCATAATCAGTGTTATACAAACTAGTGTTATGGTTGTTGTTAGCCACCGTTCACTTGATTCCAACTCACAGCAATGCCATGTGACAGAGTAGAAATGCCCCACAGGGTTTTCTTTTCTATAATCTTTCTAGGAGCAGATTGCCAGTCTGTTCTCCCACAGAGCCACTGGGAGGTTTTGAACACCAACCTTTCGGTTAGCAGCTGAGCACTTAACCATTGCACTACCAGGGCTCCTTACAAACTCTAATAAATGGTTTAAAACATAAATGTGAGCTGTTCTTCTAAGATGCAGAAAAATATCACAGAAATTTAAAAATTGAAAGAGAAGATGGAAGATGTGGATGCCAAAACAGACAACTAAAATTGAAAGATTGATCATTTATTCTCCTGAAAAAAAAGAACAACACAAATGGAAACCAAATCATCCATTAATGGTATAAGACAAAACAATCTTAACTGGGATAAAGTGAGGCATGTTGGAAATTTAAAGGACTCACTCTATAATACCAGAACAAAATTAATGAAAATAGAACCCCACTTATACCCAAGCAAGATTTTTGGACTATGAGGAGAAGGGACAGCACGTTAAAATGCCAGGTAGAAAAAGCAATAATGGGAAAATATAGCTGCATCCTTCTTTGTAGAGAAAATCCTATGTTTGCAGAGTTTTGAGGAGAAAAAAAAAATTGTAAATCAAGAATTCTATATCCAATCAAGTTATCTTTTTAATATTGAAAGATATCAAACTTTCTTTGACTTAATTTATTCTACAAATATCTCCATGTTATGTTCCAGGAATTTTAGATACAGTGGTAAATGAGACAGTGTGTATAAACCAAGAAAATAGACTAATCATATACCCTTCCTGAAAATTTGTATTTGAAGGCCTTTTCTAAACTAATGATAAAAAAGCAAAACAAATGAACACAACTGGTGAAGTAACAATATAAAAGCTTTGGGCATAAGAATTGAAGCCGTGAATATAAAAAGTAGATAAGGCTAAATTACTGTAAAAATGGTTATAAAATTCAATATAAGTTTCATTTTTTTAATTAAAAAAATATAAAATGGACAACAATATTGTAAATAACCTAGATTTCAAATCCAAGATTATTATAACAAAGACCATGACTTGATGATACGGTGGGAGAAAGTTAAATACAGGAAGTAAAAGTGCTGAATAAAAAAATTAAGAAGCTATTTTCTTGTTCCTAAGCAAAACAAAGCTTGGTTAAAAAAGCATGTTTTTGAAAATCCTACTAGCAGCCATTTGTGGAAATAATAGCAAGAAACCTTCAAAATAATACAGTATTAAAAAAACGTATTACAAGGTGGCAAATGATCACATATATCAGTCTTAACTAAGAACATTCATGGGTAAATTTATGTTATTTGAGTCTATCCAAAACCCAAAACCAAACCCACTGCCATTGAGTTGATTCCAACCTATAGCAACCTTATAGGACAGAGTAGAACTCCTCCATAGAGTTTCCAAGGAGTGCCTGGTGGATTTGAATTGCCGACCTCTTGGCTAGCAGCTGTAGCACTTAACCACTATGCCACCAGGGCTTCCAGACTCAAATTGGACCAAGAAACAAAATCTAATTATTTCTTTTATAAGCAACACGCTTAACACACTTTGAAAGGTTAAAAGCAAAACTTTGAGCAGTGGTAGATGTTACAAATTCAATAAGAAAAGGAGAGATTATAATATTAATATCAAAGCAAAATTCAAGGGAAAAGTATTACATATGACTAATAATTATTTTTTGACGTGCAATAAAGATATAGCTGTCAGAAACATTTTCTAGCTAAATACTATTACATTGAACTAGATTTGATGAAGATTGTAAATACAAATAAAATTGAAATCTTATCTCTTTAGACCAAAGCTAGAAAAGTGAGATAAAAGATATATTTAAATAGTAATAAATAAAAAAATATATTTTAAAACAGGAAAGAGAATTTTTATTGGTCAACAGGGCAACTCAAGGTGTGCGGGGGCAGGGGGGATGGGAAGAAGAGTGGAGATCCCAGCTATTAGTTAAAGCTGACTTTGCAATAAGCTACTGAGGGGCAGGAGCCCAACCTAGAAAGCCACAAGTCATATGGAAGACACTGCAACTCAGCAAACAATCATAAGGACTCTGCTGCAAAAGATGAATTCACAACCAAAACAGCACTAAATCCTTGAGAAACAAGTCCCCTTAAAAGGGTAACACCAAGCTGAGCAAGCAAAAATCTTTCTTTTTAGAAAATAGAGTTAATAAACCAATCAGTAAAGGGCTTAAGAAAAAAATAAGACCCTTTAGGAGATAAAGGAAGAATAAATAATAAATAAGAATAGTTTATATGCAAAAATACCAGACTTAATGGCCCAACTGAGACTGGAAGGACCCCAGAGGTTATGGTCCCTAGACCTTCTGCTAGCCCAAGACAGGAACTATTCCCAAGGCCAACTCTTCAGACAGGGATTGGACTGGACTATGGGATAGGAAATGATACTGGTGAAGAGTGAGCTCCTTTGATCAAGTAGACACATAATACTATATAGGCAGCTCCTGTCTGGAGAAGAGATGAGAGGGCACAGGGCGGCAGAAGCTGGCCAAATGGACACGAAAATAGAGAGTGGCAGGAAGGAGTGTGCTGTCTCATTAGAGGACGAGCAACTAGGAGTATATAGCAAGGTGTATATAGGTTTTTGTATGAGATACTGACTTGGTTTGAAAACTTTCACTTAAAGCACAATAAAAATTAAAAAAAAGAATAGGCAAAGAATCTTCAAAAAAAAGAGAATAGGAGTTTATAAAGCAGGAACAAGTAGCCGTAAAAGAAATCACGTTAGAGAGTTTGGGAGGAAGTATGTGTGTATGTGTATATGCATATGTATCTGTTCGTGTGTGTATATACAAAGAAAATAACTCTTAAGATGCAGTAAATAACATGCTGGGCAGAGCTGTCTTAGTTTTCCAGTGCTGCTGTAGCAGAAATACCACAAGTGGATGGCTTTAAAGAACAGAATTTCACTTTCTCAGAGTTCTGAAGGTGAAAGGTCCAAATTAGGGTCTTGGATGTGTACATTTCTTCCTCCTTGATAGCCCTAGGTGTCCTTGGTTTCTTGGCTTATAGACAATCCTCACATGAGGTCTGTCTTCCCCTGTGTGAGTCTATTTTGGTGTTTTTATAACTCACAAGTGATCAAGTTTAAGATCCACTCTACACTGGTATGACATCACTAACAAAACAAAAGAAAAACCCTATTTCCCACAGGATCACATCCACAGATATAAGGACCAGGAGTTCTACACATATATCTAGGGACACAATACAAGTCATAACAAAGCCAAAAACCTTACATGAGAAATTCACTTTAAAATACAGCACGAAATAAAAAAGAGGTGGAAAAGAGGAAAGAAGAGTTAAGAGACATGAAGACTAGACCCAAAAGTCCAAACATTAACCTCATGGAAGTATCATAAAGACAGAATAATTAAAATTGTAGAGAGAGAATATTTCAAGAGCCCACCGAGTGACAACTCAGACAGAGAAAAGAAAACTATACTTAGAAAGATTGTTGTAAACTTTAGAAGTTGAAAGATAGAAAAAAAAAAAAATTCCTTAAAACTGCCAGAAAGGTCAGACCACCTGCAGAGGAATGAACATCATTTAAAAATACCTTTTCATCAGCAACATTGGAAACAAGAACACAAGGAGAAATATTTCAGAATTCTTGAGGAAAAATAATACTGAATCTGGAATTCTATACCCAGGCAAACTTTCATTCAATAGTAAGGATAAAATAAAGACATTTTCAAGTAAGCAAGGACACAAGGAGCTTATCAACTAAGGCCCTTCTTAGGGGTGAAAGGGAAAACTGTTAGATAATATAGTTCAGCATGAAGAAAAATGAATCCAAAGAAATAGTAGAATACAAGAATCATCAAGGATGAACAAAGAAAACTGTCTAAATACTACTATTGAAAAAAAAAAGATCTGTTTAAAAAAATTATTAACAATTTGTTGACTAAAACTACATTAGAGAGTTTAGAGATGGGGGTAGCTAAGAGAAGTAACTGCATGCTAAGTTTCTTGTATTGTTTGGGATGGGGAAGAATATAAATACTGATTAAGTTTATACTTTTTTGGAAAAAGAAATAATACATTTGAAGGCTGAATGATAAGGGTAAACACTTGGGAAAGACAAACAGAATGCATAACTTAAAAGCACTAGAGAGAAAATAGAGCAAAAAAGTTTTTCTTAATCCAATCAAATGTTCAAGAGAAATAAAGCAATGACATTGTAAGAGAAATACATAAAATAAGATTATAGGAATTAGTGTAAAAGTATTAGTAATAGAGTAAATAGTCAGCTTGAATTACACAATTAACAAGAGTGAACCAATACCAGATAGAGAACCCTAAACTCAATTAATAGAAAAAATATACCTTTTAGTCAAACTGATGCAAAAAAACTGATACAATGCCAGATGGAAAACCTCATCAAAGTTGATACTGTATAAGCCATGTTCACTAACTACAAAAAAAGAATATTAAAAGTTAATAATAAAATTATAGCTTCCCCAAAGACCAGATATCTGGTACTTAAAACAAACAAAAATAATTCAGTTTAATTTATGGATCATATGGGCACTGAGATGGAAATAAAAAAGTATTTAAAATTGAATTAAAAGTTAAAAATGTAGGCTATTAATCAAAGTGGTACTTAAAGGGAAATCTATAAACTTACATGGCTAATCAGAAAACAAAAAGATTAAAAACAAAATGATATTTCCATTCAGGAAGCTAGGAAAAAATAAACGCAAAGAGAATGGACCACAACCAAACCCACTGCCATCTAAAACCAAATTTAATAAATTAGAAAAATGCACAAATACCAAACAGTAAATTAACAAAACCAAAAGCTGGTTCTTTGAAAAATCCAATAAAATGAACAACCGGGAGAGAAAAAAAAAAAAAATACAATCAATAAGAAAAGAAACAAAACAAATAAACAGAATGTAAATGAAAATGGAGCCATAAACAAAAATGCCTGAGAAATTAAAGGAAATTTAAAGCCTAAATAAAGAGAATATTTTAAGAAAAGTGTAAATAATCAAAATGGGCTCAACAACATAGACCAATAAACATAAAGAAATGGAAACAGAAGTTGAAGATTTTTCTCAAGAAAAGGCACCAGGCCCAGATAACTTTATGGTTCAGTTCCAGAAAACCTTCAAGGAACAGATAATTCCTACCTCAAGTAAATTTTTCCAAACCATTTGAAAAGGTAGGAAATCACCCAACTTATTTTGTAATGTGAACTTAACAATATCAAAACTATACTGTATTCATAAATGACATTTGGCCTAAGATTTTCTTTTTCTGTTAATTTTATTCCTAGGTAGTTTTGTTGCTAAAGTCAACTGGGAATTTATTCCTATTATTTGTTCTAATTGGTTAATGCTGCTTTGAATAAGACTTTAACTATTTAAAATTCTTCTCAGATTTTATGAACCAGGGATATCATTGCTGATGTCAGATGGATCCTGGCTGAAAGCAGAGAATACCAGAAAGATGTTTACCTATGTTTTATTGACTATGCAAAGGCTTTCGACTATGTGGATAACTAATTATGGATAACATTGCAGAGAGTGGGAATTCCAGAACACTTAATTGTGCTCATGAGGAATCTGTACATAGATCAAGAGGCAGTTGTTTGAACAGAACAAGAGGATTCTACGTGATTTAAAGTAGGGTTGTATCCTTTTGCCATACTTGTTCAATCTGTATGCTGAGCAGATAATCCAAAAGGCTGGACTGTATGAAGAAGAATGGAGCATCAGGATTGGAGGAAAACTCATTAACAACCTGCATTATGCAGATGACACAACTTTGCTTTCTGAAAGCAGACCTGAAGCACTTACTGATGAAGATCAAAGACCACAGCCTTCAATATGGATTACATCTCAACACAAAGAAAACATAAATTCTCCGAACTAGACCAATAAGGAATATCATGATAAACAGAGAAAAGATTGAAGTTGTCAAGAATTTCATTTCATTTGGATTTGCAATGAACACCCATGGAAGCAGCAGTCAAGAAATCAAGAGATGCATTGCTTTGGGCAAATTTGCTGCGAAAGACCTCTTTAAAGTGGTGAAAAGCAAAGATGTCACCTTGAAGACTAAGCTGCGCCTGACCCAAGCCATGGTATTTTCAATTGCATCATATGCATGTGAAAGCTGGACGATAGATAAGGAAGCTCAAAGAAGAATCGATGCCTGTAAACTGTGGTGTTGGCAAAGAATATTAAATATACCATGGACTGCCAAAAGAATGAACAAATCTGTCTTGGAAGAAGTACAACCAGAATGTTATTTAGAAGCAAGGATGGTGAGACTTCATCTTATATACTTTGGACATGTTATCAGGAGGAATCAGTCCCCGGAGAAGGATATCATGCTTGATAGAGTAGAGGGTCAGCGAAAAAGAGGAAGACCCTCAATGAGATGGATTGACAGAGTGGCTGCAACAATGGGCTTAAGCATAACAATGATTGTGAGCATGGCGGAGGACTGGGCAGTGTTTCATTCTGTGGTACATAGCGTCACTATGAGTTGGAACTGACTCAACAGCACTTAACAACAATAGGGTATAATAGAAACGGACTTTGCCCTTGAAGGGATTTATTTAGTTTCCTGCTTGATTTCAATAGTTCTCTCATAGCTTCATTTTTATAATCATTTGTATAGTATAGACATACACTCTGAATTGTGAGCATTCTATTTGAAAAAAAAAAAGGGTAGTAAAATAGTTTGTAAGGTTCCATCCATCAACATAAAGGTTCCCTTCCATCTTTCTACGTCTTACAGATATCTTGTGTGTGTAAGCTGTGGAGAGCTATGCAGATGTTGGTCATTACAGTAATGGCCACTCTGCTGTGACAGGACCGAGGAACAGTCCTGTTTCTGTGTTTAAAAGAATTTAAACTTGCCCCCAAAGAAGTCTGAACTTTGGCTTCATCTCTGGCAGGTAATCTCTAAATTCTTGGAATGTCATGGCTGATAGGAGTGTCTTTGTTTGTCTGGGAAACTTGGGCCAATCAGATAGTAACGAAATGTTTCAGGGCCACAGCAGCAACGTGGTTTAGGATGAGGGCTTTGGGTCCTAGACAGGAGCTGAAAACTGAGATCAGTCACGTGAGCAGTCAGTCATGACTACAGGAAGTGCCCCAAAAAGACTCAGGGCACCATGATTTCAGTGAGCTTCCCTGGTTAGCAATATTCTCTGCATGTTGTTGCACACTGATACTGGAAAAGTCACACCATCCATGACTCTACAGGGAGAAGACAACAGAACCTTCACATTTGGTACTTTTCCTGGACTCTGCCCTTGGCTGGCCATAATTTGTACTCTTTCCCAATAGAAAAAAAAAAATTAAAAACCATGACTATAAATAACAGATTTTAGTCAGTTCTGTGAGTCCTTCTAGCAAATTATTGAACTCCCCATACTCACAGTTGGTGTCGTACATGAGAGTAATCTCACACAGATTTTGTCCCCTGACTTCTCAGTTGGCTGAAACTCTTAGCCTCAGAGGAAATAAGAGAAACATCTTTCCTCTTTCTAGTTCGTTCTTTCTGCTCTTGGGGCCATTGGTGGAAAAAGCACTAAATCCTGAGTTGCCACATATATTTCTCTCAAGTTTGTGGCAGACTGAGATGGCTCTGACACACATTCTCTGAGTACCACCACCACCTTTTATGCCACTTATTGGCATTTCTATCTCATAGACTCAGTGTTGCAAGTTGTGAAGCGGTATTGCATGTGCATGTAAGGTAAAATCATATGGCGAAAAGAGCATGTAGCAAGACGAACTTACATTCAAATCCTGGCTCTGCTGTTTTCTAGCTGTGTGACTTTAGGTGGGTTAATTAACTTCTCTGTACCTGAAGTTCCCTAACTATGAAATGAGATTATTGATATTTTACATCACAGTGTTTTTAGGAAGAGTATATTATAGTAAATTATATAAGAATATATTGTATATGCTGAGCAAATAATACGAGAAGCTGGACTATATGAAGAACAGCGCATCAGCATTGGAGGAAGACTCATTAACAACCTGCATTATGCAGATGACACGACCTTGCTTGCTGAAAGTGAAAAGAACTTGAAGCACTTACTAAGGAAGATCAAAGACCACAGCCTTCAGTGTGGGTTACACCTCAACATAAAGAAAACAAAAATCCTCACAAATGGACCAATGAGCAATATCATGATAAATGGAGAAAAGATTGAAGTTGTCAAGGATTTCATTTTACTTGGATCCACAATAAACAGCCATGAAAGCAGCAGTCAAGAAATCAAGAGATGCATTGCGTTGGGTAAATCTGCTGCAAAAGACCTCTTTAAGGTGTTGAAGAGCAAAGAAGTCACCTTGAAGACTAAGGTGCATCTGACCCAAACCATGGTATTTTCAATCGCTTCATATGCATGTGAAAGCTGAGCAATGAATAAGGAAGACCGAAGGAGAAGAATTGACGCCTTTGAATTGTGGTGTTGGTGAAGAATATTGAATATACCGTGGACTGCCAAAAGAATGAACAAATCCGTCTTAGAAGAAGTACAACCAGAATGCTCCTTAGAAGAAGCAAGGATGGTGAGACTGTGTCTTACATACTTTGGACATGTTGTCAGAAGGGATCTGTCCCTGGAGAAGGACATCATGCTTGGTAAAGTAGAGGGTCAGCAGAAAAGAGTAAGACCCTCAACGAGGTATATTGACACAGTGGCTGCAACAATGAGCTCAAGCATAACAACGATTGTAAAGATGGTGGAGGACCAGGCAGTGTTTCGTTCTGTTTTGCGTAGGGTCGCTAGGAGTCGGAACTGACTCAATGACACCTAGCAATAGCATATTATGTAACACACGCAAAATAACTTAGCACAATTTCTACTATATAACAGGTACTCCATGTATGTTGGTTTTCTTCCCCTTAAACAATTTATAGGCAAGCTCGGACCCAGACTATCTAATCATACTGTCCCTTTGAAAAATCTGTTTTGAATTTCAAATAACCAATTGACAAGTGAATTTTAGAATCATAAACAACTAGGAGTTGCCTATAAAGTTCCCAGCATCATGGCACTTAAAAATTTGGAAAAAAAAAAAGACCAACGTACTCACTGACTTACTAGCTCTTTGGAGTAGAAACTGAGTCATATATCTCAGCCTGTTACATAGTAGACACTCAAATATTTCACAAATGAAGGTGACTGATTTATGTATATGTGCGATCACTAACAGAATAATTAACATGCTTCAGCACTTCCTAGTTTGCAAAGCACACTCACAATCACAGTTTTATTTGTTTCTTCACCAAATGCCAAGGAATAAGGTTACATAAGTATTATCATTCCTATTTTACAATTGAGGAAATTTTTGGAGACTGTGTTAAGGACACAACCAGAACATTAGAACTCAAGTTTTCTGACTCTTTTTTCAAAACCCTGTTCTTTCTTTCATGGCTTCTTGTGTTTTGGAAGAGTGTGTGCACTATATAGAGTAAGAACAAGAAAGTCATTTGAGAGTAATTTGGCCTTATCCTCTAAGATGGAAAATGTATGAACTTCCTGACTCAGAAACTCTGCTTCTAGGTATATACCCTAGGGAATCTCTCTACGAGTGCACCAGGACACGTGAGCAAGGATGTTTATTGCAGCACTGTTTGGCGACAGCAAAAGTTGGAAGCAACTTATTGTCCATCTCTAGGAGAATAAATAAATAAACAGTGCTCTCTTCATATGATGAAATGCTATACGACTGTTAAAAGGTTATTGCCCAGCAACATGATACTGAGTGAAAAAAAAAAAAAGAAATTTTAGAATGATCTATACAGCATGATAGCATCTATACAAAAATTTTAAGAGTGAAATGCTGTATATTGTTTATAAAAAATATGGTTGTTAAAAAAAAAATTTTTTTTTTTTTGGTTGTTAGAAAATAGAAAATGTGAACTATGAGGATACATATCTAATTAATTACAATTGTTTCTTTTGTTTGTTTCTGGGGAGAGGGAAAGGCAGGAGACTGACAAGGGGAGCAATGGGACTTCAGTTTTCTTAGTTTTATGTAAAAATAAACCATCTTGACAAAATGCTAACATTTGTTTATTTCTGACATTGGACACATGAATGTGTTTGTTTTATGACTTCCCTTTTTGAATGTATTATTTAAGCTTTTCGAATTTAAGAAAGAGATTAAAAATATTTATTTAGAATGGGGCAAGACAGCAGAATGGTTAAGACCATGAGCTTCAAAGACGGGCCGGGTGTGATCCCTCTTCTGCCATTTTAAAAGCTGTTAAAGTGGAGCAGATATCCTCACAGCAGTACTTCTCAGTGCATTTAATATGCTGACGTGCATTGTGAGCCTTTGGGGAGAGAATACTACACTTATTTCCCAAACTTGACCATGAAATGAGTTCCTTGGAACATAGTCTTGTAAAGCCTGCTTTTATAGATAATATATATTTAAGGGAAAATAAGGGAGTAACTTGAATTATCAGTTGTCTTCAATCTGGAAAGAATCTCTCTTTATCCCCTTCCTATTCACTCAGACTATATGTCTTTCCTAATCACACCATCTCGAAGCTTCCTTCCTTTGCAAAGTCAGGGAATCCATCTTCCTTCTTTTAACTCTTCTGTAAAGTGAATATCAAGAAGAGAGAGATTCTTCTGAGAAGCCCAGAGGGTCATAGAACTGAGAGGCTCTGTCTAGACCAGCGAGCTTCATTTGATACGAACAATTTCCAAAGTCTTTTTTTTTTTTTTAATTCTATTCTATTTTTCAGTAGCAGTTGTCATTTCTAGCTCAGGCAATATCTACAAGATATCTGGGCACAACATTAAATCCAATTTCCTCTTATTACCATAAATCCATTTTCATTTGATTATGTTCAGTGTTCATTCATCAACTCAGCATGAAGGTCTGCCTGGCTTAAAGTTCTCTGAAGAGTATCTTAAGCTATGGTTTCCATCATACCCATAGGTGGCTTACCTATTCCTTGGCAATGCTATGAGAGACACCTCAGAAGATGTCACACACCCTTCCCTTTCCATTTTCACCACTCCAGGTCATCATATTCTGTAGGTCATATCAAGTAATCCTATGGGGTTGGGTTGGAAACCTGACTTTGCCACGTGCCAGCTAGTTTGCCATGTTCCTCTCTGAGGCTATTTTCTTATCTGAAAGAATAAGAAGACATTGCTACCTCTCAGGTGAACATATATAAAATATTATCTTGTGTTACTGGTGTTCATGGATTCTGAGATATATAATTGCTTTTTTGCATATTTCAACATTTCAGAAAATGGGATGCATCTTTAATTCTTGGCATCTTACAGGTCACCATCAGTCGTGTTTTTTTCACATTGTAACATCTTAAAAACAAAAACAAAACCACTGCATCTTAGAATTGAGAGCTTTTTATATTTCATGAAAAACAGTATCAGCCATCAGCCCTGTCTTCTCACCCAGGCTGTAAGTTTGCTGAAGTCAGGAGTTTTCTCTTACCCTTCCTTTATATCCTTTTGTCTTATATGTATTGGCCCACACCAATCAGTGGGAGCAGTGCTCATGCATTTACTCATTGAAAGGAGCAATATAGGCTTAGTCTTAGCACTGCTTCTTTTGAGCCATTAAATTCTAGAAATTCCCTTAACCTCTTCTGGCCGTGGTGTTCTCCATACACGGCAGTGATATTACCTGCTCTGTATGCTTTGCAGAATGACTGTGAAGAGCAAATGAGATAGCGCAAGTGAAAGCACTTTGTAAACCACAAAGCGGTACACAAATCCATTCTGTCACTTCTCAATATCGTTGTTGGGTTGGCAACCTCTTTCCATGTAAGGCCTTTTACACATTTCCAAGTGAGGGTTCCAAGTACTTCAATACCAAAGTGCTCGAAGATGCTATTTCTATGATTTCGATGAACTTGTTTCATTTTACTTGAACTTGTTTCATTTTACTGAAGGCTGACAGATTTCTGATACAATGCTTGTTTTAGCCTTGGGTGTAATAGTCTGAGTTTGGACCTGTAGTTTGCCAGCTGAGAATTAGGAGGTGTATTCCAAGTCCTGCTTCTGAACTTGGTCTCTATTGGACTTTGGGTAAATTCAAATCTCTTGGAGGGCAGGCCATCCAGACAAAGAACATTTAGCTATGGTTTACCTTGGATTTGAAATGTTTCGCTCCGTGATTTATGGCTCTGACATGGTCTCATTTTATATAACCCCAAATAAAGGCTCGTTTGTTTCCCTTGGCCTCTTTGAAATCACTAGAGCTGCTTACTCCATATATTTGAGTTTTGTAAAATTCTCCGGGATGTATCCTCTTATATATACCAAAGCCAGTTCTGCTTTGTTGATTAGCTTGGTAATCTGTGGACCTCTTTTGGAATTTCAAAACTTGTGCTCTCATGGTGAACTGTGCCAAAGTGAAAGATGGAAAACATAAATTGGCCCCTTAGAACTGAGAGGGCCCCTGTTTTCACTTCCTAGAAGTTGAGACCTGAACTCTACGTCTTCCTGTAGTGATCTAAGAGTGTGCCACGAGCCATATTGAGAGCTCAAAACTACAATGACCCCGGACCAAGACTCTTCTTCAATGAAGATGTGAAATTACCCCCAAAATGCCAACTTCTTAGTTACAAATGCCTTGTTAAATGCTTTGTCTTTTTTAATTGACTTGTCTGGTCAGGTCAGTCGTAAACCAACAGACATGTTTCTGTGTGTACCAATCAATTCACATATAATTTTCACTGAGCCGGTTTCATAACCAGTACTTTGCTATGGAGGAAATAAGCAAAGGGTAGAACCTTGCTTTCCAGGAACGTCTAGTATGGTTGGAGCTACATAACCACAGGTGGCAATTACAATATCAGTTAATGGTATTTAGTGTAGTACTGAAGTTTGGGGTGAAGAGAACTGCAGAGCTCCCAGGCTTTAAAGGTCCAATCTGACTTTCCTTACAGACTTTGAGTTAAAACAAAAACAAAACAAAGAGTTATACTTTGGTATAATCCATACACAAGCTTCAAATGAATTACAGCAGTTTGTCTTGTCTGGTGTGTATATTTTTGGGTGGGTGAGTGAGTATATTACTTGGGCAGCTTAAGTGTGGAAAGGAACCAAGAAGATCAAATAATTGGAGCGTCATGATACCTCCCCAGTGCCTGAAAAACTGTCCATCGATGATGCATGTTCTTGATGCTTTGAAATTTGACTTAAATATTGAGATGGATGACTAACCTGGGGCGCCGGGAAGGAGGAGGAGACTGGTTAACATCCTGGCTTTCATCCTTACAGTCTTTGAGCTGATGTCACTCAGTTGTTGGATTATCTGTTTTCTGAAAATTCAAATCCCTTTGTGCCTTGGCTTCTACAGAAACGCATCTGAAATCCCTAACGTACTGTGATGGCCTCCATCACGACCACCTTCAAAGACTGCATTCTTTTTTTATTTTGGATGACTTTTTTACTATAGGCCCGAGTGACCAAATTCATTATTGATGTCCTGGCAGGTGCATTGCTCACATTCTTCCAGATGAAATGAGATTTAAATGTGATCATTCAGGTAGCCTGCTTTGAATTTGAGGGAGTGTGTTTCTACTCCGTGGAAATTGGTGGGGAGGGGAGCGAGGTCTGTATGTACTCAAGCATGACAATCAAGTTAAAGCAGTTCATATCGTCCTTTTCTTTCCTGTTGATTTTTCTGAGGTTGTTAAAAAAAAAAAAATCTTGGACATCTCTGAGGAAGCCCATTTCTAATGTCAATCTTTCCTCTCAAAGCAGCATTTCTGGTATTTACTTTGGGGATGGATATAACTCAAAACTATGTCTATACAATCCAGTGAAGTATAGAATTCCAGATAACACACAGTATAAATGATATTTCTCCTCAATTATTCAAATACTTTGGGTGGATATGTTAAAAAAAAACATTTTGGCTGAAATCATTTAGATTAGGAACTCAATTCTCTATATTACTCTGCATAATCACAGAGTGCATATATTTTTTGTTAAGGGTTATTAATCATAAAAAACCAGAAGGTGGACTTTTAATTCATTTTTATTCCAGATTCCTGTAGAAAGAGGAATTCTGTGTCCCTTATTTACCCCCATTATATTCTCAGAAGCAGCTGCTGTTGACTTGGCCACAGTACAGCATTTATTTGCTGATTTTGGGACATTTATGTTCAAAGTTGGCTGAGTTCTGGGGAAACTGAACTTCTTGGAATACAAGACTACAAGCCATGAGTCGAGGGCCTATGAGGCACCTGTGAGTATAACACCCTTGCTAGTTAGTAAACACCGAGGCCTGGGTTTCCACAGACCATGCCCTAAACCCAAAGAAGGTTCTGGTGGCCTTTAAGTACAAATGAGATAGCTAGACTAAGGTCAGGCCTTCAATGAAGCAAGGGGTGTCTTCTGGACTTCTGACCAGTTTTGGGGATTACAGACTGAGGTAAAAAGGAGGCAGTTCAGGCCTAAATGAGTATTTCTGGAACCCTCCAATCTTGGGAGTTTTGACCCAAACTCAATCCACTCCCAAAGACTTACTGCTGGGTATTCATTAGCTCAGGAGCAGACTGGTTTCTATGTTCCCTGCCTTGGGCAACTGCCTTGGTTTAACCTTACCCTGTTCTGAGAACCCTACTAAAGGACAGGAGAACTCTGACAGTGATGCAGTGGGATGCACCAACAGCTCTTCCATGAACTATTCTGTTTTAAAGTCTTCAGGGGCTCACGATCCAAAAGTTCCTGTCAGATCTAGCCCCTACCTACCACTTGAGTCTCATCTCTTGCCACTCCTTACCTTGCACTTTATCTTTCATCAATTCCAAACCATGTGAAGCCCCTGTCCACCCCAAACAAACCCATGCTTTTGTCTCTGTGTTTTTGTTCAAGTGTTCCTTCTACCTGAAATGCCCTCTTCCCAGGAACTGCTAATCATCCCTTTCTTCCTCCTTGTCTTATTGTTAAGACACTGCACAGGTGTCATTTCCCCCAGAAATTTCTCCCTGATCCTGGTCAACCAAGCCTTGTCTTCGTTGGTGGCTGTGCACATGCTGAATTGTTTTATAACTGTCTGGTTATGTGTCTGTCTCCCTCCATTGGACTGTGAGCTCCTTGAGGGCAGATACCAAGTCTCTTTTGTCTTTATTTTTCTGACACCTGACTCAGAGACTGCAGCACAGTAGACACTCAAAATAAATGATGAATACATTGAGTGAATAAGAAAGTATCACTAGATAAGCAGGGAATGATGTTTTTGGTCAGGAGTTTAATTCATTGATACACAGAGAATGAGCCACACCATAACAATAACAATAGTTCTATTCTATCTGAGCACCTATTATCTTACAAGTGTTTTCAGTATGTGTAATTCTTGCAACAATACTATGAGGCAGGTACTATGATTATCCTTACTAAAAGATAAGAGAATGATGATAATAACGATGATGATAATCATAATTTCAATAATAAACAATTTAATGATGTTAAAAAAACCAGATGAAAAAACAAGAGATAGATTAACCCAAGAGAAAAGTTAAATGACTTTCTTAAGGTCACACATAGTTACACAGTGTAGAGCCTGGAATTATAATCTATTGCTATCCAACACAGATATAATATGCTAAATCAGTAACATCTTGATATCTGGAGGAGGGGGGAGACACTGGCCATGTTGGAGACTGATTAAAATTCCCCTAGCTGCAATTAGACTCTGAGTTACTCTACTGGGAAAACTCTAAAAGCAGTAGAATCAGGAAATACTTCATTCAGCCTGGGGCTGGCAGTCTGTGTACTCATGGGCTCCAAAGGCAAGAACAGCTTGTTAATCTGGCATTTAACTACCAGAAACTTCTATTAACAATTATTGCTGGGAAAGGGCAATTGATGCATAATGATGGCTCTGGGGTATTGCTTAGTCATGAAATACCTTTTGAATCATCTAAGTAAATTGAAATTATACTTAGTCTAAGCTTAGTATTAAGTTTGTTTTATGGTCTTCAAAGTCTTTGGATGTTAGCAACCTCTGAATAACATACAAAACTTAACTATGGTAAGTATTTTAATAACCACATAACTCCCTAAACAGAAAGTTTATTGTAATTTCAAACACAGTTATTTTTCTTTAAAATTTATGTAGGTTTCGATGTAACTACTGAAATGCAAATTCACTGGAAAATATCAAATTCATAGTCACTTTTGGTTATTATGTACATCTCAATTTATGGGTACTATGTGGTTTTTTTTATGTGGTTAAAAGCTTGGCTGCTAACCAAAAGGTCGGCAGTTTGAATCCACCAGCCACTTCTTGGAAACCCTATGGGGCAGTTCTACTCCATCCTATAAGGTAGCCATGAGTCAGAATCAACTTGACAGCAATGAGTTTTTTTATTAATTAATAAATATTTACCAAGTACCTACTATGTGGGCAGGCATTGTTTTGGGTCCTGGAGTTAACCGAGTGAGTAAGACAGACATAGTCCTTGACATTTTATTATGAGAGAGTCCATAAAATCTTTTGGTGTTAAAGAAAGGAATCTTAATTCTCAAAGCTTAATGCTATTGTGGTAAGGCTGAGATTCCAAGGCTCAATTAAATAAAGGCTATAACTCAACTAAAATCAAACCACTGATTGAAGAAAACAGGAAGAAGTGATTTAACTTAGGGGTTGAGAGGCATGAAAGTATAGGTATTTCTTGGGGAAGGACAGGGAGGCAAGAGACATGTGGTGCTCTAATGGGAGATATAATTTGGTCAGATTGTTGGAGTTTAAGAAGCTTGGACTTTATTCTGTAGACAATATGGCAAATAGCCTATGCCAATACACTGGTAGTATCTGCTTGCAGCGTTATTTGGGGGAGTTTTGTGAGGTATCTTCTGGATCTCTGAAAAAGTTCTGTGAATGATTTTTGATGTCCACTGATAGCCATTGGAGGAGAAATGGCAACTCCAGTGAAATGAACTTATTTACTATCCTATCTGTCAAAAATTAAAAACCATCAATCAGTGAATCAATCTAGCAATTGATATTTGTTGACCATCATCTATCACCTGGATACAATATTGTCCAGAACCAGGCTTGGTACCATGGGAAAATACAGACGAATATAAGACATAGTTTCTACAGTTTAGCTGGAAATAAGTATGTCCATGGTATAGTCAGACTGAAGGATAGACTCAAGAAGAAATAAAATATTGACTTTTATGTACCAGATTTTAATGTATAGAAATGTTAGTTCCTCCCAGACACATTAAAGACAAGGATGGAGAGATAGAGCTCTTGCATCATTTCCTAAATGTCCTGATGACTAGGTACAATTAGGGCTTAGGAAAAGGAGATCAACAGCCTGAAACTATCAACCAACCAGGACGTTGGTGCAGTGCAGGCCAAGCAGAGTACACATGAAGAGGTGTGGGCTATGAATTAAGCTCTTAGCTCTCCAATTCCTTTCCCACTAAGAGCCTTCAAGTTAAAGGTCCAAAGCTTGAATTGGCTCTGGTTGTGGATTGGCAGTTCACTTAGACCACTGGAGAACTGGGATTTGTTTGCTTTAAAGTTTCTTCCAAGACATTTTTAATGGTCAGATGTAAACCTATATGTTCTTCTTCCAACAAGTCTTGGACTCTTGTGTTCCTTGATGCTTGCACTTTTTTCCCAGGGTGTCTTTAGCAACATAATCTTTACTTTGCTGAAGGAGAAGGACCTTTGGCTTGAATGCTTTCCCACCACCCTGTCAGTTATTACGTCTGTTTTCTTGAAACGGCTTGCTCCAGCTTGTTTATTTATAATGGGTCTTGTGGTCAGCTGCAAACTTAGTTTGCAGTTTTTTTTTTTTTTTTACATTTATTGTTTTCATCTGATTAAAGAAAAGTGCATGCCAATGGTTGAAAATTTGAAAAACATAGAGAAGTATAAAAAAGACAATTCAAATCACTCATAATTCCATCACTCAGAGTTAAAAAAAACTCAGAGTTACTCACTGTTAATATTTTGGAATATTTTCTTTCATGCTCTGTTTTATACAAATACATAATGAACACATCTCCATTTCTCTCTCTTCCCAAACAAAAATTTAACAGTGTATAATTTTGGCTTATTCTGATATTTTTTAGCATTTTAACTAACATAGGCACATAAATCTTGTCCATATTTCTCATTATTTATTTAGAAGTCAATTCCCATAAAAAGAATTATGGTCTGTATTGTATAAATATTTTTAAAGACTACTGATACAAACATAGCAATTTAAATCTCCACAAATATGCCAAGGCTAGTGCTGTTTCACTATACTCTTTCTAGCATTGCATATTATTAATTTCACTTTGATAAATTAGTAGACTAAACATATATATTCATAGTTTTGAATCCCGTTTTAAAATCTAGTGAGTTTTGTAACACTTGATAGAGAAGTGCTTCCAGAAGGTCCTGGCCCTTATTTCTCTGCACTTACCTTAATTTATGTTCCACTGATATTGAGTTCTGGGTATCCCTAAGTAGTGTCTCTGCACCTGTTTTGAGATGTTATCACTCTGCACTGCATATTTTCTTTTCAACAATCACACAGTCAAATGGTATTTATTGAGAATCTGCCATTTTTTGGGCTTCTGAATCTAGAGATGAATCAATAAAAGCTGAAGGTCTCTGTCCTTTAGAAGCTTATTGTATAGAGGAAATATACACACACACAAATGATAAATAAAATTCAGTGTTTTGGTGCTATGCAGTTGAAAATATATACTGACTGCCACCAATGTGGCATGGATTGTGTTAAGCATCAAAGATACCAAAAACAAACAAGATAGACTTCTGGTTTCCAGTCTGGAATGTAAAGAGCTTAGAAGTCATCACTCTTATCCTCACAACATGAAAAAAGCTGAAAAACTGAAAATCAGCAACTCTTTTTAGATCCAGCAGTGAATTGAAGTCATAGGGCAAACTCCTGTCCCAAAATCAGAAAGACAGATAGGCTTATAGAGAAAAATCAGTGCTTATTGGGAACAGAAACTGTAGCCACTGAGCTCAGTATCAGTAGGAATATTTAAAGGGTAATTGACTAATTGTTGGAGACTGAGCATGGACTAGCTTGAGAGATAAAATTTCCTGGATTGCCAGCTTTATGGAGACTCCCACACTTACATGAATTTTACCTGCAAGAGCCTCACCAGGTCCTCACTTGGAGAAATATCCCCTCTTGCTTTTGGAAGGGAAAGGGAAAAAGTAAAGTTTGAAATAGTGCTGTGTTCTTAACAACTGACTTCCCTCAAGTGAAACTACTTTACCAGAGCCTAACCAGTGTGGATTTTACCAGAGACTAACTGACATGGAGGAAGGAAAATGCTCTTCTCCAACTCCTGTCTAACCTTTGATATGAGGGAAGGGAAATACTCAACTCTAGCCCCTCTTGCCTTCTTGTTTCACCTAAGGAGAGAAAGAGAGAGAGAAAAAAGACAAGAAATACTTGTGAAGGTCACAATCCAAGGGCACAGGCTCACTAAAAGACTGAGACCTAGTCATAGTATTATAGAAGATTTCTTCTACCCCCACATCTTACCCCCATCTCAACACCAACAGGGTTTTTATAGGGAATTAAAGTAGAATAAAACCTCAGTTTCTTTTACTTGATACATCATGTCTGGTTTTCAACAAAAATTGCAAGGCATGATAAAAGAAAAACAAAAAACACAGTCTGAAGAGACAAGACAAGCATCAAAACTGGACTTAGATATGGCAGAGATTTGGGAATTAATGAGACTGGGAATTTAAAATAACTATGAATAATACGCTAACAGATATAACTGGGAAAGTGGGCAACATGCAAGAACAGATGGGTAATATAAGCGGAGACAGGTAAACTCTAAGAAAGAATCACAAGGAAATGCTAGATATCAAACATACTCTAAGGTGAAAAGAATACCTTTAATGGGCTCGTCAGTAGACTGGATACAACCAAGGAAAGAATTAGTGAGCTAAAAAATGTATCAGTAAAAACTTCTGAAAAGCAAAGGGAAAGAAAGACTGGGGGAAAAAAAGAAAAAAAACATTACTGGGACAGAGTATCCAAGAACAGTGGGACAATTATAAAAGGTGTAACACACACATCATGGGAATACCAGAAGGAGAAGAAAGAGAGAAAAGAACATAGGAAATATTAGAAGTAATAATGGTTGAGGATTTTCCCAAATTGTTGACACCAAACCACAGATCCAGAAATCTCAGAAAATGCCAATCAGGATAAATACCAAAAAACTACACTTAGACTTAACATAATCGAATTTTAGAAAACCAAAGAGAAAGAGTTGAAGAAGCAGAGGGGGAAAAAAATGAACATGATAGACATTGTTCTTTTCTTTATAAAGATTAGCTCTTGTTGGCTATATAGAACAGTATAAAGGCTATTACAATACAGCTTGGTAAGTTAGAAACAGAGGGAACAACACGAGCAAATTCTCAGAAGAAAGAGAATGAATGCATGACTTACAAAGAACTGAAAGAAGCTCAACGTGACTGGAACAGAGAGTTTGAGGGTGTCCCAGTTATCTATAGTTAGGTAACAAACCACCTAAAAATTCACTGGCTAAAAAAAAAAGTTAGAACAAAAATTCAAGCAACTGATTTTGCATCAGAAACCACAGAGACCAGAGGACAGTAGAATACATCTTGAAAGGGCTGAAAGAAAAAAATGCTTCACCTAGGATTTTATACCCAGTCAAAATATCCTTCAGGAATGAAAGATAAATAAAAACATTCTCAAACGAAGGGACACAGAGAATTTGTCATGAGCAGCCCTACTTTAAAAGAAATGTTAAAGGGAGTTCTTTAGGCTGTAGTAAATACTAGAGGGAAACTGAAAGTTTAAGAAAGAAGAAAGAGCAACAAAAATGGTAAGTAGCTGAGTAAATATAATATTTTCTTATCTAAAATTCTTAAAAAATTTGTGTGACTGTTGATAGGAAAAATTGTAATTGTCAGGTGGGGTTTAAATGTATGCAGGTGTTATACATATGACAACTGTAATGTGAAGTGAAAACAGTAAAAGGATCTGTAGATTTCTAACAGGGCTTTGAATTGGTTCTTCCTGGTTCAGTCATGGCTGAGGAAGTGAAACTAGAACAGAACTGAATTTTTAAAATTTGGGCGAACTGAAATGGTAACTGGAATCGGAAAAATTATGGGTCGAAGCCCTGCTAAAAACCTAATCTTCATCCAAGAAAACAAGGGGAGCAGATGCGTCGCATAGCTGGATTTTGGGAAGATTCAGAAACAATGCTACCCTGCTCAAAGATGGCAGCTGACTATGCCACTTTGAATGTGTGTCACTTTCCACAGTCCTGCAAATAATCCAATCTTACACATCAGCTCCTGAAAGGGCTCGCTATACCTCTTTCGAGTATCCTATTCTAGGGCTTTGACCTGTACTTTTTCCCATTCCATTATGGTTCTGGTTCACCCAAATCATAAAAAATTCGGGTCTGTTCCAGTTTTGCTTTATCAGCCATGACTGAACCTATCCAAACTTGTTCAAAGCCCTGGTTTCTAAGGCTTGCATATTTTACTTGAAGTTGTAAAATATTAACTCTAAGTATACATTGAAAGATTGTTGTCTTGTTGTTGTTAGGTGCCATTGTGTCGGTTCCAGCTCATAGTAACCCTATGCACAACAGAACAAAACTCTGCCGAGTCCTGCGCCATCCTCACAATTGTTGCTATGCTTGAGCCCATTGTTGAAACCAATGTGTCAATCCATCTCATTGACGATCTTCCTCTTTTTCACTGACCCTCTACTTTACCAAGCATGATGTCCTTCTCCAGGGACTGATCCCTCCTGATAACATGTCCAAAGTATGTGAGACGTAGTCTCACCATCCTTTCTTCTAAGGATGTTCTGGTTGTACTTCCAAGACAGATTTGTTCATTCTTTTGACAGTCAATGGGATATTCAATATTCTTCACCAACATCAAAATTTAAAAGCATCAATTCTTTTTCAGTATTCCTTATTCATTGTCCAGCTTTTGCATGCATGTGAGGCTATTGAAAACACCATGGCTTGAGTCAGGAGCACCCTAGTCTTCAAGGTGACATCTTTGCTTTTCAACACTTTAAAGAGATCTTTTGCAGCAGATTTGCCCAATGCAATGTGTCTTTTGATTTCTTGACTGCTGCGTCCATGGGTGTCGATTGTGGACCCAAGTAAAATGACATGCCTGACAACCTCAATCTCCTCTCCATTTATCATTATGTTGCTTATTGGTACAGTTGTGAGGATTTTTGTTTTCTTTATGTTGAGTGCAATTCACACTGAAGGCTGTAGTCTTTGATCTTCATCAATAAGTACCTCAAGTTCTCTTCACTTTCAGCAAGCAAGGTTGTGTCATCTACATAAGGTTGTTAATGAGTCTTCCTCGAATCCTGATGCCCCATTCTTCTTTGTGTAGTCCAGTTTCTCGGATTATTTGCTCAGCATACAGATTGAGTAGGTATGGTAACATGATACAACCCTGATGCACACCTTTCCTTACTTTAAACCTTGCAGTATCCTTTTGTTCTGTTTGAATGACTGCCTCTTGATCTAGGTACAGGTCCCTCATGAGCACAATTAAGTGTTCCAGAATTCCCACTCACCACAAAGTTATACATAATTTGTTATGATCCACACAGTCGAATGCCTTTGCATAGTCAATAAAACACAGGTAAACATCTTTCTGGTATTCTCTGCTTTCAGCCAGGATCCATCTGACATCAGCAATGATATCCCTGGTTCCACATCCTTTTCTAAGTCTGGCTTGAATTTCTGGCTGTTCCCTGTCGATATACTGCTGCAGCTATTTTTGAATGATTGTCAAGCAAAATTTTGCTTTCATGTGATATCAATCATATTGTTCGATAATTTCTGCACTCAGTTGGATCACCTTTCTTGTGAATAGGCATAAACATGGATCTCTTCCAGTTGGTTGGCCAGGTAGCTCTCTTCTATATTTCTTGGCATAGATGAGTGAGCACTTTCTGCGCTGCATCTGTTTGTAGAAACATCTCAATTAGTATTCCGTCAATTCTCAGAGCCTTGTTTTTCACCAATGCCTTAAGTGCAGCTTGGACTTCTTCCAGTACCATCAGTTTCTGATCATATGTTACCTCCTGAAATGGTTGAATGTCGACCAGTTCTTTTTGGTGTAGTGGCTCTGTGTATTCCTTCCATTTTCTTTTGATGTTTACTGCATCGTTTAATGTTTTCCCCATAGAATCCTTCAGTATTGCAACTCGAGGCTTGAATTTTTTCTTCAGTTCTTTCAGCTTGAAAAACGCTGAGCATGTTCTTCCCTTTTGTTTTCTATCTCCAGCTCTTTGCACACCTCATCATAATAATTTACATTGTCTTCTCAAGCTGCCCTATGAAATCTTGTGTTCAGCTCTTTTACTTCATCATTTTTTCCTTTTGTTTTAGCTACCCGATGTTCAAGAGCAAGTTTCAGAGTCTCTTCTGACATTTATTTTGGTCTTTTCTTTTTCTCCTGTCTTTTAAATGTCCTCTTCCTTTCCTGATGTATGATGTCCTTGATGTCATTTCACAGCTCCTTTGGTCTTTGGTCATTAGTGTTGAACGTGTCAAATCTGTTCTTGAGATGGTCTCTAAATTCAGGTAGGATATACTCAAGGTCGTACTTTGGCTTTTGTGGATTTGTTCTAATTTTCCTCAGTTTTACCTTGAACTTGCATATGAGTAGTTGATGGCCCTATCTGCAGTCAGCCCCTGGCCTTGTTCTGACTGATGATATTGAGCTTTTCCATCATCTCTTTCCACAGATGCAGTCCATTTGATTTCTGTGTATTCTATCTGGCAAGGTCCACGTGTATAGTCACTGTTTATGTTGATGAAAAAAGGTATTTACGGTGAAGAAATTGTTGGTCTTGCAAAATTCAATTATGTGATCTCCAGCATCGTTTCTATCACCAAGGCCATATTTTTCAACTACCAATCCTTCTTTTTTGTTTCTAACTTTCAAATTCCAATCACCAGTATTTATCAATGTATCCTGATTGCATGTTCGATCAATTTCAGAATGCAGAAGTTGGTAAAAATCTTCAGTTTCTTCATCTTTGGCCTTAGTGGTTGGTGTGTAAACTGGAAGATTAGGCATGGATATTGTGATTTCTACAGCAACCACAAAAAAGGAAAGAAAGAAAATGCAATGAATTATATCCAGAAAATCAATAGAGAAATTAAAATGAAATAATAAAAAATATTCAAATAATAAAAAATCCAGGACAGAAAAACCAGAATGGGGAAACAGAAAACAAATAACAAAATGGTGGAGTCAAATTCAATTTTATTAATACTTGGAGAGATATACTATGTTCATGGACTGAAAGACTCAATATTGTTAAGATGTTATTTCTCCCCAAATAGACTTATAGATTGACCACAATCCCATAAAAATTTAGAGAAAAATAACTTTATAGGTATGGACAAGCTGATTCTAAAGTATATATGAAAAGCAAAGGAAATAGAACAGCCAAAACAATTTTTAAAAAAGAAGCAAAAACATGGAGGACTCACATGACCTGATTTCAAGACTTACTCTGAAGTTACATTAAGACAGTGTGGTATTGGTGAAAGGATTGATACACAGATTAGTGGAACAGAATAAAGTACCCAGAAATAGATTTACACAAATATGGTTAATTGGATTTTTGATTTTACACAAAAATTAATTCAAGTGGGCCCAAACATAAAACCTCAAACCACAAAAGTTTTGGCATACATGGGGAAAAAAATTTTTTTTGTGACCTTGTGTTAGGCAAAGAGTTCTACAACTTGTTCTTCTACAGACTCTGTTAAAAGAATGAAAAGATAAGCCACAATTTGGAAAGAATATTTATAAATTAATACCAGACAAATACTTGTGCCCAGAATGTGTAAAGAACTTTCAAAGTTCAACAATAAGAAAAAAAAACCCAATTAACAAAAATTGGCAAAATATTTGAACAAACGCTTCACTAAAAAGATATGGAGGTAACAAATAAATACATGAAATGATGCTTAATATCATCAGTCATTATAGATGTTGTTAGGTGCCATTGACTTGTCTCTGACTCATAGTGACCTTATGTATAACAGAACGAAATGCTGCCTGGTCCTGTGCCATTCTCACAATAGTAAGTATGTTTGAATCCATTGTTGCAGTCACTGTGTCAATTCATATTGTTGAGGGTCTTCCTTTTTTTCATTGACCCTCTACTTTACCAAGCATGATGCCCTTCTCCAGGGATTGTTCTGTCCTGGTGACATGTTCAAAATAAGCAAGATGAAGTTTTGCCATTTTGGGTTCTAAGGAGCATTTTGACTGTATTTTTTTTTTTTCCTTCAAGACAGATTTTTCATTCTTCTGGCAGTGCCAGTTGCTGTGAAGTTGATTTGGACTCTTGGCAACACTGTGCATGTCAAAGTAGAACTGTGGTCCACAGTATTTTCAATGATTGATTTTTCAGAAGTAGATCATGAAGCCTTTCTTCCAACGCTCAACCCAGAAGGTGAACTTGAACTGCCAATCTTTTGGTTAGCAGCTAAGGACATTAACAGTTTGTACCACTGCCTCTTTACTTGGCTTTTATCCCCACTGGACTGGAAACTCCTCAAGGATTTCACCATGTCTCATTTAATTTATATCTCTGGTGCCCTTAGCATGCCTGACACAAAGAGTTGCCAAATGAAAATGCATTTTACAAATTGATTAATCTAACATTCTAATGAGTTTTTCATTGTTAAGGAACCTCAGGATTTGGAATCAACTCTTAATCATGAGATTTTAGAGATGAGAAGTATAACTGTCTGTTTTTCATTATCATTTCCTGTCCTCTTCATATGTTTTTGACACTTCTGTGGGAGCAGCTTTGAGAGTTGTGATGGTTAAGATTATGTGTCAACTTGGCTAGGCCATGATTATCAGTGGTTTGGCAGATATTATGTAATCATACTCCATTTTGTAATCTGATCCAAGTAGCCAATCAATTGAAAGAGGAGTTTCCTTGGAGGTTTGACCTGCATGCAATATATATGGATGTTCTGGCAAAGCTTGCCCTCTCTCAGTCCTGCATTCGGTTTGCCATCATCTGACCTCTGGTTCTTGGGATGTGAGCTGGCGGCTTGCTGCCTGTCCTGCAGATTTTGGGATTCGTAAGCTCCTACAGCCCCATGAGCTAGCAGCCTGCTGTCTGACCTGCTGATTTTGGATTCATCAGCCCCTGCAACAAAGTAAGTCAGGAGAAGCCTCCAGCCCAATGCCTGACCCATAGATTTGCAACTCACCAGACTCCACAATTGTGTGAGCCATTTCCTTGAAATAAATCTTTCTCTCTATATATATTTGTATATACATATATACCTCACTGATCTTGCGCCTCTAGAGAACCCAGCCTAAGACAAGAGTTCAGATTAGAAATAGTATGTGAATAGATGCCTGACTGTAAAGAGCTCATTATTTTGGATATGTGATGCCAAACTAGTAGTAGATATACAGTTTCTTTGGCAAGAGAGAGAAGAAATATAATATTTCTGTCTGAGTGACTGGAGTACCAAGGTGCTAGGCACCTCATAAATGCTGGGTTACATAAGAGGTAGACTAGATTGGCCAAGGAGTTAGAAACATTTAAAAATAAAAGCATGTAGTAATGCTTTATTTTGTAGTGGGCGGGGGATTACTAACTCTCTAGGAATGGTTGAACCACTTCGAGTACATAGCGTTCATCTTTGTGTTTTGACTTATGGAGTTAGAAATTTAGAGCTGCTATCAAATGACAATTAAAACACACACACACACACACACATACACACACACACACGTAGCAGTGGGGATTAACCCCTTGACATTGAGTTGATTCTGACTCATAGCTAACCTATAGGACAGAGTAGGACTGTCCCGTAGGATTTCCAAAACTGTAATCTTTAACGAAATGGACTGCCACATCTTTCTCCAACAGGGTGGCTGGTGCGTTTGAACTGCCAACCTTTCAATTAGCAACTGAGCACTTAGCCCCTGTCCACCGGGCCTCCTTCAGTGAGGACTAGGGGGAGAAAATGTAAACAGCACAGCTTGAGTGGTGGCTCCCTCAGGTGAGTATACTGAGCACATTAATTGACTAATTAAGGATGTGATGTCTGTTTTCAGAGCACTTTAATGTCCTTGAGAAGGATTAAGAACTAGCCTTTGAGGAATCTATGAAAGGCTGAGGAAATATATTTCTTGGAGGACAGGATTGTATGTCCTGAGCATCCCTAGTCTAATCAGAGCTCCAAAGGGGTGAAAGATGTACGGATGAATGAAGAAAGATCTTGGAGTTCCTGGATTGTCTCTCCACATAAAATGATTCTTCTGAATAACGGTCTGAGGAATCAGTTCTACGATGAATATCTCTGGGACCTTAATGGAATCTCTGTGAGTTGGAATTTGCTCAATGGCAACTGGTTTAACGAAGTTTCCACATCAGCACTGTTCCAGCGATCTAAATATCCATTCATTCAATTAAATAATCTTTACGACTGCCCACTATTAACAGACATTTCTGGAGCTGGAGAAAACAGAGACAAATGAGACACATCTCTATTTTTTTGGGAGAGGGTCAGTAAAAAGGAGGGAAACCCTCAATAAGATGCATTGACAATAGTGACAACAGTGGCCTCAAACACATCAAAGATCATGAGGATGGTGCAGGACTGGGCAAATTTGTGTTCTGTTATACATAAAGGCTCCGTGAGCTGGAGCCAACTCAATGGCAACGAACAATAACAACTATTCTTTGCAATTCACAGTAAACAGATGATACAAAAGTGCTAGGATATGAGTATGAATATAGTGCTTTGGAAACACCAAAAGTGGTAGCCACCTCTGGCTTGGGGAGCTAGGGAAGACCTAAGAGAGGAAGCAAGGCATGAGCTGTATCTTGAAGAATACATAGGGGTTGATCAAGTGAAGAATGTTGGAAGGGCTGGGAGGGACATTATTTCCTGAAACAGCCTGCTCAAGGGCACAGAATGATGAAAAGTTCTGCTGTGATCAAAGAAAGATATGACATTAATAATGCCTTAAGCACAAAATTGCTTGGGAGTGTGAAGAAGAGAAGGGTTGGGAAGGGAGTGGTGTAATTTGAAGTCCAAAAGGAGTGAAAAGTATGATTGAGATAGTCTTGTTTTACTAGACAAGGATTTTAAAGTCTTAAATGCGTTGGAGGCATTCCTATAATGATAGTTATCATTTGTTGAACAATAAATTTTCTAAGCTGGGACAGAGTTAAGTATGAAGATACGAGTTAAGCGGATCTAGCCATAATGAATGGAGAGCATAAGAGGCCCGGAATCAGGCAGAGCCTGATTCCCACAACCTGAAAGCTATTTGCAGAAGGGGGTGGTGCAGGAATATCATTATTACTCTCTTGAGTGGCGAGTGTATGTGTTAGCAGGAATGACAAAACCGAAAACCAAACCCACTGCCTTTGAGTTGATTCTGACTCATAGTGACCCTATAGGACAGAGTAGAACTGCCCCGATAGGGTTTCCAAGGAGCAGCTGGTGGATTCAAACTGCAGACCTTTTGGTTAGCAGTCAAGCAGAAATGACAAGAAGCACACAAAAAGTGTAAGGGGGCAATTGTAAAGAGTGAGGCTGAGGTTCGACCACTGTAAGATTTTGATTTTTACTCCCTACCCCTGCCTCGGATGCAAATTTCTGGCCCTTTTAAAAGGACCTTCTTAGCATATAATATCTGGTGATAATAGAACTCCTCATCTGTGATTACTGAGGGACAGGAGAGGGCAGTAAGAAAACTATAAACAATAAATGAAAATTTCTTTCATCCTCCCATGAGTACGCTGTACTCTCTGGTAGAGATCTCAAGCTTTATATCTCCCAAGAGTGACGCAAACAAGTTTTGTGTCTTCTGTGTCCCCAAGTACCTTCCTCCTATTTCTCCAGAGACAAGATTGGACTCAGGGAATCCTTGAGTTACAGATAGTTTTTAATTGCTCTGTTCATTCAAGGATGGGAGTCCCTGAACGGTGCAAATGTTTTATGTGCTTAACTGTTATCTGAAAGGTTGGCAGTTCAAGTCCCCTCAGAGGCACCTCAGAAGAAAGGCCTGGAAATCTACTTTCAAAAAAATCAGCCATTGAAAAGCCTATGGAGCATCCTTTGACGTGAATTAGGTCATTATGAGTCCGAGTTGACTTGACAGCAACTGACTATTCAAGGATAACCTTGAGAACAACTATTTTACCAGTTATAAAAAGAGAAATCATTATATCAGTGACAAATCAAAAGTAAGTTTCCTTGTTAGAATTTTTGAAACTCAAGTCTGAGGATCCTGAAACATGTTTATTGGTATGAGAGAGAATTTTTTTCCCTTAGAAGGAGAGCTGGCAAACAAATAGCCCACAAGTCAAATCTGTCCCTCCACTCATTTTTGAAAATTTATTGTTATGGGGGCAAACTTATGCCCATTTGTTTATGTATTGTCTGTGGCTGCTTTGGGGTACAAAGGTAGAGTTGAATATTTGCAATAGAGACCATATGGCCCAGAAAGTCTATAATATTTACTATTTGGCAGTGACAGTGCTCCAGGCCCCACATTCTTATCAACTCTTTGGAGTTAGAATTATGTAGAATCTCAAGGGGGAATCTGGCATTAAGTACACAGGCTTAGGGCCTGGAAGATCTTAATTTAAACCCAGGGTCTGGCCGTTTATAAACTATCTGACCTCAGTTTTCTCACCTGTAAAATGGAGGTAATAAAGTTTGTTTACATCATAGTAAAAGCTCATGATTACTCAGCTCTGGATAATGCAAATTTGATTATTTGGGGATTAGCTCCCAGACCCAGGAGTTCCCATTGGCTGCATAGGCTCTTTCTGACCATGAAATAAAGCAAGTCTGCATGTTACAAATTCTTTGACCCTACGTCATACTCTGCGTCATGGCAGGATTTTGCTGTTTTTAATGTGTCTCGCCCATAAAAAGGACTCAAAACTTGTAAATCACAGTTGTAAATGTCATAGCTTGTTGCCCCAAGACTTACTTCTCTTTTGTACAGGAATTCCTCACTATTTGAACTCTCACTTTCCAAATATTTACAAAAAAAAAAGAAGCATCAGCATGTATATGTGTAACCACAGAATGGGGGCAGTGTCTGACCTCCCCTAACTTCACGAGGGGAACAAGAATGAAGATTGACAGCCCAAGGTAGATTCTGATGAGGTGGGGGTCAAACATGCCTCCCCTCTCCACCATTTTTACCAGCTCTGACACCAACCATCCCTCCCATGGCACTCTACTTCTCTGCTCATTGCAATGGCCACACAGAACTCACAGACCATACTCATGATTATGGGGTTTATTATGGAAGTAACAGGTTACAATTCAGGCTCAGGAACACTTGAGAATATAGTTTTCCAACAGGACAGTTTCTTCCCAGCCATACTCACAGGCACCCCTCTCCCTGGCCCTCAGTCTCTGCTGAAAGGTGCTCAGCTTTCTCGCTGTGTGGGTCAGGAAGCCCACTCTGCCACCTCCTGTGAGCCTTTCCTGTGGGTCTGTCATAGATTGAATTGTGTCCCCCAAAAACACGTGTCAAGTTGGTTAGGCCATCATTCCCAGGTTTGTGTGGTTGTCCTGCATTTTGTGATTGTAATTTTATGTTGAGAGAATTAGGGTGGGATTGTAACACCACCCTTACTCGGGTCACCTCCCTGATCTAAGGTAAAGGGAGTTTCCCTTTGGTGTGGCCTGCACCACCTTTTATCTTTCAAGAGATAAAAGGAAAGGGAAGTAAGCAGAGAGTTGGGGACCTCATACCACCAAGAAAGCAGCACCAGAAGCAGAGCATGTCCTTTGGATCCGGGGTTCCTGCTCCTGAGAAGCTCCTTGGCCAGGCGAAGATTGAAGACAAGGAGCTTCCTCCAGAGCTGATAGAGAAAGCCTTCCCCTGGAGCTAACATCCTGAATTTGGACTTTTAGCCTACTTTACTGTGAAGAAATAAATTTCTCTTTGTTAAAGGCATCCATTTGTGGTATTTCTGTTATATCAGCACTAGATGACTAGGACAGGGTCTCTCTTGGTGGTCTCTCCTTCCTTGGTGGTGGTGGACTCTTCTCCCTCCTGCCTCTGCGGTGGCTTATTTCAAGCCCAGCAGGATGGCAAAACTGACCAATCCCTTTGGTGGGCCACAATTATCATATCTGCAGAGTCCCATCCAGTCACATGGATGGGAATTATAATATTATGGCTGGAAAGGCCACACAAAGGTAATCAATCGCATCACAGTATGCCAGTGAAAATGTTAGGTTGCATGTGATAACAAGTGAAGGCATGTCTGGTATGGAATTAATTGTGGCTCCCCCGCCCCAATATATGTTGGAGTCCTAACCCCTGTACTTGTGAATGTAGTCCTGTTTAGCAATAGAGGTTTTCTTTTGTAATGTTAATGAGGTCATACTGGCATAGGGTGGGTCCTAAATGTAATTTCTTCTATAAAAGGAGTACAGATACAGAGACACATATATACAGGGGGAGGCAGACTCCATGTGAAGATCCTTCTAGAAGGCAAAGAATGCCAAGGAATGCCCCGGGGCTACCAACAAGAAAGTTTCCTCCCTTACAGCCCATGTTCTGATTTGAACTTCTAGCCTATAAAACTGTGAGAGAATAAATTCTTGTTCTTCAAAGCCACACACTCATGGTATTTTTTTGGTTACGGCGACTCTAGCAAATTTGTTGCAATTGTGTGTCAGCTCTTCTTATAAAATTGTATCCCATTATCCAAACATGTTATGCATTATCACCGCCATCTTCCCCATATTAAGTGTTAACGCCTACTAAGAAAGTAGAAAAGCCTCTAAAGAAAATTGGTGAACTTGAGACGCCTAGGGAAAATTCACTCAGGAAAGCAAGGAGGTTATAAAGCATCTTGAGAGAGACTGAATGCAAAAAAGGTGTATACGTTTGCCATAAGTTTGTCCTCATCTACTATGCATACATTTTTTTGGATGCGTGAGAAAATAAAAATCATTAAATTCCTGTTGCTTTATATTATACAGAAATCCTTAATAGATTACAATACGGTTGTTTAGTAACAGTTGGGGATATTGCTTGGGGATGTTATTTAAGAAAAGGATATTGTTGTTAGGTGCCGCAGAGTTGATTTTGACTCATAGCAACCCAATGTGACAAGTAGAATTGCCCCATAGGGTTTCCTAGGCTGTAATCTTATCAAAGCAGATCCTCAGATCTTTCCCTGAGGGGTCTGTAGGTGAGTTTGAACTGCTAACCTTTCAGTTTGCAGCCGGGCATTTAGCCATTGGACTACCAGGAACCCCTGAAGGAAAGGCTGTTTTTGTTAAGTGCTGTCGAGTCGGTTCCGACTCATAGTCATCCTATGTACAACAGAACAAAATACTGCCTAGTCCTGCACCATGTTCACGATCGTTATGCTTGAGCTCATTGTTGAAGCCACTGGGTCGGTCCATCTGATTGAGTGTTTTCCTCTTTTTCCCTGACCATTTACTTTACCAAGCATGATGCCCTTCTCCAGGGACTGATCCCTCCTGATAACATGTCTGTCCAAAGTATGTGAGATGAAGTCTCACCATCCCTGCTTCTAAGGAATATTCTGGCTGTACTTCTTCCAAGACACTTTTGTTCTTTCCTCTAGCAGTCCATGGCATATTCAACATTCTTTGCAAACACCATAACTTGAAGGTATCAATTCTTCTTCAATCTTTCTTATTCAGTGTCCAGCTTTTACATGCATATGAGGTGGCTGAAAATACCATGGCTCGTGTCAAGTGCACCTTTGTGTTTAAGGTGACATCTTTGCTTTCTTTAAAAAAACACTTTATAAGAGGTCTTTTGCAGCAGATTTGCCCAATGGAATATGTCGTTTGATTCCTTGACTGCTGCTTCCATGGGCATTGATTGTGGATCCAAGTAAAAAGAACTCTTTGACAACTTCAAACTTTTCTCCATTTTTCATGATAACGGACTACTCAAGAATTAACTATCCAACAGGTTTTTAGGATTGGGTTAAATTCAGGTAGGAAATCCTGGTGGCGTAGTGGTTAAGAGCTACAGCTGCTAATCAAAAAGTCGGCAGTTTAAATCCACCAGATGCTCCTTGGAAACTCTGTGGGGCAGTTCTCCTCTGTCCTATAGGGTCACTATGAGCCAGAATCAACTTGATAGCAACAGGTTTTTTGGTTTCATTTAAATTCAGGTAAAGAGGCATGCTTGTGCTATCCTCTTGAGAAATGAATTCATATCTTGTTCCTGTGTATGGGCCTCTCCCTTGCTAACCTGTCTACTGCTGTAGGCCTTGTATGGTTTTTGCCAATTGCCTCCCAAGAACTAGAATCTTGATCTCTGGTGGTGGGCCTCTGCTCCCTAGGTGCCAGCTGCCTCTGCCTGTTTTCCTGGGTCGTGGCATAGCCTGCTCTTGAATTCTGCTAATTTTTCTCCCTCCCTGCTACAAATGTGTCTTATTTGAAGCTGTGCATGCCTAAGCAGAAGTCCCACCCTTTAGTCAGACAAGTTCAAGTATGCATGCTTGCCTGTTCCCAACATTCCCTTTCAATGTGTTCCTTTCATGGGCCAGAACATGCTGTGCTTTGCCTTGGACCTCTCTGGTGCCCATTATTTTACTGACCCACCACCTGCTCTCTGTTGCTTGTTTGTAACAGAAAAGTCAGTTAACAGTGTCTTGACCAAGTTGGTGATTATTTTTTTTCTTGCATAATAAATCCAAAGTAGGTGGTTGCTAGCCAGTTGTCAAGGCTGAGGATTCTGCAAATCTCTTGGCCTTTTCTTCATGGTTACGAGATGGCCTAGCTGTTGCACTCATGTTCCCAAGGTGCCAAGGATAGGGGGAGAGAGGAAGAAAGGAGGAAAGATCTGTATCAAAGTCTTCCCCATGAATCTCAAATCGACCTCTGCTTATATCTCATGGGCTACAGTTTTCACTTGACTTCCCCTAGCTTCGAGGGAATTTGGGATGTGCTACAGCCTTTGCTGTAAAGGAAGACAAGGGAAAAGAAAATTGGAACAGTTGTTCAATAAGCTAATTTCTGGTTCTGTCAAAGGTAGTTTAAAAATTCTTCAGTCGAGAATCTTAACTGTGCTTTTCCACTTAACATCAATGAATTGATCGACAAGTTTTCCCTGAGCAACGTTAATGTGAATTGTATTGTTGTTGGTCCTAAGGAGCAAGAGCGGGTGATACAAAAATATAATGTGCTGTCTTTTTAGAATTTACAGTCTAGTTATTGAAATACAAAACACATAAAAGACTCTGCATGAGTAAGTGCCATGCAGACTATATGAAGAAGAACAGGGCATCAGGATTGGAGGAAGACTCATTAACAACCTGTGTTATGCCGATGACACAATCTTGTTTGCTAGAAGTGAAGAGGACTTGAAGCACTTACTGATGAAGATCAAAGACCACAGCCTTCGTAGGGCTTTCACCTCAACATAAAGAAAACAAAAATCCTCACAACTGTACCAATAAGCAACATAAATGATAAATGATAAATGGAGAAAAGATTGAAGTTGTCGAGGATTTCATTTTACTTGGATTCACAATCAACACCCATGGAAGCAGCAGCCAAGAAATCAAACGACTCATGGCACTGGGCAGATCTGCTGCAAAAGACCTCTTTAAAGTGTTGGAAAGCAAAGACGTCACCTTGAAGACTAAGGTGCGCCTGACCCAAGCCATGATGTTTTCAATCGTCTCATGCATGAGAAAGCTGAACAATGAATAAGGACAACTGAGGAATTGATGCCTTTAAACTGTGGGCTTGGTGAAGAATATCGAATATACCATGGACTGCCAGAAGAACAAACAAATGTATCTTGGAAGAAGTACAGCCAGAATGCCCCTTAGAAGCAAGGGTGGTGAGACTTTGTTTCACACACTTTGGACATGTTATCAGGGGGGACCTGTCCCTAGAAAAAGACATAATGCTTGGTAAAGTAGAGCGTCAGAGAAAAAGAGGAAAACCTTCAACAAGATACATTGACACTGTGGAGGCAACAACGGGCTCAAGCATAACAACGATCATGAGGGTGGCGCAGGACCAGAGAATATTTCGTTCAGTTGTTACAGGGTCACTATGAGTTGGAACTGACTTGACAGCACCAAACAATGTGTCTTCCTATCAGGTTATAAGTAAGGGGCATTCATGGATACCTGGTGTAATTAAAAAGCCTCCATGGAGAAGGTAGAATTGACTCTGAGCTGATAGGTCCAGGGGTGTGGTAGGGGTTTTTGGGCTAGCGAAGCAGCTTGAATACCCAAGGCTGCAACAAAGGATTCAAGCATAGCAACGATTTGGTTTGTTATACATAGAGTCGCTATGAGTTGGAACCGACTAGATGGCACCTAACAACAACATCATTAATATCATATGCAAGTAAAATTATGCTGAATGTAACTCAAAAACGATTGAAGCAGTACATCGATAGGAACTGACAGAAATTCAAGCTGGATTCAGAAGAGAAGGTGGAATGAGGAATATCATTGCTGATGTCAGATGGATCTTGGCTGAAAGCAGAGGATACCAGAGAGATGTTTACCTGTATTTTATTGACCATGCAAAATATTCAACTGTGTGAATCATAACAAATTATGGATAACATTGCAAAGACTGGGAATTCCAGAACACTTAACTGTGCTCCTGTGGAACGTGTACATAGACCAAGAGGGAGTTGTTTGAACAGAATAAAGGGGTTTAAAATCAGAAAGGATGTGCATCAAGGTTGTATCCTTTCAGCACACTTATTCAATCTGTATGCTGAGCAAATAATCCAAGAAGCTGGACTATATGAAGAAGAATGGTGCATCAGGATTGGAGAAGGACTCAATAACAACCTGCGATATGCAGATGATACAATCATGCTTGCTGAATGTACAGAGGACTTGGAGCACTTATTGGTGAATATCAAAGACTACAGCCTTCAGTGTGGATTACAACTCAACGTAAAAGAAAAATCCTTACAACTAGAGCAATAAGCAACATCATAATAAAAGGAGAAAATATTGAAATTATCAAGGATTTCATTTTACTTGAATCCATAATCAATGCCTATGGAAGCAGCAGGCAAGAAATTAAAGGTTGTGTCATTCTGGGCAAATCTGTTGCAAAAGACCTCTTTAAAGTGTTAAAAAGCGAAGATAGCACTTTGAAGATTAAGGTGTGCCTGACCCAAGCCATGGTATTTTCAATCACCTCATATGCATGGGAAAGCTGGACAATGAATAAGGAAGACTGAAGAAGAATTGATGCCTTTGAATTATGGTGTTCATGAAGGATATTGAATACAACATGAACTGCCAAAAGAATGAACAAAACATGTCTTGGAAGTACAGCCAGAATGCTACTTAGGAGTGAAGATGGTGAGACTTTGTCTCATGTACTTTGGGCATGTAATCAGGAGGGATCAGTCCCTAGAGAAGAACATCATACTTGGTAAAATAGAAGGTCAGGGAAAAAGAGAAAGACCCTTGATGAGATGGATGGACACAGTGACTACAACAATGGGCTCAAGCATAGCAATGGTTGTGAGGTCGGCATTGGACCAGGCAGAGTTTTGTTCTGTTGTACATAGGGTTGCTATGAGTCAGGACTGACTGGATGGCACCTAACAACAACGTATCTCTTTGCCTTTCCCTGCCCCAGGGTTTTCTTTTACAGCCCTTCTTCTCTTACTTCATTTTTTAAAAAATAATTTTATTGTGATTTAGGTGAAAGTTTACATCACAAATTAATTCCTCATTCAAAAATTTATACATAAATTGTTTTGTGACATTGGTAGTGATCCCTGCAATGTGACAGCACCCTCCCCTTTTACACTGGGTTCTCTGTGTCCATTTGTCCAGTTTTCCTGTCCCTTCCTGCCTTCTTGTCTTGTTTTTGGGCAGGAGTTGCGCATTTGGTCTCATGTACTTGATTGAACTAAGGATCGCTTTCCTTACGTGTGTTATTGTTTGTTTTATAGGCCTGTCTAGTCTGTCTCAAAAGTGGGCTTCAGGAGTGACTTCAGTTCTGAGTTACCAGGGTGTCCAGGGGCAATAGTCTCAGGGGGTTCCATCAGTCTCTGTCAGACCAGTAAGTCTGATCTTTTTTTGTGAATTTGAATTTTGTTCTATATTTTCCTCCTACTGTGTCTGGGACCCTCTATTGTGATCCCTGTCAGAGCAGTCGGTAGTGGTAGCCATGCACCATCTAGTTCTTCTGGGCTCAGGCTGGTGGAGGCTGTGGTTCATGTTGTCCGTTAGTCCTTTGGGCTAATGTTTTTCCCTGTGTCTTTGGTTTTCTTCATTCTCCTTTGTTCCAAATGGGATGGAAACAATAGATATAACTTAGATGACCGCCTCCCCTCTTCTTTACTCACTAAATCCTATTTGGTTAGGAGAAATATAGGGTCCAGCTAGACTATTGCATTTCCCAACCCTCCCTGAAGACAAAACCACCATTCATCCTGGAGTCGATTCTGACTAATGGCATCCCCATGTGTGTCAGAGTAGAGCTATGCTCCATAAGGTTTTGAACGGTCGATTGTGCCTGTGAGTGGACTAGAACCTCCAACCTTTTGGTTAGCAGCTTTAACCTTTTGCACCACCCAGGTATAGCCGTCACTTCTTACAATTGCAAGAGGCCTTAGATGCGTAGAGGTGCCTTGTTGTTTCACCATGGAGCTCCAGGAATGAGACACGGGAGCACAAAGATGTGATTGAACTAAAACTTATTCAGATGTAGGGAAAGACCAGCCCTGTCTCCCCTTCATCCACGTTCCTTTCCCTAAGAAGAACCTTTCCTCCCTTTTCTTCTCCATATTGGCTTCTCTATTTTCTCACTGTCTGTTGGTCACATTGTTTGAAGCAAACACTTTGTTCCAGACTTAGCTTTGCCATGTCTTCCTAGTTATTCCCTGCATAGTGGTTTTACCTGTCCAACAAGAAATGCCTTTTTGTTGTTGTTGTTTGCCCTTCTATGTAGGGAAGAAGACACAAACTAATAAAAAGAATGCCAGAGTTAAAACCAGAAAATATAGCCCAGCCCAGGATTGACTCCTTACTAGTCACATGATCCTATGAAGTAAGTATATTTCTTCATATTCTACTTTCCTCAACTCTCAGCTCTTTGAGGGTTGAAAAACTCTTTACTACTCTTAATTATTAAGAGTTATTTCTCTTAATTTGCTTCAGAATCTCAGAGTCTTAGGCAGGATAAAAACTCAATAAATACTTGTTGGTAGATGAATTGAAGAAAACTTATAATGTTCTAATTCAACATGAGTAATTGCAACTTGACTTCCCCAAAAGAATGGCTTGACTGGAGACAGAAGATACAATAGCACACCATACCAGTTGCTTTCAAGTGAATTCTGACTCACAGCAACCCCACGCAGTGGCGTCACTAGGATTGGTGTCTCCCAGTAACTCTTGTCATCCCCCCATGGGCCTCCTCCCATACCAGACCATAAAGAATCCTTAGTAATGTTTTTTTGTACTAACATTACAAACAAATCATAATATTTGCATATCACTCCTTTTTTTCCTTTAATTTCTACTTCATTCTCAAAGAAGTTATTGATATAGGTCCACAAATATGAATTAGCACAATATTGTAACTAAAATACCAGAAAATTTGACAAAATCAATGACTGTAAAAACACCAGCAAAAACGAAAACAACAGTGCATGATTGTAGCATGTGATTGAAAGCATCACTGAAATTGTATAATAATGACAGCTCTGACCAGAGCGTATTAGAAGGTTCAAAAAGTAAACTAGCATAGAGTTTTAGCTTTGTAGGTAGTGATACATGTTTTTTTAAGCTGGGCTTCCGAAAAACGTCTTTGTTGTTATAACTAACTGCAGGGATGTTTTATAGTCAGTCATTTTGGTTTCAACCCCTGAGGCAGTGTCACCTGGTGTGGTCTGCACCCCTCACACCTCACACTGCACCCCTCACACCTCTCTACCAACCCCATGTGTGTCAGAGTAGAACTGTGCTCTATAGGGGTTTCAATAGCTGATTTTTCATAAGTAAATTGCCATGCCTTTCTTCAAACGCACCTCTGGGTAGGCTTGAACCTCCGATCTTTTGGTTAGCAGCCAAGTGCATTAACCATTTGCACCACCAAGGACTTGGAGATGGACGATAAGACGTGAGAAACATGCCAAACTCCAAAAGCCTTGCTTTTTCAGTAAGCTCTGAAAATTCCATCTGCCTTGTGTCCTTGTGTGAGAGAGTCCCCAAGGTCATGACCTCTCCAGAGAGGCCACACCACTCTCCCCAAACACACTGTTCCTCTCTAGCTTAGGGCTCACCCTGCATCTACTCTTCCTCCTTCCTCATTGTTTCCCCCAATCTTTCTCCACTTACTGCACCACTGGTGGTCTGGGGTATGCGGCCCAGATGTTTTCCCCAAGCAATTAGAAGATTACTTTTCAAGTGGCTTTACAGAGCAGATGTTCCAGTTCAGCCCCTCCTTCCAACTGCTGAAACCTTTCCCTGCCCCAAAGAGCACATTGTGTTGCTGCTGTGTGTTTGATCAGGAGAGTACGAGCAGGAACAAGAGAATCCCAAACTGACGACTGTTTGGCAGGCTAGCTTCTGGGTGTGTGTGTCCCTCCCTCCATTTGTTCCCATTACAGCTGTGAGCAGATGTTCTTGACTGGCTGACTGGTCATTCTGCCTCTGGCTCCAAACACCAATACTTCTTCCTATCCGCCTGCTTCAGGTAAATCGCGTTTTGCTCAAGGCTCTAGTATCATTCAGATACAACCATCTTTATTACTACATCCAGGGTTTTCATGCTTAGCCTGGAAAATTTCTGTTTCAAAGGATTTTGCCCCCAATCCTAGACTAAAGTTACAGATTGCTCCCTACCTTTCTCCTCACCTGATCTACCCCCTCCCCACACCCCTTGTTTCTATCTCATCCCGCCTCTCACTCCAAATTCCAGCCCCTACCGGAGTACTGGGAAACTCTGGTGGCATAGTGGTTAAAAGCTGTGGCTGCTAACCAAAAGGTCAGCAGTTCAAATCGACCAGGCGCTCCTTGGAAACCCTATGGGCAGTTTAACTCTGTCCTATAGGGTCGCTGTGAATTAGAATCGACTCGATGGCAACAGGTTTGGGTTTTTTTTTTGGTTACTGGAGTACTGTACTATTGCAGTAACTGCCATGTGCTCTTTCATGTCTAGACCTTTATGCATGCCTAACCCTAATCCTTCCTTCTCTCTGGAGCATTTTCCCTTCTCCATTTCCCCTTTGCATGGCTAATATCTGCTCATTCATTAGGTCTCTGCTTAAGCATGACCTTCTCTGTAACTTCCACCAGCCAATCAAAAGCTTCCATAGAATTCCTGTGTTAACTCCAACCCAGCATTTATTTCTCTGCACTGCAATTGTCTTTTTACCTGACTCTCTGTTTTGTCACTAACCTACTACGTAAATCTCAGCCACATGTTTCCATGGTATCAAAAAGAGGGTTAGAACAGATTCTGGATTCTTCTCTTTCCATCTTTCTCTGACAGTGTTCATTGAGGCCCTACTCTGTTCTAGGAGCCCTGGTGGTGTAGTGGTTAAATGTTTGACTGCTAACCAAAATATCAGCAATTTATATCCACCAGCCACTCCTAGGAAAACCTATGGGGCAGTTCTACTCTGTCCTATAGGGCCTCTGTAAGTTGGAATCTACTCAACAGCAATGAGTTTGGTTTGGTTTTGGTTTACTTAGTGCTAAACACTTTTATTAGATTTGGAATGATAAAGGTAAAGGAAGGACTGTCCCTGTTTTCAACTGGAGAGGAAAGTCCCATACACAGACTTTCAAAGTTGTTGCTGTCCAGTCTGTGGGGAGATATTTTGAAAAGATATGGAAAATGAACACTTAGGGAATTACGGTAACAAAGACAGAAGGCAGAACCCAAAAGGAATAAGGCAAATCCAGGTTAGTATTGAAAATAAGGCATGATTTAGAGAAAGCAAACTACTACCTGATAACTAAATCCAGCCAACTGCCTGTTTTTTAATAAATAAAATTTTATTGGAACACAAAACACTCATTCATTTATGTATTGTCCATGACTTTTTCCAATACAAAGGCAGAGTTGAATAATTGTAACTGAAATTACAAGGCCCTCAAAGCCCAAAATCCTAAAATATTTAATAATACAGGAAAAGGTTGCCCCAGTTCAGAGCTTAACAGTAAAAGTGACGATGAAAATTTTGGGAAAAAAAAACAGAAAAGTGTGGATTTTCCAAACAGATTTTAAAACATATTATAGAGGTACTGCAAACAAAATATTATGGTGCTGGTTCAGGAAAAGGCAAATAGGTTACTGGGAAGATAGTAGAGAGTCCAAAATAAATGGCTTATATAGGAATTCAATATTTGATGAAGGTCATATATTTGTTTTACGTGAAACATAATAATTTATTCAATAAACCAGAAAAAAAAAAAAAACCTGTTGCCATTGAGTTGATTCTGAGTCCTAGCCAACCAATAGGAGAGAGTAGAACTTCCCCATAAGGTTTCCAAGGAGCGGCAGGTACAGTGCTGGAAAAAAATAGCTATCCATTTGGAAGAAAATATTTCTACTAGATTTTTTAACACTTACTTTATCCCACAATACAACACGGCACAACACAAGACTTTGGCGAAAAACAAGGCTCCAGGAATTGACAGAATACCAGTTGAGATGTTTCAACAAATGGATGCAGTGCTGGAAGTGCTCAGTTGTCTATACCAAGAAATTTAGATGACAGCTACCTGGCCAACTGACTGGAAGAAATGTGTATTTATGCATGTTTCAAATAAAAGTGATCCAACCGAATGCAAAAATTATCAAACAATATCATTATTATTACATGTAAGTAAAATTTTGCTGAAGATCGTACAAAAGTGGTTGCAGCAGTGCATAGACAGGAAACTGCCAGATATTCAAGCTGGATTCAGAAGCGGACACGGATTTCATTCAGATGGATCCTGGCTGAAAGCAGAGAATACCAGAAAGATGTTTACCTGTGTTTTATTGACTATGCAAAGCATTCAACACTGTGGATCGTAATGAATGGTGGATAACATCGTGAAGAGTGGGAATTAGAGAACACTTAATTGTGCTTATGAGGAACCTGTACATAAATCAAGAGACAGTCTTTTGAACAGAACAAGAGGATGCTGCCTGGCTTAAAGTCAAAAAGGTGTGTGTCAGCTTTGTATCCTTTCACCATACTTAGTCTGTATGCTGGGGCAAGTAATCCAAGAAGCTTGACTATATGAAAAAGAATGGGGCAGCAAGATTGGAGGAAGACTCATTAACAACCTGCGTTATGCAGATGACACAGCCTTGCTTGCTGAAAGTGAAGAAGACTTGAACCACTTACCAAAGAATATCAAAGACTATTTTTTTTTATAGTCTTCAGTATGAATTACACCTCAACATAAAGAAAACAAAAATTCTCACAACTGGACCAATAAGCAACAAACAACATGATAAATGGAGAAAAGATTAAAGTTATCAGAGATTTCATTTTACTTGGATCCATAATCAACACCCACAAAAACAGCAGTCGAGAAATCAAAAGATGCATTGCATTGGGCAAATCTGCTGCAAAAGACCTTTTTAAAGTGTTGGAAAGCAAAGATGTCACCTTGAAGACTAAGGTGCGCCTGACTTAAGCCATGGTGTTTTCAACTGCCTTAAATTTTTTTATATATATACATTTGAAAGCAGGACAATGAATAAGGAAGACCGAAGGAGAATAGTCACCTTTGAATTATGGTGTTGGCAAATATTGAATATACCATGGACTGCCCAAAGAACGAACAAATCTATCTTGGAAGAAGTACAACCAGAACGCTCCTTGGAAGCAAGGATAGCGAGGCTACGTCTCACACACTTTGGACATGTTATCAGGAGGGATCAGTTCCTGTAGAAGGACATCATGCTTGGTAAAGTACATAAATCCTTCTGTTAAGGTCTGTGAATAGTAAATATTCTAAATTTTCACAAATAAAAAATATCTTTATTTTACCCACACTGTTGATAAAACTAGCTAAACATAAATCTGTAGCCTCACAGTTCATTTTCTACATCACCTTGAAAGCATTATTTTATTGTCTTCAGAAAGTTTTGGTGTTCATGAGTTTTCTTTCAGCTTACTTATAGAACACATTCATCTGTAGAAAATCTATCTTCTTGCTTTTCTTACCTTTTAATATATTTGCTTTGCTTTTGAAAGTCTATAGGTTCCCAAGATGTATTGAGATATGTATTTTATTTTATGTCTTTCAATTCTAGAAAATTTTCAGCCATTATCAAAATGTTTGTTGATCCCTGCTCTAAGATTCATGAAAATGAAATCATACAATATATTCTCTTTTGTGTCTGACTTCTATCACACAGCATAATAGCTTGAGATTCATGTCTAAAAGTGGAAGCTTGGGTTATAGGTAAGTGTAACTTTAACTTTATAGGAGTCTGCCAAACTATTTTCAGAAGTGGCCGTACCATTTTGCATTCCCTCCAGTAATTTGTGAAAGTTCCAGTTGTTTCATATCCCTGCCAAAAGTTTGTTAGCCTTTTAAATTTTATTTTGGTACGTTTTGTTGTGGTTTTAATTTGCATTACTTTAATGGCTAATAGTATTGAGCATATTTTAATTTGCTTATTGGCCATTTATACATCATCTTTTGTGAAATGTTTGTTAAAAATCCTTTGTCCATTCTTAATTGGATTGTTTATTTTTTTATTATTAATTGTAAGAGTTCTTTATATTTTTCCAACAGATTTTGGTAGTGTATGTGATTTACAAATATTTTCTCCAAGTCTGTGGCTTGCCTTTTCATTTTCCTAAAGGTGTCTTTCGAGGAGTAGTAGTTTTCAATTCAGATGGAGTCCAACTTACCAATTTTTCTCTTCTATAGTTTGTGCTTTTTCTGTTTACATAAGAATAAAGAATTAGAATATGAAAATCATGAATGAGAATATTGATATTTTGACCAAACATTTATACTTTTCAAGTACTGCACAGTCCTAGCATTCGTTTTGTTAGCTCTGCAGATTTCTCAGCTCCCCTCCTAAAAATGGTGATGTTGCATGCTGAGTACATACCAAGTGGTATATCTAAAGTCTGTGCTAATGCAGCAGAGTGTACAGGAAAAAGAAAATCTCAAAGCTAAAGAAAGGCCATAGATACAAGACATCTAAATCAGGTATGGGTGGGACTCTAGGTATGATCCATCCTGTAGCAAAATTCCACTTCATCTTTGGACCTTTAAAACTAGAAAATAAGTTATTTGTTCTCCAAATGCAACAGTGGGACAGTTATAGAATAATAGTTTTAGGCATTCCCATTTCAAAAGGGTGAAAAATAGAGACAATAAAGGGAACATCCAAAACCAAACCAAACCCACTGCCGTCGAGTCTATTCTGACTCATAGCTACCCTATAGGACAGAGTAGAACTGCCCCATAGAGTTTTCAAGGAAAGCCTGGCAGATTTGAACTGCCGACCTCTTGGTTAGCAGCCATAGCACTTAACCACTATGCCACCAGGGTTTCCAAAGGGAACATCAGTCCCTAGCAATTTTGAAATCCAGCAGGGTACATTCCATTAGGTTTCAAGGTCTGGAATAGTCCTCTGTGGCTTATGGCTCTGCCCTCTGGGCCTGTACAATGGCCCCTTGCTCTTATCCCACAGCTCCATCCTCTGGTACCAAGGCTCTGTCCTCAGAATTTTCCTTCCTTTTTCTTGAAGAGTAGTACATGTTTGCAGCTGAGTAGTTTTATCAGCCTGTTTTCTGCGTGTAGAATTTTTAGAGTCTGACAGACTTCTTTCTTTTAATCTTCTTTCTACCCCTTTCAGTCCAAGCTGGCAATATTTTGACTGATATCGCATTCTCAAAACCATTATGGATCTCCCATGTATATTATGGATATTCAGACTATTAGACAAGAGACTTCTTCACGGATCTTTCCTGAATAGTCCCATCTCTATTTCTGCCAAGAGTTGATCCATAAACCACACAATCTCTTCAAAGAATCCTCTTTGTGAGGCAATACTTTGATCTTTTCAATCCTTTCACAAAATTAGCCAATTGTTGTTCAGTTCTAGAAAATTGTCAGCTCTTAAATTTTATGTGTTGCTTTTTGTGTTATTTCCATAGTTTTTAAATTCCAGAACTCTCTTTAGAAGTTTGAGGGAGCAGCTCCATCTCTCACCCATGCCTCTTAAGTACTCTTTCATTAAAAAACAAAAACAAAGCTTTTTTTGTGTTGCATTATGGGGAAATTCATTGTATTGTCCTTTTATTCACTATTTCTTCTTTTCACTTATGCCCGATCTAGTTGTCTTTCTATTTATTTAATATTTCATTTCAATGTTTTTTTAATCTTCAAGCTATTTGTTTCTTTTTCATATCCACCTTTCCTATTTCATTTATGCTCATCCTGTTTTATAAATTATTGTTATTTTTATGATTGCTATTCTTTCATTTATCTCCTTATACATCTTAAAATAATTATTTTAAAGGCTTTATCAGATTTATTTATAAAATCATTTTATCTTTAGTCAATTCATGTTCCAATAATTCAAGTAACAGAAAACCTCATCAATTCCAGCTTTCACCAACAGGAATTTTTATTCTCATACCAAGAGATTTCCAGGCAGGCAATACAGGGTGGATGCAGCTACTCAATAATGTCACCAAAACTCAGCTCCATTATGTCTTTCTGCTCCACCATCTTTTGCCCTCATTTTCACAAGATAGACCCTTGTATCCCCAGGCATCATGTGTATCTCCAGACATGAAAAAGGGTTAAGGTCAAAAGGACTTTCTGCCAGTGAGGATTTGTCTTTTTATTTAGAAAATGAGGGAGTCTTTCACAAGAACTTCTGCTTTTATCTCCTTGTCCAGGGATGTGTCAAATGGCCTTCCCTAGCTGCAAGGGAGGCTAAGATAGTATTTATTTTTCTAACATCTATAGTAGAAGAAGGTAAGTAAAAGAGAAGCTGGGAATGCATGTTGAGTAAGTCAACCTATAATCTTTTTCTAAGCTGTCTTGCATATCATTAGATTTCAAGTGTTTTAAAATGTTAATTTTCAGGATCATTTTGAGTGGGGAATGTTTTATCTTTCTCTTTCTCTCCCTATGTGTTCATTTCCTATGAGTGGCCTCAATGTGTTTCCCAGCCACTAATTTTAAGAAGCAGGTCTGATAGCAAAGGTACAGAGTTTCTATTCTGTGGTGTTATCAGGGTCTTCACCTATCCAGTCACCAAACTTAAGTGGCTTAGTTCATTTCTGGCAGTAAAGCTGTGTCTATGTCCTCCCTCATCCTTTGTACCTCAGTGTCCTGTAAACTACAGCACTAAGTAGCAGTTATCAGCAATATATTTAAAACTATTCTTACAAAGGAAAGACTGATTTAGGTCCCTCATTTCACATGGACCTCTTTTCTCCCCATTAGCCAGCAGGAGCCTAACTTCTGGCCTCTGTTACCTGTTGCTAGCCCCTGAGCTCAATATGCCTGTTTATTACTTAGTGTTTCCGTTCCACTGAAATTTCTCTCTTTTTAAAATTTCACCTATATCTTTTTGATGTCTCCTCTTATGTTTTGACTAGGATGTCTATGTGTTGTGTCAATGCATGAACTAACCAACCCATATATTAATTCAATTCCTGAGCACCATTCTTTTATATTGGTCTCCATTTTTTTTTTTTTGCTTGTGGAATTATCTTCCTAATACATTTGTGAGATTCTTTTTTTTTAATTTTTTAAAATTTTTATTGTGCTTTAAGTGGAAGTTCACAAATCAAGACAGTCTCTCACGCAAAAACTTATATACACCTTGCTGCATATTCCCAATTGTTCTCTCCCTAATGAGACAGCCTGCTCCCTCCTTCCACTCTCTCTTTTTGTGCCCATTCTGCCAGCCTGTAACCCCCTCTACTCTCTCATCTCCCCTCCAGACAGGAGATGCCAACATAGTCTCAAGTGTCCATCTGATTCAAGAAGCTCACTCCTCACCAGCACCCCTCTCCATCCCATTGTCCAGTCCAATCCATGTCTGAAGAGTTGGCTTTGGGAGTGGTTCCTGTCCTGGGCCAACAGAAGGTCTGGGGACCATGACCACTGGAGTCCTTCTAGTCTCAGTCAAACCCTTAAGCCTGTTTTTTTTTTTAATGAGAATTTGGGGTCTGCCTCCACTGCTCTCATGCTCCCTCAGGGGTTCTCTGTTGTGTTCCCTGTCAGGGCAGTCATGGGTTGTAGCCAGGCACCATCTAGTTCTTCTGGTCTCAGGTTGATGTAGTCTCTGGTTTATGTGGCTCTTTCTGTTTCTTGGGCTCATAATTACCTTGTGTCCTTGGTGTTCTTCATTCTCCTTTGATCCAGGTGGGTTGAGACCAATTGATGCACCTTAGATGGCCATTTGTGAGATTCTTAAAGGAAGATATTATATTTTTATATTACTCAAGGGAATCGATAGATCCTCAGTGCTGAACTATAGAGATCTAGAGAAGCACAGAGGTGCAAATCAATATAGTTCTGGCTAAAAGAATATTGGTTACGTGAGATTTTCCTATAGTTATTAAACAGGAAATCAGAGGAAACTTCTGGTAGATATTGAGTGGGAGTATAGAATGGGAAACTGGAGGGAAGGACTTAAATGTTAAAAGATTCATGTTAACTCTCAGAACTTTCAGAGAATTTCCAAGGTATCCCAATGCTCACTTGGCCTAGTCACTGGCCAACAAGTTCTAGAGTCAGACAGACATGAGTTTAAAGTTAAGTTCTTCTATTATTCACCAGTATGACTTTGGGCAAGTTCCTTAAATTTTCTAAGCTTCTGATTTCTTACCTGACAGAAAATAAAAAAAATTAAAAAAAGGATATATAATAATAATACTAACCTCATAGATTTCAGGCAGAAATAAGTAACACAGGCCATGTACAGTCCTTAGCACAGAGCCTGGCACACACAAAGCAAGTTATAGAGGTTACCTGTTATTGTCATCAATTAGTTTTATGGCCATACATGAAAAGACAAATTTCATTCTTTTATTTCTTTTTTTTTTTTTTTACCAGAGATTCAGTATGACCAAGGTAAACATAGCTAACCCAAAGTAATCAACCAGCCAGCCTTTAATTGTCCTTTGTAATCTCAGTCCACAGCACATGCTTTCTTTTTACCTTTGACTATTGACTTTGTCACAGCATTTTCTGAGAACCACTGCCTAGCTAAGGTCAAATTCTAACCAGTGTTGTGCAACTAAGAAGTCCTACTTACCCAAGCTCATCAAATTAGGAAGGTCAGTTTTAGTTTCTTTTAGTATATCTTTTAATCAATCATTGTAGACTCTTTGCCCCTGGCCCTATCTTTGCCAATTCTCTGGTTTCTATCACTTTTTATTCTGTACCATCCACTAAAAACAACTGTCTGTCTAATGGAGCAAAATAAGACTTCACTGAGTAGAAAATGTTAATTGCACTGAGGCCGAAGATTAATGTATTGTTTTTACACTGTACTTCCCCTTAAAGTGTTCAAAGCCCTAATACCTTCATGCACACTTTGTACACTTTGACCAAAAGATATACAATTTCAGGACTGTATTTGACCATGAAATCATTTTGTAATTCTAAGCAACTTAAAGGAGCATTGTCATGTCTTTTGCGTCTTAGATATCACAGTAACAATGTACTTAGAAGCAGAAATAACCATTTCTTTCCTTCCCCATCTTAAAGTTGTCATCAAAGAATCATTGTAATTATGGAATAATTAGAAAGCTATTTCTGTCATGTGTGGAGATTGAGTAGCCAATTTGAAAATGAATCTTTGGGGGGCTTTTAAACGTATTTACAGTTAAGATATATGAAATGGTTTTGAATGGAATTTTAGAATAAAAAAATATTGGTAGGCATTCATGAAGGAATAAAATATTTCACATTTCATAGCTCCTATACATCTGATGTAGTTCTACCCTTTTGATTGTTTTAATGAATTAAATCAGGTCAGCTGTTCCATCTGCATTCATTTCCACCCCTACCAAACTATATAGTGATTGCCGAAGTGTGGGCTAGAGCTTTTAAAACAGTGCTACAGTGTACTATGTAGAGGGTCAGAGAAAAAGAGGAAGACTGTCAACAAGATGGATTGACACAGTGGCTGCAACAATGGGCTCAAGCCTAACAATTATTGTGAGGCTGATGTAGGACTGGGCAGTGTTTCATTTTGTTGTACATAGGGTTGCTATGAGCCGGAACTGACTTGATGGCACCTAACAACAACATAGTGTACTACATACCCCTAATCAGTGGATTTTTCAACTCATATATACACATTCAAATAGGTTTGATTAGAATTTATTAAGATTGAACGTTGCCATTTGTTGGTTTGTTTGTTGGTCTACAAGTCAATCTCAAATCTTAATGTACATCAAAATCACCCAAAGCACTTCTTAAAAATACACGTTCCTGTCCTCTGCCCCAGAAGTCCCAATTCAGTAAACCTGGGAGGGATTACAGGAACGTGCGTTTTAAACACTCACCCCTGAGAAACTCTGATCCCTATAGTCTTCGGGCAGCACTTGAGAAACACTGTTTCTCATGATCTTCATCAAGAGACTGGATCATAGTTTTCTCCTTGTTTTTTTTTTCTGGCATGATGTATAAACAACTAAAGAGAGTGCTTGTGAACTGGAGGCTTTTTTCTTTTTTTTTTGAGGCTTCCTTCTGATACATTTCTGAGAAATTTATGCTTCTTCTGGGCCCATGTAACTGTTTCACAAACCCCTTCACACATTTCCCTGCAGTAAGAGGCCTTCACTGCTATTGTGTAATGTGAGACTTGCTGCTGCCTTCAGACCTCCTGGGAACCCCCTTCCTCACACACTTTTGTTTGTGAGATTCTCAGAAGGCTCAGCTGCTGCAACCCAACCAAGGTGCATATTTACCATTTCTCTCCTACTCTACATACTCTAGGAGCCCTGGGTAATGCAAATGGTTGAGTGCTTCGCTACTAACTGAAAGGTTGGTGGTTTGAATCCATGCAGAAGACCTTGGAAGAAATGTCTGGCGATCTACTTCCGAAAGATAACAGTCATTGAAACCCCATGAAGCGCAGTTCTATTCTGACACATATGAAGTCGCCATGAGTCTGAATCTACTGGGCACCAACTGTTTGCTTGTTTGTTTCTATATACTATCAACAAATACATATGACCACACCTTTCCTAATCTCCTTTCCTTTGTTCTACAGCAGAGGTTGGCAAACTTTTCTGTAAAGAACCAGATAGTAAACACTTTAGGCTTTGTGGGACACAACTCTGCTGCTGTTGTAGGAAAGTAGCCACAGACAATACATAAATGAGTGGTTGTGGCTGTGTCGAAATAAAACATTATTTATGGATTCTGAAACTTGAATTTTATATAATTTTCATGTGTCACAAAGTATTATTCCTTCTTGATCATTTTCAACCATTAAAACATGTAAAGACCATTCTTAGCTCTGGGGCATACAAAATCAGGCAATGGGCTGGATTTGGCCTGGGACCAGTAGTTTGTCCACCCCTGTTCTAAACCAAACCAGTTGTTATTGAGTTGACTCAGAATCATGGCGACTCCATGGTGTCAGAGTAGAACTGTGCTCCATAGGATGTTCAGTGGATGACTTTTTGGAAGTAGGTCTTCAGGCTTTTCCCTGAGCACCTCTGGGTGCACTCAAACCTCTAATTTTTCTGTTAGCAGTCCAGCACATTAAGTATTTGAACCGACCAGAGACTCTATCCCTGTTCTAGAGGGTGGGGATTCCTCATATTTAAGGTGAATCTTCCTATTCAATCCCATGATCTATCCCTTCCTGCCACTTCGGAGACCTTGCTAAACCTGGCTTCCTATTCCTTTCTGTCCTTTTCTCTACTGGCTTCTTCTTTGTGTGAAAACATGCTCAAACCTGTCTCCTTCTAAAGTAAACCCTTCTAGGCCCCATTCTGCTAGCTGCTCCTAGACCTGGTCTCCCCTTTTCATGTAAATCTGGCAGACCAGTCTTGAGAACAAGGAGTTGAAAACTGGAAACCTCAGATGTGTTGCTTGACCAGCACAGTGTTTCACCACAGTATTTAAAAAAACAAGAATAGAATTTAATGACATTGCTTAGAAATTGGGAGATTTCATTTAAAAATCCAGATTTCTACCTTTTTTGAAATGGGGAGATTGAGAAAATTGGACCATTTTCTCAAGCGGAGATCAGTAATTAATGTTAACCAGCAACTGTCCACTTTCAGTCAGACAAGTCCTCTTCAGTTGGCTACAGTAATTACCACTTCCCATCATCTTCGGCATGATTTATTCTTGTGCTTTCCCTGTGGTCTTCTGAAAAGTTGGCTTTCAAGATGTACTTTCTCATGGTCTTTACCTTGGCCAACTAGCCCAAAGCTCAAGTAGATCCTGTCTAGCTCTTCTACGCCATCTTCTACCACCCTTTTCTTCATTAATTTTGTTCCAGTCATATGTTACTCAAATACATCAAGATCATTCCTGCTTCAGAGTGTTCGCATTTGCTATTTTCCCTTGGCCTATGTGACAGTCAGTTTGATATGTCAGTGTGGCTAGCCTATAAAAAAATAGTATCCTCTATTCAACCAAACACGAGTTTAGGTATTACTGTGAAAATATTTTGTAGATACAATTAACATCTAAAATAAGCTGACTTTAAGTGTTGATGACTATTCTGGATTATCGGATGTGCCTGATCCAATCAGTTGAAAGGCTTTAAGAACACAACTGAGATTTCCCTAAGCAGCACGACATTCTGCCTGTGGACTGCAGCATCAGCTTCTTCTGGAGAGTTTCTAGCCTGCCCTTCCTGATGGCCTGCCCTACAGATTTTGAACTTGCCTAGCCAGCACCTGCAATCACATAAGCCAATTCCTTCCAATAAATCTCTTAAAATACATATATCCCACCTGTTCTGTTTCTTTGGTTGAATCCTGACTGATAAGCCAGGAATATGCTTTCTCCAAATATTCCCATAGTTGACTTCTTATCATTCAGTAACTAGTTTACATTTTATCTCCTCATAGAAGTCTTCCCTGACCACCCTATCAATTTCCCTACTTTTCTACTTAGTCTTTGTTCCATTTCTGTTCGATTTTCTTAATTCTAATTTTTTGTTTGTCTCCTCTCACATCACTACTGAAAATTTCAGTGTTTTTTACAGTGCCCGGCACATGTAGGTCTGGACATTTTTCATTGAATGAACTATCCAAATTTGCTAATTGACTTTGCCTACGTGGCCTCTGTGAGCATTTGAATCTTTGATCCCTGATATTTATTCACCACCTCCATCTCCCCACCTCTAATTCATTCCTTGGCTCACCATACATTTGTTTCTAGTCCCACAATTCTACTGGTCTTGGGGCAACAACTGATATTTATTACCCCCTTCCTCTACTATCCATTCTGGATTCACCTCCCTTAGCAATTTTGCTGGTCTACCAATTTTACCTGGTAGGGTAACTTAGACCATCTTCTTTGAGGGGGCTGATCTTCTGGTCATAATGTCCTTCTCAGGCTTTGGCTGCTTTCCTTATCTACAGTCTTTTCCTTGCCTGAAATTCTCTTGGCATGAGGATCCTAAAGTGACTGGAAGGCAGCCATAACTTAACATTTAATGAGTTTCATGCTAGGTTCCCTGGTGAGAGCTTTCTTCTTCCGGAAACAAATACCTCTAGATCTGAAGAGTCTAGAATTGGAGGGCTGGAAAGCACAAATTCCTGAAGCAAGTCATTAGGAATAATGTTAAGTGTAACTTTACCTTCTTCACTTCTTGTTTCCTAGACCCATGTATTCTACCTATTGGAAACCCAGGACCATATAATTGTTTTGATTTAGGGTAGACATTATGTTCTGAAAAATGATGATTTGTTATCACAGATTATCATCTCCAAGACGGTATCGCAGCTGCACCTTTCAAAAAATTGCTTTATCGGACTGGAGGTTTCTGAGTGGTGCAGTATGTGACAGAACCAGTGGATCCTCTGGTCATGTGCCCACTGCCACACTTCCTCTACTGTACAGGGGATATTTTGGTCAATATGATGTTAGGAAGAACTCATGTTCTTGGATCAAATACTCTTTAAGCCCTTTGATAGCAGTGCTGGCTGAGGTGAGGAGTAAACAAACCCATACTTAGCATATGTGTCAAATCTAGTCAAAATGAATTTCTTCCCCTTCCAATGTGAAAGACCTCCAGTATAGTTGACTTGCCACCAGATGGCTAACTTGTCCTCAGGGTATAGTGCCACATTGAACTTTAGTGTTTGGTCTCTGTTGTTGACAGGTAGTTGGACATTTGGCAATGATGGTAGATCAGCCTAGAAGAGTGGAAGCCCATGACATTGGCCTACGCCTAGCTTCTATATTGCCACCATGGCTGCTCTCTTCTTGTGCCTATTGTGCCATGACTGGAATGGCCAACAACTGCTGTCATCTGCTTGAGTCATTCTGTCTACTTGGTTGTTTAGTATCTCCTCTACTTTGGGTACTCTTTGTAGGCCTTAAGGTATGATACAAAATTATTCACATTTTGTGCTCACTCTTATGCATTAATCGATATACCTCTTATCCAGACCCCCTTGTCCTTATCTCCCAGATTTTCTCTTTCTAGACTTTGGACCAACCAGACAAACCATTTACCACTGTCCTTGAATCCATAAATAACCTTTCCTCAACCCACCTCTCTTTCTACACAAAGTAGACGAACAGATGCACCACCTGAAGTTCTTTCTATTGAGAGATGTTCCCTTTACACTATCTTAAAAGACCATCTCTGGGTAGGGCTATAATGCAGCAGAAGCCATTTTTGGCTTGCACCTACAAATTAAGTTGGCCCTTCGATGGACCTAGTTTGTCATTTTCCTCCTCCTTCTCCATTAATTTGTGAAGAGGTGTGAGCTGAGGCAGAGGAACTGGTGCAATTGCTGAGGGCAATTCCTGGAGAAAGTCTCAGTTGTGAGCCGTCAGCAGCCCAGCAGCCACACTCTCAGTAGCTAGGGGAATGAGATCCTAATGTCTGGGAAGTGAGGCCTGGTACTCAGTACACCATCATTCCCACCAAACCTGCTCCTGCTTCTTTATTATTTTTTTCATTTGGTGGCCCCACCATCCATTCATTTAATGAAGTAAATGGGAAATCATTACTGAATCATTCTTCTCCATCACTGGTGCCCCTGCATTCTAGATGCACTCAATCACCAGTTACTGAATTCTGTATCTCAAAAAAATTTTTCTTTTTTAAAAATATTTCTAGACTCTGTGATCTCCTCACCATCTCTGCTTTAAGGCAGTGGAAATGGGAATGGCCAAATCTGAGCTTTAGGAGCACCTCTCTAGCTTCAGTGAGGAGAATGGGTTGGTGAGGGAGGACTGGCAATAGGAAAAAGTTAAGAGGTTAATACAAGGAAAGAGACAGTAGAAACTTTACCATTGTTTCATGCTGGAATGAAAAGAACAGCTAAATTCTAGCAATGTAAATAAGACAGATTTGATAATTTGAGAGAAATCCAAAATGACTTCTAGGTGTCAACTTGAACAAAGGTGGAAAGGAAAATCACATTTATTGAATTCCAGGCTCTGGGGTAATTATTTACCTATGTGCTCATGTGGAACCCAGGAGACCTGTATTGCTGATGTTGCACTCATTTTATAACTTAACTAGTCTGACCCTGGATCTCTGCATCTAGTTGTCTTTATCTGTAAAAAAGGAAAAAAAAAAAAGTTCAACTTGGCTGTGAATAAGAATCAGTCTTGCAGATAGCATTCCTCATTCATAATAGGTTTTGATTTTTCTCACTTTTCTCTGTATTTGTAGAATCTAACCAGTACCTGGTAAGCAGTAGGCACTCCACAATTAGTTGCTGGATTGAATTAAACAATTATTTGCTGAACTGAGGCCCTGAGCCTCCATGATCCATACATGTCTGTTAGGAAGCAGAGTAGGGAGAAATGACAGAGGTAACATTTGATTCATAACCACCTCCACCTTCTAACCTATTTTCTGGGTTGGAATAAACACTGAGAGTCTGGGGTGGAATCTTAATCATGGCAAAACAATCGTTTAGATTGGTTGGAAATCAGCTTGGATAATTCATCATTGTAGAGAACAATGTCAGGACAGGCAAAGGGAAATGGAATTTGGCTTCAACAGTTCCGAATAATCTTCCTTAATTTAACAAAACTACTTTAGTACAGCCATGGAATCTTAGAGCTGGAACAGGCCTTTAGAGACTATAAAATTCAACTTCTTCTTCTCACAAGTGAGGCTTGGTAAGGCTAAGCAAAGTTGCACAATATTTCACAGCTAACTAGTGATAGAGTGGGAACCAGAAGCTAATGTTCTGTCTTCTGAACCAGGTCAAGTCAGGAAGCATAAACTGAGTGACTAATATGCTTTAGGCACTTTACTAATTTTCGATGCTACAGAAATCAATTCTCTGACCTCAAATTTCACGTATGGTAGTGGGACAGACACAGTCAGATTTTAATACCATGGAATAAGTGGCATGATAGAGATATGATACAATCATATCTAATTGCTGCCATTTATGAACACTTAGTATGACTACACTGGACATTCTGCTGATCACTTTACACAGCTTAATTCATTTCATATTCTCATGAACTGCTTTTTCTATTAATTCCTTTCAACGTTCAAGTTGTGAATGAGATTGAAAGTACACAATTGGGAAGATTTCTTCAAACTAAAACCCATGTTCAGATTGTTCCCCCCAACTCCAAATATGGAAATGTCTCTTGTCTAGATTGTGGGTGATCTCCAGACACTCTTCCAATGTGGATGGGGACATAAGGGAACAATAAACAGCGCTGGGACCCTTATAAGGACTAGCGCTAAGGGAAAGCTCTGTGATAATCCTAGAGGGTAGAGATGAAGCTCGCCATTCTCCTGACTTCTTTGGAGATCATATAGGAACTTTATAAGACCATAGGGTTATGTTTAAAGCTGCTGCAAGGCCTTTTAAGGTTTACAAGGCACACAACAGAGTATTGGTTGGTGTTTCTGACAGCTAAGCCATGGACATGGCTTTTACTGCTTCACAGGGACTGACTGCTAAAAACCTATGACGGCATCAATTTACATTTTGACAGTTCCCTAAATACATCATATCCATGTCCTAAAATGTTTTATAGGAAAGCTGGGCAATTGAATGTTAAAATCAAAGAATTTCAGTGGAAACAATCAAAAAGCCAAGATTTACTTTGATATTTTTACTGATCCCCATGGGGAAAATGCATTCCCTGTATCTTTTTTTTTTTTTAATAACTTTTATTAAGCTTCAAGTGAACGTTTACAAATCCAATCAGTCTGTCACATATAAGTTTACATACATCTCACTCCCTGCTCCCACTTGCTCTCCCCCTCTTGAGTCAGCCCTTTCAGTCTCTCCTTTCTTGACAATTTTGCCGGCTTCCCTCTCTCTCTATCCTCCCATCCCCCCTCCAGACAAGAGTTGCCAACACACTCTTAAGTGTCCACCTGATATAATTAGCTCACTCTTCATCAGCGTCTCTCTCCCACCCACTGACCAGTCCCTTTCATTTCTGATGAGTTGTCTTCGGGGATGGTTCCTGTCCTGTGTCAACTGAAGGTCTGGGGAGCATGGCCGCCGGAATTCCTCCAGTCTCAGTCAGACCATTAAGTTTGGTCTTTTTATGAGAATTTGGGGTCTGTATCCCACTGATCTCCTGCTCCCTCAGGGGTTCTCTGTTGTGCTCCCTGACAGGGCAGTCATCGATTGTGGCCGGGCACCAACTAGTTCTTCTGGTCTCAGGATGATGTAGGTCTCTGGTTCATGTGGCCCTTTCTGTCTCTTGGGCTCTTAGTTGTCGTGTGGCCTTGGTGTTCTTCCTTTTCCTTTGCTCCAGGTGGGTTGAGACCAATTGCTGCATCTTAGATGGCCGCTTGTTAGCATTTAAGACCCCAGACGCCACATTTCAAAGTGGGATGAAGAGGCGGAGCCAAGATGGCAGACTAGGCAGACGCTACCTCGGATCCCTCTTACAACAAAGACTCGGAAAAACAAGTGAATCGATCACATACATAACAATCTACGAACGCTGAACAACAAACACAGATTTAGAGACGGAGAACGAACTAATATAGGGAAGCAGCGATTGTTTTCAGAGCCTGGAGCCAGCGTACCAGTCAGGTACGGCACAAGCACAGAGAGCTGCTCCACCCCCCTGAACTAACCCCGGGAGGGGGACCAGCCGGTTCCATGGGCGGTGTGGGACGCAGCCGGTAGGAGAAGTCCCCGGGAGGCAGCGACTGGTATTGGAGCGGGGAGAACAGCGTCCCAGCCAGGACACTCGGTCACGGCACAAGCACGGGGAGCTGCTCCACCCATCTGAACTAACCCCGGGAGGAGGCCCAACTGGTTCTCGGGGGCAGCATGGCCACGTGGCTGGAGGGACGAGAAGTCCCTGGGAGGCAGCGACTGACTTTGGAGTCGAGAGTGCACCGTCCCAGTAGGGGAGCCTTGATGCTGGGCGTGGGGCTGGAAGCGGAGGATCTGACCGTGACTCCAGCAGGCCAGACCCCCCGGGGGCAATCTCCACACAGCCAGCACACATAGGCGAGGCGCCTGCGGGAATCGCAGATATAATAGTCATTACAAGCAAGACAAGCAACTCTGGCTATATTCTGAGGTGCTACTCTCCTATCTCTCTGATCCCTCCCCCACCCTCCCCAGGCGGCTTCATTAACATCTGAATAGCCTGAGCCAGAGGGAGAACTCTGATAGAGATCTGACTGCATTTTTTTTTAGCGGATTTTCTGGAAAAACTAGTTTCCCAGTGATGGCTCGGAGACAACAATCCATATCAAACCACTTAAAGAAGCAGACCGTGACAGCTTCTCCAACCCCCCAAACAAAAGAATCAAAATCTTCCCCAAATGAAGATACAATCCTGGAATTATCAGATACAGAATATAAAAAACTAATTTACAGAATGCTTAATGATATCACAAATGAAATTAGGATAACTGCAGAAAAAGCCAAGGAACACACTGATAAAACTGTTGAAGAACTCAAAAAGATTATTCAAGAACATAGTGGAAAAATTAATAAGTTGCAAGAATCCATAGAGAGACAACATGTAGAAATCCAAAAGATTAACAATAAAATAACAGAATTAGACAATGCACTAGGAAGTCAGAGGAGCAGACTCGAGCAATTAGAATGCAGACTGGGACATCTGGAGGACCAGGGAATCAACACCAACATAGCTGAAAAAAAATCAGATAAAAGAATTAAAAAAAATGAAGAAACCCTAAGAATTATGTGGGACTCTATCAAGAAGGATAACCTGCGGGTGATTGGAGTCCCAGAACAGGGAGGGGGGACAGAAAACACAGAGAAAATAGTTGAAGAACTCCTGACAGAAAACTTCCCTGACATCATGAAAGACGAAAGGATATCTATCCAAGATGCTCATCGAGCCCCATTTAAGATTGATCCAAAAAGAAAAACACCAAGACATATTATCATCAAACTCACCAAAACCAAAGATAAACAGAAAATTTTAAAAGCAGCCAGGGAGAAAAGAAAGGTTTCCTTCAAGGGAGAATCAATAAGAATATGTTCTGACTACTCAGCAGAAACCATGCAGGCAAGAAGGGAATGGGACGACATATACAGAACACTGAAGGAGAAAAACTGCCAGCCAAGGATCATATATCCAGCAAAACTCTCTCTGAAATATGAAGGAGAAATTAAGATATTTACAGACAAACACAAGTTTAGAGCATTTGCAAAAACCAAACCAAAGCTACAAGAAATACTAAAGGATATTGTTTGGTCAGAGAACCAATAATATCAGATATCAGCACAACACAAGGTCACAAAACAGAACGTCCTGATATCAACTCAAATAGGGAAAGCACAAAAACAAACAAATTAAGATTAATTAAAAAAAATAATAAATACACATAACAGGGAATCATGGAAGTCAACAGGTAAAAGATCACAATAATCAAAAACAGGGACTAAATACAGGAGGCATTGAACTGCCATATGGAGAGTGATACAAGGCGATATAGAACAATACAAGTTAGGTTTTTACTTAGAAAAATAGGGGTAAATAATAAGGTAACCACAAAAAGGTATAACAACTCTATAACTCAAGATAAAAACCAAGAAAAACGTAACGACTCAACTAACATAAAGTCAAGCACTATGAAAATGAGGATCTCACAATTTACTAAGAAAAACGCCTCAGCACAAAAAAGTATGTGGAAAAATGAAATTGTCAACAACACACATAAAAAGGCATCAAAATGACAGCACTAAAAACGTATTTATCTGTAATTACGCTGAATGTAAATGGACTAAATGCACCAATAAAGAGACAGAGAGTCACAGACTGGATAAAGAAACACGATCCATCTATATGCTGCCTACAAGAGACACACCTTAGACTTAGAGACACAAACAAACTAAAACTCAAAGGATGGAAAAAAGTATATCAAGCAAACAATAAGCAAAAAAGAAGAGGAGTAGCAATATTAATTTCTGACAAAATAGACTTTAGACTTAAATCCACCACAAAGGATAAAGAAGGACACTATATAATGATAAAAGGGACAATTGATCAGGAAGACATAACCATATTAAATATTTATGCACCCAATGACAGGGCTGCAAGATACATAAATCAAATTTTAACAGAATTGAAAAGCGGGATAGATACCTCCACAATTATAGTAGGAGACTTCAACACACCACTTTCGGAGAAGGACAGGACATCCAGTAAGAAGCTCAACAGAGACACGGAAGATCTAATTACAACAATCAACCAACTTGACCTCATTGACTTATACAGAACTCTCCACCCAACTGCTGCAAAATACACTTTTTTTTCTAGTGCACATGGAACATTCTCTAGAATAGACCACATATTAGGTCATAAAACAAACCTTTGCAGAGTCCAAAACATCGAAATATTACAAAGCATCTTCTCAGACCACAAGGCAATAAAACTAGAGATCAATAACAGAAAAACTAGGGAAAAGAAATCAAATACTTGGAAAATGAACAATACCCTCCTGAAAAAAGACTGGGTTATAGAAGACATCAAGGAGGGAATAAGGAAATTCATAGAAAGCAACGAGAATGAAAATACTTCCTATCAAAACCTCTGGGACACAGCAAAAGCAGTGCTCAGAGGCCAATTTATATCAATAAATGCACACATACAAAAAGAAGAAAGAGCCAAAATCAGAGAACTGTCCCTACAACTTGAACAAATAGAAAGTGAGCAACAAAAGAATCCATCAGGCACCAGAAGAAAACAAATAATAAAAATTAGAGCTGAACTAAATGAATTAGAGAACAGACAAACAATTGAAAGAATTAACAAAGCCAAAAGCTGGTTCTTTGAAAAAATTAACAAAATTGATAAACCATTGGCTAGACTGACTAAAGAAATACAGGAAAGGAAACAAATAACCCGAATAAGAAATGAGAAGGACCACATCACAACAGAACCAAATGAAATTAAAAGAATCATTTCAGATTATTATGAAAAATTGTACTCTAACAAATTTGAAAACCTAGAAGAAATGGATGAATTCCTGGAAAAACACTACCTACCTAAACTAACACATTCAGAAGTAGAACAACTAAATAGACCCATAACAAAAAAAGAGATTGAAACGGTAATCAAAAAACTCCCAAGAAAAAAAAGCCCTGGCCCGGACGGCTTCACTGCAGAGTTCTACCAAACATTCAGAGAAGAGTTAACACCACTACTACTAAAGGTATTCCAAAGCATAGAAAATGACGGAATACTACCCAACTCATTCTATGAAGCCACCATCTCCCTGATACCAAAACCAGGTAAAGACATTACAAAAAAAGAAAATTATAGACCTATATCCCTCACGAACATTGATGCAAAAATCCTCAACAAAATTCTAGCCAATAGAATCCAACAACACATCAAAAAAATAATTCACCCTGATCAAGTGGGATTTATACCAGGTATGCAAGGCTGGTTTAATATCAGAAAAACCATTAATGTAATCCATCACATAAATAAAACAAAAGACAAAAACCACATGATCTTATCAATTGATGCAGAAAAGGCATTTGACAAAGTCCAACACCCATTCTTGATAAAAACTCTTACCAAAATAGGAATTGAAGGTAAATTCCTCAACATAATAAAGGGCATCTATGCAAAGCCAACAGCCAATATCACTCTAAATGGAGAGAACCTGAAAGCATTTCCCTTGAGAACGGGAACCAGACAAGGATGCCCTTTATCACCGCTCTTATTCAACATCGTGCTAGAAGTCCTAGCCAGGGCAATTAGGCTTGACAAAGAAATAAAAGGTATCCAGATTGGCAAAGAAGAAGTAAAGTTATCACTCTTTGCAGATGACATGATTATATACACAGAAAACCCTAAGGAATCCTCCAGAAAACTACTGAAACTAACAGAAGAGTTTGGCAGAGTCTCAGGTTATAAAATAAACATACAAAAATCACTTGGATTCCTCTACATCAACAAAAAGAACACCGAAGAGGAAATAACCAAATCAATACCATTCACAGTAGCCCCCAAGAAGATAAGATACTTAGGAATAAATCTTACCAAGGATGTAAAAGACCTATACAAAGAAAACTACAAAGCTCTACTACAAGAAATTCAAAAGGACATACTTAAGTGGAAAAACATACCCTGCTCATGGATAGGAAGACTTAACATAGTAAAAATGTCTATTCTACCAAAAGCCATCTATACATTTAACGCACTTCCGATGCAAATTCCAATGTCATATTTTAAGGGGATAGAGAAACAAATCACCAATTTCATATGGAAGGGAAAGAAGCCCTGGATAAGCAAAGCACTACTGAAAAAGAAGAAGAAAGTGGGAGGCCTCACCTTACCTGACTTCAGAACTTACTATACAGCCACAGTAGTCAAAACAGCCTGGTACTGGTACAACAACAGACACATAGACCAATGGAATAGAATTGAGAACCCAGACATAGATCCATTCACGTATGAGCAGCTGATATTTGACAAAGGACCAGTGTCAATTAACTGGGGAAAAGATAGCCTTTTTAACAAATGGTGCTGGCATAACTGGATATCCATTTGCAAAAAAATGAAACAGGACCCATACCTCACACCATGCACAAAAACTAACTCCAAGTGGATCAAAGACCTAAACATAAAGACTAAAACGATAAAGATCATGGAAGAAAAAATTGGGACAACCCTAGGAGCCCTAATACAAGGTATAAACAGAATACAAAACATTACCAAAAATGATGAAGAGAAACCAGATAACTGGGAGCTCCTAAAAATCAAACACCTATGCTCATCTAAAGACTTCACCAAAAGAGTAAAAAGACCACCTACAGACTGGGAAAGAATTTTCAGCTATGACATCTCCGACCAGCGCCTGATCTCTAAAATCTACATGATTCTGTCAAAACTCAACCACAAAAAGACAAACAACCCAACCAAGAAGTGGGCAAAAGATATGAACACACATTTCACTAAAGAAGATATTCAGGCAGCCAACAGATACATGAGAAAATGCTCTCGATCATTAGCCATTAGAGAAATGCAAATTAAAACTACGATGAGATTCCATCTCACACCAGCAAGGCTGGCATTAATCCAAAAAACACAAAATAATAAATGTTGGAGAGGCTGTAGAGAGATTAGAACTCTCATACACTGCTGGTGGGAATGTAAAATGGTACAACCACTTTGGAAATCCATCTGGCGTTATCTTAAACAGTTAGAAATAGAACTACCATACAACCCAGAAATCCCACTCCTAGGAATATACCCTAGAGATACAAGAGCCTTCATACAAACAGATATATGCACACCCATGTTTATTGCAGCTCTGTTTACAATAGCAAAAAGTTGGAAGCAACCAAGGTGTCCATCTACGGATGAATGGGTAAATAAATTGTGGTATATCCACACAATGGAATACTATGCATCGATAAAGAACAGTGACGAATCTGTGAAACATTTCATAACATGGAGGAACCTGGGAGGCATTATGCTGAGCGAAATTAGTCAGAGGCAAAAGGACAAATATTGTATAAGACCACTATTATAAGATCGTGAGAAATAGTAAACCTGAGAAGAACACATACTTTTGTGGTTACGAGGGGGGGAGGGAGGGAGGGTGGGAGAGGGTTTTTTATTGATTAATCAGTAGATAAGAACTGCTTTAGGTGAAGGGAAAGACAACACTCAATACATGGAAGGTCAGCTCAATTGGACTGGACCAAAAGCAAAGAAGTTTCCGGGATAAAATGAATGCTTCAAAGGTCAGCGGAGCAAGTGCGGGGGTCTGGGGAACATGGTTTGCGGGGACTTCTAAGTCAATTGGCAAAACAATTCTATTATGAAATCATTCTGCATCCCACTTTGAAATGTGGCGTCTGGGGTCTTAAATGCTAACAAGCGGCCATCTAAGATGCAGCAATTGGTCTCAACCCACCTGGAGCAAAGGAAAAGGAAGAACACCAAGGCCACACGACAACTAAGAGCCCAAGAGACAGAAAGGGCCACATGAACCAGAGACCTACATCATTCTGAGACCAGAAGAACTAGTTGGTGCCCGGCCACAATCGATGACTGCCCTGACAGGGAGCACAGCAGAAGACCCCTGAGGGAGCAGGAGATCAGTGGGATACAGACCCCAAATTCTCATAAAAAGACCAAACTTAATGGTCTGACTGAGACTGGAGGAATCCCGGCGGCCATGCTCCCCAGACCTTCAGTTGACACAGGACAGGAACCATTCCCGAAGACAACTCATCAGAAATGAAAGGGACTGGTTAGCGGATGGGAGAGAGACGCTGATGAAGAGTGAGCTAATTATATGAAGTGGACACTTGAGAGTGTGTTGGCAACTCTTGTCTGGAGGGGGGATGGGAGGATAGAGAGAGAGGGAAGCCGGCAAAATTGTCAAGAAAGGAGAGACTGAAAGGGCTGACTCAAGGGGGGAGAGCAAGTGGGAGTAGGGAGTGAGATGTATGTAAACTTATATGTGACAGACTGATTGGATTTGTAAACGTTCACTTGAAGCTTAATAAAAGTTATTAAAAAAAAAAAAAAAAACTTAACGAGAACGAAACCAAAAAAAAAAAAAAAGTGGGATGCAGAATGATTTCATAATAGAATTATTTTGCCAATTGACTTAGAAGTTCCCCAAACCATGTTCCCCAGACCCCCGCACTTGCTCCACTGACCTTTGAAGCATCTGTTTTATCCCGGAAACTTCTTTGCTTTTGGTCCAGTCCAATTGAGCTGACCTTCCATGTGTTGAGTGTTGTCTTTCCCTTCACCTAAAGCAGTTCTTATCTACTGATTAATCAATAAAAGACCCTCTCCCACCCTCCCTCCCTCCCCCCCTCGTAACCACAAAAGTATGTGTTCTTCTCAGGTTTACTATTTCTCACGATCTTATAATAGTGGTCTTATACAATATTTGTCCTTTTGCCTCTGACTAATTTCGCTCAGCATAATGCCTTCCAGGTTCCTCCATGTTATGAAATGTTTCCATTCCCTGTATCTTTAACAATTCCACTGAGCTGATGTCATCTGAAAAAGAATAACTCAAGAGGTTGCTACATAATATTTTGTATGTTTTGTATATTTTTAGTGCTTTTCCTAAAACTTTTTTTTTATAATTTTTATTGTGCTTTAAGTGAAAGTTTACAAATCAAGTCGGTCTCTCACACAAAAACCCATGTACATCTTGCTACACACTCCCAATTACTCTCCCCCTAATGAGACAGCCCGCTCTCCCCTCCACTCTCTCTCTTCGTGTCCATTTCACCAGCTTCTAACCCCCTCCACTCTCTCATCTCCCCTTCAGGCAGGAGATGCCAACAGAGTCTCAGGTGTCCCCCTGATCCAAGAAGCTCACTCCTCACCAGCATCCCTCTCCAACTCATTGTCCAGTCCAATCCATGTCTGAAGAATTGGCTTTGGGAATGGTTTCTGTCCTGGGCCAACAGAAGGTCTGGGGGCCGTGACCACGGGGGTCCTTCCAGTCTCATTCAGACCATTAAGTCTGGTCATATGAGAATTTGGGATCTGCATCCACTGCTCTCCTGCTCCCTCAGGGATTCTCTGTTGTGTTCCCTGTCAGGGCAATCATCGGCTATAGCTGGGCACCATCTAGCTCTTCTGGTCTCAGGATGATGAAGTCTCTGGTTCATGTAGTCCTTTCTGTCTCTTGGGCTGGTAATCACCTTGTGTCCTTGGTGTTCTTCATTCTTCTTTGATCCAGGTGGGTTGAGACCAATCGATGCATCTTAGATGGCTGCTTGCTAGCGTTTAAGACCCCAGATGCCACTCTTCAAAGAGGGATGTAGAATGTTTTCTTAATAGATTTTATTGTGCCAATTGACTTAGATGTCCCCTGAAACCATGGTGCCCACACCCCTGCCCCTGCTATGCTGGCCTTTGAAGCATTCAGTTTGTTCAGGAAACTGCTTTGCTTTTGGTTTAGTCCTATTGTGCTGACCTCCCCGTGTTGTGTGCTATCTTTCCCTTCACCTAAAGTAGTTCTTATCTACCATCTAATTAGTAAATGCCGCTCTCCCACCCCCTCCCTCCCCCCTCTCGTAACCACAAAAGAATGTTTTCTTCTCAGTTTAAACTATTTCTCAAGTTCTTATAATAGTGGTCTTATACAATATTTGTCCTTTTGCAACTGACTAATTTCACTCAGCATAATGCCTTCCAGGTTCCTCCATGTTATGAAATGTTTCACAGATTCCTCACTGTTCTTCATTGATGCGTAGTATTCCATTGTGTGAATATACCACAGTTTATCCATTCATCCGTTGATGGGCACCGTGGTTGCTTCCATCTTTTTGCTGTTGTAAACACTGCTGCCATAAACATGGGTGTGCATATATCTGTTCGTGTAAAGGCTCTTATTTCTCTAGGATATATTCCAAGAAGTGGGACTGCTGGATTGTATGGTAGTTCTATTTCTAGCTTTTTAAGGAAGCACCAAATCAATTTCCAAAGTGGTTGTACCATTTGACATTCCTACCAGCAGTGTAGAAGTGTTCCAATCTCTCCATAGCCTCTCTAACATTTAGTATTTTGTGTTTTTTGGATTAATGCCAGCCTTGTTGGAGTGAGATGAAATCTCATTGTAGTTTTGATCTGCATTTCTCTAATGGCTAATGATGGTGAACATTTCCTCATATATCTGTTAGCTACTTGAATGTCTTCTTTAGTAAAGTGTCTATTCATACCTTTTGCCCACTTTTTAATTGGGTTATTTGTCTTTTTGCAGTTGAGCTTTTGCAGTATCATGTAGATTTTAAAGATCAGGTGCTGATCAGAAATGTCATAGCTAAAAACTTTTTCCCAGTCTGTAAGGTAGTCTTTTTACTCTTTTGGTGAAGTCTTTGGATGAACATAGGTGTTTGATTTTTAGGATCTTCCAGTTATCTAGTTTTTCTTCTACATTCTTTATAATGTTTTGTATACTGTTTATGCCATGTATTAGGGCTCCTAAAGTTGTCCCTATTTTTTCTTCCATGATCTTTATCATTTTAGATTTTATATTTAGGTCTTTGATCCATTTTGAGTTAGTTTTTGTGCATGGAGTGAGGTATGAGTCTTGTTTCATTTTTTTGCAGATGGATATCCAGTTATGCCAGCAGCATTTGTTAAAAAGACTGTCTTTTCCGTATTGAACTGTTTTGGGGCCTTTGTCAAATATCAACTGCTCATATGTGGCTGGATCTATGTCTGGATTCTCAATTCTGTTCCATTGGTCTGTGTATCTGTTGTTGTACCTCCTAAAACTTTTATTAGCAACAAAAAAAATTATTATACAATTAGAAAACAAGAACAGAGTCTTTAAGAACTTTATTGTATGTTTTCCAGCCCTTCTGTACTTTATCGTTTATTATTTATCCAACACTGCTCCAGGCAGTGAGGGAATAGCAAAGAGTTCCTGACTTCAAGGAGTTTACATTGTAGTTGTGAGGTAGAGGAAGTGCAGATAACAAATAAAATGATTCTGGAGGAAGTAAGGTCATGAAGAAGATTAAATAAGATAATAAAGTAGAGAGTATGTTTCTGTGTATGTGTGCAGGGTGAGCTGGAGCTGTTTTAGCTAACATAATTAGGGAAGACCTCTCAGTAACTAAGACCTTAATGAAGAGAAGGACATAGCTTTGGAGAGATCTGGGGCAGAATAGTCCAAGTAGAAGTGCGAAATAGAAGAGTAGTCCAAGTAGAAGTGCAAAGGCCCTGAGATAAGAAACAGGGTGGCATTCTTTGACATATAATTTTATGGTGTTGATCCTTTTTCAACATAAATATTTTGAAATGCTAAAGATTTATTTTTATATACATGTGATATCCTGAAAGAACACATATATAACAGAAGGAAAACCAGAGTGCCTGGCATGTAATAATGGGGACCAAGGAGGTGAGGCAAGAGTAATTAAGATAGAGACAACCAAGAGGTAGATCATACATGGTCTTGAAGACCTTGTAAGGAATTTGGATTTCATTTCATTGCACTGGGAAGCCATTGGAGAGCTTGAGCAGGGAAGACACGGTCTGATTTGTTTTACAAAGACTGTTGCAATGTAGTGGGGATGGCAAGTTTAGGGTCAGGGAGGTCAATGAGAAGGTGGTTACAGTTCTCCAGGTAAGAGATGAATGGCAAATTCATTCTCTACTCTTCAAGACCCAATCTGATAGATACTTCCTATGTGAAGCCTTTCTTGACACTATTTCCTCCTCCTCACAAGCAGATATAACCAGTTTCTTCTCAGTGTTCCTATAGCACTTTGCACAAGACTCCCTTGGAAATTTATCATTTGGGTCAGGATTAGTGAGATATGTATGTCTCCATGTAAATTTACAAGTTATTAGGAAAACAGAGATTGTTTCTTATCCATCTGGGTCTTCCCAGTGCTTAGTAGTGGGCCAGATTCATAACAAGTGTTCAATAAATTTTTTGAAGTAATAAATGTGTGGATGAATGAATGAATTGTTACTATGCTCAGTATTCTTCAGAAATGATTCTATAACTGTTTTCAATCCTTATGCTTTGAAGACTGTCCCAGATTCTTGAGGAAAAATTAATTTATTAATTGAATTCATGCAGAATGAGAAGGTAGCTTATGCAAGAGATGGGTATCGACGTTTTCTAAACATATTATTTTGGTTTAGGGATCATTTGGCAAGCTGAATCTTGAATCCTCGTTTGATGAAGGAATTATAAGTTATAAATAATCAAATCAGAACACACACACCTAGCTAGGCACTATTCCATTGCTATCAGTCATTTTGGAGACCTACCTATTCTCAGGTAAATAGTCCAGAGATAGAGGTGCTTCTAGTTTGGAATTATCAAAATCTTTCCAATATCTCCAACTAAATGAATAATTTCTTTTATAAGGATCAGCACAAAGCTGGTTCCTATGAGGCAGAGGTTAAAGATGTTCCAAATGTCCAGCTTTTCCAAGCTGCTGTACCACTCCATCATCTCTGACATCAACTACTCCTTCTCCCCTCAGTACTCTCCCTCCCATCTTTGGGTTCCCTAATTCACTGCAACGTCTCACAGAACTCAGAACTGTATAAAGGAAATGGCTCATGGGATTGTGGAGGCTGGCAAGTCCAAGTTCGTGGGTCAGGCATAGGCTCCTACCTGGCCCTCAGTCTCTGCCCAAAGGCACTCAGCTTTCTCACTCTGTGGGCCAGGAAGCCCACTTCGTGGTCTCCTGTGGGTCTCTCCTATGGATCTCTCCTGTGGGTCTCTCTTGCCAGTCTTTCCTGGCTTGGTGATGATGGACTCTTCTCTCTGCTCTGGAATTGGCTCTCTGTTAAGGCAACACTGACCAATCCCCTGGATGGGCCACAATTATCTTATTTGCACAGCCCTGCCCAATCACCTGGGTGGGAGTTACAAGACCATGGCAAGAAAGGCCGTACTAAGAAATTCATTACACTGCACCAACTGAATGAATAATTAAAAAAAAATAGGAATTGTCTTAATTTGCTAGTGGTGCTATAACAGAAATACCACAAATGGTTGGCTTTAAAGAACAGAAATTTATTTTCTCACAGTTCTGGAGTATGAAAGTCCAAATCAGGGTCTCAGCCATGTCAGTTCTTTCTGTGAGCCTCTTACCTAGTTTACTAAGCTTCTGGTGTCTGCCAGTGATCCTTGGTGTTCCTTTGCTTGTAGAGATCCTCACATGGTATCTGTTTTCCCTGTGTGTATGTCCGTCTGTCTATTGTGGTCTTTTTATAACTTAAAAATGCTTAAGTTTAGTATTCACTGTATACTAGTATGACCTCAATTGATTGATTGCATTACATTACACTGCATTACATTACATTACATTACATTACATTATGGAAGGTAATCTGCTGTACCCAAGGCCAATTGATTTAATGACATGTAATTACTTCATGACATCAACTAGACTAGTGTTTGACTTAACAACTGGAAACCACAGCCTATACAAGTTAACATATAAAATTAACCATCACAGAAATGATAGCTAATTTCATGCATGTTGTACTTCTGGCATTCCTTGACAATATTTATAAAATTAAATATTTTGTATCGTGATATTCACATGCCTCCTCTTCCGAACATGGAAAGAATACAAGATTTGTAGTTAAATCATGTTGTTGTAGTTGCTGGTTGCTGTTGAGTCAATTCCAACTCCTGACAACCTACATGTGTGCAGAGTAGAATTGCTCCATAGGGTTTTCAAGGCTGTGACCTTTTGGAAACAGAACACCAGGTCTTTCTTCTGAGTCACTTCAGGGTGGGTTCAGACCACCGACCTCCTGGCTAATACTTAGTACTTAACCATTCATGTCATTCAGGGACTCCAAGGTTTGTGGTTAAACATTCCTGAGTTATAGTCACAGTGCTCTGAGCATGTGATTTGTGCAAACCACTTCAATCTCTGAGGCTCATTTCTTCAACTATAAAGTAGAAATAGTAGTGTCTGCCTAATAAATTTCTGAGAAGATTATATGAAATAATTCATTAAATTGCCTTGACTATTGGCTGGCATATGGGAGCTACCTAATGAATATTAGCCTTCTTGCCCTGCTCTCACCACTTAATATCATGGCTATCTCCCCCTAAATTTGAACAATCTGTGCATCTTCATTTGTAGCTTCTTCTTGAACATGGGAGACAGTGGTTTAGCAGAGAGGCACTGAGCTAGAAATTGAGACAGCTGATTTGTAGTCCTGCGTCTACAGGAGCCCCGGTGGTGCAAATGATTAAGTGCTCAGCTGCTAACCAAAAGAATAGTCGTTCGAACCCCCCCAGCATCTTCACAGGAGAAAGACCTGGTGATCAGTTTCCATAAAGATTACAGCCAAGAAAGCCCAGTTGTGCTGTTTTACTGTCAGATAGCATTGCTATAAGTTGGAAACAACTAGATGGCACCTAACAACAGTCTACTGGTCACCAGCTCTGAAACTTTGAGCAAATCACTACTTATTTGGATTTATTTCCTCATTTGTAAAAACACGTGCATTTGAATGAATTATTTCTTTTATCTTAAAAACTTCCTGCTTTTATGATTACGAGGTCTAATTAGAGCTAGGTAGCTAAAGAAAATTTCACCAGCAGACATTACCATTTACTTGATGATGTTTCTCCGCTGAGGAAATTCCTTAACAAGTCTAAAAGAGCCATTCATTCTTTGCTTTATTGATCATTAAAATTTGTAATTCTGTAAAGTTGTTTTTTCTTGAAATGAAGTATAACTTCAGGCATGTTGCTGTTGTTATTAGTTGCCTTCAAGTGCGTCCCAGCTCATGGCTACCTTATGTATAAAAGAATGAAATATTGCCTGGTCCTATGACATTTTCATGATCTTCGACATATTTGAGCCCATCGTTGTGGCTATGTGTCAATCTACCTCGTTGAGGGTTTCCCTCATATTCCCTGACTTTTTACCAAACATCATGTCCTTTTCTAGCAATTGGTCTTTCCTGATGACATATCCAAAGTAAGAAAGACATATCCAAAGTAAGTTTCACCTAAGAAGTATTCTGGTTTTATTTCTTCTAAGACTAATTTTAAAACCCAAAAATTCATACTTCTGGCAGTCCGTGATACATTCAATACTCTTCACCAACACCACAATGCAAACGCATCAATTCTTTTTTTTTTCGTTGTCCAGTTTTCACATGGACACAAGGTGACTGAAAAGACCATGGCTGGGGTCAGGTGCACCTTCATCATCAAAGTGACATGTTCGCTTTTTAAAACTTTGAGGAGGTCTTTTAAAGCAGATTTGCCCAATGCAATATGTCATTTGATTTCTTGACTACTGCTTCCACCTGCAAGCATAGCCATGTTGATTAATACTTTGAGGTCACACTAAGATTGGAGTGATTTTATTATTCTACTAGGTGTCAATTCCTGACACTAAATAGGTAGCGTTGAGATATATAAGTACTGGATGAGTCTTTGAAATCCAGCTGGAGTTCATTCAAATACCAAGACATAGTATTGGTGGCACCAGAAAAAAAAAAAAAAAAAGCAGGAATTGGTTCGTATTGTAATGCCCAGGTAACTTTTTTTTTCTTTCTTTCTTAATATGTTGTGGCTATAAAACTCCTTGAGTAGAAGATAAAATTCTGCTTTTAAAAATTACTAAGATAAGAATTAGGAAGTGAATTCATCAAAGTCTCTGGATAGTAGGGCAATAAATAAGAATCAATTACATTTCTTCCACCACATAAATAAAAGAAAAAGATCACATGTTCATCTCAATCGATGCAGAGAAGGCATCTGATAAAATCTAACACCTGTTCCTGACACAAACTCTCGATAAAATAGGTATAGAAGGGAAATTCCTCAACATAATAAAGGGCATCTATACAAAACCCTGGTGGCGTAGTGGTTAAGTGCTACAGCTGCTAACAAAAGGGTCGGCAGTTCAAATCTGCCAGGCGCTCCTTGGAAACTCTATGGGGCAGTTCTACTCTGTCCTATAAGGCCACTATGAGTCAGAATCGACTCGACGGCACTGGGCTTGGTTTGGTTTGTTTGTTTGTTTTGGTTTTTATAAAAAACCAACAGGAACAAGACAAGAATGCCCTTTATCACCACTCCTATTTAACACTGTGCTGGAAGTCTAGCTACAGCAATAAGGTAAGATAAAGAAATAAAGGGCATCCAAATTGGAAATGAAGAAATAAAACTGTCCCTGTTAGTAGATGATATGACACTATACATAGAAAACCTGAAAGACTCCACAAGAAAACTACTGGAGCTAACAGAAAGATTCAGCAGAGTACCAGGATACGAGATAAACAAACAAAAACCAGTTGGATTCCTATACACCAATAGAGAGAACCACGAAAAGGAAATCAGGAACACAATACCATTTATGATAGCCACTAAAAAAATAAAATACTTGGGAATAAATCTAACCAGACACGTAAAAGACCTATACCAAGAAAACTACAAAACAATACTGCAAGAAACCAAAAGAGATCTACATAAATGGAAAAACACACCATGCTCATGGATAGGTAGACTCAACATTGTGAAAATGACAATTCTTCCCAAAGCAATTTACAAATACAATTCAATCCCGATTCAAATACCAATAACATTCTTTAAAGAGATGGAAAAACTGATCACTAACTTTATATGGAAGGGGGAAAGGCCCCAGATAAGTAAAACACTATTGAAGAAGAATAAAGTGGAAGGACTCGCTCTTCCTGACCTCAGAACCAAAATACAGCTATGGTAATCAAAACAACCTGGTTTTGGTACAATGACAGATACTTTGACCAGTGGAACAGAATTGAGAACCCAGATGTAAATCCATTCACCTACTGTCACCTGATCTTCAACAAGGGCCCAAAGACCATCAAACTTGAGGAGAAGACTGTCTCTTTAACAAATGGTGCTAGCAAAATTGAATGTCCATCTGCAAAAAAATGAAACAAGACCCATACCTCACACCATACAACAAAAACTAATTCAAAATGGACCAAAGACCTAAATATAAAACTAAAAACTACAAAGATCATAGATGAAAAAATAGGATCAACTCTAGAAGCCCTAATACATGTTATTAACAGGCTACAAACCATAACCAACAACACACAAACTCTAGAAGATAAGCTAGATAACTGGGATCTTCTAAAAATGAAACACTTATGCTCATCAAAAGATTTAACTAAAACAGTAAAAAGAGAGCCTACAGACTGGGAAAAATATTTGACTATGACAAAGCTGACAAAGCTCTAATCTCTAAAATCTACAGGAAAATCCTACACTTCTACAACAAAAAGACAAAAAATCCAATTAAAAAATGGGCAAAGGTCCGGCTGACATTGCACCATAGACAGACACCACGTCATCCCTTCATAGCAAAGACCTGAAAAACTAAGTAAAATGGAGACAAACATCATTTCTGGAACCCAAAGTGTCCAATGAAGAGATAAAGAACTCAGCAAAACACGGAAGGGAATAAGAAATTGACAGAAGATTGAAAGTGAGGAGAGATATGCGCAAGGTTCCTTATCAGCTAATGCAGCACGGATTTGCCATCTTGGACTCGTGTTGGAGATCAGTTGATAGGGAGCATGGGAAAGCAGGTTCACAGAGCTCCTAGCAGGAGACAGAGCACCTGGTAACCAGCAATACACGCTTTCCCAACCCCTATCCTCTCCCCACTGCTCTACCTCTGAGCTTCCTGGCTGGCTGTGGTGGCTCAGCCAGCTGGGAATGCAGAGTCTGTGCCACTTGGATTTTCCCCACCCACATCACAGATCAAGGGACAGAGAGTACGGGAAAACAGCTTCACAAAGTTCCCAGCAGGAGACAAGCAAATAACTATCAAAAAAGGGGAGGATTGGCAATACTAATCTCAGATAAAATGGACTTTAAAACAAAATCCACCATAAAAGACAAAGAATGGCACTATATAATATTTAAAGGCACAAGCCATCATGAAGCCTAACATAATAAGCCATAATAAACATCTATGCACCCAATGACAGGGCTCCAAAATACATAAAACTAACAGTACTGAAAAGAGAAATTGACAGTTCCACAATAATAGTAGGAGACTTCAACACACCGCTCTCAGTAAAGGACAGAAGAACTGGAAAGAAATTCAACAAAGATTACAGAAGAGCTAAAGAGCGCAATCAGCCAACTTGACCTCATAGACATATAGAACACTCCATCCAACAGCAGCAAAATACACCTTCTTTTCCATCCTTGCTTCTAAGGAGCATTCTGGTTGTACTTCTTCCAAGATAGATTTGTTCATTCTTTTGGCAGGCCACGGTGTATTCAGTATTCTTCACCAACACCACAATTCAAAGGCATCAATTCTTCTTCAGTCTTCCTTATTCATCTTCCAGCTTCTGCATTCATATGAGGTGATTGAAAACACCATAGCTTGGGTCAGGCACACCTTAGTTTTCAAGGTGACATCTTTGCTTTTCAACACTTTGAAGAGGTCTTTTGCAGCAGATTTGCCCAATGCAGTGTGTCTTTTGATTTCTTGACTCCTGTGTGGTTGTTGATTATGGATCCAAGTAAAATGAAATCCTTGACAACTTCAGTCTTTTCTCCATTTCTCACTATGTTGCTTGTTGGTCCAGCTGTGAGGATTTTCATTTTCTTTATGTTGAGGTGCAATCCATACTGAAGGCTGTGGTCTTTGATCTTCATCAGTAAGTGCTTCAAGTCCACTTCACCTTTAGCGGGCAAGATTGTGTCATCTGCATAATACAGATTGTTAAAGAGACTTCCTCCAATCCTGATGCTGCGTTCTTCTTCATAGAGTCCAGCTTCTCGGATCATTTCCTCAGCATACAGATCAAATATGTATGGTGAAAGGATACGATCCTGACGCATGCCTTTCCTGACTGTAAAGCAGGCACTATCCCTTTTCTGTTTGAATGACTGCGTCTTGATCTATGTACAGCTTCCTCATGAACACAATAAAATTTTCCTGAATTCTCATTCTTTGCAATGTTATCCATAACTTGTTATGATCCACAGAGTCGAATGCCTTTACATAGTCAATAAAACACAGGAAAATATATTTCTGGTGCTCTCTACTTTCAGCCAGGATCCATCTGACATCAGCAATGATAACACTGGCTCCATGGCCTCTTCTGAATCTGGCCTGAATTTCTGGCAGTTCCCTGTTGATATACTGTTGCAGCTGCTTTTGAATGATCTTCAGCAAAATTTTACTTGTATGTGATATTAATGATATTGTTTGATAATTTCCACATTTGGTTGGATCACCTTTCCTTGGAATAGGCAGAAATATGGATCTCTTCCAGTTGGTTGGCCAGGTATCTGTCTTCCAAATTTCTTGGCATAGACGAGTAAGCACTTCCAGCACTGCATCCATTTGTTGAAATGTTTCAATTGGTATTCCTTCAATTCCTGGATCCTTGTTTTTTGCCAACGCCTTCAGTGCATTTTGGACTTCTTCCTTGAGCACCATTGGTTTCTAATCATAACCCACCTCCTGAAATGGTTGAACACTGACCAATTCTTTTTGGTATAGTGACTCTGTGTATTTCTTCCATCTTCTTTTGAAACTTCTTGCATTGGTTAATATTTTCCCCGTAGAATCCTTCAATATGGCAACTTGAGGCTTCAATTTTTCCATCAGTTCTTTCAGCTCGAGAAATGCCTAGTGTTTTCTTCCCTTTTGATTGTCTATCCCCAGGTCTTTGTGCATGTTATCATAATATTTTGTCTTCTAGAGCCATCCTTTGAAATATTCTGTTCAGCTCTTTTACTTTATCATTTCTTCATTTGCTTTAGCTACTAGACATTCAAGAGCAAGTTTCAGAGCCTCTTCTGGCATCCATTTTGGTCTTTTCTTTCTTTCTTGTATCCAAGTTTGTACTGTTCACAGGCAACTTAAGCCCAACTCATCATCTTCCCCACCTAACACCGTACCCCCTAAGCCTACTCCTCCTCCTTTGTACCTATCCACCTGTCCAGTCACCATTTAAGAACCAATGAGGCATGTTTACCTCCTCCTTCATGCTCCATAGCCCATATTTAATTTATAACCACTTCCTGTCAATTCTATTTCTTAATATACCTCAGAACTACCCCGTTCTCTATTCCAACCACTGTTGACTCAGATCAGAACTTTACCTTCTCTCTCCTGGACTATTGATTTTTCTTCTAACTGGCCTTTCTTTCTCACTTTCTTCCAATTTGTCCACAACTAGAAAGATCTTATTAAAGAGGAGATCTGACACCCCATTTGTATATTTCAACACTTAATTCCCACTACCCAGATTTGTCCAATATAATAGCCATTAGCCACATATGACTATTTAAAATTAAACAAAACTAAAAATTTAATGCCTCAGTTGCTGTAACCACACATTTCAAGTGCTTGATAGCTACTTGTGGCAAATGGATACAAAATGGATACAACATAACATCTCCATCATCACAGCAAATCCCATCAGATAGTTCTGTTGTCACTTATGGAAGCATAGTCAAGCTCCTTAGCATGGTACATACAGTATTTTATTGCCCAGTCCCCACCTTGCTCTCCAATCATCTCCCATCACCCTCTTTCAGTGATAGTGAAGTGCTTATAATTTTCAGAAAACACAATTCCATTTATGCCATACTGCCTTTCCCCATGTGATACCCTCTCCCTGAAAGCCCCAGCCTACGGCAGACCTCTTCTGAAACCAACTCAAATGTTCCCCCTTCCAGGAAACTCTCATGCTCCTTTCCCTACATTCCTCTCTTAGCAATTTCTACACATTAGACATAGTTTGGAGTCCCTGGGTAGAGTCCCTAGGTGGTGCAAGCAGCCCTGGTGGAGTAGTGTTTAAGAACTCAGCTGCCTGCCAAAATGTCAGCAGTTCGAATCCACCAGTTGCTCCTGGAAACTATGGGGGCAATTCTACTTTGCCCATTAGGGTCCTGTGCGTTGGAATTAACTTGACAGCTACGGGTATGGGTGGCGCAAACATTTGTACTCCGCTGCTAACATAGTACTCAGCTGCTAACCGAAAAGTTCAAGTCTACCTAGAGGAACCTTAGAAGAAGACCCTGGTGATCTGAAACGTTGGTCATTGAAAACCTTATGGAACACAGTTCTACTCTGACACACACGGGGTTGCCATGAGTCAGCGTCAACTTGATGGTAACTGGATTTTTTTAGACAAGTTTTTATTGGTGCAATTAGAACATAGTATTTAAATTTCTTTTTCTTTTTCTCTTTTTTTACAGACTGAAAAATCCTTGAAGGTAGGGTTCAACAAACATTTTCTTTCTGTAAAGGGCCAGATAATAAATATTTTTGACCTCTGATCAGAAATGATCCTAATGTCTGACTCAAAACATGTTTTTTGGTTAGAATGAATGAATAAAAAGTGAGTATAGAAGAACAAAATTGTACATGATAGCAGGTGGGGTGGGGATAAAAAAAAAATTTTTTTTTTTTTTACTCTTTAATAATTTACCACCAGGAAAAACAATAAAACAATGCTGGGTATACTTGTACTTATTGAGATTATTTTTTTTGTGATCTTGAAACTTAATCCTGGTTTAAATAAAAATGGGGGAAGGAAATCTTGTTATTTAATTCACTATTAAACAAGCCCATATATCATTACATAACAAATTTGATTTTTTAAATATTTGATCATTATTTTAATATAACTGGCTTTCTTTACGTACTCTATTTTTAGCATTTAAAAACATTATTCTGAGGGGGTCCCTGGGCTTCATCAGACTGCCAAAGGCACAAAAAAAAATTAAGGACCTCTGCCTGTGCCTAGGGCCTGTCTGAGGGTACTCGTGTTCCTTGAGTGCACCGAGGGAGGGACTGTCTGCTCCATCTACACTCTAGGAGATCATGGTGCAGCTGTAGCTAGGGACTCCCATCTCGGCCAGAGGAGGCCTGTGTGGTGCATGAGCAATTACCAAACTAAGAAGCCGCCTGCTGGAACCTTCCCCACTGAAAAATGTTTGGCTGCTTTCTGGGTGTCTGTCTGGATTTCAATTCCCCAAGGGTTGGAAAACCTGCCATCCCAAACACTTCCCCTGCCTTTGCCACAGAGTGAGGTAATGGGACCAGGGCTCTACCTGAAAGCTTTTTTTAGCTCCATGGTGCATCTGAGCCAGTGGGCTGGGTGGAGAAGAGGAGAAGCTGTGAGCTCCCTGGGGTTGTGTGCATGGGCTAGGGCTAAATGTGCATTGATTAAGACCAGGGTAAGAAATTGTGGCTGGAGAGTCTAAGGCTGAGTGGATGCTAATTATATATTTTTTCTCACATGCTGCCTCAGGCCAGGGGTGAGGTTGCCAAATGTAAGTCTATGCTGGAGAACTCTTTCTTGTTGTTATTGTTTTGAAAAGTATTTGCATGTTCAAATCCTTTAGAATACACTTGAATGCTTATTAGGTGAATTAAACAGAAGATTCTGGTCATAGATTATTTGCTAGAAATTCACGACTTACATCCCCTTTGAGGAAGAAGACTTAAATGTCTTATCAGAGAAGATGGACCCCATGCTCTCAAAGTGTGGAAAATGCTCAACCCTTCAAGCTACCCAGACTGTGCCTATGACTCAGAGATTAAGAGTCCGGCAGACTGGGGTTTAAATTCAAGCTCTTCCACTTACTAGATGTGTGACCCTGATATAGTCACGTAAGCTCTGTGAGCTTCCCTTTCCTCATACGTAAAATGGATATAATAACGTGTTGGTGTTACTTGCTGTCCAACTGGCTCCAGTTCATGGCGACCTTATGTACACCAGCATGAAACGTTCCCTACTCCTGAGCCATCTTTATGATCATGGATATGTTTGAGTCCATTATTGTGGCTATTGTGTCAATTCATTTTATTGGGGGTTTCCTTTGTTCTCACTAACCCTCTACTTTATCAAACATGATATCCTTTTCTACTGTTTGGTCTTTCCTGAAGAAGCCTTGGTGGCACAGTGGTTAAGTGCTCGGCTGCTAACCAGAAGTTCTTTGATTTGAACCTAGAAGCTGCTTCATGGAAGAAAGATGTGCCAATCTGCTTCTGTAAACATTATAGCCTCAGAAATCTTATGGGCAGTTTTGAGTCAGAATTGATTGGATGACAACAGGTTTGGGGTTTTTTTTTTGGTCTTTTCTGATGATCTATTCAAAGTAAGCGAGCCAAAGTCTCACCACCCTCGCTTCTAAAGAACATTCTGGTTGTATTTCCTCTAAGACTGATTTGTCCATTCTTCTGGCAGTCCATGGCATATTGGATAGTCTTTGCCAACTCCACAGTTCAAATGTATCAATTATTCATCTGCCTTCCTTTTCATTATCCAACTTTCGAATGCATAGGACACAATTGAAAAGACCATGGCTTGGGTCAGGTGCACTTTAGCTGTCAGAGTTACATCTTTGCTTTTTAAAACTTTAAAGAAGTTGTTTGCAGGAGACTTGCTACATTCCAAAGATAGGAGAGATCATAGCTGTTGCACTGAAGTTACAGAGTGGGCCCTCAATTGCTTTTGTTCTTTGTTTTTGCTAAATGAGGGTCGTAGGCAACTGTTGGGCAGGTACAGTGCAAAGCTTCTCTCCATTGGCCCCAGAATGTCAGACCTGCAGTGGGGCCACCTCAAAGTAGATAAGAAATAAATTTTTACCAAAATAATTTTTTAAAGTCTTTCTTTGACTATTTGATTTACCATGCTTATTTGGGCCCAGATATGTATGGTTGCCATGAGTTGGAATTGACTTGATGGCAACTAATAACAATGAATCTCATAGAAGATCTTGTTTCAGCCGGTTAACCTTCCTTGTATCGTTTATACTTGCATATCACACATTTTTTTTTTTTTTTGCTACTGGCCAATTTTATCATCTGGGTCATCCTCTCTACCTCCCTCTTTCACTTCACTCCTTCTAGAGAAATTCTGCTATTCAGGCCTGTTTTGGGCAGAGTAGCTTTGAGGATTTATTACTATATTTATTATGACTATTTGGTTGATCTTGTCACCTAAGTCATCATCCTTTATCACATTCTATGGTATCTTTAAGTCAGGGCTTCCGACTAGGTCAGGAAACCACCAAGTTGAAAATGTTCTTGCAAGTTCTGTGGGACTTCTTATGTTTAAGGGAGACTGAAGTGCTTAATGAATTACTGGGTTCCATAACATCTCCTTGAACACTAATGACTAAAGGCCAGAAGAGTTGTGGAATGACCTCAGGGACATCATACACGAAGAAAGCAAGAGATCATTGAAAAGACAGAAGAGACCAAATGGATGTCAAAGGAGACTCTGAAACTTGCTCTCGATAGTCGAGCAGCTAAAGCAAAAGGAAGAAATGATGAAGTAAAAGAACTGAGCAGAAGATTTCTAGGGGCGATTCGAGAAGACAAAGTAAAGTATTATGGCGACATGCACAAAGACCTGGAGATGGAAAACCAAAAGGGAAGAACATGGTCAGCATTTCTCAAGCAGAAAGAGCTGAAGAAAAAAAAATCAAGCCTCAAGTTGCAACACTGAAGAATTCTATGGGGAAAATATTAAACGATACAGAAGCATCAAAAGAAGATGGAAGGAATACAGAGTCACTATACCAAAAAGAATTGATCTATGTTCAACCATTTCAACCAATGGCACTGAAGAAAGAAGTCCAAGCTACACTGAAGATATTGGAGAACAACAACGCTCCAGGAATTGACAGAATACCAATTAAGATGTTGCAACAAATGGATGCAGCACTGGAAATGCTCACTCACGTATACCAAGAAATTTGAAAGACAGCTACCTGGCCAGCCAAAGAGATCTGTATTTATGCCTATTCCCAAGAAAGGTGATCCAACCGAATGTGGAAATTTTTGAACAAATCATTAATATCACATGTAAGCAAAATTTTGCTGAAGACCCAAGCCACGGTGTTTTCAATTGCCTTATATGCTCGCGAAAGCTGGACAATGAATAAGGAAGACCGTAGAAGAGCTCATGCCTTTGAACTGTGGTGTTAGTGAAGAATATCGAATATACCATGGACTGCCCAAAAAACAAAAAATCTGTCTTGGAAGAATTACAACCCGAATGCTCCTTAGAAGTAAGGATGACGAGATTATGTCTCACATACTTTGGACATATTACCAGGAGGGATCAGTCCCTGGAGAAGGATATCATGCTTGGTAAGGTGGAGGGTCAGTGAAAAAGAGGAAGACCCTCAACGAGATGGGTTGACACGGTGGCTGCAACAATGGGCTCAAGTATAGCAACAATTTTGAGGATGGCACAGGACCAGGCAGTGTTTTGTTCTCTTGTACATAGGGTCGCTATCAGTTGGAACCAACTTGACGGCACCTAACAACAAAAGCCTAGCATCTCCTTATGGAATACTTCAAAAGAGAAATTGTGGAAATGTTTGAGAATGCATCCATATGATCATTCATTCAGCAGAAATGAAGAGTTATTAAAATTTACATCCACCTGGTCTGCTAGAATACAAGCACCTTGAGGGCAGAATTTATGAGATTGGTTCATAGCTATATCTCCAATGCCTTGAACAATGTCTGGTTCGAGAATTCTTTTTAAATCAGTAAAGGAAAGCCTTGTAAAGTCAGATTCCTGCCTTCAGGGGTTATAGATGTACAAATAAGTATGATAGAGATGGAAGTATGAAAGAAGGAATGCCTTACCCTGCTTGAGGGGACCAATGAAAACCTCTTGTAGGAGGTGACTGTTAAGCTGAGACTTGAAGGGTGTGCAGGAATTTTCAAATGGACAAATGATGGAATTCCAGACAGAGGGACTAACATGTTCAAAGGAAACACATACATTAGATATCATGGTATGCTTCAGGAATTGAAAATAGTTTGTGATGACTGATGTGGGTAGGAAATGATTGAGCAAAATGGCAGAAGACAGGCTGCACATGACTTTCTGTGACCTGCTAAAGAGTCTGGAATTCATCCTGAAGGCAATGGATGAACCACTGAAGCGTTCTTAAGCAGGAAATTTATAAAATATCTTTCAGAAAGGTCACTTTGGAGGACAGGTTTGAGAGGGAAAATCTGAGGTAAGGAGACAGTACCAAAAACCAAACCCCCTACCATCAGAGTAGAACTGGCCCATAGGGTTTCCAGGAGTGTAAATCTTTATGGAAGCAAACTGCCACATCTTTCTCCCATAGAGCAGCTGGTGGGTTCAAACTGCTGCTGACCTTTAGGTTAGCAGTCAAGCGCTTTAACCATTGTGCCACAAGGTCTCCTAAACGAGATAGTAGGAAGCCATTATAATGGCTTAGCAAATGAGAGAGGAGAGATGCCTAAGTCAGAGCAGTGTAGTGTGATGGTGAAGAGATGTTATATACTGGATATATTTTTAAGAAGAAGGAGGAGTTAAAATGACATCCTAGTTAAAATTACATCCACCTGGTCTGCTAGAATACAAGCACCTTGAGGACAGAATTTATGAGATTGGTTCATAGCTGTATCTCCAATGCCTTGAACAATGTCTGGTTCAAGAATTCTTTTTAAATCAGTAAAGGACACCTGGATGGATGGGAAGCAAGTGGTTCACTAGCAAGAAGATAAAAAAAAAAACCTGAGTTTAGGCATCTGTGGAATATCCAATTGGAGATATTCATGGAACAGTTAGATACCAAGGTCCAGAGCTGAGAAGAGAGCTCTGGTAATGGAGGTGCTGGTTGGAGAGAGATCAGCACAGTGGTGAGTAATATTACCTAGGCTTACCATGAAGAATGGAAAGAGAAGAGGCTTGCAAACAGAACCCCAGGAAACATTTAGGGGCCAGACAGAGAGAAGGAAATAACCAGCTAAGAAGGGTGTAATGGACCAAGAGAGAAGAGGGTTTCAAAAATGAGGACGCTCTCAATAGTGCCAAATGAAGATAAAGACCACTGGATTAGGAGCTAAGGAATTGTAGGTGAAAGGAGCAAGGTGATTTTGATCATATGGTAGGAGCATAGGACAGATTCCAATGGATTACCAAGTAAATGAAAGGTTAGAAAGTAGAGACAATGAGTGTAAACTCATTTCTCAACATTTAGCTGGCAAAGTAGAAAGCAGAATGGGACTTAGAGAAATACAAAGGTTTTAGCAAAGTTTGTTTTTGTTATTTTTTGTTTAATTATTTTAAAATATAGAACAGACCTGCACATGTTTACATTAAAAATAAAATAAAAAATACATAGGAAGAAAAAATAATTAGGAGAGAAGGGGAGAATGAGGACACTGGCAAGTAAGGTTCTTTGATGGAACAAAGTGATGAGGTTTAATTAAAAAGAGACAGGTAAGTCTTAGAAGGAGAGACCTTCCTTCTTTGGAAATGAAAGCATGAGGGGGCTGATGCAGATAAACCACCCAAGTGGAGTTTAAGAACAATTTTTCCTTGAAGAAGATTGCCTTTCTGATGTTATCCAGAGAAAAGAACAAAACTAAAACAAAACAAATTCTAGGAAATAGTCTCTCTTCATCTTCTTTCCTACTTGGCTTACGGAGGCTGGGTAAAGGCCTGGGCTTTGAAATTAGACCGCTTGGGTCTAAATAACAGCTATACAACTTATACCCATATAACTCTGGGAAACTTCCTTCCCTTATGTATGCCTCAATTGTTTCATCTGTAAAATGAATATAACAACACTGCTTACCATAGTGGGTTAAATTTTCTCCAGAATTCATATTTGCCTAGAACCTCAGAATGTGACCTTATTTGGAAATAGAGTCTTTGCAGATACAATTAAATTAATATGAGGTTTTTGGGTTCATACTAGATTAGAGCGAACCCTAAATCCTTAGAGTGAGCCCGAAATCCAATGACTGGTGTCTTTATAAGAAGTAGAGAGGACATAGACACAGTGAAGGAGTATGAAGATGGAGGCAGAGGTTGGAGTGACGCATCTGTAAGCCAAGGAATGCCTGGAATTGTCACGAGCCACCAGAAGCTAGGAAGAAGCAAGGAAGTATTCTTCCTGAGAACCTTCCGAGGGGGCATGCCCTGCCCACTCCCAAATTTTGAACATCTAGTCTCCAAAAATGTGAGCAAATAAATTTCTATTGTTTTAAGCCACTCAGTTTGCTAAGGTAGTCCTAGGAAACTATACATCTATTATATAAAGTTAAAACTGAACCAAACCCATTGCCAATGAGTTGATTCTGACTCATAGTGACCCTATGGCACAGAGTAGAACTGCTCCATAGGGTTTCCAAGGCTGAATTCTTTATGGAAGCAGACTGCCGTGTCTTTCTTCCCCAGAACTGCTAGTAGGCTCAAACTGCTGACTTTTCGTTTAGCAGCATCACTTAACCACTGGGCCACTGGGGCTTCTTATATCAAGTTAGGTTAGTGTCTTAGTTATCTAGTGCTGCTATAACAGAAATACCACAGGTGGATGGTTTTAATAAACAGAAATTTATTTTCTCACAGTTTAGGAGGCTAGAAGTTTGAATTCAGGGAGCCAGCTCTAGGGGAAGGCTTTCTCTCTCTGTTGGCTCTAGAGGAAGGTTCTTCTCTCTTCAGCTTGTTTCTTGGTTCCTTGGAGATCTCCATGTGGCTTGGCATCAATCTGCCCCCATCTCTGCTTGCTCATTTGCTTGTTTAGTCTCTTATATCTCAAAAAGATTGACTAAAGACACACCCTATATTAGTTCCACCTCATTAACATAACAAAGACAAGCCATTCCCAAATGGAATTATAACCACAGGCATAAAAATTAGGTTTTACAGTACATATTTTGGGGGCACAAGTCAATCCATAACAGTTAGAATTAAGTAAGTTAATATCTAGGTAAAATACTCAGGACAGTGACTGGTACATAGTAGATACAGAATAAATGCTAGCTGCTTGTGGCTCAGTGCTTAAGAGCTCAGCTGCTAACCAAAATGTTGGCAGTTCGAATCCACCATCCACTCGTTGGAAACCCTATGAGATAGTTCTGCTCTGTCCTGTAGGGTTGCTGTGAGTCAGAATCGACTCAATGGCTGTATGATACCAGGAAAACTGGTAGTATCACCAAACACTAAAAACAAACACGATGTATATAGAGAGATATACCAAGATTTATAACATAGAAAGGAAACATCTCAATTTCACCAAACATCTCAATAAAGCAATGGCATTGGATATACCATATTTTACATAAATAGCATGCCCCCTCTACATTTGTTTGCCAACTGCAACCTCCCTCCATGAGGTATTTTCATAAGTGCTGCTATGTCAAATTTTTAACATGTTGCTGTAAAACATGAGCATAGTGCTCTTATGCAAATAGCTTGTGGGAGGAGGGCACGGTTGGCAAGCAAACAGAAGGATTGTGTTATTTGCATAAAAATACGATAATCTATATTTTCAAGGAAAACACTTGTTAAAGTTTAAACCAACTAGTAAGCTTTCAATCAATAATGCAAATTGTATTTATGAAATAAAAATCTGAGGAAGGACCCCTGAATCATATTGTGCATTGCTTTAAGACCCATCGTGCTGCTACAACACCCCAACACCTAGAGAATGCTGAGTGTTATTCGGAATGAATCTAGAAAATCATAGGAAAGTATTGCACTTCCCTTGTTTAAAATAGGTAGACCCACAGCTAGAATATTACATGTAGTTAAGGATGTGAGACTTCAAAAAAAGAGAAAGAATAAAGCTATAGATAAAAAAAAGTTGTACAAACATTTAACTCATGTAAGGTTCACAGATTAGGCGTACAGAAATAAAATGTATGTTTATAAATACCCCATTGCCGTCCAGTCAATTCCAACTCATAAAGACCCTATAGGACCGAGTAGAGCTGCCCCATAAGGTTTCCAAGGAGCGGCTGGTGGATTTGAACAGCTGACCTTTTGGTCAGCAGCCAAGCTCTTAACCACTGCACGACCAGGGCTCCACCTCTATAAATACGGTTGTTAAATTTTTCAGTTTATAAACAAAGGAAATTAAACTCAGAAAGTTTAAATGGTTGCCTCCGGGCCACACAGCTGTGCAAATGGTAGAACTGGGACTCCTAGATTTGGAGATGACTGATTTAATGCTCTTTCAATGAAACCATATAGCAAGTGGATGGCAAAATCCTCTAAGAGGATGGAGAGAAAAGGTCAAGAATCTTCTGTATGCCTAGACTTGGACCAGGTAGGTGGTTAGGTGATCAAAAACAAATGTAATGATGGAAAAATGTAGATTAGAAATTGAAATTGGGTGACATCATTTACTTGGGAAAATTTTTTAACCCCTCATATAGGTCACACTCCTGTTGTTTTTTTTCTTATCTCCTTATGCTTTTCCTTCACAGCCTATATCACTCTTTCTGTGATTATTTAATTAATTTTTTCTTCCTCTCTCACACATCAGTCTGCTAATTCTGAGAAAACTGGGATGAAGGTGGTATCTAATTTGTTCACTAGTATATGCCCAAGGACCCATACAGTGTATGAAAATGGTAGATGTTTAATAAACAATTGATAATGAATGAATGGACACGCATATACCCACTGAAGCTTGCAGACATAAACAGAGACAAATAAAAACAAGCACCAGCAGTAAATTTACCTGTTAAAAAAAATAAAAGGAATATAATTGTTGTTGTTAGGTGCCACCGAGTTGCTTCTGACTCATAGCAACCCTATGTACAACAGAACAAAATATTGCCCAGTTCTGCACCATCATCACAATCATTGTTATGCTTGAGCCCATTGTTGCAGCCACTGTGTCTATCCATCTCGTTGAGGGTCTCCCTCTTTTTTGCTGATCCCTACTTTACCAAGCATAATGCCCTTCTTCAGGGACTGATCCCTCCTGATACATGTCCAAAGTATGTGAGACATAGTCTCTCCACCCTTGCTTCTAAGGAGCATTCAGGTTGTACTTCTTCCAAGACAGGTTTGTTCGTTCTTTTGGCAGTCCATGATGTGTTCAATATCCTTCACCAACACCACAGTTCAAAGGCATGAATTCTTCTTTAGTTTTCCTTATTCGTAGTCCAGATTTTGCATGCATATGAAGTGATTGAAAACACTCTGGCTTGAGTCAGGCGCACCTTAGTCTTCAAGGTGACATCTTTGCTTTTCAACACTTTAAGAGGTCTTTTGCAGCAGATTTGCCCAATGCAACTTTTGACTTCTTGACTGCTGTTTCCATGGGTGTTGATTGTGGATCCAAGTAAAATGAAATCCTTGACAACTTCAATCTTTTCTCTACTTATCCTGATGTTGCTTATTGGTCCAGTTGTGAGGATTTTTGTTTCCTTTTGTGTTGAGGTGTAATCTATACTGAAGGCTGTAGTCTTAGATCTTCATCAGTAAGTGTTTCGAGGCCTCTTCACTTTCAGCAAGGAAGGTTGTGTCACCTGCATAACGCAGGTTGTTAATTAGTCTTCCTCCAATTCTGATGCCCCCTTCTTCTTCATGTAGTCCAGCTTCTGATTATTTGCTCAATATACAGATTGAACAGGTATAATGAAAGATACGACCCTGAAACAAACCTTTTCTGACTTTAAACCATGCAGTACCTTCTTGTTCTTTTCAAATGACTGCCTCTTGCTCTATGTACAGGTTCCTCATAAGCATAATTAAGTGGTCTGGAATTCCCATTCTTCACAATGTTATCCACAATTTATTATGATCCACACAGCCTCATGCCTTTGCACAGTCAACCAAACACAGGTAAACATCCTTCAGGTATTCTCTGCTTTCAGCCAGGATCCATCTGACATCCAAAATGATATCCCTGGTTCCACATCCTCTTCTGAATCTGGCTTGAATTTCTGGCAGTTCCCTGTCGATATACAGCTGCAGCTGCTTTTGAATGATCTTCAGCAAAATTTTACTTGCCTGTGATACTAATGATATTGTTCAGTAATTTCCACATTCAGTTGGATCACCTTTCTTGGGAATAAGCATAAATATGGATCTCTTCCAGTCTGTTAATCAGGTAACTGTCTTCCAAATTTCTTGGCATAGACAAGTGGGCACTTCCAGCGCTGCATCCATTTGTTGAAGCATCTCAATTTGTATTCCTTCAATTCCTGGAGACTTTTTTTTTTTTTTGCCAATGCCTTCAGTGCAGCTTGGATGTCTCCCTTCAGTACCATTGGTTCCTGATTGTATGCTATCTCCTGAAATGGTTGAACCTCAATCAGTTCTTTTCGGTACAGTGTTTCTGTGGATTCCTTCCATTTCCTTTCGATGCTTCCTGCGTTGTTTAATATTTTCCCTGTGGAATCCTTCAATATTGCAACTTGAGGCTTGAATATTTTCTTTGGTTCTTTCAACATGAGAAATACAGAGCATGTTATTCCCTTTTGGTTTTCTACCTCTAGGTCTTTGCACATTTCATTATAATACTTTGTCTTCTCAAGCTGCCCTTTGAAATCTTTTGTTCAGCTCTTTTACCTCATTTCTTCCTTTTGCTTTACCTACTCGACGTTCAAGAACAGGTTTCAGGCTCTCTTCTGACATCCATTTAGGTCTTTTCTTTGTTTCCTGTCTTTTTGATGACCTCTTACTTTCTTCATGTATGATGTCCTTGATGTCAATTCCACAACTCATCTGGTCTTTGGTCACTAGTGTTCAGTGTGTCAAATCTATTCTTGAGATGGTCTCTAAATTCAGGTGGGATGTACTCAAGTTTGTACTTTGCTTTCGTGGGCTTGTTCTAATTTTCTTTCATTTCAACTTGAACTTCCATATGAGCAATTGAAGGTGTGTCCTGGTGTCCGCCCCGGCCTTGTTCTGACTGATGATGTGCTTTTTCACTGTCTCTTTCCACAGATGTAATCGATTTGATTCCTGTGTATTCCATCTGGTGAGGTCAATGTGTAGTTACCATTTATGTTGCTACAAAAAGGTATTTGCAATGAAGAAGTTGTTGGTCTTGCAAAATACTATCATGCTGCCTCTGACATCATTTCTATCACCAAGGCCATATTTTCCAGCTACTGATCCTTCTTGGTTTCCAGCTTTCACATTCCAATCACCAGTAAATATTAATGCATCCTGATTGCATGCTCAGTCAATTTCAGACCGCAGAAGTTGGTAAAAACCTTCAGTTTCTTCCTCTTTGGCCTTAGAAGTTGATGGGTAAATTTTAATAATAGTCGTATTAACTGATCTTCCTTGTATGCTTATAGATATTAACCTATCTTTGACATCATTGTACTTCAGGATAGACCTTGAATTTTTTTTTTTTTTACGAAGAATGCAACACCAGTCCTCTTCAAGTTCGTCATTCCGGGCATAGTAGACCGTATTATCTTCTGATTCAAAATGACCAATACCAGTCCATTTAAGCTCACTAATGCCTAGGATATTGATCTTTATGCATTCCATTTCATTTTTGATGATTTCCAATTTTCTTAGATTCATACTTCATACATTCCACATTCTGATTATTAATGGATATTTACAGCTGTTTCTTTTCATTTTGAATCGTGCCACATTAGCAAATGAAGGCTTTGAAAGCTTGACTGAACCATGTCATTAAGGTCGTCTCTACTTTGAGGAGGCAGCTGTTTTCCACTCATCGTTTGATTGCTTTCCAACCTGAGGGGCTCATCTTCCTGCACAATGTCAGACAATGTTCTGCTTCTACTTGTAAGGTTTTCACTGGCTAATTCTTTTCAGAATTAGACCGCTTGGTCCTTCTCCTTAATCTGTCTTAATCTGGAAGCTCAGCTGAAACTTGTCTGCCATGGGTGACCCTACTGGTATTTGAATACCGGTGGCATAGCTTCCAGCGTCACAGCAACACACAAGCCCCAACAGTGTGACAAACTGACAGACGCATGTGGGAATATAATCGTAAGAAGTCCCAAATCAGGATAAGGTGATAGGCAATGTCACAGGCAAGGTGAGAATTTTTACTTAGGATTGCCAGAGAAGGCTTCTCTAATGGGGTAATATTTGAGATAAGTCTTCAAATGAGATGAATGAGTAAAGTGTGCAAATGTCTTGGAAAGGGACTATCCTGGTTCAAAAGCAGAAAGAAGGTTTACATTTGAGGAAACAGAAAGCACACTATGTGGGCGAAGCCCAGTGAGCGAGGGAGAACATGGAGGAAGAGAAGTTGAAGGAATGGCCAGGGCACCTAAGTCAATAAAACGACCTTAGCCTTTCTTTAAGTATGATAAGGAAGATGCTTAAGTGTTTTGAGCAGGGTGATGTCATAACCTGATTTATATTTTAGCAGGATTTCTCCAGCCATTTTCAAGAGAATAGACTACAGAGGGTCAAGAGTGGAGACAGGAAACCAGGGAGGAGAACAGTCCAGGAGAGAGAGGATGGTGGCTTGGACTATGATGAAAGTAGGTGCAGGGGATGAGAAGTGCTCAGATAAATGTTGGATGAAGAGCCAACAGCATTTATTGATGGATTTGGTGCGAGGCATGAGAGAAAAGGAGGAAGCATAAATGCCTTAAGTGCCTGAGTGAATGATGGTGCCATTTACTGAAGTGGGGAAGACCATAGAAATATCAGGGGTTGGGGGAGTGAGTGTGGTATCACCAAATGTGTTAAGTTTGAGATTCCTGTTAGACATTTGTGTAGATGTCAAATGGATAGGTGAACAGGTCTGGAGTTCAGAAGAGAGGATGGTGCTAAGGATTCAATTTTGGCACCCATAAGCATATAGATGGTATTTAAAGCCAAAGGAAAAAAGAACATGGACTAAAGTCCCTTAGGTGCTCCAAGAGGAAGGAAAGAAAAGGAGTGTCCTGTAAAGGAGGCTAAAAAGAAGCAACCAGTGTGTTAGGAAACAAACCAGGAACATGTGGCTTCCAGAAACCAAGGGAAGAAAAAGAGCTTTCAAAAAGAAGAAGGGATCATCTACATCTTTGCAAAGAAGAAGACCGAGTCATCTATGGAGTTGGCAAGATGGAAAATGCCGATGCCTTTGACAAGGTGCTTTTTGATACAGTGGAGGAAATGCAAACCTGACTGGAGAGGGTTAAAGAAAAGGCTGGAGGTGAAGAAATGGGCCCCTGGCTTCTTGAATGAAAAATGCTTATTACAAACCACAACATCTCATTTCATATAGCTCTAGAGTGAGTTACTTTGATATTTCCAGATTTTAAAAGAATCATGTTTATAATAATGATCATAATGATAATGATTAGAAGAATAACCAAAAAACCAAACCAAACACAGTGCCATCGAGTCGATTCCGACTCATTGCAACCCTGTAGGACAGAGCAGAACTGCCCCCATACAGTTTCCAAGGAGCTCCTGGCAAATTCAAACTGCCGACCCTTTAGTTAGCAGCTGTAGCACTTAACCACTATGCCACCAGGGTTTCTGATTAGAAGAATAAGAAAAAAAAAAAGAGGGTAATATTAATTGATCACTTAAGTGCTATACATATTCTGAGTGCTTTGCCAGGATTAATACTAATTTAATTTAACACTAACCACAATCCTTTGAGGAAACTGAGGCATAGAGATATTAAATGACTTGCACAAGGTTTTACATCTGAAAAAAAGCAAAGCAAAGATTTGAACCTAGATATTTTGACTTCAAACTTGCCTCCAGAAGCCCATAATCTCATCTGCTTCCTACATGTTCCACCACCAAGTGTAATTTTTCTTTGTCTCTCTCTCTCTCTCTTTCTTTCTCTTACACATACACTTCTTATAAATCCATAAAATAGTATTTTCTTAGGATTTATTTGGCCTTATTAAGTTGGAATTGGATTAAGACAGTCAGTAAGACCAGTGTATAAATAATCTTCAAGCAATTCCGTACCTTCACCTCCATTCCTACTTCCTGCCACCCTTGCCCCGAACCAATGAGGGGATCAATCCAGAGGTGTATAAATCACCTTTTATCTCTATCTGCTTTGCTTTTTCCTCTCCTAGATCTTACCTTGGGTGAGCTGTGTCTCCTTCCATGAAGTATCGGTGATTTCAAGCTAGCATTCATGGGAATGTAGCCAGTACATAAAACATTCAGGAGACCTCCGTGTCAGCATGGGGGCTATCCAAATACATGCCGCGGTCCCCCCAATAGGCACATTGTCCTTGTAATGCCCATTTAGCTGTTGGCTGAGTATGCCTTACGGATTCCCCCCTTGACCTGTTCCCAGATGGTTCTGACTGGTCCTTTTCATTTCTTTTGTGTATTTGTGTAATGCAATGAAGCCCATCCTTGCTGGGACTGCAGAGCAAATTGGTGGCATGCCTTCTGAGAGTTCCAAGGTTGTCATGGGCATGATAGCAATACTCTGCTCTAACTAAAAGTCAATTCTAAACTCCCCAGGGAGCTCCAGGGTGTGCATGCTCTTCATTCTTTGGGATTCGTAGCAGATACCCTGAGTGTCCTAAGGTGCCCTAATAATAAAAGCCCATTCCCTCTACCTACCAGGGGAAGAAGACAACTGGGTCAGTTTTATTTCCTTAGTGATCTGCTGAAATCTCTCTCTGATTGAAAGTCATCTTTTTCATAACACTGAAAAGATGTAACATTAGCCTAACTGTTCCCAAATGAATCCTGAAAAATATTTGGAAACAGTACACTTACACAAAATCATTTCAGCATTACTAGAAAGTTTCAGCCATTTGCTATAAACTTGTACTTTTAAGTGGCATCCATGTGGTCTGCCTTTGGAACATCCAGTTCTTTCTTTTTTATAGAATTAAAACCCTTGACACTTGTTTTAAGACCTAAGAAAACCTTTAGTGCTTAGCAAAATGTAGAACACGGCATGGTCATAAAGAAGATATATTTGATTTTACTCCTTGAAACCATTAAAAAAAAAAAGTCACAGGATACTGTCTGTAAGAAAACTAAAATGGCAGCTGCAACTTCTTCCCAGAAGTCTCTAGAGGGAGACATATAAGGTCACTCCATCTTCTCCACTGTTCCAGCAAAGCAATTTACTTCCCTCACAGTCCCTCTCCCCCACCCAAGCAAAGAGCATTGGAGAGAGTTACAACTCTCAACAGAGCAGGCTTAACTGAGGAAGCTAATACTGCAAGGAAAGGATTCTTTTTTCAGAGCTCTTGAAAAGGATTGTTGGCAAACCTCAACCTTCAGAAACAAAAAACGTCCTTTTTCTAAGACCTGGGAACTTAGTTATCAACTTGCATTAGCAATAGGATTTGTGAAGAATTCTATCAAATAAATGGAGCCAAAGTGTTTTAATTTCAACAAAACAACCAATTTCAAAATGGGAATACAGGTGGGAAGTTTAAGGGCCAGAAAGAGATGGAAATTCCTGGGCAGAAGGGCTTTGTCATTAGCTGTTGTTGCATAGGCCCCCAATTCTGGTGACACTATGCACAATGGAACAAAACACTGCCTGGTCCGGTTGCGGATTGGAGCATTGTGGTGCATAGGGTTTTCACCGGCTGATTTTTGAAAGTAGATCGACAGATATTTCTTCCTAGTCTGTCTTGGTCTGAAAGCTCCACTGAGACCTGTTCAGCATCATAGCAACATGCAAGCCTCTACTGACAGAGGGGTGGTGGCTAAGCATGAAGTACATTAGCTGAGAATCAAACCCATTAAGGCAAGAATTCTATTACTGAACCACCCACCAATGTCTTCTCAGCAGAAGGGCTACCGCATTGGAATCTAGTGCCTGGGGATGATGAACAAAAGCTGCTAAGAGGGTTAACACTCTTTGGGGAGCATGAGGGAGACAGTTTCTCAGTTCCAACTTGTTGTTAGGTGCCCTCGAGTTGGTTTCAACTCATAGAAACCCTATGTACGACAGAATGAAACACTGCCCAGTTCTGCCCCCTCCTCATGATCACTGTTATGCTTGAGCTCATTGTTGCAGCCACTGTGTCCCTCCATCTCCTTCAGTGTCTTCCTCATTTTCACTGACCCTTTACTTTATCAAGCATGATATCCTTCTCCAAAAGTGGTCCCTCCTGATAACCTGTTCAAATATATGAGATGACGTCTCACCATCCTCGATTCTTAGGAGCATTCTGGCTGTACTTCTTTCAAGACAGATTTGTTTGTTCTTCCAGCAGTCCATAGTATATTCAATATTCTTTGCAAACACCATAATTCAAAGGCATCAATTTTTCAACCTTCCTTATTCATTAACTTTCGTATGCATATGAGGTGATTGAAAATATCATGGCTTGGGTCAGGCACACCTTAGTCTTTAAAGTGACATCTTTGCTTTTTAACACTTTAAAGAGGTCCTTGGTAGGAGATTTGCTCAATGCAATGAGTCATGTGATTTCTTGACTACTTGCTTTCATGGGTGTTAATTGTGAATCCAAGTAAAATTAAATCTTTAACAACTTCAATCTTTTCTACATTTATCATGATAGTCCTTATTGGTCCAGTGTGAGGATTTTGGTTTTCTTTATGTTGAGGTGTAATCCATACTGAAGGCTGTGGTCTTTGATCTCCATCAGTAAGTGCTTCAAGGCCTCTTCACTTTCAGCAAGCAAGATTGTGTCATTTGTATTATGCAGGTTGTTGATGAGTCTTCCACCAATCCTGATTCCCCATTCTTCTTCATGTAGTCCAGCTTCTTGGATTATTTGCTTAGCATACAGATTGAGTAAGTATGATGAAAGATACAAACCTGATGCACGTCATTCCTGACTTTAAACCATACGGTATCCCCTTGTTGTGTTCAAATGACTACCTCTTGGTCTACATAAGGTTTTTCAAGAGCAGAACTGTTTCGGAATTCCCATTCTTTGCAATGTCATCCATAATTTGTTATGATTTACAGAGTTGAACATCTTTGCATAGTCAATAAAACACAGGTAAATACCTTTTGGGTATTCTCTGCTTTCACCCAGGATCCATCTGACATCAGCAATGATAGCCCTCGTTCCACATCCTCATCTGAATCTGGCTTAAATTTCTGGCAGTCCCCTGTTGATGTATTGCTGCAGCCACTTTTGAATATCTTCACAAAATTTTACTTGTATGAGGTATTAATGATATTGTCAGATAACTTCCACATTTGGTTAGATCATCTTTCTTTGGAATAGGCATACATATGGATTTCTTCCAGTCTGTTGGCCAGGTAACTGTCTTCCAAATTTGTGGCATAGATGAGTGGGCACTTCCAGTGCTGCATCCATTTGTTAAAACATCTCAGAAATAGCAGCTGAACATTGCTTGATATAGTACTGGAAGATGAGCCCTTGAGGTTGGAAGACACTCAGAGTAAGACTGGGGAAGAGCTGCCTCCCCAAAGTAAAGTCAACCTTAATGACGTGGATGAAGTCAAGCTTTCAGGACCTGCATTTGCTGATGTGGCAGGACTCATAATGAGAAGAAACAACTGTAAACATCCATTAGTAATAGGAACATGGACTGCATGAGGTATGAATCTACAAATATTGGAAATCATCAAAAATGAAATGGAATGCATAAAGATTGATATCCTAGGCATTAGTGAGCTGAAATGGACTGAAATTGGCCATTTTGAACTGGACAATAATATGGTCTACCATGCCGGGAATGACAACTTGAAGAGGGATGCCATTGCATTCTTCATCAAAAAGAGCACTTCAAGCTCTATCCTGAAATACAGCACTGTCAGTGATAGGATAATATCCATACACCCACAAGGAAGACCAGTTTATACGACTATTATTCAAATTTATATACCAACAAAGAAGGCCAAAAATGAAGAAATTGAAGGGTTTTACCAACTTCTGCAGTCTGAAATTGATCAAACATGTAATCAATACACATTGATAATGACTGTTGATTGGACTGCCAAAATTTGGAAACAAAGAAAAAGGATCAGTCGTTGGAAAATATGGACTTGGTGATAGACAAGATGTCAGAGATAACATAATAGAATTTTTAAAAAATTTATTTATTGTGCTTTAGGTGAAAGTCTACAAATTAAGTCAGTCTCTCATAGAAAAAGCCATACACGACCCAGCATGCAGTCCCAGCTGCTCTCCCCTTAATGAGACAGCGCATTCCTCCTCTCCACTGTGTATTTTCCGTGTCCATTCAACCAGCTCCTGCAACCCTCTTCCTTCTCATCTCACCACCAGATAGAAGTCACCCACATAGTCTAATGTGTCTACTTGAGCCATAAAGTTCACTCCTCACCTGCATCATTGTCTATGTTATAGTCCAGGCCAATCCCTGTCTATAGAGTTGGTTCTGAGAATGGTTCCAATCTTGGGCTATCAAAGGGTTCGAGGACCATGACTGTCAGGGTCTCTCCGGTCTCAGTCAGACCATTAAGCCTGGTCTTTTTACCAGAATTTAAGATCTGCATCCCACTGTTCTCTTGCTCCATCAGGGATTCTCTGTTGTGTTCCTGTCAGGGCAGCAATTGGTGGTAGCCGAGCACCATCTAGTTCTTCGGGTGCCAGGCTGATGGAGTCTCTGGTTTACATGGCCCTTTCTGTCTCTTGGGCACATATTTACCTTGTGTCTTTGGTGTTCTTCATTCTCCTTTGCTCCACGGGTTGAGACCAATTGATGCATCTTAGATGGCCGCTTGCTAGCATTTAAGACCCTAGACGCCTCTCACCAAAGTGGAATGCAGAACGTTTTCTTAATATGTTTTGTTATGCCAAATTGACCTAGATGTCCCCTGAAACCATGGTCCCCAGATCCATGTCCCTGCTACTCTGGCCTTTGAAGCTTTTGATTGTATTCAGGAAACTTCTTTGCTTTTGGTTTAGTCCAGTTGTACTGACTACCCCTGTGTTATGTGTTGCCCTTCCCTTCACCTAAAAAAATTTTTGTCTATTATCTAGTTAGTGAATATCCCTCTCCCTCCCTCCCCACCCTCATAACCATCAAAGAATGTTTTCTTCTGTGTTTAAACTTTATCTAGAGTTCTTATAATAGTGTCTCATACAATATTTGTCCTTTTGCAATTAACTAATTTCATTCAGCATAATGCCTTCCAGGTTCCTCCATGTTATGAAATGTTTCAGAGATTCATCGTTGTTCTTAATCATTGTATAGCATTCCATTGCGTGAATAGACCATAGTTTATTTACCCATTTATCTGTTGATGGGCATCTTGGTTGCTTCCATCCTTTTGCTGTTGTAAACAGTGCTGCAGTGAACATGGGTGTGCATATATATGTTTGTGTGAAGGCTTTTATTTCTTTAGGGTATATTCCAAGGAGTGGAATCACTGAGTCCTATGGTAGTTCTATTTCTAGGTTTTTAAAGAAGCACCAAATTGATTTCCAAAGTGGTTGTTCCATTTTACATTCCCACCAGCGGTGTATAAGTGTTCAAGTCTCTCCACAACCTCTCCAGCATTTATTATTTTGAATTTTTTTGATTAATGCCAGCCTTGTTGGGATGAGATGGAATCTCATTGTAGTTTTGATCTGCATTTCTCTAATAGCTAATGATCCTGAGCATTTCCTTGTGTATCTGTTAGCAGCCTGAATGTCTTCTTTGGTAAAGTGTCTGTTCATATCCTTTGCCCTTTTTTTAATTGGCTTATTTGTCTTTTTGTAGTTGAGTTTTTGCAGTATCATGTAGATTTTAGAGATCAGGTGCTGATTGGAAATGTCATAGCTAAAAACTTTTTCCCAGTCTGTAGGTAATGTTTTTACTCTTTTGGTGAAGTCTTTGGATGAGCACAGGTGTTTGGCTTTTAGGAGCTCCCAGTCATCCTAATTTCTCTTCTGGTGTTTGTACATTGTAAGTAATGTTTTGTATACTGTTTATGCCATGTATTAGTGCGCCTAGCATTGTCCCTATTTTTTCTTCCATGATCTTTATCATTTTAGATTTTATATTTTGGTCTTTGATCCATTTTGAGTTGGTTTTTGTGCATGGTGTGACGTATGGGTCTTGTTTCATTTTTTTGCAAATGGATATCCAGTTATGCCAGCACCGTTTGTTGAAGAGACTGTCTTTTCACCATTTAGCAGACTTTGGGCTTTGTCAAATATCAACTGCTTGTATGTGGATGGATTTATGTCTGGATTCTCAATTCTGTTCCATTGGTGTATGTATCTGTTGTTGTGCTAGTACCAGGCTGTTTTGACTACTGTGGTGGTAAAATAGGTTCTAAACTCAGGTAGTGTGAGGCCTCCCACTTTGTTCTTCTTTTTCAGTAATGCTTTCCTTATCTGGGGACTTTTTCCCTTCTATATGAAGTTGGTGATTTGTTTCTCCATCTCATTAAAAAATGTTGTTGGAATTTGGATCGGAACTGCATTGTATCTATAGATTGCTTTAGGTAGAATAAACATTTTTACAATGTTAAGTCTTCCTATCCACGAGTGAGGTATGTCTTTCCACTTCTGTAGGCCTCTTTTGGTTTCTTGCAGTAGTGTCTTGTAGTTTTTTTTTTTTTTTTGTATAAGTCTTTTATGTCTCTGGTTAGATTTATTCTTAAGTATTTTATCTTCTTGGAGGCTACTGTAAATGGTATTTATTTGGTGATTTCCTCTTCAATGTTCTTTTTGTTGGTGTAGAGGAATCCAACTGATTTTTGTATGTTTATCTTATATCCTGATACTCTGATGAACTCTTCTATTAGTTTCACTAGTTTTCTTGAGGATTCTTTAGGTTTTTCTATGTATAAGATTATGTCATCTGCAAACAGAGATACCTTTACTTCTTCTTTGCCAATTTGGATGCTCTTTATTTCTTTATCTAGCCTAAGAGCTCTGGCTAGGACCTCCAGCACAATGTTGAATAAGAGTGGTGACAAAGGGCATCTTTGTCTGGTTCCTATTCTCAAGGGGAATGGTTTCAGTCTCTCTCCTTTTAGGATGATGTTGGCTGTTGGCTTTGTATAAATGCCCTTTATACTGTTGAGGAATTTTCCTTCTATTCCTATTTTGCTGAGAGTTTTTATCATGAATGGATGTTGGACTTTATCAAATGCCTTTTCTGCATCAGTTGATAACATCCTGTAGTTCTTGTCTTTTGTTTTGTTTATGTGATGGATTACATTGTTTTTCTAATGCTGAACCATCTCTGCATAACCAGTATGAATCCCACTTGGTCATAGTGAATTTTTTTTTTTTTTTGATATGTTGTTGAATTCTATTGGCTAGAATTTTGTTGAGGATTTTTGCATCTAAGTTCATGAAGGATATTGGTCTATAATTTTCTTTTTTTTTTTTTTTTGGCATCTTTACCTGGTTTTGGTATCAGGGATATGGTGGCTTCATAGAATGAGTTTAGGAGTATTCCTTCCTTTTCTATGCTCTGAAATACCTTTAGTAGTAGTGGTGTTAACTCTTCTCTGAGAGTTTGGTAGAATTCTCCAGTGAAGCTGTCAGAACCAGGGTTTCTCTTTGTTGGGAGTTTTTAATTACTTTTTCAATCTCGTCTTTTGTTATGGGTTTATTTAGTTGTTCTGTCTCTATTTGTGTTAGTTTAGGTGGGTAATGTGTTTCTATAAATTTGTTCATTTCCTCTAGGTTTTCAGATTTGTTGGAGTACAGTTTTTCATAGTATTCTTTTATGATTCTTTTAATTTCAGTTGAGTCTGTTGTGATCTCGCAAGTTCTGGCAAATTTTATTATAATGTGTCTTAGTGACTTTCTTTGGGGATCTACACTGAATGGAGTTGGATGAGCATCTTGGATAGATATCCTTTTATCTTTCATGATGTCAGGGAAGTTTTCTGCCAACAAGTCCTCAACAATTCTCTCTGTATTTTCTGTTATCCCTCCCTGTTCTAGTGCTCCAATCACTTGTAGGTTATTTCTCTTGACACAGTCCCACATGATTCTTAGGGTTTCTTCATTTTTTTTTTAATTTTCTTATCTGATTTTTCTTTGACTATATTGTTGTCAAGTGTTTTGTCTTTGACCTCACTAGTTCTGACTTCCAGCTCCTCAGTGCTGCTCCGCTGACTTTCTACTGAGTTGTCTAATTCTGAAATCTTATTGTTAATCTTCTGAATTTCTGATTGCTATCTCTCTGTGGATTCTTGCAGCCTGTTAAATTTTTCATTATGTTCTTGGATAATCTTAATTTCCTTGACTGCTTTATCTTTGTGCTCCTTGGACTGTTCTCTGTTTTGCCTGATCTCCTTCCTGACATCTTGAAGAGTTCTGTATATTAATCTCTTGTATTCTACAGCTGGCCATTCCAGAAATACATCTTCTTCTGGAAGAGTCCTTGATTCTTTGTTCTGGGAGTTTGTTGAAGCAATCATGGTCTGCTTCTTTATGTGATTTGATATCATCTGTTGTCTCTGAACCATCTATAAGTTATTGTATTAATTTATTTTATATTTGCTCACTGTGTCTTAGCTTCTTGCTTTGTTTTGTTTTGATATACCCAAATAGGCTACTAAGTGAGCTAACTTGATTATTGGAGCCTTTGAAGCACTAACGTCCTGTTTCCAGATGGCTAGAGCTGCTACCAGGTATGTGAGCCTAGGAGTACATTCACAGTTCTTGTATAGATTCAGCTTAGGCATCCCAGTAGTCGGTCACCTAGTGTGTGGTACAGGCTCTCACCTACACTCTTAGAGGAGCAGTGGTGACTAGTGTATACATGGGTTTCTGGTAGCAGCAAGGGGTCACACCCTAAGGAAGGCAGGGGCTGACAACCTTCCCCTGAATGTCTGTGAGGAAGGCACGTCCCTGTTCTTTATAGTGCTTTGGTCGGTTGGCTCTGCAGCCATACCATAGGGATCCAGTACTTTTAACTGTAAGAACTGGTAGGCATCACTTATCTTTGGACCCCTGTCACAGGTGGCTAGGTGGCTTGGGTGGAGGTTCCAGTCCTCAGGCCCCTGCTGTGGGTAGATGAGGGCCCTGTTTAATAGGCAGAGTGGTATCAAATGTCAAAAAAACCTGCCTCTCCACTGCACAGCTGAAACTGTTACAGTCAGACCTCCAACAGATTCACCCTTGCAATATAACAGCTAGATCCTATCTGTTGTAATGTGCCACCTGGATCTATGCAGGGGTGAAAGACAAAGTCTGTGGACCACTTGTGCCTGGACTGGAACTGCTTCTGTTCTGAGTTTCCAGATTAGGGGTGTCAGCAGAGTATTTTTCCCCCGGTTGTTAATTTGTTCCTTCTCCAAGGCCTGGAGAATGGCTCAGGAAGTGCAGCAGGAACTATCTCAGGCCCAGGGAAATCAACAGTTAATGAAGCCACCTGGGGCAGAGGGAGGAGGGATCAGATAGATAGGAGAGAGTTCTTTCAAAAGGAGGAGATATTAGATCCATGCAGTAAATTAGACAAAGTCACTTGTCTTGTGCTGAGAGCGCTGTTTTATCTCAGATTCCAGAGGCATGTGTAGATTGTGTGTGCTGGCTCAGTTCCCACCGTGGTTGCACCAGAGGGTCGGGGCTGCAGCACCTTGCTTGCCTTCTTTCACTGAAGCAGGTGCGTCTGCCAGGCCCACCACAGTCACACCAGGGAGCCAGAGGTGCACTACTTCACTTGTCTTCTTTCACTGAAGCAGCCACATCCTGAACACTACCACCAGCCCTGCCACAGGGGAGTAGGGTCTGAGGTGCTGCCACTGACACGGCAACTCCTCACTGCTTCTACACCATCTCTCCCTCCCCCGTCACTCAGTCCTATTTCTTAACTTTGCCTTTGATGCTCAGGGTTCCTAGCTTGTCATACATATAATTGATTCACTTGTTTTTTCGTTTTTTGTAAGAGGGACCACCAGAAGGATCTGACTACTCCACCGTCTTGGCCCCACCTCCTTCCACATGATAGAATTTTGCAAGACCAATGACTTCTTCATTACAAATACCTTTTTTCAACAGCACAAATGGCGACTGTACAGATGGACCTCGCTGGATGGAATATACTGGAATCAAATTGACTACATCTGTGGAAAAAGATGATGGAAAAGCTCAGTATCATTGATTAGAAAAAGGCCAGGGGCCAAATGTGGAACAGACCATCAATTGTTCACATGCAAGTTGAAGTTGAAGAAAATTAGAACAAGTCTACCAGAGCCAACGTGCAGCCTTGAGTATATTCCACCTGAATTTAGAGACAATCTCAAGAATCGATTTGACACATTGAACACTAATGACTGAAGACCAGACAAGTTGTGGAATGACATCAAGGACATCATACATGAAGAAAGCAAGAGGTCATTAAACGACAGGAAAGAAAGAAAAGACCAAAATGGATGTCATAAGAGATTCTGAAACTTGCTCTTCAACATAGAGTAACTAAAGCACATGGAAGAAATGATGAAATAAAAAAGCTGAACAGGCAATTTCAAAGGGTGGTTCAAGAAGACAAAGTAAAGTATTATAAGGAAATGTGCAGAGGCCTGGAGATATAAAACCAAAAGAGAAGAACACACTCAGCATTTCTTAAGCTAAAAGAAATGAAGAAAAAATTCAAGCCTTGAGTTGCAATATTGAAGAATTCTGTGGGTGAAATACTGAAGGATGCAGGAAGCACCCAAAGAAGATGAAAGGAGTACACAGAGTCACTGTACCAAAAAGAATTGGTTGAGTTTCAACCACTTCAGGAGGCAGCAGGTGATCCGGAACTGACAGTACTGAAGGAAGAAGTCTAAGCTTCACTGAAGGCATTGGCCAAAAACAAGGCTCCAGGAATTGACAGAATACCAGTAGAGTTCCAATTTACAAAAGGTTTAATCCTACATTTAATCCTACGGTGTTAACGTGTCATAAGTAGCATCTTCCTACTTGTGGGGCTTAGTATCTCCAGATTTGGGGGAAGTTTAGGCAAAAAAGAAAGATGAAGGGTTAGGAACTGATGGAGAATATTTTACACAACCTCCTATCATACAAAATCTCTTGTGTGTTGGCTTTTTTGTGCCTGACATAGTTCTTTGTGTAAAAGAATTGCTCAATATATATCTGATGATTGATACAGTAAAGGAATTAACTGATTGTGTGTTTCCATACGCCTATCCATGGAGCAAAAGTATTTCAGTGCAATTCATTTCCTTCCAAAGGAATTTAAAATGAGTAAATATGATAGAAAAGCACCACCCACCTATCAGTCTGTTGTGTTGTAGTGGCTTGTGTGTTGCTATGTTGCTGGAAGTTATGCCAACAGTATTTCAAATACCTGCAGGTTCACCTCTGGTGAAGAGATTTCGGTGAAGCTTCCAAAATCAGACAGGCTAGGAAGAAAGGCCTGGAGATATACTTCTGAAAATTGACCAATGAAAGCCTTATGGATGACAACAGAACACTGTCCAGCTCACGTGCTTTGATATGTTAACAGAAGGGATCAACCACTAGAGGAGGACATCATGTTTGGTGAATTAGAGGGCCAACAAGAGCAAGGGTGATCCTCAGTGAGATGATTAACGTAACAACTACAGTGATGGTCTTGAACATGCTAGCAATTGTGAAGATGATGCAAGACCAGGAAATATTTAATTCTGGTGTATACAAGCTGCCAGAAGTCAGAGTCAACCCGATGGCAGCTTTCTGCCTGTCTGCCTATCTATCTGAGAGAGGAAGAACGAACTGTATTGAAGAAATGATATCCAGCATTTTAAAAAGACCTCCCCTTTCTTTACAATCAGTCAGTTTAATGGTCCAAAGAACAAAAGAACTGCAAAACATGAAATGAAGCAAAGGCAATTAAGGCAGTAACAGGATGTCATGACCAGGCCCCAAAATACAATCAATGAGAAATTCCAAAAAGAAGTACTAAATCTGCAATTGCCTATCTATGAAGGAAATGCTCCTGAGGACCACACTGATGGATTTTTGCTCCCTCAGCTGAATCAAGAATATAAAAAAAAAAAGAGTAGCAGGTAATCTGCTATTCTTTCACTTCAAGCCTAGTGAAAGTGGACTTTGAGGAAACCCCTAAGAAATCCTGCAGTTGGAAATATATTGGGGTTTGACCCTTGGTTGGGGAATCTATAGGACAAGGAAGGCTGTCCAATGTTTTGGTGCTAGAGTTGGGATAAAGCTCCCATATTGGGATTGGCCTGTACTCCCAAGACATGTTGGACAAAAGATGCAAAAGAGTTTCCTGTGTACCAAATGTGTGCCAACCAAGAGGACAAGTTAGATGTGCATCATTTCTGATCTTCAGGTTACAGAGGAATCCAAGTAGCAAGAATCTGGAGGCTAGCACTGTGGGTGAGGAAGGAGTCAAGAGCAACCAATCAGAAGAGAGATGTACCCACATCTTCCTAGATCAAGAGACCTGCCAGAGAGAGGAACCCGGTGGAGAACCTCCCAAGAGTAATAGAAACACCCAAAGAGATAGAATCTACCAGGCCCAGAGAACAGGAAACCAGCTTATGAGGTTCCATTAAGACCTTTCTTTACCACTCCCTTCTGACCCTGCTGGCCAGCTAGGGGGAGGGTAGGGAGGAGAAACAAAAGGTAGAGAAACATAGAAAAAATCAACTAAACCCCCTCTTTCCCACTGCAGGTTTCCAACCTGAAATACACCCAAGCTAATGAGGAAAGAAAAATTAGCTCTAAATCAATTTGGGATTTTTTAATGATCTTGGACTGACATTAAAACTTCTAAACTGAGGCTATGTTACCTATTTAAAGTAATTGTATAGCTACCCACTGTTTAAGCAGAAAGATCACGGGGCTTGCCCACAGGCAGATCTAGACATTGGGAGGTCCTCATTAGAAAGTGTATGCAAATATGATCAAAGGGAAAAACACAGCAAAATACAAATTTTAAAAAACTGATAAATACCGTAAATATCACAAAATAAAAAATAACCTTTTTATTACTTGCCTGGCCTATTGATATAATATTTTTAACTGTATGTTTTGATTGCATACTCTCTGATTTCTTCATATGACAATGGCTCAGTAATATTTTCTGCAAAGAGAAGCAAAGGGTACTGTCTTTTCCTCGATCAAAATGTGTTTATACTATCACAATAGGCTTGTGCACTGAGAATATGGGCATACTGAAAAACTCTATTTCATTTGTCTTTCTATAAAAAAGAAAAAGTATATAATAAAAGTATGGAACATTTACAATTTCATAGACTGCATTTCCAGGTTTGTTGAAAGCAAGCACCTATGAATACTGAACTCTCTGCTTACAGTCTTATGTGTGCAACGATTAGAAAAGTTTTCAACAGACTCGTTTCTGGCTTCATATAGGTAAAGCCTGGTATCTCCTCCACGACCTAGATATTTCTGGAGCCAGATGCTGTCAGACATATTCATATCTAAATAGGACTTATGGCTTTGTACCTTCTTGCCGTGACACAGTGAGTCGGTATGATAAGCAGTAGAAGCAAAATTCAGACACGCCCTTGCTTGCATGGAGCCGTTAGCCTGTCTAGGAGAAACAGACCATAATCAATTAACCACACTAGGGAAGTGTTTCAGAGGAAAGGAGAATTGCTCTAGAAGTGCACACAAGACTGGAACCTTGTCATTAATTATTATATAATGGGTAGTGGAGTAAGTATGAAACAGACCCAGGTAATGTGGCTGTGAGTCAGAGTGAGCTTGTCCAACTCCATCTTAAGCCTGAGATTGAATTACAGGCTTCTCCCTCATTCCTGAATCTCATTTCCCACTGTGGATTCTTGCTCTTATTGGGCTTTCTGCTTAGTCCTTGTTCTCAAGTTCTGTTACCACTGCTACTGGGATGTACTCTGCTTAGCTAATAGTGTTGTTTTCCTGGCGTAGCTGGGAAAACATAATGAGGACAAAGCCCAGTCTGGCTTGAGTTTTAGAAGAGTTCATTGAACTGAAGCTACCTCCTGGCATATCAGAGCCCGCTTGTACATAGGCTGAGTTCCTCTCCAAATTGCACAATTTTTCTCAATTACCTTCTAAATCCTCACCCTTATCCCATCATTAGAATAACTCCCATCCCATAATACATGGTTGGGGAGGAGCATTATCAGGAGAGATGGAATGAATAAATCAAATGTAACATTTGCCTTAAATTGTGGGCTGTTTTTTGCAGAAAATCTTAAATTCTTCTTGTGAGCCTTTGGTATCCTACGATCCTATAGTCCCAGGTCACTAATATTTGAAAGCCTACTTCTGTGTGTGTTGCTAGATCATCTGTTTCATAATAATGTAATATGACTGTTTAAAATGCAGATTCCCATCTCTATTCCATAACTACTTGCTCAGAGGTTCTAGGGAATGGGACCTGGGAATCTGAATTTGTATTTAGTACATTAAAGTTGAGAATGGCTGCAACAAGGATACTGCCTAGAGCCATAGGTGTCTTCGCCTATGTCCAGCATCAACAAATAAGTTGAATACCTACACTGTATGGAACTCACATAACAAATGGAAAAGGAGAAATCTCAGCTCTAATAAAGCAATTCTTGGAGGAAACTACACAATATGCTAAATTTAAAGGGCAACGCCTGATTTCTTTCCAGCATTGTTGAAATAGCAACATTGGAAACAACTCAATTGTTCATATATAAAGTGCTGATTAGAGAAACTACATTCACACAAAGAAATACTATGCAGCTATATAAAAGAATGAGAGAACTATATATTGCTGCTAAGATATATTGTTAAATGAGAAAAACAAAGTTCTGAGCATTATATCTAGTGTACTAAGGAGGCCTGGTGGTACAATGCTCAAGCACTTGGCTGCTAACTGAAAGGTTGTCAGTGTGAACTCATCAGCGGCTCTGAGGGAGATAAGGCCTGGCCATCTGCTTCCATAAACATTACAGCCTAGGAAACCCTATGGGGCAGTTCTACCCTACAGCGTTGTTATGAGTCGGAATCGATTTGATGGCACAAAACAACATCTTTTGCACAAGAAGAAGGGGAAAGTAAAATAGATGTTCATATTTTCTTGTGTTCCCGTGAAGAAAGGCTGGAGGGATCCACAAGAAACCAGTAAAAATGGTGTGGTATATTGTTTGCAGTAATAGCCTCATATGCCCACACCTATCTTTTTCCACTCTCTTTGGGCAGTACTTTACTACACTAGCTCTGGGCTTGGCCATGTGATTTGCCTTGGCTAATGTGAAGCAAGCTGACTTTGGCAATTATTTTCTCTTGCTTCTCTTGGAGCCCTGTGAGGCTCATGTGAAGAAGCCCGGGCTAGCCTGATGGATGATGACTGACACATGACCTACCCAACCTCCCACCCCATAACTTAGCTGGCAGTTTATCAACAGCACAGTGGTATGGAATAAAGGATTTACTATAGAGATTAGACCTTACACAGTTCAAAATCATTAACCAGAGATCACAAAGGAGAAACTAAAAGGACGCTGTCTACCTTGTCTATCATTGTAGCTCTAAGACCTAGCTGGTGTTTTGCATAGTAGGTCTTTGACAAATATTTGACAGATAAATGAATGAATGAAGCAAGGTGAATTGAAGGAATCTATCTCATCCCAATTCTATTTGATGGATCCTCATTTTTAAGCATTCCTGGCTTCCTCTTCCTGAATTTGTTTATCTGGCTCTACCCCTCACTTTGTTCAGGTCTCTGTTCCAATGTCTCCTCTGCTGAAAAGCTTGCTCTGACCCATATCTCGTGTAGCCTGTACCCAACCCTCTTCAGCTCCTTACCTATTTATCCCTCTCTGAAAATATATTATTTGTGTATTTATATGATGGCAGAAAGTTTTTTGTCTTGTTAAGAGCTGTACCTAGAACAGCACTTAACACATGGAAGATGTTCAATGATAATTAAATAAATAAATGAATGAATGAATAGAATGATGGGTGATGACCCTACCCTGCCTTGTTCTTTCTAGTCTTTCTCTGAGTACAGGGAGTCCTGATCCTGAACTCTAGCCTTGTCCTTGGGACCCAGCTACCACTAACAGGGCTGCCCATTGCTGAGCATGTTAAAATAGCAACTATTTCTAATTCTGTATCTCTGGGCTGCATACACCCCCTAGAACTCAACTTCCTTGTGATCCCTTGATTGCTACTAATTTGTCCGAACTGTGACAAGATGGCTAGATCCCCTTGGATGCCATGCTTGGCCTGCCAAATTGAACCCTCTCTCTCACTGTTTTCCCCATCTCACCTCTGCTGGACAGTCTGGGGTCTATTCCTGTTTCCTTCCCCAGACACTTCGACTTGCTGTATGTAACTGGCCATGCCTCTCAGTCCTGAGACATGACTGATGGAAGAGCAAAACCAAGTCCACAAAAAGTTAAAGAAACTCAGCAATGTGTCTTGAAGCTTTAAGTCTTTATTTAGAGCTACAACGTTCTTCCAAACATCTGCATGGAATTCTATAATTTGAATATACCACAATGCATTCAACTATGCCCCTCCTGATGGCCATGCACAATGTTGCAGTAGCATCTTTGTACAGGCCTACTTGGAGATATTCATTGTGATACCATCTGCATAAAAAGAAAAAAGTCCTGCACATTTCTCGTGGGCATATGTATAGCAACATACACATTACGTTTGTTGGGTGCCATTGAGTCGGTTCCAGTTCATACTAAACCTAAGTACACCAGAATAAAACACTGCCCGGTCCTGCGACAGCCTCATAATCCTTGTTATGCTTGAGCCCATCGGTGCAGCCACTGTGTCAATCCAACTCATTGAGGGTCTTCCTCTTTTTCAATGACCCTCTGGTTTACCAAGCATAATGCCCTTCTCCAGGGACAGGTCCTTCCTGACAACATGTCCAAATTATGTGAGACATAGTCCCACCATCCTTGCTTCTAAGAAGCATTCTGGCTGTGCTTCTTCCAAGACAGATTTGTTCATTCTTCTGGCAGTCCATGGTATATTCAATATTCTTAGCCAACGCCACAATTCAAAGGCATTGATTTTTCTCCAGTCTTCCGTATCCATTGTCCAGCTTTTGCATGCATATGAAGCGATTGAAAAACACCATGACTTGGGTCAGGTGCACCTTAGTCTGCAAGGTGACGTCTTAGTTTTTTAACACTTTAAAGAGGTCTTTTGCAGCTACATACATAAATGCATAGAAACAGTCTGTTGCTTCTGGGGGTAGGAGGTGCTGCTCACCTCATCTATATTTTTATTTTTTAATGAGGAAATGAAAGCATGTATTTCTTATGTGATTAAATACAATGAAACAACTATCCACTAAAAAAGAAATAATATCCTTTTTCCAAAACACCTTCCTCAGGGATAGTAGAAGTGATAATATGATCAGATTTCTCTCTTCTCATCTCTGGGGCGAAGGTATTAATAAGCCATGGAATGTTGCAGAAGGCAGGCAGCCAGGTTGCCCTGGGAGGAGCCCATCTGGACAGCCCATTACCCAATTTAGCAGCATGGCAATTCACCTTCCTTCAGTGCAATTTAAGGACTGTCAACTTTCCCTTTAAACTTTGTCTCTTACATCAGAGCAGTGGAGTCTAATAAATGGAAACCTGTCTCTGCATTTTATCACACAAGATTCCTGGAACACAGCTGAACCTCAGCAAAATCTAAAAAATGAAATAAAATATAAATAAATAAACAATGGTGCATTTTTATATTTGGAAGAGATTTTCAATTGGACTGTACCTATCGAAGAGTGGTTAGGTAAAAAAAAAAAAAATCTATCCAGGACTTCAGAAAAGTTTAGGCCCAGATTCTTCGATCACATCATGGTACAGTGATTGGGTTCCACAGTTAAGTCAGTGGGACATCACAGGGATGGCATCTGGTGTATGGGCCACTGAGGTCCATTAGAAAGGTGTGATGACACTCTTCTATTTTTATTGAGTTTTTCTTTCCCAAATTCTCCCTGCCACCTCACACATCTTTGCAATGTAACAGTGTAATAATTTGGGGGCAAACGTCACCATTCCTGTATTATAGATGGGGAAACTGAGGGACTGTGCCCCAGCCATGCTGGCATTTCAGTTCCTTGACCAGGCACCCCAGGGCCTTTGCATTTGTTCCTCCTTAGCCCCTGGCAGGATTCCTCTGCCATTCAGTTCAATGCCTTTTATGGGTTGAATTGTGTCCCCCAAAATATGTGTTATAAATAAAAATATGTGTTGTGAATCCTAAACCCCAGACCTGTGGTGAGCGAGCCCTGGTGGCGCAAATCTTAAGCATTCGGCTGCTAACCGAAAGGTCAGTGGTTTGAACCCACCAGCTGCTACCCAGGAGAAAGATGTGGCAGTCTGCTTCTGTAAACATTACAGCCTTGGAAAACCCTATGTGGCAATTCTACTCTGTCCTATAGGGTCGCTATAAGTCGGAACTGGACTGAACGGCATTTCGATATATATATACCTGACCCTAAAGTTCAATGTGGGAATGGGTTTTCTTTGTTACGTTAATGAGGCAGTGTTAGGGTAGGGTGTGTCTTCAGTCAATCTCCTTTGAGATATAATACAATATATTAAGCATTTGGGGGAAGATAGATACCATGCCACATGAAGATCACCAAGGAGCCAAGGAACAAAACTTGAGGAGACAAGGACAGTTTCCCCAGAGCTGAAAGAGAGAGAAAGCCTTCCCCTAGAGCCATTGCCCTGGTTTTAGATTTCTATTTTTTTAAATAAAAAAAAAAAAAAAATTTTTTAAACAGTGAGACAATAAATTTTTGTTCAATAAAGCCACCCACTTGTGGTATTTCTGTTATAGCAGCACTAGGTAACCAAGACACGGCCCAAAATCCATCTCATTAGAGAAGCCTTCTTTGACCACCCAGGATACCCTCCAGTTACCCTGGCATATTCTCACATATCACTGTCTATGTTGATTATTTATTTGTTTATGTATTTTCTGCCTCCCTTAAATTGAATTTGAAAAAGAATAGGACTTGGTCATGTTCACTGCTAAATTCCCAGCATTTTTTTTTTTTTAGTTCCTAGTATCTTGTAGGCACTCAGGATGTTCAAAGAAACACAGACATGGTTTCCCAGAAATTGGACAAAAGCTGCGATTCTCAGTCCCAGTAGACACATCAGAATGATCTGGAGAGCTTTTAAAAAAAATACAATACCCAAGCCCCACCCTCCAGAGATTTCTATCTAACAGGAATCTATTGGGGTGGGGTCTAGGCATTGGTATTTTTAAAAGGTACCCAGGTGATTCCAAATGTATGTCCAGGGTTGGAAACCACTGGGCCAAATCCTCTCTCCAGTCTTTTCTGGTGCTGTTGCGATTCTACAAAGGAAGATTATGGTGGTGGGGACCACAACAGTTACAGTGGAGGTGGTAAGAAGTGGACAGACTGGGGCTAGGATACAAGATATGTAACTGAGACCAGAGAGGTGAAGACTTGCCCCAGACCCCTCACTTTCTCAGCAGAGCTGAGGCTACAGCCCACGCTTCCTGATTATAACACAGGACTCTCCCTGAAACAATGATACCTCTCACTTTTTAGATGCCCATTTCCTTACTCCTTGAGACTCTGGTCAGTCTTGCAGAAATCAGGGCGTAGATTTTGACTACCCCCTCCCTAAACTTAGAATTACATTTAAGTGGAAGATCTGCTCAAAGGAAGAAGCTTCTGGATATGAACCTCCACTCACTATTATTTCTGTCCTACTCATTTTCCTTCTGCTTCATTTCTCTTTCTCCCTCCTTTTCTTTCTGCAATCTTCTTCACTTTCTATTTCCCTTAGAACTTTCTAAAATGCTTCCCCGAATATTTGAAACTTTTTTTTTTTCTAACTCCAAAACTTGGAGAGTTATCTGAACAGCAGTGTGGGCAATCTATGGATAAGACAAAAAAAAAAAAAAACCCAAAACTCTTCATCCAAACATGCAAAGAGGCCACACAGATTATACTTCACCACAAATCCCAGATGATATTCTCTTCTTCTTTGACTAAAGAAATGGGAAGAGAAATGGAGCGCAGGCACTTGATCCTTCTCCAGACTGTGGGAGTTGCAAAGTTGCTGGGAAAACAATAGACCATCAAGGTCTTCTGGGCTTTTGGAGAAGGTGGCTTAGATGAAATTTTGAGTTTTGTGATCCTCTATACAAAATCCCCTCTCCTGTCAATTAAACAATTGATTTATGAGGAGTGATGTTGCCACGTGGTTTGGACACATTATGCTCTGGGGATGAAGAGAGAAGTAAGCCAGAGCATGGAGAAAGAAATGTGATTTTGTTTGGAAGACCTCTTAGACTGTTGGCTGTCTAGTGCTGAGAATAAAATCTGGGTGAAGAAAGGATGGAGAAGGGATGGGGCTGATGCAGAAGGGAAGGGTGGATTGGACAGGACACAGGGTCTGGCCCTGAGTGAAGCATTTCATTGCTTGCAGCTGTGGGATGGTTTGGGGGGGGTCCCATTTCCTGAGGTTCCTGTAGGTTTTCCTTTCTTTCTGATGAGGTGGTGAGGAGACACAGGGTGTGTTGAGTTCAGCCCTCTTGGCACTCCTGGGAGTGTGTGTTTTGTGTCTGTGTATGTAAACACGAGACTCAGAAGGCCTGCTGCACTCATCTGCTGAGAAGCTCACGGACGACAGCCAGGTGGGACGTGGCATGGTTATTTACAATGACCACACGGCACACACTGTCCTCCTCCAATTTAGCACTTCCATTCTCCAGTGGAAAATTAGTGGGAAATGCTCATTTGTGTCAGTCTTTCCTCATGATTCAATGCTATATGCTTTGCTCGGGACACCTGTGCTGGTTGAGCAATAATAGGGGAGGCTTTTGAGAGGTTTTCAAGGAACCAGGCAGTGAAAGAGGTGACTCATCAAATGGAGGTTCCCACTGGGGTTGTAGAGAGCATGTGGGAGGACACAGTTGTGGGGAGGGAGTAGAAAAGCGTGGGGCAGTGGGAAAACTAGGCTCTCTATTTTGTCATTCTTTCAATATTTTGTAACAATTTGTTGAGCACCTTTGGGTACAGGTACTTTTCTAGACCTAAGGAAAGCCTTTCCTGGCTTTGCTTACCACGTTCCTATTCACCGTCTATAGAGACTTTCTTGCTTCCTGGGCAGACATATTGCTCCCTTCTCTATGTTTCAGTAGCCTTTTGTGCAGGCTTCTCCTCTGGCACACATCACATTATTATATTCTAATTTTCTGTGTATGTCTGCTGGCCTCATAAGGCTCCGAGCTCTGCAAGCAGGAATTATATCATAGTCATTTTTGACTTCCATGCATTTGTTGTTGTTAGCTGCCATCAAGTCAGCTCCAACTCATGGCAAACAGATGTATAACAGAACAAATCATTGCTCTGTCCCGCACCATCTTCATGATCCTTGGTACATTTGAGGTCATTGTTGATGCTGTTGTGTCATCTCACTGAGAGTTCCTTTCTTTTTGTTCACTGACTCTCTACCAAACATGATGTCTTTGTCTAGTTATTGGACTTCCCTAATGATGTGTCTAAAGTAAGCAAGTTGAAGTCTCATACATGTGAAAAGTGATCAATAATTGGTTTAAGGAATTTGACAATTAACATTAGTTTGCAAAGGTAGATTGATCTTCACATATTTATGAATATGATGATGATTTTATTTCCCAGTCTGTTCCAGGAACTGAGGAAGGTTTGAAGTGTTGTGGTGAGATTCAGGGATTTTCAGTTTGGTTCTTCAGACAATCAACAATGGCAGAAGTACCCCATGGAGGAAGAGTGGGTGGGCCAAAATTGGTGGTCATTATTTAGGCACAGTTGATAACGGTTTTTTTCTTTAAATCATTGTGATCCTTTTCTAACTCATTGTTTCTTCTCCCGTTGTCCCCAAACCATACCCTCAATATGTTTCACATACAAGAATTACTCAACAGCAGTGACAATGATGATATTAATAATAATAATAGCAACTAGTATTTATCAAGTCCTTCCGTGTGTCAAGGTCTATTCTTAGTGCTTGCGAGTTTTACTTCATTTATTCCTCTTGCAATCCTACAAGGTCAGTGCTATTACTCTCATTCTAAAATGAAGAAACTGAAACGCTAAGAGGTTAAGTAACTTGTTCAAGCTCACACAGGTCATGGGGAGGAGGGCAGAAGCAGGATTCCTGCCCAGACATTCTGCCTTCAGATATTGTGATCTTCACTTCTCTGCTCTATTGTCTTCCTTATTTGGAGGTTTATGCACATGCAGAGATAAACATGGGTTGCCTCTTGCCTCTTGCATTGAGCATCTGTTGCATTGAGACATTTCTTAAACTGATTTTCTCTCACCTACCCTTCAAGACTAGACATAACCTCCTCCAGGAAGTCATCCTTAATCTCCTCCAGGGTCAGATATTGCCCTCTGTGTTCCTATAACAAAGAGCCCTGGTAGTCATTGATTAAAGTGCTCGATTGCTAGCCAACTGGTGGGTCAGCCAATCCACAGGAGAAAGATGTGGCAGTCTGCTTCTGTAGAGATTACAGATTATAGCCTTGGAAACCCTGTGGGACAGTTCTACTCTGTCCTGTGGGCAGTTCTACTCTATCAGAATTGACTCAACAGCAATATAATATTCCTATTACATTCTTTGCTTCCCTTTTTCATATGACCTCAAATGTAATATCTATTTTCTTGTCTGCTTCTCCTATGAGTTTATGAGTTCCTTAAGGACAGAAATTTCTCATCACTCTACCAATGACTGGTATAAAAAAAAAAAAATAGTGCCTAGAAACTAGTGCTCAAGAAATATTTGTTTAATTTATTAATTAAGAAAAAAAATGATTTCCAACTTTCTAAGAACTTTACCATCAGAGTATTTATTGGTGTATTGATTCATTCATTATTTTATCAACTCATTCATTCCTTCAGCAGAGATTTGTTATGGGAGGACATACTCTGTGCTAAGAATTCTTCTGGGGACTGAGGAAACCATGGTGAGAAAACATACACAATTCTTGTTCATAAGAAGCTTACAGTCTATTGTTGGGGGCATTGTAGGGGAAAAAACATCACAAAGTTTAATAAAGCAAAAAGAAAGTTTTATTCGGCATATATTTAAAAAGACAAAAGTTGAGAAGCGGACAAACATGCTGCCAGAGCTAATGCCTGCCCGAGGCCAGGGAAATATTACAGAATAGGGAAGAATGGGAAAACAGACAAGCACGCTGCCACAGCCATGTCTGCCCGAGTCCAGGGAATATTACAGAATAGACAGAAGTGGGAAAACGGACAAGCAAGCCGCCACAGCCGTGTCTGCCTGAGTCCAAGGAAAGTTACAGAGTCATCAGTATATATTAATGTTACAGATGGGCAAAACCATTGAAAGCTTCGCCTTTTCACAAGTTGGCTAGAAACTGTGATCCTACATTTCGAATTGTCTTTTTTAATGATCATTGGTACGGGTTTCAGTAACCTGAGTCAGGAGGGTCTTCATTGGTCCAACAAATCTGTATTCCCAAAATGCTAACAGAAAAAGATAAGAGTGGAAAGTCTTTTGTGTTCTGGCTTATGTGAAAATTTCCCTAAAAGATATTTTCCAAGATTGTACTTCTATCTTTTGTCTTTACCTCGTGGCCCAGTTGATGTGTCCTTGTGAGTCCTTATGAGCTCTTGTGAGCCCAACTCCAGCTGGGTCACATTCTCTATGCTCAAGGACAAGGAATAATGATTCCAATATTATTTTCTAAAAAGCAAGGGGCAGATATTAATCTGAATTATACAATTATAAACTGGAATATCTCTATAGGAGAAAAGTACAGAGTGTTATGGGAACATATGAGACATACAAAACTGGGTTTCAGAGAAAACCCCCAACCCTACCAAAGGGTTAAGTGGGTTATCCTTTGCCTGTCAAAGGTATGTCCTGAGTCAGTACCCACTGGTTATAGAGGGCCAATGACATGCAGACTTGGAGAAGCTGTGACATAAACAAGTTATTCTTACACAAAGTCTTAGAATCGTTGCATTAAAAGAGACCTCGACAATCATAGAAACTGACATTATGCCAGAAAAACTCACCTTAAAGTAACTGTTTTATAATTCCAGGTAAACCGATTATGCAAAGACAATGTGAATCAATCCCAGTTTGTGAGAATTCACTCAATGTTCCAACACTGTTGCTGAGAACAAATAGAGACCAGGGCCTTCCTATGAGGCATTTAAGGACTTATCTTGACAGCCTCAGGTACATCTGCACAGAATCTAGAACTAAGCATCCAAAACCAAGGTCCAGGTTTTGCCAGAGATTTATCCCAAACATGTCTTTGTGCTACCCTCTGGTGGGTAAAAGCAGATCACAGAGATGAAACTTCTAATCCTGTAGAACATTCTGATAGAGTCAGTTTTTGTTTTATTTAGAGGAGGGATTATAAGATATTATTAAAACAACTTGAACATCTGGTTTGGGGATAAAGTCATTTTATTGTGCGACTGCCAAGCCACAGAGCCAAACTTACTGAGAAAGTCTCCCTCTCTCCCAGCCCTCCATAAAGCCTAATGCCCAACTATAACAACATGTACCTTCCAACACAAACTAAGAGTAAAGGGGACCAGAGTGGGGTCCTCAAGACTCAAGGAAAATTCACATGGTGTTTGGAAAATCACAGCAATAAGGAACAGCTAGATTTCCTTCTGAATCTGTTTTTTCAAGCTAATTCCCCCCTTACTGTTCAAGCTATCAGTGAAACCATTCATAAAGGAAGCTATATTCAAAAGAAGTGTTCACTGAATCCCAGTAAAATTCCTCTTTCCTACCCAGCTGCTCCATTCCCCACTTTGAAGGACCGAAGTCAGTCTTAGAGAAAGCAAGGATCAGAGTTAGCAAAGACACTGGAAGGACACATGGACTGAGTCCATTCTGCCTACGTGTGTCCAGTTCCTACGCTAGTCCTCTTCTGCTGTTGCCCTGTTGCTCTAGACATGCCCTTAAGCTATTTAGATTGATTCACTTATTCAAAAGATATTACTGAGCACCTATCAGGTAACAGGGGGCGGTGGTGGTTCAATGATAGAATTCTCCCCTTCCATGCGGGAGACCCAGGTTTGATTCCTGACAAATGAACTCACAGGCCACTTGTCTGTCAGTGGAGGCTTATGAGTTTCTGTGATGCTGAACAGGTTTTAGCAGAGCTTCTGGACTACGACAGACTAGGAGGAAAGTCCTGGCCATCTACTTCTGAAAATCAGTCAAAGAAAACCACATAGATCACAGTGGCCAGATCCACAACTGATTATGGGGATAGAGCGAGACCAGGCAGCATTTTGTTTCATTGTGCATGGGGTCGCCATGAATCAGGGGGTGACTTAATGGCAGCTAACAATAACAACAAATCGAGTAACAGTCTGCACTGGATTCTCTGATATGATGGCATTTCTATTTAGGAAGCCAATATACAATTAGACATAAATAAAATGATTGCTAGTTGTGAAAGAGCTATGAAAGAAATAAGGTGCTGGAGGTATACTCAGGCCTTCCCAATCTCCGTATCATACCCATGGCAGATATCATTAATCAGTCACGGTAGTCTTTCCCACATTCCAGACAGCCAATACCAATTGATGAAAATGGCAAACAATTCAAAGTCCATCTGTTATCGCCAAAACTGGGTTTTCAAACAAGGAAACTGAAACCCTAAATAGGAAGTAACTTTGTCATATTTGGGAAGCCTCGGTGGCATAGTGGTTAAGTGCTACAGCTGCTAACCAAAAAGTCAGCAGTTCGAATCTACCAGGCGCTCCTCGGAAACTCTGTGGGGCAGCTCTTTTCTGTCCTATAGGGTCACTATGAGTTGGAATGGACTCGACAGCAATGGGTTTTGTTTTTTTTTTTAATATCATATTTGCCTCGTCACAGTATCAAAGAGTTGGAAAACAGCCTAGAGATTTGTCTTGGTCAAGACTTTTGTTTTGCAACGACTCACAAAGGGAAGTAACCTGCCACAATCTCCCAGCTCACCGGTGGCAAAGCTGCCACTGGAATCCAAGTCTCATGACTCCAATTCCAGCACCTTAGCCTCTTGTCTTCAATGGAAGCTGTAACATTTTTTTCTTATCCTGTCCAATCATTTTTCCAACCACTTATTGTGCTTTTATAACTTGAAGAACTTAGAAGAGAGAGAAAAGTAAAGACACAAAGGTCAGGAATTAAGTAGTTTTTGTGATTGGCAAGATGTATCAATAAACAGTAGATTGTAGAAGGTTAAATAGGGAAAGCATAGCAGAACCAGGCCATGGAACAATGGTCAGGTTCCTTAATGTGTCAAAATTTCCAGAATGTGGAGCATTCGTCCTCCTTTTGACTCCTCACAGAGCAACTAAGTTGTTTTTTCAGATGTGGGGACTTGGGAAAGAAGGGGGCATTGAAGGAGAATTGGAGGGAAGGACTGTATTATTCCTTTTTTACGTTTGCTATCAGTTGCCATGAGTTGGACTCAACTTGATGGCAACTAACAATAACCACCACCAATGGTGTAAACAGTTAATGTGCTTGACTGCTAACCAAAAGATTGGAAGTTTGAGAACACCCAGAGGTGCCTGGGAAGAAAGGCCTGGAGATCTGCTTCTGAAAATCAGCCATTAGAGACCCTGTGGAATACAGTTCTAATCTCATGCACATAGAGTTAAAACGAGTGGAAATAGACTCAACGGCAGCTGTTCTTTGTTTGTTTTCTTGCATTGACAACCTACCTAATGCAACCGAGGAGTTTTCAGTATATTCCAGCCTGACGGCACTATTTTTTGCCTCAGATAACAGTGTGCCGGAGGAAGTCAACTATAAGCAGGTTTTTAGGCTGACAATCCAAGACTCCTTGCAGGATTGACTCAGCGGTTATTTTGTCCAAGGTTCATAGAGCAAGTTTGCTAAGTCTGGGTCATTCTGATAAATTCTTGAAAACAGGGACCCCAGTCGGTAAGAGGGGAACATGAAAGATCTCCTGGGGCTGTAACTAAAGGTTGGCAACCAGCCTGTGTCCTCACTTAACTCCGACCCTGGGGCCTGAAGGGAAAGGAAGCTCATCGGGCAGAAATTCTCCTCTGCTTTCCTTTAAGGCCATCTGCTTAGTTGCAGCTCCCTGGAAGAATGAGAGCTTCTAGGTTTGAAAAAAATCTCAATGGATCAACTAGTCCAGCCCCTTACTCCAGGCAGGTGAATTAACATTGTCAATTTATGTTAACAGGACAATATACTTGAGACTCTCATATGGAGAGAAGAAAGGTTGGAGGCCTGGGTGAAGAGAGAGGCCCCTGGAGGGCCCAGTGGGAACAGAAAGTGACAACTTGGCTCCGGTAGGAAAAAAACAGGATACGAGACGGCAGAAGTTCTCAAACTTTCACATGCGTCATAATCATCTGAAGGGCTTTTTAAACACAGATTGCTGGACCTTCCCTCAAGAGCTTCTAGTTCATAGACCTGGTGTGGCTTTTGACAATTTGCATCTCCAACACATTTTTAGGTGGTGCTGATGCTGCCAGTACAGGGACCACACTTTGAGAACTGCTATATAATAAGGGAAAAGAAGATACAACTGCCTAAAGCCATCTAGTTCCCTCTTCCTCTGAAGGCCCCAAAGAGGGAGCTGATGAGTAAGGTATCCTTCATAGTTAGATGGATTTTAGTCTTTTCTATCCACCAAGTGTCATATTTGAGCTTAGTGAGGGTTTTTGTTGTTGTTGTGTGCCCTTGAGTTGATTCCAACTCATAGTGAGTTCTATGGTGTAGAACTGCCCCATAGGGTTTTCTTGGCTGTACTTTTTTATGGAAGCAGATCGTCAGGTCTTTCTCCTGTGGAGTGGCTGATGGGTTCGAACTGCCAATCTTTTTTGGTTAGCAGCTGAGTGTTTAACTGTTGCAGCACCAGGGCTTGTTTTGGCGAGGGTTCTTGCCCTTTATCATCGACATTCCAAGAAGCACTGAGCAAGGGAAGGCCTGTGCTAACTGGTGTAATCCACAAAGATAATTCCCTGGGGGAATTCACTGAGAAAACAGAAAAAGGATAGAACCAGGTATTAGGTTCAGGTGAGGTGACTGAACCTTGGAAAGAGTGTGTAATGTCCTCAGGTCTAGTGATCCAGTGGGAGGGAGGTAAGCAATAGAGGGAATCAGGCCCAGGTCTACTGTTTGCCATTGCTCCTTCACTGTATCACTAAGTATGGTAGAAGTCATAAATGATAAGTCATTTTGTTTCTTTCAATTATGTTAAATTTTATTTATACCTAAGAGACACCACAATGTGGGAGAAAGAGTCCTGGACCAGGAATTGGCAAGATCTAATCCTGTCTCCACCATGGCTAGTTCTGTGATGCTGGGCAAATCACTTTAGCTGTCTTCATCTTCATTTCTTCGTGTGTAAACTGAGATAGCGATGTTTACCCTATAACACTGCTGACCTCTTTGAAAGTCCATTGAAATCAGGTAGAAAGGTATTTTACAAAAATATGAAGTGCTATAGAAATGGAAGAATTTTTTTCATTCATTCATTCAACAAAATTGTATTGGACATCAACCATGTGGTGGGCTGTGGGGATATTGTGGACAACGAAGTTAACAAGGTTCTTGCCTCTTTGAGGGGGAAGTAGAAAATAATAATCTTTCTTTCATTTGATTTTTCTCACCCACCCTTACCTTGCCACTACTGAGAAGTCTTTTACTGGGATCATAGCAGAGAGTTCATAGATGTAACTTTAGAGTTTTCCTGGGAGACAGTCTTCAGGTGCCCTGACAGGCCTTTTCCAGAATACTACTTATTCGCATCTCTAAGCAGAAAGAGATGGCTGAAGGAAAGGAGGCAGAGAGCCAGTTAGACGGATGTGGAAAACGTTTTGCATTGGAATCACTGGGTCCCAATCCCTGTACTCAAGGGGGGCCTTGGGTGAGTTATTTAAAACCTCTGCGGCACCGTTTTTGTCTGTCATATGGAGATAAGCCAGAGCTAATATTCAGCAGTACTGGTTGTTAAAACATTGAAATACTTCTGTCCCAGTTGGTGAAAGTCCTTGACACTCAAGTGTCTCGCATCCCTGCTACTCTGGACATCCAGGCCCCATTCAATCCTGGGACCTCTGCACCTTTCTACATTCCAGTGACGTGAAGTAATGACTGGCACAGTGGGTGCCTCTAATACCTTGCTCCAGTGCAACTTTCAGATCATTTCTGATGGTTTGGGGACTGAGGTAACCAAACCTATTGTTTATATTTTTGATTGTCACTTGAATATCACTTGCCGCTCCAGTTTTTAAGTCCTTGCATGGTGCAGTTAACATGCTCAGCTGCTAATTGAAAGATCAGAGGTTCAAGTCCACTCAGATGGGCCTTGGAAGAAAGGCCTGGTGATCTACTTCCAAAAAATCAGCAAATGAAAACCGTATGGAGCATATTTCTACTCCAGCTTACATGGGGTCTCCTTGAGTCGGAAGTGACTGGATGGCAACTGGCAACTGGTTATTTAAAAGTATGTATATGCAGTTTTTATGAGGATTCTGATGATCTCAATAAGTGAACATCTCTAGTGCCACCTTAGGGCTCCATGCAGTTTTCTTTCCTTTTAGGCAAAAGCAGATTTCTTAGTGGTAGAAGGTGGGCAGAGAGGAAAAAAAGGCAGAGAGCGAGAATATAGTAAGAGGATGGGAAGACACACTTCCTTTTGAACCTGGGATGTGCTTACCAAGGGCTTTCTTAGAGCCCAGAGAGAAAGCAAGAGTCCAGGGCTTGTCAAAGGGCTCAGACCTCCTTGAATGGAGCACAAAGTGTTATTGTTGTACAGTAAAAGCTCTTGCCCACATTGCTAATTTATTCCATTCTAATCTTTTTACTGGGGAGACGAAAGTCTGTGCGTTTCTCCCTTACACAGCCCTGCAACCTGCGACTGTGAGAATGGTTTCCTTGTTTAACTGGGGTTCTTCTCACATTTGCGCTTTCTTGGCAAACCTGCTGAGGTATCAAGAGTCACCAGGCACACCCCGGAACATTGATATGTTTGGAATTTAATCAAATGACCCACAAAATGGGACTATTTACCTTACCCCTGGAAGCGCCTACTTGAAAAATATTTAAAAGTGATCAAAATACAAATTATTAGGATTCTGCCCTTTACAATGAGCTTTTTAGGATTTATGTATTTTGATATACACCTCACTCTTCTCAAGAAACCAGGTCAGGCATTTCCCGGAATCTGACATTTTAGCCCAGCGAGTGGTAAAAAGATGGCTCAGGTCCAATCCCCCTTTTCAATGATATTTCTCTGCCTTTTTCCTTGGAGTTTCTTTTCTTGCAGAAGGGACCTGGAAAATTGACTCACAGCAGTCTCAGGTGGCATGGTCTTCATGCCCAGAGTAACTGAACTTGGCATCGGAACCTGTGGCTTTGAAGGCTGCCTGTGCTTAGTCAGGGGTCTTGAAGTTGAGGACCACAGGAGCCTGAGTGTCCAGGAGCCCAGGGAGTAAACATCCTTTGCTATTTATTAGGCATTTAATTTCTCACCTAGTACTCCCATTGTGTCCCCTGACTTCATTATAGGAGCTGCTTTAAAGCTTCTTTATGGTTCTCAGTCTCTCAGACTCACCCTCCCCACCTGACTCTCAGAAACACCACTCTCTAGCCTATTTAGTGGAGAAGATTCTTTATTCACTACCAATCCTCTCCACCTCAAAACGTCCCTTTGTTCTAATCTACTCTGTTCCTTTCCTTCTGCCTCCTTTTGTGAGGGTTTGTCTTCCCTGACAAATTGAATGCCCCCACCTAGGCTGATGATCAAATATTACCCCAAGATCCTGCTTTTTGGTCATTACAGTCTCTTCAGTTCCAACAACTCCTTTCCCCTTCTCGTAAGAAGGGCACTCAGTCTTTCCTAGCATCTGACATCAACACAAATACCTTCTTAACACCCTTGAACTAGCACACCACCTCCCTCCTCTTCCTTCTCTTCAGAATTGTTAAATTAATAATCCACGCTGGCTGGCTCCACTTTCTCAACCTCTCCCATTTCTTACGTCTTGCAGTCTGACTTTTGCTCAAACTACACTACTGAAATAGTCTTAATTGGTGAAATAAATATTTCGTCAGCGACTCTCAATCGTCAGAGTACTTTTTTTTTCCTCCATCTTACCCGAGTCCCCCGCCCTGGAACACATGACCCTGTTGACACACCCTTCTTTTTGAAAGGCTCCCAGTGTTATTACAGTAGTAGTCATTCTCCTCCTACCATGTGAGTAGTTTTTCTCAAGTTCTCCAAATGGCTCCTCCTTCCTCTGTCTGCTGGACTGGCTGGGAAAGAAAAGCATTCCTAAGATTCCAGTCTTCTGATTCCTTTATTCACACTTCCTTTTCCCCTTCTCTTTTCTCTCCTCTCCTTTCTCTCAACAGTCTCATGGACGGCCATGGTTTCAGTGACTCCCCTCACCTCTATGGAAGTAATTCCCAAATCCTTTCCTCCACAACTTTCTTGCCTCCTGAGTTCCAGATCCACAGTTCTAACCACCTGCTAGACATCTCTTCATACATGTGCTGCTATGTCTCAAGTTCATTCTCTCTGCCTTGAATCCTACTCAGACTTCTGGCCTCTTTATTTTTGTAAATGGTACAAATGTTACTCTGGTCAAGTAAACTAAAAATATTTGACTCTTTGCACTCATTCATCACTCTTATTTAACTCACATTTTTGCTTGTTTGGTTTCTGAATTGTCTCTTCACTCCACTCCCTCCCTTCCATTGCAATTGTATCACCCAAATTTACACTTTCTTTTCTTGTTGCCTGTACTCTTGCAATACCCTGTTAGGTGGTTGTCCCCTTGACTCTGTTTTTCTCGTTTTCCAATTGTCTTACACACCTAAGGTAAACTCACCTTCTTTAAGTTCTCTTATGATCAAAGTATTTTCACGATTTTACCTCTCCCCTCTGTTAAGTTCAGACTCCTTAAAATGTCATTCAAGGCTTCCCATATGTTGGCCATAAAAGACCTTCTTAGACTTAACTCTGAGTACTGTCCTATAGTTAGCTTATTTTCTAGTCAAGTTAGATGACTCAATACCCAATGATTTTCAATTTTTTCAAAAATTTTTTTGTTTAAATTCTTTCTTTTGTCTAACACTCCTGTTAAGGGTTGGATTGTGTTTCCCTCAAAAAGTACATATTGCAATCTTCTTTGGCCATACGTTGTTGTGATCTTATCACAAGATTGAATCAGTAGGCCTCGGGTAGAGCAGATTAAATTCCATGATGCAATGTAACATAATGTATTGGCCCTGCATCTAATGTAATGTATTTTAATCACCTTATATCCATACTCCCACGAGTCTGTCAGTTTTTCTTTCTGCGGGGGCTTTCGCATTCCTCTGATACTGGAAGCCATGCCACAGGTATTCAAATACCAGCAGAGTCACCCGTGGTGGAGAGGTTTCAGCTGAGCTTCCAGACTAAAATAGACTAGGAAGAAGGACTTGGCCGTCTACCTCTGAAAAGAATTAGCCAGTGAAAACCTTATGAATAGCAGCAGAACACTGATATAGTGCCGGAAGATGAGCCCCTCAGGTTGGAAGGCACTCAAAAGATGACTGTGGAAGAGCTGCCTCCTCAGAATGGAGTCGACCTTAATGATGTGGATTATGTCCATAATGCAATCTAATATAATACAATCAATCAATCAGTTGTGGTCCTACCAGTGTGGAGTAGATTCTAAACCTAATCTCTTGTGAGCTATAAAAAGACTAAATTAGACACAGACGCGCACACTGAGCATGATAGACACCAGGTGAGGATTGTCTACAAGCCAAGGAACAAAGGAACACCTGAAACTATCTACAGGAAAGGAACTGACACAGCAAAGAAGGCCCTGATTTGGACTTATACCCTCTAGAACTGTGAAAAAAATAAATTTCTCTCTTTAAAGTGGTATTTCTATTACAGCAGCACTAGGAATGCTCCTTAGAAGCAAGTAAATGGCAATACTTCGTCTCACGTCCTCTGGATATGTTATCAGGAGGGACCAGACCCTGGAGAAGGACATGATTCTTGGTAAAGTAGAGGGTCAGTGAAAAAGAGGAAGACCCTCAACAAGGTGGATTGACACAGTGGCTACAACAATGGGCTCAGGCATAACAAAGGTTATGAGGATGGCAAAAGACCCGGCAGTGTTTCTTTCTGTTGTACATAAGGTCGCTGTGAGTCGGAACCGACTTGATGGCAACTAACAACAACAGGAAACTAAGAAAAACTCCAAGAAAATTTTTGCCCAGTAGAATCTATCTCTTCTCTGAACCCCTACAAAACTTAGTTTGAGCTTCCTTGTGACCCTGACCATTATCTGCTTAATATTGTTTATTTTGAGAACTTAACTTCTCTACTTCTTTTCTCTCTAGTTTTAAGACCTTTGAGGGGAAAGAGTATATCATAGGCCTCTTTAGAATCTTGCTCAGCCATTGGGCAGTATGTTCTGCATAGTAGGCCCCAATGTGCATTTTATTGAATGTTGAAATAAAAAAAATTATTATGTTTTAGGAAACTTTATGATTTGTTTCTTGTATTGTGTTTTGCAAAGGGTTTTTTTTTTTTAATTCTATGTATTTTTAAAATACACAAGTTTTAATTAATGACTAGAAAGTATTAGTAACTAGTCACCTCACATAAACAGTCTCATAACAAATTCACTTGTCCACAGATCAATACTCTCACCAACATTTTGAGAGTGATCATGCTTTCTTATTCAATAATATCTGATTCTAATGCATCCAGAAGTTTCTGGGCCATGATGTTATAAAATTTTTCTTACCCTCAAAAAAGAAAGTACAAAGCCTTGTAATAGTAAGATATCCAAGTCATTGAGCACACAAAGTCTCAAGATTCCAGAGTACCCCCTCCCAACACTCAACCTTCTTTCATACATTCTGCCTTTAAGGGGATTCAGGGAAAGACAATAGAAAGTGATACAACTGACCACAGAACCTCAAGAGGATCCCCTACTGCTCTTTGCAGTTTTTTTTAATGACTGTCATAGATTAAATAACCCTGACTGCCCAGTGGTTAAATGCTCAGCTGCTAACTGAATGGTCGGTGGTTCAAACCCATCAGCTGCTCTGCAGGAGGAAGATGTGACAGTTTGCTTCCTTAAAGATTATAGCCTTGGGAACCTATGAGGCAGTTCTACTCTGTCCTATAGGGTTGCTATAAGTTGGAATTGACTTGATGGCAATGGGTTTGGCTTTTTGGTGGTGCAAAAAGTTAAGCACTCAGCTGCTAACTGAAAGATTGGCTGTTGGAACCCACCCAGTGGTTCTGCAGGAGAAAGTCTGGTTATCTGCTGCTGTAGAGATTATAGCCAAGAAAACCCCATGGGGCAGTAATACTTTGTCACATGCAGTAGCTATTGGTTGAAACGGACTTACAGGCACCTAACAACAACATGCATTAAATTATATCGCCCCCAAAACACGTTAGAATCCTAACCCCTATAGCTGTGGATGTGATTCTGTTTGGAAATAGTGTTCTCTTTGTTATGTTAATTAGATCATACTCAAGAAGAGTAATTTGTAAAGCCAAACACTTCTAGTTACAAATATAGCAGAATAGACACAGAGATAGTCACGCTTAGGTGGGAAGACAGATTCCAAAGAACACCAAGGCTTAATGACAGGTACCAGAAACCAGAAGAACCTCACAGAAGGAATCGACACAGCTAAGACCCTGATTCGAGCTTTTGGCCTCCAAAACTGTGAGAAATTAAATTTCTCTTCTGTAAAGGCATTCACTTGTGGTATTTCTGTTATTGCAGCACAAGGTAACTAAGACAATAAACGCTATACATTCAGACAGAAACTACCTGAATGTTGGCCCTCAAAATTTTTAAAAAGTGAAGAATTTGGAAAATATCCTTAATAAGTAAGAAAAAAAGTTGGTTCTTGAGTGCTGAGACCATATCTCAACACCTTGTTTGTTCTTCCCAAAAGATTAAATCCAATTCTCAGCATATAATGAATGATCAATCAATTCTTATCAGTTATTATAGATTATTGATTTCCGCTTTTGGGACTCCTTCCAGAAACTTCCCCTTGACCAATTACCTCAAGGGAAAGTGGACATGTGTAGACCAAACCTGTGTCTAGAGCCATGCATTTGCTGAGAATTAATCATACAAATTGTTGTCAAACAATTGGTTCTTAACAAAATTCAACCTTTGTTAAGTAGGGGGAAAAAAGTGATTGCAAGTGGGATCCAAGTCTTACAAAAAATGTTTTTATAGTACGTGTATTTTGTTTTGTCTTGTTTTCCAGATGCATTTGTGTGTACTCTTGCCCTGGCTGCGTGGAAACACGCAGCCCTATCTCATTCGGGGCAGTTGGAGCCCTCTTCAACAGGTAGACTCCTCTAGCAATCTTGGACCATTTTGGTGTCACAGGCGAAGTTTTCTTCTGCCCAAACTTTATTTTGAAACAAATTCAAGGAAATTCAAAACAGCAGCTCTGGGTGGAAAAAATAATAATTCTTTTGTTCAGCACGTACAGTTTGAACCATGTCAGGAAATTTTGCTACTTCCATTTCATTACACTTTACTCTGGAGGAACCACCTTTTTTTTTTTTTTTAAACAAAGACAGGAGAATTCTAAGTCAGGACCTGGCTGTCCATAGCTGAGTCTTATGGACAGACGGCCAGCTCAAACACATAACAAAGGGTCTGTTGTGATGTTGCCAATTCCATCTCATGAAATAAAGTGGGGTTGGAACACCCAAGGTCTTGCTCTTACTAACCAACAAGGCAGCCACTTAACCTCTCTGAGCTTCATTTCCTCAACGATGTAGTGTATTATATCTGCACTGCTTATCTCAATGTATTGTATTGAAGACCCAAAAAGAAAAAATAACAGCTAGAGTGATCATATGATATAAATTAGATGAAGGCACTCCAAAGTTAAAAATAATTTTTATTCCTGTTGCCCTTAATATAAAATCAAACCCCTCTTCATGGATTCAAAGACGCTACATAATCTAGACACTGCCATCTTGCCAACCTCATTTTCTCTTTGGAGAATTTCACATCTCCATACAGGTCAACTTTCATTTCCTTGAAAGCACATTTCCCCTTCGAGGCTTCACATATACTTCTTCCTCTTCCTGGGAAGCTTTTTCTCCTACTCTTTACCTGCCTAACTCTTATTCCCCTTTTAAAGGCCTCTTTTTTTTTCTCAGAAATGCTTTTACTAACCACCAACTCTAAAAATAATTTCCTCTACCGTTTTTGTTCATAACCTACTGCTGTCGAGTTGATTCTGACTCGTAGTGACCCTATACGACAGAGTAGAACTGCCCCATAGAGTTTCCAAGGGGCGCCTGGCAGATTTGAACTGCTGACCTCTTGGTTAGCAGCCGTAGCACTTAACCACTATGCCATCAGGGTTTCCATTTTTGTTCATAGAACCTTATTATTTTCCTCTACAGCACTTATCACATATAGAAAGTATGTATTTATTTGTTTCTTTTTTTTTTTTTTTAATTGACTCTTTTCCTCATTAGAATGAAAGCTCTATGTGGGCGGGCACCATGGCTATATAATTCATTTAAAAAAAAAAAAACCTGCTGCCATTGAGTCAATCCTGATCCATAGCAACCCTATAGGACAGAGTACAACTGCTCCACAGGGTTTCCAAGGCTGTAATCTTTGCAGAAGCTGATTGCCACATCTTTCTGTTACAGAGTGACTACTGGTTCAAGCTGCCAACCTTCTAGTTTGAAGCTGAGCACTTAACCATTGCACCACCAAGGCTCCATACTTTTCCCTTACTGAGGGTATTTTGTCATCCTTTTGTGCTCAGAGTGTCTTCTCAGTCTGGATGCCCATATCCTTCAGTTTGGGAAATTTTTTTTTAATTATTTCTTTGATCATTTCTTTTCCTCCATTTTTTGTGTTTTATTTTTTTCTGTACCTCTGCTTTCCCTTCAAACTCTTCTATTGAATTTTTCATTTCTCCTATCATAACTTTAATTGCCAACAGCTCTTTTCTATTCTTTGGCTATTTCTTTCTAAAACAAACTGTTCTTGTATTATAGATACAATGTATTTTCTTAACTTTCGGAGAACATAAATGATACTATTTTTGAAATTATTTTTCTCATTGCATTTTTTCTTTCTTCTGAGTTTCTTTTTCTCCATTAGTATGTTTTAGTCATTGTTTTCCATGCTGAGGCTTTCTTCAAGTGTCCGGTGATTCCTGTATGTCTATTCTTAGTTAAGAGAGGACAGATTTGCCAGATAAGATACAGGACACCTAGTTAAATCTGAATTTCAGATAAACAAGAAATAATTTTTTTAGTATAAATATGTACCAATGTTTCACTTTTATTCCCTAAGAGAGGAACACAGAGCAGCTGGAGAAAGTTCTGTATGCATGGATAGGACTTGTTGACTGTTGGATGTCACTAAAGTGAACTGGCTGGGCCATTTTGCTAAAGGATACTCAACTATAAGTATCTTTAGGTCTTTCAGTGTTCTGAAAGCCAAAGTGGGCCAGGAGGCTGGGGTTCTCACTATTCAGAATGTACACTTTTAGAGAACCTCCATGTTTCCCCTCTGTCTCAAGTCTTTCTGCTATATCCTCTCCAGAGAGTAAGCCTTCAGTCTTCTTCCAGGAGGGTGAGGTTGTTGTTGCTGCTAGGTATCATAGAGTCAATTTTCGGATCATAGCAATCCCATGTGACAGAGTAGAACTGCTCCATAGGGCTTCCTAGGCTGTAGGCTTTATAGGAGCCAATCATCAGGTCTTACCCAGAGCCACTTACTCCGGTGGATTTAAACCACCAACCTATCGATTAACAGCCAAGCACTTAACCATTGTGCCACCAGGGCTCCTGGAAGGTGAGGAGATGATCTAAAACAGACCAGTAGCAAACCCTGTATCAGCCTCAGCTGCATCCCCACTTTCAGAGGTACTTCTTCCTGTCAATTTCTGAGCCTTTCTGGGGATTTTGCAGTGCCAATCAGGTTGCTTCTGGGCTTCCTCCACTGTCAACTTAAATTTCAGCCTTCATGGTTATGTTAAGCCAGTTCCACTCAACCATCTGCTTTTCTTCTTCCAAAATGTTGTTGCTATTGTTGTGTTCTTTCTAATTCTTTTTGTGTTTATGGGTTAACATCTTTAAAAACAATTCCTTTGCTGTCTTTTGAGTGGGTTTGGGGAATGGGACAATAATGTAAAGCATATGTTAAATCCACAACTTTAACTAGAAGCACAGCCATGAATTTTCAAAGTGAAGACAGGAGAGTCATTTAATTCCCTTTTTTCCCCCTCCATTTTGTTTATTTAGTAAAATGAGAAGGTCAGGAGAGATGGTTGTTCACGCCCGTCTCCTCTCTCAAAAATTTTATGATTGTATAACCTTCTGCATTATCATTCTTAACTGAGACCATCAATTAACAACTTCCTAAACCTACAAAACAAGCGCTGTTTTCAGTCTTTTAATGAATAGGCAAAGACATGGCCTCCATTTTCAATAATATCAAGACCTTGAGCAAGTATTTCTCAGAAGCTTATTCCCTTCTCCTCTCCCACAAGGTACTGTGGCAGTCAGCTTCAAGAACAATAGGACTCAGCTCCTGTGCTCATGGGGATCACAGCCCAGGGGGCAGTTATAATGGAGAAAGAGAGGCTAGACATCAGTGAAGAGCTTTAGGGGAGGTGTGAATGGCCTACTGAGTGCCTGGGTTTGGAGAGGAGAAAATGGCACAGAAGAGGAGTTCTGAGGGGCGAGTAGAATTGAAAACTCCATGGAGCACAGTTCTACTCTGACACACATGGTGTTGCCATGAGTAGAAATCGATTCATGGCAACTGGTTGGTTATTGTGTGCTTACTAGGTATCCAGTGATGTGCTGGGTAGACAAAGCAGCTCATGCAAAGTCCCTGAGTTGGAGGTAGGGGAGCAAAGCAGAGCATGGGAGTTCAGAGCAGTGGGTTACAGTGTGTGTATGAGAGAGAGAGAGAATCCCCTTTCCAGGCAAAGCTTTCTCACTTGTCATGGTCCCTCATGAATGCTTGCTGAGAGACGGGAGAGCAGAATGCAGTAGAACTGGGGCCTCAGGGCCCAAGTTCCTGGACTGGAATACAAGCTCTATCATTTTACCACATTAGTAACCTTGGATAGATTTCTTAACCTCCTTGATGATAGCGGTACCTACCTGGTAAGGCTGGAGGGTGCATTCCCTATAAAGCACTTAGAATAGTGCTTGGTCCATGAAAAATGCTCAGAAATAGTTTTTAGCTAATTCATTTTCCTGAGTGTGCAGAGTTAATGAAAGAAAAGATTTGCTGCAAGATAGTTAGAAGTTTGTGATTAGGTTGCTATCCAGACCTCTAACTGAGTTCCTGTAATTATAAAATAATTAGAATAATATTTATCATGTGTTGTGTGCTTAGAGGCCCTGAGTGGTGCAAATAGTTAACACACTCGGCTACTAATCAAAAGGTTGGAGGTTCAAGTCCACCCAGAGGCTCTTTGGAAGAAAAGCCTGGTGATCTACTTCCGAAATATCAGCCACTGAAAACTCCATAGAGCATAGTTCTACTCTGACACACATGGAGTCACCATGAATAGGAATTGATTCGATGGCAGCTGGTTGGTTATTGTGTGCGTACTGGGTACTCAATGGTTTGCTAGTTTCAAAACAACTCTGGGAGGAAGGTGCTATTGTCCCCACTTTATCCATGAGCACACTGAGACACAGAGACATTAAATAATATTCTCACACTCAATGACAAAGTGGCAGAGGCAGGTTTTAAACCAGGCATCTGCCTCCAGAGTCCATGAGCTGAGCCACCCTTCCACACTGTCTTTCCGGTTTTGCATGTTTTAAAATGGGAGTGAGATGTGTTGAGTCCCATATTATTCTTGGTTTGATAGGGCAATCTGAAAACAAGAATGATACAAGGCAACGAATAAATACTATTACGATGTTTTTTTGTTGACCTCCATCTCTTCAGGCATCTTTCACTGGGTTGATGATGTCCCAATGTCCTTGAGGGAAATCAGTTAGAACTTGCATAGAGCTAAAAATACCTCCAAGTGCTCAAGAAACCGTGGGCAGAGTTCTCCTTTCCTGTGGTTCACCCTCCTCTTTTAAAATTTTAATTCAAGCATCTAAGTTTTTAGATGGAAGTCTTCAAAAGAAAATATTCTTAAGAAAAAAAATAAGACATGACGTTACTACTTGACTTATTACATACATATGCATATGTATGTATAGCAGTATGGCCTAACCTTAGAACTGATTTTGGAAGCTTAGAATGCTAAACCGGGACGATCATGGGGATGGTGCAGGACTGGGCAGCGTTTCTTTCTATTGTGCATGGGGTCGCCATGAGTCGGGGCCACTGGACAGCACTAACAACAGTGATGAAAGAGTAGCAGACTTTGAAATTTGTCACCTTTGGTAAATTCTTTAACTTCTTTGTGCATCGGATTCTTTATCTCTTTAATGGGGATGGTAATAACACGTGCCTCAAGGGTTGTGGCACAGAAAGTGCATAAAGTAGTTAATTCATGGGAAGTGTGTCATACAGTGCCTGGTAGACAGTAAGTGTGCAAAGTTACTTTCTGGAGTTCAACAACTAGCTAATGTCAGAACATAGAATTCTCACTCCCAATTCTGTTTTCCAGGCAAGCATTTCATATTTTCTTTAATTTTGTCTACAGCACATTCGTATAGTTGATAATGAGTTATTGTTATTATAACTATTATAGTCAATATTTGAGTCCCAGTGTATTTACTTCTAGGAACTAAATTCATATCCATTTACTATTCCCTAGGGTTGTTGTTGTTAGTTGCTGTCGAGTCAATTCTGACTCATAGTGACCCCAAGTGTGCAGAAGAGAACTGCTTCATAAGATTTTCAAGGCTGTGACCTTTCAGAAGCAGATTGCCAGGCCTTACTTCTGAGGCACCTCTGGGTGGGTATGAACCTTCAACCTTTAGGTTAGTAGTCCAGTGATTAACCATTTGCATCACCCAGGAACTCCAATCCTTAGGGTAGGAAGCCCTTTTATAAAATTTTCAGCCATAATGCCAATCCTAGGTCAAAGCCTGACAGCTAAGCATATGATATCTTTCTTTTTTTTTTTTTAATAGTCTTAAACAACCTTATGGAAGAAAAGCAGCACGTGATGTTAAAAGCCAAGTCTGTGTATTTGCTTTTAGCTGCAAAATCCAAATAGAATTACAAAAGTATTAAAAATCTCTGGAGACAGCTGTAGATATAGCTGGTAAAGTAGATGGTGGTGATGAGGCTAGTATCTGAAAATGATATAATTGCAAGGCTTGCGACAAAAGCGTTATATAAACATACAGAATTAAATTATTTAGTATTTGCAGAGTCAGAAATGGAGAGAAAACCTGTCTCTCCTCCATTTTATATCATGGGGCGCAAAGCTAAACCTAATTAGTAAGATTTTGCAGTGGACTGAGGCGATGTGGCTATTCCTCCCCTTGTTTTTGTCTAGCCATGGCTGGCTGAGGGGCTTAGTGGAGAATCGCAGTGGAGGGAATAAGGATTAGGGACTAACAGTGTTATGAGAAACAAGCATGTAATTTGGAGAGGTCATCAGAAAATCATTTCCCAAGGAGGGCCCTTGTCTTTGAAATCTTTTCTCACTCCTGGCCTAACAAAGCCCTAGTTCTTTGAACCTCAAAGGATGATCTGAAGCAGCTGGTTTTGGCTGGCCAGCTTTGATGGCTGGGGTGTTTGAACTGCCGTGGGGGTTAAAATGGTCTATTTCAGCTTCATTATTTGTGTAAGTGCTTGGGATTCCACCCAAGGAAGAATGAGCTTCATCCTGTGGGAAATGGATATCTCCCCGCGAGTAACATGGGGTCTCAGGCTCAATAAAATCACTTTTGAAGGACCCCAAGTTGATGTTTTGGTGATTTTGTTTGTCTGGTAACTTGGTGCCTTTGTGGTTCATTGGTGTGGTGAGAAGTATCTGCACTTTCACCTCTCTGCGCCTTTAAATTCCTGAAATCTGGAAACCCCTCCCACATCTTCACCTCCAAGGGTTCCCTCCTGCAACTTCCAGAAAAAAATTTATCCTTAAAACTCAAGAGATAGAACTTGAACATTCCTGGATTTGGCTTCCTCTCAGAGAAGAAAGTTGAGCATAAATCATAGGATGAGATTTCCTCATTTTAACCCTATCTTCAAGGAGAAGGATAAATTCTCATCCACAATAGATTCCTTCCCTTTTAAGGATGAAAATTTGCCAAATTTGATTTCACTGAATTCCTCCATTAGAATATAAGTTCCATGACAAGTGTCTCGGGCAGTTTCTGGCATATAGTGAGCTCTCATTCACTTAAATAAACAATGACTTGGTATAACAGTCAGGGTAGTCTTGGCTGTGCTGCAGTAACAAGCAAGCTGCAAATCTTAGAGACATATTTCTTGTGCATTGCTCTGCTCAGCTGGGAGCTCTGCTCCAAACCAACTCACTTTGGAACCCAGGTTGACAAAGCAGCCACCATCTTGAATGTTGCATATCACTGGGCAGAGGGAAAGAGGTTCCAAACCAGCAATAGAATATGCTAGCCTAAAAGTGTGACTCTTTTGTTTATAACTCACTGGACAGAACCAGTCATATGGCTCCCACCAAACCACATGTGGTGGGTGCACACTCTTAGCATGTGTTCCAAAAATACTGATGGATAGTAACAAAGACTACTATATTGAATTTAGCAAGGCTTCAGTCTAATTGGGGAATCTTAACCATCATTAGGATTTGAGGATGGCCATGAAGCAATGCCTTTTCTCAGAATGACATTTAAAATAATAAACCACTTTAAATCATGTATTCCCAACAGGGCACTATTACTCCAAGGGGATGAAAAAATTGGTTCTTGGGGGCTGTGAAAAATTTTTATATTTTACAATGGTGTAACCATCCAAAGGGCCATGGAACATAAACAGATATACAGTATATCTGAGGAATGAAAATGTTATGGTTGGGGAGATTAGGGGAAAAGTGTCTAAAAGGACTCCTTTTTGTTGTGTGCCATTGAGTCGATTCTGACTCACAGTGACCCTATAAGACAAAGTAAAACTGCCTCATAGGGTTTCCTAGGCTGTAATCTTTAGGGGACCAGACCACCAGATCTTTTTTCCCATGGAGTTGTTGGTGGGTTCGAACCTCTGACCTTTCAGTTAGCACTCAAGTGTTTAACCATTGACACCACAGCTCCTAAAAGGGAACCTAAGAGGTCAATAAGGAACAAAAGATTGATAAACACTGTTTTAAACCAATGAGTAGAGACATTATATCTGGGCTTCTTGTATCTGGTGGTGTTTAATGGGAGTTACGTGGGTCGCCATGAGTTGGAGTCGACTGGTATGTTTCCCTGGGGCACGTGGGGCACTTGGATTGTTTCCTCTGGTAGTGAACACATGATGCCTCCACCCCAGGAAGCTTTCATAAAAGTCATCCCCTTTGCTAAGTGCGGCCCTTGGGGAGGAGTGGCTAATCAGGCTAATGAGAACCTAGGCCATCTTTTGAATGAGTGAAGTCACTGTCAAAGGCTGGTTTCTTCCTAATGCTCATATTCTGTTTTTTAGATGTTGCAGCAAGCTCTTCCAGCTTCTGGCCCTTGTTTCCTGTCTCCATATAGAGACCACAGAGGCCTGGGGGAGATCACTAGCCTCTTTTGGCTGCTTTTTTCTGGGATGGGCTAGGAGTGTGAGGTGGGCTTGTGGTTAGCTGTATATGCAGACTAGGGGCTACAGCCAGAATGCTCCTTGGAAGCAAGGATAGCGAGACCACATCTCAGATACTTTGGACATGTTATCAGGAGGGATCGGTCCCTGGAGAAGGACATCATGCTTGGTAAAGTAGAGGGCCAGTGAAAAAGAGGAAGACCCTCAACAAAATGGATTGACACAGTGGCTGCAACAATAGGCTCAAGCATAACAACGATTGTGAGGATGGCACAGGACTGGGAAGTGTTTTGTTCTGTTGTACATAGATAGAGTCACTATGAGTCGGAACCAACTTTATGGCACCTAACAACAACAACAGGGGCTACCTGTAGACCCAGTTGTCGCTATGGGGGGGGGGTCTCCACGTTCTGATTTAGAGAAGGAGTAAAAAAAAAAGTCCCATTTTGTGTTTCCCAATACAGTTTATCAGATACTCTCTAATGCCACTTTATTGGGTCACTGATTAAGTAAATATTTAGTTTTCTTTTGGTTATTGGAATATGAGTTAGTCTTAAGCCTCCAGGAAACTTCAACAAGAGTCAGGACCTTTGGATTCAAATTTTGGTAGTGGTGGTGTTTGCCATCGAGTTGATTCTGACTCATATCTGCTAAATACATTGGGCAAATCAATTAGACTCCCTGAGCCTCAGTTTCCTCAACTGTGAAGTGGGGATGATAATATCTACCTCACAGCTGGACAATGAATAAGGAAGACCCAAGAAGAATTGATGCCTTTGAATTATGGTGTTGGCAAAGAATATTGAATATACCATGGACTGCCAGAAGAACAAACAAATCTGTCTTGGAGGAAGTACAGCCAGAGTGGCCTTTGGAAGTGTGGATGGCAGGACTTTGTCTTGGGTACTTTGGACATGTTATCAGGAGGAACTAGTCCTTGGAAAAGAACATTATGCTTGGTAAGGCAGAGGGTCAGCGAAAAAGAGGAAGACCCCCAACGAGATGGATTGACACAGTGGCTGCAACAATGGGCTCAAACATAGCAATAATTGTGAGGATGGTGCAAGACCCAGCAGTGTTTTGTTCTATTGTACGTAGGGTTGCTGTGAGTTGAAACTGACTCGATGGCACCTAACAACAACAACCACACAGATAGATAACCACAGTAAAAGTTAAAAGAGATTCCATGCATTAAACAGCCAGGCCCATGATAGAAACTCAAAATACGTGATCTAAGAATTTTAGAAAACAAAGAACAACCTTTTCAAATAAAACTTAGTTGACAAGTTTAAAGGAAAAAGAAGTATAGTTTCTAATTTGGTAACATTTACAAAAGAAGTTCATTTGATTGCATGTTGTTTTTCTCCCCTTAACAGTAGCTACTCTTTATTGGTGCCCTGGTGGCGCACTGGTTAAGAGCTCTGCTGCTAACCAAAATGTCAGCAGATTGAATCCACCAGCCACTCCTTAGAAATCCTGTGGAACAGTTCTATTCTGTTTTATATGGTTGCTATGAGTTAGAATCCTTCTGACAGCTGTGGGTTTGATTTTTTTGGTTTATTCTTTGTTGAGAACTTACTCTGTGCTAAATACGTTACCAACATTACCTTATTTATTTATCACAAGAAACCTCTGAATTCAGTGTTATAAGCAGCCCCATCTTACAGATACGAAAATTGAAGCATACAGAAGTTAAATAAGTGACATGGCTGGGATTGGAGCCTGGGCGGGTCTAGCTCCAGAATTGGTACTTGTAACCACTAGAATTTTCCATGGATACAAAGGAAATTTGGCTCGGTCTCTCCCATCACATGATTGTACATACCCAGATGGCAGAGTCTGAATGAGTGAAAATTAACTTTCCCTGTAAGCATGGATCAGAATTCAGACCCAAGTTTGTAAGCTGCAAAACCTGCAATCTGAGATGCAAAGGTATTTTTCCTCTTGTCCTGGGTTCTTTGTAACTTCTCTGCACTGGTGGATGTGTTCCAAATTCTGGCACTGAAGTCAGTAAGAGAACAATGAGATGGAGCACTTAACACTCAGGCCTGCTGGATATGAAGGGACACTCACACCCTGTCAGGACCCTGTGGTTCATTTATTCATCTCAGTTGGCTACATGAGTGGTAACAAAAGTGGTCAGGGGCCTGGTTTCAGTTGGAGAGCATGGGGGCTGTTATCTTTCTAGGTTTTCCCTCTCCTGAGTGTGATACCTGTTCAAGGGAAAATTTCTGTTGAATAAGCAAGCTGTGTTTCAAGGCAGCCATCCAGCCTAGGAACAGTCAATCTATTCAGAATCTGGCCTCTTGACAATGGGGGACCCTAGGATTATTGCCTTTACAATATGCTCTAACTCCTTCCTCACAAAGCCAGGTAGGTTCCCATGAAAAGAAATCATGGTGTTGGTATTGGGTGTCTTTTCTAGTAGCAGTTTTTCTGGTCCTGGCTAAAGGAACTTGGTGGTAAGATCTACACACACTGAAGAGATCTTGGGGACAGGGTGGGGGCAGGGAGGAAGGTACAACACGACTGAGGGGCTGGACACAGAGCCCCCATGGGTACTGCACAACTATCACAATAATACCCAGGAGGCCTGGAATGGAAGGATCTGGAACGTGAGGGGAAAACTGTCGTGTGTGTGTGTGTCTGTCTGTCTGTCTGTGTGTGTGTCTGTGTATGTGTATGTGTGGTGATATGGAGATATGCAATCATCAAACTCTGGAGCCCAGACCTCAGAGTTCATCTAATGAGGGGTTTAAGCCTCTTCCAGGGATCACCTCATATGCATATGAAAACAGGACAATGAAAAAGGAAGACCAAAGAAGAACTGATGCATTTCAATTGTGGTGTTGGTGAAGAATATGGAAATATACCATGGACTTCCAGAAGAACAAGCAAATCAGTCTTGGAGGAAGTACATCCAGAATGCTCTTTAGAAGTGAGGATGGCGAGACTTCATCTCACTTGCTTTGAACACATCAACGCGGAGAACCAATTGTTGAAGAAAGACATATTCAATAAAATAGACAGTCAGAAAAGAAGAGGGAGACCCTAAAAGAGATGGGTTGACACAGTGGCTGCATAATGGGCTCAAACATCAAAATGAGTGTGAGGATGACACAGGACCAGGCAATGTTTTTTTCTGTTATGCATGAGGTTGCCAGGAGTCACAGCTGACTTGATGACACCTAATGCCCACAAGTGTAGTCTCTCTCTTTTTTTTCTTTTTAAGTTCTGACTTTTCAGTGTCTTAAGATCCAAGTTCACTACATTAGTAATTGAGGAGAATGCCTATATCAATTAATTCATGTTCACTCATTTATTAAAAATTATTTATCAAGTGCTTCTTATGAGAAAGGCAATGTGCTAGATATTGCAGGGCAGGGCCGGGCCACCCTGTACAGCTTGTACAGCTGTCCATGGCAACCATAATATAAATAAACATATAAACAAGGTAAAGCTCCTGCCCTCAAGAAATGTAGAGTCTGGGACCTAGAGAGGAGTGAAGTGGCAGCTAGGAAGAGTGAAAGATTCCTTTCTGCTGAGGGATATGACATTGGAATTGTGTGTTAAGATGGATATAGGATTGGGACACGTGGAAATGTGGGTGAAAAAGAAGACCTTTGAAAGAGAGAACAAGTTGTAAAGGTTTAGAAACTGGCTGCCTGTGTATCAAGAACAATGAGAAATATAATATGAGGCAAAGAGTATTTGAAAAAAATTAGTAAGAAAGAAGGTTAAAGACAGATTGAGACTTGGAGTTCCAAGTTAAGGAGTTTGCATTTTTCTCTTTGGGATGTGGTGCAGGTGGGTGATGTGATCAGAGTGTTTTTCAGGTAAATTAATCTAGAAGAAACATCAGTAAGGAAAGAGACCAGGGTCAGGGAGATTGGGTAAAAGTGTATCATTTAACTGTTTTTATGTTCTTATTAAAGCTTTCAATTTTGTGTATTTTTACATAGCACTGGTCCTTTTTTTAAGCAAACTGTTCAGAGTGAGCTACATTTGCTATTAAGCAATTAAATGTACGAATTTAAATAGGAGCATGTTTTTGTGATTTGACTCAATCCCTAATGAGTGAATTTATAAATAACTGACATTTCTTTTCATGTCCTAGCACTTAAAAAAAATAAACAATTATAAATAAGTAGCATTTCACAGTATTTAAGGAGTTCCTAGCAATGCTGTCATAGGCCATTTGATTAAATGGTAATGTTCTTGTGCTGTTGCTGCTGTTGGCTTCTGTCGAGTCATTCCCAACTCATAGTGACTCATATGAAGAGTAGAACTGTCCATAGGGTTTTCTGGGCTGTAATCTTTACAGAAGCAGATCATAAGGTCCTCAGAGCCACTGGATGGATTTGAACTGCTAATCTTGTAGTTAGCAGCTGAGCACTTAACCATTGCACTGTTCTTGTGCTACTCCTTAGCTATTGCCACCTCTTTAGGCAGAGTAGGGGACTGGCAGTGGTGGGAGCTTCTTCCAACCTTGTAACACTTTCTTTCATGTGGTCAGTGTTCCACTAATGGGACACTACTAGACTCTTGTCCCATTTCTTACTTCTTCTTATGGAAGTATAGTAAATAGTCTGATTGGTGAGTTTAGGGGAGGAACTGGGTATGCACAGCCCAGCCATTCTCTCTGGGGCACTAGCTGCCTGAAGGAAGCATGTGCTCTGCTCTGTGCCTCCATGTCATAAGTTTCCCAGAGCAAGCCTGCACATATGGAGACCTATGTTATCCAGGCTGCTTATTATAAAAAAAATTCCAGAGTTCTGTAATAGGAAGCCTGTTTGCTTAGTGTTTCAGATAGAATTCTCAAATATAACAATTGTTGTTTTAGGTATCGTCAAGTCAGTTCTGACTCATTGCAACCCATGTACAACAGAACAAAACACTGCCTAGTCCTGAGCCATCCTCACAATTATTGTTTTCCTTGAGCCCATTGTTGCATCCATTGTGTCAATCTATCTTGTTAAGGGGCTTCTTTTTTGCTGGCCCTCTACTTTACCAAGTGTGATGTCCTTCTCCAGGGACTGATCCCTCCTGATAACATGTCCAAAGTATGTGAGACATAGTCTAGCCATCCTTGCTTCTAAGGAACATTCTGGCTGTACTTCTTCCAAGACAGATTTGTTCATTCTTTTGGCAGTCCATGGCATATTCAATATTCTTTGCCAACACCACAATTCAATGGCATTGATTCTTTGGTCTTCCTTATTCATTGCCCAGCTTTCGCAAGCATATGAAGTGATTGAAAACACCCTCTTAGTCTTCAAGGTGACATCTTTGCTTTTCAACACTTTAAAGAGATCTTTTGCAGCAGATTTGCCCAATGCAATGTGTCTTTTGATTTCTTGACTGCTGCTTCCGTGGGTGTTGATTGTGAATCCAAGTAAAATGAAATCCTTGACAACTTCGATCTTTTCTCCATTTATCATGATGTTGTTTACTGGTCCAGTTGTGAAGATTTTTGTTTTCTTTATGGTATAATCCATATTAAAGGCTGTAGTCTTTGATCTTCATCAGTAAGTGCTTCAAGTCCTCTTCACTTTCAGCAAGCAAGGTTGTGGTCATCTATATAATGCAGGTTGCTAATAAGTCTTCCTCCAACTCTGATGCCCTGTTCTTCATATAGTTCAGCTTCTTGGATTATTTGCTTCTCTTTTCTGCCTTCCCCACTGTTATGGATTGAATTTTGTCCCCCCAAAAAATGTGTGTTGGAATCTTAACCCCTATACTTGTGGATGTAATCCTATTTGGAAAAAGGCTTTTTGTTATATTAATGAGTTCATATCAATATAGGATGTGTCCTAAACCTAACTGCTTCTGAGTTATAAAAAGAGCAGAGTAGACACTGAGGAAATACTCCAGTTGGAAGACAGATGCCATGTGAGGATCATCTATAAGGCAAGGGAACAAGACTACCTACAAGAAAAGAATAGACTCAGCTGAGACCCTATTTGGACTTTTAATCTCCAGAACTGTGAGAAAGTAAATTTCTGCTCTGTAAAGCCACCTGCTTGTGGTGTTTGTGCTACAGCAGTGCTAGGAAACTAAGACATCCACTTATTTATTTGTTGTCTCAGAACCTGAGCATCAGAAGAAGTATGTTCTCTAGTGGGACCCTGTAACTGTAGCAACATTGTGAGTAGGGAAGAGGTGTTAAAGGGTATTATCATAGGAAGCAATATGGTATTGAAGAGAAAATATTGAAATTATCAAGGGTTTCACTTTACTTGGATCCACAATCAATGCCCATGGAAGCAGCAGTCAAGAAATCAAGTGAGGAGGCAGAGCCAAGAAGGAGGAATAGACAGATGCTTCTGGCGAGCCCTCTGAAAAACAAAGACCCAAAAAAACAAGTGAAATGAGCATATTTATGACAAGGTAGGAGCTCTGAACATCAAAGGCAAGCTTGAAAAATGAACTGAGGGGCGGGGGAGGAAGAGGTGGTTCAGAAGCAGAAAGGAGTTACTGGATCTGAACTGCAGGGAGCTCTCAGGCACCATTCCCAGAGCTGTGATGGCGGGCTGGTACTAGCATTCAGCTGCAGTTTCCTCACAGAGAAGCAGCCAGCCACACAGTCTACTCACACCTCTGGAACCAGAGAATAAGGGCGCTCTCAGCAAAAGCTAAGTACTTGGGTGTATTTTACCACGCCCCCTCCTTCAAGCCAGCTTCAGTGGCTGTTGATTTCCCTGGGCCTGAGATAGGCCCTGTTGAGCACCTAGAGCCATCCTCCCAGCCTTGGAGAAGGAATAAATTTGCAATTTGGCGCAAAAGATAATTTGCCAGCTCCACTAACTGGGGGAGCTCAGGACAGAAGCGGTTCCTGTTGAGGCATAAACTGTCCATGGACTTTGAGTACCTTTCCGCTCTGCATGGACCTGTGCAGGCCTATTTCAGGAGAATAGGCCCTTCTTGGCAGACTCCAACCTTTTTAGCTGTGCGGTGGAGAGGTGGGTGTTTGATGTTTGACATTGCTTTACGTATTAAACAGGGTCCTCACCTACCCACATTGGGGGCCTAAGGACTGCTAGTTCCACTCATGTCACCCAGCCACCTGTGACAGAGGTCCAAGGATAACTGGTACTTCCCAGTCCTTACAATCAAAAACATTGGGTGCCCATGGTCTGTCTGCAGAACCCACCAACCTGTACATTCTAGGGAACAGGGACACTCTTTCCTCAGAGACATGTGGGGGACAATTCTCACCCCACTGCCTTGTTCAGACTGTGACCCCCTACTGCCACCAGATACTGGTACCTATACCAATCACTCCTGCCCCTTTAAGACTGTAGGACAGAGCCTGTACCACATGCTTGATGATCAGCTACCTGGACACCTAAGCTGAATTCATATAAGGAAAGTGAATGGACTCCTAGACTGATATACCTGACAACAGCTGTAGCCATCTGGGGACAAGATGTCAGAGCTCCAAAGGTGAAAATAATCAAGCTACCTCACTCAAGCAAGCCATGTGGGCATATCAAAACAAAACAAAGCAAGAAGCTACAACACAGTAAACAAACATAAAATAAACTAATACAATAACTTATAGATGGCTCAGAGACAAGAGTCAATATCAAGTCACATAAAGAAACAGGCCATGATTGCCTCAACAAGCTCTCAAAACAAAGAATCCAGTGATCTTCTAGATGAACGTGCCTTTCTGGAATTACCAGAGGCAGAATATAAAAGATTAATATACAGAACACTTCAAGACATCAGGAAGGAAATGGGGCAATACGCAGAACAAGCCTAGGAACACAAAGATAAAGCAGTTGAAGAAATTAAAAAGATTATTCAAGAACATAATAAAAAATTTAATAAGCTGGAAAAATCCATAGACAGATAGCAATCAGAAATTCAGAAGATTAACAATGAAATTATAGAAGTAGATAACTCAATAGAAAGTCAGAGAAGCAGATTTGAGCAAGTGGAAGGCAGAATTTCTGAACTCGAAGGTAAAGCACTTGTCGGTAATACATTTGAAGAAAAATCAGATAAAAGAATTTTAAAAAATGAAGAAACCTTAAGAATCACGACGACTCTATCAAGAAAAGTAACCTAAGAGTGATTGGAGTACCAGAACAGGGAGGGATAACAGAAAATACAGAGAGAATTGTTGAATGTTTGTTGGCAGAAAACTTCCCTGATATTGTGAAAGATGAGAAGATACCTATCCAAGATGCTCATCCAACTCCACATATGGTAGATGTTAAAAGAAAATCATCAAGACATATCATAATCAAACTTGCCAAAACCAAGATAAAGAGAGAATTTTAAGAGAAGCTAGGGATAAATGAAAAGTCACCTACAAAGGAGAACCAATAAGAAAAAGCTCAGACTACTCGGCAGAAACAATGCAGGCAAGGAGGCCACGGGATGACTTATATAAAAAACTGAAGGAAAAAAATTGTCATCCAAGAATCATATATCCAACAAAACTGTCTCTCAACTATGAAGGTGAAATTCAGACATTTCCAGAAAAACAGAAGTTTAGGGAATTCATAAAAACCCAACTAAAACTACAAGAAATACTAAAGGGAGTTCTTTGGTTAGAAAATCAGTAATATCAGGTATTGACCCAAAACTAGAACACTGGGCAGAGCAATCAGAAGTCAACCCAGACAGCGAAATCAAAAAAATAAATCAAGATTAAAAAAACGCTCAAAACAAGGTAACAACAGAGTTACTATGTAAAAGAAGACAACATTAAAACAATAAAGAGGAACTAAGAAATGTAGTCATAGATCTTCCATATGAAGAGGAAGGTAAGGCGATACAAAGAAATAAAAGTTAGTTTTAAATTTAGAAAAATAGGGGTAAATGATAAGGTAACCACAAAGGAGACAAACTACGCTACCCATCAAAATAAAATACAAGAAAAAAATAGAGACTCAGCAGAAACAAAATCAACAACAATGAATATGAGGAAAGGACAATGTATAAAGATCATCTACTCAGCACATAAAATTAAGTGGGAAAAAGAAACTGTCAACAACACACACAAAAAAGACATCAAAATGACAGCACTAAATTCATACCTATCCATAATTATGCTGAATGTAAATGGACTAAATGCACCAATAAAGAGACAGAGTGGCAGAATGGATTAAAAAACACGATCCATCTATATGCTGCCTACAAGAAACACACCTTAGACTGAGAGACACAAACAAACTAAAACTCAAAGGATGGAAAAAATATATCAAGCAAAAAACAATCCAAAAAGAACAGGAGTGGCAATATTAATTTCTGACAAAATAGACTTTAAAGTTAAATCCATCAGAAAGGATAAGGAAGGACACTATATAATAATTCAAGGGACAATATACCAAGAAGATATAATCGTATTAAATAATTATGCATCCAATGACAGGGCTTCAAGATTCATAAAACAAACTATAACACTGTTGAAAAGCAAGATAGACAGCTCCACAATAATAGTAGGAGACTTCAACACACCACTTTTGGTGAAGGACAGGACATCCAGAAAGAAGCTCAGTAAAGACATGGAAGATCTGAATGCCACAATCAACCAAGTTGACCTCATACACATGTACAGAACACTCCACCCAACAGCAACCAAGTATACTTTCTTTTCTAGTGCATATGGAACATTCTCTAGAATAGACCACGTATTAGATCATAAAGCAAGCCTTAGCAGAATTCAAAACATTGAAATATTACAAAGCACCTTCTCTGACCATAAGGCCATAAAAGTGGAAATCAATTACAGAAAAAGCAGGGAAAAGAAACCAAACACTTGGAAACTGAACAATACCTTGCTCAAAAAAGACTGGATTATAGAAGACATTAAGGATGGAATAAAGAAATTCAGAGAATCCAATGAGAATGAAAACACTGCCTATCAGAACCTTTGGGACACAGTAAAAGCAGTGCTCGGAGGTCAATTTATATCAATAAATGCACACATACAAAAAGAAGAAAGGGCCAAAATCAAAGAATTATCCCTACAACTTGAACAAATAGGAAGAAAACAACAAAAGAAACCCTCAGGCACTGGAAGAAAACATAATAAAAATTAGAGCAGAAGTAAATGAAATAGAAAACAGAAAAACAATTGAAGGAATTAACAAGACCAAAAGCTGACTCTTTGAAAAATTAACAAAATTGATAAACCATTGGCCAAACTGACAAAAGAAAAACAGGAGAGGAAGCAAATAACCTGAATAAGAAATGAGATGGGCGGTATTACAACAGATCCAATTGAAATTAAAAGAATCATATCAGATTACTATGAAAAATTGTACTCTAACAAATTTAAAAACCTAGAAGAAATGGATGAACTCCTAGAAACACACTACCTTCCTAAACTAACACAAACAGAGGTAGAACAACTAAATAGACCCGTAACAAAAGAAGAGATTGAAAAGGTAATCAAAAAACTCCCAACAACAACAACAAAAAGCCCTGGCCCAGAGGGCTCCACTGCAGAGTTCTACCAAACTTTCAGAGAAGAGTTAACACCACTACTACTAAAGGTATTTCAGAGCATAGAAAAGGACGGAATACGCCCAACCTCATTCTATGAAGCCACCATATCCCTGATACCAGAACCAGGTAACGACACCATAAAAAAAAAAAAAAAAAGAAAATTACAGACCTATATCCCTCATGAACTTAGATGCAAAAATCCTCAACAAAATTCTAGCCAATAGGATTCAACAACATATCAAAAAAATGATTCACCATAACCAAGTGGAATGCATACCAGGTATGCAGGGATGGTTCAACATTAGAAAAACAATCAACGTAAGCCATCATATAAATAAAACAAAAGACAAGAACCACGTGATCTTATCAATTGATGCAGAAAAGGCATTTGATAAAGTCCATCACCCATTCATGGTAAAAACTCTCAGCAAAATAGGAATAGAAGGAAAATCCTCAACATAACAAAGGGCATTTATACAAAGCCAACAGCCAACATCATCCTAAACAGAGAGAGACTGAAACCATTCCCCTTGCGATCGGGAACCAGACAAAGATGCCCTTTATCACCGCTCTTATTCAACATTGTGCTGGAGGTCCTAGCCAGAGCAATTAGGCAAGATAAAGAAATAAAGGGCATCCAGAGTGGCAAGGAAGAGGTAAAAAGTATCTCTATTTGCAGATGACATGATCTTATACACAGAAAACCCTAAGGAATCCTCAAGAAAACTACTAAAACTAATAGAAGGGTTCAGCAGAGTATCGGGATAAACACAAAAATCAGTTGGATTCCCTTACACCAACAAAAAGAACATAGAAGAGGAAATCACCAAATCAATACCATTTATAGTAGCCCCCAAGAAGATAAAATACTTAGGACTAAATCTTACCGGAGACGTACAAGACTTACACAAAGAAAACTACAATACACTTCTGCAAGAAACCAAAAGGGACTTATATAAGTGGAAAAACATACCTTGCTCATGGGTAGGAAGACTTAACATTATAAAAATGTCTTTTCTACCAAAATTGATCTACAGATTTAATGCAATTCTTATCCAAATTTCAACAACATTTTTTAATGAGATGGAGAAACAAATCACCAACTTCATCTGAAAGGGAAAGAGCCCCCGGATAAGTAAAGCATTACTGAAAAAGAAGAACAAAGTGGGAGGCCTTACTCTACCTGATTTTAGAACCTATTATACTGCCACAGTAGTCAAAACAGCCTGGTACTGGTACAACAACAGATACACAGACCGACGGAACAGAATTGAGAATCCAGACATAAATCCATCCACATACAAGCAGATGATATTTGACAAAGGCCCCAAAACAGTTCAATACGGAAAAGACAGTCTTTTTCACAAACAGTGCTGGCATAACTGGATATCCATTTGCAAAAAAAAAATGAAACAAGACCCGTACCTCACACCATGCACAAAAACTAACTCAAAATGGATCAAGGACCTAAATATAAAAACTAAAACGATGAAGATCATGGAAGAAAAAATAGCAACAACATTAGGAGACCTAATACATGGCATAAACAGTGTACAAAATATTACTAACAATGCAGAAGAAAAACTAGACAACTGGGAGCTCCTAAAAATGAAACACCTGTGCTCATCTAAAGACTTCACCAAAAGAGTAAAAAGATTACCTGCAGACTGGGAAAAAGTTTTTAGCTATGGCATTTCTGACCAGCACCTGATCTTTAAAATCTACACAATTCTGCAAAAACTCAACTACAAAAAGACAAATAACCCAATTAAAAAATGGGCAAAAGATATGAACACACCCTTTACTAAAGAAGACATTCAGGTAGCTAACAGATACATGAGGAAATGCTCAGGATCATTAGCCATTAGAGAAATGCAAATGAAAACTACAATGAGATTTCATCTCACTCCAACAAGGCTGGCATTAATCCAAAAAACACAAAATAATAAATGTTGGAGAGGCTGTGGAAAGATTGGAACACTTATACACTGCTGGTGGGAATGTCAAATGGTACAACCAGTTTGGAAATCGATTTGGCGCTTCCTTAAAAAGTTAGAAATACAACTACCATACAATCCAACAATCCCATTCCTTGGAATATATCCTAGAGAAATAAGAGCTTTACACGAATAGATCTATGCACATCCATGTTCACTGCAGCACTGTTTACAGTAGCAAAAAGTTGGAAGCAACCAAGGTGCCCATCAACAGATGAATGGAATACTATGCATTGATAAAGAACAGTGATGAATCTGTGAAACATTTCATAACATGGAGGAATCTGGAAGGCATTATGCTGAGTGAAATTAGTCAGTTGCAAAAGGACAAATATTATATAAGACGACTATTAAAAGAACTCAAGAAATAGTTTAAGCAGAGAAGAAAATATTCTTTGATGGTTACAAGAGGGGGGAAGGAGGTAGGCTGGGAGAGGGGTATTCACTAATTAGATAGTAGATAAGAATTACTTTAGGTGACGGGAAAGACAACACACAATACAGGAGAGATCAGCACAACTGGACCAAACCAAAAGCAAAGAAGTTTCCAGAATAAACTGAATGATTTGGAGGCCAGCATGTCAGGGGCAGGGGTTTGGGGACCATGGTTTCAGGGGACATCTAAGTCAATTGGCATAATAAAATCTATTAAGAAAACATTCTGCATTCCACTTTGGAGAGTGGCGTCTGGGGTCTTAGATGCTAGCAAGTGGCCATCTAAGATGCATCAATTGGTCTCAACCCACCTGGATCAAAGGAGAATGAAGGACACAAGGTAATTATGAGCTCAAGAGACAGAAAGGACCACATAAACCAGAGACTACATCAGCCTGAGACCAGAGGAACTAGATGGTGCCTGGTTACAACTGATGACTGCCCTGACAGGGAACACAACAGAGCAGGAGAGCAGTGGGATAAAAAAATGCAGACCTCAAATTCTCATAAAAAGACCAGACTTAATGGTCGGACTGAGACTAGAAGGACCCCAGTGGTCATGGCTCCCAGGCCTTCTGTCAGCCCAGAACAGGAACCATTCCCAAAGCCAACTCTTCAGACAGGGATTGGACAGGACAATGTGTTAGAGAGGGATGCTGGTGAGGAGTGAGCTTCTTGGATCAGGTGGACACTTGAGACTATGTCGGCATCTCTTGCCTGGAGGGGAGATGAGAGGGTAGAGGGGGTTAGAAGCTGGCAAAATGGACTTGAAAAGAGAGTGCAGGGAGGGAGCAGGCTGTCTCATTAGAGGGAGAGCAATAGGGAGTAGCAACGTGTATATAAGTTTTTGTGTGAGAGACTGACTTGATTTGTAAACTTTCCCTTAAAGCACAATAAAAAAAAAAAAATTAATCAAATGACATAGTGCACTGGCAGATCTGCTGCAAAAGACCTCTTTAAAGCATTAAAAATCAAGGATGTCAGTTTGAGGACTAAGGTGAGCCTGGATCCAAGCCTTGGTATTTTCAGTCACCTCGCATGCATGTAAAACCTGAACAATGAATAAAGAAGACCCAAGAAGAGTTGATGACTTTGAATTATGGTGTTGGCAAAGAACATTGAATATCCATGGACTGCCAGAAGAACGAACAAATCTGTCTTGGAAGAGGTACAACCAGGATGCTCCTTAGAAGCAAGGATCGTGAAACAACATCTCATATGCTTTTGGCATGTTATGGAGAAGGACATCATGCTAGGTAAAGAGAGTCAGTGAAACAGACGAAGACCTTCAACAAGATGGATTGACACAGTAGCTGCAACAGTGGGCTTAAGTTTAACAATGATTGTGAGGATGGTGCAGGACTGGGCAATGTTCCATTTTGTTCGTAGGGTTGCTGAGTTGGAACCGACTTGACAACACTTAACAACAACAACTTGATGGTATTCATATTTTGTACAAAGGGAAATCTGTTTTTGGTTACAACTCCAAGAAAAAAGGTACTCTTTGGGCCAGATAGTGTCTAAAATGCACATCTCAATCCAATATCCTCATGGAATATACCAGTTCCATGGGAGTAAATACAGTCATCAAAGTGAATTCAGAAGAGAGTACATCTAGGAAAGAGAGAAAACTACAGTCTCACACAGCCACTCTCCTTAATAGGCGAAGCTGGAAGCTGGCATTTTGCAGAGGAAAGCAATATCTTCTCTAGGAATCAATTTATAGCAAAAATGCTACTCCTAGCAATCAATGCATAAGCAAAGATGAAAATCCTTTCAGTAATTAGTATTAATGGCTGTGGTAGGCTGAATATGCCCCTCCCAAAGATGTCTACATCCTAATTCCTGAAGCCTGTGAATATTTTACCATACATGGATAAAGAGGCTTTGCAGATGTGATTAAGTTAAAGATCATGATAGAAATTTTTCTGGGTTATCCAGGTGGATTTCTTTCAATGGGCACAGATTGTGAAGATATTTGTGTTTCATCTGAATGCCCATCAAAGGGCATCCACTAACAAGGGAATGCTTAATAAAGAAGTGGATAAAACAATGTACTCTGTGGACCCACAAAAGTCCTTACAAGATGGATACAGGCGGGTCAGAATCAGAGAAAGATGTTATGACAAAAGCAGAAGTCGGAGAGTCAGAGAGAGATTTGAAGATGCTACACTGTTGACTTTGAAGATGGAGGAAGGGGCCAGGAACCGAGGAATGTCGGTGACCTATAAAAGGTGGAAAATGTGAGAAACAAATTCTCTTCTAACCAAAACTCCGGAGCTGTCAAGTTGATTCTGACTTTTTTTTTTTTTATAGGACAGAGTAGAACTGCCCCATAGGGTTTCCAAGGAGCAGCTGGTAGATTTGAGCTGCTGACCTTTTGGTTAGCAACTGAACATTTAACCAGGGCCCTAAAGTTCTGTCTCCTCTTGGAGGCTCCAGGGGGGAGAAATTCTCTCCTAGAGGCTCTAAAAGGAGCCAACTCTGTTGACACCTTAGCATTAGTCCAGTAAGACTGATTTTGGACTCTTGACCTGCAGAACTGTAAGGTAATGAATTTGTGAGGTTTTTTTTTTGGACCACTAAGTCTGTGGTGGAGCCCTGGTGGTGTAGTGGTTAAGAGCTATGGCTGCTAACCAAAATGTCGGCAGTTCAAATCCACCAGCTGCTCCTTGGAAACCCTATGGGGCAGTTCTACTCTGTCCTATAGGGTCGCTATGAGTTAGAATTAACAACAACAGGTTTTTTGGTTTTTAACTCTGTGGTAGTTTGTTACAGCAGGAATAGGGAACTAGTAAAAAAAACTCTGAAACAAGAAGCAAACATTCTAGCAAGAACACCTAGAAGAAGAGTTCCAATTCTGGAGAACTAACCCTTTAGCCACACTAACTAAGACTTCTCACCAGCTGCTTAACTGGAAGAAACTGGACACAGATATGAGACATTCATAGTACATAAGTTTATATAGTTCATTGCATAGGAATTCTTGGTATTGATTTTGAGCTTAGACATTCTCAGCAATTCCTTCTGTTCTCCAGAATTCCCAGCTAAATAATCTTGTAGGCCCAATCACTTTCCTGTTTAAAATCCTCCATGGCTCCCCATTACCCACAAGCGATAATCCACTTTTCTTATACTAAGATAGTGGTGACAAAAAATCTCCCTAGTGAGAAGAACTTTGAGCAGCATGTTTGGGTGACTACAATGACTGGAATGAGAAGTGGCCAACATATGGATCTATATTGATTCATGGACAGTTGCTAAGGGACTGGCAGGATGGTCAGGGGGTTAGAAGGAACAGGATTAGAATATTAGTGACAAGGAAACCTGGAGAAGAAATATGCGGATGGACTTCTCCGAATGAACACTGATTGTGAAAATATTTATGTTCATCTGAATGCCTATCAAAGGGCATCCACCGTCAAGGAAATACTTAATAAGCAAGTGGACAAAATGATGCACTCTGTGGATGTCAATTAGACTGTCTCTCCAGACACTCCAGTGCTTTTTTATAGGACCCATGAACAAAGTGATCATGGTGGCAGAGATGGAGGCTTAATTACATAGACCTCCCCTTATCAAGGCTGACCTAGCTAATGCTATTGCTGAGTCAATTTGCCTTCATCAGAGATCAACATTAAATCCCTAATATAGTACCATTCCCAGGGAACCAGTGATCTACTTGACAGCATGTTGACTCAGTTGAGGCTTGTCCATCACAGAGGGGGCAGAAATTTAACTTCATTCAAATAGACATATACCAGGTATGGATTTTCCTTCCATGTCATAATGCTTCTGCCAGTACTGTCATAGCATTTCACATAACTTTGTGTCTAATCAAGGACCTCATGTCACAGCAGAAATTGTGTAGCTATGGACTCATGCCCATGAAATTAACTGGTCTTATCACATGCCCCCATCACCAGGAAGCAGCTGGCCAAATTGAAAGGTTGTTAGCTTACTAAAGACATAGTTATGGTACAGCACCATTTGCAAGACAATACCCCAAAAGGATGGGTTTCTGTTTTACATGATGCAGTATATGCTTTGAATCAGAAAACATTATACGGTGCTACCTTTCTTTTTTTTTTTTTTTTATCTTCCCCAGAGTCAGCATACATAGGTCTGGTAATCAAGGGGTGGAAGATAGAGTGGGTCCTCTCACTACGTTATTGTCAGTTTCTGTGGAGTTGGTTCTGACTCATGGTGACCCTATGTACAACAGAAAGGAATACTGCATTGTCCTGCACCATCCTCACTACAGCACCTAATAACCTACTTGCAGAATTTTTGCTTCTTAGCCTGAGAACTTTGAGTTCTTCTTCATGGGAACTCAAAGTCCCCAAGGAAGGAATACTTCCACCAGGGGAAATAAAAATGGTTCCACTGAATTGGAAGATGAAACTGACATTGGGCCATTTTAAGGTCCTGTGCCACCGAACAAACAGCCAAAAAGTTGGTGTGGGGGAGGGGAGATTAATCTACTAAACTAGAGTAATTAATTCAAATTACCAAAGAGAAATTGGGCTGCATCTACACAATGGAGTCATGCAGGACTGTGTGGAATCTCGGGAATTCTCTTGGATGCCACTTAGTACTTTTGTGCCCAATAGTAAAGGTTAATAGAAAACAACAACAGCCCAAAAAAGGCAAGATGATTAAAGACTCAGTCACTTTGGAAATTAATATTTGAGTTATTCTACCAGGCGAAGAGCCTAGAATTATAGAACAGGTAGTAGAAGAAAAAATCATAGACATCAACCACAACCTCTTGACACATTGTAAAAATGAAGGATCTAGTAGTAGACTTGCATGTTTTCTCTTTGCTTGATTTATACGTAGTTAATCATATATGCTAATAATTTTGTTTTTCTTTCTTCTTTTTCCATTTTTATTTTATATAGAATTTGTTTAATGTTAACCTTAAAAATTAGCCCTAAAGTAACAGAATATTCAATGGGACCAGGAATGAATTTGACTAACAAGACTGTGTATCTTCTCATTATGGGGAAGGGTAAGAATTTCTTCACTTGTAGGAAAGATAGCTATATCTTGTTATGTATTGTTATGGAGTCATTTTTTTGTTTTAAGAGTGTTACAATATGTGTAGAAAGGTACATATGAAAGCTGAGTTGCTAAAGGATAGACTATGCCTAGTTATCAATTTTTGCCTCTCAGCCCCAAATTTACTTCTCAGTTAAGTGCTCTGTGATAATGGATTGGATTACCTACACATCTCTCCTTTACAGAAAGCACGATGTTAACTTTTTCTATCAGGGAGTACCAGAGGGACATTGCGGGGTTGGGGGAGCTTCTCTTCTTGTTCTCGTGTGCTGAGTTTTACTTTTACTTGTTCCTGCTGCATGGTCGGTTAGTCAAAGACATGGATTAAGTGGCGCATCTGGTAGTGCTCTGCCCCAACTGTGTGTCCAGAACATGCAGTCCCTCAGCAACCTCTCAGCCCCAGCCAGGGTCCAATGAGCTCCTTTCCACAGCCCTCCCAGCCCAGCCACAAATTCCAGGCCTTGTGTCTGCAGCAGTACCCTGTCACTCTGTGTGCTCACTACCAGCACTGGCTCATCTGCACCTTGAAGGTTGTTTTCTGCTTGCCTGGTAACTTTGTTCCAGTTCTGGCCCAGGCAATTTAGTGACCTATTCACTACGCTGCAACTACACCTTCTCCAACGAGGTCTGAATGCCAGGCTTGGAGGGGAGGGTCTCTTTCAATTTTGTCCTTCCTTGGGTCCTCTCACTCAAGCCTAGGTTACCTTTTAGAGATTGCTTTTCATCTTTATAGTTACTCTTCTTTCATAGCTTAATAATTCTTTATATTAAACTTTCCCTGCTTGAATTACTGTGTGGTTTCTGTCTCTTGATTGGACTCAGATTGATTTAGGATGTAATACATGAAGCAGGCAAATAGTCCCAGATGGAAAGTTTGAAATGGAAGTAGAAATGATAAGCAAAGAAATTAACAAATATGTGGGTTAATCCACACGAGCATTGACTGACTAAGGTATAAAGACGCTGTTTAATCTGGGGGATAAAAACACAACAAAAATGCTGAGCAGCAATAAGTTTTAAGATAGGAGTGAGTGGTTAGAGTTAAAGCAGTCTAAGATCTTTGTATTGTTCAAGAGTAGGCTAGATAAATTCATTAACTTTATACTTTTAAAAGAAACATAGAAAAAAAAGTCAAAGAGAAAGCATGTAACAAAATGGAAGAAATAAATCTAAGTATTTCTAGAATCACAATAAATGTAATTACACCTAAAAATTTTTTTTTTTTTAATTTTTTAGTCAGAGAAATACTGTGCTGGAAGGTGCTAGCTTCTTGGAAATAGAGATGACATTTTATTCATCTCTGTATCTCCAGCCCCTTGAATAATGCCTACCACTCTGTGAGTATTCAATAAATAATTATTGGATTAATGAATACATTGATGTATGGAAAACTGATTGACGTATGTAGGTTAGAGATGCTTGAACTTGGTTATTGTATTAGTTTACGGTAGCTACTGTAACAAATGACCACAAACTGAGTGGCTTAAAACAACAGAAATGGATTTTCTCACAGTTCTGAAGGATGGAAGTTTGAAATTAAGGTGTTGGCAGGACCACATTTCCTCTAGAGGCTCTGGGTGTTGGGGAATCCATTTTCTTGCCTCTTTTGGCTTCTAGTGGTTACTGGGATTCTTTGGCTTGTGCCTGTATCACTCCAATCTCTGCCTCCAGATTCACACACCTTCTCCTCTGTATGTCTGTGTCATGGATTGAATTGTGTCCCCGAAAAATATCTATCAATTGGCTAGGTCATGATTCCCAGTATTGTATGATTATCTACCATTTTGTCATCTGACGTGATTTTCCTATGTGTTGTAAGTCCTATTACTATGATGTAATGAGATGGATTAGTGGCAGTTATATTGATGAGATTGACAAGATTAGATAATAAATTTCTCTTTGGTAAAGTCATCCACTTGTGCTATTTCTGTTACAGCAGCACTAGAAGACTAAGACAGAATTTGGTACCAGGAGTGGGGTGCTACTGTAACAGATACCTAAAATGTAGAAATGGCTTTGAAACTGTGAATGGTTAGAAGACACAGAAGGAAGTGAGGAGAACTGTTAACACTGGAGAAGGTGCAAATGGTGAAAAACAGCAGCAGAAGACTGGTGGCAGCAAAGGACTGGCAGCAACAGAGGACCAGATCCATGTGAGACCTTGTTGCAGCTGACCCATGGAGTGAGAGAGCTGAGTGGCTGTGCTCAGAAGCTTTCTGAAGGAGTAGAGTGCCTTCCAGCACTTATAAGTCGAGCTAAAGAGCTTTGGAACAGGTGCCCCAGTGGGGCAGACACAGGCGGAGAGGTCCAAGGGGCTGAGAGGTCAAGGAACCAGGAATCAGAAGCTAAAGAGACAAGAAACTCAGACAACCAAACTGCCTCAGTCTCAAAAGGTACGGCCATGACCTCTGGGGTCTCAAAGGGTAGAGCCATGGCCTCTGGTGTTTCTAAGGGTGCAGTCACCACTCAGATGGCCTAGAAGAATGGTGAGTCTAAAGCCAGGGGAGCAACGTTGCAGTCCCAGAGACCTGGAAGGTGGAGCTGAAGCCCAGGGCTGAGGGGCCTCCACTCAGAATCTGGAGAGTGTGGCCAATACCTGGAGTCTGGAGGGCAGGACTATGTGTAAATGGTCTCAGAGAACGGAGGGTTATTTTCAAGCCTTGAGGGCTAATGTAATGTGTTCTGCTAACTTGCTTGGTGCCTATTATGCCTTCTTTCCCTCCAATTTCTCCCATTTGTAATGGAAATATCTACCCTGTGGCTGTTGCACCATTGTACTTTGGAAGCAGATAACTTCTATTCTAGATTTCACAGATGAAGAAGAATTTTTGGATTTTGGACTTGGAGTTGATTTAAGATTTTTGCTATATATGATGGGATGAATATGTTTTATATGTGGCAAGGACATGAATTTTGGGGAGCCAAAGGGTGCAATTTCATGGTTTGAGTTGTGTCTCCCAGAAATATCTGTTAACTTGGCGAGGTCATGATTCCCAGTATTGTATGATTGTCTACCATTTTTTCATCTGATGTGATCTCCCTTTGTGTGTTGTAAATCCTATCACTGTGATGTAATGAGATGGATTAGTGACAGTTATATTGATGATATCTACAAGATTAATGTTTTAAGCCAATTTCTTTTGAGATAAAAACGAGAGAAGCGAGCAGAGAGACATGGGAACCTCAAACCACCAAGAAAGCAGTGCTGGGAGAAAAGCACGTCTTTTGGACTTCGAGTTCCAATCCAGAGAAGTGACTAGTACAGGGAAAGATTGATGCGAAGGACTTTCCGCCAGAGCGAACAGAGAGAGAAAGCCTTCCCCTGGAGCTGATGCCCTGAATTTGGACTTCTAGCCTACTAGACTGTGAGAAAATAAATTTCGCTTTGTTAAAGCCATTCACTTGCAGTTATTTCTGTTATAGCAGCATTAAATGACTAAGACAGTCTGTGTCTCTCTCTCTTCTGTCTGTCTCAAATCTCCCTCTGCCTTTTTCTTATAAGGAATCTTGTCAGGGATTTAGCGCCCATCCACATAATCAAGAATGATCACCTCATCTCACTATCTTTAACTTAATTATATCTTCAAAGACCCTTTTTCCAAATAAGATAACTTTTACAGGGTTGTGGAAATTAGTATGTAGACTTATCTTCTGGGAGACCACCATTAAACCCACTACAGTCTACACTCTGGGTCCACAAAATTCACGTCCATTTCACATGCAAATTACATTCACCCCATCCAATATCCCTGAAAGTTTCAACACATTACAACATTAACTCAGGTCCAAAATATCATTTAAATATCATCAGTTCAAAATTCCCAATTCTTATCATTGAAATTATCTAAATCAAGTATGCATGAGACTCTAGATATGATCCATCCTGAGGCAAAATCTATCTATGGACCTGTGAAACTAGACAACAAGTTATCCACTTCTAAGATAAAATGGTATAAGCATGTTGTTGTTGTTAGGTGCCACAGAGTTGGTTCTGACTCATGGCAACCCTATGCACAACAGAACAAAACACTGTCTGACCCTGCACCATCCTCACAATTGTTGCTATGCTTCAGTCCATTGTTGCAGCCACTGTGTCAATCCAGCTCGTGGAGGGTCTTTCCTGAATAATCTCATCTCTATTCCTCACTTTCACTGACATGGTTGAGTGGATTCATGGGTCACATACCAATTTCTTCAGCAAAAGGTTTTCCAACTACACCCTTAGACTTCTCCCAGAGCATGCTTTCCCAAAAGTGAATTTCCTAATTTTAGCTCCCTTTGTGGATAGGCCACCAAAACCCAAACTAAACCCAGTGCCGTTGAGTCAATTCCAACTCATAGCGATCCTATAGGACAGAGTAGAACTGCCCCATAGAGTTTCCAAGGAGTGCCTGGCAGATTCGAACTGCCGACCCTTTGGTTAGCAGCCGTAGCACTTGACCACTACACCACCAGGGTTTCCTGGATAGGCCAAGAACATCCCAAATCAAAGTGCAGATTCGTTTTTGTATAAAGATTCCTTCCTCAATGTATCTCTTACTGCCTGCATTTTACTATAAGCAGCAAGGAAAAACGAGGCCACACTTTCAAAACTTTGCTCAGAAATCTGCTTAGCTAAATACCCAAGTCCACTGCATACAAGTTCTGCTTTCTGCATGACATAGGACTATATTCAGCCAAGATTTCTGCCACTGCCTAACAAAGTTTACCTTTCCTCCAGTTTCCAATAACATGGTCCTCATTTCTTTCTGAGCCCTGGCCAGATTTCCTTTAATGTTTATATGTCTACCAACATTCTCCTTATGATTACATATGCGTTCTCTATAACAAAAGAACCTTTCTTTACCATGCTTCTCACTTTCTACTGAGCCCTTTCTGGCAAAGTCTTCAGCATCCATATTTCTACCAACAGTCCATTCAAGTCAATCTAGGCTTTTTCTATCATGCTTCTCAGAATTCTTGCAGTCTGTATCCATTACCCAGTTCCAAAGACACTTCCATATATTTAAGCCTTTACTACAACAGCATCCCTCTTCCCGGTACCAGAATCTGTATTTGTTTCCTATGGCTGCTGTAGCAAATTACCCCAAACTTGGTGGCTTAAAACAACAGAAACTTATTCTCTCACAGCTCTGGAGGCCAGAAGTCCCAAATCAAGGTATTGGCAGGGTGCATTCCCTCTGGAGGCTCTAAGGGAGAATCTGTTTTTTGCTTCCGCCAGCTTCTGGTAATTTCTGGCATTCCATGACCTGTGGCCATATCACTCCAACCTCTGCCTCTGTGGTAATATTGCCGCCTCCTCTTCTCTGTCTGTCTCCCCTGGGGGTCTCTTGTAAGGACGCTGTTATTGGTTTACAGCCCACCCAGATGATTCAGGATGATCTCCTCATCTCAACGTCCTTAACTTAATTACAGCTGCAACAACCTTTTTTTCCAAATAAGGTAACATTTATAAGTTTTGATGATTAGGACATAGCCATATCTTTTTGGGGAGCCACCATTCAACCCACTACAGCTACGCATTATAATCACAAGGAAGCTTTTTTTTTAAAAAAATGGGAGAAACTCCTAGATTTCACCGCAGGTATCCTGACTCAGCATTTCTAAGGGTGGGGTCCTAGATATTGGTATTAATTCCTCAGTTGATTGTTACAACTCAGTTGATTGTCCTGCATTTAAGAGCCACAGACAATTACATGTACCTATCCTTCAATTTTATATTGCCAGCATCACCACTTGCTAGCTGTATTACCCTGGATAAGTTACCTAACGTCTCTGAGCCTCAGTTTTTCTGTAAATTTGAGAGGAAAGTAACACTTTCTTCAAAAGTTCTTGTGAGTATTAGATAAATACACGTAAAGTGCTTAGAATAGCACCTGGCACAGAGTAAGCCCTTAACAGGTGTTTTCTATAGTTACAATTTATCTTCATTGTTATTCAGTGATGTAAGGGTTGGTTCCTCTGCATAACTTCCATCTGACTGCATTTGTGATTCCTGCCCCAGGTCAGTGGAGTCACGATTCTCCACCAATTTAAGCAAGAGTAGTTACTGGCCATCATAGTGCCAAAGTTTTCTCCTTACTAACTTTCCAATCACCCATCTTGGAATTGAAACCCTGAAAGAAATGTCATTATCAGATTAATTTTTTTTTTAAGCCTTTTGTGAGATAAGATTGTTTTAGTTTTCTAGGGTTCCTCAATATGTTACATATATAATATGCAATACTAAAACCTATCTGTCAGTGTGTCATACTGTGGTGCCTTGCATGTTACTATGATGCTGAAAGGTATGCCACCAGTATTTCAAATACAAGTAGGGTCACTGATGGTGGATAGGTTTCAGCAGCACTTGTAGGCTAAGACAGACTAGGAAGAAAGACCGGGTGATCTACTTCCAAAACTTAGCCAGTGAAAACCTATAGACCACAATAGAATATTATCAGATAAAGTGCTAGAAAATGAGCCCCTTAGGTTAGAAGACACTCAAAATACACAGTGGCCATAATAAGGGACTCAAGCATACCAATGATCATAAAGATGGTGCAGAACGGGCAACATTTCATTCTGTTGTACGTACGTAGGGTCACCAAAAGTCGGAGCTGACTCAATAGTAACTAACAACAATATATGTCATGGATTAAATTGTGTCCGCCCAAAATATCTAAATATCTGTCAACTTAGCTGGGCCGTAATTCCCAGTATTGTGTTATTGTCTACCATTTTATGTGATTGCCCACAATTTTATGTGATATTCCTATATGTTGTAAATCCTATCATTATGATGTAATAAGATGGATTAGTGGCAGCTATATTGATGAGGTCCACAAGATTAGGTAGTCTGTTAAGCCAATCTCTTTTGAGATATAAAAGAGAGGAAAGAGCAGAGAGACATGGGGACCTCATATCACTAAGAAAGCAGTGCCGGGAGCAGAGCATGTCCTTTGGACCTAAGGTTCCTGTGCTGAGATGCTCCCAGACCAAGGGAAGACTGAAGTATCACAAGGACCTTCCTCCAGAGCCGACAGAGAGTCGGCACCCTAAATTCGGACTTCTAGCCTACTAGACTGAGAGAATAAACTTCTCTTTGTTAAAGCCATCTACTTGTGGTATTTCTGTTATAGCAGTGCTAGATGACTAAGACAATATATAATAAGTCCATAGTGAATGATTTTTTGATGGTGGTCTATGATTTGGTGACCATATCTAATGAGATTATTAACTGTGGCTATTAAATTTAATAAGAACTTACTGAGAATTTGTGTGTGTGTGTGTGTGTGTGTGTGTGTGTGTTAGACATTGTACTAGATCAGAGATTGGCATAATATGACCTGTGGACCAAATGTGACTTACAACCTGTTTTTGATTGGATTACAGCCAGCCCATTTTTTACATATTGTCTATGACTGCCTTTGTGCTATAACAGTGAGTTGCATAGTTGCAACAGAGACCATATGGCCCACAAAACCTGAATTATTTACTACTGACTCTTTATAGGAAAAGCTTGCCAGCTCCTATATTTGATACTTAAGAAGCCCTGGTGGGGCAGTGGTTAAGCGCTCAGCTGTTTGAACCCAGTAATAGCTCTGCAGGAGAAAGATGTGGCATTCTGCTTCCCTAAAGACTACAGCCTTGTAAACCCTATGGTAGTTCTACTCTGTCCTATAGGGTCGATATGAGTTGGAATCTACTTGACAGCAATGGGTTTGGTTTGGTATATTAAATGCTTAGGCTACAAGAATGAACATATGTGTCTCAGAAGTAGTACACCCAGAATGCCCCTTACAAGCGAGGATGGTGAGACTACATCTTACGTACTTTGGACACGTTATCAGGAGGGATCAGTCCGTGGAGAAGGGCAACAGGCTTGGTAAAGTAAAGGGCCAGCAAAAAAGAGGAAGACCCTCCACAAGATGGATCGACACAGGCTGCAACAATGGACTCAAGCATAACAATGATTGTGAGGATGGCACAGGACTAGACAGTGTTTCGTTCTGTTGTGCATAGGGTCGCTATGAGTCAGAACCGACTCAATGACACCTAACGACAACAACAATAGGTTACAAAGATGCACATATCTTTGTGGCTGCTCTCGAAGAATTTACAGACTAGGGTGAGGGGTAAAAAAGCAACAACACAGTAGAGTGGAGAAAATTCTCTACTAATTGGGTGAACCAAGAGACTGAGCTCACAAAGGAGGAAATGATTGTTTCTTTCTGTGAAAGTTCTTAAAAAGGCTTTGAAAAGGAGAAGACATGTAAGTCAAACATCACAATGTGCAAGATTTTGCCCAGTGGATAGGAAAAGATATTTCAGATGAGTCTTCAGTATGATCAAAGGTGGGGAGGCGGGAAAGTAAGCAGAAAACTTGGGAATTACCCATGAAGTTGCTCAGTGCAGATGGAGCATCTGGTGTGTGGGGGAGATGGAGAAAGTTAGATCCGAGGTGGATGAATCTTAGAGAAGAAAAAACAACACTCTAACTATGAAGTGGGAATTCCCTTCCCATCTTGTAGCCTGTGTCAGAGATGCTGCAGCTTTCAGCATGACTCACTTTTTACAACTGATACTGTTATCTTCAACCATGTAATGATGGGGGAGTAGCAGGGATGCATCTGGTCATCCTGACTTTGGTCTCTTAATTAATGTCTTTGTAGAAATGTTTTCATGGCAACCATGATTGGAAAATATAATTGGAAAAACCTGAAACCTGCTACTCCAGAACTGTTCACCATCTATTACATTAGCAACTCTATTTTCCAAAGCAGTGTGGACAACACAAAAGAGAGTTCAAAGATAAGGGGAGGAATGTCTAGAGATCCTCCCCGTAGTCATATAAAGATAAAAAATATGTAAATTTTGGATAGAAGATGAGAAAGCCAGTCCTTTTTGGAAAGCAATGTTCTAAGAACAGATTTTTCACTGGGAAAGCTGTACAAATGGGCCTTCGTGTGGAGCATGGGAAGGAGACTCCCCATTTCAGCATTCTTTTGTCATTGACAACTGTCTTTTTGATCACCCCACCATTGGACTCTGGATTCAGAGAGGTGATGGATTCAAGCTCCGTGAGGTTCTGTTGAGAGGAGAAGAAAGGTGAAGTGGAAAATACACTGGAAGAAACTCAGAGAAATAAGCACTCCACAGTAACTTACAAAGTTTCAGTGTGTGGTATCTCACCAACTCTCAGATTATTTTGAATTTTTTGCTATTACAAACTGACCATGAATACAGTATTGTATTCTTTTTTTTTTTATTGGAACTTAAGTGGAAGTTTACAATTCACATCAGTTTCTCATCCGAAAGCTTATACACACATTGTTATGTGACCCTAGTTGCTCTCCCTATAACCTGTACTTCCCATGTCCATTCAACCAGCTCCAGTCCCCTCTGCCTTCTCATCTCACCTCCAGACAGGAGCTGCCCACTTAGTCTCATGTGTCTACTTGAGCTAAGAAGTACACTCTTCACCAATATCATTTTATGTTTTATAGTCCAGTCTAATATTTGTCTGAAGAGCTGGCTTAGGGAATGGTTTTAGTTTTGGGATAACAAAGAGTCTGGGGGCCATGTCTTCTGGGGTCCCTTCAGTCTCAGTCAGACCATTAAGTCTGGTCTTTTTACTAGAATTCGAGTTCTGCACCCCACTTTTCTCCTGCTCCATCAGGGACTCTCCGTTGTTTTCTCTGTCAGGGCAGTCATTGATGGTAGCCGGAGACCATCCAGTTCTTCCAGTCTCGGGCTGATGGAGACTCTGGTTTATGTGGCCCTTTCTGTCTCATGGGCTCATGTTTTCCTCATGTCTTTGGTGTTTTCACTCTCCTTTGCTCCAGGTGGGTTGGGACAAATTGATGCATTTAGGTGGCCGCTTGCTAGCTTTTAAGACCCCAGACGCCATCACCAAAGTGGGATGCAGAACATTTTCTTAATAAAACTTTGTTATTTTAACCTAGATGCCCCCTGAAACCATGGTCCCCAGGCCCCTACCACTGCTACTCTGTCCCTCAAAGTGTTTGGTTGTATTCAGGAAACTTCCTAGCTTTTGGATTAGTCCAGTTGTGCTGACTTGCCCTGTATTGTGTGCTGTCCTTCCCTTCACCTAAAATAATCCTTGTCTAATATCTAGCTAGTGAATACCCCTTTTCCTTCCTCCCCAACCCTCATGACCATCAAAGAATGTTTTCTTCTGTGTTTAAATCTCTTCTCTTGAGTTCTTATAATGGTGATCTAATACAATATTTGTCCTTTTGCAACTAATTACACTCAGCATAATGCCTTCCAGATTCCTTCATGTTACGAGATGTTTCACGGATTCGTCGTCGTTCTTTATCATTGCATAGTAATCTACTGTGTGAATATACCATCATTTGCTTTATCCATTTGCTGGATTGTATGGTAGTTCTATTTCTAGCTTTCTAAGGAAGTGCCAAATCGATTTCCAAAGTGGTTGTACCATTTTACATTCCCACCAGCAGTGTGTAAGTGTTCCAGTCTCTCCACAACCTCTCTAATATTTATTATTTTGTGTTTTTTGGATTAATGCTAACCTTGTTGGGATAAGATGGTATCTCATTGCAGTTTTGATTTGCATTTCCCTAGTGGCTAATGATTGTGAGCATATCCTCATGTATTTGTTAGCCGCCTGAACGTCTTCTTTTGGGAAGTGCCTGTTCATATACTTTGCCCATTTTATAACTGGGTTATTTGTCTTTTTGTTGTTGAGGTTTTGCAGTGTTTTGTAGATTTTAGAGATTAGACACTGATCGAATTTGCTGTAGCCAAAACTTTTTTCCCAGTCTGTAGATTGTCTTTTTATTCTTTTGGTGAAGTCTTTGGATGGACATAAGTGTTTGATTTTTAGGAGCTCCCAGTTATCTAGTTTCTCTTCTGGTGTTCGTGCATTGTTAGTAGTGTTTTGTATACTGTTTATGCCATGTATTAAGGCTCCTAGCATTGTCCCTATTTTTTCTTCTGTGATCTTTATAGCTTTAGATTTCTTATTAGGCCTTTGATCCATTTCCAGTTAGTTTTTGTGCATTGTGTGAGGTATGGGTCTTGTTTAACTTTTTTGCAGATGTATATTCAGTTTTGTTAAAGAGACTGTTTTTTCCCCCATTTAACTGACTTTGTACATTTGTCAAATATCAGCTGCTCATAAGTGGATGAATTTATGTTTGGATTCTCAATTCTGTTCCATTGTTCTATGTATCTGTTGTTGTACCAGTACCAGGCTATTTTGACAACCATGGTGGTATAATACTTTCTAAAATCAGGTAGTGTGAAGCCTCCCACCTTGTTCTTCTTTTTCAGTAATGCTTTACTTATCCAGGGCCTCTTCCCTTTCCATATGAAGTTGGTGATTTTCTTCTCCATCTCATTAAAAAATGCCACTGGAATTTGGATCAGGACTGCCTTGTACCTGTAGATCACTTTGGGTAGAATTGATACTTTCACACTGTTGAGTCTTCCTATCCATGAGCAAGGTATTTTTTCCACTTATGTAGGTCTCCTTTGGTTTCTTTCAGTAGCATCTTGTAGTTTTCTTTGTATAGGTCTTTTATGTCTCTGGTTAGATTTATTCCTAAGCATTTTATCTTCTTGGGGTCTATTGTAAATGGTATTGATTTGGTGATTTCCTCTTCAATGTTCTTTTTGTTGGTGTAGAGGAATCCAACTTATTTTTGTATGTTTACCTTCTATCCTGATACTCTGCTGAACTCTTCTATTAGTTTCAGTAGTTTTCTTGAGGATTCTTTAGGTTTTTCTATGTATAAGATCAAGTCATCTGCAAATAGAGATACCTTTACTTCTTCTTTGCCAATTTGGGTGCTCTTTATTTCTGGCTAAGACCTCCAGCAAAATGTTGAATAAGGGTGGCGATAAAGGGCACCTTTGTCTGGTTCCCATTCTCAAGGGGAATGGTTTCAGTCTTTCTCTGTTTAGGATGACGTTGGCTGTTGGCTTTGTATAAATGCCCTTTATTATGTTGAGGAATTTTTCTTCTATTCCTATTTTGCTGAGAGTTTTTACCATGAATGGGTGTTGGACTTTATCAAATGCCTTCTCCGCATCAATTGATAAGATCATGTGGTTCTTGTCTTTTGTTTTATTTATATGATGGCTTACGTTGATTGTTTTTCTAATGTTGAACCATCCCTGCATACCTGGTATGCATCCCACTTGGTCATGGTGAATCATTTTTCTGATATGTTGTTGAATCCTATTGGCTAGAATTTTGTTGAGGATTTTTGCATCTATGTTCATGAGGGACACTGGTCTGTAGTTTTCTTTTTTTTTTTTGTGGTGTCTTTACCTGATTTTGGTATCAAGATTGTGCTGGCTTCATAGAATGAGTTTGGGAGTATTCCATCCTTTTCTATGCTCTGAAATACCGTTAGTAGCAGTAGTGTTAACTCCTGTTTGAAAGTTTGATAGAATTCTCCAGTGAAGCCATCAGGTTCAGGGCTTTTTTTTTGGTGGAAGTTTTTAAATTATGTTTTCAACTTCTTCTTTTGTTATAGGTTTATTTAGTTGTTCTACATCTGTTTGTGTAGTTTAAGTATGTAGTGTGTTTCTAGAAACTTGTCCATTTCCTCTAGGTTTTCACATTTGTTAGCGTTCATAGTATTCTGTTATGGTTCTTTTAATTTCAGGGGTGTCTCTTGTGATATTGCCTATCTCATTTCTTATTTGGGTTATTTTCTTGCTCTCCTGTTTTTCTTTCATCAGCTTAATCAATGGTTTATCAATTTCGCTGATCTTTTCAAAGAACCAGGTTTTGGTCTTGTTAACTCTTTCCATTGTTTTTCTATTCTCTATTTCATTTAATTCTGCTTTAATTTTTATTATTTGCTTTCTTCTGGTGCCTGAGGGCTTCTTTTGCTGTTCTCTTTCTATTTGTTTGAGTTGTAGGGATAATTTTTTTATTTTGGCCCTTTCTTCTTTTTGTGTGTGTGCATTTATTTCTATAAATTGACCTCTGAGCACTGCTTTTGCCATGTCTCAAAGGTTCTGGTAGGATGTGTTTTCTCATTTGACTCTATGAATTTCTTTATTCTGTCCTCAATTTTTTATATAACCCAATAGTTTTTGAGCAAGGTATTTTTCAGTTTCCATGTGTATGATTTTTTTTCTTGCTTTTTCTGTTATAGATTTCTATTTTTCAGGCTTTATGGTCAGAAAAGATGCTTTGTAATATTTCAATGTTTTGGATTCTGTTTAGGCTTGCTTTGTGGCCTAATATGTGGTCTTCTGGAGAATGTCGCTTGTGCATTGGAAAAGAAAGTATACTTGGTTGCTGTTGGGTGAAATGTTCTGTATATGTCTACGAGGTCAAGTTGGTTGGTTGTTGTGTTTAGATCTTCTGTGTCTTTATGGAGCTTCTTTCTTGATGTTCTGTCCTTCACCAAAAGTGGTGTGTTGAAGTCTACTATTTTTGTGGAGCTGTCTATCTCCCCTTTCAATGCTGTTAGAGTTTGTTTTATATATTTTGGAGCCCTGTCGTTGGATGCATAAATATTTATTATGGTTATGTCCTCCTGGCGTATTGACCCTTTAATCATTATATAATGTACTTTCTTATCCTTCGTGATGGATTTTACTTTAAAGTCTATTTTGCCAGAAATTATTATTGCCACTCTTGCTCTTTTTTGATTGCTGTTTGCTTGACAGATTTTGTCCCATCATTTGAGTTTTAGTGTGTTTTTGTTTTTAAGGCTAAGGTGTGTCTCTTGTAGACAGCATATAGACGGATCATGTTTTTTTATCCATTCTGCAACTCTCTGTCTCTTTATTGGTGTGTTTAGTCCACTAACATTCAGCAAAATTATTGATAGGTATGAGTTTAGTGCTGTCATTTTGATGTCTTTTGTGTGTGTGTGTTTTATTGACAGTTTCTGTGTTCCACTTAATTTTCCATGCTGAGTCATTTTTCTTTATATATATACTTTTTCCCTCTTTTTGATGGTTGTTGATTTTATATTTGCTGAGTTTTTATGTTTTTCTTGTTTTGATGTGTAGGATTGTTAGTTTCCTTTGTGGTTACCTTAATATTTACCTCTATTTTTCTAAGTTTAAACCAATCTTTGATTTCTTTATATCGCCTTGACTTCCTCTGCATATGAAAGATCTATGAGAACTTTTTTTAGTCCCTCTTTTTTGTTTTACTGTTGTCACCTTTTGCATAATGATGTCTCTGTTTTCCTGTTTTGAGCATTTTAGCTTTGATTTATTTTTGTGATTTCCCCATCTGGGTTGATATCTGGTTGCTCTGTCCTGCATTCTAGTCTTGGGTTGTTATCTGATGTTGTTGGTTTTCTAACCAGAGGACTTTTTTCAGTATTTTTTTTGAATTTTGGTTTGGTTTTTGCAAATTCCATAAACCTCTGTTTACCTTGAAATGTCCTAATTCTGCCTTCATATTTGAGAGACAGTTTTGCTGGATATATAATTCTTGGCTGGTGATTTTTTTTTCCTTCAAGGCTTTATATTTGTCATCTCATTGCCTTCTTACCTGCATGGTCTCTGCTGAGTAATCTGAGCTTAATCTTATTGACTTTCCTTTGTAGGTGACTTTTTGTTTATCCTTAGCTGCTCTTAAATATTTCTTTATCTTTGATTTTGGAAAGTTTGATTATGTATTGGTGACTTTCTTTTGTCATCACTTTGGTGGGGTTCGATGGGCATCTTGAATAGATATCTTCTCATCTTTCACTTTATCAGGGAAGGTTTCTGCCAACAAATCTTCAACAATTCTCTCTGTATTTTCTGTTATCCCCCCTGTTTTGGTACTCCATTCACTCATAGGTTATTCCTCTTGATAGAGTCCCACATAATTCTTATGATTTCTTCATTTTTTAAAATTCTTTTATGTGATTTTTCCTAAATATGTTGGTGTCGAGTTCTTTATCTTCAGTCTCACTAATTTGGACTTCCATTGCCTGAATTCTGCTCCTATGACTTTCTAAGGAGTTGTCTGATTCTGAAACTTTATTGTTAATCTGAATTTCTGATTGCTATCTCTCTATGGATTCTTGCAGCCTGCTAAATTTGTCATTATGCTCTTCTCTAATCTTCTTAAGTTCCTCCGTTGCTTTGTCTGTGTGCTCTTGGCTTGTTCTGCATTTTACCTGATCTTCCTCCTGATCTCTTGAAGAGTTCTTCATATTAATCTTCTGTATTCTACCTCTGGTAGTTCCAGGAAATTCTCTTCATCTGCAGGATTTCTTGATTCTTTGTTTTGGAGCTTGCTGAAGCCATCATGGTCTGCCCCTTTATGTGACTTGATGTTGACTGCTGTCTCCGAGGCATCAATAAGTTATTGTATTTATTTTATGTTTGCTTATTGTGTCCTAGCTTCCTGTTTTGTTTTATTTTGATATGCCCAAATAGGCTGCTTGAGTGAACTAGTTTGATTATTAGCATCTTTGAAGCTCTAATGTCCTGTCACCAGGTGGTTAGAGATGTTACTAGATATGTGAGCCCAGGAGTATGTTCACTTTTCTTGAATGGATTTAGCTCAGGTGTCCAGGTATTTGGTCACCAAGTGTGTGGTGTAGGCTCTCACCTACAGTCCTAGACAAGCAGGGTGATTAGTGTAGCACAGGTACCTGGCTGTAGCAGGGGGTCATGCACTGAGCAAGGCAGGGTCTGACAACCACCCCTGAGTGTCTGTGAGGAAAGTATGTCTCTGTTCCCTAGAGTGCATAGGTGGGTGGGTTTTGCTGCTGGACCATGGACACCCAATGCTGTTGGCTGTAAGGACTGGGAGGCACCACTAATTCTTGTACCCCTGTCACAGGTGGCGTGGGTGGAGCCACCAGTCCTCAGGCCCCTGATGTGGGTTGGTAAGGACTCTGCTTAATAGGCAGAGTGGTGTCAAATATTACGAACCAGCCTCTTCACCATATAGATGATACAGTCAAAGTTAGGCTTCAGGTATATACCCTGTGGTGCTGGGCTAATGAGGACCTATGCTATTGAAATGGGCCCACACAGGTCTATGCAGGGGTGAAAGGCTTGAAAGGCATTCAAATTCTGTGGGCCACTTATGCCTGTGCCTAGGCAAAGGAGTTGTTTCTGGCCTGAGTTCCCGGCTTAGTGGAACTGGCAGATTACTTTTTCCCTGTTTGTTAATTTGTTCCCTCTTCAAGGCTGAGAGAATGGCTCAGGGCACTTGACAGTTTCTAATTCCAGCTCAGGGGGTGCAGCTGGCTGGGACCCAGTACAGAGCAGGAAGGGAGCATGTAAGTGGGAAAGAGATTTATCCCAAAGGGGTGTTTTTTGATCTGCATGGTAGGTTAGATACATGTACTCATCTTTTGGTGATTGAGCACCATGTTTTGCTGGTTCTAGAGGTGCGAGTAGACTCTCTTCTGGTCGGTCTTTCCCAGTGTGGAAAATGCGTCCCAAATACCACTGCTTGCCTCACTGTGCTTACGCCAGTGGACCTGGCCTGCAGAACGCTTCCTGCCAGGTCAGGTCTGGCAACTTCTTGCTGCTTCTGAACCGTCTCTCTCTCCCTCTGCCACTCAGCCCAATTCCTTAACTTTGTCTTTGATGTTCAGGGCTCCTAGACTGCCATACATAATTGATTCACTTTTTGCTGGGGGGCCTTTTTTGTAAGAGGGACCTCAGGAAGCATCTGACTACTTGGCCATCTTGACCCTGTCCCCCCACCACCCCAGTATTGTTTTCATAATGAGGAATTGTAGAACTAGGTTCTGCATTGCTTAGCTATGTGCACTCTGACAACAAGTTCTTTTATCTTTCTGAGTATCAGTCACTTCATCTGTAAAAGAAGAACTTTAGGATAGGTGTCATGGAGGGTAGAAGAACGTTGGATTTGGAGCTAGAAGATTAGCTTCCCAAGCTGTAGACTCTGACTCAGTTGCTACTAACTTGCTACTTACTTACTCTGTGATCTTGAGCAAATGGATCCTCTGAATCAGAGTTTCCTTATCTGTAAAAGAATGAAAATAATACATAGAAATTTATGAAGCTACTGAGAAGATGAAATTAAGTAAAGGAGAATTAGAAACTGGCCATAAAAGACTTTATGTTCCTAGAATTTGCAAAGATAAAGAAGACTTTAGGGATAGGCAAATGATGACTTTTGAAGGTGCTTAATCAATTATCTTAACAATAGATCAAGAGCCTTAACACAGCCCTAAGTTTGGCCCAATAACCTCACTTTTGGAAACCTTTCTTAAGAAAATAACATGGTATTTAGGATTATTTTGTAATACCAAAAATTTATAAGTCATCTGAATGTTCAACTAATGATTAAATGCTACAGACTCCCACTTTTTAAATTATTATGGAATTATTAAAATAATGTTTATAATTCTATAGCCCTTGGTGGACTCACTCTCAACTTGTCTTTACAATAACAATGATTACATATAAAATGTGTTTAAAAGTCACAACAGCCAACATGACTGTCAACACACAATTTAGTGCCAGAATTTGTGATAATATTTCATAAATTCTCTGGTCAACAGCATTGGATTGGGAAAAATCAATCAAGGGCTTATCA